>NC_135325.1:5124943-9924943 GCF_048772815.1 Callospermophilus lateralis | reverse complement strand
AGCTAAATCAGCAATCTGTTATACAAACCAACCTTTATAACTTCAGATAAATTTAATTATGAATGTTTATATGCTAATTATAGAGTTTCCATCTTTGTGATAATAATAGCTCTGTCTTCCCTAATAGATGGTAAAATCTTTATGAGCAGAAATGGCTTTATTCAGCTAAAGATGTGAATTTTTGAGTCAGACTGCTTGAACTCTTAATTCTGTTTCTTTTGGAGCTATGTGTCAAGTAAAATCACAGTTCCTTTCTGTTTTGCAAAATAGAAATAATAATGATAATACCAACTTCATGGTGTATTCTGATGATTCAATGAGATAATGTACAAATTATTTGCATAGAAACTTAATAAATAATCAGTAATGTTAGCTAGTAGTATTAACAGCATTGGTAATATTATTATTAGACTAGGCCTTTACACGTAGTTGACACTACTAGAAGTATTAAATTTTGAGAGGCAAAACTATTGAAATGAAATAAAGTCAATTAGATATAAAAACATCATTTCCACTCTGATATGATGTATTTTACAAAGAAATACCTAAGAAAAAAGGTACACTCATACATTGCTGGCGGGACTACAAATTGGCATAACCACTCTGGAAAGCAGTATGGATATTCCTCAAAACACTAGGAATGGAACCACTATTTGGCCCAGTTATCCCACTCCTTGGTATATATCCAAAGGACTTAAAATCTGCATACTACAGAGACATAGCCACATTAATGTTTATAGCAGCTCAATTCTCAATAGCTAAGCTACAGAACCAACCTAGATGCTCATCAACAGATGAATGGATAAAGAAAATGTGGTATATACACATAATGGAATATTATTCAACCATAAAGAAGAATAGCTTTGTGGGCTGGGGTTATGGCTCAGTGGCAGAGCACTTGCCTCACACATGAGGCCTTGGGTTCAATCCTCAGCACCACATAAAATAAATAAATAAAACAAAGGTATTGTGTCCATCTACAACTAAAACAAACAAACAAACAAACAAACAAAAAGAAGAAGAATGGCTTTGTGACCTTTGCCAGTAAATATATGGATTTGGAGACTATCATGCTAAGTGAAATAAGCCAGAACTAAAAACAAACAAAAAAACCAACCAACCAAACAAAAAAACCAAAGGTTGAATGTTCTCTCTGATATACAAATACTAACACACAATATGGGAGGGAGGAGGGAAGAATAGAAGTTCAGTGGATTAGATAAAGGGGAATGAAGGGAAGGGAGGGGGGATGGGATGGGAATAGAAAAGTCAGTAGAATGAATTGGACATAACTTTCTTATGTTCATATATGGATACACCACCAGTGAAACTCCATATCATGCACAACCACAAGAATGGGATCCTAATTAGAATAAGATACACTCCATGTATGTATAATATGTCAAAATATACTCTATTGTCATGTATATATATAAAGAACAACAAAAAAATAAAATAAAAGTTTATTTACTTGTTAAATTAAAAAAGAGGCTTTAACACCTATCACCCTCCTACCTCCACAAAAATAATTCCTCAAAAATTGACCAGAATGGCTAAAGGTACTTATTAGAAATAAAACAACAATTGAATGTCTGTATTTATAGCGTATAAAACAATCCTCTTCCACTGAATTCCTATTCTATTAAAATGGGGTTGTCATTCAAAGGAGCAACTGGTAAAAATGATTAGTAGTTCATCATAAAAAAACTAATAGAAACTACACAAATTCTGGAATGTTATGAAAGAAATTATACAGATTTTTGAACACCTACTCAAAATCTGTTGTTAATAAGACATCTAAAATTACATTATTTGGTTTATCAAAGTATACCTGCATGCTGCCTGGATCCATAATCAAATTTTACTTGTTCTGGCATCTCAACAAGTTTATTTGGGAAAAAAAGTTTTATAAGATTTGAAGATGAGATTCAGAACAATTTAATCATTTTATATTTAAGATCCTTCTGGCTACATTTGAATTTCACATGCACACACACTGCTCCTCAACTTTTTTTTATGTGCTCTCAGGTCAGATAAGGGTTTTGGCAGTTAACGACTTCCACAGTTTCAGACAGAATCAGTGAGTAGGTAAAATAAAGTTATGATTTTTTTGAAAAATGTCATAACATGTTTGGCTGATGGACATATTGGGACCTCTGAGATAGAAGGGAAAGGAGAAAAGCAATGACTAGCTGAAGATCTGAGCTACCATGGAGGAGGTGTGGTCGGAGCTGTGGGGGAACTAAACTTGTTGCATTACTGATCATTGTGGACTCGGCTTAGGATATGTAGGAAGGCTGTGTTTCTAGGTTGAAGACATGGAGAAAGTGCATTAAAAATTTCCTGTCCACATTCATTTATTCATTGATTTATTCATTACATTCTTATTGACAACTTATACTAAGTGCTAAAATATAGTGCTAAATAAAACAGAGAAATTGTCCTTGCCTGTCATGGAAATAGACATAGCTGTCCTACTATGTACAGGAAAGAAAGAAACTAAGAAGATATTTACATAAATAAATACATAATTGTAAATCTCAATAAAGGTTTTGAAGAAAAAGTACTGAATATTAATAGAATATAATAGAAGAAACTGCTTTAGTTCAGGGAACAGTGGTCAGGGAAGTTCTCCCTGGGAGTTTGGGTTTAGACAGTCCAGAAAAAAAGGTGTAAAAGGCATTTTCAGTAGAGAGAATAGTATTTCAAAAGAGAAGAGGTGGCCAAGAGCTGGTGGACGATTATAATGGCTAGAGCATCATGAATGATTCCCTTTTAAATAATTTAAGAAAAAAATTGGAATAACAAATATGTGAGATTAATTTTTAAAAATATATATTTTATAATATCAAAACTCAAAATATTTATTATCCTGTAAGAATTTCTGTGGTAATTGCTGATAAGAATGAATCAAACACTGAAGTTAAACTATATTTGCCTTGTTTTGTTTATTTTTATTGGACTGCTTTCTAAAATAGACCAGTGGGGATTACAATTTAGGTCTGCTCATAAGGAATGCTATGCATACACACAACACCCCTTGAGAAATTTGTTTGCAGATATCTAATGTTGATATGATCTTGCTGTCAATTTCATACTAAATTTGAGCTCAAAATTTTTAGACTACACAGAGCTAGTAGTATATATAACAGCAGAGATATAGCCTATAAAACAATCTTCTTCCACTGAATTCCTATTCTATTAAAATGGGGTTGTCATTCAAAGGAGCAATTGGTAAAAATGATTAGTAGTTCATCATGAGGGTGACTGGATTACATATTGATATTGGTCTTGAGTTGGAAAATATAAGTAAAATTATTTCATTTTAAAATGATAATGTATAAACAGAAAAATAAAACATTGATTTCTGTGAAATATAAAGATATCATTTAAGTGTATTTTGTTTCACCTCCAAGGTTCAAGAAATTTAACTATAATGCTCTGTAGCCTCTCAATAGACCATGTTGAATAACAACTTGTGCTCTAGAATAGCAGTAGCTCTGTAGGTTTTTCCTAATTTAATAAAAAAGTAACATAATGCAAAGAGAAATCTAGATAGAAATTAATCCAGACACTGCAAATGATATTAACAACAACATATGAAGGCACCTGTATCATCAAGTCAAACTTTTTTCAAAATGCATATATTTATCCCTTAAGGCACAAACTCTTCTATGTAATGGAATATCTACCATGCACAATGCACTAGGACAGTATGGAAACCCCTATTGTATGTGATGGGGATCCTAGTCCTGACGAGAGCCCTTACAATTTTTACAACACACCTTTGGGTAAATCATTTATCCTTTCTGAATTTGAGGGTTTTTTGTTTGTAAATAGAGTTTTATAGGATTCAAAATACATAACAAACATGGAAACTCCCTTGATAACTGTGGAAGTACCAAGTACAAAATGAGGTCTTGTATTAGGGGAGGTAACTCAGGGAATGGAAGAGCCTCATAAAAAAATCCAACAGTGAAAGTTCTCTATTTGAACATTGGTTATAAGCATCCAGAATGTACTTGGGGGCTAACAATTATTTTGCTTCTTCTAAACCTGAGAATAGATTATGAAGTACCCAACCTTTGACTATGGAACTGGTGGATCAATGTTACATGGGAGGATATCTCCCAAAGTTAATGCTATTCCTTACTCTGTGTTAGCATTCTGTCAAAAATTAGCTGGGTACCTATCTGGGAAATACCATGTTACAGACTCAGGACACATAATATGATGCAACATAAGTCAGAAATGCATTCTTGATTTCTTTCTTGAAATAAACTTTTGGATGTGAAGTTACTAGACCAGACTCGATACACCTAATTAAATAAAGCCCTTAAGACAGGTGGCAACAATTTATACTTCTAGAAAATACAATATTATTTCAATTGATTCACCTTTTCCTGTCTTTAATTTAGTAATTCAAAATCCACAATTCTCATCTCTCTATCTTCCTTCCCCACACAGTATATACCTTTCTGGATATGCATAATGGAATAGAATAATGCTGAATATTTAAATTCAATGGCTCACCACTCTCTGTAAATTTAAATCCAAACTCTTAATAGTTGAAGTAGCCTCTTACTCCCTCTTCAGTCTCATCTCTCATTACCAACTTCTCTTTTGAATAGGCCAGCTGTCTCTCATCTTTAGACCTTTGTTCAGACTATTACTTTTGACTAGAACACTAGATTCTAGAGGGATTTCAGTGTTCATATGATTTTTCTGATTAGTGGTGGTAACAAGAGTGGCCCTCTTCACACGTATTAAGGAGAATTGATTTTAGACTCACTTTAAATGTTAATGAAAAAATACTTTGATATTTCAGTCGGTTAATGGAGGGCTGAGAGGGACACTTTCCTCTTGGAAAAAAAAGAGGCTTAGGAGTATTTAACTGGGGAACAGAAAAGGTAGAGAATTAGGCACTGGAGAGTGCTATCGACACCCCAATCCAAATAAAGAAAAATACTTTCTATTCTAGGCTTTTTTCGTGTGTGTGTGTGTGTGTGTGTGTGTGTCTGTGTATGTGTGTGTGTTTGCGTGTATGCACATGTGTGCATGCACCTGCAGTACTGGGGAAGGAACTCAGGGCCTCCTGCATGATAAGCAAGGTTCTACCACTTAGCTACATCCTATATCTCATTAAGAAATTGTTTGTTTTGAGACAGGGTCACATTATGCTGCCTGGGCTGGCCTCAAACAAGTGATCCTCCTGCTTCAGCCTCCCAAATGGCTTGTATTATAAGCATGTATCACTGCACACCATTCTATTCTAGTTTTATAATAGACATACAGAGTAAGAAAGTAGATGATTTAAGGGATTTACACAGAGAATAAGTTTTTAAATCTTTCATAAAATGTATGCCTAGATGGCACACCTTTGACAACAATGGTACATTAAAAGTTTTTGTGAAATGGTGAGCATTAAGTGCAGCTGTCCAAATTACTATTTAAAAAATTGCATTCTGTGTTTTAAGGGCTCTTATTAGAAGCTTGAGTTGTACTGGTACAGCAGTACCTTTTAACCAAAATGGTCTAAAAGGGGTTGATTTTTTTAAACATTTATTTTCTAGTTGTAGTTTGACACAATACCTTCATTTTTTATGTGGTGCTGAGGATCGAACCCAGTGCCTCATACATGCTAGGCAAGTGCTCTATCTCTGAGCCACAACCCCAGCCCTAAAAGGGGTTTATTTTTAGAGTGTTCTGGCTAACAGTATTCTTAGCTTCCATGTGGCCATTGTTTTAGTTTCTCATCACCAATCTAAACTGGATGTAATGGCTCTGCCCTTTGACTACTCAATTTATGCTCTGTACAAGAGGGATACAACAGCCCAATCTGAATATGCAAGTCCCTAGCTAAAAATCATCAATAGCTCCTTATTACTGCAGAAAAGAGCATAGGTATTTTATCATATAATTTATAATCTAACCTCTGCCTAAGTCCCTTTACCTTTTTATATTGCCATCTTTCTACATAATGTTCCTCCATTTTTAATGAACTAGCATTCTAAGGCACATAAAGTCCCTGGAACTTGGCATATTCTTACACACCTATGGTATACCTGTATATGCCTTCCCATTAAAATACTGCTACACTCTTTTCACTCGTCACTTAAATGCTTCCCATTATAACTTCCCCAAGATTAAGGCCCTTCTTTTCCTATGTTACTTCTTTTTTTCTTTCTGCACCTACCCATTATAAGTTAAATAATGCTGGGACTCTCATCTTTTTCCTCACATAATGGTGTGCTTTGCCTTCTCATTTTTATCTCTAGAATCATGCTCTATACCTTAGATAATCATTTTAAATGGAATCATGAATATATTAAACATTCTATCTTCAATGTTAAATTTTACAGCTACCTGCACACTGTGTATTATCAAGCTGATGATTAATCAGGTAATTACTTGTTGTTCTATATTAACTTTGGGTATTTTATCTCATAAAATCCACATGACATAAAACTCATTGAATATATAAACTGAAGATCAATAATCCATCATTTTTAAGGATCATGCTCTAAAATTAGAACCTTATGCAAAATCTAGGAATAGGATAAAAATAATCTGGAATTTACCTCAAAGAGTCAAAAGGTGTATCAAAGTTCTTGAAACTTTACTTACATGGTACAGTGTGGTCTCTGGCACAGGTGTGCCCATGATGTCTTGTCTTAATGCATCCATTTGTAGACTAGGTAGCAACGAATAGTGAGTTGGGCTACTGCTCTTATCACCCTTCTTTTTTGACTTCTTCCCTGTATCTTTTTTGCTGTTTCTCTGAAACATGTATTCTTCTTGAGCAATTTTTTCATTGCTCATGTATCGAAGTAGAGAGTTTTCTATACAAAAGAGATAAATACACCAATATAAATATACAAATATCTCAAATTTACCATTCATTCCCAATTATGCTAGAAGATTTCATTTCAGAACTTTTAGTTGATTTGATTGATAAAATATATGGTGAAAATATAGTAGGTCTTAATTACTTGGGATTACAGGACAATAAGAAATAGACTCTAGATTATTTCTCCTGGTTTTATCTTTGAACTAAATATATCAGAATCACCTGCAGAAATCGAATCAGAAATTCTGGGTGTTAGCTCTAAAAATTTCTAATAAATTCCCCAGGAGGATTTCTGTAATGATGGATGACAATCAGTGGTATATGGCATGCTAGGTAACATTTGGAAAAGTTAAAGTCCTCATTGTGAACCAACAGTCAGGAAACTTAGTTCATAAAACCTACACTTAAATTAGTAGCACTTTATATAGCACCCCCCACAAGATACCACTATAACATGAAGTCTCAAAAGAGTGACTCAGAGATGGCATATGATAGGCATTTCTCTTAAACTTTTTAATTGATTGAATCTATAAATGAGATTAGAAACATTTGGAAAATGAAATGAATACATAGATGAAAAGGAATTTGTAAATGTCCCTGGGCTTGTCAGCATTTTCAGAAGTGCTCACTCCATAAAACAAGTGCTAAGAAGACTAACAAAGCAGATATTCATGTTTGCTTGTCTTTGTGGTCTGTGGATTTGTGCAGGAATGATATAAAGTCTGTACCCTGTCTAGAAAGAATAGGCAAATGGGTCAAACATGCTAATCTAAGCCTAGTGATCTTAGGTTCCATGAACAGTTTTTTTTGTTTTATTTTCCATCTACAATCTCATGTTATTTTACTTCAGAAAGTGGAAGTAGCAGCATGATCAACGGGGCCCACCATATCCACACTTGGTAGAACCCAATTTAGTAATGAGGCTTTCAGTTGCTCTCTTTACTGCTCACCTAATAGCAGAATAAATGAACAAAAAAACCTTACTTTTGGTAGATACTTTAAGAGGAGCCCATCCCCACATAAGAAGATAACCCTGAACAGCAAACAGAACAGAAAAAAGCAAAGGAGTCCCCCCCCCCCACCATTTCAACATGGTTTTCATTAGAGTCACTGGCCCAGTTTCCAATAGCTTTTTTTTTTTTTTTTTTAATAAACCCATGTGCTTCAATGCTCATTCTGAGGTTGTATCAATACAAAAGTAGTGACATTGCATTGCAGACCAATGGGGACTAATAACAAATTGTTTCTATCTACTGAACTTTATTATTTTATGCAGTTTCACACTTCTGACTTTGTTTTCAAAATATTAACTTTTGAACAGGAATCAGATGCTCATTTTCACACTGTACTATCTACTCTGAATCCCACAGAAGACATTTGTAGATACCTATTTAATAATGGGTCAAGATAGTCAAATATTGGTCTGACTTCATTTGTTGCACAATAAGTCAATGGTAGAATAAATTTTCCTCTGAAGCCATAACAATCTATTTAAAGAACATTTAAATTTGTTCAAACAACCCAGCCTACACTGAAATTCTAGAACACTTACCTCTTCTACTATCTCTCTTCATCTTATTTGGATCTTCATAGTCCCCCACCCAATTATATTCCACTGGCATAGATATAGGTCGTAGCTTGCCTAAACACAGAGAACAAAGTTCACATCACATTGTTTTTCTTCCCCATGTCTGCTCAAAGTTAGGCTGATTTTCAACTACAGTGAACAAAACACACTCACTTATATTAAACATTATGGTTGGCATTCGTGTAGATGAAGAAAATGTGTGTTTTGAGCCAGAAGGTGAAACTGCCTGTGGCAAATGGCCAAGTAATAATGGAAACTTAAAGTATTTTTTATAAATAATAGAGAATAGCCTAGGTTTGCTCTCTTAGGAGTCTCAGACTATAAGAGTTTGGTCCTTTAGAAAGAGGATCATCATTTCCATAATTTTATTTCATTTTCAGTAATGAATCTCTTATTCCCAAATGTCCAAGTATCTACCTCATGATAGCCAACCTCTGAAATGGTAGCCCCTTGTGATTAGCCGGACTATTAGGACATTAATCCAGTTTCATGTTGAATACCACAAGGCTAACTTCTTAACTTTGTTTCTTAACATATCACCATTTTGGATACTATATATCAGCAATATGGCTAGATTAGTTTTAATCTAGTCATTCAGTTGGGTCTGCCCCTGCACATGTCTTTTGCTACAATAAACATTCTTAGTTTACAGATACAAGTAATCACTGTTTTGGCCTATCCCATTTCCTTTTGGGTCTGTATCCTCACCAAACAGCATTTTATTTTAGCAAGATGAACTAATGATGAAGACTTTTTGGTGGGGCTACAGTGTATGATTTTTGTTTAACTTAAAATTACTGGAGCACAAAAATAGCTAATGAAAGTTATTGAAAAATTTTAAAAAGGATACCTAATGGAATTACTTGCATGAGATGTTGTTTAATAAATTTTGAATAAATGAAAACCAGAGACTCATATATGCCTGGATCATAAAATAATGATCATGATATTCATGATAAAGTGTAAAGACTTATAATCATTTAACATATGCCACATACTGCTTAAAAGTTTTAAAAGTATTAAATAGTTTAGTCCTCACAATGAAAAAACTGAGAAAAATTATATAATCAACTAAAGAAATACAGCTGGTAAATGCCTGGTACTAGGATTTAAATCCAGGCACTCAAAATATTGCTTTTGCCATAATTCTTGGTGACTTCAATAGTCACTGTCTGATATTCTGACCTCAGTTTCTTGAGGGTCTCTTCTCCATGATAATCTGTAAAGGATAAAGACCTTCTAAATATCCCACTTTCCAACCTTCTGTATTCCTGTATTTCTAGTATATTTCCTACAGAATTCTAAACCCAACAACCTTCATCCCTTTAATATGCTGATTTTACCACTTTTTAGTATCTCTCAGTTAACTTCTTTCTTCTCTTCTTCCCTCCTTGCCCATCTAAATTTCCTGATCAATTATTATAATCATTCCAGGTATTTTTAAAAGTTAGCATTTTTATGTATCAGTTAAAAAATAAATTTAATTTAAAATTCTGTCAGGAGATTTCTAATTCTATTCTTATGGAAACTTCAACTGTATCTTCTTATATACACTAATACAATGTTATTAGGTTTTGCTAAGATCTTTTAAAGTCTGAGGATGAACTAGACAAGATTAAATTTTTAATGAGCCAAAAAAGCAGTAATTATTTAGTGGCTTACATTCAAAGCAAGCAACTACCTTTATAAATAACCATGCAGAATTCTGCAATTTTTGTGGAATATATTTTTGCTCTTTTACACAGAGGGAATTTATGAAGATTCAGGTCAATATATACTTCCCACCAAGGAGAGATAATGGGTTGAAGAAAAGTCTCTTTTTGTCATGTGTATTACACTGCTTTGCAGAATCAGTCCTCCAGATTTTCAATGTTATAAAATATGCTATATTTTCCAAATACCTGTACAACTTAATTTCTTTAAGGGTCTTGTTTTACAACTGAACTCCCTTTCAGCACAGGAAATGAAACTGAAGTGATTAAGAATTGTAGCACTGTTTCAATGTTACCAAGAAATCTTCTGAAAAGTGAAAAATCCAATGAACGAGCAATTATTTGCTTTATTTACTGTGCATATTATATAGTTAAAAACTAGTTTGATATTTTTAGAAGAATTAAATGTTTGTTTAGAGCCCAATATATGTACACAAAACAAGATCAAACATACTTTAGACAAATAATATTAAATACATAATTGTATTAATTGTATTTTGGTCATCTCTGAGATTCTAATGGAGTTAAGTAATTGAAGCAAACAATTAAGCCCTTGATCTGTCTCATTGTCTCATTAGTCATAGGAGCAATTTTGCATAAGATTTGCAACACTGACTTTTCTGGGGGTAATTTTTAAACAGAATTATATTGTATATTATTAATATAAAATTGAAGAAAATATATTGCATTAGGAAAAAATTGAGATAAAAGCTCTAATTAAAATTTACTTTTGGAGCACTTCAAGATTTTACTTTTATTAGTTATAAAATTATATAAATCTAGCAGTGCAAATAAAAATAAATATTTAAAAAATTGAAGTGTATCAGTGGCTTAGGTATAACAAAAATGTTGTTGGTAAGTATTGCTCCTTTGTAATTTTTTTATTGTACTGAAATATAGAAACAGACAATAAAAAGTTAAACTAATATCATAAGGTTACATTTTTATACAAATAGCAATCATTGATAGACTGAAAAATAGAACACAGCTTATATTACTTCTAATTCCAAATACAAAGATCGCCAATGCAGCTTGAGAATATATTCACTACTTCATGTATAATAGCAACATTTTAACTTTATAAGACAGAAAAAGTTAAAATGGGAAAAGAACTTTATAGTTTTGTGCTATAGTGCTGTTGGTAAAAAACAAAAACAAGAGTATTATATTCATTGTAGTTAGACTTAAATATACATTATTATTGTATGCATTTTTATGTTCATATTACTTAAGGCCTTAGTACAAGTTAACTGATTCAACAAAACTAAATATATTTGACTGCTTCCTATGTAAATGTACACAAATTGATCATAAATCTCTAAAAATAATGTTAAAAATTTAAAACATGTTTTTAGATAGCAATGCTTACATTAATTTTTGAGGCGATAATAATTACAAATTCATGACAAAAATTAATAATAGTCAAAATGTAGTTAAGAAAAAAGAGGTTTAGAACTCCTCTAAATTTTTTTGTCAACCGCTTCATCTTAATTTTTTTATTCCTTTAAGGATAAATCATTTACTAATTGTGGATTTAATGTGGCACCCTATCATAAGTATATAATTTCTCCGTGCAAGTGCTTTATAGTATAACCATTGTTTTGTTACTTGTTTTTTCATATATTTCACATCTGTAGTTTTCTAACTGGTATCTCCATAGGAGCAAGAATTGTGTTATGTTTCACTCTATTTGAATAAATGTAATGAAGGTGAAAGGTAAATATTTTTGAAATCTGCTTGAATTTTATTCAAAATTGATGGCAAGTTAGCTTCTTAAAAATTATGAACTGTATTTAACTGCATTTAAACACAAATGGAACATGAATAAAGACAATGATAGGGTGCTTTGTAATGATGTATGTATCTAAATCACTATATTTTAATAAAAATTGCCATATTAATACTAGTGTACAGAACTATTGAAAACAAACTAATTTTTACCTTAGATAATAAAACATTTTAGGCAATATTACAAATGATATTATTCCCTTTGACAGATAAATGATCACTCTTCTGGGATTCCTTAGTTTTTTTTCCTGGTGCCTCTGGTATGTATATATAATGTTAACTATACTGTATTGTAGTTATCTGTTATAGATCTCTCTACTTATTGGCAGAAACTAGGTCTTACATATCTTTGTTATCTTTGTCTCTGGCAGAAACTGATCCAGTGTAGGTATTCATAAAAATTTATTTAATGCTTGAATCAAAGTATGCAAGACATTAGAGAGATCCCAAATTACTAGGTTGCTCACTGGGTCCCATTCCTTCAGACCTACTCCATGATATACTTTAAACAACTCTTTATCCTACAAACTCCTACCAGTCACACTTTATTTCTCTGCTCCCCTTTATAGAAAAACTCCTAGAAAACTTCTTTATATTCTCAACCTCGAATTCCTCTCTTGAACCCTCTCTCTTGAATGATCCTCTGCCTCACTAATCCCCAGAACTGCTATTGTCGAGGTCATTTGGGCTTTCATGTTGCTAAACTCAATAGACAATTCTCAGAGTCCTTGCCTTTTCTGATCTATTTGCAGCATATAGTATGGAGGATTATTATCTTCTTGAAACACTTTCTTCACCTGCATGTAGAATTCTATCTTCCTCTGGTTTTCCTCTCCTCTTCCTAAATCCACATGCATCTTTCAGAGCTAAGCAAAAATGTCATTTCCTCAGGGACATGCTCCTTGACCCTTTATTCTGAGTCAGCTTCCTCTGTATTTGTTTTCATTTCCTCTCAAAGTTCTTCATGGCACAACCAATGGTACTCAAATAAATATTAAATTAGTTGCTTGATTTATTTTACCCTTTTAGAATGTAAATTTCAATAAAAGATTGCTATTTACTGTGGTATCTCCAGCACTCAGAACACTGTCTTAAATATAGAGTAATTGTTCAATATTCATTAACTGCAAATTAAGAAAGTAAATAGAGACTCATACACTGGACAAACAAATGATCCAAGCCACATCTTAGCTTTGTATTTCAATAGTTTCCTTCCCTTTTCCTTCCATCCAAGGCAGTATGCCATCTTAACCCACCCTTCTTTATTTTGGGCAATGAAGTCAGAACTAAAAGTCATGTCTCCTGATTCCTTTCCTAGAAATATTTCCATATTAAGGTGCCCATGAAATCTGTTGAAACACCACTGAATTGCTGCCTTTTGAATTGTACAACTTTCATTTTATTCTCTTTCAAAACATGCTAAACTCATTAAGTTTCATTGTAATAAAAAACACCTGAGAAGCAATCTTCTCTCTTACAGTTGACAAAGGTTAAAAAAAAAACTGCAGAGAAATTCTCCATAAGTCTAACATACCTTTCAATGCTCAAAAAATGTTTCTCTAGAGCCCGAGAAAACATATACATATATACACATCTGTTCTGAATATTTTAGTCATTATTTTGATGAAAATGAGTGTAGTAAGGAATAGTTAAGCTATAAGCTTGCCATATATACCCATCAAACTGCTCACATACCAGACAGAAAAATTACTTTCAGATGGTTGACTGCATTTCTAGGAAAACATCCCGAGGTTATTTAAGGTAGAGAGTCACACATTTGAAAAGGAAGTGAAACTGAATTAAATGAAAGTCAGTCATTTTTAAAGGATAATGGTAACCTATCTGGATCCAATAAAATAAGTACAAATGGGCACTTTGATCTTTGTTGCCACATTTTAAAAATTTAGCTTTTGTATAAAAGAGCTTAGGAAAAATTGGCTTGTAAACATTTCAATGTGTTGATTATTTAAGCATTGGCTTTAATGACACTTATAAATAATATAAATTAAATACAAACACTGAATTGGTTATTAACTCTAAATCTTTTAAGTTTCATTAATGAAAACCAAAACCAATTAAAATATCTTTTAAAAACTAAGCCACATCATGTTTGTGTATTTTCCTACTGCTTTCTAAAAGTGATCTATACTTTAAATGGAGAGAAACAAAACAATTGTTGAAGGAGAAAATACTGAACTGTTTCAAAAATTACACAGTACATTTAACACTTGATTACAAGGCTAATTATATTTTGAACCAAATTACCTTTTATGAACATCCTATCAAGGAAAGGAAGAAGCTTTACACACTGAAGTTTGGAAAGTCAGGCTTTTCTTAGATGAAATGTTGATGTGCACAATGCTGATTCCTCTGCAGAGGAGGGGTGTGGGAGAAATCAGGAAGGATTCAAATTCCTTAAATACTAAGTAGCAAAAGAGTTCTGGGTCCTCCTCTGAAGATTCTGGTGGCCTTCGTTATGCTCAACATTAATACAAATGTGAACAAGAAAGGCTCACAAATATTATTTGTTTAAAAGCATACAGTTATCAACTGCAAATTAAAAAATATATATTGTGGGGGGATTAAATTAAGGGGTTCTCTATCCTGAGTTATATCTCTAACATCCCCTCTTATAAAGTTTGAGACAGAGTCTTGCTAAGTTGCTCAGGTTGGTCTTGACTTTGTGATCCTCCTGCCTCAGCTTCCTGAGTCACTGTGATTCCATATGTGCACTGCCACACTCAGAGGAAAGCAATGTATTTTTAAAAAATCTTAGCAATGTCTTAAAAATCCCATTAACATATAGAAGTCAGTCACCCTTTCTGATGAAGAGTGAAACAGATGATTAAGATCATCAATTGAAGATTTTCTTTTGAAAATAAGTGACATCTTACAATAATCGTACTATTTCTTTCACATATTTTATCATATTCATGAAATTAGTAACAAAGGTAGGGATGAAAAACTTAAGACACACCAAGGTTAATTTCTTAGAATTTCAGATATAACCCATGTTAGAGTCAGCTCATGAATATAAATCTTCAAATTCCTATCCCAGTCCTTTTTTCACTATATCAAATTGCTATGGTGATGAATCATTTAAAACCATGAATGAAAAACTCCAATTTATTTTTCTTCAAAATAATTTAATGACATGTATGACTACTGTATTTTTTGCTGTGTTCTTCTAATCAGCCTGCAACTCGTGCAAAACATTACAGCTAGATGAAGAACTAATGGAGAATTAGAGCATAGAGTGTGGATGAAACTTTGTGTTCACAGTTAAATGCTTTAAAATAGTGAAAAACACATTAGTTTGACATGATGTATTACTTATAAACCAACGTTAGCTTGTCATATATACACTTTTAAATGTCTGTATATTATTTCAATTATTTTTTAAATATTTTCTTAAGTTGTAGTTGGACACAATACCTTTATTTTATTTATTTATTTTTATGTGGTACTGAGGATCAGATCCAGTGCCTCGCACATGCTGGGTGAGTACTCTACCACTGTGCCACATCCCCAGCCTTATTTCAATTATTTTTTTTAAAAGTCTATAGTCTAAAGTAACTTTAATATAAATCATAACCTTAATTTAAATCATAACTTTAGTATGAGTTTTTTAGTTATCACTTGTTGAACAACAGTGAGTATAACATTTGACATTCTTTATCCCAAGGGATCTGTTTTCTTCCATGATTTTTGGAAAGTTGTTTTGCAATGATATCATTAATTTCACAGTAACTAGGAGTATTAAACACTACTCACTGATATTTCTGGGTTTTTTTATTGCTTTATTTTGATCTTTTATCACAAAAAGATTAACTCTAGAAAATGGTTTGCATCTGGCTTTTCCTCAGGTAAAAAATGAAGAATGAAGATGGCATTCAAAGAGCATATAACATATAGAAGTCAGTCACTTCATGACGAGTTTCAACTTTGAGAAGTTTTTCAAATGCTTATCTCTAAATCAGCTGTTTGAAACTTAAAATGCAAAAGAAAGTTTTGCCATTGGTATTTTTTAAAATTTTAAAATTTAATTAGTTATACATGATAGTAGAATGCATTTATGCACTTAGATATATCATACATAGATGGGATATAATTTCTCATTTTTTCTGAGTGTACATGTTGCAGAATCATATTGATCATGCAGTCACATATATACATACAGTAATAATGTCTGTTTCATTCTACTATTTTTCTTATCCCCACATCCCCTCCTTTTCCCTTCCATCACTTCCCTCTACCTAATCTAAGGTAACACTATTCTTCTCTAGTGCCCCCCTCCACCTTATTGTGAATTAGCATCTGCATATTAGAGAAAACATTTGGCCTTTGGATTTTGGGGACGGGTTTATTTTGCTTAGCATGATATTCTCCAACTCCAAGTAGAAATCCTCGAAATGAAGGAATCAGTAAACTAAATTATAAATTCAATAGAAAGCATCACCAACAGACTAGGCCACTTGGAAGACAGAACCTCAGACAATGAAGGCAAAATATATAATCTTGAAAGTAGAGTTGAACATGCACAAAAGAAACTATGAACAGAACATCCAAGAATTATGGGATAACATGAAAAGACCAAATTTTAGAGTTATCAGAATGGTGAAGGAGCAGAGATACAAACCAAAGGAATGCACGATCTTTTCAATGACATGATAGCAGAAAATTTTCCCAAGATAGCTAAAGAATGGAATGGTAAATCAAATACAAGAGGTTTATAGGACCGCAAATGTACAAAATTACAGCAGACCCACACCAAGACACATTATGAGGATGACTAACAAACAGAATAAAGATAAAATCTTAAAGGCTGTGAGAGAAAAAAAATCAAATTACATATAGGGGGAACCAATTCAGATCCCAACTGATTTCTTAACCTAGACCCTCAAAGCTATTAGGTCCTGGAATAATATATTTCAGGCTCTGAAAGAAAATGAATGTCAACCAATAATTTTGTATCCAGCAAAGTTAATTTTCAGATTTGAAGATGAAATTAAAACATTCCATGATAAACAAAATTAAAAGAATTCACAACTAGAAAGCCTACATTACAGAGCATTCTCAACAAAATATTCCATGAGGATAAAGTGAAAAAAAAAATAAGAACCAGTAAGGGGAGGATCTACACTAAAGGGACATTCAACCAAATGAGAAACTAAGGCAAATCAAAAACAAGAAATAAATCAAAATGACAGGGAATACAAATAATATCTCAATAATAACCTTGAATGTTAATGGCCTAAATTCATCCATCAAAAGACAGACTGGCAGACTGGATTACAAAGAAAGACCCAACAATATGCTGTCTTCAAGAGACTCACTTCATGGGCAAACACAATTACAGGCTGAAGGTGAAAGGATGGGAAAAAACTTATTACTCATATGGATTGCATAAACAAGTAGGGGATTCCATTCTCATTTCAGATAAAGTAGATCTCAAACCAAAGTTAATCAGAGGAGACAAAGAAGGACATTTCATACTTTCCAAGGGAAGTATATATAAGCAGGACATAACAATTATAAATATTTATGCCCCAAACAATGGACCATATAAGTACATCAAACAAACCCTTATCTATTTCAAGAGTCAAATAGATCACAAATAATACTATGAAGGCAATATTAAGAGGAAAATTTATTGTACTGAGTGCATTCATTAAAAGAATAAAAAGCTAACAAATAAATGACCTAACACTTTATCTCAAAACCCTAAAAAAAGAACAAATCAACACCCAAAGCTGTAGAAGACATGAAATAATTAAAATCAGAGCTGAAATCAATAAAATCAAAGCAAAAGAAACAATTGAAAAAATTGATAAAAAGTTGGTTCTTTGAAAATTTAAATAAAATAGATAAACCCGTAGCCATGCTAATGAAGAGCAAAAGAGAGAAAACTCAAATTACTAAAATACAAGATGAAGAATAAAATATCACAATGGACATGTCTGAAATACAAAAGACAATTAGAAGCTATTTTGAAAATTATACGCTAATAAAATAGAAAATATCGAAGACATTGACAAATTGCTAGAGATATAGGACCTACCCAAACTGAATGAGGGGGTCATACATGATTTAAACAGATCAATTTAAAGTAATGAAATAGAAAACACCAACAAAAGCCTACCAACCAAGACAAACCCAGGACCAGATAGATTCTCAGCCACGTTCTACAAGACTTTCAAAGAAGAATTAACACTAATGCTCCTCAAAGTATACCATGAAATAGAAAAGGAGGGAACCCTTCCAAACTCATTCTATGAAGCTAATATCACCCTGATACCAAAACCAGACAAAGACACATCAAGGAAAGAAAACTTCAGAGCAACATCCCTGATGAACATAGATGCAAAAATTCTCAATAAAATTCTGGTAAATCACATATAAAAGCATATCACAAAGATAGTGCACCATGATCAAGTGGGATTCATCCCAGGGATGCAGGGTTGGTTCAACCTACAGAAATCAATAAACATAATTCATCAATATTAATAGACTTAAAAACAAGAATCATGATCATCTCAATAGATGAAGAAAAAGCATTTGGAAAAATACAGCACATCTTTATGATCAAAAACTAGAAAAACTAGGGATAGTAGGAAAATACTCAGCATTTTAAAAGCTATATATGCTAACCTCAAGGCCAGCATCATTCTAAATGGAGAAAAATTGAAAGCATTCCTGCTAAAAACTGGAACAAGACAAGGATGCCCTCTTGCACCACTTTTATTCAACATCATCCTTGAAATCTAGCCAGAGCAATTAGACAAAATAAAGAAATTAAAGGGATACAAATAGGTAAAGAAGAACTGAAACTATCACTATTTGCTGATGATATGATTCTATACCTAGAAGATCTCAAAAATTCTACCAGAAAACTTCTAGAACTAATAAATGAATTCAGCAAAGTAGCAGGATATAAAATCAACACTTATAAATCAAATGTATTCCTATACATCAGAAATGAATCCACTGAAAGAGAAATTAGAAAAACTACTTCATTTACAATAACCTAAAAAAATACCTGGGAATCAATCTAACAAAAGAGGTGGAAGACCTCTACAATGAAAACTACAGAACACTAAAAAAAAAAATTGAAGGAAACCTCAGAAGATGGAAAGATCTCCCATGCTCCTGGATAGGCAGAATTAATATTGTCAGAATGGCCATAGTACCAAAAGCATTATACAGATTGAATGTAATTCCTATTAAAATCCCAATGACATTCATCATAGAAATAGAAAAAGCAATCATAAAATTAATTTGGTGTTAAGGTCTATAAACAAGTCAGAATGGCACCTGGTATTTTGCCAGAGAAATGTTAGAGTCTGTAAACAAGTCTGCATGGTGCCTGGCAAAATACCAGAGGGAGTGGTTTGTGAAGTAACAAAAGCGAGCCATTAAGTGTGGAGATTCCTTATTGGTTGACTGCTGTATCTATTTTATGCTAATTAGATAAGCTGTGTAAAATGTATAAATATCGCTCAGATCCTACAATAAACGGCTCTCACTCCTGCTGCATCAATCTACACAAGTAGTTCATCACGCCCTGGTTATTTTGCTGCAGCCGGACTGCGGCAATTTGGAAAAATAAGAGACTCAGAGTAGCTAAAGCAATCCTTAGCAAGAAAAGTGAAGCTACTGGACAGGTCTTTCAAACAAAATCTAAATAAGGAAGCTTTAGAACTAAATAATACAATAAATAATTTAGACTTAATAGACATATATAGAATATTTCATCCATCAATGAGCAAATTTACTTTCTTTTCAGCAGCACATGGCTCCTTTTCTAAAATAGATCATATCTTATGCCACAAAGCAACTCTTAGTAAATAAAAAACAGAGATAATACCCTGCATTCTATCAGACCACAATGGAATGAAATTAGAAATCAATGATAAAATAAAAAATAGAAGCTATTGCCATTGGTATTTGGGTATTTAAGAGGAGCTGCAAAAACCCATTTCAGCATTTTCCAAAATGTGTTCAATAAAACATTAGTTCCATTAGAAAACTTAATAAGTTTAGATGATGATAAAGAAGAGGAGGAGGGAAAAGAAAAAAGGAGGAAGAAGAAAAAAGGAGAAAGAGATTATAATTCAATGCAGAAATATTTGGGAAACAATAAGCATCCAAATTCAACAAGACTTTCAAAGCCATTAATCTCTAAGACCAGATAAAACATACAGAGTTCCCAGACTTATTTAACCACCTGACCTTTCTTTAATAAACTCTCTTTCATGATAAGTGATCTTAAAAATCATACTAAGGAAAATGCTGAATTACTTTAAACTATATTGTAACTTGTAAGTTAACACTAAGAGTTCTATGTAAATTTTATATAGCTGCCATTTATTATATATTTTTTCTATAGGGGAAATGCATTCTGATTTCAAGTAGGGACAATTGTACCACACTTCACGTTCCAGAGGATGTCATGATTATGTTTTCTATTGTAGAGCAAGTTTGGTCATTCTAGACACTCATAACCTTAATACTACTTCTACCCATAGAATATGCTGAACATGAATAAATGTAGGTATATCTTGGAGGGGCAATAACTACCCAGGTTCTTTGGACTAGAAGAACAATAGTAAGGTAATCATCCCTGTGTCATATAATTTCTCTGATTTTGATTTTCTATTATATGCTTCTGGATTCAATTTATCTGTTAATCAATTCTTCTTAAGTTAGCCAGGTTTTTAAAAAATTATTTAATTTGTTCTTTTTAGATATACATGAAAGTAGAATGTATTTTGACATATCATACATACATGGAGTATAACTTATTCTAATTAGAATCCTATTCTTGTGGTAGTACATGATGTGGAGTTACCCTGGTCTTGTATTCACATACAAGACTAAGAAAGTTACGTCTGATTAATTCTACTGTCCTTCCTATTCCCCTCCCTCTCCCTTCCCTTTGTTCCCCTTTGTCTAATCCAATGAATTTCTATTCTTCCCCTACCCACCCTCCCTTGTTTTGGGTTAGCATACACATATCAGAGTGAACATTCACCCTTTGGTTTTTTAGGACTACCTTATTTCACTTAGCATGATCTATTCCAGTTCCATCCATTTACCAGAAATGCCATAACTTCATTCTTCTTTATTAGTGAGGGTTTTCCAACAGTGGCATTATTGATCACTTTTTTTTTTGGTACCAAAAATTGAACCCAGGGGCACTTAACCACTGAGCTACATCCTCAGCCCTGTTGTTGTTGTTGTTATTATTATTTTGAGACAGGGTCTTGCTATGTTGGTAAGGACCTTGTTTAGTTGTTGAGGCTGGCTTTGAACTCAAGATCCTTTTGCCTTAGCCTCCTGAGTTTCTGGGATTACAGGTATGAGCCACCATGCCTGGCTGATCATTATTTTTTGTTGTGGATTGTCCTATGAGGTTTGGTAGTGTTTTTGGCCTCTACCTACTAAGTGCCAGTAGTACCTCGCCTCCCCTAACTGCTATGACTGTGTAACAAAAAAGTCCCTAGAAATTGCCAAATGTCCTCTGAGGTGGGGAATAATGACCTCAGGTGAGAATCACTAAATTAATCTCTATTCTTGGCTTTTCAATTCTGTTAATTTATTTGAAGAGTTACTTTTCTCCTCAAATAGGTGCATCAGCTTTGTTATTTGGTTTGGTAATCTTTCCATTTTATCCACATATTAATATTCTGGAACTTTACTTAAATCTCCTCTTTCTTAATCTTACTGTTTTATCCATTATTTAGTTACCTTGAATTCTTTCAGAATAATAATTTCTTCCCAGGTTTCATTTCTTTAAAAGTTTCCATTTTGTTTATTTACATGTTATTTTTCTCCTTCTTTATTTTAGTTACTCACCTAAAACTTTAAAAATTTATGAGGACTGAATTATTTTCAGATTCTGAGAGGTTACAATGGTCCTTCTGGCCCAGAGTATAACTTGATGGTTTCTGTAGTGGAGTTTAAGAACACTTAGGTAGTACTTTGTGGCATTATTATCTATATGAATATTCTTATTTTTACTTTTGCAAATCTAAAGCAAAAGAAAACAAAAAGTTATATTCCTTTTTCTTTTAGCTGCTCAAACTTAAATAGTTGGTTATTGGCTTGGTAGAGGGACAAAACATGAAGGAATACTTATAGCCTTTTTGTCCCTTAATAAGTCTTTCCACAGGAGAGAAGCAAGTGCTATTTTTTTAATTTTTATTTTATTTTATTTTTTCATCTTTCATACATTTGATTCAAGTGAGTTATGAACTTCCATTTTTACCCCAAATACAAATTGCAGAATCACATCAGTTACACATTCACAATGTTTACATAATGCCATATTAGTGACTGTTGTATTCTGCTGCCTTTCCTATCCCCTACTATCCCCGCTCCCCTCCCTTCCCATCTTCCCTCTCTACCTCATCTGTTGTTGTTCAGTTCTCTCCCTTCCCCCTGCTTTCCCCTCACAACCTCATATATGTGATTTCGTATAACGATGAGGGTTTCCTTCTGTTTCCATGCAATTTCCCTTCTCTCTCCCTTTCCCTCCCACCACTCATCTCAGTTTAATGTTAATCTTTTCCTCATGCTCTTCCCCCCTGCTCAGTTCTTAGTTGCTCTCCTTAAATCAAAGAAGACATTTGGCATTTGTTTTTTAAGGATTGGCTAGCTTCACTTAGCATAATCTGCTCTAATGCCATCCATTTCCCTGCAAATTCCATGATTTTGTCATTTTTTAGTGCTGCATAATACTCCATTGTGTATAGATGCCACAATTTTTTTTTAATCCATTCATCTATTGAAGGGCATCTAATTTCATCCATCAACACTTGAAAATCTTTGGGACATTTTTTATTATTTTTACTTATGAGAAGCAATAATATACTATCTAGGCACCATTTCTTCAGCACTTTCTATGTGGCAAGAATTTTGCTAAGTACTAGACACATTATCTCATTTAATCCTCTTGAAAACACTATGAGTAGTACTGTTATCCCATGTTTGCAGATAATGAAACAAAATTTTAGGGAAGTGAAATTTCACTTAAACTCAAGTTTTTTATTTACGTATTTATATGTGGTGCTGAGAATCGAACCCAGTATCTCACACATGCCAGGCAAGTGCACTACGCTGCATCCCAGCCCCAGCCCTAATATACATTTATTATATAAAGTATATGTAAATATAACAAATATAAAATATATATGTATATAGAACATATATATACATACAACTTTATACATACACTATATATAACTACATACACACACACACACACACACACACACACACACACATACACACACACACACATTGTTATGGTTTATGAGATGTCCTCAAAAAGCTCATGTGTTAGACAATGCAAGGATATTCAGAGGTGAATTGATTGGGTTATGAGAGCTTTAACTCAATCAGTGAATTATTCTCCTAATGGGTGTCAAGTGAGTGGTAACCTGAAAGCAGATAGGGTGTGGCTGGGGGAGGTGGGCATTGGGGGTGTGCCTTTGGGGCATATATTTTGTATCTAGAGAGTGGAGTCTCTCTCTGCTTCTTGATCATGCCCTGAGCTGCTTCCCTTTACCATACTCTCCAACCATGATGTCCTGCCTCATATTGAGCCCTGAGGAATGGTGTAGGTTGTCTATGAACTGAGACCTCTGAAACCATGTTCCCCCCAAAAAACTTTTATTCCTCTAAACTTTTTCTTATAATGTTTTTCAGTAACAGTAACAAAAAAGCTGACTAAAACACACACATACACAATTTTAAAATATGAATATATTAATACATATACAACCCAAAGTACATATTCTTGTACTGGTAACTGCGTCATGGTCCTCTTTTGCTTCTCAAAATTTTACCTAGGCTCATAATCTTAACTTTAAACTTTCTCTGAATAGACAGGTAATTTGTGAAGTTAATAGGAGAATAATGGTGGCTAAATTCGAATACTTCAAGATAAGGGCATTTGTAACTAAGAACTAAATTGACAGTTATAAGGATAAAAAACTTATATACTGCATTTTAAGGTATCACACAAGTAAAAAGAAGTTGCATTAATATCAAATCTAGAAAATACCAAATATGAACTTTAGGTTTTTTTGCAATACATTTAAGGAAGATTGTAAATTTTCATCATCATAATTTTCAAATACAAGATAATATTGTCATACTTGGTGGTCCACAACATACTACTTTATAAGTTAAATAAAGAAGTTATTATTGATTATGAAGGCTGGAAGTAATTTGTATTTAGGCTTTTAGGGTCTAGGCTGAGAGATTTATGCAAACCCTTGGTCTCAGACCTAGGTTTTGAAGAGGTACCAGGAATTTGGTGGAGATGACCAGCATTTAGAAATGCTGGATAATGATTATTCATCATTCATAATCCAGCATAAATGTCATGCTTGCTTATGTGATTTCAAAGGTAGACTATGGTGTTTCAATTCCTGGGCTATGTAGCATTATGTGTATATACTTAAAGTGATTGCAATGCAGATATGTTTCTCCTCTTGGGTTATGCCTATCTTCCATGTAGAATTTATGTTTTACTCACCTGTGTCCCTAGTTATGACCAACTTTATGTATATAAAATACTAGCTGAACAAGTTGACAAATGAATTAATCTTTGGGAAAATTATGGCCACAATACTGTAACTGAATAGTAGATTTATTATCTAGCCTCTGATTTTGGAAAATTAAATAAATTTAATTGTTGACTGAAAAATCTTTCAAGTTGTGCCTGCACATCTTCACTGAAGTATCTACAAGTGTCTACCTTGAAGGTTCGGATTAAATAAAACTATTATATAGTAAGATTATATTTGTTTCAGGTTCAAAAGTTAAAAAGAGAACTTTGTTTACTTCTTTATCCCTCTTTTAAGCATATACATATTTCTTTTTAAAATCAAATATCTATATCTATAGGCTATCTAAATTTCTAAAGTTAAAACAGTTAAAAATATGATTTATAGAAAATAACTGTACTAGTGCTTTAAACTGCTGTTTAATATGACAATTATAGCTATTCTATAAGAACCTAGTAAATATATTTTATAAGGTCATGAGTAATGAATCAATTACTTCATTTGGTGACTAGAATTTCCCCTTAAATGCAATGTTCATTTACTTCCATATAAGTAAAAGTATCCAGAAAGTTCTGGGATATAAAAAGAGAAGAGTTGATATACTTTACTGTCTATTTAATAACAGGTGGTCAACATGTACTTGTGGAATGAATAAAAATATACATTATGTCATGGGATGCAGAAAGTGATAAGATGGCAGGCCTCTCTACTGTAGGTTTACAATATAATAGGAGAGAAAAAGGTGCAAATACCTTTAATATACAACAGTTCAAAATAACTGTCACCAAAGTTATGTGACTGAGGAGTTATGCTAAAAATATCATCACTTATTTGTATAAAAAGCACATGTACAAAGAATCACAAAGAAAATTAAGTATGATTCCTATTCTTTGAGATTACTTTGGTCAAAACTTTTCATACATAATTATTACCAGAGAACCATAAAGAAATAAGACATGCATAAGAAAAAATTACTGCTATTTTTGTGACAAAAGGAGGAAGGTATATGGCTGTAGCAAACAATTGAGGAGGGTAGGTAAAAAGAGAGTGTTTAAAACAACTTCCATTCTTTATAGCTCTTAGTGATCAAGTTTAGACTAATGAGCAAGAATCCTGTCCTTCCCCAAAGCATAAACTCCTCAATGAAAATGATTAATTTAAAAACTGGAAAGGAAGGAACACAGTCTTCCAATTAAATCCATTCATTCTTGCATTAGGACCATAGGATTTATTACATTAGGCAACTTTATCAAAAAATATTGCAGACACGTGGTATCAATTTTACATATTTGTGACCTGATTACATTCTTGGACATGCATGGGAAAGCAAGAGTCAGAGGTAAAAAACAATTCCAGGTACATGGTAACTTTGGGCCCATCTTGCCTTAAATACAGTATGTCTATTCTATTTAAAATCTACTTCAACTTGAATGTCAGATTAATTTTACAGCTTCTTAAAAACAAAAACTGAGATGAGATTTACCCCAGAAAAGCTTATCTAAAGATGTTTTTAATCCATGAGAATTAAGAAGACAATTTTATTTTAAAGAAGTCATGTTTGAAGTAAGTGTTCATTAAAAATGATAAAGCCCTTGAATTATTTTAATTTGGCAACATATAACAAAAGAAGTACTTGTGATGCTACAAAGATTTTCATAAACCATTATGAGCTAAAATGTAACTTGCTGTTCTCTCTTATTGTTGGAAAATCTAGAGTAATTTTTAATGTCATGTCATATTGTTGATATTTCACTTAGAAGCACATGATAGATACAGATTAATAATAAAGATTCAAAAGCAATCAAGTAATTTTCAAAGCCCCAAAACTTATGAGAGGAAATTGTGATTCCCATGTTAGACATAGTGTCATGTAAAAATAAGAACTCTCACCATAAGTTGGAGTGCTTTCTCGTCTTCCTTGACTACTTGATCTTCCTTTTTCATATTCATAGCAATACAAGACAGTATCTTCTTCAACAATATTAAACCTCTTTCGGTATTCCTGATCCAGAAATGAATTTGGTGATTCAGATCCTTTATGCACTGGTTTGCCCACCATATGTCCTCTAAGGTCTTCACAAGGAAGGTTTCCTTTTTCATCCCTAAAGAAAATTGTTAGAGTAAAGGAAAAGGATGTGGAAAAGTGTTAGGGGGGTAAAATGGGCAGAGTTTTTAAAATGCTAATAATAAACTTCCCATACAATATATCTCCTGTCTTTTTTTTTAATGTGTATGGTGCTGGGAATCCAAGCCAGGGCCTTGTGCATGCAAGGCAAACACTCTACCAACTGAACTATATCCGTAGTCGCTGATCTTTCCAAGTTTTCTTTGAAAATTAAAGGAGGCTGAGGCAGGAGGATTATAAGTTCAAAGCCAGCTTCAGAAATTTAGTGGGCCTAAGCAACTTAGAGAAACCCTGTCTCTAAATAAATAAATAAATAGGCTGGGGATGTGGCTCAATGGTTAAGACCCTCTGGGTTTCATTCTTTATTCAAAGAAAGAAAGAAAAAGAAAATTATAGGACAACTTTTAATTATTCCTATTTTGCAAGAAAAAAAATCTGAGACTCAAGTTAAATGACTTGTCTCAATGTTACACAGCTAATAAATGACGTAGCTAGAAATGGGCCACGGATCTTTTAACTATTGCTTGAGTTCATTTTTCACTGTAAAATGTCATTCATAGGAAATAATTTTAGCATATAAATTGCTCTAGTATTCAAGTCACTATGTATACTACTAACAATGTTATTTTAACCATAGGCCTTTTTTTCTGCCAGATTACCTAACTGATTTTTTGGTAAAATGTGTGCTACTTAAAAACAAAGATGTATATAAGATTTATCACTTACATAAGGAATATCATGGTGACAGAAATCAAATTAGCCCTATATAAATTGGTATTGTAGTGACTTCAAACAGCATGTCATTAATTTAAAAGACTCTTAGGAGACTTGAGAAAAAATATGTATCTTAACACATCAGTAATGCTTCTTGTGGAGAGACGTTATAAAACATGGACTTTAAGAATGGGATATATGGGGTTTCCAAAACCTATTACTTACACAGTACTTGATGATTAGGATCATGATAAATGGCATTTTGATAGAAATATTCCATTTAGGATTGGTTGAGCTGAACCTTGTTTATGTTATGAAATATTTCACTAATTACCTGTGCATTCGTTTTAAAAAAGCTTGTCTTCTAAAGTATAACTAGGAATGTAAATGCAGTATTTCTTCACTTATGGATCACAAATCAGTGTTATTGAACCAGAAAAAGAATTAATTTTATGTTAAGCTCTAGGACTAAAAATCTTAAAGATGTAGAAAAACTGAAATATAAATATATAAATATATGTGTATGTGTATATGTATATGTACACACACACATATATACATATATATTTATTTAAGGCCCATTATAATTTATACAATGGTGATGAGTTTATAAAAGTAATGTTATTTCCAAAATATGTGTCTCAGAGCAAAAATCTATATTTTTTTGCATCAGTGTGAAAATGTTTAGATGTCTAAAATGTAGGGAACTATATTCCCAGTACTTTAAATATGGAAAAAGTAATAAACAATATTCTTAAGACAGACTAAACTGAATCAGTAAGATGTCTTATAATTTAACCCATCACAAGGTGAGGTTTTTATTTATATTGACATTTACTCTTTTATTTTCTAAAATGATTGCTTATAACCAAAATATGCCTATATAGTTCTTAGGCAATGAAAAGAAAATAAATATAAAAATTCATTCAGAATTTCATTTTCAATTAGCTTAAAGCTTTCCTGAACAAATTGCCTGGCACTTTTTGTTACTGTTAATCCTCTATCAAAAAGAAATCAATACTACGATTAGCCTGGAAACAGCTCTAATGAATTCATGGCACTGGACTAAGGTTATGCCTACCTATAAATGGGCAGATTTTTCTATCAGGCCTGTGACATGAATACTAATGTAGCTGAGATCAAGGGTGATTCAAATCCATTAATTCACCTTGCTATATATATATATATATATATATATATGAACACAGCCAGTGGCAGAAAATTTGAAGGGCTAATATTTTCTACCATATAATGATATGAAGAAGTGTCTTAGATCAACAAGGCAGATGTGTTAGACATGTCTATATGGCACTAAAACAATGCTAAGTTAAGAAAAGTAAAAAAGAAGCCTAACTTTCCAGTGGAATGAATTGATATGTCTAAGAGTATGTGTGCATGTATATGTGTGAGTTGTGTATATAAGTGTGTGTATAGTATGTACTCATGTTATGAATCCCTGAAGAACTCATTGTATTAATTCATTGTACTATAAACATTTTAACTGTTCTTAAATTTATACCTTTATAAAATATGTAATAAATCTACATTTTGACCTAGAAAGGATTTAAGAAAGGATGAAGATAACATTGCTTTAGTGGACACATAGTAGAGTTAATTTGGTTAAATATAAAATGCACAATAAATTATAATAATTTAGCATATAGTCACAAGGCATAATAAAATTCCAAGCAAATTTCACATACTTTACATACATGAGTGTTTTCAGTTTTAGAGGAAAAGGCATGTTTATAGTCACTTTTTTACTTTTTGTTTTTTACTGGAATACATACATTTGAAAAATTTAATCACATAAAAAATCTAAACTTAATGACTAGTTGTACCATTTTAAGTTGCTTTTTATTAAGATGAGAACCCTTTTATTATTTAAAATCCAAATGAAAACTGCAAGAGGTTTTATGACTATAACTTCAAGTCATACCAAAACATGCAGATGATTTACATAATGTTGTGGTTCAAAGGGGCTTTGATGCATGGGCTGTTCTGATTGCAGTATCAAAAGACTGACTGGGTAAATACTAATATGACTCAAAATGCCTTTAGAATATTCTGCTAAATTATATACTGACCAAATAAAAATCAATTGAGATGAATTTTACTGAAAAGTATGGAGCTTTCAGTTTATCCTGATAGAACAATAACCAATATGTTGACATTTCAACTTTTCTAATATTTTTAAATAGTGCGTTCAAGCTTTTTATTGACTTAAAATATCTTCACCAAACTCACGAGGATAGGACTGGTTCATTTTACTGTGTTGTTTATCTAAAGTGTATCTTAAATCCTATCTGTCTTGGAGATCATTTCCTTTTAACAAATTCATCCCTAATCCAAGTGAATAGGAAAGAACATTTAAAAATTGTGGAGATTTGTTAAGAAACATTTTAAAAATATTTATCTTTAAATATAGTCCTCTAAAGGATAAGGCTTGTTACATAATCATTTGCACTGAAATATAAATATTTTCAATGAAAATGAAAACCATAAAAAGTAGCTTCCTATTTTTTTCAGTGCTTCTCATGCAAGAGTATTCAGAAAATCTGACACCATTTTAACAGAATTAAAATGTAACTTATATTTTTACTCATATTGGATAGATCTATACATCTGATTGTAAATTGAACATAAGATTGCAAATTACACTATGGAAAGACTTATTAAATGTCAATCATTTTTTTCTATAATTTATTTTTCCACAACTCCACTTAATTCTCAAAAATAAGAATTTATGTGTATATACATACTGATTATAGTTTTATTACTAGATGAAAACATAGTATTTGTGGATATGTCGTATTGCCATATAGCATTTAGATTATATAGCATCAGTATATTGTATTTAATAGAATAAATATCTCTGAAACACTAGGTATACTAATACAACATACACTAGTATGGCAATATGTAAAAACGTGGATGTGTAACCGATGTGATTCTGCAATCTGTATACAGGGTAAAAATGGGAGTTCATAATCCTCTTGAATCAAATGTATGAAATATGATATGTCAAGAGCTTTGTAATGTTTTGAACAACTAATAATAAAAAATAATGAAAATTAAACATGAGGAGTTCAATTATTTTCTATACAGAAGAAATTTAATATTAAGTACTGCTTAGTAATAACAGAACTTAAATTATTATTTTTGAGTGACTGCAGAATTAATTTAAGAAATGAATCAAATTCTTTCTGATTGGTGTTTATTATTCCCAATACTGATGGCCCTTTCCATAATTTTTGTATTCACAAGCTAGATATCAGAATGCTTTTGGATAGAATGCATTATGGCACAAAGCTGTAATCTTTCACCCCTGCCAGGAATTTCTTATAAAGTCTAGAAATGAAATGGAGATTCAGCCCCAAGAAATCTAGAAAATAGAATTTAAAGGCAATTTGTTTTCTTGTAAACACTATTGCCTGAAGAAAATATTAATGAACTAATAAAGTAAAACCTCTAGATACTAAGGCATTGGGGGGAAAACACTCTCCCTCTTCTCTTCCTCATCATTAAAAAAGTAATCCCTCTATATATTTAATAAAGCATAAATGTTCTCCATAAACACTCTTTTTTGAAAAAATTGAAATGCTTCAAACTAGACTGAGATATTCTCAGCTTCTTTGCCAGAATGCTTCACTTCCTTTGTACTTATTAAAATAATTGTTACTTAATATTACCTTCCTCTTCTTTCTTCTAAGAGATAAGGAGGATAAGATATTTAATGCATACTAAATATTTAATACAAATTAGTTAATAATGCATACTAAATATTTAATACAAATTAGCAGTATTTAATACAAATTAGTTACTGCTATTATTAACCAACCAAAGTTTGTTCACTATAATGGGAATGATTTTCAAAATATATTCAGAATTCCTGAAAAAGTATTCACAGCGTTCCTCAAGAGTTGACTTTGTAGTTTATATGCTATTAGTTTAATCTTTAAGTAGAAATTGCCTAGAACAACATGATAGTTTTATACCTGGGAATATATGGTTCTGCAGGTGGAGGGGGAATGTAGAGATCCTGGAGGGCAGAACTGTCTCTCTTGGTGGGGGTACTGATGGTGCTGGAAGGCGTGGCAACACTGCTTGTGGGACTTCTAGGTATAAGAGGCTGGTTAAAATGAAAAAGAAAATACATACACACACAAACAACACAAAACAACAACAACAACGACACATAGTTATCATTTTAAAATGATCTATTTCTGCAAAGTTTTTGAACTTGGCTGAAATCAAGAGGGATGTTATTTAGTACATGGATATTCCTTTGAGTCTCCAAAAATAAATGATATATATTAGAGGTTACTTCTTAGTTCCCAACTCACCTTTTCCTGTGATCTAACCACCTAAAAGCTAATTATGAGGTAAAAAATTACCATGTACTGTTTTATAATGGGAAGATTTATCTCATAGTCAGAACCTTATTTAAATTAACTTTGTCAGAATCCCACTTTCGAAAGAAAGATAACAAAGAGTAATTCATAGAAGAATTAACTTGCTTACATCTTGACTGATTTACAAGAGAGCTATTTCAGATCTCACCAAAAAAACAAGCCCCACTCTTAGATTTGTAGAATGTCATAGATTCTCAGAGAAGGCAACAAAAGTGGATTATGAAAGACCAATATGAGACAGCATTTTCTAGGAAAATGTACCTTTTTCTGTCAATATAAACATAGCTAGCTGTCTCCTTAAACTCATTTTATGGTACATATTCAAAAGTATGGTTATTAATGTAACACAATCATTTCACCTTTCATAGGCACACACATTTCTCTCATTTTAAATAATCTTCAGTTGCATATTGATAGATCTCAATTTCATGTTTGTATGTACACAATGAATAGGAGGTTGTTTACTTTTATGTTAAGAGACTGTATATATTGAAGTAAGCCATACATCAGGATGCATTAAAAGCATCCCAATTCCAAACTTCACAGCATTTATAAATAATCTTGTGGTTCAAGAAATTATCCTATAAAAATTCACAATTTTTTATGTTTCTCTTACAGATCTTACTGATTAACTACACATACAATTAACATTAAAAATAAGAATTTTTGTGCAATCTCAAATACCAAAGTAATGATCACAAAATGAACTGCATCTCCTCATGACAAAATGTTGCCATTTTAGCTAGTATGAAAACACTTTAGTATATCTAGATAGACCCACAGTTCTATTATTTAACATGTATTTTTGGACATTCATATAATGGCATAGTACAACTATTTTATATTGTAACAATACTTTTGTACAGATAAACAAAATTTGTTCAAAAAGCCAAGGATAAATACAGTGGAAAGTACAATGCAGGTCACTGGGATAGACTACATAGTTTAAGACTCATTTCATGATTTTTGATGTTCCTTGTTACACAGCTCACCTTAAAAGCTTGCAATTAAACATCCTGCCAAAATGATGGTTAAGTTTTAATCTATGTGAAATAGAAATTAAAGAAAAAGAGAGAGAAGGGAAAAAGGAATGATAATGTATTTTGGGGCTTTACAAATCCATCTCATATGATGTTAAAGTTAGAAGCTGTACATACTAATTGAAGAATTTTAAGATATTATGAAGGTGTACAGTAAAGACTATTGTGGTAAACAATGCTGATTTCTGAAAACAGTGTCCAGTTAAGCTATGCCTGTCCTTTAGGAGCAAAACTCTTGGCAACAGGAAATCTTAAGATTATATAAGTAATCAGAGGAACCACTTATACTGATGAACACCATGAAGCCTAAAGGAACAACTGCATTATTTTGAGGTTGTGTTGCACGCCTCTGCAATAGATCTTTGAATAATATGTTTAGAGATAACATGTTTATGTTCAGTGTTACATCTATGTAATCTATAGTCACTATTATGTGACTGTTTATAGTTGTTTTCCTCTCTGTAAATATAACTTGGCTCTAAATACAGATGACACTAAATAATAAGTCTGATGAAAATTTCATCATAATAGAAATGCAGTAAAGAAAAATTTTATTACATAGTATATTATTTTCCAATAATTTAAAACTGATGCACTGACAGAAAAGCTAATACTCAATATGCTTTTTAAATGCTCCAATAGATCTCTTACTTTAAAATATCTTAATGCTACTAGTAAACTTCACACCAAATTTTAAAGTATAAGCTTTTAAAAATAATCTACCACACTTATTTGTCTTTCTGCAATTTTAGTGTCACTTTTTCTAGTTTGAGGATTTCTCTCCTTTTCTTCCACCATCTACAGAACTATGTGTTACTTTTCTTGGATAGTACCTATCATCTTCTCCCCAAACAAGAAATAAGGGAAAAAACAGCAGTAGTAAATGGTTACAAGTATATTCAACATATTCCTTAAGTATCAGATAAAAAAAATCTGCCTCTAGATCATAAGCAATAACTTTAGCAATAATATCCTACTCATCCAGCTTAAACATCATTGGAAGATTGTGATTGTTGCAAAAATTGAACTTCAAGCTTTTGTAAGGAATCAATGAAATCTCACTTTAAATACTCTGATGGCTCACGTCTTATCTTTGTGCCTCCCAATTCTAATATCTCTAAGATAACTGAGCACTTCTGGGAAGGATTCTGTACCTCTGAAACCCATATGGTCTTAAAGACTATGGAAAAAGAACTTCTATATATAAGGAGATTTACATTTTAACATCTCTTGGCAAGCATATGTTAATTTAGTTGTCTTTCTGTATAGAAAGTGACCCAGCTTTTTTTTTATAAGAATCATAATAGTCTCGAAAGAAACCAACAATATAAAGAATGACCTCAACTTTAAAGATTAAAACTCTGTGTTACGTAGTTAGCTTTAAAAGTCACTGATGCCAAGATCACATAGAGTTTGATTTTGCCTTCTGGGGGTGAGGATATCCACTGAAATACAAATGATTACATCAAATATAAACCTGGCCATTTATTTTATTCAGTCTTGGGAACAAACACAAACAAATAGATCACAACACCCCAATATTCTAAAACAGGACTTTTATATAAGACCTTACTCAGTTTAGACACATTATAATTCCCCAATACTAGTATCAGAACACTACTTTATATTAACAACTCTTTCCTTAATCATCTAAACAAATGTCCACAGAAAATGTATTCTGGATTTTTGGAAGGCAAGAATTTGTGTACAAATTGTAAGTTTCTTTATCATGTAAAGAATGTTAGACCTAATTTGGAAAATTACTCAATACAGTTTTTCCTGGCCAAACTTTTCTTAAGTAGTAAATTATTTGGAACTTAAGCAAGGGAAATGCATGTATTCAACATTGTCCCATTCTCAGTTATTTCATAGCTTCTTTTAGAATTCAAGCTTATAAATACAAAAGATTTGAGTCTTCTTTTGTAAATATGTAACTTTATTTTCTATTATACTACAAAGAAAACAGATATTTTTCTGACCATAGATTCAATCAGGAAATCATATTTGCCTATGTTAAAATACAGACATACGAGCATAAATATATGTATGGAATAACACAATATATAACTAATATAGACTTCAGAGTCACTGTAAAAAATGTCTTTTTTTTCACCAAATCAACTTTTGCACACTGTATTGAGTCTAACACTCATATATTAATTATGTGATGTCCAATTTTATGAATATAATTAAACTGCAACATCTTTCAAATTACAGTAAACATCATTTTTAGGATATTAATTTTAAAAGTATGGCTAATATTTTCATTATTAGTTGATTATTTGTTGTCATTGCTAACTGTAAAAGCATTTGGCTCAAAAACACAAATGTGACTTAAAATTCTTTAATTGATTTACTTAAACATTGGTGCGTTAAAAGCTGATATGACAATTGCTTGTAGCTATTTGCTAATTCAAACATGTAAAACATAACAACTGTTATTGTCTTCCAGTTAGCACAATTACATTTTTTAAAACGCATTTTTCTCTAGTGTCATATCTAATATTAGTTTTTGTCCTCTTCAAAACATGCTGTTAAAATAAAATTCTCAGAAACATATAAACTTTCTGTCACTAATTTTTATTTCAGTCACACCAACCCATAACTTAGATATCGAAGTAAATTTTATTGCTACTTTTGTGTTTTGACTTTTATGGAATAAATTTAACCATTCATATCTCTATATAGTTCAAATGTAATGTCATCAGCATTCTCCAGTTGTTACACCAGTTGACAGACAAAGTTTAATGTTAGGATTATTTTCTATTTCTGTTTTTGCTCAAAGGTGTTTAAATATCCTGTAAAAATGTCATTGAGGTAATACTAAACAATACAATTTAAATAGAAAAGCACAAAATCACACAAGTAACTATGGTATCAACATAAGAAATTTATGGATTGGAATACAGTTTAAGAATATAATTCTAATTATACAGCTAATGTAACAATATCTAAATCAGTTTGTTGAATTCCAGCATTGTTTTAATGATTATTTATGAGATGCATTCTCCTCCCAAAAAAACTGGATAATTAAATTTACAAAAATCACTGATTCCCAGTGACAACTTTCAGTGTCTAGCTAATAGTTCAACATATTTCTTTTAAAAAGAAATGATACTTCCCATGCATGCTATGGCCTACACGTACTAATTTAAAATATTCAATATACCTTGAGGTTTATCCACAGTTCCCTGGAAATTTTTTTCATCAAATTAGAACTTGACCATAAACAATCACCATGCTTACCTAAATCCAGGAAATTAATAAAGGGTGCAAATAAGTTTGAGAAATAGTTCCCAGAAAGCAAGGAATCCCTTGCTTCTTACAATAAAGATTCTATCTCAAGTAAACTGTCTCTGCCATTTATGAAAGTATGCAAATAACAGAATTAAAACTTTCAAATATAATTAAATCTGCTTGTAGTATTTAATTAAAGAATTTTTAAGTCCTTCAGTTCTATCATATATGTTTGAGAAATCAGAAATTTTTCAGAAGAGCTGCCAAATTTTATGAAATGTACTGATGAAATTGCTCTGAGTATGAAGTTGTATTGTATGCTTTTGTTTATTTCACTATAATTTCATCAATAAGTATCAAAAGCAAATCCAAATTAAAATTCATCATTGTAGTTAATGAATATTAGAAGTCACTATCTTTTTAAACATTTTAAAAATAGAACTACTTTTATTAAAGTTACATTAGAGTATCTAAGACTATATTTTATTTGTATAGATAAAAATTTTCCTTATTAATTTAAAAACCATTATGTTAGAATAAAATTTTTTTTAAAAAAGATGCATGTACTAGTGTCTACTTGAACTTTGCTATATTTTATCTGAAAATGCTAATATCTATTAAGACTGGTATAGTCTAAGAAAAAGACATACCAGATAAATAAACATCACAGATTTTAGTAGCCTCCAATTTAAGCAATTCTTAGTAGAATACTAGTACCTCTATGAAAAAGGAAATAATCTAATGTACAGTTATTTAAGGTTGAGTGCTGAAGAGTTATATTTAGAGGAGTTAATGGGTATTTTTTCTCCAACTTATTTATATACATAACAGAAGCAAGAACAATAAGAATGGCACTTGTACCTACACAGAGGATTAGTACTATGTTTAGCACTTAAGCTTCACATCTGAGGTTGTTCCTTAGGCACTAGGAAGAAAACATGACCTCAGGTATAGCATGAAAAATTTCACAGCTGCCTGCAAAACCATCTTATCCCACTATTTCTGTGACTTTTCACCCTTTGGAGGCAGTCTAACTTCAATCTTGAGATCCTGGTACCCTAAAATTTTGTTCATTTTTGGTTGTATCAGAAGTTATATTCTATGGAATTTCTGACCAGATAATTTCCATTATGCTTCCAAGTGTCTGCATTTTAGCATATATCAAAGTCTTAAGATAAAGAATTCTATAATGGTACAATTTCAGGTCCTCAAAAACAGGATGCAGGAACATTTGGCAGAGGTGTAAGGATTGTATATTAAAGAACTTATCCATTACCCTTACTCCTAAGACCTTGTTTTAACACCAACTGCAAGTATTGAATTAATTATAATATTCTTCCTTCTAATCTGTAAAAAAGTAAAGCACTGAAGCAATTTTCAAAGATGTTAAAAGTAGTTTTTTCTCCATAATAGCATGGCTTACATACAGATAATTGACCATTGCCAATACATTTTAGGTGAACCAAATTCAGTTGAAATAATGAATTTACAAATATGTTGATAAATATATAAACACATATAAATTTTGGTTTCCCTTTTGCAGATTTTTGCATTCTGAAAAAATTTACAAATATACTCAGCATAACTGAATAAGCAATGAGGAATAAACACAATTAATAATATAAGAAGGCAAATTTCTTGGTATTTAGAAATGGACTTAGAAACAATACTTTAAAAATCTATTATAATTATAGGTAAGAAATGATGTGAGGTAATTTTTAAAACTATAATCTTTGTACTCTAACTTTGACTACATATACTAAATGTATGTGTAACAAAATATTGGTCTTTCAATTATTTCGGCATTTTACGTAAAAGTTATTCTTAATTGGGTACAGCTATTATCTTAACTCTCCAGTTTGCATTTGTGGAAAAGAATCCAACAGGGGATCAAATTATCAATTTATTAGCTAGATACATTTCCTCAAACAGAACACACGGATCAACAAGAAACCAGGGTCTTTTTGGTGTTCAAGTCCCTTTATGAGGGACTAGAAAAGACTTGTTAAGTTTAAGTAGACATATACAGAGAACAATGCCTAATGGCTGAAAGTATGGGCCTCTTCTTCAGGGTGCCCACCTCTTCAGACTTTGAAGAAGGATCTTGGGGAAGACATTTCAATAGAAAACTCCAGAGTGGAACAACAAAGCAATTTGAAATGCAGTAAGAAAAAAAAAATGATGTGATGGGAAATTCTGATCTGTTCATCTATGACTTAATGAGGCAAGCACTGGCCTCTGAACTTTAATGATCATCAAATATATTTAATAACAAATACCGTAGGTCAAATGCATTTGGACATATCAATACAGTTTAAATTTATTAATTTGAAAAATAGATTCCCATTAAAAATTTAAAGATCTTAATATTGTAACATTTTATGTATTTTTATATGATTTAAGTATAATGATAATTTTGATGTTAATAATAATTAAAGTTTTAGACAATGAAAAATCATCATAATCCAAAAGGCCAGTCATGTGTAATAGAGAACTAGGGAAAAAAATTATGAATGGTAAAAAAGTACTAATATCAAGCTTAACAACAATTTGCATACCAGTGACAATAATGCATTTCCATATATTCCTTCTCTTTTTTAATCTGAGCAATGGGCAATTATTTTTATTTTTTTTAAATTTGACTTCTAAAAAAAGGTAATTTAAAAATGCAGGTTTTGGGGGCTGGGGTTGTGGCTCTGCAGTAGAGCACTTGCCTAGCACATGCGACACTGGGTTCAATCCTCAGCACCACATATAAATAAAATAAAGGTATTGTGTCCAACTACAACTAAAATAAACAAAAAATATTTAAAAATGCAGGTTTTGCAAGAGAAAAAATTCTATGATATGTTTAAATATTACATTCTAATTGAAATGGAAGGAAATGTATTACTTCATTGCCTTTTTCCAGCTAGAATACTTTTATATCTTTATAGATATCTCCTAATTAATTTGTCATTATCCAGCATAATATTTTAGAGTGATGTTTCATGCTGAATAAAAATGCAAAAATTTTAATGTGACAATTTCCCTATTTTGGCTATTCTACAAGATAGAAAAGTCAAAAACACTCAGGAGGAATGAACTAGGTAAATTTTAATTAAAACTTATCTTCCTACTGTCCACAAATTACTATCACTATCTTATAACCTGATTTAAAAGAATTCTTTAAAATATCATCTAGCTTCTTCCAGAAGCATATGCAGTTATAACCTATAAAATAGAAGATTATATCACAAAAATGAAATCTCTTACTTTCAATTCTACCCATATTTTGGCATGATATATTTATGGCTTTTTGGAATTATGCTTTAAGTGTTTATAAATTAAGGCAGAGTTCTTTATCATTTGGGTTTTAGATACTTTCTCAGATTTCATGACGATTAAGCCTATTAAGATAAGCTGTGAAGAGATAGTTTCACAAACAAATTTTCAAAAGCATACAAGATTAAATCCATATGCTGCTGAGATGAGGCACAATAAAGAAGCATTACTGAGATAATCTATGGCTAAAATGATGGTGTATGACTTATGATTAAGCTTCATTACCTGCAGAGCAAGGGGCTTCCATCTCATATTTTTCAGTAAAGCTGGTGCTGAGGTAAGCATGCTCTGAGGTCGCTTTTTCAAAGTTAAGATAACACCACTCGGGTCCTCTCGTAGTGCATTCACCAAATTTTTCAACTGCCACCCCACCTGGTAACCAGCAAAATCATTACAATAAAATTGAGGTACAGTATTCAAAGATTTAATGTTCTCCCCCTTTAATAAGATTAGTAAAAAAATCACATAATTGGTGTATCATCCTATCAATTTTCAGGAGATATATACTCAAAAAAGAAATTTTATCTTTGAATTTATTAACCATGTTACTGCATTAAAGTCCATATAATTATGAGACAAAATAATGGACATTTACGATGTTAAAGCAGAGAGTAAAACTGTATCCTAATCATTGGAATAATTTAGAATTTAAAGAAATTATGTCACCATTAATGCTGCTTAGCTGCTAGGTAGAAATCCAAGCTCTATTCACAAGCACAATTTGAAAGTCCACATGCCAGAAAACAAGGATTTGGCAATGTCCTAAGCTTACAAACTACACCACATGCTTTCTCATCACCATCTTTTAGAGATATGTGGTTACAAGTATCTCTAAAATACACTGACATTATACTACCAATAGCTAGTACTGACACACCAAGGCAACATTCTGATGCAAGGATGATAGCATCAATAAATGAACCTTTTACCATGCTATAAAGATAGGATAATAAATGACAAGGTAATGCTACTCCAATGAGGCAGCTATTGGAAATGTGTTCCAAATAACCCTATAAACGTAAAATATGGTGTGTCGAATTTAATGAAGCCTTTCTATTTGAATATCACCTTAAAACACATTACATAATTAAGCCAAATACTTAATAAATGTTTTGAAACCTGGCTCCATGGTTATTCATGTTAAATTACTTCACTTATCATCCTTTTAAAATTCTGAACATAGAATACTTTTTGTTAGTATGCTTTTAAAACAGACTAGTAATACAGTATCAGGTAACTGAACTCCTAGAACTATGCTTTAAAGAAATACATTAAAATATTTACTATTCTAACATTTGCTTTTTAAAAAATATACTTCATATTTAAAACAGAGAAAAACCTTTTGTCCCAACTCTAATGTGTTATAATATTCCAGGATGTGTTGTTATACAATTACACTGGGTCAAATTTATCCTGGATTGCAAACAATTTAGCAAATAGTATAAACAGTGATCTAGTTTTTGAAGGCACCCAAGTGAAAGAGAATGCAAGTCTTTTGTCTGCTATTCACCATGTTTGCCTGGAAAATCTTAACTCAAGCTAGAGAGATGAGCATTTTACCAAAAGAAGCAAAGGCCCCTATGCACTATAAAGAAGTAACCTGGAATGAAGCCTGTGTGGTATAACAACAGATGTAAGTATATTTAATAAGCATTTATGTAAATTATAACCTCAACTACAGCAGAATTGAGTGATGATGAATAGAAGGAGTCAGGGAAAAAAGAAGCAAGATGCTATAATTCTTAAAACTTCAGGGGTCTCAGACATGAGTCAAAATGATCATTATGATACATGGCTAAGATGAGTAAGAGGCTGTCAGTTAAAAACATGTTAATGCAGATCTAGCACAGCTACAGAACTGGTTGAATGCCTCTTGTTATATGTAAATAGGGACTGTTATATGTCCAAAGGTATATTACATTGATTCTCATCCCTCTAATAGCTAAGTAGTGTCCTTAAAGCCATTTTTACAAGCTAAGTATCAAAGAAAAATTAGCTTAAATACAAGTGATCATTTTGTTTGCCAAAAAAGGAGAAATTTTGAGTTATGTTTGGAGGAAGAAAACATATTTATAGAGAGTTTAGGAAAGAACTATTAATGATAATCATTAATAAGCTGAATAATGTATTCAAATAATTGCTGACTATACTAAAACCCCATATGTGATAGCCATATCTTTCTTCCAGCATATCTATTCTCAACAATGAATTATACATTATTTATACTAAGCAATTTCTTTCCATTTTACACTATAATGTGATCATTGTTGACTAATTGAAGATTTTAAAGGCTACATGGTGTTTTGTTGTGAAATGTTCAGTACAATTTGATTCCTCCTATTCTTTCACACTTTCTATTTAATTTTTGCAGCAATAATTTAAAAATTAGAATTGTTTTCCCATGAAAAAGTGGAATGTTAATTTTTGGTGGGTTTTAATTTTAATTTTGGTGAGAATGTTAATTTTGGTGGGGTTTTAATTTTACAGCTGAATATTATTTTATTGGATATATAATGTTACTACTTTTATGTCAGCCTTTGTATTATCATTGATATAACACTAAGAATGTTTTAAACAAAAGCAAGCAAACATATACCAAGGATCATATATGGTAAATAACTTTGGCTCCCAAATTCTACTTCCAGTACCACAAGAAGATGACTGCACAAAAATCACAAAGAGAAATGTGTAACATATGTGTCACAGGATGATTTAACCAACCAAAACTTGAATATTATATAAATGTCTACTACTAAGGGATATTAAAATTGTGTGAAACAAAGTACGTTCCAAAATAGCAGGTATTATTTAATTCCATTTTTGTTAAAAAATATATATATATAGCTATGGAAGTCCAAAAGATATACACACCATTAATGGTGGTTACATTAAAAGGAAGTGAGAACTGCAATATGTACTTTCATCTTTGTACTTCTATTTCCTGAAATTTGGCAATGAAATGAGTTACTTTTATAGATAGTAAAAAGAACAAAATACATGAATTTATTTATGAATAATGGTAGTTTCAATTAGAAGAACATGAAATTTATAAATTAACTAATTGGGATTGCTTGTGATAGATGGAAAATTTCCACAAAAACCAAAGAACAATATTTAAAATAAAACACTAAAAGGTAGTGATGGGGAAACAAAATCTGCTTTGCTCATGATATTTTTAGATGATTAACAAAATCAAATACAAATTTATTAATCAGATATAGTCAATAATTCAAGAATTACATTACATCCTGATTTTTGAGTCAATGAATGATTTCAGTAGATATTCCACTTAAGCATTGTCAGTTTCACACAGAAATTACTGAGTAGGAATGAAGCCTGCTGAGTAATTTACAACTTATATATAACATTTTTCTCAACAACACAATTATGTTTTAACTCTATCAGTCCTTCAATATACATATGCCAATACATATGAAATATATAATTAACTCAAGTTAATAATTTTAAGGTTAGTTTTCCATTTTCTCATTTAAGTTTCTGGCTATAGTTTTAAAATATTAAGTACAATAGGCTTGAATGAGAACACATATAAAGATATAATAATGATATGGAAAATTAATGTAAAGATATACTAATAATATGGAAAATGAAGGTATTCTTTCTACTGACTATAATAAAAAATTTATGTACTAGGAGATAAATGGAGCTTTGAAGGAATGAAGAAAGGGGTCCTAGTGGCTACTAATATAATATTGTAAGTCACTGAATTAAGAAGAAATCAAATAAGGCACACAATTTAAAGAGATAATAGGTATGGATAAAAATGTAAAACAAATATAGTAAGTTCCAAAAAGGGAACTGGCTGACTGGTGAAATAGTGAGCTTGATATCAAAAGAGATATTGAAATATTCTTGCTCAGGCCAAATAATTAGGTGACTTCCAATGTCACAATACATTACAGTCCCCAAAACAGAATGGGTAGGAACAAGCAAATAGATAACAGATTAGTTTGAGTAAAGGAATGTGGTCCTGATATGTCTCTGCCTATGTGTCTTCCATCTTCTCTTCTTCTCAGCACCAGAAAATGTAGAGTTTTTTTCCTCTAGGTTAAATATTAGACAATTTCTAATATTTTATGTTCTTTTTATAATAATCTTTTCTCTTTCTTGATTTTCCATTAACAACTTCCTGCATATGACTCCAACATCTAACCACCTCTGATCCATTTTCAATTGAGTCATCCATTTTCAATTGTTCAGTTCATTGATGCTAATAGTTGCTAAATACACTGAATAATCAAGGACCAACAATTCACTCTACTAGATTCTTCATATCTATATTAAATTATTTTAATGTGTATTTTCATTTTCACAACAGCTAATGAGGTAAGCTAGTAAGCTGGTTTTGCACATGAAGATATTGAAGCAAAGAAATATTTTTTTCCTATCCAAGACTACAAAGATGGCAAAGCTAGAAATTATATTTAGGTATGGTAGATTCTACAACACGGTAAGTATTTTCAACTGAACAGCTACTGGTAACTCATATAAAAGCAATATTTTAAAAACTCAAGCCTATATTTCCTTGCTTTCATTCATCAAAATAATAAGTGCACCATCAGGTTTAGAATTTGGCATCACCTATGACTGTTTTCCCTTTTTAAATCCATGTACATGTCCTAAACATAGATGCTCGCAATTAATACCTCTTCTTACTGCCTTAGTCCTGGCTTGGGTATGTACTTGGCTAGACTTAAAACAATCCTCACCTGCCTTTCTGCTTCTAGTCTTTTGCAGGTCCAAAACATTGCTATGTGTAAAAGAATTCTTCCTTTCAAAATGTTTGATTAGCTCTCCAAAAGCCCAACTAAAGTATCAATCCTTGGGGCTGGAGTTGTGACTCAGTGGTAGAGCGCTTGCCTAGCATGTGCGAGGCACTGGGTTTGATTCTCAGCACTACATAAAAATAAATGCATTATGTCCAACTACACTAAAAATATTTAAAAAAAAGAACCTTCCTCATATAGGTCCTTTTAACTTTGGTATAGTTTTATCTGCGATTATTTCACTTTAATGTGAATTTCAAAGATTATAATGTGTCATCATGAAGGCTAGTTGAAAGGCATGTTGCTGAATTTTACTCCCCAGAGTTTTTCATCAAGTGGGAGTGTGGAGTAAGGCACACAATTTTTTAAAAAAAACACAGAGTCCTAAGTGATGCTCATGCTATTGGTATGGGAATCACATTTTGAGAACTACTTTAAAAGATGATGTGATCATTACAGGCAGTAACTGCCCATGTCTAGAATATTTTAGTTGTTTAATATGTTTTTTAGAACTAGATCTAAAAATTCAAATTGCTACATATTTATTATGTTGTTTATAGTATGGATACAATGTTGAATGCCATACAATCTGTGCTTCATTAACCCATTAACTCCCAAGTTTTCAATTTTGCAAATATTCAACAAAATTAACATAGGTACATTAAAATAGGTTGAACTCATGATATAGAGCTTACATATTACATTATAATTTTCATGGAATAATATTTTCTCATTCTCATATAATTACATTATCTACTGTATTTAAATTTTCACAGAGGCTCCACATCTGGGATATTGGGACAAAATGGGTTAAAGAGCATAATAACTAGGCAGGGGAGAGTTAGCAGATGAATAAACATTTAGAATATGGTTAAAGATTCCTTAACAGAGTAAATACAGGGTTCAGTAGAAGCCCCCACAAAAAGCACTTAATTCATACCATTCTTGAGGTCAGACAAGGTTTCCAATTAGTGTAGCTTAACTCTAAAATTTAGATGACTGAAAGGGATATGGAAGTTGAAGGGGTGAAGAAAGCTGTGAGATAAAGTATCATCAAGTTTGAACCAACTTTAAATAGTTGAATAGGACTGGATAACAGAACTAGAGTAAGGAGGCAGAAGAAAGAAGCAGAGGTCAGGTGCTTATAACAATTTTTTTAAATATGAATAATTGAGTTAGATGAGTAGTGAATATATGCTTTCCTTAAACAGTTTTTTTTTTTAATTTTCAGCTATATTTTTGCAAAAGCACTCTTTCCTCTGCTTTTAATTTTTTTTCTCACTTATAAAATCTTACCTATAAAGTCTCATCTCACATACAATGTCCATCATAAAGTCTCTTCTTACAACCGTTTTCCTTATGTGAGTATCATAATACACTGTATCTCTCTATTGGCATTTTTGTGCATTGTTGTTAATTGTTGCTATAGTTATAAATTTTTCCTTACCCTTTCCTCTTTACTTTCCCTCACAAAACTGGATTTGAGGGTTTGAGATAATGGTTTCATTTGTCTAGATATACCCTGTACTCAATAAGTTGCCTTACAAATGGTAAACAATTAATCAATATTTGTTAATGCTTTGATTAGTGAGATAATGTGGTGCCATGAGAACTAAATGTTTCAAAGACAATAAACATTGAAACTCCAAAGGAAGGCTTAGATTTATATGTAAAATCAAGTTGTTGTATTAAAATGTTCTCTACCTGCAATATAATTAAAATCCACCATATTAAAGATTAAATGAGCTCACAACCAAAAAAGTAATGTACTTTATACTAAAGCTACAAATAGACATTATTTATCACCCAAATTACCAATAAACTTTCAAACACTTGAAAAAATACGTCTAATGTTGGATACTCAAGATCTAAAGTCACTGTGATGTGATTATGACAACGAATAGAACATTTTTCTATTTATATCTGTAGTGGTTGCAAATAGTTAAAGTTTCTCTTTCTTAATATTTTAATAGAACAATTCATTTACATGAAGTTCATGGGCTAGGAAAACCATATACATGTTATATAAAATGTGCCTTATTATTAGCTATAGATAATGTTTTTATAAATGCCAAACTATTAATATTATCTTCCTTATTAGACAAGATAGAAGAAGTGTCTTCAGGCAATGTCTAATCTTATAATTTACTAATTTATATATAATCCCCAACACATACATTAAAATTTATTTCATATACAACATAAATAGGGTTAAAAATTCCAGAGAAAGTCACTAGGATATCCCAAATAGTAAAAGTCAGAGGTCCTGTTTTCTTGTGAATGGGGCCTTTATTTTTATCAGGCTGAAGTGGACAGCACATGCTGCTGGGTGAATCACAACATAAGTGGGCAGGTCATGGACAACTGGTTCCCAGGATTAGGTGCACAAGGGGTTGGTGATGAAGAGATGAGGTTTCCTTTCCTTTGGGCACAGAGAGGGAAGAAGTTGTCAGTGACCCCTTTATGGCTTGCCCTGGCCTGTTTTCCAAATAATACATGGTGAATTATTCGACCAAGATATGAAAAGATAATCACTACTCTAGATTTCAAGTAGCCAAAGTTACAAATAAGTAAGTGTAAAGGTAAGAAGTTAAGCCTATCAATCTAGACCTTAACCTCTTTCATGGCTATATTTGGTTACAAGAGAGCATCTTTATACATATAGTTAGAAGAATATTTCTTAAAATATTTTCAAAGTTATTAACCTTCACAAGACAAAAAAGGATTCATTATCAATATTTACACATACTCTTATTCACCAGTTGTAATGTAGAAATGATACCTGTTCATATAGGAAATTTTGGAGATTTTGAGGTGTGCCTATATGATTGTCTGATGATATGAGTCATGCTATAATCCAGATGTTCTCCTCTCTTTTTAAAATTACAGAAGATACATCCATTCATTCACACTATGGCTTATGACTCTGCTAAATTTTTTGGTGCTGAGATATTTATTATACTGTTCTTCTCCTTTGTAGTACTAAAAACTTATTGAAGTATCTGATAAGTTAATTATTTTATAATAATGATTACCTCTTTCTTCAGTGAAACAAAATGTGCAGAGGAAATATCATATAGTTAGTTATAGCATTTCAGAAGTAATGAGTTGACATATCCTGTCTTTCAAAGATTCTAGAAGCACTAAATTTTGAGCACTTATCTATAAAATTGACCTCCACCTAAATTTATTTTTAACAAAATATTAATGAAAACAGTCTTACACAGTTTAACTTTAATACATTTGGAGCTATTCTAATTTTGCTTTCACAATCATTTATTCCCTGAATAGAAATAAAAAAGTTTCTCATGGTTCAAATATAAGCTAAAGGGTATCATGCAATTAAAAACTATGCAATTGACTGATTTTAAATCCCAGCATAGAGTAATTTGAGTAGGTAATTCAGAGTATTCAGAAATGTCTCAAGGTTTACCCATTTGAAATAAAACCTTAGTATTGATAATTCACAAACACAATTAGAAACAACAGTCTCAGAGAGAAAAGAAGGAATAGAAGAATTGGAGATTTTATTTTAATTAGGAAAATTTTATGTTTATTCATTGAGTGGCTCATTATCTCATATTCTCGACTCTAAAAAGCACTGATCCAGTGAAATCAGAGTAGGTTAAGGCGTTTTTTGTTGTTTTCTTAATAACTTTTTTCCCCTTCAGGGCTTAATTTTACTATAAAATGTGGACCATGATGAGTTACAATTTAAATATATGTTCTAATACTTATTATTTTTATGTGAATTTTGCACTCATGTATATATAATATATGTGTATATAAAATGTGCATATATGTAGGTGTGCAGTATTTAAGGCACAAGCTCTAATGGAAAACATAATTTCTCACTGCCAAAGGTGAACAAGGAGTCCAGGAGAGAGCCAATTTGATCAGCAGAAGCAGCTTGTATTTTTCCCCCCATGGAATGTGTTCATAAATAATCAAGAAATTCTGAAGGTTACATCAGAATTTCTTGATTGACTTATAAGGAGGCTCATGGGAGAAATAAAATGGTAATCACAGTAATCATAATTTTTTCCTTTAAGTTTTATGAGTTCCTATACAATTCTTACCAAAGGTGGTGACTTTCTGTGTCCTGTTCTTTGCACTGTCTTCTGTAACCTATCACTTATATTAAGTGTGCCCTTTATATTGCTGTGGTAAGCTGATTCCAAAGCTGGGGGTATAGTTCAGCATCTTTAATAGACCCATATTCCATTTCAATATGGCATTTGGTAACATTGTGGTTTCTGAAGTCCAAATGTTTATTTTGGAGGCTTCATGTTTTTCATTAATTTATGCTATACTATATGAAACTAAATTACACCTAATTTAGTTTTATTTCATCATTATTTATGGAGTCCTCTGACTTCTCCCCAAAATATAAATTTTCAGACTCAGTCTGAAAGCCTTTGATATAAAGAGAAGAGGAGGAAATCATATCATAGTGAAGGTGAAATTGTGGGATAGACCTCTGATTGTACTATAGAACTTGAATATTCAAAAGAGCAAACATATTTGAAAAGATGTTAAACTAAATTTTTGTAAAGATATTGAACAAATTAAAATTCAAAACTATTTTATGTATAGCTATACTTTCCTGTAGTTCATTTCTGTTCTTCTTGTAAAAACATTGGGAATATTTTTTAAATAAAAAGAAGAGAGTCCCAGTCACCAAAACTAAGCGATGAAACAAAGCCCCATTATGTAAAAATCTGAAACTCCATTTTTTAAAGAATTCTGAGAAAACATTAATATTTGTTTATGAAAGATTCATAATTAAATTCAATTTAGGAGCCCAAATGATAAAAGTAAAAAGCAACCCAAAACTTTGTATTTGAAAATTAGTATACTTAAAATTTTACTTTAAAATGTCACTAGCAGATACTTAGCAAAGATATACTTATTTGAAAATACTTGCAAATATTGAAATATGTCTATATTTATCAAAACACAAAATAAAGCATTTTAAATCTCTGTTAATAAATGGTATTTGTTTAAGAACTTCCAGCATACCCGTTAATACTTTCAATGCATCAGTTGTTTTAGAAATTATTTTACCAGAATTCTGGCAACTCAGACAAAAAAGGTAACACAATGTCAGCTCTAAATGGGATGAACCATGATGAACTCTATATGTCATCTGTCTCATTTAAATTTTTTATGCCCAGTATTAGGGTAATAAAATGTAGAAGGTACAGTGTGAGAGGAAATGTATTGAGTGGCCATATTACCTACAATTTCAGCTGTCATGCTGATCAGAAATATAATTTAGTGAATGAAATCTATATTTGAATCCTAGAACTAAATAACCTCAAAAGAATTTAATATTAATGTCATCATCTCTAATTTTTTATTATATGGTGTTCCATAGTCTTTCCCTTTCATGTAATATTTTTCAGGTAGTTAAATGAATCTACTAGTTGTCCACTCTTACTATGTATAGAGAGAGGATTAGGCAATTGTGACCATCAGGAAAGAGAAGGAAAAGGGCTGAGGTTACTGGTACTGGTTTGCAAATGAGCTACACACTTATGTTAATAAACTAGAGTAGGTAAGAACTTCGAGTAATATATTGTAAACATACAAAACAATAATCCTTGGAAACTTCTTTAAATTTTATACGAAACTATTTTATATTTAACTATACCTTGACACTGAAAGATATATTCTATTTATAAAATTAAGAGTAACCATTTAGAAAGCATTTACTCTTGCTGGTAAAAGTAGTAAGAACTGCATAAATGAGAAAAAAAATCAGACTGAAGATCTGCAAAGAAAATAAGTTGGTTAACAGCAAGTTATGTCATTCTTACGGCATCGTGTAACTCATCTCACTTATGTAAGAACTTAATGACTTTTAGTTTGATAATAGAAAAATAACATTAATTTGGATGATAAGGTAATGAACTGATTTCTCTAGGCAAAATAAAAAATACAATTTATGTCAATATTCAGTACTTCAAAATCAGTTTCCACACATTAATCAAAACCAAAATGTTCAATGTAAAATAATAATTAAAAAACCCTCTGATCATCTCACAAACTAACTACCTGCTATATAAGATGAATCCAAAATAAAGTATTAGTATGAGTAACTGAAATCTATGGAAATCTATGGTACATTGTTTCCATTAATTTTTATTAAATGATTCTTTATAATTCTTTCCATTCCAAATGAGAATAATTTATGGCTTCTGTTTATAATATCATTTTATTAATCCTAATATTGTTATTTTAGGGTATTATCATGACCATTTATTAAGCATATGTTAAATACCATCCTAGCATAATTATTCCTTCTAGTCTAGTAACATCTTGTGTTTACAGGAATAATATATGAGATATACCAGAAACACTGTCATTGAAGGTCTCAATTTTCAATATTCTGTGTGTAAGTAATTAAAAGATAAATACTTTCTCCTTTGAGAAAGGAAAACAGAAGAAAATAGGCAAAAGTAAAGAAAACAAAACAAGGCAAAGAATAGATCAGAAATAGTCAATTGAGAAGAGATGAGAATGGTAAAGGAAAGGAGAAGAAAGTGTAATAGAAAGCAAAGTTAAAAGTAAAGACTAAAATTTAGTAAAATAGAAAAGAGAAGGCACTTCTTATGTCACGTGATGTCATAATACTGATTCAACTAAATGAGCCACTCATTTCTGCTGAAATCCAGGGAAAAGATGGTAGGGGTAAGAGAGAGAAAAAAGCACAGATGAACTTTAATGGGTAACCACACTCTCATCCATTGATTATGTTGGTTTCCCATTTGAACATTATTCTCCTCTTCTGGGGGTTGAAGGAATAAAAAGTGATAATAGAGTTAAAAATGAGAGGCTAGAGTAAGAATAAGAGAAAATAAAAGAGACAAATGAAGTTAGAATGAATTTTCCAGATGACGCAATAATCCTTCAATCTATTTCCTTCCCCGCCACCCTTTCTGCCATCACTTTCAATTCTTGCTCAATTATGTTTACCATTTTGAGGGTAACAAAAGCCACTTGCTTAAAGTACTTATTTTCCATATTGCACTAATCATTGTTCAACATTATGACTATCTGCTGCAGTCTATCTTCTTCTTAACTATCCCAACCTGGATATTTTTCCATTCTGGCAGCCTTTACAGGCACATCCATTGAGCCATTTCTTGCCTTAATAGTCATCAGGTTCCAGAAGACCTTTCAAAATAGCAGTGAATATGTTTAATTATTAACACAAAGAAAGAAAAATTTTTCAAATGCTGGATTTAACCACCATATGCCTCTCTTTTCAACTGATATTCCTAAGAAGAAAAATATCTGTTTTTAGTATGGATAGAATCTTTAGAACACTTACACACCAAAACCAGTATTAACACCAATTTAACAGATTCCTCAGAAATATGCCCAAATTTTGAATAACTATAATTAGTCTCATCAACTAGAAAAGTGCATCATGAGGGCAGAGTTGCTTGTTCAAAGTATGCCGAAGTATCTCCCAGGGAGAGGACAGGGATGTAGTGGCAGATGAAGTGGAAAAAATCTTGGGGGATTCCAGCAGCCTTTGAGGAGTTGGATCTTCAGTGGAAGGGAAGACATTCAATAGGACTCAGTCTGCTTTGCTTGGATGTTCATGATTTTTTCTTCTTCCTACCTGGCAGCCACAGTTTCTCAGCCACAGAAGTATGTTGGTTTGAAAAGCTTAAAAGCCACTTATAATAAAGCATATAGCAACATGAAAAAGGACATATGACTTCCAGTTTCATTTCAAATAGAAAATATACTTTTTTTTTTAAAAAAAGATCAACCTAGAAACATACTTATCTAATTGGACACCTTTAATATATAACATACTAGCAATTTAAAAATATAATATTTGAATTAATCTGTGATTCATTCAACTTTCTCCAACCCTCAGAGAAAAGTTTCAAGTTGTTTTTCTATGGATCTTAGAGAAAAATGATCAGATTTATATATATATACATATATATGTGTGTGTGTGTGTGTGTGTGTGTGTGTGTGTGTGTGTATGTATAAAAACTATATATATAAACTACCTGTAGTAGCAGGAAATTTTAAAATTACTGAAAAATATGAAATGAGCTTCAATATCCTAAACAATAAAATTTAACATTCTTCTTTTCATTGTTGAGTCTAAATTGGTATAGAATAATATTGATAATATCTCACTATTATGATGAATGAATTAAAGAATATTAATGATGTATCAGGCCATACCTTAATGCAACATCATAACCAACCCCTAATGTCCATTGTGATGAAGGAAGATATAGAAGGGATAATTGCAAACTATAAATAATTTATACTTGTTAGAATTAATTTACCCACCTACCAATACTTTTGTAGTAACAAAACCCAGAGAATTTCCATTTTACCACCTCTGTATATTGTCTAATAAGAAGTTAAAGGCACTATACAAAATACAACACAGGTGACAATAAGAAGACGCCAAACTGGGTTGCATTTAATAAAATGTATCATTCTTGAAGAAATATGCCTCTCACTTGAACACACAGAAGAAAATCTGGTAACTGGTTACATTACTAAATGAGGCTATTTTCAAGAAATTCAACATATTGTCCTGTCTCCATTATAAACCCCAAACCAATCTGTTTGCTCCAGTAGAAGACTGCTAAGAAACAGAACTCCAACTGGCCCAACTATTGTAGCACGTAAAAGAGAAGAAGAGGTAGGAAAGTTAATTACTATTGATTTCCTAATATGTGCCAGCATTTTGATAGGTATTTTACATATTTTAGCTATCTGAGGGGAACAAGCCCAGTGAAGAAATGGCAGTAAAGTTAAATCAACCGTATTTCTAATTTCAGTTCAGCTGATTTAGTACCCCAGTTAGGTAAAATTTCACTTTCTTTTCTCTTTTACACTTGGTTCCACTTAATCTCTCACTGAATCTGAGATTTACTCATATGCTTATTAGAATTCTTCCCCTTTTGGTTGATAATTTTATAATTTGAATTTTGGAAGGGTATAATATAAATGAAGTAAGAACATGGATCTTAAAAGCTTTGAGTTGTAGGTAAAACATCATTCTAAGTCTCAATTTTCACATACACCTTCTTTGCAGGACTGCCATAAGAAAAAAAATAAATAAAATATGTAAAATACTATAATGCTTGGCACATTGTAAAAGCACAATACGTATTAGCTATGGTTATTATTTTTATAAAAAAGTAAACTGATTCTCAGTTAACATGTCTCACTCACAGCCATAAGTCAATTCCAGAGTGAAACCTAGAACCATGTTTCCCCAACCAACACTCTGCAATTTTTAGTATTTTAGCATATTCCTGTGATGCAAGGATGCATTTCCACATTCTTGTAGTATTTGAAAGTCACTAATCCTTATATATTTTTATTAGTTCATTTGTAGACTTTAAAAGACTTTCATATTCATTTGATAAACATCAGAATCTTTGCACCACAAAGAGTATCCTTTAAACAATTTTATTTTTCATTAGAGACTACTTTCTATTCTCTTAGAATTAACCAAGTGGAAATTCATGCAGAAATGGTTCAATATAAGTCATATTTGTTACTGTACTATTGTAGACACAAAGGCTCATCTACTGAAACAGTTGCTTTATCCCACTTGCCCAAATCCTCATCTTATGGTACAAGAAAGAAACTTCCATCAGGACAAACACTTTGTACAGTTTCTAGTAATGAGAACAGAAAGTCATCAACACCATCATAGGACAGAAAGGCTTTTTCTATTACCAACACTTTATTATTCAGTGCCAACCACATAACCATATATTTAATTTTTAAAATTTTGATCAACTTAAACTTTACATAGACAATAAACATACTGAAGAAACATGATGACTATGATTATAAGTGTTTAGTAGCCTTTCTAAAGTATCACTGAGAAAAATCACTCTTTTCATAAAGTTTCTATTATTATGACATGCAAAAGAAAATTTAGTTAAATTGTATAACATGAAATAATTACTCACTCTAAAGAGTTAGTAAGCTGTAAATAGAATCTTTATTCAAAAAATCCCATACTTTCTTCAGATGAAGATTATTACTTAATAATGTTGGATAATTTTAACTTCACTTTTTTACACACAACACTTCATTTTGGCAAAGAGGGAAACAAAATGAATCAACTGAGATGTAAAAATTAAAAATATATATTGTTCATTTTCTACATCTAAAATTAATAAAAATCTACCACAAGCACAGAATATCACTCTTATTCAATGGATTTGTGAGGTTCACAGGCCAATAAAATTTTATAAACTTATTTAGTTAAGTGTAATAGTTTTAAAACTAAAACTATAGTCCCCTTTGGGAAATGAAGAGCCAATTCTGCTATTAAAGATTAAAATTTTTATAAAAATCTACATTTAAAATAAACAAAAACTCATCACACTTTAATGAACTAATCAATGTTAAAGTAGATAAAATAATGTATGCTGTTACAAAACATATCTACTACAATTCATTAATTTGTAAAAATGAAATTTTTGAAAGTTATACTAGAAAAGGTTGAATTTATATACATCACAACTTTAATTTCTATTTCAAAATTGTTATCCCAGTTCATGTAGTATATATTATTATCCTATACTTGTCATTATAGAAATGCACATCCAAGTTCCATCACCACTATTTCTTCATTTTCTTTTAAAGTTATGCCTTATATTGCATCAAAAAATTAACAAGAATAGTTATTCCGTTTTTTAAAGACTTGTTCTATTAGTTTATATACAAATTGGCATTTCAATTCATTGGCATTCTTTCAAAGCTTTAGCAAATTTTTAAATCAGTTCCTCCCACTGACTCTTAAGGTAATTATACATACCACAGTCTGATGATTAACTTGAATCACTTCATCGCCAGCATGGATTTTCTTACACCGATCTGCCGGTGACTGAATTTAACATAAAAGAAATGACAAAGAACATGAATTTTATCAGTTATTTCCTTTATCTGGAAACACTACAATAATTTAATCTCCTTAAATTAGATTTTAAAAATTAAACACAGGGCTGGGGATGTAGCTCAGTGGTAGAGTACTTGTCTAGCATGAATGATGCCCTGGGTTCAATCCTTAGCACTATGAAAAAAACTTAACTATAATCTTTAAGGAATTAAACTAAAAAACTATTATTGGTATTTAATATACTGTTTGTATTCTATTTTTAGCCAATGATAGGAAATAGAAATTCAAAATAATATATAGATATTTATGTTTTAAAAGAATAATGTGCTTCTGAGAGCATTAAGAGAAAAATGATAATTGGTATTAACCTTTGCAGACTTTATCCAGGCAACAGTGCTGGGCTCTACTGTGCAACTGCTTCAAAAATATATTTCAAAATATTATCTTTTTACTTTGACCTTTTCAATTTAATACAAATGATTCACATTAGCCTCAACAAATGAGTATTTCAAGTACAAGCATATGACCAGCATCAAAGCTTTAAAGTCTGATAACTAAATTGTAAATTTGTTTCAGCAATAATAATACCAATTCAGAATAATCCAGAAAAGCAAATTAAAATATGAATAGCAATTAGCTCAAAATTACTTACACTCTTAAGTACCTAGTTACAAGAGCATGCTATTTCTTATGTTTCACACAGGGTAATACACTGGCCAAACAAAACCACATTAAATGAACTAAAATGCCAACAATTATACAGTATATAGCAATTCCATCACTTTATCTCTTTAGTCCCACATGATAAAACAAGAACAAAGAAAAAGCAATTTTGTAACTTAATGTTGACAAGTTTCAAGAAAAATTTTGGAAACTAAAATAGGATTTAGGACAGAAATTTTGTAATATTGTAGGTGTGGGTAATGAAGTTAAAGTAGTATTTTCTTTTTCCCATAAAGACTACTTATTATTGATTATATGCATGTTTAGTCATTTTAATATGGCACTTTTAATATGACACTATACCTTTCTATTTTGAATACACAGAAATTTTTTTATATAAAAAATGTTTATCAAATCAACTATAAATATAGTTATATTACTCATTAGTATCTATTGAAAACTAAAGAATGATACGGTGATAGAATCTGCAAAGTAAAATGCTACTTTTGAGACCCTGGAATAGGATTTACTTTGAAAGTAATTTTGAATTACTTTATGTTTGATTCAATTTCAATTTCCAATTATTTCAAAAACAAAGTTTTTGAATATTAACTTCAACTCACCAAGTTTTTAAAAATTCACAATAAAATTATTTGCCATAGGCTAAAATTCAAAACAAGATACTATTCCAAGGAATTTTTCAGTTATTGAAGTGATGACAAACCATACCATTAAGGGGGTAGATTCATCTATATGAACCCTATTCTAAGAAAATATCATATCTCATAGCACCTTTAGGAGGTCAGAATATTACCTAATCTGATTAGTACTATGTAATGATTCTGAAAAGTCTGTAAATCATTATTATAACTATAGTCGGTTCCTGGGTTATTTGTTTCATGACTGATCTTTTAAAAGGAGGATATGAAAGAAAAATATCAGGCAAATGGCTCTATTCGTGATGTAAAAAAATGATGGTTGGTATATAAAATTAAAAGGTAATCATAAAACTTTTTGCACAGGTCAGTGAAAAAAGGAGTAAGTCATATAAATTATGACTTAACACCTAATTAGACTTTAAGTGTTAAAAGGTATCCCAGAGATCATGTTGTCCAAACTCCTCATTTTTTAAAATTTATTGGTTCTTTTAGTTATACATGATAGTAGAATCCATTTTGACACAATTATAAAAGCATGGAATGTATCTTGTTCTAATTCAGTCCCCATATATGAAAATAAAGAAACTAGGGCACAGCAAAGCAAAATATAACTTACCCATTTTTTATGAGCAGCTTTACTAAAACAACACAGAACTGCTAATTATAAATAACTGAAGATAATAAAAATAGTAAAATATTTTCAAGAATAACCAAAAGATGAACTATTAAAACATGATTCATATTTGAACTACTCCTAGATCAATCTTTCCCTTGATCATTTATTAATTTATCAAATATTGCTGAGTGATTAATATGATCAAGGCATAGTGCTCAACCTTTTGTTTTTTACAGATCTCAGAAAACAGAGAGAATATTCCTACAAATCTTCATGATACATTTCTTTTTTTTTAATATTTATTTATTTAGCTATTGGCGGACACAACATCTTTGTTTGTATGTGGTGCTGAGGATCGAACCCGGGCCACACGCATGACACGCAAGTGCGCTACCACTTGAGCCACATCCCCAGCCCCATGATACATTTCAAAAGCACCATTTCTGTGATTCCTACTCTGATTTCACTTGACAGCATTTACTATTTTTTCCTTTATTCATCAAAGCAAACTGTACTACCTACTTCTACAGATGAACCTCTACTTGCTATCCACTCCTCAGGGAAAGCAAGCTAATTTATTTTAGAAAACCTTCCATTTCTGAGTACCATGCCTAAAATTTGGCAGACATAGAGTACAGGCTCATTAAATGAAAAAAAATGTATAAATGAGTGATCAAATGAATACCCAAATAAGAATGATTAAAGGCAAGATTATAGTTTATAGCATCTGACTGAATTTAAAATTGTTAAATAGTTGACAATATGTATTTAATTGATTTTTATTGTTGTTGTTGTTCTTGTTTTGGTACCAGGGATTGAATCCAGGGGTGCTTAACCACTGAGCAACATCCCAGCCCTTTTTGATTTTTTTTTTATTTATTTTGAGACAGGGTCTCACTGAGTTGCTTAGGGCCTCATTAAGTTGCTGAGGCTGGCTTTGAACTTGTAATCCTCTTGCCTTAGTCTCCTAAGCAACTGGGATTATAGGCATGCACCACCGCACCCAGCTTTTAACTGATATTTTTGATCCCCTCTTACTCTTATATTTAATACCAAATATAAAGCTGCTACAGCATTCCTACTGCAATGTACTTTGTATGTTTCACCTTTTACAAGAAACCAAGATAAATATGTAGAAATACCAATAAGTGATTGAAGTTAATAGGTGAATTAGATGAAGAAGATGTTGACTTTTAAGAATAAGATGTTGGTCAAATGTTGAGATTAATAATAATTTGAGATTACACAAATTCTACCTCAGTCTTTGTTAAAGAAACACAGCATAAACATGCTGTTATAATTTCTAATAGAAAAAATAATAAATTTATCATCTGCTTATAGGGAAATCTGGGATAACAAAATGTAGGAATAATGATTTACTATGTTATTCAATTTTATTATACTAATCATGTTAACACCCAATATGATCACTTCGTATTTCCTTTTCTATAGCATAGCTATAGTTCTCTATAGTAGAGCCTTTCACATGTATTAACTTATTTTATTTTCACAATAATGTAGTGAGGTATGTAGGATTTAGGCCTGAGGATTTCTGACCCACTGCTTATAGTGGTTCTCAAACTTGTACATGCCTCAGAACCACCTGTTAAAACAGAATCTCTTATGATTAAAGGCTGGTCCCCAGAATTCTTGATTCAGTAGGTCTAGGGTGGGGTCTGAGAATTTGTATTTCTAGCAAGTTCTCAAGGGATGCTGATACTGCTGCTGGTTCAGGGACTTCACTGTGAAAATCACTTAGCTATACCATTCTGCCTCTCCTCTGACTTCAGAGAATTGATTTAACTGATGTTCTTTTTAGGAATTAGCTAATTTTCTTAAAGTAACTAAAGTTTTTACAGATTGAGGTGCATTCTTTTAGGTGTCACAATAACTTTTCATGAACCAGAAAATACTCAACAAAGATAACTCTCTGGTTGTAAATAGAAAATACCGGATTTACTCTAAGTAGCTATTCTAAACTAAATAAAATGAATACAATTCAAATGAAACCAGCACCTATTAGCTCTATATATTTTCAGTCATTTGTCCCATTTGTTCTGGTCCTCAGCAGCCAATCTCATTCAAATGAGATATACATACACCAAAATTTGAAATGTTGCAATACTTACATTTTCTGTGGTTCCAGTAATTACATGGAGGCCATCATATGTTGATTTAATATACATACCCTAAGAAAAAGACAGCATCAGAAAAAAAGTGATTGAAATATTTTCAAATATATTATAATTTCATTTAAAAAACCCATGATTTAACAATGCTGTTTTAAACCTGGTGAGAAATTACTATCTCAATGTTCTGTTTTCTAAAGTTTATCTCAAAAAAAAAAACTACACTCAATCAAGTAACTATTTGATAAGTAATTTACCTATGGAATTTATAAAATGCAGTATAGTAATTTAATACTCTGAAGAAAGGATACACCACACTTCCCCCCCAAATCTATAGTATAAACTTTGTGGTAAAATAAAAATTATAACAGGAAATTCAAATACCGGTACGTTATTAGCCCTGATATAATTTCACAATAAAAAGTAGGTTTCTACAGAGATACTTCAACTATAACTAACTGAAGCCAAAAATGTAGCAAAATCTTATGTACTTTGTTCTCCTGATATTTTTAGTATTTTTCCTTTATTTATTTCCTCCTTTATTTTCTTCTGTTATTTCTTATTGATTATATCAAATCATCTCTATATCAGTAAGTAATTAAAAGGTAATGTGTGGCAATTCTTTCTCCCAAAGGCAAGATTTCATTTTCCATTTAAATAAAGCCATTTTACAAAATGCTTCATTAGAGTTTTAAAATTTTCCAGAAATCCTGAAATTCAGCAGGCTTTAAGAATAAATGAAAACTTCAAATTATGGATGGTGATGAGAATTTAAAGAAAAAAAATCACAATAAAAGATTCATAGTTTAGATATTAAATAATTTAAATATATCAGAAAAATATGATTATGCAAATGGTTTATTTTGTCCTCAAAGAAAGAATCTGTTACTCTTATTCTCTTTTGAGCATAAATTACCTGAATTTTACCTACTTTGAATTTCAAATTATTAATTTCATATAAAAAATCACAAATTTTAATTAAATGCAAATCTGAAACACAAGAGATTTAATAATAACCAACAATACCACTGCAGGAATAGCATACATTTATCACTTATGTAAATGAAACAACTACTATAATGTTAATTTACCATACTTTCATGTTAATTACATACTTATATACTTAATAGAAATGTGTTTTCAGTGAAAATAAGAGATAAAAAGCAGTAAAGCACTGGGTGGGTTTTAACTCTAAAAAGTCATATCAGTAATGCCATATATCTAAAATTTAGTACCCCAAATGGCTGAGCCTATACTTCTAATGTGAAATGAAATGAATTTAATCTTAAAAGATGATCATTTGTCTGTGAACTCTTGTTTCTTAAATGAAAGTTCATCACTTTATATAAAATAAGTAACCTTAGCAAAAATAAAAACAAATTAATTAATGAATTGGCCTGTAGTTTTTGGCTGTAACTATGTGACAATTTTTAACCTTATGTTGTTGACAGTTGTATATGTACTTACTTTTGAAATTAACATTTATCCCATTATTTATTGGAAGTTAAATATGATGATATTATCATATTACTTAGACAAGGAGAAGGTCTCTTCTAACATTTTCCCCTAGTAATTAACAAGATAATATAAAATCAATAAAGAATCTTAAAAAATATTTATAACAGCTAGACACTACATTTTGTTTTAATTTTTTTTTTTTTTTTTTACACATAAGGATTGTAAGAGGATAAAGTAGAAAAAAGACAGTGAAAGAAACATTATATATTGCTTGGACATACAAAACAATCATCTATCATTATCTATCACCATCATCACTAATATTTACTTGTTACAATGTACCAGGGACTATTTTAAGTGCCTTACATTTATTTCATAAAAGCCTATGTAGTGAACCTATCATTAACCCTGTTTTAGAGATAAGGACACTAAATCACAGGGAATTTAGAGAGTCTGCCAGATAAAAAAGTCTCATCCCACAGCCCATATTCTCAACAATTAGTCTCATGATTTGTGGAGTTATTAACATATTAATAGTTAAGAGAGTTAATTTATTTTTCTTATTAGATCATAATAGTTGGCAGTTATATTGATGAATGGTCAATAAATATATGAAAAAATGTTCCACCTTTCTAGCAATTAGAGAAACGCAAATTAAACTATACTGAGATTTCATCTCACTCCAGTCAGAATGGCAATTATTAATAATTCAAGTAACAAAGAATGTTGGCGAGGATGTGGGGAAAAGGATTCACTCATACATTGTTGGTGGGACTGTAAATTGATGCAAACACTATAAAGCAATATGGTGATTCTTCAGAAAACTTAGAATGTAACTGCTTTTAATATAATCAAAACTGAATTCCTTATTCTTTTTTCTCCCTCTGGTAGTACTAGTGAGAAAAATGTCCAAAGTCAGGCACAAAAAGGAAGAAAAGAAATAAATTGTTTGGATGAGTTCCAAACTAATCTTCTGAATAACAAAGAGTCTACAGAAATACATGTGATTACTTGTTCACCTCTTAGAAATGACCAGTCAGCAGGAAGACATGTAAATCAAATGTTTTTTTTTTTTTTTTCCTGGAATGGAGACCAAAAATGGTGTTCCATTCAATCAAAACCTTCACACCTCTTTTTTTTCTGTTCAATTAATTCTGGATCAGACTTTAAACACCTCCCTCTGTCTTGATTAGCTCACCAAAATGACATTTGCTTCTTTCTTTTTCCAAATGTCCAAAGCAAACTCACAGTCAAGTCAGTTAAATTAAGGCCTATTTGGAAACAATTCAAGCACCTACATAGAAAAAGAACTCTCTAGGCTCAGAAGCTTCCCTAAGAATGGCCCCAGCCCCTTCCTCACTATTCAACTCATCTCTTGGCTCTCATCTAGGTTTGATACACTCAAAATCTCATTTTCTTTCCTTTAATTTTCTACTAATTATTGTTTAAAAGCAAGTTCCACGTTTTAATCATGACTAAACACATTTCCAACCATTCTTTATAATGCTTCAGAACTCTCAAATCTAAGAAATCCTATAAGATTTGACTAATTTGTTAGGAAGCTGATGAACAATCTATCCAGTTTATCAGAGGAAGAACAAAGCAGTTACCTTTTGCCCATGAGAGATGTTCTATTTTAAAGTTAGAAGAAGACCTACAGATCTTTCTAATTAATTTTATTAAAGCTTGGTGTTTTCCCACATCTTTCTATTTTTTCCCATCTTTTACCATTTAGACATTCCCTATGGTTAAGCATGTGCTAAATATTATGAAAATTCGCAAACCTATTTATTTCAAATGGGATTTACTAAGTTTAAAGATGATTGAATTTTAAAATGATACCTTGAATAAGCTATGTAAAATCTCTATTTAGTCTTTTAAAGTTTGATATCAATCAGAAGATATAAGTTTATACTTAACTCTTTTAATTAGTAGTCAACATTTTAGGGTTTTCTTTTCTCCCTTTGAAATATTAACTCAGTAATATGCTGTCATTGCCCTTTTAAAATGAATTTACTTAAGTTTTTCCAGTTTTGAAGTCATCCTCCTAAGTTTTTCACACCTCCCTCTAGCAATTCCAAATTTGAAAATGGGATAATGGGAAAAATTTTGCTCAGATGTACTTTATTTAGATTTACCTGTCTCTATTGTTTATTACTATTTTTTAGATTTTTAAATATTTTTTTAGTTATAAATACCTTTATTTTATTTATTTTTATGTGGTGCTGAGGATGGAACCAAGGGCCTTGCACATGCTAGGCGAGCACTCTACCACTGAGCCACAACCCTAGTTATAAATAGTAATAACCCTGTTTATTACTATTTAATATAAAGCAACTGGTGAGGATCTGCAATTCTTTATTCTCATTTGTAAAAGGAAAAAATAATACCTACTATATAGGTTTGTAAGGAAGATACCTGGCAAATAAACACATACTTTAAAATTTTCTTTTTTCTTCCAGTTCTTTCCCAGATGATTTAATTCAATTTCTTAATATTTTAAATTCATTACTATTTCAAAGAGCAGATACACTTCTTTTAAATAAAAAAGAAAGGAAAAAAAACCTAAAAGACTTGTCCAAGGCTATACCTTCATTTAAAAAACAATCAAGGTTTCATAAAGTCCATCAATTAGCATTGTTAACACTTCACATTGCTGTTTCTCATTATGATTTCAATGGAAATTAGAGGACAAAATAAGGTACTTTCCTCTAAACACTACTGTGTTTCGAACCATATACTCATAGAGTTATAAGGAGCTTTAAATATGGTCTACTCCTGCCCTCCCCCCATATTCTACTCATGACAAGATCAAGCCTAAGGAAATTAAATTTATTATCCCACTTCCATAACATAACTCTCACATTTCATGTAAGTGATTTTTGTCAAGGTGTCTTGATTTCTAGTGCAATATAATATAGTATTAGTTCATAATTTTCCATTCTACAAATCATACTTAGAGAGCTTCCTTTCTTCCTTAACCTGGAAGAGAAGATGTAGAAAGGAAAATATTTGATGTGGAAGGCTTTTTAAAAAATAAAACTGGGTTTTGTAAAAGTTAAATAAATGAATACAGTAGTCACCCCTTATCCATGAGGGATATGTAGCAAGACACATAGGGAATGCCTAAAAGCATGGATAGTATGCAACCCTATAGACATTATATTTTTTCCTATATAAACATACCTATATATTTTTTCCTATATAAACATATGATATAGCTTAATTTATAAATTAGGTAAATAAGAGATTAAAAAATACCTAATGATAAAAGAGAACAATTAAAACAATATATAGTAATAAAAGTGATATGAATGTGATCATTATTTTTCTCAAAATATCTTGTATCTTCAACTTTTCACTTAAAGGAAGCACTTTATAGCTTCTTTTAGGCATATCTAAATATCGAGTATCACTATTCTTGTGCTTTGGGGCCATTATTAAATAAAATAGGGCTACTTGAACCCAATCACTGTGATAACATGACTGTCAGTCTGTTAACCAAGATGGCCACTAAGTGACTAATGGGTGGGCAGCATATACAGCACAGATACACTGGACAAAGGGATGATCCATGTCTTGGGTAGAGCAGTATGATATTTCATCGCACTACTCAGGATGGTGAGAAGCTTAAAACTTACCAATTATTTATTTTTGGAATTTTCCATTTATTATTTTCTAACTGTGGCTGACCAGAAGTACTAAAACCATACAAAGTACAATCATAGACTATACTTATAAGAATTTAAAATCATAAAGATTACTTCAAATAAATATTAGAAATAAATTCTTAAAACTAATCCAAGTGTTCTAATTTAGAAGTTATAACGATAACACATAAACATATAGCTATTTCTGATATGGTAATTTTCATCTTCCCAAGAAAATAGCCATAAAAGCCACAAAAGCACTAGGAACTATGGATACCCAGAAGTAATCTACCAAATATCCCAATTTTAAGGATTAAAAAGTCACTATATGGACTAGAAAAATGGCCTCAAATCAAAAAGTCATTGGTGGTCAATGAAGGCTTTGCCTTCTGAAACAGTTGCGTGTGTATATGTGAACAAGAAAGGACTTAAGAGCTAAACCTGCTTAGAGATCTTTAAGAAGATGCTATCTGAATTAAATTATGAGTACTAGTTTCTAAGATTTCTATTTTACAAAATATCAATGATTGGCAAATTGATTCAACAGGGAGAAAGTAGAAACAATGTAGCATGATACTAATGTTTAAGAGTTGTGTAGTGGGCTGGGGATGTGGCTCAAGTGGTAGCGCGCTCGCCTGGCATGTGTGCAGCGCCGGGTTTGATCCTCAGCACCACATACAAATGAAGACGTTGTGTCTGCCGAAAACTAAAAAATAAATATTAAAAAATTCTCTCTCTCTCTCAAAAAAAAGAGTTGTGTAGTAGGTAAATGTTTTACAGTCATTTTCCTGGATTTGCCTTCCTTTGCACTATTGATTTTACATGCTTTCTTTATACAGCTTTATTTTTAAAATCTTTTCCTTGGGTTCAATTTAGAATTAAAAGATTTTTCAATCAGGTGAACAAAAGAGAAGATGATTATCTTCATTTCATACCAAAATTATATCAATACATCTTACAGATATTAGCCTAATGTTAGCAATATCCACTTATATATTCACCCTTTTAAGAATGGATGTGAATTATAAGTTTGGTTTAGCGAACAACCCCATGGAAAGAAAGATCTATTTAAGCCAGGACAAAATGGCAAAGGCTGATGGTGCCTGCCTGTAATCCCAGCAACTTGGGGGGCTGAAGAGGGAGGGTTGCAAGTTCCAGGCCAGCCTCAGCAACTTAGCAAGACCCTGAGCAAGTTAGCTAGACTCTGTCTCAAAAAATAATTAAACAAAAATTAATAAAATATACAAATAAATAAATAAATAAATAAAACAGATGGTCTGGTTAGTATCCAGGTTCAATTCCCAGTAACAAATAAACAAACAAAAACCAAACCAAACCAAAACAATAAAAACAAAAACTAGAACAAATCAAAGTAAAACAAAAACCTTTCTTGTATAAGCAGGTAACATTGTGGTATTTATTATAAAACTCTTAAATTTCCCTTTAGGTTAAGAAACGTTAAGGGGCTAGGGTTGTGCCTTAGCAGTAGAACACTGGTGAGGCCCTGGGTTCCATCCTTAGCACCACATAAAAATAAATAAATTAATTAATGATATTGTATCCAACTACAACTAAAAAGTAAATATTAAAGAAATGTTAATTTGAGGGAGCGTGTAAAAGAATGCAATCAAAACTACATGATCAACAAATTAAATGAGATAATTCAGAAATCACCATTTTCAATTCTTCTTAATTTTTATTCATAAAACTTCTTATCATGACAAATTCCTACTCATTAAGTCCTCCAAGTAAAAAATACCAAAATGTTCGATATCTGTTAAAATTCATAGATTCACAAAATTGGAGCTTGTTTTATCCATATCATCAGTTGTTTGTTGATGATGGCTTTGATAAACATGGTATCTCTTACCAGCCCTTCACTTGGTTTGATGTTTGCCAGCTGAATCACTTCCAGGTGAGCAGACTGTGAAACTAGAGGATCAGATGATAGGGAGATGATGTGGTCACAGACTCCAGAAAGAGTTTTACACTGGAAGCAAAAAGAAAAATAGTTATGGTAAACTTATTATTAAGTAAAATCAGCTTTTGTTAATTTGTTTCTATTCAGTATTTGGGATTGAACCCAGGAGTTTTCTACCACTGAGCTTCATTCTCATCCTAACTCCCTTTTTTGAGACAAGGTCTTGCTAAATTGCCCAAGCTGGTCTCAAACTTATAACCCTCATGCCCCAGCCTCTTGAGTAGCTGGATTACAAATGCTATGCCACCATGCCTGGCTGTTACAACTTTTTTAATGAGAAAATAAACCAAAAGTAAGTGTTTGGCATTTTATCCTACTAAAAGCTGCATAAAAAAGGTATTCAGGTGAAAAATGCACATAATACAACAAATTTAAATCATGGATATAAGAACTATATGCCAGAATATTCATGAAAGTTATGGCTATGTATTATTTCTATTACTCAAGTTATCACATCTAAAATGATTGTTTCTAAACAATCTTAAATAATTTGAGAACTTCCCAATAACAGGTATAAAATTGAATTCAATTAAATAATATAAAAATCCTGCTGTCTTTTACTTCATGTTCAGAAAAGCTTAAAAACAGTTTGACCAAGGTACTGGAAAGATGAATGTCCTAAATCTGCTTGGTGAACTCTTTTTACCCATTTTAAGTTTCCTACCTTGTCCAGGCGAAGTCTGGCACAACCTCAATCTGCTTTCTCAGCATTCTATGAACAGTCTGACAAATGTATGATATCTTATTCTGAACTCCCCTTATTCTGAGGCAGGGATCATAGGTCTGGCAGGGACTTGTCTCTGACTATCTATCTATCTATTAGTTGGATGAACAGAAGAGCAAGTGAACTTTAACAATTAGTAGAGGGGCTTACTGAGAAGAGAAAGCTAGTGCTTAAGTCAGGATAAATCCATTCATGCTGATATAAAATAACAGGCTTAAAACATTATAATATGTTATATATGGTATGCTTAAGTCTTAGACATAGTACAATGATGAAAAAGGGAAATATGAGTATGAAGCTTGAGATATATTTCACTAAAATATGCTAGCCCTCCGATGCTTCACATACTCTTTTTGTACTTACATAGGTCTGGTTTCCATTATTTGAGGATTTTCCCTTACCATAGAAGGAGTTACTATTTTGTAGGCATCAAGGCATCTTCTAATAATCTCCAATATGTTATGTTTGTATTGCGACCACTGAATTGGTCTACTGTGAAGGAGATAGTTCCCTCTGCCTGGTTAGAATAATAAAACCGCTATTTATTGCATTCTGTCCTTGGTCCAGGCCTCTATCCATGCTGGGCTCAGTTTCCTTACACTACAAAAAATGTCAGGCTAAATTTCTCTCTGTAATGGTACTTAGGCTTTTTGCATCTGCTTCTTAAGGCTGCACTTCAATTGTGGCTATCAGCTCCTAAAGAGTAACTGCATGATACCAATACCCATGGAAAGAATATGGACTTGATATAAAAATGTGGGCGAACACCATACTGAAAATGACTTACAATGGGCATGTAAGCAAGTTATTTTATATCTTTCAGGCTGTTTTCCTTACGTAGAAAGTTAAATGAGGAGATAAAGATTACCTTATATGGCTTGTAAGCTAAAACATGATAATATATTTTAAAAAGAGCCCATAGGATTCCTATTCAAAGACGACATTAAATAAATGCTTATTTTCTCCATGTTGTTTTCACTACTCTCAAAGGGCTTTAATTATTATTTTTTAGATGAATTAACCTATTATTCTTATTCCCATGACCTTGTTGGCCATCTTATAATAACTAGTAACCACACTGGTAAGTCTAGCTGCATGGCCACTATGGAGAATTCATATCTGATTACTCACTCTGGTGTTCAGGTCTCAGTGCTCTCAGATATAAAAAACATATTTTTCCTTGAAGAGCTTCTACACAAAATGCTAAGAGGAAATTGATCCCTCAATAGGAGACTTTACAGGGACCAGTTTAGTGGGAGAGGGATCTGTGTAGTCACACAAGGCCTTACACTTGGTTTTATATTTTATTATTGATGTCTTGGAATTATTGATTTATTTTGAACAATGTGCTAGGTATTTTCATTTTTTCCACTCACAAATTATGTAGTCCATCCTGGGATTGTGTGTGATGTGTGTGTGTGCGCATATGTGTATGCATGCACATGTGTATTGGTTTTTATTGGACTTTTATTTTTAAAATTTATTCTAATTAGTTATACATGACAGAATGCACTTTGAGACATCATACATAAATGGAGGATAATTTCTCATTCTTCTGGTTGTACATGATGTAGAATCACACAGTTGCTGTAGTCATATATGTACACAGGATAATAATGTTCTATTTATTCAAGTAGCATTCCTACCCCTATACCTCCTCCCCTCCCTTCACTCCCCTCTACTTAATCCAAAGCAATTTTATTCTTCCCTAGTAACCCCACCCACTGCCCTATTGTGAATTATCACCCACATACCAGAGAAAACATTTGGCCTTTGGTTTTCTGAGATCGGTTTATTTCACTTAGCATTATATTCTCCAGCTTCATCCATTTACCAGAAAATGCCATAATTTCATTCTTCTTTAAGGCTGAGTAATAGTTCATTGTGTGTATGTACGTGTATGTATGTATGTGTGTGTGTGTATATATATCACAATTTCTTTATCCATTCTTCTGTTGAAAGATACCTAGGTTGGTTCCATAGTTTAGCTATTGTGAACTGAGCTTCTATTAACATGACATGGCTGCATCACTGTAGTAAGCTGATTTTAAGTCCTTTGGGTATAAATCAAGGAGTGGAATAGCTGGATCAAATAGTGATTCCATTCCAAGTTTTTTGAGGAATCTCCATACCATTTTCCATAATGGTTGCAACAATTTTCAGTCCCACCAACAATGTATGAGTATGCCCTTTCCCCCACATCCTCACCAACATTTATTGTTGCTTGTATTCTCGATTATTGCCATTCTGACTGGAGTGAGGTAAAATTTTAGAGTAGTTTTGATTTGCATTTCCTTAATTGCTATAGATTTTGAACATGTTTTCTTATATTTTTGATAGCTTGTATTTATTCTGAGAAGTGTCTATTCAGTTCCATAGCCCATTTATTGATTGGGTTATTTGTTTTTTTGAGTTTTTCATATATCCTGGAGATTAGTGCTCTATCTGAGGTGCCTGTGGTAATGATTTTCTCCCATTTTGTAGGTTCTCTCTTCACATTACTGTTTGTTTACTTTGCTAAGAATCTTTTTAGTTTGAATGCATCCCATTCATTCTGTTTTTGTTTTGCAAGTTCCTCTTGAAAATATTCATCAGCAGCCAGGGGGAAAAGGACAGAATGGCAGCATGGCAGCAATTACACAAAAACTGGCTACAGTTCAAATTGTATATTTGACAGGGGAAAATAGTCACCTTGGTAGATTTAAATATTTTAACTCTTCCTTTCTTTTTCTATGTGGTTACATTTTCATTCTTATTTTCTTTTTATCTCAAAGGGGGAGAAAACACTGCTAATTTTGGAGTGTTTCTATATAGGATATGTGGATTATATACAAATCTGAAGATTATAATAAAAAAGAATATTTAGTGGTTTCTACAAATTGAAGCATATTTCAAAAGAGTCCAGTGTGTAAATAATTAGGAAGGCAATGGGTATACTTAAATGACTCAATATGTGTACATTATAATATTCAGTCCCTCATATAACACTCTGGTAATGAGTAATAGTAATTCCTAAATAGGAGAGCTCCTATTCAGGCACTGGTAAGTTTAGAAGTGGGATGGAAGGAGACTGTAGACATTTTTGGAGAAAGAAAATACCAATTTTAAATCCACATACTGAGTTGCAAAGCATTTGCTAAGATTTTTATTAAGTAATTTCTGGTTTGTTGAATGTCTGATATGTGATAGATGCTGCTGAGAATATAAAATATGAGTAAAAAATTGACTTTATCAGGAAAAGTTACGAGTATTTAATAAATATCTTGAAAACTTGTAGAATTAGAAAAGAAAATCCACTAGAACCTTGCTGTCTGTTATAGAGATAATGTACTAGGATCTTTATATTGTTGTGCTTGGCATTAGACTGAATAAGCCAATTAGAAGGGGTATAAAATGGCCTTGCTTTAAATGCTAATTTTATACTCTGAACTGCATCATATACCAAGCCACTGCAGGAAACCCCACTAGAACTACAGCAGAGTTCCAGGAAGTTATTTAACATATTCTTATAAAAACTGAATTTGTTCAATTTCATATGAGATAGTCTGCTGTTATTTTAAAACACAATGTTATCTATCACTACCTAAGACTTTTGTATTCTAGAAAAGAAAATTATAATATACCAAGAAATATATTTTTTCTTTTATTTAACATCATTATTAGATATAATTGATAGAGTACCTACCATGTTTGGGAAATGCTAAATACTTCATATTCATTGCCTCATTTATCCTTATAGTGGTTATTGAAGTTGATGTTATAACCAGTTTAACAGATGAAAGAGCAAGGCTAAATCATTAGACCAAGGTTACTGATTGGCAGATGCACTGAAATTCTTAAAATGCTTGCTCGATTTTGACTCTTGTATCTCAACTTCTGTTTTTGATACATTTTATTTTGTATTGTTTAAAATCAATGTCTGCTTTAGATGGGTGTTATACAACACATTTAAATTACTGAGTATAATGAAATGTAAGTTAAACCTGAAAGTTATCTTTCAATTTACACTGTAATAATTCTACGCAAGATTATGACAAAAGACTGGTAACAATTAACACACAGGGCTAAATATGCCTTACGAAACTCTAAAAACAGAAGAGTGACATATTTGGACTTAATAGTATTGTGTGATTTTTTTCTCCTGGGCAGTTTATATATTAATTTCAAGTCTGAATTAATACATTTAATCATATTTTGGGAAATTATTTTTTTTTGTGTGTGTGTATATATATATGTGTGTGTGTGTGAGAGAGAGAGAGAGAGAGAGAATATGGCTGGTTTTCCTGAATCTAAAAATTCTAAAAGAAAAATATGTGAGAAGAGCAAGATTAGTTAAATAATTGTTTTAAAACAGCTGTAAAGCAATATTTTAGTTACTTTAGAGATTTAAAAAACAACTCTACATTATTAATCTTCTGTCATTATATCTGAATAGCTTTCTTTCATTATCTTAAAACTGAGATACCTGTTGGATTAATACATGAAATTTTAGCTATTCCTATTTAAAAGGAAATGCAGAAAGTGTTCTAAGTGCAAATAATAGTGAAAAACTAGAGAAAGCAAAGAAGTCTTGTGTGAATTTTGGAGCATACTCAGGCATTATTGAGCTACTTAAATTATTATTTTTGTTTTTATCTAATTAAATGGAGGACTGGTAAGTTAATCTTCAAAGTGTATTAGAAAAAAATATTGGAAATGTTTTTAAAAAATCAGAAGACACATTTGACACAAGAAAGAACTTCAGGCTCATAGAGTTATCAAAAGAGTTCACAGAAAGAAATTTCTACTTTTCAGTTATACTCATATATACAAGAGTATAAAATATAAAACCAAGATAAATTAGGGAAACAACAGATGAATATATATTTCAAGATGGCCACAGTGATGTGAAAACTACAATTTAAATGCAGTTTGTATAACTCATGTTTATTATCTATGGCATGGAAAACAGTAACAAAAGTTTTATTTTGACAGACAGTGTGTACATGTTAAATAGCTATTGATATAAATAATACTGCAATTAAAGTAGTTTATAAAACAGAACATGTTTTTATCTTATTGTTTGGTTTGGATATCAGTATAATTTGGAATAAATACTTCAACTCTGTGCCAAATTAGGATGAAATTTAAATTGTATTTGAAGAACAAGGGGTGCACTGGTTTTATAAAATATTAAATATTAATTCTAACATTAAATAGTGAGACCTCTAAATGATAGTAAGCCTCATTTAGAAATATAATATACTAAATTGCTAAATACTTGACAGAGTATCTGCTGCCCCAGAAATAGTGAGCTGCCATGTTGTAAAAGGTCCTATGGAGTGCTCCATGTAGGGCTCACCTGAGGTCAGGCCAACCCAGGATAATCTCCCTTTTGTTTATATTAAAGACAAATGATAAGGGACTTTAAACACATCTGCAAAATCCCTTCACCTTTGCCACAGAACAAAATCTAATCTTGGGAGTAAAATCTATCATATTAATTGGTCTCAATTACACTGAAGAATTGGCAATTGTACAACAGAGGCAGGAATCTTGGGGATCACATTAGAATCCTGTCTATAGATGCCAATGGAAAAAATCATCAAAAGAAAAGAAAGTCATTAAAATTATATGTTTGTACTTATAATCTTAGAATTAGATTTCAATACCCTGGAAAGGCAGTGATAGTGAAGTGATACCACATACTAACTGCATTACCTTGGGCAAGTTACTTAACCTCGTCATGTGTCTTGAATTTTTTTTATCCATACAACTGAGATGAAAATTGTACCTATCACACTGGACTGTGATGAGGACTAAATAAAATAATAAATAATGTTTATTATAGTCTAAAAATTCTTCTAAGCCATTTATATTATGTAGACTAATTTAATCCTCACAATCTCCCTAAGGAGATACTGCTATTATCTCCATAGAACAGATGTAGAAATGCAGGCATAAAGTTATTCAAAACCCATCCAAGATCACACAACCTTTAGATGACAGAAACAAGGTACAAATAGACAGCTCTGCTTCAGTTCCTGCTTCCTTAACCACTGTGCCTGGATCACTGCCTGACATGTTACTATCAGATGTTTTAATACTTAGAGAACTAAACTTTGAAGTAATATTATAGCCTGAAAATTTTACTTTAAAATAGTAATCACCTAAGAATGAAGAGGTCAGTGCCAAAACAGTGAGAGAATATCAGTCCCAAATTGTGTTCTTTTTTATGAGAAAGAAGTGGCATGACACTTTCAATTTCTGTTCAACTATGTCCCTGATACAACCTGATCTGAACTAAAAGTTGGAACAAGCGCCTCCATCAGTACTTTCATTTCTAACAGAGAAAGGAGTAAGCTGGAAACCAGAACTGGTTCTGGAAAAATCTCTCTTTGTTTGTTTCAGGAAACAGAGACAGGAAGGCTTGTGGTGGGTTACCAAGCAGATGGATGATCACTCATTAAAGGGCATGCTACTTTCCAGGCGCAAGAATATTCCTAACACAAAGAAATGATAAATGTTTCATTATGAATAAGCTAATTAGTCTGATTCATAATTATATATTGCATACCTGTATCAAAATATCACACTGTACCCCATAAATATGTATAATTATTATGTGTCAATTAAAATTTTATAATAACAATTTAAAAAAGAATAACATTTGCTATATCAGTGGCTCAACTAAGATGCAGGTTTTTAGGAACTTGATTTCATTTTGTTTTGGAAATTATAGTCAAAGAGTGAAGAAATTCATTACAATTGGTTTAGCTTCTGGAAAATTCAGATTTTTACACAACACACACACACACACACACACACACACACACACACACACACACTTTATAGGCAAATAGTAACCAGACAGCAGAGACCTAGGAACAATGTCTTCACTTACAGTTAGGAAATGTGAAGGTATCATAGGTGCTTTTATGGATGTAAGAGCTAAATGTACTGTACCTGTTATGAATTTATCAACTTTCAGCTACAAATTCACCTTTTAGTGCTTGGTTGGTGATAATGGTCTAGATTCTTTAAGCATTTCTTTCTTTATAAGGGCACAATGCTATATTTTTGTCAGTAGAGGGCATCAGAGGGACACTGCAGGAGGAAGGAGGTTTCTTTTCAGGTTCCCATGGGGTTTGACTTATTATTATTATTTTTTTTGTGTGCTCCTGCTTAGGGTTCATCGGTGGTGTAAATGTGTTAAGACATCAGGTGATGTTCTGCCTCAGCTGCATTCCCAGACCATGCAATCTCTCAATAATCTTTCAGTCTCAGCCTGGGCTCAGTGATCACTACCAAAGATTATCTTAAAATGTTCTGTTATTGGTGTATCATCCCAGCTCTTGCTATAAGCCCTCCCATTGGCACCATTTGCCTGCATTCTGCAAGGTTATTTCCCACTTAATTGACTGCTAGACCAGCACCAACCCAAGCAAACTAATAAAGCTAAGATCACACCTTCTCAGCCTTGGTGAGGATATTCTGCCTTTAAGATGTCCTTCTGCCTTTAAGATATCATCTTCTTCATAGGCACTCTCCACCACAGTTTAATAATTATTTATGTCAAACTTCCCTTGTTTAAGTTACTATAGAGTTTCTGTTTCCATACTGTTTGAATTACTTTGACAAAATCTTTACGTTTACAGTAATTTGGCCATACTTTTAAAAATCCACAGTGTCCTTCATCACATTATGTGGCCATACTTCTGTCTTGTGATTTTGTGAGTTTATTACCAAAGAACTATGGGATTTAGACCTTAGTTCTCCAATACACCAATTTAATCAGAGAGGCTCATTTAGCTTGTTCATAGCTAGTAAATGTCAAAATGGAATCAAGACACAAAATCTTTTTACTTTGATTGCCCTTTTTACTCTATAACACTTTACTCCTCAGCAAAAACAAATGCTCTTTGAGAACAATGATTGTATCCTCAGAGTTAGTATGGAAATAAAAATATTTTGCAATGAATAGTGTGCTCATCAAATGCAATGTTAGCAAGAATACTCATTAACTACACTGCCCTACATACTGTCTATTTAAATCATAATAAGAAAGACTAAAATCAGATTATTTTAATTCTTCAAATAGAACATGTTCTATTTAGCATACACCAGTTCGTTTTTGGTGCAGGAAAGAAACATTTTCTACCTCCATCATATTATATTTGGATTTATCTTTTCTTGCATGGACATTGGTTATGAAGAAGTTAATTTACAGTTAAAATAACTTACAATGTAATTAACCGCAGAAGAATCAAATCTGAAGATAATCTAATATACCACTTAAGAAACCAATGCCTGTTTCAATAATAGTGTTAGCATATCTCTTTAGGTTGACCACAAAAACAGTACTGAGGGCTAAAATAGAAGGATTAGATTAACAGTGAAAAAACAAAGCAATATCTTGATGCTTTCTATCTATAAAACTCAATATTAGAATTCATGTTTTAATAAGAATGATTAGAACTTGTATGTTCAAATGCTGTGGGTACTACCAAAATGTCAACCATACAAAAAATGTAGTTTGCTTTTGGACCAAGACCACAGCTTTAAGAGAAGAGTCTGGGCTATAATTGGTAAAAGCTGCCTTTTTCACAACATCAGAGACCTTCTGAAGACCCATATAAAAATGTTATGGGTTTTAAAGTCATTAGAGTGTCATTGGTTTCAAGAAATCTCTAAAGATTAAATATTAATATGATCACTTTTATTTCGTTATGGAGTTTGCTGGTACCCTAGTACTTAAATACATCCTTCAAGGTTTTAGATGATTAGAAGAGGAAAGCTATGCTTACATAAATGATATTATACAGATATCAGAGCAAAGACTAAAATGTACTCTTTGCTTTCTTCTTCAGATTCCTCTCTTACATTTATCTGTGGGCTCTACGCAGTTTAAGCTTCTTCTAGTCTGGTTAGTAGAGAAGGCACAATGATCTCAGTGCAGATGGAGTTTAGGAGTAAAGGATTAATAAATTTAAAGAAAGTAAAATTTAAAAAAAGAAAGCAAATTTTATAAAGCATGTTTATGAAATAAAACAAATACTTAGCATTCTAAAATAAACCTAATTTATTATCAAACCTAAATAAGTGGAGAAAAATAGCTTTGAAAGAAAAGAAAGGGGAGAGAGAGAGAAAGAATCCTCAAACTAGAGCACTATACAACTAAAAGATCATCTTAACACTAATATAATAAAATGGGCATTCAGTGTATTTATTTATCTCATTAACTTTGAAAATATGATAGGGTAAAATAGCACAAAGCGAGTGCCACATATAAGAGCATGCTATTGGTTAATGTAAAAGGTGTATTCACATTTACAACAGCCTGATTTAAACAGTGTGACTTTAATGATTACTTCCGAACCTGGGAGTGCCATGAGTTTATCAAAGCTGACAAGTGCTCCAGGCTTACCAATGAGAGCAGCAGGACTATGATGAGCAGATTAAGTCTGCTCAAAACCCAAGGTCTGAAATGGCTTCTTGGGAGTGCTTATCTCTTCAGATGCAAAGGCTTTAGTGAAAGGTAGAGAAAGTGGAGTACGGAATTGAAGACAATTCCAGATTATCTGTCACTGATTTGCTATACAAAACAAGGATCTCTGCAGAGCAAAATAGATGGTTTCCAACATGCCAGGGAATGTGTAATTCAGGACAAGGTCTAACTGAGGGAAATATCACATCAACAGAGGTTAAGTATAATACATTTTATCTTTAGTCAATCATCACTCAGATAACTAGTACACTAATAATCTATATTTCTTTCTGTCCTTTATGGTTGTATTCTCTTGTCTGTTCCATTATATTTAATAGCAATTTCCAAAGAAACCCAAGCTGTTAAGGCTTCTTTTATTCATTCTTATATTTTGTATTAACAAACATCCCTTCTGAACACTATAACCAACTTCCCTTCCACCAGGCCTTTTGTCTTCACTGCCCTTATTTTCTAATTTTAAACAAAACAACTCTCTCCAATTTTAGAGATGAGAACAGCAAACACAAAAATCTAGTCTAAACATTGTCCTAGTCACATTTGACTATTTTACTATGTGTAATATAAAATTCTTCCTTAAAAACCATCAGAATTATAAATACACTAGAATGAATATGTACTTTTCTGTTTTTTCTTTTCATTATAAAAGCAAGGCAAACTAAAAAATATTGGAAAGATTCTTGAAACTAAAAAATAAAAGATCAGCTCATGTTACTAAGCAAGTAAAATAATACTAACATTACAGAATATTCCCTTTTCCAATTTTCAACAGGATGATTCACTGTGTTTATAATGCTTTAATTAACATTAATATTTAGAATTTTCCTTTAATATTGGCATATGGATATTTTAGGTATATCCAAAAATATAATTTATTCATAAATTATATAGTCACAATTTCAGACAGTACTGTGAATAGCAAATGTTATGTACCATAGTTTACTGAAGCATCACCCCTATTATTTCCTATTTTTAATTATTAGATAAAGTGTTTCTATAAACACTTTCTATAGAAAATGTTATTGTGTCCCAAAGTTTATTTTAGATTAGATTCCCAAGATAGTACAGCAATATGGACTCTGGAGACAGACTGCCAGAGATTGAAATCTGATATTAAATCCTTCCTAATTCTATCACTTAATGAAAGTCACTTAACCTCTCTGTGCTTCAATTTACTCATCTGTAAAATGGAGTTGAGAATAATAATACTTCTTAAGGTTCTCTTTTGAAAAAATTTTTTAGTTGTAGTTGGACACAATAACTTTATTTTATTCATTTATTTTATGTGGTGCTGAGGATCAAACCCAGGACCTCATGTGTGTGATGCAAGCACTCTACCGCTGAGCCACAAGCCCAGCACCTTTCATAAGGTTTTTATTTTTCTTTTTTTAATAACTATTTAATTATTCTAATTTGTTATACCTGATGGTAGAATGCAATTCATTTCATATTACACATATAGAGCCCAGTTTCTCAAGTCACTGATTGTACACAAAGTATTTTCACACCATTCATATCTTCATACATGTACTTAGGGTATGTCTAACTCATTCCACCATCATTCCTACCCCCTTTCCCCTTCCTTTCCCCTCCCTCCCCTTTGCCTTATCATAAGGTTTTTATGAGAACCAAGTGAGCTAGTTTGTATACAGAACTTGAAATAGTGCCTGAGACATATTGTAAATACTATACAAGTGTAAGAATTAAAGTTTCTGAGCCTTGAAATCACCTAAAACTTGCTTTTCAAAAAGGTTTTGGGAATATACATGCCTATAAATGCAGTAAGTGCATTCTATTTTCATCAGGTTTTAATCAGCATTTGGATATATTTAATAAGTATGTATGTGTGTACATGCATTTGTGTTTATGGCTTGATAGGCAACAATTTGTATTTCACTATTATTTTACAGGCAGTCTTTGTTTGCTGAGGATAATTGCCACTGGGAAGCACTTATAACCTTTGTGATTTAATACGGGGATGCAGAGTTTGTCCCCTTTAAAAATATTAAAAAATACTATGATATATGAATTATCTTTTTGATTTATCATTAACAACACCCATTTTAAAAACACTCATATGTATTTTTTGCGCCTTCTCAACTTATGTGATTTTCTTAATTCATCTCTAGTCCTTTGTTATTTTGTACTTTCCTTTTCTGAAATTCAACTTTTTTTTTCACTTTACTTGGTAATTTTAGTCAACTGTATTTCCCCAAAAGGTACTTTAATGATCTTGCTGATCTAAAAATATTTTTGTTACTTTCACACATGAATAATAATTTAATTAGATATAAACATTTTTGGCCAATGCATTTCTTCCAGTGATTTATAGTTTTTGATACATTATCCTCTGGCAGTTATGACTTCAAAATAGAGATATGAATTCAATCTAATTTTTCTTTCTTTGAAGTCAAAACCTCCCTTTCTGTTTCCTCCGGTTGAGTGACTGAAGGTTTCATTTCTTTTTCTTTTTGCCATTGAAATCGTAAAATATTACAAGAATATAACTTGAAATTTTTATCTTTCAATACATTTTTTTTCTTTTTTTTTCAATACATTTTTAACTTTGTTGTGTATTCCAAATTTCTACTTCTAAAATATTCTACTATGTCTTTTTTTTCCTATTCCATTCTTCCTCAGAAACTAACAACTATTTGATTGTGAGTTAACTGTAATCTATTCTCTACAGCCTTCATCTTCTTTCACTTTGTTCCCTTTTTGTAATTTATTAAATACCCTAGTATTATATTATTAAATTCCATTTTGTGTATCATTGTCTCAAATTTCCTGCAATATGCAATCTGCTATTTATTGCTTTTAGCATGGTTTAATTTCTATTTCTGTGTTAGTTTTACAGAATTATTTTATTAGTTAATTCTGTTGTCAGTATTTAGTGGGCTTAGCTTCTTTATGGTATGATATTTTTAATCATTTGTTTAAGGCTCTGAGAACATTAAACTGTTCTTAATAAGCCTATATCATGGGGAAGAATTTTTCTAGTATATGAAAGGATACTTCATCTTCTCTTTCTCATTCTTCTTTTTTACTCATCCTTAAATATAGATATCATTCAGGAACAGACATCTCCCAAGTGTTCTCAGTTCTCCATCTCTGTTCACTTAGGCATTGAAGGAAAATCTAATGCTTCCATTGCTCTATGGAATTCCTATAGTATAGAAGCTTTTTGTAAATGATCATTTCTCCTTCCTCTTGATAATTGCCTCCCTTACCTCCTGACACAATAATGATTCAGTCTGTTGCACAGTTCTTCAAATTATTTTCTTAACTATAAATATACTTCTTTTTGACACAAATGCTACACTATGTCTACTATTTGAAACTTCTCTTTATTTCTTATGTGAATCTTGATTTCAACCAGTATCAAGATATTACATGTGATTCAAAATAATTCAAAACTTGAATTGCCATTCAGAGCCTGTTAAATTTTCTCCCCAAAGTTCCATAAAATTTTGAGGAAATTTTTCTTTTTAAAATTATAACCAATAAGCAGGCATTATTTTGTTTTTGACATTAAAAACAGGCAATGAGACATATGATGGTGTGTTTCATTGAATTATATATCTCTTGGGCCCAACTTCACATCCTCTCAATCCACTGTTTCTCCAGCTACCACTGTGGAAATCTACCTTTGCTTTCTACCCTGGAGCTCTCTGATGCCTCCAGAAATCTAGTAGTATGAAAGAATTAACACCTCAAAGAACCACCTTTGACCAATGGGAGAACTGAATTAGAACCAGTGGATAAATGTTCCCTCTTCAATCTTTGGTAGATGGGTTGGACAATTTTGAGGAACATTCTGTAGGGCTCCTCAGAAGGCCCCATAGGGTATACCTCTAGTTGCTTACAGCAATGAACAACTCCAGAATACATATTGATTCTTTTTTCCAATGTTATTTACATTCACTGGTGTCACTAAAGTACATAAACTACCTACAGTAGGCTATGTTTTCCAGAAAGAACTTAGGCCAAATGATCATACCAAGTACATATTAACTCATCTTTGAAGAAGAGTTATTACCATTAATATTTTACTTAGCATATTCAAGTATCATAGAAATAAGGAAAACATTCAAATTAACCAACAATTTGATTCTACATAGACTATACCAAAACTCAGTCTTTTTATTTTCTGGTGCACATAAACAAAAAAGAAGAATTTTTTAAAAATGTGAATAATTCAAATCTAAATAAATAAATGCTGGAAAGAGAATCATAAATTATAAAGTTATGCCTAAAAAAACCTATTATTTTCTCCTAGGAACTATCATATGTAAAGTGTACTACGGGTCCCATTTAACATATTAAAAACAAAGTCTCTATGGGGCTGGGATTGTGGCTCAATGGCAGAACATTTGCCTCACATGTGTAAGACACTTGGTTTGATCCTCAGCATCACATACAAATAAATAAATTAAATAAAGGTATTGTGTCCATCTACAACTAAAAAAAGTATTTTGAAAAGTCTCTAATAAACAGATCACTTGAAAGATCTCTGAGGTAGAATACAACTTGGATTCATATACTGTTTTTTAGACTCAAAATGATTTCTTCTACACTGTAAGAAACCTGGAAATATTATAGCTCTGAAAAAAAAGTATTTGTAAAGAAAGTATTCTAACATTATATACCAAGTAGTTTGGAACACTATTTTATTATTAAAAAAATTAATTCTTATTGTGAGCAAATGGACACACAGTATTTATACAGTCTTCTAGTGGAGGCTGGGCCATCCTTAAATAAACCAGAATGGGAAACAAAATACTAACATGAAAATATAAGCAAGTTCTGAGCTGAATTGGCTGATTAATGCCATCCACTATTTCCATCATAATAGATTTTAAAATTCTCACTAGCTGGAATGCAAAATTGTCCATGGTGGCATTTGTTTTTAAACTTCTTCAGTATTAGTTATGCTGTCACTCATTTGTAATGGCAAATAGCTCAGAATCTGGCACATAAGAAAGAGAAGTAAAATGTCCATACACTAATGATGAGTCAAATATTAGGAATTTAGGTAAGGAATTAAAAATCATTTAAAATATTAAAAACATTGTCAAAAAAGAAAAAATATTTTAAATGATTTAAAAGTCAATTTAAAGCCTGACTGTTGTTCATTTTGGTTTTTAATAAATTTTAAAACATCATTTTATAATATTAAAGAGGTCATTTCCTTATCATAAATATTAAAAATTATATTTAGGGTACTTTTTTTACAAGAGCAATTCCATATTATTCCTTTCCACATTTAAATTTGTTTCTATTATTCTTTCACATGGTGGCCTCTTCTTCAGAAATAGAATCTCACCTTTCTTTGCAGTCCTCTACAGATTATTTTTCTATGAACCACTTTCAATTCCTTGGTTAACAATTGGATATGATTATGAATGAACATATGTTACCTACTGAACTATTCCTCCATATAAAAGATTATGTCAATAAATGTAAAAACATATACCAAACATACATTAAGTGAGAAAATGAAGGCAAAGAGAAATCATGGATATAAATTAGAACTTAGAATGAAGCTAATAAATAAAATAAATACCCTGAGATGTATTTGCCAACTATTTCAATATTTAGTTTGTAACAGCTGTTTTTGATGTCAAAACAGAAGAGATTATACCTGATAAAATGTATAAAGAGAAAATGGCAATACACATTGACCTCAATAAGTGCCTTAAATTAAACACAATGAAGAACCCATAACAGTCATCATAGAATTCCATGCCCACAAAAGTCACACAAAGGAAATAAAATGTAGGAATAAGGATCTGTTCAAGTTCTTTATATTCTATATTCTTTATAGCTAACTGGTATAGCTAGACAGTAGCCCTGAGTTCCATGGGACACAAGATAGTACAATTCATAAAGTCTCAGAGAACTGGAATTGTTAGCAAATACCAGATCTGGAATGGGCACAGACATTGGTATTAGACCTGTTTTCAAACTCAACACTGAAGCTTGATATTTGCAACCTACAGGTTCACCATCTGTAAAAACAGTATTAATCGAGACACAGGATGAGTATCCAAAATGCTTGGGTGCAGAAGTGTTTTGGATGTTGGACTTTTTTCATTTTTTGAAATATTTATCTTTTTTAGTTTTAGGTGGACACAGTATCTTCATTTTACACTTATATGGTGCTGAGGATCGAATCCAGTGCCTCACTCATGACAGGTAAGTGTTCTACCACTGAGCCACAACCCCAGCCCCTGGATTTTTTTCAGATATTGGAATATTTGTATATACATAATGAGATATCTTGGTGACAAGACCCAAGTCTATACATGAAATTCATTCATTTCATATGCCTCTTATATACATAATCTGAAGGTAATTTTTACAATATTTAAATAATTTTCTTTATGAAATAGTTTACATACACTGAACCATCAGAAAGCAAAAGTGTCACTATCCCAGCCACTCATGTGGACAATCTGTAGTTGTGTGACCTCACCATCATCCCTGACACTAAATTTAAATGCTACCAATAAGCAATCGTTTTCTTACACTTATTCACACGTAAGTATATAACAGTAAAAAGATGACACAACTGATACAGTGAAAAAAGAATGTGTTCAGAGTAACTAAGCAGGACAGTTAACATATCTAAAATACCCGTATTAGCTGTTAACCAACACTAATAAAAAATGATAGACTTCAATCTCTACCTATAATGATATGTTTTGATAAAAAGGTTACTGTACACTGTATTTTATTATTTCAGGTGAGAAAAAAATCACTAGCTGTTGAAGGAGAAGGAGAAATGTGGAGGCATTGTCCTGGATAGCTTTTTAAAATGTTTCCTTCAAAGTCATCTGCTTCATTAATAACATGTTTTTTCTCTTAAAAGTCTTTCTTTGATTTTATAAACTGTCATGATCTCTTGTTCTGTTATAAATGCAGACTGACTTCACTTTTTCAATAAACTCACTATACATTTTCACCATTATACCTATGGACAATTTTTTTCTCTAGTGTTAACAACATCATGTTCAATGACACTATTATCATGATCACCTTGATTCTGAAACAATTTGGCTATTTTACCAAAGGTCAGTGAGAGAACAACTGGAGCTTCACTATTGATGTTAAGACCCCCTTTGATATTCACTTCAATGGATTTCTTTACTGCTTCATATTAGCAGATGCTTTATAACAAAAAAAATGTTTAAAAATTTAATGTTGTGTCTTTCATTAAATTTCTACAACCAGCTTGTTGAACAGTCACAGTTCCCTTCAATTTTCAATTCAACTTGATAGATCTTTGCTGGTTTAATGATCAGCAAATATTAAGTGGAATGGGTTTCCTGTAAAACTGATGGGTCCACTCTTCCAATACATAATCTAGATGTTCATTTTTTGATTTATGGAATGTTTTTCTATTTTTCATTAAGTTCCCTTTGCCCACATTCAGCATAGAACTTCAGCATTTTATCTTTCTATTTCTTCATATTATAGAGGTGATCATTCCAACACCATGCTCTTCTGTAAGAGGGTTGACACACCACTGTCCAATTTCTTCAACAGTTCAAATTTCTGTGCTATAAATTAATATAAATACTTCTTCTTTTTTCTTTAACTATTACCCACAGGAGTATTTGTAGACCTTGTTGAAATTTTCAAAAATAACTTTACCCCACAGAACAGAGAATAAGCACCAAAGAAGGAGGAGGAGAAGGAGGAGGAGGAGGAGGAGGAGGGAGGAGGAGGAGGAGGAGGAGGAGGAGGAGGAGGAGGAATAGGAGGCGGCGGCAGCGGCCACTGCTGCTGCCACCATAGCACCAGTCACTGTGAACAATGTGTGTAGATCTTGGCCGCATGCAGGGCATCATGATGAAACTATAGTTGGTGCATTTGGCTTGCACACATTCCACTGTATTTCTTCTTTTGGGTATGCTTCTGTGGGGAAATCCAGACATGCATGGGAAAGAAATATCACAGATGAAGAGGAGGGCGATTTTTTTCCCTTGGTGTTATTGGAAAAACCTGTTGGCATGGTTTTTGACTGTGATCCATTATATGAGGTTAGGTATGGCATTCTCCACTTATGATATTATGTCAGTGCTCAAAAAGGATTCAGATTTTGGATTGTTTTGAATCCTGGATTTTCAGATTAGGGATGCTCAATCTGTAATATGTTTACAGAACCTAAACTAATACTTGGAACATATAAATCCTAAAAAAATATTCTTTCTATTCTGTAGAGCCTATAAGTGAATCCAAAGGAGGTTGGTGAAATTATTTTCCTTTCTGGATTAATGAAGAGAAGAGTACATTAACTGTCCACTCTTGACACCATCTTAATATGTCAGAAAGGCCATCACTACTGTATAATGAAAGGAAAAGGATTACTCAGTATTACTTATGTAGTAGATAACACAATGGAATAGTAATGCTGTAGTGCTGATATTCTGAATCGAATATTTTCCCCTTACAGATTTAAGTAAGATATGTCTTAAACATTTGCTTTTCTAAATACAAAATAGTATTGTTTTATAAATATTAAAATATTTCAGAAATATTAACTGATAAAGTAGAAATAAAAGAAGCACTATAGGGGCAGAAACGCCATGATCTCTCACATTAGAGGTGAAGAAGCTGTTAGGACAGACCAGCATCAATCAAGAAATAAATTTACATACCAAAGTGGTGAGTTGTTCAATAACAAGAAAGGAGATGTCATTCCACAAAGTATAATGTACTCATAACTCATTTCTAGTAATAAAATATCAGCAAAGCCACTAATTCATTCAACAAATATTGATAATTTACCATTTGGAAGGTTGTTTGGTGAAAATAAAATCAGAGTAAAGGATGTTTGATTATGTTATAAAGTAGTTCATCCAAATGATGACAGAGTTGAATTATCCCTAATGTAGAACAGAATACATTTTCCAATCTCTTTTTGTCACAGTGAAAAATTCTTATTTTAAATTACCTTTTCTCTAGGCTGTCTATTTTATTGTACTCTAAACTTGCTAAATACTACAATCTTCAAATATTATATTTCTCTACTATATACCATAAAACAGTTATAAACAATATTTTGATATATCTATAAATTTCCTTAAAGATATACACTTAACTGATGTGGTCAGTAGATTTTTAAATTTATTGCTCACATTTTTTTGTAAGAATATTTCTATTTAGTATTCTCTAATGAGATGAAAATTCAAATATACTTACCACATGAAGAATTTTATTCTCTGTTTCATATACAGTACAATCCTAAAAAAGAAACATGCACATTAGTTTCAAAAAATCAAGCATTCTTTTAAAAATATTTTGTGAGAAATTACACTATAATTTGAAAAATCTTGAAATTTCATATAAAAAAGAAATATGAATAGAAAAAAAAAACTAGACTGCTATTTCCCAAAATATTAGAAGTTGTTAGCTTGGATGATCAACTAAAAAAGATATTTTTATTTTTGTCTAAGCATAGTTTCTAAATCACAAATTTTAAACATATATAATAAAGGATAACACATATTAAGTACACTTTTAAAAGAAAATTGAAAAAATTATTATAACTATTTTTCATCTAAACTTTTACCTGTGATAAATATATTTTGTTGAAAAAATCTCTAAGACTTTAAGCACCAATTTATTATATATTAGAACATTAAGAAAACATTAATATTTATTTGAAAAGTCACATCAAAATTTTATACTTTTATATTTTCAACTACTGTAAACTATATTATATTATATATGTAAAATCACTACACATTAATACCAAGTTTATAGTTCTCACCTAAATTTGATTCCCTGAAATTACAGAATCTTCTTCAAAAATTCCACCATTAATGGAACACCATTTGACCAGTTATCCCGCTCCTCAGTATATACCCAAAGGACTTAAAATTGGCACACTACATTGATGCAACCACATCTATGTTTATAGCAGCTCAGTTCACAATAGCCAAGCTATAGAACCAACCTAGGTGTCCTTCAACAGATGAATGGATAAGGAAAATGTGGTATATATACACAATGGAATATTATTTAGCAACAACAAAGAATGAAATTATGGCATTTGCTAATAAATGGGTGGAACTGGAATACATCATGCTAAGTGAAATAAGCCAGTCCCAAAAAACTAAAGGCCAAATGTTCTCTCTTATTGTGGATCTAACCTATAACAAGGGAGACTAGAAAGGGGAAGAATAGATGTCCACTGGATTAGACAAAGGGGAATGAAGGGAATGGAAGGGGAGGGGGATAAGAAGGACAGTAGAATTAATCAGACATAACTTTCCTAGCCTCATATTTGAATACATGACCAGGGTAATTCTGCATTATGTACAACCACAAGAATAGGATCCTGATTAGATTGTTTTATTCCATGTAGGTATAATATGCCAAAATAAATTCTACTGTCATGTATATCTAAAAAGAACAACAAAAAATATGAATGCAAACAAAAATTCCATAATTGCATTTTTTTAACCTGCAACTGATTGAAATGCAATAAGAAGTGATAATAATAAGTTGATCTTTGCTTAGACACTTAATGTCTCTATGGCTCAGTTTCCTCAAGAAGTTTATAAAACGGGCATGATATGTACTAGTAGTAGCTCAATAACAGTATTGTAAAAATGAGAAAATGAGATAAATTGAATAGCACAGAAACTGATATATAGGAAGTGATAAATGTTTTAGCATGTAAAATTGTTCTGTATCATTAATTTTTAAAAACTATATTTACTTCAAAATATAAAATTAACTATTATTTTGCACATTTTGAAAAAATACCCATATTTCACAGTACTGCATAGTTTAAAGAATGATTATACATTTCATTTTTTCCCTGAATTTAATTTTTTAAAAAAGGAATTTTGTTTGACACAGTTTTTTATTGTTATTTCCCTATAATAACTTTTCAAGTATGCATTCATATCACAGGCAAAAACCTTTTTTCACAGGCAAATTTTCAAAAAAATATTTAGGTCTGATTAATTCTATAAACTAACAGAAATATTTATGATTAAGTCTTGCTTTTCTGATAGACCTCATGTGCAAAAGGAGAAATTTGCTACAAAGGGTCATATATATGTATACGCTTACCTACACAAAGTCAATATTTAATTAATTCTAAATTATATAAATACAGGAACCAAGGTAAAGACAGCATTTATATTTAGAAAATGTACTTGTACTTCCATCTGAATTTATGAGAGTTCAATTTTATACAAATCAATTTTAAACACAATTGCAATGGGAAGAGATAAGTTGGGAAAACCTGGGAAGTTGCCCAGATTCCCCATGCTGCTTCTACAGCTTGCGATAGCTACAATGGATGCAAGTTTCATATGCCTACCTTCCAGAATCACAGGATATAATTAAATGTTCAACTTCAAAGTGATTCTTTTCCTCAAGGAAAAAAGTAAATATGATAAACGTATACACTACTAGTAGTATAATAATCACATATAAAGTAACGATTTCAAGTCTCTTTAAAATATAATAATTTACTCATACATCCCCACTGTGATATAATAAAAAGGACTGTTAAAAGAATCTTAAATTGTTTCCAGTAATCGTATTGCTTATTAGTAGTAGTGTTATTATTGTGCTAAATCTGTAGTGTGTGCTTTCTAAGATGAAACAATTGAACAATTATGTGACTGCCATTTAATCACTCCTGGTGTCATTGGTAATTATTTTTAGCATAGGGAAAGCAGATACATATGTATGATTGAAGAAAACCCTAGCATTTCTTGATGTATTATGTATGTACGTCTATATACTTATTTCTTAGCTCTGCCCACTGAAAACGCAGAGAAACAATGACCAATCCAGTGATAACAAACTTCCACAGTTTGTAGTCTTTTAATACCATTTCCTGGGCTGGGTTGTAGCTCAGTGGTAGAGTGCTTGCCTACCACATGTGAAGCACTGGGTTCTATCCTCAGCACCACATAAAAATAAATAAAAATATTGTGTTAATCTACAACAAAAATATTTAAAAAAAGAAGACCATTTCCTAAGTTTTGGAAAATGGCTGATTTGAGATCTGGGATGGAAATTTATAAGGTGTGCTTGGATCATATTGTGATACAAGATATAAGTAAGCTACTAAAGACTGCTAGGGTAGTGTCAACAGGATTCAGTAGTCGATATGAAGAGACTGCTACGGGCTAAAGATGGAACAATCTGAGCAACTAAAATGATAAAAATGCAGTGATGGAAGCATAGTAAACACTACTAAATATTAAATACATTAAAAAGTCCTATGCATAAATATTAAATTTTAAATCCACAAATTATTATGTTTTAAATAAGAGGTGTCCTCCTAAGCAGAAGAGTCAATGCAGCAATGTTCAAAGGTGAAATGATGAGATTATAAGTGGTGTAACCTAAATGGTAAATTAATCCATTTGATGGATTAATAATTTGAAAGAACTAATATACTGGGTAGTCACTGTAGGCAGATTGGGCATGGATGAGGAAATAGGTCTCTTGAGATGTGTCTTTGGGGACAATATCTTGACCCCCTAGCACTTCCCTCCCTCTGATTCCTGGTTGCTATGAACTGAGCAGCTTTCCTCCACCATACCCTTCTGCCATGATTTTCTACCTCACCTTGGTCACAGAGTAAACCTCTGAAACTGTGAGCCCAAACTTCTTCTCCTATAAGTATTTTTTTGTCAGATATTTTAGTCACAGTGATGAAAAACTAACACAGAAATACAAACCTAGAATTGGAGTCACTGTTGTGACTGACCTGACCATGTGGTTCAAGCCTTTAGAACTAGTTTGTGCAAAGAATTTGGAAAGATCAGAGAGATAGGCTATAGAATCCTTAGAATATTGTAAGCAGAGCTTAACAGGTGACTCTGGTGGAAGCTCAAAAGACCAGAATGCTGATAGAAATGCACACAGTAAATACTGTGCCTATGAGGTTTCAAAAGGGAATGAGGACTCTATTGGGAACTGGAGTAGAGGCCATTTATTTTACTTCTTGGCAAAGAATCTGTCTATATTTTGCCCATGTCCTGCAACTTTCTGTTAGGCTGAAAGTAGGCGTGGAAGGCCAGGCAAAGTGTAACAGAATTTCTGTAGCCAGTCACTGAGAGGGTGATGTGTGAAGCTGTGTGAAGAAAGGCAAAGCTGCAAGGGCAACTCCCACCTCCACCCCTGGATTAAGAGATACCAGTAACATAGAAAACCTGAGGAAAAAGCTGCTGGTTTCAGACAGAACTAGTCTGAGAGAGAGCCCATAAGCAACCAGCAAGGCCATAGGGGCATGGCTGCCCAAGCCCTTTGGAGCTCATGTCTCACCAATATATGCTCTGGATTCTGGACATAAAGTTATAGAACTTACTATTTGCCCAGCTGGGTTTCAATCTTACTTTGATCCCATTCCTTTTTTCTATGTGCCATCTCTCCCCTTTGGAATGGGAATTTTTATTCTGTGCCATTATATATTGGATGTATATAATTCACTTTTGATCTTCATAGAGGCTTATAGCCAACAGTTGACCTTAAGTATTAGAGGGGACTTTGGACTTTGACTTCTGGGCAATGCTGAAACTGTTAAGACTGTGGGGACTCTTGGAGATGTATTAAATGCATTTTGCATTAGGAGATGGGCATGAACTATTTGGGGATGGGGTGGAAAGTTATAGTTTGAATATGAGGTGTCCCCCAAAAGTTAAGGAAACAATGAAAAAAATGTTCAGAAGTGGAATAATTAGATTACAAGAGCTGTAACCTAATTGGTGGACTAATGCATTTGGTAGAATACAAATTTGAAAGGACTACTGTACTATGGTGATCACCATAGGCAGATGGGGTATGGCTGGGGAAGTAGACTTCTAAGGTTGTGCTCTTGGGGATTATATCTTGGTCTCTGGCACCTCTCCCTCACTCTCTTCTTACTGGTTGCCAAGATCAGCTTTTCTCTGCCATACCCTTTTTCCATGATGTTCTGAACCATGAACCCAGAGCAACTGAGCTGGCCAATCATGGACTGAACCTCTGAAACTATGAGCTCAAAATAAACGTTTTCTCCTCTAAGTTGTTCTTGTCAAGTATTTTGTTCACAGTAATGCAAATATGACTATCATACTAATATATCCAAAGTATATGTGGTATTATCGTAATGATAATAAAATTAAACTAACTGAAGAATGTATAATAGATATATAATTCTCAATTCAGGAAATATTAATCAACTCTGCTAGAAATATACAGATAAATAAATAGTAAAATTTAGGGAGAAAGGCTTTCACAAAAAAAATGTTAAAACATGTAGCACTCAAGAGGTTTTCATGCAGTTTCAAGTTTTGATAACTTCAGAAGAATAAATGCCACAAAATTATGTAAACCAATGTGAAAGGCCAATTATTTTTATTTACAAAATATTGATCCATTTCTTACTAAAATTCAACATGAGCACTGGGTTGTGCTATACATTGCTCTAGTCAAATTTTAAGTTTTGTAATTTTCATCAGCTGTGGCATGGTGACTGAAAGGATCATATTTGTACTCCTGGATTTAAGATTATTTAAAAATTTAAATATTGGTACATACTTGACAATCTTGACATAATCCCACAAAACAAAGGGAAATACATGAAGTGCATTGTATGTATCAATATAAGGGAAATATATGAGGTGACTAAGGTGGCCAAGTTTTTCTCAGATCAAAGTCTAAAAAATTGTCATATACAAATATTAAAATTCAAAAGTTGTTATGTAAAAAATTATGATTTTAAAAGACATTAAAATAACTATTTTCAATTACATTTTTGTAAGTTTGAGAAGTTTTTAAAGCTTAAATTTGCATTAACACATATGAGACAGTTTGGAGAAGTGCAATAGAGGCACAATTATGGGACTGGAAGAACAGTCCCTTAGCTTCTTTCTCTAAAAAAAAAAAATCAGGATAGGTAGCTTTTAATTAGATCTTGGAAACAGTAGGTTTTTAGGTAGGGAAAGGCATGGTTGTAAAAGCCATGTACCTATATTTAAGCATAGTAAGTTATTGAAATAATTTTTAGATTTAGTCCCCCCCCACACACACACACATTTGTAAATCTATTAGGGAATAGGTTAAAATGCAGTGTCCCAGGTTTCATCCCCCAGAAATACAGAATCAGGAGATTTAGAATAGAAGCCTCCATGATGATTTTGATGATAGCTGGTATTTTGAGAAACACTTGATCTATTTTACAGGATTACCTTATGATAGAGGAACATCAACTCAAACCAAAAATTATCAAATATACAGAATTTATAAATCAGTAAACTGACTTAAAAACAGTATCTGCTGGCTCACCCTAAACAGTTGTTATTTCCTTAAAACTGTGTGTTTCAGTTACACATTCCCACAATTTTTTTCCTCCCAGAAAACTTACCTTTAAAATAGCTTACTACTTTGGAACAGCTGCTTCTACTTATTTGAATCTTTACCTTCTTTTAGCAAGATCTGCTTCTTCCTTATTGAAAGCCAGGGGCTTACACAAGGGTGTAAAGGTGAGGACACAGCATATTGAAAATCAAATAAAAAAACAAAACCACACAGACAATGCATATTAACATGCTACTTTATATTAGGGTGAAGAGAAACTAAATGACTACATCCTATTTTGTTAAGCAATAATTTTATGTAATTCATTTTATCATGCTAAATATTTAAATAGCACTATTTACTCTGGGGTATTCATTTTATTAGTAAGTTATTTGACTTCCATCAAAATGTGATTTTAAAATATTTGCTTCACAATTGTGGGTTTTATTAATATTTCAGGGCCAAACCTTTTCCCAAAATTTGTATTTCAGGTTTTAAAAAGAAAATAACACTACATATGGAGAAATCTATATTTCATAAACCTATTCATGCTATGGGAATGTACATCTCTGACATTCTAGTTATCTTTAGATGAAGATTAAATTTAGATTTTAAAAATTGAATTTAGAACTTTGGCACCATATATTCCCTTCAGCAGATCAAACTGTCTTTTCAGTAGCTTAAGCTGTCTTTTACAATACATGTAAAAATGTATGTGTTTCTTCTGTATTCTTTTACATACAATGTTTCTACAAACTATTTGATGCACATTTAAAGGGGCGAATTCCTAATGAGAAAATATTCATAAAAACAAGGAACACCTCATTTTGATCACTTCTCTTTTTAGAAAAGTATATGCATTGAAACATCTTCCCAAAAATGAACTACACAGCCACGCAGATCATAAACAGTTATATTTTCTGTGCAAAATGTTGTAATTGTGAAACTGAGCAAAATACACAGAACAAATTTTATTCCAACATGTTACCATTGATATTCCATACTTGGTCAACAAGTTTTAAGCACCTGGAGTCATAATGCTCAGAATAAGTTGTACTTTTCATTAAGTGTCTAGTATAGTCATAATAACAGTATATAGGTTATTAATATTAAATACATAGAGAGTGAAGGGAAATAGTTTATGCCTCTAGTACTATATACAATTGTATTTCATAGAACTTCATAAATAAACATGTTGTAAACTTTCATCTATCTCACTGTATATATTATAGTATACTTTTCCAATTAATAAAAAATGTCATTTTGCTTAGAAACCTTTGATAATGGTATGCTTATACCACATAATTTAAACATATTCTCTTATTAAGCTATTGGAATGTCTTTATATGCCTAAGTGATTAATTCCAGCAATGAGTTAGTGTCATATTATTTTTTATTTCATTTCTTCCTTTATGCATTTAAAACAAAATTCAGTTCATCAAAATGTTTTGTGGCATCTTAATTGTGGTCCTTGCCCATCATGATTGCATTGCCTAGTAGGAAAGAAAACATTAAAAAATATTACAAGGTGGACAAGATAAATGCTAACAAAAGATCCCATAAAATGGAGGAAAATTCTGATTTGATAATCCTGGAATATCTACCTAGGGGAGATGATACTTTAGCTGGCTACAAATGGCTTTCAAATCTGAAAATCGGTGATTCAGAGAAAAAAAAAAACATTTCTTCAGAGGAGTGTGAACTTTACTCCCATACATGGGAACTTATAGAGATGTTTGAATACTGAATTTATGTTTTACAAAAATGATGAAGAAGTTACAGATTTTGAAGGGTCAAACTTAGAAGTAGGAAGATCAGTTAGACTGCACTTTCAAAATAAAATGTTATATGCAATCAGGGCTCAAACTGAGGTTATGATGATGGAGGGGGAATGAGGTTAAGTGGATGATATACAAGTAGAAATGAGAGAATTAGATGATTGATCTCACACAGAGGACAATGAGGAAAGTTAAACACAACTTCATGGTTTTAAATTTGAGCAAATGAATGAATGGTATATTAGAAATGGAGAAGATAATTTGGGGAGATTGAAATAATTATATTTTGGATATGTGAAATTAGGAGTGGCTGAAAGATGAAACATACTGTATAGAACTGTCTAGAAAGCAGCTAAGGAAATTGAATTAGAACTGAAAAAGAGCCAGATCTTTGAGATATTTACATTAAGGTGATAAGGCAAGCTATAAGAAAACAAAATCAATGTATAATCAAAATCAGAATATGTATGATAGGAATACAGATAAGGATAGAATCTCAGAGGATACTTACTTAGGAGCCAGATAGAGGAAGAGTTAGTCACAAGGCTAGGACTAAATGAAGAAAGTAATAGTAAAAAGACAAGATAACATAGTTTTAGAGATAGACCATTTTTTAACTATTTTTTAGTTGTAGTTGTCAATACCTTTAACTTTTTATTTAATTTTTTATGTGGTGCTGAGGAATGTTTATAGCAGCACAATTCATAATAGCTAAACTGTAGAGCCAAACTAGATGCCCTTCAGTGAATGAATGGATAAAAAATGTGGCATATATACCCAATGGAATTTTACTCAGCATTAAAAGAGAATAAAATCATGGCACTTGCAGGTAAATGGATGGCGTTAGAGAAGATAATGCTAAGTGAAGTTAGCCAATCTCAAAAAAACAAATGCCAAATGTTTTCTCCGATCTAAGGAGGCTGACTCATAGTGGGGTAGGGAGGAGAAGCATGGGAGGAATAGATGAATTCTAGATAGGGAAGAGGGGTGGGAGGGGAAGAGGGGGCAGGGGATTAGCAAGGATGGTGGAATGTGATAGACATCATCATCCAAAGTACATGTATGAGGACATGAATTGGGTGTCAACATACTTTATGCACAGATATATGAAAAATCGTGGTATATATATGTCCAATAAGAATTGTAATGCAATCTGCTGTCATTTATTTCTTTAAAAAATCAATTAAAAAGATAGTTTTAGAAAGGAAGAAAGGATCAACAGTATTGATTTTAAGTGAGAGACTGAGAAAATTGACCAACAGAAACTTTGAATATCAGTTCTAATATAATGACAGAGATGAAACTTTAGTTGAAAAGGATAAGCAGTGGAATTTAGATGTTCTTCTAAGAAATGTTTTGAGATAGAAAAGTACTATAAAAATAGTTTCGTGGGGAGCAGGGTCAAAGTGATAGGGAAAAGGGGAATAGAAAAGAAGCTAAAGAGAGGCAGTGTAGAACTTATCATCATATTCTAATTTATGAGAACTAGGTGAACATATTTAAATAACTCAGCTAATGTAAAAATTATAAATTGAAAGAATGTCAAAACAATGCTTTATATAACATGATTCTGAGCACACACATAAAATATCCTGACTGAAGAGTGATTTAAAGGAAAAACAACAACATAATTCACAATAGCTAAGCTATGAAACCAACCTAGATGCCCATCAACAGATGAATGAATAAAGAAATTGTGGTGTGTGTGTGTAATGAAATATTAATCCGCCATAAAGGAGAATGACTTTATGACATTCATTGGTAATGTTAAGTGAAATAAGCCAATCCCCAAAAAACAAAAGTCAAATGGTCTCTGTGATATGTGGAAGCTAATCCACAACAAGGGGAATGAAGGGAAAGGAGGGGATTAGAAATAGGAAAGATAGTGGAATGAATCTGATATAACTTTCCTATGTACATATATGAACGCACCACAGTGAATCTCAATATTGTGCATGTCTACAAGACTGAGATCCTAATCAAAATAAGATATATTCCATGCTTGGATAAATATATATAAATGAACTCTACTTTTATGTATAACTAAAAGTAACCAATAAAAATAAACGTATTGCCATGCTTTTTTAGATTTTTATTTAAAGAATAAAATGGACTATAACTACACTGCATCTAAAAACAGTATAATAAAGTTGCAAATTCATCAACTAGGGGAAAGAATGCACAGATCTCGTTAGAAAATTAAGAAAGGTAAAGACTGCCAAGAAAAGATTTATATGAGCTACTTATTCCTCAGAGGAAAGAGAGACTATGATGTAGTAAGGACTGCAGTTAATTACTTGGAGAGGAGCAAAAGCAAAATTTATTTTGTAAAAAGAAAGGAAAAACTCTATTTTTACCACTAGTTTTGATCCAAAGTGCTTTTACATTTAAAAGTGCTTTTACATTTAAAAAGTTTCTAACAACTTTTGCATACATGAAGGAGTATATTCCATTTTTAGTAATGAGCTATAACACATTTTCCACTTATTCTCAGTCTGATTACTTTTACAGTTTTCTGCCTTACAACATCTCAAGCTGAGTACTGATAGATGACAAAATTACTTCATCAAGATACTTTCATGCATACATACAGCAATGGCCCAAAATAACACTCTCTTATAAAATGTTCTGGGACAACAAATGTTTTATATCCATGCTGTCCAATTCAACAGCCATTAGACAAAGTGGCCACTAAGCACTTGAAATGTGGCTACTGCAAAATAGGAACAGAATGTATAATTTCACTTAATTTAAATTTACATTTCAATAGCTATGTGCAGCTAGTTGTTACTGTATTAATATCACAGGTCTAAAGAAATATACTGTAGTCTGTTCAAAAGTTGCAAAACATGAAGCCATTTAACAAAAATTCCAAACAAATAAGACAATATCTAGCAAAAATACATAAAAGGACTTAATTTCCAGATATGAATCAAATGCTTCCCTTATTATTCTTTCAGCAAAAAGCAGATTCCCATCTTATGACATCTGTACTACCAGAGCAGTACAATGAAACCAATTCTCTCTGTAGGATAATATATGGAAAAAAAGCTTTGAAAAGGAGATCAAAGTATTCATCACACAGATTTGTGAACATAGAGAAAGTACGTGCCAGGGACAAAAGACTTGAAATTTATGGAAGATGAAAGTCCAGATTAAATTTAGATTCATCAAAAACTGACAGGTGACTGTCCTGATTGAAAAGGAAGGTGTTCATGGTGAATAGGCAGGCTCTGGCATTCTTGAAAGTGTTACCTAAATGCCATAGTTTGGCTCCAATTTCATCTCTAAATGTCCTTGGAAAATAAGGCAGATGTATAATTTCCCTACAAATACTTTCTTTGCACCTTCTTTGTTATTTGACCAACTCAATGACCAAAAATGTGTTCATGTTTCTATCATCATTGTTTTGAGAGAAAAAAAGGGATGCTATTTGTTGAAATTTTTAAAATGACAAACTTTTGCAAGAATTATCTAAGAAGAATACAACAGTCATTAATATGGTATTATGTAAAAATGTGGATGTGTAACCGATGTGATTCTGCAACTTGTATTTGGGGTAAAAATGGGAGCTGATAACCCACTTGAATCAAATGTATGGAAGATGATATGCCACGAGCTTTGTAATGTTTTGAACAACCAATAAAATAAATATTTTTTAAAAAAAGAATTATCTAAGAGCTTTATTAGACTAAACAGGGTTATGAATTATAAAGAAAGAACAAAAAAATAGGTTGGAAGAAGAATATAGGTGGGCATGATCTTAATGGTCAGCTATCCCCTGCGTTACAGATAAAGAGACAGAGAAGGTAAATGATTCTCTTGAGTAGGCACAGATACTTAGCAATAAAACTGTGACTATGACTATTATCTTTTTTTAATATTTATTTTTATTTGCAATTGGACACAATACCTTTATTTAATTATTTTTATGTGGTGCTGAGGATCGAACCTGGGGCCTCACACATGCTAGGCAAGTGCTTTACTGCTGAGCCACAGCCCCATCCCCGACTGTTGTCTTTTAATACTTCCCCTGTTCATTCCACCACACCCCAAAGCATTTGTTATGTATTGGATCTATAATGACCCCCCAAATCTCATATGATAAAGGTTTGGTCCCAATTCCTGGAAGTGACTGGATCATGAGGGCTCTAACCTCGTCAATGAATTAATCCATTGCCTTCAATGGATTATTTGGTAGCATTATTGGGAGGTGTTGAATACTCTAGGTAGCAGGGTCTAGTTGGAGGGAGGAGTCACTAGGGCCATGCCCTGGGAGAATACATCTTTTCCCTGGACCCTTTCTTTGCTTTCCAGTTGCCATGAGGTAAATAGCTCTCTTCCACCATAATATTTTGCCTAGCCTCAGTCCAAAGCAATGGAGCCAGCTCATCATGGATGGAAATCTTTGAAACCATGAGCCAAAATAAATCTTTCCTCCTTTAAGTTCTTTTTCAGAGAGTTAGTCCCTGCAATAAAAATGTAACTAACACAAAAGTCCTTACTCTAATGGAAGTTGGTATCAGATTGTCAAAGAAGTAAACAACTTGTTTCTAAGGTAAATACAGTTAATTACTGAATTGCTTTTTTCTATTAACACTAATATCTCAGGTTCTAACATGGTTAATCATAGTCTGCATTATATGGGAGACCCAATGAATTATCTTTCTCTTAGACAAGTATAATTAGTAGAGAAAAACAGTAATAACCATGCCTATACCCACTTCACAGAGTTGCCATGAGCATAACAACTGTGTTTACCTACCTACAAACATTAAGTTACATGGTAATGTTCTATAAAACACACAAAAAGGGCAAATGTTAGCTGTTGACTGGATGTAGGAGTATGAAATTAGATGATCTCTAAGATCCCTTTCAACAAAAGGCCCTGACTCCATAATTCTATTCTTGAGTTGTATTTATACCCACAACTGTAGTCATTTTCCACCTACTATCTACAATGATGTATTCTATACACATTTATGGATATTAAATGGACTATATGCTTAAATGGTGATAACACATTAATCAATATCATGATACATTAAGGAAGGATATTTAGCAAACATAACATCAATGTCAATTACCTAACAACACAGTAATGATGTGACCTATACTTGGCACAAAATTTCTTGATCATTGACTTCTTATCATAGCATTATGTCAAGTCATGTATTATTTTACTTAGTAGTCTAGAGAAAAATATGCACATACAATCTAAAATATATGAGGGTGAAAAAACAATGAAATAATATTCTAAAGGGAAAAAGTAACAAATGGCTCAAATTATGGCAGGAAAAAACCCCACACAACTGTGCATGCAATATAAACTGGTAGCCACAGGCAACAAAAGCAAAAATAAACAAATGGGACTATGTCAACCTAAAAAGTTTTGGCACAGCAAAAGAATCAACAAAACAAAAGAATGGAATAGATGATAATATTTGCAAACCATATATCCAATAAGGAATATACAAAATCTTAAAAGAACTTACAACTCAATAGCAAAAAATAAATAAACCTAATTTAAAAATGGGCAAAGGACCTGAACAGATATTTTGCCAAAGAAGATATACAAATGGCCAACACGTATATGAAAAGATGCTCAAAATCACTCACAATCAAGGAAATGCAAATCAAAACCAAAATGAGATATCATCTCAAAACTGTGAGGATGACAATTATCAAAAAATCAAAAGATAATAAGTGTTGGTGAGGATGTAAGTTGGTATCGTTGGTAGTAAATTTGTATAGTCAATATGAAAAAAGCTTTAAGGATGCTCAAATAGTTAAAAACAGAACTACAATATGATCCAGCAATCTCACTTCATATATATCCAACAAAGTAAATAAAGAAAAACAAATAAAATCACTATTTCAAAGAGATTTCTGTACTCTCATATTCATTGCAACCAAGATACACAATATCTAAGATACAAGAAAAAAACCTACGTGTCTCACATTGGTAAATGTTTAAAAAATGTAATATATACACAAGTGCACATGTGTGTGCAAACATTATTCAGCCTTAAAAAAGAAGGAAATCTTGCCATTTGAGACAACATGGATGAACCTGGAGTATGTTATGCCAAGTGAAATATGCCAAACATAAAAAGACAAATACTTCATGATTCTCAATATGGAATCTAATAAACAAAGTTTAAGTCATAGTAACAAAGAATAGAATGATGGTTATCAGGAATAGGGGGTGGGAGAATGATACTAATCAAAAATTACAAAATTTCAGTCACCAGATGAACAACTCTGGAGACCTAATGCACAGCATAGTGACCATAGTCAACAATAATGTACTGCATACATAAAATTTACTGAAAGGGTAGATCACCCACCCCACATTTGTAACTATGTGGTAATAGACATGTTAATTAGCTTGTTTGTGGTAATAATTTCACAATGTACACATACATCAAAATATCATGCATACACCTTAAATATATATAATTTTGTCAATCATATCTCAAAAAGGCTGTAAAAATGTAAATTGATATCTACACAGAGAGAAGCAGGCAGATGCTAAGGAAGCAAAGAAGACCACCAACATAAGCAGTCTGAGGAAGTGAGAAAGGCATTTAGGTGAAAGTGAAAGCATAATTAGAGTCTGGAAGAATAAACAGGGATTATCCAGGCATAGGGTAAGGCACACTCAAGGGATAAGGAGCAACATGGTTAGAAAGGCATAGGGGTGAGAACCAGATGTATGCAGGGAATTAGACATAGTTGGTTCTTATTAAATTCAAAATGTGAAGTAAGAAAAACTGAAATAGGAGATTAATAAGGTAGGCTGACACTCAATCATTCTTAAAGAATTTATTTATGTTGTACATGAAGTGGGGATTTCAGAAGAGATGTAGGCAGAAGTGTTATGATCAAATACACCATTGATATCAATTCCTCTGGTTGTTATATGATTTAAGAGGAATAAAGAAGAATTAAGGAGATTTCTGCCAATAAGGTTTTCTACAAAAAATTATATCTGATTTTCTTTCATTCTATATGCTACATAAGATAATCCTCATTACAGAATAGCTTTGGGTATAGTTCATCTACAATTGGCTAGGTAAAGCAAATATTATTATTATATTAAAAATGACTCAGTCCTTGTATCCAAATTATAGAAAATTTCTGAAGCAAAATTTGTAAATGTAATACAAAATTGTTATAGCAAATGATTAATAGAATATTTGTTGATTTAATTATCAATAAATTAAAAATAAGATGGATTTTCAGGCTTTCTGAAGTTCGCATTTAATACTTTAAAATTTTATGTCTCACTATGAAAACCTAGACCATAACTGACGTTAAAAATAAAAAAGCAACAAAATTGAGCATAAAATTTGGAAATTATCAGGTTTACAAAGGTTCTGGGAGACATATAAGATGGAGAAAAATCTTAAACTTAACTGCTAGCTTTTGATTTCTTTTTGAAATAGAAAAACCATTGTTTTACCAAGTGGTCTGAAGATATATTCTAATTATAGTATTATTTTTACTTTGATCATCATTAATAAGCATCAGGTTAGGAAGTTTTAATGCCAGAATTTCCTATATCTATAAGTAAATTGATCATAGGTTTCCAGATGAAGAGGTCAATTAGAGTCAGAAGCACTAGGTTTGAATTCTCATAACTGGGCAAATCACTTAATCTGTCTGTGTCTGTTGCCATTATGCAAAACTGAGATGAAAATATCTACTTCCCAAGTTTATTATAAGGATCAAATGAGATGATGTATTTAGAAATGCTTTGAAATTGTAAAATATTATACAAATAGTTGTTCTCTTAGACACAATATTTTTTTTCCTTTTTGCAGTACTGGGGATTGATTACAGTGGTGCAATTACCACTGAGCTACATTCTTAGCCTTACTTATTTTATTTTTTGGGACCAGGATTGAACCCAGGGGCACTTAACCATTAAGCCACATCCCCAGCCCTTTTCAGAATTATTTTATTTAGAGACAGGGTCTCGCTAACTTGCTTAGAGCCTTGCTAAGTTGCTATGGCTGGCTTTGACCTTGAGATTCCCCTGCCTCAGACTTCCCAGCCACTGGTATTACAGGCATGAGCCACTTAGTCTGGCTCAGCCTTATTTATATTTTATTTTGAGGGCTGAGGACTACTTTGTTTCTCTGAAAGAGAGTATTGCTAAATTGCCCAGGCTGACCTCAAATTTGTAATCCATCCTCCTTCCTCAGATTCCTGAGTAGCTAGTATTATAGGCATCACTACACTAGCTTAGACATAGTTTTTATATTCATGATTACCTTATACAAAGACCTATACTGTTATAGAGTGACTGAAACACAAGAAGGACCTGACATTTATTTCCTTTCAATTCAGAAATTCTCAACTCCAAGGACAAACTTAGAGAAGGCAGGTCCTTTGCCTAAGTAATTGCATACCATGAGAAAACTAGATTAATATTGATTTCTTTCATTTAACAAATACTTATTTATCAATATCCATGCAAGCCTCCTACCATAAAATTATTTAAGGTCTAGTGAAATAGACACTTTACAGAAAAATAAAAACAATGTTTAATTAGCTCTGTAATTGGTTAAAAACATAATGGCATGTACTGCTACTAACCAAACAAACAAAAAAAAAGAAACTTGACTTTATGAAAGGAACCTGATACCTAATACTTCAAAATATAAAAATCATCAAATTACTGTAGTCACTATATATTAGAAATCTAATTTTAGACTTTGTTACAGCAATTTGATTGGATTGATTGTGAATAACTTAGTATGGTGAGAAACGTACCACTTTTAGCTCTTGAGACATCTAAAATGTCTTAACTTGGCTCTGGTGTCATATTTTGGAGAGATTAGAGGAAACTTCCCACCAGAAGTGATGTGTAAATTGAAGTTAGAAGGATGAGAAGAGTTAAAGGTGAAAGAAGAGTTTTGGGCAAAATATGTGAGAAGGTTTTAGAGACCTTTTTTTTTTTTAATTAAAAGGCAGTAGTAGTAAGAGTAAGGTCTATAGTGCCACAGGAACTTGGCAGACATAAGAAATGTGTTCATGCATTACCTTGAAAGTCAGGGAAGGAATATGAATTCTATATTGAGGCTTATGATAGATAATACATCAAGAATTTTCAAGCAGTGATTAATATGACCACTATATCAAACTTTGAGAATTGTTCTATTATAATCCTATATCCTTATATTTAAGTTCCATGCTGTTTTTTTCTTTTTGAAAAATTTTTATTCATTTTTTATTTGTTCTTTGTAGATATACATGACAGTAGAGTGTATTTGACATATTATACATATATGGAGTGTAACTTATTCTAATTAGGATCCCATTCTTCTTGTTGTACTACTGTTCTGTTTTGTCATTAACTAAAATTGAGAAGAATTTATTATTTGTGAATAATACGTATATGTATAGTAAACTACATAAACATGGACTGAAAGAATTGTAATGCATTCCGCTGTCATTTATTTTTTATGTCAATAAAAAATGAACCCATTTATTTATAATCATTACAGTCTTTCACTTGACAACAAAAGACTAATGTCCCAATAGTTGTATAAGTGCATAAACTAATCTTTAATACATAGACCCTTGGGGATAGAGACAAGGAAGAAGCCATTTTTTTTTCAGTTAAATGGGTCTCTAACAAATGCCCAAGTGTTCAAAGTTCTGAGACTTAAACAAAATAAAAATTTCAACGTACCAACGAACAGAAAACTCATTATACTGACATTGTAACTTTAATAGCTTTGCTTGGACAGCATGAAGAAGCAATAAGCTATTTCCCATAATGAACTTTTTTTTTTTATTGTACATGCCTTGAGTCAAGACCCAAATGATTTTGAATGGCCTACCAGATAACTATTAATTGTACATATTTTGTTTCCATCATATATTTGTTAACTAGTCTTAATTTCTCCCACTACACTATCAGTATTTTAGAAGGAACCCTATATTTTAATGTGTTGTCTAATTTCTCAAGGTGCTCTGTATACTCTATAAAAAATAATGTGAACTTTTAATATTTGATTCTACTTATTCCCTACTTTCATTTTAGATAATAAATATTTTATATTGGTTTTACAGATAAAGTATAAAATGAAAAAAATTCAAACCTATATTTTTTTAAAACAAAATTTCGAATTACCAAATCAGCACAGTACATTTAGTTTTTTCACACTTACGTTTTGTACAAAAATAGATTGAGTTTCACAGTTTTAAAAGTGATTATGGTTTTAAACTTTAATCTACATAATCTCAGCAGTTATTTTCAACAAAAATAAATTAGGCTTTCTCCGCATAAAGATTTGTATTAAAAGAAGATATCACAAAAATCTACATTCATACAACAAAACTAACATTTATTTGTAGTAAAAAGCATCTCTAACTTTCAGATGTTCAAATTACTTAATGACCATCTGAGATATTCTATGGGAAAGAAAATCTACAGGATCTAAGTTATGAGAGATAATCTTTCCTTTGTGATAAATTTAGTAAAGCAAAAATAAATATCACATTTCATCACAAATAAAATATAAAGTCAGTGCTAATTCTTTAACTCAAGATTATCCACTTGGCTATCTGAAAGTAAGAGCTGCTATGATATATTTGAAACAAATTCTTAGTATTGCTTTAAAAATGTCATTAGCCCATATATCTTTGTCTCTTTATCCATTTAGATTATATACTTCTAGACAAAATAGAGCTATTTCTTTTCAGTGACTGCAATATTTTAAAAAGTACCATTTATATCCAATAGTTATTTTTAGATCTAATAGCTATATTTATATACTCAATAATAATTATTTTTAGATTGATGATGATGACAAGATATTTAAATCTCATTAAACACTAAATTGTCCAAGCAATAATCCTAGTCTAATTTCTAGGCTTAATTTGGTACACCTTCAAAAGAGATATTCTACAGAATGAGTATACTTTTAATGTTTCCTGGTACTAACACTGAATGATTATGATCCAGAATTTTACAACTGGACAAAATTCAACAAGTAATTTATCCCTTCCTCAACCCAAACTTCCACCTACATTTCAGTAGATTGCCCTTAAAATACCAGTACACACATATACATACACACCATACACTACTGAGAAGAAATTTGTGAACCCAATCTTTACCAAGATTTTCTTACATTTAAAAATTTCCCACATAATTTAGTCTCTTTCTTTATGTTCAAATAAAAAATACTGTTGTCCTGAAGCTGCTAGTATCAGGCTATAATGGAATTCTTTACAAGAGTTATCGCTGTGGCAGATTGTATTATTTCCAAACATATACTGCCTTTTTTTCTGAGGGAAAAGTAAAATTCTGAGAGCCACTGAAATCAGTCACAAATACATAACTTGTTTTAACCAACAAAATGTGAGCAGACACCTATGCCTCAATTCCAGGTAGAAGTTTTAAAAAACAATACAGAGTTCACCATGCTCTCTTTTCCCTAGGCCATGATGACTAGCAATGTTATACAAGAGGCTACTCCTTCTCTCTAGGTTATAAAGTGAAGAGGAAATAGAGCAGAGCTATAGCAACCTAGGATGGACATGGAGCATGAGCATGGAATATGAGTATTATTCAAAGTCACAAACATTTTCAGGCTGTTTGTTACTGCAGCCTAATCTATCTTATCATGGATGATATAATCCTCCACCAAATACAAGGGAAAAATAAGACAGATATACATGTGATCTAATCAATGCAGAGTTTAATCAAATAAATTTTCTAGGTTGTATATCTCCATTTTAAGAAATGTGAATGTTAGTTTTTCAGAGGTGTGATGTCATTCCTCACACATCGTAACCCACAATCAACAAGGATACATTCTACGACCTTCATGCAAATCTCGTCTTTTTTTCATATAGTATTTATAGATAATTTTTATCTCATTTTATAAGTTTGATTCATACTCACTTGTCCCAATTGCTTAATTCCAACCAGTTATTTAACCTGCCACTGTCAATTACAATTTCAAGTCATCATTTCACTTGTGTTAGGGCATAATTTCATTTGAATTACCTGATATTGGTGGTCATTCTGTCCCAACATAAGGAACTAGGTTATTAAAAACTACTTCAGCAGAGGTAAAATGCCTTAGAAAACCAGTGCCTATAACTAGTAGCTGTATATTTTCTTTGGTTTGTTGCTTTCATTTTATGTAGGTATGAGAATCTATGATGCATAATTCATGTAAGGCATACTATATAATCAATGATATAATCTAGGCACAATAGTTTATAATGAATGCTTAAAACTTTAAAAAAAAAATTTATTAACCATTATTATTGCTTCTTGTTTTACTAACTAGTTCCTGGCCATCTGTTGATTTCACATATTAGCCCTCTTATTACAAGTGCATAATAATCATTTTAATAACATTTGATGTTTCAAACAACAAGTCTAATCCTTTGAATATTTATTCACTGCAGAGGGACTATGAGCCACATATAACTACAGTGGTAAATTCAAAACATCAACCAGCCATCTTTATTAATGTATAGGCTCTGGGCTAATATCACCTATAAATAAGTGAACTTCACAGATCCACACTTCTTAATCATTTGGCCTATGGTAATGTCTGGAAAATTTGCATTTTAAAATTCTTTCTCCAATGGAGTCATGGTCCATGAATCACTCTTTGGGAAACACTTCTTGATCACATACACTTTAATCCCACCTCATAAATATCTCCTACTAAAATATCAGTACAAATACAGTAGTTATCAACTTTGGTTTCATATTATAATCACTCAAGTTATTATTTTTAAAATACTGATGCCAAGTCCCCTTCCCCAAGAGAGTCTGATTTAATAGATCTTGAATGGGGCCCAAGTATCAATGATTTTAAAAAGCTCTTTACCAGATTCTAAGATAAAGCCACATTTGAGAAGCAAAAAGTAGAAAATATTACAGAATATCTGGATCTATGTCCTGAACCTTGTCACTTAATATGTCATTTTTCCTCTCTGAATTTCCATTTGCTCACTTATAAAATTGAGATAATGATACTTGGTCTACCTACTACACTTGATTACTGTGAAGAACAAATATAATAATGTTATAAAAGCACTTTATGAACTTCAAAACAGTAATGTTGTTAGGAGTACCTCTTAAACTTTGCAGAGCTCCTTTTCTTGCTAATAATTTTCAAATGTCATGAGGGACTGCATTTGCCCAAATGATATCAAATAAGGATGGGATTAAAAAGGTAGGTTGAAGAGCAAAGGGAAGAATATATTTCTAACAGTCAGTTTAGAACCTTTGTGGGTAAACAGAGCAGGAGAATGTTTATATAAACAGTTTAGGTGAGAAGAAACAGAAAGTCTAGTGAGATATTTAATAAGGTGAGGAGGGGCGGTGGAAAACAGTAAGTCATTATAAAGGAAATTAATAGTTAAGGTATTAATACCTGCTAAAAAGCATGACAATAGACATTTTTTTTTTTTGGTACCAGGGATTGAACCCAGGGGTGCTTAACCACTGAGCCACATCCCAGCCCATTTTATTTTGAGACAGGGTCTTGCGAAGTTGCTTAGGGCCTCCCTAAGTTACTGAGGCTTGCTTTGAACTTGCAATCCTCCTGCCTCAGTGTCCTGGGCTGCTGGGATTATAGGCATGCACCAACATGCCTGGATGACAATAGACATTTCTAAAAAAGCTAAAACAACAACTTTGGCACACTACTTACACAGGAGCTACATACTGAAGAAAATATTTATAGTACCAGACCAATAAAGTTATCTAATTGAATCTTTTGACTCTCCCCTCAGATTCTTTTTATAACTCCCATTCTAACTGGCATTGCATTGTTCAATGACATTATATTCTATATTCATTTATGGATCAGATTGCCAAATTTGACATGAGATCAAAATTGGAATTTCTAGGCTACAAATGCATTCTAGATGATGTTCAGAAACACACATGAATTGATTTGGGTAGAGTGGAAAGCAGACTGAACAAAATGGGGAACTTTTCTAGGTCTAAACCTAGCCTCTTCTCTGAGCCTCTAGTCCTCTCCTTGTCAGTATTCCTGTTCTTGTCAGTCCTCAACTCATTATGGAGAGATTGGTGCTTTGCCAATGTTTTCTCCTAACCCACCTTCCTGGAGGTACAATAAATAAAAGGAGAAGAGGAAAAAGTAACATATTTTTGTATTTGTAATAATCATGACATATATGCATTTCATCATCTTTGAAAAAATTAGTATTTTCCAGTTAGTTTTAAAAAATATATTTATTTTTTAGTTGTTGTTGAACACAATATATTTATTCTATTTATTTATTTATATGTGGTGCTGAGGATTGAACCCAGGGCCTTACACATGCTAGGCAAGTGCTCTACTGCTGAGCCACAACCCCAGCCCATCCAGTTAGTTCTTTTTAGGACATTTATCTGTATCACAGTGAGTTTCAGGAGCTAAATCAAAATTTCTGTAATACTTTTTGGTGTTTTTAAGGGGAAAATTAATTCCTTTATTCTTTCAACACTTGTTTGCCAGGCACTGGAGACACAGAGGTATAAGAGGATTTTTCCTGCTTTCACCAAATCTGTCACAGCAAATCTTTTAAAAATGGATTAGTATTACTTTTCACTTTAAAAGGAGTCATAACAGTACATCACAAATGGTAATATATGAGGAATTTTCTTCTGAACTTTATTTTATTATCTATGAGGTTCAAGAATTGACTAACACACCTTTCTACATCTGTTTCATACACATACCACAGAAATAATGGTAAAGTTCTTTCTTAGAGTCTTTGTGAGGAAATTATAAAAGCCTTTTGAAAGATGAGCTATATAATATAACTAAAAAAATAAAATAATTCAGGAGTAGATAGATATTAAAGTACAAAACATAATAAACAATAATATTTTGAGAACATGATGTGGTGCAATTGTAAAAGTGAGCAAGTGCAAACTATAACCTAGCAATTACACTCCTTGGTATATAGTGAAAAAATACATATATCTCCAAATGTTTGTGGTTAGGATAGTATACATTTTGGAGTATATGCACATAATTCAATCTCATTTGCAGTAAAAATGAATGAACTACTGCTATAGAACCAAGTAGAGATGAATTTCAAAATACATCAAGTGAAAAAAGCAAGAGTGATACCATTTTTATAATGCTCAAAGACAACCATAATTAAATATGTTTAGAGAAGTATATGAAACTATTTTAAGAAAAAATGAAATGATAAACACTCTGAGAGGACGAAGGTTGCTGAGATGTGAGGGAAGCTCAGTATAATTAAATTGAAGTTGGCAATATCCTAGTTATTAAATTTGAAGACAGATTCATGCATACTAATTGTTATGCTCTATAACATACATAAATACATATGCTACATACATCCTTTGGTATATATAAAATATTACATAAAATTTAAAATGTAATCTATTGAAGGCAGCAGATATCTAAGAAATAATATCTTGACATTTGCTATCTAAAAGAACTTAATTAAATTTAGTATATCTCATCTATTTTCCTTCTGTGATTACTGATGGTGATAATATCTACAGCTTTAAAAATGTTTTGGGAGGATGACACAGATAACATGAAGTACAGTCTACATCAGTATAAAAATAAACATGTAGAAGTAATCTATTTCATCATCCATATTTATGTAAATACAGCAATTCTAAGTTTCTGTTCACAGCCAGACTAGTGTCAGAAAGATAGAAGGGTAAGAAATTTTTACTTCCCATGTTCCAAATATTCCTTTGCTAAATAAAGTTTTAGCATACAATGATTCATCACTTTTATCTTTTCATTCTGAGTCTTCAGAAAATATATAGCTGTCAATAATAGGGTTCTTTTAAAAATATAATCAATGAAGATGCACATTTATATCTATTCTGATTAAAACATTCTCATTATACAAAGGCCTTTGAGAAGATACAGGTATGTGTGTGTGTGTGTGTGTGTGTGTGTGTGTGTGTGTAACATACTATAAGTTTGTAAACTGTCTATATTTTTAGTTTTTATGTGTTTTCAGAGAAAGACTTCAAATTATTTGAGTATTATTTCTAATAGTTCTATATCTAACATTTGGTTCCCTAGAGTAGGATCATATAAAAATTTTAAAAGATATTAGAATTGTTTCTTCATGGTTAAGACAGCTTAAAGATACACTTAAAGGACAAAGTATAATTGCAGTGAACTAAAAGTAAATTATTTTAAATAGAAAGTATATGGAAAAAGAGAATTCTCATATAGCCTACAATGGGTATACTAAGTAATTCATATTGTATAAAAATTATATATAAGACTTGCCCTGGTTTTGGTCTGAAATGCCCCAATTTCCATCCCAAGAGCCCCAATTCAATTTTTAGGTCACCTAGAATGTCTGGTTCAAGAAGGCTTAAACACTAACCCTGAGTATACAGAAAAATTAGTATTTAAAGTTGTGTCTGAAATGACTGTCAGACTATCCTGGATGGCCATTTTGTATACTTTAACACTATATGAACCATAAGAATATATACTCTGCCTACTCCAGTACAATTCCTGCTCCCACTTTACTTCACTGCATCTATTTAACTATTATTTGATCTTAATATCCCTTTTAAAACACACATTCTATATGATTATAATATACTGCTTTTGCCTTTACATGTTTTGAGCTTTCTATTTTTAACTCTAGGTTATTTGTACATGTGGAAAGAGATGGCAAGTTCACAGTCAACTCAAATTAACTTTTGCATTACATTTGAACATGGGTATTACAAAATACATTTCATAAAATGAAGAACAGTAATCAATTTGTGTTAAAATCTAAAGAATATCCCAAATTAAACCAAAATCTTTTTTTCAATCCTTCATTTTATTTATTTATTTAGTTAGTTAGTTATACATGACAGTAGAATTCATTTTGATATGATTATACAAACACGGAATATATCTTATTCTAATTAGGACCTTATTATTATGGATGTATAAGACGGTGGGACTCACTATGGTGTATTAATATATGTTCATAGGTCATTTTTCATTGCCACTCAATACCAAAAGCAAGCAGAGTATCACTCCTTTAATTTTTTGTGGAGAAAGAACATAGCTGAGTTTAGTGTTTCCAAAGGCTCTTTTGCTACATAAGATAACTCTAATAGTCATTTATTAAATTTCCAATAAATTATAGATAGTAGGCTAAAATAGTTTTCAGTCTTTACAACAACCCTACTATGATCCAATAGGGTATGATCAACTTTCAGAGATGTAGGTAAAAATGATCAGAGATATAACTGGTTCAAGTTTATAGCTTTCATCTAAAAGCAGAGGCAGAATAATAAACTCAATTTTCTATTTCATGTTAAATTCAACATAATTTTGTCATAAAATGCCAAAATAAATGATATGAAATGCCAATGAAAGGAAGTAGTATTCACACAGATGGAATAGTTAAGTTAAATATAACAGCTATTGTAAATAAATTTACAGAACAAATTTCCCTGAATAAATAAATCCTTAATAAAATTTTGAAAATAACTCCTAGGTTATTTATTTTTACAAAATTTTGCAATTTTTTTAGTATTTACAAATACGTGCTTTAAGAATTTAAACCACAAATTTCCATTGAACAAGTCACAGTAAAGCTCTCATTTTTTCTCAAGTATTTACCTTGAGTAAATGACAACCTAAGATTAAAAATATACAGTGTTTAGATTAAATTCAATCAGGAACACATTTAAGAAGGGCTATACACTCAATATGATTATTTGTTTTTATTTAAAAATTCATATACAGAGAATGCTTATATGTTTTACTTTTATTCTTTGTATTTAAAGTATTATAAAGGTAACAAAAATAATTAGAAAGCACATATACATAATTTAGAGATGTTTTCCATCAAAATAAACATTTTCAATATTGATAGTTAAAGAATACTTTTTTCTATTTTAATGAATAATTGTTAGAAAGAAATGAAATATCTCTAATAGGTAAATATGGAACAAAGTAAAAAAAAAGGAATTGTCAGAAAGTCAAAATAACAATTTAAGTAAATACATTTCTTATAGAAAAAGACCCAAGCACTTTGGTCTAGTTGTTTCTGTATGACTAGGTTGGGACAGGTTTCTGTAAAATACTTCCAACCCTATTCAGACAACGAGTCATACCCAAGGACACAGAAAATAAATCTAAAAAGACTGAAAATAAATAAGCAAATAAGAAAGCAGAAATACAGTTTAGAGGAGACAAAGCATATTTCCAGAAGTTGAATTTTAGAAGGAAGTTTTCACTCTGTATTTAACACTTGAAAATCTGATTTCAAATGTTTCACATGTTGAAATCATTCCCTCATCATGTAATTCAGATTTAACTGTAAATGCAGCTCAAGAAAAATAACAAACACCAAATGGAGAAAAAAAACTACACATTTATCTTTTTAAAAATGTGATTATGCTACTTCCTTTTATCCTCTCTCCTTATTTCTCAGTCATTTTATGACATTACTTTCTTTTCAGTTTTCATTTCACGTTGTGAGCCATTTTTAAATATACCTAATTTGATTCTTGCAATAAATTTAAAGCAGATATTTCTTTTTATACATGCAATAAATTAAAGTAGGTATCATTATTTCTTTTTATACACATTGCAAGCAATGACATGGCTTCTCCAATATAAAATGATCATGAGGTAAAAGGGCTGAGTTTCAAGTCTTCCAAGACTACCTGTTTCCATCCTTGTCCCCTACACTAAGTATTCTAAGCTTCACCAAAGCTTATCCTTTCAAACCAACACTTTTAGCCTAATTTCTTTAACGAGTGACAATCCAATACATCATTTTTTGTGTCTGAAGTGGAAAACATAAAAACGGCACAGTAGAATAATTTTAAGTTATACTGATATCCATTAAGACACACATCATGGCAATTATATCAATGCTGACAAAAACGCGTGGGTACCTGTCTCATTTTCTGATTCAGTTGCTGACAGTGCCCTAAATGAGGCTTCAGTCATTTGTGAGAAATTTTTCCACTTAAGATTTTAAAATCAGTTTCCCTTCTTTCTCAACAGTGTTATTATATCCAATTTTATGTGGGGAGGAAAATGTTGGAGGTGAATCTCTTTAAAAGAACTTCAAATATCATGATCTCAAACCATCACAACTGGGAATAAGTAAAATAGATAAAGCAGATTAAATACATTCTTCCAAATGGTGTTTTTTTAAAATGAAACTGATCTCTTTTTCTTCTAATTGTAGTGTTATTTTAAATATAAGTGACCAATATAAAAAAGCACTTTATACTTCATAGTACCACCCCTTTGTGTTAAGAGAGGGGAGAAAAGCCATTTGTGGCAATTTATTTTTAGATATTGATCATCTCTTCTTGCTGCAAAGGGAATAAAAATAATTAAAGTTGAATGAAAAATAATTTGAAGCACAGCATATTTCAAAGCATAACTATCATCATAACTGTTCAGATGAGATTTCTTAAAAACCTGGTAATAAATGTATGCCCTAGATACTTTTTTAAAAATCTATATCTTCTTTATATTGGCCTCTTTAACTGGCAGCTTAAGTTTAATTCCTGTATTCATAAATGTCATACAATTCCAAACAAACGGACTGATTACCATGTATATAAAGGCTGAATTAGATGATCAGATGGACATTAACTATTTGTAAGTTATGTAATTCACATCAAAATATAATTTAAATATTTGTCTATGCTGTGGTCTTTTCTCAAAGCAACATTTCTCCAATGTACACAACATTCATTTTGAAAAAAAATTCTGCTAACTCAAATTCATTTTAGGAAATTGGAAAATTTCAGAAAAGTAGAGTCTAAATTAATTGAGCTACATTCCTATTGCTACTCTGGGTAGCAACAGACCACAGAGCCTAGAAAAATTTAGTGCTGAAATGACATAACATAAAATTAGAACAATAGATTATTTAAGAGATGATACATAAGTACTAATGTATTATGCCTATAATTAAATTTGCTCCAAAAGATATGTTCTGTTAGCATTATAAATATGTACAATGTTTCAGAAAGATGTAGTCACTATCACTGTAGGCTTGAAAAATGGTTATGAGGATCAGTACTCTCATTTTAACTAATGAATAGAGATGTAAAATGATGATTATTTCTGAAGTTCTTTACATTAAGAGCAGAAACAAAACTGAAGGTTTACATGAGTGAGGAAACAAAAATGAGTAATAATTCAAGCATTTAATTTCAAAAGGAGAGAAAAGAGCATGTACAAATTGAAGGGAATAACACTGATCAGGTCAATTTATTTTAACAAATATGAATAAGTATCTACAATGTCACCTACTATATTTGAAAATTAGTAAGAAAGTGTTTCTGTCTTTGAGTTCATCATCTAATGAAATGAGAAAATTATTATTCATAGCCATGCAAATTAAGGTTAAGGGACTCTTCTCTGGCTCTCACAGGACAACAAATTATAAAGTCAACAAAGGAAACAAAATGGAATTGTAAACAATTAATTAACATATATATTTATGTCTCAAGAATAGATAGGAAAAGTAGAGGACAAACAGAAAAGTACTATTTGTAATTCCAACCATATCAATAATACCATTAAATATAAACAGTCAAAAAAGGGGGATGGTACAATCAGTTTTGGGAAATTGAAAAAGTTTCACAAATGAAATTGTACTTCCTAAAAGTTTTAAAACTGGGACATAATTTTAATAGTCAGAGATAAACAGATAAATGGGGTATATTCTGCAGAGGTGTCAACATAAAAGAGAAACCTTAAGATCTATTTTACTGATGATATGTCATTCACATGACCTAGACTACAATTAAGATGCCTAGGAGTACTAGAAGATAAAACCAAAGTTATGCTAGAATCATATGTTGATCCCTTTGAATTTCGAAGAGAGAAGTGTGTAATCAGTTTGGAAATAGTGGAATATTGATGAAAGTGACAAAACTGGAGCATGGATTTGGGAATGACTAATCTGAAAGTGATTGTTTCTATAGTTACTTACTTTTATAATTAAGTAGATTAAATCAGGATATCATAAAACATAGTTTCTTAAGAGAAATTTGCATCTGATATTTCCTTTAAAGTACAACAAAAAGACATAGTTAAAGTAAGAACTGAGACTTTGGGCCAGGTATAAGTTGGGATGGAGTAGGCAAGGCAAGAATAAAGAATAGCCATGTACAGAAGTTTTTGTACGAAACTATCTTAAAGGTGAAACACTGAACAGGAAATGTGTTGGAAAAATGAGAATCAGGTAGAAGTAACTGTGACAAATGTTATGACCACTAAATTAAAAAAAAAAAAAACAGAGGTAATGTAGAGCAGAATGTTCTAATAAGGGCATGGAATCTCTTCAAGACAGAGTATACAGTGGATAGAGGGTACAGAAAGTCTTTCTGTATTGAGTACATGTGCAGTATTTTAATAATTCCATGTTTGACTAAAAACGAATGTACCTAAAATTCAACCTGTAAAAGCATTCTTTCTATTCTACCTAATGTTTCCTGACTTGTAAATAAAAAAATTTAAACCTATTTCTATCTTAAAATAAAATTCTTAAAGAGAATGTTGAGCTAAACAGTGCAGCTATGAAAAGGTCCTTTTGAGAAAATAAATAAGTCTCTAGGAGCAATGTAAGAGTGGGTTTTGTTTTCTATAAAGTAGTTGTCAATAGCAGGCATTCATACATTCCAGAAATAAGAAAAACTGAATCACTTCTTAGTTAGATGGTAGGTTCTTATAACTGCACAATGTGTGGGTTAGTCACATCTGACATAAACTGTACTTCTATAACTGTTTATGTCTCTACAGAAGTTCTTAATTCACCAAAAATTATTTCAGCTATTTTTCTCAAGAGTTGAAAATTAGTGACAAAGGTATGTTCTGTTACCTTTGAGTCCTAGAAATAGAAACACTCCACTTTTGACTTCAATCTATATATGAGTTAAAAGGAAGGTAACTTTTTTTAAAAGATCATTTTGTTTATCCCTTTTTAATATGGTAAAACATTAAATAGATATGAATTAAGTAACAATAAATTCGCTGATACTCTCCTTCAGGATTTCCAAGAAAACTTACATGTGCCATTTAGAAGTACAGTCTTGGTTTATAAGTTAACAAAGTATCAGCATATTACTCAAAAGTAAATCTTAAACTGATTTCTAGCTCCAGATGTTCCAAGGAGACACAAAAAATTAAAATAACCTACTTTCATACCATAAATATACTTAAAATTATTTTGAAGTTAACATCACATTGATTGGTTTCTTATAGGAATAACAATGCTTTTGTAACAATGAGTTTCCTTTCTAAATAAAATATTGAAATTATCAAATTGTTAATTCTTTGGCTTAATTTTATAGCATGTCAATTGTCTTGTGTCTCATATATAAATAAAAAGCTTAAATATTGTATATAATATGGGTAGCACAGATTTTATCATGTAATGACATTAATAATTACTGTTATTATTATTTATACATAGATTACTACTGATCACATACCCAATATTAAGATGCTATGAATAATTATGGTGTAAATGCCATGTACCCTTTAAGTCAAATTTCTTTCTCTCATAGTAAAAAGAAAGAAATTAATAATCTGTTATCCACACCCTAAATCTCTGATCAAATTTAATGCCTCAAAAAAGTGAAGCTTTAGGAAATAGATTTTTTAAAGAAATGCTACTGATAATTCAGTACAAAAAAATTGTCCATAATTATATTATTGTTTCCATCTCTGTGTTCTAGATCAGTGTATGAAAACTGGCAAACATGCAGGTTCCTGGGCCCTGCTTATAGTACATTTGAAGTGGTTCTAAGAATCCGAATTTCTAACATATTTCCACGTGATGACCTTACTACTGGTCCCACTGGAATAGCATTGTCCTAAAAGATGTTTCAGTAAATTATGACTCATGTGCCAGATTTGACTTGCTGTCTATTTTTGTAAAACAATTTTTATTGTAACATTAATTCATTCATACCTGTCTGGCTGTTGGTGCTCTATAAGAGAGGTAAGTAATTGTAGCAGATAACTATACAGCTTATAAAGACTTAAATGGCTCTTTACAGAAAACATTTGCTAACTTTTTCCCCAAAATATTACTCTTCTCTCCATCATCCATTGAGATCTTTGAAACTCAGAAACTAAGTTTATTGCTATCAAAATTGAAGTGTAGAGTTAGACTATTAGGGTACTTCAAAGCTAATAAAATATTTACCATCTTCATGAATGTCTCTTTGGCTAACATCTCACTGCCATGATTTAATTTTGATGAATGCCTGACATGTTCCACAATTAAAAGTCACAAAGTTAATCTCCATGCTAAAATAAAAAAAAGTCTGAAAACCTGTAGTTTCTTATATATGGTACAAATAAAATCTGTACAGTACAACAAAAATATACTGAATGATTTGTCTCCATTAGTAAAAATTTCTTATTTCTTAGAGAAAATAGAGCCAATATAAGAAAGTTACAATTATCCCTGGTCATGAAGGACAAGCAGAATGATAAATTAAATCACCAGTTTCCCTAATTTAGTTAATAATTTTTTATCATCTTACATTATCCTCTGCCATCCCTATATCTCTGTCATTGGTAATAGTATTCTGAGAAAGCAGCAGCAGCAATAAACTGATATAAGATTTATAAAGAGTGGTGGTTATAGGCCTGAGGCCTCTAAGAAGTATTTTTTATTAGATTCACACATTTTTGCAGAATATCTAGTAGTCAATTCACTTCAGTTTCTACAATTTCTCTCTGTCTTACATCAGGATTGACTCAAACATTCATATTAGCTTCTGGACTCCTGAAGGCATTTGATTTTGGGATTCCTGGCTTAGATGATATCCAAAGTAAAAAAGAAGTTCAGGTAGTTATATCATTATTAAAAGCTATTACATACAGTTGTTTATATGGGCATACATAAATGAAACCAATAGTGTTTTAGAGTAAAAATCCGAGACTATAATCTAAATGGGGTAATTTCATTTTACAAAAAGCAACAGAGTTTAGTCACCCACATGCTAAGTGTGAGATGAATAGACATTATGACCTTATTATAATAATTTATTTGAAAGTTAAAATTATTTTTATATCTTCAGATAAACAAAATCCCTATTTATTGAGCCATATGCATAGTTTTCCAATAAATAACGATATATTTGGTTTCTTTAGAACATTTGTCTTTGATTCAGAAACTTTGAAACCACTATTTTACAAGCTCTTGGTAAATAGAATACTTTCATTATTAAAATATGAAATTGCTAAGAAATTAACAGAAGGAAAGTTTGTCAGCTAATACCTGTTGCACAATTGTTGTTAATTCCAAGCAGAGCTGTATGACATTGTTCCTGGTAACTGAATAGTCTGTCACAGCAGCAAATGGTGACCTACAAAGAGAAATGGAAAATTGTGATTACTAGGAATAGCTTTTCAAAAGTACCAAAATGCAATAGCCCAAGATAAGATTTTGAATAATAAAAAGTGAATTATTCTAAAGCTTGCATATTAATAAAATGATATTTGGTATTTTATTTAAAGAAAAACATTGTAAGAAATTTTGGAAAATAATCAAATTCTAGAAAAGTAATATTTGTTATCAATTTCCCAATTTTAAAGTTCTTAATACTTAGAACTTCTTTGATACTTCTTTCTTCTTTTAAGGTCTCTTCATTATATCTAATCAAAACAACAAAAAGATATGCGAGTTTGGGTATGTAGCTGAGTGGCAGAGCACTTGCCCAGCCTGTAGAGGCCTAGGGTTCTATCCCCAGCAGTTACCCCCCACAAAACCAAAAAGGAATATTAGGCAAAGTCAATATTTTTGTTCACTTTCCAAAGAAGCTAAGAATTTAAGTACAGCATCTGCTCGAAATGTTAACGATTATGAGCTAATGTTTACTGAAGGCTTAGAATATGCCAGTTACTGTTTATATGTTACACATACAATAAATAACTTAATCTCCACAATAACTCTTGGGTGATAGGCACTATTATTATTCCCATTTTACAGTTGAGAAAACAAAAGTAGAGAAAAGTTAAATGACTTATTTACATTCACACACCTAGGAAGTAGTGTTCAAACTCATAAATCTGACTCCAGAACCCATCCTCACACTTGGTTAAACACTAACACACAGTGACTCTATGAATTTACCTAGGTTTTATTTTGAGCTAATGTTACTCACGTCTATTTTGGAACAACTTTGTGTTCTTTCTTGTATTTGCTTCGCCACTAAACAAATTCACAATGGCTTTTCAATACTCCTTATCCTCTCTTGTCTGTTAATGTCATCAGGCATTTTTTGGAGGACAAAGCTTAAATGACTGGAGAGGCCCAGTTTAAGGAAAAGAAAACAAAACAAAATCATGACTGTAAAGAAGGTATGGACGTAGAAAATTAACAAATTATTGGAACCTTGGTACTTTCAAATGAGATATCTCAGACAATTCACTAGAAATACTCAGAGCTGCTTACTGGTCACAAACTGAATCTGACTCCTTTCTAGAAAACCCAACAACTGAAACACCTCCCAATCTCAAAGGGGTCCATATAAGAGAGAGGTTCTTTATCAGGTAGATTTTTTTAAAATATATAATATACATATAAAATTTGGCCATTCTAACAGCTATGTAGTAGCATAACATAATAGTTTCAATATGGATTTCTCTAATGGTTATCCATATTTATATTATACATAATCTATATCTTAATAGTTTTTATACTTTTCTAGTAATTATCTCATAGTTAATGATGTTAGACATCTTTCATGTGCATGTTTGCTATCCATATAGACTTTTTTGGTAAAATATCTGTTTAAAAACTTTGCACATTTTCTATTTGGATTATCAGCATCCTTACTACTGAGTTTACAAAGTTCCTAATACATTTTACAGGCAAATCTTTTATTGAACTGATTTGTAAATATTTCTTCTCAGTCTGTGGTTGGTCTTTTCATCCTCTTAACAGGGTCTTTAGCAGTAGATGAAAAGTTTTTAATTTTGATTAGGTCAAATACATTGAAAACATTTTCCTCTTGATTGTGAGTTTACCATCATCTAAAAAATCTAAGTCAAGCTTTTTTTCTAAAAGTTTTACAGTTTTATTTTTTACATTTAACATCTCCCAATACCAAAAGGGTCCATATAAGAGAGAGGGTCTTTGTTAGCTAGATTTTTTTAAAAAAATATTTTTTTATCTCTATATATATTTTAAATTTTGGCCATTCTAATAGCTATGTAGTGGCATAACATCATAGTTTTAATATGGATCAATTTTGAGTCAGTTGTTGTATAAGGTGTGAGGTTTAAGTTAAAGATTACCTTTCTTTCTTTTTTATCTTTTTTTACTATCCAAGTATTCCAGCAAAATTTCTTGAAGACTACCATGACTACCATTCTCCACTGAATTGCTGGCACCATTCTCAAAATCCAGTTAACCATACTTATAAAGTCATAGTTCTGGACTCTGTCCATCCTGCTACCCATATTACGGTTTTGATTGATCAGTGAAACTATATGACTTAAAATGAGCTAATTTCTTTAAAAATAATTGTCAAAAAGTCAAGTTTTTTTTCAAAATTGATTAACTATTCTAGTACCTTTGTTTTTCAATATGAATTTTAGAATTAGATTGTACTTACAAAAATCCATCCGGAATTCTGATGTTTCACCAAACTTACATGAAAATTTGAGAATTTAACATCTTACTAACTTGAGTCTTTTAATTAATGAACATGGTATGTCTCTCCATTTATTTATGACTTTGATTTCATACATCAGTGATTTGCAGTTTTCACATATAGATCATGTAGGCACTTTTGCTAAATTTATAGTCATCTCATTATTTTTGAAGCAACTGTAAATTATTCTGCTTTGAAATTTAGTTTGCAAATGTTAATCACTACTATGTGGAAATATGATTGACCTGTGTATGTGTAATTTATATCCTACTATCCTCAATATTCCCTAGTCCTAAAAGACAGTTTTTGTAGAATTCTTTGGATTTTCTACACAAAGATTATCTACAAACAGGCAAAGTTTTACTTCTTCCTTTCCCATCTTTATACCTTTTCTTTCCTGCTATACTGGAGAAGACTTGCAATATGATATTAAGTAGAAGCCGTGAAAGTAGACACGCTTGCTTTAGAAGAGAAGCAATGATTATTTCACAAAATAGTATAAGGTTTGTTACATACGTTTTATATATGCTTTTTATCAAGTTTAAGATATTCTACTTTACTACTTGCTAATATTTTTTCTCATGAATAGGTATTTTGTGAATTTTTTCCCCACATGAACTGATATGATCATGCAATTTGTATTCTTTACCTCACACATGATTAGTTTCATTGTTTGAAGCAAATTAGAAACCTAAAATAAATCCCACTTAGTTGCAATGTATATTTCTATTAATGTATGGTTGGATCTGGTTTTCTAATATTCTCTTGAGAATTTTAACATCTAAGTTCATAAGAAATTTTGGTTGTCATTGTGGCTGTTGTTTGCATTGTCTTTTGAAATCAGGATAACGACTGCCTCATAAAATGAGTTGGGAAATTTTCCCTCTATTTTTTAGAAGAGATGGTATAGAATTGATGCTCTTCCTTCATTAAGCAGATTCAATTCACCAGTAAGATCACCTGGACCTGGAGATTTATTTTCTTCACCCTAAAGAGTACCGTGGTCCCCTGTTTTCCATAGTTTCACTTTCTGTGGCCTCAGCCACAGTCTACCACAGTTCAAAAATACTAAATGGAAAATTCCAAAAATAAACAATTCATAATTTTAAGTTAAATGCCACTTTGTGTGCAAAACTGTGCACTGTCCTGTTCTGTCCTGCCTGAAATGTGAATCATCCTTTTGTCCCTTGTATTCATACTATATAAGCTATCAACCATTAGTCATTTAGTAGCCATCTCAGGTATGTGATAAACTGTCTTGGGTATTTGTATTCAGGAAACCTACTGTAAGTAGTAATCTAATGGAGCATCACATTATCTGTATCATTTATCTCTGTTAATCTCATCACACAAGCAGTGTATTATCTCATATCTTCACAAGAAAGGTTAGTACAGAACAATAAATTATTTTAAGAGGCAGAGAGACCACATTCACAAAACCTTATTATAGTATATTGTTCTAAATTTTCTATTTTACTATTAATTATTGCTGTTAATCTCTGCAATAGTTTGGATATGAGATATCCCACAAAATTTCCTGTGTCATGCAGAAATATTAAGAGGTAAAATAATCTAAGATTTTGAGAGCTGTAACCTAATCAGTCCATCCTGGTTTGAATGGACTGACTGGATGGTAACTATATGCAGGTGGAGCATGGCTAGATGTGTTGGATCACTGGGCATGTGCCCTGGAAGGGTTCATCTTCCCTGCAGCCCCCTCCCATCTTTCCTTTGCTTTCTGACCAGCCATGAATGAAGCAGCTTTCTTTCACTGAGACCCTTCCCTATGATGTGCGGTCTTACTCTGGGCCTAGAACAATGGAGTCAGCCACCTATAGATAGACACCTCTAAAATTGTAAGCCCCAAATAAATTTCCTTCTCCTAAATTATTGTTGTGGGTCATTTTGGTCATAACCATATAAAGATTAAATTAAAATTAAACTTTATAGTACATATCTATGAATTAAAAAAAACAGTCTATTTAGGGTTTGGTACAATCAGCAGTTTAGCAATCCACTGGGATTCTCTAGCTCCTCCATGGATAAGGTAGGGCTATTCTATAGGATTTTTCAGATTATGTATTTCAGCTTTAGTTAAGTCCTGGTAGTTTGTGTTTTTTAAGGAATTGTATATTTCTTAAAAACATGCTGTAGAATTAAGCTGTCAAATTTGTGCACAAAGTTATTTGTAGTATTCCTGTATTAATCTTTTAATTTTGACAATTTCTCTACTGTGTTTTTTATTTCAGTGATTTATGCTCTTACCAGTATTAATTGTTCTTATTCTTGCTTTGTGCTTATTTTGCTCTTATTTTTTTCTATTTTATTGTGATAGAAACTTAGATAACTTGTTTGAAACTCTTTTTTCTTCTCTGATATAAACATACAGTGCTATAAATTTCACTTTTAGCAGTGCTGTAAGTTGCGTGCCATAAATTGTTTTGTTGTATAAAAATATTTTGCTCAATGTATTTTTAATGTTCCTTAAGAATTCTCACTTGACTACTGAATTACTCAGAAGTATGGTGAGTTTTAGTGTAACTCCATTATCTGATTTCAATAATTTTAAGTTTATTGAAATTTGTTTTACAATGCAGATACAGTTTATCTTAGTGAACTGTCTCTGGGCACTTGATATTCTGTTGAATGGAGTGCTCTAAAACTGTCAACTATATCCTGTTGTTTGGTGGAGGTGTTTCGCTTTTCTAATCCTTACTAACTTTCTAGTAGTTTTCACAATTCTTAAGAGAAAAGAGATGAAGCATGTAACCATTTGTGAATTTGTCTATGACTTCTTTCAATTCTGTCAATTTTTGCTTCAAGTACTTTATTGTTTGATACACACATCTTATCAGCAATCTCTTATCTTCTTTATTGAATTGTTGATTTTTTATGTTCATCTATTACATTTTGATGTTTTTATCAATTTGAATACACAATATTTAGTTAGTACACATTGACTTTATGCTTCTCATATCTATTTGTTGCAAGTAATTTTTCTAGCCTGTTCTAATACTTTGTTACATGTTTTTCATTTTTCTGTAATCAATGACAAGTAGTGTATTTATTTTATTCCATATTTTTATACTTAACATTTTTTATGGATCTAGAAATCATTTTGCCTACATTATTTTTCTATTTTTTGGATTTATATTTTCTATTGACACAACCAATATACCTATAATTTTCTTCAGTAAATAACAGATAGTATTCTATCATTATTTATTTTCCAAAGGCTTAGCCAACTACCTCAAAACCATTTATTAAATTACCTTTTCCTAATGGTTTTAACATTGTTTTCTAAATATTTCTATATACCAGTCTGTTATGGGCTTCTTCCACTCCAATTTATCTACATCAATATAATTTACTAAGATCTTAGGCAATATTAAGAATTTGAATAAAGTTAATAAGAAAAAATGTGATTAACTTATGCTTTTGGCTTAAAAATAACCTCTACATAAAAACCACTTTCTTCTTATTATTAACACATATTATTTATACAAGTAATAAGATTCACTGTGATGTTTCCATATATGCATATATCATACACTAATCTATGTTCATCCAACTTTCTTCTATACTTCAAACCCTCTTAGCACTCTTCCCAGCTTCTAGAAGTCTAATTTCATTCTGTCCCTCTTACTCCCATCCCTCCCTATCTCTAGTGGCTGCTATTCCACTCTGTACAAGGTAGACTTATTGGTAGAAACCAGTTTTTAAAAATTCATCCTATGTGTAATAAGAATTGTAATGCATTCTGCTGTCGTATATAAATAAAAAATTGCTTAAAAATTCATCCTGATGGAAATTTTCTAAAACTGGATTATAAAAATGGTTTCATATTGATATCTAAGTTTCATGAAACTCATCAAACTGTATACTTAAAATTGGTGCATTTTATAAAATGAATTTATGCCTCAATAAAATTACTTTTTACAAAAGATACAAGCACTTCTAGGAGAAAAATCATTAATTTAAAATAAAACTGCTTAAAGACCATTTTTTTTTTTTTGCTATATTGTGCCGCAGACTTTCTGGGCACAAAATAACTGAGCCACCACAAAAGCCTTGTAGATTCAAACAACAACTCTTTATTCCCGAACTGTCACCAACACTCTACACGCACGTTCTCGGAAAATACACCCTCCACCAGGCTCTGCATACCAAATACCCTCTGAATCCCTAGAGAACTCAACAGGAACTCAAGGAGCAGGCCCTGAGGCAGCAGGATACGCCCTATTCCCAGCAGGATCCACCCTAAACCTGGAACCGCCCTAAACCCGGATCCACCCTAATCCCTGAGCAGGGTTACCTTTCAACCAAAACTCTCAAACATTCATGCAATGTCACTGCAAATGACCTGGGTCCAAGGCAAGCCCATTTCCACAATGGAGAGTCCTCCCTCTAAGCAACACTGGGTAGGCTGACAAGGAAATTTCCATGCATCATTCCTACTTGGCTATGGCTCTCAGTAGTATTGCAGCATAAAAACTGGCATTTCAAATTAAGAATTAAAAAATGTGTGCAGTAGATTTTGAAAGAGCTTTGGTTCCTGGGTTTTAAAAGGGTAGAATTTGTTTAATATTTAAACTTCATTCAAAAGTGATGCAACTAAATACTATATGATTTTTTTTATAAGTGCTTAAAATAATCTCACATTTGATCTTCAAAATATACCAAAAAATCTATTTAATAACTGAATGCCTGTAACCAACTTAATTCTACAGCATGTTTTCCTTTTCCCTGACCACTCCTATTTTAAGTAGGCCAAGCTTTTCAAGATTAAATTTCAAGAAAAATGGGAAGAAATCTAAATGCATACCAAGGAAAAAACTGATTTTCTTGTGTAGTAATTAAGAATTCCTGTAAAGTTTTCATCTTAAAGCAAATGATAAGCAGTCATACTGAGTCATTCTTAGCTGATATTAATGTTTGGTATGATGACCTGGACTATCTACATATATAATTAAATATATGAGGCTGACAGGTAAGGTTCCAATATTTAGAGGTTACAAAAGATGACCAATCAATCATGACTTAAAGTTCACCTGTCAGATAAAATAAATTGGTCTCTATAGAATAACTGAACATGAACAGCACAAAAATAAAACAAAATAAAATAATAAAGAAACCCTAAACTAGAGTTCGCAATACTTATGAAAAGAACACAGTAACTCAAAGCAAGAAAACTTTTACATGCCACAAAGGAAAAAAGAAAAACTCCTTAGTTTATCAATAAATGGTTGTTATAGGAATTAACCCATTTAGATAGTGAAAAGATATTTTCTCTTATGCAAAGGTTTATAACCCTATAAGATATTATTATTTGTACATACTCCTCAAATAAAACATTAAAATAAGGAAAAGTTATTAATAGTTCTAAAATCCTAAAAAAGTAGAAGCCAATAAGAAAAATCTGGGATGCCTTTTTATTTCTCAGGTTGGCACTGCTGAAGCCTTAGGGAAGTCCATGAATAGTCTTAGTGCTAATATCACTGCTCTTTTCTCAAACAAATGATATCAAGTGACGAGCAATGAGCACATGAGAGGAGATCACACCAGACAACAATGAACCACATTATCTGGTAGGCGATGTTTGACATAGCTTTCATGGTCTTAATTTTTCTTGGTATAGAATTAATTTTTATTCTATGGTTTCCTATCATGGAAGAAGAAATTAGTTAAATAACTCTTATCTTAGTTAAGATGAAAGATTTCAAAAATTTTTTTCAAAGAAAACATTTTCCCCTGACATATGAAAAAATGTTCACCATCTCTAGCAATTAGAGAAATGCAAATCAAAACTGCTCTAAGATTTCACCTCACTCCAGTCAGAAAGGCAATTAATCAAGAATACAAGCGATAATAAGTGTTGGCTAGGATGTGGAGAAAAAGGCACACTCATACATTGCTGGTGGAACTGCAAATTGGTGCAAACACTTTGGAAAACAGTAGGAAGATTCCTCAAAAACTGACAATTTAAGTTCTTATAGCTTAAATATAAAACATTTTCAGTGCAAGATATTTCATTGATTCCTTCAAAAGAGAATGGTCTTAAAAGAGATTTTATAAACAATGTGATGAACATAATTATCCAAAGTACATGTATGAAGACACAAATTGGTGTGAAAATGCTTTATATATGACCAGAGATATGAAAAATTTTGCTCTATATGTGTAATATGAATTGTAATGCATTCCACTGTCATATATAAAAAAGTCAATAAAAAAGAATTACAAAGTAATGATAAAAATGAGAGTCTCGAAATAAATTTTTACCATAGTGAAATAAATTCTCTATTTAAAATTTTTGAACATTTTTACTGTTACTAGTGTACCTATATATATATTGTGTGTGTGTGTGTGTGTGTGTGTGTGTGTATTGGCAAAGCCAAAGAAAACTTCATAAAAGATGAGGTGTCAAAAACAGCAGGACACAGGTTAAAAATAGACAAGTAAGCCATGCATTAAAAATAAAAAGTAAAGCTACCAACTGTGATTCACCTCTGAGTCTTTTCCTCTAGGAAAGTCTGCTGTTTCACTTGGGTCAATATTTAAAATGAGAAGAGCTTTCGAATTTAGAAAACCTGATTTTTTAAAAATATTATTTGAGAAATTCAAGAATTTGGTCTTTGAAAATAAACCTCATTAAAAGGAAACACCAATAAATTTGTGGTTTTGTGAATTTTTCATAGCATCCTAATTTCCATGCCTTAAAACGTGTGTAAGTTTTTCAGTATCAAAAGACATCTCATTGATTCCTTTGAAAAAGAATGATCTTGCATGATATTTTACAAACAATTAGAATTAGGTAATAATGCTAAAAATGAGAGAAAAGAATAAACTTCATACTTAAAGTCTATTATATTTATAGAAAATAAACATTTTCTATACAAGAAAATAAATATTTTCTATAAATATAATTCTACATAGAAATTTGAGGCATTGAGGCAAAAACCAGAAAAGTGGTAGTCTTGTTTAGCTTTTACAAGAAACACCACACTTCAAATAAGTGTTTATTGCTCCTTTCCTTTCCCAAGAATTCCTTCCTCAATATACTCAAGAATGAGTTCAAACATATAGTTAGCATGTCAATGGAATATGAGGGAGGATGAATAACAGTCTTAGTGTGAGACAAAGACAAATTCAAAGTATAATTTTCATACTACATGAACAACTTTAAGTTCATATGTAAGATGGTTATAATGATATCGGCTTTTTGAGAATTCAAAAAGTTGATACATATGATAAAGTATCTAATAGAGTATTTAAAATTAAAGACTTTTACCTACTCGTTTCATTTCTTTCCCTTTAAGCAACATAAAATAAAACTGCAATAAACCTAAATCATATTGTTGTGCATGCAAGTTCTCTCCAAAATGTCATAAATAACAAATTTCTTAATGCCAAAAATCACCACTCTTTAAAAGCAAAAACAGTTGTTCAACATCAAAATAGTCATAATAAACAGATAAAATTTTATTCTTCAACTAGCGAATTATATACTATGTTGCATACCAAAAGAGTAAACTAAAGTTAAATATCAAATACTTGGCAAAATTCAATTGCAGCGGCCATTTAATAACTCCCAAATTCAGTCAAATCTACACTCACAAACCAAAATAGTAAGAAATTTTGGTCGGCATTATTTGTATGGAAATTTTATAACTAAATATTTAATTTTAAGTTTCAAAAGAAAACAAATTAAAAGACAAGATGTACTGTAACTTTACATAAAGAAAATATTACGGTAGATTATTTCTAGAACTTAAGATGAAATAAATAAAAAATATTAACTAAATATTTTAGAGAAGAGGTAGGCAGGCACTTAAATCACAATTCTAAAAGTCAGAAACAATTTTTAAGTGTTTATTCTTTAATATTACACAAAGGAAAATAATTTGGAAATATCACTCATTTGGCTTTGGTTAACAAGATCAATCAATTATAAAACATTCGTATTTAGAAGTGAACTTCAAATTCTGCAAATCTTTCATCCTTATTCTAAAAAGAAAATAAAAATACAGAGGCTAGGGGTTATTACCAAGAGCTAGAGGCAGAGCTGAGACTCAGTTCTTTCTCAGTCCTCTGCTTTTTTATACCACATCACAATGTATTTGGGGGATTCACAATAACAGTCATGGAGAACACTGTTCTTTTGTTTCTTTTTGTAGCATTTAGTTGGAGTGTTTTGTTTTCTGTATAAACATTACAAGATACACTGAAACAAGAAGATGTGTGGAGTATTAGCTGGCACTCCTGTAGCTACCTAGAAAATATTTTGCTTCTTTAAAAGGAATAAAAATATAATTTAAACACATGCATGCTAACAATGTCTACTAAAAGTCTATACCACTTGTTGGGAAAACAAATTGCCTAAATATTTCATCTGGCACAGTTATAGATAGAATTCTATTCAATTGTTTCAGTCACTGATTTGTTTATCATTTATTGCAATATTGGGGATCAAACCCAGAGCCTCATACATGCTAGCCCTAAAATTCTATTATATTTAAAATGATCTCAGTACCTTATAAAATTTATATAAGCCAAGGAGCAGTTAAGATAGATCTTCATCCAACCCAGGGAAGAAGAGAAAGCAAAGTTATGTTTCCCAATATATTAGTGGCACTGATAATTTGTTTTTCCTTTTTTCTAATCTAAAAGATTAAAAATCAGTGAAAAGGGGAAGTTAGTATTCTATAAAACTATCCTGAAGTACAAATAATTTCATAGAATTTTTTTCCAAGAATTCTCACTTACCTTAACTTCCAACCAACTAAAGTCATATCCTGATTTCCTTAATCTAGCAAACACTTTGATTCCCTACCCTACTTAATCTCTCAATATCTGAACCTATTGACAACTTTCTTTTTTTCCTTAGAAGTCTTTATTCCCCAGTCATCAGATCGGATTTATTATATATAAGTTTGGATAGTCCTTCAAACTCTTCACTGTCCTTGCTTTACTGATTCCATTCTCAACTTCTCTCTCCATTGATTCAAAAATATTTTTGGAAGCTGGGGTGGTGCATGCCTGTGATCCCAATGGCTCAGGAGGCAGAGGCAGGAGGATTGCAAGTTCAAAGCCAGCCTCTGCAATTTAGGGAGCCTCTGAGCAACTTAGTGAAACCCTTTCTCAAAATAAAAATAAAAAAAAAGGGCTGGGGATGTCGCTCTGTGGTTAAGTGCCCCTGATTCAATTCCTGGTACCAACAAAAATTATATATATATATAGACAATATACACTAGGAATTCTTCTAGATAATTGTGATATCAATAAACAAAGCAGATGAAAAATCTCTGCTCTCTTAAAGCATATATAAAAGAGTAGATAGATGAAACCATAAGCATAATACCTAAAAGTAAGTCCTATAAATTATTAGAAGCTTTAAGTATTTTAGAAAACTGAGCAGGATAAGTAGAATCTATTCTTACATTACCCTTAAACCTTTCTGTTTTGATAAGAATGCCACCATCCACTGAGTCAGTTAACTCAGATAACTTATTTATTCCAATATCTTCCTTTCTCTTACTCTCTAGATTTTACTTGTCACTGGGTATTATTTATCTGCATAAATAACTCTTTCTTCCATTCTTTTCACTGCTTTTCAAATTTAAAATCTCAACCAAAAGCAGTAGAATGAATAAATTTCTGTAGTTAGACTCTCAGAAGTGACTCCTGGCTCCTTCATTTACTGACAATTGGGTTTTGGATTTAACCTCCCAAATTTCTAGTTTTTCCTATATGCAAACGAAGACATCCTTTTTTTTGGCTTGTTTTGACCAAACAGAGTGTGTCTGGAGGTATCTGTGCCCCACAGATATTGTCATCACCAAAGTTAACATTAGTATCACCATCAATAGTAGCAACATGATTAATTCCTAAAAAATAATTTTAAAAAAGCCTTCTAACTGGTTTCCCTTCTTATAGTTTACTCTTCTCTAATATTTTCCAGCATGAAGCCCAAGTCACTTTTAAAATTTACAGATAGGAATGCAACAAAAACCCTAAGCAGCTCCCCATTGCCTTTTCCATAAAGTACAAATGCATGGCAAAGAATTTTGTTTCTTTATTTTGTTTTTCTCCTTCAGCTTTTCCTTTTTCTTTTCTTAATTTAAGCTGTTAAAGCACCATCATTAAGACAAGACAGCCTGGAGCTGAACTTTACTGTGAAAGATCTTAAAAATAAAAGTTCAGCTTCTTTTTTAAATTTACAAAAGACTCAATAGAAGATTTTAAAGTTAACTCAATTTTCCTTTATTTTTTTCAAGTACTTATTTCATATTTATAGTAAAAATGTCAAATGATTTTATTGATTTAATTGAGAACTATGGTATGATATAAGAGAAAATATGCATTGTGAGAATCTTTGCAGCAATAGAGGCCAAATAGGCAACCTAAATTATTTCCTTCAGGCTTTTGGTCACTATTTCTCTTATAAAATAGACACAAAACACCATTGATTGATCCATAGACTGCTATATGTGGGGTGTATTTGTAGGCATACCTATATGTCTTTGTACAAGTATTAGAATTAATATTTACCAAGATCATCTTATTAGATGATAAAAATAACACCAGCATAAAATTAATAACACAATAAAGTCTCAGAGACTTCTATAATGTTAAAATGCACTATGGTTTTATAAATAGTCATCTGTTAATAAGAAGTAAAAATATTCTATAATCATTCTAACAATCTACCTAACAGAGTAAAAAGAAAACATAAAAGAATTTACTAAATAGAAATATCAAGTCTGGGCAAATTTGCAATTATATGGCAGGTGATTGTAAAAGAAGATATAACTAAAATCAATATGCTCTTTAAGCTTTCTGATTATTGAGAAGCCTCTCAAAAAATCCTGTGTTATATTATTTAAGGAATAAGCTGCATTTTATTTACTAACCATTAGTAATAACATTTGAAATGCACTTATTTAAAATGCAATTACTTTTAATGATGGATCAATATGATTTAGATAATTGTGAGAATTAAATTTTAATGATATTATAATGCAAAGAAATATTCTATTAAACATCAAAAAGTTAGTTAACACAGCTTAGTACTTAGGTTGAATTTAGGATCATCACTTTATATTATGTTTATATATGTATACATATAAATTTAGACAATTAAAATTAACCAAAATGTTTCTTAGTTTTTACCTTAAAAATACAGACTTTAATTTTAATATAGTTGGTTTTCAAAAAGCCAAAATGTAACACTGATCTGTATATGTGTGCATGTATGTACATCCTACTGACATTTATTCAAGAAAATCATTCTGGTAAATTTGTTTGTTATCAGTTTCTTATAAAAGACAAAGTTCATTAAAAACTTGATTAATCAACCAGTATAACACAGTACTTACTCCTTACAAAAATGTCAAAAATGAAAGTAAAGAGCTTGCTTATTTCTTAAAGGAAACAGCTGTAAATTAACCAAAATGTTTCTTAGTTTTTACCTTAAAAATACAGACTTTAATTTTAATATAGTTGGTTTTCAAAAAGCCAAAATGTAACACTGATATGTATATGTGTGCATGTATGTACATCCTACTGACATTTATTCAAGAAAATCATTCTGGTAAATTTGTTTGTTATCAGTTTCTTATAAAAGACAAAGTTCATTAAAAAATTTGATTAATCAACCAGTATAACACAGTACATACTCCTTACAAAAAATGTCAAAAATGAAAGTAAAGAGCTTGCTTATTTCTTAAAGAAAACAGCTGTAATATGCTTTACCATTACATTTATCCAAATGTACAATTTTAATCTAATCTTTTTCATTTCATATTACCAAAAATTTATGCTATTTTATGCGTTCCAAGGCAAACTAAAATTAACTAAACTAAAAACAATGTCTAAAAGTGCATTTACAATACTCCAAAAAAGAGCAACATGAATAATAACAGAAGATAAATAAATGCAAGGGTAAGGAAACACATAATGCATGCTATTAAAGTGTCAGTATCTACTTACACATTTAAAACAATATAGAAAATACCAATTGTCACTTTTTAAACATGACTAATATAAAGAATAAAGAAAATAAGGAGACAAAATAATACTTTAAACTTTGTTATGATAGCTAAATAATGACTTTTGTTTAAAAATAGCAAAAGTATTCTTTAGTTGTTAGAGATAAATTATTGATGGGAAGCCAGACACAGTAGTGTATGCCTATAATCCCAGTGGTTCAGTAGGCTGAGGCAAAAGGATCTCAAGTTCAAAGCCAGTCTCAGCAAGTTAATGAGACTCTGTCGCTAAATAGAATATTAAAAAGGGCTGGGAATATGGCTCAATATTAGCACCCTTGTGTTCAATTCCCAGTACCAAAAATGTAAATAAACAAATAAATGTTTGATTGGCTACTTATTTAGATATACAATTTTACAAAAGATTAATATCTACTTGGTGATACTCCTATAATGCAATGAGCCATATCAGACATCTATTGTTTGGTACCCCTTCTACCCATTCAATCCCTTCAAAAGAAAATATGTAATAATATTACATTCAAGTTGGTATCTAAGAAGGGGTTATTTATGAAACAAGTGGAAGATTTTACCTGTCCAACCAGGCAAGCAGACTCTTGGCTGCTCCAATCAGATCCACAACAGAGGTCAGAAAGTCATTTGGCAATTTTCGGCTGGTCCTTCCATCATAATGACCACTCCTTCTCCTTCCTGTTATAAAGTTCTGTAGATTTTTGGCAGATGCATTCAACTTGTGAGAAAGGGTTTTTAGATTTTCTGTTTCCAAGCCATAATTCTGAATTATAAAAGAGAGAGATAACAAATATTCTTAAAGTCAGTATTTTACTTATTCACTAAAATATGCATTGAGTACTTTACTTTACACAGGCAATGTGATTAGTGTTAGTGTTACAAGTGAATAAGATAGGATTCCTGGCCTACTGAAGCCCACAGAAAAGTGAGGGTTTGGGGAGATGTCAGATAAAGGACTTATAATAAAATGTGTTATGCACTAATGTGAACATGGGATAATGGATCATTATATCTTAGAACTATGGTGCCTGAGAGAGCAAGACTGTAAAGATTTGTGAGTTTAATTTTTTAAATCCAAATACAAGTTCAATTTATATGTGAAATTAACTATTATAAACAATTATTGTTTTACTGACTATTCAGTTAGTGTATGCAGGTCATGAATATAGATACTAGGAAAAATTCTGTTTCTTCAAAGTCAGGAAAATAAACATAAACAAACAATAAAATAAATTCCCTGAAGACCTTAAAAGAGCATACTACAGGGATACTGCCACATCGATGTTCATAGCAGCACAATTCACAATAGCTAGACTGTGGAACCAACCCAGATGCCCTTCAATAGATGAATGGATAAAAAAAATGTGGCATTTATACACAATGGAGTATTACTCTGCACTAAAAAATGACAAAATCATGGAATTTGCAGGGAAATGGATGGCATTAGAGCAGATCGTGCTAAGTGAAGCTAGCCAGTCCCTAAAAAATAAATGCCAAATGTCTTCTTTGATATAATGAGAGCAATTAAGAACAGAGCAGGGAGGAAGAGCAGGAGGAAAAGATTAACATTAAACAGAGACATGAGGTGGGAGGGAAAGGGAGAGAAAAGGGAAATCGCATGGAAATGGAAGGAGACCCTCATTGTTATACAAAATTACATATAAGAGGTTGTGAGGGGAATGGGAAAAAAAACAAGGAGAGAAATGAATTACAGTAAATGGGGTAGAGAGAGAAGATGGGAGGGGAGGGGAGGGGGGATAGTAGAGGATAGGAAAGGTAGCAGAATACAACAGTTACTAATAGGGCATTATGTAAAAATGTGGATGTGTAACCAATGTGATTCTGCAATCTGTTTTTGGGGTAAAAATGGGAGTTCATAACCCACTTGAATCTAATGTATGAAATATGATATGTCAAGAGCTTTGTAATGTTTTGAACAACCAATAAAAAAAGGAAAAAAAAGCCAGAAATATATTGCATATAATATATAATTTATTTCTATGTCCTCTACATAATGACCCATAAGGAGTCTCTTTTATAATATGATATCAAGGAAAACTTGGCTTCTTCAAGGAAAATAATATACTTTCTCCTTTTATAGTATAAAGTATGAAACTAAACCTATCTTTATTACTTTTTTCATGGCTGCACTAGCTCACAGTCAATTACAAAGCACACCCAAAGTAATCACAGTGACATTTTTGGTAAGTGTATTTTTATTCTTCTTTGCTTGGTTCTCACTTTTCAATTTTCAGTGATATTTATTAATTCATGCTAAATATATTGTCTGTATATTATTGTTGAAAGGGATTATATAAATAAACACAAATATGAGAAGTCTTTTTACCCTCTTGAAGAAGAAAAAGATTACCAAATTCCCTCAAATAAATGTATGGAAAATTTTTATAAATTATAATTAAAATTTAAAGCAGCTAACTTTAAGTTGTAAAACACCCCTAAGAAAAGGCAGTTAATGAGATCAATCAAAGGATAACCTTAATCAAACGCATAGCAGTATGCATGTCATGTAAAATTAAAAGTATAAAAAATCATAAAGCCCCAATAGTATTAGAATTTACTTGGGTCAAAGAGATTGTCTGACTTATCCTCCTTTCACAGTTAAGGAAAGTGAGGCTTAAAGAGCTCAGTACTTAAACCAGACAGTTAGAAATGTAAGTCACCAAACTACCTGCGAGGGGATATATCAACCAAATTCTTTAGCATCAATATTCTCCTGTTCTGAGAAGGATAGCCACAACAACTGAAGAAAAGTGGAAGACAAAGAATAGAAAAGGGAAGCAATAGTCCAATTAATTAAAATGTCTTAGTCAACAACCAGGGGATACCTACTTTATGTGAAATTTAATGGGTTATTTTCCTAGGATAAACTAACAAAAGAGAACTTAGTGGGGAAAAAAAGAGAAAAAAGAGGAAGGCTTTCATGCATAAACATTAAATATCAAATTATTAGGTATGTTACCTCCAAAATCTTCATGATAATAAAACAAATAAATCAATAACCAAGTGGGTAAAAGAACTAAACAGAAACTTCTCAAAAGAAGAAATACAAAAGGTCAACAAATATATGAAAAAATGTTAATCATGTCCAGCAATCAGTAAAATGCAAATCAAAACTACACTTTGATTTCATTTTACTTCAGTCATAATGTCAATGATCAAGAATACAAATGATAATAAATACCGGTGTGGTTCTGGGAAAGGGGTACACTTATACACTAGTACAATCACTCTGGAAAGCAATATGGAGATTCCCCAAAACACTAGGGATGGAATACCACATGACCCAGCTATCCCACTCCTTGAAATTTTACCCAAAGAGTGAAAATCAGCATATTATAAAACAGTCACCTCAATATTTACAGCAGTATAATTCAATATAGCTAAATTATGGAATCAACCCAGGTACCCATTAACAGATGAATGGATTAAAAAATTGTGAATTATATGTATGTATATACACACACAAAAAATGGAGTTCTACTCAGTTATAAAGAATGAAATTATGGCATTTCCTGGTAAGTGAATGAAAATGGAGAATCTCATGTTACATGAATTAAGGCAAACTCAGAAACTCAAAGGTGGTATGTTTTCTCTCATTTTCAGAAGCTAAAGTACAATAAAAGGAAAGGAAAGGATAGGATATCATAAAGATAAAGGAAAGACAATAATGTAGGAGAAGGAGATCAAGAGGCAGAATGGAGAGAGGGGAAAAGGGGACACAATTTAGAACGAATTCTTTAAAAAATCATGTTAAATACATAAATATACCACAGGGAATTTAACCTTTATGTATAAATAAAAAACTAATCAGATATAAATAAATAAATGAGCAACAGGAAGTCTAATAGAATAGAGGAAGGAGAATGGGGAAGTAGAGAGAGGACCAGATAGAAAATGGGAAGATCAAATGAGAGGCATGAACCAAAATTCCATATGAGTTTGTTGGGATGAACCTATCTACTATGTATAATTATAAATCTCTAATAGAAAATAAAAAAGAATATTCTTTTTGGGGTCATAGACTTGTTTTTTAAAAGAAAATGTACTATATTAAATAGTCACTCTCAATTCAAATCGCAATATTCTTCTCTCAAGTTAAAAGATTTGGCTTATGCAAGTAAAAGAACATTATTTTTTAAATAAAATAATTTATTTATTCTAATATGTTATATATGACAGCAGAATGCAATTCATTTCATATTACACATATAGAGCACAATTTTTCAAGTCACTGGTTGAACACAAAGTATTTTACACTATTCGTGTCTTCATACATGTATTTAAGGTAATGATGTCTACCTCATTCCACTGTCTTTCCTACCCCCATGCCCCCTCCCTTCCCCTCCCTCCCCTTTGTCCTATCTAAAGTTCCTCCACTACTCCCACACTCCCTCCCCAACACCTTATGAGCCAGCATCCTCATATCCAACAAAACATTCAGCTTTTGATATTTTGGGATTGGCTCACTTCACTTAGCATTATAGTCGCTAACTCCATCCATTTGTAAATGGCATTATTTCATTCTCTTTTAATGTTGAGTAATATTCCATTGTGTGTGTGTGTCTGTGTGTGTACCAAAGTTTCCCTATCCATTCAACTACTGAAGAATATCTGGGTTAGTTCCACAATTTAGCTATTGTGGTGCTGCTATAAACATTGATGTGGCTGTGTCCCTGTAGTATGCTGTTTTTAAGGTCTCTGGGTATAAACCAAGGAGTGGGATATCTGGGTCAAATGGTGGTTCCATCCAAGTTTTCCAAGGAATCTCCATACTGCTTTCCAGATTGGGGGCACCAATTTGCAGTCCCACCAGCAATGTATGAGTATGCCTTTTCCCCCACATACTGAAAAGTATTTATTGTTGTCTGTATTCTTGATAACTACCTTTCTAACTGGAGTGAGATGAAATCTTAAGAGTAGCTTTGATTTGCATTTCTCTAATTGCTAGAGGTATTGAATTTTTTTCATATATTTGTTGATCGAATGTATATCTTCTTTTGAGAAATGTCTGTTCAGCTCCTTAGACTATTTACTGATTGGGTTGTTTGATTTTTTTGGTGCTAAATATTTTGAGTTCTTTATATATCCTGGATATTAGTGCTCTATCTGACGTATGTATGGCAAAAATTTACTCCCAAAATGTAGGCTCTTTCTTCACCACATTGATTGTTTCTTTTGCTAAGAAGCTTTTTAGTTTGAGTCCATCCCATTTATTAATTCTTGATACACACACACACAGACACACACACACACACAATGGAATATTACTCAGCATTAAAGGAGAATAAAATTATGTCATTTGTAGTAAATGGATGGAGTTGAAGAATATCAAGCTAAGCAAAGTAAGCCAATCCCCAAAACCAAAGGCCAAATGTTCTCTCTGATAAGTGGATGCTAATCCATAATGGAGGAGGCATAGGAAAAATGGAGGAACTTTGATGGGGTAAAGGGGAGGAAGTGGATGGGAAGGGGGTATGTTGGCAGGAAAGATGATGAAATGAGATGGACATCATTACCCTAAATACCTGTATGACTGCACATATGATGAGACGCTACATCGTGAATAACCAGAGAAATGAAAAGTTGTGCTGCAATTGTATACAATGAATCAAAATGCATTCTGCTGTCATATATACCTAATTAAAATAAATTAATTAATAACAAAGAAATGATAGATGACTAAGAAGATAGACATGTTTAACCTCATTTAAATAATTCATATATTGAAACATCACATGGTACCCCATTATTATGTATAGTTTGTGTTTTTATGTATCATTTAAATAAAAAACAAATTTGCATCTACCTTCAATAAATAAAAACCTAAAAAACAGGTTCTTTGCCACAGAGATGGAGATGAGAAGTACTGCCTTAACATTTTCAAAATGGAGGTTTATGATGAATAAACATCATACATTTTCTTTTTATTGGACATGCATGAGAAAATGGGGCATTACTATTAGTATAGAAAGAACTACCTCAAGAAAACGAAGCATGGACCTAAAATGTACTTGGCTGCTTTGTTTCTTCTATATATACCTATGTGTTCATATATTTGGCCAATAACTGTGTGCCCGGAACTGGTTCTGATTCAGAACTCATTCAACACAGCCAGTGTAGTCAGTCTCAATGTAAATGGTGCTAAGTTCAAACTGGTCTTCTCTTTCAATTATATGCATGTAAAAGCTTATGTGTGAAATAAAGAAATAGAGGAATATATTTAACAATTTAGAAAACCATGTTATCTAAATACTCACTAGCAGCAAATTTTCACCATTAATAAAAATATTCAAAATTGGTACCACATTTTTTAGAATGTTGATGGCATTTTACTCAGAGTTCTTAATTTGAATATATAATGCAGCAGGTGTTTAGGTTTATAATAACTTCTTTATAAATTGAGTGAGTCTTAAAAGGCTTAACGAATTTTTTAATAAAAATAAATTGTTTTGAGATGAATGAACCAAACAATCATGTTGCAAAGAAACAAATCCTAGCAATTGAAAATGTCATATTTTTAATGCAAAATGACTATTATATGAAAAGTATATGAAAAATGAAATTAAAACTATTCTTTCTTGTCATAAACTATTCACTTATAGTTTCCAATAAAAGGTATGCTGTCAGAATACATATTAAGGGTCATATATTAAACTATATTTTATGCTTTTACTTCTTTGGTTAATATTATTTGTTCATTGTTTAAGTATACTAAATAGTAGCATAATAGCTTCAAAGAGTTAATACACCTCCAAATCATAAATAGCACACTTCTTTCTGGAATAATATGGTGCAAACAATATAGTTGCTGTTTAATAAATATATGTTGCATGAATGAACAGATGACAAAATAAGCCTTTAATTTTTATCAGCTGCCATAACATTTATTCTCCATCATAACTAACATCAAACAGAGCAGATGAGAATATAGCATAGCTTGAAGAAACAAAAGTAATGTGGTCATTTTTCTCTCTTATAGTAGGAACTGAAACTTCAGAGTCAAAGACTTATGTAGGCAAGAAAAAAATTACAGTTCTCTGAAGAAAGGCTAAGAGTTTCATTTAGTAAGATAACATTAATTCAACATCATTTATGTGCTACTCATTGGGCAAAAAGGGGAAGAAAAAAACCATGAGATGGACAAACTTATCTGTCTTGGAAGAGCCCACTATAAACTGGAGTACTACAGAATTTAAGCAAAGAATTATAATGTGATACAAGGTTTACAAGGGCCTTTTTTTCTAATCACTTCCCTATTCTGCTCCAGCCAAATCAATATTCTCATTTTCCTCTTACCACTCCATATTCTTTCACAATTCTGTCTTTACACATGCTATTTCTTCTGCCTATATAACTACTTTGTTCATCAAATGTCTACTCATTCTGCAAGACCAATGCGAATTTCACCTACATTTTGAACAGTATTTCTCACTTTCCTTCTCTGGGATTTTTTAAAAAACTATGTACTATCAACGACTGTTGTCCTTCTTAATGGATTATATACATATATCGTAGGAGTACAGACTATGTTTTTCATCTTTGTATTCTCATTGTTAGCATTGTTTGGGCATGAAATGTTTTGGGCATGAAATATAATTTAAACACAGAAATAAAAGGAATTTAGTCTTTTGATTTCTTTTCCTGTGTTAACTTCCAGAAGAACTCAACCACCCAATGAAGTATTCAAATGATGCAACACTATGTTGTGCTTAAACCCAAAATTGTGGAGATTAAAACTCAGCATATGAATGAATTTACCACAATTTCATAAGAGTTCTGAAAGAGGCAATTATTACTGCTATATAAGATATGACAAATAGGGAACTGACAGATGACATATACATCTCTAGCCCACTTTTATCATACCTTCAAGGCTACTCTGGCTCAAATTTGGAGACTAGTCTGCTAAAAATACTATGGTCCATTATCTTACCCTGAGTATTATCCTTTTACATGATTTCTGAAACCTGATTCTGATAGAGTGCAAGTGCATAGTATTATCTGAATTTAGGTTATCTCAGTAAACAAAAATGTCCCTAAATTATCATGTGCCAAGACTCCTGCATTGCCATTTTCAAAAATTATTAATGCTGTATCATTAGTGCTACATAATACATGATCAATGAGCATATGTCACTTTTCTCAAATAGCTTATGGTTTAGTGGAAGAAGATATGATAAACACCTATAAATACATAATTTAAAAATGAATTGTTGCTTAAGAGAAAGAATAGCAGGGGCAAGGGAAGATTATTTTAGACCAGGTAAAGAGTTAAAGTAATCAATGAACATCTCTTTGAGAAAATGACAGTGAAAGTAAGAAGTTGGGAGGTGCAATTCAATCTGGTTTCAGTCCACTCTTTGGCAAATGTTTTCAGTCAGGTCTTTTACCCTTGCTTATCCTATTGGATTTGGTGGTGTTTGATGACATTATTGAAGCCTTTTAATAAAAATAACACTCTTATTTGTTTTGTGACAACTCTTGTAGTTGTCTTCATGCGTTTCTAGTCACTATAACCCTCTCCTTCCATCCCATCCCAAGTTTCAAACTGTATCTCTTGTTTTTAGGTTCTAGAGATCTTCTCTAGGTAATTGCTTTTATATGAATTTAATCCTCATATCAATGAAATTTACCAGTTTGTATCTTCAAACACTTTTCAGCTTCAAATTAGTATGTTTCATTGTGTAATGATATTCCTTTCTTTATAACGCAGAGATACCTCAAAGTCAACAAATCCAAATCTCAGTTTATGTTCCCACTAAATCTACTCTTGATGCCACTGCCTATCTTTACTACTGTAAAATCATCTCTCTGTAGTTATGAAAGATGGATTCTTTCTCCTTCCTTTATCTGACCCCCCCACTCATGAGATCTTCTCTACTTCAGTTAGTTGCACGTGCTTATTTAGTCCATGCCCTACTCAATGCCTATGTAAATTATTTCAAATATTCCCTAATTGTTCTCCTATTCGATTCCAGTTTTTCGACTATGATCAATTACAATTTTAAATCAAGTATTTGATTATCCTTGGATGGTGCTCCAATGGCCATACTAGGAAGCAAAAATATTAAGCCATTTTAGTTTAGCTCCATTCTATTTTAAAGTCTATTTTCAGCTATTGTTTCCCATCTATTTTGAAAACTTCACTCTGTATGTTCTTCATTCTTTGTATCTGTTTTGTGTTGTTTTATCTACCTGGAATGCCATTCCATTTCTTCCTCTGCCTATTAAGTACATATTAATCCTCCATTAGGTTGCTTCAATATCATTTTTTTGCAATATACACCCATACATCTTAGTCAAAGGCAGTTATTTAATCTTCTATGCTCCCATATTTAGCTTATATTTCTATTGTAGTAATTGCCGCAGTCTGGCTGGGCACAATTCAGGAGCCACTTGTCAAAAGAAACGAACTTTATTTTTAGAACACACACGCCAAACCACTACTGATTATTTGTCTTTCATATTCCTCAATTACGCTTTTCAAGAGGACAGAAACAAGGTCTCAATTCATAACTGGCAACATAGTGATAAGTGTAATAATTGATTCTTGAATTGTGCTTAATTATCTACACATTTATTATTAGTCATCACCATGTCACTAATAGTTATTGTTTATTGAATGAGCATGGAATGCCAGGCACTGAATTAGGCATTGTATAGATATTATCTCATTTACTTTTTACATCACCTCCAAAAGGTAGTTATTATCCCTATTTTAAACAAAATAACTATGGCTATAGTTAAATTTTTTTGTCCCTAAGAGTTAGTAATTGATTTAACCAAGATACAAACCAAGGTTAGCACATTACATTGAACATATTGTTTTCTCTATGTAGTTCCTGACTCCCTAACAAATAATGGGAAGAATTTAAAACCAATCAGGTTAGTGTTATCTTCCCAGAAAAAAACTCTGTTCCCCTCAGACTAACTAATGTACTATCAAAATCTTGCAGGCAGCTTATTTTTTTTTTAAGAGAAAGAATTTTTTTTTTAATATTTACTTATTTTTTTAGTTCTCGGCGGACACAACATCTTTGTATGTGGTGCTGAGGATCGAACCCGGGCCGCACACATGCCAAGCGAGTGCGCTACTGCTTGAGCCACATCCCCAGCCCAGGCAGCTTATTTTGACATTGATATTTTTCTTGCCTAACTATGCATTGCTTCTTTAATATAAGCAAGTAACCATATAACGTACAATATTCAATTTTCATTGGATTTATTTGTAAAAACTACTCAAATAAGTTGATTATTTAAAACCTTCTCCAAAATGCTATTAATTAGTATTTCTAATAAAAAGTAAAAGCTTTTAGAAGGAATTTGACTTTATACACAATTGTGTGCCCAAAATTCTGCTGTGAAAACTTCCTTGGTGAGCTCTAATTTAAGTGGCTAATAACACCAATTGAGTCATAAGCTTTGTTGTCATTTGGCACTAATATAATCAATTCAAGGATGCAGGAAAATACCACACCTAGTTGGTTGAGAATTAAGGGATTCTTTTCCCTGCTACTTTCATGTAAATTAAAAGAAGAAAAGAAAAAAGAGGAAATAAATGAAAGGAAAAAAAAGAGAAATGAGGGTTTTGTCCACCAGTTTCATGTCCTTACCAGTGCACACAAAAGGTCAACTGCTTCCAAGATCAGTTCCTGATGGCCAATGCGGCTGACTCCCAGATCTTCTAGCTCCTGATGTGTAATGCGTAGCAGCTGGTCCCCACTGATCTTCTCCCTCTCAAAGTTCTTAATATACTGCTGCAAACAGTCATCAAGACCTACAACATAAAAGTATGGAAGGCCCAAATGAAAAACAGTTGACTCAAAAAAATTGTGGGGCAGGAGGAAATACAACTGTTAATTACTACTATACCACATGTTAAGTTCATTTTGACTTTGTACTATTTAATCATATACCTTTCTCAACCTTTATGTGAGCTTCAGAAAAAAATAACAATAGTAGTAGTAGCCCCTTCATCATATTCCTATATATGCCTTCTATATTCAAACACCTATCATCTTAAAAAACAAAACAAAACAAAAAACCTTTCTTTGATTTCCTTGAGTCTGTTTTGTTCTCCATCAATCATTCTCTTCAGACCCAGGTTGTTTATTTTTATTTCCTCGCCTGCAATGCACTCCTTGATCCATTATCATTTGGATTTTATCAAAGTCTAAAAGTAAGTACCCTTATTAGATTTTACTCTCTTGAAGCCATCTTTCTCAAGAATACTTAGAGCAATTCACAAATGATTGAGAGATTGAGTTAACTTAAGTCACCTATGAAATGGCCTGGCACAAATGATAAACTAGAATAACAGGATTAATTTTCTAGAATTTTGGGTAAGGAATACTAAGGAAATTATGCAATTAGCACAGACTAAGTGGTCTTGATTATATTAAGAAGAAAGATGAAGCCATAATGGACTATAGTCTAGCTTAAATTTTGAGAAAGTAGAAATTATAAGCAAGTAGAGGGAAAAAATTATGGGGTTAGAAGAGATGTACCAAGAAGTAAATTCCCATTACTGAGAGATTCTATAGCCATTGAAAGAGGAAAAAAGTCAGATATAAAATCAGTCTGGGTTCTGATAGAGTCTAGTACCAAGTCACATATGCCCTTACTATATTCTCAAATTTCCTCAAAATAACTGGAGTTACTTTGTGGCCTCACTATTTACTATCATCCTTTTCTTTCATTCTCCATTGGCATGTGTATATTTGTGAGTGATGAAATTATATCACTAGATATAGTAACATGAAGATCAGCAGTGACATTTATGAAAACTGTTTTCACAGTGATGGCAATAAGACAGCACTGCATGAGCAGAGGAGTCTTCAAAGCAGTCAGGCTATGTAACAGAAAGAGTAATAAGAGAATACCTGGAGAATTTGTTACCAAATGTCTGCTTTTTCTTTAAGATGTTAGAGTTGACACCATTAAAATTGTAATAAAACAAAAATATGTTAGAGAGTTGAAGATATTTAAATGTAGGCAAGAACCATTATCTTTAATAAAAATGTAGTAAAGGAGAAGATGGGTGCAGATGTAGGTAGATTATGATTTTAAGAAGATGAGGCCTTTCATGTGTCTGATTAGATTATGAGAACTTTATGGACTTGTGTGAGGGTTCAGTGAGATAGTTATAAAGCAAAAAAAAAAAAGTACACTGGTAACATTACAAATATATGTTGAATGTGTGAGTAAACAGTACTAATTATAGTATCATGGGGCAAGGCAGAATTTTTATTTTAAAGGGAAAACTCTGTGGTCAAAAAGAAGGGAAAAGATAACTAAGTGTAAGGCACCATCATGTATGCTGGAGACAGAATAGTAAATCTAACACAGACCTAAAGGATGCACTACTTAGAGGCCAAGTCAGGCACACAAAATGATCACTATATTTTGAAATATTAAGGAAAGTAGTGATGGCAGTGAAAACATAAATGGATGGAATTTTCTGGAGACAGTATATGGTGGGCCACAAAACTTGAGGGATGGCAAAGGAACAACTAAGAATGAGAACAAAAATCAATCAGAGGGGTCCAAGGTATTGTGCTAGTGAGACAAGTGTTAAATGAAGCACAGCATCCCAGTAACATAAGGACTAAAAACACTCTGAAGGGAGATTATTAGTTCTTTAAGCCAGAATAGTATCAAATAATGGAAAAAGAAGCCAAGCAGCATATGGGGATGAAGAGGGATTGAGAAATAAGAAAGTGAAGGCTTCGCATGTAGAAAAATTCTTTTAAACTACCAAGGACTAAATTTCATGCCAGCAGACACTGATAAATTGAATACAGTTAGGGTACTGACTGGCATTCAATCAGAGGCTGCATTCAAATGAATGAAAGGAAAAATACCACAAATAGTTCTTAGATAACTGAAGCCAATACAGTATATGCTGACCTGAGAAACTCCTCTTCTTTATATTTTTCAATGCCATCCTTCACAGTTACCCTCCAACGAGCAAGTAGTAGCTCTACAGCAAGTTGTATACAATTTGTTTTCACAAGAATTCTCAAGAAAACCCAATAAAATAGAAAAAGGAAGGACAATTTTCTTCTGGGTCTGTCCTCAATTACTCTGGTAAGCTTTCAATAGTTTTGTTATTTCCAAATGGAAGCATTGTTGCTGAGTAGCAGTAACATCTTCTATTTATTTTTTGTGCTCACTGTGTGCCAAGCACTATTCTAAGAACATTAGAAATATTTTCTCATTTAATCCTTAAAACAATTTTATGAATTGCATGTCATTATCATTACTTTACAGATAACTGAATTTAGGGACCATGCCCAGGATTCCAGTTTATAAACGGTAAGTCAATGTCTAAAGCCAAGTTTATCTGACTCTGATTCCAACTTACTGCTTTTAAAGACTGCACTGAATTGGAAGTGGGGCAGAGGTAGAAAGGATTGCTTCCATACCTCTATATTGATCATATGGACTATACCAAAAGTCATTACATCAAAAATATTTTTTTCTATTTTCCATTTAAAACCTTGAAGACGTGGTTTAAAATAAATATTAAATCATGCTTTGTACCAAAAGACATTTGAGTGTCACATAGACACACAAAATTCAGCAGACTAATGCAAAGTAAAAGTATGTAAGAAAAATATGGTTAAGAGAAACATGGTTAGTCATACGTTGGGAGTCAAAATTAAAATAATACAAAAAATCCATAACAAAGAAGAATAGTAGACTTACTAATGGGCAGAAGAAGCTAGAACAGGATCTAGAACATAAACTTTAAATTGTCTAACAGTGAATGCGAATAGAGATATGGGATCATATACAGCTTAAAACATTCACAGTTAGATAAAAACAGGCCAGTTTCTCAGAGAAATCTATCCATTCTTGACCCTAAAGTCAGCAAAAGGATTTCTCACGGGAAGAATTTCTTATGTGCTAAAATGAATACCATCTTCAATAAACCCTTTTGATAACATATCTACAAGTTATCACTGGACTGTTCCTTATAGCAAAGCTAAAATATATTTTTTTAAAATAAAAATATATATTTTAAAATATAACACATTATATTTAAATATATTTTTGCATTATACATGCAAAAATAGCTGGTTATCATGTAGAAAATTTTTATATTTGCAGTCTTGAAACATGTTATAACCTATAAAACAGCTATTTTCCACAGGAAAAAAAGAGCTAGTAAGGTTTCTCTTTTTATAATGGTAACAAATGAAAAAATGAGCTCTATTTGAAGTATCTTTTGAAAATTAGTTTATCAATATGTGCCTAAAATATTGTGGAGGCACATACTATACTTTCATTTAATATGATGAAAGTGGAAGAATTCATTGCCATACCTATTTTGAAAAGCATATTTATAGATTTTCAAAAAATATGAAGTAAAAATCACAGGCAACATGAGAAAAAACAGATACATTCAATTTATTACAATTAAAAAATTTTTGTGTATCAAAGAACCCTATAAGCAGGATGAAAGGGCAAACTATGCAAAAGAGAAAATATTTGCAAATCATATATCTGATACAGGATTAATTTCCAGAATACATAAACAATCCTACAACTCTCAACAACTGCAACAACAAAAATTGGTTTAAAATGGGCAAAGAACTTAAATAGATATTTCTCCAAAGAATACATACAGCCAATAAACACATTAAAAATGCACAACATCAATAACCATCAAGGAAATGCAAAATGAAAGCCACAATAAGGTGTTACCTTATACCCATTAGGTTGGTTTCTATCAAAAATGAACACAAAGTTGATAAATACAGGGAGAAACTGAAATCCTTTATAGTTTTACTAGGAATGTAAAATGTCACAGTCACTATGTAAAATGGTTTGGCAATTCCTCAAAAAATATCAGGATTACCATAGAATCTAGCATTTTCATTTCTAGCTCTATACTCAAAAGAACTGAATGCAGAGATTTGAAAAGATATTTATACACCCATATTATATAACAGCATTATTTACAATAGGCAAAAGGTGGATGCAACCCAAGTGTACACTGATGTATGAATGGATAAAGAAAATATGTTGTATACACAAAAACCTTTTAATTCAAACTTAAAATGAAAGGAAGTAGTGATACATATTGTAATATGGATGAATCTTGAGGACATACTAGATGAAATAGTTCATTTACAAAAAGACAAATACAGTATGATTCCACTTATAAGAGGTATATATAGCAATCAAGTTTATATAAACAAAAAGTAGAATGGGGGTTACCAGGAACTAAATAAAGAGGAATAGGGAGTTGTTTAATATGTATAGTTTTGGTTTTGCTAAATTTAAAAAATTCTGAAATGAATAGGATAGTATATCTGATATTATGCATATTTTACAATATAAAAAAGTGAATAAATGGCAGATTTTATATTATGTATATTTTACCATAATAAAAATATACTAATCAACTGGCAGATTAACCTTAATTAGCCTAAATTTGCTACAAAGCCAAAGCTGTCATTATTTCATATCTGATTACTAATGCTATGCTTATATGTAATTATATTTCTCTAACAGAAATATAATTTTTCTTTCTAATTGAATACAAAGAAGCATCAAGGGCAATGATATAATTGAAGGAAATGTATAGGAAGAATTCGGGTCTAGAGATGAAAAGGAGTCAACTAGACAATGACAGAGGAAAGGGCATTAGACCCCAGAAATAGCAAAGACCCAGAAGTAGGAACAAGATGAAGAATATGAGGCATTAAATAAAAAAAAGGCCAGCAGAATACAATTAAGACTGCATTTTGAAAAACTTTCTCTGTCTTCAACATGTAGAACAGTAATCTGTGACTCCTCTCAAAGAAAATGTAATCATTGGCAGAAACTAATCTTCTCACTTGGCACCTTCACTTGATCAGTTATTTCAGCTATATTGTTAAAGGATACTGCTTTTTCCAAGCATGTCCTTTCTTTAGCCAGTTTATTCCTCTGTGCCTATTTACAATTTCCCTTACTATTTTCGATAATGTACAAGTAGAACCTGTTTCATGCATTCTTTAGTGCTATACCCATGGTCTGCTAAGTAAGAAATTGCAATCAACAGAAAACTGTGGTAACAGGTAGAAACATCTTTGAAAATGATGATTCTAGAAAAGCAGCATATTAACACAGAGGTAAAAACTGCCTTTAGTAATTACAATCAACCATTTTAATTCAGACATACACAGCTCTCTAATTCTGAAATAATTTCCACAAAAGAAAGTTCTAGCATAAAAACAACTGAAGAAACAAACAGCCCCATCCATTATAAAACTTAATCTAAATACATCTCCTATGATCCTTCCCTAATACAAAACAAATCTTATTCATCATTTCAAATCAACTATAGTGAATGTCAGCATTATTACCAACTCAATAATTTCATACAGTCAAGCACACGCACACACATGCACACACCTAAAAACCTGTCTGTGTTTTATAATTTTGGTGACTCTAAAACAGTTTTTAAACTATTAGGTCGCATTTAATTTTTAGTCAACATGTACTTGCCATTTAATTACTAAACTATCAACTAAACTGAATTCTAAAATTAAAATAAAGCTATAAATGCTTGCCTTTTATCACATGTAAGGACTTATGATCAGGATAAAAAGAATCAAACATCTAACTCACAGCCATTTCTGACAGGTTGCCAAAAAATAAGTGATCATATTCAATTTTATATTTTTTGCTTCATGTATCAGTATCAAGAAGTAATATTACACAAATTAATAGTCAAACATTTTTTATTAATCTATGATATAAATTCTCCTTGACCAAGAAAAATGTGCTATTTTGAAAGCCTTATTTTCCCCTAGCATTCATAAGATATCCTCAAAATAATTTTAATAACTCAAAACAATGTTAGTTTTCCATATTTTCTCAAATTTTATGTGCATACAAAACATCTAGTGATCTGATTAAACTGTAGATTTTGATTCAGTCAGTCTGGGATGGGGTCTGAGATTTGTATTTCTAACATGCTCTAAAATAACAATGAACATTACTACATCAAGGCTTGTCCAAAGCAAAAATATAATTGATTTTTTCCAAAAAGTGATGAGGTTACTATGAAATAACAATAATGAGTACTGAAAAAACACTTCACACTAATTGGATTTATATTTCTAAATATCTAGTAATGCCCTTTTTGGACAGTCCCAATATATATATATATATATCTCCAAGAATCAGCAAATATTTGTCATAAATTTATAGACCACAAAGAAACAAATTTCTTATGTTGTAATCTAGACAAGTTGTGAAGAGAAAAAAAGCTATTCCAAACTAATTCTAATGATGTTTATTTGAATAAATCCCTAATTGCATGTTTTAAGAATAGTTATTCAGAAAACCTCCTAATTTTCCAAAAAGTGAAGTCTGAGGAGAAATTCACCAACCTAATTTAGCAACAATTACTCTCATCCTTCACAATATTGTTATCACTAATTTAAAAAAATACAGTGGAAGTTCTTTATAAAAAAAAAGGAAAAGAAACCACAAACAATAGGAATTAATGTTCCTCATCATAAAGCATTTTTCAAAGAGCTCCAAAAATATGAGTCTTTTAATACTTTTTATAATTCCTCTCTGTTCATTCTCCTTCAGCATAATAGCATTCTACAATAATCAATGTCCACTGGACAATGAAACCTGAAGATATCAGTAATCTTTCCCTTGGTTCCCTCTGGAATACAAATTCCTACAAGTAGGCCAGAATAGAAAATGCCTAAAAATCAGAAAGGAAGGAGGAAAAAAATATGTGGAAATGCGTATGAATCAGAATGGGGTGGGGCAGATATCAGAATCTTGGCTAATGCAGTGTCAGAGAAACAATTTGACAGACCCACATTAAAAAACAAAACAAAACAAAACAAGAAACCTCTTACACTCAGTTCTTACCAGAGAGGCAATATTGCTTCTCCAGTCACAAATGAACCTCCATAACATCTGTTTCTTAGCAGACTAAAATTGCTTGCCAGGAATTTAAGAATTAACTTTTCAATGACATTTACAAAGTCCAAGTCATAATTTAATACTATATTCGTATTGTTGGCAGTCCAACAGTTAATGGAGCTTAATGTTCTTATGAATCTCCTGATTAAATTACTGCTCAAAAACTTAGTTTCATAAACAGGAGTTTATAAAAGAAGAAGAGATTCATGGGCTTCAGGTTTGATCAGGTCTTAGAATTTAAAAACTATTTGACATAAAATAATTCTATGATCACTGGGTTCATCATATAAGAAGAAAAAAATAAAACTTAAAAATGATCTCCATAAGACATAAAGAATAAATAACTCTTCTTCTAGGGAAAGGAAACAAAAAGAAAAGAAAAAGAATGTGAGGAGATTGGGATAAGGACAAAGACACAACACATGTAATGACTTTATATTTTGTAAAGTACTACTCAAGAAAATTCTGAGCTTAGCCTCACAAGCGTGCACTGACTCACTCTCCTATGAGACTTTGGTCACTGCCTGAAAGCAGCTGTGCAAACAATCTTTTAGCAGAGATTTTATTTCAATTGAATCCTAAATTTCTCCATTGGTGAATTTCAAAGAAAAGACCCCGAGGGATACAAGATTTGCATATATATAAATATACTGCCACTGCCTACTATGGAGGCCTACACTAAAGACAGCTATAAATCAACTTGAGAGAGGAACCAAAAAAACTTACCTTTAAAATCGTCTTGAATAGCCACAAACTAAGAGGTATTTTCTGTAATACTTTGCAAATGTTATAAGTAAATGCTAACTTTGATAATCTATAGCTATAAAATTTAATTATAATGAAAACTACAAAAAATAATGGTAGGCATTCATAAACTAACATGATAAAGATTAATATTGTCTATTTAAATTTTATAGCTGAATTAAATCGCTCCTTTTCCAAAGGCAATATAATTCACTACTTATGATAATTTTATTTAAAACAAACTTTTATCTATTTATATTTGAAGTCCTAGGGATTGAACCAAGGGCCTTGAGCTTGCTATGCAGGCACTTTACCATTGACTATTCCCCCACCCTCCTGGCCAGCCTTCATGATAACTTTAAACAGCAGGCTACTGAATTCTGATGTATTTTTCCAGAAATGGAAAAAAAAAGTCTAAGGAACTTACAGTGAATTAGAATTAGAACTTTTCATTTCAAGAAAGAAAATAAGAAATATACTAAAATATGTAACAATGCAAGAAAACCTATAATTACTTTTTATTGTCAGCATCTACCCTGGAAACATGTTCCCTTTGGTTATAGCATCACAGATTAAAAGTCGCATAAGAAAGTATGATTCATTCAATAATGATAAAGGCAACTTTAAATTCCTGTTAAAGTTTTATACACTTCTAGTTATGAAGAAAGCACTCTGATCCTGATTTCCCAGTGCTATAATCCAAAAAGGGTAAAGAATTCAAAACAGAACCTTGCATTTCTATTCAAAACTTGAGTCATGTCATCCTAGGAAATGTTATACATAAGAAGAGCTGATTTCATTACTTTTCATGGCAATCCCAAATCTCAAAAAGGAGGAAAACAACACCAAAATTGTTTCTGCTTGAATAAGAGGGAACTCATCTCCTTGAATAGGAAGGGTTTTAATAATCTTTTGAGAAAACAATAAAGCAAAAAATCCTAAAACCTTTCCTATGCACATATATGAATACACTACAGTGAAGCTCACCAACTTGTACATCCACAAGACATTAATTAAGAAATTAACTATGGGTAAATGGCAGAAAGTTCAGTAGAAGGAAGGGAGCAGGAGGGTGGGGGAGGGAAGAAGTAGGAGAGGTACTAGGATCTGCATTAGAACAAGATATATTCATGTTTGTATAATTATGTAAAAATGGATTCTTTTGTCATGTATAACTAAAAAGAATCTATAATAAAAAGAATAAACAACACTGGGTTCTTTTAAAAAAGATTTTTTAAAAAGCCTAGCATAGGAAATAGAAATTATGGTCCTCTTTGGAAGAAAATAGGACTACTGTATTTCTGTCTTAACTCCCCCAATGCTTTGCTATGACATCTATTCTCCAACACATACAACACCTTCCCTGTAAATATTTAAATGAAACTTTTATCTTATTAGTTAATATAAGACCTGTGGTTTTAACAAACAAAATGTAAATGTTTGTTATATTCATATTTTTTCCCTCAACAATTAAACTGTATAAGAATCATAAGAATTGTTGAGGGAAAATGTGAATATAACATTTACATTTTGTTTGTTAAAACCACAAGTGTTACATTAACTAATAACATAAAAGTTACATTTAAATATTTACAGGGAAGGTGATCTGTAGTTTGGCAACAGGATTAATATTCCTTGTAGATTTGAAAGACCTCAAGATAACAAACTTGTAATTTAGATCATGATTTCTAACAGAAACATGATACTGACTTTCCTATTCTCACCTCTTCTTATCTTGACCCAAGGAACAGAGGGAGAGAAAAGAACCTTAATCAAATACTCTTCAGCCCAACTGGGAATGGTCCAGCTGTACCATCTCCTCTTCACTTCTTTTATTATTATTATTATTACTTTTAGAGACTTGCTTTAAGAATTTTGAGAGGGAAACCCTAAATTATTTTCAGAAAATTTCTAAATAATGGATGAACAGATTCAGATGCTCTAATAGTTCAATAATAAAAATGTGAATCATATCATCAGTATATATATAAACTGATATCATCAGTTCAAATAGAATTAGAGCTGGGTACAGTGGTGCATTCCTGTAATCACAGCCACTTGGTAGGCTGAGGCAGAAGGATCCCAAGTTCAAAGACAGCTTCAGCAAAGGTGAGGCGCTAGGCAACTCAGTGAGACTCTATCTCTAAATGAAATACAAAATAGGGCTGGGTATGTGTCTCAGTGGTCCAGGGCTCCTGAGTTCAATCCCTGGTACCCCACCCCCCCAAAAAATTAGACTTAGACTTTCTAAAACTAGATTTTTTTTTTTTTTTTTTTGGTCCTGGAAATTTAACTCAGGGGGACTTGACCACTGAGCCACATCCCCAGCCCTATTTTGTATTTTTATTTAGAGATAGGGTCTCACTGAGTTGCTTAGTACCTTGCCATTGCTGAGGCTGGCTTTGAATTTTGGATCCTCTTGCCTCAGCCTCCCAAGTCACTGAGATTACAGGCGTGCACCACCATGCTGGTCCTTAAAACCACATTTTTATTAGAATTTTAATTTTTACTGAAAGCTTGTTACTTTATTTTTAAAATATTTTATTAGTTATTGATGTATCTTTATTTATTTATATGTTTATATGTGGTGCTGAGAATCAAACCCAGTACCTCACACATACCAGGCAAGTGTTCTACCACTGAATCACAACTCTAGCCTATGGATACTTAATAAACTAAATTATATATTCAAATAAAAATTTAAAAATCATCCTCTGCATAAATTTTCTTCTTCGATTTAGCAAGAAAACAAGGCTCTGAAACCCCTAATACCACTTCCTAAACTAACCTTTAAATGTTTGGATTTATACAAATATTGTTTATTTATTTTTTTAATTACAAAACAATTACAAATTTAAACATTAATATATCAATTAACCACCACTGTCACATGTGGAAACACATTTAAATCAATTCAGAATAATCACGAGCAACGGTAAAACTCAAGCATTCATTCTCGCTAACAGTCAAGAGTATTTAACTTTGAGCAGTGATCCTAGCAAATGCCAAAAAGCAGGAAAAAAGAGTAAGAGGGATGCTTGATGGGAAAAACTATCAACAATGCATGAAATGATTACTTAAAAAATACAAGAAATCAACTGAAAAACTGAGACTTAAAGGAAAGTTTATTAACATGGCCAAATACCCTACACACAGCAAAACCAATTAAAAATAGAATTTTAAAATTTCATTCATAATATGAAAAAAAACAACAAACTAGAAATAAATCTAAGAAGATACAATATTTTAAAAGCTATCAAGTTTCCCTGAAAAATATAAAAGAAAATCCAAAATAAATAAGGAATGATACATCATTTCTGGAGAAGACAACCCAATAGTGTACAGATATTAATTTTTCCTAAATTGACTTATAAATTCAGTGTGATCCCAGGGAAGATCCTATGAGGTTTGTTTGTAAGAAACTTGACAAATGGAACTACATTTCATATGAAAGGAAAAACTGGCAATAACCAAGAAATATTTGAAAAAGCAAAACATGAAGGTGAAGGAAAGTTGCCAGATAGCTAAAGTTCTAAAAAAGTGACTATAATTCAAAATAGCACTGAAATTAGAAAACGATAAGTTGTGTTAGTAAAACTGGCTATCCATTTGAGCAAAAATAATGAAGACAGAACCCCTGCTATACATTCTACATTTTAAGAATTCATATTTAAAAGATAAATGAAGGCATAAATGTGTGTACTGAAACAAAATATAGGAAAAGTTTTATACAATATGGGGATGGAAAGTTCTTTCTAAGCAAGACATAACACTGAGTAAACATAAAATGGAAAATAATGAAAGATGTAACTACATTAAACATTTTTCTGATAAAAGATACCTAGGACATTTTTAAGACAATTACACACATGAGCCCTAGCTTCTGATCTTATCTTCCCTCTTTCCTCCTTAAGAAGCTACTCTTTAGTAAGTTACTGTTTCTTATAGAAGTATGTTACGTTTCTTGCATTTAGATCCAGAATAGGCTTTTCTTTTATTTTAGTTCTAAGTAATTTCTATGAAAGGTTAGTGATTAAGGGTTGACCTGGTTCTTTCAACTAATTAAGCTATTCTTGCAATCTAGTTTACTTTATATACATGTTGTTGCATTTTTCTATTTGTGAAAACAGAACTACAATGAAAGACCCTATATAAAATAGTTTGTTATACAAAGCTACTTTGGGAGCTGCGAAGAAACTATGGATTTCAAACTGTCCTATGACAGAGGTGATGCCCCTCTGGAGAATTCTCCTGAAAGGTGCAAAGAAATAGCCCAGTTGCTATGGTGACACCCTGTTCAATGGGAGATTCTGTGCCAGCCATAGAGCTATTCAGTTTTAAGCTTGAGTTTCAGACACCAGATGCTCAGGGGTAGAAAGTTATAGGCACAAACTGATAATCATAATCAGGCTGCTCACACTCATGAACTCCGCTTGCTTTGAACAAACTTTCCCACGTTAACCATTTTAATGATAAAACTTATATAATAAACGTGGTGAGCTTGTTTGTGGTCAGTCTTCCTCCATAAGAGGTTGGCTGAACCACCAAGTCCTGACTTTTTCTCTATTCATGCATGTGTCTGTTTGTCTTTTTTCTATCCCTTCATGGACTGGTTTGGATATCCCTGAATAAATTGTTGTGCAAGTTGTGATAATACTATTTATTTTAAGTAGTTATTTAAAATATACCACAGTTAAAACTTTGTTCTGACAAGTAACATGTGGCATAAGTGAAATTTAATATAGCAGGTGTAGAAAGAATGAACACTCACACATTGGGTCAATTAAAAAAAAAACCTTATTTAGGATATAGCTCTGCATTTAATAATCAGATTGACACTAAGATCAGCTATGGGACTATATGCTATTTCTGTATTTCCAGAGCAGAACCAAGTTCACAAGAAATATTTAATACATGCTTATATAATGAATATACATTCTGTTTTATTTTAAAATTCAACATAAATTTAGTTTTATTGGGTTTCTTTGAATTCCCTGTGAATTTTTTCCTTTAAAATTTTTATGTAGTAGGGAATCAACAGTTAACTCCTTTTATCAATAACTCAAATTTACAGTCATCAACCACAGTCACAGTAGAATTTAATGTAACTTCCCTGCCTCCCATCATAGAATCTGAGTTGTCTTTGATGTTTTATGGAGGTAGGCAAGTTAATAATAAAGTTCATATAAAAATTTAGGGGCAGAACTGCTAATGTATACAAACATATCATGGGAGTAAGTCTACTCTTTTAAAAAGTATTAACTGTACAAGTTTCTAATTTTGGTAGTGAAATTTCAAAGAAAATAAATGTAACTGATAATAAGACTGTGATACTGATGCAGAACTAATTTTCCCTATTCTTGTTACCTGCAAATGATCATATCTGAAAATCAAGGCAGAAAACCCACCATATCAAAAAGACCTCTTTCTACTATATGGGAAATTTGCTTATTATCCAAAGTACATGTATGAATACACGAATTGGTGTGAATATACTTTGTATACAACCAGAGATATGAAAAATTGTGCTCTACATGTTTAATAAGAATTTAAGACAGAAAAAAAATATGCCAAGGTTGTGGCTCAGTGGTAGAGCGCTTGCCTAGCATGTGTGAGGCACTAGGTTTGATTCTTAGCACCACATATAAATAAATAAAAGTCCATCAACAACTAATAAAATATTTTTTTAAATATGCCAAGGTTAAACTCATGTTTTCTTTTTTCTAGTATTTGTGTGGCTCCATTTTTTTTTTCCATTTAAGCCCCTAATCCACTTGGAAGTTATTCTTGCATGATGCAAGGTATGAATCTAATTTTATCTTTCTCCAGATGCCTACCCAGTTGTCTAAGAAAAATAAACAATTTTCACCATTTATGAAAAAGTCCCTTTTATGCCCAGTAATTGGAGATGCCAGCTGTATCATATAGTAAACTTCTAGATATGCCAGATTCTAATTCTGGGGTTTCTATTCTATTCCATTGGTATTTTGTCTGTTTATAGGTCAACATCATATTGTTGTTATTATAGAGGCTTTATAATGCTTTAATGTCTGGTAAAGATAATTGTCTTTTACAGTTTTTCATTGTTTTCCTGGCTCTTCTTGTCCATAGGCTTGATGGACAAGATGTTTATAGATGTGACTCAATCATAAGATTAAGGATTCAGTAAATTAAGAATTATGTCCTAGGCATAATTAGGATGGCAAATAAAGCACAAAAATTATGTCAAAAAAATTAGAATTCAACTGGTCACAATTTTAGCATGACCTCAGCATAAATATTTAAAAGCTAACTAAATTTCAACTAGTTTCATGTTCTAGGATATTAAGAATGTATTCTTATTTGTGAAATGTTGTAATATAACATACATTAACATTTGCCTTTAAATTTTTGGATTAGTTGCTAGGTTAAAAAAGAAAAAAATCATATAAACATATTAAGTTTTCTTCTGGGTTGGCGATGTAGCACAGTGATAGAGCACTTGCTTAGCATGTGCAAGGCTCTGTGTTCAATTCTTTGTACTACTAACAAAAAGTTTTCTTCTAAAATAATAAATTGTCAAGTATCAAAAATTCAAATATAGCCTCTGACATATATTTGCATTACCTAACTTTATATTAACATAAATCATTTGAAAATATTTATGATTTCTAATTTTCTAAATTTTTTTGGATAAACAAAAAAGTAGTTTTATTAAGTTGTTCTTTATTTGCCCTAGGCTTTCAACTCTATGCCCTTACTTATTCAAGGACACCACAAAAAGTTATATGGTTTGTGTGCTGCTAATCTGCACAACCAAATATGGAATGTGTCAGCCCTGTTTTTGCTCTTTTTGTTATCAGCAGAAAAGCAATTCTTCAAACTTAGGTAAGATGAACTAAAGAAAAATAAAGGTTAGTGTTGGGTAGAATTCTTACTTAATTAGGGAGGCCATATGATTGAGAGAAAATATATAGTAAGGCCTTTAGAGTCAGAGGGGCCTGGGTTCAATTCCAAAATCTGTCATTTACCATAAAAAGTCATGTAACTTAATTCTCACATTTAAACTTGGTTAACAACATCTACCCTAGAGATGTTGCTGCAAAGTCTAAATCAAGTCCTTAAAACATGAAAAGTAACTGATACATAGTAGGCTCTGAATGGTTACTATTTGTACAATTATCTAGTTTCACATTTATTATAGAGTAAAAGTCTCTCAGGAAAAAAGGTTATATCATTTCTCTTGTTTTTTTTTTTTTTCCCAGAATGAGATACACAGTGATCTAAACAAGGCAGTAAGAGGAAAAGTTTGCTCTGACTGATTCTGAAGGAGAAATTTACCTAAACATAGAGATTGTTATATGTTGTATAGGTTTCTATACCCTACATAGGACTTAGTACACTGTTTAAATAGAGAAGTACATACGCATACACACACACACACACACACACACACACACACACACACACATCATGACTACATAATTATGAAAGTAAAAGGGAGAAAAATAGGCCACTGAAAAATGATGTGTTCAAAACTCAGAAATTATATTTATCTGGTTTCAAAAAGAACTAATATGAATTATTTTGGAGCCAAATCTTTGAAGCACATGTCATCACCATTTTGGTTAAATGTTTGTAGATTTAGATCACTAAGAAGAAATAAGAACTCATACTTTTTTTATTTTAAGATCCTCTCTTTTTTACCACATAACATTATAAAGTCACAAAGTTGCAGTTTACACTTAAAATTTTCAGCTATTCCGACTATCCTTATAGTGGATTATCCAATCATCTCACTATTTCCTAAATATTTTTAACACAGTTTTCTAATTTCATTCATAGTACTATTTATATTCCTGACATCCTGGTATATAATATAATTCCTACTTTAATGAATCATTGCTCAAAAAGATACATCTTGGCCAAAAAAAAAAAAAAACAAGTTTGAACAAGATATAGCTGTGCATTTAAATTTCAAGACTATAAAGGACTAAAACACTTTTAAGGAGCTAAGAAGAAAGGATGATTGAAACATAAAACTTGTAAAATATTATCTTTTGTCCACAATTTTATCTCATCCACAAACCCTCTAAAATTTAGGTGGGTTTGTCCAAAAAGAATTGAGACAATTTATTAATTTAAAATAATATTTTCTTTCTAAATTTTGAACTATCTGGTCATTAAAGCAACAACCTTTGAACTTTTAGCTTAAGAAGAAAAATTATCAAGAAAAATGTTTAATCTATATAAACAGATAAAAGGGAAAGCTCTGATGTTTAAGTAAAATGTTTATTAGGTCTTGAAAGAGACAAAGGAAAAGGACACAGAATACTATTGGCCCTGCCTCTAAGTTTATATATGACAAAAAAAAAAATTAAAAGAAGGAGTAATTCTCTGAGATTAGGCATTATCTGCTGGGGTTATTTCATTCATTTGACAAATATTTGTTGTGCCCATGTGCCAAACACTATTGAAGTCTTCTGAAACTCAGACATTGCTAAGTCCTAATAAAATACTATGTATAACCAAATGAAAATATGTGGGATTCTATATTTCAGAAGTATGACATTTTACTAAATGGTGAGAACCCGGTCATCTAAGTATTTTAAGGCTGCATAAATGGAAATTATTTTATCAACTCATGTTGGGTTGAGGTGTATATTGTTGGCAATGGAATCTTTATTTCTATTTTAAATGTCTCAATAGTTTTTTATTTTTCTTTAATTTCACTGTATAATTTCAGAGATGTTATACTGGAATGACTCAAAAATATCTAATTATTTATATTCAGCTTCAATTGAGGTATTACTTTATTGCGGATTACTGGCATGACACCTAATGGTAGCAATAATGATAACCAATACTTTTCCAGCTCCTACTATCATCTTGGTATACATTATCAACCTCTGTCTACAATCCCCCTTTGTAGGTAGAATTGGTGGTGGTACTACTAATACTAACAGCCAACATTTATTTAGAACTTACTAAGTGCCAGTGACTATGACACATCTTTTACATAGATTATTCATAATAAACCTTAGTATTCTTTGAGGTGTTATTTATTTACTTTAAAAATAAGAAAATTGAAACTCAAAGAGGTTATTACACATCCAAATCCATATAGTCAATAAGTAACAAAGCTTGAATTTAAATCTAGATTTATTTGTTAAATCTAGATTTATTTGTCTTCAAAGATTATATTTTCTCTCATTGTAATACAGTGACTATTTATGCTAGAGCGAGGTAGTTATACAATGGTCATGGTAGACAGCTCAGAGAGGCCTATTATTCAGGAGTACAAGCCAATGTGACTTAAAACCTTTAAAAATTCTGACAAAACTTAGAATAAGTACATTATGATCACCTAAGGGAAAGAATAACTGTACTGCCCTAAAAGGCTTTTATGGTAGACTCCAATGTTTACAGTGATTTTAAAAAATAACTAATTGTGTAGGTTGTTAAATATCATATTTTACTATAAAAATTCTAACATATATACAAATAAAAATATTATCTAAACATACAGAATGAGTGCTGTTATTAGAAAATTATGTGTTTCAAGCAAGTCTAAAGATATAGGAAAAACCGTCTCCAAAATAAATTTCCTTTCATTTGAAGGCTGTACAATAAACTTTCATATAAAATACATATAAGTTGTAACTTGAAGGCATACATTCAAAAATAATCAATTCAATTAAAGGTTTTGTTTGTTTTATATAAGGTGATTATTTTAATCACACACTTATAATCATTAATAAAACATTCTTAGAACAATATTTATGCTTGAAAATAATTTAAGTAGTTGGAGGTGAGCAGTTTCTATAGTTCCATATTTTACTAGTATTTATCAAGGATAATCAACCAAATTTTCTACTATTATATTACTGTTCTGTAAAATTATTAAGGGCTTTAGATATATGTACATATTAGAAGCCACCAAACTTCTAGGTTAAATTAACAGCTGTATATATTCAGATAGGACAAAAGGGTCATATTCCAGTGCTACCTGGGTTTTTGAGACTAGTTACCACATTAAAAAAAAAAAAAAATAGGGGGGCTGGGGTTGTGGCTCAGCAGTAAAGCGCTCACCTAGCACACATGAGGCACTGAGTCGAATCCTCAGAACCACAGAAAAATAAAATAAAGGTTACTGTATCCACCTACAACTAAAACAATTAAAAAATATAGTAACAAGGTGGGTGTGGGTGTTACTCAGTGATAGAGTGCTTGCCTAGAATGGATGAGGCCATGAGTTCGAACCCCAGCAAGGGTGATGGTGGGGCCAGGGGAACAAGATTCAATTTTTGAGTTCTTTAATTTTAACATATCATTACCATTTAAATTTAAAATAAAACACAACTATCAATTTGTGAAACAAGAACAACTAAATTAAGAATTCAAAACTGCTGGTTCAATATAAGTCATAGATTTTAGTTTTTACACTTTTTAAAGTTAATTTTTCCTGGAACTTAGACATTTGAGAAACATTTCAGTTACATCATGTGCCAGTTTGCCATTTGCCATGGAACATGAAGAGCCCAGGTGGCTGCCAATGATGTGAACTTTTCCTACTAGCCCCACAAGTATGAGTCAGTGCTGTCCTGAGGTGACCACACTTCTGATGGTGGCAGGAAACATATTATTCTATCTCTGACAGCAGCTATCAGAAAATGTGCATAATGACACAGTTCATTCTTAAGTGATTAAGTTACATTATTTTGTCTTTCTTAAAGAAAGACAAATCTTGAAAAATACAATACCTAAAAATTAACATGCAAAAGAAATAGTTCCTAAAGGACAGTAAATTCCATTAGAAATGTTCAGAATAGAAATACAATGACATTTCATGGGTGAAAGAAAAGGTACCTTCAATATTCACTTAGTTATTGAATACTTGGGAGTATATAAGAGACCTACACTAATATTAAACTTGAAAAATCTATTACTGTATTTGTTTATAATTTGTTACTTTATTTAGTCATATCTCCCTATTTGGAAGCCACATATTTACTTAAAAATAATTACCAGAAATCTCATTATGAACATGTAATTTATGTACCTCACTAAATGATAAATGCAGATATCATACTGGTATAGTTACTCTCAATTTTAAGTAAATAAATATTCTTTGAAATATGATTGAGATTTTTGAGGCTTTAACCAAAACTCAGACATACAAATTCTGGAAAGAAATAGGAATGAGAAGAGTACAAATTATGCAAATCCACTATATATAAACAATATCCAAAATAGATTTTTTAAAAAAGCATATCATAATCAGATCTCACAACATATTTTAAAATAATTCTGTAGTCTTGATCTTTTAAATATTTTTTGATGTATCATGATAGGTATTTGTATTTGGTAAGGACCAATTTATTCTAGTAGTATGATTGAAGTTAATTAAGTGATATAAACAGTTCAGGATTATAGGTTCAAAAGTTAGTTCAAATACATACTTTTGGAAGCAGGTATAATATTCATAATTAAAATGAAAAATCATTAAAATAAGGGAATTACAATAAATTATTCAGCACAGTAAACCACTTATTCAGCTCTAACTGACCTCAAAAAGTACTCTGTGCTCAGATTTCTGCTTAATCCTGTTATACTAGAGTACACTAACAATCTGCAAAGCTTTAGAAAATGAGATGTAAAATCATTGAGTCATAGCGCACAGAGATTAGAAGACCTTTGGGAAAAGTTTCTGCAGCAGTTAATAGCATTTTAACTCTCTATAAATGGGGTTTGGCATTATACAAATCTTACATTTGATTATGATAAAATGAAATCTAAAATAAACATTCTTAATGAGGGGATTATTCTATGAAGCAGACTTGTTGCATGTGTTAATCAAGACGTGCTCTAGCTTTGACATCAATAATCAAAAGAATTCATTCTTTTTTGTTCCTAACATAGATCTTCTCATAACAATGAAAAGATATATGGAATATACTATTTCTGAGCTTTCATATATTGAGTTCTTTTGTCATATTAATTTTGCTACTAGGAAGATATGTGAATTCAGACAAGTTCTTTAATCCCTCTGACCTCAGTTGCTTACATGTAATACGATGGCATAGGACCAAGTGATTTCCAAAAGTTCTTTCTCCTTCTAGATTTCTATCAATTCATCTCATAGACTCTACAGAGAACAAGAGTGTCAGTGTGTAGAAGAACTAAGCATGTTCTTTTGTAAAAGAAATGTCACAAACTGTTTTAAATAATGATGCATTTCAATAATGAACAAAAGAACTGTAATTGAATGTGTTTCAAAATTGCCTACCAAATATTAGAACCATACATGTTAGAAGTCTGTAAAAATAGCTATAAATTTTGCTAAGAATTTACAGGCATATTTATGGAAAAAGAAAAAACTAAAATAAAAGGAGAAAGATTTATAATCTAATATCTAGGAATTTCCCAGGCAGAATTTGAAATGGTAAACTGGCCCTGATGGTCTAGACCTTGGGGATTCAGATCTACCTAAAATATGAAAAACATACCTCTGTTTTTGTTACATAGAAAGTGTTTGTGTAAAGCACATGCAGTTTTGTGCTTGGCATTTAATCACAGGATAGAAAAATTAAGCCAAAAAATTCAGAGGGCTCAACTGTCTTTAGGTGTCACTAAAGCAGATGTAAGTAATATCAAGAATTTCCATTATTTACTACATCTAATCCAAATACAGGAATAAATTTAAAAGTTTAGAATCACAGAAGACTAGAGTTTTGAAGGTAAACATATCATTCAGCTTTCTTTTACCACAAAGGAAACCAGAAATCCAAATTTATCATAGATAGGTAACACTGATGGATAGAAGTAGAATTTTAAAAGCAATAATTTAAGATTACACGGTTAAAAATGAGTTATGAAGCTCAAGGGAGGACCAAGAAAATCCAAATGGTCTTCAAAGTCTGGATAAAAGTGTAAAATTTTGTATACTGTTGGCCACTATCATCTACAAACACATCAATATCAAAAAGAGTGAAGAAGCTCCACAACAAAATCATGGTGAACAATAGTTCTCAAAAGTATTAGAGTCAACATTGTTACATAGTTATACTGGCTAAAAGACTTAACTAAATTGTGTATTTTAAAAATTCTTGTAACAAATTTTATATATAAGTTATTATCACTTACACAAGATGTACTCGTGTAGGGTATATACAGCAGTTTTCCAAGGAAAACACAAATAGAAATCACAACACAAAACTAAGGAAAAAAACAAACCACTGATAATAAAATAATAAAAACTCATCATAAAAGCTTTGGGAAAGTACACTTTCCAACAACCACTCTATAGAACTTGGGAACTAATTTGCAAACTTAATGCTTCTCAATTATCTATCCAAATACCACTTGTGACACATGAATGAGAAAGGGCATTGTTTTGTTAGGGATTCTCTTTTGTTTTCAGCACTCCAAGCACAAATGTATTGGTTCATTTGTTTCTTGCAATTCACTGGTCTGCTATGAAAAGTCAATAGTTCTTATCACTTAAAAGACCTATAGTGCTCATAAGTGCTTACCATTTTCACCACACAGATTCGTTAATAATAATTTTGATCACCATGTATACAACCTGTAATGATAAACCTCATATTCTAATCATCTAATAAAGTCAGAGAAATGAAACTTCAATGACCATGAACTTTTTGATAAAATAATGCTGAGAACTACTAACGAACCATGATATACAAGGTCTATTACTGAGATAATAGACCTGAGATAATACTGAGGCCTATACTATTGGGACTTAGCCAGGGATAGTAGAGCTATCAACAATATCTTAGGACTTTTGTATTGAGTTCTTGGTAAAAAGAATAGGATATATACCATTATAATAATTAGGCTTAAGAAGTCAAATGATCATCTGACTCATAAAAGAAAAAAATAATTTGGAAAGTTACATTCTAATAAAGCTGTTAGAGATTTTTTTTCTAGTTCTGTGAAGAGTGTCACTGGTATCTGAGGGAGATTGCACTGAATTTGTAGATTGCTTTTGGTAATATGGCCTCTTTAACAATGTTCATTTTGCCTGAACAGGAAGATGGGAGGTCTTTCCATCTTCTAGGTCTTCTTTGATTATTTTATTTGGTGTTCTGTAATTTTCACTGTAGAGATTTTTCACCTCCTTGGTTAGATTTATCCCTAGATGTTCTATTTGCTTTGAAGCTATTCTGAATGAGTTTCTTGATTTCTCAGTGACTACATGTATAGAAAAGCTTCTGATTTTTGCATATTGATTTTGTATCCTGCTATATAGCTGTATTTGTTTATCAGATCTAAAAATCTTCAGGTGAAATCTCCAGGGTCTTCTAACTACAGGATCATGTCATCTGTAGATAGAGACTATTTGAATTCTTCCTTTCCTATCTGTATCTCTTTTATTTCTTTCTCTTGCATAATTGCTCTGGCTAAAATTTCAACTACTAAATTGAATAGGAGTGGTGAGAGTAGACATCCTTGTCTTGTTCCTGAGTTTCCTTGTTCAGTATAATGTTTGCTTTGGTTTGCCATATATAATATTTATTATGTTGAGGTAAGTTCCTTGTATACCTAATTCCTTCAGATCCTTTATCGTGAAAAGATGTTGAATTTTGTCAAAGGTTTTTGTGCATCTTTTGGGTTGATCATGTGATTTTTCTTTTCTTTGATTCCATTCATGTGGTGTACTATATTTATTAATTTAATATGCCAAACTATCCTTGTGCTCCTGGAAGGACACCACATTGATCACAGTGTACTTTTTAATGTGATGTTCAATTTGGTTTGAGGACTTTTGCATATTTTCATCAAAGATATTAGTCATTAGTTTCTTTTCTGTCTTATCCAGTTGTGGTACCACAGTGGTACCTGCTTTATAGAATGAGTTTAGAAGCATTCCTTCCCTTTCTATTTCATGGGATAGTTTGAGAAACATTGGTGCCAGTTCTTTTTTAAAGGCCTGGTAAAATTCAGGTGTGAATTCATCCAATTCTGAGTTTTTCTTTGTAAAACAGAATGGTACTGGCATAAAAAGAATGTAGACCAATGGAATAGAATAGAGGACACAGAAATAAATCCATTAGCACTAGCCATGTGAGTTTTGACAAAGGTGCCAAAAACATGTTGGAGAAATGACATCCTCTTTAACAAGTGGTGCTGTAAAAACTGTACATACATATGAAGAAGATTGAAACTAGATTTCTTTCTCTCACCCTGTATAAAGGTCAACTCAAAATGGATCAAAGACTTAAGTATTTAAGATCAGAACTTTGCAACTGCTTGAAGAAAACAGGGAATACCTCAAGATAGGCACAGGCAATAACTTCGTGGATAGGACACAAATAGCTCAGGAAATTATAGCAAGAATCATCAAATAGAACTGCATCAAATTTTAAAACTTTTGCACAGTAAAAGAAACAATTAACAAAGTGAAGACACAGTGTACTAAATGGGAAAAAATCTTTGCTGGATACTTTTCCAACAGAGGATTAATATCCAGAATATAGAAGGAACTCAAAAACTTCACACCAAAAATGAATAACCCAATCAATAAATAGGATAATGCACTAAACAGATACTTCACAAAAGAGTATGGATGGCCAATAATTATATGAAAAAATGTTCAATATCTTTAGCCAATAGGAAAATTCAAATCAAAACTACACTGAAATTCCATCTCCCTCTAGTAAGAATGGCTATCAAGAATATGAAAACCAATAAATGTTGGCAAGGATACAGGGAAAAATAAACATACACTGTTGGTGGGGATATAGGTTAGTATAGCCACTATGGAAATCAGTATGGAGGTTCCTCACAAAACTAAAAATAGACCTACCATATGATCCAGCAGTACACTTACTGAGTATATACCTGAAGGAATTAAAGTTAGCATAGTACAGAGATATCCACATACCCATGATTACTGCGGCATGATTCACAGTAGCAAAGTTACAGATCAGCCTAGGTTCCTGTGACCAGATGAATGAGTAAAGAATATGTGGTGTGTTCATACACGTACATAGGAATACACCACAGTGAATCTTAACATTGTGTACATAAACAAGACTGGGATCCTAATTAGAATAAGCTATACTCCATGTTTATAAAAATATGTCAAAATAGATTCTACTGTCCTGTATAACTAAAAACTAAAAATAAGAGAAAAGAATTTCCAAAGAGAAAAAAGAAGAAAATATAGTATATACACAATAGAATATTACTCAGGCATAAAAAAGAAATAAATCATGTTATTTACAGGAAAACAAATGGAACTAGAGATCATAATATTAAGTGAAATCAGGCAGACTAAGAAAGACAAGTATCCCATTCTTTCTCTCATATGTGAAATCTAAGGTATTATGGTTTGGGTATAAGATATTTCCAGAAACCTCATGATTACATTATGAGAACTGTTACCTAATCAGTGCATTAATCCATTTGATAGATTAATAATCTGAAAGAACTACTTTGTAATAACTGTAACCAGACAAGATGTGACTGGAGGAAGAAGGACACTGAGTGTGCCTTTGGGGTTTATATTTTCTCCCTGGTCTGTGGAGCTCTCTTTTTCTGGTTGCCATGTCCTGAGCTATTTTCCTCTGCCATGCCTTTGGCCATGATGTTCTGTTTCCCCTTGGGTCCAGAGCTATGGAGTTGGCCAACCATGGACTGAAACTCTGAGTCAAAATAAACTCTTCCCCCTTTAAAGTTATTCTTGTCTGGTCACAGCAGTGAAAAAGCTAACTAAAACAGCATGTATGAATATGTCACAATGAAGCCCATTATTCCATATAATTAAAATGCACCTTTTTTTTTTCAAAAAGCTGTTACAGAAAGAAATGGCTACATCAATAATAAAAGCTAGTAAGAGAGGAAGGACTCCCAGGGGAGAGACAGTCATCTGACATCCATACCCCAGATACAGTTTAAAATCAACATAATATATGCATGACATATCTTAAGGCAAACATATATGAGCTATATCCAATAATTTATTTCTAAGTTGGAATACTAAAATATTCTTTTCCTTAAAGATTATTTTATACCCTATATAATAATACATAAATTATTTTTTGCTATTGTCAAAATTTACTCCATTTCTTCCAGATCACAACTGGAGAATCTCAACTCAATATTATAAATTGTATTGTCTAATACATAAAGGTTTTCCTACTAAATATCTTCCCCTTTAATCATTTTATCAATCTGAATGAGATGTAGAAATGGAGGAAGGGAAGGATGCAGTAGTGAATCTTTTCAAATGGCTACTAGGGATAAAGATGTTTTCAGCAGTCTTGAAAAGGCATCATCTAGGATTTTCATTTGGGAAAGGAGAAAAACAAATTCATGGTGGCTGATAAGACAGTGGCTTCTACACAATGATTACTCTTTAGTAACTTTATTGCAGAACTCATGTCCATCTGCATTCTGAGAAAGCTTCCAAGTCTACTTCTCACCATCTGTATCTAACAAGTCATGCAAATCACACAATTTTCTTCAAATATTCTGTTTTTAATTATGTTAAGGCTGTCTATATTACTGTAATAACTAATCATCAGAAATCTGAAATTTTATTAAAAATATTACTAGAAAGTTTTGAGAACAACTCTAATCTAAAAGTTGCCCACTTGCTCTAAGCTATTTTAAAATATTGGAGAATGTCAAAATGCCAAACCATCCTTTTCAGTTACATAGTCAAAGATCCATTTCAAATGTTTGCTATTTAATCCATAATCCACACAGGTTGCCCTTTGAAGAATTCTTTAAACATTACTAAAACAAAAAAAAATCACTTAAACGAAAGAAAATACCCTTCATTCTTGAAAATATACCTCACGAATACCCAAAAGCAGAAGCATTTCACAATGAGCACATGAATGCGTATCTACTATGGTACTCATGGAGCACAAAGTCAGAAAAAGACACTTAGCAAACCAGGGAGACAATTCTACAACATCCACATCAATATCAGAAGACCCTCACACTTTTTCAGAGCAGCATTAATAACAAAAATTCAAGTAAGCTGAAATTGTGATAATTATAATATTTCAATTTATTATGGCAAGAAAAAAAGCATCAAGTTTATACATTAAATTCTTGGTCATAGTTTATTACCAGAGCCTGCTTCTTTTAGAATTTTTGCACCAGTAAACTAGCAAACAAAGAAAATCTCAACTAAAAAGGCACAGGAATTAAGTATTAAAATAATTCTGCCTTAAAATTTAATGTAATTTCTTGGAGATGTGACCAAAGGAGTTCTTAAATTTCAACCATGCTCACAACCCAAACTCAGTTGCTAAACACACTCCACATACTTATTATATGATGAAAATAAGGTGTTACATTTAATGACAACAAGAAAAAAATTGACCTCCTTGCCGAAAAGCAATCAGAAAAGGTCTTTTAGTTATAGTCATTTTCACCAAATCTGTCCCAGGCAAACATCTGCTCTATGTAAATATGTGTGCTTATTTATACACACATTTATATTTATACAGCTGAAAATCAATTATTAGAAACTACAACATTTATTTTCTCTAAATTTTTCATGCCTTGTTTAACATTCCTACACAAAGTGTATGCAGGAAACAGAAACTACAATTAGAATGATTGTTAAGAATCAGGCTTTGTTAACAAGGTTTAGAATAGCACACTCTTCTGTCCAAGAGTTTAACTGCAAATTGGTTAACAGTGAGGTAAAATAAGGGCTAACTACCAGTAGTCATTGTCTATGTACTTTATGCTTCCTTTTCATAGACATATTTCTTGATTAGCCAAAGGTAATGGGAAAAAATCTAATCAAGGAAAAGATTAATTGTAATAGAATGGAAACAGGTATAACATTCATTCTAGAAAATTATTTTTTCAAACCACAATATATATTCATAAAATTTAAAAAAATATATTTTTCATGTGTGGAAAAGCATACAGCAGTTTATAAAAGAGACAATTAAGGTAGAGGATTCTTGACACCAGGCCGGGGCCAATACTGCATTTCAGGAGCATTTTGAGAATTTTGAGTTTTAAGTAATCACAATAATTGTGTTACTGAATGACTGTTAAATCAATGTCTGAAACAATCTCACACAATGAAGAATTGCTCATATTACAAGTGACTTTTTTTTTATTTGACAGTGTTTATTATTAGTAATTCCAGAGAAGCAAGTCAAAATTATTTCATGAGACACTGCTAATCTTCTAAAATTACCAAACTTAAGAATATGATAAACTCTAATTTTATATTTAAACATAATTTTTATTTTAGGATAATTTAAGATATATAGAAGCTGTAAAAATAGTATTAAGAGTTCCTGTATACCCCTCACCCATATTCTATCATTAACATCTTATATTCCTTTGGTATATTTGTCACAACTAAGAAGCCAATATTGGTACACTGCTATTAAATTAAACCTATTAAATTAGAATTTCATTACTTTTTTTCCTAGTATGCTTTTTCTTTGCCATGATACTAGCAAGGATACCCTAATAACCATTAATCATCATGTCTCCTAGGCCTCCTCTAATCTGTTTCACACAATTTCCTTGCTTCCATGATCTTAACATTTTTGAGAAGTACTGACTGGTCAGATATTCTTTCAAATGTCCTTAATTTGGGGTGTGGTTAATGTTTTTCTCATGGTTAGAATGGTGTTATGGGTTTGGGGGAAGAGACCAACAGAGTGCCATCCTCATCACATCCTATCAAGGGTACACTACATTGAATTTTTAATGTGAGTATATATGTTATATTGTCTATGAATTTTATTTCAGGAGACATAAAAGAGTTGTTGGGTTCTAAAAGATTAATGTATAAAAAAGAATAAAATACATCACAATGTGTGTATCACAATGTGTGTATCTATTTGGATTATGATTTTTAAAAAACTGTATGAGAACTTATAACATTTATGAAACCAGAAATTTGAACTAAATACTGATGATATTAAGGAATTAATTTGGTGTGATTAAATACTGGTATACTTCTCTATCTATTATTCTGCTTTATTTATTTTCTGTGTGTTAGTTTTCAGTATAAATATAAGAATTACCTGGCAAAAGCAGACTCATTTAAAAAAACTTCAAACATAAGAAACTAATGTCTTTAAACATAAAATCAGAAATATCTTAAAATTAATGGAGATGGAAATTTATGGTATTACTTCATTTTTCTATTACCAGAATGCTTTTTAACATAGCATATCAACAATTATTTCAAGGAAAGTGATGAAATTCTAGAAAATAATGAGCACTTTAGGAGAAAAAAAGGTGTTTTAAATAATCAAATGGACAAGGCTAATACAACTTCAAAATATGATAATTACCATATTTCATAGCTGTTATTTTTAAAAAGTGTCTATTGTCTTGGGTACTGTAACATCTTTTATAAATATTATAACTTCAAACTATTTTCTGCACAATAACACTTTAAATTGTTTTCAGTTCTTTAAAATTTCTAGTCTAAAGCAAGCTTACCACAATTCTACTAAAAGAAAACAAAGAGAAATAGAAAGCATCATCTTAGTACTGTCACTCTAAACAAATCCTACTTTAGGTTCCTGTATATGTACTCAGATATATATTTAGATGCATATATAAAACTATATGCAACACTTCAAAATATAATGTAAACAGAACTGAACTTTTCATTATCATTTTACAAATACTCAACTGATAAAACATCCCTAACTCAACTTGATCACTCCATATTTTGTATTTATTTCACAAGTTTTTGATTAATTATGATTCAACTTTCACTAGCACTTCAGGTTACTTTTGTGAATTACTAAGCTATCATATCATATCACAATCTGGTCTACAATAATGATTTTCAAACAAAGCGATTTTAGGAGACCAATTAACATTTGGTAGATACATAAGGGTTTCCAAGATATAGAAATGCACTGAAAAATGTCTGTAAAAACATTTATGGAATGCAATGCTAACCAATGATCAGTTAATCTGAAAAAATAAGTCATTTCTAATAAAATGTGAATCACTTATGAACATCTTTTATAAGGAACCATGTACTTTTATTAGTAATTCTTGGAGTACCAAATATCTCCTTAGCACTGAGTTGATAGAAGTAATGAACTGAGCTAGGTTTTTTAATGTAGGTACATTCTCAATTTGGGTGGAAAGGGGACATCAAATTCCTCACTATAAAATAAAAAAGCTGTCACCAAGACTACACTTGTGTGTAGTACCTTTTTTATTAGCTAGAGTCCTATTCCGAGTAGAAACAGCTCACCATACACACATTCTGTTATATGTCAAATGGACCCAGCAACCTTCACCTTAGCAGACACTAGAGAAATTAGGCCTGATGGAGAAGACATCTACCTTTCTTTAAAAAGTATTTCCAGAATTCCTTTCATGTCACATCTACCTCTGGTAGAAAGGCATGGTGGAAATATTATGTACTTTTGAATCAATTACAAATCAACCAAATGGTCTAATAAAAACAAACACCTATTCAATAAATATTTGAATATATATAGGACAATTCATTCAACATTTCTAAGCAAAAATCTCTCTAAGCAGAAGTCTCTTCATTTGTAAAGTATAGATAATTCCAATATTTCAGGGCTAGGATAAGCATTAAAGATAATGTAGGGAAAGCACCTATGACAGTATGTGGCATGTAGTAAGCACTTGTGATTTCTGCCTCTAAAGATTGCCAAAACAACTTATTCCTTAATTTAAAAAATCTGATATTTATCATGCACTTACATACCAGGCATTGTTTTAAGCATATCATCACAGAAAAACTTAGAAATACTATTTAAATTGGTGTTTCTATAGGTAATACTGCCACTCCCATTTTGTAAAAATGAGAAAATCCAGATCTACACCAGACCTCTACTGATTTGTTTCAGGAATTATTTGAAAAAAACATGTTGCAAGCCTGTTTTTAAAATAGTAGATGTATTTAAAACAAAATTTTAAAATTCAAGCAAACAACAAGAAGAAGAGGAGAATATGGGCAACATAAAAAAGAGCAACTAAATAAATGCATATTTTATCCAAAGACTATCCAATCTACCCAACAAGACTAAGAACATTAATATATAACATAGCTTTGTGTGCTACACTTGATATTAGTTATGTAACTATGCTTTTGTCATATATTAATGTTAGTGCTTGTTTTGGTTTATTTAATAAATCTTGGTTTTGAAAGCAATTTTATGTTGTGCCAAAATACGCAATAGATGAACATCTAAAACCAAATTATTGTATGTTAGTAAAATTTATACTTTAATGAACTTATGCAAATACTGACAAACCCTTTCTTTCCTGAAATTGCAAGTATAATGTATGAAAACTTCTATTAGAATTATAATTAAAAATGAATAAGAAATTAAATATGTCTTTAAAATTTTAAAAATTTTATTATCTTGAATAGTTGTGAGTCAAACTGGGTACTATTTGCAATTCATAGTTATCACTAGCTAGAACACTAAAATGCCTGAAGATGTTTTAAGAGTTTAAAAAAAGCAACATAACTATGTTAAGGTCTTAAAATTTTCACTTATTTTGTTTTGTATTTTAACAATTATACAGTGAAGAGGGGTCAAACTGTATTAGAAAAATCTTGATAATTTGTTTACCAGTGATGTCTCCTAGCATGTAATTCACAAAAATTGCACATGGGACAACTGTTTCAGCAAGTTATGCTTTACAAATAACTCTCTACATATGTTCTTAAGAAGTACTCTTCAAAAAGTTAAGTCAAAATAAATTTATACATAATTTTAAAACTTTAAATTATTTTTAAGTCAGAGAGTGATGGAAAATTACACACAAAAATATTGATTGAAGGTGAATTTTAAATACCTTAATTTTAATCCTATTAATAAAAATGCAAATCCAGCACTAAATATAATAAAGAAGATAACAGTTTTCATTAAACTAAGGGGCTATTTTTCCACTTTATGTCCATAATTAACAATTAAGGGATAGTTTATTCTCATAACAGAAAAATAAATATTTATATGAAAACAATGCATTTTATCACTATCATTCTACCATGTGTTCTAAAATATATAGATTTTTTAAAATACCAAAATAAAGAAATTAGAAAATTTGAATGAAAGAAAATAAACAAATGCTTAGAATAAGAGGTACATTTCCATTTTTAAACTAGTAAGTATCTGCTGCTGCCCTATTAAGTGACATAAACAAATGATATTTCCACCATGTTTATAATATTTATGGCATAAATACAAAAGTGTCATTAGTTCATTAAAATTATCAACATTTTGTTATAAAATGAGTCTAAACCATGATTTAAATCATTGAATTGGCTAGAGCAACAAAATCCTACTTCACACTGTATTCTGGCACACAACGTCCAAGTTGGCACAGAAGTATCCATTATAGCACTATAAGGGACATTATGTGTATTGTCTTTTAGGAAAACAGATTTGCTGACAGACCAATAATCTGTGAGTAAATTAATTTATTTCTTCACTCAATATTTTCTGAGTGCCTATTTCATACCAGATACTTCCTTATACATTGTTACAAAAAACAAATCGGGCCCCTGCCCTCATCTAGTGCAGGAGTTAGACATCAATCAAATAATCGTACAAATTAATGTAAAAGTATAACTGGCAGATGGGACACAGAAGATACATATGGTACTAGAAGAGCATATAACTGAGGATTTGATGTGATCTGGAAAATAGACAAGGCTTTCCTGATGTGTAGGAGGAAAAGCTTGAGATCTGAAGGCTGAGTAGGGATTAACTAGATGAAGAAAATAGGGAAGAAGAAATACATGAAGTTCAAAGGCCCAGTGGTGGACAAACAGAAAGACTGAAAGGCAGCCAGCATAGTCAGTGCTGGACATCTATCTAGCTTACCTCATAGGCAATAACCAAACCTTCAATGGTGTCACAGCCATGTAAGGACTTCGATCTTCATCATAAAAACAATCAGAAGCTATCAAATTGTTTTAAACTGATGAAGGTGAAAAGTGAGAGAATAGAATCAGTTAAGAATCATTCTTAAGGAGTTCACCTTGATTGAAAATTTGTGGATCAAACAAATAAAACAAAATTAATATACTGTAATTATCATGACCTTGACAGAAAACAGGATAGGTTGTATTTTGCCCTTCGGAATGATAAGAGATTAGGGGAAATGGAGCACACTAATTTTTACCAGTTCTAAACTTACCTAGCATTTCTCAAACTTTTCCACATATGTACACATAACTGATGAACAGAATGTACTCATAACCCTGGAGGTCCAGGGAATGCAGCTTTAAACAGCCTGCTGCAAGCCTAAAATTCTTGTCAATGCCTCTGGTCTCATCTTTAAAATCATACTGATTTTGCTCTATCCATCAGGGATAATAATATCCACATTTGATTTAATATGAAAATAATGTTTAAAATGCTTAGCAAAAATCAACTCTTCTGTTAATTTGGCTTTCACAACCACAGAAATATACCATTTTGAGGAGTACAGACCTATTGATATTCATGAAAACTGTGAATTTACCCACTGAATGTCATTCAACCCAATAATGTCACATTGAAGAGCACACTTGGTTTTTGGTAAGACACTTAACCAAGACAAAAAAAATCATAAAAAGCAAAAAGTTTTAGACTCCATTTTTTTAAACTTACCATCTCTCCCTCCGCCCCTTTTAAATTAGTACAGATGTTCCATCCTTCTACTACTCTTTATAGAAGGTAACACTTCATGTTTCACAGTTAAGTCTTATGTGTGAGGTACTGTAAGGAAGTCACACCAAAAACTAAACGTAATTAAGAGTAAATTAAGCTTTAATCTAAAGTTACTCTGCTATAAATGAAAATGGTAATTTATCATTGCTTTAAGAACAGTATTAATATCTCCATTCTTCACATAAGAATATGGATCACTAAACGTCTAAATAACATTAATGATGTAATTAATCTTCAAAATAACTCATTTTAACATTATTTCCAAATTATTCCTGAGAAATGGATTTGAAACAGCTGTACCAATTCAATACACATTCTTTGTGGGCTTATTTTTGGCAGCCAAAGTTTTATAATGTGGTATTTATTTAAACTCAGGACATGATGAGAGTTTTATTGTCTCTGTGAAATGCAGATTTGTTCTTGTACTTTTTTGCCACCTACTCACACTCCTCCCTCACTTTACCCCTTGTGCCTACCTCTCCCCTTCAACCACACAAACCTAGATAAGTTCGTCTGGTTAATCACTCCATTTCAATGCCAGAGTCTTTTGCTGTACCTCCACAGTTAGGATATATCCCTCTTAAACAGCACCTTAATTATATAGTTTAAATAGTTGCTAAAACCTCACCCTCCACATGTGCCCCTTTCATGGTTCATAACATTATCTTCTCTTTCTACCAGTGCTGTAAGCATAATGCAACTTTTTTTTTTTTTAATTTACCCAGTGTACTAGTTGGTGCATGTCTCTGCCTTGGCATAGGTTTGTAAATGTCATTGTCATTCCTCACAGAGGCTAATTTCTCCAAACCAGAGAATAATTTATTTAAGATAATCCATTAAAACATCTTTCATGAAGATATACTAAGTAAATAATATCTGAGGACTAGAATACATACACAAAAATATATTCTTTCTTGCTAATCATGACTAAATCATGTGTTAACCTAAGGAGCAAATGTTAACAACACCTTAAGTAAAAATTTTTGTGAATTAAACATATCAAAATGGTAAGTGTCTTGTTTACATAAAATGACAAGAATTCCTGTTCCAAAAAAGTGTCAAATCCAAAAGAGATGACTGTTGGTGCCTATCTAGTCAAACTGCAACTGAAAAACATCTAATTTTTCAAAAGGAAATGATAAACCAATTTGATCTATTGTTCAACATATTTTCTTAAAGTCTTTACAGCTTCAATTTCCTGCCAGAAACTTACTTCTGTTCTCTCCCTCAAGACACTAAAAATTTTGACATTTTTCCTTTATCAAATTGAGATAAATTTCAACCTATGCTCTGAGTCCTGTGAGAGGGGCAAAATAATTACTAAAGAGCATTGTACCTGTCAAAACTTCTTTGCCTTCCTTATCAGAGACATTCTCCTTTATAGCATATATCTTTTATACTGAATGGACCTTATTCCTTGACTACATTTTCCACTATTATACAGATGCATGCAAAATATTACTTTTGTTTCTATACCTAAAATAATGTATTTCATTTTCTATCCTCAAGATGGCTGAGTCATCGGGATAGAAATTAGAAGTCAGGGAACGTCTCTTGAAGAAAATGGTTTATAATAAACAGGAAGGAGTAGCACAGTGATTATGGAATATGCTGAGAAAAGGCTATCGTAAAATTTAAGGGATTATAACAATACAAAATTGGTTAAAGCTAAATCACAGAGCCGATAAGACCAGCAAAGCAGGGACTGTTGGTTGACTCCAGAAATCATAATAATTTTATTTGACCCAGAACAAGAATAAAGACCCCTAGAAGAATGTTGTGCAGGAAGCTGGTCCTAGAAAATATCTACATTAGTTATGCGACTATTTTGAATGAGTCTCAAAGTTGGAAATGCTGTGAGAAGAAAACTTGAATTATTGGGTGTGATATGCAGAAGGAAAATTAATGATAAAATTAATAACAGGAGCCCTGAAGTGTTCAGAGATTTTTTGTTATATCACAGTAAGCAAAAAAGTAGAGGACTGGTGACTCAAACAAATGCAAATTATGAAGTATTTCTAGGTTCTGCAAGTGAACACAAAGGATTTGAGAAATAACTTGTTTTAGAGTAATGAAATAAGCAAAAAAGTAGAAAGTTATTGGTCTACTTTCCTATCTGTGGCTTTTTAGAATAATTTGCTCAGTTTTAATTATTTTAAAAAAATATGTTTTAAAATTTTATCAAAACTATAAGAGGACTGAATGCAATTTGCAATTTAAGGCTGGTTTCAAATGCTAAATGGCATTTGATTCTTTCCAAAAATACTTTTATGAAATTAGCTTGAAGGTTTATAAAATCTTTCTAAATAGCCAGAAGTACTTTCAGAATAATCTGGGATATAACTAGTTATTTTACTGACTCATAAGAATTTTGTGTATTTACTGGAAATTACATTGACAATGTGTCACATTGAGTTTTTATTGTCAATAGAAAATTTGGTGAGTATTTGATTTTATAAACAGTGAAGTTGGGTGAATAAAAAATGCAAGCCTTTGCTCATATCTTTACTAATAATTAAAATAAATTTTATATTTACATCTCCCTCAAATCCATTTAAAAATAGGTCAACATTAATTGCAATGTATAAATGGTCTTTCATAATCTTGAATCAATGCTACCTGTCAGCACATTTTCCTCTTCATTTTCTTCCCTGATGAGTGTGTTTCCATACCACTTCTATTAGTTGTCTAGAACCATATATATAATGTATATATACATATATACATATATATGGTCATATCTATCCTTTAATGATTGCTTTCTGTTTGGAGAAGAGAAAAATATCCTAGAAAGAACACAAAGTATGTACCTTACTAAACAGAGTTATAATTATTTATAATTGTGACCAGATAAAAGGATATACTAGATGCTTTAACATTAAGGGTGATGAAACTGTCCCATTAGGAGCATGCTCTGAAGAACTCCCATAATGTTGCAATTGTGCAAGAGCCTTATGCATTTATAGCACTGCCTTTATAGCACTACATATTATACAACACTAAATGAGTTTTAATCATCTCCAAGTTGGGACCTAAATTAGCAGTTAACTTTTAAACATTACTGCATCTGAGAAAAGGGTGAAAAGTATTTTTTAAATGTCTTTTGCTAAATTTTACTTGGAAAAAAGAATATAGAGGGGAAATTAAGGTAGTAGTATAAGTTACAAGTTGAGGAAATGTTCATTTCATTCAATTATTTCTTAAAATCTCATTTTTATATCATCTCAAATCAAATTTATATGAATACTGTGAACATTTTAGCAGAAAGAAGTTTGGGATTTGAAATAGGTAATTACATTAGTCAGTCTCTTCCAGTCTTTTGCTGGACAAAGACACACAAATTCTATCCTGGCTACCTAAATAAGCTTTACTAGTAGCTCTAAAATGCGTCACCAACAGGTATGAAAACAAGTTAAAAATAATGGGCACTGAATATCACAGCTAACAATGTTAGCCTAACTTTAAAGAAACTACCTTTTAGGCTGCAGAGATTTTTAAATTATTAGTGTACTGGAAAACTAACAATGTGTGTCAGATTATGTGCATCATATGCTGCACTTGCTTCAGTGGACCTAAACTGTGGAGAGAAGGGAAACTGCAAGAATGTAACTGGGTGGGAGGTGAAGAAGATGGAGTATACTGCACTCACTACAATCCTCATGAGAATTTGTGAGAGGTAGTCTATGAAGCTCATGGAATCAGGATAGCTTGTCTTTGAATATTTCAGCCATAGATTCAAAGAAACCTTTCAGACTTTTTAAAAGGGATTTTAATTAAGCATTCTTCCTTCCTACATATACTCTAGCTCTTTCTTCGATGACTTAGAAATAGAGAAGACAGATGTTTTTATCTGAGAAAGAGGGAAGGGGAGTGAATTGGTGGGAATCTAGGAAGGTGGAATTTCAATAGCAAATATGGAAAGAGAACAAGCAGCAGAAAAGATGGGCCAGCCACTGCAGGACTCTGTCTTAGTCATCTTTATAACCCCCATGGCACCTTAGCACAATGCACCGCACACAGGGGGGCAGTAGATAAATAATGAATTAGGTTTAATTCAATTCACTCACATTTATACTGTGCTTTGCGGTTACAAAGCCCTTTCCACATATTAGAAGAGAAAAAGTCAATGAGGAATAAAGGGGCTAGAATGGGATAAAATTAAAATAGATAAAGAAAAATCTACAGTAATAAGCAAAAGATAGAAAAGGTTCAGAAAAAGAAAGGGAATAAATTGAGTTTCTCCTTGTCAGTTTCAACCCTTTCCAATCATCACAGTTTTCCTACTGAAGTACCTGGGGCTTAGAAAGTATGACTGCTAAGCAAGCCCAAAGAAAAGGGGCTCCCTCACCTTCAGAAAGGGCATTTTCAAAGATAAGCCTAACTGATCTGACTAGAGTTCGTGCTCAGGTATATAACCTCAAGCAAAGCTCTAACATTCCAAGTGTCTTCCAATCGTGGCCAAGGGATTCCTTTATTCCATTCCTCCACTGCTCAGCATTCCCAAAATCTTGGGGAAGAGGTGGATCCTAGGAATGGACTGGGGAGGCTTTCTACAACCCCCCAAAATCAGACAACAGAGGGAGGTAGTGAGGCAAGATAGCCCAGGGACTAGAGAAAAAGCCCACGTTTGCGACTAAGAGGATGAATGTCTATGACTGTAGTTGTTGAAACTGCCAGGGGCAAAAGGCAGTGGTAAGGGCTTCAATATGGAAGAAATGAGAGGTGTACTTGAAGGCGTCTTACAACTGGCGTTGAGCCCCTAACAAAAAGCCACCAGATCCAAAGCCTCAAGCGGCCTGAATCTTGGCAAGCAGAGGGCAAGCGAGGATGCGCAGGAAGGAGCCCACACAAAACCAGCGCCTATGCTGTCCCAAGGGAGGCATGTTTTCCCCACTCTGAAGTAGCGTGTCTCCTGAGAATTATCTGCCCAACATGGGGGAGGGGGTTCCCAGCTCCAAATGGGGGCGACCGCGTCCTGGCCCCATTATGCGGGCTTAAAAGTTGCCAGGAGAGTTGGCGCTACACACACCTGGCAGGGGTAGCCACCAAGGGGGCATCAGGTTTCCCAGGAACAAAGAGGTCCGCAAAGAGGAGACTACGGAACCAGGTCCTTGACGGGGGCGGGGGGCTCTCCCTGAGATGGGAGACCGGGGTCGCCACGTCCTCCCGGCCTTCGGGGACGCCGAGGGGAGAGTGGAGTGGGCAAGATTCGCCTCGCCAGGATTCCACCACCCGGCTTCCTGCTTCCAACCAGGTGGCGCCCGCCACCCTCTCTCTCTCCGCGCCCCTCTGGCTGGAAACAAAAGGAGCCCGGGGACCTTGAGCCCCAGTCAGCCTCTAAGGAACCCCGCCGCCACCCAGCATGCCAGGATAAGCTGGTGAAAGGTTCGATGGCGGGCTGTGCCTCCGAGGGCGCCCCTCCCTTCCTCCCTCTTGCCGGGACCCTGCGCCCTCCCCACAGCAGGCATTACCTTTCATCCAGTCCACTACTTGACTCGGAGACCATTTGCTCACAGGTTCCATTATCAGAGCCATGGGCACAGGGTTGGTTCCGCGTGGGGCGCGAAGCTCAGGCACAAAACGAAGTCAGCAACCTGAGCCGCCCTCAGGTGGGGTCCGCCGCAGCCTCCCAGTGTCAGTGGCACGAGGAAAGCGGCTTTTGTGTGTCGGGTCTGGAGGCTGCAATTTCTCTTAGCCCGCAACTGGGAGGAAAACGCGCCGGGGTGGCGGCTCCGCGCCGGGTCTGCTCAGTCCCAGCTGAGGCGGCGGCCGTAGCTGCCGCTTCCGCCGCTCCGCTCCGGTCTCCGTCCCGGCGGGGCTTCAGTTCATGGTTTGCGCTGCCAAGAGTCGCGGGGTTGAGGGAAGGAACCGCTGCCGCAGGTCCGCAGCCAACTTGCCCGCTCGCCTCGCGCGCGGGAGTGAAGCCCCCGACACGACGAGCTGCCTGGCGGAAATGACGAGGGGCCTCCTGCCACCCAAAATATCTCTCCGCAGCCCTCGGGTGCGGGGCGCGCGCGCCACGAGCCCCCCGCCCGCTCACTGCCGCGCGGTCCCGCCTCCGGGGCCGACGGCAGGCACGCGAGGCGCGTGCGCGTGTCGGCACGAGGCCGGAGCCCAGGGTCTGTCTAGCAGGCAGGCAGGCAGGTGCCGGCAGCTTGCAGCCTCGCGTTCCCGCCCTGGGGGCCGCCCGGGGACAGAGGCGTGCAATGAGCGCGTGCGCGGCGGCGGCAGCGGCGCAAGCCCAAGTCTGAGCCCTGGGTCAGTCAGTCAGGTGCGGGCGTGAGGAGCGAGGCTCTGAGGGGCCTTTGAGGGGACGTGGCGGCGGTGGCAGGGAGCCCACCAGTTGAACTGTGACAGCTGAGGAGGTACCTGCGGCCCCGTCATCGAGGAGAGGGGGGACTCCACTGAGCGCGGGGTTACCACGGGAGCGCGGGGTTACCACGGTAGCCCGGGCTTTCCTTGCTCTCGCCCTCCCTGCTGCTGAGTGGGTTCCTGAGGTGATTCCGGAGACCCGCGCACTCCTGCGGAGATGGAGGCGTGAACTGCCATGGACGGGAATCGGGCTCCGCCGGCCAGAAACGCAGAGATGACGAGGCAGGAGGGCCAGTGTTGAATCTGCCCTGGGTCATAAGCTGAGTCTGGGAAGTGGGTGTTGAGGCTGTCACCAGCAAGTTGATTGTCCCTGTGATCCTGAGACAGATTCCCCCATGTACCTTTTCAAAGGGCTCTGTTTCGGGTTTTCAGCCAACTCCTCAAACACAGAGCTCCCAGTATCTATTTTAGAGGATGTCATTTGTGTTCAAATGTTCTTATGTAAGAGCCAAAGGGTAACAATAAGATTTAAAATGAATGACAAATTGTAAACAACATGATTCTTTAAACCTTCTTTTCTTACCCAGACTACTCCGCAACCCTTAGTAAAATACAGTTTGCCTGATGAGGCTTCACTTTAAAAGACAAATAATCCTAGAAAGTAGAGAAGCAAACTCTCTACCACCATTATAGGAGTTTTCTCAGTATAATTCTTAAGTAGCTCCACTGAGTAAAAGAATAAAACTTTTTATTTCTATAATCATTTCAATAACATCAATAGGTTTTGCCAGTTCCCGCAGTAACCATTTTCTCTAGCTCAATTTGATGAGATGTCAGAACTGTCACTTTCTTCACTGGGCACAGTTGATGACCCCTCTCCCACATGTACACAAAGAGCTGACACAGCAGTAGTTAATATCAATGTTTTCATGCTAGTGATACAAAACAAAACTTAAGAAGCCTGTATTTGGGCTTGTTGTTTACCTTTCTAATAATCCACATTTTATAAGTGAAGAATTAGAGAATAATTTAGAAGATTAATCAGGTCTACATACAGGATCTTTAATAATCTAGATCTTGTTTGTGCTGTATAGTATTTTCTTGATTAACCAAGTGCAAAAGATATTGTATTTTGCATATATTCCAATTGTGTAGTATTTATAGAAAAACATTTCCAGTGTCTAATTTATGAAGTAGCTTTACTTTAAAAATATAATGGCTACATTGTGAATTGTTAGTGGTTACAGTTGTGGATCGATCTTAAAAGTACTTTTCCAGGGACTGGGGATATGGCTCAGTGTTAGAGGGCTTGCCTAGCATGTGTAAGGCCCTGGATTCCATCTCAATCACTGGGGGAAAAAAGATCATTAACTAAAAAAACTAATAATAATAATAGTAGGAATTTATTGAGCAAGGTGCCAAGCACGTTACATACATTTTATCTTCCGAACAGGTTCATTATTAGCCACATTTTACAGATGAGAAAACCTTAACTATCACATCCACTTCCTGTCCCTAAATCTATTAGACATAGTTTCATAAATGTTGAATAAATTAATGATAAGCCTTAAAAAGGTTAATTTGTCTGAAGTCATGATACATGATTTTACACCAAGTTAAAGTTATTCCAGAAGATGAACTTTGAAAAAAAGAGTTTGTATCAGTGTCACAAAATGAACAGTTCAAGTGAATGGAAGATCCACTGAATGTTAGCTGAATATATTTCATCAGAATGTCAATTACTAAGAAATATGAGAGTCACTGTGAGTGTTCCTGACTAGTACCTAACCAGTAACTGTAAGGATGTAGGAACTGACCAAATTTGGCTAAAAAATCAAACTTGCACATGGGCTTGCATGACAAGCAACCATACTGTGGATCATGTTGCAAGCAAGTTCAAAAAGAGATATTTCTTGCATGATGAGTGAAATATCAGTCAAGATAAACACCAAAGACTAGGATACAGTAAAAATAAAAGGTGTGGATTTCATGAAAAGACCAGTGCCAAAGAAGATGGAGAAAAAAGATCCCAGAGAAAGGGGATTTTGAAAGAGATCCTATATCATAATGAACTTTTACATATTTCCCTCCCATTTGTGTTATGGTAAGGGATTTATTTGGCCTAGTCATCTAAAATAACTAAGTCTAAGAAGTAAGCATGAACCAAAATGTGGGTGTGGAGTTATATTAGCTAATAGATTTCACCAAGGCCTTATGTATTTGTCTTTAATCCTGCTCCCTGAGGTGTCCCCCACAAAACAGCATTTCCCTTTGATTTTCACAATATAATCACAACATTATTTCACTTAATCTGTTCAGAACACAACTGGTTTTTCACTTTAAATATTCTTGATTAGGGGGAATAAAAGGTCTGAATTATTGTTGCTTTCACTCTTTTATTCTTAACTCCAAATGACTCAGCTACCTCTTTCTTGTGTTTTTCTTCCTACAACTTTTCAAATAAGCTAGCTTTTATATTCTTTTGCCTATTATTCAAAATTCAACACCTTGATCCATTTTTGTAAATATAGTATAATGTGATTCTATACAAACTTAAGCAGTTTAACTTTTACTTTTCTAAATGCACCATAGAATCTCAAAGATTAGTGAAAAAAGTATGTTATTATGAAACACATATTAAAACATAATTCACTAAATGGTGTGATGTCACACATACTTCAACAGTCTAGATATAAAAGCCAAACTAAATCTTTGGAAGCAGCCTTAGATTTTTTGGAAGCAGGCAGAATAGAAATATTAACTTAATTAAAATAATTGGAGACATAACTTTAGAGATGTTTGCAACCATGTCAAAATTAATCATTTGAAATATTTCTTTTTTATCTTTTGTTTCTTAAAATGATCTCTTAATCCAGTTTATGCCAGTATTTAGTTTTATCTTTTTACTACTCTCCCTCTAGATTTCAATAAAATTAAAATATTTTGACCAAAATAGTCTCTGTTAAGATTTTATGGTATAGTAATAATTCTAAATAGTTTTTAGATATAGAATTTAAAAATGGTCCACTAACTGGAATCTGGGTGCTCCATGGATTTGACTTTTAGGAATTAGAACAGCTAGGAAGGGAGGGAAACTTCCACTGGAAGAAGGACTTTCAAGAGTTTTTCCTTTTGGGACCAAATTGAGGAGAAAATAATGTAAATGTTTCTCCTGGAACTGCTAGCTAAGGACCTCTGACTTATCCATTTTCCAAACTAGGCTAAGGGTCTTAATCTTCACTTACCATTTCTTCTGCATAGACACTTGCTCTGCACTGGACTTCAGATCTGCCACACAGACATGTTTTAATGTTTTTAGTTATTTAACATTTAGACAAAATGTCTTAAAGTTAGTTCCCTTCCTGGTAATTTCCCCAGGAATTAGATTTTGTATGTTTGCTAAATCTAGCTTTAATTTCTAGATTTTTGCGTTCTTAGGAATAATGTTTTATTATGTTATTTTTTCTCTTTTGTCTTCTGCTTTTGAATGGGTTGATCACAGCACAGAATAATTGTGTGAGTAGTCCATGTTCTAAAATAGAGAAAAGGATAGAAGCCCCCTTTTTTCCCCACCGAATTTTATATTGACCTTTCATATGATTTCAAAAGCAGGTATTCCATGCTGGCTCAAGGTGTATCCCTTGATCAGAAAAATTATCTAGGCAATTCTAATAAGACTAATAGTGATAGAACACAGATTATTCCTAGAAAAAATATGGAAAACTTTCTCCAGAGGAAGTTCAGCATAATTGCTGGGAAAATATTATTTTCTTCCAAGGTAATATAGTTAACAACTATGAATTAAGAACTAAAGCTTCTGATATAACCAATCACCTGATAGTAATCTACATTTCCAATCATTAGAGAAGCAAGTAGGAAGAAATCTTAACTGTAAATGGGCTTTCAGTGTATTGCTTAGGACCAAATCTCCCTATAGATTTTAAAGGGGAGAAGAATCTGAAGAAAATAATTTTTCACAAGTTTATCTGGAGAAAATAATTTTCACAACTTTATTTTTCTTCTACCTTTTCTCATAGCCTATCTATGTATATATTGTATTCACATGACTCTATCATATGATAACCCTTCTTTTTTAATATTTAGTAGATTTTTTTTTGCCTCTAAGGTAAACTGTATTACATCAAGACATGAATTATCTTGACCAAGATTTAAAGCACTCATCTTTGGGTAAAGAGAAATTGGCTTAAGTTGAGGTTATATCAATAGTAGACTCTTTTCAGTGCTCATCCATGCCGTATTAATCACGTATTAATCAGAGCCCATCAAGATAATTTTCTTAACAGACAAATCCCTAGCCTACCCAGGAAGTCTAAGATGCATTTGGCCACTATTAGCAAAGAGCATGTAAACTCATTATTCAGCAATTTTTTGTACCATCATGGTGGTGGCTCATGTTGTATCCCTTGATAAGAAAAAAAAATTGATTGATTTCGAGGATGCAGATGGCCAAGATACTTTTGGATTGGTAGGCAAAACACGAAAATTCACAGTTAATATGATAGAATGATAAGTGCAATGGGAGAAATGTTTAGTGCTATGCAGGGAGGAGTATCTAAAAGTTAGAGGGAAGACTATGGAGAGTATAATGCCTGTTTTAGGTATTAAAGGATGACCAACAAGCAGAATGCAGAAGAGGGCTTTTAAGCAGAATACTGAACAAAGTTATGGAGTATTACACATATAGATATCTGGATGTCTGGCATTAAAAACTAATGAGACGAATGGGCAACAATAAGATTCTGTAGAAAAAATACAAACTGTCTATGATAGAACCTTTTATGAAGTTATTTGGTCATATCTATACATTTATGTTTTATGTATACTACTGGCCATGGAAAGTATAGATTTGAGAGGGACAGGATGGGTAAATGTTAATTCAGAGTATGTTGTACTAAACAAGTGAAGGGGTGACTCAGGGCAGTGGAGTCGGGGATGGAGGGAAGATGATGGATTTAATAATTATCCAGGGGAACTTGGTGATAGACTGGACATGGGAGGTTAGGAAAAGTGCAACATCAGGACTGATTACCGGGATTCTAGCTTAGGTGAATGGGTAAAGTATTTCTTCTGTATATAAACAGACAAAATGAAAAGGAGAAAACTTGGGAAGAGGAGGTATTCTGTGGCACTTCTTGTGTTTTGGACATTCTAAGCGCGAGGCACCTGTGGAACAATCAGGATGGGATTCCCAGTAGACAGTTTCTGTATTCACATACAGGAATGAGAAACTCAGTATGGGCAGAAGAAACAAATTTGTGAGTCACTACTAAAACAGAAATATGAATGATAAAATGAGGATGTGAGATTTCCACTGAGGAGTTCCATGGAATGGAAAGAGAAAATAAATAAAAAGAAGAAGAACCAGGAGAATGCAGTGTCATGGTAGCCCATTAAACAAAAATTTTCAGGGAGTAAGGAGTGAAAAATTGTGTAAAGAGCAAAAATGATGCCATTCCAGTAAGAATTGAAAAAGAAATCCAGTGATTTCATCAGTTTGCATATTCCTCATGGCCTTATTAAGAACTATGAAAACTAGATGTCAGAAGGTAAGGCTTATTACATAAGGCATTAACTTGTGAATTCACAAGTTTATTTTTCTTCTACCTTTTCTCATAGCATATCTATGTATATATTGTATTCACATGGCTCTACCATATGATAACCCTTCTTTTTTAATATTTATTTTTTGGTGTAGATGGACACAACACAATGCCTTTATTTTTATGTAGTGCTGAGGATCGAACCTGGGTCCCGCCTGTGCTAGGCGAGCGCTCTACCGCTGAGCCACAGTCCCAGCCCCTGATGACCCTTCTTCAATTTACACATTACTACTTGTATCACTCCTTTCAGATGAAATCCTAGTTGCTAAAAATGATACCAACTCTTTCTTATCTAATTGTATTTTTATCACTTATAGAATGATGGCACCCTTTAACTGAGCTGAATTTGAGGTACTCATTCCTCATGAGACTGTAAGGAAAAAGCTCTTCCATGGCACCCTGTTGATCTTACACATCTCCACAAAAAGCCATGTAGGCAAATATCAATCACTAACAATATGATGCATGTTTCAGCAGGATGCCTAGTGATCCTCCCCAAAACAAAGAGTCTTGTGAGAAGATATCTTGAGTCCATTTGTCAACTTCTATCCTGGTTCTAATGAGGTGTGGAACCTTCTTTACTCCAACTCTAGGTACAGCTTCAGATTATAAAACTGTTTATCTGTAGTATAGTTTTCTTCTAAATGCAAGGATGACCCATCACTTGCGTTGTCTATCATCTGGTCCACTGGATTTGGTATTATCCTATGGGACTAGGGACACGAGGAGCTGCCACCAAACTGATCTTGCATTTCTATCTGTGTAAATAATAAACTTTCTAAATCTACTTGGGGCTGTTGTCTCCTTACTGACTGAATCAATGAAGTGTGACAAGCCAATTTAGCAGCTGCCACCATGGTACAGATTAGGTACCACTTGGCCACTTGGCACAGATCTGATCTAGGAAGTCCATAAATACTCCCAAAAGAAGTGAGCTCTGCTGAACCTCTGCCTGGATAAACTAGGCCAATCCAGCATGGCCTAGTAAATCAGCAGTAGCAGCAATAACAACTCAATTTCAAATTTGAAAAGACTGCATTCTTTCCTGAACATTAAGGCTTCCTGTGATTAACCCATTATCAATGAGAGCCCCATGTTAATATTGCAGGATAAGAAACAAAATTCCTGACCTAAACCCTGTCTTCTAAGTTCTAACATTATTTACAAAACAACTAGATTCAGTGAATTTTCTCACATTCAATATGTTAAGTCCATTTTCATCTGAACGTTTAGCATCTTGGTAATGACAAATGTGAATGGGCAAAATTCATGCTAGATGAGCTAAAAAATCCTGTTTATAAGTTAACTTGTTCATTTTCATGGATACAAATTTTAATGTCAAAGTTGCTTAAGGTAGGATCAATTATTTAATCTTTGGCCAATAATTGAAAGAATTCAGAAGAATAAAGATGAGGAGTGGGAAAGAATTTGTTTTCTTTTCCACCATAGATTTTGTCTTTTTTTCTCAAAAGTATCTTATTTACTTCTAGGAAGATTGGCTAATAGCTCATACCAAGTGGAACAAATCAGTTATTTCCACTGATGAGAAACTGTATCCAGAAAGATATAGAGGTATGTAAGTTTGTCACTGATTATGATATCGTTTAGATTTTTAAAGGAAATTTAGTTGTTTTGGTGATAAAATGAAAATAGTTTAGTTTGTTTAGTTCTTAAGAATTATTTCAAATACTTTGTAGCACAATTTTACCTATTGTTTGTTGACTTTTCAACATAATATCTAGTCTGTATAGGCCCTGTGCTAGGCACTATAGATTAAAAAAAAATGAGTAAGACATCATTGCTAGCCTCAATGATTGTAAATAAAACAAAGCATACACGTAGACATTTTTGATATAATGTAACAAGGAAAATGATGAAAACACAAAAGCATTATGGAGTGTTTCACAGTACAAAAATATAAGTGCATACTAAGTGAAAAATAAACAAGCACTTCTCTAGATTACAAGACAGTAATTTAATTTGTATATATAATGTTTTGTCTCCATTCATTGATCAAACTTTTATTAAATGGTCATCATGTACCAGGGTTAAGCACAATGGATAAATTAGTGAATAGAATGGACATAGCTCCTGATCTTATAGAGCTTATAATCTAAGTGGAAAACATAAAGACAAATGTGTGTGTGTGTGTGTGTGTGTGTGTGTGTGTGTGTGTATACATACACATACACAAAAAATGCAAATCATGAAAAGTACTGATGAGAAATGTATAATGTAGGTGAGAATAATTAAGACAAGAGAATTGAGAATAATTGAGGGAGAAAGAAAACTCCTTAAGGTGATCAGAGAAGATTTCTCTGAGTAGGTAACCTTCAGTCCCAGTCATGAGATATTTGAATAGAGTAGAAATAACTCACTCAAGGGAGAAATAAAAACATGTAAAGTTGCTGAGGCATAAAGAGTTATATGTGATTAAGGAAAATAAAGGAAATCAGTTTGCCTGAAACAGTGATTGGGCAAAGGGCATGAAAAGAAACTAGAGAAGTAAGCTAAAGTACTTGTATTGTCCATATAGTAACTAGTGAAGAACTACTAAGACATATAAGCAGGTCACAAATGATTTATACCTTTATGGAGGTGGGTGTACATTTAGAAAGAATACATACATCCTCTATCTTCTTCTAAGTACAGCTAAAAACCTTGGAAATTATACATAAAATAAGAGGACTCTGAAAGGTAGAGTGAACAAAGCAGTATGGCAAGGAAACTCAGAGTCAAGTAATAACAAAGCTGCGAGTTCCCAAGGTTTTTAACGTTTTGTCTCATGTATCCCAGACTTAGAGCTGAAGAAATCAGCAATGTGGAAACACCAAGGGTACAGACGAAAAAGGCCCAAGAAAAACCTACTTCCCCTAGCTAAGTGACCAGGAAAGGTCAGCCTAGCAAGAAACAACAACAACAACATTAAGACAGTAACTACTCCTTCCAGAGAAAACCGTGCCCACACCCCTACCCATGCCTGCAAAGGCAAAGTAGGGAGCCTTGATTTCCACCTTTGCCAGGATGTAGCAAGGCATCCCAATATCGCAATCATGGTGATATCAGAGAAGTCCAAGTAGGAAATGGGGCTTTCATTTTTTCTAGGAATTAATAAGTCCCTCCCCTCTGAAATGTTGAGTCTGCACTCTTACCTCCTTTCAGCAGTAATGGAATACTCCTCTCCCCTCTTTGATGGCACCAGAGGAGTACTTTGAGGACTTTAAAAGTCTTTTAAACTGTTTCCACAGCCCAGCAGTAAAGAGGTTCCCTTCCATGTCATAATGTCATCAGCAACCAAACAGTGAGCTTAAATAAGGAAACACTCTTACCCATCTCAGCCAGGGCAATATTAGTGGAAGTCTATAGGAAAATCAGAATTCCAACCACAGCCCAGGAGTAATGAAAAGTTTCAACTTCAAGTATCAATGGAGGGTGAGTGGGAACCTGAACTTTTACCATACCTGGCTAAAAGAAGGAAGTGCCCCTGTTTCCCCTGCAAGAGCAGTGTCACAGAAAACCAACTAAAAGATCAGGCTTAAAATAAGAACTCAAAGCTGATAACATAACACCCAAAATATCCAGGTTTAAATTGAAAATCTTGTCATATCAAGAGCCAGGAAAATTCCAAACTGTATGAAAAAATCCAATCAATAGAAGCCAACAACAAGATGACAGAAATGTCTGAACTATCTGACAACAATAAAATGAGAATAGTGGTTACAAGGGGCTGAGGAAAGAAAACATAGGGAGTTATTGATAATGGGTAAGTTCTGGAAATGGATTTGGTTGTACAACAATGTGAATATACTTAATGTTATTGAATTTTACACTTAAAATGGTTTCAATGATAATTCTTATGTTATGTATATTTTACCACAATGAAAAAATTAAAAGACAAAGAGAGAAAACCATAGAAAGAAGCAGCACATTTTTCAAACGCTCAAAGAATTATCAACTCAGGATTCTATATTCAGCAGAAATATCCTCCAAGAAAGAAGGGTAAATCAGGATAACCTCAGATGAAAGGAAACTAGGAAATTTTACCAGAAAATCTACCCTAAAAGTAAATATAACAGCATTTTTTTCTCCTCTTGAATTTTAGAAATTATGTTTGATGGTTGAAGCAAAAAGTATAACACCGTCTATTGTGGTCCTCAACGTGTATATATAACTATTGTAGTATAAACAAGGAAGGTAAAGTCATTTAAAGAGAGGAAAGTTTCAAAACTTCACTTGAACTGATAGAATGGATGACATCAGTAGACTGTGACAAGTTATGTGTATATAATGTAATAACTAGAGTAACCACTAAATAGGCTATAAAAGAGATACACTTGAAAATACTAGAGATAAAATGAAATTCTAAAACATTCAAGTAACTCACAGAAAGGCTGGAAAAAGAACACAAAGAAATTAAAAATAGAGAACAAACCAAAAACAAAAACATAAACTGATAGACTTAAGCTCCAACATATCAATAATTACCTTAGATATAAATGGTTAAAGTAGATCAATTAAAAGACAAAGTGCAGAGTAGATGAAAACCATGTTCAAACTATATGTTATTTTCAAGAATTTAACATCAAATATTATTACATAGGCCAGTCAAAAGTAAAATAATAGAAAAGTTATATTGTGCAAATATTATTTAAAATAAAACAGATGTGGCTGGTTACATTGTCAAATAAAGCAGACTTGGAGGGGAGAAAAAAACTAAAGGAGAAAAATAGAAGTACTAGTATATTCATTTTGCATTAAAAAGTCAAGGGAAGCATTATATAGTTGATGGAAAAGGAAATGAGTATCATCAATATAGGAGCTTAAACTAACGATATTATCATATTGGGGGGTCATGAATGTATGAATATGTGACATAAATAGTAGATGTATGGCATAAGTTAGCTAAGTCCTCTTTTACCATGACACAAATTCTATGTATAATGTCCTAAGTTAACAAATCTGTTAATACTATCAGTTTAATGAATTAAAATGGATAAGGATAGGGCAGAGGACTGTGGTATTCACATCGTAAATTGTTCTAAACCATTTCATTATTAAATTTTAAGCATTGATTAATTAAGGAAGGTTCAAATCTATTTTAAATAAAATCAGAAGTCACTACTGTGACTAACTACAGCATAAAGACTGAAGTCCTGGGCTGGAGTTTTAGCTCAGTGATACAGTACTTGCCTGGCATGCATCAGAACCTGGATTCCATCTTGAGCACCAAAAATTTAAAAAGAAAGGAAGGAAGGAAGGGAGGGAGGGAGGAAATAAGGAAGGAAGGAAGGAAGGAAGAAAGTAAGGAAGGAAGGAAGGTAGGAGAGAAGGAAGGAAGGAAGTCAGGAAGGAAGGAAGGAAGGACCCAAATCCCTTGTGCAATGGTTGAAATCAAATACAGGATGACACCAATACAGCTTTATCTTCTTATTTCTAGCCATACTCTAGAACACTTATATTTTGGCCACATCAAAAAATACAGTCTTTCTTCTCTTGCTATCTCTCCCTCAAGTGCCCTGTTCACTCATTAAGACTCTTAGAATGTAGTTTCCTCCATACAGTCTTTCCCAAATCAATCACCTTCCCACCCCACAAGGGTAACATTGTTATTTTTAACTAGCATTTTTCATTCCACTTTATATGCAGTGCATATATAGTATACCTTTTGAGTATGAGTAAAGCAGAACATAAATTCTAGGAATTCAAATTAGAAAGCATTTCACATACTTACAGGGAAAAAGTGAATGGATTGTCTGTGTGATAAGAAATATAGGGACTACATTTAAAGAGGCACATTTCTTAGTAGAAAAGTACAGTCTGTCCCCCTGGCAAGTCTAATGGAGTATACTTCATGACAACTCCTTCTCCCCAGCTTCATGAAGATTCACCATATGTCTTTTAAATCAGAAACCTTATTTTTAGACCAATATATTATTTCAAAGATTGACTGAAACAGCATATATTTTGTAGTTAGAGAAGATATACTTTTTCCATGTCATACAATTATAAATCCATTCAATTTTCCTGGGTTTTGGAACCTGATAGAAAAAATAGGAATCAGTTGATAATGAGAATGTGACCTCTCATTATGTTTCTTACAACCATGTTTATTTGCATTTTATTATTATTTTATGTAAGCTTTTAAATTATTCTATAGTTCCAGTCTGCATGTTTTAAGATACTACTCTACAAAAATTTAAAGTGGAACACAAAATAATCAAGAAAATTTATGTTTATAGCACATTTAGTTCTGATGCATTTTTTTCTTGTGTGAGTATAAAAAAGTAAATGAAAACTCAGTTTCCACAAATAATTCCTTTTGTTAGGATTGTGAGAAAGACTGAAATGGAGAGAAAGGGGAGTGAAGAGGAAAATTTTTGAATTACCAAAATACCATTTCACTATCAACAAATATAAACAAGTTTCCATGTTAATTAAAATTGGCTTCAAAAGTTAAAACTTGCCTTTACTCTCCATATATGGAAATATACTTTCTAAGGTTTGGATGAAAGAAAATTATGGTTCATAGGTTCCCAACCTAACCTACGTTCCTTTATTTCCTATGCAGCACTGTCAGAATCCTCACATGGCAGGGGGAAGCAGAGGTCATCAAATTACTGTATTTATTTTTCTTTGAAAAATATTGTGCCATGTTGAGAAAATACAGAAATTCACATTCTTAAAGGCAAACTTCTGGCATGCACAATCTCATAAAGAAAGAAAGATGACATGCAATTTTTTTCCCAAACAAGAGGATGAAGTTGTAGCCACCTGGGGAAGATAGGTTAGGAAGATGATGAAATTAATAAATTCACCATTTAGTTTAAAAATACCATTCAGAGAGAACTTCAGAAGCATGGTAGAATGGGAGGCTTCTGACTATTCTTCCATAGACACAACAAGTTAACACTGCAGACAGATTAGTTATCTCCAAACGAAGGCCAGAATCCATTTGAAAAATGCCTACACAGTAGAAGACTAAGAAAATACACATATAAAAATGGGTAGTAGAAACAGGAGATATACTTGTGTACTAACCCTGTCTTGAGCAGACTGCCTTTTAATAGAGAGGTGGCCTTTAAGAGCAAAGATAATTTTTTTTTGAGCATAAAGAGTTTAGAGGCATCTACAATTTCTAGCCAGGCCGATTAGTCCAATAAGACTGGGGGACATCATTATTTTATATATTGTATAGAAACCAGCACAAAGAGTCAATGAAAATTAAGCAACAGGGAAATATGTTCCAAGTAAAATAACAAGACAAATCTCCAAAAGCCAATCCTAATGAAGTGGAGATATGTGATCTTTCTGACAGGGAATTCAAAAGGACAGTCATAATGGTGCTCCCTGATGTAAGGGGAAAAATACATGAACAAATTAAGCATTTACACAAAAAAGAAAATATTAAAAAGTACCTAATAGAAATCATCAAGTTGAACAATATAATATTCAGGATATAATTGAATTCAAACAGTTCAGCTGGGTTCAACAGCAGACAAGAATAAGCAGAAAGGATTAGTGAACTTAAAGACAGACCATTGGAAATTATCCAATCTGAGGAGTAAAAAGAAAAAGAATAAAAAAGAGTGAAGTTATTCTATATGGCTTATGGGACACTATCAAGCAGAATATTATATGCATTGTCAAATTACCATAAGAAAAAGAAAACATATTCATAGAAATAAAGGCAGACCACCCAAGCACCCATTTTGACTTCTGTATTACTGAGTAGATTTAGCCTGTGACTAAATCAATTGCTGGCAAAGAGCCTGGGATAACAATTTTTATTTTAGGCAGGTTTCCTGAAGCACAGGTATGCCTGGCTCCCGAACCAGGTCAGTACTGAACTAACAAAAGGGGAAAGAATACATTTCATGTGTTTTTTCCTAACTAATTGGTTAGGAGTTTCAGTTCTGTGGTGAATAGAAGCAGCAAGAGTGGGCATTCTTGATCCTGATCTTAGAGGAAAAGTTTTCAGCTTCTCATCTTTGAGTGTATTAGCTATGGGCTTCTCATACACCTTTATTATCTTGAGATACATTTTATTTTCATACCTGTTTTTGAAGTATTCAACATGGATGAATGTTGAATTTTGTTGAATATTTCTCATCTATTAATGTGTTTTTCCCTTCATTTAATTAATCCAGAATATCAACTTTATTGATTTATATAAGTTGAATCATCCATGAATGCTTGGGATAAATCCCAATTAATCATGGTAAATTATTGTTTTTGTCAACTTTGTCATCACTATGACCAAAAGACTTCACAAGAACAATTTTAGAGGAAGAAAAGTTTATTTTGAGCCCACAGTTTCAGTGGTCTCAGTCCATAGTCAGCTGACTCCTTTGTTCTGGGTCTGAGGTAAGCAGAACATCCTGGTGGAAGGGTGTGGAGAAGGAAAGCATCTTAGGGACATGGCAATTAGGAAGCAAACAGTGTTCTGCTTACCAGGGACAAAATATATATCCCAAAGGTACATTGCCACTGATCTACCTCATCCAGCTACATCCTACCAGCCTACAGTTAATGACCAGTTAGTCCCTTTCAGTGTATTAATGAACTGATTATATTTAGGCTCTTATGAACCAATCATTCACCTCTGAACTTTCTTGCATTGTCTCTCACATCAACTTTTGGGGGACACCTCATATTGAAACCTTAACAATTATGTTTTTAGTGTGCTATGGAAATTAGGTTTATTAGTATTTTGTTGAGATTTTTTTTCGTCTGTATTCAAGAGGGATATTGTTTTGTAGTTCTCTTATAGTTTCCTTATCTGATTTTGGTATCAGGGTAATATTACCCCAATAAAATGAGTTTGGAAATATTCCTTCTTTAATTTTTTGGAAGAATTTGAGAAGAACTCTTATCAGTTCTTTAAATGTTTGCTAAAATTCAGCAGTGAATACATCAGGTACTGGGCTTTTCTTTGTTGGGATACTTTTAAATTACTGATCCAATCTCTTTCCTTGTTTGTTGTTGGTCTATTCAGATTTTCTATTTCATCCTGGTTCATTCTTCATAGATTATCTGTTTCTAGGAATTCATACATTTTTTCTAGGTTACAAATTTGTTGGTGTATACTTGTTTATACTAGTTTCTTTTAAGTATTTTAATTTCTGTGATATCAGTTGTAATCTTTTCTTTTAATTTTATTATGTTTGTCTCCATTCTATTTTGTTAGTCTAACTAAAGATTTTCCAATATTGTTTATCTTTAAAACACTTTTTAGATACTTGTATATTTTCTGTATGTTTCTAAATCTCTGTTTTATTTATTTCTACTCTGATATCTGTTATTTCCTTCCTTCCACTAAGTTTTCACATGGTACTGGTATAAAAACAAATATATCAATCAACAGAATAGGATAGAAAGCACATAAATAAACTCAAGTATTTGTAGCCAATTGATTTTTGACAAAGGTGTCAACTACACACAATAGGGAAAGGACTGTCTCTTTAATAAATGGTTTGGGATAACTGAAAATACACAAATATAAGAATGAAATTGGACCCTTATCACGTGCTTTATAAAAAATCAATTCAAAAATAATAATAATAATAATAAATCAATTCAAAATGCATAAAAATTTAACCATAAAACCTGAAAATATAAAGCTACTAGAAGAAAACATAGGGGAAAAAGCTCAATATTAGTCTGGGAAATCAGAAGTATTCTGTTAACATGTAATATACCTAATTTTTGGTATGAAAAACTACCTGGGTTCTGACAGGACCTTCTAGAGGTTTGGGAAATTTTATTAGTACTAATTTGTTGATCTGTTTTAGTAAATTACAAAATAAGCAATTTTAAATACTGATACAAAAAAATTACCCATATATAAATAAATTGATACATATCACTCCGACTGATACCTGTCATTTATACAATTAAATTTGCATTCACTTTGAATACCTCAAAATTTAAATTATCTTGTAACATGTTAGCTATACTTCTTACAAATTAGTTTCTATCAATTTAATATAGACATAGTTGTAACCTTGTGTATCCCAGAGTCAAGGCCTGAGAGAAATCTATCCAATTTATTAGAGGTAATAAAAATCTCAAGGTAACTAGAACTTGTATCAAACTATTTCCATTAACTAGTTGGAAAAATTATTCTCAAGAAAGAATACTAATGACAATGTGACCTTGGTGCTCTGATTTAATGATCATTGTATTCCAGAATGAGAATAACCCAAACCCAAGCTTCTGAATTCACCACTGATGATTTCCTCACATATAGACATTAACTATGCTCTGTTATCAAATGTTTTAGGAGGAGGAGAAATACCATCAGTAGTGATTTTAATTGGTATGGTGCCACAGTTTGAATATACATTGTCTCCCAAAAGCTCATGTGCTAAAGGCTTAGTCTCCAGCTTTGGTGCAATTGTGTGTGGGTGTGTGTGTGTGGAAACTTGAAGAACTTGGGCCTAGTTGGAGGTCATTGATCATTGGAAACATACCTATGAAAGGTATACTGGGAACTAAATGGCTTCTTCTTCCTCCCTTTCTCTTTATTGACACCATGATATGAGAAATTTTGCTCCACTGTACGCACCATGCTATGAATTTTCAAAAAGTTTTATAGTTTCATTCACAGTATCATACTAATATTCATTTCCCATTCTTTTTTTCTGAGCTACCAAAGACAATTTTATTAAAAACATATACAAAGTATTTCCTCAGCAACCCCTCTTAGATTTGTTCCACAGTAATCCAAGGGGTACAAGTGGTCTTCTAGAGTTTATTTTGGAAGAAGATAAATTTCCTTTCTTCTTGCTTTAGCAACAAGGATACACTCAGAAATAGAAATGCATAGTTAGGCAATTTCATCATTGTGGGAACATCATGAGTCTACTTACATAAATTAAGATGGCACAGCATTAGGAGGCAGTATAGTCTTATACAATACCATTAGTGTATGTGGTTTATTGGGGACCAAAATATTGTTAGGCACTCACCATTGCATTTCTTGGAAGGTATCAATTGATTTAATTTTTTTGTTTCTTATTTATTTGTATATGTGTAATATGAAATGAATTGCATTCTGCCATCATGTATAACAAATCAGAATAAGTAAATAATTTAATAAAAAATAAATAAGAAATATTTCCCATTCTTAATAATCCAACTATGGGTATATAAAATGTTAACATTAGGAGAAGTAGGGTGAAGGATATATGGGAACCTTGTACTATTTTTGCAACTTTCTCTAAACTGAACACACATACATACAGAAAAAGAGAACTTTTGCTTTTTTAAGTAACTAAAAGTAATTTCTAGCATGTGTTCAGAAAAAAAAAATATCTAGTGACAGAAAAATTATCCGTGTTGCAGAAAGTTTTACCTAGATAAATGTGGTTCACCTTTGTGGTTTTTCATGAGGAAATTTGCAGGTTTTGTTTTTTCCCCCTCCTGGAGGTAGACGTAATGATGAGAGGAGATTTAAGCAAAAATTTGCTAGTTTCCATAAAGTCACACATCTATTTGTTGGAGTTTACTTGGTTACCTTCTAAAATGGCATTCTCTGGAATTTAACTCGTTCTATCTGATCCTTGAACCTATTTTCTTCACACTGACATCTGCTAAAATCAAACTATATAACGTATTGTACACTGTGAGTATATTCCTCTAGTTTGCTGATCATTACTATCAACTGTAGCTCCCTTACAGGACCATGATTTATTTCTCCTCTTAGCTACTATCTAACTCTCAAGGGATTTTGAAATACTATCCCATTGGAAATTCAGAGGGTCTTTTCTGGTTCTTTCCTATTTGGGCAAAATGGTAACTATTGAAATCTTAATGGTATGGAAGACTTTTATTTATTTTTTATAATATGTTTATTGATGTATTATAATTATACATAGTAATGGGATTCATTATGCCATATTTGTACAGACACATATCATAATTTAATCAATCTGATTCCCCAGTACCCCCCTGCTTTCCCTGATGTGCTTGCTCTACTCTATTGTACCTTCTCCTATTATTATTATTATTTTAATAAGTATGCCATAATTATATATATGCACATATATATGTATATCAGGATTCTTTATGGTATATTCATACATGGGCATAGCATAATTTGATAGATTTTATACCCCTGTACTTTTCCATGCCCTCCCTTTTTACTCCCTTCAATTCCCTTCCTTTACTTTATTAGTCTCCCTTCTATTTTTTATGAGATTCCTTTTAAAATTTATTTTCCCTCTTTCTCTAGTTTCTGCATATGAGAGGAAACATTTGACCTTTGACTTTCTGAGATTGGCTTATTTCACGTAACATGACGTTCTCCATTTCCATGCATTTACCAGAAAATTACACAATTTCATCATTCTTTATGGCTGAGTAAAACTGCATTGTGTCTATATATCACATTTTTAAAAATTCATTCATCTGTTGAAGGGAACCTAAGCTGGTTCCATAGTTAGTTATTGTGAATCATGCTACTATAAACATTGATATTCATGTATCACTATAATATGTTGATTTTAGATCTTTGAGGTAAATACCAATGAGTGGGATAGGTGGGTTATATGTTGGTTCCATTCCTAGTCTTTTGAGGAATCTCCATGCTGCTTTCCAAAGTGATTGTAACAATATGCAATCCCACCAGAAAGGTATAAGTGTACCTTTTTCCTTACATCCTCACCAGAAATTATTGTTATTTGTATTTTTGATGACTGCCATTCTAACTGTACTGAGATTAAATATGGATGTACACTTGACTTGCATTTTTCTGATTGCTAAGGATATTACATTTCACTGATTCATATATTTGTTGATAATTTGTATTTCTTTTGAGAAATGCCTGTTTAGTTCTTTTTATTGATTAGGGTGTGTGTGTGTGTGTGTGTGTGTGTGTGTGTGCATGTGTGTGTGTGTGTGTGTGTGTGTGCATGTGTATGTTAGATTTTGGGGGGTTCTTTATATACTCTGGATATTTTTAAAAAATAATTTTTAGTTATAGTTTGACACAATGTCTTTATTTTGTGTATTTATTTTTATGTGGTGCTGAGTATCAAACCCAGTGCCTCACACCTGAGAGGCAAGCACTCCACCACTGAGCTACAGGCTCAGCCCTATATTCTGGATATTAATTCCTTGTTGGAAGAATACCTGGCAAAGATTTTTTCTCTCATATTATAGGCTTTCTTTTTACTCTTAATTGTTTCTTTTGATATGCAGAATATTTCTAATTTTTATGCCATCTCACTTACTGTTTCTTAAGTTTATTTCTCAAGCTTTTGGAGTCATGTTAAGGAAGTCTGGGCCTATGCCAACATGTTGGAATGTTGACCCTAGGTTCTCATTTCAGTTGTAGTGTTTCTGGTCTAATTCTTAGGTCTTTGATCCGAGATGAATTGATTTTTGTGCAGGTTGAAAGATAAGGATCTAGTTTCATTCTTCTATATATGGATATCCAGTTTTTCTGGCACCATTCATTAAAAAGCCTATTTTTTTCTCTGATGTATGTTTTTTGGAAAATTTGTCAAGGATCAGATGACTGTATCTATATGGATTTTTCTCTGTCTTTAATTCTATTCCATTGGTTTTGTGTCTGTTTTATGCCAGTACCATGCTGTTTTTGATACTATAGTTCTGTAGTAAAATTTGAGATCAGGTATTGTGATGCCTTCAGCATAAGTCTGCTTGCTTGGTATTGCTTTGGCTATTCTGGATCTCCTATTCTTCCATATGAATTTCAGAACTGTTTTCCTAATTTTGTGAAGAATGTCATTAGTATTTTCTTTCTCATTTTTATTGGTGCATTATAGTTGAACATATTGATGGGATTTGTTGTTACATGTTCACACATACACACAATATAACAATATAATTTGTCCAATATCACTGCCCAGCATTTCCCTCCTCCCTCTCAGCCTCCCACACCTTGGTCCCTTTCCTCTACTGATCTGCATTTGATTTTTAGGAGATACACTCCCACCCTTGTTTTCCATTAGTATTTTAATGGGACTTGCATTTAATCTGTAGATCATTCTTGGTGATATGGTAATTTTGACAGTATTAATTCTGGCTACCCAAGAAAACGGTGGGTTCTTTTCTAAGGTCTTCAATTTCTTTATTCAGTGTTTCAGTGTTCTATAATTTTCATTATAGAGTATTTCATCTCCTTGATTGGATTTACTCCCAGGAGGTTGTTTTGTTTTGGTGGGGTGGTACCAGGGATTGTACCCAGGGGCATTTGACCACTTAGCCACATCTCCAGCCCTATTTTGTATTTTATTTAGAGACAGAGTCTTACTGAGTTGCTTAGTGCCTTGCTTTTTCTGAGGCTGGCTTTGAACTTGTGATTCTCCTGCTTCCGCCTTCTGATCCACTGGGATTACAGTAGTGTGCCACCATATCAGGCCCTAGGAGGTTGTTTTTTATTTTGCTTTTGAGAGTACTATGAATGGGAATTGCTTTTTTGCTTTTTTATCAGCAGATTCATTATTAGAGTATAGGAAAGTTATTACTTTTTGTATGTATATATTGTATCCTCCTACTTTGCTGAATTTGTTTGTCAGCTCTAGAAGTTTTCTGGTAGAATGTTTGGGACTTCTAAGTATACAATACTGTCATTTGCAAACCAAGAAAATTTGACATTTTTTCTTTTCCTATTTATATCCTTTTAATTTCCTTCACTTGCCTGATTGCTCTGGCTAGGGTTTCAAGAATTATATTAAGCAGGAGTGGTGAGAGTGAATATCCTTGTCTTATTCCTTATTGTAGAGGAAATTCTTTCAGTTTTTTCTTTATTAGTATGAGGTTGCCTTTGGGTTGACAAATATAGCCTTTATGATGTTGAGCTAAGTTTCTTCTATCTCTAGTTTTTTTTCAGTGTTTCTTTTTTTAAAAACAGGAATGGGTGTCAGATTTTGTTGAAGGCTTTTTCTGCATCTATTGAGATGATCTGTGAATTTTGTCCTCAATTCTATTTATGTGATGGATTACATTTATCGATTTGTGTATGTTGAACCAACCTTGCATCCTTAGGCTGAAATTGAATTGATCATGGCATATAATCTTCTTTATATATTTTTGAATGTGGATTGCTAATATTTTATTAAGGATTTCTATGTGTTCATTAGGTGTAGTTTGCTTAGCTTGATGTGTCTTTATCTGGTTTGAGTATCAGGGTGATACTGAACTCAAAGAATGAATTTCGGAGTGTTCTCTCCCTTTCTATTTCATGGAATAATTTGAAGAGGACAGGCATTTAAAGCTCTGGTAGAACTCAGTTGAAATTGATCTGGTCCTGGGGCACTTCTTTGTTGGAAGAACTTTTAGTACTGTCTTAATCTTGTTCCTTGATAATTGTCTGTTTAGATTTTCTGTATCCTCTTGGTTCAATTTGGGAAAGTTATAAGTATCTATAAATTTGTCAATATCTTCTCAATTTTCCAATTTATTAGAATATAAATTTTCAAAATACTCCCTGATAATCTTCTCTATTTTAACAATATTTGTGGTGATATTTCCTTTTTCATCTCTATTTTTTATTTAGTTCTCTCTCTCTTTTTTTTTCTTTTTTTTATTGGTTATTCAAAACATTACAAAGATTGCAGAATCACATCGGTTACACATCCACATTTTTACATAATACCATAATAGTAACTGTTGTTTTCTGCTACCTTTCCTATCCTCTATTATCCCCCCTCCCCTCCCCTCCCATCTTCTCTCTCTACCCCATCTACTGTAAATCATTTCTCTCCTTATTTTTTTCCCATTCCCCTCACAACCTCTTATATGTAATTTTGTATAACAATGAGGGTCTCCTTCCATTTCCATGCAATTTCCCTTTTCTCTCCTTTTCCCTCCCACTTCATGACTCTGCTTAATGTTAATCTTTTCCTCCTGCTCTTCCTCCCTGCTCTGTTCTTGGTTGCTCTCATTATATCAAAGAAGACATTTGGCATTTGTTTTTTAGGGATTGGCTAGCATCACTTAGCATAATCTGCTCTAATGCCATCCATTTCCCTGCAAATTCCATGATTTTGTCATTTCTTAGTGCTGCGTAGTACTCCATTGTGTATAAATGCCACATTTTTTTTATCCATTCATCTATTGAGGGGCATCGGGGTTGGTTCCACAGTCTAGCTATTGTGAATTGTGCTGCTATGAACATCGATGTGGCAGTATCCCTGTAGTACGCTCTTTTGAGGTCTTCAGGGAATAGTCCGAGAAGGGCAATAGCTGGGTCAAATGGTGGTTCCATTCCCAGCTTTCCCAGGAATCTCCATACTGTTTTCCATATTGGCCTCACCATTTTGCAGTCCCACCAGCAATGTACAAGAGTACCCTTTTCCCCACATCCTCTCCAGCACTTGTTATTGTTCAACTTCCTAATGGCTGCCAATCTTACTGGAGTGAGATGGTATCTTAGGGTGGTTTTGATTTGCATTTCTCTGACTGCTAGAGATGGTGAGCATTTTTTCATGTACTTGTTGATTGATTGTATGTCCTCCTCTGAGAAGTGTCTGTTCAGGTCTTTGGCCCATTTGTTGATTGGGTTATTTGTTTTCTTATTGTTTAATTTTTTGAGTTCTTTGTATACTCTGGATATTAGGGCTCTATCTGAAGTGTGAGGAGTAAAAATTTGTTCCCATGATGTAGGCTCCCTATTTACCTCTCTTATTGTTTCTCTTGCTGAGAAAAAACTTTTTAGTTTAAGTAAGTCCCATTTGTTGATTCTAGTTATTAACTCTTGTGCTATGGGTGTCCTATTAAGGAATTTGGAGCCCGACCCCACAATATGTAGATCGGAGCCAACCTTTTCATCTATCAGACGCATGGTCTCTGATTTGATATCAAGCTCCTTGATCCATTTTGAGTTAACTTTTGTGCATGGCGAGAGGAGGGGATTCAGTTTCATTTTGTTGCATATGGATTTCCAGTTTTCCCAGCACCATTTGTTGAAGATGCTATCCTTCCTCCATTGCATGCTTTTAGCCCCTTTATCAAATATAAGATAGTTGTAATTTTGTGGATTGGTTTCTGTGTCCTCTATTCTATACCATTGGTCCACCCGCCTGTTTTGGTACCAGTACCATGCTGTTTTAATTTGGTTAGTATGACTATCAAATCTTGCTTATCTTTTTGAAGATTCAACTATGTTTTTCATTGATCCTTTGTATTTTTTATTCTCTATTTCATTAATTTTGACTTTGATCTTAATTATTTCCTGTCTTTGTAACTATTTTGTCACTGCTTTTCTAGGGCCTTGAGATGTAACATTAGAATGTTTATTTCGAAACTTTTTTTTTTAAATGTAGGCATTCAAGGGCTGGTATTGTGGCTCAGAGGAAGAGTGCTTGCCTTGCATGCATGAGGCACTGGGTTCCATCCTCAGCACCACATAAAAATAAAATAAAGATATTGTATTCATCTATAATTAAAAAGTAAATATTTTTTTAAAAATGTAAGCATTCAATGCTTAAATTTTCCTCATAGAACTGATGTCAGAGTGTCCCAGAGATTTTGGTATATTGTCTCAATATTATACTTTGATTCTAGAAATTTTAAAATTTCTCCTTTCATTTCTTCCATGATTCATTCATCATTTAAGAGTATTATTCAATTTTCATGTGTTTATGTTGTCTCTATAATTTTTCTTGTTGATTTCTAATTTCATTACACTTTAATTTTAGAAGATGCAAAGGATTATATTGATTATTTTCTATTTGTAAGACTTGCTTTATGGACTGAAATATGATCTATTTTGGACAAGTTTCCATAAGCTGCTGAGAAAAAAAGTAAACTCAGTTGTTGGATGAAATATTTTGTAGATGTCTGTGAGATCCATTTGATTTATAGTATTATTTAGGTCATAAATATCTTTGTTTATTTTATGTCTGGATGATCAATCTGCTAGTGAAAGTGACATATTGTAATCACACAATATTATTATATTAGGTTCTATCTGAGATTTAATGTCAAGAAGTGTTTGTTTTTATGTAATTAGGTGAAACAACATTATTAGGGGAATCAGTATTTACTATCATTATATACTCTTGTTGAATTCTTCCCTTTACCAATGTGTAATCACCACCCTTGTCTGTTCTGATTAATTTTGCTTTAATCTAATTTTCATATATGAATATAGCTTCTTCAGCTTGCTTTTGTACTCCATTTTTGTAAATTTTTTTTCAATTCTCTTAATTTCAGCCTATAGATGTCTTTGCCTATAAAACAAGTCTCTTGCAAATAGCCTATAGGTGGGACTTGTTTTATAATCCACTCTAACAGCCTACATCTTTTAATTGGAGAGTTTAGACCATTTCTATTCAGTGTTGTTGTGCAGAAATGTTTATTATTCCCTGACATTTGTGTCATATATTTAATTCAGTCTTATTTTTTATTTGTTTGATAGCTCTTTTGGTGAGCTGGGTTTTTGTTTTTGTTGTTGTTGTTGTTGTTTTGTTTAAGTTCTTCTGTGCTTAATGTTTTTTTGTTTGTTTGTTTTTGTTTTTGCTTTTTTTAGGTATTTTCTGTAGTGTTGGCTTAGTGGTCTTGCATTCTTTTAGTTTATCCTTATCTTGGAAAACTTTCATTTATTCTTCAATTCTGCATGATAGCTTTACTGCATAGAGCAATCTTGGTTTGCCATCGTTTTCTTTCAAAGCTTGGATTACCTCATATGCCTTTCTGGGTTTTAGAGTTTGAGCTGAAAAATCAGAAATGACCCCTATTGGTTTATCTCCAAATGTAACCTGAGATTTTTCTCTTATGGTTTTAAATATTCTATCTGTATTCTCTATATTAAGCATTTTTATTATGATGTTTCTTTAGGAGATTCTTATCCTGGCTTTTTGGACACCATATATGACTCCTCTGTATGGATACACATCTGAATCCTAAGGTTTGGAAATTTTTCTATTATTTTATGGAGAAGGTTCTTAATTTTATTGGCCTGCATCTACATCTCTCTTCAAGTCCAATAACTCGTAGGTATGATCTCTTAATGCTGTACCACTGTTTTTGTGTATTCTGATTATGGTCCTTTATTTTACTCTTTACTGATTACTGAATGTTCAAGTTCATAAGGGTCTGTCTGTACTCAAGTCCTGAAGTTCTGTTTTCTATGTAATATAATCTGTTGGTGATACTTTTAAATGAATTTTTATTGATTTATTTTGTTTTTTTTCAGGAGTTCTGACTGGTTTCATTTCAGAATCACTCTTTAATGATTTTTTTAACCTCCTATATTTGCTCTTTTAGTTAATTCCTTAGATTTTTTTTAGCTCATTAATCACTTTAATAATTTTTTAAGTGTTGCTCTGGAATTTCATCTCCTTCAATGTATATGGGTTCTTTTGTTGAGAGATTATAAATTTTGTGGGATGACTTGTTTGCCTATTTTCTCATGCTTTCAGAGGTTTTGGACTTGCATATCTGTTGAGATAGATTCCTTTTTCTCTTTTATGAGCTTTTGTGAATGGTGCTGGGTTGCCAGTGTACCTTAGCTTCAACACATTGGCTCAGCATAATCCAAGTATTAATTTTAATCTTCAATGCCTCTTTGAAAGGCGAGAGTACTTCAAATAAAATTACTAATTTAGAACTAAATTATATATCAACATGTACTATAAATGTAATTACCAATTATTTCTGTAATTCTATTAACCCAAGAGGAATGTGGTTAGAAGGAATATAATATAGGCTGGAAGGGTTACACCTAATAATTGTATTCTAAATTAAATTTTAAGGTGGGATAAAAAATAAAATAGAGAAAATAAAGAAAAAGGAAAAATGAAATAAAGAGGGTGGAGAGGGAATTGACTCAGGTTAAAATGAGAAGAGTAAAGTAGATGCATAAAATGAGGTTCTTGTAGAATAGCTGTATATAGGGGAGACTAGTTATTAGTTAATTTCAATCAGATAATGCATTAATTAATTATTATTTATAAGTTCAGATTTATTGCTGCAGAAGTTTTTGAAATAGAGTTTTTGTATCTGATGTTTCAAATTGTAGAAACTGCCAGATGTGAGGAAGTCTTTAAAATGTAAAACACCTTAGATTTTAGTCTGACCCAAATCAGCCAAACTTGTTAGGAGAGTCTGCATGCAGAATTCAACTCCCTCTGCCTGACCAACACTTCTGGAAGGGATGGGTGTAAACTTTTATTTTCTTTTAAATTAGCTCTGTTGTTGTGTCCCAGGGTCAGAGTATAAGTCAATCAGAGCAATTGACCACCTCCTTCACCTATTTTCTTTGTAGACAGATCTGGTTTGAATGGCACCTCTTCTTCAGAGAGTCCCTGTCTGTGTGGTATGCTTGAGGTGGGGAGGGGTTGGGACTTTCCTTCTGATCCACCTTAGACCATGATTCCTACCCCCTACCAGCCATATTCTTTATCTCACAGATCAATTTGTCAATTTCCAGTGGAAGCACCCTTTGTTCTCCACTCTGCAGAGCCCCAGCAGGGTTGAAGTCTGTCTTCAATACTCAGAATGGGGCTAGGTTTGATCATCAATGATCCAGTGAAGAATATAGCATCATTAGCTGTTTGGTCTCAGTTTGCCACTTCACAACTGCTGATTTATTTCATTCTTGAAGAACTGAAGCACTGTGGTTTCCTCTGTGTTGCCATCTTCCTTCCAGCCTGGGGGACTTTTCTTAAAGGCTTGCCATCTCCTTATTCTTCATCCAGTATTCTCATACTCTCTCAAATACTCACACTTAAATTGGGGTTCTCTTTAACACCTGGAGAGAAGGTTATGACCCTCTTCTCCTCTCTCCCTCAATACACTTGGCTTTGTTGTTTCTCTCTTCAAAATCTTCTCCTTGCCCTGTCCTATAATTCCAGTGCTTTTATGCAATTGGAGAGAGGAGAAAACCTATTAGCCAGTACATTTTCTAAGTCTTTCATATAGATCTGACTTTTCTTTTTATTGAGGTGTAAGTTAAATGTAGATAAATTTTCTGTGTGTTTTGATAAATATATGAACATGTATAATATTAAAAATGAGAACATTCTCTTCATCACAGAAAGTTCCCTCATGTCACCTCTCTGTGAAGGACCCTTCCTAGCAGCCATGATTTTTTAAAAATCATTTTAGTGGTTTTGTCCATTCTCAAATTTCATATAAATGGAGTCATATGATATGTACTTATTGTGTATTGTTTCTTTGACTTAGTATTTTTTGGAAATGCACTGATATTGAGATAATTATATATAGTTAATTTCTTTTTGTTACTGAAAACTACCTGGAAAGAAATACTAAAAATCAAGTTTTATAAGCCATGTTTGTTTTTAGATACTTAATGACGGTTTTAAAGGCATATATTTGTGTTTTGGTTTTCAATTTTAGTAGGTGAAATGTGATTTACATCCAGGAATGAGACTCTATTTTGCAATTTTGCACATGTATTAAATTAAGATAGATTTCTGATGTTTCAACATATGACCATGCCCAAGTATCAATTGCCTCAATCATAATTTTTGTATACTTCTGAAACATGAGGCATAAATAAGCATTTAAGCAGTTGTCAGAACATATATGGAGGAGCAGCATGTTGATGTCAGCTGAAAGAAAATATTGGGAGACATTTGACTGAACAGTTCTCTAACTAATATATTGTGTGTGTAAATATCGAAATGATTACTAATAAAATTGTACATATTTCTGTTTTTTGGGACCCCAGCTGCACTAGAGGACTCTATATTCAATATAGTCTTCAGTACTTCCTAGCTGTCAATTTTATATCCCTTTCACATAAAGTATTAAAGTGCTTAGTACTTATGTCAGGTTCTCTACAAAAATCAGTGAATTTTAAAATCCATTTTTAAATTTTAAAAATTTGTTCTAAACAGACTACCTTGCTTCCTTCTTTGTAGAAAAAAAAATATTTAGGCCATCACATGAAGCTTTCCTAAATGCCCACTCTAACTCTAATCAGTATATTAAAGGTTAAAACACACATTAGCCTCCAATATATGCACAAAAATAATTTGGTAAAATTAAAAATTCATTCTTATTTTTTAAACAAATCTATTAGGTACAAACAGAAAGCATTGTCTTCTCAAAATAACTTTTGGAAGACTTCTGGTTTGTCAAGATGGAGTAGCATCATTCCTTCAAGATCCTGCCTCTTATGGCTAAAAAAATACTGGCCATAACATAGTCAAAGCTTATGGATAAGTGAAATAAATAAAAACTGTTCTCAGGTTATGCTAAGCGAAGCTAGCCAATTCTTAAAAAACAAATGCCAAATGTCTCCTTTGATATAAAGAGGGCAACTAAGAACAGAACAGGGAGGAAGAGCATGAGGAAAAGATTAACATTAAACAAAGATTATTGGGGGGAGAGAGAGGGAGAGAGAAGGGAAAACATATGGAAATGGTAGGAGACCCTCAATGTTACACAAAATACATAGAAGAAGTTGTGAGGGGAAAGGGGGGGGAAATAAGGGAGAGAATTGAACAACAGCACAAGAGGTAGAGAGGGAAGATGGGAGGGGAGGGGAGGGGAGGGGGGATAGTAGGGGATAGGAATGGTAGCAGAATACAACAGTCACTAATATGCCATTATGTAAAAAGGTGAGTGTGTAACCGATGTGATTCTGCAATATGTATTTGGGGTAAAAATGGGAGTTCATAACCCAATTGAGTCAAATGTATGAAAGATGATTTATCAGCTTTGTAATGTTTTGAACAACCAATAAAAAAAACTGTTCTAAGGACGGTAAAGAGGAATAAAAATATTGTGTTTTAATATACCTATACTATCTAAGAAGTAGTGTAAGTGTTATTTGAAAGTAGATCTGTATTTGATATAAATGTATATTTCAAATGCTACAGCAACCACTAAAAATTTTTAAAATTCTTTTAAAGGAGTATAATTGGTGATATAAGAAAGGAGATAAGTAAAATCATATAAAATGCTCAATTAAAACTAGAAAAGGCAAAAGGAGTATAAGACAAAGAAAGAAGCCAAAAGACATTGGAAACGAGTATAAAACCTTAATAAATATGGTCAGAATTTATCCAGTTGTGCCAATAATCACTTTAAATGTGATTGATCTAAAATACACCAGGGACTGTCACCATAAAATGTATAAAATAAGAAGACACAACTCTATGTTATCTAGAAGAAATCAACTTTTCTATAAATATTAACTCATTTTAGTTGTACAAATTAGTGATTTTACTGTGATATTTCCATACGTGTTTATATCATGTTTTACATATTCATATTCCTGACTACTCTCTCTTCCCTTCTCCACTCTTCCCCCTCACCCTGGCCCCCTTCCCTTTCCCTGGTTGTTCTTCTGTTATTTGAAAGTCACCTTTTTATTCTTTTTGTAGTTTATGGAAACTACAAATTAAAGAAAACATGTAATACTTTTTTCTGTGTTCGGCTTAATGTGAGGACCCCAAGTTACACCCAATTTCCTGCAAATGACACAATTTCTTTCTTCTTTATGGCTGAATAATATTCCAATTTGAATATATGCCATATTTTCTTCATTCATTCATCTGTTGATAGGCACCTAGGCTGCTTCTCTAACTTTACTACTGTGAACAGTGCTGAAATAAAGAGATGTATACAGGTATTTCTTTTGTATGCTTACTTAATTTCATAAGGAATCCCCTTTAAATATGAAGACATTGATAGATTAAAAGTAAAGGGCAGAGAAAATTTGCCTTGATAATACTAACAAAAAAATTGGTGTGGCTATATTAATATTAGACAAGGCTGACTTCAAAGCACAGAGAATTATCAGGATTAAAAAGGTATAAGAGAGAGAGAGAGAGAGAGAGAGAGAGAGAGAGAGAGAGAGAGAGGTGAGTTCTCCAAGAATACACAATAAGCCTTTATATTTGCATAAGAACAGATCAGCAAAATGTGGGAGGCAAATACTAACAGAACTACAAGGAAAATAGATAAATCCATCATTGTGATAGGACACTGAAGCACCTTTCTATCAGTAATTTAAAAATCCAGATGGTGGAAAATCCATAAGGATCTAGCTGTCTCTTCCACACATATGCACTTGTCTTATCTTTCTACATGAGGCCCTCATGAGAAAAATGTCTCAGTGCCATGCTTTTAGGTTTCAAAACTGTAAGTCAAAATAAACCTCTTTCCCTTATAAATTTCTTAGTCTCAGTTATTCTGTTACAGCAACAGAAAATGGAATAAGACAGAAAATTGTTACTGGGAAATGGGATTGTTGCTGTACAAACACCTAGAACTAATTAATGACAGTGGATAAAAAAAATTGAGGATCAGGCTAGAAGAAGCCTAGAATACTATAAATGGAGCATTACATATGATTCTGGGAAGGGATAAGAAGAAAGGAAGACTAGGTAAAGTCTGGAAATTCTTAGAGATTTCTTAAGTGGTACTGATTTGAATTCTGATAGAAAAATGGGCAATAAAGGCCATTCTGAGGAGGGCTCAGAAAGAAATGAAAAATATCTTCTTGAGAGCTGCAGTAGAATCCATCCTTGTTATTATATAGTAGCAGAGAATTTGGTGTATTGTATTCATTCCCTTGAACTTTATAAAAAGTTGAACATAAAATGATGAAATAAATACATCTTTCAGAAGAAATTTCTAAGCAATATATAGAGGGGGCTGCATGGTTACTTTAAATCATTTATGCTGAGTTTTGGAAGGAAGGAATAATTTGAAGATAATAATCTATAATTAAAATATGCTTTTTCAGAAAGATTGGGAAAATTCAAAACCTGGTCCTGTAAGTGAAAAAGCATATTTTGGAGGACAATAAAAGGGTGTGGTTGAATGACCAGTTACTTGGAAGATTAGACCATGAATAGAAGGGAACTGGGTGCTAATCATCAGGACAAACAGAAAAATTCTCAAAGGCACTTTGGAGATCTTCTGGATTATACCTCCTATCACAGACCCAGAACTCTAGGAGGGCAGAATGGTTTCAGGAAATTGGCCTGAGATTCCTGCCCAGAGCCACCTCAGTCCTCTGTACCCTGCATCTTGGCTATGGCTCAAGTGGCCCCAGGTATAGATCAAACCACCACTTCAGAGGGCACAAGCGATAAACATTGATATTATTGGCATGTATGTGGTGATAATTCTGTAGATAATAAATAAAGGGCTGTGCCTGTGTGGTAACCTCCACATAGGTTTCAAGGATATATTGAACTGCTTGAGATTCCAGGTAGAGAGCTGTCAGAGAGGCAGAGCCAGCATAGAGTTCCTACTAAAGCAATGCCTCATGGAGCCATAAATCATACCTTAACAAATTTGCAAGAATACAAATTACATAAAGTTAGCTCTCAGACCATAATGTAATTAAAGTAGACATCAATAACAGAAAGATATTTATCTCTCTAGGAAATATGAAATAATATATATATATATATATATATATATATATATATTAAATATTTATTTCTAAATAATACATGGGCCAAATACAAAATCTCAAGAGAAATTTAAAAAATATTTTGAACTAAAAGCAAATAAAAACACAACCTAAAATTTGTGGGAATCAGCAACAATAGTGCTTAGAGAGACAGATATAGCAATGAATACATGTTTTTAAAAAGGAGAAAGATGTGAAATTGATAATTTTTGCTCTAACTTAAGGAACTATAAAAAGACCAAACTAAATCAAAAGTAGGCAGAAGAAAAGAAATTTTAAAATTAGAGCAAAAATCCATGAAATTTAAAAATAATCTTCAAGGAGACACAATATCCCACAAGAAGAAATAGATAATCTCCATGGACATATATTTATTAAAGACATTGAATCAATAATTAAGAAACTCCTCAAACAGAAAGCAACAGACTCAGATGATTTCACTGGTGAAATCTACCAAACATTTAAAGAAAATATACAGATGGCAATTAGGCAGTGAAAACATGTTCAAGCTCATTAGTCATCAGGGAAGTGGAAATTAAAACCACAATGACATACCACTATACACTTATCAGAATGGCTGCAATAAAAAATAATGACAACATCAAATGCTGGAGTGGCTGCAGAAAAATGGATCACTTTGCTGTTAGGAATATAAAATAGTACAGCCAATCTGGAAAAAGGTTTGGCTCTATGGTAAAACTAAACATGCTGTCATCATACAACTTATCAAATACTGTCTTGGTATTTACCCCAGAGAAGTTAAAATTTGGGTTCACTCAAATATTTGTACATGTTTATTCATAACAGCTTCCTTGCGATAACCAGGTACTTGAAATGTCCCTGTTGTCATTCAAGTTGAATGGTTGAAGAAACTCTGATATACACATACTATAGAATACTGCTCAGCAATAAATAGGTGATAATTATTAATACATGTAGCAACTTCCATAAATTTCTAGGGATTATACTGAATGAAAAAAGCAAGTATGGTTCCATTTAGATAATGTTATTGAAATGACAGTATTGGAAATGGAGAATTGATTAGTGGTTACCAGGTGTTAGGGGTGGTTTGAATATGTGGATATATTTATAAAAGATCAACACAATCTATGCTTGTATTAATGATACTGTTTAGGTCTTGACTGTGGTGGTGAATACATGATAAAATTGTATATGTATAAACATGCACATGCACATGAAGAAGTAAACATCAAACTGGTAATTATCAATAAAATCAGTGCATTGTATTAATATCAATCTATTGGCTATAATATTGTACTATAGTTTTGTAAAATGTTACCATTTGATGAAACTATGTAAAATATACACAGGAGGTCTCTGTATTAGTTATTACAAATGCATGTGAATCTACAATTATCTTAATGCAAATTCTGCAAGATCATTTACAGTTGTTCCAAAGAAACCAAATACTTATATATGCAGTAAAAAACACAAATGTTTCTGGAGCAGATAGGCATATATAGGGGAAAAAAGTAAAATAAAGGAAAAAAAATCTCAACATAACCCACATATTTTTGTATTAGTCAGCTTTTCATTGCCGTGACCAAAATACTGGAAAAAACAACTTAAAATTGGAAAATTTATTTTGGGTCATGGTTTCAGAAGATTCAGTCCATGGTCCACCAATTCCTTCCAGGGCACTCGCCCAGTGATCTACTTCCTCCAACTAGGCCTCATCTCCCAGTATTCCATTCAGCTGTCAGTGGATTAATCCATAAAACTCCCACATCTTAATACATGAGCCTTTGTGAAGCATTCCAGATCCAAACCATAACAAGTTTATGCAAAATTCAATTCTAAAAGAAACTTGAGTTTAAATGTTAAATGTAAAACTATAGAACTTTTAGGAGAAAAGTCAGAGAAAATAAAAATCCAAGACTAGGCAATATTCTTTAGACATAGTACCAAAAGCATGATCCATATTTTGCTGCAGTCCTGCTGGGCACAATAACCGGGAGGTGACAAGCGACTTGAAGGTTGAAATGGGAACTGCTTTATTTCGGGGAAACTCAGCGGGAACTGAGCGGGAACTCAAGGTAGCAGGAGCTGCTTTATTGCAGAACAGCAGAGGTGTATATACCTAACTGATTACACACAGCTTGACTCAATTAGCATCATCCAGTTACAGCAATCAGCAATAAGGAATCCCTACCATCTTAACAAACCACTCCTCCTGGCAAACTGCCAGGTGCCATCTTGACTTGATTTGCGGTCTCCAACAATATTTTACTTCTTCATAAAAGGAAAAAATAACCTCATCAGAATAAAATAATTTGCTGTGTGAAAGACCATGTTAAGGGAATGAAAAGACAAATTACTGACTAGGAGAAAATACTTGCCAACAACATTTCTGGCAGAAGGCCAGTATACGAATATATATAAAGAAGTTCTAAAAACTAAGCAGTAAAAATTTTAAATTATAAAAAGTTTACACTGAAGAGGATATACAAATGGCAAATAAACACAAAAAATTTTGTTCAAAATCATTAACCATTGGGAAAGTAAAAATTTAAAATACAATGAGATATCATTGTATACCTATTGAACAGTGAAAATACATAGTTACAACACAAAATATTGCCAAGGATATGGAGAAACTGGATTATTCATAGATTTTGAGTGAGAATATAAATGGCAAAGCCACTCTGGAAAATTTTTTGGTAGTTTCTTTTAAAACTAAACATGCAATTCTCATACTACCCTAAGATTGTCCTCTTGGCCATTTATCAGAGAAAAATTAAATGTTATATTCAAACAAAATTTCACACATAAATGGTCATAGCAGCATTAGTCACAAAGGCCCCAACCTGGAAACAAATACACACACACACACACACACACACACACACACACACACACATATATGTGTGTAAATAATAATAAGGGAATACTAAAAATCACTCTATGCCCATAAATATACCCACATGTGTATACGTATAGTATATAATTAATATGTGCATATATGTGTATATACATATACACACATAGTATCCCAAGTGTAAATATATCAAATGCCAAATATAAATATACTGTATGTTTTAAAATATGAAGTGAAAGAATGGAAAAAGCTACACCATGTAAATATTAGTAACAAGAAAATTTGAGTGGGTATATTGATATAAAAGTAAAATTTAGAAAAAAGAAAGATTTCAGGAATAAGAGAAAGGCATTGAATAATAGTGACATGCTATAGTTACTAAAAATAAGAATCTTAAGCATAATGCATCTAAAAACAGAAATTTAAAATATATGAAGCAAAAAAAGTGACAGATCGAAAGGAGAAATGGATCTGGGACACACATTCTCAGTAAACAATGGACCAAATATACAGGAAATCAGAAAGATATGGAAGATATAAATAACAGTATTTATGAATTTCACCTAATTGACATTTATACATCATGACATGCAACAATAGTGGAATAGAATTTCTAAGTGCATGTGTGAGGCACTGGGTTTGATCATCAGCACCACATAACAAAGTAAAATAAATAAAAATAAAGGTATTATGTCCATCTACAATAAAAAAAAAGAAACAGAAAAAAAGAAAAGAAGAAAGATGTAATTAAAATGTTAAGCTTTCACTATAAAGAACAAGAGAAAGAGGAAAAACCATATGCTCAAAGTAATCTGAAGACAGGAAAGAACAAAGATACTAATAGAAATCAAGGAAAGTGAAAAACATAAAGATAATAGAAAAGAATCAGTAAAACGGAATGCTGAATCTTTGGGGAGATTTAAAAAAAATGATACAGCTCTGGATAAATTGAACATGAAAACAAAAGAGAAAACATAGATTACCAATATCAGAAAGAGAAACATAATTATGGACTCTACAGACATTAGAATAATAATAATGGAATACTAAAAATAATTCTATGCCTATAAATTAACAAATTAGATTAAATAGATATCTAGAAAAACATAAATTACCAAAATTTATTCAATGTCAGAAACTGATAACTTGGGTAGTTCTCAAAACCTTCTGAGTCACTCTAAAAACTGAATTTATTGCTATGAACTAACCACCAGAAAAACATTCTAGACCCAGGTGCTTTCATTGTTGAATTCTATCAAATGTTTGAGAACAAAATAACATGAAAGCTACATATATTCTAGAAAAGAGACTAGAATTATACACATTCCAAGTCACTTTTGAATCCAATTTTATCCTGATATTGAATACAAATAAAAACATTATAGGAAAATAAAATTTCATATAAATATCCTTCATGGATATAGATGCGAACATTTTCTAGTGAATGTTAGCAACCTGAATCAAGCAATGCATAAAGATAATCTACCATGACTAAGTGATGTTTACTCAAGGAAAGCAAGACTGATTCAACCTCAGAAAATCAATCATTGCAATTATCAATATTATCAGACTGATAGAGGCCTACTATCTTACTAGATCCAGAGAAAAAGTTTGACCAGATTTAACATACGTAATGATTAAAAAAAAAAAAACTCAGAATGCTAGGAATAGAAGGCAACTCCCTTTATCTAACAGTTAGCCACAGTTAACATCATGCTTAATCATGAAAGACTAATACTTCTCTAAAAGACGAGGAAAAATAAAAAGTATTTGCTCTCCCTACTCTTGTTTAACAGCATACGGGAAATCCCGTCCAGTGTAGTAAATTCAGAAGATGAAATAAAATACATCAGATTGGAAAAAAAGAAGCAAAACTATCTCTATGCTCAAATGACATGATTGTCTTTATGTGAACCTCAAGAAGTCTACAAAGAAACTCCTAAACACGATAATTGAATTTAGCAGGTTTTCAGATACAATGTCAATTGTGTTTCTATACATTATCAATGAACAATTTTGATACAATATTGGAAAACAGCAACAAAATACTGAAATGCTAAACTTTAAATCTATGAAAATGTATGCAGAATCTGTATGCTGAAAAATATGAAATGCTGATGAAAGAGATCAGGAACATCTAAATAAATGACAGGAACTGGAAGACTTGTTAGTATTAAGATGTCAGTTGTCCTCTAATTGAGCTACAAGTCCAACAAAATCTCAATCAAAATCCCAACAGTACTTTTCAAGACACCAACAAGCTGATTTTAAAATGTATGTTGGAAAGTAAAAAATATCCAAAAATTGAGAACATACAAAGCAATTTTGAAAACAAAGAACAATGTCAGAGGACTGTTTTTTTCTGTTCTTTGTGTCTTTGCTCAAACCACCCTTTCTTCCTGAATGCTTCCTACACTTTCTTTAAGACTTAGATAAGAAAGTATTCCCTGAACCCTCTGGACTGGACAGGAACAGGTGCTCTTTCTTTGCTCTTTCGTAGTACCCTGTGGTATAACTATCTTGTATTGTAGGAATCTGTTTGATCAACTCAAAGGCTTATCACGTTCACTTGGGCTTATGTCTTACAATTAAATGTTGCATAACATTTAGTATACAACTTGTTATTCAGTACACATCTGTCAAATGAATTGAATATGGAGTTGTTGATTTCACTTCTGAGAAGCCAATTTCATCAAAGTAATTGACCCCTTAACAATCTTCAATATTCTGTTGTGGTTTTTTTTTTCAGTCCTGGGGATTGAACCTAGCACCTTGCACATGTTAGGCAAATGCTCTACCACTGAACTATATATCCTCAGCCCACAATTTTCCTTATCCTATAATGGGTCTCCTTTCTCAAACATTAAGAGATATAAAGGATGATGTACTGAATTTGAAATTAAGCTTGTAAAAATTACTCTGATAAATGGTAATAAGGGTAAGAATTAAAGAAAATATTTTCAGCTTCTATATTTTTCTAAGAACTTGATTTCTCAGGTTGGCCAAATAACTGGCATTCCTCTATTGATACTAGCACTGCGCTGAAGATTGGGTGATCCACTGTACAAACCAACATTTATCAAGTATATTATCTAAAAACTGGGAATACAAAGAAAAACATGATAAATTCTCAAAGGAGCTCATACTGTCCTGTGAACTAAAGAGAAATTAGCAAATAATTGAACAGAGTCTCTTCTTTTGGCTACAGGGTAGTGAGGCAGGGTTGATAAATATTTTTTCTTTTATGTCTGGTTAGCATTAACCTGTTTCTAGCTATAGACTCACCATAACTAATCAATGCTTGGTCAGGAGGAAAACAGAGTCAGATTGCAGATGGATCAGAGAAAATTCTAAACTGCTTCTGAAAAAAAATGAAACAAAATCAAAAGCCAAAATAAAAACTAAACTAGACTAAATTCCTAGTCTTAATGCTCATGTATTATAGAAAATGAGGGGCAGTTCTGGATTCATCCAGGATTGTAGTGATAAAGAAATGCTGGGTTTGGTAATGAAGGCTCCAAATTATACTAGTAATAGTAGAGCCTCTGGTTTGAAATTTTTGGGAATATGAATTATTTCCAAGATTTGAAAAAGTCATCATATACCCTATGATGGAAGAAATACAGCAGATAAATAATTATTTGACTCTTTTTTTTCCTTAAAGACAATTATTCAGCTCTGTCACCAGGCATCACATTTCTCTTTCAATTAGGTCAAATCTCTGCAGAGCAAGCAAAACACAAGTTCATTTATTTTTTCAATAAACTTTTAGAACAGTTGCATAATCTTTTCATTATCTAGTCCTCTGTTTTAATTTGAGGAAAATGAGGTTATTATATATGAGACAATTGTTTTATATTAAAAAGTATTTATTTAAATAATATCATTTGGGGGCCGGGGTTGTGGCTCAGTGATAGAGTACTTGCCTAGCATGTGTGAGGCACTAGGTTCAATTCTCAGCACTCCATATAAACAAATAAAATAAAGGTCCATTGACAACTAAAAATATTTTGAAAAAATAAAAATAAATAATACCATTTAAGTCAAGTCAAATAATCTGTCTTCATCCAAAAGGCAACATGATTTGTTACATGAATTTAAAAAAAATTAGATCAGGCAACCAACTTGGATCTTTTCTTTAGTTAGTTCCAAACAAGCTAGTAGGACTCTTTAAAAGTCTACCATTTTTAGGCCATGGATAATAAAATTTTTATAAAATCACTTTTTTTAAAAAAAAGTATTTTTAGTAAAAGGAAGAAAGTTTTGTTCCAATAACCAGTTAGATCCCCTATTTCTTATATATAAAGGTTGGTACCTAAATCTATGTTTGATGCCCTAGTTCAAATACCTTTCCACTTCTATATTTTTCTAAGAATTTGATTTATCAGGCTGGTCAAATAACTGGCATTCTTCCATTGATACTAGCAGTGCTAGTACAACAGAGTGTGACATATTCCCCCCACTTACCCTTCAAAGCAACTGTGTTTCCTTTCTACTTGTTCATCACCCTTGTAACATCATTCATAGCTCATGAAGTCCTGAGGCATCATCACATGAAAGTTGAAACTTATAGTGAGTTGTTTATTAAAGAAATTAACAGATTAAATACATGGCTTGGAAAGGGAAAGAAAGCATAATGCAACACTATAATCAGAGTGACTGAAATCTGAGAAGGAGAGGAGAGAATGATGTGTCAGTCGGCATCCACTGAGGAAAAGAGAAACCATTCAAGGTGTTCAAATAAAGGATTTAATGCAGAGAAATGGTAATAGATGTTGGAAATCTGAAAGATAACAGGAGATGTTGAAATAGTCATTCAGATAGTATTAACACTTTTAATAAAAAAAGAGTGAAAAAAACAAAGGACCAAATAATTAAGATATTCATAACAATCAAAGAAGTAATATGCATAGCTGCTGTATTCTTGCTTTTCTAACTAGTCACAAGGTCATTTTTTAAATTAATTTTTTATTTATATGTGACAGCAGAATGCATTATAATTCTTATTACACATATAGAGCACTTTTTCATATCTCTGGTTGTATACAAAGTATATTCACACCAAATCATGTCTTTATACCTGTACTTTGGATAATGATGTCCATCACATTTCTCCATTATTTCTAACCCCATGCCCCCTCCTTTCCCCTCCCACCCCTCTGCCCTATCTAGAGTTCGTCTATTCCTCCCAAGCTCCCCATGCCTACCCCACTATGAATCAGCTTCCTTATATCAGAGAACACATTTGGCATTTGGTTTTTGGGGATTGGCTAACTTCAATTAGCATTATCCTCTCTAACTCCATTCATTTGCCTGCAAATGTGATGATTTTATTCTCTTTTATTGCTGAGTAATATTCCATTGTGTATAATGCCATATTTTTTTATCCATGCATCTATTGAAGGGCATCTAGATTGGTTCCAAAGTTTAACTATTTAACACATTGTTAAATGTGTTAAACACAGTTTAACACATTGATGTGGCTGTGTCCCTGCAGTATGCTGTTTTTAAGTCCTTTGGGTATAGACTGAGGAGAGGGATAGCTGGGCCAAATGGTGGTAAGGTAATTTTTTATATTCATAATTTCTTCCTACCATTATCCTTGCTATGTTTACTGTCAGAAAGAAGATCAGTTGATTAGTTGATTAGGTTTTTATATGATGAGGTGATCCCAAACTTCATTCACAAAGGATCTGAGTCTTTAGCAGTCCTTGTAAATTGGGTTACTTTAGTTTTCCATTAAGTTTACTATTGGATATGTAATTATGAAATGGTACACCAGACAGAATTCCCTGAGTTATGGTCTCTTTCTTGGTAGGAGAGACTCAAATTTCCCTTGGTAACAGCGACTGGTCACCCCATTCCTTATTTGTCTTTTGGTTCAGTGTTATGAAGAGCCCCCAAAGACCAGAAACTGTCTTGCCTTCTAATTAAATGGAAACATTGACTTTAGATCTCAGACCTCTAAGCCAGCAGAATCTGAAGCTGTGTTATTTGACATAACAGAAATAGTAACTACTCTCATTGCCACTTCTTGTGATTCCTGTATTCATGTGTTGTGGCTATGGGAGAAAGAGCACCATGTACTTGTGATGGTTTAAAGGATGTGTTTTTTTCCAACTACCACTAACTTCCAAAGGGTGCCATAGTCTTCAATAAGTCATTGAAGATAGGTAAAGTGTATTAGTTTTCTATTGTCATGCAAAAATGACTATATAATTAGAGGCTTAAAAGAATATCCATTTATTATCTCATAGTTCTGAAGGTCAGAAAACTGGAACGAAGTGACTAGGTTCCCTGCTTATCATTTCACAGGCTGAAATAAAGTTTTGACATAATTGAGTTCTCATCCAGAAACTCTGGAGATTTTTTTTTTTACTTCCAAGCCCATGCTTGTTGGTAGAATTCAGTTATTTGCCTTGATAGAACTAAGATCCCTGTTTACTAGCAACCTGTAAGCTGGAGGTTATTTTCATTTCTAGAGACTACCTGTATTTGTTACCATGTTGTCTCTCCCTGGCATCTTCAAGTCAGGAATGACGTAGCGAATGCTGCTCAAGCTTTGACTTTCTGACTTCCTCTCCTGTATCCATTGGTAGAAAACTGCCTGCTTTTAAAGGTCTCATTTAATTATGTCAGGCCTACCCTTATCATCTCATTTTTTAAAGTCAACTATGGTATTATAGCATAAATAATCACAGGTGAGACATTCATCTTATTAACAGTCTTAGAGATTACACAGGATATGTATACCAGGAAGTGGAGGATCTTGGGAGACTTCCTAGAATTATGCCTATCACAAAAGAAACATGTGTTTCTCTTTCAGTGAGGAAAACTTGCTATCTTTTTCATGACAGAAATGGTTTCATACAATCAGTCTGCTTGCTGATCCAACTGAGATATTATGCCATGTTGGGAGATCAGTGTTGGTTTCCACTGTTGGCATTTTGGCACTCAGTAAAGGTGGTAGCCAGATCAGTGTCAGTGAGGAAAAAAAAATCTATGTTGTCACATCAGTGTGTAACCTCTTTTTCTACCACCCTGGCCATTTTGTACATCAGCCCTTTAAGCATGCATGAAGATGCCACAAACAGATTATCTTTACCATTTGCTAACCTTCATCTATGTGAGTTTTCCCTAATCTCATCACCTATCTATCAAACCTGTTCTTTACAAGCCAATGATATTTAATCAAAATGTTATCTACTGCCCATAAATCAGTGTAGATCATACTTTTGGCCACTTCTTCATCCAGGCAAAATAGAATAGCTAAAATACTGATTAAAATCATGACCACTGAAAGTATTTCCCTTCACCTCTTTTGAGAGGCACTCCTTACTGGGTCTGTAATGCCACAGCTGTATGTTTCAGGTTAGAGCAGCATAACATGAAGAATAATTTATAAACAAGACCCCAATTTATTTTTCTAAGCACCTGGTAATAGGTTAGTTTCTATGAGGCAATAGTGTATACCTTGAGGGAGAGATGTTAATGCAGTATAGGTTAAGCCAACTGCTCAAGCAGCTTATCTGTACCTTCTGGACCTGCTGGAACTTATATACTGTTTCCATTTGATAATGGATGACTGCCTAGCATATTCAACCTTATGGCTTGATGGATCAGGTAACATCTAGTTCATGGGGGGCACCTTAAGTCATATCACTACTTTGTATCTTATGGGTGGGTATTTGGTCTCTACCAGAGCCGAGTAGGTAAACATTTGTTTCTTGAAAGGAGAGTGATTAAAAAAAGGGAGAGTGATTATCTGTGGGATACTAAGCTTTGCTCAAGACTCTAGTAATCCTGTTGGTCCATACAGCATCCCCATTTACTACATAAGGCTCAAATAGCAGAACAGCATGTGCAACAGTTTTGTTGATGCAAATGCTGCTTTTTCCTATGGACCTTACTCAAATTAGGCATATATATCCTCTCCCAAATCCATAATATTATGCCTTTTTCTTTGTTACAGGAGATGCAAAGTGTTACAACTTGTCCTTCAATTTGGACATGGCTTAGGCCACTAGACCCCTAAAAACTTAGGGGATAAGCCCATATATGACTTGCGCCTGAACTTTTGAGGAGGGCAGTCTGAAGTTGATACTCACAGCCCTGTACAGGGACACCTGGAAACTGTTCAGGTTTCTGAGTGAGGTCATTTATGAATGGTGTTTGGATCTCTAATGGCAGACGCTCCATAGTTAATGCTCAATGGCATGGAAATCTTGATAATGCAGTCTGTAGACTTCATGCCCTACCCCCACAAAACAACATATAAGAAATAAATTTGGGGCTGAATGACAATAATTAAATAATCATCATGAATGTGAATGTCTTATGATAATAAGGAAAGAAAAGCATAGATTTTTCTCCATCTTTTCCAAAGAGGATTTAAAATACAATGTAGTATCACTAGTAGCACTCATCTACTGTGCACCATATATTGTGTGACTTTATTTGAAGGTTCTGCCCTTTTCTCCCCTGCCCCCCACCTCATTAAGTTTAAATTCTCCTTAGTCACGACTGATTACTCCCTAAGGCTTCAGCAGATTGAATAGGTTACAACTTTCCTTTTAAATGAGTACCTTCTTCCTTTTAGGTGTAGTTTATGCCCCTCAAGTCATATGACTAATCACAATCCATTAAATATAAAAATGGGTGATATTTCTAAAAACTGAATATTTTTTTACATATTTTGTTTTGCCCTATGGTTCTTCATCAGCAATATTTATAGCCTTGGTAGAAGTATTGATAAAGATGAAATTAAATTTTCTAGTGAGGATGGTCTATATTACACTACAGTGACAAACCTCCTCAAATATCAGTGGCTTAATCCAGAAAGGGCTTACTTTTTGTTCTTACTAGTTGCTGAACATGAACTGATAAAAGAGCTCTGCTTATTGTAATCAGTGACTCAGGTTGATGGAGGCTCCATTTCAACCTATGCTTCTATAATTAAGGTATTAATTACTATTCCATAATGAAATGGAATATAATAATATGCATATTGGTTCTTACTCCTAACTGTTCATGGCCTGTAAGATTCTCTTGTATTTCATTGGCCAAACAGGTCACTAGTTTGCCTAACTTCAAAATGAGTGGGAAAGTTTAATTATACAATGTTTCTTCAAGGAGTCTTTTTTTTTTTGCTTTTCTCCTCCTCCTCCTCTTCTTTATCCCTTTTTTTCTTCTTCCTTCTTCTTCTCCTTCTTCTTCTTCTTTTACAAGTATGAGGATTGAACCAGGTCTTGCACATGCCAGACAAGTACTCTACTATTGACCTACATCCCCAGCTCTTGAATACAGTCTTGTTGCAAGAGGCACTAAATTTCTGAGAGGAGTCTAGTGTTGGGTTTGCACATAGATTCCATGGATGGACCTGACCATCAAGGTTCACAATGAGTTGGTAAACACCAATAGATGCCAGACCACCCTTGACATAGGATATACCTAAACAGGAGTCAGTAAAGATAGAGGATGGTTTTTGGATTGCATATTCCATAGCTCCCTGATATTAAGATCACATATATAAATCTCCTCCTCCATCTTCTCTAAGAACTCAGATCAACCACCTTTACCACTAACTTCTCTAATCACCCTGAACCAGATGTAAGAAGAGGAAGAGTGATAGTAAATAATTGATTAATATACAGAAGGTAAAGAAAAATCTGAAAGTAATTGAAGTAGCAAGATTAAGTTTTAAGCCATCAATGGAAAAATAGATGAGTTCCACATTTACATACTTAAGTTCTTTAATTGAGTACATTTCTCAGCTACTTTACTCACTTTATGGATTATTATGGATATTAATACAAATGAAGGTATTATACACTCTATTGTATACAGTTTATAGATAGGTAATCTGAGTCTCAGAGATTGTAAAGGACTATGCCATGGGCATAAAGTTATAAGTACTAAAACCTGAACAACTCTTTAGACATTGTGACTGTTAGAATCTTACTTCACTTCCATTATTTTGGTAATTTTGATGAAATATATCTTAGAATTCATAATTTCAAACCTTGGACAGATTAAGCTTGTTTCTCTACCTTGTGAAAATTTATTTATTTATTTTTTAAAAATTATTTTTGTGAAATAGCACAGATGAAAAGCAAAAACACTCGATAAATAAAAATATAAAATTGTAATAAATACCTCTTGGAAAGTGTTATGTTTTTAAAGTTCCCCATAATTTTCTACAAGAAAGAACTAAGAGAATCATATACTTTAAAATCTTTAAAATAGTTAATGCATTTAGACAGCACACAATTCAAACAGTACAAAAGGGTACATGGTAAAAAGGAAGTCTTTTTCTAACCCTTCACCAGTCACCTAATTCTTTCCTCAGAGATAATCACTATTATTAGTTATGTGTGTTTCCTTCCATAAAGAGGCAGGTACTATGTATGTAGCTATAAAAATACATCATACAATTTTAAAGATAAGTCTCAGAAATAATAAATATTATGCTACAGTGTATTTTGCCATCTGTCTTCTCTTATTCAGTTGCATGTAGAACATTTTTGTATTAGACTACCAGTTCTCAAGGGCAGATGGAGTGGTCTTACTAATTTATCTTTAATATTGCTTAACATATATATTTTTATCAACATTGGAAAAAATTCAATTAACAAAGGGATAATTTATACAGAATAGCTTATTGTCCACCAATGTTTGAGGAGATCATATCATTTAAGATTTTGGCTAAATATTTGCCCAGTCCATGGTAGATGTAAAGATGACACATGAGAGTGTATATATATATATAGTATCATTTTCAATTCCTGCAGCTGCTATTATATTTCAGGATCTTAATACTATTCACTTTGGGTAAAGTGTTCTAAGAGGTCACCACTCTCTCTTTCCCCTAATTTTTTCTATTCTCCACCTTTTCCACAAGTCACCTATATGCTGCTTTCAAGTTGTCTTCCTACATTCACAGCTTTAATCAGAATTTGAACAAATTATGCTATATTCATATGTTAATATACCATAGTGAATTTCACCTTTATGTATATCTATACAGCATCAAGTTAAAAAGTACTATAAATAAATAGAAGACCAGTAAAGTAGAAAGGGAACAGGCGGAGGGAGGAGGGAAGGCTTAGAGGAAGTATTAGGGACTAAAGTGGAACAAATTATATTCAATACATATATGATTCTGTCAAAATGAACCCCAATATTATGTATAACTATAAATGCACTAATAAATACACTGAAATAAAACTGGCTCCTAATTTTCTATGGCTTCTACTGTCCCCCAATATAAACTTCAAACTTAAAACTTGTATAGGAAGCCATTTCTAATTTTATCTCAAATTACGTTTCTAGTGTTGTCTTTAGAATTACGTGCCTATTTCCACTACATTGTGCTACTTGCATATCCACCAAACAAAATTGTTAAGGTCCAGTGAATCTCACAAACCACCCAGTTAAGATGATAAAATAGATTTTTAAAAACATTTTTAATCTCTCTCATCAACAAACCATGTTTCTTTATAATTCATAGTTTAATTTATATGTAGCAGAAAGAAAAGTTAAATACTTTGACATTTGCAAAAATAATGCACAGATCTTTATATTTTATACCAGTGTAACTTAAGAGCCTTAGAATTAACTCAATTTAACTTTTGATATCTAGTTTGAATTTCTTTGTCTTGAGATGTTTTTGTAAAGCAAAAGAACAATTTTTTAATTAAGTTTTGTTATTTTTAAATTTTTTATTCTAATTTATATATGACAACAGAATGCATTACAATTCACATTATACATATAGAGCAAAATTTTTCATATCTCTGATTGTATTCAAAGTATATTCACACCATTCATATCTTCATACATATACTTAGGGTAATTGTGCCCATTTCTTTCCACCATATTTTTCACACCCCTTTCCCCCACCCTTCCCTTCCCTCTCCTTTGCCCTGTCTAGAATTCATCTAATCTTCCCATGCTCCCCCTGCCTACCCCACTATGAATCAGCCTCCTTATATCAGAGAAAACATTTAGCATTTGGTTTTTTGGGATTGGCTAACTTCACTTAGCATTATAATCCCCAACTCCACCCACTTACCTGAAAAAGCTATGATTTTATTCTCTTTTATTGCTGAGTAATATTCGATTGTGTATATATACCACATTTTCATTATCCATTCATCTACTGAAGGGCATCCAGGTTGGTTCCACAGTTTAGCTATTGTGAACTGTGCTGCAATAAACATTGATGTGGCTGTATCACTATAGTATGCTGTTTTTAAGTCCTTTGGGTATAAACCAAGGAGTGGAATAGCTGGGAATAGCTGGGTCAAATGGTGATTCCATTCCACGTTTTCCAAGGAATCTCCATACTGCTTTCCATATTGGCTGCACCATTTTGCAGTCCCACCAGCAATGTATGAGTGTGCCTTTTCCCCCTACATTCTCTCCAACACTTATTGCTGTTTATATTCTTAATAGCTGCCATTCTGACTCGTGAGATGAAATATTAGAGTAGTTTTGATTTGCGTTTCTCTAATTTCTACAGAAGTGGAACATTTTTATTTATATATTGATTGATTGATTATATATCACCTTCTGAGAAATGTCTATTCAGTTCCTTGGCCCATTTATTGATTGGATTTTTTTTTGTTTTTGGTGTTTAGCTTTTGGAGTTCTTTATATACCCTAGAAATTAGTGCTGTATCTGATGTTTGTGTGATAAAAATTTGCTCCCAAGATGTAGGCTTTCTATTCACCTCACTGATTGTTTCTTTTGCTGAGAAGAAGCTTTTTGGTTTGAATTCATCCTATTTATTAAATCTTGATTTTAATTCTTGCATTATAGGAGTCTTATTAAGGAAGTAGGGGTCTAATTAGATATGATGGATATTTGGGCCTACTTTTTCTTCTATTATGTGCAGGGTCTCTAATTTAATTCCTAGGTCCTTGATCCATTTTTAGATGAGTTTTGTGCATGGTGAGAGATAGGGGTTTAATTTCATATGGATTTCCAGTTTTCCCAACACCATTTGTTGAAGAGGCTATCTTTTCCCTAATGTATGTTTTTGGTGCTTTTGTCTAATATAAGATAACTATAATTATGTGAGTTCGGCTCTGTGTCCTCTATTCTGTAACATTGGTCTATTCGTCTATTTTGGTGCCAATACCATGCTGTTTTTGTTACAGTGATACAACCTGCTTCACTCTTCTTGCTAAGGATTGCTTTAGCTATTATGGGTGTCTTATATTTCCAGATGAATTTTGTGACTGCTTTTTCTATAAGGAATATCCTTGGGATTTTGATTGGAATTGCTTTAAATCTGTATAGTGCTTTTTGTAGTATGGTCATTTTGACAATATTAAGTCTGCCTATCCAAGAACAAGGAAGATCTTTGCATATTCTAAGGTTTTTTTAAAAAAATTTCTTTCTTTAGCATTCTGTAGTTTTCCTTGTGAGGTCTTTCACCTCTTTTGTTGTTCCCCAAGTATTTTATTTTTTGAGAATATTGTAAACAGGGTATTTTTCCTCATTTCCCTTTTAGAGGATTTGTCACTGATGTACAAAAATACCTTTGATTTATGGGTATTGATTTTATATCCTGCTACTTTGTTGAATTCATTTACTAGTTCTCGAAGTTTTTTGGTGGAATTTTTTAGGTCTTCTAGGTATAGAATCATATTGTAGGCAAATAGTGCTAATTTGAGTTCTTCTTTTCCTATCCATGTCCCTTTAATTTCTTTCATCTAATTGCTCTGTCAGTGTTTTAAGAACTATGTTAAATAGAAGTGGTGAAAGAGGGCATCCCTGTCTTATTCCAGTTTTTAGGGGAATGTTTCAATTTTTCTCCATTTAGAATGATGTTGACCTGGGGCTTATCATAGATAACTTTTAAAATTTGAGGTGGGTTCCTGTTATCCCTAGTTTTTCTAGTGTTTTGAACACAAAAGGGTGCTATATTTTTTTGAATGTTTTTTTCTGCATCTATTGAGATGATCATATGGTTCTTATCTTTAAGTCTATTGTGATGAATTACACTTATGGATTTCCGTATGTTGAACCAGCCTTGCATCCCTGGGATAAATCCTATTTAATCAAGGTACACTATCTTTTTGATCTGCTTTGTATTCGATTTGCCAAAATTTTATTGAGAATTTTTGCATCTATCTTCATTAGAGATATTGGTCTGAAGTTTTCTTTCTTTGATGTGTCTTTGCCAGGTTTTGGAATCAGGGTGATATTGGCCTCATAGAATGAGTTCAGAAGTGCTGCCTCTTTTTCTATTTTCTGAAAAAAAAATTGAAGAGAATTGATATTAGTTCTTTGTTCAATGCCTTGTAGAACTCAGCTGTGTATCCATCTGCTCCTGGCCTTTTCTTGGTTGGTAGTCTTTTGATGGAGTCTTCTATTTCATTACTTGAAATTGATCTATTTAAATTGTGTATAGCATCCTGATTCAATTTGGGCAAATCATATGACTCTAGAAATTTATCAATGTCTTCTACATTTTCTATTTTATTGGAGCACATGTTTTCTAAATATAATTTCTAATTATCTTCTGTATTTCTCTAGTGTCTGTTGTGATATTTCCTTTTTCATCATGTATGTTAGTAATTTGAGTTTTCTCTCTCCTTCTCTTTATTAGCATGGCTAAGGGCTTGTCAATTTTATTTACTTTTTCAAAGAACCAATTTTTTTGTTTTGTCATTTTTTATTTCCTATCTTCTACTGCTTTTGGTGTTGATTTGTTCTTCTTTTTCCAGGGCTTTGAGATGTACTGTTAGGTCATTTATTTGTTGACTTTTTCTTCTTTTAAGGAATGAACTCAATGCAATGAACTTTCTTCCTCTTAGTACTGCCTTCATAGTGTCTCAGAGATTTTGATAGGTTGTATGTGTGTTCTTATTCATGTCTAAGAATTTTTTAATCTCCTTAATGTCTTTTGTAACCCATTGTTCATTCAGTAGCATATTATCTAGTCTCCAAGTGTTGGAGTAACTTCTATTTTTTTATCATTGATTTTTTTTATCATTGATTTCTAATTTCATTCCATTATGATCTGTTAGAATGTAGGGTGTATCTCTACTTTTTGTATTTGCTAAGAGTTGCTTTGTGGCTTAGTGTATGATTTATTCTAAATAAGGATCCATGTGCTGCTGAGAAGAAAGTGTATTCTCTTGTTGAAGAATGAAATATTCTATATGTGTCAGTTAAGTCCAAGTTATTGATTGTACTACTGAGTTCTATAGTTTCTTTGTTCAGCTTTTGTTTGGAATATCTATCTAGTGATGAAAGAGGTGTGTTAAAGTCAACCAAAATTATTATGTTGTGGTCTATTTGACTCTTAAACTTGAGAAGAGTTTGTTTGATGAATGTAGATGCTCCATTATTTGGGTTGTATATATTTATAATTGTTATGTCTTATCAGTGTATGGTTCCCTTGAGCAGTATGAAATGTCCTTTTTATCCCTTTTGATTAACTTTAGCTTGAAGTCTACTTTATTTGATATGAAGATGGAAACTCCTGCTTGCTTCTGCAGTCCATGTGAGTGATATGATTTTTCCCAACCTTTCACCTTCAGTCTTTGGATCTCTTTTCCTATGAGTTGAGTCTCTTGAAGGCTGCATATTATTGGGTCATTTTTTTAACCCCATCTGCCAGTCTGTGTCTTTTGATTGGTGAGTTTAGGCCATTAATATTCAGGGTTATTATTGAGATATGATTTGTATTCCCTAGCATATTTGTTTAATTTTGGTATTTAACTTGAATGGGTTTTCCTTTGATAGTATTTCCTTTAGTGTAATACCTCCCTTTGCTGATTTTCATTGTTGTTTTTCAATTTCTCCTTATGAAATATTTTACCAAGGATGTTCTGTAGTGCAGTCTTTCTAGATATAAATTCTTTTGACTTTTGTTTATCATGGAAGGTTTTTCTTTCATCATCAAATCTAAAGCTTAATTTTTCTGGATATAAGATTCTTGGTTGGCATACATTTTCCTTCAGAGCTTTATAAATGTTGTTCTAGGATCTTCTAGCTTTCAGGGTCTAGGTTGAAACATCTGTACATAATCTAATTGGTTCCCCCTATGTGTAATCTGATTCCTTTCTCTGGGGGCTTTTAATATTCCTTCCTTATTCTGTATGTTAGGCATTTTCCTTATAGCATGCCTGGGTGTGTATCTGTTATGATTTTGAACATTTGGTGTCCTATTAGCCTCTTAAATTTGGTTTCCCAATTCATTCTTCTTGTTTGGAAAATTTTCTGATATTACTTCACTGAATAGATTGCTCATTCCTTTGGTTTGGAACTGTATTCCTTCCTCTATCTCAATAACTCTTAAACTTGGTCTTTTTATGCTATCTCATATTTCTTGAATGTTCTGCTCATGGTTTCTTACCATCTTCACTTGTGTGATCAACATTCTTTTCAAGATTATATATTTTGTATACATTGTCTGAGGTACTGTCTTCCAAGTGGTCTAATCTATTGGTGATGCTTTCAATTGAATTTTTAATTTGGTTGGTTCATTGCTTCTTTCATTTCAAGTATTTCAGTTTGTTTTTATTTAGAATCTCTATCTCCCTATTGAAGTAATCTTTTGCTGCCTGTATTTGTTTATGTAGCTCTTTGCCAAAATGATGTTTTGCTGCCTATATTTGCTCTCTTATATCATCCTTTAATTCACAGAATATTTTAATTATGTACATCCTGAACTCCTTCTCTGTCATTAGTTCTGCTGTGCTGGCCATGGATTTTAATAATGTGGTACCTTGATTTATTTGGGGCACTTTCTTCCCTTGTCTTTTCATATTGCTTGTGTGTCTTCCCTTCTAGCACTGTGGATCCTAGGTGTTCCTGTTTTTACCCTCTAGGCTTATAGTGCCCCTGTAGGAATCCAATACCTCTCCTTTGAGGTGAAGGACAATGTTATCAGATCCCAATATAAACAATATACACCCTAAAAACAAATGTTTGCTAATAAGATATTTACAATTTGGTTACAATGTTCAGAAAAGGTGAATTCAATTATTATCTACAATATACTCAGTAGGTTTTTAAGAAGGTTTACAGTTTCTGATGGTGGATAAAGAACCGGGCGTGAGGAGTAGGATGATATGCTGGGGAGGTAGGAGGTGAGGATATAGAGTTATTATATCTTAGGAGGTGTGAAAGAGAAATCTAAAGAGGAAGATTAGTAGCAGGAGAAGGAAGAGGAAGTAATTTTGTGTAGACAAGTAAGTGGGAAGACAATAGAGTACATAAAACAAACACACATATATATTAAGAAAAATAAATAAAATGTTAAAATAGTAGAAATTTGTGGGAAAAAGAAAAAATTAAAAAATAAAAAGAATGTACAACACAACTCTAATATACTATTCAGACGTCCCAAACCCCAAAATCCTAATTCATGCACTGTATTTGGTTTCACATATGTTAGGGACGTGAGGGCAGGAGAATAGAGAGGGACAGGAGAAAAAACAATCCTGAAGGAAGACACAGGGCTTGTTTTGGTTGGAAATCAGTATCTTTACTGCTTCCCACCTCATCCAATAGGTGGGGTCATCTGTTGTTACCTGGTATCTCCGCTCTCAGGATGGTAAAGGTAACCAGGCTGTCACTGTGCCGGGTTAGTGGCTGCTGGGGAGAGGGGGGAGTTAGAAACTGGGTATCTGGCTAGATGGGGGTTCCAAACTGGGAATTGTTCCCCACTGAAAATGATGATGAAGGTGAACCAAGATTGAGGTGCCTGCTCTCAGTGGTGGACTGTCAGGTTGAGTTGGGAGAGTCAGGGCGTTGGAGGATGAGTTCAGAGATAAGCTCTGTGGTGTGCAGTGTGTGACTGTTGGCTGACTTCAGAGCCTGTGTGAAGATCCCTGGGTGCAGGCAAGCTACTAAGAATAGGGGACTTTCTGTGCTGCTGCAAAGTTCCAAGATGGCGGCAACAGGGGGAGCCTCATGTTGGTAGATGGGGGTCCACACAGGAGTGGTGGCCAGAATTCCTGCATGTGGGAAGCTACTAGGTATCCTGCTTGGGAGCCATTGTGATTTCTGCTCTGGTGGGTGGCTGAAAATTCTGTTCGGGTGTTGATGGTCCCACTTAGGTACCCAGTAGTCCTGCATGGACGAGTATTTGAGAGACTTACTCTGTTGATGAGGCCTGGAGCCCTGGTTGGGCATGGTGACCATGATTCCTGTTTGGGAAAGGAATATTGCTTGCAGAGAAAGCAGTATTCTCACTACCTAAATCCCAGGTCATGGAATGATACAGAATTCTGCCTCCCTCTGGCCCACCATCTTGAATCAAGAACAATATTCTTAAATAAGTAAAACATTCTTTTCTATGGAGATGATAGTTTTCTGTTGACTTTGACTCTTTCAGAGTTTTCAAATATCTTTGTGTACTCTTCCCCATATTTGATCATTTACTCATAAAGGTAAGAAATTAGAAAAGATTTACTTTCAAAACTTAATAAACATTAACCTTGCAGAACCATTTTTGTTTCAATAGTGAAAGAATGTCACTCTTATAGTTGTGCAGATTTTATTCTGCCTTATTTTAGATTTCTTTGAATTACTAGCAAGGAGATTTTGCTATTCCTATGAGTTCAATCACTCAACAACAACAACAACAACGAAAACAACCGATAAATAAATAAATAAATAAGCAAAACTAAAAGTAAACTCTAATTTTTGTGGGTTCTAGAAGACCTTAAAGTTTGTTTATTTCTCTATGCAATAGTTATGTTTAAGACATTTCTCTGATAGATGATCTCAGTGGTAGGTACCTTCAAAAGGACAGAAACACATATTTTATATGCTTTGTTCCTTTAAGTATGAGTGGTTTTTTTTTTTTTTTTTTTTTTTTGCAAAAGTCTATGAATAGTAAAAAGGATGACTAGTAGAAACAATGGTACTTTGGAACTGAGATTCTATACTGCAATGAGAATGAATCAGTTATTGTTACATCCAACTTGAGTGAATCTCACAAACCACCCAGTTTAAGAAATGTTATAGGATTACCAGCACCTTAGAGGCCTGTTATATAGCCTCTCTGAATATATATCTTTTTCTTCCCTTCAAAGGAACTCATTTGTGTTATTACCATTGGAATTAATCAGCTCTTACTAGGGTCATTCACTTAGGCATATCTCCTAAAGAAATCTTCTTGCTGGGTGACACCACCTCTTATCTTGATTCTGTTTACTTTAGAAGTAGTAGAAGATTCCTGCTATTGCCTTTCCCCTATATGACTTGTCAGCTATTCCAAATTTTTGTTATTTGTTTTGTATTAAACTCCTTGTTTGAAATATTTAGCATAGGCTGTTTCCTGAGTGAACCCTGAATGATATACTTCATATTTCTTTTTCTTTATTATGTGGTTTAAGATCTCCAGTTCCATTATATTTCATGAGGAAGTTTAAGACCTCATTGATTATAAGATTTATTATTATCTTATGTACCACTTTCAAAGAAAAATCATATCAATTAAAACTGTGACCCAGTATTTTTTCCTGAATTTGTATTTTATGCTTTTATTGTAATAACACTCTTTTAGATTTACACACAAATTTTTATTTGTTTTTTAAATTTTTTTGTTTTAATTAGTTATACATGACAGTAGAATGCACTTATATACTTTGATATATCATACATAGATGGGATATAATTTCTCATTTTCTGATTATATATATTATAGAATCACATTGGTCATATAGTCACATACATACATAAAGTAATAATGTCAAGACGGATCCAACATGGCGGCGGGCGCGGAGAGATCAAGTCTCTGACCTCCCCAGCTGTGCGGGCATAGGGAGTCGTAAACTGTCTAAATGATGGTTACTCAGGATCACTAGGCAATGCTCAGCTGATGTGGATCTGGAGCAAACAGTCTGGGCCTCTCAGAATACACACTGAGCCCGGATCGGCTGCATTCAAGCTCCTGTTCGTCTGCTTCTCGTGACTCAGCACCAACGATCCCGCTGAAATAACTGGTTGGCCCCTCTGAATTTACAGAGGTAAAAGCCAACCGAGCCTTCATAGGCAGTGGCAACAGGACTGAAACGGGGCTTGGGAGAGACAATCAGGACCCACCCGTTGCATTGGTCACCCGGAAAAGGGAACGAATGGTCACCATTTGCATGGGATACCACCATGGCAGAGAACTGACATCAATCGGTGGAGGATATAACTTCATTGAAATCAGCAGTGACAGGTGTGTAATCCCCTAGCCATCACTCTCCACACAGCGGGAAAACCTTAAGGGCCCCTCCCAGCTCTCCCGAGAGCACAATAGCCAGACCCAGGGAATCAGGAGTGGCGCAGAACTTGCAGTGCGGGACTCGCGGCGCATGGAACTCCTGGCTACCGCACCCAACAGTGCTGATAACTGAGGTCTCTTGCACCAGCTACCGGGGGCATGGCTACCGGAGTGCAAGCAAATTCGCTGGGGGTTCTCAGCCCCAAGCTCTACAAACTTAGGGTCTGAGGGAGGCAAACAGGGACAGTGTGCCCAGGCGTTCATAAAAACAGGGGTCCTGGGAGCAGCAGAACTGATGTGTAGCCAGTATTGTGGTGAGCGTCACAGGTGAGCGGGGCCTGGCTTGAGGAAACACAAGAGAAGTCCCTAGGCACTCAGGATTGGAGACCCGCTCAGTCTGGGAGGAAGAGCTGCTGCACAGTGATTGGTTCCCACCTACTGAGAGGAGAAACTTGGCCCAGTGAGCACAGCTCCACTTACTGGAAGAGAAGTTAATCGAACTCTATGACTGCATCTATTATTATTATTATTATTATTTTTTAATTTGGGTTTTTTTTCTTTCATTTTCTTTTTTTTTGTTGTTGTTGTTCTTTAACCTTTTTTTAAATGTTTTTAATGTTTTTATTTTTTTATTTCATTATTATTATTATTATTTTAAATTTCAATTTTCTTTTTTTATTATCATTATTATTTTTTAAAAAAAATTTTCTCTTTTTTTCTTTATTTTCTATTTTTTTTCTTTGGTCTTTTCATTTCTTTTCAATTTTTTTATTCCCCCTTCCTTGAATTCTACCTGCCTACTCTCATTATCTTTAGTGACTTCTTCCCTTCCCTTCTAATATCTTTCCTCCCAACAATAAAATAAATTTATAAGAGTAAACAGTAACTCAGCAGTCAAACAGAACAAGAAGTAACATGAGCAGCATAAAAAAGCAAGGAAGAAAAGGAGTACAAACAATGAAGGACAGCCTAAATATTCAGGAGGAACTAGAGTCATCAGAAAAATGGTCATATAAAGAACTCAAGGAATACCTTAGATAGATGGAATAGAACCTTAAAGAGGATACGAGACAGCAAATCCAAACAGTGAAAGAGCACATTGAAAATGAATTACATAAACAGATAAAAGAAGAAGTTAAGCATCTTTATCAGGAGATAGAGATTATTAAAAAAAATCAAACAATAATTCTAGAAATGAAGGAAACGATAAATCAAATTAAAAACTCAATTGAGAGTATCAGTAACAGAGTGGAGCAAGTAGAAGCCAGAACGTCAGATAATGAAGACAAAATATATCATCTTGAAAAGAGTCTAGCCAACTCAGAAAGGCTGGTAAAAAATCACGAGAAAAACATCCAAGAGATATGGGATAACATTAAAAAACCAAACTTACGAGTCATCGGGATAGAGGAAGGTACAGAGATTAAAACCAAGGGAATGAGTAACCTACTGAAGGAAATAATTACAGAAAACTTTCCAGAAATAAAAAAGGAAACGGATATACAAATTGTAGATGCATACAGGACACCAAGCACACAAAATCACAGTAGACCAATGCCAAGATACATTGTTATGAAGATATCCAATATACAGAACAAAGAGAAAATATTAAAAGCTACTAGAGAAAGGAGGCAGATTACATTCAGGGGTAAACCAATAAGGTTAACAACGGATTTTTCATCACAGATGCTGAAAGTGAGAAGATCCTGGAACAACGTATTTCAAACTCTGAAAGACAATGGATGCCAACCAAGAATCCTGTATCCAGCAAAATTAAGCTTCAGGTACGACAATGAAATAAAAATCTTTAATGATAAACAAAAGTTAAAAGAATTTGCAGCCAGAAAACCAGCATTGCAAAGCATCTTAAGCAAAACACTACACGAGGAAGAAATGAAACACAATAACCAAAACCAACAGTGGGAAGTCCCTCAGTAAAGCCAGAGGGTGAGGGGAAAGCTAATCATGGAGAAACAAGCCAAATTAAAAAAAAAAAAAGATAAATAATCAAACATGGCTGGAATTACAAACCATATATCAATAGTAACTCTAAATGTAAATGGCTTAAACTCTCCAATAAAGCGACATAGGCTGGTAACATGGATTAAAAAACCAAATCCAACAATATGCTGCCTCCAGGAGACACATCTGATTGGAAAAGACATACACAGGCTGAACGTGAAAGGTTGGGAAAAAATATACCACGCACACGGTCCTCGTAAGCAAGCAGGAGTGGCCATTCTCATATCGAATAAAATCGACTTCAAGACTAAGTTAATCAAACGGGATAAGGAAGGACATTATATACTGTTAAAAGGAACCATTCACCAACAAGACATTACAATTATCAATATTTATGCACCAAATAATGGTGCTGCGACGTTCATAAAACAAATTCTCCTCAAGTTCAAGAATCAAATAGACCACAACACAATAATTATGGGTGACTTCAACACACCTCTCTCACCATTGGACAGATCCTCCAAACAAAAGTTGAATAAAGAAACTATAGAACTCAATATCACAATCAATAACTTAGACTTAACTGACATATATAGAATATATCAACCATCATCGAGTGGATATACTTTTTTCTCAGCAGCACATGGATCCTTCTCAAAAATAGACCATATAGTATGCCATAGGGCAACCCTCAGTAAATATAAAGGGGTGGAGATAATACCATGCATTATATCTGACCATAATGGAATGAAACTGGAAATCAATGATAAAAGAAGGAAGGAAAAATCCTACATCACATGGAAAATGAACAATATGTTACTGAATGATCAATGGGTTACAGAAGACATAAAGGAGGAAATCAAAAAATTCTTAGAGATAAATGAAAATACAGACACAACATATCGGAATCTATGGGACACAATGAAAGCAGTTTTAAGAGGGAAATTCATCGCCTGGAGGTCATTCCTCAAAAAAAGGAAAAACCAACAAATAAATGAGCTCAAACTTCATCTCAAAGCCCTAGAAAAGGAAGAGCAAAACAACAGCAAATGTAGCAGAAGGCAAGAAATAATTAAAATCAGAGTGGAAATCAACGAAATTGAAACAAAAGAAACTATTGAAAAAATTAACAAAACTAAAAGTTGGTTCTTCGAAAAAATAAATAAGATTGACAGACCCTTAGCCATGCTAACGAAGAGAAGAAGAGAGAGAACTCAAATTACTAACATACGGGATGAAAAAGGCAATATCACAACACATGCTACAGAAATACAGAAGACAATTAGAAACTATTTTGAAAACCTATATTCCAATAAAATAGAAGATAGTGAAGACATCAATAAATTCCTTAAGTCATATGATTTGCCCAGACTGAGTCAGGAGGATACACACAATTTGAACAGACCAATATCAGTGGACGAAATAGAAGAAGCAATCAAAAGACTACCAACCAAAAAAAAGCCCAGGACCGGATGGGTATGCAGCAGAGTTTTACAAAACCTTTAAAGAAGAATTAATACCAATACTTTTCAAGTTATTTCAGGAAATAGAAAAAGAGGGAGCGCTGCCAAATTCATTCTATGAGGTCAACATCACCCTAATTCTGAAACCAGACAAAGACACTTCAAAGAAAGAAAACTACAGACCAATATCTCTGATGAATCTAGATGCAAAAATCCTCAATAAAATTCTGGCGAAACGGATACAAAGGCACATCAAAAAAATTGTGCACCATGATCAAGTAGGATTCATCCCTGGGATGCAAGGATGGTTCAATATACGGAAATCAATAAATGTTATTCACCACATCAATAGACTTAAAGATAAGAACCATATGATCATCTCGATAGACTCAGAAAAAGCATTTGACAAAGTACAGCATCCCTTTATGTTCAAAACATTAGAATAACTAGGAATAACAGGAACCTAACTCGACATTGTAAAAGCTATCTATGCTAAGCCTCAGGCTAGCATCATTCTGAATGGAGAAAAATTGAAGGCATTCCCTCTAAAATCTGGAACAAGACAGGTATGCCCTCTATCACCACTTCTATTCAATATAGTTCTCGAAACACTGGCCAGAGCAATTAGACAGATGAAAGAAATTAAAGGCATAAAAATAGGAAAAGAAGAAATTAAATTATCACTATTTGCAGGTGACATGATTCTATACCTAGAAGACCCAAAAGGGTCTACAAAAAATTACTAGAACTAATAAATGAATTCATCAAAGTGGCAGGATATAAAATCAACATGCATAAATCAAAGGCATTTCTGTATATCAGCGACAAAACTTCTGAAAAAGAAATGAAGAAAAACACTCCATTCACAATATCCTCAAAAAAAAAAAATACTTGGGAATCAACCTAACAAAAGAGGTGAAAGATTTATACAATGAAAACTACAGAACCCTAAAAAGAGAAGTAGAAGAAGATCTTAGAAGATGGAAAAATATACCCTGTTCATGGATAGGCAGAACTAACATCATCAAAATGGTGATATTACCAAAAGTTCTCTATAGGTTTAATGCAATGCCAATCAAAATCCCAATGGCATTTCTTGTAGAAATAGATAAAGCAATCATGAAATTCATATGGAAAAATAAAAGACCCAGAATAGCAAAAGCAATTCTAAGCAGGAAGTGTGAATCAGGCGGTATAGCGATCCCGGATTTCAAACTATATTACAGAGCAATAGTAACAAAAACCGCATGGTACTGGTACCAAAACAGGTGGGTGGACCAATGGTACAGAATAGAGGACACAGAGACTAATCCACAAAGCTACAACTATCTTATATTTGATAAAGGAGCTAAAAGCATGCAATGGAGGAAGGATAGCATCTTCAACAAATGGTGTTGGGAAAACTGGAAATCCATATGCAACAAAATGAAACTGAATCCCCTCCTCTCGCCATGCACAAAAGTTAACTCAAAGTGGATCAAGGAGCTAGATATCAAATCAGAGACTCTGCGTCTGATAGAAGAAAAAGTTGGCTCCGATCTACATATTGTGGGGTCGGGCTCCAAATTCCTTAATAGGACACCCATAGCACAAGAGTTAATAACAAGAATCAACAAATGGGACTTACTTAAACTGAAAAGTTTTTTTCTCAGCAAGAGAAACAATAAGAGAGGTAAATAGGGAGCCTACATCATGGGAACAAATTTTTACTCCTCACACTTCAGATAGGGCCCTAATATCCAGAGTATACAAAGAACTCAAAAAACTAGACAATAAGATAACAAATAACCCAATCAACAAATGGGCCAAGGACCTGAACAGACACTTCTCAGAGGAGGACATACAATCAATCAACAAGTACATGAAAAAATGCTCACCATCTCTAGCACTCAGAGAAATGCAAATCAAAACTACCCTAAGATACCATCTCACTCCAGTAAGATTGGCAGCCATTATGAAGTCAAACAACAACAAGTGCTGGCAAGGATGTGGGGAAAAGGGTACTCTTGTACAGTGCTGGTGGGACTGCAAACTGGTGTGGCCAATTTGGAAAGCAGTATGGAGATTCCTGGGAAAGCTGGGAATGGAACCACCATTTGACCCAGCCGTTGCCATTCTTGGATTATTCCCTGAAGACCTTAAAAGTGCGTACTACAGGGATACTGCCACATCGATGTTCATAACAGCACAATTCACAATTGCTAGGCTGTGGAACCAACCCAGATGCCCTTCAATAAATGAATGGATTAAAAAATGTGGCATTTATACACCATGGAGTATTATGCAGCACTAAAAAATGACAAAATCATGGAATTTGCAGGGAAATGGATGGCACTAGAGCAGATTATGCTTAGTGAAGCTAGCCAATCCCTAAAAAACAAACACCAAATGTCTTCTTTGATATAATGAGAGCAACTAAGAACAGAGCAGGGAGGAAGAGTAGGAAGAAAAGATTAACATTAAACAGAGACATGAGGTGGGAGGGAAAGGGAGAGAAGAGGGAAATTGCCTGGAAATGGAGGGAGACCCTCATTGTTATACAAAATTACATATAAGAGGTTGTGAGGGGAATGGAAAATAAACAAGGAGAGAAATGAACTACAGTAGATGGGATAGAGAGAGAAGAGAGGAGGGGAGGGGAGGGGGGATAGTAGAGGATAGGAAAGGTAGCAGAATACAACAGTTACTAATAGGGCATTATGTAAAAATATGGTTGCATAACCGATGTGATTCTGCAATCTGTATTTGGGATAAAAATGGGAGTGCATAACCCACTTGAGTCTAATGTATGAAATATGATATGTCTAGAGCTTTGTAATGTTTTGAACAACCAATAAAAAAAATTTTAAAAAAGTAAATGAATAAAATAAAGTTAAAAAAATAAAGTAATAATGTCTGTTTAATTCTAATATTTTAAATAATATATCCCTGTTTTAAAAATACTTTTTAGTTGTAGATGGACACACTACCTTTATTTCGTTTATTTATTTATTTAATGTAGTGCTGAGGATCAAACCCAGTGCCTCACACATGCTAGGCAAATACTCCTCCACAAACCCAGCCCCCATATATCCCTCTTATATATTAAATAAAAAGGAAATGCAAGTGAATAAATGGTTAATCTATTCCTATACTTCTTCATATTAAGAGTTTAGCTCTTCTCAATCACTTTTTAATCTAACAGTGATAGAATTTTACGCTTTCTCACACAATACCACAATTTGGTCATCAGGAATGTTAGTGATATTTCATTTTTTTTAAAGTCTATAAAAGAACCAGGTGCTTTGCTTGTTAGTTAGTTTTACATTGTTGTTAGAAATTAGAAATAAATTCATTGAATAATTATTCTATAGCAAAAACTGTAAAATAATTAGGAATCAACTTAGCTACAAGGTAATTCATGAAAAATTAATCATCCCTTACTAGAATGATTTTCTAGTGTTTTAATTTCTGCTTTGAGAATGTTTAGAAACTCAATACTTCCCCTTGCACAACCATCCTATTTGGAAGTGTTAAAATAATGCTTCATTTTTTTTTGTCTCTAGGACTGTCTTCCAAGCTTCTGACACTGTTCTATAATTTGGTGCTAGATTTTTGATGTTTATACATGAATAGGCATCACAGTTATATTCTAAGTGCTGCAAGTTTGAAATTATAAAATACATCAATTACAAATTTCAGTCCAATTTCAGAGATTAACAAGTTTGAAAAAAAATACACACTTTGGAATCAATGAGATTGATAGTGAGTGTTACTTTTGAAACTTTGTAAGAATTCTTTGATCCTGGGTTGATATTGGTTTATTATAGAGAAGATTAATCAGTTGCCTGGAGTCATTTCCAACCTTGAACCACTTTAAATTATATTCTTTTCTTAAAGATACTTTTTGACCATGCAGGTAGAATGAATTTAGACTAAAAATTCCTGGGGCAACCAGCTTGTGGTTTTGCATGAGAATTCTCAGAGGTGACTTTTTTCTATTCTACCAAGTATCAGGGATGAAATTGTCAAGTTTTCTGCCTGGAGTTTTTTTTTCTTTTTTATTTACACTTACAATTTTGAGTCCCATATTTATAAGTTTTTTTCTTGTACCCTGTGCTTTGGGCAGATGGGCTTTATCTCTTGTCTGCCTTTCATATTCATTTAACTGTCAAAGTAGAAGCAAGTTTTTAGTATCCTACAGAAAATCACAGGGTAAGGATAACTTATAGTGTTGACCTACCTCCTGGGTTTCAATTTGACTTCTGCATAATGCTTCCTTTTGAGTCAGCTCAGCAATGCAGTTTTTATAATATTACTTGTTTGGTTGAAAGATTGATATGGGTAACTAGTTTGCCATCTAACTACCCTGTAATCCATTCATTCGTTATCTAGGATGATAACTCCAAGATGAAAACTACGTGTTTGTCATGATATAGCTACAGTAATGAAGTCTTCATTTTTCTGAAAAAAAATAGCTATTCCATATCTATTTCATTAATATGGGAGACTACTTTAGTCTTGATCATCACTCTAAATTTTAGCTTGGGTATCAAAATTATTGTTAGAAATGGAAAATCCTAAGATAAGAAATCTCATTTTTTTTCCTGAGTTTTCAGAGTTATGAAGATGTTCCCATGACTTTATTCTTAAATAATCTGTCTGGCTTTCATTACTTATTTAACATTTGGATTCAAGTAACATTTTATAAGTGAGAAGAGGTGCTCAGTATGATCACAAAATTTTTGTTCATATTAATTATTGCTTGTTTAAAACACTTTTAGGGCTAGGATTGTGTTACAGTGCTTGCCTGGCATCTGTGAGGAAGTGGGTTTGATCCTCAGCACTACATAAAAATAAATAAAAGTATTGTGTCTATATACAACTAAAAATTATTTTAAAAACACTTTTAATTTATGGTTTGTGGTAAGACAGAGTGTATACTGTCCTTTATAAACTTGGTATATCATCATCAGTTTAAAGGATAAGACAAAATACCCATTTCTGAATTTTCAATGTTAGAAATGGACACCATTATGAAAAGATCCTTATTTTTTATCCTTTTTTTTTCTGAATCTTCCAATTTCCTAATTTTCAGGAAATAGACTTGTAGAATATAGCCAGTAATTTTCTTATCTTTTTATCCTATTATCTCTTTATCTTTTTCCCTTTATATTTTCTTCAAATTTATTTTATAATTCTTTAATTCGTATTTTTATACATTAAATCAAATTTTTATCCGTTAACACCAGAGTTTAATCTTCAACATGTGTAATCTTATATTTTACCATTAAGTATCTTATTTGTTAATTAATTAAGAATCTCTTATTTAATTAAATTAACCTAATATACACTAATTTTAACCTTTAACTGCTTTTACTCATTATAAAAGCAGTTCATTTTCAATGTGAAGAAGGATCCAAACCTCAAAGAATATCAGGAATATAAGTAGAAACAGAATCTCTTAAAAAGTGTATCACATAGTGTTGAATTTTAAAAATAGTTTTCTATGAAAATTTTGGTGTCTGTGCACATTATCATATAATGGATACTATTTTTCAACTCTAAAACAATGTATCTTTGACATTTTCAAAGTCTATTTTTAAGATCGCTGTACAAAATTCCATTTATCTGTGCATCATTTTTATTTCTCTATCAAAGGCTATTTAATATTTTTATAATTTTGTATTCAAACAAAGGATCTGTGAAAAACCCTTGTACACATATCTTTTTAGAATTGTATGATATATCTGAGGGACAATTTCCTAAAATTGACATAACTGGGATCTATAAATAAAGTACTTGATTTTACATTTATAGTATATATATTTCATAATAGTTTAATAGTCACTTTGCTGCTTTAATTGATATTTAAAGTGTCACAAAATTTTCTTCTGTAATCAGCCTTGAATTTACTCTTGATTTCTTACTAAACAAGCAGTTGCAATAGTTACCATCTTAATTAGTTATGAATTAATTTCAGAGCCTGTAGAATATGTACAAATAAAGGGAGCGATAGACCAAATAAGCCATGGTATGACCAATTTATTACCGTAATGACATTCACTTTACATCAAACATACAAAGAGTAAACATTCCCTTTTAGGTACTTTACTGTCCCAGTAATAAAACACATAGTCTTGTTAAGAGAACGGGAGTAGAGATTGCCCATTTCCCAAATGACTTTCAAGATAAGGATGTATTTGAAGTTGTGTATATCTATGCAGACATGTAGAAAGCATACTTTTTCTAGGATGATAAGGCAAAACCTAGGCCAAAAGTTGTTTTTGATTCCAGAAAATCCAAGTCTATCTCAATGACTTTCAGATAGAGGAGACTCTACACTCATATGACAGGAATTCTAGTTCCCATTAATTTATTTTCCCATTTCTAAAATGTAAGGAGCAAACTAGAATACCTATAAGTATCATTTGAGGAATAACTAATGAACATTGATTGCCAAGAATGCCTAAAGCTTAAATGGCTGGGTAAAACAACAAAACTCCCCAAATGCGAACTAAGCTAAACCTTAGTCTCTTTGTGTAAATCAACCATTAAAAAAACATATGATTTTACTTCACAGCATTTTGTAGCCTTCAATAAGCAATAAGCAATAAATACTAATGGTCACTGTTATACATTTATTTTGCCATTTTGAAATAAGCTTGAGAATAAATAAGCTTAAAAATTAAATTAATAAAAACTAGCAGAGTCCTATCTATTATTATTCTTATCTAACTTTAGAAGTAAAATCAGAAGAGATGGTAATGGCTGAAAATGTATGTAGATAGCACAAAACATTAATTACAGTCAGCTAATTATTGGGGGAAGGCAGGATTATTTGGGAACATATTTCTTATATTTTGAGGATAATGACCCTAAAAAAACCTAATATCCCATTTTGCCTGTGCCAGAGAAAAGGTACTACAGGTTTTCTTTGCACTGAGGCTTTTGGCTATTTCTTTGTCTGACCATTTTCTTCATTTAGAAGAAATGGCTCAAATCACATTCAACCTATGATTATTCCTTACTCTTAGATAATGATCTAAAAACTCTTCCCTTTACTTCTCTCTCTCTCTCTCTCTCTCTCTCTCTCTCTCTCTCTCTCTCTCTCTCTCTCTCTCTCTCTCCTGGATTTAGTTTCTGTTATGCTATTATATTTTTTTACAAGTCACTTTCACTGACAAGACTTTAGTATCTTGACATCTATAATAGAATAATAAACAAAATTATCACCATAGTCCCTTCCAGTTTCATATTTTGAGATTTCAAAAAAGTATATCTCACTGTAACCTTCAATGGCTTTTTACTGTGCTAAAAATAAAATTAAAGCCTCTTTCCAAGACCTATCAGTCCATATATAGTCAGCTATGCATTTATCTCCAACTTGGATTTAATACCACAATCCCTTGTCCACTACAAGCCAGCCACATCAACTTCCTATTATTTTAGGAATTATTTCAAATATTAACTTCTCAGAAAGGTTTGCCTTGATCTGTTTATTTAATTTACCTATCTCATAGAAGTTACACAGACACTATCATGTTGTATTTTAAATTTCCTTCAAACTCTATCACAACCAGCTTGTGACTTTGTTTGTTCTCATGCTGGATTAGGAGGATAACTCCATAGAGATGGCACCTATTTCATTTTATTTATTTCTAAATATTTAGTGGCAGCACAGTGCCTGGCACATAAAAAGTGTTCAAAAATACTTGATTAATGTTTTTTGTTGAAAAGATGTGTAGAAATACTATATGAACCTAAAATTAGGAGCACAAGAGGCCCTGTGGTATACTGTAGTGTTTACAGTTGTCAGTGCAACACTTGTAGTCTGCTCAAAACAATCACACAGTGAAACCATTAATCTAATCTGACATCCTAGGTAGCTCTAGTATAAACCATAAGAGAAATTGCAACATTTGACTGGTTTTGCAGAAGGAAGATAGTCCTACTATCTTCCTACTCTCAAGTACTGAGAGTAACAGTACATTTGTAAGTCCACATTGTTCTCCAACCAGGGCTTTCTTCTTTTACCTCTTCTTGGATTATGCTCTGGAGATAATAATATTAGGAAATCTAAATTGAAATTGACCCCAGGTAAGAAACAAAGAGTCAAGATTAGGTTTTGATGATATAAAATAATTTATTACTTAACTCTTTGTTATTACAATAGTGTTAGTATATAATGCTAAGAAAACTACTGGAAAAAAAAAGAATTCAGGATTTAGTCAAGTGTCTATATGATTTTTGGCAAAATTCTAGAATTAAACAGTTCTATAAGTTTTATTCCCAAAAGTAATCAAACTAAATTTATATAAAAGAGCGTGAGTAGTAAAATCTCAGAGCTACAAGCTTAGGGTCTTCTCTGCTATAATCTTACTTATTAGTTATTTCAACTCTTTAAGCGTTAGTCTTTTCTCTATTTAAAATAAAGTGATCACTATGTTCTCCTTCAGTTTATATTTTGTGATTTTATAGATTTTATAATATGGACTGGGTACTAATATGTGGACCATGATCTATATTATAATGTTAAAACTAAGAAAGAAACTGAATATTTAGAGTCTGTGGTATGCATATTCTTTCTAATGCTTGAAAAGTAGTAGGCACCAGTTTTGGGGTTCAATAACTAAATTGGGTTCTTTTTCTGACTTATTTAAAAACTTACTGTGATAGAATATCTTTGGATAAATAGATCACCCCAAAACCTAACCACAAAATTTATAATAAATAATTAAAATATGATAGGGATTCTTTTTCTTTTGGAATGAGATCTAAATAGCTACTGGAGATTATGGATTGATCTCCTCTAAATATCCAACAAGAATTGTTTTATTTTGGTATTGGATTTGTCACTACTCATATTCCATATGATTGATATAATTGACTATTATGAAATCACACTACAGCTGTTTTTCCTACTTTGAACAAAGTGATCATTCTAATTCATATTCACCTGCTGTCTTCCATGTGTCACAGACGAATCTACCACCATGTAAAAATTGAGTCATTTATCCAAAGAAAATACAGTCTGTAAGACAGATTCTTCTTTTGCTTACCTTGTCTCAGCTTAAAAGTTCATCTATAGTGACTAAGTGAGATCGTTTACTCAGGTAATGTATGTGGATGAATCTTATTTATATCGCTGTGTACATGAACAATAGTCAGGCTAATTAAAGAGCACCATAAAATTTGAATTTCTTTGTGTTACATCTGAGACGGACACCATACTCACAATGTGCTTATCCACAGTTTGGAGAACCATGCTATGACGACAGTTGAAATACAGGGGGGACAATGCCCTGAGAAGATACTCTTAAGGAGCAGTCCTAAGGGTATAAGTTAATACAAATATGATGTAGTTGCACAGTGATTGGGAGATTTTTAAAGTTATTTCATGTTCATTTTTTTCTCATTTGAATCTCATTAGCTGGTGAATTATCAGGGTAGGAATTTTGATTATATTTTTGAGATGAAATAAGTATGTTCTTTTTTATTAGAAAATTGTTGATAATTAAAAGCAAAGGCACTTCACTTGGGCATCTACTGATATGTTTACATTATAATGTAATTATTTGAGAACTTTACTAACTTATTTTCTGAATGTCTGGGTAGCTGGATATTGAACACAAAGAAGTAAATTTTGACATTCAATTGCCAGGTAGCACACACCATTATAAAAAGAATAGACTCTGCTCTTTTGGCATCCTAATCAAATATATATAGCATTTTAAACTTTGTTTTGTCTATGCAAATACTTTACTACAGGAATACAAGATAGCTTCATGAAAGTTGTCTAATACTATGTTTTATTATTTTTTCAAGTATTTCTTTGGCACTTATCCACCTTTTTATAAAAGTTTACATTTTATTTTGTATTCAGCTGATATCCAATTAAGTTGAAAACAAATGGCCAAGTGCAGTGACACATGCCTATGTAATCCCAGGTACTCCAGAGGCTGAAGCAGGAGGATCAGTTGAGACTAGGAGTTTGAGAGCAGCCTGGGCAACATATTAAGAACTCATCTCAAAAACAAGACAAAATGAAACAAAAAATAAATGCAAGCATGGTAAGGGGCATACATTATTTAAAAGATAAACCATATACCATTGAACTGAAAGTAGGTCATAGGATTTGTGGCAGCTGTCAACTCAATGAAATGGTGTCTTCTTATTGTTATCTTTGAGTCATTCTATTTTTTTTCTATTTTTACCTCTGTTATCCATGCCTATTTCAATATACTAACCTGTGTCTAGTTCTGCAATAAATGGGCATAGTTTTAAACTTTCTCTACTTTTAGAAGATATACTTTCCTGTAAAGTAGCTTATGAACAGAAATGATTGATACTTGTTTTTATGAGATTAATACTCTGAATTTTTTTGCACAAAGTAAATTAGGATCAATTCTTTATATTATGATAATAAAATTCATTTTTTTCAATTAAAAAGAAACATTAAAACATTCCTTTTATCATCTTTAAGCAACTCTCAGTCATTATGATGATATTTTAAATTGTATGAAAATCTTAGAGTAATATTACCACTTAATATTTTTAGTATTCTTTATATTTTAATGAAATAGAACAACAGCCCTCTACATTTCTTTTGCATTCATTAGGTTACTTGGGCCTTATTGTATCTGAATAAATAATTATCATCAAACCACTTCTCTTATTCAATATGGTAAACAATCTAATTCAAATTTAATCAAACAACTATTGAGGAGAAAGCTAAGGGAATGAGTTGTGTGTCTTTGCTGAAGGCACTAAAATCTTGCTCCTTTCTGTGACTTAGGAATGCTCCATCCAGACCATGAAACTCAAGATGAAACTCAAGAAAACATGGTTTTAACAGTTTAATGAAAGAGCAGAGCCTTTACTTAAGGACCTATAATTATAAAGACCTATAATCATCCTGCTAAATCAGGATGGGGAATTCTCAGCACCTCATAGTGATTATTTAGGGTCTGAAAGAACCAAGAACACCTGGAAGCTCTGAGAAGATGCATGACCTGAGGCAGGGTCATCTTCATGGCCTGTGACCTATGCAGTAGCCTAGGGTCAAGTGCTTAGGAGGCCTTATATTTCACTTAATAATGCTCTGTTTTCACCATTTTAAAGGTTTAATAATTTTTGAACAAAGAACGCCACATTTTAGTTTTGCTCTGAAACCTACAAATACGTAGCCAGTCCTGACCTAGACCACCTGAGAAAGAAGCCCTTGGACGAGGTAGCTTAATAGTGAGAAATACCCATGCTATCACCATTTCCAGTAGGGTATACCAAGTAAACACTAGAATAGAGAATAGTGCAGACTGGGTCCTCCTTGGAGTATTGATTTGGAGAATAATGAATATTTTTAGATGACTTGTGAAGAGGAAAGGGGAAAAGATAGAGAACTGTCCTTTTTTTCCTTTTGTACCTTGTGTCCTACATTATATTTAGTGATTTTCCAGCTGACATTCAAGATAAGTATTTTTCTAACCATTTCTAATTGCCTGCTCCTGTCATCATAATAAAAATCTAACTTTCATTCCTCCAGGTTTTTTTAAAAAAATTTTCTTTTAATATGTTTTTTAGTTATTAATATACTTTTATTTTATTTATTTATATGCGATGCTGAGAATCAAACCCAGGGTCTCACATGTTCTAGGGAAGCACCATACCAGTAAGCCACAACCCCAGCCCAATACAGTTTTTTTTTTTTTCCGTTCAGGGCTGGGGTTGTGATTGGGTGGTAGAGCACTTGCCTAGCATATATGAGGCACTGGGTTGGATTCTTGGCACCACATATAAATAAATAAATTAATTAAATAAAGATTCATCAACAATTAATAAAAATACAAAAAAGCTTCAGTTTATACTGCATTACTATTGAATCGTTACTCGTCAGTATTGTCCTGTAGAAATATAATCTAAATCAAATATGTAATTTAAAAATTTTCCAGCACCCAAATTAAGAGAGTAAAACAAGTGGAATTAATTTTAATAATATGTTTTAATTAAGCCAATATATGAAAATATTATCTTTTTGACATAATATCAATATGAAAATTATAAGATATTTTGTATTTTTTACTATGTCTTTGAAATTTGTTGTAAATTTTAAACTATCAACATTTCAAATAATAATAACCACATTTCAAATGTTCAACAGTTACGAGTGGCAGTTTTATGTATTTTAAAATGTATTAGTTAGAGGCAGATGATGAAAAAAGGAAGTTCTAAGTTCTTTTCAATTTATTTTTTAGTATTTTATTTGTTGTTTTTAGATATACATGATGGTAGGGTGTATTTTGACACATTATACGTACATGAAGAGCAGCCTGTTACAATTTTGATTGTATTCTGTTTTTTAAAAAATTTTGTAGTTGTATATGAACAGCATCCCTTTATTTGCTTGTTTATTTTTTTATGTGATGGTAAGGATTGAACACACTGCCTCACTTATGCCAGGCAAATGCTCTGCCCGATTCTGTTCTTATGGTTGAACATAATGTGGAGTTACACTGGTTGTGTATTCATATATGAGCATAGGAAAGTTAAGTCTGATTCATTCTATTGTCTTTCCTATTCCCATCCCTCTCCATTCCATTTATTCTCCTTTGTCTAATCCAATGAACTTCTATACTTCTCCATTCTACACTCCCTTGTTATAGGTTAGCATACATATCAAAGAGAACATTTGACCTTTAGGTTTTGGGGATTGGCTTAATTCACTTAGCAGGATATTTTCCAGTTCCACCCATTTACCAGCAAATTTCATAATTTAATTCTTCTTTATAGCTGAGTAATATTCCATTGTGTTTATGTATGTTTTCTTTATCCATTCATCTGTTGAAGGGCACCTGGGTTGGTTCCAAAGCTTGGCTATTGTGAATTGAGCTGTAATAAACATTGATGTAGCTGCATCACTATAGTTTGCTGATTTTAAGTCCTTTGGGCATATACCAAGGAGTGGGATAACTGGGTCAAATGGTGGTTCCATTCCAAGTTTTCTAAGGAATCTCCATACTGCTTTCCATGTTGGTTGCACCAATTTGCAGTCTCACCAGCAAAGTGAACCTTTTCTCCCACATCCTCACCAAGATTTATTGTTACTTGTATTATTGATAATTGCCATTCTGACTGGAATGATATTGAATCTCAGTATGGTTTTAATTGCATTTCTCTAATTGCTAGAGATGTTGAACATTTTTTCATATATTTGTTGACTGATTGTATATCTTCTTCTGTGAAGTGCCTTTTCAGTTCCTTTGCTCATTCATTGGTTATTTGTTTTTTTTTTTTTTGTTGTTGTTGTTGTTGTTTTTTGGTGTTAAGTATTTTTGAATTCCTTGTATATCCTGAAGTTTAATGCTCTATCTGATGTGAAGGTGGTAAAGATGTTCTCCCATTCTGTAGGCTCTCTGTTCTTGTACTTGATTGTTTCCTTTGTTGTGAAGAAGATTTTTAGTTTGATGCCATCCCTTTTATTGATTCTTGATTTTATGAAGTTCCAAGTTCTAATATTTTCTTCCCGAGTCCTGGTGGATGGCCTTGAAGACCTCCTGGTTTGTATGAATACCACATTAAAAAATAGTGGTCTAGAATCATGATAGGATTATCCAAGTTTCTAGGTATAATAGTTCTAAAAGATAAAGTTGTTCTTTTTAAATACTGTGGTCAACACTGATGCAAGTATTACCACCCCACCACACACACATACATAGAATTTCCTTCAAGAGAAAGAAACAATTATATATCTTGATGGGAAGAATATTAATCTTCATATTTAAGAAGAGTGTATGTGATATATTCCAGAAGCCATCTTTGGAAAAATACAGAATGCCATAATTTCTTACCACTGTGTAAGGTTGAAGCTTTAGGAAACTGTACTGTACTGACCCCTCTAGCACAGTGCTCTATACTTTGGGAATATGCACATTCTTTGAGAAGCCTGGAAAGAGATGGGAGGAAACTGGAGAAGTGACTAGGATCCATCAGGTCACCATCCATGGAGCTTGAATGGTACCTCTTTGGTGATTTTTTTTCGGCAGAGGAACATCCTAGTCAGAGTTGTTTTTTTGAAATATATTCCACCGACTGCAGTTGGAATATGGACTTCAGAGGTCAAGACAGAGCTTAGGGCAAGTTGAAAGCAAAATAGTGTATTACAACAATGAACTTGCTCACTGAATCTCATCAGATGCACATGCTTGCTTATTAAGATGTTCTATTTGGAACTCCTGTCAAGTGAAGTTCTAAAAATAGTAAGTTAGAAAGAAGCAATTGAAAAAGCTTGTAACTAAAATGTTAACTTTTGAAACTTAGTGACTTTATTTGAGCCTACACTTAACAGTGTCCATTCCTATTTTATTTATCACATTGCTCTTTGCTTCCCCACAAGTCAAAATATAGTTAATTTATCTTAAATCAAAGAGAGATTCTAAGTAGACATCTCCAGTTTTCTACATGGCATCCACAGATCCTAAAGGCCTGGAGAGTATGGGTAGAAATGGTTGATGTTGAGGCTATCTATGTAAAGATAATTGAGACACATTTCACAAGACAATTGATTTATACTTTTCAAAAATGTCAATACTATAGACAACAAGACAAACTAAAAAATGTTATAAATAAAAGAATAGTAAGAAGATGTGATAACTAAAGGAAATCCTGGATTGGATCTTAGATTGAAAAATATTTGCTATAAAGAGTATTATTGGGAACATTGGATAAATTTGAAAGTGGACTATATATGAGATAATAGTATTGTTTCAATGTTAAATTTCTTGAATTTGATAATTTAAAATACATTATATAAGAGAATATCCTTATTCTAAAGAGATACATGCTGAAGTATATCAGGGTGAAAGGACATGATAGCTACTATTTCAACTTACTCTTATATGACTCAGCAAAAATTTCATTGAAATATGCTTACACAATAGATTTATTTACTATAAAGATAAAGAGAAAATAGATGTGGCAAAAATGTTAGCAGCTGAACATCTTAATAAAGAAGTGTAGAAATTATAATATTGTTATGATTTCACCAAAGATTCAAATTTTTCAAGAAAGATATTTTAAAGATGACAAATAGTTACAAATATAATAATATGATATATGAGATTGCTTCAGAATAAAGACATATTAAGAATGAGAGTGGGCGGAAATACAGATGAAATAATTATCAAGAGTTATAGATTGTTGAAGCTAAGTTATGAGAACATGGGACTACCCATCACCCAGCTCTCTGTATTTTGGTATATGTTTGAAAATTTCTATAGTACAACATTTTAAAAAGGACAGTAATTTCAGACCTTAAAAAAGAAAGAGAATGGTGTTCCACCCCCAAAAAATAAGTAAAAAAGAAAGCTAATATTAGAGGAAGAAATCCCACTTAAATTGTAAGTGTGCTAATTCTATTTAAATGTTTTGGGCAATGCAGAGATGAAATATCACATAACATCATAACAGTTTCTTGATGCATTTTCTGGTGCCTTAGCATATACTTGATCTGACAATTGAGTAATTCCGTATAAATTGAAGTGGGAAGAAAATAAGAATGAAATTAGGGAATTTTATTAATAGATTTGTTCTGGTTGAAAATGTTATATGATAGAGTGAAACTTCCAGAAAGTTCTACATGTTTTCATACCCCAGATTATAAAAGTGTTGATCTATATACAGCTGTGAAGTATACTTCTGTTTTCCTAAAGGTTTAGAGACTAAGATTTTTCTAGCACAGCTGTTTTCCTTTCATGACCCCTCCTAACCCACACATAAAATTGTTCATCTGCCAAACATTTGTCAAATATAATTTATACAAAATCTCATATTTTTGATGAGATTCAAGTACTCATTTCATACTTCTGTTGTTTTTCAAAATTCCCTAGGTGATATTTCCCTAAAACTCATAACTACAGAAGAAAAATAATAGAATTCTGAGTTCTATCATGAGTTCAGTTATGAGACTCTTTGAAAAGCACACAAGAACACAAAACTACTTTGTGTTACTCATAGATTATAAAAGGATTAACATTGGAAGAGGGCTTTAATAGGGGTGAAATGTTGTTAAACACACCACAGTGAATAGCTAAATCTCTTGTTCTTTCCATTGCTTAAGAGAAGATATACATCCATATTTAAAAGTGAAGTATTTATGTGTTATTATATACTTTCTATTCATATAGAGAATTTTATGTGATTTTAATGTTTCAGTGACTGGTAAGACTATTGGCATTAGAATAATATGCTTTTACATCATCCCACTCCGCCCTTACCTTTGATAGACAAATGTCCATGAAGCTTGATGGTGATTTGGTACAGACCATTATCAGTTATAAGTAGAGTCATTACAGCATAAATATATAGTTATGCATCCCTTTATGGTGATGATACATTCTGAGAAATGCATTTTTCAGTGATTTTGTCACTTTGTGAACATAGTAGAAGGTACTAACAAAAACTTAGATAATATAGCCTATTACACACCATGATCTATGTGGCATTTGTTGATCAAAATATCATTATGGGGCTGAGGCTGTAGCTGAGTGGTAGAATGCTTGCCTGGTACAAGTGAGGCCCTGGGTTTGATCCTCAGCACCACATAAAAATAAATAAAATAAAATAAAGGTATTATGTCCATCTACAACTAAAAAAAATGTAAAGAAAAAAATCATTATGTAGCACATATCTGAATAGTTATACTTGCCTAGTTTTACAGATATTTTACAGATTTTCATCCAGTCATTAAAATATAGGAGCAGTTAATATCATAGAGAAAATTAAAATCTCAGAAAGCACAGAACATGAGTTTTGAACATGTGAGTGAAATCATGCATTATGAGATTCCCTTTATTATTCAAGTATAAAAATAAAATTAAAGTTTCCTAAATTTTCCCATAATTAATTAGAAATATGGAGGGATTATAAAAATTCAGGGAAATATATTAATTATTTTATATTTCTTAATAAAGGGGAAATTTCATAAACATTAAAATATGAACATTACCAATTTTAGATTAAATAACTTAATGAATTAGAAGGCATTATACTATTACTCTAACATAAATTATACTATCAATTTGCTGCAAATTACAGTAAGATGAACATGAAACATATTGTTAAAATAATAATATTACATACATATGTCAAAAAAAGCAGTTATAAATACTTTCAATAATTAATTTCCAATACTTTGTTAGTGGTTATTAGGCTTCTTTCAAGTGATTCTACTTTGAATTATTCTAGTAAATTCTTGTTTTAGATATAGTGGTTTCTATTTCCTTTCTTTCTTTTGTTTCCACATAGTTATTATGGCTGAATCAATTTATAGCTTAAATATAATTAAATATTTTTTGGCCGAGTAAAAATATTCCAAACATTCCCAATGGAAGGGTCAGTTTTTCTAATCTATAACTTAAGTTATTTGAGTTTATTTTCCAACACTGTCAAGGCATAGTAGATTCTTTCTAATAAAATGGGGGGGGGAAATCACCATAAGTTTGAAGGTTTCATTTTCCTGTTACATTTCCTATTGTGTATATTATATACAACAATATTCTAGGAGTTTAGGGTATTTTCCCAAATACACGAATGAAATTATTTATACTTACCATATGAATTTTGGTGTATTAGATTTGGTCTTCCAATCAGCATTAGTATTTACAGAGATTACAAACTTTAAAGCTATATGGGAGTTTAAATTTTGTGAAAAGAACAAATTTCTCATTTTGAACTTGAAGAAAATCAAGTCCTGAGAAAGCCTTGAGGATATGAATCTGAAGCATTTTCTACATGGTTCCTGGCATAGTCCCCATGGCTCAACCCCCAGTTAACCACAGAAATACCTAGTTCAGTAAGCCACTCTTTTGATGGGCATTAGGTCCTTTCCTATTTTAGCCTTTCCATATCCCCAAAATAAATCATCTTAACATAAACCCGTGTGTAACACTCTGCTTTTTGGTGGAACACTAGCTGATATAGATTTAAAAATATCACTAATATAAAGTTTTTAAAAAATATTTATTTTTTAGTTGTAGTTAGACACAATACCTTTATTTTATTTACTTTTATGTGGTGCTGAAGATCAAACTCAGGGCCTCACACATGCTAGGCAAGCACGCTATCACTGAGCCATAACCCAAGCCCACTAATATAAAGTTTGATGTGCTATATTAATCAAAAATGATTTGAAATGGAAAATATACCCCATGTTTTAAAAATATTTTCACCAAATTCTACACATAATCTTTAAAATTTTAGAAATCTTAACTCCTCATGTTTTAGAATTTATAATATGAATTATATTACCTGATATCTGAATCTAAGATATTTTTCTTAATTTAATTGAATATTATTTCCTATGAAAAGAAATGATGAAGAATGCAAATTGAATTTATTTTCCACTTGGACCCTTAAAGTTCCTTTCCTTGGGAAAACTATACTGAGGTCATGTGTATACAACACTAAATTTTTTTAAAAAAATTTTTAATTGTCATGCCAACAGTTTATAGCTGTGCTGTATAGGAATTTTCTGGCTGTCAGTAAAAAATACCCAACTAAAACTGATGAGCAATTAGACTGTTTTTTATTCTATATAACAGAAATGTGGGAATGGGAGTTTTCAGGCTTTAGAAGCTCGATGATTATTTCTGACTTGGTTTTCCTAAAATTCTTTGTTTTTCCTCCATAGACGCAGGGTAGTTATAGTTCTGAACAACCTGATATATCATATATATATATATATATATATATATATATATATATATATATACACACACACACACACACACACACACACACACACATAAATGTGTGTGTGTGTGTGTGTGTGTGTGTGTGTGAAATTTCAGGTGTTACTCAATTTTCCATCACTATAACACAATACCTGAGATACCAACACATAAAGATAAAAATATTTTAGGTGTTCTAGCTGTGACTGGGCTTGTGGTAAGGCAGCACATTCTGGCAGGTGTGCAATGGTACCAATCCACACACCTCATGGTCAGGGAACAAAAGAGAGGAAGGATGGAGCTCAAAATTTCCAGAATACCCTTCAAGGGCATGCCCCAGTGACATAAAGACCTCCAACTGGACTCCACATTTTTAGGGTTCAACCACCTCCTGATAGTGCCTTTCTGAGGACCAGCAATTTATGAGCATGATATTCTCCTCACATCCTTGGCAACACATGAGCCTTTGAGGGACATTAAGAATCCAAATTACAGCATCGTGTATGCAACATATACCACTTACAAGTATATATTATGTATATATAAGTGCAATTTGCAATATTTCATGGACAGCTTTCCATATCAATATATGTATCTATAACTCATACCTCATTCTTTTTTATGGTGGTATAATATTCCATTACATGGATGTTCCATAATTTATAATTTCCTGTGGACATTTGGATTCTTTATAATATCACTATTGCAAAATTGTTCAATATGTATTATACATATTTTGGTGCATTTGTATAGAAATTCTATAGAACAAATTTTCTTTTTAAAATTTATATATTCTAATTTGTTATAAATGACCACAGAATGCATTTCAATTGATAGTACACATATAGTGCATATTTTTTTATGTCTCTGGTTGTACACAAAGTAGAGTCACACCATTTTTGTTTTCATACATGTACTTGGAGTAATGATATATCCATCTCATTCCACTATGTTTCCTATCCACCTGCCTCCTTTCTTCCCCTCCCTCCCCTTTGCCCTATCTAAAGTTTCTCCATTCCTCCCATGCTCCCCACATCCTGATTATGGATCAGCATTCGCAGAGAAAACATTCAGCATTTTTTTGTATTGGCTTACTTCACTTAGCATAATATTCTTCAACTCCAACTATTTATCTGGAAATGCCATGATTTTGTTCTCTTTTAATTGTGTAGACATACCACATTTTCTTTATCCATTCATCTACTGAAGGACATCTAGGTTGGTTCCATAATTTAGCTATTGTGAATTGTGCTGCTATAAACATTGATGTGGCTGTGTCCCTGTAGTATGCTGTTTTTAAGTCCTTTGGGTATAAATTGAGGAGTGGAATAGTTGGGTCAAATGTTGGTTCCATTTCAAGTTTTCCAAGGTATCTCCATACTGCTTTACAGAGTGGTCGTATCAATTTGCAGTCTCACCAGCAATTTATGAGCATGACATTCTCCTCACATCCTTGGCAACACTATTGTTGTTTGTATTCTTGATAGCTGCCATTCTGACTGGAGTGAGATGAAATCTTAGAGTAGTTTTGATTTGCATTTCTCTAATTGCTAGAGATGTTGAACATTTTTTCATATATTTGATTATTGATTGTATATCATCTTTTGAGAACTGTCTGTTCAGTTCCTTGGCCCATTTATTTGAGTGGGTTATTTGATTTTTGGTGTTCAGATTTTTGAGTTCTCTATAAATCCTAGAGACTAGTGCTCTATCTGATTTCTATTGGGTAAAAATTTGCTTCCATTCTATAGGCTCTCTCTTCACCTCACTGTTTCTTTTGCTGAGAAAAATTTTTTAGTTTGAATCCATCCCATTTACTGATTCTTGATTTTATTTCTTGTACTATAGGAGTCTTATTAAGGAAGTCAGGGCCTAATCTATCATGATGGAGATTAGGGCCTACTTTTTCTTCTATTACGTGCAGGGTCTCTGGTTTAATTCCTAGCCTTGATCCACTTTGTGTTGAGTTTTGTGCATAGGGAGACAGGGGCTTAATTTCATTTTGTTGCATTTGGATTTTCAGTTTTCCCAGCACCATTTGTTGAAGAGACTATCCTTTCTCCAATATGTGTTTTTGGCACTTTTGTCTAAAATGAGATAACTGTATTTTTGTGGGTTTATGTCTGTTTCCTCTATTCTGCACCATTGGTCAACAAGTCTATTTTGGTGCTAACCCTGCTATTTTTGTTAGTATTGCTGTGAAGTATAGTTTAAGGTCTGGTAGAGGGATGCCACCCACTTCCCTCTTTCTGCTAAGGACTGCTTTAACTATTCTGGTTCTCTTATTTTTCTTTTTTTTTTCAATATTTTTTTTTATATTTTATTTTTAGTTGTAGTTTGACACACGTCCTTTATTTAATTAATTTATTTTTATGTGGTGCTGAGAATTGAAGCCATTGCCTTGAATGTGCTAGGCGAGTGCTCTACCTCTGAGCCACAACCACAGCCCTGATTCTCTTATTTTTCCAGATGAATTTCATGAGTGCCTTTTCTATTTCTATGAGGTATATCATTGGGATTTTGAGTGGAATTCCATTAAATCTGGATAATGCTTTTGGTAGTATGCTCCTTTTGACAATATTAATTCTGCCTATTCGAGAAAAAGGGGTCTAAGGTCTTCTTTAATTTCTTTCCTTAGCATTCTGTAGTTTTCATTATAGACATCTTTCACCAATTTTGTTGTTTCCCAAGTATTTTACTTTTTGAGGCTATTGTAAATGGGGTATTTTTCCTAGTTTCCCTTTCAGAATATTTGTCACTGATGTACAGAAATGCCTTTGATTTATGGGTATTGATTTTGTATCTTGCTACTTTGCCCAATTCATTTATTAGCTCTAGAACTTTACTGGTGGATTTTTTTTTGGATCTTCTAGGTAAAGAATCATATTGTCAGCAAATAGTGATAGTCTGAGTTCTTCTTTTCCTATATGTATCCCTTTAATTTCTTTCATCTAATTGCACTGGCTAGAGTAGATTTTCAAGAACTATGCTAAATAAAAGTGGTGAAAGAGGGCATCCCTGTCTTGTTGCAGTTTTTAGAGGGAATTATTTCAATTTTTCTCTATTTAGAATGATGTTGGCCTAGAGCATAGCATAGATAGCTTTTACAATGTTGAATTATGTTCCTGTTATCCCTAGTTTTTCAGTGTTTTGAACATGAAGGGGTACTGTATTTTTTCAAATGCTTTTTCTGTGTCTATTGAGATGATCATATGGTTCAATTAAGTCAATTGATGTAATTAATTATATTTATTGATTTGTGTATGTTGAACCAATCTTGCATCCCTGGAATGAATCCCACTTGATCAAGGTGCCTATCTTTTTGGTATGTTTTTGTATTCAATTTGCCAGAATTTTATTAAAAATTTTTGCATCTATGTTCATTGGAGACACTGATATAAAGTTTTCTTTCTTTGATGTGTCTTTGCCTGGTATTGGAATAAGGTTGATATTGGCCTCAGGAATGAATTTGGAAATGTTCCCTCTTTTTCTGTTTCATGAAATAATTTGAGGAGTATTGGTATTAAAGAACTCAGCTGTATATCCATCTGGTCCTGGGATTTTCTTGGTTGGTAGGCTTCTGATGGAATCTTCAATTTCATTGCTTGAAATTGACCTGTTTAACTTGTGTATATCATCCTGATTCAATTTGGGCAAATCATATGACTCTAGAAATCTGTCAATGTTTTTCACATTTTCTATTTTATTAGAGTGAAAATTTTCAAGATAATTTCTAATTATCTTCTGTATTTCTGTAGTGTCTGTCATGATATTTCCCTTTTCATCATAGATGAAACAAAGGGTATAATAAAGGACATTTCTCTCTCCTTCTCTTTATTAGCATGACTAAAGGCTTGCCAATTTTATTTACTTTTTCAAAGAACCAACTTTCTTGTCAATTTCTTCAATTGTTTAAATTTTATTAATTTCATTTATGATTTTAATTATTTCCTGTCTTCTGCTTTTGGAGTTTATTTGTTCTTCTTTTTCCAGGGCTTTGAGATGTAATGTTAGGTCATTTATTTGTTGACTTTTTCCTTCTTTTAAGGAATGAACTCCATGCAATGAACTCTTCTGTTAGTACTGCTTTCATGGTGTCCCAGAGATTTTGATAAGTTGTGTCTGTGTTCTCATTCACCTCTAAGAATTTTTTTAAATCTCCTCTTTGATGTCTTCTTACAACCCATTGTTCATTCAATAACATATTATTTAATCTTCAGATTTGGAGTAGCTTCTATTTTTTTTTATTTCTTCATTGATTTCTAGTTTCATTCCATTATGATCTAATAGAATGCAGGGTAATATCTCTGGTTTTTGTACTTGTTAAGAGTTCCTTTTTGGCAGAATATATGGTCTATTTTAGAGAAGGATCCATGTGCTGCTGAGAAGAGAGTGTATTCTCTCATTGAAGGATGAAATATTCTATATATGTCAGTTAAGTCTAAGTTATTGATTGTATTACTGAGCTCTATAGTTTCTTTGTTCGGCTTTTGTTTGGAAGATCTATCTAGTGGTAAAAGCAATGTGTTAAAGTCATCCAGAATTATTGTTTTGTGTTGTATTTGACTCTTGAACTTCAGAAGAGTTTATTTGATGAAGGTAAATGCTCCATTGTTTGGGGCATATATATTTATAATTGTTATGCCTTGTTGGTGTATGGTTCCCTTAACCAGTATGAAATTTCCTTTTTCATATCCTTTATTTGACTTTAGCTGAAGTCTACTTTATTTGATATGACGATGGGTACAAATGCAGGGCCTTGCACATCCTGGGCAACCACTCTACATAATATACACTTGTAAGTGCTATATGCTGCATACATAATTCTATGGTTTGTGTCTGAGCTACATACAGCCCCAGTACTGGTATTAGGAATTTTTAACATGAAGTTTTCTTTTCTGTCTACCCATATCCAACTCCATTTATTGCAAACTTTATGTTTTTCCATAGTCTTTTCCATAGTCTTGAAATTCCACCATTTTTCTGTGCTAAATTCCACCATTTTTCTGTGCTAAATTCTTATAGATCTTAGGTCTAACTTATTTATGCATTTTATCTCTTGGTTTATTCTTAAGATAGTAACATTCTCTTTTGATTAATGAACTATCCATTAAACTTTATATAATAGTAAGATAAGTACCTACTTATATTCATTATTAAGGTTAGAAAATTCCTGGTTATTTTTGCAAGTTTCATTATTCTAGATGTATTTCATAATTATTTGGGATTTGGAACTGTATTTCATTAAATGCTTAGATTTTTATGCTCAGAATTAATATTTTTCATTACAGAATATTTATACATAAAAACATTATTCTCCATTTGTTGAGTCTTTCTGATGTTTCCTTACAGTTTATAATGATTTTCTTATGTAAATCCTGGATCCTCCTTATTAAATTTACTTCTAAAACACTCAGTAGAATTTTAAAATATTCTTTGATCTGAAAATATATAATAATAATAAAATAATATATATATATATATATTATTTATATATGTCTGAAAGAACAATAGTAAAATGAATACCAGTGTACTGATATCTCAACATATGAAATATACCAGTAGAGTACTTTGAGGTCTTCTTTGTGTCCTTTCCTGAATACAAAGCTTCTTTTGTCTAACTACTCTCACCAGAGGTAACCACTACCAGGAACTGTGAGTTTAAAACTCCTCTATTTTTCTTTATAGTTTTTCCAAACCTGTATGAACTCCTAAAAATTATGTATTTAGTTTTACTGATTTTGAAATTTTGAATAAATAATAACAAATACTTTATGCTCTTTTTCATCTTGTTTTCTTCATCAGATTACTTTTTCAAAAAAAGATTCTTCTAAGTTATTCATTTATAGTGTTCTATGGTATTCCATTGTATGAACAATATGTTCATTTATTTTACTGTAAAAGCATTTGGGATATCTCTTCTTAAAAAATTTTGTTATGCATATTTCCTTGCATAAATTTATTAGTTTCTCTGTTGAATGTATATAGCAGTGGAATTGTTGATTTAATAGGTTATATGTGCCTTCCACAGATAAGATCACGTCATTTATCAATGTGCTCAAACTCGTTGAGTACGAAAACTGTATTTTTCCCATTTTCTTGGAAATACTGGTGTTGTCTTACATTTTGATGTTTGCTAATTTGTTGGATCTAAAATAGTATTTCTTTGGGGAACCAGCAGGATGCTCTGGGAGGCCTTTTTCTCTGCAGGGGTTCTCAGGGATAGGCTAGGGCTACAAATGTGCTCCTCTGATAGGTATCTAATTGATATCTTGTCCAGGTGGAGAAGACAGTCACCATGCACACATTTGACAGCAGTCTAATTCTTATAAAGGAGATATCCTTGTACAATGCCAGAGTAAAAATCAATCCCCAGATAATGGATTCTACTCCTCAAAGTGAGCAGCTTTTACTGACATTGATTAGATTGGTCTGAGTCACATTGAAATATGGTACAGTATAGAAGATAATGTTACTACTAGAAGACAAATTGAAGGATCAAAAACAAAACAACAGAAAACATGGTTAATGTAATTTGTGAGTTAATATTAAAATCTTGACAGCTAGGAATTCCTGGGGCTGATCGTGATGACCTAGAATATACTCTGAAGATAAGTAGCACAGATGAAGAGGCCTTTCATGATCTGCACATGTAGAAAAGTATCTTACATTTAAAGTCATTCTGAAAGTTAATGGCTCACAGAGCTTCAGAAATCACAGAAATGGTACAATGAAAAACTTCATTGTTTGAATACTAATCTCCAACAAAAACAATTCTTGTATTTTCCTTCGAGATTTTCTTTGGTTTCTTTTTTTCTCTCTCTCTCCCTTTCTCTCTCACATCCCCAACATTTGTTAAACCAAGTACTTTTCATGAATTAGGCTACTGAGGACTGACTGAGATGTCTAAATAGGATATTACAGTTGTGTTGTATATGCTTTTATTTCTTATTTTTACATTTCATAATATATATGTTTGTTTATTTTCTGTACTCTATTGTATTCCAACTTATCTCCCCCAAATCACTTTCTCTCTCTTCTCCTTCTACTAGCCAACTTCTTTAGATTCCTCTTTCATGCTTTCTAAAATCTAATAACTCTATATCCTCAGCTTCTCATCAGTATCTCAGCATCTCATCCTACACCTTACCCCCAGTCAGAACTATAGACCCTTTTGCAAACCTACTGTTTATATTGTAGATAATAATTGAACTTACCATTTCTGTATATTGTGACAAAACTGTAAATGTCTTAAAAGCAGATATTTGGCTCAAGGTTGTATCTTGTTTGTATTGGGATCTGCTCACCATGTTCTCCCCCTGAAAAGAGAAGTATTGGAAACCTGCAGGGACACTTTAAGCCTCTAGGGTAAAAGCTATAACACCTGGGATCCGCACTGCTAGAAGGGAAGACACAGGAACAGCATAAGAAAACGAGGGAAGGAGAGCCCCCAACAAACCAAGATACTACACTATTAGACTCCATGGCCAGCACAACAGAAGAAATGACAGAGAATGTGTTCAGGAGGTACATAATTAAAATGTTCTGTGAGTTAAAGGATGATATAAGAGAGCAAATACAGGCAGCAAAAGATCATTTCAATAAAGAGCTACAAAGCAAATACAGGAAGCAAAAGATTACTTCAATAAGGAGATAGAGGTTCTGAAAAAAAAAAAACAAACAGAAATCCTATAAATGAAAGAAACAATAAAATAAATTAAAAACTCAATAGAAAGTGCCACCAACAGATTAGATCACTTGGAAGACAGGACCTCAGACAATGAAGACAAATATATAATCTTGAAAAGAATGTTGTCCGCACAGTGAAGATGGTAAGAAACCATGAGCAGAACATTCAATAATTATGGGATAATCTAAAAAGACCAAATTTTAGAATTATTGGGACAGAGGAAGGCACAGATTTCCAAACCAAAGGAATGAATAATCTATTCAATGAAATAATATCAGAAAATTTTCCAAACATGAAGAAGGAATTGGGGCTGGGGTTGTGAGTCAGTGGCAGAGCACTTGCCTGGCATGTGTGAAGCGCTGGGTTTGATTCTCAGTACCATGTATCAATAAGTAAAATGAAGGTTCATTGAGAATTAGAAAAATATTAAAAATATAATGCAATGGAAAATCAAATACAAAAGGCCTACAGGACACCAAATATGCAAAACCACAACTAATCCACACCAAGACACATTATAATGAGAATGCCTATCAGACAAAATAAGGAGAGAATTTTAAAAGCCATAAGAGTAACAAATCATATTATATATAGGGGGAAATGAATTAGGTTATCTGCAGGTTTTTCAACCCAGACCTTAAAGCTAGAAGATCCTGGAACAACATACACCAAGCTCTGAAAGAAAATGGATGCCAACCAAGAATCTTATATCCAACTAAATTAATCTTCAGATTCAATGATGAAATAAAAACCTTATGTGATAAATAATAGTAAAAAGAATTTACAGTAAGAAAAGCTGCACTACAGAGCATCCTCAGCAAAATATTCCATGAGGAGGAAATGAAAAAAAAAAACAACAATGAAAATCAGCAAAGGGAGGAACTACACTAAATGAAACACCAATCAAATGAGAAACCAAGTTAAGTTAAAAACCAAAAACAACTGAAATGTCCAGGAACACAAATAATATCTCAATAATAATCCTGATTATAAATGGCCTAAACTCATCAATTAAAAGTTATAGACTGACAGTTGGATTAAAAAAAAGACCCAACTATTTGTTGCCTTCAAGAGACTCATCTCACAAGAAAAGGCAACCACAGACTGAAGTTGAAAGGGTGGGGGAAAAATGTACCACTCACATGAACCATGTAAACAAGCAGGGGTTTCCATCCTCATATCAGATAAAGTGGACTTCAAACAAAAGCTAGTGAAAAGGGATAAAGAAGAACATTTTATACTGCTTAATGGATTCATACATCAACAAGACATAACAATCATAAATGTCTATGCCCTAAACAATGGGGCATCTATGTATGTCAAACAAACCCTCTCAACTACAAGAACCAAATAGACCACAACCCAGTAATACTGAATGATATTAGTACACCTGTCTCACCACTGGATAGATCCTTCAAACAAAAACTAAACAAAGAAACTATAGAACTCAATAATACAATCAATAGTTTGGATTTAACATACATATATAGAATATTCCATCCATCAACGAGCAGATACACTTTCTTATTAGCAGCATATGGGTTCTTCTCCAAAATAGAAAAATGTTAAGCCACAAAGAAAATCTTAGCAAATTCAAAAAAATATAGAGATACTACCCTACATTCTATCAGACCATAATGGATTAAAATTAGAAATCAGTGATAAAATTAAAAGAGAAGCTACTCTTACACCTGAAGATTAAACAATACATTATTGAATGACCATGGCTAACAGAAGACATCAGGAAGGAGATAAAAAAATTAGAGGTAAATGAGAACTCTGATACAACTTACCAAAATCTCTGGAACACTATGAAGGCAGTTCTAAGAGGAAAGTTCATTGCATGGAGTTCATTCATTAAAAAAAATTAAAAATTAACAAATAAACAAACTAACATTACATCTCGAAGCCCTAGAACAAACCAACACCAAAAGTAGTAGAAGACAGGAAATAATTAAAATCAGGGTAGAAATCAATGAAATTGAAATAAAAGAAACAACTAAAAAAATTGCCAAAACTAAAAGCTGGTTCTTTGAAAAAATAAATAAAATTGACAAACCCTTAGTCACTCTAATAAAAAGAAGGAGGGAGAAACTCAAATTACTAAAATTTGTGATGAAAAAGGAAATATCACGACAGCCACTATTGAAATAGAAGACAATTAGAAACCATTTTGAAAATTTATACTCCAGTAAAATAGAAAACCTCAAAGACACCAACAAATTTCTAGAGGCTTATAATCAACCCAAATTGAGTCAGGAGGACATAATCAATTTAAACAGATAAATTTCAAGCAAACAAATAGAAGATGCCATCAAAAACTTAACAACCAAGAAAAGCCTGGGACCAGATGGATTCACAGCAGAGTTCTACAAAACCTACAAATAGAAATTAATACCAATACTCCTCAAATTATTACATGAGATAGAAAAGGAAGTAACCCTTCCAAACTCATTCTACAAAGCTAGTATCATCCTGATACCAAAACCAGGCAGAGACACATCAAGGAATGGAAATTTCAGACCAGTATTCATGATGAACATTGATGCAAAAATTCTCAATAAAATTTTGTCAAATCACATACAAAAACATATTTAAAAATAGTCCACCATGATCAAGTAGGGTGCATTCCAGGGATGCAAGTTTGGTTCAACATACAGAAATCAGGATATATAAATTCATCACATCAATAGACTTAAAGATAAGAATCATATGATTATATCAATTGATGCAGAGAAGGCATTTTACAAAATACAGCACACTTTCATGTTCAAAACACTAGAAAAACTAGGGACAAAGGAACATATCTCAACATTGTAAAAGCTATCTATGCTAACGCCAAGGCCAACATCATTTGAAATGGAGAAAAATTGGAAGAATTCCCTCTAAAAACTGGAACAACACAGGAATTCCTTCTTTCACCACATATACTCAACATAATCCTTGAAACTCTAGCCAGAGCAATTAGTCGATGAAAGAAATTGAAGGGATGTGGATAGGAAAAGAAGAACTCAAACTATCATTATTTGCTGACAACATGATTCTATACTTAAAGTATCCAAAAAACTTCACCAAAAACCTTCTAGAATTAATTAATGAATTAAAAAAGTAGCAGGATATAAAATCAATACCAGTAAATCAAATGCATTTCTATAATACATCAGTAATAAATCATCCAAAAGAGAAATTAGGAAAACTACTCCATTTACAATAGCCTCAAAAAATAAAATACTTGGGAATCAACAAAAGAGGTGAAAGACCTCTACAATGAAAACTACAGAACACTAAAGAAAGAAACTGAAGAAGACCTTAGAAGATTGAAAGATCTCCCATGCTCTTGGATAGGCAAAATTAATATTGTCAAAATGGAGATACTACCAAAAGTACTATATTGATTCAATGTGATTTCAACTAAAACCACAATGTCATTCTTTTTAGGAATAGAAAAAGCAATCATGAAATTCATTTGTAAAAATAAGAGAACCAGAATAGCCAAAGCAATCCTTAGCAAGAAAAGTGAAGCAGGAGGTATCATAGTACTATACCTTAGACGATACTACAAACCTATAGTAACAAAAACAGCATGGTATTGGCACCAAAATATACATGTAGACCAATGGTACAGAATAGAAGACACAGAGATAAACCCATGTAAATACAGTATTTCATATAGGACAAAGGCACCAAAAACATACATTGGAGAAAAGGTAGCCTCTTCAACAAATGGTTCTGGGAAAACTGGAAATCCATATGCAACAAAATGAAATTAAGCCCCTATCTCCAACCATTTACAAATCAACACAAAGTGGATCAAGGACCTAGGAATTAAACCAGAGACCCTGCACATAATAGAAAAAAAAGTAGGCCCTAATCTCCATCATGTCAGATTAGTCCTCGACTTCCTTAATAAGAGTCCTATAGCACAAGAAATAAAATCAAGAATCAGTAAATGAGATGGATTCAAACTAAAAAATTTTTCTCAGCAAAAGAAACAGTGAGGTGAAGAGAGAGCCTATAGAATGGAAGCAAATTTTTACCCAATAGAAATCAGATAGAGCACTAATCTCTAGGATTTATAAAGAACTCAAAAATCTGAACACCAAAAAAAAAAAACAAAAAACAAATAACCCACTCAATAAATGGGCCAAGGAACTGAACAGACACTTCTCAGAAGATGATATACAATCAATAATCAAATATATGAAAATGTTCATCATCGCTAGCAATTAGAGAAATGCAAATTAAAACTACTCTTTCATCTCACTCCAGTCAGAATGGCAGCTATCAAGAATACAAACAACAATAAATGTTGGCAAGGATGTGAGGAGAATGTCATGCTCATAAATTGCTGGTGAGACTGCAAATTGATATAATCACTCTGGAAAGCAGTATGGAGATTCCTTGGAAATCTGGGAATGGAACCACTATTTGACCCAGCTATCCTACTCCTCAGTCTATACCCAAAGGACTTAAAAACAGCATACTACAGGGACACAGCCACATCAATGTTTATAGCAGCACAATTCACAATAGCTGAATTGTGGAACCAACCTAGATGCCCTCCAGTAGATGAATGGATAAAGACACTGTGGTATATATACACAATGGAATATTACTTAGCATTAAATTATGAAATTTTCAGATAAATGGATGGAGTTGAAGAATATTATGTTAAGTAAGCCAATCCCAAAAAAAAAATGCTGAATATTTTCTCTGATATGAGGATGCTGTTCCGTAATCAGGATGGTGGGAGCATGGGAGGAATGGAGAAACTTTAGATAGGGCAAAAGGGAGGAAGGAAGAGTATATTGGCATAGGAAAGACGGTGGAATGAGATGAAAATCATCACCTCAAGTACATGTATGAAGACATGAATGTGTGACTCTACTTTGTGTACAACCAGAGACATGAAAAATTATGCTCTATATGTGTACTATGCGTTGAAATGCATTCTGTTTTCAAATATAACAAATAACAATAAATAAATAATTTTTAAATATTTATTTTTTAGTTATAGTTGGATATATAACTTTATTTACTTACTTATTTATTTTTTATGTGGTGCTAAGGATTGAGCCCAGGGCTCTACTGCTGAGCAACAACCCCAGCCCCTAGAATAAGTAAATAAATTAAAAAAAAGAATTTGAGAAAGGAAGCTTTCATTTTTGAAATAATTATTTAGTTTTTTGAAAAGCAGAGTTGATGAGCTGAGGCAACCCACCAACTTTTTGGAGTCATCTACTCCCTGCTCCAGATGATTATTCAATACTGAACAAGGTCATAAATGGAAAAGAGATTTGTTTCTTTGGATTCTTGGTCAAAATCTTTATACTCAAAGGCTTTTATTCTTTGTTTTGTTTTACTGTTTGTTTGATATTTTTATCTCTGCTCAATGAACTTTAATAATCAGCCATATATTTTGACCACAGGGTTACTCTCTCTCTTCACCTTAACCTGTGTCACCTGATTGGCAGGTGAATATTGCTGTTTCCTAATCTTTTTCTCTTCCACATCTGGGTATTCTAATAGGCTCAATGCAGAATACAGAAAAATAAAGGCAAGTAACCACAAGATGGCCTTGCCTTTAGTCCCATCTCCTTTGTAATATTGCTCTGTGGAAACTGGCTCCCAGTGTAATGCTTCCATTGTGGCCTGCCAACATTCCTCAGAACTCATTTTCAGGTTTAGAAATTTTAGTAAGACTCTTAAATAATTTTTTAAATTTTTTACCCAATGACTTCACCCTATACTGTGAATCAGTTTTGCTATTTAATTATTTTGACCCAAATTTTATTGAATATGACATATTTTTTCTGAAGTGAGTGATAAAAAGATTGTGGGAACTTTCATTGCTTTATTTTGGATAGTTTTTTCTTCTTTTTACTTTATTTTATTCTTTTCCATTGGGTTTCTGAGAAAGCCGTCATGCAAATGTGCACTTACTTGGCTATGGTCTCCAATAAATTAATCAATCAATTCACCCCCCCCAAGAAATACGTGATCATTTCTGTTTATTTTAAAGTTTTGGCCATGGAAACAAATAGTATCAATTAAATTCTTTACTTAAGATGAATAATACTTTTTTCCATCAAAATTTCTAATAAATCTGTAAGACTTCTTTTTAAAAAACTCAAATGGGAAAATGAATAAAATTATATTTCTTATCTAAATTATCCTCATCTACCTATAGTAATGGAACTATGTGAAATTAAATGAACTATAGTTTGTTGTAGCATTTCATCATGAGTTAATGAAAGGACCAGGAATATTCATTTGTCATCTTTGATTTCAAGGGAAATAAGTGTTATGAACATGGAGAAAGAAATCCAGCACTGTTTTTATTTTATATTTTTGGTTTTACACAATATACTAGTAATCAAATTAAACCTTAAGACATTAATATATATATATATATATATATATATATATATATATATATATATAATATATATAACATATATTTAAAGGGATATATGTGTGTATATGTGTACATATATATATATATATATATATATATATATATATATATATACATTATATCCCTTTACTTATTTAAAATGCAGACAAAAGCTCTAAGTCACAAATTTACTATTTTTTAAAAAAATATTTATTTTTTAGTTGTAGTTCGACACAATACCCTTATTTCACTTATTTATTTTTATGTGGTGCTGAGGATTGAACCCATGTTCTTGCATATGCAAGGTGAGCACTCTACCACTGAGCCACAATCCCTGCCCCAAATTTACTACTTTTAATTTAGCATATTTGAAATACCAGAGTTACCAAGTACAGGTAAAAATTTTAAACTAATGATGACATCTTTTTCCAGCAGATCAATCTATTACTATAAAGCTCATGAATAACAAAAAAAAATGTGTTTAATCATTCTTCCACTAAATTGATTATAAATTATGCTTTTAGAAATCATTTATAAAAATAAATTGATAAGTAGTCAAAAATATTTCTACAAACAAATATTATATTTTGGAGACCTTAATTTTACTTAATTTATATCCTTCACTGCTAGCTTTCATTTCTCAGCAAGAGGTTATTCCCTGGACCAAATTAGGGCCAATAAGAGTCAATCACAATTACAACATTGACAAGTGTCCTAAAAGTTGAAAGGCCATGATGTAATAAACTGTGCAGAGAAAAAAATTAATCAGATGAGGAAATACATTTCGGGTTGAATTGGCAATCTTTGCTTTAGAGAAGCATAGCACTTGAGTAGAATGGCAATATCTTGGGGTAGGATCAGAAAAATTCTTACGAAACTCCTGGATAATTTATAGCATAATCTCAAAATAAAAACATGAGAAACAAACTCTTGCTGAAAAAGCATTCTCCAATGGGTTATGTTTACCTGGTTTGGCCCTATAAGGGCTCCATATTCATAATTAGGAGATTCAAACAGATTGACCCAATCTAAATATTTATTTATAATTTTGTAATTTAAGATTCTATGGATATAATAAAGCATTGTTGAAAATGAATGTGCCCTCTGAATTGCAGAAAATTTATGTATATTTTTATATAATAAATGTTAATGTAAATATAGATAATAAAAATAAAAAATATGTGGGACTAAAATGGGAGGTTTTGGTACAAAATTTTAGTTCCTCTTTGGTGCTTGGTGAAAATTGTTTCCCCAAGATGCTAAAGAATTTTGTGTTTCTTTGGTCTAATATGGATTCCTGGAATAGCTTACTATTCCTTGCTTAACTCATACCATCAATTCTTTCTGGAAACCTCTCAACATCTCACACTCTTCAACATCCACCTTAACCTGCATAGTTATTTCTCCTTCAATAAAACTTCTCTTTCAATGCGTGTAAGTAAGTACTTATACATGCCTGTACATACTTAATATTACAGCTAACTCTTTAATGGTCTTATTCATCTTTGTAATTCCAGTGTGTAAACATAATGGTGTTCAACTTGCTGAATAAGGGAATGAAGCACCCACTCTGTGGAAAATTTGCAACATAGTACTAGATTGACTACCTCTTTAATTACTTCATTTTATGGTAGAACATTCTGTCATAATAATTAATCATAAAGTTGCCAAATAATACCTGTGCCTTGCCATTTGAAAATCACTAATAAAGGTGTGTGACTTTTAAAAATCAGGGAGGACATTGCCTAAGGGACTAAAATCAGATAGTCTATGTTTGAGCACTTCCAATTCTGGAATCCTTTCCTTAAAAGCTAGACATTTTCTTGTGTTTGATATTGGAATGAATGTGAAAGAAGGGAAATAAATAATCTAGCAGTCAGATCTAAGCTTTATAGCTAGTGGCTATTGTTGGCTATATCCACATCTGACTCTTCAGTGTCTGAATCCAGGATTAGAGAAATTCCAAAGTAATTCAAAATGCCTGTTTTCATTATTATTAAGGATCAAGCTAACTTTCATGAATCATGCATTAAAAGTGCCTCAAAAAGAATTTTCAAAATATCACAGGATTTGTTTTTGCCACATGATGATAGACAACATAAAGTTAGTTGGTAAGACTTGCAAATATTCTACTTACCACTCTGTTTTTTCACCTCTTAGATTTCTTTCTGTATCTTACCTTTTTCAACAGTATTTGATGTTCTTTGGTCATTATGTAAATGCTTAGGGCTTCATCAGGATGTCTCTGAGAAAAAAAAACCGAAAGTATTATCATGGATGCTCAAAAGTTGTAATAACACAAATAAAAGTCACTGAATTTAAGATGGCACAAAATAACACTGCTTTTTTCTCTATTTTAGGCAAAACGGGCTTGAAATCATGTTTTGGGAGTTTTCTCTATCAAATTAGGCTCTTTCTTTATACCTATACATAATATTGCTGTACTCCCTGTGAAAATAGTGATGGTAATTTAAACCTGGATAGTTAATCACTGTGAACAATTATATCATCACCTGCCAAAAATACTTGTAAAGGACCTATCTTCACCATTATATGAATAGAAGAAGAGATTTTAGACAAATTCACAACAGAAAAAAGTTATTGAAGCCTTATATATTAGTTATTAATCACTGCATAAAAATTACTCCAAAAATGAGTACCTTAAAACAGCATTTATTATCTCAAAGTTTATATGGGTCAGGAATCTGGGGCATAGCTTAGCTGGGTCTTTTGGCTCACAGTCTCTCAAGGCTGTAATCAAGATGTTGGCAGAGGCTGCAGTCATCTCAAGGCTCAACTGGGGAAGTACCTGCGTCCAAGCTCACTCAAGTAGTTGTTGGCAGGATTCAGTTCCTAATAGGCCATTGCACTAAAGGCCTCAGTTCCCTACTGGCTATTGGCCAGAGGCCTCTCTAAGTTTCATGCCAAGTGAACCTCTCAATAGAGCATTTCACATCATGAAAAGTCTTCCCACAAAGCAAGCAAGCAAGCAAGAGAATAAGGAAGGGACAGCAAGACAGAAACAAGATTCTTCATGAAATCTAATCTCAGAAGTGGGATTCCATCACTTTACTCTATTATATTAATTAGAAGTGAGTAATTAGGTTTAGAACATTCTCAATGGGGATGGATTATACATAAAGGTGTGGATATGAGGAGGTAGGGATGATTTGGAATGATCTAGAAATTGTCTATGAAGGGAATCTATTGCTTTCAATTAAACTTTTGATCTTAAAACTTATTGCAAAAGATATCTCAAAGCACAATCTCATATCCTTTTTTGCTTTCATCTATAGTGCTTATAGAGAATGGCTCAAAATTATAATTTTAACTTTATATCTGTGGAATTGTGATTGGAACCTTATCTATAGCACAAGCTGAAGAATGTTAATGGGAGAATTTCATATTGTAGTATAGTTCCTATAATTGGGTTAGAATTTTTTCCAAATAATGACTCTAAATAAGACTCCTATAAATGAGGTAACATTACTAAACAAAAATGATTCTTGTAAGGGAATGTCCGTACTGCTCAAAGCCCTTAGGCCCTATCTAGCTTTTTGGCTTTAGAGTTAAAGGGGTTGTAGTAGATGATGCATCACCCAGATTCTCTTTACTGAATAGATGCACCCATTTCCCATCCACTGTGAATGTTTGTTACTAACATAGCTGCATCCTTCTATGGAAGGAATTGGCATTGGCAGAGAGGTCTTGACTAGGAGACCAGCATCCCACCCTTAGCAGCAGGGAATACTCTGCAGCCTATGACTGAAACTGGAAGATACTAATGCCTGGCCTTCTTGTCTTAAGGTGAAATTGAAGCTATTGAATTCCCCATGGAATCAAGACTGAAGTTAGGCTTCAAATGACACTACATCTTTACTTAGTTCTTCTCCTGCCCTATCTTGATTCCTTTATTCCTTTAAGGGATCCTTTTGAAGGGACTCACTCAAAGTAATCTTACACAAGAATTTCTATCTCATGTTCTGATCTAAGATGTGGGTCCATTGGAACTCAGACATCAACATTGGAAAGTAAGAACCCACTTTTCTTTTTTTCATTAGGGTACTATTTGTTATTTAAACTACTCCCAGTGTGGAATTTATTCCTTCCACATAAAATTAAGGGACTAAAAACACGAGCAAAATGGTTAAACCGTAATATCCTAGCCTGTCAGCCTTTCTGTGAACCAGAAAACATTCCCTCTTTTCCTCTCCCCCTCCCTCCCATTCTTCGTCTTTTCTCTCCCTTGTTCCTTCCATGGCTTTCTCCAGAAAAAAATAAGGCATCTAAATTAAAACATGGATAAAATGGCACACATAACAAGTGTTCATAGAATGCCCTTCTCACAAACTCTCACAAACTCTAGGCCAATATTCTCCATATTGGCAAATATTGAATTCCCAGTCTATATGGAACAAAGAAGTAGCCAAACCTTTATGAACATTATTAGGTCAAATTGATTGAAAACCAATTCACAGAACAAATAGAGAGCTATCAATTTCATATGTTTCATAAATTTCCCTACCCTTAGTTCATATACACTAAATAAAATCCACATTTTTGGGAAGGAAAAGTGGTCACTGGGGAGCACCTGCTGTTTTGGGAGACCAGAGGTGGTATGCAATTGACTGCTGAGATTCTGTAGCCTCACTCAATGTTGGTGAGTGCCTTTTAAGCCAATACTTTAATGACATTGACTTGCTTCCATATACAGAAAATATTTTGCAAAACTCAATTTTTTTCATCTGCAATTATTTTATATTTTATGTTTTAATTAGTTATATATGACAGTAGAATGCACTTTGACACATCATACATAAAAGGAGTTTAATTTCTCATTCTTCTGCTTGTATACAATATAGAATCACATTGGTTGTATAGTCATATATGTACATAGGGTAATAATGTCAGACTCATTCTATTAGCCTTCCTACCCCCTCCCCCTCCCCTCACTTCGCTCCCTTCTACCTAATCCAAAATAATTCCATTCTTCTCTAGGCACCTCACCCCATTATTGCGAATTAGCATTTGCATATCCGAAAACATTCAGCCTTTGGTTTTTTGGGATTGTCTTATTTCACTTAGCATGATATTCTTCAGCTCTGCCCATTTACCAGCAAATGTAATCCCACAGTCCCGAGAGGCTGACACAGGATAATAGTGAGTTCAAAGTCAGTCTTAGTAATGGTGAAGCACTAAGCAACTCAGTAAGTCAGTTCCTGTCTCTAAATAAAATATAAAATAGGGCTGGGAATTTGGCTCAGTGGCCGAGTGCCCCTGAGTTCAATCTTCGGTACCCACCCTCCCCCAAAAGCCATAATTTCATTCTCCTTTAAGGCTGAGTAATACTCCATTGTGTGTATAAACCACATTTTCTTTATCCATTCATCTGTTGCAGGACACTTAGGTTGGTTCCATAGTAGCTATTGTGAGTTGAGCTGCTATTAGCCTTGATGTGGCTGTGTCATGTGGTATGCTAACTTTAAGTCCTTTGGGTATAAACTGAGGAGTTGGATAGCTGGGTCAAATGGTGGTTCCATTCCAAGTTTTCTGAGGAATCTACATACCACTTTCCATAACGGTTGCATCAATTTTTTGAGAAATGATAGTCACTTCTAATCTTGGCACATCTCCAACTGTTCTTTATCAGCTACCCTTCATATTGTTCCCATCATCCATACTTTTTCCCATGACAACTTCCTGTGCTATTTTGCCTGCATGCCCTGTTAGCAGCAACCAGAGCTAAAACAGGTCACTTTATATTTCATTCACAGTAGCAAAACCACTCAAAACCACACATGTATACATACCAACTTTCCATAAGACTCAAAAAAACCTTTTAGGTGAGTTAAAAATAACTCTAACTAACAAATGCTCTGTAACTAACAAATGTCTTTAATGGCATGTCAAAGTTCTCTGTTTAAAGAACTTTGTAAGGGTAAGGACTGATTTGATGTTCCTTTCACATATTCCATTGGTTCACCTTTAAAACCTACTTAAACAGTGCCTCAAGGCTTGCTCAAGAACAAGACAGCCATGTTTTGGCTCTTAAATGACATAAGAAAACAAACTTCTACTGCCAATGGGCATTCTCAGCTTTTTGTTTCAAACAGCAGCTATGCCATTTTAAATGTTATTTCTATGCTGGACCAGCAGGTCCCCTTGTTAACTTTATAACCACATTGTAATTAACACGGATAGGCTATTCATCCTACACCTCATTCTGAAATTAGGAAGGCCAGAGTTTTCAAATGAGGAAGTTCAAATTTAGAAAATAATAAGCAAAGTATAATACAGTGATATGAATAAGTTAAAGTAGAACCACTAGTTTTTCCCTGAGGCAATATTAACAATATAGACAGAATTTGTATCCACCTTCCTTCTATCTCCCTTTTCAGGCCTCTGCCTTACCATTCAGAAAATGGGCCCTCATGCTTTCCTCCCTATATATCTAGAATTTCTTCATTAAGTAACACCATTCTGGTTTGCAACTCTTGGACCAGGCTTCTAACTTTGCCCTTCTCAAAATTTTCTTGTTCTATGGCCTATGTCTTATTGTAACAATGTTACACATTAACTCATTTGATTTTATGGACTAAAAACTATTGATTATTTAATATTTAATTTTTTTAAATATAGATGGACACAATATCTTTATTTTATTTATTTTCATGTGGTGCTGAAGATCAAACCCAGTGCCTCACATGTGCTACGTAAGCACTCCACCATTGAGTCACAACCTCATCAATTATTTAATATTTTAACCTCTTGGATTTGTTCATATGTTCATAGGTAATATAACGATTTTTTTTAGCTCAGAGAGAATTATAATTTCAAGATTTTTACAATCATGTTTTGGAGAGGTAGGACTAAGTCTATAACAGAGATTTTTTTTGTTGGCTTTATTTATGTATTTAGCTAGCCCGTCATATATGGCCATTATTCAGGTCCGGAAGTGCACACTAGGACATCTTCTGTTGAAAGAAAACATGTTTTGTTGAAAACAACTTCTCTGAATTATGACCTCTTTTTCATGATTTTTTCCATTGAGAATGAAAGAAATATTTCTTCCATCTGCCTTCATTTTCACAACCGAAGTATTCATTTTTGTTATATTTAATCAACTGTAATCATTACTTTGAAAACCTGAAATTTGTTAACCCAGGTCTACCACTCATCCAGATGACTTTATGAGTAGCAAAACTATCAGTTATATGATGTGCAGTGTTTAATGCAATGTTGGTTGCTACATGCAACTATTTTTTTTCTTTTTGGCAGGAATGGGCTGACTGCTATATCATCAAACAAATGTGGTAGCAGCTTCAAGTTTAAAATATTTTGACACTCTGCAAAAGTGACTCTTCACTTGACTCTAAGACTGTCTGTCTGTTACTCAGAAATGAATTTACTCACAGTGTTTGATGTGTAAGCTATTAAAAGAAAATGATGAGCATCTTCCCCCAAATAGGTCTTCAATTATTGATAATGGCTGATATTATTAGTATTATCATTCTGAGCTAAAATATCAACCTCATTAGCAACCTAGGTTTAATAAACAACTCAACTTTCCATGACTTGTTTTTTTTTTTTGTACTAGAAATAGAACCCAGGGAAGTTTAACCACCACGACACATCACCAGTCCTCCAGTCCTTTTTAATTTTTTATTTTAAGAAGTGTTTAACTACATTGCTTAGGGCCTCAGTAAATTTCTGAGTCTGGCCTTGAACTTGCAATCCTCCTGTCTCAGGCTCCTAAATCCCTGGGATTACAGGTATGTACCACTGTGCCTGGCTTATAACTAGCCCTTTGGGTACTTTGAAGCTAGAAATTAAGTCAGGGCAGGTTCCATCTATGTTGGAATTTTCCCAAAACTTTAAAAATCTTTGAGAATATATTATGTATGTATAGGGACATATGTAGGAAAATAATGTGAATATGTAATAAACATAATTGTTAAATACATTTTAAATAAATGAATGATGAATTATTGAATGAACGAATCAATCAAGAATTAAGCAATAAATGAGCAAAACATGTATATAGAATTGCATTCTGTGTACCAGGCTACATAACATTTCTTTTAGAAGTGGCAGAAGATCTTATATCCTAACTTCTAATTATGCAGGTGAAAAAGTAATAATGGAATGATTTGCTTGAGGTCACACTATTAGTAAAAATTGAAAACTTAATGATTTCCCTTTTCCATGATGAATTAGATGTTTTTTACCCCAATATGCCTTAGGCCCCAGGAGCTGCACAGGGTATTACAAACAACATGGACTTGAGAGGCAGAGAGACCTGGGTTTGGAGTTCAGCTTTGCAGTTTCTGGCTGTGTGTCTCTGGGCAAATAATTTAACTTTCCTTACACTCAATTCTTATCAATGACAGAACATCTACCTCTCAGGGCCACTGAAAGTTTAAATGATGTAACATGTAAAGTGCCCAGTAAAAAGTAAACTTGAATTGATTATTCTCTCATGTGCCATAGAAATAGCATACTGTGAAGGCATTATGTGAGTGGGGATATCAGTTCAATGAGTCTACATAGTTTACTCTGAATTCAAAACTAACACCAGAGCTGATATTACCATATCATTAGCTATCTGAAAGTGGGTAAGAAATTGACTTCCCCATGATAGAAAATTTAATTTCTCTGTTTTTCTACCTAAGAAAACATAGATAATGAATTGGTTTTATTATACCTTGTTGTGGATAATTTGAATTGTCTTATCAGCTTTAATTCTCTTCTATTGAAATACATGAGAGATGACAAAATTTTCTGTTACCAGAGTTAGATACTTAGAAATTTCCAAGAAAAATTTTGTACTCTAATCATATCTAAGACACACCATTAGCCATAAATCAGTTATCCATTTTGTTCCATTCTTCTCCTTTTCTTAAGGTCTATAGAAGATTCTGTCATTTGATACTAAGACTCAAGCAGCACTGGCTTCTTTTTGTATCCTAGCATTACTGTCAATCTCCTAGAAAAGGTGATATCATCTGGAACAGGGATTCATAGATACAAGCCAAGGAAATTAAAAACAAGATAAAAGACTCAGATCATCAATCTTGTTTGCTAGTACTTGTTTCTGAAGTAGAGAATTAAAATATTTCTCCATGTTGGGAAATAAAATGAAGAATAGCAGTGTGACTTTTGCTTATTTTATTTTCCTCATCTGAAAACAAATAAAAATCGTGATGAGAGAATGAAAAGAATGATAGCAAGATAGAAAGCAAGTTAGTGAGTGATTAATATGTACTAGGGACCTGGAATTATTAACACAACAACCCTGTGGACTAGGGAGATATAGTCATAGAGAGTTAAATAACTTAATCAAGATGATACAGGGAGTTGATCTAGCACGCAAATCCAGGTCTGCTTCTAACTCTCTTAACATTGCCTGAATATTTATCACCCTATTTATGTGGTTCAAAAACCATAGTAAAAACAAAGAAGAATAATGAAAATATAGGATAGATTTGCCATGGTGGGTAGTACCCATTGGAAGCAGGCCAATACCTGAAAATCAATTACCAATTGCAATTTTGCCTAAAGATAATTTGATAAATGACTATTACATCAAATGGACAATTCACCAAATTTATCAATTTACCAAAAATAAGTTTCTTTTAATTTTTTTAAATATTTATTTTTTAGTTGTTAGGTGGTGGACACAATATCTTTATTTCATTTTTATGTGGTGCTGAGGATTGAATGCCTGCTAGGCAAGCACTTTACCACTGAGCCACAATCCCAATCCCATGTGTTTTGTACTTAAAGACTAAGAATATATTTTAAATGAATGTACTTATGAATATATCCACTATTAATATATTTCCATTTGGGAATATATTTAAGATTATTCCATTTTATTCATAATTTCTTCCTTTTAAATATGTTGATAAAAATAGGTTCTTAAAAGACTATGTTAAATGCCACTAAAATGATAGTTATAGAATATATTGATTAGATACATTCAAGACTGTTGTTTAAGTCATGCTTTTGGTAACTTGATGAAATTAGAAAATTTGTGTGTAGTGGTATGCACTTGCAGTCTGAGCTACTCAGGATGCTGAGGCAGGAGGGTCACTTGAACCAGGAGTTTTAGACCAGCCTAGGCAACACAAGGAGACCCTCAACAAACAAAAACAAAACAAACAAGAAAGGAGAAGAGAAAGAAAATTAGAAAATTTGGCAAGGTTATCATGCAAGCTTTAATGTGGATGCAAATTGCTAGAGAAATTGAATGAACCTTAATATGCATCATTTGGGTATCTTGTTTAAATGCAGATTCTGAGCTGGTAAGTCTGGGTAGAACCTGAGTTTCTGCATTTCTAATAAATTCCCAAATGGCTTTGATGCTGCTTGTATGAAACCACATTATGAATAGCTTGGATTTACATGGAAGTAGCTTTCAGTGTGTTTATATGGATCTACCCGAAGTAGAATCATATGCATGACATATATTTCATGCCTCAATTGCACTGACCTTTGTTTTAGACATCCCATATAAAAGAGATTTCACTTAGCTATTAGCATAACTAATTTTTAAACTGATACAGATTTGGATGAGACAAAAGAAAAATTGCTTTATTATTTTGTTGGTAATCTAAGCAATTTGAGGAAAGCCATGATACCATCTGCTCTCCTGTCTAATTCTGCCTGAGCTCTATGCATACAATATGCCCACAATTTTTTTTTAGCAGTTAGAAACATACATACTTAGAGTCATCACATAATAATGGAGTTTTAGCAACCCACTGACAATTTGAAGTACCTGGTTTTATTTTATTTAACTAATTATGTTTATGTCAGATTTTTTGAAAAATAGAATAGAAAATGTTATTCATGGTAACTCCTTGACCTAGTTTGTCTAAATAAAATGAGTTATTATTAATAGCAGAAAGAAAATGAATATTATCATCTGCAGCTGTGAAAAATATTATACTATAGGATTATATTTTGATTGGAGGAAATATCTTTTAATGATTTACTTTAAATATCCAGTTAAATATGATCAGCATATTTAGAGGTGAATTGTAGTTTTCTTCAGTGCAATAGGTCTCAGCCTTGGCAACATCTTTTTTATATAATTTTTTAGTTGTAGATGAACAAAATATTTTTATTTATTTTTATGTGGTGCTGAGGATTGAACCCAGTGCCTCACATGTGAATGGTAAGCACTCTACCACTGAGCTCCAGCTCCAGCCTTTGGCAATAACCTTGAATCACTTAGGAAGCTTCAAAAAAATCCCAATATCTAAGCCACTCCCCAAATTAACTATATCCGAATCACTTTGTAGAGTTTTTAATCTCTCCAGTTGATTTGACTTTAATGATGATGTTATCAGTTCATGGCTTTACATATTTTCCCACTACTTTTTCTTAATATGTCATTATATAGGAAACTCCATGCTATATGTAATTTCAATTCTTCCTGTTTTTTTGGTTATTTACATGTAGGGTCATCTGCTAAAATGGCATAATTTCTGCTTATAAGTTGGGCGAAAGCATAAATTCCAAAAACACAAAAACATGTGGGTAATCTTTAAAAAACCCATTATTGATTTTATGATAAAACTGAGATCCTCTAGGTAATTATTATTTGAAACTTATCTTTGGCCTGAGTTCATTTATAATCATTGAATAGCATATAAGCAGATAAGCTATGGAAATTTGAGATAAACATATAAGCAGTTTAATTTATTCTAGTAGACAGTATTTTTATGGTGTATAGTTCCATTTAAAAGTTCTCAGTTTGGACACTTACAGTCATTTTTCAGTCTTTTTCTTTTTAAAGGTTGTGCTAAGTTTCTGAAGACAAGTTACAGCATGATACTAAGAACTGAAAAATTGCACAAGACTGATGGGCTGGTGTGTGGGCTTTTAATGAGATTGATATGTATACATATACCATTGTCTTCTCACTATATCTAGGGTGCAGAGTGGTGAAACCAAGAGAATAAGCTCCTTACAATTACAATGGGGATTATTAATTTGCATGTTCTACCTAATGCTTAACATTTGACCTAGTATGTTAATAAATTTGAATGATAATACATTTGGAGGATAATTTTTTGGGGATCATATAGGGGGTTCAGATAGAATAAGGATGTTTTATTTCCAACATAATTATCTTTATATTTTTTCAGTGTTGGGAATTGAATACTGGGACTTATGCATGCTAGGCCAATACTATAGCGCTGAGCAACACCCAAGTCCTCAGAGCAATTATCTTAATTCAGAAGATCACACAATATAAATATCCAGTTAGAAAGGAATAGGACCAGTTCAATAGGGAAATCAAGTCAGAGAAAAAGTTCAATAACAGATTAATAGAAGGAACAAAATAACAAACCAAAAATTCTAACGCTGTTAAGTGCTCATATTATTATTGAATGAGTTCTATATTGGAACATATATAGATTAGCTCTTGTTTTTTTCTGAAAAATATTTTAACACAACACTTAAAGCTAAGACAAGTAAGATAATAATGATTTAGAGGGGGAAAGCTTGTAGAAAAGGAATTAAGCAAAAAAATGTTGTAAAAAGCAAATTTAAGAGAAAAAATGTCTTTACATGAATTAGTGAATGGAGGATAAACTAGATATCTCTTAAGATTGTTTCATTAAACTGGATTTCACTAATTTGCAATTCTAAGTTCTTAATCAAGAGTTTATGCTGAGTTTGCATCAAATTTAGGGGAAAAGTTGGGAAATAAATAAGATGGCATAGAGAGGTATTCTCGAACCTATTAAAATCAGCATTATTTTTAAAATAACAAGTATAAAATTGAAATAAAATTCATATACAATGTAACCTACTTATATGGATCATTTTAAAAAGCAATAGAATACCCATATTGTAATATAAAGAGAAATAAGAGGAAAGTAATTTATAATAACTACTTTGATGTATGTTTTAAAGCATGTAATGTTTCAATAATGTATTTTATTACATATAACAAATTACATTGAAATATAAAAATTGTATGTTACAATATGTTTAGGCATGACTGTACTTTAAGAAATAATGTCTATTGCTTGTACCCATTATTCTAATCTGCAAATACAACTCTATATGAAGACTGATACAGGTGAGTTGTATGTGTGATTCAAACACAAAGGAAGCATTGCATTTGATGTGCTTTTCTGAAAGGTAAGCAACTTATGGTAAAGTTTCAAACAAAAGTCATGAGACAAAATATAGTTTTGATTTAGCTTAGTTTAGAATTTACATTTCTAAAAAACTTCAGTGTAGCTTAACACCTTGCAAAAAACACTTAGTGTGAAAGAGTTGGATTCTAGGTGTAAATCCTTACAGATACTTTATAAATGAGATTTTCATATACATGACTGTGTTTAAAGACATTAAAACTCATGTGAGGTATAAAACAATTGTTGTGTGTCAGTTTCCTGCTCATAGTAGTGTATCCATTATCCCTGACCAACCAAATGTCAGTACCATCCCCAAATCATTGTGAAAATTAAAAATTACCCCTCGGTTTTCAAAACACTACTTAGTGGCCATACTAGTGAGTGCTGGTAGGTCAACAACACATACAGGGAATTAACATCACTTGTGCCTGACACTAACATTCTCTGTCCTTGGGCAAATTACTATCTTTTTAAGGGTGAGGGTGGTTGGAGGAGTAAGATTAGGAATGCAGTAAAGCTAGTTCCATTTTAAATTGAGGAGAGACTGAGCAGCTTCATGATGTATTACTTAGCTGCTAGTGCATTTGTGGGATTTTGCCCAGCATTCTTCAGGGGTTTGGATGTCACTGTTCTCAAGATTTGCTCTTCATACAATGCAGCATTTTCTTTTTCTTGTGTGACTCTTGCTTTATTAGATCACCCAGTCACTTGAGAAAATCAAGGGTAGGAAAACTTACTGTGGTTCTCTTCTTCTGATACTACCTGAATCCCCACTTTCTACCTCACACCCTAAACCTAAGTATCTTTAATGGATCTCCAAATCAGAGTTTCTTTCTCACTTCACACCTTGAAAGCACTGGAATGTTAGCACAGGCCATTTGATGAAGCCCTATGGATCTATTTAGAGAGGAAAAATGAAGAGATCATTAGAACTGAGAGCACATTTCCAGTTTATCACTTTTCAACATGAGGTTGAAACTATAAAATGCCTTCAACCTACACTAGGGTAGTACTAGTTGTAATCTTTTTCTCTTAATATTAGTAAACAGACATGATAGAAGGCATAGTTCATTTAAAATTTTCCTTTTCCTACTGCCCTTGGCCTGTTTTCTCTATGTATAGAATATAGCTCCCCAATCTAACTGATATTTGGCTTGATCTTATGGCTTGTTTTGACCAGTGAAATATGGAGAAAATTAACAACATGACAGTTTTGACTTTTAAGTATCAAAGAAACATGGAAAGTTTCTGCCAGTCATCCTGCAAATCTACTGTCTGTCATGAGAAGAATATTATCTGTTGAATAGCTGCTGGTTCCAGCATGAACTCAATCAAATCCATTTGATCATCAATATTTGTAGTTTCAAGCTACAGAGAATTGGGGGTTGAGGGTAGAAAGGAATAATTATTAGGCAGTATTAATGTAGAAAACTTCAGTGATACAGTACAGTTTCATAGTAGGCATATCACGACATTATGAAGGAAGTCACCACGCTTCAAGTGCTGGTCAACAGACAGATGTACCCTTTGGATAGAGGCTCTGACTTGGAGATCCAGTTAGGATACTTAAGATTGGGGCAGAGTGTGGACACTCAGGTAGTATGAAGAGATAAGCTACAAGAGAGTTTTCTTAGTCTTGATTTTCTCAAGTGATCGAGTGCCCTTATAAAGGAAGAGTCACATAAAAAAAAATACAGAGAATATTGCACTGTATCAAGGGTAACTTGTCTTGAGAAAAGTGAGATCAGAACCTCAGAAGAATGTTGGGCAAAATTCCTTCAAAAACACAGTTAAAGTTAAGTTGTTTGAAGCTGCTTTATAATTGATACCCATTTTAAAATTCTTTTATTCAACAGAATGCCTGAAAAATAGGAACAAAAAAAACCAACTAGGAATATTAGTAAAATGATACTCCATGTATCTGAAAAAAATGAGGAGAAAAATCTGAAGCAGATAGAAGCAGTTTGGTATGAATTGTAATGGAGCCCATATTGGAGAGCTGCTTCAAAGTTAATTAGCATTTAGAGACTTGGTAATGAAACCTGAACAGTCATACTGGAATGAGGGACATCATTTATACAGCTGAAGGGAATGCTTGTATTGCCAATTGAAGTTACCGTGGAGAACCTTATTAAATTAAGTCTAATGAAGGAATGGGATGAAACATCATCAACTATACCTTCATCAACATTTTAAATTTCATAGGATTATAGAATATTTTCCAGCCAGAAGGTGCCTTGGGATTTGGTCTAATGCTTTCATTTTTACCAGGAAATTGAGATGCAAAAAATTGAGTTGTTCTACCCAAACTCACATAGTACCAGATTGAGACTAGAGGCTAAGTCTGCTGCCTCCTATATTTTGTTCTCTGTCTTTTTAATTCTAAACTTTAATCACTGAATCAAATTATCTTGGAAAAAAAGGTGAAAGAAAAATTATCTTAAATATTCTACCTAATTGGTTTCTTAAATATTTGATATTTTGTTGAGAGATGATTTAGACCCTTTGCTGCTTTCTACTTTGACAACGGATTAGAAAATATTCTTTTCTGCTATTATTATTTGCAAATTGTAGTACTTTAAAGCCTTATATACATTTCACTTCATAGAGGAGGTTCTGGCAAAATACAAGTGGCTACACAAGAAGTTTTTAAACTCAGGTCTCTGTTTAAGAGAGGGTAAAGAATGCTTAGATTACTTCCTGCTTACTCTCAGTGAGTTCCGTGTAGCCTTTTTAAAATTATAAATGTCATTGCAATAATTATAGATTCCCATGCAGTTTTAAGAATAGTACAAGCTGGGTGTGGTGTCTCATACCTGTAATCCCAGTGGGTTGGGAGGCTGAGGCAGGAGGGTTGCGAGTTCAGTGCTAGCCTACTGTCATGTATAACTAATTTTAAAAAAATTAAAAAGACATGTTTAAATAAACAGTAAATGATGTTCTGAAAAATTTTTAAAAAGCCAGCCTCAGCAAAAGCGAGGTGCTAAGCAACTCAGTGAGACCCTACCTCTATATAAAATATACAAAATAGGGCTGGGAATGTGGCTCAGTGGTTGAGTCCCCTGAGTTCAATTCCTGGTAGTGCCCCGCCCCCACAACAATAAAGAATAGTACAGAATATAATCTACCCTTTACCCAGTTTCTGCAAATGTTAATATCTTACAAAACTATATTACAATACCATGAATGATATTGACAGTGATAAAATCTACCACCAATCTAAGTCAAAATTCGACAGTTTTACTTGTATTTGTGTGTATTTAGTTCTATATAATTTTATCATATATGTTCATATATCCACTGCTATAGTCAAGAAATAGAACTGGCACTACTTATTGTAAAGACTGTTTTTCCTCCTCTTGATTGCTTTGCATGTACACCTTTGTCAAAAATTAGTTGAATAGAGGCTGGGGATGTGGCTCAAGTGGTAGCGCTCTTTCCTGGCATGCGTGCGGCCTGGGTTCGAACCTCAGCACCACATACAAAGAAAGATGTTGTGTCCGCTGATAACTAAAAAATAAATATTAAAAAATTCTCTCTCTCTCTCTATCTTTAAAAAAAAGAAAAAAATTAGTTGAATATATTGATTTGGATCTATTTCATTCCATTGGTATATTTGTTTATCCATAGTCCATACTACATTCTCTTAATTATATGACTAAAGTTCTTTCCACTTTATTCTTTCTTCTTAAGATTGTTTGAGGTATTTCAGGGCCTGCGCCTTTCCATATCAATTTCAGAATCCTGTCTATATCTACTAAAATATTGCTGTGATTTTGATAATAATTATATCAAAACTATATACTAATCTGGAAGAAATTGACATCTTTGCTAACTTGACTCTACTAATGCATGAACATGAGATGTCAATTTAGTTCAGTAATCATTGATTTTGTTTCATCAGCATTTTGAAATATTTAGCATAAAGGACCTTACATTTTTGGTACATGTATATGTAAGTATTTCATTTACTTTTTAGTGATTACAAATTACATGTTTTTAAAATGTATTGTTAGTTGTAGATGGACACCATACTTTTATTTTGTTTATTTATTTTTATGTGGTGCTGAGGATTAAACCCAGTGCCTTACATGTACAAGGCAAGCACTCCATTGCTGAGCCACAGCCACAGCCCTATAAATTGCATGTTTTAAATTTTGGTTTCTCCATGTTTGTTGTTACTATATAAAATGTGATTTATTTTCATGCATCAGTATTATATCTTGTGATCTTGACAAACTCATTTATTATTTCTAGGATTTTTTTAGGTTCCTTAGGATTTCCAACAGATAATCGTGTTATCTGCAAATAGGAACAATTTTATTTTCCCCTTTCCAAACTGTATGGCTTTCATTTCTTTTACTTTCCTTATTGCAGTGGCTATAACTTCAAGTACTATTTTCAGAAAGAGTAATGAGAATGGACATCCTTATTTTATTATCAATCTTAAGTAGAAATCACTCTGTCTTTCTCCATGAAGTATGATATTAGCTGCAGGAATCTCTATCCCTAACTTGCTGAGAGTTTTCATCATGTAGGCACTGGATTTTGTTAAATGCTTTTTGCATGTTAATTACTATGCTCATATGACTTCTCTCCTTTAGTCTGTTTACATTGTAAATTACATAGATTGATTTTTCAAGTGTTAAACTAACCTTACGTACCTGGTATAAATTCCACTCAGTTATACTATATACATATTTTATGCATTTTAAAATTCTACATGCTAGTATTTACTTTGGGGGATTTTGTACCTAAGTTCATGAGAGATATTCTTCTGTAATCTTATTTATTTTTTTAACTGTCTTTCTTGTTTTTTTTTTTTTTTGGCATAAGGATAATGCTGGCTTCATAGAATGGGTTACAGAACATTCCTTTTTTTCCCCATTATCTGGAAAACACTATGTAAAATTGGTGTTAATTCCTTTTCAATGTTTTGCAGAACCCTCCTTTGCAACTATTTTGGCCTGGGGAATACTTTTTCTGGAGCTTTTAACTTATAGATTCCATATTCTTATAGTTATAGGATAATTAAGATAATGTATTTTACCTTTGTTGAATTTTGATAGAAATTGAACCCTCTCTTGTAAGTTGTAATTTAAAAAATATTTTTAGTTGTAGAATGACACAGTATCTTTTTTTTATTTTTATGTGGTACTGAGGATTGAACTCAATGCCTCACACATGTGAGGCAAGTGCCCTACTGCTAGCTACAACCCCTGCCCAAGTTGTTATTTTTATGAGCAAAAAGTTATTAATAATTATGTTAGCTTCTTAGGATTGTCATAAAAAGTACTATAAACTGGAGGACTTAGAAAAACAGAAACTTATTGTCTCCTACTGGAGCTTAGAATTCCAAAATCAAGGTGAAATTGTCAGTAGGGCCATGGTAAGGGAAGGAAATCTGTAAAGGGAGAACCACTCTTTGCTTCCTCTTGTTTATGGTAGCTCCAGACATTCCTGGTAGCATAATTCCAATTTCTCTACCTCCATCTTTGCAAGATGTTCTCCCCATGTATCTTCATCTTGTCTTCCTTTTATATCTTTCTTTATATTCAAAAACCTACTTTTTATAAAGTCACCAGTCATATTGGATTAGGGCCAAATCTAATGATCACATTTTAACTTGATCACCTCTGTAAAAGTCCCGTCTGAGATACTGTGGATCAGGCAACATGTCTTTCTAGGGGAAACAGAATTCATCTCATAACAGTATTATTTATCGTTCTAATGGATTTGTGATCTCAAGTGATATACTGTTTCATTTCTGGTGTGGGTTATTATGTCCTATCTCTTTTTAATTTTTTGAGAGTCTTACTATGGTAGATTTATTGCACATAGAATTTGGAGTTGACAGTTCTTTTTTATTAATTTTTTATTTATATATGACAACAGAATGCATTACAATGCATATAACACATATAGAGAACAAATTTTTCATATCTCTGGTTATATACAAAGTATATTTGCAACCAAATCGTGTCTTCATACACGTGTTTTGGATAATGATGTCCATCACATTCCACCATTATTTCTAACCCCATGCCCACTCCTTTCCCCTCCAACCCCTCTGTCCTATATAGAGTTTTCCCATTCCTCCCACACACACCCTACCTACCCTACTAGAATCAGCCTCCTTATATCAGAGAAAACATTCAGTATTTTTTTTTTGGGGGGGTATTGGCTAACTTTACTTAGCATTCTCTAACTCCATCCATTTACACGCAAATGCCATGATTTTTTTCTCCTTTATTGCTGAGTAATATTACATTGTATATACATATGCCACATTTTAAAAAATTCATTCATCTATTGAAGGGCATCTAGATTGGTTCCACAGTTTAGCTATTGTGAATTGTGCTGCAATAAACATTGATGTGGCTGTGTCCCTGTAGTATGCTGTTTTTAAGTCCTTTGGGTATAAACTGAGGAATGGAATAGCTGGGTCAAATATTGGTTCCATTCCCAATTTTCTAAGGAATCTCCTTACTGCTTTCCATATTGGCTGTACCAATTTGCAGTCCCACCAGCAGTATATGAGTGTGCATTTTTATCCCTCATCCTTGCCTTATTGTTGTTTGCCATTCTGACTGGAGTGAGATGAAATCTTAAAGTAGTTTTGATTTTCATTTCTCTAATTGCTAGAGATGTTGAACATTTTTTCATATATTTGTTGACTGTATATCATCTTCTGAGAAGTGTCTGTTCTCGTCCATTTATTGATTGGGTTATTTGTTTTTTTGGTACTTATCTTTTTGAGTTCTTTATATACCCTATAAAATAGTGCTTTATCAGATGTGTGAGGGGTAAATATTTGCTCCCAAGATGTAGGCTCTCTATTCACCACAGATTGTTTCTTTTTCTGAGAAGAAACTTTTATTTTGAATTTATCTCATTTATTAATTCTTGATTTTATATCTTGTGCTATAGGAGTCTTATTAAGGAAGTTGGGGCATAATTCCACATGTTGGAGATTAAGGTCTACTTTTTCTTCTATTAGACGCAGGGTCTCTGGTTTTATTCCTAGGTCCTTGATCCATTTTGAGTTGAGTTTTGTGCTTTGTGAGAGATAGGGATTTAATTTCATTTTATTGCATATGAATTTCCAGTTTTCCAACATCATTTGTTGAAGAGGCTATCTTTTCTCCAATACATGTTTTTGGCACCCTTGTCTAATATAAGATAATTGTAATTTTGTGGATTAGTCTCTGTATCCTCTATTCTGTACCATTGGTCTACCAGTCTGTTTTGATGCCAATACCATGCTGAGGATGTTCTATAGTGAAGGCTTTCTAGTTGTAAATTCTTTTAACTTTTGTTTATCATGGAAGGTTTTTATTTCATCATCAAATAAAGCTTAATTTTGCTGGATATAAGATTCTTGGTTGTCACCAATTTTCTTTCAGAGCTTGGTATATGTTGTTTCATGATCACCTGGCTTTGAGTGTCTGGCTTGAAAAATCTGCTGAGATATGAATTGGTCTCCCCCTGTATGTGCTCTGATTCTTCTTTTTTAAATCTTTTTAAGTTGTAGTTGGACACAATATCTTTATTTATTTTTATGTGGTGCTGAGGATTGAACCAGTGCCTCACACATGTGAGGTGGGCACTCTACCACTGAGCTATAGCCCTAGCCCCTGATTCTTCCTTCTTGCAGCTTTTAAGATTCTATCCTTACAGGCTGGGGTTGTGGCTCAGAGGTAGAGTGCCTGCCTAGCATGCATGAGGCACTGCATTCGATCCTCAGCACCATGTAAAAATAAAATAAAGATGTTGTGTTCACCCACAACTAAAAAATAAATGTTTTTAAAAAAGATTCTCTCCTTATTCTGTATGCTAGGAATTTTCATTATAATGTGACTTTATGTAGATCTGTTGTAATTTTGTACATTTGGTGTTCTGTAAGCCTCTTGTATTTGGTTTTCCAATTCATTTTTCAGGCTTGGAAAATGATTCAATTCATTTTTCTGCTATTATCTCATTGAAGAGATTGTGCATTCCTTTGGTTTAGAACTCTATGCCTTCCTCTATCCCAGTAACTCTTATATTTGGTCTTTTGATGCTGTCCCATAATTCTTGGATATTCTGTTTATAGTTTCTTACCATCTTCACCATGTGGTCAACTTTATTTTCCAGATTGTATACTTTGTCTTCATTATCTGAATGTTCTGTCTTCCAAGTGATATAGTCTGTTGGTTATGCTTTCTATTGAGTTTTTTATTTGTTTTATTGTATTCTTCATTTTAAGGATTTCTGGCTGTTTTTTTTTTTTCATAGTCTCTATCTGTTTCTTGAAGTAATCTTTTGCTACCTGTATTTGCTCTCTTAAATCTTTGTTGAAGTGATCAATTTTTGCCTGTATTTGCTCATTGAGGTCATTCTTTATTTCACAGATCATTTTAATTATGAACCTTTTGAACTCCTTCTCTGACATTTCATCAACTTCACTGTTCATGGGTTCTATTATTGTCATATCCTGGTTTGTTTGGGGGCATTTTCCTCCATTGTTTGTTCATGTTGTCTATGTGTTTCCTTTCTTGCAGCATGGATCTGAGGTATTACAGTTTCTACCCTATATTCTTGTGGTATCTGTTCAGATGGTCTGTACCTCACCTTGATGTTGGGCTCCCAGACCATGCTGGTGTCCCTCAATGTATGCTAGTGCAACTAAATGTGGTGGCGGCAATAGTTGAGGTAACTTGAGATAATAGTGGAGGTGCCCCCAAGATGGATGCAATGTCTTACAGATATGGGGCTGAAAGGGTGGGCCTTACACTCTCTTTGGGATGCCTGTTCTGTGATGCAGCTGCTTCTAGGTCCTGTCTGTTTTCAAAAAGGTAGGGGTACTGCAATGTCCCAAGATGGAAGTGGGTTAGGCTTGGGCTCTTAGATGGTGGGGGGTGCATGAACTCAGACCTACCTGGGCCTGGGTTCTGTGCAAGTCAGTGAGGGCAAATCTGTTCCAGGCCTGACCTCTGCAGTAGTCTGCTGGTTGGAAGGGTTGGTCCTGTGCCCAATGCTGGGCTCCAGCTGGTTCCTGCTGGTGGTGAGATGGACCCAGGCCTACTGTGAACCTGTGTCCTATGAAGGCCAGTGGGTGGATCTGGGATGGGCCTCGAAGTTGACAGTTCTTTACTTTCACTTTTGAAAAATTATTGGTTTCAGATATCATTTGAATTGATATTCCCCGATAGGTAAATTTTTGTTACTCTTACTGTGGTTTTGAGACATTTTGTTGTCTCTGATTTTCAGAAGTTTAATTATGAGGTGTCCTTGTTGTTGGGGAGGGTTATGTTACTGGGGATTCATTTAGCTTTTTAAATATGTAGATTATATCTGACAAATTTGAGAACTTTTCAGCCATTTTTTATCTTTATACTCTTTCACCTCCATTCTTTTTCCTCCTCTTTCTATAACTCTAATGATAGGAATAGTGGGTCTTTTGTCATTGTGTTTCACAGGTCTCTGAGGTACTGTTCATTTTTTTAGTTTATTTTTTCCCTTGTGTTTCAAATTAGGTGAACTCTACAATCAATAATCTTTCCTTAAATTCATCAATTATTTTCTGTGTTATCTTCACTTTACTACTGAGTTAGTCCAGTAAGGTGATCTTATAATGATTTCTTACTGCATTTTTCATTTTATACTTTCCATTTGGGTCTTTTATAACTTTTGGTTCTTTGCTGAGAGTTTTATTTTTAAGAGAATTTATAAGTTATCATTGAAACATTTTTTTAATGAGGGCTGATTTAAGATCTTTCTCTGTTAATTCCAACATCTGAATCATCTTGGTGTCGGTGTGGATGATAATCTTTTCTCATTCAAGCTGTGATTTTTTCTTAATTTTTTCTATTATGGATGGTTTTCCATCATATACTGCACATTTTGCTACTTGTTGCTATACTCTGAAGTCCTATTTAAATCTTTTATTTTAGCAATCAGGCACTTATTTAGGTGTAGCACACAGGTCCTGGCTTGCTTTTATGGTCTGTTTTTCCTATTACAGTCTAATTTCCAGAGTTTTGCAGTAATTTGTTTTGATTGGTTTGTGTAATGCCTTTGGAGCTTCAACTTGTCCCTGCTGATTCTTCCTGAAGAGGCAAAAAAAGGGTTGGACTGCCCAGTTTTTATTGATGGAAGAAAAGAGTCTGTCTCAGGTTTGTGGGGATAATGTCACTTCCCAGATTAGGCTACCTTTTGTGGGAGAATCTCTTGCTGGTACTGCCTGGATGTTATGATATTTAGCCTTTTAAAGTTACTTCAACTTTCCTTCACTGCATTAATTTATTCACTTATTCAGTAAATAAATATTCATGGCACACTTAGTGTATGCTAGTTTCTGGAATTTTTGTGATTCTCCAGGCATTGTTGACAGATAATATTTCTTAAGTACTGGAGTGGTGGTAAGAATATAAGATCTGAACTGACTTTAGTCAGAGTTTGAATTTATCTAAAGCTCAGAAAAAAATCTCACTTTATTTTTCAAAGGTGTAGCTAAGTGAGAAACGTAACATGGGAACTCAGGAGTTTTACTCAATTGTGATTTGGATTCTTTGTTTTAAACTGTCAATCCAAGTTTTGATTTGCTTTTTAATGCATATTATTATATAAAAACCCTACTCATCTTTCAATATTGTATTCAACCTTTGCTGATTCTGTCTAGGTTGGATCTTTTGCCTTACTGTGCAGTTGATACTATGGTGATTGCAAAAATGGCACCAATCCTCCAATCATTCCTGCATCCACACCTTTTGTACTGTTACATTACTGTTCCTTCCATCAAGAGGTGGAGTCTACATACTTACTGCTTAATTCTGGGTTGTCCTTGAGTTTTGCCTTGGTCTGGAGAATGTAGTGGGAGTCACAGTTTAAAGCTTAGGCTCAAGAAACCTTATACACTTCTTGCATTTTTGCTTCTCTAGGTGCTGAAGGGTGAGAGAGCACAGGAAGCAGAGATAACTGGTTTCCACTAATATTTCATAGACCATACATCCTGAAAGTTGACTACATGTATATATAATACACGAGACATAAGCTTTTAGAGGGATAGAACTTTTTGTTTTTGTATTTTTTGAGTCTGGGAAAGGGTTTGGTACATAATAGGTAGTTAGCAAGTTCTAATAGAAAGGATGAATAAGTAAATGAGCAACATTGATGAGATGAAGACTAAAAGAAGGCAAAAAATGTGTCGTTCCACAATGACCACTTATTGCCCATATGATATTAATTTTTTTCACAATATCTTTTATTTATTTATGTTTATATGGTGCTAAGGTTTGAACCCAGGGCCTCGCATGTGCAAGGCGAGTGCTATACCGCTGAGCCACAACCCCAGCCCTGATATTAATTTTATTAGACAAAAGTAATGCCAAAATATATTATTGAACTGTAAGACCATTTAAAATAAAGTTTTAAAAGGTTTAAAACTAAATTGAATTGGCATGTGGCTCTTCTTCAGTAGGGCCTAAATAGAATTAAGTAATGAACATCTTTTGTTTCTTCAAAGAAGAAATAAATATAAATAATATCTGGAAAGTAGAGGGGAGAAAAGGGGAGACTATTGCTTAGTCTTGATTTAATGAAAAGCTTTTGTTTGGAAAAAATTTAGCCTTGATATAATGCTTTATTCTTTATTTTTTAAATGTGCAATAATTAGCTAATCTTAGAAATAGCCTTCAGAATGTCAAGAGCTATTACCTACATTGCACACTAGGCACAGTGTTTAAGCATAAATAAGAATTCTTAATAATACAAAGAGTAGTTAGAAAGGAAGGCCTTGGTATTTTCCAAGATAGGAGAAAAAGAAAGTGGTATCATTTTTTTAAAGAAAATTGTCAGTAGACACATTCATTTTACTGTAGTTTTGTTATGGCAGGACTTAATTTACTACCTTTCAGGAACAGTTCTGGGTCATTTCAGGAACTGAGGATTATAATTTGATGGGTGGCTTTAGAGGCCTTTTAACTGTGATGAAGGAAAAAGGGTAATAGGGAGTCAGCACTTACTAATAAAGAATTTAGGAATAGCCAAGAGATAGAAAAGCTGCAGAGTAAAAATTTTTTCAGCATATCTCTTTTCCATGTGCTCCATGACCTCCATGTTTATTGTGTTCTCTGAAATGTGCTACACGTGTAATTAAGAATGGGTTCTATGTGTGCTCTTTACTTGCAAACATATGGTTGCTACCATGGCAACACAAAGGAACCAGCAGAAGAGTCACTCTCTGATTAATGTAATTACACAGCAAGCTGTATAATATCCTTAAACACCATTTATTTCTGCATGAAGAAGACATTAAAATGGGTATTATGTTCAGCAAGTTAACATCCCCAAATTCTTTAAGATCACGTGATTTTATGTCATTATTAAGTTAATGTTTATCTTCTTCATTCAAGATCATAGTCTATGAATAGCTATGTTGTGTTTTCACTCAATTCAGCTCCTCAGAATAATTATTGAATGCCAACTATGGGGAAGAATCTATTTAGGCCTGCAAATGTTACAACCATGTATATCAGATCTTAAGGAACTTACAGTCTAATAGACCTAGATTATTACCAGGAAAATATTTTTTAAAGCCTGGAATATTTCAGTAGACCGGAAAAACACTATTAATCTTTGTGAGTTGTCAGGGCATATTGTATCAGTCAAGGTCTCTGCTGGAAACAGATGGCACACTCAAATTGTGTGGTCTGAGAAAAGTTTAACAAAAGTAAAATTTATAAGATATGGACAGGATACAGGGAAAGCACAAGGTTAGTGGAGTACCACAGGAGATAGACACAGCATGGTGCTACCACTGAAGGGACAAGGACAGAAAGCAGTAACTGAGACCTGGAGTGAAAGATAGATTGCTTGATAGAAACTGATTTTCAGTTGAGGATGTGGCTACTCATAATGATCTGACACAGAGACTCAGAGGAATAAATATTCTGACCTTTCTCTATTACTGCCCTCTGAACTTCTGCTGATGTTTCTTCCATTGTCTGAACCCACAGGATGCCAGAAGGTGAGGAAACCCATTGATGTAATTTTTATAGTTCGGTCTCCTAGCACACAAGAAGGTAGAGAAGAGTGGAGAGTGGATCTGGGGAGGAAGGATGGTGGATATCAGTACAATTGCATATATACATATTACATAATTATATGTCTGTATACTCAATATGGGAACACATACACATATACCTATGAACCCAAATGTGCAAACCCTAGATACATATGTTTATATAGGCAAACTTCTGTATTTACATGTAATATCTATCTATCTATATCTATCTACCTACCTATCTCTCTCTCTCTCTCTCTCTCTCTCTCTCTCTCTCTATATATATATATATATATATATATATATATATATATATAATATCCCTTTTTCCTTCCCTCCCTCCCTCCTGAGTATATCTCTTTGGCATTTTTTTTTAAATTTTTATTGTTGGTTGTTCAAAACATTACATAGTTCTTAATATATCATATTTCACACTTTGATTCAAGTGGGATATGAACTCCCATTTTTACCCCATATACAGATTGCAGAATCACATCAGTTACACATCCATTGATTTATATATTGCCATACTAGTGTCTGTTGTATTCTGCTGCCTTTCCTATCCTCTACTATCCCCCCTCCCCCGCTTCCCACCCCTCTTCTCTCTCTACCCCCTCTACTGTAATTCATTTCTCCCCCTTATATTTTTTTCCCTTTCCCCTCACTTCCTCTTGTATGTAATTCTGTATACCCCTGAGGGTCTCCTTCCATTTCCATGCAATTTCCCCTCTCTCTCCCTTTCCCTCCCACCTCTCATCCCTGTTTAATGTTAATCTTCTTCTCATGCTCTTCGTCCCTACTCTGTTCTTAGTTACTCTCCTTATATCAAAGAAGACATTTGGCATTTGTTCTTAAGGGATTGGCTAGCTTCACTTAGCATAATCTGCTCTAATGCCATCCATTTCCCTGCAAATTCTATGATTTTGTCACTTTTTAGTGCAGAGTAATACTCCATTGTGTATAAATGCCACATTTTTAAAATCCATTCGTCTATTGAAGGGCATCTAGGTTGGTTCCACAGTCTTGCTATTGTGAATTGTGCTGCTATGAACATGGATGTAGCAGTGTCCCTGTAGTATGCTCTTTTTAGGTCTTTAGGGAATAGACCGAGAAGGGGAATAGCTGGGTCAAATGGTGGTTCCATTCCCAGCTTTCCAAGAAATCTCCATACTGCTTTCCAAATTGGCCGCACCAACTTGCAGTCCCACCTGCAATGTACAAGTGAACCCTTTTCCCCACATCCTCGCCAGCACTTGTTGTTGTTTGACTTCCTAATGGTTGCCAATCTTACTGGAGTGAGATGGTATCTTAGGGTGGTTTTGATTTGCATTTCTCTGACTGCTAGAGATGGTGAGCATTTTTTCATGTACTTGTTGATTGATTATATGTCCTCCTCTGAGAAATGTCTGTTCAGGTCCTTGGCCCATTTGTTGATTGGGTTATTTGTTATCTTATTGTCTAATTTTTTGAGTTCTTTGTATATTCTGGATATTAGGGCTCTGTCTGAAGTGTGAGGAGTAAAGATTTGTTCCCATGATGTAGGCTCCCTGTTTACCTCTCTTATTGTTTCTTTTGCTGAGAAAAAACTTTTTAGTTTGAGTAAGTCCCATTTGTTGATTCTAGTTATTAACTCTTGTGCTATGGGTGTCCTATTGTGGAATTTGGAGCCCGACCCCACAGTATGTAGATCATAGCCAACTTTTTCTTCTATCAGACGCCGTGTCTCTGATTTGATATCAAGTTCCTTGATCCACTTTGAGTTAACTTTTGTGCATGGTGAGAGAAAGGGATTCAGTTTCATTTTGTTGCATATGGATTTCCAGTTTTCCCAGCACCATTTGTTGAAGATGCTATCCTTCCTCCATTGCATGCTTTTAGCCCATTTATCAAATATAAGATAGTTGTAGTTTTGTGGATTGGTTTCTGTGTCCTCTATTCTGTACCATTGGTCCACCCGCCTGTTTTGGTACAGGTACCATGCTGTTTTTGTTACTATTGCTCTGTAGTATAGTTTGAAGTTTGGTATCGCTATACTGCCTGATTCACATTTCCTGCTTAGCATTGTTTTTGGTATTCTGGGTCTTTTATTTTTCCATATGAATTTCATGATTGCTTTCTCTATTTCTACAAGAAATGCCGTTGGGATTTTGATTGGCATTGCATTAAACCTATAGAGAACTTTTGGTAATATTGCCATTTTGATGATGTTAGTTCTACCTATCCATGAACAGGGTATATTTTTCCATCATCTAAGATCTTCTTCTATTTCTCTCTTTAGGGTTCTGTAGTTTTCATTGTATAAGTCTTTCACCTCTTTTGTTAGGTTGATTCCCAAGTATTTTATTTTTTTTGAGGATATTGTGAATGGAGTGGTTGTCCTCATTTCCATTTCAGAGGATTTGTCACTGATATACAGGAATGCCTTTGATTTATGTGTATTGATTTTATATCCTGCCACTTTGCTGAATTCATTTATTAGCTCTAATAGTTTCTTTGTAGACCCTTTTGGGTCTTATAGGTATAGAATCATGTCATCTGCAAATAGTGATAATTTGAGTTCTTCTTTTCCTATTTTTATGCCTTTAATTTCTTTTGTCTGTCTAATTGCTCTGGCCAATGATTCAAGAACTATGTTAAACAGAAGTGGTGAGAGAGGGCATCCCTTTCTTGTTCCAGATTTTAGAGGGAATGCCTTCAGTTTTTCTCCATTCAGAATGATGCTAGCCTGAGGCTTAGCATAGATTGCTTTTACAATATTGAGGTATGTTCCTGTTATCCCTAGTTTTTCTGGAGTTTTGAACATAAAGGGACGCTGTACTTTGTCGAATGCTTTTTCTGTATCTATCGAGATGATCATATGGTTCTTATTTTTAAGCCTATTGATGTGGTGAATAACATTTATTGATTTCCATATATTGAACCAGCCTTGCATCCCAGGGATAAATCCTACCTGATCATGCTGAACAATTTTTTTTGATATGTTTTTGTATTCGATTCGCCAGAATTTTATTGAGGATTTTTGCATCTAGTTTCATTAGAGATATTGGTCTGTAGTTTTCTTTCTTTGAAGTGTCTTTGTCTGGTTTAGGAAATCAGGGTGATGTTGGCCTCGTAGAATGAATTTGGAAGTTCTCCCTCTTTTTCTATTTCCTGAAATAGCTTGAAAAGTATTGGTATTAGTTCCTCTTTAAAGGTTTTGTAAAACTCTGCTGTATACTTATCGGGTCCTGGGCTTTTCTTAGTTGGTAGTCTTTTGATGGTTTCTTCTGTTTCCTCAATTGATATTGGTCTGCTTAGGTTATCAATATCCTCCTGACTCAATCTGGGAGATCATATGAATAAGAAATTTATCGATGCCTTCACTATCTTCTATTTTATTGGAGTATAAGGATTCAAAATAATTTCTGATTATCTTCTGTATTTCTGAAGTGTCTTTTGTGATATTGCCTTTTTCATCCCGTATGCTAGTAATTTGAGTTCTCTCTCTTCTTCTCTTCATTAGCGTGGCTAAGGGTCTGTCGATTTTATTTATTTTTTCAAAGAACCAACTTTTAGTTTTGTCAATTTTTTCAATTGTTTCTTTTGTTTTGATTTCATTAATTTCAGCTCTGATTTTAATTATTTCTTGCCTTCTAAATCTTTTGCTGTTGTTTTGCTCTTCTTTTTCTAGGATTTTGAGATGAAGTATTAGATCATTTATTTGTTGGTTTTTTCTTTTTTTAAGGAATGAACTCCAAGCAATGTATTTTCCTCTTAGAACTGCTTTCAATGTGTCCCATAGATTCCGATATGTTGTGTCTGTGTTTTCATATATCTCTAAGAATTTTTTAATTTCCTCCTTGATGTCTTCTATAACCCATTGATCATTCAGCAACCTATTGTTCATTCTCCAAGTGATGCATGATTTTTCCTTACTTCTTTTATCGTTGGTTTTCAGTTTCATTCCATTATGATCAGATAAGATGCATGGTATTATCTCTACCCTTTATATTGTCTAAGAGTTGCCCTGTGACATAATATAGGATCTATTTTTGAGAAGGATCCATGTGCTGCTGAGAAAAAAGTGTAACTGCTTGATGTTGGGTGGTATATTCTATATATGTCAATTAAGTCTAGGTTATTAATTATGTTATTGAGTTCTATAGTTTCTTTATTCAACTTTTGTTTGGAAGATCTGTCCAGTGGTGAGAGAGGTGTGTTGAAGTCTCCCATGATTATTGTATGGTGGTCTATTAGACTCTTGAACTTGAGAAGAGTTTGTTTGATGAACATAGCTGCACCATTGTTTGGGGCATATATATTTATGATTGTTATGTCTTGTTGGTGTATGGTTCCCTTGAGCAGTATGTAGTGTCCCTCTTTATCCCTTTTGATTAACTTTGGCTTGAAATATATTTTATTTGATATGATATGGACACTCCTGCTTGTTTCCGAAGTCCATATGAGGGATATGATTTTTCCCAACCTTTCACCTTCAGTCTATGTATGTCTTTTCCTATCAAATGCGTCTCCTGAAGGCAGCATATTGTTGGGTCTTGTTTTGTGATCCATTCTACTTGCCTGTGTCTCTTAATTGGTGAGTTTAAGCCATTAACATTTAGGGTTATTATTGAGATATGGGTTGTTCTTCCAGCCATATTTGTTTATTTATGTTACTAAACATGGTTTGTTTTCCTCTTTGATTATCCCCCCCCCCTTTACTGTACTACCTCCCGCTGTTGGTTTTCATTGATATTTTCCATTTCCTCTTCCTGTAATATTTTGCCGAGGGTGTTTTGAAGAGATGGTTTTCTAGCTGCAAATTCTTTTAACTTTTTTTTATCGTGGAATGTTTTAATTTCATCTTCCATCCTGAAGCTTAATTTCGCTGGATACACAATTCTTGGTTGGAACTCATTTTCTTTCAGTGTTTGAAATATGTTATTCCAGGATCTTCTAGCTTTCAGAGTCTGTGTTGAAAGATCAGTTGTTATCCTGATTGGTTTACCCCTAAATGTAATCTGCTTCCTTTCTCTTGTAGCTTTTAAAATTCTCTCCTTATTCTGTATGTTGGGCATCTTCGTTATAATGTGTCTAGGTGTGGATCTCTTATGATTTTGCACATTCGGCGTCCTGTAGGCTTCTAGGATTTGGGATTCTGTCTCATTCTTCAAGTCTGGGAAGTTTTCTTGTATTATTTCATTGAATAGATTGCTCATTCCTTTGGTTTGGACCTCTATACCTTACTGTATCCCAATGACTCTTAAGTTTGGTCTCTTTATGTTATCCCATATTTCTTGGATGTTCTGCTCATGGTTTCTTAACAGTCTTGCTGAGCTGTCTATGTTCTTTTCAAGTTGAAATACTTTGTCTTCATTGTCTGATGTTCTATCTTCTAAGTGTTCTACTCTGCTGTTAGTATTCTCAATTGAATTTTTAAGTTGGTTTATTGCTTCCTGCATTTCTAGGATTTCTGTTTGTTTGTTTTTTATAACCTCTATCTCCCTGTATAATTGATCTTTTGCTTCTTGGATTTGTTTATGTAATTCATTGTCGATGTGGTCGAAGTGGTCTTTCATTGTCTGATTTTACTGCCTAATGTCTTCCTTGAGACTCCAGATCATCTGAAGCATGTATATCCTGAATTCTTTATCTGACATTCCATCTGCTGCAGATATTACCTCTTCTAAAGTTGAGTTGGCCTGCATTGCTTGTGGTCCTTTCTTTCCTTGTCTTTTCATACTGTTCGCGTTTCTTTCTGCTTGGTGAAACTGTTGTGTTATTGATTTTTCCCCCTATATATTTATATCGATCTTGTATAGTTGCAAAGTCTCCCTCGCAGGCGCTGGTGGTGGCTCTGCCCCTCCTCCAATTGGGGCAATGTGCCTACCACGCCGGCAGGCCGCTGGGCCTGTTGTTTTTTTGGTCGCAGGTCCGCCTACCTAGCAGGCGCGGGCAGCGGCTCTGCCCCTCCACCGGCCGCTAGGCCTGTTCTGTCTGTCGGTTGCAGGTCCGCCTACCTTGCAGGCACGGGGGGCAGCTCTGCCCCTCCGCAGGTTGCTGGGCCAGTTCTGCCGGTGGGTCTCAGGTCCGCCTACCTTGCAGGCGTGCGGCGGCTCTGCCCCTCCCCCAACCGGGGCGATGTGTCTGGCTGGCCGCTGGGCCTGTTCTGTTGGTGGTCACGGTTCCGCCTACCTTGCAGGTGCATGGGGCAGTTGTGCCCCTCCGCGGGTTTCTGGGCCTGACCTGCCAGTGGGTCGCAGGTCCGCCTACCTTGCAGGCGGGGGGGGGCAGCTCAACCCCTCCGCAGGCCGCTGGGCCTGTTCTGTCTGTCAGTTGCAGGTCTGTCTACCTAGCAGGCACTGGTGGTGGCTCTGCCCCTCCCCCAACTGGGGCAATGGCGGGCCACTGAGCCTGTTCTGCTGGTGGGTTGCAGGTCCGCCTACCTTGCAGGTGCGTGGGGTGGCTCTGCCCCTCCGTGAGTTGCTGGGCCTGACCTGCCGGTGGGTCTCAGGTCCGCCTACCTTGCAGGCGTGTGGGGCGCACCCTCTTTGACATTTTTATATTGTAGATGATCCATGCAGATATATTTCTTCCTTCAGCATCATATAGCAGGTACTGAATAATTACTGGATGAAGATGAAATTTTAATAAATGTGACCTTGGGGCTGGGGATGTGGCTCAAGTGGTAGCACACTCGCCTTGCATGCGTGCGGCCTGGGTTCGATTCTCAGCACCACGTACAAAGATGTTGTGTCCGCCGATAACTAAAAAATAAATATTAAAAAAAAATTCTCTCTCTCTCTCTCTCTCTCTCTCCTCTCTCACTCTCTCTAAAAAAAATAATAAAAAAATAAATGTGACCTTGTGAATCATTTTTACTTCTCCAAGTTGCCCATAGACTATTATTTGCAAGTTAGGTTGTCATTACCAAACATTTCGAGGCTATGTTCCCTTGAGAGTATGATATTATGGAAAAAATATGAAATGAGAGTTAGGAAAATAGCCATTTGACAAACAATTCCAAACAAATGCTGAATAATTGAGTTTGCTTTCAACAACTCCCTTTCAGTTAAAGGGAGTCGCCTGCATTAAATCATAGCATATGAAGAGAGAGTGGTTGCAATATTTCTTCCTTAATCCACTCTGCTTTATGCCTTGGTTATGGCTGTGATTGAGTCTCTCCATGATTACAGCTTCTGCTATGTATCTCTTCCTTCATGGTTTCAGCTTTCACTGGTTTCTGTAACACTATGTCCTGTTCTTTACCCTCAAATCTGGGCTGGTAATGGCATTTAGTTATGAGAGAGAGAGATTATTTGAGTTACGTATATATTTTGGATATTAAAACCTTATTAGTTTTTTTATCCCAGCCAAATTTTTATCCCAGCCAAAAGATTATCTCTTCGCTTTGTTGGTTATTTCTTTTAATGTGCAGAAGCTTTTTGATGTAATTCCATTTGTTTATTTTCTTTTTTGTTGCAAAAGTTTTGCTATATTTATTTATGCCATAAACACAAAGTTTTTAGCACAAATAAAATCCATAGAAACATATATAATCAATTGTGTCTGTTTTTATCATCTCCCCAAATAAGATAGGGATTCAGGGATTTTATAGCCTGATGCGTAGTTGAGGAGGGTAAAGAGATGAAAATATTGAAGTTAGACCTTGGTGTATATCCCTGATAATGGATCTACAGGCTCTTATCTGTGAGAATTGGCCCTTAACTTCCCATCTCAAATCTACCCATTCCAAGAGTATAGAAGGAATTGAGAGATAGTAAATGACTTATGAGATAGATGATTATGGAAAGGAAGGCACAAATTGCCCTGCATGTACTTGACAATTGGGAATCAAAGGGAAATGTGCATGCCTTAGAATCTACTAGCAGAGCTACAAGAGCCTTAGGTATCTCTGTGTATGCCTTCTTGGATAAATTTTGAACCTGGATATAGATGCTATTTTTTCATCCACACAGTGCTATACCATGGTTCTTCTCCTGGAGTGTAGTAGAACATTTTGGTGTCCATAACCACATCCTTTTGACCATGCACAGAGATTAGCTGTGGCTATAGTGGGAAGTTCTTGTTCATACCATCAACAAACAACTGAAAGAATATACTCAAATTTCACACTTTATTGTCTTTGGATATTTTCTGAAGATGTGCGGGAAAGCTCAATCAGCTCTCAGGGTAGTCCAGAAGTACAGAACAGGCAGTGTCCCCAGAGGAAATTTTCAACTAATGAGGAGTGGGAGTCAGACGAAATGCTCCATCATCCTATTTTTCAAAGACAATTATGAGTTACATTCCATTCAATTCTCAAGGAGCCCCAGAGGAATAGAACCTTAGTTAGCATCAGCTCAATAAACTCTATGGTCTTGTCCTTCTTTCATGTTTCACTCTTCTTTCTAATTCCTGTGCCAAATATTATATCTCAAGTAAAACACCAGAACAAACTCCCCTCCTAAGATTCTGCTTTTATGTTAACCTAATTAAAGACATGTGGAAAGGAAGAAAGAGAAGAACTCTTATTTGGCTGAGAAAACCCTTAACTGCATGACTTGCCTTAATTAACCAAGTCTAACTTATTGCTATTAATGGAATAATAATTCAATATAGAAGTTTAGTTACATATAAATAAAAATTATATTTTGCCTACTTCAATTCATAGTCTGTGAATAGCTTATCTACTATGCATGCTAGTTACAGTCTGTGAAAATTCCATTATCACTTTTTGAGGGGAATCACTCTACTCAAACATCCAGGCTTTGAGAAGATATCTTGGCAAAAAGTAGCCACCTAATGGGCCAGGAATGGTCACAAAAAACCCTGAATATCTTAGATGGCTAAATTAAGTCTCTTTTTCTTGTAATCTAAAGAGTCTAACAGACCCATATCCAAGGAATTGCAAGTAGATCATTAAGGGACTGAAGCAAGAGTTGAGAGATAAGACCGGAGACTTAGGCATGGTTAAATTACTTATTATGAAGATAATAGGGAGACATTAAATATTTTTTAAAATATTTTTTAAGTTGTTGATGTACCTTTACTTTATTTACTAGTTTATTTATATGTGGTGCTGAGAATCAAACCTAGTGCCTCACACATGCTAGGCAAGTGCTCAACCCCTGCCTGACATTGAAGAATTTTAAACAAAAGAATGATATTTCCCTCCCAAAACTGAATTGCATGCTTGAAGATATTGAAAATTGTCAAATTAGAAGTGGGGAGAATATGGAGGTTTGGAATTTTTTTTCTTTTGATTCAGAGTAGAAACAACAAAGGTCTGAAGTTATAACAGGTTTAATTGGGAAAATGAAGAGACGTATTTTAGAATGTGTCTATTTGAATTCTCTCTGGTACATTCTGATGAGATATTTAAAGGCTGTTAGATTTAGTTCTGGATTACAGGAGGAAATCTGGGTTGGTGATACAAGCAAGTCATTACTATTGGTAGAAACCATGAGCAGAAGTAAGACCTCTCCAACTGATTATCCAGCGTGAAAGAAGAATTGGGTTAAGCATGATTTTTAAAACAGCAAAATCTTAAGGGGAGGGAGGAGAAGGAAGCATTTGTGATAAAGATTGAAGAGTTGCCATGTAAGTAGAAGGAAATCCAAGAGCCACTTTCTCCATGAGCTCTATCAAACACATATATCTGTTGATGGAACAAATATCTCCCACAAATTTTCAGAAAATTTCCTTTGAAATTTATAATTATTTGTGTTTATTTCATTAAAAATATATAAATTTTGCCTTTTTAAGACTTGGTTGGCATATTAAATAAGTCCTATTCAAGACAAGAGTGAAACACAAGAACTGTTTTTTACTCACACTTGGCAGTGGATGTGCCACACTTTGTATCACAGCCCAAATGGCTGATTCATCACTATAATCCATATATCAATCCCACTCTCTGTTCTCTCAATCAACCACATATTCACAGCATCCATCTATCCTTCCAGTATTTATTTTTTAAAAAACTAATGTAAATTCTCATATACTGATAAAGTATAAAGTGCTACTTCCACCTTCTCCCTTCTTATATTTTTTTCCATCTTTTAATTCACATTACCATGTGACACTGCTGCTCTCATCAAATCAATCATCTACAATGGTAAAATGAGCTTAACCATTTAAGCCATTTCACAAGAATGAATTACATTCTGTTTTTTTCTTACATTTATAAATAAAAGAATTGCAGAATGAAATTTAAATTCTTGTGTTAATGGTTTTCATTGGTAATGCATTTCCATCACCATAATTTTATAGCTACATGCTTATGTAGAATCTAACAGTATAAAAACAATCACTTTGGGGTAGAAGTGAGGATTTTTGAGAAGTACTTTCTTTGGGGTTCTCAATATCTCCTATAGAAATGCAGGTGACTATTATTTAAAAGTTCCATAATTAATCCACTTTGGGAATATCATTAAGGTTTTCATAAGCAGCATGATGCAATATGATCTTTTTTTAACCAGATAGGGCAGAGTATGAAATTTATCTCCCCTTACACACACAAGATTAACTTCAGAAAAGCATTTAGCACATCAGAGATCATGGTCAGACTAGTTCTTTGGAAATTATTACATAATATTGCCAACATGGTGAAGTGCAACCAAGTCAAACTTGAGTTTGAAATGTTTCTGATTCTGGCTAATTTGACTAGAAAGTTGTTTGAGCCTCATTGGCATGAGCCATGAGCACTGGATCCAGTAGTATGGATGGATTCAAACTTAACCTAATTTTCTTGGGGTAAACCATGATTACAGATTTGTTTTACACTGAATTATATACATTAATACCTTAGAAGTACAATCAACTATTTTTGAGTGCCTACTATATTCCTGAAAATGTGCTCAAATACTAAAAGGCAAGTAGATGCTCTCAATGATATTTATGATCAACTGAAAAACTCAATGAACTTCTTTTTTTTAATTTTTTTTTATTATTAGTTGTTCAAAACATTACAAAGCTCTTGACATATCATATTTCATACATTTGATTCAAGCAGATTATGATGATTCAAGCAGATGAAAAACTCAATGAACTTCTAAATGTGTGAACTTCATTTTGTCTCAATGAGATCAATCCAGGACAGATAGGTGTGTCAACTGAAATGTGCTCCTAAAGAAAGTATGAATTGGATAGTACTTTTTTCTTCAGGATTAGTTAAATGGTTGGATATACAGGAAGTGTTATGAAAATTAGGAAAATTTAGGATGTATACAAGCCTCATCACAGATACTATACACAATTGAGAGTCTCACCTTTTATTGGTTTCTTCTGAACATGGCTGTCAAATGTAAAATTTTTAACTTCAAACTTCAACATATGTTCAATATGGAAAATACAGGATAGCACAAAGAAGCAATGAAGAGCTGGGCATGATGGCATACACCTATAATTCCAGGTACTCAGAAAGTTGAGGCAAGAGGATGGTAAGTGAGCTCAAGGCAACAATAACAAAACTCTGACTCAAAAAGGGAAACAAATGAAATCATCTATAATCTCACTATCCTCGTGATTTCCTTCAGTGCACAAATGTGATTGAAACAACAGGTGTCACATTGTATATACTATTATTTCATATTTTCTTTAATATATTACATATAGTTCCTATTTTAATACATATTCCTAGATACTATTTAATGGTCTTATACTTTGTATCACATTTATTTGCCACATTTTATTTTCTCAGGATCTGCTGTACAAATGAACATTTTAAATGACAATAGTTATTTAATTGTTCTATTTGGTATTGCAAATGACTGACAGTACCACAGAGATCAAATGCAGATAGTACATGTGAAATACTTTGAAAAGGCATAAAAGCACTCTAAAATGCTTTTATAAGTGAATCAGGAAAGTAAATATATCAACAATAAGGAATGCAAAGTGGAATAAAGCTCCGAATTAAGTGAAGTTTTAGAAAGGAATAGTTTTCTATAACATCCTGTAAGTAGGATAAGCACAATGTGAATTTTCTGAGACAGTTCTGGCTTTGTATATATTTTTTGTCTTGTTGACCCTCCATTAGCCATGAAAATGTTGAAAATTCTGAATATCTCAAACTATTTCTCAGACTATTTTTTTGTAACCGGAAGTTGCACAAACACAAATGAATATTAATATTAGGATAAGAAAATGTGTTTTTCTTATATGTGAAAAATAGCCTAAAGCTGACTGTGCTTCTTTCTTCCTTAGTAGGCAATAGGTCTGTTTAAAGTTAAAAATTATTGCCTATATGCATTTTTAAATTTTCTACAATGAGTACATATTATTCATGTATTATATACATGTATACTTGTGTATATATGTGTATACATATGTACATGTGAATTTTTTCAATGATGAACATAACAATATCTCCCATTTCTATATTCTTTTCCCATTACTTGATACTCCCTTATCAAGAAATAGAGTCTTTGTTTCCTTCCCTTGAAACTGGAAAGACTTCTATGGATATATAGGATAGTAGAATAAAACATAAGTGATGCAATGTTACTTTTAGGGCTAGCTCTATCATAAATTACATAAACAAAATAAAAAAAAGTTCTGAAACACAGTCAATCCATCTGTAATGAAGAAAGGTTCATGTTAAACAGTCCTATATAAAGTGGTAGGAAATAGACACTCAAACCCCTATTGAAAGGTAAATGAAAGTAACCATGATCTAAAAAGGCAAATAGAGCTTTGTAAAAGCACTCTAAATCACAGCTGCAAGAAAGGCCTACATTGCTGGCCATGGTTGAAAAATGCTAGCAGCTGTTGGATAGGGCTGGTAAAAATTTAAAGGTTGGAGGGCCCAGTCTGAACAATGGATTGAGGTCAACAATGTTGCTTAGAGGTAGCATGGAGAACCAAGTGAGTCTGCAAACAGCAGTCACATCTGCAGATCAAAGTGTCATTTTCACATTTGGATTTTGGTTATATGTTGACCACTTTTTCAACTCACATGCAAATGAGCACAAGAAAATAGATGTTCCTGCTTGAATCAATACTTTGAATATATACATTCATCATGCATATTTCATTAGTAAGGTATGGCGCTGCATAAACTCACTCACACTTCCCCACTTTTAACTGATTGTTTAACAAAGATCACAGACTAAAACAAGTCAGAACTGTTCATGAGGGACCATACAATAATGAGAAAGATTCTGGGATCTGAGTAAAAAAGAGTCTATTACAGGAATACTGGTCTTCAGTTACAGGCTGTAAAAGGAATAATCAGGTTCTGAGATATCAAGTGCAACAACTGAAAGCTAGGAAAGTATATCTATCTGGAGAGTGAATCAAGTTGGATCACATATTATGCAGAAAGAAAACAAGCAAGCACAATTTGGAAGCTATTTGAACATTTGTCTATCTTTTTATCCTCCTTAATTTTTGGTGAGTCTTTTGTAAATCTAGGGATTAATTCTAAAGAAGGAGTCTCGGTCCTTTGGCTGTGAGAGGATCTTCTTTGAGTTAATCTAATGGTAGGTTTCACAAAATTAAAAGTCTGTTTAATATAGGAATATGCATAAGTTCCTCCATCTACACTCTACCATGTCATGCTTTGTTAGTATGGAGGGCTGTCTCAGAAACTTCATTGTGTTTTTCCTACTTATAAGGCATTGCAGAGGACTATTCCTTTATAAAACTTCAGTTAATTCAGAGCTTTATGCTCTTTGCTTTTCTTCTCTTTGGTGTTTGTTTGCTCTCCTGATTCATTTTTAAGAACATTTTCAAGTTGCTTTTATGCCTTTTCAAAGTGTTCCACATACACTACATCCTGTAATGAATATTATGAGTCATCTTTTTAATTGCTGGGGAGCAAGTTGAGAGGTGGGCTTTTCCTGGGCCTGGCAATTAGGGAATGCTGAAATATAAAGTGTATGCATACACATGGTAGTAATAAGTTGGATATAGTGAACAATAGGGTTGACTGCCCAGCTGACTCAGAAATGTAGTTTGGGCTCCCTGGTAAGTTGACTCTGAGGAAGTCACATGAAGAAGGTATTGGGGAATGCTCTGTAGATCAATGCTTGGAGGGTAAGGGAAAGAAGCGGCACAAGCCAGAGAGAGAAGTAGGTGTTAACTCAATTTCAAAACAGGTCTCAACCAACCCCACAGGGAACCCTGAAGCTGGGACAATCATTCAGGCTTGCCTTATTTTATAGAAAGGGGACTATATCTTTATACTTTTCCATGATTCTCATTGGATGCAGGTTTCCCCCAGTAAAAATATATGACCATAAACAAAACGGCTATTTTCAACTGAGGAAACTTTTTAGAGAGGGATGACAACTGATGACTGTCTCTTGGCTACATTCCCAGAAGCTGAGGGAATGAGTCCTTTGGTCCTGAATAGAGATTTGTATGGCACAACAGAGTATTTACTACACTTAGAATGAATTTAATAACCTGTCCTCAAGCTTGTGTCAGATCTGGTTGAGGGATTTTGGCCTGAGGAGAACAAATGCTTGGGAGAAAAAAGGAAGCAGTTGCTGCCCCAATAACCTTCTCTCAAAGTAGAATTTTCAATGCTTATCAAGATGCAGACAAAAGTTGAAAAAATCACTGAAGTAACAGATTTGAAATCTCAGTCTTTAGGTCTTGAGAGGAGCAGATATGGTTCTCAAAGGGTGGTGCCCTATACATGAATAATCTTTAAAAGTGATCCATTAGAAATGGATAGGTAAGAGGAGAACCACAAATAAATGACATCATCAAAGCCAAAGTAAGACATGGTTTTAAGAAGGAAAAGGTGATTGGTAGTGTTAACTTTCTCGTAAGTAAGGACAAAAAAGGACCAACTGGCTCAGAAATTAGGCAGGGAGTGGTTGCATTGGATAAATAATTTCAGATGACTGTTGGGCAAAGTAAGATTACACTAGGTTAAAGAGCAAGTGGTAACATAAGAAGGGGTAACATAAGAGCAAACAAGTTTTTTTTCATAATCTATGGAAGAAAAAATGAGTTGATCACTGCATTGAGATCTTGGTCTGAGAGAAATTTTCTTTAAAAAATGGGAATGAATTTTTGTCATGAGTGTAGGCTAAGAGAAAGGAACTAGGGAACAAGGAAAGGTTGAAGATAAAAACAATTAGGGATCATTGGTGACTGAAGGTCCTGAAGCTGAAGGGAGGGAATGGAGTACATGCACACATTTGGTACTGGGTTCAGATGGTGAAGAAACACCCTTTCTTTGAAGCTAAATAAAAAGAAATGAATGTGATAATTTTAAGTTATTGTGGTTTGGTTATGGTTTAAGTATATACCACTAAGTTTCAAGTGCTGGAAGTGTGGTCTCCAGTGGTAGTGTGAAAGTGCTACAATCTTAGTGGATGGTGGTTAGATCAGGAAAGCATTGCCTTTGGGAGGAATTAAATTAATGCTGGTCTCATGGACATTAGTTCTCTTGAGGATGGGTTGTTATAAAAGGAGTGAACCTATCTCTTTCTTAGCCTCTTGCTTCCTCTCTCACTATGTGACCTCTTCCACTTGTGCTCCCACTATTGTGATGCCATCTTCTATGAGGCCATCATCAGAGTTAAGTAGAGGCCAGTTTCATGCTTTTATACTCCCAGAACTATGAGCTAAATAAATCTCTTTTCTTTCTAAAGTTCCCAGAATCAGGGGTTTTATTTTTAATAGCAACACAAAATAGACTAAGAGATAAGTCTACAGAAATGATACTACAATATCCTCTTATTTGTTAAGGACCCTATACCTAGGAATAGGACTAAAGTGTGACACACCAATACATAGAAAGGATGGCCTTTAACTAATAAGAAACCAATATGGCTACCTCATGGTTCCTTTAGCACATTCAAGAAATGATATTCAGAATTCTAAAACTGAATTAAGATATATACACTGTCACTATCCATGTGCTTAATTGGGATATTATTTATTAGTAAAATTATAGAATTTTAAGTTTTAAAGACAAAAAGGATTATTTCAGGCAATTCCTCTAATTGATTTCTACAACCATAAATATAAGGTTTATCAAGAAAAATGGCCTCAGGAAGTTCCAGATTCTGAAATGACCATGTGATCTATATCCCTCCTTCAGCAGACTGAACTAGAGGGAACATTCAACTCTAAAGCCGTCCAACTACAGGATGCTTAGTGGTCCAGACGGTGGCTTGTGTGAATATTGTCTACAAGAGATAATAATGATGGATTGAACCAATTTAACCTCCTTCAAGTACATAGAGTAAAAAAAAAAACGAAATGAAAAATCAAGGAAATGATTAGTAATGGCAGAAGCTGAAGATAAGAGAAGACTGGTAGTAGAGGCCTTCAGGTAACTTGGACCATAAGGGGTTCATGGATGACCAGAATCTAGGAATAAGGAATAGCTAGAAAACATATAGAGAAGAGGGTGAGACCAGTGGAATCCTAAATGCTTGGTCCAAGGTCACACACTTAGTGTCTAGCAAAGTATGAACCAGAGCACTATTTATTTTTTCTGTTTCTACAACAAACAAATGTCTTCAATTATCCCATAGTACCCTCCAAATCAGCTGTAAATCAGAACAACAGAAATGCTTTTGAAAAATATACTTCTGGTCCCTGAGTTCACTTCTGGAAATTCTTCATCAGTGAATCTGGCTAAAGACTCTAGGTCTATATTTCTGATAGGATGTGCAGGTGACTCTTTTGTGAGAGGTCAACTGACCTGTGTTTGGGAATTGCTTTCTTATGACAAAATTCCATATACCCAAGTGCTGTTAGTTACTTATTTTAAATTCAGGTTCAGGAAGAATTCATTGTTACTATGGTGACTGAGGAGGCATTAATTGGAATATTTATATTACTAAGATTGGAAATGAAGGGAATTGCATTACCGGTATAGCAATTACTCTATCCTGGGTTGGCACCAAACCTAGAAACTTCTCTTTAAAAAGCAGATCATGCATTCCTTCCCCTAACTCTAACAAAATGACTAAGCCTGTGTTTCCATTAAATTTCTATAATTTTAAACATTTTTGAAAGCATACCTGTATATAGAAAATAATTTTTCAGCAGTGACCACCAGAGAATGAAGTCTTATTATGTTTGAAATTCATGACAAATATATGGACACATCAGAAGATTATCTATGCATATGGGATGTATATTTAAAGAATTAAGTTTTTAATTTTGCACAATGTACCTTATATATTTTCTATCAGCATACCTTCACAGCATGGTCAGAACTCAATAAATCTCTTATTGATTTGTGGATTGATTGATTGACTAGGGCTTCAGGACAGAATCATAGTTTTCTTTTAATTTCCTTTCCACCATTATCCTTCAAATCTTCCTCTTTAACTTCCAAAAGAATAGAAGTCCACTAGACCTGTATCTTATAGTTTGGAAGGCCCCAAAGTTCTGTTTTAAATTGTGGCTTCCTGAGGAGGTAAAGCGCAAAAATTTGTTCTTGGACACTTTTACACTGTTGGTGGAACTGTAAGTTAGTTTTTACAACTGCTGTGAAAATCAGTATGTAGTCTCCTCAAAAGAATAGGCATGGGACCACTATATGACCCAGGTATATCACTTCTTGATATTTACCCTATAGAATTAAAGTCATCTTACTACAGTGATATATGCATACCCATGTTTATAGCAGCACAATTCACAATAGCCAAACTATGGAACTAACCTAGTGTCCATCAGTGGATGAATGTATAAAGAAAATGTGGTATAAATACACAGTGGAGTTTTATTTAGCTATAAAGAAAATTGAAATTATGGCATTTGCAGAAAAAAGTGAGTTAAACTAGATACCATCATGTTAAGTAAAATAAGTCAAACTCAAAAGGTTAATGATTATGTATTTTCTCTCATATGCAGAAGCTATAGAAGAAAAAGGAAAACAAAGGTGAGGTGGATCTTCTAAAAATCAAAGGGAGATCAGTAGAGGAAAGGGACCAAGGGGGTAGGTAGGTAGAGAGGGGGAAGTTCTGGGGAGTGATATTGGCCAAATTATATTGTTATATTGTGTGCATGTATGAATATGATACAACATGTGCAACTATAATGTACCAGTAGAAAATGTGGAAAAAATGAGTGTAAAAAAATGATTCTTTGGGGAATCTAAAAAATAATTAGGTATTTTGATAATATGTAGACCTCCAAAGGGTCATACAGTCCCAAAACAGATAGTGAATTTGTGTTATTAAAGTTGTGTTGAGTTGGGGAGTTATTTGAACAAAATATGTCAAAAAGACCCCTAAGGTAGGGGAATGAAATTTTTTTAAAGTCTAGAAATACTTTCAAGGGTTCTACAAAATCCTGGCCTTCTATCATCTGGGCTTTGTCTCAGTACATAAACAGATTGCTGTAAGGAGTTTCAATGGTAGACTGGCAGAGTGAATCAGCCAGTTCTGGCTCACTGGCTGACCATTAAAGACTCTCTGGGTATCATCATATTAGCAGCCAAGTGTTCTGTTTAAGGAGTACTTGAAAAGTTAGCATGCTTTTAGAAGCGCCTCAAGGATTTAACACAGTGAACAGGATTTCAAAGGATAGTTGGGCTTTTCTAGATGGTGGCCCCTTATTCAGTCCCACAAAAGGAAATGGGAATCAACTGATACTAATAGTGGCATTACAGCAGTGGAAAACCAACTGGTACATGAGTTATTAAAAATGTTATTCTCCAAGATATCCCTCAAGTAATGAAAGAGAGAACAAAATTCTGGAAGTGAGTAGACCTACACGTCATGATTTAGTTGAATGCATTGTGTCCAAAAGTCATTAATGGTGTAGAAATAATAAATTAAAATTGTGTTTGAAATAAAGTCTACCTGAAAAAGTCTCTAATGGAGCATTTATTTGATTATTCATTTACCTACATCATCTAGAGTTAAATCAGCATTTCTCTTGGGGGCTTTTTATTTGGGATTAAACCTGTTTTTTCTTATGAATAATACATTAATTAAAGTTATAATACTATGTATATAGTGAAAATAAAAGAGGAATCAAATATTGAGATACAAATATAGTATCTGTATCTAAGTTTATTAAAGGATGTTAATGTTAACTCAGAACAACCCATTAATTTCTAATAGTAGATTGCTTTATTTCATGTATATTCTGTATATTACGGGGAGATACCTGTTATCCATTGAACCATTTTAGCGCTAGAATGCTAAATTTGCAAATAATCACGTGTCAATGCAAAATGACTACAGATTACTGCATTTGTAACATAGTATATTGCTTATTATATACTTTATTTGAAATATTATACTTATAGTATGATACATGCTTTATTAACCTTGTCCTTCATGTTGTTTCATGAAGAGGTCTTTGCATTATCATTAGAGTAATGACCAGTAATATCCAACAATGATACATGGTTTATAGGCTGAATATCTTAAATACATGAATCTCACATCACTCTACCTGCTGTATTGTGCTAAGAAAGGCTAAACTCTGCAGACTGCCCCAGCAAGCTCCCTTGCCCTTTGGCTTCTCTTTTTCCCAATGGGAGGCTCTTGCAGAAACAGGAAGGTGGGAGAAATAAGAAATAGGAAGGTGGGAAGAATAAGAAGTTTATCACATAGTTCCTCTGCCTGATCCCCAGGGTATCACTACTTCATCTTAGCTGGAAGTCATAGTTTCTTTGGGTGTTTCCATACAGATATGCTTCTAGTAATGGCTCCTTCCCCTTCTTTCTTCAGGTCTCAGACTTCCTGATGTTGCTAACCTGGGGTACCAAAATATCTCTTGTTATTTTCCCTAAACTCTTCCCATACATTTGTAAATGGTACAGTCCATAAATTCTCCTCAATTACCTATTGTGAGTATGCCATCTCTTTCTGTGGAACCTATGATAATACTGTATCGTATGTAAGACTATGTAAAATAATTGACATTTTACTACATGATGCTATGTATGAACTAAATTCCCAGGAAAAGGGCATTTATCTTTCTAAATCCCAGATATCAGTAAATGAGTTAGTTATAGCCCAGCTATGAAAGCTGGAATATTTTTCAAAGATGGACACTGCTCCAGTGTAGTATACCATTTCATGCCATATAAGACAAATTGAGGTGCCCATTAACTGTGAAGAAGAGCTATTGGTAATGTAAAACCTTTTACCTTCAGTTTGAGACAAGGAGAACAAACAATGGACATTTTGGAAGGTACTAGCAAAATACTGTACCTTAAAGAGAGCTTTCCTTTTATTACTAAGAAACAAAATTAATTTCCTGTGGAGACTGAATAATTTTATTACTTCCCTTAAGCCAGGATTAATAATTTAGAGTAGCTCAGAACAGCCTGAAAATGCCTCAAACTTGGTGTGGACTTACATAGCCATATGCATGTCAATTTACCAATGTGTAAATTTTTAAATATAGAAAACATAGGCAAAGAATTTGTTTATTCACAAAAATAGATAGCTCTAAAGCTAACATACTATTGCTAATTCAGGTTTGTTGTTTTATCCTGAAAAGTGTACATTGGGACTACTTAGCACCAACTGTGCCTGCAACTGAGAAATAATAAATTTCATAGCAAAGGAAACTTAGAAAATTGTCATTCCTTTACATCTGGGAAGCCTTTAACTCAGCTTTGTTTCATAAAGAGCTGAGAGAACACTTGTTTATCTCTTTATTTTTTCTTTTTTTGTGAGTGACCAGATTATTCTGAAACTAGCTACCTAATACATTTCAATTGTCAATAGTATTACTCTTTCTTTCTTTCTTTCTTCCTTTTTTTCAAAAGAAAAGGTGAACCTTTACCCTCCTATAGTTATGACTGTAGTTTGTTAATATTCTCTAAACATCTTATTATAGAGAGCTCCATGAAAAAATCCTTAGCACAGGAAAAGGCAGACCTATCAGACAGATAACTCTTGCTTGCACTGGAATTCCTCTAGGGTCATATATGTCTACATAAGGCAGATGGCTTAATAATAGCTTCTGAAGAGTTCATGAAGACCAGCTATTCAAGGTCAGTGGGAGAGCTGGAAATTTCCATATTGATGAATGCATTCCACATTAGAAACATGGGCAGAAGAAGTGATTGTCCTTACTTGCCATCCCTCTACCCACAGCAAGGCCTAGCTCACTGTGGACATTTGATGAATATTAATTGAGGTAGAAATTAATTGAAGCAATGAATTCACCATGAGGAAGAAAGATAAGAACTGTGGGTATGTTATAAATTGACATGTTGTGGGTTTTCCTTTTTCCCTTGAACCCTGGAAGAAATACACATTCAAGACCGAGTCATTTTTTCCCTACTGGCAGCTCCATCTGGCATTCATGTAAAGAGGTATGTAATGCAGCCTTGTGTTTTGTAGTGATACAGAATGTGGCACTGGGTTTCCATGGGGAGGAGCCCTCCAAGTGGATTCCCACAGCTAGAGTGGAAAAGAGCCTCTGCTAATCTTTTTCGTCTCTATGGGTTTAGCCCTTAGAATTATGGGACCAAGCCACAACTCAGCATGCAAAAGCCCTAATAATGATGATTTCATCTTAGGCTGTTTGTGGAACTCTGACTCCCCTGTGGAGTATGAGAGTTAGGGGAAAGACAGGTTACATAACAGAGAGAAGTAAACACAGATTGGCTGGCTAAGTAGTATCAGGGGTTTTCATTGGTACAAGTAGAAAAATATTTGCTCTGTAAAGAAAAGTAATAGAGCCTTTCACTTATAACATTTTTGCAGTTTTAGCTAATGTTGTTTTCTAACACTCAAGCTGTTATACTGCCATATATTTTTCTTCCAAGGGCAAAAAGCATTACATATGCACACACAAACATATCCCCCCCATCTCTGAAACTTCTTGGCTTTATTTTGTGATATACACCTTTCCATAGTGTTTTTATTTTACAGTCCAGCTTTTTGTCCTACTGTCATGTATTTCACACCAAAAGATTTCAAACCATTCTTAAACATGTTTATAGAAATTTGTGAATGAATTGTGTTGCCCTGGCTAATTCTGACTGAATGCATTGGAGCATGTAAACTCACTGAACTACCTGTTTCCCAACAATTTCAGTGAAATATTTAATGCCCTCACCCTATCCTTACTATTGTGTTCCTATCACAAAAAAATGGAACAAAGTTTGACACATTAAAGTTACAGAAAATCTAAATTATTGTCATCTTGGTTTGTGAATAAAAAGATATATACTTTATTATTTTCTTAAAATTAAAAAATACAGAAGTATTTTAATTCATCCAGTGGCGTATTCATTAAGTCATTCAAGTGAAAACATTCTGTCTTGAAAGTAACAAGGCACCTCATACTACAATGTAATCATTAAGGACACTGAACTCTTAGTGATTTACCAAAGCACCCTAAGAACACTCAAATTTGTCTTAATGGCTGGATACAGACACAGAGAATATGGCTACTTGAGAGCCTGAGGGTTGATTTCACATTGAGGCAATTTACTGTGAAGGAATTAGAACTGAAATGAGGCCTACTCTCAAGCATCAAATACTTCAATTGCTCTTTTTCACCTCCCTAGGTGCAGGAGTATATCTTTAAAGCAAATCTATGAAAAATAAACAAAAATACCCCACTTCTGCCTGATTTAAAACCACTAATCCTCCATGGTTTTAAATCAGGCACAGATACCAGGACAATGTTCCCAATACCTTCTCATAGTAGATGGCTGTGCACTGTTTTGAATTAAACATGCCTTTTAACTTTTATGGAAAATCCATTTGCACCCTTACTTTGGAAAAATTTATATTTGTGGTTTTTCCCATCTGTGGCTGTGAATATAGACCAATGAAGGATTCAATGAAAAATTTCAGAGATTTAATTCAAATAAATTCTCTATATAATGGGTACACATTAAAAATTTTATAAGAAATTAAATTAGCATAATGACCAATGGTATATATCTGTAATGAATAGATGTCTCTGCAGGTACTTCCTAGGCATCTATAACTTGACATGTCCCAAATTGAACTCATTGCCCCATCTCCCTCTAGCCAAATTTATATTCCCCAATCTATCACCATTCACCAAGTTAACTAATATGAATATTGGGAATTATTCCAAGATCTTTTCTTTCTCTCACTATCAATGTGAAGACTTCTAGTTGTTTACCAAATCCATTTCTTTTCCTTCCTGGGCATAGAGCTAGACTACATTTCCCAGCTACCTGCAGTAAATGTGACCATGATACTAAGTATTAGTGAATGGAATATATATACAAATGTTATAAGCCATTTCCTAGCTGAAGCTTTTAAAATGAGGGTATGCCCCCTTCACACACTCTTTCTCCTTCTGCTCCTTCTGGAGGCTATTGTGAACTTCTAATGCATAATGGAAACATAAGGTGGAGGGATCCCAAATTCCAGAATCACCAGATGGAGAGGAGCCTCCAGTTGACAAGGAACATCTTTTTGGACAGTTATTTGACCAATAAATAAACTTTTATATTGTGTGAACCATTTTAAGTATATTTTGGTCTTTTTTTTTTTCTTTTTTTGTATTGGTTGTTCAAAACATTATAAAGCTCATGACATATCATCTTCCATACATTTGATTCAAGTGGGTTATGAACTCCCATTTTTACCCCAAATACAAATTGCAGAATCACATCGGTTTGGTCTTTTTTTTTTTTAACTGAAGCTTAGTCTATCTAATACACTGATATTCTTAAATTAGTCAATTGTATCTTATAGTAATTTCTCAGGTTCATCCCACCACCTGCAGCATAGCTGTCCTTCCTGTTGTCTATGTTCTCACTTCTATTAAGGTTAAGCCTTATGATAGTTACTGAATTAATATCATGACCTGCCTTTGGCCTTGCTTCCCTCAAATGCTTTATGAAACTGTGTCAATAATAACCTTTTCACAATATTAATTGGCAATACATTTGGTGGAAAACCATTCAATAATCTCCATCACCTACATTTAAAAAATGCTATGGCCTTGGCCCAGCACTAAAAGTTTGTCATAAACTTTCCCTGCCTTCTCTTCCTGTCCCATCACTTGCCTACCCTCCACCCTGTACCTTGTGATCTAGTGATTTGCTTCCAGATCCAGAAAGATATTCATTACTGATCCTTCTTCCCAGAATGCCCTTATTCCTTCTGCTTGATCCTTTAGTCTTGGGGCAGCTCATGGAATATCTCACTGCTTCTACCTCCAAAGAAGAGGAGTATTGCTGTTGCTAGTTATTCAACTGTCCCTTAGCAGTTCTTTTAGAGTTCTGCCTAACTGAAACTCTGCCCACATAAAATAATGGATGTTATGATTTGGGTCTGGAATGGCCCTCCAAAAGACTCATATTTTGAAAGCATGGTCCCGAATACAGTAAAGTTCAAAGATGGGACTTTGGGGCAATGATTGGATTATAAAGGTTCTGATCTCATTGGTGGATTAATCCATGGATGACTGAATGGACTACTGGAAGGTGAACCTGGTTGGAGGAAGTAGGTCGCTGGAGTAAAGACCTGGAAGGGTTTATCTTCTCCCCATCTCCCCACTCTTTCTTACTCTCTGTTTCATGGTTGCCATGAGCTGAGCAGCTTTATTCTGTAATGTTCTTCTGCCATGATGTTTCTGTCTTGGAACCAACTGACCTTGAACTAAATTCTCTGAAATCATGAGGTAAAACAAATCTTCCTGTCTCCAAGTTGTTTTGTCAAGTATTTTGGTCATAGGAATGTAAAGCTGACTAACATAGTGAGTAATGAAAATTATATGAAGGATTTCAAAAGGTACTTACAGGAGCAGGTTTTTGGTCTATAACACACTATACATTTAAATAATTCTCCATTCAGTGTTTTGATTCATTCCAAAATCTTTCTTCAGGCACTTCAACAGTCAGGAGCCTTATCTCCTTGATCATTCCCCTCAAGTAACTCCCAAGCTTATTATTATTTAATATGTGATGACCCTCTCTCATTTCTGATGAAACTTGAGCAATCTATAAATTATTTCTATACCAGAGTGAACTTATAAAAGTCAATCTTAACAATACTGTTTTTCCCACAAAGATGCTCTCATAGCACCTGCTAATAAGATAACATATTTTCCCATATAACATATTTCAAAAATGCAAATTGAGACTTCTAGTGTAGAGAATGGAACTTAATGGGAACAATAGATATAGAACACTGTTGGAACAAACATTCTCATTTTACTTCCTTGCAGGAGCATTAAGGGCAGTTCCATTATTCTCAAAATCTCTTTTTCCTTCTTCTTCTTCTTTGTCTATTACTGTATCTTCATATTAGCAATAATTAGCATTTGATGAGCTCTTACTGTGTGTCAGGCATTTTCCTAATACATTATGTCTTATATATTTGTTGATTTTTTCTTCATTTAATCCAAATATTTTTAATTTTGGGGGAGTGGCCAATATGGTAGATTAAACAATCTGAAAACTCCCATAATTTAATAGTTAATTTTTTTTGATAAACTATTACAAATAAACTTTTAGAGTCATAGCTATGTTTGCAAGCAAGTAATGGAAAACTTAGTCATAAAAGTAGAGGGGGAGGGCTGCAGTTGTGGCTCAGTGATAGAGTGCTTGCCTAGCACTGGGTTCAATTCTTAGCACCACATATAAACAAATAAATGAATAAAGGTCCATCAATAACTAATAGAAATTTTAAAAAAATAGAGAGGGAAATTGAAAACCAGAAGTATTAGTGAGAAGGTATGCCTAAATATAAAGTATATAACCATAAAAGGTAATCTACATGGGGTCTTTTTTAATTCCCCAAAGGGATTATGTCCAAATCATCCACACCGTTAACTTGCTCAATAATGTACCTTTATTTTTTTTTCTTTTGTCTTTCTTACCATTTCTGCTTCCCCTATCTCCTTCTGGAGCTTTCTGAATCACTTCTCAAATAAACCTCTTGCACTCAAATCCTTGATTTGGGGTCTGATTCTGAGGGAATCCAAGCTAAAACATGACTTCACTGTTCTGTTCATTTTAGCATATTGTGATATTTTGTACTTTGTATGTGCTCTAATTATGATTTCTATTATACAATCTAATTATAATTAAGGTGGCTCTCACAAAATTGAAGAATAGCATAGAAGATTTCTGTGAGGAAGAATAACTATAACAACAACAATAGTTTTCAAGCACAGATGAACAACAAGAAAATCGAAGTGATTTTTAAGAATTAAATACAAAAAACAATCTAGTCAGTTTGGACAGAAAGTCAATTTCAAATATTATCTGACTCTTTGAAATACAGATTTATATCCACACTTTCTGATGATGAAACATAACTCAGGTTAAGTTGGATTTCTTAAGATATTATCTAGTGATAGCTGTGTATGTTATATAAAGCATAAACAAATATATTTAATTAGTGTGAGGGTGGGGAAAGGTTGATAAATGGATTTAAGTTTATAGTGAAGAGTGAGAAGTTCTGATGTGGTGTTGCACAGTAGAGTGGTTATAGATAATAATAGTGCACTGTATATTTCAAAAAGCTAGAAGAAAGGATTTTAGTTTTCAACATGAAGAAATGATCAATGTTTGAGGAGTTAGATATATTCAACATGGTTTCAACATTATATAATGTGTTCATGTATCAAATCATTACATGGTACCTCATTAACATACAATTTTCAATATTTATGCATCAACTAACATAAATTAAAAAATAAAATTGACAGTGCATGTTATAAATTTATTCTGTTAATGTGAGGGATCAAGTATATTTGTAAGGAAAAGGGTGTCATCAGGCAACCTCTGCTTTTTCTTTGCTTCTGTAACCTGAAATGAGGGTTCTGAGTATCCTACTCAGAACCTTAGGGATGACTAAATATCTTCCTACATTTAAGAAAAGCCAAGAGCACAAAAATGAATTCACAGAACAAATAGGTCTATAGATAATTCATAGAAAAGAAATTTTAAAAAGTCTAATGAGTATCTTCAGAGAGATTTAGAATGACATAAATCTGGCAGAAAAAAATTCACATGTAAAGGAAGAGGTGAGTACAAATAAGAGCACCATAGAAGTTCAAAATATTATTACCCAAAATATAGAATGGATTAAAAAAGAAGCATAAAAAGACTGGCAAATTTCTATAGTATTGAGGGGAAAGACAATAAAAGAATCTGAGAAAAAGGAGAAGAAAGATTAAGCACATTGATATATGCTAAGTTCTGAGAAGTAGACACAATGGTGGGGAAGAAATTATGGGGAAAATAATTGAATATTTTTTAGAACTAAATAAGAAAACTGGAAAATCCAGAGTTTGATCAAATTATTGTATGATCATGTATGAATATGGAATGAGTCTCTCTATTATAAAAATTATAATAGAGGAAACTCTTTCCTTCCTAGCAAAATACCTTAGATGTATTCTTATAAAAATTGGGAATTCTAAAGATAAAGAAAAAAAGCCAGATTATTTCAGAGGAAAAAGCATGTCACCTACATGGTAATTACAATAAAATTGTATCAGACTGTTTTAGGAGGCAATAGAGCAAGGTTCAGTTCTTCTGATTTCTGATGAAAAATTAGTTTGGGAAAGGTTTGAAATTTTTAATTTTGGTAAATTACACATAATATAACATTTATCATCTTAACCATTTTAAGCATATGTTTCAGAATTATTAATTACATTCATATTGTTATTCATCCAATCTCCTGAATGTTTTTCATCATGGGAAATTGAAACTGCACCCATTTAAAAAAATACCTCATTTCTCCTACCCGCAATCCCTAGAAACTATCATTCTACTTTCTGGTACTAGGAATTTGACTACTCTAGGTATGTCATGTAATTGAAATTATTACAGCATTTATCTGCTTGTATCTGACTTATTTCACTTAGCATAATGTCCTCAGGGTTTATTCATATTGTACCACATGTGTCAGAATATCCTTCCATTAAATATGGAATAATATATATATAATTTATTCATTAAATCATCAATGGATATTTGGGTTGCTTCTACCATTTGGCTATTTTGACTAGTGCTGCTATGAATATGAGCATATGAATATTTCTTTGAGACCTTGCTTTCAATTCATTTGAATATATATCCAGGAGTAGAATTGCTGTATCATGTTAGTCCTATTTTTACTTTTTTGAGGCACCACCATACTATTTTCCACAGTGGTTCCACCAGTTTTACATTTCCACCATCAGTGTGTAAGGGTTCTGATTTCTCCACATCTTCATCAATACCTACTCTTTTTTGTTTTAAGTAACTAACTATCCTAATAGGGATGAAGTAATAACTCATTAGGATTTTGATTTTCATTTCCCTTATGTTTAGTAATACAAAACATTTTTTTCATGCACTTACTGGCTATTCCTTTATCTTCTTTGGTAAAGTGTCTATACAAGTCCTCTGCTCATTTTTAAATTGAGTTATTTGGTAGTTATTATATTGTAAGGGTTCTTTACATAATCTGGATATTAATTCTATGTCAAATATATGACTTTCAAATATTTCTTCCATTATGTTGGTTACCTTTTTCACTTTGTTGATGAGTCCTTGATATACTTAAGTTAATTTTGATGTAGTTCTGGACAGTTATTTTTAACCTAGAATTCTATATGCACTTAAAAATCAATTGTTTTGGAAGACAAAATATTTTAGGTCAGTGAAGATTCAGATAATTTTACATTATTCTGGAAATAAATATTTAAGATTTTTGTCAAGTAATATGCAATTGGGAAGAGGGAGCTTCTGAGAAACTGTAGAATAATATAAGCTTATACTAAAAGAAGCACCCCCCCTCCCAGGAATACAGGATGCAGCAGACCCAGAAAGTACTAGTATGGTTAAGAAACTGTATGCTCTTTGTCATATGATCATTTTGATATATACTTTTTTCAGTCATTAAGAAAAAGGCCCCAGAAAAAAAATATGTACAAGAAAGTCATAACTTATGAGGCAAAGTAATGCATGGATTGATTTTGAGCAATTCATACAATATAAGAAAACCAATTAACTCTTGGCAACTGGAGCAGTGGCACAGGTTCTTAGTGCCAAAGGTTTCATCATGTATACTTTAGTGTCTATATTGTATAGTCATGCTCCTTGATGCATAGGGAAATAAGATTATATTAATCATAGAATTATAGATTTGTTTATGAGGTTTTTATTGCCATAATCATTTAGTAGTAAATTTGATTATTAGTAATGGCATAGCTGACAAATGTAGAGGAAGTGAAGGAGAGATGAGAGATAGAAACAAGAGTTGTGGATGCTGAATTTCTTATCCCATATAATGAAAATGAAACATATATCATGTAATGTAGCTGAATTGAAAAGTAGAGGTTTAGTTGCACTCTAAAATTACAATTCAACCAATAGAATAATTAAAACTAAGAATTTAGAAACTAACAATTGGAAAGGAGAAATGATTGTGTAAAATTTTCCAATATTCAGTAGTGACAAGTTAATAGATAGAAGGGCTCAAATATAGAAATATAAATATATTTATCACAACATTTTTCAAAGTTTACTCATATCTGAGTCAAAATTACTAACATTAGTTTTTAGAAATTCAGATTTCTTGGCTGCACTCCAAATTTGGGGTTGAGACCCAATAATCTGTTTTTTAAGCAAGCAGCAAACTTCTTGGGTAATTATTGTATATACAGAAATTTGAAAACCACTGATTTAGAGTAATGTAATTGACCACCAGAAAAACTAAAAATAAAAATTGCTAATTGAAAATGGAGATTACAATTGAGGGCAGCACAAAGGTGTAAAGGGGGAAAAAATTAACCTTACCTTTGATTTCCTTCTGAACGGTTTAAAATTTTATTCCCCAATGTAAATGCTATATCTATAATTTAAATAAGCAAACATAGCTGGGGGGGGGTGCCAGTGTCTTTATTGAACCCCCTTACCTTGTTCCAATATTATTAGGAGTCAGGGAAATCATTTGAGGAGGATTCAGTCTATGCTCTTCAGTTCTGACTCTGTATAAGTTTCAGAATCTGTGAGTTCCTGCTGTCAGTGATAATAATGTTTATAGTCATTTATTTATCTTAGTTATATGTGCAATGTCTGGAATGGTATGTACACAGTTGCAAAGGAGGGGTGGGGAATAAGTAGATTATAAAATGACCTTCAATATACCCTGAGTATAGAGACTATAACAAAATGATGTTAAACCATTCCCATAAAATTCCAAAGGTCCCCAAAAGAATACTTTTATATCAATGACCTCAATTACTCTATCCTTTTTCTACTCTCCTGGCTCCTCAGTTTTTCCTACCTGCCTTCTCTCCCATCATATTTTTATTGTATCCTAGAAGGTAATTGCACTTCTTCTAGTTCAGTTTATTACTGAAGAAAGATGTAACTACCTTCTGTTCTTTAGAGCAAAACATTCACATGACTAACACAATTTTCTTTTGCTGTTATTGACTGCATATCATCTTCTGATTTCCATGTCTTATCTCACTAATAAAGTTTTGCCTCTTTACTTCATTGTACTAAGATTCCCATTCCATTTCATACCATAACAGTAAGAAGTACGATCTGTTGAGTGTTGACTCTCTGCCAGGTGCTGTTCCAGACATTTTACAGGTATTATTGCTCTTAATGAAGCAACACTATTATTTTCATACTATAGATGAGATAATTGAGTATTAGAAATATTTGGTTATTTCCCCATACTGTATAGGTAGAAAGTGGCAGATACATGACTGAATTTTAAGCCCATCACAAGAATCTAAGTTCTTAATTTTGTCACAATTCTGCCTTTCTAATTAGTCCCTGCAAGGCCATCCCATAAGGGTGTAATTACCCTGTGATTATTGCAGTCATTCCCATATTTTCTGTGACAACCAAGATTTCATTTCATAGAGATATGGGTGGCTCAGGACATATTCTCATGCATATAAGATATGACTAAAACAGCAGACAGTGGAGTGAGAACCATACTTTTGAAACTATACTCAATGCTCAGCTCCAAAGAGACTGTGGAATTTTACTATAATCTCTAGACAAAAAAAAAAATATTCTTCCTGTGTCTGCAAGATTCTTGGAGAGTAATTTCATTGCCAAGAAGCTGCCTTAATTAGCAAGGTTTTTAGTAAGCTACGTGTATTTGCAAGCAAACAATCACAGCAGACAATTAAACAAACCTTACAGATAAGGTCCAGCACAGTAGCACAATCAACAATCATGTTAAAAAAATGACTTAAGACCCTAATTAGAGGTTTGTGGAACTGTCATCTAAAATATATGATTCCGGGCTGGGGATGTGGCTCAAGCGGTAGCGCGCAAAGGCCTGGCATGCGTGCGGCCCGGGTTCGATCCTCAGCACCACAAAAATGTTGTGTCCGCCGAAAGCTAAAAAAAATAAATATTAAAAAATTCTCTCTCTCTCTCTCTCTCTCTCTCTCTCTCTCTCTCTCTCTCTTTAAAAAAAATTTAAAAAATATATGATTCCACCAGTTGCAATGGCATATGCTTGAAATCCCAGTGGTTCAGGAGGCTGAGGCAGGAGAATTGAGAGTTAAAAGCCAACATCAGCAACTTAGCAAGTCCCTAAGCAACTTAGAGACCCTGTCTCTAAATAAAATATTAAAAATGGAGGCTAGGGATGTGGCTCAGTGGTTAAGCTCCCCTGGATTCCATCCCTGGTATAAATAAATAGATATATAGATAAAATGTATGATTCCTGTAAGGACAAGCTTATAATAATAGAAGTTATAATACCTGAAGTAACAGTAACATCAAAATGATTCAGTGCATATATAATATGGCTTCAAAATCAAGCACAAAAATACAAAGTATGTTTAATGGTATCAGATGGAACATGAGCTTTCCTTATTTTCTTTTACCTTTAGATACTATTCTGTTTGTAAGATTGAGAATACATGGATATAGTAGGTTGACCATTGTCAAGTCAATGTTTATCTGCTCAATGGCACAGAGAATGTAGAAAAGAATGATTTGGGCTGCACTTGAGTCGAAATAATGAAGAGTTAACTAAGGCCATTAAAGTTGTGACTTTTTATCTTGCCAATATGGTGTGAACTGAGAGGACATTCTTCCTTAGTGATTTTTAGCAACATTGATAAAATATCTGTTTCTATGAAATAAGTTTTATTTTACTTAAGTATTGGACTACTGTCAAACAGGCACACACACACACATGCTAACACTCAGCTAATCTATCCAATATTCCATAAAACCTTGTAAGTAGACTTATCTGAGGCAATAAACAGAAATGTTTACACACAGTGAGTTAGGGGGTTGATTTTGGAGGTGGTACAAGCTAGTTCTCTTGAGCACTGCTTTCCTACCGAAAAATGCCTGTCTCTAGCACTTAGCTACATGACACTATTTCTTCAAGTCAGAGGCCATGACGTGTACTTTTTAATATGATTTTGATGATTCAGTATCCAGCTTAGTAATATGTCTCACAAATCCTTTAAATGCTTAATAATAAAACAACAACAAGAACCAATGTTTACTAACTTCTCATAATGACCAAATAAACAAAACCTTTTATCATAATTTTGTAAGTGTGAGAAATGTGTGTCAAAGATTTTGTTAGTAAATACACCCAATGAAATTATTTTATGTAAGTATAAAATAGTAATAAATATAATGATAATAAAATGCAGTTATAGTAACCTTAGATTAATAATTTACTACTGTAAAGGGGCAGGAGAGAAAGACATGTTTTACTCTAGTATGATAAGAACCACCCAGAGATGGAATGAATTGACTTTGGAATCCAAATGTTCTCTGGAATGCTTTTAATCATAGGCAATGACCAGTTGGTGGGAACATTGTGGAAGATATTTAAACATAAATAACTGCCAAGTTCTCTTCCAACTCTGAGAACCAATACTTCATTACCATTTTCACTAATTCCTTGATATCAACAATGGATTCACCACCATTCATCAATAGCACAAAAGGTTTGAAAACTTGATCCCCAAACCTTCCCTTGGTAGAGTTGCTGCAAAAAAACAAGATTCAATTCTGTTCTAATTGGTGGAGACTAGATTCCCTTGGGCTCCTTGAATGTCAGGTATAACTTTGTCTGTTTTCTTTCAATTGAAAATGGGTTGTATTACTTCCTTTTCTAAGACAAGGTTTCTCAACCCTTGATAGGTGAATGAAATATAGTTCTACTGCTAAGGAAATGAGGTAGAAAAACCCACCCACACAATAATCATTCCTCTTCTTCGATCTTGGCTGAAATAAACTGAGAGACAAAATAGAAAAATATCAAGCTAAAAATCTTTCAAGGATAAGCGACCTTGAAGGCTGTGTTATCCTTCCTTATTTTGCCCAAGCTAGACTGTCTGGTGAAATAATAATTTGCAGTTACATTAAGAGTGCAGAGACGCATCAAAATATTAACACAAAACTAATTAACTTTTAGGGGCTTTATGGTTTCAGAGGAAGGCATAATTTTCGTTTCTACTGTAAGCAAAATATCTGTTATTGTTTTTGCTAACTTATTCCACCATTTATTTTTAGACTACTTATTAGAACAAATGTTTTTGGAGCAACATAGTTTCTAATTATTGAATTCTTTTGTGGGTCTTGTGTACAAAAAGATAGGATGTAGCCCTGATCCCTGGGACCTTACAGTAGTCTAGTGCTTAGGAGTTGTCATTGAAGGCATAGGATTTAGGTTTTAATCTTGACAGTGCTACATACTCTCTTTATAACCTTGAATAATGTCTTTATCTTCTCTAAGCTTCAGTTTTCTCATATTCAAAACGAGGTTAATAATACCTATTTAAGAGTGTTGATATAAAGATGAAAGGAGATAAAGTACATAAATATGAGACTATATCAAATCTAATGTATGTGGCCTTAAGTACTTCTTTACCACATTATTGGCAAATTACTTCACCTTCTTTGCTTCAGGTTCTTGATATGTAAAATAGTGATGATAATTGTAGTAGCTGTATAAGTTATTATAAATTAGATAATATATGTATATTGCTTAAAAACACTGCTTTGAGTACAGCTTATATTCAATAAGGGTGAGTTATTATTATTATTATCATTGTTATTACAATTTTCATTTTCACTACTATTGGCGTCTCTAAGAAATATGTTGTTCAAAATGGTCAAGAATTAGGGCTTGAGATTGCTCTTGAAAGTTAGGAAAAATTTGAATTAGGTGGAAAGGAGAAGGTCATAGAAGAGAAGTAAGTAAAAACTCATAGAACAGAGCTGTTCTTGAGAGTAACCTGATTAGAGAAGTCAGGATGCCTTGGTGGCAAATGATGTCAGATTATTCATTTTGGGCTTAATTCTAGAGGGCTCAATAAGTAAGGCAGAGAAATTTAATTTTTGTTTTATTTCCCTTTTAAAAATATGAACCCTTTTATTAATCACTAGATTATAAGGTAAGTTTGTGGAGGAACACTAGGCAACTCCCAAAACTCTACAATTCTAGAGTGATCCAATACTTCTTCTAAAAAGGGTTTATAGGCATCCAGAACTGGCTTAAACCTAGGAATATGTTCAAGGCTCATTGATTGTAAGAAGTAGAGACTCAAGCTGACTTAAGCAAACAGGTATTTTTCTGAAAGGACACAATGTTCTTTGTTGCCAGTTCTTCAAGGTTTGGAGACAAAGAGGAAATGAGTCTCCTGGTAACTGGAACCTGGAAATTATGGACCAAAAAACTCTATCTCTTCTGAGGCCCCTGGATCTGTGTCACTTTTTCCTTTGGACAGCTAGTCCATTGGTTTGCTTCTATTTATAGAACAGCTGTTTCCACAAATACATGGTTCTTGGCTACATCTAAATACCAGCTTGAAGAGATTATGACTTAGTTGGACAAGATGATGACTCTAGTTATGATTTTACATGTTTTTCTGTTGAAGTGTCCACCATCCCTAATTAAATTTAGCACACTCCAAGTCTCAATTCTCATGCTCAAGAAAGTATTTCACTGGTTGGCTCTGAGTCAGGTGTGTGACATGGTCTAACCATCTGTAAAAAGAAGTTTGAGTCATGTGGCATGTTAAGGTAAGAAATAGGAGGTAAGACACTGAGTAGCAAAATTAGAAATCATTTTGGTTACATATCTGGGTTGAGACTGAGGCAGGGCTGCATAAACTGAAAGACATGGGTAGAGACTTTCTCTTATTCATCATGGTATTCTAATATTTGACACCCAAACAAATTGCATCAGTACAGTTCTCCAAATAAAACTAATAAGATATTATATTGGGGTGGGAAGAGAAATGGGGGAGAGAGTATTAGTTTATTATGGAAATTGGCTCATGCAGTTATGGAGGACTAGGACTCTTATGATCTGCCATTTGAAAGCAAGAGAACAACAACAAAAAATGGTAGTGTAATTTAGTCTTAGTTCAAAGGTCTTAGAACCAGGGACCTGATGGTAAAACTCCCAAGCCATGGTCCAAGTCCTGAGAACCAGGCAGGAGAAGACAGTTGTTCCAGCTCAAGAAGAGAAAAAATTTACTCTTCCTCTGTCTTTTTTGTTGTATTCAGGCCCTTAAAAGATAGGATGATTTCTGTCCACTTTGGTGAAAAAGGATTTTTTTTACTCAATCTACTGATTCAAATGCTAATGACTTCTAGAAACTCTCTTGCACAAATATCCTGAAATAATGTTTTACTATCTGGGCATCCTTTAGCACAGTGAAGTTGACACAAGATTGACCATCACACAAAGGTTTACTGAATTGAATGGACACTTTAAAAAATGGAATGTTATGTGTAGTTCTCTATATCCTTACTTCACTTCATAGCATAGGTACATAGCTCAACCCTTGCCACTGTCACCACTGTCACTCTCAAAATGAATGCCACTTAAACTGTTTGAGTGATCAAGAAAGTCCAGGCTAAGTCTATAAGTGTCTTACAATTTATTTATTCAAAAGAAGTGATCCATACAATTTGGAAGTTCAATTTTTAAAATTCTTTGTGGGGTAAAATCCCAAAAGTATACATATAGTCCAGATTTTCTGTATAGTTGCTTTAAGTATACCTATAGTTAAGACTTTTTATATAGTTGCATAAGTAGCTCAGTGGTATAGTGCTTGCCTGGCATCTATGAGGCTCTGAGCTCAATTCCCTATACCACACACACCAATAGCCACATAATAGGAAAAGAATAGATTTTTCATTGTTGTTTAAGCAGAAAATCGTTTAGTTTGGTCATTTCTTAATTTCATACACTTTTTACTCTGACAAGCAGATGTCAAGACATCAGAGGTGAAGTTGAAAAATAAAATAAACATACTTATTTATAAAAGATTTGCCTAATTTTCAATAATTCGTACTTCCAATGTATAAGGCAAAATTATTACTGACATTAGATTGTAAGTTCAAAACAAGCATTTATGATATATTATTATTTCCATTTTCTCCCACTTTGTCACTTATTATTCTCCCTTTTCTAATTGCATGATTATTGTCACCCCTCTTTAGTGAAGTATATTTTTGAGCCCTTTTGAATGATTCAGGTGTGAAAATTTCAAAGGTCTTCATTACATTCATCTAAAAACAGGGGGAAATATGAACCTTAATCCTTAGAGCTCAGTTGGTTGTATGTTTTCTAAATTTAATTTATATCCCGTGACTTCATCACTTTTTACTCATTTAAAATATTCTATTCATAGATTCAATCATCTTATTAAGATTTGGAAAACATTTTTCATACTTTAACAACACTACTAAACATTTTTTATTTTGCTTATAAAAGCTGGAACCATTTTCATTCCTAAAATGGAAAATATATCTTTAAAGAAATTTGCCATAAAAAATTTGAACACTTTGACTATTATGCTCCCAGTGTTTAAAACTTTTTTCACTTAAATTGCATACTGAACTCAGTCCAGAATTGCTGAGAACAACAGTTCAGTATGCTTTTACTAATATCCATTTTGTATCTGTACAGTCTTTAGATATACCTATATAGATACCCCCCCATTCAATATTTTTTATTTAACTTTTAGTCTGGCTGTCATTCTTTAGCATTAGTCTTGATGGTCTTTTGTGAGCAATTAATTGAAAGTCTGCTCTTGCATGTGCTTTGCAGTATGTAAGCATACTGATAGGAGTATTCTGGAATGAACCAAATGGACTATCTTATAGCAGGCCTATAACTTCATTCATTTCTTCATAGCTCTATGGAGATAAAGCAACTAATATTTTGAGTGGCCTTCTGTGCCAGCCGTTCCCATCTGTTGTGGATTGAAATTACTACCTAAGTTCTTGCCATCTGAGGATCTGCAGGGTGCCCCTTGATCTGTCAAGCAAGCATGAACAGTTAACACAAATAGCATGCAATTTTATAAGGCAGGAAGGCTGGTAGAATCAGACTCCATTTGCCTATTCTTTTATCACTTTATAAAACTAAGCTGTTCCTGTCTACTGCCCTCAGACAGAGGCCTTTAAAAAAAAAAGATTCTAGGAAACCTTAGGATAGGTTATCCATGGTCATCTTTTAAGTTCTTAACACTCTCTCAAAATGCTTTCCATGAAAATTGTAACATTTGCTTAAGTGCTAATTTTATAGGTGAAAATTATGTTTTACTATTCTACTTAATTTCATTTAAAAATTAGTATAGAGACCATCTGGATGCAAGTCCAGAAGTAAAGCATAGAAGGTATGGTGACTTTGACTTTCATCATCATCTAGTCTTGGGGAAAGAACAATGCCAATGGCTTCTACCACCATCTTTCTTCCTCTGAGGTTTTTCCTGGTGACCAAGGAACTGTAAAAAGAGACATTTCTGTTAGATAATTTCTTAGAGTGTAGCAAAAGCAGAGTTCATGTTTTATTAGCACCTTTTAGTTTATTAAGCCTCTTCACATTAGTTATCAGAGTAGATTTTCAAAACCATCTTCTGAGATCCTTTGACATATGATGAAAACTATAAATTCTCACTTCAGAATAACTTTTTAAAATGTGTACAATAAATTATTTATGATTGCAAATAAAAGCAAATTATACCGAAATACACTTATCAAGATACTTTGAAACAAGGTTGTGTTACAGTAAGCTAGTATTTCTTTATTAAAGTGTAAAAAACTCAGGTCTAGTGGTAGAACTGTAAACTGTCATAATTTCAATGTAATTATGAGCATAAACAATGTTTGAGGTATCTGTAACAACTGTAATCTGACATAAAAATATCAGTGACTCCAATTGATGACAAAGTCGCAGGTATATCTAATGCTAGTGTGCTTTGTTGACTACATTTACATTTTAAGGAAATACTAAATTTCATTTAGATGTGTGTGAAAATAAAGGTACCAGTACAGAGGTGATTTCAAATTTATAGTTACTTAGGAAAGGTATGAAATCTCCTGTTGCAAGTTGGTTTTTTTTCCTTCCCCGAAGGTTTATGTTGAAGTCCCGCCCCCAGCATCTCAGCATGTGACTGTATTTAGATGTAGGGCCTTTAAGGAGGTAATTAACTCAAAAGGAAGCCATATAGGTGAGTTCTAATGAAGTATGACTGGTGTCCTCACAAGAAAAGAAAATTTGGATGCAGATACAGAGGGAAGACTATCTGAAATACCGGAAGATCACCACTATAAGCCAAAGAGAGAAGTTTTAGTAGAAACCAACACTGCTGATATCTTGAGAAAATAAATTTTTGTTAATCCATGAAGAATGTGATACTTTTTATTTATTTATTTATTTTTGTACTTGGGATTGAACCCAGAGGTACTTCACCACTGAGCTACGTCCCAAGCCATTTTGTGGGGAAGGAGGTGGGGTTGAACACCATGGCAGAAGAGTGTGGTGGAGGGAAGCAGCTCAAAAATACCACACCAGGAAGGAGAGAGAGAGAGAGAGAGAGAGAGAGAGAGAGAGAGAGAGAGAGAGAGAGTGCTTCATTCACAGCACACAAAATACAAACCCCAAAGGCATACCTCCAATGACTTCCTTTAACCATACCCTACATGGCTACAATTACCACTCAGTTAACCCCAATCAGGGGATTAATTTGCTGATTAGGTTAAGGTTCTCATAACTCAATCATTTCACCTCTAAACTTTCTTGCATTGTTTCAGACACGAGCTTCTGGGGGGACACCTCATATCTAAACCATAACAGGAGTTCATTCATGTTGCAACAATGTGCCAGAACTTCATTCCTACTATATATAAGGGATTTAAGTAGAATCTGCTCTGTTGACTAACAGTAAACCTAAGTGAGCCTTCCTTCCTTAGTTTCTTTTCTATACATTACATTTTCCCTTCACAATACTAAGCAAGTGTTTATTGAATATTCACAACCTCCTAGACTTGATCCTTTCCTCACTGGCCTTATAGTTTAGCAGGGCACATGGACTCTGGATAAATAACAACTAAATTGCATGGTACAAATAGGAAGAAGGATGGAAGTATTTTGCGAGCATATGTCCAGAGAAAGCCTACCCAGATTAATGATATGTCATTGGAGTCCTGAAGGAGTTGTATAAACAAAAGAACAAAAGGAGGGAATGAGGAGTGAGGATGGAAGGAGACAATTTTAGGCAGAGGGGACCACTTACACCAAACATAAGGTTAAAAAGGGAATTTTAAAAAACAGAAGGTACCAAGCTCAATACCATGGTTGTCTGGAGAAACATTTTTCAGAAATTGTGTCACCAATAAAATATTATGTCTATAATGAGGTTTAAGAAACAATTGATAAAAGTTAGAGCCTCCAGGGATCTGAATTAGGAGAAGGGAACAGATACATCAGCATGAGCAATATATGAGAAACTTTCCTTGTTGAATTAAAAAAAGTCATAGTCAATATAACTAATACTCTAGAGTGGGCTTATTTTATATATATTCTGTATTTTTGGCCAGTGTCTGGAATATAACCAGTCTGAACGCAAGAAAGTTTAAGTACCAAATTAATTATTTAGGGCTCTTATCACTAGTTCAACCACTTCTAATTATTTTTTTATTTAAATGACAACTTCTTTCTTTATTAGACTCATCAATATTTGTCATTTAATGCATTTGGATTTTGGGGCTGAAGTTGTAGCTCAGTGGTAGAGTGCTTGCCTTGAATGCATTTGGATTTCAACATGAAATTTTGGATTTGATATATTTTTCTACTTCATCAGTGATGGAGACTCATGTAAAACTTAATATACTAGATTTCATGTTAAACAAGCTCAGTTAGATATCAGAGGTGCATTTATATGTGATCTCAGTAGCATTCCTGAAGTTATCCACTCCCTTAATCTATCTACCACTTGATCAGCCAGGGTGATCCCCAGTTGTGAATTAATTCAATTATGTATTTTCTCATCTTCTCAAGACTCCAAAGTATTGTTTGAGAATGTCTTATAACTGTAATGATTCATTACACTTAAAATTATTTTTATAGTATCTCAGGTGGATACATTTTTATTCTTCATTTTGATTCTGCTATTCTATTTCTTGTCCCAATTTTTCTCAATTCTGTTCTTTTGCTTTCCTTAAGTTCCTTTCACTATTTTGTCACTATTTGTCTAAGCCCTATTCAACTCACTAAAAATATATTTTCCTCCTTTATTAAAAGAGGCATCCTCTTTCCTTTCTGAGAGTTAACTGTTCTTTTCTCTTGAATACCAGACTCATTTACCATGAGCCCCTTTTCCTCAGCCTACAGATATATTCTCTTAGCTTTTGTATTCCCAAAGCATTTTCTTAAACTTATACCTATCTACCAACTTTCCTTAGCCTCTATTACTATGAGAATAGTCTCTTTTTCTGTGTCCTCCTCCAATTCATTTTTCAATCCACTTCAACCCCTCAAATCTGTCCCTACTCACTGCACTGTTTCCCATCAATATTTCACTTCATCATTTGCTGCTTCTATAGCCAAATTCTCACTCACTTTTCAAGACATTTCAATTCTATGCTAAAATACCACCTATCACAATATTCTCAATCCTGACTTACACATTGGAACCACCTAGGAAGCTCTTAAAAGTATAAATCTTTAGGCTCCACCTAGGAACAATTATAACAAAAACTCTGAGGGTAGGACCCTGATATTACCAGTTTCCATATCTCCCTACATAATTCCAATATTCAGCCAGAACTGAGAACCCCTAAACTAGGGATTTACATTTGGCTTCTATGTCCTTTCCTAAAGATTATGAGAGAGAGGTTGTATGATGTTGAAATCAGACAAATCCTGATTTTAAATTCTAGTCACATCACTTATTATTTATGTGACTTTAAGAAAGTTATTTTATTAATGCCTATACATCTCATTTCCTCATCAGTAAAGATAGAATAGAAACACCTATGCCAATTTTAAAAAATGTACAAAGTTAGCCTATACAAGGCCCTGAGCATGCAGTATGCCCTCAGAACATGTGTTTTTATGATTCTCTGACTATTCCTTCCCTTCTCTCAGAGATTATGAATGTTCTTTGCTGGGTTTCTCTTCTCGAGACTAAAAGGCTCAGGGTTTACTCCAGTTGAACTGGGCTGAGTGAGCTGCACAAAATAACCACCCCATACCTTTTTCTTTGGGTCACTGTGACGGCTCCTCTGACCTTAAGGGTCTGCAGGAAGAGAGAGTGAGAGTACATGCTGACCCCTTTTATTGAGGAGAAGCTATTTAAATGAGCCAAGGGGTCAGGTTTCAGGGGAGCTGAGTCTATCTTCATGATGTCCACTGTCAGCAGGTTGACTGACACCTGGGTGGGCCACACCCAAGGGCACAGTAAGAGAAGGGGACACACACAAGGCACTTCCATGGAAGATTCTATCCTAAACAGGACAAGGGGTTATATTACAAAGGAACAGGTGTGCATAGCTTCATCCATGGGGCTGTAGCAAGACTCAGCCATGTATGAGACTCTGACCCTCGAACCCAAGAAGGGTGGGGAAAGCTCTGCTACATTTCTGTGACTGGGTGCCTCAGCACCCAGCTAGGGAGTGTGAGTCAGTCAAGTGCAAGGTTGGTCTCCCACAGTTCTTGATTCATCTTTCCCCCCAAATGATGACTTACCTTCCTCCCTCTTTGCTCTGCCTATATCTGTATTTGTGCTGTCTCCCTTAGCTTTAATTTTCAGTCTTATTCAAATGATTCCCCTGTTTAATTCTCTAAGCAAACTTTCCCTCCTGTGTAGTGTGCAGATATTGTAGTTTTTGTCAGACATCTTCTGATGTATGTCTATGGAATCCAGAGTTCTTGCTTTGCAAACTACAGAAACAGACTTCATAAGCAGAAAAGCAACTCATTGAAAAGACATTGGCAATCTCCCAGGATGTTGGGAAAGTGGAGAACCAGCTTCAGGATGGAAAATAAGCAAGACCTTAGGGAAGTTACATACCTTGGATTCTGTCCAAAATTACTCAGTACAACCAGTATGGTTAAAACAATACTACTACCACCACGGAAAGCTGGAGAATGTAGTTTCTAATGTACACTGGATACTACTACTGCCATTACCTCTCAAAGAATTCTCCCCTGGATTTGCATTTGTGTGTCATTAACTCCAGCTTCAAACCCCAAGGTAGGTAGGTAGATATGCAAGTTTGTGTGGACAAAGCTAGGTCTCACAATTCTATCCTAACAGCAAAAGAAGCAAGAATGCAGGTGTTTGGACTTTTTACTTCCCTAATGGGAAGTAGGCGTGACCTTTCAATGATACTTACTCAGTGGAGAAATTCTGCAACATGAGATGGTCACTCAAGACTAAAAAATGTCCATTACAGTATTCTACCACTACCTCAAACTTAACCCAAACAAAGTAAATTCTAAACCCTTCCACCCTACCCAAACTGTTTTGCCAGTTGGTTTCCTTTCTCAGTTAATATCACAAGTCTCTGATGGGTCTTGAGTAATTTCTATACTCTGTGGATTTCCTCCTCCTCCTCCTCCTCCTCCTCCTCCTCCTCCTCCTTCTTTTTACTAAGGTAAGATCCTACTCCTTCATATTTCTCTATCTCCCCACACCAAATATGCATGATAGAAGCCTAATCATCTTCCAAAATTTGTCTCAAAAATGATCTTCATGGAAACCTGGAATGGAACTACCAATTGACCCAGCTATCCCACTCCTCGGTTTATACCCAAAGGACACAAAAAGAGCACACTGCAGTGATGCAGCCACAACAATGTTTATAGCAGCACAATTCACAATGGCTAAATTATGGAACCAAACTAGATGCCCTTCAATAGATAAATGGATAAAGAAACTGTGGTATATATACACATGGAATATTAGTCAGCATTAAAAGAGAATAAAATTATGGAATATGCAGGTAAATGGATGAAGTTGGAGAATATCATTCTAAGTAAAGTAAGCCAATCCCCAAAAAACAAAGACTGAATGTTTTTCTGATAAGTGGATGCTGATCCACAATGGGGGAGGAACATGGGATGAATGGAGAAACTTTGGATTGGGCAAAGGGGAGGGCAAAAGGAAGGGATGGGGGTAGGAAAGATGGTGAAATGAGACAGACATCATTACCCTAGGTGTATGTATGATTGCATGAATGGTGTGACTCTACTTTGTGTACAACCAAAGAAGTGAAAAATTGTGCTCCATTTGTGCTCTATGAACTGAAGTACATTCTGCTGTCATGTATAACTAATTAGGACAAATTTTAAAAAATGACCTTCATGGGCCTTCCATGATCCTTAATTAGAATGATAGTTTTCTTCCTCTGCAATCCCACAGCACTAAATTTTGAACTTCTTTAATCACTTACATGTGACTCCCTTACTATGCTATAAATTCTGAACTCAAGGACATATTCTATTTATCTTTGCCTTGCATCACTTAAACTCAATGCCTGGTATTTAGGTAAGTCACTCAAAATGTGAATCATTAGTTAAAGGCTTCACACTAAAGTTCTTTTCTGGCATAGATAACTGCACATATCACCAAATAGAAGACATCATGGAACCTAAGATGCATTGTTTTATGTACTACTAAAAAAAAGGACCAAAAAACCTGATGTTTTAGTAGCTATTTCATTGCTGTGACTAAAAGACCTGACCAGCACAATTATAGAGGAGGAAAATTTGGAGGTGGGGGGTTTCATGGTTTCAGAGGTCTCAATCCATAGACAGCACGTTGCATTCCTTGGGACTCTAGGTAAGGCAGAACATCATGGCAGAAGAGTATTTTGGAGAGAAGCAGCTAACATGATGACCAGGAAGCAGAGAATGAACTCTCCACTTGCCAGATACAAATATATACCCCAAAGCCATGCCCCAATTCCCTCCTCTGCCAGCCACACTCTACCATTTCAGTTACCACTCAGTTAATCCCTATAAGGGGATTAATTTTAAGACTCTCACAACCCAATCATTTCTCCTCCAAACCCTCTTGTATTGCTTCACACATGAGCTTTTGGGGGACACCTCACATCCAAACCATAACACCTGACTATAAAACCATCACAACATTGATTATAAAATGCAACTTGATTTTTAAGACGTAAAAGTGTTTACAAAGAGTGACCAGCAGACACCCACTGGAGCTCAGACCAGGCCCATATCTGCCTCTTCCCACCTGCAGGACCCAGGCCTAGGTAGGTCTGGGTCCGTCACCCTCCCCCCCACACCTGGGAGCTCAGGCCTAACTCACTTAATCTTAGGACACAGCCGACTTCCCCATGCAGTAGTCTTCCCCATGCAGTAGCCTCTACCTTTTGACAAGAGACAGGACCTAGAAGCAGCTACATCTCAGAGTAGGCATCCCAAAGATAGTGTAAGGCCCACCATTTCAGCTATTGCTGCCACCACCTTTAGATGCAGTAGCATATATTGAGGGACACCAGCAGGGTCTGGGAGCCCAACATCAAGTTGAGGTACAGACAATCTGCACAGGTACTACAACAATATATGGTAGAACCTATAATACCTCAGATCCATGCTGCAAGAAAGGAAAACACATAGACAACATGAACAAACAAGGAAGGAAAGTGCCCCAAACAAACCAGGATATGACAATAATAGAACCCATGGACAGTGAAGTTGATGAAATGTCAGAGAATTAGTTCAAAAGGTTCATAATTAAAATTATCTGTGAAATAAAGAATGACCTAAATGAGTAAATACAGGCAAAATTGATCTCTCAAACAAAGAGATAGGAGAGCAAATACAGGTAGCAAAAGATTACTTCAGGAAACAGAGACTCTGAAAAAACACCAATCAGAAATCCTTAAAATGAAGAATACAATAAATTAAATAAAAAACTCAATAGAAAGCATCACCAAGAGACTAAACACTTGGAAGATAGAACATCAGGTAATGAAGACAAAATATACATTCTGGAAAATCAAGTTGTTCACACAGTGAAGATAGTAAGAAACCATGAAAAGAACATTCAAGAATTATAGGCCAGCATCAAAAGACCAAATCTAAGAGTTACTGGGATAGAGGAAAGCACAGAGTTTCAAACCAAAGGAATGAACAATCTCTTCAAGGAGATAATATCAGAAAAATTCCCAAACATGAAGAATGAATTGGAAAATCAAATACAAGAGGCTTTAAGGATACAAAATGTACAAAATTACAACAGATCTACACCAAGGCACATTAGCATACAGAATAAGGAGAGAATCTTAAAGACTGCAAGAGAGAGAAATCAGATCTCATATAAGAGAGACCAATTCATATCACAGCAGATTTTTCAATGCAGACCCTCATGGCCAGGACATAATGGAACAACATATACCAAGTTCTGAGAGAAAATGGGTGACTACCAAAAATTTTATATCCAGCAAAATTAAGCTTTAGATTTGACAATGAAATAAAAACATTCCATGATAAACAAAAGTTAAAAGAATTCACAACCAGAAAGCCTGCAGTATAGAACATCCTTGCAAAATATTCCACAAAGAGGAAATGAAAAACAATAATGAAAATCAACAGAGGGAGGTATTACATTAAAGGAAAAACTAATCAGAGGAGAAAACAAGTTAAGTTAAATACCAAAAATAACAAAAATGGCTGGGAATACAAACCATGTCTGAATAATAACCCCTTCATGTTAATGACCTAAACTCACCAATCAAAAGACATACACTAGCAGATTGGATTAAAACAAAGACCTAACAATATGCTGCCTCCAAGAGACTCATCTCATAAGAAAAGACTTCTACACATTGAAGATGAAAGGTTGGGAAAAATCATACCATTCACATGTACTGCAGAAGCAAGCAGAGGTTTCCATCCTCACATCAAATAAAGTAGACTTCAAGCTAAAGTTAATCAAAAGGGAAAAAGAAGGACACTACATACTGCTCAAGGAAATCATAAACCAACAAAACTTAACAATTAGAAATATATATGCTCCAAACGATGGATAATCTGCATTCATCAAACAAACTCTTCTCAAGTTCAAGAGTCAAATAGACCACAGCACAATAATTTGGGGTGCCTTTAACACATATCATTCACCACTGGATAGAACTTCCAAACAAAAGCTGAACAAAGAAACTATAGAACTCAATAATACAATCACTAACTTAGACTTAACTGACATATATAGAATATTTTATCCTTCAACAAGCAAATATATACTCTTCTAAGCAACACATGGGACCTTCTCTAAAATAGACCATATGTTATGCCACAAAGCATCTCTTAGGAAATAAAAAAAAGTAGAGATACTACCCTTTATTCTATCAGATCATAATGGAATAACATAAGAAATCAATGATAAAATAAGAAATAAAAGCTACTACAACACCTGAAGACTAAATAATATGCTACTGAATGAACAATGGGTTGCAAAAGACATCTATAACCAATATGATCCTGCAATCTGTACACGTGGAAAAATAAGACTTCATACCCCATTTGAATCAAATGTATGATATGTCAAGATCATTGTATTGTCTTGAGCAACCAATTAAAAAAAGACAATGCAAAAAAAAATTCTTAGAGGCAAATGAGAATCCTGATGCAACATATAAAAATCTCTTGAACACTATGAAGGCAGTATTAAGAGGAAAGCTCATTGCATGGAGTTCATTCCTTAAAAGAAGAAAAAGTCAACAAATAAATGACATAATATCCCAAAGCCCTAGAAAAAGAAGAACAAAGCTACACCAAAATAAGTAAAAGACAGGAAATAATTAAAATCATATCTGAAATCAATGAAATTGAAACAAAAGAAACAATTGAAAAAATTACAAAACAAAAAGTTAATTCTTCAAAAAAATAAATAAAATTGACAAACCCTTAGCCATGCTAATGAATAGAAGGAGAGAGAACTCAAAGTCCTAACATACATGATGAAAAAGGAAATATTACAACAGACAATACAGAAGATAATTATAAATTGTTTTGAAAACTTGTGCCCAAATAAAATAGAAAATATTGAAGACATTGAAAAATTTCTAGAGTCATATATATGATTTGCCCAAATTGAATCAGGATGATATACACAATATAAACAGATCAATTTCAAGCAATAAAACAGAAAATACCATCAGGAGCCTACCAACCAAGAAAAGCCCAGGACCAATGGATACACAGCTGAGTTCTACAAGACCTTCAAAGAAGAACTAATACCAATACTCCTTAAATTATTTCAAGAAATAGAAAAAGGAGCACTTCTAAACTCATTCTCTGAAGCCAGTATCATCCTGATTCCAAAACCAGGCGAAGAAAGAAAACTTCAGACCAATATCTCTAATGAATAAAATTCTCAATAACATTCTGGCAAATTGAATACAAAACATTAAAAAGATAGTGCACCATGATCAAGTGGGGTTCATCCCAGGGATGCAAGGTTGGTCCAACATATGGAAATCAGTAAATGTAATTCATCACATCAATAGACTTAAAGATAAGAATTATATGATCATCTCAATAGATACAGAAAAGGCATTTGAAAAAATACAGCAACTCTTCATGTTCAAAACACTAGAAAACCTGGGGATAACAGGAACATATCCCAATATCTTAAAAGCTATCTATGCTAAACCCCATGCCAACATCATTCTAAATGGAGAAAAATTGAAAGCATTCCCTCTAAAAACTGGAACAAGATAGGGATGCCCCCTTTCACCACTTCTATTTAACATAGTTCTTGAAACACTGACCAGAGCAATTAGACAGACAAAGAAATTAAAGGGATGTAGATAGGAAAAGAAGAACTCAAATTAGCACTATTTGCCAATGATATAATTCTATACCTAGATGACCCAAAAAGTTCCACCAGAAAACTTCTAAAACTAATAAATGAATTCAGCAAAGTAGCAGGATATAAAATCAACACTCATAAATCAAATGCATTTCTGTATATCAATGACAAATCCTCTGAAAGGTAAATGAGGAAAACTACCCCATTTACAATAGTCCCCCCAAAATAAAATACTTGGGAATCAACTTAACAAAAGAGGTTAAAGACCTCTACAATGAAAACAAAAGAATACTAAAGAAATAAATTAAAGAAGACCTTAGAAGATGGAAAGATCTCCTTTGTTCTTGGATAAGCAAAGTTAATATTGTCAAAATGTCCATACTACCAAAAGCCTTATATAGATTTAATGCAATTCCAATCAAAATCCCAATGACATTCCTCATAGGAAAAGCAGTCATGAAATTTATCTGAAAAAATAAGACACCCAAAATAGCTAAAGCAATCCATAGCAAGAAGAGTTAAGTAGGTGGCATCAGTATACCAGACCTTAAACTCTACTACAGAGCAATAGTAACAAAAACAGCATGGTAATGGCACCAAAATAGACTTGTTGACCAATGGTTCAGAATAGAGGACACAGAGACTAACCTACATAACTAAAGTTATCTTATATTAGACAAAGGTGCCAAAAGCATACATTGGATAAAGATAGCCTCTTCAACAAATGCTGCTGGAAAACTGGAAATCCATATACAACAAAATGAAATTAAACCCCTATCTCTCACCATGCACAAAACTCAACTTAAAGTGAATCAAGGACCTAGGAATTCAACCACAGGCACTACATCTAATAGAAGGAAAAAGAAGGCCAAAACCTGCATCATGTGGGATTAGGCCCCAAGTTCCTTAATAAGACACCTAAAGCACAAGAATTAAAATCAAGAATAAATAAATGGGATGGATTCAACTAAAAACTTTCTTCTTAGCAAAAGAAACAATCAGTGAAGTGAATAGAGAGCCTATATTTGGGGGGCAAATTTTTACCACTCACACTTCAGATAAAGCACTAATCTTTAGGATATATAAAGAACTAAAAAATCTTAACACCAAAAAACAGCCCAATCAATAAATAGGCCAAGGAATTGAACAGACATTTCCTCAGAAGTTGATACACAATCAATCAACAAATAAATGAAAAATGTTCCACATGTCTAGCAATTAGAGAAATGCAAATCAAAACTAAAATTTCATCTCACTCCAGTTATAATGACAGCTATTATGAATACAAACAACAATAAGTGTTGGAAAGGATGTGGGGGAAAAGACACAATCATACACTGCTGGTGGGACTGCAAATTAGTGCAGCCAATATGGAAAGCAATATGGAGAATCCTTGGAAAACTTGAAATGGAACTACCATTTGACCCAGCTATCTCCCTCCTTGGTCTATACCCAAAGGACTTAAAAACATCATACCACAGGGACATAGCCATATCAATGTTTATAGCAGCACAATTAACAATAGCTAAACTGTGGAACCAACCTAGATGCCCTTCAGTAGATGAATGGATAACAAAAATGTCGTATATATACACAATGGAATACTATTCAACATTAACAGAGAATAAAATCATGGCATTTCTCAGGTAAATGGATGGAGTTGGAGAATATAATGCTAAGTGAAGTTAGCTAATCCCAAAAAACCAAATGACAAATGTTTTCTCTGATATAAGGATGCTGATTCATAATGGGGTTGGGGAGAGCATGGGAGGAATAGACGAACTCTATATAGTGCAAAGTGAAGGGAAAGGAAAGGAAGGAGCATGGGGGTAGGAAAGATGGTGGAATGAGATAGACATCATTTTTCAAGGTACATGTATGAAGACATGAATGGTTTGACTCTACTTTGTATATAACCAGAGATATAAAAAATTGTGCCGGATATGTGTAATTGAATTGCAATGCATTCTGCTGTCATACATAACAAATAAGAATAAAAAATGTTTTCAAAAAATTCACCTTAAAATTGATGAAATACAGTAGTCATCATTGTGGTTTAATAACAATAAAATTTATTCATCAAAGTCATTAGTTATGGATAATTTGCAGTATATTAAAAGTAGAAATAATTATTTTGGGTTGGGTTCTCTAAATTCTATAGCATGAATACTCAGGCTAATATACTTATGCTTCATTTAGTTTTGATGCTTATGCATTTGACTAATGTATTCTCTGTTGTCAGAGATATTTTGTTTAAGTATTATGACATTTATTATGGTAGTATTATATTCTTTAGATAATTAATGGCTTGAATCTAAAATTTATGGGGCTATATTTAAATTACATAATCCCACTGTCAGTGTTCTGACATTAAAGAGGGTGACTATTTCACTTGTTTTCATTTTCCTTTCCTTTCTCATCTGATGTTCTAGAAGTGGCTTGGGAGCAAAATTCAGGACTCATGACTTCTGACCTGGTATATCAGGCAGCCGTGAGGAAGAGGGGAGTCCCTGTGGAAATGACTAAACACAGATAAATTTTGGCATGGGAAAGTTCCCTGGGAGAAATCACCTCACCAAGAGATCCAGAAATAATATATTTAGTGTTTTATAGTTAAAAAGAAAATATTGCCCAGAGTAAAATCTGTTGCTTCTAACTTGGCTTAGCTTATACTCTCGATCACGATTCTGACAGTCCCAATTTCACAGAAATGATAAGGGTTACATAGATATTTCAGCTCAATTTATCAAGAGCACTGAAACAGCGAAGAGATGAATGAATGGTGATTTATTCATTAAAAATGTTTTAAAAATATATCCTATTGCTTGCTGTGAGGTTTTGCTTCAAAGTTATGAACAAAGGAAAATACTTTCAACTTAAAATTCTCTTTTCCTTTTCCTTTTTCACTCCTTAGCCATAGGACAAATCTAATCTATTTCCACAAATATTTTTCTCTGGGTAAATAAGTCAGCATCTTCCCCAGATTTCCTCTCCTCTAGAGGTGGGGAAAGGGAATTCATCAGCGTTGTGTCCATTCCATCCCCCAACCCTCCCACACTGATGCTTAAAATAAGTGTGGAATCATTGTACCAGAGGCTCCCTCAGCCAGCAGGGTTTTGTAACAATGCAAGTGGAAGGCAGGCTCTTCTGGTTGCAAATAAAACTTCACTCTTTGTAATTTGTTTAACCATAGCCATTTTGTCATTTAAAGAACCTGAGGCTAGTCTGAGGCTCCTTTCTCTTGAAGGTTTCTGTGAATGTTCTCAATGGTTGTATTAGCAAAAACTCATTTAGTCAAAATGCCATATATCTTTTTGGAAGGAAAGAAAGCATTTTGTAAAAGATAAATGTTCCCTGAACATATCGACATTTTATTGCATTATTTAAATTCAACTGTATGAATCTGGACCCTAAGATTGACATTTATTTTGTCTGATTTCCCTTTCACCAGAAAGAGGAAACACTAAAGATCACTCTCCATGCTTTCACAATCAGCTTTCATATGGGTAATAGCTGTTGACATCTGCTTAAATTCGGGAGTAATTTGTTCCTTACATAACAGAATATTTCAGAAATCACCAGAGTACAGGAAAGAGTATGTTCCTCAAAAAGAAGGCTTTTAGTATGTGAATAAATTATTTAAACCACATTGCTTCCTAATGCCCAGAGACAAAGCTAAGGATATCGGGACCTAGGAGTGAATGAAATGGGCTAGAAATTTAAGGTCCCCAGGCTTCAATTAGAAAATACCTTGGGTACAATCTGTTATTTTGGGAGTGCTAAACTCTGATTTATGGTTAACACATAAGAGTTCATGTGATTTGACATTTTCAGGTCTTGTAACTGCAATGTATTCAAAAAAGTCTGTATAAACCAGTATTTCTTCAAATATGGTCCAAGACCAACAAAATCAGCATGGTATCTCTTGGCAATTGGTTAGAAATGCAAATCCTCAGCCTCTACCCTCTACCTGATATGGTCCAGAAATTTGTAGTTTAACAAGTACTCCAGGTAATCCTGAGGTATCCTAAACTTTGAAGACAACCACTCTTAGACAATATTCTTACTTGAATAATTTTCCTAAAGAATATGACCTTTTGCTTTTATATTGGCAATTTAAAACTGGTTTACCAGATAAATTACTTTTTTGTCTATTCCCATCACATGCATTCATAAACAAGTACCACTGTAGAAGTCAAGTGCAAGAAGTTTCAAATGAGCCATGTATGCAGACATTAGAAGGCCTATTTAATATTTATCTTATCTTATTCTAATACTGGTTCATACCACAGATAATTTGGGAAGCCTGAGGCAAGCATACAAATTGTAATCTTAAGCATCCTGGAGGATGGAGGCCATCTTAAAATGCACCAACTCCCATGAATGCAATTTACCCTCTAGTGTCTGTCTGCACCTCTGCATATACTATTCTTGTTGCCTGCAATGTCATTTTTCCCTTTTTTTACCTTCTTTACTCCTACTTCATTCCTCAAAGAAGCCTTTATTTATCCCTAAACTGGCATCTGGTCTTAACTTGTTCATAACAAGATGTGTTTTATGATTATTGTCTTGTCTCTCTACCCACTAGTTTAGATGTTACTTGAGTGAAGAATTGTCTTTAATAACTGTATACTTCAGTGTCTAGCACAGTACCTGGTTCAGTTTGACTTAATAAAATCTGACTAAATTAATGAATTAAGAAACTCTTTCCCAATATACAGACAACTTGGTAGTGCTTAGAAAGAAATTAAAATGTTAACTCTGCTTTTAAATATCACAATTTCTTTCTTTCTTTTAGTTTTGTTCATTAAAGAATAAAACAGTTCATAGATTATATCAGCAGTGCACTGTGTTTTAGACAGAATATTCAACAGATAATCAGTGAGGGGTTAATAGTCTCCTAGGAGAGCTAATTTCAAGTGACTTTATTTATTTATTGCAGAACTGTTAGACCCTGTTGTTTCATTCTATAGAACAGCATTTGTCTACATCAGGCAAAACGTACATACCAGGAATATTTCACAATATTAAGTAGTGAGAAAGGTAATGAATATTTCAAAAGAGCTGAATGCAGGGATATAATCCCGGGACCTTGTAAGGTACTTGAATGGATGAAGGATTAATGGTGATTCTTTGGAAGCTAGATAAAATGCAGGAAACCTCAGTAGTCTAACAGAAATTAAATGAAAGGGATAAGTTTAGTTAGTTGAGACCAATTAATGAAGTGATGTGAATGAGCATATAAGACCAGTGACTATGATGTCCACTTACTAAATATGTTTGGAAAACATTCTATGGTGAATACTTAGAAATAACTTGCACAGTGAGTTCCAAAGTATTACAATGCAATATTGCATTTTCTTTCTTTTCTTTTCTTTTTCTTTTTGGTTCTTCAGCTCTAGTGGATTTGAAGACATCTTTCTTCCTGTCAGGTATGTGTCCAAATGAGTGTGAACTAATTGGCAAAATGGACATTTTTTTCAGGACACTGCACACAAATACTAATGGGTAGGAAGAATTGCCAGTGCTGTTTCTGAGGTCATCTTGGAAAATATGCTTTTCTGAGGTCATCTTGGAAAAATCTGCTCTTCAAACAAATCTAAGACCAAATTTAGAAAGTTGTCTATTGTCCTTACCTAAAAGAATAGTGTCGGTTTAAAAGATGGAATGCAAATAAGGGCAGCCTGTACCAGAGGGCTAGTATTCGCAGGGAATGAACTACCAAGTTTAATATTTCCAGCTCTTATTGCCAACATTCTTGGGTGATAAACTTGAGAAAGCAAAAGAAGGAAGAAATGATTATGTTGGAAGGAAAGCAGAAAGTTCTTGTGTGAATGCTAATGCTAAAGCTAAGACTTAAACTTTTTCTGTTAAATCAAAGACAGTTTTCTTATGCAATACCTGCCAAGAAGAATAAGAATTTACCTCCTTACATTAACATTGGAGAAATGAATACTTTTATCAAAAGACTGGTTACTCATTGTATAAAATGTCCTAATTTGAAATACAAATAAGTATTTCAAATTAGGACATTTTATACAATAGTCCTATTCCAGTGTAGTAAGACAAATCTTGATCCTGGCCGAATTTCATTAATGAGGAAGCTGGTCAATGCCACCATGTTTTTCTCCATTACTTGTGTGAACTACTCTTGGTAAACTATGGCATAAAACTGCTCATGAAAGTCAACAGTTAGGTTGTGTTTAGCACTATAATCTTCCACACTGTAACTTAGATATCTCAGGAGATTAGGGGTTGAAAATTTAGCACACTTTTTTTGATCTAAGCTCTTTTGATCCAGGCTCTAATATGTTTTGGAACATATAAACAAAGGCAGACATAGCAGTTGAGGTTGATGTATTAAATATCAAGGGAGAAGAGGGGACAGAAAGAATTTATGGGTAAGGGAGAGGAAATTTTTTGTACTAAATGTGTGATTTCATAAAAATATTATAAACAAGGAACTGTAAAATAAAAACTTTGTATGAGTGTGTGTAAGATCAAAAGGATTTATTATTTATAACTTTATCTGATCAAAACACAGAAGCTCAATGACTTTTAGAAAATCAGAATTTGACTTATTCCATAATCTAACATGCCTAATATACTATAAATGCATTTTCTTTCTCAGATTTATTCCTTCGGTTGTTTTGAGTTGAATTGGGGTCCTCTTTATAAACCATGGACAGCTTTGGGAAATGTGACTGCTGTTTATAGAACACCACAAGCCTACAGGGTACTTTCATCAGAACTTAAATTAGACTGAAACTCTTACTTACAATATCAGTTCAGGGTTCCTCTTGAAGGAAGGGAGGAAAAGCATCATGGCTCCCCACACTATGTGTTTGTAACATTAGAAAATGAACAGAAGCTCTAATATGCATTCTGATTGAATGAAAGAGATAGGAGACAAAGAAAGGAAACAAAGTAGATTAATGGAGTGTAAGTTTCCTCTCTCTAAGAAAATGCAATATGACTAAATTACACATAACAAAATTGTTGCAACAGGCTTATGTGTAAGTTGTTCACAGGGGAAACTGGAGAATAGGGAACAGACAGGCACCCAACTGTGAGAGTTCTTCCTCTGGAGTGTGTGGAAGGCAAATGGTAAAAAGTTATATGTAAATGTAAGATATGTTTTTTGGGAGTAGAGGATGAGAGTTTTTTGGGAGAACAAGGAGAAAGAATTAGGCTATGGGAATGTTAGGAAAATAAGAAATGGTAGAGTCACAAGTGGGAAAAAGAGGAAAAGCACTAAAGGAAGAGATGGGTGAAGAGGAGGAGGTAATGATCAAGCTTACCCACAAAGTATATTTGTGAATATAAAAGCATTTTGCTAATCAGTACAAGGCAACATTCTTTGTGGGGTTAAAGAGAAGATAGTATGTGCTTTACATACATAAATAGACTTTGATGATGGCAGGTCTTTAATTTGAGGCTTCCAGTTGAATATCTCCATGTACATCTAGATGGGACTGCAGAGGGCTATTGAGCTGAGAAAGGAAGAGAGGGTGAAGACCACAGGTCTTTAATAAACTTCAGTCCTATTATGGAAAAAAGCTTCCTTGAACCCCATTGAAAAATTTTTCACAAGCCTCTATTTCCAAATGCATCTGGAAAGTACTTTAACAAAAGCACCATAACTAATCCATATGAGATGAGGCTCCAGTGAAAATTCAACGAATGTCCATTTATCAGAGAACAAAGATTAAAACCTATGTTCAGCGTCTTAAATAAATGTTATGTTAATTTTATTAATTCTAGGTTTTAAATTTTAAATCACTAGACTTGTAATGATAATTGACTTGGGGGAATGTATTTTGCTTTCTGTGAAGCAGAGTGATTATCATGTATCTCTCTCATCTGTATCCCACCTCACACATCTAAATAGGAATACTTGTTATAGGCTTATATGTAAGCAAATTTCAGAGCTGGCTTTGGAAGAACAAATCTTATGGACATAATTTATACATCATTGGTAAAAATTGGGCGTATAAACTCAGCATTTCCATGGCTGTATTCCAAGGATTTGTAATTGTTTTTAGCACCACCATGATCATGAGGCAGTCAGAGCAACCATGGTCTGTTAACATTCTTAGAGGATATCCTCTTAGAAACCCCAGAGGTTTGTAAATAGGACCTGCCTTTGTATTGATGGCTGAGTATTACAGGTGATTTTTAAGGGCAGTGGGAAGAACTCTTCTGCCTCCAAATAGCTCCTGTACCTTCAGGTTGATTTTTGAATTATCTTGGGAGATTGATGCAGGAGGATTACAAATTTGAAACCAGCCTCAGAAACTTAGACCCTATCTCAAAATAAAAATACAAATGGCTGGAGATGTAGCTCAGTGGTAAAGCACCCTGGGTTCAATCTCCAGTACCAAAAAGAAAAAAAAAAAGTATTTGGCTATGGAAAAGGGTTTGTTTTTGTACCAGGGATTTAACACAGGAGTGCTTTACCACTGAGCCACATCCACATCGCTTTTTATATTTAATTTTGAGACAGGGTCTCACTAAGTTGCTTAGGGCCTCACTAAGTTGCTGAGGCCAGCTTTGAACTTGCCATCCTCCTGCCTCAACCTCCCAAACTGCAGGGATTACAGGCATGTGCTACCATGCCCAACTTAGAAGACTTTTCAATTCACATCAAGTAAAGAGATTTTTTTAAGAAAAAGTTTTAATATGTCTAAGGCATAAGTGATTCATACTAGACAATTTAGTAAGAACAAGTGAGTATGGAGACAGCAAGAAGTTACCTGATCTAAAATGATGAAAAAGGGAATATCATATCTGAGAGGGAATGGACACATTTGTTACAGTTTTTACTAATCCCTATAAGAGTTGAGCTTACTCAAAAGCCAACAGTTTATTTTTAAATAGAAAAGGGATGTTAGAATAGGCCAAAAAAGATGTAATGCTTGGAAAAGTTAATGCTGAGTATACTTTACTGTTATGTTAGTTAAATCTGATAATTTTATAAGACCTTAACAGAAATCTGAGAGCAAAAACCTGCAATACATAGATTCTTAAGATGTTTCCTTCCAAAATGACTATATTGGTCATGGCACACAATGCCCAGTATACAGCCACAAGATGAATAAAAGATGATTTTGTTGTAAAGGCTTAGAGGTGGATATATGACATGTATATAATGGTGTGAATTTGTACATAATAATGAAAAGTAGTTCATTTTTGAACGCTGATAATCCTAACACTTATGAAAGAAGTACTTAATGTTAATTTTAAAATTTGGACAGTTTTTATCAAAGAAAAAAGACACATTTTCTACTCCTGGAAGATCACAGAATTAGACAGCAATCATACTCTTTTTTTTCCCCTGGATCTTGTTGCTTTTCATCTTTGCCAAACCTTAAAATCAAAAGTACCATAAAAATGAATTTTAATGTTTTTCTGTGAATAGCTATGTCATATTTTATAATTAGGAAATAGAGTAGTTGCAGGTGGGGTAAGGGGATATAATATAATTCTGAGCAGTGTCCAGGAAAAAAGTGCAAAAAATTATGTTGAATACAGATTTGCATAGTTTTAACATCTGTCTTTGAAGACTTATATCTAGCCTTGCTTCAGGAGGGGAACTATATCAGATATCTCTTTTTTATTTATTTTTATTTGTAATTTCTAGATATACATGACAGTAGGGTATATCAGATAACTCTTAAAAGTTATTTCCAAGTTAAGAGTACTCTCTTACTCAGGTACTTTTAAGTGTTTCACAATTAAGAATTGAAAAATGGGATAAGGAAGACTCTGGGAAGGTTAGATAGCTCTCCTCAAATGTGCAAAATGTTGGCAAGTAGAAAAGAAAAAAGCTTTGCATTAGTTCTAGAGGACTGAGCTACAATGAAAACTTTAAAGTTACACAAAAGACTACTACATCCAATACAAGTAAGAAGTAGCTCACATTTAACATTGTCATCATCATGAAATAATTTGTTGATATTCAATGCTATTTTCTTGAAATTATAGAAGTAGGGCCTTAAAGATTGTCAATCAATGATGTTGTAGAAAATACTAGCGGATGGGAGACTGAAGTGGGTGACCTTTCAGATTCTCTTCCAGAACTAAAAATGAAAGGGAAGGTGAGAAAATGTGGTATTATCTTAGGCTGGGTTTCACAAGGAAAGTTCTTAGGCAAGAAATTAAATGCAAATAGTTTATTGGGGAGGTGATCCAAGGAAGCATCAGTAGGATTGTGGTGTTCTGAGTTTTGCTGAAAACCTCTGGAACACACCTCAGAATTGTCCTACCCCAGGGCTAAGGGAGTAGGAGATTCTGTCCTCCACTCCCATCCCTCATTGGCTAGAGACAGCTCTTTGAAATATTAAATCCCCAACATTTCTAGAGAGTTGTGGTTGTTTGAAGTAGCATATAGTGGGTCTGCATAGAATATTTGGTGCCAGAGGAATATGACAAGGTGGGTATGATAGTATCTGCCATAGTTGTAGAGCATGGACTATAGAGTTAGGCTGACTTGAATTTGATGCTTACTTTTTCCTCTTGACTCTATGTCTTCAGAAACTTATGCAGTCTCTCTGGTTCTTTTTCCTTATCACAAGGTGGTTGTTGAAATTAAATAACACATTGGAAGCATCTAACCTGTAGAAGGAACTAAAAAGGTACCTTTTATTATTTTAATAATAAATATTGCTGCTCATACATAAAATGATCCCAATCCAAAAATAGTAAGGCATTAATGTCTTAAATGTTGGCAAAAGACTTTTACAAGTAATACAAATAGTAAGAAAAAATTAAACTACCATAGAATTTAGTCAGAAATTGTTTATATGTATACAATTTATATATGTAATATATATAGTTATATATATATGTATGCAAATATTTAATATTTATTATTTATCAAGAAAACCTCTGTCATTTCTAAATTCACAATGAACATAAATCCCTATGTGTTCTTCTGATCTCTACTCAAGCAACATTTCCTCTATGCCACCACCTTTGTAACTATGAGGGATAGAATTATTTTACAGCTAGACTAAAATAGTCCTATGCTTATTACAGAGTTGCCTGGATATCTGACACTGACTATTGACTAATGATTTATAAGATGAGTTTTAAAGTTTGAAATTCCTCTGGTGGCACCCAGGGCCAGTTTATCAATGTCTTACACCTGTATAAACAAACAGTCTGGCTCTGTAGCATAACCAGAGAGTCATAAAAGGCTCCACTGGAAACTTTTAGAGAGCTCTTCCCAAAACAAGATTCATTGCACAAGCCTTACAGATCTTTGGACACATTATAAGAAAAAACTTGGAGAACTTCATTTGGAAGACTCTTGGGAGTCTTGAGAATCTGTTAAGCTATCTAATCCTGTTTCAATCCTTATGTGAATACTAATCACAGCATATTGTATTTGGCTGTCTACTTAAATGTCTTCCATACTAGATGTAAGAGTTTTTGAGAACAAGAATCTTGTGTGCATTTTATTTACCATTATATTTTAATTCTGAAAACAATGCCTATAACACCATGAATAGGTGAAAAAATTGTTGGATAAAATAAGTCAATACTACAAAATACATTAGGAATTAATATCATGGAAAAGTCTAGATGTTCATTAACTTAAATCACAAATGTTCATTCAATGATTTTATATGAAAAATATTATGATAAATGTTATGTGGGCTACAGAGATGGAAACCACAGTTTTTCTTTCAAATCATCTATGTAAATTTTCAGAGTAAGCATGGTTTCTTTGTAGTCTGCATTTAATAATTTTGATATATAAACTCATATGGATCTATTTCCATTGTGTATTGATTCTGCTAGATTGTGCTCATGTGTTCTGTTTTCTTTGGATGCCTGGTTGTCCTTGGTTAATTGCCAGTTATTGTATCTAAACCTATTGTAAGAATAGCTTAAGTCCTAGGACTAAAGCATTTTCCTTTGGCGAGAACTTACATTACTTTCTACCAGGTGCTTGGAGTTACTTTCAATCCAAGTTCAATATTCAAGTTCAATGGACCACAATGGTGACATGATTCCAAGCTAAAAGACCACTTAACTCTTCTCTGAGGTTGTAGCTCTTTGGTGTCATAGCTTTTTTGCAAGTATTCTTCTAATAGATTTGTATGGGCCATGGTTTTGATCTTTTGCCCCTAATCCTGTAAGCACATCAGAGTAAATGTTTGTTTGGTGGGGTAGTAACCTGATACCCTCAGAATGTAAGTGGCTTCTTTGTGTACTTAACTCTCTTGTTTTTTGATTTTACTTTGCTATCCATTTTTTGTTCCTTTGAAAGAAATATTTTACAAACCTTCATTCAATGTCTTTAGTTGTTTGATTGGCCAAAACAACCTAGTCTCTTATTGGAAATTGTAAATCTCTATCCAGAAAACTATGTGGTTATTAAATACTTTGCAAATAAGTGCTTGTGGGAAAGAAAGATGCATCCAAATAACTATGGTTCAGGGTGTGCTAAACATCTCCTATAATCATCTGCCTTGCTTACCTCACTCAAGTCACATGAACCTCTTATTCTTCCTCATAGACACCAAGGCTATTCCTGTCTCAGGGCTTTGAAATTGTCTTTGCTCTGTCTAGAATCCTCTTCTAGATTTTTTTTGGTATCAATTAGAACTTCTTGTAAATTCCAAGTCCTCTTGTTGCTCATCTTTCCTATAACCAAAAGAAGCTTATCTTTCACCCTTTCATACATATTAGTATCTCCAATAATGAGTAGAAAGAGAAAAATGAAAGTAGATGAAAAGATAAGACTCATAATAATTAATTTCAATAAATAGCAGGAGTGATGAGAAGTAGTAGTAGAGGAAATTAAAATTAACATTTGAAAGTGAACTCTAAGATTTTCTATGATGGAATGAAAATCAAGAGGCTCCTAAGATTTGGCTCTGGTGCTACTACTATTTCTTTTGCAAAATTAGTGGGTTGTATTTCTAGACACATTTTCAGCTTTAAAAGTACTTGATTCCTCAATTCATAGTTTCCAAGGGCTTAAAGTTAGATAACATCAAGCATTTTCAATGACTTCAGAATATAAAAATCTGTGTATATGAAAGATTCTCTTAGGTATTTATGTCTTATAACCATAAAACAATCCTGAGATATTGTATTTACATTATTCAGGGATTCTGAAATATTCTAAATCAGTATTTTTAAAGAAAGGTGAACATGTGAATCAACTAAGGTGTTTTTTTTTCAAAGTATATGTGCTTGAGATCTGCCAATACTAGGCTGAGTAAATGAGATTCTCTAGATATATCAAAATGGGTTCTTCCAAATCAGATGTTAAAATGGAGTTTGGGGGTACAAGATGTTTAATAAGGGTTAATACCTGTAAAGGGATGGGGGAAGGAATGGGATCACTCAGAAAGAGGAACATTACTACTATACAGGTGAGACAATCCTCAGCCAATGCAGCAGGGATCTCTGGAGTAAGAATAGCTTTTTGATGTCCCACATTGAGCTAGAATGGCCATTATGCCTCTGCCTTATGCAGTCACTGGCTGCTGGCTGCCCTAGGAAGAGTGTGACCTAATGCCAAAGATCGAGATGCAGCTAAGGCAACCCCTGAAGCTAGAGGCTGTCTTCTAACTGAGCAGCTTGTAACTGAGCAGCAAAACCTTTCCTGAAGGTGAATCTGTGCAGTACATCTACCATACCATGTATGAAGTTTAAGAGTATGGGTGAGTTAATAAAGGTCAATGAATTCTGATTCATACTCTGGTTCAAAATCATTGCTCTAAATAATTTCATATCACTTTGTAGATAAGTAGTATATATTATATACCGTAGGCTGTGTTATGTCAAGAGCCATTAGAAAATAACCTCTAGAAATCTTACTCTCCATTCCAAATACAAAAATATGAGAGAAAACCTCTAATGCAGTCATAATTTAAATCACAGCTAATTCTTAATAACCAAGTTAAATAGCTTGATTTAAAAATAAGAAATACAATACTGTGTGTAATAACATTCAGGATGCCTTTGTCTTTAAATTTGGTGTCAAACTGAAGTTCTATAAAATCCTTTGAGCAAGATGTCAAGGCTACCATCTAAGTGAAACCTTCAGGTTGAGAGGATTATGGGCATCCCCCTTGAGGTTCCAATAGGCAATAAAATTTCCTGAAAATCACCTATACTAAAAATTTGAAAGGTAGGGAGAGATTACACAGGTACTCATGGTGACTACCTTAACCCTACCCTACTTCTACACTTACCCCGAAGGTGCTTATGGTAATCATAATTTCATTTTTTAACATCGTAGCCCTATACCCTCTTATTATTGTACCAGATAGGTATTAATGTAGAACAAATTGATCAAAACTTTGTTATTTCCCATGAAACTAGGGTGACCTGGAAGTTTTTTATGTTAGTCATTTTTTCATCACTATGACAAAATATCTGAGAAAAGCAACTTAAAAGAAGAAAGCTTTATTTTTGAATCACGGTTTCGGAGGTTTCAGTTCATGGTTGGCTCCATTGTTTCTGAACATGTGGTGGGCAAGTTATCATGGTGTAAGGGCATGGTGGAGCAGCAAAGTTGCTCACCTCATGGTTGCCAGGAAAGAAAGGGTGGGATGTAGGGGCTGGGGACATGACAGGGTTCCCAAGGGTACACTTCGAAGGACCCATTCCCTTCAACTAGGTATACTTCCTGATGTTCACACCACCTCCCGATAGTGCATTCAGTTATGAATCCATCAGAAGATTAGTTCATTAATGAGGACAGAGCCCTCGTGATTCAATTCTTTCCCACAAACCCCTCCACTGAACATTGCTGCACTGGGGACCAAGCCTTCAATACTTGAGCTTCTGGAAGAATTCTTATCCAAACTCTAACAGTTTTTTTTTTTTTTTTTAAATACAGGTTAAGATCCTTTGATATAGTCTTGGCTCTATCATGCATCAATAGTTAGTTAGCAGATTTACTGGGACTGACTGATCTAGGATGGCCTCAACTGGGATGGCTTGGTTCTTTTTCATGTGGTCTCACATTAAGCAGACTAGCTTGGACATAGCAGGATCCAAGAAAGAAACCAGATTCACACAGTCCTCTGCTATGCTTTGCTTTTCCCCTTCCTCTCCTCCTCCTCCTCCTCCTCCTCCTCCTCCTCCTTCTTCTTCTTCTTCTTCTTCTTCTCTCTCTCTCTCTCTCTCTCTCTCTCTCTCTCTCTCCTGGGGATTGAGCTAGGGAGACTCTATCAATGAGCTACATCCCCATCCCCAGTCCTTTTCTTTCTTTCTTTCCTTTTTTTTTTTTTTTTTGAGACAGGGTTTCACTAAATGCCCAAACTGGCCTCAAACTTATGATCCAGCTGCCTCAGCCTCCAAAGTAGCTGGGATTACAGGCATGCACCCCATGGAACCTGGCCCACACAAGTGCTTTTCTAAGCCTGCCTCTATTATGTTTGTTACTATACTGTGTCTTTAGCTAAAGCAAGTTACATGGTCAGTCCAAAGTCCATGTGAAAGGGCACTATGAAAGGGTATATATACAAGGATACATGAAAAATTTGGGCTATTATTAAATTAACCTACCAAACAGTACCAAATATTTACTGAAATCATGTATCCCAGCACTATTTATACATGTAGTATGCATGCCACAAAAATCTATTGCTAATAATATGCTAAATAATTGAAAAGCATTGTTGTTTTTATCAAAATTATTCTCTGATTAATGGTTCCTTCAAGTTCCTTCAAATTGCTTTCACTGAAATGGTATTGGCAGAGACTGTAGTGATTTCTTTGAGAATTTTTTTTTGATATTTATTTTTTAGTTATCAGTGGACACAACATCTTTGTTTGTACGTGGTGCTGAGAATCGAACCCGGGCCGCACGCATGCCAGGCAAGCGCGCTACCACTTGAGCCACATCCCCAGCCCTGTAGTGATTTCTTGACAACCCATTCTTTCCCATCTTCCTTCTCCATGTAGTTTCTTTTTTCTGTGATGTGGCTTTTCTATCTGTCCACAGACTTGCACATCACCTCCAATTTTTCAAAGAATAAATTTGACTAGGTGGAAATATTTTTAGGGTTTTATAGGAATTCCTAAATTCAGCTATGTTCTTGCCACTCTTTCTTTCTCCTTCCCTCTCTTCTCTTCACATGTTTATTTTACTTAAGATTTCACATATTCTTCTATTTGTTTATTTGTTATAGAAATATGGCTTATTAAGATAAAATTTCATACATTTGCCATTTCTATTTCTTCAATTATTTTAAAGTGTATTTGTTGCATTGCATAGAAGATCTTTGCAAAGCCAATTGGTAAAATAGAAAATACATGCTGTATTAATTAAAAGAATGATAACCTAATGAGACAACAGCTTTGATGATGAAATTACAGAATGACAAAAGATAATACTTTGAGCAATCATCGATGCTCTCAGATTGGCATGTTTATACACTGCTTAAGAGAGGATACAATGGTAACAATCCTTTTGGAAAATAATTTGGCAAAAGTATTGCAAAACATAACTATGTTTCTACCCTTTTATTGAGACATTCTACTTCTAATAATCTATCCAAAGGAAACATCTTGACATGCAGGCAAAGTTTGAAGAGGTTCTTTTGATATCTAATATTAATCACATACAAATTAATATTTCAGTCAGGCTGTAGAAATTAATCCAAAACCTATAATTTTCCCCATTTTCAATTGGTTAGATAAAGTGACTGAAGCCTTCAAAATCCATACTGTGTTCCATCTTAGGAAGTCCCATGGATACATAGTCCATGTTTCCATGTTATACATTTTATTCTCTTTCTAAACGGGTTTATATTATCAGCACTGGTTGACCAATAATTTGTTTAAGTTTGTTGTTTTGATATTCTGCTGCAAAGGACACCAATATTTTAGTCTCCAGAGCACTGGCAAACAATTCAGGTGTGGAGAAAAAGTTTGTTGGGATGATAGCTTCGGATTTTCCTTGGGGAACTCATTAAAAGCCTGAAAAAGGCTGAGAGTCTTTTAGAGCCTTGTTACACTAGCATTTCAACAACACTGAAATTCATTCTCCCAATTCTCAGGTGTCTAGGAAATGCCCTTATATGGATATATTCTATTAAGTCATCTCACCTTTCTAATGATGTGTCATGATCTTAACTCCAATTCTTCCAACCAAAACTGTTATGATAGATACAGTTGGAGGCTGGAGAAAGAAATGAAATCAGTGTTGAGATCAAGAAAATAAGCTGAAGTCAGACATACCAAATATAGGATTTGAGGAAAAACAGATGTGGTAAGTATGATATTAAAATAACAGTGCTCCTAGAAGCCAGGTACTGTGCTAAAATCTTCACACAAATTATTTCATTCATTTCTCCTAACCATCCATAGAGGCATGAGCTATCATTAACCCTATTCCACAAAGGATGAATGTCAACTCTGGTAATTTGACTCCTGAGCCTCTGCTCTTAGCCATGTGATAAATAATGAAATGAGTTTGAGGATGTAGATGTGATTGCCAATCCAGGATGAACAACTTCAGAGTCCAGTGTCTAAAGAGTTTCTAGGAACAATGCATTTTGGTTCATAGAACTAAAGAAAGCTGGTTACCCTCAGTGGCAGGAAGAACTATGTGTAAAAGACTCAAATGCTTGGCTGGACCTGCTGGTACCTCCTATAAGTATTATAGCCAGCTGATCACATCTCTATATAATCTGAATGAATCTTATTCAGCAGGGTGGTGGAGGATTCAGATAGGCATAAAGGAATATTCCTTCCCCACCAGCCTATGCTTTCCAATGCAAAATAGAGCTAACCATATTTTCCTTTGATTTAGACAATTCTAGAATTCCTTACACATCTTTAAAACCATTTGAATGTATAAGCAATTACACACTTAATGAAGTCAAGCTCTTTGCTTTGGAGAGCTTGAAATTTCATGTTTCAAAAGATTGAGAGCACAATACTAACACAATCCAAGACCCCAATGGATGTCTGAAACTGCAGCTAGTATTGAAGTCTACATTGTTTTGTAGACTTTATGTATTTATTATACACAGGAAAGTTTTATCAGATTCATTTCAGTCTTTTATATTCCTATTTCATCCTCCCTTTCCTTCATTCCCCTTTGTGTAATACACTGAACTTCTATACCCCTCCTGCTTTTTGTTGGGGATTAGCATCCACATATCAGAGAGAATATTTGACTTTCTTTTTAGGATTGGCTTTTATCACTATGCTGATTTTAAATCCTTTGTATACCAAGAAGTAGAATAACTAGGTCAAATGGTGGTTCCATTCTTAGCTTTTTGAGGAAGTTCCATATTCAGAGTGGTTGTACATGTTTGCAATCCCACCAGCAATGTATGAGTGTACACTTTTCCCCACATTTTCACCAACATTTGTCATTACTTGTGTTCTTGATAATTACCATTCTGGCTAGAGTGAGATGAAATCTCAGTATAGTTTTAATTTGCACTTCTCTAATTGTGAGAGATGCTAAACATTTTTTCATATATTTGTTGACCATTCATATTTCTTCTTTTGAGAAGTATCTGTTTAGTTCCTTTGTCCATTTATTGATTGATTATTTGTTTCTTTGATGTTAAGTTTTTTCAGTTCCTTGTATATCCTGGAAATTATTGTCCTATCTGAGATATAGGTGGCAAAGATTTTCTCCCATTCTGTAGGCTTTCTCTTCATGCTTTTGTTTCCTTTGCTATGAAGAAGCTTTTTAGTCTGATACCATCCCATTTATTGATTCTTGAGTTTACTTCTTGCACTTTAGGAGTCTCGTTGAGGAAGTCAGTTCCTAAGCCAATGTGTTGGAGCATTGGGACTATATTTTCTTGTAGTAAGTGGTGGGTTTCTGGTCTAATACCTAGGTCTTTAATTCACTTTACGTTGATATTTGTGCAAGGTGAGAGGAGTTAAATTTCATTCTACTACATATGGATTTCCAGTTTTCCGAGCACCATTTGTCGAAGAAGCTATCTTTTTACCAGTGTATGTTTATGGCACCTTTGTCTAGTATGAGATAACTGTATCCATGTGAGTTTGTCTCTGTGTCCTCTATTCTATTTCATTGATCTTCATGTCTGTTTTTGTACCAATACCATGCTGTTTTTATTACTATAACTCTGTAGTATAATTTATGGTGATGCCTCCTGCTTCACTTTTCTCCCTAAGGATTGTTTTGCATATTCTGGGATTATTGGAATTTTATAGGAATTACATTAAGTCTGTATAGTACTTCTGGAATTATGGCCATTTGACAACATTAATCTTACCTATTCAAGAATAAGGGTGATCTTTACATCTTCCAATGTTTTTTCAATTAATTTCTTTAGTGTTCTATAGTTTTCATTATAGAGATCTTTCTCCTCTTTTATTAAATTTATTCCCAAGTATTTTTGCGGCTGTTGTAAATGGGTTATTGCACCATGATCAAGTGGGTTTCATTCCAGAGATGCAACATAACACAAATGGTTCAACATAACACAAATCAATAAATGTAATTCATCACATCAATAAACTAAAAGACAAGAACCCCATGATTATCTCAATAGATGTAGGAAAACCATTTGAGAAAATACAGCATTCACTCATGTTTAAAACACTAGAAAAACTAGGGATAGGAGGAACATGCCTCAATATTGTAAAAGCTATATATGCTAAACCCAAGGCCAATATCATTCTAAATGGAGAAAAATTGAAAGCATTCCCTCTAAAAACTTGAACAAGACAGGGATGCCCTCTTTTTCCACTTCTATTGATCATAGTCCTATAAATTCTAGCCAGAGCAATTAGGCAAAATAAAGAAATTAAAGGGATATGAATAGGAAAAGAAGAATTCAGTGTTTGCCAATGACATGATCCTATATTTAGAATACCCAAAGAACTCCACCAGAAAACTTCTAGAACTCATAACTGAATTCAGTAAGGTAGCAAGATATAAAATTAACACCTATACACCATATATAACTTTTAAGTCAGTTAAAAGATAACTTAGGAAAACTACCCCATTCATAATAGCTGAAACTTGGGGAAATTTTTAAGTAAAATAAGAGTTACTTGAACACAAGCACTGTGATACCATGATTGCAACCAGGATAGCTAGTAACTTACTAATGGGCTGGTAGTTAATATAGTGTGGATGACTACACTGAAAAAAGAAATGATTCATGTCCTTGCTGGGATACAGTAGGATGGTGCAGGATTTTATTATGATACTCAGAATGCCAGGCAAGTTAAAACTTATGAATTATCTATTTATGAAATTTTCCAAATAATATTTTCAGATCTCAGCTAACTGTAGCCAACTGATACTATGGAAAGTGAAACTGGGTGGGAGGGCTACTGTAGTTATACTACAATTCATTAAGTTTGTATTTACTTAGCAGGCATGTCAACAAGTACTTCACAGTTAATACTCATAAAACCCTACTAAATAGATGTGATTAACCCATGTTTTACACACATATGACCTGAGACACAGAGAGGTTAAGTAACTTGCCAAAATTTCCACAGTTAATTGGAACTTGAGTCTCTCTGATTTCTAAGAGTCTACTACACTTACTGCTAGGCTCTTTAAACTTTAATGTGTATACAAATAACCTGGGGATCTTGTTAAAATCCTCCTTTAGTAGGTCTGTAGTATTGCTTGAAATTATGTACTTCTAACAAGTTCCTGGATATGGCTGATACTTCTAGCCAATTAACCATTGTTTGAATAGCAAGGTTTTATAGCTTTCCCAGAAAGAGCAAAAACTGACTGTATAATTAAATACTTCAGGTTAAAGATGAAGAAAAATTTTCCAAATGAATAAAATTGATTTTAATATAAAATAGCAATATCCAAACAAGTCAACTGTTGAAAGCATATTTACCTCATTTAGCCCATAAATGAGGTATAAATATTACTCCACTCTTTTACAGATAGGGAAAATGAGGCACAAAGTAATCAATGCATACATCTTGTATCTCAATCTCTTCCTATTATTTCCATATTAAATACTTTTTCAATGCCTAAAATTCTATAATAACAAATTAATTCCCTTGTTTCTGTTTTTTGATCATCCATGCACTGGGAAAAGTAACATACTGCTTTATCATGGCTTTTTGCCTTATTCTCTCTTTTATAATGAATGAGTCTCTTGGTTTCTCTTCAGATCAAGTACAAAATATAGGACTTGGGTTTCTAAAGAAGGGGAAAAGAAATGGAAAATAGAAACTAAGTCTCTAATGAAGTTTGGTACTACCTGCTTCAAAAATTGTTGTATGAGCCCCATTGGCTTCCTCCACACATTTCTAAAGCTGAAGCCAGTGGTAATTTCAAGATAAGTAACAAGATTAAGTTGTGGATTTATTAGCTATACAGTGATCACCATGGAGACAATCAAAAGAACTCTCACCATGGAGACCTCTTATCCCTCTCTGTCTGAAATTATCAGTACATAAAATAAACAGATACAGAAATGAATTTTGAGAAGAAGACTACAAAACAAGCAGGCTAGGGCCCTATAAAGACTGATGATGGGGCAAGAATTTCTAAGATTGGTCTTCCACAGTCACATGTTTTGAGTCTCACATAGTTTCTCCATAGATGAAGACAAAATTCCTGAGCTTATCTTAAGATTGGAAGACATTCAACTTGATAACCATTTCACCAACTTTAACCCTGTTATACAAGAAACCTCACATGTGGTTCTTTTCATTGTAGAAAAATGTCCATGGCAATGTGACTCCTAGCTTACTCCTCTGGGCCATTACACAGTGATGAAATAAAAATATACAATGGACCAGTAACCTTGACATAGTGGCCTTTTCTCAAGCAGCTCTGACCCCCTATAAGTGTCCTTTCAGAGAGTAGACTCCACAAAATGGAGCAATTTGGTCCTCAGTGGGTACTTATAAACAATCTCTATTTTGTATAAAATGAACATGGAAATAATATAGGTTAAGCTCCCCAGAAAGCAGTCTTTGAGATAAAGTTTAACATACAAAATATTTATTACAGAGTACCCTTGAGACATGAGGAGAAGGAAGCAGAGCTAGGAAAGTGGGAGAAGTTGAGATATAGGCAGGCCCAATAATAGCCTTATCTGACCCTAGAGAAAGCCCTGAATCTAGTATGGACCATCAGAGTTGTTCCAGGTTGCATCAAGATGGCCAGCTCTTTCTATCCTTGCATAGACTGGTCACTGGGTAAGAGATGTGATATTGGTCCAGATGGCTATGTATAGCAGAAGCAACCAGGAAGTGACTGACAGCTGAAGACTGCCTGCCAACAGTACTGTCAGCAGCTAAGAAAATGAGCTCATTACTGAAAGAGAATAATGGTGGTACATTGCAGTATCCATCACAAATAGTAATGGTTTCAGAGTACTAAGAGCTCCAAAGTTAGATAAATAAGAATCATTTTTTAAAATTAGAAAAAAAAGTCATTGTGGTTGATTAAACACTATCTGGGGTAGATATTAAGAGATTCTACTAAGTGTGAGAAATTTCAATGGCCTTGGTATTCAGAAAATTAAAAAGAATGCATTTTATCCTCTATTCTGAATAAAAACCAAATAGATTACTCATTTCAGTTTTACAGTGTACATATGTGTTTAAATGTCAGTGTGTATTTTTCCATTTTCTTAGTGAGTCAGGAAAGATGCAAAAACGTTTAACTAATGAATTACCATATGTGTAACATACTAGTTCATTCATTTAGCAAATATTTATTAAGCATCCATTATGTCATGATATTACACTAGCCTTTGGGTTTATAAAAAAAATAATAACATAGAATATGACCAGATAATTATGCTAAAACAAATCTTGAAAGAATAAAAGAGCAGCAGGAGAAATGGTAATGGTTTAGAAAATGTGAGTAGAAAGATTTACTTCTAACAAATTTCCTTTTCTATCTGACATTTGATAAATAAAAGATGGGCAGGAGCAGCCTCACCAGGGCAAGGGAAATGAAAGAAACAACCATAAACTTTGTTTTCCTTCAACTCTTGATTACATTTCTTCTGTATATTTGGTTATATTTTCTTAGGTGGCTGTCCTTCCTCTGGGAATATTAGGACTTCACTATCTTCTTTCATTTTCTGTGAAATGCAGTTCTATAATTAATAAGTTTGAATCTGCTTATTTTAAAAAATTAATTGACACATAATAATTATGCATATTTCTAGAGTACAATATGGTGTTTTGATAAAAGTATACAGTGTGTATTAATAAAATCAGGGTAATTAGCAAGGCTATATCCTCAAACATTCATCATTTCTTCATGGTAGGAACAATCAAAATCCTCTCTTCTCGCTATTTAAAAACATACAAAACTTTATTGTTAACTACAGCTGCCATACTGTGCAATAGAACACCAGAACTCATTTGGTCAATGGTTATGAATGCACTGGATGGTATCTGTGAACATGGGTAATTGAAGGTATCAATAGCAGAGAAAGGTGAAAAGTACATCCTAACTTTTAGTGAGAATGTAACAATTTGAAAAACAAAATATTCTCATCTCTAGCAATCTAAGAACTTCACTGAAATAGATTCCAAAATTGGGACGGAGGGGCTAGAAAAGTTTTTAAATTAAAAAATCCAGAGCACAGTTTTCTGTTTATGTTTGTATTTTTGAGCAAGTATGTAAATTCAGTAGGAAGCAAAACATCTTCAGTAGAGTATATTTCTTGGTACCCTAGGGAGTAGATTCCACCAAAATTTGTACCATCCAAAAGTGATATTTACAAAACAATCTCTAACAAAATTTTATTTATTTCTGCATGCCATACAAAATACATTTTTTCTTTCCTTAATTGAGTCCATGTACCTTTGATTTATTTTACCAGAGTGTTTTGTTGTTTGGTATTTATCCCACTTTTATTTTTATTGAATTTTAAAAGTTATTTTAAAGTAAATCTCCTTTTCTTTGTGAATAGTTCTAAAAAAAAACTGGCTCAATGGATTCTAACCACAAGATCTGTTGTGGTGTAGGCAGAAGCTGTGGTCTCAGGACAATGAGATGATAAAAAGTGGCTATAAATTTAGGGCCTTGGACGAACAGCATCAGAATCTCCTGGCACTCGTTAGGAATGCAGAATCTCAGGCCCATCTCATAATTTCTAAGTTATAATCTGTATTTTAACAAAATCCTAAAGTGATTTTTATGCATATTAAATCTTGGAGCCACTGAATACAGCATCTGTGGGAAAAATCACTCTTCTATAGTGAAAAAAAAAAGCCACAGAACTGAGATGATTAATTTTGTCCCCTAGGTCTCAATTCCTGGGCTAATTACATCGTATTCATTTTGGAATGCAAAACACAATTATCAAAGAACCCAAAGAATAGAGGGGACAAAAATTACTTTTTTAATTAAAATAGTAAATTAGTAATCTTAAATCTAATTGTACCAATAATTACATTAAATGTAAATGGGCCAAACACTCCCATTAAAAGGCAGAAATCATCAGATTGAATAAAAAAGCAAGACCCAACTCTAAATCATTTGCAAAAGATATTCTTTAAGTATAAAGACACAGATAGGCTGAAAGTTAAAGGATGGGAAAAGATATAATCTACAAACATTAAGCATAAGAAGTCTGTTATGGATATATATATATATATAATTTATTTGTTTGTTTATTTGTTTATTTATTATGTGATGCTGAGGATCAAGCCAAGTGCTTCACATTTACAAGGCAAGTGCTCTGCCACTAAGCCAAAACCCCAGCTCCTGGTATGGTTATATTAATAACAAGTAAACTAGACTTTAATTACTTCTTATGAAGTAATACCAGAGATATAGAGGACAGTTTTATAATGACAAAAGGGATAATCCACCCAAAAGCCACAATGATACTAAATATCTACATATCTAATAACAGTTTTAAAAAATGCATAAAACAATTTGAGAGAACTAAAGGGGGAAAACCAAATAAAAAACCATTGTTGAAAATCTTAATATCTCTCAGTGATTAATAGAATAAATATACACTACAAACAACATATAAAAACATAATAAATTGAAGCAATATTACTTTACTCTCCCAATGAGAAAATTCAGAGAGAAAACATCATTCAAAATCTGATAAGTTGATCAACACTCATTTAACTCAAATAATAAAATAGTTTTACCATGTGCTATGTGCTATGCAAAGTCATCAGTGCAAAAAAGAATAAGACATAGTTCTTGTTTGTAAATAATTTTTGGACAAGGTGAGGAAGTTTTATTTGCCTCTAATTATTTTGTTTTAATTGGGAATTGCTATCTCTAGTATGAGAAAATTCTAATCCCTTGTTTTGAAGGCATTGTTCAAAGTAGGTCAGGTTGTCAAGCTTCTCATAAATACAGCTCATAAAGGTTGGTGCAGCCATCTGAAATGGAGTCAAACTTTTGGAAAAGCTGATATGGAACTTTTCATTCATTTCATTTTCAAAGGGTCTAATTGGAGAAAATATATAAGAAATATATTACAGATGCAAAAAAAAATCTTCAAAACAGAACCAAAGAAAAACATTTAGGAAATGGTTTTAAAATGAGTCTGATAAAATGTACAAAATTTGAACTGTTTCCCCATGAAAAGAATGCAGCTGGAGGCAGCATTTACAGCTGTCAGGGAAGTTTAGTCAGGGCAAACTCACCCAATTTTACATCAATTATTATTATGTTATGGAATCTGGACAAAAAAAACATGAAAATATTCCTCTTTGCAACTTTGTGATTTCTTCAGACATAAAAGGCTATTTGGTATATCTACCACAACATAAAATAATGCTTCTGGGCTGGGACTGTGGCTCAGCAGTAGAGCTCTCTCCTATCACGGGCGGGACACGGGTTCAATTCTCAGCACCACATAAAAATAAAGGCATTGTGTTGTGTTCATCTACAAAAAAGATTTATATTCTCTCTCTCTCTCTCTCTCTCTCTCTCTCTCTCTCTCTCAAAAAAAAAAAAAATAATGCTTCTGAAATGAAATCTCCAAGTTGGTCACCATCAGCTGGCCAAACAAGTCCTGCTGCAACAGTTGAGTCTCTTGTCTCCACCCTGCACTCAAGCATGTGGTTGGTCAGTAACGGTGGTGACAACTGGCTAGTGAAGGGGCCAAAAGTTCAAAGTGGGGAACTCCAATCACATTCTTTGTTGTGGAGGACCAGAGTACTATTATGCTTTTCCAATACAGTCCTAGACAGCTAGTTTTCTGGTACTATACCTAAGTGTAATGAAGGTCTCTTAGCTGAACTATCACTAACAGAAAAAATCCATATTACATGTAGAAAGAAAACAAGCAATGCAAGTACAGCTGAATTGGAACATAAGGTTCCAAAATAGAGCGCTCTATTCTAAAGTATCATGTTTTCTAATTCAAATCTCAATTATTTCTCACTATGCCTCTAGTAAATTGGACAGAAATGTTATTTTTATTTTTTAGAAGGGAGAAAAGAGGCTAAATGACTTGCCCACATTTGCATAGCTTTTCAACAGAAAAGAAAGTTGATTTTTTTATTGCTCATCTTTCATCCAGGAGGCTGATATAATTTAACTTGCACAATTACACATTTGAACTAATTCATTCAACAGCTTTTTATTGGATTGTGTAATGATCTTTTTTATATTGCTTACTAATTGTTTCAAATATGTAGTTGTTTCACAAGTAATTTCCCCAACTAGATAGCAAGTACCTTGTGGACTAAGCTGGACATATTTTAGGTGCTCTATGAAAGATGATTGATTAATTAAAAGGAAAAATCAAATATTGGGAAAAGAAAACAAAAGGGGTGGAAGACAATTCATCAGAGGAGAAAGATAAATCTCTTAGAAGATACATGTTAATCATTTAATTCAGGGCATAATATTATAGAATGTTACACTTGAAGTGATGCCAAGAGGCAATATTACTTAACCTTTACCTAACCTTCTACCTATTAAGGAATACTTTCCACTCTTTGTTGGTAACTATTATGTTTCAGATATGAGGTGTTCCCCCAAAAGCTCCTCAGTTAATGAAGGAGGTAAATAATTAGATTATGAGACCTATAACTTAATCAGTGGATTAATCAATTTGCTGGATTAATAATTTGAATTGATAACTTGGTGGAACTGAAAGCAAGAGGAATGTGACTGGATGAAGTGGGTCCCTGGGGGCATGCCTTGGGGATTACGTATTTTGTCCCTGGCTTTTCCTGCTCACTCTCTGTTTCCTGACTGTCAGACCTGAACAAATTTCCTCCACCACAACCTCTGACATGATATTCCACAATCACCTTGGACCCAGAACAATGGAATTGGCTGACCATTGACTGAACCTCTGAAACTATGAGCCCCAAATTAAACCTTTCCTCCTCTAAATTGCTCTTGTTTGTTATTTTGGTCACAGTGATGAAAATCTAATTAATATCATAACCATCTAGTTTTTATAAAATTTTTTCCACTGATGTTGAGCTTACTATCTTGTCAATTTGTCCATCATGTCCATTGGTAGACTGATTCATTCTTCAAAAAGTTTTTGTTTATCAGTTCAGCAGTTATTTAGTGAACACTATGTTTCAGATAATATCTAGATGCCAGGGACATCAAGAATAGTTCATAGTCTCTCTCATGTAAAGCCCAAATAGGGATTGCTATTTGGTTGACAGCTGTTTTCCAAGTGTTCTTTCATATTGCTTTCATCTTATGGATCTCCCATGTTCAACTTGCAATTTTGGAGTTTACCATGATTATCTGCCACCAGCCAGTAGTGATGAAAAATGCATGAAGGATATGTAAGGGTATCTTAGGAGTCAGGCTTGAAAGTGATGCACATCACTTCAGCTCATACAGATCTTAGTCACCAGATCCATACCTAACATCAAAGGAGGTTGGGAATAGTTGTCTAGCTATAGGGGCAAGAAGACTAGAATGAAGGTTTTGTCATTGAATAGTAGTTTCTGCCATATACTTTCATTATAAGCATTTTCCAGATGAAACGAATAATGGCATTTTCCAAAGATCATGAAAATGTACAAAGTGAGCCAGGATTTGTACTTGGGTTGTCTGGCCCAATAGCCCACACCCTCAAGTTATTCTTAATATGTAGCCCTTGGATCAACATCACCTAGGAAAACATACTATTGGGCCTCACACCAAACCTACTGAATAGAAACTATGTGGGGGTACCAAAAAAATTGTTTTAATAAGCTGTCTCTGATTTAGACACATATTCATGTCTGATAACCCTTGTACTATTCTACATTACCTTTCATTTAAGGGCTTTCAGAGTATTTGCTAATTGGCCATTACTGTTGTTAGTGATGTCTGACAGTATTAATTGCCAAATAGAAATGGAAACATTTAGATAATTTATTGTTACTTCACATATAATAATATTATCTGTATTGCTTTAATTTAAAAATAAGCCCATTTCTATTATAGCATTGCCTTGTTTTAAGTGTTACTTATGCAACTGGTTTCTTACAATAATTTCTAAGCATCTAGAATGCACTTGTATCTCCCATAGTCCCTAGTAATTTACTTTCCAAATAGTAGATATTCAATAACTGTTGGTTTAATTGAATGGGAAAAAAATGGTACAATAACGTTTTTCATTAAATTGAAGATATATGGAGAGCAGCTGTAGATGCTAAATCTTTTCAATCATATTTTCCATGATTATTAAAAACTTCACAGAAAGGAAAATTTAATATCTTCATTGTAAATAGGTAGCAAGACTTAAAAACTGCTGTTTTCAGATATAAAATTTACAATGAGACATTTAAAAATTATTAGCTTGCATACACAACATTTTATTTTTCTTCCTGAAATATCTTTCTTAGTTAGTTAATTTATAATGTACACACCAAAAAGCATTGAAATATAGATTTCATTGTTGGATATTTCAAAGGTTCTAATGGAATTTTAGAATTTATCAGTAATATTGAGAAATATATATTTGATCTTGGACCTTGTTTCCTGACAGAACTCCCACAATTCTTGCAATCACCACAGACAAGTTTTTTTGTATGCTAATGAGTTGACTGATGGCTGGCAGCCCCTTAGTAGTTTCAGGATAAAGGCTGTTCACCTGAAAAAGCAAGGCCTAATTAGAAGGTTGGAATTTTTTAGTCCCACACACCAACATCCAGGGATGAGAAAGGGACTGAATGATTAAGTGTCACCAATGGCCAAAGATATAATTAATCACGCATACATAATGAAGGCTTGATAGACGTCTAAAAGGACAGTTTGGTTGAGAATCCAGATAACAGAACACATGGAAGTTCTAAGAGGGTAAAGCATTACTGGAGAGGACTTGGAAGCTCTGCATTCCTTCTTCCATACCTTGCCCCATGCAGCTCTTCATTTGTATACTTCATAATATAACTTTATAATAAATCAGTAAATGTAAGCAAAATATCACCCTGAGTTTTATGAATATTCTAGCACATTAGCTGAACCTGAGGAAGGAGTAGTGGGGACCTCAATTTATAGATGATCAATCAGAAATAGCAGTGATATCCTATTACTTGCAGTTGTGTTCTGAGGTGTGGGCAGTCTTGTGGGACTACTAAACCCTTAGCCCGTGGGATATGATACTGTCCCCATGTAGATAGTGTCGAAATCAAATTGAGTTAGAGGATATGCCAGTTTGTGCCTGCTGCAGAATTGCTTGCTTGCTTGGTTTATAGGGTAAAACCTTCATACATCTGGTGTCAGAAGTGTTCTATGAGAGCATAGTAGACAAAAATGAGTCTGTTTTTTCCTATGTACTTGTAATATCTAAAATAAATTTTAGTGCTTCCAATAATTATTGATTTTTCATTGAAGTATTTATCAAGCAGGAAGATATCCTTAAAGAGACATATTTTCAGAATGTTGTTTACATGGCAGTGTCTCATATAAATTTTGCTATTAGACGACACTGTTATCTTGTATTTATTACTATCTCCTTTCCTTTATTTACATAAACCAGACTACTGTGAAGATAACCAGAACGCATTTCACCATGAATATATGTGACAGCAAATAATCTTATCAGATTTTTCCCATATTTCTATCTTCAACTGAAAAATCAGATAGATAGAAGCATTTATCTATTGTTTTAATCAGCTTTTATGCTGCTGTGACTAAAGGATCTGACCCGGACAATTTTAGGGGAGGAAAAGTTTATTTTAGGGCTAATGGTTTCAAAGGTCTTAGTCCATAGAAGGCCAGCACCATTCCTTGTGGCTTGAAGTGAGGCTGAACATCATGGCAGAAGAGTGTGGTAGAGGGAAGCAGAAAGAGAAACTCCACTCGCCAGATACAAATATATACCCAAAGCCACGCCCCAATTCCCACCTCCTCCAGCCACACACTACCACCCCTATTAGGGGATTAAATCACTGATTGGATTAAGACTCTTACAACCCTATCATTTCTCCTCTGAACCTTCTTGAATTGTCTCAAACATGATCTTTGGGGGGACAAAAAAAAAACCCATAACATTTATAGATGGTGGATTTCACCAGTGCATTTAAGCATTTCTTTATAAATAAATCAAATATAATTCAGTATTATTGAACAAAGAGGGGTGACTCATGTGCTATTTTCCATGTTCTAATGGTTAACTAACAATTGTACATTATAGTCCCCACCAACCCACAGTCACTTTTACTAAAGGGATTTTAATAAACTGTGTGAGACCTTAATCAAATGCACTTGTAGGTGTAACTAAAAGAGTTTTCAAAGCTGTACTTCTAGGTTCTTGCTTTGGACTTTCTCTCATTCAAAAATAGTAATGATGATGACTCCTTGGGCTTTTACCATCTTCCTTTCTCTTGTTACCATTATTGACCCACATTATCCTTTGTAGATTATGAGATTGATCATAGCAAGTCTGATAATGGAACCAAGGGCTTTCAATTTCTGAATGTTAACCTGAACATGCCAACCTGACCCCATGTGAATTTGTTCAAGCTTCCCCCACTGGGTTGGCCCTCTTTTCTAGTAGGGTTGTTGGAAAAGTCTGTTTTGAATTTTCACTTCGGTTTCCATTCAGTATGCTATTTACTCATTCCAATTCTGTCTTCAGCATAACTTTCTAATACTTTAAAAGCACTTACACATGGCTCAAAATGATGCATTTGAAATGATATCTGGAAGACTGGAATAGGTGTGATATAAAAAGAGCTCATCCTTCAGCTTATACTTCTGAATGTTCAGAAATATACCTAAGCTGAGATGGATATATTTGTGGATGAATAATAAAATTAAAACATTAAAAATAGAATGAGGTCTGGCTTGGGCTTAAGGTGAGTGAGTGAATCATGTGCTTGATTAAATTAGCATTGCACAGAAGTGGAACCAGAAGGGGGGGTAGAGTATAACAGCTCTCTTCCCTCTGGGGTGACTTTTCCATCTGTACACTGCAGTCCTGCTACCAGATAATGAATGGTGAGAAATCCCAAGATGACAGGTGGCAGAAGAATACAGAAGAATCCCATTAGCCAACTCCTACAATATATATTCTGGTTTGAGGTTTTTTTTTTTTCTTAAAGACTACCTATTAAGAGAAATTAAATACAAAAAATAAACATTACTTCGTGATTCTTCATAGGGACAGGAGTACATTAAAGGTACTCATGGAAAAGTTTAAAGAAGTGAGAATACAGTTGTAACTTTTTAATGAAAATTTTATTTATCTTATTTGTAAAGGTATCAGGGAAATCAATCTTCTGTTTACAACCCATAAATCTGAGGGTAGTACTGGGATAGAGGTCGTGGCTAAGATTAAACTGATTTGTATACCGAATTTCCTAGCACACAGTGATTGATTCAGTGATGGTCCCATGATCATATAAAAGTCTATTAAACACACTGAGGCTATTCCCAAGGACTATAGAGAAAAGATAATCTTTACTGCTTTGCTTGAACAAGAGGCTGTAGAAGCTATATCATTACCCTCATACTGCTACTATGTGAAACCTCAGACTGATGCAAATAAAATATGAGGCCAGAGATAGTGAGATGGAGAGAAACCAAGTTCTTTTTTTTTTAAACCAAGTCTTAATGACACATTTTGAGCACTTACCCTGTTATGGTTTGGATATAAGGTGTCCCTCAAAAGTTCATGTGTGAGACAATGCAAGAAGGTTCAGAGCACAAATGATTGGGTTGTGAGAGTATTAACCCAATCAGTGAATTAATCCCCTGATAGGGATTAACTAAGTGGTAACTGAAGGCAGGTGAAGTGTGGTTGTAGGAAGTGGTTAATTGGGGGCGTGGCTATGGAGTATGTGTTTTGTATCTGGAGAGCAGAGTCTCTCTCTGCATCCTGATCACCATGATGTGAGCTGTTTCCCTCAGCCACACTCTCCCATCATGATGTTCAGTCTGACTCAAGCCCTAAAGAATGGAACCAGCCTTCTATGAATGGAGATTCTGATCCCAACTACAGAGCTGCTTGATTTATATTCATGTCTAAGTGAGTCAAGAAATTTGGGGGTATTTATAAAAGAATACCTGACCCCTGAATAAACTTTTCCTCCTTTAAAATTGTTCTAGTCATTGGCTGGGGCTGTAGCTCATTGGTAGAGTGCCACCTTGCACATGTGAGGCACTGGGTTTGATCCTCAGCATCACATAAAAATAAATAAAGATATTGTGTCCAACTACAACTAAAAAATATTTTAAAAAATTGCTCTGGTCAGGTCCTTTAGTTACAGCAGCAAAAAAGCTGACTAAAACATAGACATATTTCAACTGCCTATAACTAGTCCTGCATCTGGACTTTTCAATATATAAACCAGTAAGTTCCTCTAATTTCACTGTTGCTTATACAAATTTGGGTCAGGTATTCTTTTATCAATGCCCAAAAATTTCTTGACTCACTTAGACATGAATATAAATCAAGCAGCTCTGTAGTTGAAGATTTATTGATGATTATACTGGGTCCATAGATTTGGAGATTTATTTATTTAATAATCAACCAAGGGCAACATCAACTAATCTTTCAGAAAAGTGTGATTAATGGTCCAGAATTTTAAGTTATTTTATTGATAAATTTCCTGGATATCCATCTGCCAATTGGTTTTCAAGTAATTAAGACATGACTTAAGGTCATCCCCAAACTTTTAATTTCTGGTGTCTAGTGTAAGCATGATTCATGTAATTTTATGGCACAAATATTCTCATAGAGAGTGAAAAAGAGACAGAATGACAACATCTATTTGACATGGAATAAAATGAACAATCATCCTCCCTTTTTTGGGTTAGTATCCACAAATAAGCAAAAACATATGCCTTTGGTTTTGGGGGACTGATTTATTTCACTTAACATGATAGTCTCCAGTTCCATCCATTTACCAGAAAAGGCCATTATTTCATTCTTCTTTCTGGCTGAGTAATATTTCAATGTGTATATATACCACATCTTCTTTTCCATTCATCTGTTGAAGGGCACCTAGGTTGTTTCCAAAGCTTGGGTATTGTGCTGCTATAAACATTGATATTGCTGTGTCAGTGTATTATGCTGTTTTTAAGTCCTTAGGGTATATACCAAGGAGTGGGATCACTGGGTCAAATGGTGATTACATTCCAAATTTTCTAAGGAATTTCTATACTGCTTTCCATAGTGGTTGCCCCAATTTGTAGTCCCACCAGCAATATATGAGAGTACCTTTCTCCCCATATCCTTGATAACATTTATTGTTACTTGTATTCTTGATAATTGCCATTCTAACTGCAGTGAGATGGAATCTCAGTGTAGTTTTTAATTTGCATTTCTCTAATTGTTATTAGATGTAGAGCATTTAGATTACAGATGTTGAATAGTTTTTCATATTTTTTGGACCATTTGTATTTCTTCTGTGAAGTGTTTGTTCAGTTCCTTTGCCCATTTATTGATTGGGTTATTTATTTTTCTGATCTTAACTTTTTTGAGTTCCTTGTATATCCTAGAAGTTAATGACATTTCTGAGGCACTGGTGGTAAAGATTTTCTCCATTTTCTAGGATCTCTGTTCATGTTCTTGATTGTTTCCTTTGCTTTGAAGAAACTTTTCAAATTTTTCAAATTTCTATCATCAAACTTTTGATAATAGAAACCCATTGGATTAGACAAAGTGAAATGAAAAGAAGTGGGTGGGGACAGGAAAGACAGTAGAATTAATCAGACATAACTTTCCTAGCCTTGTATTTGAATACATGACCAGGGTAACTCCACATCATGTACACCCACAAGAGTGGGATCCTAAATAGAATAAATTATAATCTATGTATATATAATTTGCCAAAATACATTCTACTGTCATGTATAACTAACAAGAACAAATAAGAATTTTTTAAAATGTTAAATTTTGTAAAAAACAAAAAAAAGATAAGTCCCTCTGGAGGAAGTTTGAGGGAGATTTTGTCTCTTAAACACCTTTTCATTCCTTTGCTACATGTAATATATAAATATTACTTTTACACAGAAAGATTTAAAATAAAATGTACATTTTTAAAAACAATGAACAATCAGGATGTGGAATATCATAAGAAATATCTTCACTCCCCCAAAAAATGTAACTGGAAAAACTCAAGTATGATACTTAGGAATGTAAAAATGTAATTGAAAGAAATAATTTGCTAAAGAAATTCAACACTGACAATGGTTAAAATAATAACAATAAAACCAGTGGTTGTCAGAAGCTGGGGATGAAAGGATATAGGGATGAATGGGTGGATCACTGAAGAATTTTAGAGAAGTAAAAATACTCTGTATAATACCACATGGTAGATATATCTAATTACATATTTGTCTTAATCCATAGAATGTACAACACCAAGAGTGAATCCTAATTTAATTTATGGACTTTAAGTGATTTTAATGTGTCAATGTAGGTGCCACTTTGATCAGGAAATTGATAATAGGTAAGGCTGTAAATATGTGGAGGTATGGAGTCTATAGGAAATCTCTATGTCTTCCTCACAATTTTACTATGAACCTAAAACTACTCTAAAAGAATCTTTTTAAAAACTGTAACTGGGAACCCCAAGAATGAGGCTTTGGAACTTAACAATTTCATTGAGAGAAATGCTTTGTTAAACAATTAGAAATTCCTCTAAAATATTCAGCCTTTATTACAAGTTTGATTCTTTAGTTATTTCAACTTTAGTTAAATATTCTGCAGTAATCAATGTAAATAAAGTAGTAATATATGGTATAATAATTAGAGTCAAAATGAGTCTAAAAAATAAACATTTAATAGATAAATAATATATTTCTGAAAATACTGCATTGACTAGTGAATTTAAATTTTTGATTGGTTTCAATGATAAATGGTCAACTCTTATATTTAAGAAACTAGTTTCTATTGTAAAAATAAAGAAATATTAATGTTGCCCTTTCCAAGAGAGACAATAGACAACCATCTTTAAAATATTTCCAGTTTTCCCAGCACCATTTGTTGAAGAGGATATCTTTTCTCCAATGTATGTTTTTTTATGCCTTTGTTTAGTATGAGATAATTGTATTTATGTGTGTTTGTCTCTGTGTCCTCTATTCTGTACCATTCATCTACAAGTCTGTTTTGGTGCCAATACCATGCTGGTTTTGTTACTATTGCTCTGAAGTATAGTTGAAGGTCTGGTATTGTGATGCCACCTGCTTCAATCTTCTTGATAAGGATGGCTTTGGCTATTCTGGGTCTCTTATTTTTCTAAGTAAATTTCATGATTGCTTTTTCTATTGCTATGAGGAATATCATTGGGATTTTGATTGGAATTGCATTAAATCTGTATAATGATTTTGGTAGTATTGTCATTTTACTTAATTCTGCCTATGCAAGAATAAGGGAGATCTTTCCATCTTTTAAGGTCTTCTTTAATTTCTCTCTTTAGCATCCTGTAGTTTTCCTTGTAGAGGTTTTTCATCTCTTTTGTTAAGTTGATTTACAAGTATTTTATTTATTTTTGAGGCTATTGTGAATAGGGTAGTTTTTCTAATTTCTCTTTCAGAGGATTCATCACTGATGTACAGAAATGTATTTGATTTATGGATGTTGATTTTATATCCTGTGACTTTGCTGAATTCATTTAGTAGTTCTAGACGTTTTCTCATGGAAATTTTTGGATCCTGCAACTATAGGCACACTCTTACATTACTGGTGGGACTTCAAATTGGTGCAACCAATCCGGAAACAGTATGGAGATTCCTTAGATAACTTGGAATGGAACCACCATTTGACCCAGCTATTCCACTCCTTGATCTATACCCTAAACACTTAAAAACAGCATACTACAGTGATGCAGCCAAATCAATGTTTATAGCAACACAATTCACACTAACTAAATTGCATAACCAACCTAGATGCCCTTCAGTAGATGAATGGATAAATTGTGGTATATATTCACAATGGAATATTACTCAGCATTAAAGGAAAATAAAATTATGGTGTTTGTAGGTAAATGGATGGAGTTGGAAAATATCATGCTAAGTGAAATAAGCCAATCCCCAAAAACCATAGGCCAAATGTTTTATCTGATAAGTGGATGCTGATCCATAATGAGGGTGGGGGGGACCATGGGAGGAATGGAGGAATTTTGGATAGGGCAAAGGACAAGGAGGGGAAGGGAGGGGGTGTGGGGATAGGAATGATCATTGGAATGAGATGGACATCATTTTTCTAGGTAGATGTATGAAAATACGAATGATGTGACTCTATCTTGTGTACAAGAAAAATTTCTCCATTTGTGTAGTATGAATTGAAATGCACTCTGCTGTCATGTAGAACAAATAAATTAATTAAAAAAAGAAAAAAAGATATCTTTTAAAATATTTTTAACATTCCACCTTAAATAATTACATTACATCATTGTTAGTTAAGCTGACGTGTGGTACTTAAAGTTTTAGTGTATACCTTTTGCATAAATCTATTTTCTGAGTAAGAAAAAAAAGAGATAGATCTTGTAACCTTTAAGGTGCAAAGGCAGAGAGATGAGCCAATAGGTGCTCAAGATTTGACTATGACCACTCAACACACTACAGAACAAATATGTACTTACAGAGGAAAAAAAAGTCAAGGTAAAAAAATACTCAAAACTCCATTGTGATATTAGGATCCTCCTCAATTCAGAGCTCCAGGCAAGGATTGAGATTGGCAGATAATATGAAACTGGATTTCATGGATCCACATAGGGCACAAAACTCCACTCACAAAGCAAATATTAAGTCTAGTGTGAAGCTGAGCTAGCTTTAAAAGTTGTAGTTTCAGGAATGATAACTCTTGGTAGAGTCTAAATTGGTATTGAATACTGGAAATAAGTATTATTGAATACTGGAAATAAGACTAGAATTTAGGACAGAGAGTTTTAGAATTTTAGCCTGAGATTTCTGGCTGCACCCTTTGAGCCAGTCATTTAAGTTTCATGTTACTTTATTTGTTCTTATTCTTGAACTTTAAGTGAAATATGTTTTAAAGAACTTGTTTAATTATTCTAGACTTTTTTTTTCATGGAGAAAGTCAGATATTCATGTTTATTCATGAAGTTAAACAGAGAGTAGCCCACATGATTAGCTCAGTGAGAGCTATCAGATTCTCTATAAGGAAAGTAGACTAAGAGTAATAATGGTCAAATGTTTGAGGGAAACTTGTTCCTTCTTTATGGAGACGTTCTGTAAATCAAATAGCACTTTCTTTTTACCTGTCTTCCTAATTACCATACCAATAGCACATTTCAAATCTAATTTGAACCTGTCAAATATGTGACCCTGATGAATTCTTTTTTCTTCCTAAAATTTTCTTCTCCCTTGAGTTTTTTCCTATGCCAGTTTTCTTTCAAGTCTTTTTCAGACTCCTTTATGAACTCCTCTTCTTTTGCCTGATGGTTAAATGTTGTTTTTCTCCCAGGTTTTCCCAGGGTTTCCATGCTCCTGTCTTTATATATCTATATTATATATAATAAATACCAAATTTGTGACATTCTGTTTCCATGATCCTAGTTATTTAAATACCCAAAGGCTATGTATTATCACAAGAAAGACATAAAACCCTGAACCTTTACAAAACGGGCACAATTTGATTCTGTTGTTGTCATACAAGAGAGGTGGAATGGACTACCTCCACTTAAAGTTGCTTTAGATATTGACACTGATGACATTGTACATGTACCAAGTGGGTACCAAGAAATTTATTACAGGCATAATAAGACTTTCTGCAGAGAGCAGAGTAGGCTCCCACACAGGTCCAGCATGGCTGACTGTGAACTTTATTGCAGTTAGATGGTGAGGCTGGGGCTGAAAATCCTTTACCTGGGATGGAGCTTGCATGATTTGAACATCCTCTTGGCACCAAAGTAGGTAGTATTCAGGCTTTCTTATCAATTTGTCCAGATGTAGAGGAAGAGAGAGACATAGAGCCTGAAAGTTATCAATAGTCACACATCAAAAATGGAGTAATACTCTTTATTACAGATTCCCATCTTAATTAAGTCATAGTTAATTTAGATTTGACCATCACTTATATATGGAACCTCAAATACACAGCTTTAGTATTATTTTATTTTCTTAATTATTGAATTGCCATGTTGATATTTCTACTTAGATGTCTTATAGAGCTCTTAAGTCGACATGACAAAACTGAGTTCTTATTCCAACTTAAGTCAATGGTTTCTCAATCCACATAGTTTTCCAAATTAGAAATATAGGAAATATCCTAAAGGCTCCTCTTTTTCACCATTCCCATGCTCTTTTCTATTGGTCATAAGGTCCTACCAAAGTTCTACTGATCCTACCTTTAAAGACCTTACTGATTCATACCCTTCTCTTCTAGATTCTCATTGTACTACTTTAGTTTAGTCTCTAGTAGTTTTGATAACTGTATTATTGAAACAGCCAGATTCTAATGTCCACTGTATTATTCTCCCTGATATTCAACCCCTCACCTACTAAATTTACCATCTTGACCCTTATTATAAATAAGACTGTGCCATTTTACTACTTAAAATTCCTGATATTATTGGTCACAAGTTAAAGAACAAATGTCTTACAATGGCAGACAAAAAATTTCATGTTTAGGCCTTAGTTTATTTATTGGCCTTATGTAACTACTAATCCCCTGTCCTAACTCCCATCCTTTTACATTTTCCCTGACCTAAATCTATATCAAAATATTTTCAATACCTCAAATGACTTGAAGCCACCTTTTATCCTCATGGCTTTTTACGTACTGTTCCTTTTTGCCCCGAAAACACTTTATGCCCCTATCTTCTAGACAGCACTATATATATATTCCTCTACTCAATGCAAATAATGTCTCCTCTATAAGGCTTTTCATGACTTTCCCAGACCACATTGCAAACATTGCACTCTATATATAATGAGTATGGTTTATATGCTTAATAGCATATCTCTCCTCATGGTTATTGTATTTCCTAGGACAAACAGAGAATAAGAGCCTAAAATATGTGTATTATATATGAAAGAGCCTATAATATGTGGGGGTGGAACTGAGAAAATATAAAAATAGTGTAGTATAAGCATTATATCTATATTATAAAGTTGAATCAGACCATCATATTTAAAATCTGAGAAAATTGATTAGGAAAAGACTGAAAATAGATGTAAATCTTCTTCTTTTTTCAAATATAAATGAAGGAAATAGCTGTTATGTCTTAGAAACTATCAAATGATTGAAATGAGAATAATGTAAATGGTGTGTAACACTCATGTATCACAGCATTCTTGTCCCTCCCTTACATCCATAGTCCATAAAAAGAAATTACTTTGATTTCTGTCGTATGTTGCCTGCATCAATAATGAATACCATGGAAAGTCCAGAGAATGCATTCTATGCAAGAACTGTCTCACAGAAATCAAACTGAGGAGTGAACAATAGCCAAAGATGGAGAAATCTTCACATCTGGCAAGTCTGGGAAAAGAAGATGGGAAAATAAATCTCACTGTTTATCTGATTTCAAAAATGAAGTCCTAAAGATCACACACCCTAATTGTAGCTCTATTGTAATCCCCATAGGGTCTTTTTGTGTCACTCAACTAGACCTATCTGGGTTTCATTCTTCCCTATTAATCTTACTCATCCTTTATGATATAGTTCAAATACTACCTCCTTTGTGCAACACTCCCTGGTTCTCCGCTCAGCACTGATAACATAACCTACCCTACTTGCTCAGAAATAACTCTCTTTGTGTTTCAATTTAGCACTTTTAGCTAGATTCAGGACTAAGTTTCAGCTTCTCTAGAGCAAAGAACAATTTTATTCTTTTCTTCTTTGCTCATGCTAACCACCTAATGCAAGGCTGAGCTTTTACTGGACTCTCAGCAAATGTTTATTGGGTTAAACTAAATACATTGATGTTCAGGAATGACTCAATTCTAAATTTACTTTCTACCCAAATGATTTGTTCCTCTAAGGACAAGTTTTAAAGAATAAGGAAGTCTCAAATAGTCTCCTTTGAGCCTTGTTTGTACATGATAATGTTTTACTGAAATGGTAGCCCTGAATTCATACTTTTAAAAAAGAGTTTTTTAGTTGTAGATAGACACAATATCTTTTATTTATTTTTTATGTGGTGCTGAGGTTTGAACCCAGGTCTGCATGCATGCTAGGCAAGCATGCTACCACTGAGATACAACCCCAGCCCCAAATTCATACTTTATTAGAAAAAAGACTTTCTCAGAGGCAAAGCTCAGATGTTGCATTTAATTTGTTTGGGTTATGCTTTAATATTCCTTTTACTTTCCCATCAGTAAACCTTGATTCTTTCTGTTGGATTTCTTAAAAAAGACCTGCAACAGGTATTACTATTACTACCACTACTTATGTTATCCAGGCTATCTTTACTGCGGCTAACAAGGGTCTAGTCAAGTAGTCCTTTGACCAAAGAGAGAGCCATGAAGATAAAGCATACAGGAAGTGGACCTAAAATCCTGGAGTGTATGGAAAATGAAAAGGCTGAAATTTGAACAGAGAAAATGAACGATAAAATTGATGATGAGAGAAGACAATTTCTATCTTGACACTAGGATTACTGTATGTATACACATGGATGTATAACCAACGTGATCCTGCAATATGTACACGTGGAAAAATGAGAATTCATACCCTATTTGAATCAAATGTATGATATGTCAAGATCATTGTATTGTCTTGAACAACAAATTAAAAAGTTCATAAATTTTATGTATTCATTGGCTTATCCACTTAAAAAATTAGAGATTTTCCTAAGGCCATTTTGCAAAATGGAAGAAAACTAGAATTATTAATATGACTTAATACAGATAGAATGACTTAAGCAGCATTAGTTTTCAGAGTTATCTGCTACATTTTCACATCCATTACAATGATTTTAGCTACAAGTAACAGGAAACCCAATTCAAGATGACTTAAGCAACAGAACATTTATTATTTAACATTTTACAATATGTCCAGAGGTAAGGTGGCTTCATTCAATTGTGTAATGCTTTTATCATAGACCCATGTTCTGTATGGTAGCTCTCCTCAAGGTTATAAAATGTTTTCAGCAGTACTACCATCATATTTTGGTACATTGAAGTACAGAAGCAGAACAAAATCTTACATATTTTTGTTTCCCTATTTAGGGAAGCATCCTCTATTAAGAAGCATTTCACATTTATAGCCACATATACCCCACCCCACCACGCAAAAGTGACCACAAGATTTCCCTTTGTGTCTCACTTTATGTCTTACTGGTAATTATTGGCCAGGATGAGTTGGTGGTAGAATCACTGTTTGATTTTATTCACTCAAAACAACCACTGGGGATAGGGATGGACCAACCTTTTCCTGAAGCACTGAAGCATGTGAAGGAACCATAGAAAAATATACTGTTTGAAAGTGTATGTTGAAATATCATTTCAGAACCTCTTTCTCAGAATTTTGTCAGGTGGAATGGCATTATTTTTAATAGACATTGCTTATCACTGTATCCAATGGGGAAGAAGAGAGGCAAGCAGCAGTCATAATATTTATTAGTTTCTGTGGATCTAAGGGCTAACTCTACCATGCCATTTGTTCTAATGACTGCTGCATCAAGACAGGGAGGGGAAAGAAAAGAAACCAATCTATGTACAGAATTGTTTTATTGAGTCTGGTGACATTTATCTCCTCACAAAGATGATACATTTTTTAAAAAAACTTTGAATTTGTTCTTTTTAGGTATACATAATAGTAGAATGTATATTGACATATATACATGGAGTATAACTTATTCTAATTAGGATCCCATTCTTCCAGTTGCATATGATGTGGAGTTTCACTGGTTGTGTATTCATAAATAAACATAGGAAAGTTATGTCCGATCATTCTCTTGTCTTTCCTATTCCCATTGCCCTCCCTTCCCTTCATTCTGTTTTGTCTAATCCAGTGAACTTCTATTCCTTCCCTGCCACCCCAGAACTTATTGTGAATTGGCACCTGCATAGTAGAGAGAGCATTCAGCCTTTGGTTTCTTGGGATTGGCTTATTTCACTTAGCATAATAATCTACAGATCCATCCATTTACCAGCAAATGCCATAATTTCATTATTCTTTATGGCTGAGTGATATTCCATTATGTATATATACCACGATTTCTTTATCCATTTATCTGTTAAAGGGCACCTAGGTAGGTTCCATAGCTTGGTTATTGTGAATTGAGCTGCTATAAGCATTGATATGGTGTCACTGTAGTATGCTGATTTTAAGTTCTTTGGAACTTAATAAGGAGTGGGATAACTGGGTCAAAACGGTAGTTCCATTCCCAGTTTTCTGAGGAATATCCATACTGCTTTCCTGAGTGATTGCATTAGTTTGCAGTTCACTGATCATATTGCTTATTCTGTGAAGTGTCTGTTGAGTTCCTTTGCCCATTTATTGATTGGGTTATTTGTGGGGTTTTTTTTTTTTTGGTGTTAAGTTTTTTGAGTTCTTTATATCCCAGAAATAAATGGTCCATTTGAGGTGTAAGCTGCAAAGATTTTTTTCCCCATTCTGTAGGAATGTTCTCGATTGTTTCCTTTGCTGTGAAGAAACTTTTTAGCTTGATACAATCCCATTTATTGATTCTTGAATTTGCTTTTTTTACTTTGGGAGTCTTGTTGAGGAATTTGGTTCCTAAGCTGACATGATAGAGTGTTAGTCCTACTTTTTCTTCTGTTAGGTGCAAGGTTTCTGGTCTATTGCCTAGGTCCTTCATCCACTTTGAGTTGAGTTTTGTGCAGGGTGAGAAATAGGGTTTTAATTTTATTTTTCTGCTTATGGATTTCCAGTATTCCTAGAACCATTTGTTGAAGAGGCTCTCTTTTCTCCAATGTATGTTTTTGGTGCCTTTGTCTAGTATGAGATACCTTATTTATGTGGGTTTGTCTTTGTGTCTTCTATTCTATCCCATTGATCTTCATGTCTGTCTTTGTGCTAATACCATGCTGTTTTTGTTGCTATAGCTCTGTAGTATAATTTATGATCTCGTATTGTGATGCCCTGCTTCACTTTTCTCATTAAAAATTGATTTGACTATTCTGGGCCTCTTATTTTTCCAAATGAATTTCATTAATGCTTTTTCTATTTCTATGAAGACGGTCATTGTAATTTTAATGGGAATTGCATAAAATCTCTATAGTGGTTTTGGTAGTATGGTCATTTTGACCATATTAATTCTGCCTGGACTTGTGAGGTCTTTACATTTTCTAAAGGCTTCTTCGATATCTCTCTTCAGTGTTCCATAGTTTTCACTTTAGATGTCTTTCACCTCTTTTGTTAGATTGATTCCCAAGTATTTTTTGAAGATATTGTGAATAGGGTAGTTTTCCTAATTTCTCCTTCAGCTGATTCATCATTGGTGTATAAGAATGCAATTGACTTATGCGTGTTAATTTTATATTCTGCTACTTTGCTGAATATGTTTATGACTTCTGGAAGCTTTCTGATATAGTTATTTGGGTCTTCTAAATATAGAATCATTTTGTCAGCATATAGGGATAGCTTGAACTCTTCTTTTCCTATTTATATCCCTTTAATTTCTTTCTTTAATCTAATTGGTCTGGCTAGGGTTGAATGAAGTGGTTGGTTGAACAAAGGCATCCTTGTCTTTTTCCTGTGGTTAGAGATTTGGAATGCTTTCAATTTTTCTCCATTTAGAATGATATTGGCCTTGGGTTTAGCATATATAGCTGTTACAATGTTGAGGTATGTTCCTACTATCCATAGTTTTTCTAGCGTTTTGAGCATTAATGGATGCTGAATTTTGTCAAATGCTTTTTCTGAATGTATTGAGATAGCCATGTGATTCTTATCATTAAGTCTATTGATGTGATGAATTACATTTATTGATTTCTGTATGTTGAGCCAACCTTGCATCCTTGGGATGAACCTCATGTTCATGGTGCAATATCTTTTTAATGTGTATGTGATTTGCCAGTATTTTTTAAAAGAATTTTTGCATCTATGTGCATCGGGGTTATTGGTCTGAAGTTTTCTTTCCTTGATGTGTTTGTGTCTGCTTTCAGGGTGATGCTAGCTTCATAGAATGAGTTTGGAAAGCTTTCCTCTTTTCTATTTCATGGAATCATTTGAGGACTGTGGTGAAAGTTCTTCTCAGCTGAGAATCTTTCTGGTCCTGGGCTTTTATTTGTTGGTGGCTTTTGACAGTGTCTTCAATTTCATTGCTTGAAATTGATCTGTTTAATTTTTCCTTGTCCTCCTGATTCAATTTGGATAAGTCATATGTCTCTAGAAATTTGTCTATGGCTTCATAATTTTCTATTTTATTGGAGTATAGATTTTCAAAATAGTTTCTGTTTATCATCTGTATTTCAGTAGTGTATTTCCTTTTATATCATGAATTTTATTAATTTGAATTTTTTTTCTCTTTTTTCACTAGTTTGCCTGCCTAAATGTTTATCAATTTTACTTATTTTTTCAAAGAACCAACTTTTTGTTTTGTTGATATTTTGAATTTTTTTTCTAATTTCATCGATTTCGCCTCAGATTTTATTTTTTTCTGTCTTCTGCTTTCGGCGTTGATTTGTTCTTCTTTTTTTCAGGGCTTTGTGATGTAATGTTAGGTTAGATTATTTATTTTGTATTTTTCTATTCTTTTAATGAACTAGCTCGATGCAGTAAACTTTCCTCTTAGAACCACCTTCATAGCATATCAGAGATTTTGATATTTTGTTTCACTATTTTCATTTACCTATAAGTATTTTTTTAGTTCATCCCTGATTTCTTCAGCTATCCATTGATCATTCAATAGTGTATTAAAGATGTTGTATTATAGATACAAGGAGGGGATAATTTCATTGTTTATATGACAGTTCAGAGAGAACTTGAAAAAAGTTTACACTTAGAACCCAATAAAAAGTTTCTCGTACACAAAATACTATTTTTTAAAAATGAGAATATATAGATATTTTAAATAATGAAGTAATTTACATACTTCTAACCTTCATTAATAAATTTTAAATGGTATTATTTATTAAAATACATAAATAATTGAATTAAAATGATTCATCATATACCTGCTGCTGTGTACCCCAAATTCTTCAACCTGGGAACTTACCTTTAATTAAATACTTGAATAGAATGACTTGAGGTTCAAATAGTTTAACACCAAAAAGCAATCAATACATGGACAGAAGAACTAAACAGACATTTCTCAAAAGAAATACAAATGGCCAACCAATATATGTTTAACATATCGCACAAAGAAGGAAATGCAAATCAAAAATACACTAAGATTTATCTCATTCCAGTTGAAATGGTAATTATCAAGAATATAAATAATAATATATGCTGGTAAGGGTGTGGGGTAAAAGGTATACATTTTTGGTGGGACTGAAAATTAGCAAAACCACTCTGAAAATCAGTATGAAGTTTCCTCAAAAAACTAGAAATGGTACCACTATATGACCCAACTATCCCATTCCTTGTATTTGTCCAAAGAACTAAAATCAGATATTATAGCAATACAGCCACATCAATGTTTATAGCAGTACAATTACCCAGTATCCAAGTTATAGAACCAGCCCAGATGCTTGTCAACATATCAATGGATAAAAAACATTATATATATACATACACACACACACACACACACACACACACACACACACACACAATGGAGTTTTACCCAGTTATAAAGAAGAATAAAATTATGACATTTTTGTTAAATTGATAGAAATAGAAAACATTACTATGTGAAATAAGGGTCAAATGGTGTCTATCATGTGCAGAAGCTAGAGGAAAGGAAGAGGGGGGAAGAGGAGGGTATTGGGTATCATAAAGATATAGGGAAGATCAGTGGAATAAAAGAAGGAGATTGAGAGGGAGGCAGGAGGGATGGGAAAGGGGAGGAAATGAAGAATGAATTTGACAAAATCATGTTATTTGCATGTATAAATATATCACAGTGAATTTCACCTTTATGTATATCTATAAAGCACCAATTAAAATAAATAAACAAATGAGGGAAAGGAAAACCAGTAGAATAGAGGAAGGGAAATGGGGGAGGGAGGAGATGAGGGAAAATGGGGTCATTGGGAAACAAAATTGAGTAAATTAAATTCCATGCATGTATGTTTTTGTCAAAATAAACTCAAGTACTATATATAACTATAATACACTAATAAAAGAAAAAATGAATTGAGTTTACCTTCTATATTGTGAGAGACTTAGTATTTACCAATATCTCTAAGAATTTTCAGGGACCCAAGCATTTCTCCTAGTTCTCTCTTGCTGCAATACCTGCATCCCTTGGATTCTTCATTCAATGATGTCAATAGAAATACAATAAAAGCCATGTATACAATTTAAAATATTATAGTAGCCAAGTAAGTTTAGCAAGTGTAATAAGTTTTAGTAGCTTTTCAATCCAAATATGTCCAAAATATTTTCATTTCAACATGAGGCACCAGCCATAATCAAGTGCTCAATATTCATATGTGGATAATGTATACCTTCACACCTCATTTCTCTTTTTAATAGTTCATTATAGGTATACCTAATATTTGGGTTCATTTTGACAAAATCATACAAGAATGGAATATAATTTGTTCCACATTAGGTCCCCAGTACTTTCTCTTTCCCTCTCCTCCCACCTGTTCCCATTCTTCTGCTTTACTAATCTTCCTTCTATTTATTTATAATTTTTAATATATGCTTTATAAATATATACAAAGGTAAAATCACTGTGATGTATTCATATATGTATATAAAATAGTTTGGTCAATTTCATTCCAGTATTCCTCATATCTCATTTCTGTTTTTTAAAATTTTTTATCAGTTCTTTTTAGTTATATATGTCAGTAGAATCTATTTCTTACATATTTATACAAACATGGAATATATCTTATTTGCATTAGGATCCCAGTCTTTTTGATGTATACAGTGGTGAGACCCACTGTGGTGTATTCATATATGTACACAGGAAAGTTGTGTCCGATACATTGTAACGATAGGTTACTTTCTTCTCTGCCAACCCTAACCTAAAACACAAAACCAACTCCTGGTTTCCCAAAGCAACTATAACTATGGTTTCTCTGGTATTACACTTTAATGTAAAGCTTGAAGAGAATGGCAGATGATTACATCATTACACATCCTGCCCAACCACTAAAATTTGACTACTGGTAACCCCAATTTGTTTTGTCATAAAGAATTGCTCTCAGAGCACTTTTATATAGTCTATAGCATTCTATCAGGAATCTAAATATAATATTAATGGTAAAAGATCATGGACATCTTAAGATTAATGTGTTATAGAAAATATTTCAAAGAAAAAAAGGAAATTATGAGATTCTATCATTCTTCCCATCTCAAGGTCATATCTCAAGGGAAGACTTTCTTGACTTCACCAAATTAATATTAATCGTTATGGAAACCTGACTGAAATTTAGACAGTCAAAATATTTTACCTTGTAATAGCTATATATTTATTTACTTATACCCTATCTCATTCCCTACAGAATTTGAGGCCTACTTTATTTTTAGGTTATGACACTTTTATTACTTAATTATGTTTCTTTGCCTATTTAATGATAGCTCCTGATTGTCTCTGACATTTGCTCATACAGGAGCTCTTATCATTCATATCCAAATTCTTCTATCTACTGCTTTGGATGCTCTTGTCACTTCTCACTGTTGATTTCTTCAACCAAAGTGCTGTCACACATCTTTGTGCCTGTATGTTTAACCAACCTACCTGCCTTGTGTTTCCATATTCCTTATATGTATGCTATTACATCCATCTTACAGGGAACATTTGAGCCAAAAGAAGTTATGACTTGACTTGCCATCTTATTTCTCTAAACTATAGCTGATATAAGCTTAAGAATAAACATTGATTTGCAAGACAAAGATCTCAACTGGAAATGAGACACTGGCTAATGGAAACCAAATTATAAACCAAAAGAACCGACTAATCATGATGAGCCTGATACTATGGTGAAATTTTCATTATGTCCTTAATGGTGAAAAATAAAAAATTAAAGAATGGACATAAATGCAGTCATGGTAGGAGGCATTAAAGTGTGTTTGTAGCCAGGCACAGTGGTGCATGGCTATAATCCTAGCGGCTGGGGGGGCTGAGGTAAGAGGATGGCAAGTTCAAAGCCAGCCTCAGCAACTTAGTGAGATCTTCATTAGCTTAGTGAGACCTTGATTCAAAATTAAAAAAAAAAAAAAAAAAAAGATGGGGTTGTGGCTTAGTGGTTAAGTACCCCTGGTGGGTTCAATCCCCAATACAAAAAAAAGTTTGTAGTGAGATGATCTTATTATTCTTAGAGAGTTCAAAAATTTCCAAACCTCCTGATTTACAAATAATAGTGAATAACCAATACAACACATATATGTTGAAATATGTATTGATAATCATCAAACATAAAATATAAAATACCAATGACAAAAATGTATCTCTTAATGATGAGAATGACATATTTTTATTCAATTATGTGTTTGAAGATTATTATCACTTATTGCTAGAGTAAAATAGGGGTCAGCATAAATTCTTTTTTGTATGTTATGTTCATAAGCACTGAGGAAGCTTATTTACATACAAATGTATATAAGAAGAAAAGGAGTTTAGTTGCAACAATGCCACTCATTTTTTGAATTTTTTTTTAGTTCTATGCCAAAAATTACATGTGCCATATAACCAACAACTTGATAAAGTACTTTATTCAATTTTGTTGAAAACAGAATTGGAAACTGACTTGGCAAAGGATTTGTTATCTTCTTTTTCAAATCATTCACTTTTACAACAAAGAAATCAATATTTTGAATTGTTCCTTTATTTGGCACTAGGGAAGTTTCTACACCCAGAGCAGTCAATGCCCACTAGTCAGGTTCAGATTGGTTGAGAAATAGGCTTTGCTTCTTGTTAAGTGGGAAAAATATGATTCCAAAAGCAAAAGTGGGAAAAGAAAAGTAGAATGATGATAGGCATATTCTGTCAGATTGATTTTAGAAAGAATGAGTACATAGGAGAAATGAGGATCTGGAAATTTATTTCTTTAAAGCTAGCACTCCCCACATTCCCTTCAGAAAATTTTTTATGTTCCTGATGTGGTTCAAAAAGCCCCTTAGCCTAAAGCCACCTAAAGTATAGCACACACGAATCCCTCCATCCTTGTGAGTTCCTTTGGCATTACTAAATTGTATTCAAATGGTTAATAATCATTTACTACCACGGGGATTCTCTTTTGGTTTTTATTTTAAGTTATATATGGTATGATGGGTTACTTAATTTTACCCCCAATAATATTAATTAGTTCTTGTTTTCCTAATTGGATTGTGAACTGTTTGATGATTAGCAAGAGGTATTATTTATTACCACTCCATTGTAGTCCTGTTCACAAACTGAAGTTTGTTTGATGATTGGTGCTTTTTACTAGTGGTCCTGGCTTAGTTAATTAAGCAAGTTTTAGCCTCCCTTCTATCCTACTACTCTACTTTAAAACATACTCCTATTCAGATTGCTTATCCCTAAAAGTGGTTCCTACGAAAGAAGAGGTTCCGGTCTATGTGGTTGTGGTCATCTGACTATGCATTTAGATCCTGATTGGTCCCAGACTACAGGCTAATGTTGCAGTCAATGGTCCATATTCACTCCCCTCCCTTTATCATTATTCTTTGCATTTCCAACTTTCATTCTATTTTTTAAATTATTTTTTAGTTGTAGTTGGACACAATATCTTTAATTAATTTATTTATTTTATGTGGTGCTGAGGATCAAACCCAGGGCTTCACCTGTGCTGGGTGAGAACTCTACTGATGAGCCACAACCCCAGTCCATCCTTCTGGTATTTTTTTTTCTTTCACCTTATATGTTGTAGTTTTGTTTTGGTAAATCTTGTTAATTTCTATTTCTGTCAGTGTTTTTTTTTTAAGTGGTACTATTGATCTTTTGAGTGAAATATTCAAGACTGTCTTCAAGACTGTCTTCCTATTGCAAGATATCTGTGTAACATACCTCACTATCACTAAAATATTGCTAGACACAAAATCTCTGGGTAACAACCACAAATGCCCCTGCTTACACAACTACATCCTGGAAGGATAAGGAAGCTCCTATCCATATACATGTGTAAATGTCTTTATTTTCTTCCTTTTTCTTAAAATGGAGTTTTATAGTCTAGATAAGTCTTGTTTTACACTTTTGACTGCATCAAAATAAAAAAATTTTGCTCTCTAAAAGCCCTGTTAAAAGGACGAAAAAAAATTCTACAGATTGGAATAAAATATTTTCAAATATATTATCCAAAAAAGAACTCATATCTAGAACACATAAAGGACACTAAAAATTCAATAGTAAAATATCAAATATTACAGTTATAAAATTGGGAAAGACATCAAAAGACATTAAAGATGATATACAGGTAGTAAATAAGCACATGAAAAGATGCTTAATATCATTAGTCATTAAGGAAATACAAATTAAGACTATAATGAGATATTAATGCTCAACTATTAGAAAAGCTAAAATGAAAAATAGTGACAACACCAAAAGCTAGGATGATGAGGAGAAAATATGGGTTTGTAAAATAGTATAGTTGTTCTAGACAACAATTTGACAGTTTCTTTTAGAAACAAAACAAAACATTTGATAGTCCTTGCAGTCACAATAGCCAGCAGTCAGTGCTGCCTTGGGCCAGCATCCCCTGCAGTTGGAAGAAGCAGGACGGACATATATTGCCATATGACCTAGCAATCACATATCAGACATTTATCATAGACAGATGAAAACCACTCCCACACAAAAAGAAAAACCTGTATATGATTGTTCATGTCAGCTTATTTGCAATACCCCAAACTGGAAACTACCAAATTGTCCTACAGCTATCTAATGGTTAAATAAACTTGGTATATCTATACCATTGAATGTTACAAATAAAAATGAATGAACTATTGATGCACACAGCAACTTAAATGAATTTGAATTTTAAGGGCATTATGCTGAGTAAAAAAAAAGTCAAGCTGTATACTTCCATTTTTTAAATTTTTAAATTATATTTTTTTCTGATTTGTTATATATGACAGCAGAATGCAATTAAATTCATATTACACATATATAGAGCACAATTTTTCATGCCTGGTTATACACAAAGTAGAGTCACACCATTCATGTTTTCATACATGTACTTAGGGTAATGATGTCCATCTCATTCCACCATCTTTCCTACCCCATTATAGTTCCATTTTTATAACATTCTTAAAATGACAACATTATAGAGGAGACCAGATTAGTGGTTTCTAGGTATTAGGAATGGTAGAGGGTAAGGGTTTGAACATGACTAAGAAGGAGAGCTTTGTGGTAATATAATATTTCTCTGTATCTTGATTGGCATGATATATGTTTTTGACAAAATGACACAGAAGTAAATACACACTTTATGTCAATGTCCTGATTTTGACATTGTTATGAGATGTAATCATTGAATGAAATTAGGTGAAGAGTTTTAGGATCTATAGTACGTTTGCAACTTCTTATGAATCCATAATTAATTAAAATGAAAAGTTTAAAAATTCACATTATATATTTCCCTTCTAAAAATTCTGCATGGCTCTTTTTATATCTGCTCCCACCATGATTTTTTAAATTTCTGTATACTTGTTTTCTAGATTTAGTAATATCTCAAATTTTATGTGTTTGTTTCTATTGCCTATTAATTGTTTTGGTTCTTACTCATGGTGCTTTGTTTCTGGTATATTTTGTGAGTTTTAACTCAGCATTCATTTTTCTTAGAACTTTATTGTTCTAATTCTTCAAAGTCTAGGCCTTCTATTAAAAAATTTTTCTATTTGCTTTGCTTCTACTGGGAAGTAGTACAAAATATAGAATAATGCTTAATTTAATTTCCACTTTAAATTTTTGGATCATTTTGGATAAGTACTACAAAATTTTAAGGAATATTTCATGTTCCTTATTTCATGTTTTGATCATATAGTTGCAGGTCAATATACAAATTTTTTTTCTGTATCCCATAGTGGGTTTGATTTTTCCATTCATCTTTTTTTCATTGATATATTGCATGATGCCCCCTGGAGTGCTCTCTGTATGTGGGATATGCCTTAAAGCAAACTCCACATAGATTGGCCTGGTCATGAAAGGAAGAAGCACAAACTCTCCAAGGTTTGGTAAAATCCCAAGGTTGAAAGTTGCCTCTGGCACTTGCCCTACTTTTACCCTCCTTCCTCATGAATTGTTCATTTAACTTTTTAAAAATTTTTACTCCATTGATTCTCTACTTTTACTTGAACTCAACAGTGATGGTACCCTTTGTGTTTTATCCAGAATTTTTGTGTTTCAGTAGAGAGAGTAATTAATGCTATATAATCTAACATGTAGCCTGAAATGGAGGTCTGCCAAGTTTTGTTTTCTTGTGTATGTTTTAAAACTCTCTATTTCATCATTTTTAGCCTTTCAGGAAGCATTGCACCCATAAACATTGTACCCTTACTCCGCATGAGTCACAAAACTGTGCTTTTGTTCCATTTCATTTCCTTAAATACTAACTACTCTTTGTTCAAATGTTATGCCCTTAAAAATTTAGATGATGTCGTTGAAGATGAAATGTGTATCTGTGAGAAACATGTAAAATATCACAGCACAATACTAAAATGATTTTCTAAAGTGGTCAATATGAAAATAAACATAGATTTGATGACAGGCAACTCTAAATGGAAAAAATATTTGCTAGCATTTAAACAGGGTCAGAAAGTACATTTGCACAGTTGACTATATTAAGCAATCAGGAATCTCTGGCTTCAGCATTCCTGGGGTGCTAAATGAGGATCAAAGGGCCATCACTTATATTTCTCTAGAAAAATTCTGCCTGCCAATTCTCTAGGAGAATTCAGAATATTTGTTTGCTTCCCTAAATTATTATCTAGGTTGAGCCTCTCCCTGGCATGCAGGAACACTGAGGTTAGATTTGATTTAATTCTCATTAAACCTTTCAAGAAAAAAACAGCTCCTTCTTAAATAGTTCAAGTTCCTGATTTTTGTAGATCTTTGTTTTCTTAAGCATTAGTGGGAATTTTATTAATATCTTGATTAAAATGTTTTACCCTTTCCATAAGGAAAAAAGAATCTATTCATGTTTCAAAGCAAAACAAGGAATAAACTACACCTCCTTTTCCTTTCTTTCTCTTGCTCTCTCTATATAGCTAATGTTTGCTGTCTGGTAAGGAATTTGTTTGATTAATGATAAATATTCTCTTTTCTTTGAAATTCGGAAGGTCCCAAAAGGTTTACTAAGGTTTACCTGATTAGAAAGTACATACTAACATTACATAGGTCTTTTAATATTATCATCTGATAGCAGATGATATCAGAGAGCATTGTTTGATATTTGTGCATCCCTTCTCCCTCTAACAAATGAGCACTTGTTCAATAATTGACAATGGTAATGAAAAATAGTAAATATTTGTAAATAATACCAAATTCTTTCAAAATTTGTGTATGTGTCCCTTTCTGCTTTGAAAGGGACACATACACAAATTTTGAAAGAATAAGTAAATGGTATTAAAAATGTTATTTAAATCTCCAGACAGCTTTAACTGAAATGGAGCTAAACTAAAATATAAACAAAGAATGCAAAAACCTTCTTAGAGAATTATATAATAAAGTTCTAATTGGCATCCAAAAATGAATCAGAAAACAGTGATTCAAATATATAAGCCATAAATTAATGTTGGATGATCTTATAATAACAATAAAATTACTAACACATATAGAGTTCTTTACAAAGAATTTGCTACACATATTAATTCAAGTGCCTTATTGGGCACTTGATGTGTTAATGTGTTCATGACATGATTATTTCAAAAATCTACATTAAACCAAAAATGAATGAAGAAAAGAGTTGAAAAACCTAGTACTCATGTTAAATGCTGTTAGAAAGTCATTCTGAAGAGAAGATATATTCTCTATTGAATTCACAGCTCTAATCAAATTACTTCAGACTGAAAAATCCTCTGAAGTCCCTCTATTACCAATGGAATCAAGTTTTTAAGCTTAACATTTTAGTCTTGTTTCTAAACATTATTTTTATCTCAAGAAATTAACACCTATTTTAGCAATTGATCCCCAAACAGGTCATGCATTTTCCTTTTCCTTTGTTGCTACTTATTATTATAAAAAGAATAGAGTTTTGTTTTAAAAAAATTAACCTTGCACAGAAGAAATATATAATATGAAATCATAAGTTTCCATTCCTCTCCAATATCACCACCCAATATAATTATCCAAAAATAACCATTTATGGCTATTGTAAATTTGTTGGACATTTTTCAAGGCATTTTTAATAGATATAAGATATATGTGATAAATTAAATATACAATATTAACCCTAACCCAATATAATATATAACATAATATGTACATATATAATAATATAACATGTAATATAGAACATAATATATAGTTATTTCATACTACACATTTCCTATCTATCTATCTATCTATATATATATATATATTTTATAAATAAGATATAAGACCTTTGTGCTTCTACCTTAAACTGATTTCATCACAGTGTCCTTTTCCAAAAAATCTAAATTTAACTTTGCAAAGCTTTAAAATCTAGTATATACTTTTACTGAACTTCTTGAACAGAAAACGGGGAGTGTGTAATAACACTTTTATATTCTCCACAAGCACATACAGCAAAATTTCCAAAAATTCATATTTAAATAAATCTCTTCCTCAAAATCACCATAACTCTGTTTTCCTGTTCTTCTCTCCCCCAACCTTCCTCCACTTCCCTCTCAGCAACAACTCCAACCCACCCATTTCTCTTTTCCCTAGGTACTTCCATACTGTGCCTAATGTGAATCAAATTCAAGTCTTTTCATTCAGGAGACATTACATGATGAGAAGAGCTGAGGACATGAGGAACAATAGCATTTGGAGCATAGAGAAAAATAAGAAGTCAATGCAAAGCATGTTAAAAAGGAAAGATTAGTGAAATGAGGGGAACCGGAAATCCAAGGGAAGACAGTTTTCATAAGCGCCAACTAGAAGCAGAGACAAAACTGTTGGATTGAGCAATTAGGAAGACACTGTTGACTTCTGCACATGCTGTGGTGATGTGAAATGAATTCATTAGATTGTGAAACATTCATCATTGTAGCCTCTTATTATTTTACTCATTTTTGACCTTCTGTTGGTTTCTTTGCTGGGTCCTGTGCCCTCTCTCATCTCTCAGTCTTCATTTTGCCCAGTTTCCATTCACCTAAATTCAGTTTCTTTCCCCCCCTTATTCATTTCTTTAGTTCCTGTGTGGTTCTCTACAATACACTCCAACTGTTCCACACAAAATTCCATTAGATTATTTTTTTACACGAAGCAAACACACCTGGATTTCCTCTAAACTGGAACAAATATATTGTATAATCTTAAAATAGTTAATATTTCTAAACATCATTTATTTCCATTTGAATTAAATGGGAAAACCTTGTCTTGCTTGATTGCCATGTTAATTGTACATGTACCAAAGATACAAAAACATTCATATTATCCCTTTTAGTCTTTCTTATTTGTTATTATCATTATGTGCTTTACCACATAAATGCTCCAATCCTGAAAAAAATTAAAATGATGGTAACTACAACTTTTAGATTACTTTTAATTCCTTTCTATAGATTCTCTTATGTCTTTGGTGTCAATTACATTGATTTCTTTTTCATAATCTCCTTAGCATGTCAACCCTACTATTTACTTTATTCTCATAATAGGGATCATTGAAGTTTTCCAATAAAGCTATTTTATAGATATGAAATTGAAAAAAAAATTCAAGTCTTTAAGCTTCTCTTAGCATTTCTATTTATTACTCCTAAACAAAACTAAAACAACTCAGAATCTTAAAGAAACAAAAATCTGCCTTAGGAGGATGAAGGAATTGTAGGATCAGGTGGTAATTAATTATATATTTTCATGTATGTATATTTGTGTGTATGTGCATGTCATAAAATTATTCTTTATCTTTTATTCTATACCTTGGGTGTTTTGCTTATCAGTATTTCCAGTTAGTTACAGATAATCTACCTCATTTTCTGAAAGTATTTTGATATATTACCATAGGTGGAGATATCATAATCATTTAACCTTTTATTTACTGGTGGATATTTAGATTATTTTTGCTTTTCACAATTACTAACAGTACTGATTCATTGCACATAAATTGTGACTCTTTTATGTAATATATTTTTTTATTTCATAGTACTTTTTCTTTCCACTAATTCTATATATCAAAGTCTCTGTAAAATGATGTTGGCTGTATTTCTAATACAGTTCCAAAGCTGAGGATAATAAGGGTTAATTATTCCCACATTCTAACATGGGCCAAGTTACTGTCAGGTACCCTTTCAGGGTTTAATAAGAGGTAGACCTCACTTCCACTATTTTAGTCAATCCATAAAAGAGAGCTCACTAAAGAAAGATGTTTCATAAAGAGGAAATTTGTAAGATTTTAGTTAATTGTTGAGCTAGTGGTGTGTAAACTGGAATTTTTTTCCCATTTGTGTTCTGACCTTTCAACACCAATATCTGCTATGCCTCATCTAAATGCTTTTCTGACACTGCACATGCACAGGAAAAGCTAAAAATGTTGATCAACTAACATCCCAGGAATGGCCTTCAACCAATTCCCTGCCATTTGTGTATAATTGCCTTAGCTTCCTAAGTGGAAGAACTCTGATGGTTCAGAGCTTCCCAACCCCAGTTGCTCACTGATGTGGATTTTTTAATAACACACCATTTACTGACTTCCTTTCTTTCCTTTTTTCACTTCCCCTCTCCCCTAATTATGTTTCTTTGGATCACCTTCTAAATATTCTACTTGCACTTGAATCCCTCTCTCAGGTTGAAAAGAACCCTACCTAAGATATTCTGGTTGTCAGGAAAGAAATGAAGATTGACATCTCACTCCCAACTGGGTGCTCACTGAGCTGCTGAGTTATAGGTTCATGGGCCTGTAATATCACAAAATGCAGTTTGATATGGGTCTTATGGAATTTGAGGGCATGTGTGACCAAAAAGATTGTAATGTTCTTATTTGTCAACTCCCAAATCAAGACACTGGCTGAAGTAGTCTATAATACCTAGGAGAAAAAGGAAAAAAGAGATTAAGAATAGAATGGATCAAGTGCTCCCTCAAACCCACTGTAAGGTCATCAGTCAGGCCTAAGCTGGTGAAAGAGGAGAAGCTTTATTGGGACATGATATTGTAATTTAGACTGGTCTAAACCTTTCAAGATTCTAAAGCAATTGTGTTTGCTAAAATTGTTCTTATAACTAAAAGTGGCTGGAAAATTGGAAATTTCCCTATGTCAACATGCGTTAGAGAATGAGTTCTTGACTGAATATTTTAAGTCAGTAGATAAGAAAAACAAAGTCATTTTTTTGTTGTTGTTGTTTGTACTATCTTGAGTTCGGGTTTTTCAATAAACTAGGAGAAAAAAAGGAAAAAAAATAGATTAAGAATGGAATGGATCAAGGGCTCCCTATATCTTCTATACCAGCCACTACCACCACTTGCTATTTAGGTGATTTGGGAAAATTTTTACCCTCTTTACACCTTAGTTTCCTTATCTGCAAATTTAATCCTCATAAGAGTCTTTGAGGGATTAAAGAGATGTGTAAGCAAAGCATTTAGCCTGATATGCAGTAGTTGCTCAATAAATGCTGACCATTTGACTTCCTGTTAATGGCATCACTATCCATATAGGTTTAAATGCACAGATTCAGTTTGTAATGTCTCCCTCAGCCTTATCTTATATACATGTAAGCAATTTCCTTGTTAAATCTACCTTCTCAAATTCATTGCTCCTCCTTCATGACTACTGCCACTGAACTATTTTTTTTTTTGGTATTATTAGTCACCTAAACTTTTGTAATAGCTTCCTCCTTTCTGTTTAGCCCATGTCCACATTCTTTCCCTTCCAAACAATTCTGTAGACTAATGTCTGAATTAGTTTCTTAAAGGACTCCTTTGATCCTGGCCACCCTTGCTCAAAAAAAAGGTCTTCTTTACCTGCTATAGAATGAAGTTCAGATTCTTCATCTTAGTATTAGAAGTCCTGTATAATCTGACCATATCTTATATTTCTAATTGTTTCCACTACTATTCTGTGTACATTCTTTGCTTTTTTCTACCTGACTGAAATATATTACTCTGAGCTTATGGAAAACATCCCACAGTTTGTTGTCTTTACTCTTTTATTTATGCTATTCCTATATTCTGGATTCTTTTTCTCTTTATCTCTGCCTGTCAAGAACTAGCTACCTTTTTATACTTATATTACAGGTCACCTGTTTTATGGCTTTCTCTAATTCATGAAAGTGTATGTGATATTTATCTTTCAAAATTGTCTCCATGAATACCTCTTCTATGGCACATGTTGTATTCACTGCTACATTATGATTATTAAGCAATTGTTTTCTACTAGATTTAGACATTCATGAAAACAGAAAGAAGATCTAAATCATTGTATATTCCTTATTGTATTCAATCAAGGCTTTGAAGCATCACCTTTAGTGCCTACCATATATAGCCTAAATTATGATAGTAACAGCCAAGTACAATGAATCCATGTTAGACTAAATACCATTCTAAGAATTATGAGGCATTTCAAGGTCTTTAAGAACAAAGCAGTCCCTATGTAAGCAAATACATGAGTTGACTTTTGAGGCTTCAGTCCCAAAGAATCACATTTACTTGGTCTGCAGTGGGGCTGAACCATCATTTTTAAAAAGTCCACACAATGACAATACCTAGAATTCTAATATGCAGCCTAGGATCACTGATCTAAGATACATAAGTATCACTGATAGAGATATCTCATGTTTGAATTAAATAAAAGAGAAATCAGCAAATATACTACTTACCTATTTTTATTTGTCCTTTGTAGATATACATGACAATAGAGTATATTTAGACATATTATACATACCTGGAGTATAACTTATTCTAATTAGGATCTCATTCTTGTGGGTGTACATAATGTGGAGTTGCACTAGTTGCATATCCATATATGAACATGAGACAGTTATGTAGGCCATAATTTTATGGAACTGAAGCCTGGCCTGAGCTAAAGTGTTTCCTGTGTTAGCTGCTCCCCTGAAATATGTCCTGACCTGACCTGCATGTTTTCTGACTTTTGCTGCATGACCATATGTGTTATATTATTTGCTCTATTTCTTCATAATCACACTACTGAAGATTCTCAAGTGATGTTCCCTCACCTTCATAATTACACCATCTTGTTTTTGAGCAAATTCTAGTTGTATACATGACATCAATTGAAGTATCAAATGTAGAGAGAAGGGAAAAGGGTCATGGTGGTGACAGAGTGTGTATTGAAGTTATCAAGTAAGTGAGAACTGAGAGGGGGAAAAAGAGATAACTGGGTTTCTCCAATTGTTTCCCAAGGATTCTGGCCTTCAGTTGAGCCTAGAATGTGGTTCTCTCATGAAGAGCTTGCATGTGCCTCCCAGGGAACTAACTATGAGGGCTCAACAGTAAAGTAGTTATGGAAAGCTGGTGAGAGAAGAATAGGACCAAGGCTAAATCAGATAACAAATATAGAAAAGCCATCTCCAGTAGGGGCTGATAACCCAAATGACTGTGGTCATTACCATGGTCATGTTGGGCACAACTTTTTATACCATGTCAGGCCTTGATTTCTCTGCCACTTATGACCTTCATTTCCTCTCTAACATGAATCTATTTCCAGGTCTTCATTTTGTCCACATCTTGCTTCTTCTAACCTACCATGTCATAAGCCAAATAGTTTTCCCTCAAGAACAACTGAGAGGAAGCCAAGAATGTCATGACTTATTCAGCTTGGCTCTCCAGCTTTATAAATGAAACACTCTTTTTCTGGAAAATTTTATTGTCTCTACAATATCTCTGAAGCAAAGGGATGTGCCTTCTTTGACTGGCAGACCCCACAGAAAAATTCTACTAAAGATTTAGCCCTTAGTCTTAGAAAACTGATAGTTATATAATTATAGACAGAATAAATAAAATACATTTTCTAAGAGTTCATTTCGAATTAGGCAAGTAATTAGAAAACAAAGCATGTTATATGAGTAACCAAGAATATTTATCAATCTTAGTATTCAGACCAAAGCTCAAAACTATTTCATCAAAAGATTGCATTTTAATATGTTGTGTGTATATAATATAAATGTTTGTATATAACTGAATCAGAGAACTGCCATTAAGCAGTGGTGCAGATCTTTTGTAGGTATTTCAACATAATCACTTTGGAAAACTACTAAAACTATGTGCACACTGTTATGGTTTAGATATGTTATGGTTTAGATATTAGTTTCTGGAGTCCCCCAGAAACTCATGGGTGAGACAATACCAGAAAGTTTAGAGGCGAAATGATTAGGTTATAAAAGCTATAACTGAATAAGTGCATTAATCCCAGGGATTAAAATGGGACAGTAACTGTAGGAAGGTATAGTGTGTGGTTGGAGGAGATGATCATTGGAGGGATGTGCCTTTGGGGTATATATTTTGTCCCTAATGACTGGTAAACTCTCTTTGCTTCCTGTTTGTTATGTCCTAAGCTTCTTTCCTCTGTCATACCCTTGACCCTTAAGTTCTGTCTCACCTTAGGTCCAAAGCAATGGAGTTGGCCATCTCTAGACTGAGAACTCTGAAACCATGAGCCCCAAATAAACTTTTCCTCTTAAACTCTTCTTTTCAGCTCTTGATCATAGTGACAAAATAGCTGACTAAAACACACACTTAATCCATGACTCAGTAATTACCCTCCTTGATATACCTAATAAAAAAATGCATGCATATGTCTACAAAAAGACAAATTGAAGAATATTCATTAGAACTTTATTCCTAAGAGTCAAAGGCTAGAAACAAGCCAAATGCTCATCAACAAGAGAATGAATAGATGGATGATAGTAATATCCATACAATGGAAAATTAAATAGAAATAAAAAAGAACAATCTGCTTGTGCATATAACAACATGCAGAAACCCCACATATATTTATGTGGAGTAAAATAAGCCAGACAGTAAAGAATACATATATATGTTTCCATTTTAATCAAATTCAAGAAGATGGGAACCAACTAATGAAGGTAGGAGACAGAATATTGTTTACCTGGGGGTAAATGTATACTGGCAAAGAGAAGTAGGGAACTTTGGAGGGTATTGGAAATATCCCAAACTTGACCTGGCTTCTGGTTGTCAGAAGGGGAGAAATAAGTTGGGGGGCATGTGTATTTGTACCATAAAAATTACCAAGTTGCACAATTAAGGTTAGCACATTTTATATAGTTTGCTTTATGTCTATTATATCTCAAAGAAAATTAACTCCAACACAGACTGCCATAAAAATGTAGAAGTAATTTTCCTTAAGCCATTTACATTCAAATGGCTAAAGCCAGATGTGTTTCAATGTTTAACACATGTGCGTGTCTAAAATGATCAATCTTCAACAGATCTGATTGGTTGGCATAACAAAAATGGTTGGTGATTACATAGTCATTTTTTGTTCAAGTAACTCAAAGACTTTATAAACTGATTTTATGACGTGAACATTTATAAACAAGGTAAGTCTAATTCATAAGAACACTTATCTTGCATCTCAAGAGGGGTTAGTTTTATGAAAAAAAAATTAAAGCTTAATTTTTCTGAATATGGATTCCTGTTTTTGTTTATCTTGTTATTGTGCACAGCATAAGTGCCATGAGGATTTTTATAGACTTTAAAAAAACTTGAGACAATACAGCCAAGTTATCAACAGATGACTCTCTCACTTTCCAGAAGTATGATCCTAACTAACAGCCTTAGTTTAGGAATAATTGTTCAGAAGACGAGCAACTTTGGTATTTTGGGGTCTATAGTTCTGGCACATATTATGTACTAATACATGTTAGCTCCTTTCATAATTTAAAGTAAATCAAATTGCCTCAAGTACAGAAGAAATTTGGCTAGCATGATGTCTCCTTTTCAGTATAAAAGTCAACTTTAAAAAAAAAAGAAAATATACCAACCACTAGTCAAAATTTTTAAAAAGTCAACTTTTCGTGACTCACCTTTATAAATCAGGTTGCAGACTCATTTTTCCAAAAGAGCAATATTCTCTTCTGTCTTAATTCCTTCAAAAATAGTGGTTCACTATTATTATTACACTATTATTATAGGTGTAATAATCTTAGGACACATGTGCATTTTCTCAAGCTAGGAAGTATACAAAGCTCCCCTAGCTGACCTGTAGAACTCTGAAAAGGAGAAGAAATGTTTATTGTATAGGATTAGAATTTGGGAGTTCTGTTATTTAACATTGTGTTTCAGTAGCTGACTAATTTGGTTACAGTTTAGTCTGTAGGAGAGATTAGCAAACTATGGCTTGTGGGCCAGTTCTGACCTATGGCCTCCTTTTATATTATTCATGAGTTAAGAAATGCTTTTATATTTTTAAAGAACTGTTTTTAAAAAAACAAAGAAGTATATGCAAGAGAAATCTTATAGGGTCTGCAGAGCCTAAAATACTTACTGCATTTTTTAGAAGGACTTTGCTAATTTCTGGTCTACAGTAAAAGTTAAGGAAAGAGAAATACTCACTATAGCTATAGCAAATAAGTGGGATTTTTATGGACTATATCTCTGACTATATGGCTGGCCCTCATATACTCTGAATATTTATTTGTAGGCAGCAGATCACAGCACTTCTTGGGAAGACCACGTATGTGGAAGGCCAGAAGATTGTAGGGATTTCTGTAGACTATTGACACAAATAACTGCTGGCCATGAGCAGTGTTTTCAGGAGACAGCATTACTGACATGAAAATCAAAAGAGAGCTCAGTAAAAAAACTTACAAAATGGAAGTAATTTCTGCAGGTCTAATAATTCATGGGTTCTTTGTTTCACTAAGTTAAGAACAATTCCTAAACTTTTAGTTTATTTTCCTCTTGCAGTACTATTTATACATTTGGTGTTCCTTGATCTACTGGTTCTCATTGGACAGTGGGCTCCTGAAAAATGTAATTGAAGCAGTGTCATTACACATTGAGCATGTGCCAGTACATGCACCTCCTCCCCTGTATTCGTTCACTTTGCAGATGCTGTTGAGTGAACAAGTAAGGGCAGTGAGAAGTGATGCAGAAACATTGAATAGGCAGTATCACATTATCAGAACTCGCAACAGCTGGCAGTGGAAAGTAGCCACTGCCAATATCTAGACATTCATATTAGGAGACAAAACTATACATTACCACTCTTGGTGGAGACAGATCTTGGAGGGATACAATTTGTTAGTCCATAGTATTTATAGGCTATAAACCAACACTGTTTTTGCAGATAAAACTTTGGACTTGAAGTAATATTTGATACATCCTTTTTCTAAAATACTACATTCAAGGGGGCTAGTGAGTGTTGTAACACAGTTGTTTCCTTTTTAAAAAAATCTAACGTATTAATTATGTTTTATAACATATTATTTTGTGTGGTATACATATGCAATGGAGTTTTACTTAGCCATAAAGAAGAACGAACTTATGTCATTTGCTGTAAATGGATGGAAGTAGAGTACATCATGCTACATAAAACAAGACAGACTCACAAAATCAAGGGTTAAATGCTTTATTTTATATATGGAAGCTAAAGAACAGGAAAAAAGAGAAAAGGAACTTCAAGGGGGAACTTATGAAAATAGGAGATCAGTAGAGTAGAGGAAGGGGGAAAAGGCAGGCGTGGTGGTGTACACCTGTAATCCCAGTGGCTCTGGAGGCTGAGGCAGGAGAATTGCGAGTTCAAAGTTAGCCTCAGCAAAAGCGAAGTGCTAAGCAACTCAGTGAGACCCTGCCTCTAAATAAGATACAAAATACGGCTGTGGATATTGCTCAGTAGTTGAGTGACTGTGAGTTTAATCCCCAGTACAAAAAAAATAGAAGAAGGGTGAAAGGCAGGGCTTAGGGCAAGCACTGGGAAATGAAGTCTACCAAATTATGCTATACTCACGTACAAATGTACCACAATGAAGCCCACTTTTATATATTAAAATAATCAAACATAATTAAAATGCACAAATTAAAATAATTATAATAATAATAGAAGGGAGATCAGTAGAGCATGTGGATCAGAGAGAGTATTGGAGGGCAAGGGAAGGTACTGGGGAATGAGATTCATCAAATTATATTTTGTGCATGTACAAATATGGCTTAATGAACCACACTATTATGTATAATTATAATGAATCAATACAAATAAATAAATAAATATTGAAAACATATTATTTTTTTATAATTTGAAAAGAGCCTGGAAATCAAATTTAGGAATTTGATTGGGAAAGAGATTCAGCACTATTTGTATGTACAGATTATGACTAAGAAATAAATGTCCCTTGTAGAAAAGCCAGAGAGTAAAGTTTGTCTGCATGTAGTTATCTGCCTTCCTCTGTCTAGGATATCTTCCATTTCTGTTATTTTATACTTCAATGTAGCCTTTGCTGACACTTAGATGTTGCCAATACAGCATCTGAGCCTTAAATTGTTCTGGATTTTTAAAAATCTGGAGCTATATACTTACTATTTGCAATTGCATTGTACTTTTACTTGTGAGAACAAAAGAAAACTGCAAAGTAGTTAGTGACTATATATATATATATATATATATATATATATATATATATATATATAAAATCAAGTACTGTGTGGATATATATATATATATATATATATATATATATATATAGTTAGTGACTATATATATATATAGTTAGTGACTATATATATATATATATATATATATATATATATATAAAATCAAGTACTGTGTGGATATGATTATTTCAGGGCAGAAGTGTCTATTTTGTCAGGTTGAAGCTGATGGCACTTATGAAAAGATACTATATTAGGCTTATCTCTGGAGCTTTTATCACTTCAGTTAAATCATCTTATTTATAATTTCTTATAACTCAAGCCTTTGTAAAGTGTTATTAGGAACAGCACAAAATACTCATTCTCCCAACACATCTCATAAGCTGGGTACTTGAAATGGAGGTGGTGTTTAGGAGCAAGTAAAAAGCCTTTTTGGAGGCATGGAGATACCCCAAAGATAAACTTTTTCTGTTTCTCAACTTTGACTGGAGTTGCTTTCAGAGATTGTGGGGAAATAGACATATAAACTTGCCTTTAAACTTAATCCTTTGAGAATAAGCCATTATTTGTGAATGGCTATAGTTCTCTGGAGAAAAATATCATTAGGACTTCAGGATGAAGGGTTTCCTGTCTTGAAAGGACAGGGTGCAACCTTCCCCAAATGCAAGGAAGTGGGCTTGGTGAAATTCAAATAGTCATTCTTTCTTTTGCAACCTCTCGATGAATGCTGGTAAAAACAGGATGTCTAGGCTTCTAAAGGACTCATTACTATTTAATCACATTTTTATAATAAATCATTCAACATATACTTGATTGGCTTACAACTTTTTATGTTTTAGTCAACTTTCCAATCTTACTCTCCTTTTATTTATCCCATCCTATTTCATCCTCATTTATTTCACTTCTTTTTCATTCTGTTTAATCCAATTTTAATTCCATTCTTCTCCACAATTAACTATTGATATATATTCTATGCAAAGCATTATTGATACTCTAAGATATAAGATGAACTTGACATTGTAAAATCTTCAAAGAACATAGAATCGAATTGAAGAGACCAGACCACACATATTGAACAAATAGGAAAAAAACACAGAACCAAAATACAAATAGTGATCATTTATGAACACGTTCAGTATTTAGGTGAAGCTATCCTCTGTAATCCATTCTCCTCATGTGGGTCCCTAGGTCTAGACTGTGATAAATAAGCAGAAAGTTCATTCTGGTTTTAAAATCTAAGCCACATTCTGTAAGGCAGCATTAGTAGAAATAAAACTGATACTCTAACTTCTATTCCTTCCTTTATCCTTTCACCAATTGGTTCAAAATCCAGAGAGACAAATATAAATAATTATTAGTTATGGACTATAGCATAAGGCATTATTGAACATAATGTGCTTGAGGTGGGTACAAGCGAATGGAGGAATGATGAGAGAAGACTGGCCAGCCAGTGGGCTTGTGGCAGAAAAAAGAAAATAGGTAATGTGCTGTGGTAAGAAGGAAGGAGCAGGTGGCAAAGATTTTCTCCCATTCTGTAGACTCTCTCTTCACACTATTGATTACTTCCTTTGCTGTGAAGAAGATTTTTAGCTTGATGCCATCCCATTTATTGATATTGATTTTACTTCTTGTGCTTTAGGGGTTTTATTAAGGAAGTCACTTCATGAGCCGATATGTTGCAGTGATGAGCCTACCATTTCTTCTAGTATATGCAGGTTTTCTGGCTAATATCTAGGATTTTTAAAAAATTTGCTCTAATTAGTTATACATAGCAGCGGAAGGCACTTTAATTCATTGTACACAAATGGAACAAAATTTTTCATTTCTCTGGTTGTATACGAAATAGAATCACACCATTCATGCAATCATACATGTACCTAGGATAATGATGTCTGTCTTATTCCACCATCTTTCCTACCCCATACTCCCTCCCCTCTCTTTTCTTTCCTCCCCTTTGACCAATCCAAAGTTCCTCCATTCATCCCATGCCCCTCCTCCCATTATGGATCAGCATCCACTTATCAGAGAAAATATTCAACCTTTGGATTTGGGGGATTGGCTTACTTTGCTTAGCATGATATTCTCCAATTCCATCAATTTACCTGCAAATGCCATAATTTTATTCTCTTTTAATGTTGAGTAATATTCCATTGTGTGTATGTACCACAGTTTCTTTATCCCATTCATCTACTGAATGGCATCTAGGTTGGTTCCACAGTTTAGCTATTGTGAATTGTGCTGCTATACACTTTGATGTGGCTGTGTCCCTGTAGTATACTATTTTTGAGTCCTTTGGGTATAGACTGAGGAATGGAATAGCTGGGTCAAATTATGGTTCCATTCCAAGTTTTCCAAGGAATCTCCATACTGCTTTCCAGATTGGTTGCACCAATTTACAGTCCCACCAGCAATTTATGAGTGTGCCTTTTCCCCACATCCTTGCCAACACTGATTTTTGCTTGTATTCTTTCCATCTTCTAATTGCCATTCTAACTGGAGTGAGATGAAATCTTAGAGTAGTTCTGATTTGCATTTCTCTAATTGCTAGAGCTGTTGAACATTTTTTTCATATATTTGTTGATTGATTGTGTATCATCTTCTGAGAAGTGTCTGTTTAGTTCCTTAGCCCATTTATTGATTAGGTTATTTTATTTATTTATTTAGTTAGTTTCTTGAGTTCTTTATGTGTCCTGGAGATTAGTGCTCTATTTAATGTATGTGTGGTAAAACTTTGCTTCCATTCTATAGATTCTCTCTTCATCTCATTGATTTTTTTTCTGAGAAGAAGCTTTGTAGTTTGAATTCATTCCATTTATTGATTCTTGATTTTATTTCTTCCATTTTAGGTGTCTTGTTAAGGTAGTTGGGGGCTAATCCAACATGATGAAGGTTTGGGCCTACTTTTTCTTCTGTTAGGTGCAGGGTATCTGATCTAATTGCTAGGTCCTTGATCCACTTTGAGTTGAGTTTTGTGCATGGTGAAATGGAACTCTAACTAGAATAAGATGTATTCAATGCTTGTATAATTGTATTAAAATGGATTCTGTTGTCATATATAACTAAAAAGAACCAATTAAAATTAAAAATTAAAAAAAAATTAAAAAGAAGGAAGGAACAATCTGAAGGAGGCCTTAGTTACCAAAATATGGATAGAAATGTTTACAGCCTAGCTACTACAAGAGAGATGTATATTAATTTCAACACAATTAGCTAAATGCTTAATGCTATTATAAAAATGCTTTCATAGAAAGAGTGACAATAATTCTTCTTGAGAAAGTATGTGAGGAAATGCAGGAGCAGGAAGGTGCATTAATCTTGAAGGGTTTTACAGAAGTGGTGCAATCCAATAATATGCGACTGGTCCTGTGTATCAGCAGTATATTCCCTGTCTCTATCCCAGCAGCTATTTGGAGGCCAGAAGATATGAGGCAGAAAAAATATGCAGACGAGAATATTAATGAGTCTACATTAGTTGCTTGGAGGCAGGTGGAGGCCCCAGGAGTGTGTTTCATTGTGCAAACTCACACATTGCAGTATAGCAGATTTGGGAGTCATAAGAATGTGTCCCCCTGAGTCAGAAACAAACACATTGTGTGAAACCTGACGTGACTAGTGGGCAAGAGTTCTCAAAGAGGAAGAGAGAAAAGGGAGAAAGGCTGCTTTGCAATGGATGGATTCTATGAGCCATAAGGATTTCTCCCAACTGAGGCTTTCCTCAGAGGTGCCTGCTTATAATTCTCTCAGTGGGCATCTGGTGCTCATGCTAGGAGAAGCTTAGAAATGAGTGCAATGACCATAGAGAGACTGCAGTGAAGATGTGCTTTTGGATAGGAAGAATAGAGGGTATGAAATTTATCTTTCAGCTTTATAACTCAGCTACAATGACCTTCCCCATATCCTTTTCAGTGTTTCCAAGTTGTCTCTATCTCATAGCTTGATTGACGGGAAACATTACTAAGAGTCCTTAAATATTAACAAAAGTCCTTTCCACTGGAATGTAGGATTTGGAATTGATTTTTAAATCCTTCAAACTTTACAATTATCTTAAAGCATCTTTAAGGGGAGACAGGGAGATAAAATGAGAGTCCTGAGCTCTGCTCACATATCACTTTTGCAGTGACCACCTTATTTAGCAGGGTACTGCCCTGCTGTCTTACTTACTCTCTCCATACTTCAGTACTCATTCTCTTCCAATAAACTCTATGTTTGGCTTATGGTGTTTACAATTTCTCTCCCACTTGAATATAAAGTACCTGAGGGCAGGGATTTTCATGTTGTGATCACAACTGTACTTTACTGCCTCAAATGCTATTTGGTACATGGGAAAAAGTTAATTGATATCTGTTCTGTTTGTTTCATTTTGTATGAATGTTCAGATAGGAAACACAGCAAATATAGTTGGCCCCCATCCCCTCAGACCCTTGGGAGCATACCAGCCTGACCTCCACCTGCCAGCACTTGCATCTTTTTACTTAAGGAATTTATTTGACCATCACAGCCTGTTCTGCTCTGCAGCACATGTCAGGCCAGAAGGGCAAAGAATTAACACCCTCCAGGAGGAGATCTCAAATAATGGCTGAATAACAGGAGTTGGTGGATTAAAACCCCAGATTCCTCAATGCACTTAAGCTCTAGTATCCCATAGTGCTTTCTTGAAACACATATCTTGTATAAGCTGCTTTATCTTTCCTGTCTCACTTCCTCACTTTCCTATTAGTGTTTCCTGGGATTGCCTTCCAAATAAATCATTTGCATTCAAATTCTTGTCTCAAAGACTATCCTAAGAGAACCCTAATGAAGGTAGGAAAATGTTTAATTAATGATCATATTCTTATACTACCTTTTATGTTTGTTGGAGGGGGCAGCAAACTGATAGACTATAGCTGAATTTTGCCTGAAAATGTGGGTTTTAGGGGGATGAGGAGGTAGCAATATTTGAATATATTCACATGTGTGATTTGTATTTGATATCCACATATTTTCCTACAGCCCCCACTCCTCTTTATTGCATTACTCCTAGTGACTTCTAAGATTTTATTACCTGCCTGGATCTTAGGACCAGGAGTAGACAAATATTTTTCTACAGAGCATCAAAGAGTAAATATTTTAGGCTTTATAAATCATATGCTCTCTGTCACAACTGCTCGATTATGCTACTGTATGTGAAAGCAGTCATATATATGTAAATAAATGAACATGACTGCATTCTAATAAATCTTCATTAATGGACATGAAAACTGGAGTTTCATATAGTTTTCCTGTGTCACAAAATATTATTCTTCTTTAGAATTTTTCAACCATTTAAAATGTGATAATTACTCTTAACTGTTTAGCTACCCCAAAATAGGCAACAGGCTGAAACTAGCCAGTGACATATAATTTGTCTACCCCTGAAATAGCTTTTAAGCTTTTCACATTTAAGATTTTGGATCTTGAGAGTGTGTGTTCTGAGAGGCAGCACAATAAATTTAAAACACAATTAAAAGGCTCTGATGTTATATCCACAAAATGGAATAAATATTGTTTAGAAATAAAGATACATGAAATATTGACATGTGGATAAACTTTGAAAATAAGCTAATTGAAAGAAGTCATTCACAAAAGATCACATATTGTATGATTCTATTCATATGAAACGTGCAGAATGGGTGGATCCAGAGAGATACGAAGTAAATTAGTGGTTGGACAAAGCCTAGGGCTGGGGGTGTAGATAAAGGAATTGGGGGTCATGACTAAAGTGAATTGGTCTTTGGGGGGATAATTAAAATGTTCTCAGGTTGTGATGATGGATGCAGAAGTATGATATGTTAAAATCCATCAAATCACACATTTTAAATGGGTGAATTTTATGGCACATAAATTTTTATCTAAATAAAACTGATTTAAAACAAGCTTTTGGTGTATAAAAAATTTAGAGTTTAGTCCTTACTATTCAATATACTTTTCATGTATGAGCTAAATGAGCTGTACAGGTAACTGTTGGGGTAGGGAGAGGAAGGAGAAATCCCCTGTGTCTGTTTTCTCAGGAGGAAGTTAACCAAGACCTTGATGAGATGTCTCTACAATTCTGTTAAGACTATTAAAGTACAAATATGATAACACAAAATACTAATGAGGATGCAAAGAAACTTAATCTCTTATATATTGCTGATTAGCTATAAAATGGTCAGTCATCCTTAGTTTAGTGGTACCTAGTAATTTGGGAGGCTGAGGCAGGAGAATTGCAAGTTTGGGGTCAACCTAAACAGTTTAGCTTAGTGGTAAAGCATCTCTGAGTTCAATTCCCTGTTTAAAAAAAATGTATACAATTTGCTCATGGCAGTAGTTTTCAGAATAGCTGAACATGGACTAGATGAATAAAATTTCTTTAACCATATTGTGGAATGTTATTCAGTCATAAAAAGTAACAAAGTAGCCAGGCACAGTGATGCATGCCTGTAATTCCAGTGACTTGCAAAGCTGAAGCAGGAAGATCACAAGTTCAAGGCCAGCCTGGGAAACTTTGTAGGCCCTGGTCTTGAAATAAAAGAAACAAAAAGGATTCAGGATGTAGCTCAGTAATAGAGCATCCTTAGGTTCAATACCCAGTTCCCTCCCCCACAAAAGGAACAAAGTGTTGATATTTGCTGAGTGGATGTACCTCAAAAACTATGCTGAAGGAAAGAGGCCATCTCTTTCACAAGTTTGCACACACACACACACAGAGCCACATATAATATGATTCCATTTATAAGAAATGTCCAGAATAGGGACATTTATTAAGACAGAAAGTAAGGTAGTGGTTAACAGGGGCTAGAAAGAATGAGAGTAACTGTTTAATGGATACTAATAGTGATGGTTGTACAACTCTAAGACTACACTAATAGTCAATGTACTGCACACTTTTTAAATGGATGAACTTTTTGATGTGTGAATTATCTCAAATTTCAAAACTGGACATTTTGAATGTTATAATGTTTTAACTCTGAAAGTCACTTTCTCCTCTATCCCTAGGCTTTGCTATTATTTTTTGCCACCTGCTACCCTGCCTTTTAAAAAACTAATAAAATTTTTAATTGAAAAAGTTTTTGAAGTAAATGTCTAAATAGAGAAAGAGGACTTTAAAATGAAGTCCAAAAGACTATGATATGATTTTTAAAAGTTTGAGACTGGGGGTGTAGTTTAGGGGTGGAATGTGTGCTTAGCATGTTCAAGGACTTGGGTTCACTCCCCAGCACACAAGAAAAAAAGATGGTGACATCATTATGCCAGAATAAATTTATTGGAATATACCTTAATTTCTAGTATGCATAATGAATCTGCAGCAAAATTTGGAACTTCAAACTGTGACAAATATGTTTACAGGTATTTAATATAATTCTGTCATTCTTACCTCTGTGTTTGAAAACTAAAGCAGACAGAATGAGAATCTGGTTCCACAACTGCTCCCATATATAAGCTTTGCAATGACCACAGCTCTCTGACAACAGTTCCCTGGGAAGATTCCCTTCCAGATGGCAAAGGTGGAATGGGTCAACATTACTGATAATCAAGCAGGGAAAAGCTGCACTTCTCACCACAGCTGGTCATGGGTTCGCCTCACCCTCTCAGCTATCTCCTTAAAGTCAGTTGCTTGTGATAAGCAAGAAAAGAGAGAAGGACCTGGAAACAGGTAGGACATGTGGAGGAGGATGGCACAGGCATTGGGGACAGTCTTATGCAGAAGGCACAGGCTGAAGGACAGATGGCTGCTTCAGGAATTGGGAGGCACAATAAGTGTCTGGATCAGGCTGAGCCCACACAAGCTTCCCTAACCTCCAACCTGGAAAACCAAAAGTGTCTAAAGCCATAATTCTATTTATAGAAACCAATGTACATTTTAAAGGGAAAGATAAAAATATCTGAACATTGTAAAATTCTATTTACCAAATTATACACTTCAAATGGTTAAAATGGTAAACTCTGTTGTGCCACAAAAATTAAATTCACTGTAAAAAGTAAATGTCAAGTGTTTTGATTGGTTTTCTGTCTCTAGAGACTGCTGATAGTTCATTTAAGAAAACACTACTCCCTTCTGTGTGAAGTATGACACAATAGAAATGTCCTAAGTTCTTTATTAAACCATAAGAATATAACAAAAAGTCCCAAGATTCACTGAGAAATACCTGTAAAAATTACTGAATAAGTAAATACAAAAACTAGCATCACTGTATTTTTAGTTTTTAAATCTTGTGCTTGTTGACTATATGATTTAAATATTGACTGATTAGTGGGTTTTGGTATGTTCCATAGGCTGGTCTCAAACTCCTAGGGTCAAGTCATCTTCCTGCCTCAGCCTTCCAAGTAGCTGAGGACAAAGGAGTGGGAGTAAGGGGTACTTTAGTCTGGGAAGCAGAGAGGGCAAATTATAGCAATGAGGAATAATAATAAATAATTTTCCCTTATGAAGTATTTGCTATTCACCAGGTCTTGTACTAGATAGTTTTACTTTATTATCTTTTGTTCTCCAATTCTTCATGGTGGTTATTATTATCTCTATTTTGAAAAGATGAAAATAAGATCCAAAAGGATGAAATGGTTCACCTTAGATCACCCATCCAATGATTCAAATCCAGGTCTGTCTTATCCAGAGATTACACACTTTCTATTAATAGTTATATAGTAATCATAGCACACACTTGAATAAGACTTGCTTTGTGCCATACCTACTTCTAAGCTTTTTTGTGTATTTATTAGCTCCTGTTTATCTGACATTTTACTTTCTGCAGTTTCAGCTACCTACACTAGATTGCAGTTCAAAAATATTAAATGAAAATTCAGAAATAAACAATTTCCAAGTTTTTAATTGCATGCCATTCTGAGTAACATGATAAAATTTCCTGCCATCCTTCTCTGTCCTACTCAGTTCATGAAGTATCCCTTTGTCCACACATCCTTCACACTGTATATGGTGCTAGTCACTTAGTAGCCATTTCTTGTTATAAGATTGTCTGCCATGATATTGCAGCTTTTGTGTTGAAGTAAGTATTTTACTTAATGATGACCCCAAAGTATAAGAGTAGTGATGCTAGAAGATACCAGAGCATAAACTGTGGAAGGACAGTTAACTCTAGTACTGTGCAGCAACATTGCATAGTTATAGGGGAGAAAACTGTATATACAGGATTCAGCTCTATCTGCTGGGGTGGGGGGTATCTCTTATGGATAGTGGGGAATCACTGTATTAGATAATTTAAACTACACTTTCATAAATCTATGATCTCTAACTCTTTATTGAAGTGATCTTTTACTTCCTGTATTTTTTCTTTGATTTCACTCCTTATGCTATCCTTTACTTCACATATCAACTATATGCATTAACTATATACAATATGAACTCCTTCTTGGATATTTCTTCTACTGTGTTATCAGTGGCTTCTGTTGTTGAAGCATCTTGGTTTCCAGCGCTTCGCCTTTACTGGTGAGACCAACATCAACAGCAACCAGTGTACATAATATATACCCTTAAACCTAATAGCTCTCACTAAGGTGTCTATTTCTTTCTCACATTAAACAAAAATGATGAGTTCAATAACTATCTATAGTACAAATAGAGTATTTGTTAAAATGATTTACAATTTCAAATGGTGGATGAGAGAACAGAGGTAGTGTAGTATGCAATTTTAGCGAGGGAGGAAGAGAGAAACTAGTAAAAATTCATTATCCTCCACACACTGATGCATAAAAAAATACTGTTCCAAATATGGTAGGTTGGAGAAAAGTTGGAAAGAAAATAGACATATGAGAGAAAACATAAAACCCTTAACCTTCTGAGTTAACATGATGGCCTCTAGTTCCATCCGTTTTCCTGAAAATTCCATAATTTCATTTTTCTTTATGGCTGAAAAAAATTCCATTGTGTATATGCACCTCAATTTCTTCATCCATTCATCCATTGATGGATACCTAGGCTGGTTCTATAGTTTTGCTATTGTGAATTGTGCTGCTATAAAAATGTATATGCAAGTATCACTGTAGTAAGATGACTTTCAGGGTAAGTAACAAGAAGCGGTATAGCTGGGTTTTATGGTGATTCCATGCTTAGTCTTCCAAGGATCCTTTATATTGATTTCAATAGTGGTCATACTAATTTATAGTCCTACTATCAAAAACAGACAAGGGCATTTTAAGAAAGAAAAATTGTTAATCACTAATTACTATAAATGTAAAAATCCTAAAATTATTAATAATATTTTAATAATTATCAAAATATCATCAATGACTTTCTATTTGGGATGCTTGCATTTTAATATTTTAAAATATGTAACACAATCAGATTAGGCTTAACTCAGGGATAAAAGTGTAATTAGTAAATTGAAGGTCTTATTGCAGGATTCATGGGGTATAATCAGAAAACAACTTTGATTTCTCTATTGCCAGTTTAAATCCACTCTGTGGGATTAGATCTTCTTTATCCCTTGGATCAGAACTCAGGCAGTTTTCATGACTCTTATGTATTTTGGTTATGTTTTATCACAGAAGAGTCTCATTTTAATTAAAGTATCAGAAATAATTAAAGCTTTAATATTTCTTTAAAGTTCAATCTTCTTTCACCTCTCATCTCAGACCTTCTGTAAGCTGGGTAGCTAAGTAAAAAAGGGAAAGTGGCCAGTATCTTGTCATTTTCTCTGCAGAGTACTTCTAACCCTTCTCTGTCATTTTGCTTATGAGGGTTTCTGACCCTCTAGAATTGCACCAGAGGAGAGGATAGGTGAATGGAAGAAGAGTATGTTCTATATTGATTAATACTGCTGTGAAACAACATCAATATTGTCTGAGCTTAGCTGATATCTAAAACCAATTTGTTTTCTTATGGAGTATTCTTGTGGGCTTTTTTTGCAAGTTCTTGTCCTTTATTTCTCTCAAAAAGAATGAAAAAACAGTGTACAGGGTCTTTAGAGATTTGGTGACAGGTATTCTGCCTTGAAGTGGTTCCTCTGAAGCTTCTTTTTCTAGGCTTAAGGTGAACATGGATCCTGCTTCCAAGTCTTTCCAATGGAAAGGATTCAGATTCATAGAATATCTACAGCTTTCTCCTAACTCCCCTCCTAAATTCCAAGCCTTTTCTTGGCCTCTCCATCTTATTTTAAAAATGAATATTGCTGGTCCTGGTCAGCTAAGAGTCACAAAACTTCTTTGTAACAACCTCTTTCTTAACACCAGCATGGTGGTCTCACACCTCACATTGGAATGTGTTGTTTATTGTCTTGGGCCCTCAGCCAAACCTGAGACTGAAATCTTTCCATTTAAAAATCTGTTTCATAAGGTTGGCTTCTTGTTAGGAAAATCCATTAATGTAATTCATCATGATCAATAAATAAAGGAGAAAATGTAGTATTATCTCAATAGAAGTGGAGTAAGTCTTTAACAGAGTTTAAAATTTATAACAAAAAAATTTCTTGTAGTCTACCATTAGAAAATAATTTCTTAATCTGACTTAGCATCTATCATAAACTTCCATAGTGAATATCTTATTTAATGGTGAAATGCTAGCACTTTTATTTTTTGAGGGTTATGGGTGTGGTTCATTTGAAAAAATGTAATATACCAATCACTGACATATACTCAGTGGAATTCTTTGACCCTACATCAAAGAACTGGTTAAGAACATATTCCTACAAATTTCAAGTTAAAATGAAATCCTGAAAATGTATCTCATATTTGTGGGTCATCATTTTGCTTTTACTAATCAACTGACTGCTATTATTATTTTTGCATTACCTTACATTCTCATTTATTTCCGGCAAAATCATTCAAAATCAATTTAGTGATTTGCAAATATATAATAAGTTATTATTAAACTAGTCATCATGTTGTATAATAGATAGCTTGAACGTATTCTTCTTGTTTAACTGAAATTTTGTATTATTTGACCAATACCTCCCCAATTCTCCCCTTCCCCCAGGCTTCTGGAAAATACTATTCTATTCTCTGCTTTTATGAGTTCAACTTATTTAGATTCTGCATATAAATGAGATCACACAGTATTTGGCTTTCTGTCCCTAACTTATTTCATTTAGCATAATTTCTTTCAAGTTCATCCACGTTATCATAAGTGACAGAATTTATTACTTTTTAAGGACTGAATATATTCCATTATTTTTATATACCACACTTTTAATCCAGTCATCTTCTGATAGGTACTTAGGTGGATTCCACATTTTGGCTAGTGTGAATAATGTAGCAATGAACAGGGAGTGTTAGTATATTTTTGACATACTGATTTCATGACCTTTGGATGTAACTCAGTTTTTAGCATTAATAGGTTATTTTTCAGTTGTATTTTTAATTATTTAGAGGAACTTCCATAGTTTTTTTTTCCATAATGGCTCTAATAATTTACATTCTTATCAGCAGTATACAAGGATTCCCTTTTGTCCACATCCTCACCAATACTTGTTTTATTTTTTTGAAAGTAACTCTAATAGGCATAAAGTGATATTTCAATGAGATTTTAATTTACATTTACTTGATACTTAGTGATGTTGAACATTTTTTTTTTCATATACCCATTGCACTTTTGTATGCTTTCTTTGTAAAAATAGGTAGGTAGGTCTTTTGTTCATTTTAATAAGGTTATTTGTTTGCTTGCTGAGTTTTTTGAGTTCTTGATATATTTTGGATATTTATCCCTTATCATATGCATGGCTTGAAAATATTTTCTCCCATTCTTTAGGTTTTCTCTTCATTTTTTGATTGTTCCCTTTGCTGTGCTAAAGCTCTTTAGTTTGATGTAGTCCTTTTTTTTTTTTTTTCGCTTTTGCTGCCTATGCTTTTGGAGTCATATCCAAAAACTCATTGTCTAGACCAATGTCAAAAAACTTCTCTCCTATGTTTTCTTTTAGTAAGTTTACAGTCTCCAGTCTCACATGTAAGTTGCTATTTATTTGACTTGATGTGTGTGCATAGTGTGAGATTAGGGTCCAAGTTTATTCTGTATGTGGCTCTTCAATTTTTCTGACACTATTTATTGAAGACATGTACTTTCCTCACTATGTATTCTTGGCTACTTTGTCATAAATCATTTGACCATAAATGCATGGTTCTATTTCTGGGTTATCCTGATTCATTGGTTCATGTGTCTATTTTTATGCCTGTACTATACGTTTTAATTACCATAGCTTTTTAGAATATTTTAAAATAGGTACTGTGATGCTTCCAGGTTTGTTTTTCTTGCTAAATATTGTCTTGGTCCTTTTCAACAGCAATTTTATGAAATAATCAGTAATAGGTACCTAACAAAAGATGTACACAAGCTTTATAGAGAATTACACACTGTTATTATAAGTCTTTCAGAAAAATCCACAGAAAGTATGAGAATTACCATGTTTATGGAAAGGAGTCTCAATAATCATAAATATGTTAATTGTCCCCAAATCAAAGAATTCAATATAATTCCAATCAAAAGACATTATAGGAATAATAAATCTAAATTCTGGAGTGGGTAAAATGTTAGAAAGGACATATAAGGATTTCTATTTTTTTGCAATATTTTGTTTTTAAATGGGTTTGATACACAGGTGTTCATTGTATTCTTTTTTTGTATTTCAGAAGCATTAATTTTGAAAAAGAGTACTGAGTACATGACTTTGGTATTGCAGTGGTATCAGCAAGCTAGCTCACAGAGTAACTGCAAATTTGGTATAGATTCATATCTATATACATTTGGTTACACACTGCATTCTCTATCTCTTACTCAATGTGTATTTTATTCTCCTAACCCCCCAGTTTTGACATTTATGAAATGTAGTTGTCATATGGAATTTAAAAATTAAAAAGTACTTTTTAATATTAGGACAAAGTATGAGAAAACTCCAAATTTCAAGCCACAATTTTTCTATTTCCTCTTATTGGATGAATAAAAAGTGTAAGTTAATATACATAGTCTAGGAACAATAGAACACAAACATATACTCCAAAGTGATTGAGGTCCCAGGCCTCAGACCACAGTTCAGCACCCACAGCATGGTATGATAAGGGTGGTCTCCTTACCATACAAAGAGAACTAATATGGACATCCAGTAAAGTAGGCTTAATTCATACACCTGACCACATATGACTTGATGTGGATATACATCCATAGATCCCCAGTATGTGACAAATACCAGCATAAACTTTTCAGTCACTGCATCTCTAAAAATTAATTACTATTATGTAAAATGCTTTAAATCATAAGATGGAGAATGGTCACATCTACAAAAGAAGTAAGTTTTAACATCATATCTAACAGACTTATTTTACTGTTAAACTCAAAACAAAACAGATAACTTATTACACTTTCAATAAGAATGAGTAGCCAGAAAATAAATATGTTAGTCTCTCAAATTCAAATTCACAGTTAGGGACTTTAAGATAATAGCATACTTTGATTGCCTCTAGGTAGGATTTTAAATTGATGACAAAAATGAAAAAATGTTTTCTGTTATAATTAGGTATCAAGAAAGAATGATGAAGGTCATCTTGCTGAATTGTATGATTTTGTTTTATACTTGTAAACATGTGAATCTTTTATGCTCATCAAGATTAAATCCAAAATAAAAAGTCTGGTGACAAAATAAAAAAATAAATAATAGGACAAAGTATGCTCATAGTAAATTTTACTTAACATTTCTGTGAGGAGAGATTATCAATCTGGTTCAGAGAGTGAAGCACCTGGAAATCAATGCCCTTTGAAAAACACCATAAAATTCTTACATATTAACTCAATATTGTAAACTAGGAGCAGTTTTACTCAAAGGAAATATTTTTATATATATATATATATATATATATATATATATATATATATATATATATATATATACCATATACTACAACCACATATACACTAAAAGTATTTCTAAATTACTCCACTAGTCTATATTTGCTGCCACTTCAATCATTTTGTCATCTTCTAGCACTCCTAGCAACCAATGTGAGAAAACTTATAGATGGAATTATAATAGTGAAAAATTCTCATGTATTAGCCTAACATTTTCCCCCTTTGAATAGAGAAAAGAGCATCAATTTTGGAATATAGGTGAAAAACCTCATTGTGGTTTTTACCTTGTGGAAAAAATAAATCTCTGGCATGCAAAGTCAACAGATCATTGAAAAGAGACCTAGTGGCTGACCCAGAGGACTGAAAACGTTTTAAATACTCCTATCAGTTTTCAATATGTCAAATACTTCTTTAAAGATTTCTGACTGTTTAATGATAACTTATTTATCATCATATGTTAGGTCAAACATTCCTTCATTTAAAGACAGAACTATTATTTTAAAACCCAAATCAGAAACTGTTTGAAATACTTACTTCTTCTCAACTAAGTTAAAATGGTCAATATACAGTGTTCATTCAGATAATGAGCTATCTGGTAAGAATCAGAGAAACTTCCCCTTAATGTGGTAATGCCCAGGTATTCTAAATTTTGTTGTGTATAGACTTTAATTAGTTTATAAAGAATTATTATTAATCCTTATTAATGAAGCTTTGCTAGTATTCAAATGTTTCCTTTATGACTTGAGGTAAAAAGAAAAGAAAATAGAAATTCCCAGACACGTTTTCTCTACTGGCTGTTCAGGCTCTACAAAGACAAGAACAGTCAGTCCTCTTTCTGAAGGTTGCTCAGGAAGTTATTGATTAATTAATTCAAAGACACTAGTATGACAATATGTAAATCAATGGATGTGCAACTGATGTGATTCTGCAATCTGTATACGGGGTAAAAATGGGAGTTCATATCCCACTTGAATCAAAGTGTGAAATATGATATATCAAGAACTATGTAATGTTTTGAACAACCAACAATAAAAATTAATTAAAAAAAAAGAAAAAAAATGTTAGGAATGACCTAAAAAAATAATAATTAATTCAAAGATATTTATTGACTACCTACTAGGTTACATCACTGTTCTAAACACTGGAGATAGAGCAGTGAACAAAATAAAGCTGATTAATGAAAGTGTATATAATGTCAGAAGTAAATGTTATATAAAGGAAATTAATCAGTACATGAAAATAGAATTATGGTTGATGTTATTTAAGATGGAGTGGTCAGAGAAAATCTCAACCAAGGAAGTGGCATTTGATCAGAGACCTGAATGAAGCAAACTCTGTGGAAATGTTGGGAAAGGCAGTCCTTGACAGAGGAATAATTTTAAGTGCAAAATTCTAGGGTTGGGGGGAAATATTTTGTCTTAAAAGAAGAACATGAGATTAGTGTGTGGCTTGAGCCTAGTTTAAAAAAAAAAGAGTCAGTGACAGGAATTGAGGGCAGAGAAATAGCCAGAGATCATAAAATGAGAGGTTCCTTGGACCACAGTGTTATTATAAGTATGATGAAGAACCATTGGAGGATTTTGAACATGGGAATGGCATTCACTGGCTTATATGTTTAAAGGGGTCTTCCTGTAAACTCTAGAAGAATAAACTGTAGAGCATTAAGAATGAAAGGTGGGAAACAAGGTAGGAAGCTATTTCAGTAATCCAAGTAAGATATCATGGTGGCTAAGTTCTGTAGTGTATTGGTAGAAGAGATGAGATGTACTAGGGTAGAATCTGTTGAATTCACTGGTGGATTAGATGTGACACATGAGAGAAGACAGTAAGTGATGACTCCAACTTTTGTGACTTTAGCAAATGTATGAACAGTAGTACCATTTATTGAAATGCTAGAAATACTAGAGAAGGAGCAGGTTATGGGAGAGGATAAATCTACAGTTCGTTTTTGGAAATGTTAATTGTGAGATCTCCATTATAAATCTAGGATCATATAATAGATCTGAAACTTAAATCCAAGGGAAGGTTGGAGTTGGAAGCATTTGAGGATTGTTGGCTTATAAATTGTAGTCAAAGCAGTGACATCACCTTAGGAGAGAAGTTAGAGAGGAGTGTCTGAGGTTTGATGCTGAAGCATTACCATGTATATACATTTGGAATAAGAATATAGTAAAGGAGACTCCAAAGGGGGCAGCAAGCAAAGGAAGAAAAGCAAGTTCTTGAAGCCAAGTGAAGAAAGTATTTCAAGATACAGAGAATGATCAACTTTTGAAGAATGGCCTTGAGAGTTTCAAGAATATGAAAATTGAGGATTGACATTGGATTTTGCAGTGTGAAGAGGACTTATTGAGCCATATTTTAGTAGTGTATTAATGACAAAAACCATATTGTAGTGGATTTAAGGAATAGTTGAGGGGAAAGAAGTGAAGGTTGAATAAATAATACTTTCAAAGGTTTTGGATATGAAATGAAGTAACAAAATATTGAGTATGAATATTGAAACAAGGAAGATTTTTGATTGAAGTATTATAGCCTGCTTATATGTTGATTTAAAAAAGATAGCAAAGTAGACACAGGAGAAAAGGAAGACAGTTCAAGAAGCATTATTCCTGAAGTAATGAGAAGGATATGGATGGCAATACATACATGGAAGAAGGTTGAACTCAGATAGGAGCCAGACAGTTTATTTGTTGTAATTGGATGCAAGGCAAAGAATATGGATCCAGATACAATGAGATTGGAAAGTGTGGTAGCAAAAAATATGGACATTAGAATTCTTTCTTATTGTTTTTTTTTTCAGTAAAGTAAGAAGTCATCAGGTAAGTAAGGAGAAAAGGTATTAGGGTTTTGAGCAATGAGGTGGTATAGTCATCTTAGATAATGTGAGAAGGATTTAATCTTAGGGAAGTATATTTGAACTACCAGGCACACGAAGGCTCATAGTCATAAATAAAAAATGAGCCTATCTGCATACCTTATTGTCAATCATATTTAGACACTGAATTACAAGAATGCAGTAGATGGTGAGATGGATTAAATTAAGGTCTAATTTATGACATTTCTAATTTATGACATTTCTCTTGAGGATGCACAAGAACATGTAAAGCTGCAGATAGAATGCAATGAAATACATGGACTAGAAAGTCACATGAAGAAGGGATTTGAGAAAGGAGTGGTGAGTGATAAAGCTGGGGAGATAAAAGATATTTCTAAGAAAGATATCATTAAAAGTCCTCTGACTTTACCATTTAAATCAGTCTTTTCATAACCATATTTTGTGATGGCTCTCAATTACTGAGAAAGAAGCAAGAAGCAAATTTACTTTTTGAGTGAATTCACTTTTTAGTATTTATTTCCAATTCTCCCATCATTTAATACACTATTTCTACCAAAATCTCCAAGAGCAAGAAGTGACATCAAGCAATCATACATCTGGATGTGGGCTTAACTGTGAGAAGAAATCAATGGGAGGTGAAAGCAGTATTGCTCAACAACCCTCATGAGGGCTTTGGTTCTTCTCCAGGGCATCTCTTCTCTTCCTTTTTAGGCGGGACATGTTTTGATATAGTATGAAAAGGAAAGCCCAACAAAGGAAACCTAATTGTCCAAATGGATGCTAAGAAAGTTTTATGGGGGTGGAGAATGGCAGTTGTAAAAGTTTTACCTTGTGATCTATTTTTCAAGAAGTCAGGATGAAGACATTTTCTAAAATAATCTTTAAACAAAAATCAATTCATTAGAAAGCCTCTCTGTGTGGAAACATTTAAGAAGTCGTGTGTGTGTGTGTGTGTGTGTGTGTGTGTGTTTTAGCAGTCATGATTGCAGCTAAGGCAGCTGTTAGCAATAGCTTATGGCACATAACTCTGCAAAACTGCCCTACATACCCCAGCACAGTTCTCTGAATTTTCCAATTAAATATACCCTATGTGATAGGCTTTATTCTTCAGACTCGGCACATTGGCAGCTGTTTTGCACACTGACAGCTGTTTTGTTAAATTTTTTAATTATACAAGTGATGACAGCAGCCTAAATAACTTTCCATGTTTTCCAGTTCTTCCTTAAGGAAAATGGGAAAGCACTTCCAATAATCATACATAGAATCTAGGCTCTTTGGTCACTTTCTAGTCCATATCATAAAAACCATGTCATGATAGACCTTACAAAAAAAGATTAATGAACCTGGATCTTATCTTAAAAGTAATAACAAAAGGACAAGAAATGAAAGTGTTTTTTAATTTATTTTTTGAATAAAACAACACTGTTTTATCTCTTGGGTAGTCCTGCTGGTCTTGCTTGGATTCACTCCTCAAGTAGCATTCAGGTGGGCTGAGGTGACTTCCATTATATCCCTAGCAGTTGCTGCTAGCCTCTCATCCTCTATATGGGCTCTCATCTTTCAAGGAGCGGAACTGTTTTCTTTATGTGGTAGGCTCAGGGTAGTGTGCAAGAGGAGGAAGGTGAAGGGTGCACTCAACATCACTACTCATTAGAGAAATGTAAATTAAAACAAGAAGATATTACTTTATGCCTCTTAGAATTGCTATTGTCAAAAATATTAAAGATAACAAGCATGGCAAGAAAATGATAAAAGGGAACCTTGATACTCTATTGTTGAGAATGTAAATTTGTACAGTCATTATGGAAAACAACATGGAGGGTCCTCAATATTTTTGAATAGCATTACTATGATATTGAACTATCCCATTTTTGGCTATATATAAAGAAAATGAAATCAGTATATACAAGAGATAGTAACATCATGTTCATTGCAACACTATTTATAATAGCCAAGATGTAGAATTAACTTAAGTGCCTATTGGCAGATGAATGAAAAAAAATATGTGACATACATAAACAATGGAATACTATGAAGTCTTAGAAAAGAAGGAAATCCTGTCATTTGTGACAACATAGATGAATCTGGAGGACATTATGATAAGCAAAATAAGCTAGGCACAGAAGGATAAGTGCTATATGATGTCAATTATATGTGGAATCTTAAATAGTGAAATCATAGAAGCATAGAACAGAATGACAGCAGAGTCTTCAGGAGATGTTTTTCAAAAAATACAAAATTTTAGTTAGATAGGAGTAAATATATGAGATCTATTATATAACATGATAACTATAGTTAAAAACAATTTCTTGCATACAGATGTTCCTTGACTTATGATGGAGTTATCCCAATAGACACATTGCCAGTTGAAAAATGCAATAACTGAAAAATGCATCTAATAATTTAATCTATCAAACATCATAGTTTAGTCTCAGTTTGCTGTAGAGTAGTGGTTATTGACCCTCACCATCTTGTGGCTAAGTAGAAGCTGTGACTTGCTGCTTTCCAGCATCAGAAAAGAGGATATCATATAGGATATTGCTAGCCCATGAAAAGATCAAAGTTAAAATCTGAAAGTATGGTTTTTTTACTGAATGTATATCAACTTTGCATTGTTTTAAAGTTGAAAAATCATTAAGTAGAGCTGTCTTAAGTTGGGGACCTTCTTTACTTCAAAATTAATACAAAAGTAGATTTTAATTGTTCCCATTTTGCAAACCTTACTGTTTTTAACATATTTGTTATTAACAATTGCATTAACAGCAAATTCACTTATTGTATTCAATTTCATCTTAAATAATTTTGTAACAGAGGAATTTAGACAAGTGAGAACATTTGTACCGTGGAAGTAAATTAGGCCACTATTTTAACAGTGAGATTTTAAAGTGTGTTAATCTGTGTATTTCCAAAATGTACATACACACTGTAATATGATAAATTTTCTTGTTTCAACTTTTATGTTTCTTTAAATAATGAAGAACCTTAATGTAATAAAATATAGTTTTTACTTTCATATGGTAAAAGTAATTTCTAATATTAGTGTCAACAATATATTAGAAAAAGTAAACCTTTCCTGAGGTAGGAGGACTGTAAGTTCAAAGTCAGCCTCAGCAACTTTGTGAGGCCCTAAGCAACTTAGCAACACCTGTCTCAAAATAAAAACATAAAAGCTAGGGATGTGGCTCAGTGGTTAAACACCCTTGGGTTCAATCTCTGGAACACATGTATACAAATTTCTCAAGAGGTCATTAAATTCTTAAGATCTTCAATAGTATTCTTCGGAGATAATAGGGAGATAACAAGGAGCTTGCATCAAGAAATTATTACATTTACTATGTAAATGTAATGATGTACATGGAAACCTTTAAAATCAGTATCAGTATGCCATTTTTATTAATATAAACCTTAAGATGGAAGTTACAGCCCTGGCTCTTCATCCTAGATGACATTGTCTGTGAAAAATATGAGCTTTGACTCTTCAGAGTTTTTTTGTTGTTCTATGCAAATTTTATGATTGTTTTTAAAATATCTATATCTATGAAAATTTCATTGGAATTTTGATAGAGATGATGTTGAATCTGTAGACCATCTTGGGTAGTATGAACATTTTAACAATATTCTTCCAATACATGAACACAAAATATTTTTCCATTTACTGAATCTTCTTCAATTACTTCATCAATGTTTTATAATTCTCAGTGTAGAAATATTCACTTTTTTTAGCTGGGTGCCAGGGCACATGCCTGTAATCCCAGTGGCTCAGGAGGCTGAGGCAGGAGAATCAAAAATTCAAAGCCAGCCTCAGCAAAAGCAAGGTGCTAAGCAATTCAGTGAGACCCTGTCTGTAAGTAAAATACAAAAAAATAGGACTGGGATGTGGTTCAGTGTTCAAGTGCCCCTGAGTTCAATCCCTGGTACCCGCCTACCCCAAGAAAAGAAATATTCACTTTCTTGGTTAATTTTCTTGGTTAATTATTTTATTTTTAATGCAATTGTAAATGGATTATATTCTAAATTTCCTTTTGGGGTTGTTTATTTTTATTATATAAAAATGAAAATTATTTTTTATAAGTTGATTTTGTATACTGAAACTTTATTGAATTGTTTATTCATTCTAATAGAGGTGTTATGGTTTAGATATGATTGTCCCTCCAAAACTCATATGAGACAGTGCAAGGATTTTCAAAGTTTAGATGATTAGATTATGACAGTTGTAACCTAATCAGTGGGTTAATCTACTGATTAACAGGGTGCTAACTGTAAATGGTAGGGCATGTCTGGATGAGTTAGGTCATTGGAGCATGCCTTTGTGGTTTATAGTTTATCCCTAATGGGTGAAGCTCTCTCTGCTTCCTTGTTGCCATGTTCTGAGCTTCTTACTTCTGCCATACCCTTTTGCCATGTGGTTCTGCATCACCCCAGGCCCAGAGCAATGGAGATGTCTATCTATGGAATGTGAACTTTGAAACCCCAGTCAGCTTTTTTGCTCTAATTTTCTATTGTTATGTCAATTGGTCACAGAGACTAAAAGCTGACTAAAACAAAAAATGAATATTTTAAATGTAGAACATATGTTTTTTAATCTGCCAAATGCCCTTCACTTTGCATATTTATCTTCCTATGCTGCCTTTTAAGTTAACTCTTCTTGTCTTCTTTAGGCCTCATAAATTATGAATAAAAACTAGTGTACAGAGTCAAGTTGCTAAAATGCCTAGGAACCAGCTATCGATAAATCCCTCTAAGATAACAGGACAGAGCTCAGACTGGGGCAGTGTAGTCTCCCCTAATTGATGATGTAAGTCTGGCAATGAGTTTTGGTTATGCTCTGGACCAGGAATTATAAATGGCACCAGGCCATCTCTCTTTGTCCTAGAAAACCCAAATTTCACAAAGCATTTCCTTTTTTCTTAGTAAGAGCCACTGCTTGGATAGCTCTGCCAGTTTGCGTGTTGCAGGCTTTGTATTACTTCAGAGAACTTCTCAGGCATATTTCCAAAGACTTCTAAAGTAGCCACATTTTTATGTAATTTTTTAATTTATATATGACAGCAGAAAGCATTACAATTCTTATTACATATATAGAGCACAATTTTTCATATCTCTGGTTGTATACATAGTATATTCACACCAATTCATGTCTTCATACCTGTACTTTGGATAATAATGATCATCACATTCCACCATCATTAATTACCCCCTCCTTTCCACTCCCACCCCTCTGCCCTATCTAGAGTTTGTCTATTCCTCCCATGCTCCCTCTCCCTATCCCACTATGAATCAGCCTCCTTATATCAAAGAAAACATTCAGCATTTTTTTTTTTTTTTTGCGGGGGGATTGGCTAACTTCACTTAGCATTATCTTCTCTAACTCCATCCATTTACCTGCAAATGCCATGATTTTATTCTCTTTTATTGCTGAGTAAAATTCCATTGAATATATGTGCCACATTTTTTTATCCATTCATCTACTAAAGGGCATCTAGGTTGGTTCCACAGTTTAGCTATTGTGAATTGTGCTGCTATAAACATTGATGTGGCTGTGTCCCTGTAGTATGCTGTTTTTAAGCCCTTTGGGTATAGACCAAGGAGTGAGATAGCTGGGTCAAATGGTGGTTCCATTCCAAGTTTTCCAAGGATTCTCCATACTGCTTTTCATTTTGGCTGCACCAATTTGCAGTCACACCAGCAGTTTATGAGTGTACCTTTTTCCCACATCCTCGCCAACACTAATTATTGTTTTTTGTCTTCGAAATAGCTGCCATTCTGACTGGAGTGAGATGAAATTTTAGAGTGTTTTAATTTACATTTCTCTAATTGCTAGTGATGATGAACATTTTTTCATGCATTTGTTAATTGATTGGACATCATCTTCTGAGAAGTGTCTCTTCAGGTTCATGGCATATTTATTGATTGGGTAGCCACTTTAAAAAAATTTTTGACTACACAATGACTCCCTTAGGTTAGGGCAATTTTCTACATTTCACAGCAGCTTTTCCAATGTCATTGATGTAAAATACTTTTTCCCCCTCATTTCAGAAGGACTATTTAAATTAGGGTTCAGATAAAGTGAGTTTTAGGTGAGAGAGGTGCCCTCTTTTGTCAAAATACAATAAACACTAGAGCAATATTATACCTGTTAAATTTAAAATGTCTGTGCCTTAACATACTTTCATTTGTAAGAATAGAAGCTAAGAAAATAACCTAAACTGGAGAAAATCTATATGCCCATATACAGTTATTAGAACATTATTTATAATGATTAAAAACTAGTAAAGCATACATAATCAACACTAGAAAGATGGTTCAATGAATCATTAAAATTATACTCATAAGGAGATTATGATAAAATTTAAAAGCACTTAAAATATTAAGAAAAACTCATTTAAAAGTGGTATATACAGTCTAACAAAAACGTTTTTCAATAAAAACTCAAGAACTTGTTCATAGGAAAACAGTTGACAAGAAATACACCACAGTAGCAGTGGTTTCAACTTTTCATGTATGAATATCATTTTTGTTTTTTTTGGCACTGAGGATTGAACCCAAGAGTGCTTTACCACTGAGCTGTTACATCCTATTATATCACCAGTCTTGTTTGTTTATTTGTTTATTTATGGTACTAGAGATTGAACCCAGTAGAACTGTACCACTGAGTTACATCCCCAACCCTTGTTATTTTTTTTAATTTGAGGGAGGGTCTTGCTAAGTTGATTAAGGCCTCACTAAGTTGCTGAGGCTGGCCTTAAACTTGTGATCTTCCTGCTTCAGACTCCCAAGTAGCTTGGGTTACAGATATGTGTTACCATACCTAACCCAGATTTGTTAATATCCCATTTTGTTTAAAAATATCTAGTTAGGGTTCATTAATTAAGTTGCTAATTACAAAATACTTTAATAGTAAGTTAATACATGCAACACATATGAAAGTGCAGCCATATGCTTTAAACACAAGCAATTAACTTCAGATATATAAAAATAAAGTTTATATTTGCAATTTCAAGTTTTACCACCCACCAATCCATCCTCTTTGTGACATAGGCCATATTTTATTAGCCTGCTTCGGGGAGAGCCAAGTGTCAGTTAATCTCTTGCTTTTTATTTATTTGCCAAATGAACTCACTAAAAATAGTCTCCTGTTTCTACATGTGACTACCTGTGTAAGTGTTAGAGATAAGCATAAAGCCCAGAACTAAGGCAAACAGTATGTAATCTACATTTTCTTTTTTCTTTCTTTCTTTATTTACTTATTTATTATTTGCAGTACTGGGAATTGAATCCAGGGGTGCTCTACTACTGAGCTACTGGTAACTTGCCAAGGCTGACCTTGAATTTATGATCTTCCTGCCTCAGCCTCTGAATTGTTGGGATTACTGGTATGTGCCACTGTGCCTGGCCGAAAAACATTCTTAATATGAAAAATTATAGACTTCTAGTCCTGGTCAAGAAGAATTAGTCCCATTCCACCTGGTCATTTCTCCTATACCTAAAATACCTGAACATACTATCACAACACATTCATAGGAGGACTCTGAAAGGTGTAAAGAAAAAGGCAGTCTGCTTAGGGACTGAGGTCTTAAGGAATGACAGAAGTGAGTTCCCTGGATTTTCTTGTTCTTCCTTTCTTGTTGATCACACATGGTGGGATACAAAAGTTTCCAACTTGGAATCACCAGCATACACAGATTTTTAAAAAAATGATAAGAAAAGCCTGTTCCTCCTCACCAAAGGACTGGGAAACCACCATCTAACAACAAAACTCTTTTTTAACCAATATTAACCCTAGTCTAGCAAAACACCAATGGAAAAATTGCACTCCTTGTACTAACAGTTTCAGTGAGGCTCAAGTGGGAACTGAGGTTTTATTCCTACCCTGCAGTAGCAAAACAGTGTAAACCAACCCTTTTCTGCCCCTCTCTTGGATATCAGAGAGTGTCTCTCAGAGAGCTGAGACCACACCCCAATCAAAGGGAAGGAGGGAATGAGAACTGGTGCCTGATAGTTACCAGAAAGGTACAAGGTCACTTGGCTTCTGAACTTACACCCTACCCATTTACATTGAAGTAAATGGGTAAATGAACTAAGCTCATACTTCTAATCAAAAAGGAAATATGCAAAAAAAACTTTTCAATATATAGAATGCAGTAAAAATATAACAGATTACAATATGTGAGGAACAGTTAAAACAGCATTGAGAGAGAAATTTACACCTGAATGTTTACATTATAAAGAGGAAACATTTAAAATCAATAAGCTAACTTTGTTCTTCAAGAAACTATTTTTAAAAAGAGCAAAATAAACCAAAAGCATGCAGTAGTAAGTAAATAATCATTATAAGGGTAGAAATCAATAAAATTAAAACAATAGAGAAAATGAATGAAATGAAAGCTCTTTGTAGGGAAAAATCAATAATATTGATAAACCTTTAGCAAGATTGACAATGACTAAAAGAGGGAAGAAAAAAATCGTTGATATCAGAAATGATACAAAGGGTGTCATTATAGATCCACCAGAGAATACTATCAAGAAATTTATACTTAAAAATAAATTCTAGAGCTTGGGGAAAATGGAATAATTCCTTAAAAGCTACAAATTCCCAAACTGAAAAAAAAAAGATAAAACAGATAATCTGAATAGTTCAATAAACATGAATAAATTGAATTCAAAATTTAAAACCTCTCAAAAAAAGAAATCTTCAGGCTAGATAATTTCACTGTAGAAGTATACTAAGTATTTAAAGAAGAATTAACACTAATTTATACAATCTCTTCTAAATAATAGAAAAAGAGAATATCTTATAATTCATTTTATAAGCCTAGTCTTATCCTGACATCAAAATCAGACAAAAAATGAAAAAACAAAAAAGAAAGAACTTTCATGCAAAAATCCGCAATGAAACATAAACAAATTCAATCCAGTAAAAAAGGGATTTATCAGATATGCAAATTTCTCTCTTCATTCAAAATTTAATCAATGGAATCCACCATGTCAGCAGACTGAAAAAGAAAAATCATATGTTCATATGTAGAAAAAATATCAAACACATTTCCATGCTTTCAATTCTCAGCAAATTAGAAATAGAGGGGAACTTCCTTAACTTGAAAAAGAATTTCTACAAAACTGCTTTTGCTTTAAATCAGGAACAAGGCAATATGTCCTATCTACTCTCAACAGTCTTTCAAATTGACACTGGAAATTTTTGTAATAACCACATTTTTAGCTTCTATATTTCATGCTGTGACATTTGTGGACTTGCTGACCCTGGAAAGACTGCCCCTTCCGGGATTAGCCAATTCCTAGAGCTAATAAAGGACTTGCTTAAAAGTGTCCCTTTCATATGCAAACAATTCAGAGCCTACACCCCCAACCATCTCCTTTAAAACAGTCAGGTCCTTATTCCCCTGCCATAATCACTTTGGGGCTAGGTATCAGATTTCTAGAACAGTCCCTAAACCCCAGAGTCCACCAAAATTATTCAAACTGGTTAACCCTAAACTTGTTTACCTTCCCTTATTGTTCCTTCCTATTAAAAATCGCAATGAAGGCTCCTGCCCATGATTTCCCCATTTCTCTCTCCACCTTCCTACTGACTTGCAACTTCTCCATGCGCCTTCTCCCACTGTGGCATACCCCTTTCTCTTGGATATATGAGTGTAAAAAGCTATTTTTTCAGTGGCAATCTTCTCCTGGTCTGTTGGCCTCACCATGTGTAAATAATAATCGTACATTTCAAAAAAGTTTTAGACACTGCAATTAGGCAAGAAAATAAAATAAAATCATATAATATGACCAGAAAGAAATACAACTGTCCCTATTCACAGATGACATGACTATCTGTGTAAGAAATTTCAGGGAATCTATAATAAAACAAAACAAAGCAAAAACAAAAACTCTCCTAGGAACTAATTGATGAGTTCAAGTTGCAGAATTAAAGATTAACACAAAAAACCATTTACATTTTTACACATTAATAAGAAATAGATAGAAACTGAAAAATTCAAGATTATTTACAATTGCTTGATAAAAAGAAAACACTTAGATATAAATCTATCGAAGTCAATATAGGATCTGAATCCTGAAAATTAAAAATGCTAATGAAATAAATCAACAGTACCAAAAATAAATGGAAAAACTTCTTTTTTTTTTTTTTTTTTTTTGGATCACAACCCCAGCCCTCATCTACTTTTTTTATTGTAGGTTGTTCAAAACATTACATAGTTCTTGATATATCATATTTCACACTTTGATTCAAGTGGGATATGAACTCCCATTTTTACCCCGTATACAGTTTGCAGAATCACATCAGTTGCACATCCATTGATTTACATATTGCCATTCTGGTGTCTGTTGTATTCTGCTGCCTTTCCTATCCTCTACTATCCCCCCTCCCCCCTCCCCTCCCCTCTTCTCTCTCTACCCCCTCTACTGTAATTCATTTCTCCCCCTTATATTTTTCCTCCTTTCCCCTCACTTCCTCTTGTATGTAATTTTGTATACCCCTGAGGGTCTCCTTCCATTTACATGCAATTTCCCTTTTCTCTCCCTTTCCCTCCCACCTCTCATCCCTGTTTAATGTTAATCTTCTTCTCATGCTCTTCGTCCCTACTCTGTTCTTAGTTACTCTCCTTATATCAAAGAAGACATTTGGCATTTGTTTTTAAGGGATTGGCTAGCTTCACTTAGCATAATCTGCTCTAATGCCACCCATTTCCCTCCAAATTCTATGATTTTGTCATTTTTTAATGCAGAGTAATACTCCATTGTGTATAAATGCCACATTTTTTTAATCCATTCGTCTATTGAAGGGCATCTAGGTTGGTTCCACAGTCTTGCTATTGTGAATCGTGCTGCTATGAACATGGATGTAGCAGTGTCCCTATAGTATGCTCTTTTTAGGTCTTTAGGGAATAGACCGAGTAGGGGAATAGCTGGATCAAATGGTGGTTCCATTCTGAGCTTTCCAAGAAATCTCCATACTGCTTTCCAAATTGGCCGCACCAATTTGCAGTCCCACCAGCAATGTACAAGAGTACCCTTTTCCCCACATCCTCGCCAGCACTTGTTGTTGTTTGACTTCCTAATGGCTGCCAATCTTACTCTAGTGAGATGGTATCTTAGGGTGGTTTTGATTTGCATTTCTCTGACTGCTAGAGATGGTGAGCATTTTTTCATGTACTTGTTGATTGATTGTATGTCCTCCTCTGAGAAATTTCTGTTCAGGTCCTTGGCCCATTTGTTGATTGGGTTATTTGTTATCTTATTGTCTAATTTTTTGAGTTCTTTGTATATTCTGGATATTAGGAATCTGTCTGAAGTGTGAGGAGTAAAGATTTGTTCCCAGGACCTAGGCTCCCTATTTACCTCTCTTATTGTTTCTTTTGCTGAGAAAAAACATTTTAGTTTGAGTAAGTCCCATTTGTTGATTCTAGTTATTAACACTTGTGCTTTGGGTGTCCTATTGAGGAATTTGGAGCCCGACCCCACAGTATGTAGATCATAGCCAACTTTTTCTTCTATCAGACGCCATGTCTCTGATTTGATATCAAGTTCCTTGATCCACTTTGAGTTAACTTTTGTGCATGGCGAGAGAAAGGGATTCAGTTTCATTTTGTTGCATATGGATTTCCAGTTTTCCCAACATCATTTGTTGAAGATGCTATCCTTCTTCCATTGCATGCTTTTAGCCCCTTTATCGAATATAAGATAGTTGTAGTTTTGTGGATTGGTTTCTGTGTCCTCTATTCTGTACCATTGGTCCACCCGCCGGTTTTGGTACCAGTACCATGCTGTTTTTGTTACTATTGCTCTGTAATATAGTTTGAAGTCTGGTATAGCTATACCGCCTGATTCACACTTCCTGCTTAGCATTGTTTTTGCTATTCTGGGTCTTTTATTTTTCCATATGAATTTCATGATTGCTTTCTCTATTTCTACAAGAAATGCCGTTGGGATTTTGATTGGCATTGCATTAAACCTATAGAGAACTTTTGGTAATATCGCCATTTTGATGATGTTAGTTCTGCCTATCCATGAACAGGGTATATTTTTCCATCTTCTAAGATCTTCTTCTATTTCTCTCTTTAGGGTTCTGTAGTTTTCATTGTATAAGTCTTTCACCTCTTTTGTTAGGTTGATTCCCAAGTATTTTATTTTTTTTGAGGATATTGTGAATGGGGTGGTTGTCCTCATTTCCATTTCAGAGGATTTGTCACTGATATACAGGAATGCCTTTGATTTATGTGTGTTGATTTTATATCCTGCCACTTTGCTGAATTCATTTATTAGCTCTAATAGTTTCTTTGTAGACCCTTTTGGGTCTGCTAGGTATAGAATCATGTCATCTGCAAATAGTGATAATTTGAGTTCTTCTTTTCCTATTTTTATGCCTTTAATTTCTTTCGTCTGTCTAATTGCTCTGGCCAGTAATTCGAGAACTATATTGAACAGAAGTGGTGAGAGAGGGCATCCCTGTCTTGTTCCAGATTTTAGAGGGAATGCCTTCAGTTTTTCTGCATTCAGAATGATGCTAGCCTGAGGCTTAGCATAGATTGCTTTTACAATATTGAGGTATGTTCCTGTTATCCCTAGTTTTTCTAGAGTTTTGAACATAAAGGGATGCTGTACTTTGTCGAATGCTTTTTCCGCATCTATCGAGATGATCATATGGTTCTTATTTTTAAGCCTATTGATGTGGTGAATAACATTTATTGATTTCCGTATATTGAACCAACCTTGCATCCCAGGGATAAATCCTACCTGATCATGGTGCACAATTTTTTTGATATGTTTTTGTATCCGGTTCGCCAGAAGTTTATTGAGGATTTTTGCATCTAGGTTCATTAGAGATATTGGTCAGTAGTTTTCTTTCTTTGAAGTGTCTTTGTCTGGTTTAGGAATCAGGGTGATGTTGGCCTCATAGAATAAATTTGGAAGTTCTCTCTCTTTTTCTATTTCCTGAAATAGCTTGAAAAGTATTGGTATTAGTTCCTCTTTAAAGGTTTTGTAAAACTCTGCTGTATACACATCCGGTCCTGGGCTTTTCTTAGTTGGTAGTCTTTTGATGGTTTCTTCTATTTCCTCAATTGATATTGGTCTGTTTAGGTTGTCAAAATACTCCTGACTCAATCTGGGCAAATCATATGACTTAAGAAATTTATCGATGCCTTCACTATCTTCTATTTTATTGGAGTATAAGGATTCAAAATAATTTCTGACAATCTTCTGTATTTCTGAAGTGTCTGTTGTGATATTGCCTTTTTCATCCCGTATGCTAGTAATTTGAGTTCTCTCTCTCCTTCTTTTCGTTAGCGTGGCTAAGGGTCTGTCGATTTTATTTATTTTTTCAAAGAACCAACTTTTAGTTTTGTCAATTTTTTCAATTGTTTCTTTTGTTTCGATTTCATTAATTTCAGCTCTGATTTTAATTATTTCTTGTCTTCTACTTCTTTTGCTGTTGTTTTGCTCTTCTTTTTCTAGGATTTTGAGTTGAAGTATTAGATCATTTATTTGTTGGTTTTTTTTCTTTTTTTAAGGAATGAACTCCAAGGAATAAATTTTCCTCTTAGAACTGCTTTCAATGTGTCCCATAGATTCCGATATGTTGTGTCTGAGTTTTCATTTATCTCTAAGAATTTTTTAATTTCCTCCTTGATGTCTTCTATAACCCATTGATCATTCAGTAACCTATTGTTCATTCTCCAAGTGATGCATGATTTTTCCTTACTTCTTTTATCGTTGATTTTCAATTTCATTCCATTATGATCAGATAAGATGCATGGTATTATCTCTACTCCTTTATATTGTCTAAGAGTTGCCCTGTGACATAATATAGGATCTATTTTTGAGAAGGATACATGTGCTGCTGAGAAAAAAGTGTAACTGCTTGATGTTGGGTGGTATATTCTATGTATGTCAATTAAGTCTAGGTTATTAATTATGTTATTGAGTTCTATAGTTTCTTTATTCAACTTTTGTTTGGAAGATCTGTCCAGTGGTGAGAGAGGTGTGTTGAAGTCTCCCATGATTATTGTATGGTGGTCTATTAGACTCTTGAACTTGAGAAGAGTTTGTTTGATGAACATAGCTGCACCATTGTTTGGGGCATATATATTTATGATTGTTATGTCTTGTTGGTGTATGGTTCCCTTGAGCAGTATGTAGTGTCCCTCTTTATCCCTTTTGATTAACTTTGGCTTGAAATCTATTTTATTTGATATGAGTATGGACACTCCTGCTTGTTTCCGAAGTCCATATGAGTGATATGATTTTTCCCAACCTTTCACCTTCAGTCTATGTATGTCTTTTCCTATCAAATGCGTCTCCTGAAGGCAGCATATTGTTGGGTCTTGTTTTGTGATCCATTCTACTAGCCTGTGTCTCTTAATTGGTGAGTTTAAGCCATTAACATTTAGGGTTATTATTGAGATATGGGTTGTTCTTCCAGCCATATTCGTTTATTTATGTTACTAAACATGGTTTGTTTTCCTCTTTGATTATTCCCCCCCCTTTACTGTACTACCTCCCGCTGTTGGTTTTCATTGATATTTTCCATTTCCTCTTCCTGTAATATTTTGCCGAGGATGTTTTGAAGAGATGGTTTTCTAGCTGCAAATTCTTTTAACTTTTGTTTATCATGGAAGGTTTTAATTTCATCTTCCATCCTGAAGCTTAATTTCGCTGGATACACAATTCTTGGTTGGAACCCATTTTTTTTCAGTGTTTGAAATATGTTATTCCAGGATCTTCTAGCTTTCAGAGTCTGTGTTGAAAGATCAGCTGTTATCCTGATTGGTTTACCCCTAAATGTAATCTGCTTCCTTTCTCTTGTAGCTTTTAAAATTCTCTCCTTATTCTGTATGTTGGGCATCTTCATTATAATGTGTCTAGGTGTGGATCTCTTATGATTTTGCACATTCGGCGTCCTGTAGGCTTCTAGGATTTGGGATTCTGTCTCGTTCTTCAAGTCTGGGAAGTTTTCTCATATTATTTCGTTGAATAGATTGCTCATTCCTTTGGTTTGGACCTCAGTACCTTCCTGTATCCCAATGATTCTTAAGTTTGGTCTCTTTATGTTATCCCATATTTCTTGAATGTTCTGCTCATGGTTTCTTAACAGCTTTGCTGAGCTGTCTATGTTCTTCTCCAGTTGAAATACTTTGTCTTCATTGTCTGATGTTCTATCTTCTAAGTGTTCTACTCTGCTGGTAGTATTCTCAATTGAGTTTTTAAGTTGGTTTATTGTTTCCTGCATTTCCAGGATTTCTGTTTGTTTGTTTTTTATAACTTCTATCTCCCTGTATAATTGATCTTTTGCTTCTTGGATTTGTTTATGTAATTCATTGTCAAAGTGTTCGAAGTGGTCTTTCATTGTCTGATTTTGCTGTCTAATGTCTTCCTTGAGACTCCAGATCATCTGAAGCATGTATATCCTGAATTCTTTATCTGACATTCCATCTGCTGCAGATATTACCTCTTCTAAAGTTGAGTTGACCTGCATTGCTTGTGGTCCTTTCTTTCCTTGTCTTTTCATACTGATCGTGTTTCTTTCTGCTTGGTGAAACTGTTGTGTTATTGATTTTTCCACCTATATATTTATATTGCTGTTGTATAGTTGAAAAGTCTCCCTCGCAGGCTTTGGCGGTGGTTCTGCCCCTCCTCCAATTGGGGCAGTGTGCCTACCACGCCGGCAGGCCGCTGGGCCTGTACTTTCGGTGGGCCTGTTCTTTCGGTGGTCATAGGTCCGCCTACCTTGCAGGCGTGAGCAGCGGCTCTGCCCCTCCGCTGGCCGCTAGGCCTGTTCTGTCTGTCGGTTGCAGGTCTGTCTACCTAACAGGTGCTGGTGGCCGCTCTGCCCCTCCCCCAACCGGGGTGATGTGTCTGGTGGGCCACTGGGCCTGTTTTGTCAGTGGTCACATTTCCGCCTACCTTGCAGGCGCGTGGGGCTGCTGTGCCCCTCCGCAGGTTGCTGGGCCTGACCTGCCGGTGGGTCGTAGGTCTACCTACCTTGCAGGCTCGGGGGGTGGCTCTGCAGCTCTGCGGATTGCTGTGCCTGTTCTGTTGGTGGGTCGCAGGTCCGCCTACCTTGCAGGCGTGTGGAGCAGCTGTGTCCCTCCGAGAGTTGCTGGGCCTGACCTGCCGGTGGGTGGCAGGTACACCTACCTTGCAGGCGCGGGGGTGGCTCTGCCGCTCCATGGGTCGCTGGGCCTGATCTGCTGGTGAGTCGCAGGTCTGCCTACCTTGCAGGCGCCCGGCGGCTCTGCCCCTCCCCCAACCGGGGCGGGGCCATGTGTCTGTCCGGCCGCTGGGCCTGTTCTGTTGGTGGTCACGGTTCTGCCTACCTAGCAGGCGCGTGGGGCAGCTGTGCCCCTCCGCAGGTTGTTGGGCCTGACCTGCCGGTGGGTCGCAGGTCTGCCTACCTTGCAGACTCGGGGGTGGCTCTGCTGCTCTGTGGATTACTGTGCCTGTTCGGAAAAACTTCTTGTGTTCATGGATTGAAAGACTCAATGTAGTAAAGATATCAATTCTCCTTAAACTGATATTTACATTTAATGAAATTCCTATTGAAATTCTAGCAAGAGTTTTTACAGATGTAGAAAGGTTATTGTAAAATTTACATGGGAAGGCCTTAAAATAGCTAAAATAATTTTGGAAAAGAATAAACTGTGAATATAGTGAATAAAGAATAAAGTGCTTTTACCTAATGTTAAAGCTTACTATGTAGCTACAGTTATCAAACAGTGTAATATTAGCAAAATGATACACATAGAAGCATATGGAACAGAAGGAAGAACCAAGAAACAGACACATAAATATCCAATACTAATTTTTGACAAAGGTCAAAGGTGCAAGTACAATTTTATAGAAGAAAAAAATGGTGCTGGTACAATTGGGCATTCATAGGCAACAAAACAAAATAAACAAAAATCCTCAACCAGGAGAAAGGTTTATTTTTATTGTGCTTTTTATGCAGTGTGCTTCTTCTGCCTGTCAGTCTCCAACACCTGGGCATATATTTTTATTAATAACCACAGGGGTCAGATCAGATATAGACCTGCATGATTCCTAAAAAAACGTGCAAGGAACCCAGAATAAAGGAGAGCAAAGCCAGGGAGAAGACCCATTTATGAAGCATTTTATATTAAAGCCAAATATGGAAGCAAAAAAGGATGAAAGTTCAAGACTGGGGTAGTGGTATGTGTGGGCATGGTGGAGAGTAAACATCGTACATGATTGTTCTGTGGAATTTGCTTTATTTTCCTACAGTAACTTTCTAAATACATTGCATTTTTATAAAATATTCCAAGTGTCATCTTTGCTAATTGAAAAATCCAGCATTTACCTATGTTGCATGACTAGCTCAAAATACTTTATACCTGGGCCATCATACCACATTTTTTTTCCCCCTGAGAAGCGCATTCCTTTGAGCCTCTGAAGTTTCTGGTCTTTAATATTTGCTTATGAAAATACTCCATCTTAAGTCCATTTTCTGGAATTAGAAGGCTATAAATTATAAATAAACAAATTTAAAAGAAATGTTAAGACCTGAATACCTCTGAGACTTGTAATGCCTCAGTCCTTTAGCTTTGATTTGCTAAGAATTTTATCTCAAGTAGAACTGAGTCTGGGGCTCTAAAGAAACCCAAAGAGAGATGAGAAGTACTGCTGTTCTTGTCTATGGTCCCACTTCCTCCCATCTGGTGACTGTTAAGGTAAATGAACTCATCAGAGCAATCAGAAGAGTTTATGGTTCTTACCAGGTTCAATAGCAAAAAAAGATAGTTCTAAGCTTCTTTACCAAAGACACCCGCCCACACACACACACTTTCTATTGCTATCTACCCTTGATATCAGGAAAATCAGAGCATTTTTGTTAGATAAAACCGGAAGGGATAAACAAAATTAAAGCTCAATTTCATATTTATATTTTATTTAATTGAATAGCATTTTTGTACTTAAAATATATAAAATAATAAATTCTGATTATATAACTAATAGGTATTGATTAGAAAGAAATTTTGAGAAATAAAAAATCAAAAACTTTCAATTCTATCATTGGGAGACAGACACTGCAAATATTTTACATAGAAATTAACTTTAATTTTAATTGAATATCATCAGAATATAATACAATTGAAAGTTAGGGAATTAAACAAGCAATATTTTTGCTTAGGTGATTTCTTTAAAGTAATAAAAATTGTGACCAATAAATTTAATTATTAGATTAAAAAGCATGCAAATTCATAGATGAAAGTTTAAATTTATAGGAAATAAAAAATAAACAGTCTTATATTTTTTTTAAAAAAGCCATTAATGAAAAGGATCAAGATGATACCAAACCAAAGCAGTCATTAACTATTAACTTTTTTAGGACAATTTTCACCAAAATTTACATTTAAGGTTGTATTTTTAGGATATGATTTCATAGAAGAACTGACATATGCGCAAAGTGTGCCATAAAATGACAAATAACTTTCAGGGATAAACAAGTGAATCATGCATGAATGATTAGAGCTATAATTTACTGTAACCCCAAAGAGAGAATGTGAGAATTTAGGGAATCAGTTGACCTTCTCCTCCTTCCTGGATTATATAATCATTGAAGATGTGGTTTTGTTGTATTTTACTGTCCCCATTTGTTTTTAAACCACACTACATCTTAGTATACTTCATAGTTAAGCCTTAACTTTCTTGTAAGGTTTTCTGTTTTTCTCACATACCCTTTCCCATTCTGTTATTCTTAACTAGAAAAGTCAGATTTCTTCAACTAATTAACAGTGAGCCATACATGTACGTCCCTGTTCTTAATCATGTAATCACTATTACCATAATTTGTAAGTTGTATCAACACTCCTCTTGAAGATGTTCATTCTATAACTGATTTTTACCTCAGTGTAGACTGTTTAGTGATATCCCAACTCACAAGTTTATACTGTTCTCTTCTTCCACCTCACTTAGGATTTATAGAAGATTAGGCTTCTGAGATAGGGGTTCAATTGCAAGACTTTAGGCAAGCCATTTGACCTCTGCCATTCTCAGTTTCTGCCATGAATAAAATGATTATTGGTGTAGAACTGTGTATTTCAAACTTTATCATAGAATACTATTGTTGTTTATGCAACAAAATTTTTACAAGTGGAATTATATGCACAATACAATATACAAAACAAGTTACACAATACAACATGCAAGTAATAAAGCTAAATGTTCAATGGGGGCTGAAAAAATCACAGAACACTGCCCACTTCACCAACTCCTTTACCCATATGTACTGTTTATACACTAACTTGAACACTTTTCATTGAGTACATGCTGTGCCAGGAACTATTCTAGGTGCTGAGGTACACTGGGGAACAAAACAGACATAAATCCCTTCCCTGATAGGGCTTCCATTCTGGTGAGGAAAACATAAAATAAACAAGAAAAATAAATAAAATATTTAATTATTAGATGTTTATAATTGCCAAGGAAGAAATCACCTAAGCAAAAATATTGCTTGTTTTAATTCCCTCACATTAACACAGAGGGGAGAAAGAAAGTGGGTATATGTGTATGGTATGCATCAACATTAACATGTCAGGAAAAGCTACAATAAAAAGGTAACATTTTAACAAGGACTGAATGAGATAAGGGATGGGATATGTAGAGAGAGGGTTTATGGTTTTGGATGTGTGTGGGGGGGCAAGTGTAAATACCCTGAGGTTGTGCTTGGTGTTGTTGAGAAATAATCAGGATGCTAGTGTGACTGAGTTCAGGAGCAAGAGGAAGAGTAGGAGAGGGTGAGGACAGAGAGGTACATATTAGAGGTGTCATAAGATCTTTAACTTTTACACTTGAGGGGATTGGAAGCAATTAGAGGGCACTATGGTTTGAATACAGTTTGAGTATATCTCTCACAGGTTCATGTATTGGGAGTTGGTCCCAGTGTGGCAATGTTGAGAGGTGGTGGGATCTTTAAAAGTAGGGGCCTAGTGGAAGGGTGCAGAATTTGTCCCTCCCCCTCATTCTAGTTTTCTGTCTTACCATGTGATCATTCTGATCTTCCCCTCTTAAATGAGCTTCTACCATTGTGGTCCGTTTCACCATGAGGTGATGTAGACAAGGGTGCCCTCTCCAGAGCTAGCACTATGTTGTTTTGACTTTTAGCCTCCAAAATTGAATCAATTGAACCTCTTTAAAAGCACCCCAGCCTAAGGTATTTAATTATAGTAACAAAACATAGACTAATACAGGGGGTTTGACTAAAGCACAAATATGATTTGACTTTCACTAACCCTAACCCTAACCTAGAGGGCTAACCACTGAGCCACATCCCCAGCCCTATTTTGTATTTTTTCTAGAGATAGGGTCTCACTGAATTGCTTAGCACCTTGCTTTTGCTGAGGCTGGCTTTGAAATCTTGATTGTCCTGCCTCAGCCTCCCAAAACACTGGAATTATAGGTGTGCACCACCACACCTGACTGACTTTCATTTTAACAAAATCACTCTGATTGCCATAAAAGAGAATATACCATTAGAAGAAAGGGCAGAAGCAGAGACCACTTACGATGTTATACATTAAATCCACATGAGAGTTTATATTACTCAGACCAATGTTGTATCTATGGAGATGCTATGAAATTTTTTGATCTGAGTGCATGTTGAAGGCATAGGGCTTCTATTCAGCAAACAGATTTATTGATGGATTGCATAAGATGTATATGCACAAGTGTTCTGGTAAATATGTAACAACCAGATTGGGGATAGGGAGGGGGAGGGTTAGGGGAGTCCTGATAGGTACCATTTGTTCATTTTCATAACGTGGATGCTCCTACAATCATTGATTTCAAGCTACCAGTGTAACATCATTGAACATGGGGAAGAGATGTGCTCCGTTAGTTGTTTTTCTTTTGTTTGGTTTTGTTTTTGTTTTTTGGTACTGGGGATTGAACCCAGAGGCACTTAAATGCTGAGCCACATTCTCAGCCTCTTTTTAATATTTTATCTAGCACTAGGGTGTTGCTCAGTTTCTTAGTGACTTGTTAAGTTGCTGAGGCTGTCTTTGAACTTGTGATCCTCCTGCTTCAACCTCCCAAGCCACTGGGATTACAGGCATGTGCCAGGGTGCCCAGGACATCATTAGCTTTTATGTGATGGATTGAGCTGACTCCAAAATACCACTAGCTATAAGAGAAAAAGAGGAGTGAAGTTTAATCTAGGATATTTTTGTCCTCAGCAACTGGAGGGATAGTATACTCATCATATAAGATGGGAGAAAATATGAATAGATTAAGTTTTGGAGTGATTGAATATCAGGGGTTCGGTTTAGGACATATTAGTTGTCAGACAACTAATATCATTTTGAAATGTCAGACATCTACATGGAGATGTCAAGCAGGTAGTAGCCTGTATGATTCTGAAGTTCAGAGAAGACATTTGGAATAGAAATATGAATGTGGGAGCTAAGAGCATATACATGGTATTTAAAGCCATGAAACTAAATAAGAACACCAGGATAATGAGGGAAAAGGGAGGAGAGATAAAGTTCAAGGACTGAGCTCTGGATGCTCCAATATTTAGGATCTGTGAAGAGGAATAAGCATGTGAGATAGAGAAAGACCAGCCAGAAGTTAGGAGAGGAAAAAATGTGAGTATGATGTTCTGAAAGCAAATAAAGCAAATGTTTCAGATAGAAATATTGATACACCGTCAAATGCTACTGCTAGTTTAAGAAAAATGAGAATTGAGGATCACCTCTCAAGAAAACTGCACAGAGGTTAGAGCTTGAAACTGTTTTAAACTACTGAACTAAAATATTAGGATGCTTTTCTAGTCTTAATGTCATCATGGAGCTGACTTCTGTGTGACTCATCATCAGGAAATATTTGTTTTATTTTGCTGCCAGAGCAATGCTATCTTTGCTGATCTTCCTGACCCTAGCCAGTCTTATATCCTGCAGTATATCACCTGCTATCATACTTTCTTTCAAGGCATTTATCTGCAAGAATTAACTGCTATCATCTGTTACTATTCTCAATACCACCCTTAAACCTGGGCAAATATGTTGCTGTCCCAGATACCCAGCTCCAGGCTACAGGGGGGTCCAGTGGTTTAGAATACCTCCCTTAGAATTTCTAAGAGGGCTTCTGGTAGCTGGAATTGGTCAGAATTAAAAATCTCTTCTAGGAGGTTCACTTCTGGAACCAACTGCGAATGAAATACTCCTTCTGCTTTTCTCACTCTGCCCAAGTGTCCTTTGTCTGCTCTTCCCATATGTGGTGGTGTGGGGAAGAAGGGGTATGATCATATTCAAGCAATATAATGATTGTGGAATAAAGGTTCCAAGAAAATACATGGTTAAAATTTGTTGTTCTATATTTATGCCATAAAATTCTGAAATATATTTATTTCATATATTTATGACCAGAAAATGACTTATCATTTATATTTTCCTGCATACTCTGGTTAAGATTTGCATTTTTGGTTATCATTAAGGAAGTGTAGTAATGACTTTTGAGACAGTAACTAGAAGCCATTAATTATGAACAGCACAATGAAGATGTAGCTTCATGAGTAATGTTATAACCACTATTAAATAAAAGGTCTTAGGAAACTGCAGAGGCAATATTACTGATATTATTTCAATACAAAAAATGAAGAGTCATGGGTCTATGTATAAAAATGGTGTTGTTACTTTTGTCTCCTTGAAATATGTGAAATTATTCAGAAATGGCTCATTTGACTAGAAAGAACATGAACAGATGGTTTTTGGAACTTAATGGGAAGAGTTGGTGCCTAGACACCACAAAACAATTCTTTATGTGCTCTGATTGAACAATAAACAAATATGTAAGTGCCTCTTTACCCATAATTCTAAATTTTCCTCATTAAATTAAATGGGCCCATGAATTTTGTCAAACATTTTTAATCCAAATTGTTTATTTAGAGAGAATCCCTACAAAAATATTTGCTTGGGATTTATAGACCTTAGGGGAGTCCCTAACTGTGTTTGTGACTAGCATTTGTCTTCCCCATCCACTTCCATGGGACATTTTGGTTTTCTAGCCCTTAGACCTGCCAATGTCAAGTAAGCTTAGAATACTGGTTTTGATAATCCTTCTTAATTTGGAAAATGGTGTCATAGCGTAATTTTTTTTCAGATTGAGATATATTCAGTTTTCTTGTGGATTTTAAGACAGGAACATCTATCTGCTTCCCCATCTCTTTCTAAGATAAGCATCTATTAAGACATTCTTAGTTATTGGAAGGATTTTGTTTCAGTTAAGTTATGGTTATCTTAGACCTTTCAAAATCAAACCATCTTTACTAAGTGTCTATGTATATAACGACAATCTCCTCTGCTAGTTAGTTGAGGAATGCAATATATAATCATTTCTAGGAGACCTGCTAAATAAAGATGTTAATCACAGTCTGACAATAGAAATTACCTAAATATAACTGTAGGTGAAGTGGTTAAACTTGCTCTATTCATTTGGTAAAATATTATGTCAATTAAAAGTAATGGAAGATAGATTATAAAAGACAATGAAGCTCCCACCTGGTTTACTTTCATGGAAGGTCCACCCTTGGAATTTAGCTACCTCATTTTGGGGAAATTCAAGCAACCTTTTCCAAGCAACATAGAAAGGTCACACGTGGTGTTTCTGCTGACAGCCCAAACTAAGGTCTCAGCCAACAACCAGCATGGACTAAGACACACGTGAGTGAGCAAACCATCAGATTCCAGCCCCCAGCCTTTGAAATGCCCCAGTTAGTACTGAAAGGAACAGAGTCCAGCTGTCCCTAGCAAGCCCTGCCAAAACTGAGGATTGTTAAACCAAATTAATCTTCTTGTTACAAGCCACTAAGTTTGGGAGTGAGTTGTTATGAAGCAATAGATAACTAGAAAAAATTGTATAAAATGAGTAAAATAGGGGCTGGGGCTGTAGCTTAGTGGTGGGGCACTTGCCTGGAATGTGTGAGGCACTGGGTTTGATCCTTAGCACTGCATTAAAATAAAATAAAATAAAATAAAATAAAAGCATGCTATCCATCTACAACTACAATTTTTTAAATGAGGAAAATAAAGCTTAGGATATATTAGGTGAAAAATTCAAGAATCAATATGTAATTATACCTAACTAATTGATTCTATACACAGTCCCAAGACTAGAAAAAGTGTCTAAATGCTTACTGAGTTTGTTTTAGGGGATTCCCCAGGACTTAATTAATTCTTATTTTTTTTAAATTTTGAGACAAGGTCTTAATAAATTGCTTAGGCTGGCCTGGAACTTGCAATTGTGCCTCAACCTCCTCAGTCACTGAGATTACAGGTGTGTGTCACCATGCCTGACTACAAACAGTTTTTCTTCCAATTTTCCATATATATACATGGAAAAGAAAAAACTAAGCTCATTTATTGCATTTTTATAATTTTTTTCTCTGATTTAATGTAAGTATTTAAGGAACCATTGATCCAGTGAGTCTTCTTCCTATGGTCTGACTCAGTCTCATTGTGTGCCAAAACATTCCCAGTAGCTTTTATTGTTGATCAACCAAGCACACCGTGAATGAAAGGCAGACATGATTGAAATGTATTCATTTATCATCAATTAAAGATCTTAATTGGAAACAGATACCCAATGCAGACATCTCCCATCTGCTGTTGGTGATGTTGACATTAAAAATGTCAGTACAGTGAAACTCAATTAATTGTGTATTCTGGGGACCACAAAACCATTAACTTTCATCTGAAAGGGTTCAGACTAACAGCTCTAAGGAAAAGAGAGCCCTTCCCACACCTACAAACAATTATTGGAATTTTCTAAGAAAGAAATGATAATCAACTGCATCTATTTTCTTATACTTATTCACCTCCTCTTATCAACAAATCCTTGGGAATGCTCATTAAAGACTGACCAAATTTGAATCAAGGAACAAATTCAGAGTTCTCTTAAATAAGTAAGTCCTCTATTCTTTGTAATAAAAATAATTTCTGAACTTATATGCCCTGAGTATGAAAACAGAACAAATATCAGCAATATGAACTTCTAGTCTACCCTTAATTTGGAATCCAACTTAGGGCTTTAGATCAGATCCATTCAAAGTGTCGTCCCTTGACAAGTAGTATCAGCATCACCCAGAAATTTGCGAAATCTCACCTCTACTCCATATCACGCTCCCTGAATTAGGATGTCCTTGGTAAAGTCCAGGTATCTGCATGTTTGCTAGCTCTGCATGTGATTCTAATGTTCACTGAAATTTGGGAAACACTGGTCTAGTTTACTGGAACACCAAAATATATTTCTAAATTTTGAACCTTAAAACACCACCAAGAGATACAACCTCATGTTTTTATACCATTGACCCTCTTCACCCACCCACATAAACCAAAACAATAGACAAAGAGATATATAGTATTGTTTTTCAGCGGGCAAAATTTTAAATAGGTCACAAGTGCTTTTGTTTTCCTCTATTCCTTTCTTCTTTTTCCTTCCACCACTCCCTCATCTGTCCCATCTTATAGATGTATTCCTTTTATTATCAGTTTCCTCTCAAGTTTCAGGCCTCCTCTAGTTTCCTATAGTTCAAGGTGATACTCAATTCTGTCTGAACCCCTGATAAAATATAACTGTCTTAAGTCTGTCTCAGTAACCTGCTTACTAAATGAAAATAATTGGTTTGTTAGTTAAATAAAGCCTTGGTAAAAGATACAGGTAAGTTTTACTTCAAATCAACTTTATTGAGGATTAACTTGCATACAATAAAATGTGCCAATTTAGATATACAGTTCAATGAGTTTTGACATATTTTTTAACCCATGTAACCACTTTCACAATCAAGATACCACATTAAAAATTTCTCTCATGCCCCTTTATATTTAGTCCTCTCTGGCTCCAGGTAACCCCTGACCTGTGTCCTATTATAGATTAGATCCCCCTTTTTTAGAATTACATATAAATGGAACATACAGTATATAGCCTTTTGTGTCTGTTTGTTTGTTTGTTTGTTTGTTTTTTGCTTAATATAATGCATTTGAGATTCATCCATGTTGTTCCTTTTTGCTGTTATGTGGTATTGCTTTCCATGTATACACCTTGATTTGTTTATCCATTATCCTGTTGATGGACATTTGGATCACATACTGTTTTTGTGGGCTGTCTTGAGTATAGCTATGAAGAGAATAGTATTCATAATGTCTGGGATTTTTCTGATATAAATTAAAATATATCTGGACTGACATCTGAGTAACATACCATGTTTTCCAATGGTAACTATTACAAAAGCAATGATGAAAAAGTGGGACATTTTGATTTAAACATGGGAATTGAAGGATTGAACATTGGGGTATACAAGAATAACTGTTCTTTGTGGCTCAAATTGTATGCTTAAAAAGGATATATATCTAGGTTAATAAACATTATCCAACTGATATATTTAGATAGAGCAGAAGATACTCCTTATACCTTGTCTTTTCCCTGTCTTGATGTATCTGCATTTTGTTACTTATGATGTTGAAACATAATGTAGCCCCACTGGCGAGCATGTAGAAGTACAAACACCAAAGGTTACTAACAATTTTTGAACTAATCTTGTTTGAATGGACCAATCTATTTGTAAAAAAAAAAAAAAATCATCTCCCCTCTCCCTGAGTTGTTCATTGGCTTATTTTGTGAATGTATGCAGTTGGCCTGCAGGGTTGCCTTTTCATTTATCAACACCCAGCCACAAAAGCTATCATTATGTAGTGACTTTGAGAACTCATGTTCATTTTTTAACTATGTGCCTATTTTTTTAAAATCAAGATCAGGTCCTTGGCCCATTTGTTGATTGGGTTATTTGGGTTTTTTGTGTTTAGCTTTTTGAGTTCTTTGTATACCCTAGAGATTAGAGCTCTATCTGGTGTGTGAGAGGTAAAAATTTGTTCCCAGGGGCTGGGGATATGGCTCAAGCGGTAGCACGCTCGCCTGGCATGTGTGGGGCACTGGGTTCGATCCTCAGCACCACATAAAAATTAAATTAAAAAGATGTTGTGTCCACTGAAAACAAAAAAAAATATTAAAAAATTCTCTCTCTCTCTCAGTCTCTCTCTCTCTCTCTCTCTCTCTCTCTCTCTTTAAAAAAAATTTGTTCCCAGGATGTAGGCTCCCTATTCACCTCATATATTATTTCTCTTGCTGAGAAAAAAAACTTTTTAGTTTGAATCTGTCCCATGTGTTGATTCTTGGTTTTAATTCTTGTGCTATAGGTGTGTTATTAAGCAAATTGGGGCCTAGCCCCACGTGATGGAGATTAGGGCCTACTTTTTCTTCTATTAGACACAGAGTCTCTGGTTTAATTCCTAGATCCTTGATCCATTTTGAGTTAACTTTTGTGCATGGTGAGAGATAGGGGTTCAATTTCGTTTTGTTGCATATGGATTTCCAGTTTTCCCAGCACCATTTGTTGAAGATGCTATCCTTTCTCCAGTGCATGCTTTTAGCACCTTTGTCTAATATAAGGTAGTTGTAGTTTATGGGTTAGTCTCTGTGTCCTTTATCCTGTACCATTGGTCCACCAGCCTGTTTTGGTGCCAGTACCATGCTGTTTTTGTTACTATTGCTCTGTAGTATAGTTTAAGGTCTGGTATAGCGATACCACCTGTTTCACTCTTCCTGCTTAGAATTGCTTTAGCTATACTGGGTCTCTTATTTTTCCAGATGAATTTCATGATTGCTTTTTCTATTTCTATGAGGAATGCCATTGGGATTTTGATTGGAATTGCATTGAATCTGTGTAGTGTTTTTGGCAATATGGTCATTTTAATAATATTAATTCTACCTATCCATGAGCAATGTAGATCTTTCCATCTTCTAAGGTCTTCTTCTATTTCTCTCTTTAGGGTTCTATAGTTTTCATTGTATAGATCTTTCACCTCTTTTGATAAGTTGATTCCCAAGTATTTTTTTTTGAGGATATTGTTAATGGGATAGTTTTCCTCATTTCCTTTTCAGAGGATTACAACCAATCAACAAATATACGAAAAAAATTTCATCATCTCCAGAAATCAGAGAAATGCAAATTAAAACTACTCTAAGATACCATCTCACACCAGTCAGAATGGCAATTATCAAGAATACAAACAACAACAAGTGCTGGCGAGGATGCAGGGAAAAAGGTACACTCATAAACTGCTGGTGGGACTGCAAATTGGTGCAGCCAATTTGGAAAGCAGTATGGAGATTCCTTGAAAAACCGGGAATGGAACCACCATTTGACCCAGCTATTCCTCTTCTCAGACTATACCCTAAAGACCTAAAAACAGCATACTACAGGAACACAGCCACATCAATGTTTATAGCAGCACAATTCACAATAGATAGACTGTGGAGCCAGCCTAGATGCCCTTCAATGGATGAATGGATTAAAAAATGTGGCATATATACACAATGGAATATTACTCAGCACTAAAAAATAATAAGATCATGGCATTTGCAGGGAAATGCATGGCATTAGAGCAGATTATGCTAAGTGAAGTTATCCAATCCCCCCCAAAAAATGCCAAATGTCTTCTCTGATATAAGGGGAGTGACTCAAAATGGGGAAGAGAGGAAGATCATGGGAAGAAGATTACCTCTACATAGGGAAGAGGGGTGGGAGGGAAAGGGAGGGAGAAAGGGAATTGCTTGGATGGTGGAAGGAGACCCTCATTGTTATACAAAATACATGTATGAAGATATGAGAAAAAAAAGAATAGTATTACCCTAGATTAGGTAGAGAGAAGTGATGGGAGGGAAGGGGAGGGGTTGGGGGAGATGGGAAGGATAGTAGAATGAAACAGACATTATTATTACTGTGTGTATATTTGTGAATGCATGACCAATGTGATTCTGCAACCTGTATACTCAGAAAAATGAGATATTATATCCCATCTGACTCAAATGTATATGTCAAGGTCATTGTACTCTCATGTGTAACTAATTAAAACAAATTTAAAAAAATAAAAATAAATCAAGATCATATACTCTTGGACATTAGAGCTTATTTTGAAGCATTATGCACTTTTGGAAGAGAGGAAAGAGTTCTATAAAATAGTTCTCATTATTTTTTTTACTTTCTGGGTAACACAACAGAGCTTAAGTCATATGAATGTCCTAGGAAAGCTCTGTCAAACTCAAGGATTTAGGAAGTGATAGAGTGATCAATTCATTATCTAGATTTATTTCTTCATTGACTTACTTCAGGGAAAATGTTTGTCTCCTCAGTTTGTTATCCTTCTAGAAAAAGACTCTGCATCAATATTTCAGGAGCAAGTATTTTGAGAGTTGATACCAGGAAGCTCTGGTAGGAGAGTAGGAATTGAAACAGAGAAGGGAAGGAGGAAAATTCAGAATGCTTTATCAAAGAAGTTGTCACTGGAGTTCAATTCTACTGAAGATCTCTGGGAGGCAATTTGGAATGATATTCAGTAGAGTCTACTTTCTGCCCCACTCCCTAAAAGCAATAAACTGGGATTTATTTTCCAGCTGCTCTTTGTCACTGACCTGGGCTTGACTCCTTTAAAATACTCTGGAACCATGTATACTATGGGGATAGAGTCTGAACAACAATAGAATCTGCTACAGAGCTCATTTTTATCTGTATAAATTATTTTCCATGACTACCCATTTCAAAGTGAGCACTGTAAAAGAGTCAGTCACTCTACATCCTATCACACATATTCTAGAGTATCAACAACTGCATTTGTTGTATTTCTCTTGCTAAATAGGCACACAATGATTTTTTGGCTTTGAATGCTACTTAATTCTAAAGAATTTCCTTCAAGATCACAATACAAAAAGAATATCACAAAAGTAACTGAATGCTTCATATATCTTATTTCCACCATGGAGAAATAATATAATATCATTTCAGAAAATTATTTAAGTATCAATTCTAATAGGTTTCATAGATGACTAATCAACTCTTGCATTTTATTTGTAAATAGGAGTATAAATTACTATTTTTTAGGATAAGGATTATTTTAAATCTAGTCTAAATCTAGTATTTATACCAGAAGTGAAATTTGAAAATATGTATTCCCATGAAGTAAGGAAGAAGAATAAAACACTGCAATGACATAAATATATTGTAATAATAATAAATGTTTGACACTGTACACAATTTAACACAACACTTTTAGTAGAAACCACCACAAAAAAACGTTCACTTTCAGCCTATTCTCTTTTTTAAATTTTTATTTGTTCTTTTTAATTACACATGATAGTAGAATATATTTTGACCTATTATACATATATGGAGTAAAAATTCCCATTCTTGTGGTTGTACGTGAAGTGGAGTTACACTGGTCATGTATTCATATATGAACATATATCCTATTCTCTTTTAACCACATATTGAACTATTTGAGGAAAGAGTTTTATGAAAGAGGTATTTGTGGGAATGAATGAAAGAGTTAGGTCATCATATAGCAATGCATTTATCTTTTCAACATACTCCATATTTAGGGAACCTAAATATTTGGTAGCAAATAAAATAGTAAATAATATCAAAATGCATTGAAATGTGATCCTGCACATGTCTTTTCATTAGTCTTAATGCACTATCACATGGAGCCATGAATGAATGTTGGGTTTTCTACCAAACACCCTTGGTTGGAGATTATTTCTTAGTAATCCCTGACATGTGAGTTTTCTTTTCAATAATCTCTTTTGTGCCTTTATGAACAATTTCCCCTAAGTGTTTTTACTTTTGTTTTCTCTTTATTAGCATACATATAATGTTTAGCACATCTTCAACACAGTCAAATTATTTACTGCTCTGTCAACAGTTCCTGAACAGATCTGAAAATACTTGTGTCTCAACATCATAACAGAATATACATGGCCTTGCTCAAGTGCCTGTAGAGACTTCTCACTGAATTTAAAATATCTTTGTCTTTTCTTCTTCATATTATTTAGGTAAAGACAGTGTTGGATTGCCATTAATGAGAGGAAAGGTTTATAGCACAGCTTTTAAATGTCACCCTGGCAGACAACCCTCAAAAGTAACTTGCATGTGATGTTTTAATGTACATAGTAAATGACTAGTTAGACTTGGCTGCTTCCTGAGAGATACCTCCAATTCATAGTAGGACTAGCTGGAGGCATATAAGGCACTTTTGGGGACTACAACATTTATGAGAATACTAAAAATCTCAGTAATCAAATGTTTTAGTGTAGTAACTTAAATACCAAAAGTAATGAAGAAATCCATCATGAACAACAACTAAACATTTTAGCAAAAGTAGTCAGGGATTGAACTCAGAGGTGCTTAACCACTGAACCACATCTACAGCCCTTTTTATGCCTTATTTTGATACAGGGTCTCCCTAACTTGCTTAGGGCTTTGCTAAATTTCTGAGGCTGACTTTGAACTTGAAATCCTTCAGCCTCAGCCTCCAGAGCTGATGGGATTACAGGTGTATAACACCACACCCAGCTCTTATTTAATTTTGCCTCAGGCTCCAATAGGTCTGATAAAGGCACTGTTCCTGATTTTTTAATTTATTTTATTTTGTTATACATGACAGCAGAATGCATTTCAATTCATGGTACAAATATAGAATTTATATAAATATTGAATATAAATATTTGTACCATTTCAATTTATGGTACAAATTCATGGTACAAAATTTTTCATATCTCTGGTTGTATACAAAATAAAGTCACACCATTAGTATCCTCATACATGTACTTAGGGTAATGATGTCCATCTCATTCCACCATCTTTCTTACCCCTATCTCCCCTCTCTTCCTTTCCCTCCCCTTTGATCTATCTAAAGTTCCTTCATTCCTCCTATGCTCCCTGCCATCCTTATTATGGATCAGCATCCTCCTATGAGAGAAAACATTCGGCCTTTGGTTTTTTGGGATTGGCTTTCTTCACTTAGCATGATATTCTCCAACTCCATCCATTTACCTGCAAATGCCATGATTTTATTCTCTTTTATTATTGAGTAATATTCCATTGTGTATATATACCACATTTTCTTTACCCATTCATCTACTGAAAGACATCTAGGTTGGTTCCACAATTTAGCTATTGTGAATTATACTGCTATAAATATTGATGTGGCTGCATCACTGTAGTATGCTGTTTTTAAGTCCTTTGAGTTTAGACCAAGGAGTGTGATAGCTGGGTCAAATGGTGGTTCCATTCCAAGTTTTCTGAGGAATCTCCATACTGCTTTTCAGATTTGTTGTACCAATTTGCAGTCCCACCAGCAATATATGAGTGTGCCTTTTTCCCCACATCCTTGCCAACACTTATTATTGCTTGTGTTCTTGTTAACTGCCATTCTGACTTGGGTGAGATGAAATCTTAGAGTAGTTTTGATTTGCATTTCTCTAATTGCTAGAGATATTGAGTATTTTTTCATATATTTGTTGATTGATTGTATGTTCTCTTCTGAGAAGTGTTTAGTTCCTTAGTGCATTTATTGATTGGGTTATTTGTGGGGTTTTTTTTTTTTGGTGTTAAGGATTTTAGTTCTTTATATATCCTGGAGATGAGTGCTTTATCTGATGTGCATGTGGTAAAAATTTGCTCCCATTCTATAGGTTCTCTCTTCATCTCACTGATTGTTTGTTTTGCTGAGAAGAAGCTTTTTAGTTTGAATTCATCCCATTTATTGATTCTTTATTTTATTTCTTGTGCTATAGGATAGTCCTTATTAAGGAAGTCAAGGCCTAATATGACATGATAAAGATTTGGGCCTACTTTTTCTTCCATTAGGTGCAGGGTCTCTGGTTTAATTCCTAGTTTCTTGATAAAATCAATATTCATAATACATATCTGTACATCAGTGACCAAAGCTTTGAAAGAGAAACAAGGAAAACTACTCCATTTACAATATCTTCAAACAATAAAATAAAATACTTGAGAAATCAACTTGATGAAAAAGGTGAAAGACCTCTAAAATCAAAACTACAGAATGCTAAAGAAAAAAATTCAAGAAGACCTTAGAAGATGGAAAGATCTCCCGTGTTCTTGGATAAGCAGAATTAAAATTGTCAAAATGACCATACTACCAAAAGAACTCTACAGATTTAATGAAATTCCAATCAAAATCCCAATGACATTCCTCCTATAAATAGAAAAAGCAATCATGAAATTCATTTGGAAAAGTAAGAGACCTAGAATAGCCAAAGCAATCCTTAGTAAGAGTGAAGCAGGTGGCAACACAATATACTATACTAAACAGACTTTCAACTATACTAAACAGCAATATTAACAACTATACTAAAAAGCAATATTAACAAAAACAACATAGTATTAGCAACAAAACAGACTTGTAGACCAATGGTTACAGAATAAAGTATACAGAGATAAATCCACATAAATACAGTTATCTCATATTAGACAAAGGCACCAAAACCATATATCAGAGAAAAGATAGTCTCTTCAACAAATGGTGCTGGGAAAACTGGAAATCCATACTCAGCAAAATGAAATTAAGCCCCTATCTCTCACCATGCACAAAATTCCTTTGCCCATTTATTGATTGATTATTTGCCTTTTTGGTGTTAAGTTTCTTAAGTTCTTCATATATCCTGGCAATTAATGCCCTATCTGAGGTGCAGGTGGCAAAATTTTCTCCCATTTATTAGGTTCTCTGTTCACATTCTTGATTGTTTCCTTTGCTGTGAAGAAGCTTTTTAGTTTGATGCCATCCCATTTATTGATTCTTGATTTTATTTCTTGTGCTTTGGGAGTTTTGTTGAGAAAGTCGGTTCCTATGACAACATGATGGAGAGTTGGGGCTACATTTTCTTCTAAGAGGTGCAAGTTCTCTGGTCTGTTTAGGTCTTTGATCCACTGAGTTGAGTTTTGTGCATGGTGAGTGATAGGGGTTTACTTTCATTCTACTACATGTAGATTTCCATTATTCCCAGCGCCACATGTTGAGGAGAGGCTATCTTATCTTCATTGTATGTTTTTGGCACCTTTGTCTAGTATGAGATAACTGCATTCATGTGGGTTTGTTTCTGTGTCTTCTATTCTGTTCCATTGATTTTCAAATCTGTTTTGGTGCCAATACCATGCTGTTTTTGTTACTCTATCTATGTAGTATAACTTAAGGTCTGGTTTTGTGATGTCTCCTGCTTCACTTTTCTCACTAAGGATTGCTTTGTCTATTCTGGGTCTCTTATTTTTCCAAATAAGACTGCTTTTTCTGTTTCAGTGAAGAATATCAGACATCTTTTTATCCTTTAGTTAACCCATGGCCAATTTGACCATAGACACTTAGGATTCTTTTCATTAAGTTACTGACTAAGCTGTGGCACAGCACAAACCTTGACCTTGACCAACCAATGCATACCAGATGAATGCCTATCATGATCAAATCACCAGGTACATTTCAGATATTATACAAATGTCATGGATAATTAAGGCATGAAATGAATAAAATTTCATACGTTCTCATATCTGAGATCTTAGGTTTTTATCACTTTTGCTCTCTTACCACATTCAATAACTTTGTTGCTTAATTGCTTTTCTAATACATGAATCATACACATTGTAAAATAATAAAAAGAACAAATAATAAGTCATTACAATCTCAGAATCCAGACTTACACTCTCTTAATGTTTTAGTGTAAGATTCTTCCAAGCATCTTTCCATGCAGATATAAATATGTATGTAATTTTATATAAGTGAAATTATACTATATGTGATTTTTGGTTACATGCTTTTATAAACCACTCTGTGTTATGGACATTTTCTCTGTCCATAACTCTGAATGTACAAAGATCATTGCATGATATTCCAGTACATAAAGTGTAGCTGACACCATCAGTGGGCTGCTTTCATTCCCTCAGGTCCCTAAAACTTGTTGAGTACACCAATCCCCCAGGTCCTATGTACTTTGCTTTCCAATGGCTTCCACCTGTGACCTTCTTTAGCAGATTTCCCTTGAGCTTCTGCTTTGCCAATGTAATGGAGGGCTAGAAATACCTAAGTGTTTTCGTGCCCTGGGGTAGCCCCATAGCTGACATTTGACTGATACAGAGGGTTGAAAACCCAGCCCAATTTGCCTCAAGGTGAGACAAACTCTGAGGCATAATTGATGCTTTGAAGCTCCCTGCAGGATCAGGCTTAAACTGAGACTTCATTTGAATCACATCCTTACATAGCTTCCTCTGATCCTGTATCCTAATTTTCCCAGGTTTTCCCAGAAACACTTCTTTAATCAATTACTTGCATACAAATCTTTGTCTCAATGTTTATTTCTAGAGCAGTGCTATCCCTAGAAAGACAAAGCAAGACACAAATAGGAGCCATGTATGCAATTTAAAACTTTCCAGTAGCTACAATAAAAAGTAAAAAGAAACAAGTAAAATTAATTTTAGTAATATACTTTATTTACCCTAATACACAAAAATTATTTCAGTATGGAATAAAAACAAAAATATTAGTGAAATATTTTATTTTCATATTATATTTCTGAAACCAGGTGTGTATAGTGTTATAGGGATTAAATAGGGTGTATTCCCATATTTCAAGTATTTGCTAGTTACATGTGACTAGTGCTCATTATTTTAGACAATATAGATTTGTAGACTGCAAATTAAGAATAAGCTACCATATTTCATTTAACTGGTGACTTATTGATTAATATTGACTTTGTTTCCATTCCCCTTCCATTATTTAATGCTCTGATGAATATCCTTGGGCCTATTATATCGAGTGATTATTTTCTGAAAATTGCTGTGGTGTATCAAACTGCCTTCTAAAAGGGCAGTTGCTCATTTCTCCTCACCCCTGGCAACACTGGGTCTTGTTTTCGTATTTACAAATCTGATAATGAGAGTTTAGACTTTAAATGTTTCTTCACTTTTTGGCAAAGCTAGAAACAAATTTTTTTTAACATATCCTTTTTCATTGTCCTTGAAGACAGTAGATAAATAGAGAATTTCTACTACCATTCTCATCCCATGAAAGAGTCCTGCACATACATAAATATTTAATATTATTGCACATAAAATAAAATTCTACACTGTACCCCCAGCCTCTATTAAATTAAATTAGGGAATGATCTAAAAATAGTCTGTGGGACATTTTTATTGATTCCTTCAACCCAGCATACCTATGAGTGTCTGACTGTCAAGGAGAAGATTTAAGGAAACTAGAGGCAATTACAGTTTGACAAAAATTGAGGCCACAGTAACAAGAAAATATTGTGTGATTCCAATGTACTTTACATAAATTCCATTTTCATGGTCTGCTTGCTAATATTACCTGTTCTTAAAGGGAATTTATCTAAAGGTCCATATGGATATTGATTTTTAAATAAGGAAGATAGCCAAATAAATTTAAAGTAGCATCCAAAACAGTCTCCTGGGCTCTAAGTTGTTTATGAGTCATTTTGCAGTAAAAGTGAAGTCATTTATCATGACTCAGAACTGGTGGTTTCTGAGGTCCAATGATGATTAGAAACACCCCATTCCTGATATAAAGGACATCATTTTCCTGGACTCAAGAAAACCTACCTTGAGTGTGTATGTATGTGTGTGTGTGTATATATATATATATTTAATTCCTTAATTTCAAGTAATTGTATCCATTGAATCAATTTGTCTTGTTATTTGGGGACATTTTGTAACTATCTTGTCTCCTAGGACCTCATGAGTAGAGTTTTTAAAAGTAAATGCTCCATAGCTTTCAGACTGAAAATCTTGTTTTCACCCTACATTCCTCTATTTTTTTAAAATGTGAAGGTTAAAGAGATTTCTTCAACATTATGAGATTCCAAAATTTGGGATTTTAAACAAGAACATTCATGATTCTATAGCATGTTTTTTCTACACCTATGTAGTTCTTGTAGTTCATGCGTATAATATAGGTACTTGTTTTTTCTTTAGATTAGGGGTAGAGATAAGCCCTTAAATGTTTGTAAGAAAATAACAATGTGTCACTCCCGATGCTATCATCTGTCACCTGAAGCATTTGGTTATATACTTTAAAAAGAAAAAATAAGAAATTGTGCATTGTTTTAATGCAGCACAAGCTAAAGTCTCATTTAAAATACCTAACACAAAATATATACTTCTATCTATATTAATTTATGTCATAATATACATGCCTAACTATATTGCTTCAACTGGTAACAGATTTTTCTTTGTTTAAGCCATGGTTATGACATGCACTACTAGGATCATGGCTTCCTAGTATCCCATTTTTTTTATTCATAGGGAGGCTTTAATTGTGTTTAATATTGGGCTCTTATTTCAGAGGCTTGTTTCATGGGACTACTCCAATATAAAAAGTTGTGTAAGAGAGAGTCCTGTCAGAAGAGAAACCATGCTAGATATTTTGATCAGGGAATTTATTACAGGAAGGTTTTCATAGAAGTGAGCAAAGATCTAAGGAATCCAACAAGAAATAGCAAGCTAACCTAAGAATTAGTAACTGAACAATTGTGGAGTGGGGAGGAGAATGGAGAAGATGGTATTACCAGAGTCCAGGAATTATAACCGGGTGTTTTAGTCAGCTTTTTTGCTGTTGTGACTAAGGGACCTGACCAGTATATTGTAAAGGAGAAAAAGTTTATTTAGGGGCTCACATTTTCAGAGGTCTCAATCCATAGACAGTAGGCTCCATTCCTCTGGGCTCAAGGTGAGGCAGGACATCATGGCAGAAGAGTGTGGTAGAGGGAAGCAGTTCACATAATAATCAGGAAGCAGAAAGAGAGTCTCCACTCACCAGATACAAATATATATCCCAAAGCCATACCTCCTAATGACCCACCTCCTCCAATTACCACTTAGTTAATCCATCAGTGGATTAATTCACTAATTGTGTTAAGGCTCTCACAACCCAATCATTTTTTCTCTGAACTATCTTGCACTGTCTCACATGTGAGCTTTTGGGGGACATCTCACATCTAAACCATAACACAATAGAATACTTGACCAGGGGAAGCTGAGACCAGAGAGGGAGAGACTTTCTGAAAGGAGCTGACGTCATGGAGGAGATAGAGCTGCTACCAGAGACACTGACAAAAACAGAAAATGAAGGGGAAATATTTTCTTGTCTCTCTCCTCCTTTCATCATCCAGGCCTCCATCAATACCTCAACTGGCTTGTCATATTTGGATGCCAGTTGAAAAGGGATTCTGGAGTATGCAGTTTCTTGCTTTATAGAGAAAACCAGAAAGGGGAAGAAAATGGATCTGAGGTAAATCAGCAAATAACTGGCATGGGAGCCTCTAAACATACACTCACACAAATTTTGGGAATGAACTTGATATTTACTTTCCTTATATATATTTTGCAAATATTACTGTAATTTCCCCTAGTATTTTCTGTGTACTGGGAATTGATTTATTTGAGAATATCAAAATAAAACAAAATTAAAAGGGTAAAATGTTTGTGTGGGGGGTGCGAATGCAAATACAAACACAATTAAGTCATAAAAGCTGAGGGTGACTAGTTAACCATTTTCATGTTTCACCTAAAAGATTGACATACAATTTAGAAAGAAAAAAAAACTGAAGTAAAGAGAGAAACTTTACCTTAATTTCTCAAACTGCCCTTAATTTTGTGGATAACTAGTTAGCATTTTTAAAAGAGTCTCTTCATGTATGGTAGCTCCATGATTATATTAGAGGGTACCTAGAAGTACAAAAACATGTTTTTGTGCCTTTCTTGCAGGGTTGAGCTTCCTATTCCGCTATGATTTTCACTAAGATCTTTGTTTAGTGTTAGTTTGGTTTCCTATAAACTTCTCAGAGAGCTATTAAAGCTCAACTTTTTTGAGGGGGATTTAAGGGTTTTTTATTTGTTTTAATTAGTAATACATGACATTAGAATGCATTTATGCACTTTGATATATCATACATAGATGGGATATAATTTCTCATTTTTCTGAGTGTGCATGTTGCAGAATCCTATTGATTATGTAGTCACATATATACATAAAGTAATAATGTCTGTTTCATTCTACTATCTTTTCTATCCCCACATCCCCTCCTCTTCCCTCCCATCATTTCCCTCTACCTAATCTAAGGTAACGCTATTCTTCCCTAGCACCTTCCCCCTCCTTATTGGGATCTGCACATTAGAGAAAACATTCAGCCTTTGGTTTTGTGGGACTGGCTTATTTTGCTTAGCATGATATTCTCCAACTCCAACCATTTACTGGCAAATGTCATAATTTCACTCTTCTTTAAAGCTGAGTAATATTCCATTGAGTATATATGCCATATTTTCTTTATACATTCATTTATTGAGGGACTCCTGGTTGGTTCCACAGTCTAGCAATTGTGAAATTAAGCTGCTATAAACATCGATGTGGCTGCATTACTGTAGAATGCTGATTTTAAGTCATTTGGGTATAAACCAAATAATGGGATAGCTGGGTCAAATGGTGGTTCCATTCCAAGTTTTCTGAGGAATCTATATATTACTTTCCATAGTGGTTGCACCATTTTGCAGTTCCACCAGCAATGTATGAGTGTACCTTTTCCACCACATCCTTGCCAACACTTATTGTTGCCTGTATTCTTGTTACCATTCTGACAGGAGTGACATGAAATCTTAGAGTAGTTTTTATTTGCATTTCTCTATTTGCTAGAAATTTTGAACGCTTTTTCATATATTTGTTGATCAATTATATTTCTTCTTCTGTGAAGTGTCTGTTCAGTTTCTTAGCCCATTTATTGATTGGGTTATTTGTGGGGTTTTTGTGTGTGTTTTTGAGTTCTCCATATATTCTAGAGATTAATGCTTTTTTTTGGAGGTGCATGTGATCAAAATTTTCTCCCAATCTGTAGGCTCTCTCCTCACATTATTGCTTCCTTTGCTAAGAAGTTTTTTTTAATTTGAATCCATCCCATTTATTGATTCTTTTTATTGATTTTTTAAAATAAATGATAGCAGAATGCATTATAATTCTTATTACACATATACAGCACAATCTTTCATATCTCTGGTTATATATAAAGTATGTTGACACTAATCCGTGTCTTCATGCATGTACTTTGGATAATGATGTCTATCACATTTCACCATCCTTGTGCAATCCCCTGTCCCCTCCTTTTCCCTCCCACCCCTCTTTCCTAACTGGAATTCATCTATTCCTCCCATACTCCCTCTCCCTATCCCACTATGAATCAGCCTCCTTATAACAGAGAAAACATTCAGCATTTGTTTTTTGGGCATTGGCTAACTTCACTTATCATTATCTTCTTTAACGCCATCCATTTACCTGCAAATGCCATGATTTTATTCTCTTTTATTGCTGAGTAAAATTCCATTGTGTATATATGCCACATTTTTTATCCATTCATCTATTGAAGGGTATCTGGGTTGGTTCCACAGTTTAGCTATTGTGAATTGTGCTGCTATAAGCATTGATGTGGCTGTGTCCCTGTAGTATGCTGTTTTTAAGTCCTTTGGTTATAGACCAAGGAGAGGGATAGCTGGGTCAAATGGTGGTTCCATTCCCAGATTTCCAAGGAATCTCCATACTGCTTTCCAAATTGGCTGCACCAATTTTCAGTCCCACCAGCAATGTATGAGTGCACCTTTTTCCCCACATCCTCACCAACACTTATTATTGTTTGTCTTCATAATAGCTGCCATTCTGACTGGAGTGAGACGATATCTTAGAGTAGTTTTGATTTGCATTTCTTTAATTGCTAGAGATTATGAACATTTTTTCATATATTTGTTGATTCATTGTATATCCTCTTCTGAGAAGTGTCTGTTCACGTGCTTGGCCTATTTGTTGATTCTTGATTTTACTTCTTGCGTTTTAGGAGTCTTGTTAAGAAACTCAGATTTTAGGCCAATGTGGTGAAGACTTGGACCTATTTTTTTTTCTATTAGGCACAGGGTCTCTGTTCTAGTGCCTAAGTCTTTGATCCACTTTTAGTTGATTTTTGTGCAAGGTGAGAGATAGAGGTTTAATTTCATTTTGCTACACATGGATTTCCAGTTTTTCCAGCACCATTTGTTGAATAGGCTATCTTTTTTCACTGAATGTTTTTGGCACCCTTGTCTAGTATGAGATAACCATATTTATGTGGGTTTTTCTCTGGGTCCTCTATTCTGTACCATTGGTTTTCAAGTCTATTTTGATGCCAATACCATGCCATTTTGTTACTTTAGCTCTGTAGTATAGTTTAAGTTCTGGTATTGTGATGCATCCTGCTTCACTTTTCTTGCTAAGAATTGCTTTAGCTATTCTGGGTCTCTTATTTTTCCAAATAAATTTTATAACTGCTTTTTCTATTTCTATGAAAAATGTCATTGGGATTTTAACAGGACTTGCATTAAATCTGTATAACGCTTTTGGTAGTATGGTCATTTTGGCAATATTAATTCTGCCTATCCTGGAGCATGGGAGATCTTTCCATCTTCTGAGGATTTTTCAATTTCTTTCTTTGGTGTTCTGTAGTTTTCATTGTAGAGTTCTTTCACCTCTTTTGTTAGATTGACTCCCAGGTTTTTGTTGTTGTTGGTTTTTGTTTTGGGTTTTTTTTTTTTTTTTGAGGCTATTGTGAATGGAGTAATTTTTCCTAATTTCTCTTTCAGTGGATTCATCGCTGATATATAGGAATGCATTTGATTTATGGGTTTTGATTTTATATCCTGTTGCTTTTCTGAATTCATTTATTAGTTTGAGGAGTTTTCTGGTGGAATATTTTAGATCTTCCACATATAGAATCATGTCATCAGCAAATAGTGATAGTTAGAATTCTTCTTTACCTATTTGTATCACTTTAATTTCTTTCTTTTGTCTAATTGTTCTGACTAGGTTTCAAGGATGATGTTGAATAGAATTGAAGGTGTGCTATATTTTGTCATGTCAATTTTTTTCTCTCCTTTTTTCAAACTGAGCTCTGATGAGATGAATCTCCTTTTGGCCTGAGTTTCCTTTGCATTTACTTCCTTCCCACATACTATCACTCACCATTTAATCAGAATAGACAGAACTGACAGATTTTACTTTCTAAAAATTTAATATACAAGCATTGTTACCAATAATTCTTAAATGTGTCACCTTCTAGGAGCTTAAAAGATTGTCTGTCTACATGGCAAAGTTTTGTTCTGCTTTTTCTCAGATACTTTCATCAGTATCTTCACTGAACTTTGCCTTTGATGGATTGGTATTGATAATTTCTCAGTTTCCATAACTTAATTGCCTCTAATATAGTCAGTTATTGAAGTCTAGTCTCAATTCTCTAAATTAGAAGATACAGATGGTGATCTTATCACCATCACTTTAAAACTGCCATCCTTAATGGGGATAAAATGATGGATAGGTAGATGAAGAAACTTGTAACTAAGTAAAGACATAAGAATAATTACAATTATCTCGAAGAGAATTTAGTTCAATGAAGAATTTATGGAAATGTTGAAATTCGATGGCACACTGATTTTCACAAAGATTTCATATTATTTATAGATTCCTATGATTTTCACTGAAGGTATTGACTTAAAGTTCATGATTGGCCATTGAAAGCCTTCAATTATTTCACAAGAGGGAAAAGAACATTCTGAGCTGAGTGTGGTGGGTACACCTGTAATCCCAGCTACTCAGGATGCTGAGGCAGGAAGATTATAAATTGGAGGCCATCCTAGGCAATTTAGCAAGGCCCTGTCTCAAAATAAAAATAAAAAGGAGTGGGGATATGTCCCAGTGATGGAGTCCTTGTCTAGCATGTGTGAAATCCATGTAGTTTCAAACTGAAACTATCAGGAAAAAAAGAAGAACTTTATGTAAGGTGATGGGATGAATAGCTCAGGTGAAAGCAAGGACATTTATTCATTACTTTCATAGATACATGTTGAGCATCTACTGACAATGTGTTAATCAACTGGAACACCTCTGTAATAAAGGCAAACATGACTTGTTCCATTTACTCTTGTTAAGTAATAATCATTCAAAATTTATCAGCTTAATGTAACCATTTTATCATTCTCATGAATTCTGAGGGTCAGGAATTCTGAAAAGGGCACAAAGGGGTGGTTTATCTTTGCTTCATGATGTCTGGTGTCTCAGGTGAGAAGGATGGAGGCAAATCAATGGCTGGAGATTGGAATTATTGAAGTCTTTTTTATTCAGATGTCTGGTATGGAGCTGGAATGGTATGAAAAGAACTGCCAACTGGAGCAACTATATGAGGCCCTTCCATGTGGCTTGGCTTACTTATAACACAGGAACCTCAGGGTAGTGGGTTTCATACTTATTAGTTCAGTATTTAAAATGCATGTGTTTTAGTGGAGAAGGAGGCATTTGCATTGATTTTTATGGCTTAGTCTTGGTAGTCAAGTGATGTCACTTCTAACATAGGAGAAGAATCAAATTTCACCTCTTGATGGGGGAAGTCACAAAGTCACATTGTAGAAAACCATGTAGAATAGGGAACATTATTGCAACTGTTTTTGGAAAATACAATTTGCCAGAACCTCATTTTCACAAAGCTTAAAACTAGTGGAGAATTCATATACTAACAAAATAGTCACACATATGAGTGGATTGAGCGTGAGGAAGACAAGGAATATGGTTACAAAAGTACAAATAATTTGATTGGGCAAAGGGAAGGGAGAGGGCATGGAAAGATGGTGGAATGAGATGGACATCATTACCCTAGGTACATGTATGACTGCACATATAGTGTGATGATACATTGTGTACAACCAGAGAAATAAAAAGTTGTGCTGCAATTATGTACAATAAATCAAAATGCATTCTGATGTCATATATACCTAATTAAAATAAATTAATTAATTTTTTAAAAGTGCAGATACAAAAAGAATCTGACCAAATATAAGGATTATGCAGTTTCTCTAAAGTACCAATTCTCAAATGACGGTTTACAGCCTGAGTAGTAATGAGCCAGGCAATGTGTTTGAAGAATGATAGAACAGAAAAAGCATTTCAAATGAATTATACAACACATCCAAAAGTTCTGTGGTAGAACAGACCAGGTAACTAGAGTACTAAAGAGAGAATCTAAGATAAAATAGTCTAGAGAGGGAGGTAGGAAAATGACCAAATATGTAAGGCTTTATATGCTATATAAAATAATTTGGTCTTTATCCTAAAGACAATGGACCCTCTGAAAGTTTTAATATAGGAAGTAACGAAGTCAGATTTGGTTTTTAAAAAGAGAAATTTTCTTTTAGCATGGAAAATTGATTTAAAGGGGGCAAGGACTCAGAAAAGAAGTAGAACAATTAGAAAACTGTTTCCATATTCTAGTTAAGAGTGACTGAAGCAGGGACAAGGTTGTCGTGTGGTAAATGAAGAGAAGTGAATACATTCAAAGAATATTAAAAAGTCAAATTCACAGGATATGAGAGTGAGGACAAATTAAAGCAAGGAAATAAAAGGTGACTTGGGTAATACCTAGTTTTGAGAATTTCATAACCAGGAGAATATTGATGCTATTCACTGGAATAAGGAACACAGAGGAGGCTATTTGGTTGTGGAAGATCAAGATACATTGATTTGGGGAGGCTTACAAAACATACAGTTGGACATGTTGATTAGGCAAGTTGATGCTGTCGGGTGGGGGCTCAGACCTTGGAAAACAGAATCAGGATCTCGGCAGGTAGAAGAAGGACCAAACACAGTTGGGATAGTAGACATGCTTTATTCAGAGGTGGCAGTAGCCTCTAGTCAGCCCCTAGCTCTAGTTTCATTCCACAGCCAGTCCCCTTTAGCCTCCTGAGCCATTTCCATTGGCCTTTTTTTATATGCAGGCCAGACATAGAAGACATACTGTCAACAGGTTACATCAGTGGGTGTATGCTCACAAGCAAATGTTTATGACTTTGAGTACATATACTAAATCAGAGCATTCATGACTTTGGCTACACCTTAAAAACATAACTCAATGGAAGTCTCAGTGAGAGAGCCTAACTACAGTCATTTTGGGCCCACCCAACAGATGCTCACAGAAGGCATTTTGTTTGGAAATGTAAATTTAGAAATTATCTGTTTATGGAGGGTTATTTATGTCATCAGTGTGGAGGACATCAGGTGCATCTTCTAGATGCAATATATTGAATTTTTTATTAATGCATATTAATTGTACAAATTAATAGATTTTACTATGACATTTTTACATTTCCATAAATTATACAAGGATCATATCCACCCTTCCTTCTACCATCTCTCAACCCCCTCCTCTTTTGCCCATGCCCAGGCTCCATTTCCAGTCCCTGAGAGTCCCTCTTCTATTTTTGGGTAATCTTTTTTTGTTTGTTTAGTTTCTGCACATGAGAGAAAACATGTGATACTTGTCTTTCTATGTCTGGCTTATTTTGCTTAGCATGATGTCTTCCAGTTACATTCATTTTCCCAAAAATGATAGGACTGCATTCTTATTTTTATAGCTGAATAATACTACATTGTATATTTATACCATATTTTCCTTATGCATTCATCTGTTGGTGGCACCTATGATGATTTATATCTTGGCTATTGTGACTAGTGCCACAATAAACATGGGTAAGCATGTGTCTCTTTTGTATGCTGACTTCATTTCCTTTGGATATATACCCAAGAGTTGTATAGCTGGATCATATGATAGTTCTATTTTTAGATTTTTAAGGAATGTCCATACTGTTTTTCATAGTGGCTATACTAATTTCATTCCCACCAATAGTATATAAGAGTGTCTTTTTCTCCGCATCCTCTCTAGCATTTGTTATTTTTTAATAATAGCCATTCTATGTGAGATGGAATCTCAATGTAGTTTTGATGTGCATTTCCCTAATACCTAAATATATTAAGCATTTTTTTCACATGTTTATTGATCATTTAGAGTTCTTCTTTTGAGAAGCATCTATTCAGGTCATTTGTTCCTTTTTATTGGATTACTTGATTTATTAAGTTTTTGAGTTCTTTATATATTCTGGATATTAATCCTTTGTCAGGTGAATGGCTGACAAATACTTTATTCCATTCCATAGATTGTCCCTTTGTTCTGTTCTTTTGATTGTTTGCTTAGCTGTGCAAAAGTCTGTTAATTTGATGTAGTCCTATTTGTCAGTTCTTGAGCTTATTTTCTGAGCTACTGGAATCCTGTCCAGGAAATTGTTGCCCTTGCCAATATCCTGAAGTATTTCCCCTATGCTTTTTGTAGTAGTTTCAAAGCTCTAGATTTAGTTTTAGTTTTAGTTCTGGTTTTAGTCTTCTACATGTGAATAACCAGTTTTCCCAGCACTAGTTTTTGAGGAGGCTATCTCTTCTCCAAGGTATGGTTTTGGACTTCTGTCAAAAATCAGTTCACTAAAGTTGTGTGAATTTATTTCTGGGTCCTCCATTCTGTTTCCTTAGTCCAGAAATGTGTTGAAATTTTTGACTGCCTAAGTCATAAAAGGGAACCTTTCCTTCTCTGTCTTTATCTCCTAATCCAAGTGAATCTTGAGGGATATGTGAAACTCCATAGATAACACAGAGCTCATTTTGAGTCTGATCAAGCTCAACCTGCTCATTTCTTAAATGAATAAACAGATTTAGAGACATTATTAACTGAGATACAACTCAAGCCTCCCAACTGCTCCCTTATTCAGTCACTGCTCAACATACCCAGATAATTACTGAAAGTTTCTATCTTTTGTTATTCCTATAATAGAAAGAAAAGTTTAGTTACCTTGTTTATCTGAAATGCCATAGGAAAAAAAATTAACTTCTCTGTACTCTTACTGAAATAACTGCCAAAAGTATATTTCAAGACAAACTTAGAAAAGTAAATCGTTTGTAATATGTTGATACAGATCAATGGTTGAGCAGGCTTCTCTTTAATTTTCAGAAATATGTGATACTCAAAAAAAAATCTACTTGGTCCCATGGTAATGAAAGACTTCCCTTTGCACTCATTTTCTGTATTTGAGACAGATGTGAATTGTTTTAATTTCAATTATACCTTAAACAATAATACTAATCTAATACATCTATGACTCCCCAAATTGTTTACTTTAGACCATTCTAATACTGACTGAATAAAACAGGCTTTCTGGTTTTGGCCAACTTTGTCAATACTGATTTGGAACATTCCATTAGGGAATGATATTTTACCAAATGGTGTTTCATCTTTACAAAATAGGCTATAGTTAAATTCATAACCAAGTTATGTTCAGCCTTAGAATGAGTTCTGAAAATACATCAAAGATTGCACTATTTTTATGGTTCCCAAATTTTGGTCTGGAGATCACTGGTAATCTATAAGGGTCCTTAGGGTTCTCTGGGATGACTGTCTTACAAATTAACAAGGGTCGTGTTTTCATTTTCTTAGAAAATCATTGGTATCTTTAGTGGAAAATTATGTGACAGCCACTACTCATCCCTACCCATGCATACACGTAAAGGTCATGGCTAATTTGAAATCAATGAACAGTCAATCTTAGGGAAGAAGGCAGTAAAAACTGATTCATGCCATACAGTCAGGTCACGATCATCCCAATTTGCTCATAACAGTCCTAGTTTATGTCTGTTGTCTTGGTGTAAGTATTAATAGTGACTCTCACTTTCATATCTGTCCTGGATTAGATGTCTAACTATGTACCTCTAATTTATCATCATTAACTGTTCAAAAATTGAATATATTAGATTTTTACTCTCCACCATTTGAACTGAAAAATGAAGTTAGATTTCTATGACTAACAGTGAAGCCTGAAACTGAAAATTCATGAAGGATGTGGGAGGGCAATGATAGGCCATAAGTGAGTCAACATTATGAGTAATTCAAATTTATGAATAAGTACGAGCTCCAAACTTAAGTTAAGAGCTGCATAATAGAAGATGAGGAATTACTGTAGCTTTGGGAAGACGCTCACAGAATAAACCAACCTGTTTTGTGTAACGGAACCTCATAGTGAATACTCATGAGATCCTGGCACCAAATCCATTTGCCATGAGACTGAGTCTTATTATAGTTTGCTATTACTTGAATTCCAAAGAGAACATTTCTTCTCTACTGATTATTTTAGTTCAAGTTCCCCCAAAAGCAGACCTTAGGACAATTTGGGTGAAAATAAATTATTTGGAAGATGACCCAGAAAGCACTAGTAGGGAAATGGGTAGTTGAGGCAAGGAAAGAAGGGAAAGCAATATAATTGTGTTAATGAACATATTATTGCTATATGCAATGAGGGTTCAATCAAGTTGGGGACCCTTGGGAGACACAGTAAAAGACAACTGAGAGTTATCCATATAAGAAGAAAGAAAGATAAGATTTATTTACCACTCCCAATCATCATTGGTGGAGGGCTTCTCCTAGGAATGTGAACTCTTAGGCACTTCAAGCCTACACCTTGCATAGACTTGGCATGTTTCTATGACTGGGGGAAACTCTAATGAAGAAAATCCTATGTGTTTGAAGTAAGATATCATTCATGAAAACACTGGGAAGCAAAAGGATATGAATGGGCAATGACAGAAATTGCCACACTAATCACATTTCAGGTAGTTGGACTGTGTTTCTCTTTATTGCTATAGAAATTACCTAAGATAGTCCCCAATCATTTATTTATTTTATTCTTTAATTCTAAAAATATTGATTTAGTAGCATCTGTCAAAGTATTAGATTTTATGAGTTTAACTGGGATAATGGAAATAAGTAAGACAGATTACTTTAGTAGGGATATTTGATCCCACAATAGAGGCCTCTGGATTTACAGGCTCTGTGAAAAATAATCATTTATTAATATGAACAACCACAATGATATTGGAAATTTTCTTAAGATGCATACCTCTTTCTGATCTGTTTTAATTGGAGTCATTTTCAAAGATTTAGCATATTGTTGAATCATGGAATTGAAAATGTCCATAGAAATTAGCTAACAGACTCTCCCTAGTGCAAAAATTTGCTCTTTATCAATACATGGACATTGAGTTTGGGCTTTAAGTAGCTAAAAATATTTCAGTGGAGCATTTTTTTCAGGAGGAGGAGATAAGCTGGAACTTATTTATAGTGACATTCTTTGGTTAGGGATGAGATTTATGAAACTCCCAGTCAAGCTATTAAAATACATTAACATATTCACCCAGTTTTGATCATTTTCTGTCCCAACACAGTTTTATTATTCTCCTAATTCATAAAAATGACACAAATGTGGATGCAAATAAGATATAAATAAGAAAAGTAGCCACTCATCTTGTCTTCTGAAGTAGGATGGTTAGAGTCCTTATTATTAAAACAACAGAATTTTTGGAGTAATTAATAATTGTAACTCAAATTCCCTTCAGTGTAAATTTTGTTACATGATGAGCTAAGATCCATACATTTAAAATACTCATACAAGTACATTTTATGAACATAATACAATGAAACATTCTTGTGGTAGTTGTTTACAAGCTGAAGCAATCCAGTAAGTGATTAACATTTTTCTAGTAAGTAAGTAAGTAAATAAATAAATAAATAAATAAATAGAACCTCAGTTGTTGGGTCTTCTTTGCACAGGTACTCTCTGAAAATATGCTTCTTTTTCTTAATTGTGGTAAAATGTATATAAGAAAAGATTCACCATTTTAACAATTTATATGTGCACAGTTCAGTAGGATTACTCATAATCGTGCAGACATCACCACCATCCATCTCCAGAACATTTTAAATCTTATAAGCCTAAAATTCTGTACCTATTAAACAATTATATCCTATTTACCCTGTCCCTCACCAGTGCCTTCCAACCACAATTCTATTTTCTTCTAAAATTTGACTATTCTAGGTACCTCATATAAGTGGAATCATAGTGTTTGTCCTTTTGTGATGGCTTATTTGAAATTGTGCTTCTTAACTCTTCCTTCTAAACTCACTAAAATCCGTGTATGGTGTCAGGTGCTGCTACTTTCTACTGAACTCAAGCTCGGGTGCATAGTTCACTGATGGTTAGAAAACAGCAACAAACATATCTTGCCCTTTGGCCAAAAAACGTCATTTCATTGTCCTTGCAAGAAGATTCACAGAAGGCCCATCCAGGTGCTTTATATAAAAATAACAGTTCCCTCCAGCTACCTAACCTAGATTTTAGGTTATATAAAATGAGTTACTTGGAAGGGAAATGCTGAATAATCACATTCTAAGATTGTGGCAATGTGGTTACCCTAAATTTTTTTCAGGGATACATCCATCCCCCAAAGGATTCAAGAGCAAATTCTAACTGGTCTCTGTGAATCTTGGACATCTCCTTTCTTGCCAGTGATTGTTTTGGAGGCAAGTGTGATGCCCGGTTCTGACCAGGAACTAAGGGGAGGTTAGCGATATGGCTTTTGAGAGAGGTTGTCTTGCTCTTAAAAAATATTTACATGGGAAACATCAGTCATTTTCCTTTTGCAGGACATTTTCACTCCGACATATGGTGTTATCTTGTGGCCATGAGAAGTGCTAGCCTTCATTGCAAAGTCACCATTTCTGAGGATGACAGAGAACAAAAAGAAAAATCTTAGGAATTTGAGGCCTTAATGAGTCAGTGGATTAACTAATACTGGAACAACCCCAACTCAGTACTTCAGGTAATGTGGGATTACAATACTCCGTTATTGTTTAAGCCAACTGGGATGCTTTAAGCCAATTTTCAGCAACTTGAAGGCACTTTATTGATGAAGTAGACTATATAACGTCATAGGTGGTTTTCCTGGGAAGCAGAGACTGAGAAGGAATTTAGTTCACAGGAAGTTTCTTAAGGAATGTTTTGTGGAAGAAAGGAAAAAAGCAATATGAGATAGAAGTAAAGCTATAAACTAAGCAATGACAGCCAGGGGCTACCTCCATTTGGATCAAGATAATCAGGTCTTTATATATACCTCATATTTTAATCATTGGAATGCATCCCCTATGGAAGGACATGGCCTTGGGTGGATAAGGCAATCTCTGAAGTGACAACTGAAAGTTACCTACACTGATAGTACTCTTAGCAACTAGGGCATGAAGTTCTTTATTGAAAGGGAATCTGGATGGTACATGGAAGTGTCTACTACACATGATTATTGGAGCCATTCAAAGAACAAATGCCAGTCCCAGATCCATAAAAAATATATTCTTGAGACTCAAAGACATGCCTGGCTTCTGGTAGGCTATAGTTTATGCTAATGATAGCAGTCAGTCACCTTCATTCAAAATCTTGGATTCACATTTGGATTCTGGATTTCATTTGGATTTCCCCATGAAAGACAGGGGAATTTTTTTAATTACACAATTTAATAGGTTAGTCTTTAAAATATTTTTATTTCTGTCTTTTGCTCTTTTTCTGGATATGTCCTCTCTTTTATTAAAAAAAATATTTTTTTAGTTGCTCCTGGGCCTTTATTTTATTTACTTATTTATATGCAGTGCTGAGAATTGAACCCAGTGCCTCACACATGCTAGACAAGTGCTCTACCACTGAGCCATAACCCCAGCCCACATCCTCTCATTTTTATAAGACACTGCCATGTACCATCCAGATTTCCTTTCAATAAATATTCTAACTATACCTCTTTGATAATACTTATCACATTTTATTCTAATTATATAGATATACACACATTTGACTATTTTCTATATTATATGTAAAGGTTCTTGAAATCAGGAACTATGTCATTCTTCTTTTGGGTTCCCAGTGTTTAGAACATATTTACCATAAAGTAGATACTCAGTAAATGGTTTTGAAAATAATTTAATCCTAGTCTAAGACTTTGTTAATTCTGCACTGTATCAGTGACTTCTTTGAAGTCTCTGTGGATTTTTTTTGTGTTCAACATCACATGTCTTTCACTCTCCTCTTATTTCAACCACAGTTTTCTTTAACAGCTAGTGTGGCATCAGACTACTGCCAATAGAATCCCACTTCAAGTGCCCAGAGCTTCTCCAAGATTTATTACCACTGGGCTTTCTCGAAAGCTTTTGGAAACTGCTTATCTTAAGGAGTTGTATAGCCTGGATTTGTATTAAATAAGAGAGTATTAATGATAGTATTAATAAGCTTAAAGGGGAGGGTAAAACTTTACCTCTACCTTCTTAGGTTTTATCCCAGGGTCCTAAAAATTAAACAGACAAAAGACACATAAACAGAAGAAAAGACACATTTTATTTGTTGTTAATATTTTTACATGGCACAAAGATTTCTTAGAAAGGAAAGTGAAAACCACAAAGAGGCAAGCAGACCCAGAGACTTATGTACAATTTTAACAAGAACCAAAAGTTTGTGGGGTAGTGATAAGAAAAAGTGAAAGGATTTTGAGCATCTAGGCATGGTAGATTCTAAGAAGACAAATATGAGGGAAACTAATGAAAGATAAGTCATTTAGTAAGGTTTGTTATGTATTTTGTTTCTAGGCTGAGGAGAATCTAGGATTGCCTTGGTAATTAAGGGTTCTGTGATTAAGAATTTGTTTTCCCTTTGTAGTATGAAAGGGAAGGAGAAATATATACCCTGATTTTAGGCAAGTAGGGAGGAGGGTACAGAACTTTTTTTCTGTATCTGCTGTTTTTCAATTATTTTCATCTAAAAATCATCTTTATACCGAAATGGCATGTTCATGTTTTGAGTAGCACATTCTGATCCCCTTCACCCCCTCAGAGGCAATCTTTAATCAGTGGGGGATTAGAAACTACAGGATAAATGCCCTAGCCTCCCTCCTAGGAGGTATTGTGTAGAAATGTCAGTAAAACTAGTGGAATCCAGTCCCCACTACATAGGGTAATGACCTACATAATGCACCCTTGTTGTGCCTGTCACATTCTTCCCTTACTCATCATTTTCTGACCTCCCCTCATATATAAATTATTGCCTTTAAATCATTTGTTTCTTTGGCTCTGCTTTTAGGGAATTCAAACTTGGACAATCTCCTTCCTTTTGCTCTTCCCCAATCTCCATATACGTTCAATAAGGACTGATGAATTATTTTTAACCACTGCTTTTAACCATTTGCTACCCTTCACAGAAATCCCTTGCTATTACCTGAATGCATCTAATACCTGCCAAAATTCTTATGTTGAAACTTAATTGGCAATGTGATAGTATGAAGAGGTGGGGCTTCAGAAGTTGATTGAACAATGAGGGATTTGTGAATGGGATTAGCATTCTTATAAAAGAGGTGCAAGAGATGTCTTTTCCTTTAATGTCCTGTAAGGATACAACAAAAGGCACAATCTTGAAGTCAGAGAGTGGGCCCTCACAAGACATTAAACCTGTTGGCAACTGGATCTTGAACTTCCCAGCCTCCAAAACTGTGAGTCACAACTTTATATTGCTCATAAACTTCCTGGGTTAAGGTATTTTGTTGTAACAGCACAAATGAAAGTAAAACATCACTTAATTATTAGAGTTGCCAGATTTAGTAAGTAAAAATAGGGGATATCCAGTTAAACTAAATTTCAAATAATTTGTTAGTATGTCTCATGTAATATTTTCAATATACTTATACCATTTATCTTTTATTTATATGAAACCCAAATTAAACTGGGCATCCTGTCTTTTATTTGAAAATCCTGACAATTGTTGCTCCCTTATCTTTAAAAAGATTTCTTCCTCATTCTACCAATATAATCTCTTCTACTTTTTTCCAATGTAAGCTCCCTCTTCCATCTAGAATTTGAGAGGAAGAGGGACTTAATCACCATCACTATTATCATCACCATTATCATAATTCCTTAACTCTGAAGTGCTTCACAGTTTTCAAAGTAATTGCATGTGTATTATATTATTGGTTTCTCTCAACATTCTTGTTATATAGCTTGGATAGAAATTTTAATTTAAAATTTGTGAAAACTGACACTAGTAAGAGGTATGGGCTTGCTGGAGGTCAATGGCTAGATATTGGAGAAGGGCACTAGGATATATCACTCTCCAATTCAAGTGCTCATTGCATGATATTATGCAGATTTATATTTATCTATCTTTTAAAAATATAATCAAAAACTGAGGCACCAAGAAGTTAAGTGAGTTTTCAGACATTCCTAGTTCTCCACTATTTTAATGATCAGCAATTCATTTACCATGAAAGGTATTTCATTTTCTCATCTATAACATGAAACTCTCAGAGTAGAAAATCTCTGTTTTCTTTATTTTCTAACTCTGTAGTTTTCTCTGGCTCATGCAGGTAAATAATCCAGAGCTGAGAATAAGCCTACTGAGCATTTACCATATACAGGGTCTTTTAGCTCTTTCCTTCTTCAAATATTTTTCCTACTACATCTAGTAGTTGTCGAGATTTTATAAGGAATTAAAGTTTTAAAGTATTTAGTGTTATTTATTCTTATAGGTAACTGCTCTATTCTCTGCACTTAAATTAATAAAACTGTTTTGAGGATTAAATGAGATAGCATGAGCAGACCACAGTGAAAAGAAAGAACTTGTGTGTCATGCCCACTAGATCCCATATTAGACTATACTCATTTTTTTGTAATTACTTAACAAGCCTTTCTATTGAAGATAAATATAACAGACCTTTCCCTGGTTATTTTTCTTCATGTGGCATTAAGTCTTCCTACCCCTGCATGTGGAAAAGCATAGCAGTGGGCTTGCTGCTCCATGTTTGCAAATAGATTTGACACATTGCTGAAAATGTATCATATACAAAAGTATATATCTCTTTGAAGTATTCTTGTTATAATTCTCCTAGGCATTGGGTGGTTGGTTTCCTTCACCTATGAACCTTCCTTTACCTACCGGGGTAGCACCATTTCCCTTCCCTCATCTCCCTGAAGTTCATCAAAATGGCCAAAAATAATTCCACTTTGCTATGAACAAACATGCTACATCACCAAAAAACAAAATTATATTCTTACTTCCCCAGAGTATATTATTTCAGTTTCATTTTATGGCCAAGCATCTCACAGCACACCCATCCCTACAGATACCTCCCTTTGATAACTTTATAGTTCTATTCTTCCATACAAGGATCAGAGTATTCCAAGAAGAAACATCCACCCATTACCATGAACTAAATGCCTCATCTTTCCTCTGGATTACACATTCCTAGAGGATAGGATCCAAATTTTACATTCACAAGCACAGAATGTCAAGATGAAAGAATCACTAAATTTCTAAAACTTTGATTTCATTGCCCATGTTGGAATCTGCTTCATAATTTTTTGCCAAGAAGTCATTCATCTTATAGCTGAACATCTATGATTTTCTTCTCTGGTTACCCATAAAAGACATTTGATTAATATTGTTGACTGCTCTTTGGTAAATGGGCTGAACAAGCAGATTGTCCCAAGACAGCTTCCTCTTGCATCAAGTAACTTGCAAATAGGGGGGGGGGGGGATTTTTTTTCTACTTATCTTAGGTCCATGGCTTACATTCCTATAAGAAAGGACAGACTAATAATAGAAAACACACAAATTTATTTACTCTAAGTTTTATGTGATATGGAAACCTTTATAAGAAAATGAAGACTCCCCCCAAATAGTTAAACCTTACTGTTTTTTATAGTAAATTTGATGAAGAATGGATAGTTGTGGAGAAATATGACAAAGCAAAAAGGATATGATCTTATACTAATAAACTAGGGAAACTTAGTAAAACATTTTTCAGTTTCTTCTCTGTGACATTCCATCTTCAGAGATAAAAATGAGCCTTTCCTTTGGGTACAGGGAGAGTAACTCTCACATGAGGAATCATATGAACTGCTTTAGTGGAAAGTCAGAAAATCTTTCCTATTTTTATGACTTGCTTCAGAGGAGAAGGACGGGGAAGGGTTAAAGAGAACTTTTGTGATTTTCTCAAATTCCTTCAGTTTAAGCTATTCAATATGTCAAAGTGAAACATTTTGGGGTAATGAGTCCTGAACTCCATCACAATGTTCATTGTTACAAGATATTAATCTAAAATATTTGGAGACCCTATTATACACAAGCACCCCTTGACCTGTGAGTATATGCACACATACACATACAGGAACCTCAAAGAGCTGACCACAGTGGTGCACCCCTGTAATCCCAGCAGTTTAGGAGGCTGATACAGGAGGATCACAATTTCAAAGCCAGCCTCAGCAACTTAGTGAGGCCCTGTCTCAAGATGAAAAAAGGGTTGGGGATGTGGCTCAGTGGTATCCTTGGATTCAATCCCTGATATGAAAAGAAAAAAAAGAGGAGAAAAGAAAAGAAGAAAGAAACTCAAAAAATACTAAGGAAAATAATAAATATTTTGAGGACTATCTTCACTTATTTAAAGAACTGTAGGAACCAGAAAAAGAAATTGAAACTTATCTCTGTTCAGACTTCTAAGTAGTTATAACTAAAAGAAAAAATATGAGGCTATAAATCCTCTCTAGGTGGTTAATAAATGAGAAAAAGAATGAACAAGCCCCAATTTTAAAGTCAATCCTGATACCTCTGATTGAGAAAATGATCCTTTTGGAAGGAAAAGAAATTGAATATATTTTGTTCAGCCATCACAGATCAAATGACCATTTTGTCTAAAACTAATTTAGTTTTTGAGAGAAAACAAGTAGCAATGGTCCAGATACTTTCTTTTTTGTGATGAATTGGCCTCACATGCCTCTGAATAATCAACGTATACCACAGCATTATTTAATCTGTAATTAAGATAACATAAAGATGTATAATTATTTCTTTTTTATTAATCAGTCTTCAATTGCTGGATCAATTAGTCAGAAATAGACAAAGCTCTATTGCTGGCATGGTATCACAAGGATATTGGAGAAAGAAGACCATAGTGCAATAGTGTTTGAACATTTTATTAAGCTGAGAACTAGTATATGGAATCCCAGTACATAAAATAGCCAAAGGAATGTCTGACAGACTTAAATTCAGTAGGTGAGTAGTACAGACAAGATATGAACAGGAACAGAGGCTGACTTGTGTGTATTTCCTCTCTTCTTTTCTCTCATTCATCCTCAATCCCCTCAACAGTCTTGACCATATTGAGAGGACATTTAGGATTCCTCAGAACATAATTTAAAAACCAATGGCAGAGAGTAAAACAGATGGACTGGAGTAAATGATGAATTCTTATTCCAATCCAGGCTCCAAAATGTCAGCTGTATACTCAATACAAATTACCAGGACTCTCTGAGCTCTTTTGGCATTGGTAAAATAGAGATGGTCAGGAATTGAGGTAAATAAGGTAACTCTTATGATAAGTCAAGTAGATATACCTGGTGCATAATAGTTGTTAAGTAAATGGCAACTATTCTTATTATCTCAGGCAAACAGGTGTTCAGTGTTGCTTTGAAAGACCTCTGTTCTGAGGCTTTCTAAATAATCACATTGTTGAAAACCATGGTTTATTTTGGGTATGGTGATGGCCACAGGGAAAAACTCTGCAAATTCATGACTTTTGTTGTATGCTTTGAGAATCCCAGTTTGTTTGTGGTACTCAGGATCTAACCCGGGATCTCATGCATGCTAAGCAAACTTTCTACCACTGAGCACCATCCCAAGCCCCAGAATTTCAGTTTTAATAATACAAACCATGAGAGCATTACGGCTTCTTTTTCCTCTGCTGACTTGGATTCTACATACATGTTATGGTTTAGATATGATATCGCCCAAAGGCTCATGTTTAAGAAAATACAAGAAGGTTTGGAGGAGAAATGATTGGATTATAGCCTTAACCTCATCAGTTAATTAATCCCTGATGAGATTAAGTGCGTGGTAACTAGAGGCAGGTGGGGTGTGGCTGGAAGAAGTGGTTCATTGGGGGTGTGGCTATGGGGTATATAGTTGTATCTGGGGAGACCAGAGTCTCTCTTTCTTTGTTTCCTGATCACGTGAGCTGCTTCCCTCTGCTACATTCTTCTCCGATGATGTTCTACCTCACCTGGAGCCTGGAGGAATGGACCTTTGAAACTGTGAGTCCTCAAATAAACTTTTCCTTCTCTACAATTGTGCTTGACAGGTATTTTAGTGGCAGCAGCAAAAAAGCTGATTAAAACTATACACATGGAGGACAAGAAAAGGAAATTTCAGTACAAGGAAAAATTGTGAATGGAGTAAGAAGATACTTTTACTACCAGGAAATATCTTTTTCCCCAGTAAACTCCCAGTCTAGCTTTCTTTTGAGCTAAAGCATTATCATCCTCCAGAATCAGCAGGTCAAACAGCTTTAATGCATGGAAGGAACTTAGAAATGAATTAGTTCAAACTCCTCATTTTACTTGGCAGTAAACATTAGGAGAGGTAAGAAGAAGAGGACCATGGTTGGAGGTGGCTTTTGAAATGTAAATACTTCTGGTGAGGCAGACCTATTAACTAGATTGTAACTCCAGAAAGCCTTTGTTGGGTCCCTGGGGCCCTGTTGTCAGAATTGTCAGGAAATCTCTAACAAAATTGGAAACCCAAAGGAGGACCAAACCAGTCTTCCAAGGATGGGGTTATGCTCAGTGGTAGAGCTCTGCCCACTCCCCTGGGTTTCATTCCCAGAACCACAAAACAAATGAGCAAACAGAAAACCAGCCTTCCAGTGATAATCAACAGAACTTTCTGGGATGATGGTAATATTGTATCTAAATATTCTGTGCTGCTTCTACTAGTCACACATGACTTTTGAACACCTAAAATTTGATTAGTAGGAATGAGAAATAATTTTTTAAATTTTATTTACTTTAATTAAATTTTAAAATATTGGTTCATGAATAGCAAATACTATATTGGACAGCCTAGATTAGGCAGCCTCATCTCTCTCTCATTTTATATCCTCAGTAGTCACCACCACCCAAGATTTTATAACATATCAAGACCATGTAATTGATTACACTGATGTTATTTTATTGTCATGTTGAAAAAATATTCCCAAGAAGTTAAAATTGCTAAAACAAACCTTATTCATCTTACAAACATATGACATTCCACACATCATTTATAACTTTTTAAAAACTGCAAATTTCAAAACTAATAAGATGTTGATGTGGCAAATTTTGTGGGCAAGACACTTAATCTCACTGGAACTTTGATTCCTCTGTAAAATAGTTTATACTAAATGAATCTGAAGGCCTTAATCAGCCCTAAAATAACAGCTGACAATTCTATAGCACATACTATGGTCATACATTGCTCTTGTGTCTAGTAAGTGTCAAAGTAAGTCTGTTTTCATGAAAGGGATGAAAACTTTATCCATTTATGCTCAGCTCAGAGTACTTAGCAATGGTACCAATGACACTGCCTGATTAAAATATTTAAAACTTTTGAGTTGTCTGAATGTTATAATGAAATTTATTTATTTTATAAAGCATACTGGGAATTAAGGATCAAAACGTTATCAGTATGAATGTACAATTTTCCTGCTTTAATCTGGACAAAATTGGCTCAAACATTTGGGAGAAAGTATAATGGTATCTATCATAATCTACAGGGACAATGGTACAAATAAATCAAGGAACTGTTTTCCTTGAATGTTGCAGACTATTAAATCTCCTCCCAATCTGACTCCACACCTCAATATCCCTTGAGGATGTCTTAGACTGGCTTGTTCACTGTTCTGAATTCTTTTGTTCAATTACTAGTTCCCACTGACTAACCTTACAGAATGTCCTGAAAGAGTAAACCTGTCCCAATGACCTGAGTGTTTTCTCTCAACAGGCCCTCTTCAGAAAACATTCCTTTAAATTCTCATCTTGCTTTCTTTCAATTTTAGCCTTCCTTAGTGCCACTTTATCTACAATCAAGAACATATTTCTTAGGTTATATAAAATTATATTCTTGAAATCCATTACACAAACTTCCTCAGAATTAAGGGGTTAAGGCTTATAGTCTGGCAAATTAGGATTTGAATTTCCTAGTGGATAACCTTTGCAAGTTACTTAATCTTTTGTGCATTACTATTTCCTATTTTCGATAAAGCTGAGTAGTAAAACTGACCTCATATGCAGTGGTGTCCTCAGTTCATAAAAACTGCTATATATTCAGGAATTTTGTAAGCCACTTTTTAAATATAGCCATTATTATAAATTGCATAGATTACACTTAAATGATATTAAAATGAAAATAATAAATACTTCAAACCATCACTTCCAATAATTTTCCTTTATTATCTGTGCTTTAAAGTTATTTATGTCTACACTATCTAGATGATGGAAACACTATAATAGTGTGCTTCTGCACTTATTTTATTACTCCTGACCTGTTTGTGAAATCAGGTTGGTAGCTGGAATTTGGCCAAGGTGAAATACTTACACCACAGAAATCTGAAAACACACAAATTGGGGCTTTTTGTCCTCTAGAATAGTTGTTTGTGAAGCATTTACCAGCACACTACTGTTCGTGTAATGTGGTAAAAGAATCAAATGAGATAGTGTGTAAAAGATGTTTAAGTGCATGACTTATAATATATACTCACTAAATGGTAATTGATCTCAATAGTATTATTAATTATCATCTGATAAATCAGTGGATTTATTGTCTGATTCTGTACACTAAAAGGATTCATATAGAATACAACATGCATTACTATGACATATTTCCATGAGATAGATCTTAACTTGTTTAATATAATAGCCTTGTTATCCAGTTCTTCCTAATTCTGATTAGTGATAGCTTTCTTCATTTGCTAATTTGTTTGGATTTTATTTATTTTTTAATTTTTAAATTTGATATCTTTTGGAGATTTATTATTATTTTATGAGTTCTAGTTCAACACATTCATTTGTCTGAAAAGGAAAGAGAGGGTACCCAAAACTTAGTATCTTGCCTAAATTCTCAAAGACATTAGTAGTAAAATTGGTAGTAAAACTTGTTTGTGTACCTTAAAGTCTTGTGACACTCTTTAAAAATGGATAAATTATTTATTAAGAATATGAATCAATGATGGTTTTAATTTTTGGTAGTTATATAGCAGAATTTGAACCAGAGAAAATTAATGTTTATCAGTAAAAATGCCCAAATATTGGCAATGTGAAATGGTTTGATTCAATATTATATTTAACCTAGCAAAGCTGATATTCAAACTGATATGATCTTTACTTTTCCTCCTCACTCCTGTTGTGCAAACATAATTTAATTAAGATGAATTTAATCACACACATATGAGCGACAGATCTTTAAATGAGGGTGTGTGAAATTATTTGGCTAGAATAATTTTGTGGTTTCTAAGCTAAAGAATGAAACCATGCAACCATTGTACTTAAAAAGCAATGTGAAACAAAAGAATTATCCCCAGGCTCTGAGATGACGAAGGACAGAATAAGTAGTTGATATATATTTGTGTAGAATTTGTGTCATTTTCTGGTTTGGATTTAAAACCAGAGAATGGCTAAATTATATGTATTATCCTAGGCTTTAAAAAACACTCACCAAATAAGCATCAGCTTAGAAAACCTTAAATTGCTTTTAAAAAATGGTCAAGCCAAAAGAGAAGAAAATCCATGGTTTTGTGCCCAATATACAATTACACAATTACAGAATTTATATGCTTGCAGTTGGATTTACAAAAACTCTTTAATGTACTAAACTGTGGTCTAATTGCTCACTGATAAAAGGGGGGAAACACTCTCTAATTAGATAAATACCTTTTACAGCAATCTTAGTAAACATACTGTTTGCCAGGGGGTAGCAAAGAACTGGGAATGTATGATCAATGCCTATTTTCACCCTGTTGTTCCTGGTTGGGCAGGGGCAGTTTGGAACACTAGATCCTTGCCCAGAGCTGCTCAGCATTCCAGACTAAGAGCTCTAATCAGCTCCTCCTTTAGTCAACAGCATTTAAGAGATGAAAGGAGGCAATGGTTTCAATTTTTTCCTCCAGATAATTGAAGTCAAAATAGTAATTGACTCTTGTTTGCTTTTCTAACATGCCCTCTGGGAATAACCTCAGGGTCAAAGTAATTCTCAGAGTCCCTAAATCTTTCTCCAAAACGGAATTTGTTTCTGTTTTCATTAGTTCTGAAAGATCCCATGTTGGGAGAAGGGGTGGAGGGTGGGCAGGATTTAGGTTAAGGGTACTTATTCCACAAGGCTTAAGAAGCATCTGACCTCCTTTTAGAAAACTATGTTGCTAAACACTAGAAAGTATATTTACATGAAACAGAGACCTGTGTTCTGGTCCTGGGTCTATTACTAATTCATTGTGAAACTTTTGAATATATCACTTAAATTCAGAGTACCTGAATGTTCCCATCTGTAAAATAAGATGATGGGTTGGAGAATGTTCTCTTAAATCCTCAATAGATCCATATCAGCTGTAAATAAAGAAATAAAATCTTATCCCAGGGCATCCTGTATTGATTTATATACCCCCCCCACAAAAAAAACCTTTCTTATACCTTGGGAGGGCATCATTCTTTTTCTCCCCAATTTGGAAATACTCTTAATTCTCTTTTACATGGCTCTATTACCAGACCCTTCAAGGCATGAACTATAACTTACTCATCACTGCTTGTGAAGTTCAGATAACATAAACCACAAGTGTGTTTGTGAAAGAGGGCCTGGGACTGGTACACTACAAATTACTGTGAAGTAATAGTGACTAAGGCACCAACAAAAAGGGGATAAGGAGAGGAACATACACAAACTGCACTGGGTTAAAGAGATGAACCAGGTTGGGTATGCTGGGCTGTGCTTCAGAGAAGGGATGGAAACATAGTAGCAATGGGGACAACTCGGCACACATCAGAATTCAAAACTCAGACTGGCATGTTAATGATAAAAATAGTTATCATAGAAATCCCAAAACCTTAAAGTTAGAGTGAGTTTTTTCCTATTACCATCTCAAGGGTTAGATGCTGGGACAATGAGGTTTTTCTAATAAACAGGTTTCTAAAGTTTGAGTTCCTCCTCTTCTGATTATTTTCTGTGACATCTGGGTGTTCAGGTAGAGGCCTCAGTAGTTTCTTTATATCTGGAGCTTAGTATCAACTCTTGGTAAAACTCAGTACACATTTGTTGAATCTGATCCACTTAGCCTGAAGTTAACTAATTTCTTCTTATTATTTCTTAAGTAAAAGGTAATATTTTCTTTAAAACAATAATAAATGCTGGTGAAGATGTGGGGGAAAAGGTACTCATACATTGTTGGCAGGACTGTAAATTATTCTAACCACTCTAGAGAGCAGCATTGGAGATTCCTAAAAGACTAGGAATGGAATCACCATACGACTCATTTATTCTACTCATTGGTATGTATCCAAAAGATCTAAAATCAACATATTGATGCAGCCTCATCAATTTTTATGGCACTGTAATTCACAATAAGCAATCTATAGAATTGGCATAGGTGTCTGTCAACAAATGAATGTATAAAGAAAATGTGGTGTGTATATACACACAGTGGAGTTCTACTAGCCATAAAGAAGAATGAAATTAAGGAATTTGCTGGTAAATGGATGGAACTAGAAAATATGCTGTGTGAAATAAGCCAGACTCAGAAAGTCAAGGGTTGGATGTTTTCTTTGATTTGTGGAAGCTAGACCAAAATAAGGTGGAAAAGGCATATGGGGGGAATCCCATAAAAATAGAAGGGAGATCAGTAGAGCAGAGGAGAGGGAGGAGGGATGGGAAAGTAGAGGGATGGTTGAATAAAATTTACCAATTCTTACTCTGTACATATGAATAAACCATAGGGAATTTCACCTTTATGAATAGCTATAAAGCACTAATTTAAAAAAAAAAACTATAGATAAATAGAAGGAAGACCAATAGAGCAGAGGAAGAAGAGGGGAGAGATGGGGGAATTATTGGGGACAGAAGTGGAGCTAATGCTTTTCCATACATATCATTATGTCAAAATGAACCCAAATACTGCCAGACATGGTGGTGCACACCTGTAATCCCAGCAACTTGGGAGGCTGAGGTGGAAGAATCATGAGTTCAAAGCTAGCCTCAGCAAAAGCAAGGCACTAAGCAACTCAGTGAGACCCTGTCTCTAAATAAAATACAAAATGGGACCATGTTTCCAAAATCTGAGATTTTGTGGGTTATTTCTAGATCCAAACCATAATAAGTGGTATCTGTTTCTGCATTCACCAGAAAGGAGCCATATGTCAAAATATGAACTGTCTGAAGCTGGAATGGTGTACTATATTTAAGTGCATATTATATTGGTTCCTATTGTAGGAGGCCTTCTGTGAGGGAAGACTAGACTGAATGACCCAAAATGTCCTCCTCCCAGTTACAAGAGTTACTGATTCAAAAAAAAAAAAGTCACTGATCAGAGAATTGACTGTTCAATAATCAACTCCTTAAGAAGTTGGGACCCCAGCTTCCTTCAGGCCCTGTTCTAACTGCTGAGGAGAGGATTCCTGTCCTAGTTTATAGTCTAGAGGGAAGATAGGTACCTAAATAGGTAATTTCAATATAATGCATATGATAATATTTAGGGCATTTCCAGAATATTATGGTATCTTAGAGGAGAGGCCCTTAAGCAAAGAAAAAACTGGAAATATTTTAGACAGAGGAAAAAACATTATCAAAGGTAAACAGTGAAGTGAATATATTATTGTTTGTGTGCATGTATCACAAGCTATTTAGTTTTATTAAAGGATAAAGAATGAAGTAAGAGATTTTGGAAGTTTGCAGGATAGGCAGGGGCTGGGTCATAGAGGACTTCATATGCCATACTGAGAAGTTGAACTTTATTCTGTAGGTAGTGGAGAGAGATTTGATGTCTTAAAGGAAGGGAGTGATGAAGTCAGATGTCATAACATTTTTGACTAATGGAAGAATGAATAGATTTTTAGTGAGGCAAGACTAGAACCAAGAAGACCTATTAAGAGACTTTTCTAATATCCAACTAAAAAATGGTAAAAGCTTAAATCGGGGCAATGGCAATATGAATGTATGGAGGGGAAAGAAAAGGATCTAATATTATGCTGGATAATTAATTTAATTTGGAGGCTAATGGAGTACCACATCAAAATAAAGATAATAAGAGTTCCAAGGAATCTATGCTCATTAGGTTAAGAATAGAAGAGAGGTCCTAAGTATCACTATAGAGGAATTTCTATTGGCTCAAGCAACATGGGCATCAATGATGGCTCTTTCATAACTAATTTCTGAGTATTTGTTAAGGAGAAGTAGATTGAGGAGTGAGCTAAAGGTGAGGAAATAGAGATGAGTGCAGTAACTATACTAGAATAATCTTTCAAGAAATACGGCACAAAATGACAGAAATAATATAGTTGTCATGGAATCTAGGATCAACAGATTCTCTTTTTTTTTAAAATTTGGAGGAATTCAAGCTTTTTTATAGGCAGGAGAGAGAGGACCACTGGAAAAGAAGAAATTTAAGATATATGATGAGAGGTAGTTGATGGAAGAAAATACTGGAGTAAATAGAAGAAAGCAAGATCAAGAGTTGATGTGGAGATGTTGTTGACTTTGAGTGGAAATATGAGATTGTCATCACCTAAAATGGATATGATCACCATTGCATTTGGAAGTATTGTTCTGTTTGCAGTGTGAATAATGGGTAGGAAAGACAAACCCTAGAATGGGGAAAACATTGTGGAAACTGTTGAAATACTCTAGTGATGAATAATAATGACTGGACTAATGTGTTGGTATGAAATGGAAAGAAGTAGATACATCTGAGAGATTTTTAGGAAGTAAGAATTGACAATTCTGGTGATAAGAGGTAGAGAAGGAGAGGAAGACCAAGGATAACCATCAAGGTTTCTAGCTTGGGCAACTGAAAGAATGGTGGTACTACTTACTGATACAGGTAACTTCAGGGAAGGAATAAGTTGAGCCATCTATCTGTGAGTTCAATTACAGATATATTTTCGGAGGAGACACAATATACTATATCATGTGTTAATTCACTCATATACTTACAGACTGCCTTCTATATTCCAGGCTCTATATGTCCTGGGATTATACCAATATATAAATATATAATATATAAATATATAAATCATAAGACTTAAATTCAAGTAGTCATGTTGATGATTGAGTGAAGTTACAGAGAAAGTTTAAGGTTGATATTGGGCTAAGAATCATCAAAGGATGAAATCCAGGAAGTCTCTGAAAACACCAATGCATATAGGAAGTTGAAGAGATGCCTAATAAAGGAATCTGAGAAGTAGTGGTTCCAAGTAGGAAGGAAATCATGATATGTGGTATCACAGAAGTCAAGAGAGATAACTGTTTCAAAAATGGAGTGATGAAGTTTTCTGACAGTTCTGGTGATTGCAGTGAGTTTAGGAATGAATAGGAAAGGAAATGAAGGTAGGTTATATAGGTAAGTCTTCCAGTTTAGCCTTAAAGAGAAAAATAAACATCAATAGTAGCTGGAAGAAGTATGAGGGTGGTCTGAATTAAACTGTGACATTAAAGATATAGTCCTTCAGATTGCCAAGTCTGCCCAAGACTTCTGATACCAACTGCAAGTAGTAAGGGTCTGCTATGGTCTGAATGTGTTCCCTCCAAAATTCAGGTGTTACAAATCTGATTAAGAGGTAGAACCTTCAAGAGGTGGTTAAGACATGAAGGCTCCTCCCTTGTGAATGGGATTAAGGCCCTTCAGAAAGAAGCTTCACACAGTATTCCAATTGCTTGCCCTTTTGTCTTCCACCTCACACATGAAGAAACCTGATTTGTCCTCTCCAGAGGAGGAAACAACAAGGCACCTTGGAGTCAAAGAGCAGCCCACACCAGATAACTGAAATTGCCAGTGTCTTGATCTTGTACTTCTCAGCCTCTAAAACTATAAGAAATAAATTCCTTAATTCACCAACTCCTAATTGGTCTTAGGTCTCCTCATGTTTTCTCAGATTTTTGTTACTAATTATATAAGTAAGCTATTTGGATTATAATAAACTTTACAAAATACAAATATATGCAAAAAATGAAAGAAAATGAAATTTTTCATAACCCCACCATTATTGGGGTTTATTTTGGCTTACAGTTCTGGAGTCTCAAGGTTGAGGGACCACATCTAGTGATGGTCTTCTCATTGGCAGACTCCTGAGATCCTTCAGGGCATCACATGCAAAAGATAGGGAGCTTGTGTGTATGTGTGTATATCTTATCTCTCTCCCTTTTCTCAGAAAACCACCAGGCTTCAATCATATCCGGTTCCACCCCAATGACCTTATCTATCCTAATTGCCTCCCAAAGGTCCCAAATCTCAACACCATTGTTGGATTAAGTTTCTACTGTCTTAATAATTCACAAATGGGATTAAATTTCAATGCTCAAACACATTCAAATCACAGCCAAACCTTAGCATTTGAGCATTTTCCTCTATCTTTTTATATTGTTATAAACACCATTTTTAGTATATATCCTAGTGTGGATGTAGAAAATGTATTGAAACATCTCTCTATTGTATATTTTTTCTATTGTGAGGTTAAAATAAATATCTTTCTACATAAAAAAGAGAAATAAATTTCTATTCTTTATAAATTACCCAGACTGTAGTATTTCATTATAGTAGCACAATTATACTAAGACAAGGTCCAACTGTGAATTTAGAAGGAAGAGTCCATACAAGATCAACTGAAAACATTGTAGTTTTACCAAAAGCAACCTGTTTCAATAATTCACTAAAACACAGAATTCACTGAAACCTATTATATTCATTGATTTATTACATGGAAATGAAGCAAATTAGAATCAGCCAAAGTCAGAGATTTATAGGGAAGACTTATAGGGGACAGCTTTCTAAATGTAAAGTTTCCATTGCCCTCAGAATGTATTAATCTCTCAGTATTGATGTCTGAAAATATCCACAGAGTATTGCCAACCTGGGAACCTTACCCAGGTGTGATGTTCAGATTTTTATTGGAACTTCATTATGTAGACATGATTGATTGATTGCTTGATTTATTAACCACATAGTTGAACTCAGTTTCCCCTCTCTGGAGGTTGGGTAAATATCACTGTGCTCCTAGGGGGTCCCAGCTTGAAAAACAGACATTCCTATCACTCCAGAAATTCCAAGGGTTTAGAGGTTATTGCCCAGCAGTCAGGGACAAAGGCCAGACTTCTCTATGAAAAGGACAGATTCTGTCCTAGACAATGGAAAGAGTGTTAATTTTTTTCTTTTATATTTATTTAGTCTTATTTGGATGATTTAGGCTTTGGCATGTTTAAAGGCTGATTGATAGTGGAGAACTTAGATTGGAGATAGAGACCAGAGTTAAGACAGCAAGATTTTTGACAAAGTAGAAAGGGATGGATTCAAACCACAATGAGACAAAGGGATTAGCCTCCTTCAATACATCTAGGGAAAAAAGAGTGAGAACTAAAATGCTGACAGGGCATCTATGGAAGTCTTAATCAATGGCCTCTTCTTTCTTTCTGAAGTAGGAAACAAATTATTTGCTACGAATGAGGGTCCAGGAGGTCAGGAGTATGTGTATGTGTATTTTGGTACTGGGCATTTAACCCAGTGGTGCTTAACCACCGAGCACAATTCCCAGCCCTTTTTCAAATTTTGAGACTGGCGACTTACCAAGTTGCTTAGGGCCTTGCTAAATTGCTGAGGCTGGCTTTGAACTTGTGATCCTCCTGTCTTTGCCTCCCACACTGCTGGGATTGTGGTACTGTGTGGTACTGTACCTGGCTGTATTTGATATTTTAACATTGATCACCAGGAATTTATGGTACCAATCTGCATAATTTCATGATAAATTGAGTAACAAAGTTCAGACTTAGAGGATTCTGATGAAAAGATTCAGAAATGGCTTTCTGCAAAGTTTCCAGTTACAGAATAAAGGAGAATAACTTTTTCTAGTAATGCAAGGAGATGGAGAAGGCATCTGGTGCCAAGTCAGAAGCTCTAGATCACCTCCAAAGGACACTGCTAAGCTCTTCAGAGAGAAGGACTGAAATTAGAGCAAAGAGGAAGAACACTGTTGAAAGAGAATAGAGGTGAGAATGGGAGACAGACGTTTGCATTTTGGTGTTAAGGTGATCAGTATGAGAGGCATGATAGACTTCACAGTGCTTGGAAATGAAAATGGAACTCTTCTGCCAAGTTAATGGCATTCATTGGGAACTTCCTTTGGAGTGTTCTGGCTTTGTACAGAGTTAAAGGTGTCAGTCTTCAGAAGGAAGTTCAGCTATGTCTGGCTCATGACCCTGAGACTGGAATAACAGAGCAGAAAGGAAAAGGATCTGTGATGGCAGCTTATCCACCCAAGTCCAATATATTTGTATTAGTCACAGTTATCTTTTAAGTTATTAAACAAGAATGTCTCTCTGATCTGAAAGTTCAATAAAGAATCTGAAGGATTGGAGATCAAGGTTGGTGCTGCCAATTTGTATTAGGAACTAGAGAAAGGAGGGAAATAAATCTTTGGCAAATACTTTTGAAGCAGATGTTATTCATGCCCTGCCCATGCTCTTCAAACTTTACATAGTTACGTACTCTGGACAACTTCCACCTGTCAGTATTTCTGTCTCTGTGCCCAAGGGCTTTCTCCAGAGGACTACTGCACCCTCCCACTACAGGCCACAAGTGCTGGGAAATTCTCAACCCCAGAAGTAGCCCTCAATCAACATCTGACAGAAGTGGGTGTATTAAATACCCTTGCTGACTTCATTCCAGAGTGGAATTATCTGAAGCATGTGTTTTATAGTAGTTCCTAGAGTGTCCCCAGGGAATTAAGCCTAGTCACTCTGGTAGAGTGACTAGGCTTAATTAATAAACATGCCATTTATTGGTTGGTTGTCTTTTCTCTCACTTCACCATTTCCTGGGCTATGAGTGAAGAAAAGGCAAGGGTGATGTAATCAATAAATGGGGGTACTGTAATCCTTATCTATAAGTCTGCTTTTGAGGACCCCCGACCTGAGTAGCCTGTCATTTTTCCTATTTTATCTAATCTTAGATAATAGATATCTTTAGTGAGCAATAGATATCTTTAGTCTCATTTATAAAATGAAGGAATTAAGACTCAGTATGCTTATGTGACTTAGCCCAGTTAATAATTGTAAAAGGTAGAGCTGGGATTTGAACCTAGGTTTTATCAAGTTTAATCCACAGTACCACCGGGACAGGAAGTAGCTGTTTAGCATAAGAATATTTCAGCACATAAAAACTCTATTGCTTTTATTTCCTGCATTTTGGAAGTGGACATTTTTATATTACTTGTTTTGGGGGCAATTATTTATTTCCCTAGTTTTTAGAATGCTTCCCTTTGAAAGTGTTAGTATGCTTTTTCTATGCTGAAGTAGTGGAAGAAAAGATGTTTTCATTTTCTTCCATTTACAGGAAGAAATGAGTGCACATCCACTAGTGTGGCTGTCCTATTCAACCTGGCCATTGTTATTCTGAAACTCATTATTGCTCAGACCTTGTAAGGTTTGGTTTTACTAAGGAATCCCATTCATTATCATGGGCATGAAGCAAAAATAGTTTCTGGGGAGTTAAATATAGCAAGTCCAGGCCATCATCTAGATGTCAGAGTCATAAAGAAAATGACAATGATTCATAGAGTGTCAGAACAGAAAGAAATCTCAAATACCACCCTGTTCACTTCATTTTACAGATGAAGGACCCAAGACCCAAAGAGTTAAGTAATGTGCTAGAAGTCACACTAAGGCAGTGCCAAATAGGGGCAGAGCCAGATCATCTGACTAAAGTTATTTTTCTATTCGTGACATCACAATAACACAGATTTTATTTTGTCAAATTCCTACTCCAAATCCTCAGGTCCAAAGTTCTTTTGATGTGTCAAATTGCCAAGTGGGCCACACAAATATTGGTCTCTTCTTTTGCCTTGTTTCTATATTAAAAACTGAAACTTCTAAGATATAGATGCAATTGGTAAATTTCTTGCATGCCTCTTCTGTGTTTCCCTGCATTTTCATTTTTCACTCTTGCATTTTCATTTCTTACCCCCAGAGACATATTTTCCATTGCTAATAGAAGGGTTTACTCCGAAGGGTGTCTTTATCAGTGTCTTTATCAGAAGGGTGTCTTTAGCAGTTAAACATTATAGCAGTTTTAGAACAAAATCCTTGGGTATTCCTCAGTAAGGAGATTCTGCATCCTCTGCCCTTGAGTATAGGCTCTGAATGCTTGATTAATGGAATATGGTAGAGATGAGGCTATGTTAGTTTCTGGACCCACGGCTTCAGAATTTGGCAGCTTCTGCTTAACTGTTTTTTAAAGTTCTCATTATTGGAACCCTGCCACCATGTGTGAAGAAACTGAAGGAGAGATTTACATGTGGAAAGACCCCAATGAGCTCCAGCTGCCAGTCACATGAGTGAGTTCTCTTGGAACTGGATCTTCCAGCACTATTTGATCTGCCCCATGTAGAGAAGTAAGGAGGCTTCCCTGCTGAGCTCTACTCATATTACTGTTCTGTGGGCAAATGATCATGGTTGCAGGTCATTAAGTGTTTTGTTTTGTTTTAGTGAGGTGGTAGTAGTTACACAGCAAAAGATAATGGGAACATTTATTTCCACAAAAAATTCTATGTAATGAACCATGCTAAAATTCTTAGGTATCAAACAGCAGTCATTTTTCTCACAGATCTTCAAGTTATTTGGGGCAGTTTTGTTTCATATTTACTTACTCTAGGTCCCAGAGCAAGGGAGATTGCACTATCCAGGAAAAGTTCTTCTCATACCATGGCAGAAATGGAAGAAAGAAAGCAAAAGGCATAAATCTTCTTAAGGCCAAGGCTCAGCACTGGCTACTATTGTTTCTAACAATATGTCATTGGCCAAAGTAAGTAATAGGACCAAGCGCAAAATCAAGTGGTGAGAAAATATACTTTTTCTCTCTAGTCAGAGGAACTGCAAAGTCACAGGTCACACAATAAAGGTGAGGATACAAGGAGTGGAAAAATTGGGACCACTTGCACATAGATTGTGTAATTGTAGATATCAGTGTCTGAATAGAACTGAGCAACTTTGGAATAGGTTGAAAGTCTCTCCTTTTTAAAGTATAAAGAGATTCTCTGAAATGTGCTATCAGGATGTTCTACTTTAAAATTACTTGAATAATAAAATTAAAGTAAATTTAAAGAGAAGGGGAAACAGAATTTATATGTACAACATATCTTTTAACCTTGAATGAGCTAGGAAAAAGTATTAAACCTATTAGAAGAAGCAACTATTAGGAAAGTATAATTTATTTCCTTATCTAAATTGAGCTTTATGATACAATCTGGAGGTAATACATTTGCCTTGGTAAAAGAGATTCTTCCAGGGAAAGTGTTCATCATACTCCTAGTAAAATATTGGGTTCCCTGTGAACATAAAAATACTATCTTTGGGGAGCAGTGGAAAGATACAGAATTCTTCACCTTTCTGTACATATTGAAGATTAAATTAAGAGCCTAATTTAAAGTCTGTTAATGCTTCCTTTTGGAGAAACTAATTTTGAGTGATATCTGAAGAAAGCTAACACCATTGACAGTAGATTTTTTTGTGTGTGTCAACTTAGCTCACCTGGAACTATGTTCCCCAGAATTCCCATCTCTGCATTGTTTTTGGTTAATTTGGGTCACGAAATATTTTGGGTAAGATTGGACAGTGGAAGTAAGGCAGAATCCATATTCTTTTTTATTCATTATAGTTATACATAATATTGGGGTTCATTTTGAAATAATTATACAAGCATAGACTATAGTTTACTCCAATTCAGTTCCCTTTTCCCTCCCCTCCTCCTTCCCACTGTCTCCTTTCCTCTATTGTATCATCTTCTATTTATTTATATACTTTTTAAAATTAGTGCATTATGCAATAGTTAACTCAAAATGGATCAAGGATCTAGGGATTAAACCAGAGACTGTGCATATAATAGAAGCAAAAGTAGGCCCTAATCTCCATCATGTGGGGCTAGGCCCCAACTTCCTTAATAAGACTTCTATAGCACAAGAATTAAAACCAAGAATCAACAAATGGGACGGATTCAAACTAAAAAGTTTTTTCTCAGCAAAAGAAATAATGTGAGGTGAACAGGGAGCCTACATCCTGGGAATAAATTTTTACCCCTCACACATCAGATAGAGCTCTAATCTCTAAGGTATATAAAGAGCTCAACAAGATAAGCACCATAAAAGCAAATAATCCAATCAATAAATGGGCCAAGGACTTGAACAGACACTTCTCAGAAGAGGATATATAATCAATCAACAAATATATGAAAAAATGCTCATCATCTCTAGCAATCAGAGAAATGCAAATTAAAACTACTCTAAGATACCACCTCACTCCAGTAAGAGTGACAGCAATTATGAAGACAAACAACAAGTGCTGGCGAGGATGCGGGAAAAAGGTACACTCATACACTGCTGGTGGGACTGCAAATTGGTGCAGCCAATTTGGAAAGCAGTATGGAGATTCCTTGAAAACTGGGAATGGAACCATCATTTGACCCAGCTATTCCTCTTCTCAGACTATACCCAAAGGAGCTAAAAACAGCATATTATAGGGACACGGCCACATCAATGTTTATAGTAGAACAATTCACAATAGCTAAACTGTGGAGCCAACCTAGATGTTCTTCAGTGGATGAATGGATAAAAAATGTGGCATTTATACACAATGGAATATTACTCAGCAATAAAAAGAATAAGATGGCATTTGCAGGGAAATGGATGGCATTAGAGTGAAGTTAGAAGTTAGAAGTGAAGTTAGCCAATCCCAAAAAAACAAATGCTGAATGTCTTCTCTGATATAAGGAGGCTGACTCATACGGGGGTAGGGAGGGGGAGCATGGGAGGAAGATTATCTCTAGATAGGGAATAGGGGTTGGGGGGGAATGGGAGGGAGAAGGGGAATAGCATGGATGGTGAAAGGAGACCCTCATCATTATACAAAATACATGTATGAAGATGTGAATTTGGTGTCAACATACCTTATATATAATCAGAGATATGATAAATTATGGTATAATGGTGTATTAAGAATTGTAATGCAAAAATAAATTTTTTAAAAGCCAAAAAAAATAAAATTAGTGCATTATGGATATCTATAAAAGTGAAATTCACTGTGGTATATTCATACACATACACATACACACACGCGCGCACACACACACACACACACGCACACACACGAAAGTTTGAGATTCATTCTACTATTCCTCCACACTCCAATCCCTTCTCTTCCCCGAATCCCCTTTCTCTACTCTTCTGATCGTCTATTTTCATGGAACCCCCCACATTTTCTTTTTTCCCCTTATTTTGGTCTAGCTTTCACATATGAGAGAAAATGTTTGATCTGGGAGTTCTGGTTCCACCCATTTACCAGCAAATTCCATAATTTCATTCTTTAGGGATGAATAAAGCTCCATTGTGTGTATATGCCACATTTTTTATCCATTTGTCTGTTGATGGGCACCTAGGCTGATTCCATAGCTTGGCTATTGTAAATTTCTCTGCTATAAACATTGATGTTGTTGCATTTGTATTGATGCTGATTTTAAAACTTTTGGATATATGCCAAGGAGTAGGATAGCTGGATCACATAATGGCTCCATTTCTAGTTTTTTGAGGAATATCCCTACTTTCCATACTGGTTATACTAATTTGCAGTCCCACCAAAAAAATGCACTGTTTCCTCCACATACATTACAACATTTACTGTTATTTATTGTATTATAATATAATATGTATTATTATATTCATATTCTTCTTTATATTTGAAAGGATAGTGCACGAATCAGGGACTATTGTAATTTCCATAATTTATTTATATACTTTTTAAAATTAGTGCATTATATATATCTATAAAAGTAAAATTCAACTATTCAAGTATTCAACTAAATTCAACTATTGTTGCTGATTTGCTGGCTCACTCAGCTGGTGTGAGGCAGCAGATAGAATCAGAGCTCCTAGAGGAGCTACTACATTCTTCATAGTTTCTCCAACTCCTGGACCAATGTAGCTACTTGGACAATATTCAGATAGTAATTCCTTTAGTTTCAACTACATGCCCCGCTTAGATGTTCAGCTTTATGATTAAGGGCATCAGGTTCTCCTTCATGTCACCGTATCATTGAAGTTGGAGGTTTGGGAGCAACTAGGGACTGACACAGGTTCTAGCTTGTCCTTGTGGGTTCCAGTTTGCTTTTTTCCCCCCCTCCCCTACACCTTGTCCTTGTTTTCTTCCCAACTACCTGTCTTACTGACTATACTGGGTGTAGAAGCAACAGTCATACAAAAATTATTTAGTCAGCTTCCTTGATTGCATAAGTTCAAATTCCTGTAATAAATTCCTTATTTTACATGATTGCTTATGGTTTTGCTTTTCCGATGAAATCCTGGCAGATAGATAAAAGGACCTAAGGTAAAATTTGACATGATTTATATTTTCTAATAATTTTCCAAATACTCAAATTTTGTAGTCTATAGTGAATGCTTACTAGATGCCAGTTACCCTGGTAAACGCTGAAGGAACCAAGATATATAAGACAGATAATTTCTGCCCTGGGATGCTTAGTCTGGCCCCTGTATACATGTTGAGTTATGTAAAGGAAACAGTAACCACTGTTCAATACAGAAAATGTTATCAAACTCCTAAAATAAGTTTATGCTCTCTAACCAGTGTGCTCTAACGGTTTCTTGGTAGCCTATGATGTTTGTCTGTGTGCAATGGAGATGCCTGATGACACACCCATAAGGGACCAAGTAGCAAGGAAATAACTTGATGCTACAACTCAGTAATATGTCATAGTGCTAAATGGCCTACAAATAGTGAAACAAATTCTTACCATGACCAGAGTATAATGCCAGAATTACATTTAAGCAATATTATTAATAAAACAATCTAGGTTGAGGGGTTAGAAATCTAGCCTTCTTACTAGAAAAAACAAAATTGTTCCCAAGTATCAAGGATCTGGCGGCAGAGGTGAGAAATGTGCAGACTTTAGCCTATGGGAAAGTTCAGTACCACACTTAATGTCCTTGGGATGTTACACAGATACCACATAACTTATCTGAACAGGGTAAGAGAAACTGTGCTCCTCTAACAATATCTTATTTGCACATATTTCTAAAAGTTGAAGGTATCCTCGTGGTTGGTTAAATATATTATGGCACATTCCATGAAATACCATGCATGTATTTTTAAAAAATGAGGTATGTGTATATGTAATGATGGAAAAAGTTCTAAGAGACATAAATCAATCAAGTAAAGAGTCCAGGTGTGCACAGTGTGCTACTACTGGAGTTTATAAATGAGTAAAAATAACCTGTGTATGTATTTGCCTGTATAAATATGAAATGTCTTCAGAAAGCTTTAGAAGAAACCAATAACAGTGGTAACCTCTTGGGGGATGGATATTTGGTTGGGGGATAGGAATAAGAGGGAGATTTTTTTCCCCAAATAGTGTTGTACCTTTTCCATGTTTTCCACTTGAATTTAGGACCTATCCAGAAAATAAATAAATAAAACATTAAAGTTAAAGGGAAAGCATTCAAAGAGAAGAAAAAGGTAAAAGGCATTTGGAAGCTAACCCACTAGTACTGGGAACCCCACAGAGAGGACTGGTGTGCTGGGGAGAGTGAAGATGTGTCCACTGCCTCTGTTACTTACTACAGCATTTGTCCAGGTATCATTTTTGTAAGTGCAGGGAAATTAAGGTTTAAAATAGAAATACATTGCTAACAATAAGGTGTCAATGCAGTCTGGGGTAAAGAGGTCAAGGTTAATCATTTGCAATAAAGATCATTACAAACAGCCATAGTCACTTGACTGGTAGAGCTAAAGGTTCATCTTTGGATGAGCTCCTCAACATAGTGGGGAAAATTGGAAACTTGGGAAGTCTTTTTCAGAGAACACCCCACCCATTTACTACATACACTATCCAAAAACAAAAAACAACTCCAAATCCAAACATCCTGGAGAGAAGCTAGGAGATGAAGTGCTGAAACAACTGAAAATTCCTGTCTGCTAAGAGCTACTTGTTAACCACCTCAGCAGCACATGCAGTCAGCAGAATATAGCCCTGTATGACAGGGCCTCAGGGCTTTAAAAAAGGTGTTGAAGTAAAGAATCCCATTAAAACCTTCTGGGGACTAGTTCAGACATTCCCATGTCATGCTGCATTCCTCAGAGTATAATTCCCATTTCTTTTAGGACAAATCAACCTCTCATTTGCTTTCTCAATTACAGGCATTGCCACCTTCACATCTGTCAAACCACCAATACAGAAATACCAAAGGCCTTTTCATCTGGAAGAATTCCTCAATCTCCTTCTCTCAACCCCCTGCCTTGGTTGCAGAGTCTAGAAAGCAGTTTTTGAGCAGAAAATGCTCAGCCCACCCCTGTCATGATTGCAGACTTGCTATTTGTCATTATACAGATTTTAAATGTTCAGAGGGAAAGAAGAGATGAAAGGGTTTAGGACCCTCAGGCTTATCTGAAGTCATCTACCTCAATTAGATTTTCCTCCACCTTGTTACTGGGTTTAAGGGGGACATGAAAGGAAACTGCAGCTGCAGGATGCCCCTTTTCCCATCCCCCTCTTAGCCCAACCTATTTTCATCTCTTGCCCTAAAAACTAAATAGGACAGTGTGAAGATAGAGGGAGAAAGAGAGGCTGAGTCACAAACCTCACTTTCTACCTTGACTTTCTCTTCTGCTTTAATATCTTTATCAGTACCTTCCTCCTCTGTATTCATGATATTCAAGAGATTCTCAGTTTATTTTATGAAGTCAGAATAAAATACCCAAGGCAGAAAATGCTCTGTAATGGAAAACACACAAACCTTCTTTTCAGAGCATGGCTTTTTACAATCATTGCATGTTTGAGCTGGCAGAGAACTTGGGCATCATCGTTGTCAAATCTCTCATTTGTAGGCAACTGAAACCCAGAAAAGTAAATTGATCTGTCGAAGCTAGCTGCTGATCCAGTACCAGGAGGTGGGTCACCTGAGTCCTGTCCAGGATATTTATCAATAGACTTCAAAGTGAGAATTATATTTTTAATTCTTTTAAAAAATAATGTAAGCATTATACTGAACCCTGGGCATATTATAATAATACTCCATATTGAAAAGTCACTTGTCTAATGATACCAACTACCCATAGCACACTTAATCAGAAAATAATTGAAAAGGATCAAATCCTCCAAATAAATGACTTCAAAGGTTTCTACACTAGGTTTATTCACTTCATATATACAAAAAGTCCTCATACCCTCACTCCAAGTTTATTTAATTTTACACACAATTTTTATAAGTTAATTTTTTTCATATAGTTGGTCAACAAAATCCATTGAATGAGGCACTGTTCCAGGATATTAAGGATTTAAAGATAAATAAGGCATAAACTGTAGCTTACATTCTGGAATTGTAAACCTATGTTTCCAGGGCAGTGTGCTTATAAGGAGGTTGGTGCAGGTTCCGTGAGGCCATGCAATCCAGCCTGCTCTCACAGAGCAGGTGAAGTCTGTAGTAAGGCTGGGAGGAGTTAGGTGTTTATTTATCATGACAAGGAAAGAAAGTCATTCCAGGAAAAAGGATGAGTGGGGAAAATGTACACAGGTATGGAAGAATGTGATGCCTTCCAAAAAGAGCAAGTTTTCTATGATTGGAGGATAGGGTAAGCTCAAGGTGAGGTAGTATTATTGTAAATATACCCAGGAGTTTAGACTTTGTCTGAAGGCAATAGAAAATCAAACAGACCAGGGTGATGATGAGTGTGGTGGCCAATATGAACTGATTTTCCAGGTTCTGCTACAATGGAAGTAGAGAGATACCATTTATTAATTTTTCCTGATAAAGGATCAACCAAACATAAGGTTTGTTTAAATGTGTATAGAAATAAACCAAAAGGCTTTTATGTGTAGTATATACAGAGTCAAAAGCCCAAACTTAATGTTTTAAAATCCAGGATGAAAATAGAGGAAATATACTCCATAATACTAATAAAAAGGGCCAAAAAAATAAGTTTTAGATTCAAGAACACTCAATCTTAAATTTAAGAGTAGGAACCACCTGATAAGTTGAGATGTGAATATTTGAAAATGACAGTAGCTACTTTTATTAGCCATAATGCCAGGCACTTTGTTTTGCACTTTAAGTTCATTATTGTAATCTACAACAATCCTGCAAAAAGTGATGTTAATATTTCCATTATGTGGTTTTAAAAACAGTCAAAAGAGTACTAAGTAAACTGATTAAGGCTGCCATGCTACTATGAGAACAGAGATTAAAAACTCCAAGACTTTCTGAAACTAAATCTCATGCTTTTTTCATACCACTATGTTTAATGTGTTCATGTACAATGATTTAATTTACAAATAGCTTTTGTGTATATTATCTCATCTGATCCTTATGTATGGCTGTTGTTATAATCATATTGTAAATAAGAAAATACATGGATAAGTCATTTGATATGATCAAGACTCAGTTTCTGGGGCTGAGTTTGTGGCTCATTGGCAGAGCACTTGCCTCGCACGTATGAGTTACTGGGTTTAATCCTCAGTACCATATAAAAATAAATAAAATAAAGGTATTGTGTCCATCTGCAACTAAACAAAAATTTAAAAATGACTAACTTTCCTCATTCCTATGAAATAATAATGTCTACCTTGGGTTGTTATTGGGGACTAGATATGTTTACCATGTCAAATTATTAGTCTATAGTCAGTTTGCAAAAACTGCTAGTTATCATACTGTTATTGACATAGTCATGAATTGCCTGAAGTCACACAGCTTAAACATGACACTCCCAGGATTCATATGTAGGCTATCTGATCCTCTGCCAGTGTTTCTTCTTCTACAACTGGATCCAGTAAAGCTTTGAGAGGACATCTCTACAGGCCATAATTTAACTTAGACAAGCAGTGCAAGGTGTAGGCTGGAACCATGCATCCAAACTCAATACTCCACAATATTTTTTAGTACTTTTTGAACTTGGTATTACTTATGAATTACCAAAGGAGTTTTAAAAAATCTTCCCAATCTTCCCATCCTATACAGATGACATGAGAGTTGCTGGAGGTGGGAGCTAGGTGTCAGTATTTAGATCTCACCATTATACAACTGGGATTGAGAACCATTGATTTAGAGAAAATCATGGTAAGAGATTTGTTTACCATGAGGTGCTCATGATTTCAATAGCTTTGTCACCAATGGGAAGCCTCACATTTAAAAATTTTAGCTTCAAATGATGTTTTATTGCTAGCAAAGTATATTCACATCCCTCTTTAAGCCATCAAACACAGAAAAGTAGGCCAAATAAAGGCCATTCTCTATTTTCCTAATGAGAAAACTCATACAGACATAATTTAGATTATCTAAGATTATAACTAGATGTGATACAACTAAGTCTGAGAATCTTTGAGTCCAGTACTCAATTTTGTGCCCAGAGCTCTTTTAGTATATTTTTTTCTCCCCTTAGTATCAAAAAGGAAGATAAATGTTGTGTTACTTCCTCAAATTCCTTTAAAGAGTCGTCACTCTATAAGCTGAAAGTTTCTTTCAAACTCCAATTTAAAAAACAATAGTTTGAGCTGGGATTGTGGCTCAGTGGTAGTGGCTAGCATGTGTGAGGCACTGGCTTTGATCCTCACCACCGCAAAAAAATTAATAAATAAAAGTCTATGAACAGCTATTAAAATATTTTAAAAAAATAAAAAAAAAACAATGATTTGCTGGCAAGAGAAAATTCAAAACACGTAACTGCTGATCTTAATAGTAAGTGGCATTTGTATGGACAAATATTCACAATGTTATTCTAGAGCAATATGATTATCAGTCTAATTTTATTCCTGATTCTGAGAAACTTGAAACATTATTTCTTGAAAGTATAATTTCTGAAGTCTACGAAATTAAGACAGAAATGGTTCTTTAGAGGGGTTCAAGTCTTGTTTGTTAGAATTTCAGTCCTCATGTATTATGATATTTATAGCAGAAAAGGTTACAACTGTTACAGCTACTGTTTCTAATGACAAAAAATGTAGATAAGGTCAAGTTTTGCTCTTTTCAGCAAAATTCCAGAAACAAACTCAGAATCTCTTCTTTGAAACCTAAAGAAAATGAATTCAGAGGTACTTTTTCCAATGGAGGGTGAAAATAAATAGGCATGGAGGGACTATTAGGGAAAAGTCAGTATAGACTTAGCATCAGCTTAGAAAGTCCTGTTGCTAATTCTAACCATCCTTGACTTTCCATTAACCCAGTATTTAGACTATGCATTTTATAAAGTTAAGAATCATCTACTTCTCACAAGATGTTGCATTTGCAACATGAATAAAATGAAATAACACAAACAACCTCAGCACACCAATACTGGATCAAAATAGGTGTGTATAATTTGGGCCAGGATAATAATACATGATACATGTAAGCAAGACAGGATAAGTATCTCCAATAACTGGTGTAGAATCTTCTCAGTTCTCAATTCTAAGAGAACTTTAGAGATGTCCTGTACTGTTATTGCCTAGTTTTCTGCAATCCATAGTAATTTCAATGTGTCTTCCTCCATCTAATTCTTTGACTAGGTGCTGGTACCTTTTTGTCTTATATTGGAAGCTGCTGGATCTATAGTATAGCCTAATACACTTTGTCAATTGCTGTGAAATCATTTTGCAATTACTCAAGAGTCAGGGTGCTCACTTAATTATTAAATATCCTGAAATATAAGGTGTGCAGTTTGCAGTGGAAATGTAACAATAGGCCATCTTCTCCAGTGGGATTTCAACAGGAATGAAACTAGAGGAATAAATCTAGCTCTGCAAGTCATTAAGAATATAGGGCATTCCAGTTCCAAAGGGGTTACTAACAAGGAGAATTACGTAGCAAAGAAGTAAAACAAAATTCAGGTATTCAGTTACCCTATTTACTCCAGAAAAAGGTATAAATTACAGATTCTGATGAATACATTTTCCATCTTTAATAAATAAATCATGACCTTGTTTACTTGTGTTTAAGAAAATATTTTTCCCTCTGGAAAAATACCCCAGAATACGCTTTGTTTGTAGTTTCTTGGGAAGACCCATGCAGACCATTTGTTGAAAATAAGCCTACAAAACTTACTAGGATCTAAACACTGTTTTCCTCTTTCAAAGATGCTGGTGACAGATGGGTTTATGTGTATGGAAGGGGAATATCACAGTAACTAGAAGAGAGATGGAATCCTAAGGCATAAGAAGAAACAAACTGAATTCTTCACTGCAGACATAAATCATGTTTGGCCTAGGGCAGTTGACAATTTGCAAGGCTAACCTATAATTCTTTTCATTCTTGGAATTTCTTCAAACTCTAAACTAGTTTTACATAACTATCCAAAGTCTGTGTTTTTTTGTTAGAAGTAAACAATAAAGAGAAAAACTACCTCTATTCATTAACAATGATCATAAACAAAATGAGCAAGAAAATTAAATGGCTAATGCTTGGTGAATTAATTTTTATAGTGTAAAGATATCCTAAATCAAAACTGAATGAAGAGGATTCATTTGCCTTATGGAGGGTATATATAGTCTGACCATTCCATGTGTCTTTGCTTGTTGAAAAGACATTGTTGGCACTGTGGTCCCATTCATTAAGGAAAACCAGTTTATATATAAATACATAAAAATCAACCCTTTTCTCTTCACTTACTCCATTTCATTACTTAGAGCAAATTTTGTAGAGGGAAAGTTTGTGGTAAAAAAAAATGTGTAAGTCTGTACCATATTCCATGAAAATATAAAAGGATAGCTTTATGTGTTATAGACCTATTTTGTGTCATTGGACTGAGAAATTCCATTCTTTTAGCTTTATTCCTTCAGTCTTTTAAGGAAGCTTATTAAGTAAAAAAAAAAAAATAACTCAAAGCTCCAGCTGAGATTTTAGCTATTAAGATTGATGTGTCAGAAAGGCTTGAAGTAACTCCTACCTATTTACTGGGAACATGAACTCTACATAGAGGGGATTTTTCCTGAAAATGTGACATCAACTGCTCCTAGAAAAATAGTCATTCTTTACTGAGAAACATAATTTGTGTTGGGAAGCTGCTATAGTCAAGATCTTGAATGTCCCCTAAAAGCCCATTTGTTAAAGGCTTGGACCTCAGGTGGCACTATTGGGAAAGGGTGGAACCTTTAAGAAGAGGGGACTTGTAGAAGGTCTTCCCCCAAAGGGAATTGAGGGACCCTATGTCTTTCCTCTTCCTCTTTTTGCTTCATGGCTGTGGGGTAAACTGTTTTGATCTACATTTGTTCCCACTATGATGTACCACCTCACCACAGGCGCAAAAGTAATAGAGCCAATTGATCATGAACTGAAACCTCCAAAACTGTGAGCCAAAATCAACCTTTTCTCTATAAGTTCATTATCTCAAGTACATAATTACAGTGATGGAAAGCTGACTAATACACAAAAATTGTAGATCTGTTCTGTGTCAACTTAGTTGAGCTAGAACTACATCTCTCCAGACTTTCCTTCCTGGGTAGTTCTGGGTTACTATGGACCACAGTATGTATGTTGTGTGAAATGAGGAAAGTACAAATGAAGTAGAGTCATCTTCTTCATATCCTTGAATTATCAGTGTAGAGCATGAAATCATGTTACAGTTCATGAAGGTTTACTCTCATCTGCTGCCTCACCTTGTCAGTGTGAGGAAACATAGCTTCTCCTGTTTCTGCAACAGTCAGAGATATAGGAAGTTCTGAGATATAGGAAGCCAGGTTCTGCAGGAAATCTTCATCAATTTTGGAGACTTAAAATTTTGGTGAAAGTTCAACATGGTTCCAGTTCATCTTTGTGGATTCCAGCTCAACTGTGCAGATTTCAGTTTATCATTGTTTTCCCTACTTCATCTTTTTTTTTTCCTTAATGACTATAGGTCTTTAGAGTTTAGGTTCCCAAACCAGATTCAGAAGCAACAGCTCAACATGGGATATTTAATTTCTCAAATTTTACATATTTTACAAATACATATATATAGCTAGAGATACAGAAATAGGGGAAGAGTAATAGAGACTGGTATAAATGTTTCATAATGATTCTGCACTTCTGATCAAATACTGATGCTAGAAGCTTGGATCCTTTAAGAAATTGGAAGGCAACCTCAAGGGAAAGATCCTGAATTGATGGTAAGGGAAGCAGCTGACACCTGAATTAATGCCAATTTTCTTAGTAATGTCTCAGACCTGGCTCCATTTCTGGTTTCTGACCTTTATTCAAATCAGAGACTATTGTGTTTATTGGTACTACACTAATCACCACCCATGAAGACATCTCAGTCAGCTGTATCAACTGCTGTTGCCTTGAACCTTGTTTGTGACCATTTGTCCTTGACCTTATTCCTGGATCTTCCCTCTGCATGTTGACTACATCACTTCCTAAGACCTTCCATACCCCTGAAAGCTATGGCAATGCATCTGTGGCCATATCTTCTGTCCCTACCATCCTCTCATCAGTCTGCCACTATCTCTGGGAAGACAATACCTTTAGCTCTAATAGGCTAAAGAAAGCTTGAAGAGGGAAGTAGAAAGTTAGTTAGATGAAAGAGGGTTTCAGGGTCCTCGTCAGCAAAGGCAAAGCCTGGTAACCAAGGAATATTATGAGAGCTGGCATGCCTGAAGACAACTCTGGAGAATGTTAAATGAAGCTTTAAGGAAAGAGACCCAACACATACTTCACCTACTTCCCAAATCTGTAGATTAAACACTGAGCAAGCAGAGTAATTGGTATTGACATTCTTAGCAACTTGGAGTGTTCCAAGTCATTTAAATATGAGAGAACATTGCCCTGTCTGAGCAACCTTCCACAATGAGTGAGCTAGAACTGAGACTCTGTGTATCTGTAATCAGTTGTTACTTCCAAATTTCCAATCTGAAGTTAAAAGAAAAAACATTTTTGTGAAAATTTCCATTAAAATAACACTCTAAGAAAAAAATTCCATTTACAATAGCCTCTAAAAGAATAAAATATTAACAAAAGAAGTATAAAATTTATACTCTGAAAACTACAAAATATTGTTTAAGGAAATTCTACACATGTATAAATATGTCAAAAATCCACTACTATGTATAACAATAATCATGAATAAAAACATTTTAAACAGAAATTTTAAAAGATCTAAGTAAATGGAAAGACATTTTATGTACACAGATTAGAAGACTTAATATTTTTATGTCAATAGTCCCTAAATTCATCTATAGGGTCATTGTAATTCCTATCAAAATCTCAGCTGATATTTTCTTTTTGGAATTTAATAAGGTTTGTCCTAAAATTTATATGGCAATGCAAAGGACCTAGGATAGTTAAAACAATCATGAAAATGAAGGACATAGTTGATTTCAAAATAGATTACAAAGCAACAATAATGAACAGAATGTGGTACCAGCATAAGGCTAGACATATAGAGCAATAGAATAGAATTGAGAGTCCAGAAATAAACTCACGTATATAGTCAACTGATTTTTTCCACAAGGATCCAAGACTTTTTTTATAACTTTATTTTTATGTGGTGCTGAGGATTGAACCCAGTGCCTCTCACATGCTAGGCAAGTGCTCTACCACTGAGCCATAATCTTAACCCCTCCAAGACATTTTAAAAGAGAAAAGAAGAATCTTTTCAACAAGTGATACTGATACTAGATCTTCACATGCAAAAGAATGAAGTTGGACCCCCTACCTCCTATTGTAATAAAAGTTAATTTAAAATGAATCAAAGATCTAACTATAAGAGCTAAAACTATAAAATTATTCAAAGAAAACATAGGCAGAAATGATCTTAGAGTAGGCAAGATATGACATCAAAGGCACAAGCAACAAAAGAAAAACATCAAAATTAAAATTTAGAATCACTTTCTTGGACACTAATCTCCCCAAATCATAATAATTGTTGAGAATAACTAGCTGCAAGAATATAACTGCTGTTGCCCCTAATTATGTGGTATGGAATGTCACCACAATTCATCTGTAAGTTATGTATACAGATTTGATTTATATCTTGATAAAAGATACCTTATTAAGGAAACATTATTCAAGTATCATCAGATAAATATCTCTAGTCACTAAGACTCAGCACAGCCTAAAGAGAGACATTGACTAGAAAACTCATTCTCCTGTGTAGGAGATCCTATGTTCTGAAGACCTGACTAGTACTATATAAAATAAGACCCAATATAGATTAGTGCTCAACAAATTTTATGGGCTAATCTAAACATCTCTTCTAGGAGTCTTGGCCATCAATAGAAATAATAAGAAAAAGTGACAGGAAACATAAAAAAGCTGGTGTAGTTCTACCAATATAGGTAAAGTAGACTTTTTAAAGACAAAGTAAACTATAAGTTTTACCAGAGATAAAGGGGACATTTTATGATGATAAAAAGGCTAAAATATGAATCCATCTAATAATCTTACTATAAGCAAAACAAAAATTATAGAACTAAAGGGAAGATAGAAAAAATACAGTTGGAAATTTTAATGACTGACAGTAATTGACATGAGCAACCAAAAATAAATATCAATAAGAATACAGAAGATCTGACCAATACTTGGTGAGTGCACTTGGTGTCTAAGATAATTTGTGCTGCTACAACAAAATACCTTAAACTGAGTAATTTATATACAATGAATATGTATTGTTCACAGTTCAGGAGGCTGGCAAGTCCCAAATCAAAGTTCCAACAAAAGCAGTATCTGGTAAGAGTCCTCTGCTTCATAGATATCCCCACCTTTCTGAGTCTTCACATGGCACAGGGCAAAAAATATAACAAGCTCCCTCGGGCTTCTTTAATGAAGGCATTAAGCTTACCAAGGAAGGCAAATCTTTTGTGATCTAATCTCCTCTCAAAGGACCCACCTTCTAATACCATCACTTCAGCATTTAGGCTTTAGTGTATGAATTTTTAGGGGATGAAAATAGACTATAGCACTTTGTCTAACTGGTAGTTGCAGAACACTGCAACAAGATCAGCAAAAATACAATATGAAAACTGCACATGGATAACAACAGTACATAAATCACATTAGTAATCAAAAAATCACCTATAAATAAAAGTCCCAAACCACATAGTTTTACAGGAGAATTCTATCATACATTTAAAGAAGAATGAATAGCTCGGTACAGTGATACACATCTGCAATTCCAGTGATGTGGAGACTGAGGTAGGAGGATCACAAATTCAAGGCTGACCTTGACAATTTAGTAAGACTCGGCCTCAAAATAAAAATTTAAAAAGTCTGGAGAATGTAGTTAAGTGGTAGAGTGCCTAATCCCCAGTACTTTAAGAAGGGAGAGAAGGATAGAAATAATCCTTTTCAAACTCTTCCAAAATATTATGAGCAAACACTTTTCATTTCATTTTATGAGACCTCATTCTATAAGGTAAGCCAAAACCAGACGAAGACTTCATAAATTGCAGAATAATATCTCTTATAAATTTAGACACCAAAATTCTCAACAAAATTAGCAAACCAAATCCAACAACATGTGAAAAAATTTATACATTAGGACAAGTGAAATTTATCCAAGCAATGCAGCTTATTTTACTATCTGAAAATTAATATATGATAACTTCTTAGAATAAAAACAAAAATCATGTGATCATCACAATAGATACAGAAAGAGCATTTGATAAGATACAATACTCTATAAGATAAAAATATCCAAAACCTTGGAATAGAAGGAAACTTCCTCTATCTGATAAAGGGCATCTATAAAACCCTAGAGCTAACATTATATATAATGGTAAATATCTGATTTCCTTCTAAGATAAGGAATAAGTTAAGGATATCTGCTCTTGCCATTTTTAAATCGGACAAAATAAAAGCCATCCATATTGGGAAGGTATAAATAAAACTTTATTGACAGATGACATGATCTTATATTTAGAAAATCCTAAGGAATCACTAAAAATTAGAACAAGTAAATGAGTTGAACAAGTTGGCAGGATAGAGATCAATATGTGAAAGTTAATTGTATTTCTGTATACTTGCAATGAACAAGTAAAAAATAAAATTAAGAAAACAATTCCATTTACAATAACATAAAAAAGAATAAAATACTTGGGAATAAATTTAACCAAAGTACAAAATACATAGTCTAAAAACCAAAACCCTGCTGAACAAAATTAAAGATCTTAAAAAATATAAACATTCACAGGTGAAACAATTTAATGTTATTTTTTCATAATGCTCCCCAAAGTGGTATACAGATTTAATATAATCCCTATCAGAAACCCATCTGGATTCTTTGTAGGAATTGACAAACTGATTCAGAAATTTTTATGGAAATTAGAGGGACCCAGAATAGATAAAAAAAAAATCTTGAAAAAGAACCTCTCAATTCATTCTATGAGACCTCATTCTCATTATTCTCTCATTTGTTTAATAGACTCTGTCTCAAAAATAAAAAGGGCTAGGGATGTAGCTCAGTGGTAATGTGGCCCTGGGTTCAATCCCTAGCACACGCACACACACACAGGAAAAAAAAAAATGTGAAAGGGCAATCTATAAAGTGTGAGATAACATTGGCAAATACATATCAGATGAGTGTAGTATCAAGATTATATAAAGAATTCTTATAATTAACAAAAGACAAGCCAATTTAGAATCAGGCAAAGGAATAAGATAAACCATTGTTTGGGGTAGAGGAAAGTTTAAATGCTTTTCAAAAGGTGGAACTCATTTAGAGTTGTGTTTGCTATATAATTACAATGGAATTAAACTAGGCATCAACAATATTAACATGTGAAAATGCTTCAAATGTTTGAGGGATTATTTTCTGAATAAGTTATGAATAAAAGAAGAATTCATATGAGAATTTTAAACATGTTTTCTACTGAATAGTAATGACTATACAACATATGAAAATTTATGGGATGTAGCCCAAGCAGCGCTAAGAGAGAAGTGTATAGTTTTAAATGTTTGTATTTGAAAAAAAAGATTTGAAATCACTGATCAAAGTTAGTACCTTAAGATGTAAAAGGGGCTGGGATTGTACCTCAATGGTATAGCACTAGCCTAGCACATATGAGGCACTGGGATGGATTCTCCTCACCATATAAAATAAAAAAAAATAAAGGTATTTTTAAAAAGTCATAAAAATATAGGCAGATTAAACTCAAAATAAGTTAAAGGCATTTTAACAATAAATAAGCACTAAAATAGGAAAATAGAAAAAATAAAGCCGATATTTGGTAATTCGAAAAGATTAATAAAATTAGCAAATCCCTACTGAGAATGCTCAAAGGAAAAAAGAGAGGAAATAGAAAGGATCTTATAATTATGAAAGAGATTATGAGAAGATCTCATGGGTAACTTTATGGCAATAAATTTGATAAGTTAGATGAAATGGATAAATAAGAGCATAACATACCCAGATAGATACAAGAAAAAACTGAAATTCTAAATTGCCCCACACTGGTTAAAGAAATTGAATTAGTTGTCAAACTATTTTTGTGTCCCCAACACAAAAATATTAAGGCCCTAGTTACTTTGCTGGTTGATTTGATCAAACGTTTAAAAATAAATAAGATGGCACTAACCATACAAGTTAAAAAAAAATAAAGAAATTGATCAAAATTTAAAATTTAAAAACATTATATATCAAAAGTCACAATTAAATGAAAAGCCAATCCACAGATAGAACATATTCATAACATGTGTATGTGACAGGACTTAAATTATAATATATGAAAACACATACAAATTAATAATAAAAGACTAATAATGTGCAGAATTCTTTTTTAATATATTTTTTTTTAGTTGTAGGTGGACACAATTCCTTTATTTTTATGTGGTGCTGAGGCGAGTGCTCCACCACTGAGCCACAACCCCAACCCCCAGATTTCTTATAATAGATGTCAGAATAGTGCTTGCCTAAGGGAGGTGGTAGATATTGTCAGTAAAGAGAATGAGGGCATTTTTGGTGTGATGAAAATATTTTGTATCTTGAATGGGTATAAATTGGGTGTATGTATTTGTTAAAATTAATTAGATTGTACACTTAAGATCTATGCATTTTACTGTATATAAATTTAAATTCAATATTAAAAGTTGCACAAGGTTCTCAGAGACAAATAGAAATCATAAGATAAAAAAGGAATTAAATAAATCAAGCTTGGGGAATAGTTAAAATGTTTTTTAATGGCAGGACTTTTCTGATGGTTAATCCAGAATAAAATATCAAAATCTTATCTTGATCACCTAGGTTTGGATGAAGAACATTTTGATAACCTTAGAAATATTCCACCTCCCCTTTTCAAGTCAATCTCTTCCCTCAAACCTCAGTTATTCCAGTAGTTTTATACAATAAATGAATTCTACTGTCATGTATAACTAAAACAAACCAATAAAAAAGAATAGAATTAAAAGTGAAATGGCTTAATATTTGGCCGAGATTAGACAGAATAAAGAATTAGGTGGACATTGCATTATAATTTACACATAAATTTTATTGATCTGATGAATTCAATTGATCAATAAATAATTTTAAGTGCTACTGTTTTTCAGGCACTTGGTTAGTACAAAAAGATAAGTCATAATACCTGCCTCAAGTAAAGACAGACATAATACCTGCCTCAAGTAAATTAGGATCTTGCAAAGAAGAGAAACATTGATTAAATGTGATATATCTGAACTAAGCAGATTTGTGAAGTTCAGACTTAGGAGATTTACCAGAATATAAATACCCAAAAAGAATCTGAAGAAGTGACTTTTGGCTTAAGATGTGAAGCCTGAGTAGGAGTTAGTTTGCTGAAAGAGAAGGAATGAAGTATATGAGATAGGAGAGAGAATGACTTCTTAACATATCTAGATGAAGTGAGAGAAATGAAGACAGGGGCACCATCTTATTAGGGTTTTATAGATAATGCTAAGTATTTTGTCTATAGGGGAGAAAAGATAATATTTTTTCCTCATTCACCCAAAGGTTCATGGTTGAACCCAATATTAATTGACCCCAATAAGAATCAGATTATCAATAGAAGAGCATAACAGATTTATTTTATATTACATTTATTTTATATCAAACAGGAAACTTTAATAATAATAAAGACCCAAAGACTCAGATAAAACTATATTTATGCTTAGGTCTGATGAAGAATGAATAGTTGTTTAGAAGTATGTTTGGACAAAAAGAGTATAATGGTTATAAACAAATGGGCCTTGTGAGTGGGACTCAACAAGGCCCATTTGTTCATATTCTTTTCTGAATCTCTGTATGACATTCTTTTCTCCTGATTATGGGGCAGGACACCTGTCACTTGAGGGTCTTTGACCTACTTTCAGGAGAACTAGGTTAGAGAATTTCCTTCAGGAGGGAAAGATAGAAAAATGGCAGAGTGACCTTACTTCTGTGTTTTCCTTAATTGTCAAGGTGCCATATTTTGGGCTCTTGTGCTCTGAGCTCTGACTTGCCTATTTTCATAACGAAGACAGGGAGGTATTGAAGGATTCCAATCAGGATATTAACATGATAATTAACACGAGTGGAAATTCTTATCTCCAATAAATTACATCTTCATCTAGCATTTTAGAGAAAGTGGAGAGCTTATCTGATATGGCTCCTGAGTTGTCCACAGACAAGTCTTGTTGGTATTGTAGATTGCTGCCTGCCTGTGCTGCATCTTTCTTGGCTGCTCCACTGTAGTTGTGGCTTGGACGTTGAGCAAAGTCTCTTAATGGGCTGAAGCACTCCTGTACAACCATAGGAAAGTGGAAGTGTGGGACATACTTGCCTTCTCTGTCCATTTACTCAGTTCTGTTACCAAAAGCTTGGTCCTTATCCCCAATGCCAATTAAAAAACAAGGACATGGTTTTGAGAAAGAGAAAAAGTTTTATTGTTTTGCTAGCAAAGAAGAAACACTGGGGACTCCTGTCCCAGAGGCTGTGATTCTGCCTATCAAGGGGATCAGGGAGCTTTTAAAGAGGTGATTCAAAGGCCACATTCCATGTATTCTTTTGGAGTTGTAATTCACTTGTTAATTTAGGAGATAGTCATTTCTAAGGTCTTCTGAAACCATTTCCAAAGTCTGAATTATTTGTTTCCATCACATATGACAGGGATGCCACTTGTGCTGAGTAGTCCCCTCTCCGGAAACTACCTAATAACAGAACAACATAGTAATTACTAATATCCCATATCCCATAGAAGTAGCCAGGTATGCTTTAGCATAGCTATTATGTTCTAATCTGAGCTTCTTCTACCAGTACAAATTGCAGATAAGTCTATTTTTCTGATTGCCCAATGGTTAACTGTTGGATCACATACTTATGTGTACACACATTTACTCACCCATAGTCTTTGGAGGACAAACACTATTTGGCAGAAACAGTGCGAATAATTCCAGTCAGAAGGAAAAGGCAACAATTCCCCAAGGTTTCATAATTTACAAGGTCACCTCTCTCACAAAGAAGTTAGTATTGCCACATTATTATGCAAAGCAGTGTTAGTTACCTTCTTTTATCCCCTTTTCTCAAATTGTACCTCCTTGAGTCTGCCAGGAATAAGAAATGGCCCATTACTAAGCCATATTCCTCCTAATGACCACTCTGTTAGCTACACAAAGACCTGGTTAAAGCTTGAAATTACCTCTTGAAATTTTCCAATTAGCTATTAGACAAAGGCAATCCTTTTCCACAGCCTCTGTCTGGGGAGGAAGACTTTAGTGCTTGGGAAGTGGAAGAAGTGAGTATAATCAGAACTAAGTCTTATCAGAATATCCTGAATTTTAAATGTAAAAAGTGTATGGAGGAGAAGTGCAATAGTGCATGTTGGGGAACTTAAGAGGAAAAGAAGGCCATACACACCATAGTCTTAATTCTACAAACAACTCATAGGGGAAAAAAAGGAGTTCAAGTAAAGAAATGTCATAAAGCAAGATACCTTCTACTTTATACTATGGAAATTACACTGAAAAAGTGTTCTTAAAAATATTTATAGGTCAGTGGATGTGTATCCGATGTGATTCTGCAATCTGTATACGGGGTAAAAATGGGAGTTTATAACCCACTTGAATCAAAGTGTGAAATATGATATGTCAAGAACTATGTAATGTTTTGAACAACCAACAATAAAAAAGAATAAATAAATAAATAAAAAATAAAAAATCAACAATGCAAAAAAAATATTTATAGGGTTTCATAAATGTGGGTTACCACTATTTTATAGATGACAAGAAATAAGATGAAATGGTACTCCTTAGAAAGTCACCAGTAAAAGAATCCAAAATCTGTACAGACTAATGAAATATTTTCCTTATCACCTTTTAAAGTCAGGCCTCCCTTGTAATAGGAATTTACAAGGTACTTTTTGTCATCATTTGGTGAAGCAGAAAAGTGAATTGTTAAGATTCTGCCTTGAAAGTTCTCCCCAACAGTGTTCATGGAGCCTCATCCTAGAACAAAGACTTAGACGATTCACTTTTGCCTGCAAATGTCCAGTTGGTGGCTAAAAGCAGGATTAAAGACTTTGCATCTCGACCTCCATTTTGTGTCTATCTTCTTTGCTCTGAGTTACCTTGGATTCTAGAACACAGAGTGATCAATAAGCATCTTGTGATGAGTTGAAGCTATCTCTTACACAAGAGGAACTTTCATTTTCATGAACAAAGTCCTACCTGACCAATTCTGAGATAATGATTGGCCAGACCACATCTGATCAAGATCACCTGCTTTGGCAGCTGTGAAAATCCTCCAGCTATGGAAAGCCCCAACCCTTACCTTCATTTCTGTTTCTATTAAAATCTGAGAGTCATTGTCTGCCCCTCAAACATAGGGGTAAGGACATGGGTTCCCTTGTCTTCCCAGTGTACCTATAATCCTTAAATTTCCTTCAGTGCTTTTCACCATTACTTTTTGTTTGGTTTTTAGAGTGAATGACCAGACCTCAGTTGTTGAATCCCTGGAATGAGGCCTTCCTTTTCCTTGTCATTGGGAGCTTTTTTGTTCCAATTTGGATTTCTATTCTTTGTTTGACAGGAAAAATCTGGATTTTGGAACTTTGTGATACCAGTTAGGAGAGAAGGGACATAAGATACACAGAGAAATGAAGATTGTTTAGAAAGATCTCTGTTGTAATTTGGAAAAGAATGGAAAGTGCTAATTCTGTCTTAGAGCCCCCTAAGGAGAATTTTGGCTGGCTGGCCTATTTATGATTATAAACCTATGACTAAGAAAAGATGATTTATTATTGTAATGCAATATGAACTATGTATCTGAAAGTACACTCTGATTTTACCTGATTGTTTTATGTGTTCTATTAGTTTGTTAGTCTATATTCATGATGATTGGCTTGATACAAAGTAGAAAAAAATCTGATGGCTGCAGCAACAGTCCTATTAGACATTTATATATATATAAGTTCCCTGGACTTTGAAGAAAAGATACAAATACTCCCTCTGGCTCACTTAGTGTTGTGGGAGACCAACCTCGCAACTGACTGAGTTAACTCCCCTCCTGGGTGATGTGGCATCAGGCACCCATTCTGCTAGACTGCCCCACTCTTTTAGGGTTTGAGTGACTGTGTCTTTGTGCCTGGGCATGTATTGCTACAGGCCCATGGGTGGAGCTATGCTTACCTGTTCCTTTGTAATATTACCCCTTGCCCTGTTTAGGATTGGAAGTGCCTTGAGTGTGTCCCCTTCTCTTACTGTGCCCCTGGGTGTGGCCTACCTAGATGTCAGTCAACCTGCTGACAATGGACATCATGAAGATAGACTCAGCCCCCTGAAACCTGGCCCCTTGCCTCATTTGAATAGCTTCTCCTCAATAAAAGGGGGTCAGCATGTGCTCTCTCTCTCTTCCTACAGACCCTTAAGGTCAGAGGAGCTGTCACAGCAACCCCAAAGTAAAAGATATTTGTGTCCCTTGTGTGGTTATTTTGCGTAGCCCAGTTAGCCCAGTTTACCTGGAGTGACCCCTGAGCCTTTTAGTTGCAAACAGAAACCCAGCATAGTGTACCATAGGGACTAGGGTCTTAGAGAAATGTGTTGGGGCTGGAGTTGTAGCTCAGTGGTAGAGCACTTGCTTAGCATGCGTGAGGCAATGGGTTCAATCCCCAGAACCACATAAAAAATACTAAATAAAGATGCACACGAACTGTATCAATTTAAAAAAAGGTATTCTCCCCTTAAAATACATGAAATATTATTATTATTAATAATAATAATAATATTAGAGAAATTTTTAATATTTATTTTTTAGTTTTGGTGGACACAACATCTTTATTTTATTTTTATGTGGTGCTGAAGGATCAAACCCAGCACCCTGTGCATGCCAGGTGAGCGAGTTACCACTTGAGCCACATCCCCAGCCCATATTATTTTTAAAAAGGTGTCATGATAACTGAATCATCATATGAAGCAGTCTTATAGTGACTTGGAAGAACATGCTCTGTTCCTGGGTCAGAAGGAAATTTAACAATTCATCCAGGAGGTGTACATAAGACTGTGATCACAGCTGGGCATGATGGTGCACATTATAATCCCAACCATTTGGGAGGCAGATGTGGGAGAAGCACAAGTTCAAGGCCAGCTTGTTAGAGTAGGCAGATACGAAGACATGAGCAAGGCAGTGGGGGGAAGCAGAATTGGCTCACTCCACCTTAAGTGATGAAGGTCTGTGCCCATGACCCACCTCCTTTTCAGTCAGATACTTCCTTTTTAAGCTGGAAAGAACTTGGTATAACATGCCATAGTGGCTTCTTCAATATTGGAGCATGCACAGAGCACTGAGGCACTGTCTTTTGGGTGACCCCAAGTTTATTGTAATATCATTTATATTGCAATTTTGACTTCTCTACAATGGGTCTTGCTTAGGTATCAATGGAAGATTTTTCCAACATGGCAGACTAAGCAATGCCGGAAGCAACAGGAACCACTACAAATACATAATACATGAGGAGGGAGGTTTCCAAACAAAATATAAAAGCCCCACAGTGTGGAATACTCCAGACTACCACTACTTTTGGGACAACCTGCTCCATGTTCTCTGGTGTATGCTTCACTTTGCTTAAAAAAAAAATGACATCAACAATAATAACAAAAACCTGTTTATCTTACCTGTGTATCTCTATGAGCAAAGGTGCAGCTTATGCAGTCGAGGGGGAGAAATAAAGAATGTCCACATGCTTCTGCCCTTTTCAATGCTTTTGTCACTCAAATCACTCAATTAAATTTCACTGTGTAGGTTCTTAATCAAGGAAATGACAGTCCTTAATGCTAGGCACTGCAATAGACATAATCAATTCATAGCAAACAACTCTAAGATAATTTTAAGCATTGCAAACATAATCGTGACAGGCTCATGACCGACATTCCCTCTGCGTGCTAAGCTCAAGTGCCAGATCTAAAGTCTCAAGTCTTAGGCTTTAAGTTCAACAGATGCACACTCACTCAGACCACAGTGATAAGTTCAGGAACCAATGGAGGCTTCTCCTTGTGTGGAGCTGATGGCCTGCTGAGGAGAGGATCCAGAGTCGTAAAGAGAACTTGCCATTCTCACCAGGGTCAAAATTTGGCTGTAAAGTTTTAGAGTGGTGAGAATGATGCAGAGGATCAGGCAAACGATTAGAAGAGTTGGGATGTCAGTACAGGTCCTCATCAGGTTTTCTGGCATGTGGGCATCTATGTCGACTGACTGAATGTCTGTTCATTTGTCCCAACATTTATACTAAATTTGAGGGCTTCTGATCGCCCTTTCAATCCCTATCAGCTATTACTGGGTTTCTCAGTGATGCCATTCGTTCTGAGGTTAAGGCATCTGGTGTGGTGGTTTCCACCCTGATTTTTGTCACCCCTTGCCTTTATCAGGGTGAGGACAACATGACAGAGACTTCACTTTGAGTTTTATCAGGGTTGTGAGAAAAGTGACTTGCTTTTATCAGGCTATGCCTAATGACCATATTGAAGAGCTCCATAGCCATGTCTGGTGGACACTGCAGTTTTGTTTAAAAATGGAGTTACTTTGGCTAAGGGCTTTCTTTAAAGCCATCCTTAAACTGTGTCTCTCAACTGAATCATTCTTTCAGTAAGACAAGAGCCAAGAAAACCATTATTCATTAACAAGCCTGCAAGCCTGGGCAACTTAATGGGATACTTTCTCAAAATAAAAATAGAAAGGGCTGTGGATATAGCTCAGTGGTAGAATACCCCTGGGTTTGATCCCCAGTGCTTCAAACAGACACACCAAAAAAAATTGAAGAAAAAAAGGACCTGTTCCCCCTATACTTTTAACTGCCCCACATTCCTTGGGGTTTGGGTATTTTTTTGTTTTTTGAGACACATAGGGGCAAATATCCAGCCTATTGACTCTCTGGGAAGGAATACCTATAAGCATCTCATTCGTACTGACCCAAACACTTCCTTAATATTGACTCTTGCTCCAGGCACCAGATAAGCTTCTAACAAAATGTGTACTGAAAGCAGCATTGCACAGAACTTAATTGAAAACTCACCAAGGTAAATTGCCCCTAGAATTCCTAGAAATAACTTTGGCTAGGGTACGCATGGCTGCTTCATTTTTGGCAGGAACTTCTCCTGCATTTTTTAAACACATCTTATGCTCCTTCTTTCCAGTTCTGTGCACTTAAGTTGATATTCTTGTTTGACTAGTATGCCTAATTTGAAACACTTCTTGTGAGCACCTTTAAGATAACTCTTTCCAGGGTTAACATATAGAAGCTTTGGCTCGCTAACTATTTTATTTCTTCTGCTATCTTTACTAAAATAACAAGTTATTCAAGGTGGTTTGGATGTTTATAATTTCAGCAAGTCCTAACTGGAATGAAGTCATCCAAGAATCAACTCCCAGATTATCTAAAACTGAAATAAAGGAGGATTTCCCAAGTTGGGTGGGAAAAAAAAGTACTGTATTTCTGTGATAGTCAGCTTTTCGTTGCTGTGAACAAAATACCTGACAAGAACAACATAGAGGAGGAAAAGTTTTTTGGGCTCAGTTTCAGAAGATTCAGTCTATGATTGGCTGACTCCATTGCTCTGGGTCCAAGGTGAGGCAGAACATCAGCAGCAGAAGGGTACGGTGGAGGAAAGATGTTCAGTGCATTGCAGCCAGGAATATGAGAGAGAGAGAGAAAACACAAGGAGCCAGGGACAAGATAGCGTATCTTAAAGACAGTGACCTACTTCCATTAAACATGCTACACCTGCCTCCAGATAACACAGTAGTCCATTAGTAATCCATAAAATGAGGTTACAACTATTGTATTCTAATCATTTCACCTCTGAACATTTCTGAATTTAGAAAACAAATTAGGGTAGGACTGGGGATGTGGCTCGGGTGGTGGCGCGCTCGCTTGGCATGCGTGTGGCCCGGGTTCGATTCTCAGCATCACGTACAAAGATGTTGTGTCCGCCGATAACTAAAAAATAAATGTTGGAAAGTTCTCTCTCTCTCTCTCTCTCTCTCTCTCTCTCTCTCTCTCTCTCTCTCTTTAAAAAAAAAAACAAATTAGGGTAGAAGAACATACCAACTAGACAGTTCTCCAAAGTATGACATTCTAATATTTATAAAGGAAATTTCCATTTGTAAGGGTATCCACCTCTCTGGTGAAACTAGGGAACATATTAACTTAAGCCTACATAAAGAGTTCATCTTTTGACCTTTTTGCTTTGTGCATTTCCTCATACCCTTATCAGTGGTGTTAGGTTTTGTGCATTTGAAATGTAATTTCTACCTAGTTTCAATAAAGACTCATACTTTCGAAAATACAAATTTGTATTAAAAATCACTTAGGTCTACAGAGGAGGTGATCATATACATAATCTAAAAAGAAACAAAAACCTTTTTTAAAAAATCTGGCAAATGATGACCCTAAAATTATTATTTTCTATTTTTGGAAAATAGAAAATTTTCTATACAATATTGTATATTATGTCTACACATGTTTTTTATGTTCATTTTTATATGGTACCAAATTAACTTAAAAATTAATGAACACTCATAAATTTTAAAAAAGACAAAAACCTAAATCTTTCATAAGGTTTATATAACAAAAAATTGTTATGTAGATAAGACTTGTTTAATATTGGCTTAAGAAGAAGCTGTCTTCTGATCAACAAAATACACATGTATTTAACTTTATAGAGCTCTTTGTTACATAAAAACTGCCTAATATCTATATACTGTTTTTAAAAAATGGTTAAATGGTGGCTAGCTAGTTTTATTTAATCCTTCAAATTTTTCGTGAGCGACTTTTAAGGTTTTCCATTGGCAAAGAAATAAAATATTAACTATGCTTGTCTGATATGTGAGTTTTCATAGGTAACCTAAAAATAACTGTTATAAACATTTATCCAATTTATATTTATTTTTAAATATATAGAGATAAAACATCTGAGTCTTTTGTGAGTTGAGACACTGAAATATTCATTGTTTAATATAAATTCAAAATCTCTTGGCTTCTTAAAGTCTACAAAAGACAATATAGTTAGGTCTGTTAAATGTGTTTTCAGAAATTATTGATTTATATATATATATATGTGTGTGTGTGTATGTGTGTGTGTGTGTGTGTATATATATATATGTATAAGTTTTTCTCCTGGGTTTTCACTAAAATATAAGTCTACAAAGAGTTAAAATTCTATTAATGTGTAATTCTATATGCAAAGAATATAAAAAATTTAAGCTGGGTATTAATGAAATGCTAATTTTATTTTATTAAATAGGTATAATTTGTTTAAATTCAGACATTTTGTAAGGATGGTTTCACAATGTAAATTTAAGAAGCAAGGTAGAAAAAAGCTGAAAAAGAAATATATGAAAACTATAATTATGAATATATATTTTCTGGAGAGTGCTTTTGGATGAGAAAGGATTTAGTATGATAAAATAAGAATTTATTCTAAAGTAAAATGACTGGATTATTCCAAAATGGGAAGAAAGACAGGACAAAAATTAAATATTCAAACAAGCTGTGAAGGATTTAAGCAAATTTCTAAAAAAGAAATAATGAAGGCCAGATATCATAAAATAAAATTTATGTGTGATTAATTTAACTATAGTCAAGAAAAATTATAGCATTTTTAAGTTTAAAAATTAAATGCACTGATATAAAATCAGAACCTAATTCTTTATGATTAAAGCAAGTTTTTCTTAAAATATTGATATGTCCTTAGCAAAATTTATAAAAAACCGGCTTAAAGAACAAAGATTTTGTGTTTTATCAAGATAATTTCTTGCATTTTCTTCTTCCTTTATTAGATTTTTCATTACTCAGAGAAACTGGGTCTCAAAAAGAGTTAAGGTTTGTTTATCTATTTGTTTTAAAGTCTTTCAAATGATATGGCTTATAACTGGTTAAATGAACAAGTATTATTTTTAAAATGGTATGTGATATGTGTCATTGATATGAATATTCTAAAGATTTTTATAAAATTTATAAAAGCCTGATGATCCTGGTATAATGCTGTCAGTCATAACTGTTATTGTAAAATGCTGTTTACAATGGAAATAACTGAATTGTATTGTCAATTGCTAAACTCTCCTCAAAATTCTACCCATGGATATTCTCTTTTGTCATCCATAATTTGATTCTTCTCTAAAACATTTGCAGTCAGATTCAGAGAAAGTATTCTAACAAGTACTTTTAAATATAACTTTTTGACAAAATTGAACTTATTTTACAAGCAAATTGGCTTTTCTTTAAATATCTTTGGTGAAAATTGGTACTACTCTGAAAGGATTATGTTTCTTGGTTCAAATCAACTATACAAACTGGATATGTTTTTGTTCTTGTTAGTTTTTTTATTTGCATTTTTCTTATAAAACTTTGTAGCTGTTACCAGTTAATATTCTGCAGAATTCCAACTTCTAACAGAATAATTTAGTACTTTGAGATGCTAGGCATCACCCACAGGACACACAGAATTAAACTTAACAATGAACTTCAGGTAAGCTTAACCCAAGAACCTCTTAGTTGTTTGAATTTGACTAAAAGGGTTTTGCTTTTGTTTTTTGACACAGAATCCAGTCTCCTATTACTTCCCCTATGATGTGGGATCAGATCAGACCAAAAATGGAGACAGGTCCATCCTGGCAATGAGGGACAACCAAAACTAAACCATGGATGGTTAATCAGTAAGGTTTTCTGAGAAACTCATTCAGAGAAAAGGGGGTACCATTGTCAGAATCAAAATGGAATCACTTGTGTCAACACTACCAAACAGTTTAGCCTAGTGATTGTGGAAAAAGTGTTCTTATGCACAATTGCTTGATGCTACTAACAAAAGCCCTTCCACCAGATACCTTTGTACAAAGACAGCTCATAGTTTTAAAAAAGAACTTCTATTTAGATAGAAAAAAATGACATTTTTCACTGATTCCAAAAATGTGTTTTAGTAGTCTGTACTTGCAGAGCCATTTAAAAGGAGAAGATAACCCCTTACATTATTTATTTAATTGGCTATCTTCTGACTTTGGTTCCCTCTTGTAGTCTGCTTTATAGGTTATAATGGTATTTGTACTTTAAAGTTAAACATATGCCCCCCTTTATTTATTTGTTCAAGTCATAATTTAAAGACCCAACTTGTCCCTTTCTCATTTAATAGTTTGCCACCCAGGCAGGAAACCTGTAAAGCCAGACTGGCCAACACCCTAACTCCCTCAAGATTGAAGAATGATCAATGACAAGAAGGGGAATTTCAATAGGGACTTAAAGGCTGCTTTTGCTAAAAGTACTATCTGTTCTCTTGGGCCTGCAGATGTCTTATAGATAACTAAAATCAGGATAAAAGCTTGACATCTCTACATTCATTTTGCATCTGTCTCTTTTGCTACCTTAAACTTTGGGCATTCTGTTCAACTCTGCATGTGGACATGTTGAACATTTAAGGAGTGTTTACCTAAAGCAGAGTTGAACAGAATGCCCAAAGTTTAAGGTAACAAGTTAAGATAACTAAGTTATATAGGGACTTTGAGATTTGTAGGTACATCACAAACAACAGATTATAAACGCCCAGCTTTTACAACATACTATTCCATACCCCTGTAGTCATTGCCCTAAACCTAAAGGAACTAACTTCATCTTGTCTTTCTGACATGTCCTTTTCTCTGAGTCATCCTCCCCTTCAGTTACCTTGGATTCCAGGAACAATAGGCCTGACCAATAAACATCCTGTGACAAGAATTGAACTGTCCTCAGGCAGCAATAACTAACTCTCTTATCACTGGATAAGGATCAACCCAACCACAGTTTGACCAAGACAGCTTAACCATGCATACTTCTCCTTCCACCTCCCTATTCTTTTGTTCCTTTCCCTATTGATCTCCAAAGCTCTTATTAGTTCCATAATGACAGTTTGAGGATGCTTGATCCCCTTGGTCCTTCTGTATATAGCTATACTGAATAAATTCCTTTCCCACTTCACCATTACTTTTTCCATTTAACTTTTGGGGCAAGTGGCCATACCTGGTCTTTTGGGATGCCCTGAAGTCAGGCCCCCTCTGGCCTAGGATTTCAGTAAACTGTCAATGAAAAACAATTTTCAGAAATTTTACATATCATCATGACCACCTCAAAAGCATTTGGATCAAACTGATAAATCTGAAATAATTATCTGGTTTTTGTTTTAAAATTAAATAAAAAAATGACAATTCACAAAGCACAACCCCACACCTCAGATACTGTGCCTAAGAAATGAGATTTCAACTTTCCTGACACTAAATATGGGCAGAGGTGTCAAATCATTATAATAACTACAAGCTGGCCCCAGCTAAAATAACATCTCAGCATCTTGCCACTGGCATATAATCAACTGCACACCCACTGCTAGACTTGATACACAGTTGCAGCATCAAAAAATGATTAGAATGTAACTCCAGGTGCCAGATATTGCAGTACAACAAATTAACCTTTTGCCAGAATAATTATTTTTCCACTTTCTGGATGTCTAAGTCAGTTAAGTATTTTCAGATTAATGCAAGAATATGTCCACCTGTAACATTTGAGAAATCATTCCTTATTTGAAGAATAACCCTTCTGTCTCATGAAGGCCACACACTCTTTTAACTCAGAAAAGTGGGAAACTGGCTATTTCAAAGTAATTAACACACTAAATAGTCTAGAAGCATTTACCTACTTGTATCATATTTATATCATTTTAAAACGTTTGACACAAAGTTGATAGAAACCAATAGTCGTCTACAAAGTATTTGTAATTGTTTTAAGATTATCAAGATCAATACCATTCTCTGCACCATATATCTTTGTGGCAGTAATTAGCTTTGTAGAATTGTTGTTGAAGAAAAGTAGGTTTCCATGGAGAAGAACAAAAGTCTATGAGTTAAGTATATAAAAACAATTTCAGGAAGAAAATGGTATGAAGTGGGCAGCTGCTCTAAATAATCTAGATTTATTCCTTTAGTTATATCCTTGTGTTTCTTATTTTATATCCTGGACTTTTAGCGAAAGTACAATACCATTATTAAATTACCCATGATAGTAATCTTTTGTAGAAACTTAATTTATATCTAAGGTTGCAATGTTCAGGTTTACAAGTATTCTAGTTTATTTGCAGATTACTTCTTCCATAAAATATGACTGCTGGGCAACCCCTTAGAAATTTTGTCTTATTTTCCACCAAATAAATGAAATACAAATGTGCTGTCCTTAAAGGAGACCCCATGTAACAAAAATAGGTCACAAAATTCAAAATAATGACAAAACTCTGTAATCATAATGCTTTATTATGTAAAATATACTATTTAATATGAATTCTGAATTAAAGTACAGTTATTGAAGTTTTACTCAGGGCCATTAAATATCATGAAAGAAAGTAGGAGGAGCAGTTAATGCTTGAGGATTTTATTTTTAAAGTTTCAACTGATGCATAATAAAATGAAAGTTGCAAATATTAATGAGGCATCGTGTAATGTTCCATACATTTATATATTGTATAATGTTTCAATTGGGTTAAACATATTTATCTCTTTAAGCATTTATCCTTTTGTGGTAAACACTTTAAAAATCCTTTTTTATAAGTTTTTGAAAGGTATAGTACATATGTTATTTATAGCCAGAATAATGTAAAATAGTACCCCAGAACTTCTTGCTGCTATGTAATTGAGACTTGATACCCATGGATCAACCATTCCCAATTGCTTCCCACCCTACTGTCCCCAGCCTTTGTTAAACACCATTCTACTCTGAACTAGGACAAAGCCTCATACTTCTATGGGCTGCCTATTGCTGAGGTGAACTTGTGGTCTGAAACTGACGCAACCAAGCCACAGGTGATAATAACTGGAAAAGCAGCCCAATAGACTGGGGCTGCTTATCTTCCCCTGGCACTGGAGCTGTTCTAGAGAGTCTGTCCATAGGCAGGCTGGCAATGGGTACCATTAGGTTCTACCCAGTCTTAGGATTTACTATCTCAGCACTAAGTTCCAAGACAAAGTCTGGGGTACTACTACCTACTCGGCTGCCTGAAGTTGAAGGGAGGGTACTGGAAGGAGCCTGCCACCTGATCTAAAGCAGTTTCAGTAACTCAGTACATATATATTGGCCTGGAAGTAGGGGGTCTGCAGCTTTTCCCAGCACTAAATTTCACCATGGTGGACCTGGTGCCTGGTATTCAAGTCCTAGTGCCTGGACTTGATTCTCTTTCCTTTCCCAAAGTGGGAGGTGCACCTCTGTTGTTCTTTGTGCTAGTACTTCACTCCAAGAATGGATTATAAATTAAATAATTCTGAGTTTATCTTTATATCACCATAGGGCAATCAGATGTTTTGCATGGTATTAGTTCATTCTTCACTGCCATAATGAAATACCCAAAGCAAGATAACTTTATGAAGGAAACAGAAAACAGGTTTATTTAGCTCATAGTTTGGGAGGTTCTAGGCATGCCACTGATATCAACTCAGCTCTGGTGAGGACCTTGTTAACAGAATCAAATCATGGTGGGAGCACATGTGGAAAGAAGCAATACCTAATAAGGTAGGAAGCAAGAGAAAAACTTGGGGTCAGGCTCAGGCTTTCATACCAACTTATTCTCTGGAGAACTTGCTGCAGAAGACCAGTGTTCCCTTTCAAGAACAGGGTCCTTAATAACCTAAGGACCTCCCAGTAAGCCCTACCTCTTAAAAATTGCACACTATCTCCTACCAGCATGCTAGAGACAAAGCTTCCAACACATAAACATTTGGGGGTGACACACTTAATGATATCCAAACCAGCACCTTGTTGCCAGGTCCATGTTCCACTTCAGAGGTTAACTTGCTAACATGGCTCAGGGCAGGGACTTCTAGTATTTGTTTTTTTTTGTGTGTGTGTGTGTGTATTGTGTCCAACTACTACTTGTTTCCATCCACACTTCTGAGGTTAGGTAGCCTCTGTGGTAATTGCCTATTTCTTAAATAGGGAGAAACAACCAATCAGAGCCAGATTGATTCCTTTTGGTTTTCTTTTTTTAGCAGCATCTAGGATTCCCTAATTTTACTCAGAAATGGTTGGCATTATTGCCTTAAGTAATAGACCTGACAGTGATATTGTCTGGGCAATATTAGGAAGCAAAAATCATAACTATAAAGCTCTCCTTCAACATTTTCCCATCTCCTTTCTGACCCTCTCCTGGCATAGCATGCCATTCTTCTCTGCTTATTTGCATCACACACTGAGAACCAACTACCCTCATTTCCCTAAGAGTTTTTCCATGTATTATTTGAGTTTTTTATGTCAACAGACCAGCATATGGCCATGCTGGCACCCTGATCTTAGAATTCCAGTCTCCAGATCTGTGGGAGATTATTTATGTTAGTTATAAACAACCTAAACTATGGTACTTTGTCACAGGATACCAAAATGAATAACGTACTCTCCCTCTAAAACCTATTTAGAAATCAAACTATTTTTATATGACCCATAAGCTATTTGGTTCTATTGTGTGCAGGATTGCTGTAGACTTTGTATATAACATGGTTAGAATTCCAGAGCATCCCAAAGTTAATTAAAGTCTGTGTTTCATTAGAGAAGACTATATAAACCAAAAACTTTCCCCACCAAGCTATATGGCGCCTAAACTTTTGTGGAAGCAATTTGTTTGTACGTATTTATTAGTTTTAAGTTTTTATTAACTGAAGGAACACTTTCTGTCTGACTTTGGGTCCAGCATACTGACGAGTTAATTGTAACAGAACATGGGATGGTTAACACACAGGCTCCGAAATTAAATCCATAAATGTCTATTATTTATCAAGATTTTCTCCACAGGGGCTTTGGTCCTTTTGTTTTTATGGTGCTGAGGATTGAACCCAGGGCCTTGTGCACACAAATAAGTACTCTACCAACTGAGCTATATCCGTAGTCCAGAGCCATGGTCTTATATTCTAATTCAGAGGGGATAAATCATTATATTATTATTGCTTATATAGAATTGTAAGGTGTCTGTTATAAGAAACAAAATATGGTCTGTTGACATAAGAAGTTCAGTTTTTCAAGGCTGTTTTTAAGTATAAGTGGAATAAATATGCTAAAATTCTCTCATTGAGGTGAATAGTTCAACAAGTATTTCCTCAGAACCCCCAATGGCTCAGGAGAACTCAAACTGAGAGGAGCTTTTCCCCAAAGGCAGACATGTCATACTCCTACTCGCCACATAAGCCTCTGTTTTCTCTCTTTTCTTCTCACTTACATTTTGATATTTCTCTTTATTCTATCACATTTTCAACATCATTTAACTGTTTCTATATTTCTTCTCCTAACTGATCTTCATGTTTCATATACCAGCTTTGAAGAAAGGACTTGAGGACAATGCCTGCCAGCTCTCACAGGCTTCACAGGAGTCCACAGAAGTAGCTGAAGAGCCAGGTCCATATCTGATGAAATTTATGTGGAGAACTGAGAAGGCTGAATCATCTCTGAGGCAATGGAATGTAGGGGAAAGCAATCTTCCCCACCCTCCAAAGGGATTTTGAGCCATTGTATGAGTAGTTAGGGAGCTGTCCGTGGTGCTGAGCAACTTCATTGAAGGTCTAGAGAATAAAAGAGCAGATGTGATTAAATGACATCTCCTCTGACTGCAATTAAAGGCTTACCACATCACTTCTCCTTTAGTTGTGTTGTGCCCTTTTTTCACTGGCCCTTTTATGTAAAAACCTACAAACGGAGGACTTTAGCTGAAAATGCCATATAACCTCACTTCCTGGGGGTCAACATCTCACAGTAACCATCATGTCTCTGGGTGCTAGAAGCCAGAACTTGACACAGAAACTTCTGAGACCCTATATCAGGAATAACTTCTGGAAAATGTTTTTCCTTAAAGCTTTGAGAGGATAACAAATGATTTCATAAGTGAGTTTGGCAAAATGTAAAAATGGGCATTATTGTTTATTAGACCTTTGACTTTTCATAGACTTTGTGACCATTTATGAAGGGAGAAAACCCCAAAGCATCTTTATCTGCAAACTTATCTTTTCTTATCCTGTTTTAAAGTGTGTATAGTTGAGGGGAAATTTACAATTCATGTCTTGTATTTGTGTCTTGGATTACACATAAGATCTTGCTCTTTGTGGGCTATTTAATATTTAGGAAGTCCTTTAAGTCACTTTAGAATCTTCCTAAAATCTAACAGAAAGTTGTGTATACAAAGACTACACAAACCTGGAACATTTTCACATTTGTGTTAAATTGCAGAAACCATAAGTAATTTATAATTGAAGAGAAACTTAGCCTCCTCTTTTCTGTTAGTAAGAAAGGGTCAATATGAGGTCGTCTACGGGTATATCTTGATAATTTCATCTGAACAGTTTGTGGCATCTGTGTGTGTGTGTGTGTGTGTGTGTGTGTGTGTGTGTTCTTAATGGAGTAGCCTCATATAAGAGGAAGAAAACTAGATATAAAGTCACATAAGCAAGATTTGAGACCTGAATTTCTCAGCCATGTGATCTTGACCAAATCATGGTACATAAATGAACTGTATCTACTCTGGATACTTCATAAATATTGACTATGTCAAAAGTGATAAGCCTGAACATATTCCATAAACCCCTAGATGACAGTCCTAAGTAATTGTAATTTTCTATTAAATCCACATAATATTTGCTCATTTATAGTTTCCACAAACATATTATACTAATTGTTTTAATACTTATTTGTTAATGTACAAAATTTCTAGAAACATAATGGGAAAATAAGTCAGAAGTATGAGAAAAGGGGAGAAGTTTGATGCGCAGCATCTTTATTTTTATGCTTAAGTAGAATGTCATTATCATAATTCTGTGCTATTATATCCCCACATACCTTGTTGTAGCCATTTCTTAAGGAAAGAGTCTTAGGCATTTTATTTTTATAAAATATCTCCATATTATACAATTTAGCATATTTTTCTTGTGAGTTTACTCAAACTTATATTTTTCAAAGAATATGCTACTTATTTTTTCTTAAGCATGTATTACTTGTACTATGTAATGCACTAGACAATTATGAGTGATATTTCAAAATAAAATCTTAGATTTTTACATTATATTCTGTTTTAAATTTTAGATGCCAATGTATTTTAGAAATAAGCAAGTCTCTTGCATTTTTCTGCTTCTAACAAAAGAGGAAGTAAATGTGTTTACCAACCATGTGTAAAGGGGCATTTTATTCTGGATGCAAAAATTTAAGTGGATGAATAACAAGGTGCAGACATACTGAGAAAACTGTCTTGATAGCTAATGTTTTTCCCTCCAGTGGGTGATGAAAATAAAATCCCCAAACTGCTCCTTCTGTGCTTTTAACTAATTAAGCTAACATCTGTGGTGAAGGGAAATATAGATTAACCTTGTTCATTTTCAGTCCCACAAATAAACTGCCAATAACTCAAGTCAGAAGCTTATCTTTGGAAATTTGAGAGTAAAATAACTTCAAATTGACAGTGTAAAGTAACTTCTTTGATATTTACACCAAAATATTAAAGTAAAAGAGGTATTTTCAGGTAGAGTAAAAACTGCACTCTCAATTCACCACAATCCTCTACTCTATTTTCTATGATTTTCTCCATCTATAGATGACAGAGTCAAAGTATCTGTGAAAATAGGATCATTCATATAAGATAGTTCCTGTTGTAGAGCACAGATGAGTGGAGTGATGCTGTGATTGATATGTAATACATACAGAGATGGGAGCAGTAAAACTAAGTAGGAAAAAATTTCTTAGACGATCTAGGGAGGGAAAGGAAACAATTATCTAGGGAAAAATTGACAAAATAATATAAAGCTAGGCATGGTGGTGAATGCCTGTAATCTTAGCAACTCAGGCTAAGGCAGGAGGATCAGAAGTTCAAGGCCAGCTTTAGCAATTTAGTGAGGCCCTATCTCAAGATAGAAAAGAGGCTTGTGGTATAGCTCAGTGCCAAAGTGTCCTGGATTCAATCCACAGTACCAAAAAGAAAAATTAAAATCATATAGCAAAATAATTTTTCTACAAGGGGAAGGTGTTAAATTTTCCTCATTCATGATACTATCAGAAAATAACTGATAAGTGTCAGTCATGTGGAGCTCAGGCAGGCAAAGTCATTGTGCAACTTGAGGCTTTCTAGAAGGAAGGAAACAAAAAAATGAAAATAGAAGAAAGTTTGGTGGACTAGATGAAGGAAATTGAGGGAAAAGGAGGAGGGATGGGATAAGGGAAGAAAGGTGAATCTGACCAAATGTTTTTTTGTATATATATGAATATACCACAGTGAATCTCAACATTATGTATATCCACAAGACACTAATTTAAAAAGAAAACAATTATAAGTAAATAGCACAAAGATCAGTAGAGGAAAGGGAACAGGGAGACAGGGAAGGTGGGAGGGGAAGGGGAAATACTGAAGACTGAATTAGAGCAAATTAAATTCCATGCTTTTATAATTATGTCAAAATGAATCTTAATGTTATGTATAACTAAAAAGAACCAATAAAATAGAGATTTCTACAATAAAAAATTATGAGAGAAATGAGGTAGAATACATTTATATATAAATGATAATGTAGATAAAATGGAAGCATTAATGGGCAAAGGGAATGATGCCTGGAGTTTACCTTAAAATATTTAATAAACTATTTTTTAATTTTTTTATTGTTCAAAACATTACATAGCTCTTGACATATTTCATACATTTGATTCGAGTGGGTTATGAACTCCCATTTAAAGAAGATGATTAACATAAATTACTTTCACATGCAACATGGATAAATTTCGAAAACATGTATTGAGCAAAAGAAGTCTTACGCAAAACACATTACATTACTGTATAATCCCATTAAATGAAGTTCTTCTAAAAGATGTGAAATTATTCTATGGTTTTAAAAAATCAGAAAAATTGTTGTCTCTTTGGATGGGGATTTGAGCATACATTGGCTGGAAAGTGGTGCGAGTGTTTTTAGGTGAGGGTTATGTTCTTCATCTTGGACTTCACAGATATATGAATGTGTCAAAATTCATCAAATGGTGCTCTTAAGATCTATGAACTTCACTGTATGTTACTTTTACCTCAAAGTAAAGAACTATAAATGTATTCATTAATTCACTAGTTGAAGTACTTGGAGAAAATATACTGATGACTGCAAGTTACTTAGTAATACATTACAATGTAAGAATTAATGAATGATAGATGAAGGGATGAATAGTTATGTTATAAAACAAATTTAGGAAAAGGTTAATTATAGAATGTAGGTGGTAGATACATGAGTGTTCATTTTACAATTTTCAGCTTTTGGTATATTTGAGATTTTTAATAATAAAATGTTAGGGGAAAGTGGGAGGTGAGAAAGAAAATAAGATTGGCAAAAATGGCAATGATTGGTGCAGCAATGGAGTGATTGATGGATTAATTATACCCTTCTGTCTACTTTTCTATGTACTTGAAATTTTCCATAATAAGTTAAAAACTAATTCATGCACACAAATAGGGAATAATTTACCTATATTGGATCATCTAACTATGAATATGTATTTTCTCTCATTTTTATATTTTGGTAACACTGTGATTTTTTTTATAAAATAAGAAGGAAATGTAGAAAACTCAGATAGGAACCAAGGGAAATTAGAAGAAAGGATCCTGAAATAAATTCCAGCTCTATCAAAGATGATAATTTTTATAAGTCACTTTTCTTCACCTCTATTGAATTCAACTCTGTATCCTGATAGCTACCTAGAAAGTGGGAATTTAACTCTTGGTATGAAGATAGAAAAGGTAGACATTAAGAACACAGACTCTTGAACCACATGAAAGAACCTAATAGACATTGGAGTTAATTTATAAGCCTTTTACAGTTTTTCTCTACCCCCAACTTAGCTTTGTCTATCTTTCCATGATGTTCAGGTAACATGTAAATGCGCTAATGAATTTATTAATTCTATAAATCCTGATTGTACTAAATAGCCCTGATAACATGTAGCTCTTATGCTATAGAATCTCATTCCAAATCCTCCATTTATTTGATCAATGTTGCCTTCTCTACTGATTCCTCAAAAAAGGTTCTCACAAAGCCACCATTAACATTATATTCTCTACATCCTCTCCCCTTCTACCTTTCCCTTCCCTTCTTTTCCCTCCCCGCTCCTCTCCTTTCATACTGGGGTTTGTACCCAGGTACCCAGGGGTACTGTACCACTGAGACTCAGACCTTTTTATTTTGAGACAATATCTTGCTAAGTTGCCTGGGTGAGGTAGCCTCAAACTTTTGATCCTCCTGCCTCAGTCTCCTGAGTTATTGGAATTATAGGCACATATCAATGGACCCAGCTCACACGTTATCATTTTTAGCATAGGACTAATATAAAAATGGGCTTATAATGAAGGTCTCTGCATTTGTTGTAGAATTGTTATTGAGGGTATTGTTCATTACATTGAAGTTCCCAACTCATCTTCATTTTCTCTCAAAGATCTGAGATAAGAGATGGCTTGTTTCTCCTGGTAAATCAGTGTATCTCTTTTTGTTAGACAGCTGTATAACCCTTAGAGAGGGTTTTCTTTTTTGCCTTTGCATTCAGAAAACTTTGAGTTATTTGATTTATTAAACAATAGCCTTCCTTGGTTCTTTTCTGTTTTCTAATTACTCCACTTCTGTCTCTTCCATCTCTATACCAACCCTTGTTCCCATTACTTGTACATATTTGTTGGCTTTATGGTATTTAAGTTTTTGTATACTACTCTAGGCTTGGAAATAGGCAGAGAATATATGATAATTTCTCTGAAACCACCAATGCTGTTAATAAATTATTACTTCTGTTTAATATTTTTGTATGTGTAGTAATGGGGTTTGGACTCAGGGTGCTCTACCACTGAGCTACATCCTCAGCCCTTTTTATTTTGCATTTTAATTCAAAATCTCACTAAGATTCTGAGGCTGATCTCAAACTTGTAATCCTCCTGCCTCAACCTGCCAAGTCTCTGAGATTATGGGCTTGTGCCACATGCTCAGCTCCATTTCAAATTTTAATGTAGTTATATCTTATTGTACTGTGATAAAGGATGGGTTTATATTTTGAGAAAAGAGTCCTTTTCACATTAGGAAGCCATCAGGAAGCAACTGAGAGGAAGAAAATATGTAAATTTTATAGCGATTTTATTTTTAAAATTCAAGGACAACTTCCAACATTCCATAATGTTTATCAACTCTTTAAAGTACAAGTGTTCTGAATTTCTCATCACAATGGTGAGAATGATCACTGATGTGGAAACAGATCTTACTCCTCTCAACTGGTTTTGTCAGAGAATGAATCTAGGTCAGCTCTCTTGGAGATAGTGCTGTCTCTCTGTGGATTAGAGAAAAAAATTTCAACAGTATGACAGAAAAAAATTTGACTGTCAAAGCTAAGCTAAATATCTTTTAACTTCATCATAATTTTATAAGTATGTATTCCCTAAGAGAAGAGAAAGATTTCTCTACAACAGTTCATCTGGAGTAATTTATTCTTTCCAAACACATAATCACTAGGAAATACGATTGACCCTCTGATTAAATATTCTGAAGCAGAAAAATATTTTTAAATTGGAACATATGAAAAGCATAGCAAAAAATGACAATAGTTATTTCATCTAGGAGTAAAGAAAAGTATTCTAAACTGGAAAGCAAAAAGTCAAGTGAAAATTTCAATATATATTCCTACATACAATGTAAGACTTCTGTTGATCAAAATTAGAAATCACGCAACAAGCTGAGAATATTTCATACAAGAAGTGTGAGCAACAAAGACTAAAATCCTTAATTTATACAGAGCTCACAGGAATTAAAATACTTTAAATAAATGAAGGAGATAACATGATAAGAAAATTATTCTGACATAAAAATGAAAATGGTAATATACACTTGAAAAAATTAGTGAACTTTAATGGCAATAAACATATAAAATAAAGCAATAAAATCTGTTTCATGTCTTTCAAAATAGTCCAGATGTTAAAAATTAAGTAGATACTTAATGCTGGTGAAAGTGCCCTGGAGAATCTCTGTCTTCAGTGGAGCCAGAAATAAGAACTGATGACATCTTTTTGGGAGGACAATTTGATATATTCCAAAGCCTTAAAAATATTAAGGCTGGGCACAGTGGCACACTCCTGTAATCCCAGTGGCTCAGGAGGCTGAGGTGGAAGGATTGCAAGTTCAAAGCCTCAGCAACAGCGAGGTGCTAAGCAACTCAGTGAGACCTTGTCTCTAAATAAAATACAAAATAGGGCTGGGGATGTGGCTCAGTGGTTGGGTGGTCCTGGTTCAATCCCCGGTACCTCCCCACAAATATACATGCCCTTTTACCTGATAATTTTGCTTCTAGCTATATATTCTGGGAAAGTGCCTAGAAATAGGCAGGTATGCATAGAGATTTAAGTCCCAAAATGTTCAAAATATTATATACTAATTTACAAGGGAATGGAACCTAAATAATACTGGAATGTAACCTAAAGTTATAGGTTATATTTTACTGAAATATAACCTAAAGTTAATAATATGTGCACAGAATGGAATACTACACAGCTATTATTTTATAAAAAATAGAAAATTGCTCAATATGCATTAATTTTATTCTATTTCAGTATACATCTCTTATTTTTAAATACTTTATTCTAATTAGTTATGCATGACAGAATGCATTTTGACACATACATAAATGGAGTATAACTTCTCAATTGTCTGGTTGTTCGTGATGTAGAGTTACACAGGTCATGTAATCATATATGTGATAGGGTAATAATGTACAATTCATTCTACTATCATTCCCCATACACTCTCCCCTCTCTTCCCCCCTCCATCTAGCCCAAAATATGTCTATCCCCCAGCTTATTGTGAATTAGCATCCATATGTCAGAGAAAACATTCAGCCTTTGATTCTGTGGGAGTGGCTTATTTCTCTTAGTGTAATATTCTCCTGTTCCACCAATTAACAGAAAATGTCATAATTTCATTCTTCTTTAAGGCTGAGTAATATTCCATTGTGTGTATATACCACAATTTCTTTATCCATTCTTCTGTTGAAGGGCACCTAGGTTGGTTCCATATGCCGCAGTCTGGCTGGGCACAAATCATGAGCCACCACACAGCTTTGTAGATTCAAACAGCAATTCTTTATTCCCAATCTCACACCGGCCTTCTACAAACACGTTCTGGGGAAATCCACGTTCTCTGCCCAAATCCACCTCTCATGGGCTTCTATCTCCCAAATATATTCTGAATCCCTGAGAACTCAAGGGGAACTCGGGCAACAGGATACGCCCTATTCTAAACGGGGAACGCTCTAATCTCAGATTATGCTAAACCGGGAACACCCTAAACATGGATCCGCCCTGGTCCTTGAGCAAGGTCACCTTACATGCAATGTCACTGCAAAATGTCCTATTTCCATGAGTCCTTCCACTAAAGAAACATGGGGGTACGCTGGCAAGGAAATTGTCATACCTACTTGGCTGATGGCTCCCAGCATCCATAGTTTTGCTATTGTGAACTGAGTTTCTGTAAACATTGATGTGGCTGTGTCACTGTAGTATGCTGATTTTAAGTCCTCTGGTATAAACCTAGGAGTGGGATGACTGAACAACCACCATTCCAAGTTTCCTTAGGGATCTCTACACTGCTTTCCATAGTGGTTGCACTAATTTGCAGTTCCATCACCAATGTATAAGTGTACCTTTTGCCCCACATCCTTGCAAATGTGTATTATTGCTTGTATTTTTTTGGGGGGGGGGTACTTGTAGATGGACAGAATGCCTTTATTTTATTTGTTTATTTTTATGTGGTGCTGAGGATCAAACCCTAGGCAAATGTCTGCCACTGAGCGATAGGCCCAGCCCTGTTATTTGTATTCTTGATGATTGCCATTCTGTGTGGAGTGAGATGGAATCTCAGTGTAGTTTTGATTTGCATTTTTCTAATTGCTGGAGAAGTTGAACATTTTTTCATATATTTGTTGATCGATTGTATTTCTTCTGTGAAGTGTAGTTCAGTTCCCTTGCCCATTTATTGACTGGACTATTTGTGTGTTTTTGTTTGTTTGTTTGTTTTGTTTTGTTTTTTGGGTGTGTGTGTGTGTGTGTGTGTGTGTGTGTGAGAAGTTTTTTGAATTTTTATAGATCCTGGAGATTAATGCTGTTTCTGAGGTGCATGTGGTCAAGATTTTTTTCCCATTCTGTACGCACTCTTTTCATGTTTTTGATTATTCCCTTTGCTGTGAAGAAGCTTTTTAGTTTGATGCGATTCCATTTATTTATTCTTGATTTTACTTCTTGCACTTAAGGAGTATTGTTAAGGACTAAGCTGACATGGTGGATATTTGGGCCTACTTTTTCTTCTGTTAGGCACAGGGTCTCTGTTCTGGTGCCTAAGTCTTTGATTCACTTTGAGTTTTTTGTTCAGGGTGAGAGAGAGGGAATTAATTTCATTTTGCTACCTATAGATTTCTAGTTTTCCCAGCACCACCAGCACCATTTGTTGAAGAAGTACCATTTCTCCAATGTATGTTTTTGGCACCTTTGACTAGTGAGAGATAACTGTATTTATGTGGGCTTGTCTCTTTTTCTTCTATTCTGTAGCATTAGTCTATGTATCTGTTTTGTTGCCAATACCATGCTGTTTTTGTTACTATAGCTCTGGGTTCTGGTATTGTGTTGCCTCCTGTTTCATTTTTCTAAGAATACCTTTGGCTATTCTGGGTCTCTTTATTTTTTCAAATGGATTTCATTATTGCTTTTCATATTTCTAAAAAATGGCATTGGAATTTTAATAGGAATTGCATTAAATCTGTATAATGCTTTTGGTATATGGCCATTTTGACAATATTGATTCTGCTTATCCAAGAGCATGGGAGATCTTTCCATCTTCTAAGGTCTTCCTTAGTTTCTTTCTTCAGTTTTCTGTAGTTTGTATTGTAGAGGTATTTTACCTCTTTTGTTAAGTTGATATCCAAGTATTTTATTTTATTTTATTTGAGGCTATTGTGAATGGGATAGTTTTCCTAATTATCTTTCAGTAGATTCATTACTGATGTATAGGAATGCATTTGATTTATTGGTGTTAATTTTATATCCTTCTACTTTGCTGAATTCATTTATTAGTTCTAGAAAATTTCTGGTGGGATTTTTTTGGATCTTCTAAATATAGAATCATGTTGTCAGCAAATAGGGATAGTTTGAGTTCTTCTCTACCTACTTGTATCCTTTTAATTTCTCTCTAATTGCTCTGGCTAGAGTTTCAAGAATGATGTTGAGTAAAAGTGGTGAAAGAGGACAACCTTGTTTTGTCCCAGTTCTTAGAGGGAATGCTTTCAATTTTTCTCCATGTAGAATGATGTTGGCCTTGAGTTTAGCATAGATAGCTCTTACGATATGAGGTATGTTCCTACTATCTCTAGTTTTTCTAGTGTTTTGAAAATGAAGAGGTGCTGTATTTTGTCAAATGCTTCCTCTAAATCTATTGATATGATCATACGGTTCTTGTCTTTAAGTCTATTGATGTGATGAATTATGTTTATTGATTTCTGTATGTCGAACCAAACTTGCATCCCTGGGATGAACCCCTCCTTGATTGTGGTGCACTATCTTTTTAATATGCTTTTGTACATGATTTGTCATAATTTTACTGAAAATTTTTGCATCTATGTTCATTAAAGTTATTGGTATGAAGTTCTCTTTCCTTTATGTGTCTTTGTTTGGTTTTAGTATCAGAGTGATTCTAACTTCAGAGAATGGGTTTGGAAGGGTTTCAGTATGCATTGTTATAGCAAATAAAAACAGCATTGAAAACATAAATGATTAAAAACCATGCAAAATTATGGAAATTAAAACATGGAAAGACATGTGCTAAAATGTTTACCACCACTGGGGAACAAGATTATATTCTTTATATTTTTGTAGGTATGCAATAATTTTATTTAAAAGTACTACTAAAATCCCTGGAAGAACCCTTCTGTTTTCTATCCCAACTCTTCCACATATCATAAAAAAAACTCCATTTATCCTTCAGTTAATAATTGGTGTTTTACCTGTCTACTAAAATAAACAAATACATCTCAAAATTTCTTTTGTTTTCATAACATTGTAGTATACACTAGAATAGATCCTCTCAATCCCTATCTCTTGATTATGAATTTCCAATCAAGAAATCAAATTAAACTGAGAGTATAGAAAAAGCACTCTAAAAATGTAATATAAAATTGTTCTAGAAATTCTTAATACAATGCAATCACAAATAAAATAATGATACCAAGACATTCCAGTGGGGAAAATAATATTTTTGCCTTATATATTTGAGTTCTGGAAGCTTCTGAGAAGGCTCTTTATTTTCATTTCTGTACATGGCAAATCAATTAACTTTTGCTGTGTGGAAGGTAAAATGACTCATAACAATAGCCATGTATTTAATTAACAATTGGCACTTTGGGCTGGGCTTATCTGAGCAATGCTTTTGGTCTCCTTCTTACTCACATGTTTATGATCAGCTATAAGATTGATGGAGAAAAGATGAACTAGGTTGGCCTGAGCTGGCATAACTTGTCTCTGCTCTATATGGTCTCTCATCTCCCACCCAGCAATAAACCAGTAGACCATGCATGTTCTCATGAGACAGAAGCAAGACCAAGAGGGAAAGCAGAAATATGATCATTTGTGGCCCAGCCACAGAAATGACAGGATGTCATTTCTATTTTATGCTAGTGACCAAAGAAAGTTCCAAGGCTGGCTCAGATTCTGACATAGGGGAAACAGATTCCTTCTCTTGAATAGTAAGAGCTACAAAATCTCAGTTTGAAGATACCAAGAGAGTGAAGGATAGTATCCTTTTGTAATTTACCACCTTAGGTTATGACATCTAGGCATAAATACCCAGTTTTACTTATAAATGTGATTAAGTAACTTAAAAGATCTGAGACATGAGAAACAGATTTTTTTGTATTCTCTATAGCAAAAAAATAGAATTATGTACTTTTCTAAATTTCAATGAGTCCATTATATACAACCAAGGAATTATTTCCTACCAAACTCTTTCTTTCAAAACCCATTTGCTTTTTTTTAATACAGTAATTGAAATGCCTTCTCTTTATTTTTAATTGCATATCTTTTTTTTTAAAATCAAAGTAGTATTTGCACATTTTTTGAAAAGTCAAGTAAGTATTTAGTGGCTTTTAACAAAAAAAATAAAGGTACAACCTTATTTCAAATCTCCTTCCCCAACCCACAAGCACACACAGGCAGTCACATTTATTAGAAGCAACTTCTTTATACTTTTCTTGCTATATCATCTTTACAAATATTATGCATAATTTTTTTAAAAAAAATTCACCTATGTTAGAAATTAGATATTGTGGTAGCCGAAATAATAGACTCATAAAAATGTTCATGTCCTAATCTCTACATCAGTGACTGTTACCTTACATGGCAAACAGGACTTAGCAGATTTGATTAAGATTAAATAATTTGAAATGAATTTTTTCTGAATTATCTGGGTGAATCCCATCTAATTACATGAATACTTAAGAGTATAAGAGGAATATCATAGAGATGAGATGTAAATAAGGACTTCCTTTATCCTACCCTTAATTCCTCATCATTGCTAGATTTAAATATAGAAAAGGGAGACCATGAGCCAACGAATGTAGTGATTTGTGAAAGTGGGGAATAACCCTAAATTTGCAGTCAGCAAGAAAAGAGAGACTTTGGTTTTACAACCACAGAAAGTGAATTCTGCCAACAACTTGAATGAACAGGAGGTAAATTTTTCCCTAGAGCACCTGAAAAGAAATATGGCTTGCTAATACCTGAATTTTAGTTCAGTGAGACAAATTCTGGACTTCTGATCTCAGAAATGTAAGATAATAAATATGTTTTAAGGTACTAAATTTGTGGTAATTTTGTTATGTGACAATAGAAAACCTATACAGATATTGGCACACTTCTAAAATGGATAAGAATTTTAGCTCTTTGGCATTGTATTTGTGCTTCACTCCTACTTGCCTGACAGTTATAATTTTTAGTTAAATTTATATTCTATATTTTAAAATATAGAATATATTTTAAAATTCTTACATTATAAAGAATGTTCACACCTGAAACAAGAAATATGCTTTGATTATATATATCCTTTCATATACAACTCATTCCTTGTCACATTCCACCTCCCCCCCACTTTTTCTAGCATTAGTAATTGTCTAATTTGCTCAGTATTATTTGAATTTATAGCTTTTGAAAATAGTACTGTAGAGTGAGGAAGTCCTCCCTTAAAATAAATATGTCCAAGGTCTAGCATTACAGTAAGACACAAAAGGGTTTGGACAGTAGAACTGGAAAATCGGAGACCAGATGATGTAATACACCTTTTTGTCAGCATTTTTTAATTGAATCTTACATAGTAAACACAATAATGAACTTAGAATTCTAGTCAAGTAAATTGCTTATGTATATGACATTCATGTATAAGAATAACAATTTATTATTCTAAGCATGTTATTTTAATTATTATAATACATATTTTAATATAATACATAACCACTCAAAAATTCCTTTTGAAAGCAAACTGAAATACAAATGAAAACTGCATCAGTAAAAAATAATAAATAAAAATAAAATGAGGAACAGTTGTTATACCTGGGGGTCCTTCATGATTTAAACAAAACAAAATTTGGATTTCTTTGAAACTGGAAAATATCATTCCAAGTTAAACAATTCTTATAGACATATATATGAATCCTCTTGCTTGCTATGTGGACTCTTTAAACTTGGTCTTTTCAGATTTGACATACATACTGTGCTTGAACTAGAGAATTAGTTTAGTATTGAAAAACTTTGGAGGGATAACCACATTGGTTAAATAATTTACCTCAATAGACATAAAAGTTTATCCAAAGACCACTCGACTCGGAGAAGGGGCCCAGCGGCCCGCCTGTGCAGTAGACAGACCACCCCAACTGGAGGAGGAGCCCAGCCTCCGGCCTGCATGGTAGGCAGACCACACACCCCGAGAGGGAGCACAGCTGCCTGCCTGCACGGTAGACAGACCACTGCAACTGGAGGAGGGGCCCAGCCGCCTGCCCGTGCGGTCACCTGACTGAGCTCTGGACAAACATAAGGTTTCCCCAACACCTCCCACCTCATCAAACACCTTATGAGAAAAACTGATGGAACCCATCTTGGAAAATCCCACAAACCCTTAAAACCCACCAACTGGTGGGCGTGGCTACCAGCTCGATGCTGCAGTGGATCAGGCACCTGGTTTACATCTCAGAGAATAAGAGTAGAGAGGCCACAGGTGGAAGCTCAAGTCCTCTCACACTGACTAATACCACCACCCTGAACCCAGAGACTCAAGCTAGGAATAGACAATGCCACTAACTGGAAGAAAAGAAGAGTTCTGAGAGACATTTTTTTTCTTTTTTCTCTTCTCTCTCTCTTTTCATCCATTCATCCAGTCTCCTCTACCCTTCCCCCTCTGGTCCTTGCAACCTCAACTTATGTGAAACCAAGAATTGTGCATGAAAAAGGTCTTTAAACTGAATCACCAGAATAATATAGAGGAATTGCATATGCCCCACCTCCCTCCCCCCTTTTTATTTCTTTTTTCTCTTATTTTCTTTTTCCTGCTCTTTTTTCTCTTTCTTTCCTTGTTATTTGTTTTTTTTCCTTCTTACTCTATCCCACTTGCAACTCCCTAAATTTTACTATTTATAAGTAGGGTAATCTTATAAATACAGATAGGAATTTGAATCTATACATTCTTCCATAAATTACCCATCTATTGGTTAGAGCTTTCCAAAGTTACTAAGTTAGATTAACCCCATACCCTCACTCCTTTCCCCGTAAACATAACATCCTACACCTGAAATTTAGTTTTCTTCAAGCTACCAGAAACGGTATGCCTTTCATGAAACTAATGACTATATTTGTAAACGATAATCAAAACCAACATTTGTAGACATAGAGTCTACCTATAAATGTAGTAATAAGGAAAACGTGTGCTTAGATGATGTACTATTGATATTGAGAACTGTTAACATTGTCTTTCTCCACAAAAGGGAGACTTTGCAACTATACAAGAGCAATATAAATATATAGGGGGAAAATCAATAACACAACAGTTTCACAAAGCAGAAAGAAACGTGAGCAGTATGAAAAGACAAGGAAAGAAAGGACCACAAGCAATGCAGGTCAACTCAACTTTAGAAGAGGTAATATCTGCAGCAGATGGAATGTCGGATAAAGAATTCAGGATATACATGCTTCAGATGATCTGGAGTCTCAAGGAAGACATTAGACAGCAAAATCAGACAATGAAAGATCACTTTGACAATAAATTACATAAACAAATCCAAGAAGCAAAAGATCAATTATACAGGGATATAGAGGTTATAAAAAACAAACAAACAGAAATCCTAGAAATGCAGGAAGCAATTAACCAAATTAAAAACTCAAATGAGAGTACTACCAGCAGAGTAGAATACTTAGAGGATTGTCTTCCTTGTCTGATGTTCTAAGTATTTTAGCTTGAAAAGAACATAGACAGCTCAGTGAGACTGTTAAGAAACCATGAGCAGAACATCCAAGAAATATGGGATAACATAAAGAGACCAAACTTAAGAGTTATTGGGATACAGGAAAATATAGAGGTCCAAACCAAAGGAATGAGCAGTCTGTTCAATGAAATAATATGAAAAAACTTCCCAGACTTGAAGAATGAAACAGAATTCCAAATCCTAGAAGCCTATCAGGATAAAAGGTGATCTTTCAACACAGACTCTGAAAGCTAGAAGATCATGGAACAACATATTTCAAATGCTGAAAGAAAATGGGTTCCAACCAAGAATTGTGTATCCAGCGAAATTAAGATTCGGGATGAAAGATGAAATTAAAACCTTCCACGATAAACAAAAGTTAAAAGAATTTGCAGCCAGAAAACCAGCTCTTCAAAACATCCTTGGCAAAACATTACAGGAAGTGGAAATGGAAAATAACAATGAAAACCAACAGCGGGAGGTAGTACAGTAAAGGGAAAAAATAATCAAAGAGGAAAAACAAATCATGTTAAGTAACATAAATAAACAAATATGGCTGGAAGTACAAATCATATCTCAATAGTAACCCTAAATGTTAATGTCTTAAACTCACCAATCAAGAGACACAGGCTAGTAGAATGGATCAAAAAAAAAAAAAAAGATCCAACAATATGCTGCCTACAGGAGACGCATTTGATAGGAAAAGACATACATAGACTGAAGGTGAAAGGTTGGGAAAAATCATATCACTCATATGGACCTCGGAAACAAGCAGGAGTGTCCATTCTCATATCAAATAAAATAGACTTCAAGCCAAAGTTAATCAAAAGGGATAAAGAAGGACACTACATACTTCTCAAAGGAACCATACACCAACAAGACATAACAGTCATAAATAGCTGCACCATTGTTTGGGGCATATATATGTTCATCAAACAAACTCTTCTCCAGTTCAATACAATAATTATGGGAGATTTCAACACACCTCTCTCACCACTGGACAGATCTTCCAAACAAAAGTTGAATAAAGAAACTATAGAACTCAATAATATAATTAATAAACTAGACTTTATTGACATATATAGAATATACCACCCAATATCAAGCAGTTACACTTTTTTTCTCAGCAGTACATGGATCCTTCTCAAAAATAGACCATATATTATGTCACAGGGCAACTCGTAGAAATTATAAAGGAGTAGAGATAATACCATGCATCCTATCTGATCATAATGGAATGAATCTGGAAATCAACGATAAAAGAAGGAAGGAAAAACCCTGCATCACTTGGAGAATGAACAATGTTACTGAATGATCAATGGGTTACAGGAGACATCAAGGAGGAAATTAAAAAATTCTTAGAGATAAATGAAAACACAAACACAACATATTGGAATTGATGGGACACAATGAAAGCAGTTCCAAGAGGAAAATTCATTGCTTGGAGTTCATTCCTTAAAAAAACAACAAATAAATGATCTCACACTTCATCTCAAAACCCTAGAAACAGAAGAGCAAAACAACACCAAAAGTAGTAGAAGGCAAGAAATAAAATCAGAGCTGAAATCAATGAAATTGAATCAAAAGAAACAATTGACAAAATTGACAAAACTAAAAGTTGGTTCTTTGAAAAAAATAAATAAAATCGACAGACCCTTAGCCATGCTAATGAAGAGAATAAGAGAGAGAACTCAAATTACTAGCATACGGGATGAAAAAGGCAATATCACAACAGACACTACAGAAATACAGAAGATAATTAGAAATTATTTTTAATCCTTATACCCCAATAAAATAGAAGATAGTGAAGGCATCGATAAATTTCTTAAGTTATATGATCTGCCCAGATTGAGTCAGGGGGATATACACAACCTAAACAGACCAATATCAACTGAGGAAATAGAAGAAGCCATCAAAAGACTACCAACTAAGAAAAGCCCGGGACCGAATGGGTATACAGCAGAGTTTTACAAAACCTCTAAAGAAGAACTAATACCAATACTTTTCAAGCTATTTCAGGAAATAGAAAAAGAGGGAAAACTTCCAAATTCATTCTACGAGGCCAACATCACCCTGATTCCTAAACTAGACAAAGACATTTCAAAGAAAGAAAACAACAGACCAATATCTCTAATGAACATAGATGCAAAAATCCTCAATAAAATTCTGGCAAATCGGATACAGAAACATATCAAAAAGATCATGCATCATGATCAAGTAGGATTCATCCCTGGGATGCAAGGCTGGTTCAATATATGGAAATCAATAAATGTTATTCACCACATCAATAGACTTAAAGATAAGAACCATATGATCATCTTGATAGATGCAGAAAAAGCATTCAACAAAGTACAGCATCCCTTTATGTTCAAAACATTAGAAAAACTAGGGATAACAGGAACATACCTCAATATTGTAAAAGCTCTCTATGCAAAGCCTCAGGCTAGCATCATTCTGAACAGAGAAAAATTGAAGGCATTCCCTCTAAAATCTAGAACAAGACAGGGATGCCCTCTCTCACCACTTCTGTTCAACACAGTTCTCAAAACGCCAGAGCAATTAGACAGACGAAAGAAATTAAAGGCATAAAAATAGGAAAAGAAGAACTTAAATTATCACTATTTGCAGATGACATGATCCTATACCTAGCAGACCCCAAAGGGTCTACAAAGAAACTACTAGAGCTAATAAATGAATTCAGCAAAGTGGCAGGATATAAAATCAACACGCATAAATCAAAGGCATTCCTGTATATCAGCGACAAATCTTCTGAAATGGAAATGAGGACAACCACCCCATTCACAATATCCTCAAAAAAAATAAAATACTTGGGAATCAACCTAACAAAAGAGGTGAAAGATTTATACAATGAAAACTACAGAACCCTAAAGAGAAATAGAAGAAGATCTTAGAAGATGGAAAAATATACCCTGTTCATGGATAGGCAGAACTAACATCATCAAAATGGCGATTTTACCCAAAGTTCTCTATAGGTTTAATGCAATGCCAATCAAAATCCCAAAGGCATTTCTTGTAGAAATAGAGAAAGCAATCATGAAATTCATATGGAAAAATAAAAGACCCAGAATAGCAAAAGCAATTCTAAGCAGGAAGTGTGAATCAGGCGGCATAGCAATACCAGATTTCAAACTATACTACAGAACAATAGTAACAAAAACAGCATATTTTAGTGCTGAGTAATACTTCATTGTGGACCAATGATACAGAATAGAAGACACAGACTAATCCACAAAGTTACAGCCATCTTATATTTGATAAAGGGGCTAAAAGCATGCAATGGAGGAAGGATAGCATCTTCAACAAATGGTGTTGGGAAAACTGGAAATCCATATGCAACAAAGTGAAACTGAATCCCCTTCTCTCGCCATGCACAAAAGTTAACTCAAAATGGATCAAGGAGCTTAATATCAAATCAGAGACTCTGTGTCTGATAGAAGAAAAAGTTAGCTCCAATCTACATATTGTGGGGTCGGGCTCCAAATTCCTTAATAGGACACCCATAGCACAAGAGTTAATAATAAGAATCAACAAATGGGACTTACTTAAACTAAAAAGTTTTTTCTCAGCAAGAGAAACAATAAGATAGGTAAATAGTGAGCCTACATCCTGGGAACAAATTTTTACTCCTCACACTTCAGATAGACCCCTAATATCCAGAGTATACAAAGAACTCAAAAAATTAAACAATAAGAAAACAAATAACCCAATCAACAAATGGGCCAAGGACCTGAACAGACACTTCTCAGAGGAGGACATACAATCAATCAACAAGTACATGAAAAAATGCTCACCATCTCTAGCAGTCAGAGAAATGCAAATCAAAACCACCCTAAGATACCATCTCACTCCAGTAAGATTGGCTGCCATTATGAAGTCGAACAACAAGTGCTGGTGAGGATGTGGGGAAAGGGGTACTCTTGTACATTGCTGGTGGGACTGCAAATTGGTGTGGCCAATTTGGAAAGCAGTATGGAGATTCCTGGGAAAGCTGGGAATGGAACCACCATTTGACCCAGCTATTGCCCTTCTCGGACTATTCCCTAAAGACCTTAAAAGAGCATACTATAGGGATACTGCTACATCGATGTTCATAGCAGCACAATTCACAATAGCTAGACTGTGGAACCAACCTAGATGCCCTTCAATAGATGAATGGATTAAAAAAAGTGCCATTTATACACAATGAAGTATTACTCAGCACTAAAATATGACAAAATCATGGCATTTTCAGGGAAATGGACGGCACTAGAGCAGATTATGCTAAATGAAGCTAGCCAATCCCTAAAAAAACAAATGCCAAATGTCTTCTTTGATATAAGGAGAGCAACTAAGATCAGAGCATAGAGGAAGAGCATGAGAAGAAGATTAACATTAAACAGGGATGAGAGGTGGGAGGGAAAGGGAGAGAGAAGGGAAATTGCATGGAAATAGAAGGAGACCCTCAGGGTTTTACAAAATTACATATAAGAGGAAGTGAGGGGAAAGGGAAAAAAACAACGGGGAGAAATGAATTACAGTAGATGGGGTAGAGAGAGAAGATGGGAGGGGAGGGGAGGGGAGGGGGGATAGTAGACAATAGGAAAGGCAACAGAACACAACAGACACTACTATGGCAGTATGTAAAAAAGTTGGATGTGTAACCAATGTCATTCTGCAATCTGTATACGGGGTATAAATGGGAGTTCATAACCCACTTGAATCAAATGTATGAAATTTGATATGTCAAGAGCTTTGTAATGTTTTGAACAACTAATAAAAAATTTTTAAAAAAGATTAATGTACTAGAAGGGTTAGAATATAACCTATATATTTTTCTTATATAGCAAATATAGGGAAATATAATAATTAAAACTAGTAATGTATTACATATAGAAGGGCCAAAGTAAGCAAAATTAAAAATATGGAAATAGGTTAAAAAAAAGTAGCTTTTGGTGTAATATATCTACTATATAAAGGTAAGGTCCACTATACATAAATTGTGGTTTTTAGCTCTGCTGAGGTCCTCTAAGCTACTACAGAAGGCCTCAGGGAATCCACCTAGGCAGGCAAAAAAAATAATAAAATAAAGGTTATCCATTCTGGCATTTAATGGCAATATCTGAATAGTGTAATCATTATAACTTGAAAATGTAGCTCTCTTTATCTGTTGCTTAAAGGCTCACTCATACTTTCCCTGGTACACAAGCAATTCCTCTTCATCCTGACCCTTTTTTAAACATGTAATATCTATGGCACAATTTTCAATTCTCATCAAATTCATTATCATTGAACATTTCAGAATTACCAATTTTGTAGGTCAGAAAGCAGGATCCCTGCATTCCAGAAACTTCTGGAATCTTTTCAGTGAATAACATTACATACAATAACATCAAAGTAATAAAAAATGAACACATAAAAGATAGTTTAAAAATATACACATGTGATTCAGAGAAATGTGTATCAGCAAAGAAGCATGAAGATGTGAAATATGATGATGTCCTTAGGAGTGGGTGAGTGTCCAGATACTAGCTGGAGACCCGGGAAGAAACAGGAGATAAGGCTGGGAAGTTAAGAAGGGACAGATCATTTAGATTCTTAAACCATTTTTAATAGGTTAAATTTTTATCTGGTACTACTTTGGGATCCATTGGATTATGCCCAGCTTGATAGTACCATGATCATATTGGCCTTTAGAAAAATTATTCCAGTCTTGTAACATTATGTTGAATATGTTGAAGGTGGAATGAATGGAAACAAGAAAGTCAACAGGGAAGTGATAGCAACAGACCACTTGAGGGCTCATTAGGGCCTGAGCTAATGCAGGAGATTTAGAGAGAGGAGTGGTTTGGTTAAACACTACAGATTAGAGATGATGGGACATAACTAGGAAAGCAATTTGTATTAGACATCATTATATTATTTAATACATCCAAATAAGTGTGCTCATTTTGTGTCATTATCAGCTTCCGTTTCTCCTTTTCATTCCTTACTCCAGCTTGGTGTATCTGTATGGATTTAGCTTTCTCTAAACTTATCTTAATCTTGGCTACACTTTTATTTCATATTTAGTCACCTGAGGAGCCTTTAAAAGCTCCCCAGATTCTAATATAAGTCAAATGGGTGGAGACACTGGAATTTTAAAGATATCTCTAGGTAATTCAAAGTGCAGCCAAGGATTCCAAGCACTAATATTTTTGGTTATGATAGAAACTAAGGACTTGCAAAAACTTCTGCCATTGGTTTTCAGGGTTCTTCCAACTCACTCATCACTTGCAAGAGGTCTTCAAACCTCATATTCCTTTACTATGATCTCACTTTTTCTGATGACTGGATTTGCCTTTTACCTCAATTTCTCATCTAGCCCACAGATAAGTTAGTCTTAGCTACAAGAATAAAAACAAATTTTAGTCACAAATTGGTGTGAATAAACTATGTATACAACCAGAGATATCAAAAATTGTGCTCTATATATGTAATAAGATTTGTAATACATTCTGCTATCATAAATAAATTTAAAAATTTTTTTAAAAGAGGCAGAAAGGGAATTTAGTTAAAGGATATTAGAATTTTCCAGGAGAGCCAGAAACCAAGTTTGGAGACAAGATGAATTCTTAGAATAAAATTTCAGAATTGACCCTATGAAGATATAGTTGTTGCTGTCACTAGACTCAGATAAAACAGACTGCATAGCCGATAACAGCAATGCTGGATACTACACTACTGCTTGAATCTATTATTTGCACATAAATTAATTACATTAGTTTCAAAGTCTGGATAGGGTAAAACTGATTGCAAAGGAAGAAGGCCTACCATAGCAGGAAAGGAGGCTGGGAAAGTGGATGACTGATACTTTTAGTTTCTATAATGGAAGAAATACTCAGTAGTAGATCTCATGTGTAGGGATTTCCACATATGGAAGGGAATTGCAGGTCCACTCAGAAAAAGATGAAAAGAGATGGGTTAAATAAGACAAGTAAGAAAATTTGGTCCATTAAAATGGATGCCAAAGATAGGAGCAAAGAAAAAGGTTTTTAGGTACGAGGATTGCTTTGAAAGAAGTATGTAACTTTTAAATTGCACAATATATATATTTTTTATGATAGGCCATTTTCTTGGCAAAGTTGTGCTAGAATGTCCTCTAAATTCCTTAAACAAATGTTTGTGGAATTTGTATTGTATTTCAGGGAATGTGCTCAGTCCTGGGAAGATGATAATAAACAAGAGTATACTTCTTGCTCTCATGAGCCAAATACAATTCACTGCCTGTTTATTATCAATAAAGTTTTATTGGAATACACACACAAAAAAGAAAAGATGAAAAGATGATGAATAGTCATTACTACCATTCCCCTTTTTGCCTAGTCATTCTAGCATACACAATTTCTAACCAACTATTTTCTTAAAATTTAGCAGCATGAATAGACATTCTTTTCTTCATTAATTCAACAATTGATATCCACCACATGTGCCTACCATTTCTTTTGTTTCTGTGCCCAGCTATTATGATTTTGAATATGATTGCTCAAGAAAAATATTCCAAGAAGCAATAAGGACTAAGATAATAAAAAGAAAAAGCCCCTAAATTATATCATATCATCATTATCGTTATTGGTATCCTCTACTTGAGTGAGAACTTATTATATTCCTAGAATAGCATTATCATCCCCATTGTTCAGATGAGGAAACTGATCTTAAGGAATGTTAACTAATTTCCCTCAAATCACAAGCAATATTTAGTAGAATCAAAATTTTTACCCAGGATTGTTAGAGTTCATAGTTCATGTTCTAACTGTCCTTTTGATACCTCAACCAGGAAAGAATATTAATCCATAATCAAAATACATGCATATATATGTAATAATTTATGAAATATTTGCAGAGATATTATCTCATTGGTTCTCACAATCTTTGTAAAGTGACAGTTATTATGCATATTATCATATGTAAGACAAATGCCAAAGTTCCAAGGAATTATATAATTCTGGTCCATGATCAAATTTCTGGGGAGTCCTGGTACTAGCTCAAACCCACAAAAGTTAGGAAATGTCTGCCGTAGAAATATTTGAAATGTTCAAAAAATCCTTAGTACAAACAATTGAGGAGGGGCTGGGGATGTGACTCAAGTGGTAGTGCGCTCGCCTGGCATGCATGTGGCCCGAGTTCGATTCTCAGCACCACGTACAAAGATGCTGTGTCCGCCAATAACTAAAAAATAAATATCAAAATATTCTCTCTCTCTCTCTCCTCTCTCACTCTTTAAAAAAAAAAATTGAGGACATGGTTCAAATGAAAAAACATCCCTGAGTAGTTGATTAAAATATCTGAAGAAAAAAATAATAGAAACAACTAAGTCAAGCAACAGAGTCATTCATTCCTACTGAAGATCTTTATTCACTTTCCCTTTCAATTAATACACGAAAAAAAAGTCCTTAAGTGTATTCTGTTGATACACTTGAGATACATCCTAAATTAGTTATTTCTTCTCACATGATTTCTAATTATTTATCTCTTGCTCCACTTTAATATTATTTCATAAAGATGGTTTATTATTTTGCTGTTATGCATACTCTGTAAATCATTGAAGGCCACCACCGTGAATTTCATTTTACCCTTGTTTCCCCGCTCTCTAATATGGTTGTATAGTACCATTCATAAAGACAAGTTTTTAACACTATGTTACAATGAACACTACAATGCAAGTGTTCTGTTTTTTTAAAATAAAGTTTCATGCTTTGATGAGTCTTCCATTTACATTTGTCTCTTTCAACTTTTCTTACAAGGAAATAAAATTGTCAATCAGAACAACAATATTGGAGTTGAATTCTAAGCAAAGGATTTACAAAGGCAGAAATAGTCACAGGAGACAAAAAGAGGAAAGACTATTGTTACATTTTAAAAAGAATAAGTTACTAATGACATTATCTATTGCTTAAGATGTGGGGATGATTATATTTGTTATTTCATAATTATCTCCTCATATGAAGTAATATGGAATTAAAAGTCTATCTCTTTTGGCTGTGAGTATGTTTTACTGGGGAGAGAATTGGCCATAGAACTAAAAGAAGAGGTCTGGGTTTGAGGTTGAGCAAAGAACTTTAACCTTTAATGAGATTTGGGGCAACTTTTTCCATTTTGCAACTCATCCTCAAACTTTTGATATGGAAACTATAGATCACATAAATCACTTTAGAAAGTGTATCCCCCATCTGTGGTGGGATCCTCAAGAAGCTGACCCTCAGACAAAATTTCAAGTGCAGATAATGTTTCTTGGATGGCATTCAAAATACATTTGTAGAGGAACAGGCAAGCCAGACAGGTAGGGGAAGAAAGCCATTATGAGGTTTGTTATCACAACAGTTACTACTGTGGGAAACTGGAATTTAATCCCCTTGAGGGATCTGGGAACTAGTGTGAAAGCATGCCTCATAGTTATCTCAGTTGAATTACAGATCCTTGTCCATTCTCAGGTGAAAGGCTGCTTATTGGGCCATAAACTCCATGGCAATTTTGGCTTGCTGTCTAAAATCAAGTGCTTCCATGACCATTCAAAAGAGACATGGTTCTTGCCATACTGCTACCTCTTATGATGTGTGAAGTTGAGAGCTGAGGGGATAAGAGTAAGGCACTATAAGGTGTACTATATTTTCACATAAAGGTTTATATTCAAAAGATAGGATGTTAGTAATTTTTCACTGTTCAGGCTCTGAGCCACCCTCCTATGTTGAAGAAATATCCTGCTAACATGAGTTTTGAGAAAGTGCAGCGCCCAACTTTCTAACATGTAGCTGAAAAGGACACTTGCTTGCTTCCAATGTCTCCCTTGCTGTTAGGACTCTACCATTCAGATGCTCTGATTTGAGATGTTTGAATCTAGAGCAATTAACACAATGAAGCTGGGGTAATTGAACACTAAATCTTGTGATATTGGTTGAAAGTGGCAACAGGAGACAGTCTTCAAAGCAGCTGCAAGATCAGTGGTGATACCCAGTGCTTACATTTTCCAGTATCATTGGTGTAGCCTCCTGAATACAGTGTTTGACAATGGCCATAGAAGTGTCCTTACCAGATAATTCTTTAGTCTCCCTCAGCAGTGTTCATTTCCTGTGCCTTACTCTTCTCTCTTTCTGGTGATTCTGTGAGATACTATTGACTTATCATTCATTTAATATTTGCTTAAATTATTCAGGGTCAATTGCTATTGATTACAACTGAAAATCAACTAATGCAACAGTTCTGAAGTGTGGCCCTGAACTACTATTATTTACAGCCTGTCAAACTAAAACTTTAAGAACACTGTTCTGGTTTTTGTTTCCTCAAAGGGAAAATAAGTGTAACAACATAAACTCAGTAGAGCACTTGTGATGTTCAAATAAACTAATTACCAGAGAGGAGCTTCAAAAGCATAAATAAGATGATTTCACAATTGAAGGCATCAGCTAAGTGATGATTTTGGAGTAATTTTCCACTCAAAATGAAAAGATTCCATTAAAGCATTTCAACTACCTTGTGAAGGGATCTATTTAAATACTCATACAGAGAACCACCTGGACATTCTGCACCCAAATTTAGAGGCAATGAACTTATGGTACATTAACCGATTCCAAAATTATCACAATTCTTTACTCTTCCCTGTATCCAGGCCTCCTACCATCAAGTGGCATGGCCTAGTTCTCTATCCTTTGCTCTGGGCTGGCCAACTTACTTCAGCTAACAGAATGTGATGGAAACAGAGCTCAATCCTTAAGAGTTTTTGCATATTTCCTCTCTTGGAACTCTACTATATAGCATGTAAGCAAAAACAAGCCTGCTAGAAGATGAGAAGGAATCCAGAGAAGAATTGAGATACCCCCCACCATTAGCTGGTGAAATCTTAGAAGCACAGATATCTAGCTGACCCAGGTTAGATTGCTGGCCCACAGACTTTTGAGTTAAGTAAATTAAATGATTGTTGTTTTAAACCACTATGTTTTGGGGTGTCATATTATGCAACAATAAATTACTGATACTATCCCCGATGTGCTTTCTTGGTTCTATTCATGCTCTAAGAGCACTTGGGCCTGTGGATGGTTAAGAAAATTCTTGGCATGGTTCAGATGCTCAGTATCATGCAGAAAAAATATATGTAGTAACTTTGCTGCTATCTTAATCTGGCTTATGTCCACATTTCAGTGACGGTGTTTTTAACATCTCTCTCTGCTTGGGTAACTAAGTTCTTTGGCCAGTACCCCATCACATTTTCATGATTATGTATTTGTTAGAGGTACTCCAAATATATATCTTGCAAAACCTCACATGCCTAACTTTTAAAATCAACATTTATCTAAAGCTGAAATCACCATCATAGCATTAACTTTTGGGATAGGTGTTAAAATTATAATTATAAATTTATCATTTTTTCATTAAAAATTTAATGTGTATATTTTAAATTCTTAGTATATTATAATAATGATTCTATAATTATACTTAATACAGATGGACCCTGAGTTATAATAATTCAACTTAAGATTTTTTTTACTCTATGATGGTGTGAAAGTGATATGCATTCAATAGAAACTGTATTTCAAATTTTGAATTTTGATCTTTTCCTAGACTAGCCATGTGGTACTATATTTTTTAATAATGTTGAGCAGCAGTATTGAGCCACAGCTCCCAGTCAGCCATGTGGTCATGGGAGTAAACAACCAATACTCTACAGTGTACAGATAATCCCTGACTTACAATGGTCTGATTTAGGACTTTGTGACTTTACAATGGGCTTATAAGAACGCAACCTTTTCATAAGTTGAGGGATAGATGTATAATTATTACTAATTTAAATAATACTGACATCAATATTTTAATAATATGGTATAAGAACAATAATTTGCTTATCACTGTTATCATGACATTAAATAGTCTCACTTTCAACCAAATTTGGTAGAGAAACAAGTAATGTTTTGGCTAGCTTTGCCAATGTAAGATAATAATGGTAATGTTGCCACCCAGTTATTATGCTTTCCTTCTTCTATAATAGTAAATGACTAAGGTAAAGACTCATCTACTTATCTCTTTTTAACTCCTATTCTTGATGATTGACTGATGGTTATAACAAAAATGTGTTCTAGCAATTGTACAAATGGAAATGTTGTACACTACTCAAAGAAGTTTTCTGAATACTTTCAGAAGCAAAGTTATAATTTATGTCCCCATTATATTCTTTATTTCTAATACTCTTCATAATGTGCTACTTGATATTGTAGCTTGAAAAAAAAAAGTCTTGCCTTTGAATTTTGAAACTAGAATGGAACAAAATAACTGGCTTTGAAACAAATAACTGACTTTCAAGATAAAATTTCTCTGAATTTCCATCTGCGTTTCAGCTTTCATTGCCTATATACCACTTGCATTTTCTTGACTGGGAAGGAATGATAGAAGCATCTTTCAGTCAACTATCATACAAGAAACATTTTCTCAAAGCACAATATTATTTCAACATGGTCAATCAATTTTCTCCACAAGCAACCATTAGTTTTTATTAAATACTGCAATATGATCATTTAAAGGTATGATATTAACAAGTATTTTATATTCAGACTTCCTTTTTAAATGTGTAGTAGTGGTTTGTCCATCATGTTTGGACATCTTTTAAAACACATGGCAAGGCAGTTCAAAAATAGTTTGTATAATTATGTAACATTCCATTCCAAATTCTCTTGATTGACATGAAGTCTGTCTCTTGCTCAAGAATGATAAAAATGTCTCACTATCTTTCTGTGGTCCTATAATTTCTTTCTGAACACACAACCAAAATTAGTGAAAAAGTTGTATATATGATTGTGGGTCCAAATATGTATAAGATTCAATATGTTCAGTGGATTCTCACAATTATATGATAATTTTATTCACTGGTTTTCCTTCCTGTAAATAGCATTTCAGTCAAGTGTGCTATGTTAGCTATTGTATAAAACCTAGAAATCCTTTGACAAGCAAGTAAACCAGAAGCACAGATTAAATGGTATACTGTGATTGATTCACCAAGTTTTAAGCTATAAGTATATTTCTGCTAATTTCTGAATTACCAGTTGAGCAATATACAAGATATGGTGGTTATATATTCAATGACACAACTAGATATTTTGTGGATAGCAAAGTATAATTCAAAACCTTTTTTCAGTAATGTTTTGTAGATGACTCTTTGTATATAGGATTTTTTAAGTGTTTTAATTTAGAAAACTCAAAAATCCTTTCTTTTCAATCCCTAAAAATGATTGGAACATCCTAGAGATAATTTAAATAAGGTTTCTTTTGTTTAAAAATTTTAGGCTCTGAAGACTTAAGTCAGTAAGAAATTGTCTTCTCAAATGTTTTCTTTTAAAGTCTCTCTTTATTTTTTGTTCTTTTTACTTACATAAAACACCAGGATACACCCTGACACTATCACAAAGGTATGCAATTCTACCCACTCCAATTGAATCCCTCCTAACACCCTCTCCACTCCCTCCACTCCACCAATCTCTTCAATGCATTTACATTTTACTTTTTTAAAATTCATGTCCCCAGATATCCCTGATGCCAGGATCCACCATGCCACATGCATGCATGCACATACAAAAGTTCAGTCAGATTCATTACACTGTTCTTCCCTTTTCTCGTTCCTTCTGCCTCCTTCTCAATCACTTTTTTCTACTCTCTGACCTTTCCTCTGTTTTGAGGTAATCCCCCCAGTTTTTCCCTTTCTCTCAAATTTTTTAATACCATGCCCCCTTATTTCAGATTAGCTTCCCCATATCAGAGAAAACATTCAACTTCTGACTTTTGGGGACTGGCTTATTTCTAAAACAACATTGTGTATATGTACCACATTTTCTTTATCCACTCATCTGATGAAGGACACCTAGGCTGATCCAAAGCTTGGCTATCAGGAATTGTACTGCTATAAAATTGATGTGGCTGTGTCACTATAGTATGCTGATTTTAAATTTTTTGTAGTATGCTGATTTTAATCTTATAAGCCAATGAGTGGAATAGCTGATGATTCCATTCCTAGTTTTTTGAGGAAATTGGATACTGCTTTCCAGTGTAGTTGCACTAATTTGTAGTCCCACTTACAGTGTGTGATATCCCCCACATCCTTGCCAACATTTATTGTTATTTGTATTTTTGATAATTGTCATTCTGACTGGTGTGTGATGAAATTTCAATGTAATTTTGATTTCCAGTTCCCTAATTGCAGAGATCATGAACATTTTTTTTTCATATTTGTTGACTATTTGTATTTCTTCTTTTGAGAAGTGTCTATTTAGTCCATTTTTTATTTTTGGGGGGAGTGTTGAGTTTTTTGAGTTCTTTGTATATTAATGTCCTAAGGAGCAGGTGGCAAAGAACTTATCTCATTCTGTAGGCTCTCTACTCACACTTTTCTTTCCTTTTCTGTGCAGAAACTTTTTAATTTGATTCCATCCCACTTATTTTTTTATTTTGTATCTTGTGCTTTAGGAGTCTTGTTTAGAAAGTAGGTTCCTATGTCAACATGTTGGAGAGTTGGACCTACATTTTCTTCTAGCAGATGCAGGGTTTCTGGTACAATTCCTAGGTCTTTGATCCACTTTGAGTTGACATTTATGCATGATGAAATGGTTAAATTTCATACTTCTACTTATGAATTTTCAGTTTTCCCAGCACTATTTTTAAACATATGTTTGCCAACATATGTTTTTGGCACTTTTGTCAAGTATAAGGTAATTATTTATTTGAGTTTGTCTTTGTGACTTCTGTTCTATTCCATTGGTCTTCATGCCTATTTTGGTGCCAGTACCATGCTGGTTTTATTTCTATAGGCCTGAAGTATAATTTGAGGTCTGATATTAAGGTGCCTCCTGCTTTGCTTTTCTAAGGATTGCTTTGCCTATTTGGGATCTCTTGTTTTCCAAATCAATTTGAGAATTACTTTTTCTAGTTCTTTGAAGAATGTCGTTTTGATAGGGATTGCATTGAGTCTGTATAGCACTTTTGTAGTATGAACATTTTGAAATATTAATTGTGCCTGTCCAAGAATATGAGATCTCTTTCCATTTTCTAAGGTCTTTTTCAGTTTCTTTCTTTGGTGTTCTGTAGTTTTCATTGTAGAAGTTCTTCACCTCTTTTGTTAGATTGATTCCCAAGTATATTTTTGAGTCAACTGTGAGTGGGATAGTTTTCCTACTCTCATTTTTTAAGCAGATTCATCATTGGAGTATAGTAAAATGAATGATTTTATGAGTGTTGATCTGATATCCTCCTACTTTACTGAATTCATTTATGATCTTTATAAGTCTTCTGGTGGAGGTTTATCGGGGGTGTCTTCTAGATAAAGGATCATGCCATTAGCAAACAGAGATAATATGAGCTATTCTTTTCCTGTTTGTATCCCTTTAATTTCCGTCTCTTGCCTGATTGCTCTTGCTAGAATTTCAAGGACTATGTTGAAAAGGATTAGTGAAAGTGGGCATCCTTGTTTTATTCCTGTTTTTAGAGGAAATGCTTTCAGTTTTTCTCCATACAGTATAATGTTAGCATTGGGCTTATCATATATAGCCTTTAAAATGTTGAGTTAAATTTCTTCTATCCTTGGTTTTTCTAATGATTTAAACATAAATCAATGTTGTGTTTTGTCAAATGCTTTTTCTGTATCTATTGAGATAATTTTGTGATTCTTGACCTTGACTTTATATGGTGAATTACATTGATTGATTTTTGTATGTTGAACCAAACTTGCATTCCTGGTATGAAACCCACTTGATCACGGTGCACCATCTATGTAATGTATTTTTTTATGCAACTTGCCAGTACTTTGTTAAGAATTTTTGCCTCTATGATCATCAGGAATAGTGGTCTGAAGTTTTCTTTCCTTAATATGTCTTTGTCTGGTTTTGGTATCAGGATGATACTAGCTTCATAGAATGAGTTTGGAAGGGTTCCCTCTTTTGCTATTTTGTGGAATAATTTGAAGAAGCTTGGTGTTAGTTCTTCTTTAAAGGTCTGATAGAATTCAGCTGAGAATTCATCTGGTCCTGGCCTTTTTTGTTGTTGTAGTAGGTTTTTGATAGCATCTTCAATTTCATTATTTGTATTGATCAGTTTAGTTTTCTATTTCCTCCTGGTTTAATTTGGGTAGGTCATATGTTTCTAAGAATTTTTCAATATCTTCAAGATTTTCTAGCTTATTGCATAAATTTTCAAAATAGTTTCTGATGATACTCTGGATTTCAGTACTGTCTGTGGTGATAATTCCCTTTTCATCTCAAATTTTATCAGTTTGAGTTTTTTTTTTTCTTTTGTTAGTTTGGCTAAGTGTTTATCAGTCTGGTTTATCCTTTCAGAAAACCAACTTTCAGTTTCATTGATATTTTATATTGATTTTTTTATTGTCAATTTCATTGATTTTTCCTCTGATTTTAATAATTTTCTGTCTTCTACTGAAGATGGTGTTGGTTTGTTCTTTATCTACAATCTTGAGATGTAATGTTAGATTATTTATTTGGTGTCTTTCTATTGTTTTAAAAAATGAGCTCAGTACTATGAACTTTCCTCTTAGAACTTCCTTCATACTGTCTGTCCCAGAGATTTTGATATGTTATTTCACTATTCTCATTTATTCTCCCCTGATTTCTTCTGCTATCCATTCCTCATTCAAAAGTATTGTTTACTGTCCTGGTGTTAGCATGGTTTCTGTTTTCTATCTTTTCATTGATTTCTAATTTCATTCCATATGGTCTGATAGAATGCAAGTTTTACCTCTATTGTGTGTATGTATTTCCTATTATTTTCTTTGTGACCTAAAATATGTTCTATTATAGAAAATGTTCCATGTGCTGCTGAGAAGAAAGAGAACTCTATCATTGATGAATGAACTATTTAGCAGATGTCTGTAGGTCTCTTTGATTAATAGTATTTTTTAGTTTTAAAGAAGCTTTACTTAGCATAAGTCTGGGTGCTCTATATAATAATGGAGGTGTGTTGAAGTCACCCAGTATGATTGTATCATGATCTATTTGATTCTTAATATCGAGAAGAATTTATGTACATAGATGCACCATTATTTGGGACATAATTATTTCTGATCATTATACCATATAGTTGAATGATTCTCTTAACCAGTATGGAGTGACCTTCTTTGTCTCTTCTGATTAATTTTGGCTTTAAGTCCACTTTGTGTAAAAGTGCTATTTGAATGGTGTCTTTTCCCATTCTTTCACCTTCAGTCTGTGGAGGTCTTTGTTGATAAGATGAGTCTCTTATAGACAGAGTATTGTTGGATCTTGTTTTTAATCCAATCTTCTAATCTATGTCTTTTGATCAAAGACTTTAGGCCACCTACATTCAATTTTATTGTAGGGAGATTGTTTTTATTCCCTGCCATTTTGGTTTAGGTCTAATGTTTGAATCTGACCTGATTCTCCTTTAATTGACTATTTTTAATGTAGTTTCCCTCTATATGCTGGTTTTCATTTTTTCTTCATGAAATATTTAATTGAGTATTTTCATAATGCAGGCTTTCTGGTTATGAATTTAAGCTTCTATTTATCATGGAAGTTTTTTATTTCATCTTCAATTCTGAAGCTTAATTTTGTTGGTATAGTATTCTTGGTTGACATCCATTTTCTTTCAGAGTTTGATATATATTATTCCAAATCCACTTGGATTTGAGGGTCTGGGTAAAGAAATCAGTTGAAATCCAGCTTGTTTTACCATTTTTCTTTTGGTGCTTTAAAAATTCTATCCTTGGGCTGGGGTTGTGGCTCAGTGGTAGAGTGATGTATTCTATCCTTATTCTATATATTGGACATTTCCATAATAATGTGTCTTGGAGTGGATCTATTGTGATTTTGTATATTTGGGGTTTTTTATGCCTCTTGTATTTGAATTTTCCTCTAATTCTTAAGGTTTGGAAACTTTTGTGATATTACTTCATTGAAAAAATTGTGCCACACTTTAGTTTGTATTTAAGAGCCTTCATCTACCTCAATAATTCTTAAATTTGGCCTCACTGTTAATGCGGATCTCTTGAATATTCTCTTCATGTTCTCTTAACACCTTTTCTTTATGGTAAAGTTTATTTTTAAGATTATGTGCTTTGTCTTCAAGGCCTAAAAATATATCCTATAAGTGGTCTAATCTGGGGTCTGGGGTTGTGGCCCAGCAGTAGAGTGCTTGCCTAGCAAAGTGAAGCACTGGATTTGATCCTGAGCACCACATAAAAAATAAATAAATATAATAGAGGTATGGTGTCCATCTACAACTAAAAAAAATATTTTTTAAAAAGTGGTCTAATCTATTAGCAATGATTTCCATAGAACTTTTATTTGGCTTATTGTGGTTTTCATTTCAAGCATTTCCATCTGTTTCTATATCAGAATCTCACTTTTTAATACAGTGATCTTTCACTTCCTGTATTTTGTTTCTAATTTTACTTCTTACATCTTCTTTTAGCTTATAGAACACTTTAACTATGAAGTTTCTAATTTGTTCTCTGACAGTTATTCCACTGTAGTGTCAAATGGAGTCAGTTGTTCAAGCATTATGGGCTGTTTGGGATGGTTTGTTTTCTTGCTATTTCATATTGTTTGTATGTCTACCCGTCTATTGGGATAGTTATCACTTCTTTTAAGTAAGGGACTGCTTTTGTTCTCTTACAGCCCAGGGTTGGAAAAATATCCAGATATTGATACTTTAAGTCAATATGTAACCTTTGCTGATTCCAATATATGTACCCCTTTGAGAGATGCTGCTGAACTCTATTTACTATAATCACTTCAGAAATAAGCCTTATACTAATCAACATTAGGCAAAATGTAAACTTGTTTTTATTGTTCTCCACAGTTCCTCAAATTCAGATATAAACCTATAAAAAATTTCTGGAACAGGTCACAAAGTAGTTAAATTTAATAAATTTACCATAATCTTAAGTGAGGGCTAAAAGTGGGAAGGAAGAAAGATTGGGCAAAAAGGAAAGGGAAAGAGTGAAAGAAGTAAAAAGATATTAAAGGATAATTTATACTAAGGTAGAAAGGAAAAAAACAGATGGATGGTTGGCATTTCAAGTAGTAGTGGATAATGCAAGAGGATGAGTAGGGGATAAGAGAAGCAGGTATAAACTAGAGCTAGGAAAACAAAGATGATAAGATTGATTCCAATTAATGCTTTAAACCATCAGATGAAATACATTCAAATGGGTTGAAGATACAATGTTGGCTATCAGGGTAACCACTGTTGTTCAAGTTAAAGATTTATGTACATGTTCAAAGTTTATGTTAGGATTATTTATAGCAAACCATCCCAGGTGAAGAAAATTCATATTGAATCTGGTTTGGATTTCATTGTGGTTTGAGCATTTAGCAGATGTCCATAATTTTGGGCTGTGGATCCCTCCAGAGTTGCTAGAATGCAGGAGTCATTTCTCTAGTTGCTATAGACCTACCACCAATGGGTTCTGATTTGTCAGTTCAGGGGCATACAGTTGAGTGCTTGTAGGGTGCAGTGTTGTCCCTTGATTGTTTCTATGTATGCAGGAACTCAGGATGCTGGCTCTGGAGTATCCCTGTGATTGTTATGAGTCACCATGTACCTGATCCCCTCTATAGGATCCTTTTTATGGTGGTATAAATCTTGGTGGCTGCCTGTGAGTACAGGATCTCATTGTGGGTATTCCATTCTTGTTCTGTGGTGCAGAAGCATTCCCAAGGCTATAGTAAAATGACTTAAATGATTCACCTGGTTTATAGTTTCCACTGTCTCAGGTTCTGAATTTTGGGTTTTGATTGTCTCTGTTGACTCTGACTGATGTAATGCCCAGCCAGTGTCTAAACAATGCCCTGTCACTAGCTGGTTTTGATCACGGATCTGGCTGGCAGCCAGTTAAGGCTGGGAGCAGCCACTTCTTTATGCCTTAGATGAGGCAATTTTCCACCTTAACTTATTTCCCTCCAGCTATGTGCAGGTGACTACTGCTTAAGTTTCCTGGAGTATTCATGGAAGTTCCCCTACCAGCCTTTTGCATGTAGCTGCCATCATCTGGGAAACAGATCTCTATGTCATTGAATATTCAGGCAGCTTCACTCCAGTGTGGCCAGATGATTACTGAGAGGACAGTGCCTAGGCTTCCCATAGTGCTTCCCCCCAATGTCAGTGTTTGGGGCTGGTGTTTGGGACTGGTGTTTGGGACTGGTGTTTGGGACTGGTGTGGATCTGAGGGATCCATGTCCTTCTGCTCTGGAGCAAAGCCACTTTGCTGCTCTGTCACTGTCTGGGTTGGAAACTGTACAGAGCTTTTTGCCCTTGCCTGGGTCACAGAGGGTACATTTCCCAGATGATTTTAAGTGAGTGAGCTTAGAAGTTTTTCCAATTCCTCCTCTTTTTTCTCTCTGTTGCCCCTTCTCCTTTTCCCCACCTTAGTTCAGGTTTGGGATTAGGGAACTCTGTGCTTATTTTCTACTCTGATAATGATCTTGTAATGATCTTCAGGTCTCTCCAGATCTCAAACATTGCAGTATTGAGTCTGAGCATTTGTTTTTTTCACCCACCTCTTAATTCTCCTTTTCTTTACTGCCTACTTTATGTGCTGTGAGGAGATCAGGAATTACTGCCTATCTCCCTTCTGCCATGTTTCTAGCTTCTTAAAAATCTCTTAATTTAAAGGCTGATGGGAAGGAAAAAAATGGGTTCAGAGTACCTTATTTTTTTCTTAACGTTTTCTTGTTTGTATCTCTTACATCCTTTATCAGGATCAAAAGCTATATATTAATCTCATTTTAGCTTATTTTTTAGTTTTTTATGTGTAGATGGACACAACACAATATCTTTATTTTTTTTATGTGGGCTGAGGATCGAACCCAGGCCCCGCCCTTGCTAGGCGAGGGCTCTACCGCTGAGCCACAATTCCAGCCCTAGTTTTTTTTGGGGGGTTGTGATAATTTCTGATGGCAAAATTGACATTCAGCTCTTAATATCATACTTCTGAGATGTAATGGATTCTCAATAGGATTTTTTTCCTTGAAATACTGCATCAAAATGGAAGTAAATAACCATGTTTTAAAGTTCTTCAAAGGTTATTATATTAGATGTTATAATTGTTCATACACAAAACAATTCTACAACAATTGGAATTAATGTGTATTCTAATCTCCTATTCAATCTTTTATTATTATTCAAATTATATAAATAATTATTAGTCAAAAAGGAAAAATGTTCTTTCAAAAGTTATTTTCCTCATGTACTTTCATAATATTTATAATAATTGTCAATCTTTTCCCTTATTGCTTTAACTTTTTGAAAATTCTTAATAACTGTTTTATACTTAAAAATTAATGGCTTTCATAATCATTGTTAATTATTACAATGTTTTACTTCTGCAACAGGAAATATACATTTATACCACAATTAACTGATAGAATTTTAACAAATAAAGCACATAAGGAGGGGTTCATTCTATATTGTACTTAGAATGCTTATCAATATCAAATTAAATATCAAATTAAAAATACCGATAATCTTTCTTATGGTCATTGCACTATTATTTGTATAACTATTGTTATTATACTAAGTGTATAATGACAACCTAGGCAATTATAAAATATTTTAAATGATGTTGAAGTAGGTTAGATTCTAGGTTTCCTAAGGCCATAGTCAAAGCCCAAGTTGAAAAACAGATTTTGGATGAATTACCAAGTCAAAATCACAATGTCTTGCCTCCCTGGTTTGTGTTTTTAAAACCTCATGTTAGCTGGGCAGTGTGGCACACACCTATAGTCCCAGCAGCTTGGGAGGCTGAGACAGGAGGATGGTGAGTTCAAAGCCAGCCTCAGCAATGGTGTTAGGCTAAGCAACTCAGTGAAACACTTTCTCTAAATAAAAATACAAAACAGGGCTGGGGATGTGGCTCAGTGGTTAAATGCCCCCGAGTTAAATCCCTGATACAAAAAAAAAAGTTTATCTTTAAGAATAATTTCAAGTGATATAAGATTTCCTAAAGCTATCTACATACACAGATCCCTTTTTTAATGTTCACAGATTTTTTTAGGTTGAGCTTAAAATTTGAAAATACCAAGTTCCTCTTTGTGGCTTACATATATGTACGATATGATTAGAAATATGGTCACCATCAATTCTTCCGCAACCTATAAATACAAGCAGGCCTTACTTCACCCATTAAGAAATAGGGTCTATTCCCCTTTCCCTTGAATGTAGACTGGTCAGTGACTTTACCAGTTCCAGGTCCAGCCCTTCAGAAGGAGTTTTTGTATTTGATTCTTGGAGCCCAGTTTCATGCTATAAGGAAGTGTCCAAGCCATCCTACTGGAGAAAGAGGACATGTGGAAAGGCCCTAGGGGATGAGGAAGATGAGTTGCTGCATATAGAGACAATGAATTGGGTAAGGTTGAATCCACAATTGACAATCAATACTGAGACTCAAGAAATTCAAGAATAGCCATCTTGTACCTTCTAGCCTGGCCCATGAAGCCACATAAATGAGTCCAAGTGACATTCATGGAACACAATAATTACCATTAAATCTATAGCATTATAATAAATAGTAACTATTGTTTCTTTTTAAAAAATATTTATTTTTTAGTTGTAGTTGGACACAATACCTTTATTTATTATTTCTTTTTAAAATATTTTTTAGTTGTAGATGAATGTAATACCTCTATTTATTTATTTTTTAATGTAGTGCTGAGGATCAAACCCCATGCCTCACATACTAGGCAAACGCTCTACCACTGAACCACAACCCCACCCCAGTAACTATTTGTTTTTATCCATTAAGTTTTGGAGTTTTTTGTTATTTATCAAAAAATAATGGGGATCAACATATGTACCTAGTCCGGGTCCTGACACCCCCAAAAACATTCAAACATCTGACAATGGCTTTAAGCCTGGACAAGGGATAGAGTGTTGAAGAGGAAAAAAATGCTGTTGGAAACTGGAGAGGAGGATTACTCATGAATTAGCATAATATTAGGCAAGATTTATGCTTATAGTAACTTAGAAGATAGGAAGGAACCCAGTGAACTTGCTGTTTGGGCTAAATTTCCAGAAAGAATGTTAAAGATGCTGATTGACATCTATTAGTCCACTTTAATGTGTCACAAGAGAAATATAATCTTAAGAAAGTTTTAAAGTTTTTAATGCAAATTTATAGGAAATATAGAGGATCTGAGAAAGTCTCCTCAACTGGTAAAAGACTCAAAGTTCTAAAAGTGAATCAGGTAAAACATATTCAGGGTGCTAGCTATAAACTGTGGATTCAGGGTCAAGATCAAATCAAAACTGAGGCTGAAAGATTAATGCAATACCTGGAAAATCCTCTTTCATCTAGTCAAAGCGACTTTTAAAAATCATAAGTTCACTGCTCCATAATACTTTAACTCACACAACCCAATGTAGAGAAGGTCTATTTTAAAATATTTGTAGATGTTTATCTAATGGATTCAATAATAATTTGGTAAGCAGAAAACTATAATGTTTCCAAGAATATGGGACCCTGGCAATATGTTGCTGTGTGGATTTCAGAATTGCTATAGGCAAGAGACTGCTATACGCCTCTCACTCTTCCTTTGTCTTGATGCATCTATTGTTTTTTTTCCACTTCCTGTCTCACTTTTTCTATATTGGGGGTCAGCTAACATGCATTTTAATTCACTGTTTTCTTGTCTGGGGAAATTACACCTGAGTTGCTAAACAACAACAACAATAAAATGCTCCTAAGAATTTTTAGCCACATCTGACCTAGTTTTAGATGGTATCCTGGACTTTGAGGTAATGCTACAAAACTATGACATTGTTGAGGATGGTGTTGAGTGCATTTTTCATATGAAAGGAAGGTAAATTGTTGTGGATAGAGGATAAGATGTGGTAGATTGTCTCCAAACATGTCCATGAAAATTCTTCCTTTACCTTACTTGCATGCTATTCTTTTCATAATGGAAGCTAGACTGTACCTTCTTATCTAGAACCTGGGATAGTCTGTGAGGCAGAATTCCCACTGTGCCAGTTCTATGCTTAAGCCTTCAGTGGTAGTTATATTTTTGTTTCATTAGTACCCTGTAACAAAGTCCCAGTTATCATGTTAGAGATGGATATGTAGCAAGACCCTAGAGAATAAACTCATGTGGAGAGTGTAGAACTAAGGCACCCCATGTGACAATCAGCATCAAGGACAACTATGAGAAAGTAACCTTTGTGGGTCTTATGGATCAGATTAAGCCTCATCTACATACAATCCATGGCTGAATTCAGCCAACATTAAAAAGAACAAATTAACTACTCAATCAATACGATCATTACAAATAATATTATTATACAACACAAAGTTATAGGGTGGTTTGTTACATAGCCTTAGGTAACTGAGGAGAGTAGAAATGTAAAACTCTTTATGTAGCAGAAAAAAAATCTATCTACATAAGGAAGCATTACAAATTTCCCTGCTATTTATGGAATTAATTTGTCTAAAATATACTCCTTTTAGAAAGTACACATATTCCTTTTGGCAAAATTAATTTGTGCCACTTAAAAATCTTTGGAGTATATGAAATAATAGTTGAGATACTTAGTCAAGAAAGTATACTGTAGACATAATAATTTTAAAAACCTTCTAGGAGGCATATGTCATAAAGATGATGAAGTAAGATTTTTTTCCAGTGCTCGACCCACCACAGAAACATGAGTTTGAGCAACTATCCACTCATGAACATACCTTCACAAGAGCTAAGGGAAGCAGGTGAGAGATCACAGTACCTGGTTGTAGCATAATAAAAAAAAAGATGCATTGAAGATGGTAGTGAAGACAGTTTCTATTACCTCATCAACTAACAATATTTCTCAAGGAACTACAAAAATAAAAACTAATACCAAACTTAGCAGAAGGATAGAAATAAATATCAGAGCAGAAATAAATTCCATTGTTTTCTAGTCTATTTAATTTATCAATGAATTTTTCAGTGAATTTATCAATGAAATTATCAATGAAACTATGAGCTGTTTTTTAAAAATATGAACAAAATTTACAAACTTTTATACAGACTGAGAAAAACTCTTAATCAACCCAGAAACAATATCAAGAGATGAGTATTCTGCACAACAAACCTTACTAAATAACTCTCAACTTCTATTAGTTTTCCCCATACTTGTCTTCCCACAATTTATCATGCCCAGTTGTTCAAAATCTCTTGAGTGTGAGTTGATTTTTTTTTGAAGTAAGATAGCTTCAAGTAGCAAAGCTACTATTAACAAATTCTGTGGAATCCTCAAGTCCCGATAGGGGCTACCAATCCCAAAATAGAAGTCACCACAGAGGGTACATCCTACATACTCTGCTGCTTTCACCACATCTTACTGAATTATGACAGGGCCCCCAATCTTGAAGAAATAGGGGGTTTCCTCTGACTCTGATACAATATGCTCTGTGCCCAAACTCATGAATCACAACCAAAGAATCTATAGGGAGAGTACATTATGGTGTTCAGTTGGAAATAAATTCAACAATAAATGTCTAATACTCCAAATCACACTGGCAGAAGAAAGTCACCTACCAAGAAAGACACCACCTAAAATGGAAGATGTGCCCCCCGCCAATAGTTGCACGATTCTGTACATAAAGACAGAATACATACAAAGAAAACAACATAATATGTCACCTCTGGAAGTTAATAACTCCATACAAACAAATTCCAAATATATCAACATGTATGAAATGATGGACAAATAATTCAAAAGAATGACTTTTTAAAAGTTTAATGAAATACCAAATAATACAAATCAACAATTGAATACATTGAGGAAGACAATGTGGGTATGAATCAGAAATTCAATAGAGAGAGATATTGAAAAAGAACCAAAGAGAAATATAGGAAATGAAAAACTCAAGTCAGATAAAAACTGAGTTGAAAGACTTGACAAAATACTATATCAGCCAGAAGAAATAATATCAGAGCATGAAAATAACTCTGACAAAATAGTAAATTCAGATAGCAATAAAGTGAAAAGAACATATATAGTATCTGGGATACAATTGAAAGATCACATATCTGCATAATTGACACACCACAACAGTACACCTACATGCTGAGGGCATAGAGAAATTATTCAGGGAAATAATAATAGAAATTATCCCAAATCTTGGGAAAGACATTATATTAAAACATCCAAGTGTAGGATGCATTTAGAATCCCAAGTAGACATGACCAGAAAAGAACATCTGCATAACATATTAGGTAAATTTCCAAAAGAATAGAGCAAAGAGACTTGCAAATTAGAAGCACCAAGTCAGATTAAAAGCAAACCCATTACACTAATAGCATATTTCTTAGCAGAAACTCTAGTACAAAACAGACAATTGTCAACCAATATCACTATACACAACAAGGTTCTTTTTCAGAATCAAAGTAGAAATGAAGACTTCCCAAGAAAAGTATAAACACAGATAATTCATGCCCACCAGACCAACATTACAGAATATGCTTAAGGAATCTTATAACCAGAAGAGGAAGAAAGATAAATACAATCATGAGAGCACATAAGAAAATAAATCCTACTAGAAGAGAGACAGGTAAATGAAAAGTAAAATGTAATCAAACACTATCAATATAGCAAACCATTAAACTTCTAAGATGGATAAGAAAAGAATAAACATATGTGGAATATTTAAAACAACCACAACAAATCAAGAAAGTATCAGGGACAAGCATATACCTTTCAATAATAACTCTGAATGTAAATTACTTAGCTCTCCAATTAAAAGGCACAAATTGGCTTAACAGATTAAAAAAGAAGTCCAAACAAAGTTCTTCCTGCAGGAAACTCACCTCACCAGAAAATATATACACAGACTGAAAGTGAAAGGTTGGAAAATGATATTATATAAACGGAATATGAAAGCAAGCAGGGGTATCTGACGAAATAGACTTCAAAACAAAATCAGTTAGAATAAACAAAAATCATTATAAATTGATTAAAGGACCGATGTATCATGAAGATTTGTCACTATAAATATACATGCTTTGAACATCAGAGTGCCCAATTTTATAAAAAATACTCCCAGATATAAAGGAAGAGGGAGAAATCAACAAAATAAAGTGGGTGATTTCAATACCTACTCTCACCAGTAGATAGATTATCCAGACAAAAATCAACAAGGAGGCATCAGTTAAATCCATTTGATCTGTGTTATAATTTAACAGACATCTACAGAATATTCTATCCAAAAGCTGCATAATACACTTTCTTTTCTTCAGCACATTGGATTTTTTCCATAATGCAGGATACATAAGGCCACAAAGCAAAAATTAACAATTTTTTAAAATGAAATAACTTAATTGTAGCTTATTGGATAACAATGGAATGAAACCAGGAATCAACAGCAAAAGAAACTACAGAAATTACACAATCACATGAAGATTGAACAACATGTTATTGAATGAATAGTGGCTTATTAAAGAAGTCAGAAGTAAAATGAAAAAAAAAATAATTGAATCAAAAATAGAAACATAGCATACCACACACATGGGATATAGCAAAAGCAATACAAAGGGAAATGTTTATAGCAATGGGTGTTTACCTCAAAAAAATAGAGCTCAGATAAATAACTTAATGATCTATTTCAAGGTTAAGAAAAACAAGACCAAACCAAAGATCAGTAGAAGAAATAATAAAAATCAGTACAAAAATAAATGAAATAGAGACTTAAAAGAGCAAAAAATAATTAAAATGATCAATGAAACAAAGAGTTTGTTCTATGGAAAGATAAACACAATTGACAAACTTTTAGCTAAACTAACCAAAAGAAAGGCAGTATCCAAATAAGTAAAGTTAGACATGAAAAAGGAGACATTATAATAGATAACACTGAAATTTGAAGGATTATTGAGTATTTTGAGAAAGTATAGGCCAGTAAGTTGGAATATCTAGAAGAAATTGACAAATTACTAAATATATGACCTACCAAAATTGAACCCCTAATTTGACCAAAATTTCTATTACTGATTCAATTACCAAAATTCCAACAAAGAAAAGCTCAGGATTGGTTGGATTCCCTATTGAATTTTACTGAAGTTTTAAATAAGAACTAACATCAACGATACTAAAGTATTCCATAAAATAGAAAGGGAAATAACTCTTCCGAACTCATTCTACAAAGCCAGTATTATCCTGCAACCAAAACCTGACAAGGATACACGCCCCCCCCCCAAAAAAATGGAGGAACAAAGGGAAAAAGAGAAGAAGAGAAAGAAAACAAAAAACTAAAAATCAATATTCCTAATGGACATAGATGCAAAATCCTCAACAATTACATGTTACTTGGAAACCAAGTTCAATAGCACATTGACAAGATCATTTATTAAAATCAAGATGGTTTCATTCCAGTGATGCAAGTTTGATTCAACATGTACAAATCAATAAATGTTACAGAACTCATAAAGAGAGACAAGGATAAAAAACATGATCATGTCAAAAAATGCCATAAGAGACCCTAATAAAACTCGAGATTCCTTCATGATAAAATCCCTGAAAATATGGTATAGAAGGATCATATCTCAATGTAATAAAAGGCTATATATGACAAATACATAGCCAACATTATGCAGAATAGGAAAAAAACTGAAAACATATCCATTAAGATCAGGTACAAGACAAGTGTGTCCATTCTCACCTCTCTTATTCAATATAGTAGTAGAAATTCTAGTTACAGCAATTGAGTAAGAAAAAGAAATGTGATCCAGCAATCCCATTACCACATATATATTTAAAAGGTGTGAAATCAGCATGTTAAATGATATCTATACCTTCAGTTTCACTGCAGCAGTATTCACAATATCGAAGACATTGGAACCAACCTAAATGTCTATTAGTGAATGAATTAATAAAGAAAATGTTGCATACACACACAATAAAATACTATATTCAGTCTTTTTTTTAAAGAGAGAGAGGGAATTTTAATATTTATTTTTTAGTTTTTGGTGGACACAACATCTTTGTATCTGGTGCTGAGGATCAAACCCGGGCCACAAGCACGCCAGTTGAGTGCACTACCGCTTGAGCCACATCCCCAGCCCTATATTCAGTCTTAAAAACAAAGAAAATTCTGTCATTTGTAATAACATGGATGAACCTAGGAGACAAAATGCTAAGTGGAATAATCCAGGCACAGAAAGAAAAACACTTCATGATTTCATTTTGATGTGAAGCATTCAAAAGTAAAACTCACAGAAATAGACAGTAAAATGTTCATTACTAGAGGATGGGAGTTGGGGATTGGGGGTATTGAGGACATGTTGGTCAAAGAACTTAACATTTTAGTTAGGAGAAATAAGCTTTAGAGATCTTTTTTATGTTATGGGGACTACAGTTAATTAAAAACATATAATTGAAAGTAGCTAAGAGTATATTTTAAGTGTTCTTACCACAAAATATGTGTGTGAGGCAATGCATGTGTTAAGTAGCTTGATTTAGTCATTCATAATACCTACATGTATTAAAACATCATGTTGTGCACCATAAATATAGACATTTTTTCTTGCCAGTTAAAACCAGCCAATTAATTAAAACCTAAATTTTAGTTAAAATTCTTAGCAATATATAAATTGTCATTTTTTTACTTCCTCTGACATAATTTTAAAAATCTGTGCATATTATAGTCTTTGTAGAAGCAATCAGCTGGTATTGTATCAAAATGCTACACTAAGAATTAGCTAACATCTGAAGAATGTCATACTTTGCAATGCACATTGACTACTGAATTAGTTACAATACATGTGATCTTAATATTTAATATATTCTTTTGAATTTTTTATTGGTGCATTATAATTATACATAATAGTGGGATTCGTTATGTCATATTTGTACATGCCCATAACATAATCTGCTCATGTTCCTTTACCAGTACCTTCTCTTTCCCTTTCCTCTTCCCTCCCCTAATCTACATGATCTACTGATTTCCCTCTGATAATTATTATTATTAATATAATTAGTGCATTATTAATATGCTTTTAATTTTTTTCTACGCCTCACCAGTGTAAGTTCCTAAAGGAGAGGCCCATTTCCTCAATTTATCTCTTCTTCTTAGCATTCTAGAAACACAATAAATAGGTTGTCAATAAAAATAATCACCATTCAATAGTCATTTACTGATCACCTCACACAATGTGAGATGCAATGAGCAGGCACAATTCCAGCCTTGAAAGGCTAACAACAGCAGACAAAATAGAAGCAAATTTTCTTCCTCTGGAGTGAAGACAGAAAACAATCTTGTGCCCAAGATACCATATCATTACCAATCAGAGGTCTGCTGTTACTGAGGAAAGGCTAGGAAACTTCTATACAAGATCAAAAGGCAGAGTTTGCCTTCCACAGGGACAAGGGACATGAATGCTAAGTCCTAACCATAAGTCACAAATTCACAGGGTCTTTCAAGGTTTAAGGCTAAACCAGGACAAGAGTGAAACTCTCCTGCTCTACCTTGGATAAGAACCAAGTGATAAATAACAGAAATCTACTTTTGGGATAGGGTCAATAGATTGGAGATTATATGATGCAAAAATGCAGAAAAGACTAAAAGATTTTCACAGAAAATCCCTTCAGTCCCATGGCCTTCCATCTAAACACAAAATAAAAGCAGCTCTTTGTCAGAGAAGTTTGAAGCCTGTGATCTACTGAAGGTAAAGCTAACAAAAAATGAAACTGAAAACTAGTTCAATTCCTAAGCTGTCAGTTCAATTTCCCATACTAACTACCTTAAAGAAGTGTGTCTGTTTGCAAATATGAATACTATTTGCCTTGGTGTTTATTGCTAATATTGTATCTAGTGGTCAATTAAAAATTACCAGACATACAAAAACAACCTAACATAAAAATTAAAGAAATTAACAAATGATGGAGCCATTAGAAAAGGACTTTAAAATTCAACTCTCATATCTTGTTAAAGATCTAGTGAAAAAATTAGAAAATATGAATGAAAAGGAACACATGGTAAATTTCAGTGAAAAAGGGAAACTCTAAGGAAAAGCCAAACCAAAATGTTTGAAATAAGTATTCCCATAATGTACTTACCAGAAGACTGCACACTTTTGAGAAAAGACTTAGTGAACCAGAAGATAAATTAATATAAGTGATCTAAACTGAAATATGTAGAGAAAAAATAGTTGGGGGGGGGGACAAAAGAAGCTTCCAAGAACTATGGAACAATATCAAATGGTGTAACATATAGTCCTAGAGAAAAGAGAAGGAGAAGAGAGGAGAGGGAGGAAAGAATAGGAAAAGAGAAAGGGCAAAATATATAGTTGAAGAAATAATGCCTGAGAATTTGTAAGGGATATAATGAAATATATAAAAGAATCCAAGAAACTCAGAGAACTCCAAGTATAATAAATATCAATGAAAATACAACTAGACTTCATAGTTAAACAAATTAAAAACAAAGATAAAAAGGAAATCTGGACAAAAGCCAGGGGGGAAATATACATTACATACAGAGTAACAGAGGAAAGGGAACCATGAAATAAGACAATGTGATGCCTTTAAAATACTAAAAAAAAAAAAAAAAAACTATCAATCCAGAATTCTATGCCCAAATAATGTCTTCAAAGTAAAATTAAATAAAACCTTTTTTGTTAAATAAAAGTGGAGAGAATTTGTTGACTAGGCTTACTCTATAAGAAATATTAAAATAAATTCTACAGATAGAATAAATATGATGACAAATAAAAACTTGAGTGTATACAAGGACATAAAGAACATCAAAAATTGTAAAAATGAAGGTAAATTTTTACATATGGGTTTTTCTTATATGTGATCAGAGATCCCAAAAACATTTATGTTGATAATTTTACTTTATTTAGGGAAGTCTCCAATAAGAAAAGAATATATAAAATGTAGTAAAGATTTATCCACAATACTTTCTTATTACTTATAGAAATAAAAAATAGAAGCTATTTAAATATCCTATAATGTAGAAATTGTTAAGCAAGTTATAGTACAATCTTCCTTCACAATCAATTTGAAGGTTTATACCAATGTTGATCATGAGGAATTTTAATGACAAAGGAAAATGTTTCTAACTTAATATTAACCAAAAATAAACAGGAATATAATTTTATATAAAATATGGTTTTATCCATATGTGAGACTATACATAGAAGTAGTTGAATGCAATATAAATAGTGGTATTTTTAAATTTGTCTTCTTTAACATTTTCATAGCTTTGTAGTAATGTATTACTTTTGCTATCATACAAAACATTTAATTGAATAGATTACTTTGCCCTTCCAAATACAAAGATAACACTCTAAATAACAAAATCTTTCATATGTTTTTATATATGTAAGCTCTGTTTGTTCTTTTTTATTGGCTCTCTTTACTTATACATGAAAATAGAGTCCATTTTGATATAATTATACAGAAATGGAATATATCTTATTCTAGTAAGGACCCTAGTCTTATGGATATACACAATGCTGAAATTCACTGTGGTGTATTCACATATGTACATAATAAAGTTATGTCAGATTCATTTCACTGCTTTTCCTTTTCCTGTCTCCTCTCCCTTCCCTTCATTGCCCTTTGTCTAATCCAATGAACTTCTATTTTTCCCCTTCCCCTCTTATTGTGAGTTAGCTTCCACTTATCAGAGAAAGCATTGAATCTTTGGTTTTGGGGGATTGGCTGATTTCACTTAGCATGATAGCCTCTAATACATCAATTTACTGGTGGATGTTATAGAGTCATTCTTTATGGCTGAACAGTACTCCATTGTGTATATATACCACAATTTTTTTACCCATTCATCTGTTGAAAATCTTCTTCACATCACAGGAAACAATCAAGAGCATGAAGAAGAGCCTACAGAATGGGAGAAGATATTTGCCACCTGCACCTCAGATAGGTGTTAATTTCCAGAATATACAAAGAAGCCAAAAAAACTTAACACCAAAGAAGCAAATATTTGCCAATCAATAATTTGGCAAAGGAACTAAACAGACACTTCTCAAAAGAAGAAATAGTCAACAAATATATGAAAAAATGTTCAATATCTGTAGCAATGAGATAAATGCAAATTAAAACTGCACTGAGATTTCATCTCACTCCAGCCAGAATGACAATTATCAAGAATTTAAGTAACAATAAAGGTTGGTGAGGATGTGGTTCATAAATGACATCTTCTTGCTGAATTCTCACATGGCAGAAGGGAGAGGGAGCTCTCTGGAATCTTTTTTATAATGGCACTAATGTCATTCATGAGAGTTCTTCCTTCATGAACTTCCAAAGGCCCAACATCCTAATACCATTACCTTTAGAATTAGAATTTTAGCTTATAAATTTAGGGGAGAAACAAACATTTGGTTTGTAGAAATATCAATGAGAAACTCAAGTGGGAGGAAAGACTGAGGAAACAACTGGCTTTTTGCCACCTCCAGGCTTGATAATTTGCTAGGAAGACCCATAGGAGTCAGAATATAGTTGTACTCATGGCTAATATTTATCATAGTGAAAGGACACGCTGCAACATCAACAGAAGGCAAAGCTGCATGGGGCCAAGTAAGGAGGAAATCAGTCACAAGCTTCTAAGAGTTCTTTATCAGTGGAATCACACAGGATGCACTTAATTCCCTCAGCAATAAGTTGAGCTATAGCAACCTGTGAGATATCTACCAGGAAAGTTCGTTAGAGACCCAGAAGCCAAGGTCTTTATTGGAGATTGGTCACACAGAAAACCTCTGCCTTGTTTACAGCAAAATTCCAGACTCCCGGGAGGAAAGCAAATCGGGGGTTCTACGTAAGTTAGTTTGCACAAATAGTTTAGGCACAACAAGGCTCTCTTATCAGGAAGGTAGCAGGAATATAACCAAAATCAAAATTCCTGGATGTGAATCTAAGGCCAACCTTGTGAACAGGCCATTTTAAGTATAGCAGTAATAGACTGCCATGCTGATTCTTTTCCACATAGTAAAAAACTCCAATTTCTTCAAGATCTGGGGGAAAGAAGAAAGTATTTTCACTGGGGAAATTATTTTTTGCTGAATCTGAATATTTTTCTTTACAAATTATGTTCATTGTTGATATTATAACGGTGTATCTCCACAGTGGACTTCAACATAAACAGACATATGGATTACATTGCAAGCACATCAATGTTAGGCATTTCTGATAGTAGTAAACATGTTAGTAAGAAATCAAATTTTATTTAAGGATGCATATTAGCAACTATTCATTTTCAGTCACAATTAATACTAAATAAAATGAGACATCAAACATTTAACAAATAATCAAATTTAATACTATTGGAGAGAATTTGGGGTGAGGAGTGTTATCAAGACCCTTTTTAAGCATAAAGTATAGGAACTGAGGCAAAAGCATTGAGTAAAGGAGCTCCTCATGGCATTCTTCAAAATGTCAATCTACTATGGGAATTGATCCCTACTCCTTCAGACAGAGATACTCAAACAAGAAAATAGCTATTTTTGAATGTAACTCCAAAAGAACATCACAATTGCCTCAAAAGATAACCCTAGGTTAAGGAGAAGTCTGTTGATGCAAACACCGTTATTTTTTAGTAGTGTACATTGACATTATAATATATTCTCAAGTGCCTCCTTCCAAATATCCTTGAATGTACCATGAAAGGAGCTCTGACATTAGTGGACAAATGAAAAATGCATAAGTCTTAACAGGAGGCCAACCTAGAATCACTTATATGTCACCCAATAACTGTATGATTCAAGCCAAGCTTCTTAGTCTCTCAGAACCTTAGTTTCCTCCACTACAAAATGTATATAATAGCAACAAACTCAGGGGTTCATATAAATATTATAATATTCCTAGTAAATTACATATTGTAGTAGAAGTACTATAAAATGTAGATAGTAATATTCTTTATAGCTTTATCCTTAAGATATTGCATCATAGTTCTCTACACGAGCCATTCTTTAGAGGAGAGTAAAACAGAAGTCCCTGTGATATAACTAGAAACAAAACCTCTGTTAATTTGTTATACTAGGCATCTGTACTTTATGCAACTACATTAAGAGTGGAGAGGGATTATTTTTTTAAAAAAGAGTTTAGTGCACTACAAATTTTTCTTAATAAAATCCAGGAAACTGCAGATTCTGTTTTCTCTTGTTTAATACAGAAGCTTGAAGTAAAAGATTTTTCAAGAAAAATCTAATAAACAGGCAAAGGTAGAGAACTCCAATCCCACTGCTCATTTACATTCCCCAATTTCTGATTGAATCCCTCACCAGGAGTCCCATAAATCTCTTTGCAATGGGGGCTTCCTGTTGAGCACACTGTGTGACAAAATTAGAGAGGATGATTGCACATCAACATTAAAACAACGTGAAGTGTAGATCTTGAACTCAACCAGGAAAAGGGGATTTTTGAGAAGGTGATATTTTTTGAAGCACTGAGCCTGTTTGTGGATATTAAAATGATTTCACAGCAGCTGTTAAAAATCTTGTTTCATTTGGTGGGGGTGGTGAATTACAAAATTAAAGAGATTCTAAAATGAGTAAGCTTATTCCTTATAGCCCCTACCACTCAGAATGAGGAAAGGAAAAGAAACATCATGTGAAAGAATATTTCTGCACCTAATATAAATAACAATAATGAGAATGAGATGCTATAAAATGAGACAGATTCCATATCAAACACAGCCAAAGGACAGATATTTACATCTCACATTGTACCTGTTGGATACAGTTCTTTTTTTGCACAGTACTAAAAGGTCCTCAGTGGCCCAAAATGGTCCTCAGTTTTTCTGTGTGCCCTACATCTCTGACATTCAGGGAAAGGGATAAAAGGGGTAGTGAAAGTGGTCATAATTTTAATTTAGTCACATGACAGTCATTTCTTCCCAGTGAGACTTAACTAAAATTAAGCCACTTTTTTTATTGGACACGTTAAGGAACCATCACCTAGGTGTTTTATCAAAAGGTAGTAGATGGAAGAAGGTCCACTGTTAATCTCTAGGTCAACAATAACATTTTGTCACCCCTTACCATAAGTAAGCAATTAGTTTTTCTATGGTTTTCCTCTCTCTACTGTTGCTTTCAGGAAAAAAGTCTTTATGTCTGCTTTTGACATTTGTAGATATATTATTTTGAATTTGGCTTTTAAATTGGTCTTACCTGACTTGTAACAACAACCTCAATTAGCACTTAACTGTTAATATGAAGGTCAGTAAATCCCTTAAAATGAAGAATGCTTTGAAAAAGCAGATGGTTTTTAGAGAAATTGGGGCTTCAAAGTGAGAATGAAATAATTTTGAGTCCCACCTCTGTCACCAGTAAGCTGCATGAATTTATCCTGTCACTTCTCTATTAAATACAATTGTTCATCTGAAAAACAAAGATGTAATTTTCTAGAGGTATGAAGAGGCTTACCTGAGATGTGACAGTTGTAACATACTCAGTATAATTCCAAACACGAAGTAGGAATCCAATTAGTGGCCACTATTGAATAGTGAATATTCATTTTTCCCAAGGGTGAAAAGAGTGAGAAGGCAAAAAATTTTAAATAAAAAGGTACTGTTGGAACTTGACCTCACAAATGGCTTATATATGCAGCCTGCCAATCAATAATGTTAATTTTCTTGAAAATTGTGTTTGTTCCTGACTCTCCCTCCCCCTCCTCCATTAAAATTTTAATGACAGGTTCAAGATTTGTTGGTTTCTATTTGTAATTCTATAGAAACATTCTCTGGTGACCAATACAGTTAAGTTTAAGAATAATGTAGAGAACTGAAAGTTGTTCACCAAACCTCTTTCCTCTTCTTCCAAAGCAACTAACTAGAATTAACTTTTTTCCAGCCTCCCATGACACCATGTGACTGAGTTTTAGGCAATGGAGTAAGAACAGAATTAATATACACAACCTCCTACCTCCTGCATTGCCTATAAGAAACCCCCAAAGCACTATCCTCCATGTTCTTTCCTCATTTCCTGTCTTGATGGATACGAACAAAGGAAACTTGGAAGCAATGTCAACTGCCTGCTGACTAGAAAGACCATATTGGACTATTTTGTGAACAAGAAAAAATTCTCATATTATAATTTGAGGGTTCATTTGTCACAGCAGTTTGCTTTATTCCAACCAGTGCAAATGACAAAAAATCTTTTTTTCTTCAACTTCTGCCCATAATATTACTCTTTCGTTCTATGTCATTGGTTCTCAACTAAGGGCAATTTTGCCTCTTAAAGGATGTTTGGTAATGTCCATAAATATGTTTAGTTATCAAATCAGGAATTGATGCTGGCATTCAGTGGGTAGAAGCCAGGGATATGGCTAAATAGCCTACAAAATACATAAAAGCCCCCTCCCATGACAAGTAATTATTCAGCTTGAAATACCAATAGTCTCAGTTAAGAAACACAGCTCCAAGCTTAGGCCATGCTACCCTACTCAACAAGCCATCTGTAGTTCTACAAATGGTCTGTCCTTCCTCTTTTCTAAGCTGTCCTGTATTCATAAATAATGAACAAATTGGTTTTATTTTTGCTTTCCTATAGCAAAATGAAAATTTGTACCAGGATATGGCTTGTTTCCCAGCCTCTATGCAATCCCCCTCAGTTCACAGCTGTCACACACTTGTGTGAACTCCATGGGAAAGTAGAAGGCTTGTCTTCTGTTTGTCACTATATCCTCTGACCCCAGAACAATGCCTGGTACATATGAGGAACTGAATTAATTTGACTGAATAATCACATTTTAGAAATAACAAGAAGTGGAGGGAACAGGAATATCCAGTGCATATTTTTTCCATTTCAAGGGGCAACTAGTCAGATCTTACAATTGTTGCGTCAGGAAGGAAACCTGGGTTTCGTATAAAATCTTCCAATTTGAAAATATTGTTATCAGTTTTAAAAACACTGTACAAGTACTGCTGTTTAATCCAAGCAATATACATCTGTGAGAGCCATTTGGCTCTAGATCTTTCACCTTACATCAAATTGTTATTCTTACTAATAGCAGTGGCAAGCATCATTGGGCTTTTACTTGGCAAGAATTGTATCAGTTCACTTTTGTGAAATAAAAACCACCTCAATGGCTTAAAATATCAATTTTAAATCTATCTCAAAATTTGTTTGGCAGAAAGGCTGGGTTTATATGGGTATTTCTGGTCTTGGCTGACTCCCTTATCTATCTATGGTCTCCTTGTAGTCATCTAAGTGGTTATTCTCTGGTGGGTTGTCTGGCTATTTTCTGGACATTTGGGGAGACTGAGTCACAAGCTTGTCTGTCTTCAGCAGTTTTATCTGAGATTGTTTATATGGCAGTGGCAGTGATCCAAGAAGAAGTGTGGGGTCTCTTGAGGCCTTGGTGATGAACACTTCTATTGTATCCTACTGTTCAAAGCAAAGAATAAGACCAGCCCAAACTCAACAGGTGAAGAAAGAGACTTCACCTAGATACAAGAAACTACAAAGTTATATTGTAATGGGGTGTGGATACAGAGAAAGGGATCATTGAAGTCATCTATGAATAAACTCTACAACAGATGCTATTTAATTGATTTACATTGATAATGTCATTTAATCTTTATCATACTTGAGAGAGGCAAATTGGTTTAGAACAGAATACCATAGAATGGGTGACTTATTACAGAAATTTCTTTCTCACAATTCCAGAAGCTGTGAGTTCAAGACCAGAGTGCCAGCATGGTCCAGTTCTGGTGAAGGCCCTTTTCTGGTTTTCAGGTGCTGACTTCTTCCTGTGCCCTCACATGGTAGACAGAGAGCAAGCTAGCCCTATACCTCTTCTAATACGTCACTAATTCCATTCATAAGGGTTTTATCCTTATTACCTGTTTCAGTCAGATTTTTCACTACTGTGACCAAAAGACCTGACCAGAACAATTACAGGAGGAAAAGTTTATTTGGGGTCTCATTGTTTCAAAGGTCTCAGTCCACAGATGGCCAACCCCATTCCTCAGGGCCTGAGGTGACGCAGGGCATCATGGTGGAAAAGTGTGATAGAGGAAAATGAGTCAGGACATCACATCATGAAGCAGAGAGCTTCACTTGCCAAGAACAAAATATATACCCAAAGGCATGCCTCCAGTGACCACCTCTTCCATTCACCTTACCTGTCCACAGTTATCATCCAGTTAATCCCTTTCAGTGAATTAACACACCGATTAGGTTAAGGCTCTCATAACCCAATCATTTCGCCTCTAAACCCTTTTGCATTGACTCACATATGAGCTTTTAGGGGATACCTTTTATCTAAACTATAACATTCCTAATTGTTTATCAAGGTCTGTATCTCCAAATAATGACATTGGAGATTTGACTTTGACATGGATATGGGAGTAGGGGATCCAAACATTCAGCATATACTTCAAATGTTATTTTATACATTTCAAAGATGAGAAAACTGAGGCTTAAAATGTTAAGTGACTTCTCAAGTACTCAGCTGAGTCTTAAGCACAGATAAAAGGACATGAAAATCATTATCCAGTTTCTTGGAAGCCTAGGCCCCTTCTGTACTCTTCTCCTACTCTGCTGCCACCATCTCATACCCCACCCCATTGTCAAGGAACAAAATTAAGGTTCTGCTTATCGGCCTAGAGAGTGAACCAATGCCTGGATTTCAGGAGGTTGCTGGTACTGGATTCCTCTTCACTGTACAAATCTTTCAGCCCCTTTCTTCCTCTGTGGTCTTCATGTCAGGCAGGAACTACCATCTGTCAGTTCTGGGGCTCACCTCTCAGTGTACTTATTTCTGGAGTACTCACCACAGCCCACTGGGTACCTCTAGTTTCATGTCTCAAACCCTCACTATGCTCCTTTTCTCTGTAGCTGACCAGTAAATATACAATTCTTTCCAAAACACAGCCAAATTTAGCTCCCATTGAAGTGTCTGGGGCAAATGCCTATAAAATATTTCTAAAAGGGGCCTCTATTTCCTGCCTAGAGATTTGGGAAACCCTATCCCAACCATAGTCTATGTATTAGAGGCTAAAAATTCCAAATGCTCTTAGAGGCTACAAGTATTTTTGATGAATGCCTAGGCTACTAGTTTCATGAATCCTGGGCTGTTGAATGCTAACCCTGCTTATGTTGTAAAAGCATGACTGGTTTGCAAACTGCTGGGGACAAATGCCTTGTTTTTCTTCTGGCTTGGTTTTGAATAGAGAGTAGGAGTTTGGGCGGGACAGAGGGGGAGTTGAACTAGAACAGGCATTGTTGTGCAAGACTGTAGATGCCCCTACACGAAGTCTGAAACAAAAACCAGAGCCTCATTCGGCAAACAGCTTTTAGGATGAGTCATGGTGAGGGAAGTGGGGCTGGGTGTCCACTCTTTGTGCTGCCTGGGATCATGGCAAATATTTAAATGGTTGGGAAAGTAGAGTGGGTGGGAGAAAAAGGGTGGGGGAGAGGGAAAGGGAGAGGGAGAGGGGGGAGAGAGAAGTTACTGAAGGTTAGAGACCACACCAGATTTAAAGGAAGAAATAAGGGTGACCCTCCATTTAACATTATTAATTTTAACCCTGATAAATTACTTTCTTTGGTTTTAGAAAGCTCTTTAAAAACTAGACATTGGAAAGCTATAGGAAGCTTAAACTGGAAAGCTCAGTATTTCTCAGCCTTGGCTCCATGTTAGAATCACTTGGGAAGTAAGAACCCTAATGCCCACATTGATTTTTACACCAATCACATCAGAGTTTGTGGGAGTTGATACTAGGCATTAGTATTTTTCTAAAGCATCCCAAGTGATTTGGTGTGTAACCAAAGTTGAGAACTACTGCTGTAAGTAAAACAGAACAAATGGTTGCTATGTGAACAGACCCATACCAAGTATGAAAACCACAGAGTGAGAGGTCAGAATCCTCATAAAAAGGAGAAGAATGTTGCCAAATGCAATCTATTCCCTTTCTAACAAACTGTTCAGTTTAGTTTAATATTTTAGGCTACTTTAAAATTAAAAATGCTGAGACTGGTTTGTGTTCACTCTACTCCAGGCATATGATACACATGCAGTCATAACTTTGTTTTGTGTCCCTAGACTTACTGTTTCAGCTTCTGCTTTCAATATCTAATCTGTTAGAGAAAAAAAAGGAAAAGGAAACAAAAGTTCGAAAGCAGTTTACTATCTTGTTAGTAGGTCTTATAAAATATCCCAGTTTTGATGGGGCCTATATGTAAAATAGCTAGTACCCCTTCCAGTACTTTCCTGGTTAATTCTGAAGTTTGACCTGTATCTAAAATAAATGAATTGATGAATTATCCTGGAAATAACTCCACCATTCATTAGAGGAAATAGCAACTACATATATTTTTTCTTTCTTTCAAGAGGACACAGCACATATGGGCATGCTTCATCTGATATCTGTTTCTTTTTAATCCAGATGTAATCTAACTACAGTAGGATCTAGACTCAGCCCGTGGATTCATTCAGCAGTGTTTTTAATATTAATAATACTATACAAACTTAGCTAAAAAGTATCTTGTTCTTCCTTCAAAGGAAGAACATGACAGATGTTACAACTAGTTGCATTTATTATCATTATCAAAATGATGGTAATGATCCACTCAACCCATTTTTGTCACAGGTAAAAAGAAAAGTTAGAATTCTGTGGCTAACAAGAAATTTGAGTATGATTCAAATATTGGATCCTATAGGAGAATTTCTGACTGCAATAGCAGTACTTATCTATCTGTATTATATCTATACCTCTATTTTAATATATTTTATAATTATATATATGCATTTTATAATTTTAATTTCCCTCCTCTGCTGGCTTGGAAGTTATACATTTTTATCTCCATCCTTTAACAGATAATTCCCCTCCTCTATTGGCTTGGAAGTTATACATTTTTATCTTCATCCCTTAACAGTTTAACATACATAATTAACAAAAACTAAATTTAATATCTCCTTCAATAACATGAACAATTTTATTCCATTGAACTTCTCTCCTTTTTTATTTTTGTGTGTGTCTGTCTATCTGTGTGTCTGGGTGTGTTATGGTGATGGACCCCAGGGGCTTCATGCTTGTTAAGCATGCGATCTACCACTGAGCTACATACCCAGCCCTCAACTCTTCTCTTCTTACATGTTATTTTCACCAGAATTTTAGTTCTGTCTTATTTTAATTCCCAAACTAAATCCATTAATTGGTTTTATACCATAAAATTTTAATTTGTTTTCATTCATTATGAGTATTATCCATATAGATGGCTTATGGAGTCCAAGAAACCTATAACATTTCTTGGGGAAAATAGCTATATCCTGCCCAACCTTTCCCCACCATTTTCTTAACCCCAAAGAGGAACACTTTCAATGATGTTAGATTATTCTTTTGGTTTACTGCCATATTTCTAAATAATATATTGCTGTTTCTTGACTGTTTTGGTTGTCAACATTCTGGGTACAGGTTTAGGAATGAAAGCTGAAGGTCTTAACATTTTGTGTGTAGATTTGGTCTTACTCCTACTTGTACACACAATACCTTTGTTTTCAATCCATAAAGGCCAAAGTTTTGCCTGCATTTGGAGAGAGAGTTGTTTGACTGGGTGGTAGGAGGTCTGGTATGCAAGGCCTAATTGCTTTTTAAATAGATCTTCAACAAATCCTCTTAGTTTGAACACTATATGCCCCATCCACTTTCAGAGGTAACCCCCACCTCCAATTCAGGATTCTCAATAAAATTCCAAGTTACTCTAGATTTAAAATTCATCTCTCTCTCAGGGCTGGTAGATCAATTAATACCCCTTTGCTTTCCATCTTCCATAATTGCTCTCTCTCTTCTTTGTTTGTGTTGTCTTTATAAATTCAAGCCTTTAAAAAGTCCTTTATATTTATTTCAGTGGGATTTCTGGAAACTGTAGAAGTAAATGAGTAGGTTTAAATTAAGCAAGTTAGGATGTGTTCAAGTTAGTGTTATTTGTTATTTAATGATTATTTTAGATGTACTCACATATCTTTCAATTCTTTGTGCACTCTTTTTTTTGCATTCAATCCTTTCTATGGTATGATTTTTCTTTTTAAACATATCCTTTAGAGATTCTTTTAATGAAATTTTGTTGCTGGTAAAACCTATTTTTATCTGAAAAAAATATTTATTTCACCCTTTTTCTTGAATAACATCATAAGTTATAGTTCCAGATTGACAGTTATTTACTCTCAGCATTCAGAAGTTATTAAATCCATTGTTATGTTGAAAAATATGTTAAATCTTGTTTTATTCTTCATGTCTCTTAATCTTTTATATTTTCCATGTCTACATCTCTGTGCTGAAATCTCAATAATTTTTCATTATGTTTCTCTTCAACTGAATCTGTTCAGCTATAAAAATAATCCATTGAGTTTTATTTACTTCAGTAACTATATTTGTATTCCTAGAGGTACTATTTAGGCTTTTAATCTGTCTGGGAATATTTTATACTAGACTATGTTAACACTTCTCTTTTTTTCCTCAATCACTTTAAACACACTAATTTTGTGGTACATAGCCAATAATTTTATCATCTGAATTTCTGGAGAACCTCATTCTTGTTCATGGTAGATTTTTCCCCATGAATTTTCTAACCTTGGATTGAGATCTCCTATTTGGTCTGGATCTAAGAAAATCCTGTGAGTACTAGAACATAGTCTTCTGTTAAGGCTTAAATTTTCTTCTGTTGGGCCAATTCAGAACACCTTTAATTTATTACACTGATTTAGTACTTCCTAAGATATGTAATTGTGTAAATTTGAACCCTAAGTCTGCAAGAAACAAGTCTACGATCTTAAATTCTCACAACAGAGGGGGTTTGCTTTGTTTTGTTTATTTTTCAATTTAGAGCCTAAGTCAGTTTATCACTACAAACAAATTCCTTCATCATCTTTTGCTGATAGGATTTCTTTCCATTTACCCCTTTTTAAACTATGTACCTCTCTGAGAAATCACTTAATCTCAGTTGAGATCCCAAATCTGGCTCCTGGCCCCTTATGTGACCAGAGCTGCAGTTTCCTGCTCTTACTGTATATTTGTCCATTCTGATTTTTCACACTTTCTTATAAGTTCAATTATGCATTTAGCATAATATTTTCCCAGCATATCTAAATGTTTTATTTTGAATGACTTTGACTTTTTATTTTATTAAAGATAGCTTCTCTGCTATATTGCCAGAAATAGAAACCATGGTGTACCTTGGTTAAGACAAGGAAAGAAAGAGAACTGCTGATGTACATCAGGTATTAAAACTAGGGAATAATGTGTTCACTTTTTAGAGTCATTTAGGACAAACAAAGGGGTCATTATTTAATCCTTTTGAGGGATGATTAGAGGAGATTTTCAAGTAGGAGAGTGATATTATTACATAATCTTTTATGAGGATTCCTGTGGAAAGCATATAGAAGATAGGCAAGAATTAGGATATACTAATGATGAGCCAATAGAATGCTTTAGGTGGGAAAACTGTGCCAATTTCCTGGATTTAAAAAGTGCTAGGGAAAATACTGGGGAACAGGATAAGATCTGGAAATTTGATTGCTTAAGAGGAATAAAATGTTGGCTACTGAGAAAATATCAGACAAACCAAAATTGAAGGATAGTCTTCAAAAAAAGCTTATACTCTTTAAAAATGTCCAGGTCAATAATACATAGTGAGGCTGAAGAACTATATAAGATTAAAAGAAATCAGAGACATGATGGCTAAGTATAAGGCATGATTCTACATTGAGATCCTACATTGGAGAAATCGCTATTATTGAAACAATTGATGACATCTGAATATGAGCTATGGATTAGATATCACATTAAAGTTGAATGTTCTGATTTTTATAACAATATGATTATGTAAGAGAAGGCTTTTGTTCTTAGAAGATTCACACTGAAGAATGTAAAGGAAAGGGAGAGCAGTGTTTCCAACTTACTGTTAAATGACCCAAATATAACAATTTGTACATGTGAACACATACACACGTGTGAAGAGAAACAGAGCTAGGGCTGGGGATGTGGCTCAAGTGGTAGCGTGCTTGCCTGGCATGCATGCGGCCCAGGTTTGATCCTCAGCACCACATACAAACAAAAGATATTGTATCCGCCGAAAACTAAAAAATAAATATTAAAAAAAAATTCTCTCTCTCTCACTCTCTCTTTAAAAAAAAACAGAGCTAGAGAAAGAATAATAAAGCAAGTGGAAAAGAATGTAAACAATTGGTGAATCTAGGCAAATAGTACATGGAAGGAAATTCTTTTTTTTTTTTTTTTTTTTTGGTAACTGTTCTGTAAGTTTGAAATTAAAAGTTTTTTGGTTTTTTTTAAATGGGGAAGTTTTAAAGAAGCATTTTGTGGAATGCTTACCTTTAGGAAAAAGAGAAGGTGAATTGAAGCAAAGAAGAGCAACTTATTGATAGAGAAGGATAATTAGGCAAGGCTAGTTGATCAAAGTCAGGAGGATGTCTCACTTTCTTATCCTAAGTCTACCCAATATATATCTACATTAAGGTTCACAGATATATTAGAAAATATTTCAGAACAAAGGGAGTCTTCAAGAGCCTGTAAACAAATGATGTACTCATTTTGTGAGTTACCTAAACTAAGTGGTGTGATGATTCACTGATTCACTTGGCCAATAAATCATCATCTTTAAAAAAAATAAACTTCTGCTTTTGCCATATTACTCTCTGTGGAGTAGAAACTGAACAGCAAAATCTGACACTTCTTCTTTCAAAAGCACTGACTAGAACTGTACTTTTTACCCAAAATAGTTGTGATTGTGGAAATTTTATAATTATATTCTATTAATGAGAATGATAATTTCCATTGTAAGATTTAGGGTTTTCAAGTTTAAGGCATGATCTATATCAAACTTTAGGTTGAGTTATACCAAAATCATAAAATATATAAACTAATAAACTAATTTGATATTATACACCCACTATTTTATATCCTTTTTGTAGCAATTACTTTAGTATACTTATTGAATAGACAATGATTTTGCTGAACAGTTGGAAAGAAATGATTATGCTTCTTTCTTTGGTGCTAAGACATTTAAATCACGAGCACTTCCTGCTACTTTAGAGATGGTGGGAAAAGTTGGAGGAGGGAATATTGATAGAATATTACCTTTGGAAGGAAAACACTAACTTAGATTTTTAAAATCCTCACAAGTAACATTAATTAGTTAATTGGCCAAATTCATAAAATATGAATACCTTAAGTCAATTTCACATCTTTGAAAGGCTCTTATATATTTAAAGTTAGTTAACTTTTTAACTCGGGTATTCACAAACTTTTACTATAAAGGCTCATGTAGTAAATATGTTCAGCTTTGCAGGCCAGGAAGTTTTAGTTGCAACTGGTAAACTCTACTGTTGCAGCATGTAAACAACTAAGGATAATGTTTATATGAATGGACATGACCATATTTCAATGAATTTATTTATAAAAACAGGCTGTGGACTGGATCTAGTCTGTGAGTTGTTATTTGCCATTCTCTTCTTTCACTTATAACTATTTCATTTTGGAGTTAATCATGTTTATGTGAAGGAGAGTTCAATACCTGAAAGGGAATAATTTTCAAAAAAATCTTGCACTTTGGAAAAAATTTTTTACTAGTTACTCAAATTTCCCCAGTGCTGTGTGTCAAGGGAAAAAAATAAGGAGGGTCAATTGTCAAAACTCAAGCAATGATAAATGATCTATTTGTGACAAGTGGAAAAACCAAAGCAAAGTTAATTCCAAAACAAGGGAAGACCAAGTACCTAGTTCCTATTTAAAAACAACAAAACAGGGCTGGGGATGTGGCTCAAGCAGTAGCGCGCTCGCCTGGCATGCGTGCGGCCCAGGTTGGATCCTCAGCACCACATACAAACAAAGATGTTGTGTCCGCCGAAAACTAAAAAATAAATATTAAAATTCTCTCTCTCTACCTCTCTCTTTAAAAAAAAAAAAAAACATGGTCTCATTTTGTCTTGTCTTTAACTGTTCCTAGCTTCCATGCCTTACTTTTATCTGCCATGTGGTTGTGGTTGTGGTTGTGGGGCAGGGGAGTTAAAAGATTGGTCCTTGGACTTCAAGTTATTTTTTGGTTTGAAGAGATTTATTATTGAATTAATCAATCAGTTTATACCTTTGACAGTACATCTTCCAATTCCAAAGCTCATTTCACAAACTTGTGGGTTAGACATCCAGCATTTTAACTCTCCTAGAATAAAAATGCTCTCAGCTATATACACGTAAGTTTCTTCAGTTGGATAGTATCTTTAAAAGGAATATGACAAGCAAGTCCAATCTGCTCTGTAAAGGAACATCACTGTATTAACATCATCCCCACATTCTACTGTTCCTGAGCAGTAGTCTTTCATGAACATTTGATGTATTTTAGTTATCCCAGCAATAATTTGCAGTTGAGGTTAATAAAATCACAAATCCATTCTTTTAGAGCTTCATCTAAAATTTTAGACTAAAAATATTAGTTATCCATATGGAATTTATTGATTTACTATTAAAGCCATTTCCAAGTGTCTGTCAAAGTGAGTTTATAACCTATTTATTATAAGGTACTTTTTATATCATTATCTTAATTGATCCTAACAACACCGTGGTTAGCTGTGTCACTTTAAAAGATTTCTTTCTTTCTTTTTTTTTAACAAGAGTTGGGGAAAAAATACACATATTCCTACATACATCATATTTGGGAAACTAAATAAACTCTATATGGGCAATATATATATATTACATATATATTAATATCCATTACATATATACAAATATATATAAACATACAAATATGTAATGTATAACACATAATAAATATTACATATTATTCACTGTTGAGTAAGGCACATGGGTACAGCTACAGATAAATAGGCACATTGTAAATATTTATTGAATGCATAAATGAGTAAATAAGAAACAGGATGCTTATTAAAGGTTTCTACTATACTTCATATACAGAGTTATGAAAAATCGTTCTGTGAATGGATAATTATGAATGTTCCACTATTGTCATGTATGTAAGAAATACATTTTTTTAAAAAAAGAAAAAGAAAAGAAAACCTGAAACCTTCCAGAAAAAAAAACACTAAACAGATATCCAGTGATTTGCCTATGGATAAAATGGTTGGTAAGTGGAAGCAGAACTGCAATACAGATAAAATTATATATGTAAATTGTTTAACATAGTACCTAAGGCATAATAGGTGTGTAATAAGCAGGTACCTTTTTATACTCTATGTGCATATTAAATGACTTAGTGTTATTTCCACTGTACCATAAGTAGTAATACCATACCATAGTAATGGTGGATATATGCTAATTATACAAATCAATTCAATATTTCAAAGACACTAAATCTTATCTATTAAATAGTATCTACTGAACAGAAAAACATTCCCATAATCTAAATACATTTCCTTTTGTTAGTTTTATATGTTACCAATTAGTTCATTTAAAACTGAAAGAAAATTAAATTGAATTTTATGTAAGAGCATAAAATTCCAGGCTATCAGCTATTTGTCATATGCAAATTTCCCATGTCAAACAGAAAAAATTTCTATTTAGCTTCTAAAATCTATATAGGCTGTTGTTCCCTTTGCAAATCCTGAGCCATTTACTCTGTAAATTACTGTGAATTGCAAACAGAAGTCCAGAAATAGGTCTGTGCATATTCACACCAGTCAGGCAGCTCTGTAAATAGCCTTGCCCGAGTCCTATTTTAAATACCTTCATTATTAACAATGTCATGTTATCCTTAGAGCTGATTACCATGCAGTGAGCACCCCTGAATAATATTTCGAACATTTCAAAACCACCACTGTAAGCCTTATGGAAATAATGTTAGCCATATTGCTTCTAAACCAAGCCATCTTTTGATACAAAAGAACCACTTATTTTTTGTTAGTGGTTTAGAAGGTGTCACACTTTAGTAGGGTAGTGAGCTGTCAATTTTTCAATTAAAGCTAATTTATTTCATTTTTGATATCTATCTATCTATTTATTAATGCTTCAATTTAAATCTTTCAAGTAATTTACAAAAACTGAGAGAGACACAATTTTAAGGCCCTACTCTCAATAATGCTCTTTCCTTCGATATTGAATTAAATCACTCTTGTTTTTCTTTTACTCCTCTGTTTTAAAGAACCTTATCTTTCATTTTTCTTAATGTGTGAACAGCCACAAAATTAATAATAATATTTAATTTGGGGAGAATTTCATTTGGTAATTTCAACAGTTTTGAGTTAGGCTATTTAAATATTAAGGTTTTTATATATACAGTTAACTTCTCCTTCATGTCTCAGCCTAATGTCAGTTCTTCTGGGTAACCCCCCTGTTCATACACAGATTCACTAAATAGTAATCAATACATAGGACAGCATCTAACTATGAATACTTGAAAAGATGTGATAACATCACTTACTTTTCCTTTGGTTAAAATAATCATGCTTCATGAGAGTTGTTATTTTTATCTCTCTCTCCTTCTGGATTGTAAAATTTGTGAAAGCAGTAACTGTGTATGTCTGGTCCACTTTTGTATCCCTGGTGGAACATGCCACATTCTTATTCATTTTTTCAAAAGATTGAGTACACCCTGTGCTGTGAGCAATTGATATCACTTGGTTGATCAACATGGATACTGTCCCCATGAAACTTATATTCCAAAGAAGAGAGAGACACAGTGGAAACTACCAGGGCCATTGCAAGCTTAGCTTGGACACTGACCCTCCTGCTGGAAAATGAAAACTTCTCTCAGATTCCAGCTAGTTTATTATCCAGGCAACCTAGCATGGGCACCTATGTCATGCCAAGATTATCCTGCTTTCTACATTACAAATATTTCTTTTTCATTTTTAGCTTTTTGGGTGTGGGGGAGGGAAGGGCTGAGTGAGATCAGAGAAATCAGATGAGAGAGCCCAACAACATACATTTGTAGATTGAAGAGAAATTTCATGAGGGGGGAAAAATGGGATTCTGAGCACACTGATAACAGCTTCATTATTTTCTATTTTGTTTAAGAAATCCCTGCCAAATACTAATGGGGGAAGGGAAATCGATGAGAGAGAATATTTATCAATATTAACTTCTAATTTTAAACCTAGAGTGGTAACACATACTGCATGCACTCAATAAATGCTACCTGTCCCTGTTTATAATAATGATATCAGAACACTTCTTCAATGTGATTATCTTCTTGAAACAACGTTCTTTTCATTGCTTGATCTATAAAGACATATTTTTTTCATACAACATATCTCATGATCATCAGTAACTCATACTTGAGAATACCAGTGCTTTGGGAACCACTGCTTTGTAAATTCAGCTTAAAACATATCTGTTTTACAGTCACATAAACTACCTCTTAAATCCTTTACTTTAATTTAAGTCAATATAGATATTATGCATCTATTAGTTTTACTTTTAAATATTCATTTTTAGTAATTATCAAACAAGGAAAGACAATACTAGTTAATTACAAAATAATATAGCAAATATTTTAACTGCAGAAACATCAAGATATACATGTGATATATGTATGTATACATATAGAAATACACACACACACACACACACACACACACACACATATATATATATATATATATATATATATATATATACAATTTTCAAGAAAGAAAAACTATTTTGAAATAATTTACCTCCAGTTCTTATTGCATGTGCTCCACATTCTGTATTTTATCTTTTAAATTATCTCATTTTACAAATCACATAATTTCACAGGACTATGGTCTTCAGCTCTTGATTGTCCTGTAGATCAATCTTGGCATTTGCATTTAACAGTAATGTTTCTTGGCTCAACAAATGCTGGCTTGATTTTCAGAGCTGGCTATTTGAAGAGATCTTTTTACTAGCATATGGTGTTTCTTACAAGGATTTTAAACATTAATTTACACAGTGATTGAAAACTGTGTCTTGATAAATAGCTGCTTTTAATATGAATCCATGTCTGCAAGCATCTCCTTACCAGAAAGCTTGGACACTCTTTGTTCAAGTGCTTGGACTTGTATTTCCTGTTTGTAAACTATATTCACTCAAAGAGGAGCCACTGAAAATGAGACTTGTTCTACCTCTTTGCTATAATCATAAGTTTAAGGAAGATTAATTTTCATTTTCTTGACCCCAAAGACTCACACTTTTCTGTGCAAGAATAGTGAGCACTATTTCAATTAGCTTTACATAGCTTATTGGCAGTATTAAGGGACAACAATAATTGATTTGAGGACAAAAGGCTCACAGTTCTTCTTAATGAATCTCTCCCAAATCTGGAAATACAGATTTAACAATGCAATTCTAAAAAAATAGTTTCATTTAAGCAGAAAATAACACTTGATAATCACTATAGAACTAGGCTGCTGAGAGCCAGATGCAGCCCAAACCAAAGGCATACAAACATTAGGCCATCTGAAGAAATAGATTGCAGGTCTAGCTTTGCCAATGCAATCCTATTGCTCCTTATTTTCCTTCAAAGAAATTTAGTCAAAATGTTTTCCCTCTCTAGGCCCTGTGCCAGGCACATGCTATGCAGGCATTTTCAAAAGTTGGTATCACTGTAGCTAAACTCATTTCCTGCCTACGTCAGTCCTGAGTTCCCATCTCTCTCTTCCCAATGTTTATCCTTCTTTCTATTGCCTTGAAGGAACCTTATCATCCATCTTTCTGAGAAAAGAAAATAGTCCCATTTATCAATTATTAAGTAGTAGTAACCAATTCCTCTGGCCATTGTTTGCCTTCCTGTTAAGAATCATTCACCATTGTAGTGACATGATATCTCATTTGATGCTGGCAGGACGTGTCGGGGAGGGCTGCCCTTCTAGCATCAACTGTGGGGAGCTTGAGGGTGTGGAGAAACCCCTCCAGAGACAGTTTCAGAGAATAGTGTCTGCTTTATTGTGCAGCAAAAATAGCTTTCATAGTGAGTATGTGCCAATTTACATATAACAGTCATGATAGGCCAGAGGTGATAAACAACATATCATCTTACAGGAGTACAGACACCAAGAGTCCAGAAACTGCCATGTAGGTTGTCCTTGAACCAACAGTGGAAAGGAAAAGAAAGGAAAAGGTGCTTGCCAATGTTCTGACAGCACTCTGTCCCAAAATAAAGCATTCTATTAGGACTTTTCTGCTGCCAATGAGTAACATAAGCATCCCTCCATATAGGTCCAGAGTCAGGCCCACCGACGATTTGCCTTGAGTCACACACCATGACGCTTTAGAAGGTTATTAATTATTATTCTGGGTCAACAGGCCACACACAACATCCCAAGGAAGTTAGGAAAAAAGGATTCAAGATCAAGTACAATTTTATAAGGCCAACCCCACATAACTGACTCAATGACTGAGTTAGTTTCATCTTTCCCTTTTGTCTCCAAGTTGTCTCACATTTTAAGTTAATGTCTAATAGGGGCCTAAGTAAGGAATAGTTACTGTTGATAGCCTAAAACTTTGAAAAAAAAATGCTGATTGAATCCACATAATTCAGACAAATAAGCTAATAGAATATCTCAAAACACAAATATTTATAGTGGATCACCAACTGCTGGTATAGTAAGGTTATGAATATCCTTTGAAAAAACCACCTTGAAATTCTCTAGGTAATTAATTCATGTTTGTTCATGCAGTCAATTAGTGAGAATTTATTGGGTGTCTATGTGTCCAATATTTCCAAAGCCTCAAGGGGAAGGGAAACAAAAGGAATAACTCTAGTATTTTATAAATACATGTTAAAAAGTTATGCAGGAATCCAAAGTTTCTTATGAAGGAGACTTCAAGTAGTAGTCAAAAGTAACTTTATTTTACATAGGTAATAATAACTAACACTATAGACAAAATTAAGGCATATAGAAGTTTAATAAGATGATCAAGATCACAGAGTGTGCATGGCAAAGAATATACAAACAGTTTAGGTGTTTTAAAGGCCTAGAACATTTGCCTTATCTAAAAATTGGATTAAAACATTCCTAGGAAATTCTTTGTGCCTCAGTTTCTTCATATATGAAACTAAGAAAAACTAAATGAGGTAATGTATAGGTAGCACTTAGTAGCAAAAACAGCACAGACTAAGCCTGTGTAAGTAGGTGGTCTCCACTGCAAATGAACAGTTGTTCCAGGCACAGCACAGCTCTTCGAGTCTTAGTAATAGATAATAATCACACATTAAAGGTTAAATTGAGAAAAGCAAAGCTTTCATCTTTCAAAATATAAAAAACTTACCTGAAGAATTTGCCCATTTGATGTATATAAGCCAGTGTGGTTCTCATCTGGGGGACATATTACCCCCAGGAACATATGGGGAAATTTTTTATTGTTAACTCTTGGAGGAGAAGATACTGGTATCTTGTGTTGCTAGATATACTGCAGTGCACAGGAAAGTCCCCCTGCAACAAAATATTATGTGACTAAAATTTAAACCGTATTCTAAATGATGGACATTAATTAGGATACTAATTATTTATGTTGTAATAGAACCTTTGAGGGTGTTAGTTGTAGAAGTGGGGTTTTGTTAAAGTAGATTTTCTTTATAGAAAAAAAATGAAAAGAATCAGGTATACATAGCATGTTTCTCCAATGAGGTCTCCATAAAAATTTTTTTAAAATGCCAGAAGTGATTTTGGAATAGCAAATTATAGGGATAAAAATGAAAATATTTTTAAAAAATAACAAAACATTAAACGATTTTTAGACCTGAATGCAAAATTATGGAGGTCGTACCAGCACTGGACATTTATGAGAAAACTAAATTCAAAGATAATCTACAGGGCTAGGGTTGTAGCTCAGTGATACATTGCTTGCCTAACATATGTGAAGCCCTGGGTTTGATTCTCAGCACCACATAAAAATAAATAAAATGCAGGTATCGTGTCCATCTACAACTAAAAGAAAGATTAAAAAAATAGAATCCACAGATATTTCTTTTGGTCATTTAAAATTAAAGAGTCAAAAAAATAGTGATAAAATTCACAGATTTGGATAGCGTGAGATTTTAATTAAGGGGCCAAAAAGGACTTCAATCAGAGAATGGCATGTATTTTGCATTGTGAAGGTTTATCTTATTTACAGATATGCACACATACAAAGAGTCTAAATGCTGAAATAGAGCGATGGTCTGACCCAAATAGTAAATATTGTAACTTCATGGTTTTAGTAAAAGATGACATTTAGGAACATCAGACTGGTAGTAAAAACTAGAGTAACTAATATTCATTTGTGAACAAATACTTTTCAATCTTTGTCATTCTGATCAACAAAAAAGAATTGTGACATGAGTTTAATAACGTTTTTGTAATTTACAAGGTGCTCTAACATTATTTCATTTATTTATAGAAAAATGTAGGGAAAACATTTTTTCAGTGACTGTTTTCTCCCAGGTATCCAAAATACTTGGCTTCTGGTAATAGAGCTCTATTGAACTATTCAATGAATGTGTGGCTTCCAAGAGCTCAAGTGGCAATAATTACAGTCTAAAATTATCTAATTCACTAATGGTAGTAAGAAGTAGATAGGCTGTCTTTAGACATAGGTTACATCTCCTATCATACCACCAACTGTAATGCACTGGGAAATAATAAGTAGATAAGTCTAGCTGCTGAAATTCATAGGGAGCTATATGAACCTGATAAATCAATTATAGAGGCTGTAAAGTTGCCAGCAAATCAATTACAATATCTTTGCAATTCCTTACTGTTTGTAACTAAAATAAAACACTGGGGATTTGAAAAATAAGCCATCAATTGATTGCTTAAAAATCAGTTCCTGATGTAGTGAAAGACATCCCAGTCACCATTCATTAGCAAGGCCTTCATTATATCTTTCAGAGTATGCATTTGCTGATGGGAAAAAAAAGAATTCTCTACATATAAACATGATAATGCTAGCCCATTATCAGTAAGGCATACATTTTGAACTGTTTTTCTAGCAGTTAAAATGAATTTTCATTAAGCAAGCCATATATGCTTGCCTATCTTTGAAATCACATCAGAACTAAGAGTGTAATGTATCTATGGTACAATTTACCTTTTCATCATACATAGTTAATAAGTAGAGAATAATATCCTGGCTTTTATCCAGGTCATTGGCAAATCTCTGGAATTCCTTTTAGCAAATATGATACGCTTAGAACAAATGAAAAAGAATTTCAGTTGTTGGACATGATACTTCCTTGGATCACAGATCTGTAGAACATGACAAAGCCTTAAAAATATCTTGTACCAGTGTTGCAAGTGAAAAAGCTAAGACTCAGGTTGAGACACCCAAGTACACAAAGCCAAAGTGATAGCTTATCAAGGTCTTGAATTCAGGATTCTGAGCTGCCAAGGCAGTGATCTTTCCATCAAAGTATGCTGCCCTGAGATCACACGTGGTTATACCAATACCTGTGCTAAACAAAACAAAACAAAAAAATCACATGCCAACTTACAAACAGTGTTAGTATACAGATGCTTTGTTAACTTCTTTGAATAATTGTGAATGAAATAATATTTCAAGTTCATATCAACTGTTCATACCATCCCAGAATTATTCTTTCATCACCACCCAGTGAAAGAATGCATGAGGAGCCATATGTCCACTTAAAACATATCATTCATATTTATTTATTTCCTCATATACCCTGGGCATTTTCACATTCTTTTTTAATTTATATATGACAGTGGAATGCATTACAATTCTTATTACACATACAGAACACAATTTTTCATATCTCTGGTTGTATACAAAGGATATTCACACCAATTTATATCTTGATACAGGTACTTTGGATAATAATGATCATCACATTCCACTATCATTTCTAACCCCATGCCCACTCCCTTCCGCTCCAACCCCTCTGTCCTATCTAGAGTTCATCTATTCCTCCCATGCTCCCACTCCCTATCCCACTATGAACCAGCCTCCTTATATCAGAGAAAACATTTGGTATTTGGTTTTTTGGGGATTGGCTAACTTCACTTAGCATTATCTTCTCTAACTCCATCCATTTACCTGCAAATGTCATGATTTTATTCTCTTTTATTGCTGAGTAATATACCATTGAGTATATATTCTAATTTTTTTATCCATTCATCTATTGAAGGGCATCTAGGTCCACAGTTTAGCTATCGTGAATTGTGCTGCTATAAGCATTGATGTGGCTGTGTCCCTGTAGTATGCTCTTTTTAAGTCCTTTAGGTATAGACCAAGGAGAGGGATAGCTGGGTTAAATGGTGGTTCCATTCCAAGTTTTCCAAGAAATATCCATACTGCTTTCCATATTGGCTGCACCAATTTGCAGTATATGAGTGTACCTTTTTCCCCACATCCTCACCAACATTTATTGTTGTTTGTCTTTATAATAGCTACCATTCTGACTAGAGTGAGATGAAATCTTAGAGTGCTTTTGATTTGCATTTCTGTAATAGCTAGCAATGATGAACATTATTTCAAATATTTGTTGATTGATTGTATATCATCTTCTGAGAAGTGTCTGTTCAGGTCCTTGGCCCATTTATTGATTGTTTTTTTTTTTGTGTGTGTGTTTAACTTTTAATTCTTTATATACCCTAGAGATTAGTGCTCTATCTGATGTGTTAGGGGTAAAAAATTGCTCCTAAGATGTAGGCTCTCTATTCACCTCAACACATTGTTTCTTTTGCTGAGAAGAAACTTTTTAGTTTGAGTTCATCCTATTTATTGATTTTTCTTTTTAAATTCTTGTGCCAAAGGAGTCTTATTAAGGAAGTTGGGGCCTAATCCCACATGATGGAGATTAGGGCCTACTTTTTCTTCTATTAGACTCAGGGTCTCTGGTTTTATTCATAAGTCTTTGATCCATTTTGAGTTGAGTTTTGTGCATGGTGAAAGATGGGGGTTTAATTTCATTTTGTTGCATATGGATTTTCAATTTTCCCAGCACCATTTGTTGAAGAGGCTATCTTTTCTTCATTGCATGTTTTTGGCACCTTTGTCTAATATAAGATAATTGCAATTTTGTGGATTAGTCTCTGTGTCCTTTATTCTGTACCATTGGTCTACCAGTCTGTTTTGGTGACAATACCATGCTGTTTTTGTTACTATTGCTCTGTAGTGTAGTTGGAGGTCTTGTATAGTGATTCCACTTGCTTCACTCTTCCTGCTAAGGATTGCTTTAGCTATTATGGGTCTCTTATTTTTTCAGATGAATTTCCTGACTGCTTTTTCTATTTCTATGTGGAATGTCATTGGGATTTTGATCAGAATAGCATTAAATCTGTATAGTGCTTTTGGTAGTATGGTCATTTTGATAATATTAATTCTGCCTATCCAAGAGAAATGTAGATCTTTACATTTTCAAAGGTCTTCTTTGACTACTTTCTTTAGGGTTCTGTAATTTTCATGATATAGATCATTCATCTCTTTCATTAAGTTAATTCCCAAGTATTTTTTTTTTTTTTGAGGCTATTGTAAATAGGATAGATTTTCTCGTTTCCCTTTCTGAGGATTTGTCACTGATATACAGAAAAGCCTTTGATTGGTGGATGTTGATTTTATATTCTGCTACTTTGCTGAATTCATTTACTATTTCTAGAAGTTTTCTGGTGGAACTTTTAGGGTCTTCTAGGTATAGAATTGTATCATTAGCAAATAGTGCCAATTTGAGTTCTTCTTTTCCTATGTATCCCTTTAATTTCTTTTGTCTGTCTAATTACTCCAGCCAGTGTTTCAAGAACTATATTAAGTAGAAGTGGTGAAAGAGGGCATTTCTGTGTCGCTCCAGGTTTTAGAGTGGATGCTTTCAATTTTTCTCCATTTAAAATGATGTTGGCCTGGGGCTTAGTATAAATAGCCTTTATGATGTTGAGATATATTCCTGTTATCCCTAGTTTTTCTAGTATTTTGGATATAAAGAGGTGCTGTATTTTTTCAAATGCTTTTTATGTGTCTACTGAAATGAGCATGATTCTTATCTTCAAATCTATTGATATGATGAATTACGTTTGTTGATTTCTGTATTTTGAACCAACATTGCATCCCTAGGATGAATCCCACTTGATCGTGTTGCACAATCTTTTTGATATGTTTTTGTATTCGATTTGCCAGAACGTTATTGAGAATTTTTGCATCTATGTTCATTAGAGATATTGATCTGAAGTTTTCTTTTTTTGATGAGTCTTTGCCTGGTTTTGAAATCAGGGTGATATTGACCTCATAGAATGAGTTTGGCAGTGCTGTCTCTTTTTCTGTTTCCTGAAATAAATTGAAGAGTATTGGTGTTAGTTCTTCTTTAAAGGTCTTGTAGAACTCAGCTGTGTATCCATCCAGTCCTGGGATTTTCTTGGTTGGTACTTTTGATGGTGTCTTCTATTTCATCTCTTGAAGTTCATCTGTTTAAATTGTGTATAGCATCCTGATTCAATTTGGGCACATTATATAACTCTAGAAATTTGCCAATGCCTTCGATAACTTCTATTTTATTGGAGTACAAGTTTTCAAAATAATTTCTAATTATCTTCTGTATTTCTATAGCATCTGGTGTGATATTTCCTTTTTCATCACATATGTTAGTGATTTGAGTTTTCTCTTTCCTTCTCTTTATTAGCATGGCTAAGTGTCTGTCAATTTTATTTATTTTTCCAAAGAACCAACTTTCTGTTTTGTCAATTTTTTCAATTATTTCTTTTATTTCAATTTCATTGATTTCAACTCTGATTTTAATTATTTGCTGTCTTCTGCTTTTGGTGTTGATTTGTTCTTTTTTCTAGGACTTTGAGATGTAATATTAAGTCAGTTATTTGTTAACTTTTTCTTCTTTTAAGAAATGAACTCCATGCCATGAACTTTCCTCTTAGAACTTCTTTCATAGTGTCCCAGAGATTTCAATATGTCATATCTGTGTTCTCATTCACCTCTAATTTTTTTAATCTCCTCCTTTATGTCTTCTGCAACCCACTGTTCATTCAGTAGTGTATTATTTAGTCTCCAGGTGTCGTAGTAGATTTTATTTCTTATTTTGTCATTGATTTCTAATTTCATTCCATTATGATCTGATAGAATACAGGGTAGTATCTTTACTTTTTATGTTTGCTAAGAGTTGCTTTTTGGCATAGTATATGGCCTATTTTGGAGAAGGATTCATGTGCAGCTGAGAAGAAAGTGTATTCTCTCATTGAAGGATGAAATATTCTATATGTGTCAGTTAAGTCTAAGTTATTGATTATATTATTGAGTTCTATAGTTTCTTTGTTCAGCTTTTGTTCGGAAGATTTATCTAGTGATGAAAGAGGTGTGTTAAAGGCATCCAAAATTATTGGTTGTGGTCTATTTGACTCTTGAACTTGAAGCGTTTGTTTGATGAATGTTTGGGGCATATATATTTATATTTGTTAAGTCTTATTAGTGTATGGTTCCCTTGAGAAATATGTAGTGTCCTTCTTTATCCTTTTTGATTGACTTTAGCTTGAAGTCTACTTTATTTAATATGAGGATGGAAACCCCTGCTTGCCTCTATAGTCCATGTGAGTGGTATTATTTTTCCAAACCCTTCACCTTCAGTCTGTGGATGTCTTTTCCTATGAGATGAGTCTCTTGGACGCAGCATATTTGGGGGTCTTTTTTTTTTCCAATCTGCTAGTCTATGTCTTTTTATTGGTGAGTTTAGGCCATTAACATTCAGGGTTATTATTAAGACATGATTTGTATTCCCAGCCATTTTTGTTTATTTTTGACACTTAACGTGACTTGGTTTCTCCTCTGATTAGATTTGCCTTTAGTGTAATACCTCCCTCTGCTAATTTTCATCATTGTTTTTCATTTCCTCTTTGTGGAATATTTTGCTGACAATGTTCTGTAGTGCAGGCTTTCTAGTTGTAATTTTTTTTAACTTTTGTTTATCATGGAAGGTTTTTATTTCATCATAAAATCTAAAGCTTAGTTTTGCTGGATATAAGATTCTTGGTTGGCATCCATTTTCTTTCAGAGTTTGGTATATGTTGTTCCACGATCTCCTGGCTTTGACGGTCTGGGTTGAAAAATCTGAGATACTAATTGGTCTCCCCTTATATGTGATCTGATTCCTTTCTCTTATGGCTTTTAGGATTCAATTCTTATTCTGTATGCTAGGCATTTTCATTATAATCTGCCTTGGTTTAGATCTGTTGTAATTTTGTACAATTGTTTTCCTGTAAGCCTCTTGTATTTTGTTTTCCAATTTATTCTTCATGCTTGAGAAATTTTCTGATATTATCCCATTGAAGAGATTTGCATTCCTTTGGTTTCAAACTCTGTGCCATCCTCTATCCCAATAACTCTTAGATTTGGTCTTTTGATGCTGTCCCATAATTCTTGGATGTTCTGTTCATGGTTTGTTACTATCTTCACTGTGTGATCCACTTTATTTTCCAGATTGTATACTTTGTCTTCATTATCTGATGTTCTTTCTTCCAAGTGATCTAGTCTGTTGGTTATGCTTTCTACTGAGATTTTTGTTTGGTTTATTGTATCCTTCATTTCAAGGATTTCTGGGTTTTTTGTTGTTGTTGTTGTTGTTTTTTACAGAGTCTCTGTTTCTTGAAGTAATCTTTTTCTACCTGTATTTGCTCTCTTATCTCTTTGGTGGAGTGATCAGTTTTTGTCTGTATTTTCTCATTTAGGTCATTCTTTAATTCACAGGTCATTTTAATTATGAACTTTCTGAACTCCTTCTCTGACATTTCATCAACTTTGCTGTCCATGGGTTCTGTTATTATAGTGTCCTGGTTTGTTTGGGGAACTTTCCTCCCTTGTTTTTTCATGCTGTCTATGTGTCTTCCTTTCTTGCAGTGTGGATCTGAGATATTACAGTTTCTTTCCTATATTCTTGTAGTTACCCATGCAGATTTTCTGTACATCACCTTGATGTTGGGCTCCCAGACCCTGCTGGTGTCCCTCAATGTATGCTACTTCATCTAAAGGTGGTGGCAGCAATAGCCAAGGTAACTCAAGATAATAGTGGAGGTGCCCCAAGATGGAAGTAATGTCTTACAGAGATGGGCCTCACACTTGCTTTGGGATGCCTGCTCTGAGATGCAGCTATTTCTATGCCTTATTTGTTGTCAAAAAGTTAGGGGCTACTGAATGGGGAAGGCTATGGTGATGACTGCAGTGTCCCAAGATGGAATTTCATTAGGCTTAGGCTCCCAGATGGGGCGTGCGGGGGCAGGGATGGAACTCGGACCTGCCCTGGACCCGAGTCCTGCTCAAGTCGATGTGGACAGCTATGGGTGGGGACTGGGCTCCTGTGGTAGTCTGCTGGTCGGAAGAGGCAGTCCTGTCCTGGAGGCTAGGCTGTGGTGGGTGTCTACCCTATGGGTGAAAGGATGAACCCAGGCCTACTATGAGCTGATGTGGGCATTCTGGACTGGGTCTGGGCTCCTGCAGTTGTCTACTGGTCAGAAGAGATGGTCCTGTGCCGGTGGCTGGGCTCCAGTGGATGCCTGCAGATGGAGGGGTGGACCCGAGCCTACTGTGAGCCTTGGTCTTGCACAGGCAGATATGGGCTCATTTTCACATTCTCAAAGCTTACTCAAAGGCATAGACTTGGGCAGAGGATCATCTAATAATCAAATAGCACATTAACTGATTTTTAAAATTCAAATATAAATTTCCCACCTCTTATTCTCTATTAATCATATTTCCACAAGCTTCTTTCTAGTTCAGAAACAATTTTATCTGTATTAAGAGGATACCTGGGACTGGGGTTGTAGCTCAGTGGTAGACTGCAAGGTAAATAAACTGAATTTGAGCAACCTAAATGCCAATTGTGAGAAAAGCCACCCAGAGAAAGATATCTTTCATAATGTCCAAAACACATGTCAAACTGAAGTGTCTTTGGGGGTAAATATGTAGATGTAGTTTAACATTACAGCAGAAATAGGGGGTGTAAGAAGTGCAAAAGACTGTATCCATAGCCAAAATTCTCCCCGTATCCATATCCTTTACCATGTAACTTTGCAACCTTTTCCGATATGGGTGGAGTGCAATTCTTCACCCCTGGGCTTACCCATGTGATAGATTTTGATAAGTTATAGAAAATGTGATACATAATCTTTAAAATTACCTTCATGATTGGACTAACTTATTCTCTTTTTAAATATTTGTTAGTTGTAGATGGACACAATACCTTTATTTTGTTTGTTTATTTTCTATGTGGTGCTGAGGATAAAACCCAGTGACTCACACATGCGAGGCAAGTGCTCCACCACTGAGCTACAACCCCAGCCCGTGGACTCACTCATTCTTGTACTTATGCCTTCCCCATAAGAAAGACTTGCTAAACTTAGCCTGCTATTCCCAGAAGGAGGATGAGAAATTTGTAGAGCAGGGCTCCCTCAGCTAATGTGCCCCAACCTGCCCAGCCTACAATAATACCTCAGCCAACAGAGATGCATGTGGAATAATCAGTAATGACTGATGTTTTAAGCCACTGTTTTTTGGGGGGTAGTTTGTTATTAAACAATAGCTGCCTGATATAGAGTGGTTCCTCATAGTTTAGAGCTATCTATCCATTCACTGATGTATGCTGAGGATCACAAAAGTGATCACAAAAGTGGCTGAGGATCTTGAAAAACAAGAATAACTCTTCTCGTGGGGAAACTCACAAACCCTGAATGAGCTTTCTATCTAGCAAGAAAGGTGGATTTAGGGGTAGGAAGTAGAGAAGGGGGTTCCAGTAATGACACTAATTTGATTGGACAGCTTTATTAGAGCCAAGATTTCTCTCCTGAGATCACAGGGATTGGCACAGATGGTGGAATTATCAGATTTTATAAGGCTTGGCATACAGAAGGTGCTTAATGTTTTTGTGTGAGTAAATGAATGAATGATTCAATGCAAGAAACTAACATCTAAAGTAAGGTCAGACTAGTGTTTGGCAAAAAAAAAGAATTGAAGCAAGAAGATATGGAAGCTAAATTATGAGTGGGCCAGGGGTGTGCTGGGAGCTTTACAAAGCTCCTAACAAGAGTAGGCACAAGCAGGATGAAGTAGTATAACTAGGAAGTTGCAGGTATCTGTTAGAAAAGCATTGGTGATAAGATTATGTGACAGAATGGCATGAGGGACTATTTGAGACACTTTTCTTCTAGAGATTATTGAATATACATTATAGAACACAATACAGATTATAAATGAAATCAAATTTTATTTCAAAAAAAGATAATGTCTCCTTGACTGATTTTAAATAAGACTTAGTACTTGGTCCATAGATTCCATTCCTCCTAGCATTTTCCATAAAAAGAAAAACTTGAATTGTTGTGGGGGGTGAGAAAGATGGCTTCTTGAGGATTTACATAGGGTTCACCTGCAAATGGACATGCAACTACAAATCTTGAACACTGTTCCTATATCAGTGTTTCTATATTCTTATGTTCTTCCTATATTTCTAAAGAGAGATCATCCCTTCACTTTACCTTCCTGAAAGAGAGATACTCTCCCAATATTGAGAAAACAAATCAGTCTTTGGACAGGTCTGCAATTAGGAGGAGATGGCTTTATCATTATACATATTGCTCTGCTTCTGAAGTTACTGAAGAGAAATGGAAGGAATAAGAGCCCAGGTTGCTTATAAAAAAAAATGCCAGACCACTCAAGTTCATAGGTTTCACTTGGAAAGATAATTCCTTCCTAAGTAGGGCTATTGGGATCATCTCCTGCCCACACTAAGTGTCTTGAGAATATAGTGGTCAGTCAATAAAACAATAAAGAATTGATTCAACCAACATGCCATTTGCGGTGATATAAGGAGATAATTTTTTCCTCTCACTGTTCCTTGTTGAAACACCTGAGAATGTATAACTTGCTGAAAGGAGGAATATGGAATCAGGAAGACCATAGACCATGCCCCTCCCTCAAGTTTGCAGAGAAGTGGATCTCAACTCGATTATACTCAATGCCCTTTTCCCTGTTTTTTTAATATAAATCATGGTATAGCATACATAATACAAAATTTGCCATATTATCCAATTTTTAAATATTTTTTAGTTGTTGATGGACCTTTATTTTATTTGCTTATTTCTATATGGTGCTGGGAATTGAACACAGTGCCTCACACATATAAGGCAAGCACTCTACCACTGAGCTACAAATCCAGCCCCCATATTATCCATTTTAAGTGTACTGTTCAATAATGTTTTCAAGATTCATCCATATTATAGTATGTATCATAATTTCCTTCCACGTAAAGGCTCAATAATATTCAATTAAGTCTATATAGTGCATTTTATTTATTCATTCATCTATTGATGGATGTTTGGGTTGCCTCCACCTTTTGGCTACAGTGAATAATGCTGCTTTCAACATGGGTCTACAAATCTCTCTTCAACTTTGAGGGGTATATGCCCAGAAGTTGAATTGCTAGATTATATGATAATTCTATTTTTAATATTTTGAGAAATATCCACTCTGTTTTCTTAAGAAATACTTTATATTGTCCCTTTTACTATACCCAAATGAAATATATGGATAACATATTCTATTTTTCATAAGTAATTTTTAAATATCTATGTAACATTTTGTGATCTAAAGAACAAATAAAAATAAAGTTATTCATAATACAAATTTGTATTTCAAATGGAAATATTTGGGCATGATTACACTAGAAAGCATCATATGCTTATTCCCATGCATAATAAATATATTCAAATTTTAAATAAGAAAATTCAAATGTGTATCACTAGGTGAAAGAAGCTTATATGAAAAGGCCACATACTGTATGTATTATTCAGAGTTCTGATTTCAATTATACATCATTCTGGAAAGGGCAAAACTAGGGGGACAGTAAAAAGATCAGTAGTTGCTAGGGTTTTAGAGAAATGAACACAAGTGGCTTTTAGGGCAGTGAAAGAACTCTATGGTCTTGTAATGGCAGATACATGCCATTATAAATTTGACCAAACTCATAGAATATACAACACCATGAATCCTAATGTAAACTATGAACTTTGGGGAATAATTATGAGTTCTTGGTACATTCATTATAACAAATGTACTACTCTGGTACAGGGTATTGAAGGTAGGAGAGACTGTGTACAAGTGAAGTGTATGGGAACTCTCTGTACTTTCTGCTTAATTTTGCTGTGAATGTAAAGCTACTCCCCCCCCCAAAAAATAAAGTCCACATTATTAAGAATTACCTAAAAAGTCAAGAGCCAAACAAGGTAATTTTCAATTTAAAAAAAAAAGAAATAAGGCATACTCAATTGAATATTATTGAAACTTTTAACATTTTGGACATTTTGAAATAAATACAATCTAAATAGTTGTATTCCTGTATATTCCTGGGATATCCATAATGGGACAGGTACATATGCAGACTAAGTCAGGTATATTGTGTTGGCCACACAATAAATGTAAGTGGTATTACCATTAGTGGCATGATTTTCCATATTGCTAAACATTTCTTAATAAAAGTCCAAGTAAAATTCTTTTCTAGTGTATATTATAGCAGCATCTATATTACTGGAAATATGGTGATTATTAAATTATGCAAGATGCTTTTTATATTAAAACAATTGAATTATTAAAATAATTTCAACCTTATGAGTTACGTAATTAGTATAAAAATTCCCATGTGCTTTTTATACAATTCACCAATTGTTAATACTCTTCCCTATTTGTTTTATCATTTTATTAATAGATATCAGTATATTTCTTCTGAATCATCTAAGAGTTAATTGCAGAAATTATACCCATTTGCTCTTAGATACCTTAGTATATATTTTATAAAATTAAAAATATTCTCTTACATAACCATATTACCCAAATCAGGAAATTTAACACTGATACAATACTATTATTTAATCCATAATTCATATTTCAATTTTACCAATTAAATAATGTCCTTTATAGCAATTCTTTTAAGATCCAGAATCTAGTTTAGCCCCAAATATTGCATTAAATTGTCAGGTTGCTTTTAGTCTCCTTTAGTCTGAAAACATCCTGCAGCTTTTTATATTTTACAACACTGTTATTTTTGAAGAATTATTGAATAAATCTCCATTTGCATTTGTCTGTTTTTTTCTAATGATTGTATTCAGATTATGTGCTTTGGGCGGGAATACTACAAAATAATGGTGTACCCTTCTTAGTACATCCCATGAGAAGGTAAATGATACTGTTTTGTTACTAGTGATGGATCATTTTTACTGAAGTTATTCTCTAGGAAAAGCAAACTCTCATCACCCATGCTGCTCAATTTTTGTGCTTGTTCATAAGTAAGCAAAAGCATAAATTCATTTGACCTAAACACAGTATTTTCTTTGAAAAGAAAATCAATCCCCAGTCAACATAACCTGTTGAATATCACCTTTGACATGAGCTGAGAGTTTTGAATTCAGATTTAAATTATGTCAAAAATTAATGTGCCTGGTGACACATCCTGTCAAAGGCTTAGATGGAACTTAGCTGGTAGTCAAAGTATATTACTTTACAGTCAGTGCGCTAGGTGACTGCATGCATCAGAAGGAAAGGGGACCACCTCATGTGACTGCATATTGGGTCTTTGCGAAGGGTTAGCTGCAAAACGCTTTCCCACAGCTCAGTGAAATAAAAAGGATGAGATTCATTTTTCTCTCATTTTGCTTTCATCTGATTTTGTTCTGCTAGCAAAGTACTTGAAGTAAAGCATCTATTAATCTTGGAACAACCACTGAATTTAATTACCATGTCTAATGTTAGCTTGTACAAAGTGTTAAAGGGATATGTTTTCTTCCATAAGAAGTACAGTACAATATGTTCTTGTATTTCAAATCCATTTCACTTAATTCCAGTGCTTTGACAGGAAAAAGCAATACTGCTGCCGACCTTCATATTCAGGCTGGTATCTCTCTCTGAACTGCACACCTGAGAAAAATCGCATCCCACTTGTCTTCATCTGAACATGCTGCTATGTAGAACTATTTCCGTTTGCTACCCACCCTTCAACAATAAAAAAAAAGGATGAGGAGAGCATGAATAATTGTTGCATTCCAAGAGACTATGATGAATTTTATTAGTGTACAAAGCATATTGCATGAATTTACCAGGGGTCTTTATTCTGAGCTCACATATGTTCTGCAAAGCTGTCATTTTAAGCTGCTCACAGAGTGGTGCTAAGTGGATCATTGCATCTCCTTGTATGGCTATTCACCTTTTCTGGTGGGGTGGTGGGTGGGTATTAAACTTCAGATGCTGTGCTGGGAATCTATGCAAAGTTTATGCATCCCTACATTTTTAGAAGTAAGTAGAGATAAAAACAGAAAGTTATATCAATTCTCTCTGGGAGTCTCTTGGATTAAAATGCTATTAAAAACTATTTAAAACTGGAAGGATATTTGGTGGGATGTCGGGTAAGAGGTACAAGGGGAATATGCACATAGAAATCAACTCTACTGACATGTAAAATAATGGCTCTCCATTTTTCCAAATGAGTGAAGGAAAGAAATTTAATAAACAGGTAGTTAGGTTACATATTTTTAAACACCACACTAACTTGTTAAGATCTGTCAAACAGGGTGGGTGCAGAGGTGCACCCTGTACTCTCAAAGGCTTGGAGGTTGAGGCAGGAGAATTACAGATTTTAAGCCAGCCTCAGCAACTTAGTGAGACCCTATCTCAAAATAAAATATAAAAAGGGCTGGGGATGTGGCTCAGTGGTTAGCATCCCTGGGTTCAATATCTGGTACAAAAACAAAAGATCCTATTTGACAGATTTTTTGTTTATCTAGAGAATCTAAAAGTGGGATGATGATATCCATGCATATTTGAGATCCTAGTCATGAAAATGGGGTAGAAAGCCTCTCATTTTTTTAACCTTTGAGATTTTCATGCAAAGAGATGGTCTTATGAGATCAAATCAGAAACAATTATTTGAAACAAGTATAACAATCTTGTCTTCACCATCAAAAATATTCCTCTGGGTTTTATATCATACTTGAGTCTTATTCACTATTGAAATTTATTTTATATTATAATAAAATGTATCATGCTTCAGTTTCAGTCCTCTCTAAAAGAAACCAGTGTACACTTTTGAATAGAACTATACAAACTGAAACTTTCAAAATATGATAATAAACAATAACAAAGTAATGAGTCATCATCTTAAATTTGAGCTATGATGATGTCAATCATACATATCAATGTTTATATTTTTATTACTTAAATTCTCAATCCTTCACTTATACATGTATTGATTCTACTGCCTTTTAGGCCCTATTTAGGCCTTCTCACTTTCATATCTTCTACTTTCCTGCCTAAGTAACCAAACCCTTCTTTCCCCATCATGTGCTTTTCCTGCCCCTGTTCCTTCTGTCTCCTTGTCCTAACTGCCACCATTCTTTTTCCATATACACCTTCAAGTCTCTAAATCTATCTCATCCTTCTGGATGTGGTTTACATAAACCCTCCTGACTGAATATAGCCTCCCTCTTAATCTTTTAATCACATCTCTTGTTCTGTGTTTTGTGCCTTTTAGTCATTCATTTATGCAACAGTTATTTATTAAATTTCTTTTCAGTGCTAGGTGGCATGTGCCAGAGATAGCTATAAATAAGACCTTATCAATCTGGATTTTCAGGCAGATCACATTCTCTCATGAACTATAGACATTAAGGAAAGAATTATAAAATTTATGATTTTTTTAAAGAGAGAGGGAAGAGAGAATTTTTTAATATTTATTTTTCAGTTTTTGGTGGACGCAACATCTTTATTTTATTTTATGTGGTGCTGAGGATCAAACCCAGTGCCCCACACATGCCAGGCAAGCGTGTTACTGCTTGAGCCACATCCCCAGCCAAAATTTATGAATTTTGTAAAAGAAAAAACACAATAGGATGTGGGTGTGCCTAACAAGTTATGACCCTAACCTGGTCTAATGGGTCAGCAATGCTGTCCTTGGTTCAAATGGATCAAATTATTTGACATGAGAATTGAGTTACACTTTACTTGGTTTGAATCACATGAGATGCATTGTTCTGGAATTCCCAGATCAACCCACTCACATTCATACTTGGGCTACAGAAAGCAATTGCAAATAATGTTGATAAATAGTGGGTTCACAGTGTGCACATGTAAGTGTTCCCCAGGGTTTTACAAAGATTTGAACCTGCCCATTTCATAAGGAAAACCTTTCCTAAGCTTTTTCAGCAGGCCTGACCTAGTGCCAAGTGCTTGGGGCTACAGTGGTGCTGATGACATACTCCCTCCTTCAAAGAGCTCATTATATAACAGGAAAACATGCCTGTGAACAAATAATTGGTTATTGATCTGTGTACCCATCCGTCTGGTTTAGTGCCTCTGGCTTTGTGCTCTTGTGCTGGATCCCTTCAGTCTCAGACTCTCTTTAAGTACTTCACTAGCAAGGGAGTCATCTAGTGTCATTTCCAGGCTGATTCTTGTGCAACACTCAAAAAGTCTTTGTAAGCAAATCTTGATGTTTCTCAGACAGCTTCTTTATAATGTTTTAATGGGGTATCAAACTATGTTTACAGAGGCCCTAACTACTTTGTGAAATTGCAGAGAAAGGGATGACCTAATTATCTATTTTGTCTTCTTATATAGTTCCTTAATTTTTAGTTTCAAAGACTCATTTACAATGAAAAAAACTCACCATTTTTGTTTCAGAGGAATTTAAAGAGTAGATAGAGGGGTAGAACCCATAACTCTTTCTCTTTGGGGATTCCGTACACACATAAGAAATAGAGAATCCTCAATAACTATAATTGCATATTCTCACCCTTTATTTTACTCAAATAGGAAACAAAGTGGATCATAGAAGAATGATGTCATTCCATCATTTTTTAAAAATTTTTTTTAGTTGTTGATAGACCTTTATTTATTTTACATAGTGCTGAGAATCGAACCCAATGCCTCACACATGCCAGGCAAGTGTGCTACTGCTGAGCCACAGCCACAGCCCCATTCCATCATTTTTATTACAATAAGACTGATTAATATTTGGCCAGTATGACCTCAATATTGTTATAATTAAGATCAGGTTTATGATTTAAACATAAAAAATGATGACTTCCTTAGGGTCTTTCTGTATACAATGAGGAAAAGAAATCATGACTACTCAAAAAATAATGAATAAGACATAGAAATAATCTAAGAGCTTCTAGCTGATATCAAATCTAAAATGGCAATAATACAAAACTAAAATAGATGATGATAATTTCCCCAAATAAGAATGGAATATGTAAATTTATTTTTTTGCAAATAAATTTATCAGTGAAAGGTATGGTAAATAAGTAGGGAAAGAGGGCTGGGGTTGTGGCTCAATGATAGAGAACTTGCCTCACACATATGGAGACACTGGGTTCCATCCTCAGCAACATAAAAATAAATAAACAAAATAAAGATATTGTGTCCATCTATAACTAAAAAAAATTTAAAAAAATAAGTAGAGAAGGAAGCATAAAGAATATTTCCTCCAAAGAAAATATTTCTTCCTACCTAACAAAATTTTCTGTATTCAAAATCATGTTACCACTATTCTGACCCTTCAGTGTTTCCTAGTCATTTTAAAACACATGAGCAGTCTTGTCCTACTTTGCTCCTAAAAATCATGATTCCCCAAGATGTTTATTAAGAACGGGGCTGGAGTTGTAGCTCAGTGGTAGAGCAGTTGCCTAGCATGGGTTTCATCCTCAGCACACATAAAATAAATAAATAAAATGAAGGTGTATCTTCATCTAAAAATATTTTTTTAAAAAAAAGAACAAATGGAAAGATGGCAACTTTATAGAAAAGAAACCCAAAAGACACCACATTAACCAAATTATCAATGTTACCATTATTAATAACAGGGCAAACTGATATCATGAACCTCTTGATATGAAACACTGAGAAGGAAACATCAGTTCTGAAGCATCCTGCCAAATAAGCTCACCTCAATTTAATCATGAGAAATCATCAGGCAAACACAAATTAAGAAACTTTCTATAAAATGACTGATTAACACTCTTGAAAAGTATCAAGGTCATTAAAGACCAGAAAAGAATGAAGAACTGTCACATATTGAGGAGACTAAGGAGACATAACAATTTAAAGATATGTCGGATTCTAGCATTAATCTTAGACTAGTAAAGGGACTTTAGTGGAAAAAAATTAGCAACAGTTGAATGATATCTAAAATTTAACTAATAATATTGTATAAATGTTAATTTCCTGTTTTTTATAATTTTACCATGGTTATATAACATATTAATTAGGTAAAGCTGAATACTATGATTTGAATATGTCTCCAAAAATGTTGGAAAAATATGGTTTAGATATGAGGTGTCTCCCAAAAAAACTCCTGTGTTAATGCAGGAATGTTCAGAGGTGAAATGATTAGATTAGAAGAGTTGTAACCTTATCAGTCCATTTTAGTTTGAATGGACTGCTAGGTGGTAACTGTAGGTAGGTTGGGCATTGCTGGAGGAGATGAGTCACTTAGGGCATGCCCTATATGGGGTTCATCTTTTTGGGAGTTCCTTCCCCTCCCTTTCTCTGCTTCCAGGCCAGCCATGAAGGGATCAGTGTTACTCTATCACCATGATGCCCTCCCTGCCTCACCCTGGACCCACAGCAATGGACTTGGCCTCCTATGTATTGAACGAACCTCTGAATCTAAACCCCAAATAATTTTTTTTTCTCCTCTAAGTTTTCTTATTGGGTATTTTGGTCACAGTGATGAAAATCTGACCAACACAACCCCTAATGCAAATATGTTGAGAGGTAGAATCTTTAAGACTTGTTTAGGCCCTAAGGGCTGTATCTTCATGAATGGATTAATGTCATTAAGGAGGAAGTGGGTCATTGTCATGCCACTGGGTTTGTTATAAAAGCAAGTCTGATACTCTCTTGCTCTCTTGAGTGTTCTCTTGCTCTTCCTCCTATCACCATGGACTGACACAGCAAGAAGGCTCATTCCTTGATCTTATATTCCCAGTCTCAAGAACTATAAGAGATAAATCTCTGTTCTTTATAAATCACCTAGTCAGTGATATTCTGTTATAGCACCACAAAGTGGACAAAAACACTGTGTAAAGGATATATGGGAATACTAATTGTTTTTGCAAATTTTCTCTCAGTCTGAAATTATTTAAAAATAAAAAGATTTTAAGAATCACATGGCACATGAATGTTAATGGGTAACTTTCACAGTATAAGTGGATATATATTATAATTGACCAAAATAAGATTAGTCAGGATAATATTATTTCAAGGCTGTGATTATCTGTAATACCCCTTTATCCAATCTTAATTAATGGAGTCTACCATTAGTATATATAATGTATATATATAGTATATATATGTCTACCACATATATATAAAATCAGTCTGCTAGGTGCTATGGTGCTCACTATCATTATATCATCTGATTTTGGTAATTTTAATTGGTTATATTACAAGAGTTTGGAAAAAGCAAAGAAAATGCTTGAAAAGTTTTAAAGGCACTACCATCTGTTCCTTAAAGTATTATATTTCCTTTTTTTCTGATTTTTACCATCTACCAGACGAAAAATATGTTTGCCATCATCATGTCATTTGAACTTAAGTGGTAAAATGCTTGTCAATTATTAATTTTAAAATGCTCCAATATTTCTGGTATTGAAGTGTGAGAAATCAGTTGATCTGCCTCAAAATACAAATAAAGACAAAATACACCATCTAACTACCCTACACCCATTTTATTATCTCCTTTCTCTGGAAATAGAATTTTGGAAATAGTCCTCTCATAATGTAGAAAATACTTCTGCTTTCTAATTATCAGTTGCCAACAAGTTGAGGGCTTATTCTGTCAGAACTGCCTCAGTTTTTACAAAAGCAATTAAGATTTTACCAGCTTGAGGCTAACATTCTTCAAATTGAATCAGACACCAAAGCTGAAGTTAAATTCAAGCTAAGCAAGAAGTGATTTTCATATGGACTCTACTAAATGGAGTTAAATGTATATGAAAATTTTAAATATTTTTAAAACTATAAGATATTGGTTAGAGTTCTTTGTATATCCTGGAGATTAATATTCTATCTGAGGTGCAGGTGGCAAAGATTTTCTCCCATTCTGTAGGCTCTCTCTTCACATTCTTGTTTGTTTCCTTTGCTATGGAGAAGCATTTTAGTTTGACACCACTCCATTTATTGACTCTTGATTTGACTTCTTGCGCTTTAGGAGTCTTGTTGAGGAATTAAGTTCCTAAGCTGAAATGATGGAGAGTTGGGCCTACTTATTCTTCTAGTAGGTGCAGGGTCTCTGGTCTAATGCCTAGGTCCTTGATTCATGTTAAGTTGTTTTGTGCGGGGTGAAAGATAGGGATTCAATTTCATTCTGCTAATTATGGATTTCCAGTTTTCCCAGCGCCATTTGTTGAAGAGGCTATCTTTTTTCCAATGTATGTTTATGCACCTTTGTCTAGTATGAGATAACTGTATTTAGGGAATTTATCTCTTTGTGTATGTTTTGGTGCCAATAGTATGCTGTTTTGTTACTATAGCTCTGTAGTATACTTTAAGGTCTGGTAATATGATGCCTCCTGCTTCACTTTTTCACTAAGGATTGCTTTGGCTATTCTGTGCCTCTTGTTTTTCCAAATTAATTTCATATCTAATTTTTCTGTTCCTATGACGAACATCATTGGAATTTAAATGGGAATTGTATTGAATCTGTACAACATTTTCAGTAGTATGACCATTTAACAATATTAATTCTGCCTATCTAAGAACATGGAAGATCTTTCCATCTTCTAAGGTCTTCTTTAATTTCTTTCTTTAGTGTTCTGTAATTTTCATTGTAGAGGTCCTTCACCTCTTTTGTTAGATTGATTCCCAAATATTTTAATTTTTGACACTATTGTGAATGGGATAGTTTTTCTTATTTCTAACTATATTCATTCATCATTGGTGTATAGTAATGCAATTGATTTATGGGTGGTAATTTTATGTCCTGCTGCCTTACTGAATTTGTTTATGAGTTCTAGAATTTTTCTGGTTGTTACAGTTTGGATGTGAGGTATACCCCAAAATCTCATGTGTAAGATAATGCAAGAGGCTCAGAGGAGAAATGAATTGGTTGTAAGAGTTTTAACCCAATCAGTGAATTCATCCCCTGATAGAAATTAACTGAGTGGTAACCAAAGTGGTAGGGTGTGGCTGGAGGAGGTGGGAATTGGAGTGTGGCTTTGGGGTATATATTTGTATCTGGCCAGTGGAGTTTTTCTCTCTCTCTCTCTGCTTTCTGATCATGATGTGAGCTGCTTCCCTGTGGCCACACGTTACTGCCAAGGTATCTTCCCTCATCTTGAGCCCCAAGGATTGGAACCAGCCACTTATGGACTGAGACCTCTGAAACTCTGAGCCCCTAAAAATAATCTTACTCCTCTACAGTTGTTATGGTTGGGTCCTTTTAGTTGCAGAACTGAAAAAAGCTGACTAAAACACTGGTCAAGTTTTTTGGATCTTCTAAATATGGAATCATGTCATTGGCAAATAGGGATAGTTTGAGCTCTTCTTTTCCTATTTGTATCCCTTTAATTTCTTTCTTTTGTCTAATTGCTATGGCTAGAGTGTTAATGACTAAGTTAAATAGAAGTGGGGAAAAAGGACATCCCTGTCTTGTTCCAGTTGTTAAAGGGAATGTTTTTTATTTTTTTTTCAATTTAGAATGATGTTGGCCTTGGTTTTAGTATATATAGCTTTTATAATGTTGAGGTATTTTCTTACTATCCCTAGTTTTTCTAGTGTTTTGAACATGAATAGATTTGTATTTTGTCAAATACTTTTTCTGCATCTATTAAGATTATCATGTGATTCTTTAAGTCTGTTGAATTACATTTATTGATTTGTGTTATGTTGAACCAAATTTGCATCCCTGAAATGAACCCTACTTGATCATGATGAACTATATATTTTTAATATGTTTTTATATGCAATTTTCCAGCATTTTATTAAGAATTTTTGCATCTATGTTTATCAGGGATATTGGTCTGAAGTTTTCTTTCCTTGATGTGTCTTTGTCTGGTTTGGGTATTAGGGTAATACTAGCTTCATATAATGAATTTGGAAGGGTTCCATCTTTTTCTATTTCATGGAATAATTTGAGGAGTATTGTTAATAGTTCTTCTTGAAAGGTCTGGTAGAACTCAGCTAAGAATCCATCTGGTCCTTGGCTTTTCTTTGTTGGTAGATTTTTTATGACATCTTCAATTTCATTACATGAAATTGTTTTGTTTTAAATTTTGTAAGCCTTCCTGATTCAATTTGGAAATTTGCTGATGTCTTCAAGGTTTTCTATCTTATTGGAGTATAATTTTCAAAATAGTTTTTGATTATCTTCTGTATTTCAGTAGTGTCCATCATGATATCTTCTTTTTTTCATCACAAATTTTAGTAATTTGAATTTGCTCTTTTTCTCTTTTTTAGCTTGGCTAAGGGGTTTTCAATTTTACTTAATTTTTTAAAAGAACCAAATTTTATTTGATTTTTTAAATTTTTTGTTTGATTGTTTTAAATTCTTTGGTTTCACCTCTGATTTTAATTATTTCCTATCTTCTGCTTTTTGTGTTGATTTGTTCTGGGGCTTTGAGATGTAATGTTAGTTTATTTATTTGGTGACTTTCTATTCTTTTAATAAATGAGCTTAATGCAATGAACTTCCCTCTTAGAACTGCCTTCATAGTGTCCCAGAGATTTTGATAAGTTTTGCCACTATTCTCATTTACCAATATGTATTTTTTAAAATTTCATACCCGATTTCTTCTACTATTCATTGGTCATTCAATAACATAGTATTTAGTCTCAAGGTATTAGAGTAGCTTCTATATTTTATTTTATCATTGGTTTCTAATTTCATTCCATTATGATCTGATAGAATGCATAGTATTATTTCTATATTTTTATATTTGCTAATCATTGCTTTATGGCCTAAAATATGATCTATTTTAGAGTAGGACCCATGTGCTGCTGAGAAGAAAGTGGATTCAGTTATTGATGAATGAAATATTCTATATATGTCTGTGAATTCTAAATCATTAATTATATTTTTTAGTTTTTTACCTTCTTTATTTAGTTTTTGTTTGGAGGCTCCAGCAGTGAGAGAGGTATAGTTAATTTCACCAGTATTATTCTGTTGTGGCCTATTTGATTCTTGTTTGGGGCATAAATATTTGATTGTTATGTCTTATTGATGTATAATTCCCTTAAGTACAATAAAATGACATTTTTAGTCCCTTCTGATTAGCTTTGGCCTGAAGTCTACTTTATCTTATATGAGGATAGAAATCCCTACTTGTTTATGAGATCCATGTGAATGACATTTTTCCTCATCCTTTTCCCTTCAGTCTGTGGATGTCTTTGCTTATGAGGTAAATCTCTTTGAGACAGCATATTGTTGGGTCTTGTTTTTTCTTTTTTTTTTTTTTAATTCAGTCGGCCAGTGTGTGTGTGTGTGTCTGTATGTGTGTGTGTGTGTCTGTATGTGTGTGTGTGTGTATACACACATATATGTATACATGTGTGTGTATGTATATGTATATATATATATATATATATATATATATATATATATATATATGATAGAATTTTATTTTTATTTATTTATATGCAGTACTGAGAATCTAACCCAATGCCTCACACATACTAGGCAAGTGTTCCACCACTGAGCTACAGCCCCAGCTCCCAGTCTTTGTCTTTTGATTGATGAATTTGGGTCATTTACATTTAATGTTATTATTGAGAAATGTTTTTTTATTCCCTGTCAAATTGGTGAAACCTCTCTGGAAAGCAGTATGGAGATTCGTCAGAAAACTTGGAACAGAACCACCATTTGACCTAGTCACCCCATTCCTCAGTATATACCCAAGGGACATAAAATCAGCATAATACAGTGACACAGCCACATCAATGTTTGTGGCAGTTCAATTCACAATAGCTAAACTATGGAAATGACCTAAGTGCCTTTCAACAGAAGAATGGTTATAGAAGATGTGGTATACATATATAATGGAATATTACTCAGCCTTAAAGAAGAATAAAATTATGGCATTTGCTGTTAAATGGATGGAACTGGAGACTATCATCTAAGTGAAATAAACCAATCCCAAAAAACAAAGGGCAAATGTTGTTTCTGATATGCAGAATAGAAGTTCACTGGATTAGGCAAAGGGGAATGAAAAGAAGGAAGAAGGATGGGAATAGCAAAGACAGTGAATGAATTGGGATTCACTTTTCTATGTTCATATATAAATGCATGAATAGTGTAACTCCACATCATGTACAACCACAAGAATGGGAAGCTAGACTCCATGTATGTATGATATGTCAAAATATATTCTACTTTCAAAGTATCTAAAAAGAACAAAATAAAAAGTAAAATAAAATGATACATTGGTTACAGTTGTAAGAAGGCAAACATCACCTTATTTTGAGGAAAATTAGTCTCTATATTTTTGTAATGAATTATACAAACTTCAAATATCAGCTAAGAATCTGTTAAATTTCCATTGTAAGTCAAATTTCCTTGAGCTCTAACCTAGAGTTCTGCTGAACTTTTTCAGGTCTCCACAAGCGCTTTAAAATGTTTGAAAATATGGGCCTCAAAACTGAAAGTTTCTCACCAGTGAGAGGTATATTCATACTGTATTATTTTCTTATAAACAAATTTATTATGAAAAATTAAACATGAAACAATCCCCAAGGACATATTTCTAAAAAGATTGGCACTTCTTTAAGAAGACCCTTAGGCGGGTTCCTCAGGAGGTATTCCAGAAGAAGGTGTTGTATCATAGAGGATGACAGCTCCCTGTATTTTATTGCTCAGGAAGACCTTTCATTGGGACAAGATGTAGAGATGGAGAATAGTGATATTGATCATTCTGAACTTCTGTACACCTAGGCTAACATGTGCATGTGTCTTAATTTTCATTAAAAAAGTTAAAATGATTAAAAATAGGAAAAAGCTTACAGACTAAGCAGTAAAGAAAGAAAATGTTTTGGTACAGCTACAACATGTGTTTGTATTTTAGGCTAAGTGTTATTAAAAAAAAGTCAAAAGCTTAAAAAATTAAGTTTATAAAATAAAAAGTTAAAAGCCAGCCAAGGTATTAATTTATTATTGAAGAAAGATTTTTTTAAAAAATGTGTAGCTTAAGTGTACAGTGTTCATGAAGTCTACAGTAGTTTAAGATAATTTTATAGAGTTTCACATTCATATTCACTCACCACTCACTCTCTGACTCATTCAGAGCAAGTTTCTTTCCTGTTAGAGCCATTCATGGTCAATGCCCTATGTAATTATACCATTTTTATTCACTTATAGTGTTTATACTATATTTTTACTGTATCTTTTCCATAATTAGATATGTTTAGATACAAAAATATTTACCATTGTGTTATGGTTACCTTCAGTATTCAGTACAGTTACATGTATAGTTTTGTAGCCTAAATATAGTGTTACCACATTGGCTTACGTGTATAGATTATATGATCTAGGTTTGTGTAAGTATACTCTGTGATATTCACACAATGAAATAGTCATATATAATTAATTAGAACAAATTAAAAACAAAATAGTCCAATAATACATTTCTCAGAACATATCCCTATCATTAGGTAACAGGTGACTGTATATATTCAGAAGAAGAGAAAACATTTGCACAAAAACTTGTAAATGAATATTCATGGCAACATTATTCATAATAACCTAAAAGTGGAAACAACATGAATATCTATCAGCTGATGAATGGGTAAATCAAATGTGGTATATCCATACAATGGATATTATTCAGCAATTAAATGAATAAAGTACTGATACATTTTATAACATAGATGAGCTTTGAAAACATTGTAATGAATGAAAGAGGCAAGTTATCAAAGACTATCTATTGTATCACTGTGCTTATATGAAATGTCCAGAATAGACAAATTTATAGAGATGGAAAATAGATTGGTTCTTAATTAGATCTAAGGAAAATGGTGACTGACTGCTAATAGATATAGGTTTTCTTTTAAGGGGAATAAAATTGTTCTAAAATTAGATTTTAGGCCAGTGCATTGTTACAGGCTTGTAGTTCCAGCTACTGGGGGAGGCTGAGGCAGGTGGATCACTTGAGTCCATGAGTTTGGGGCCAATCTGAGCAACATAGCAAGACCCTGTCTCAAAAACAAATAGATCATACTGATAGTTCCATAACACTGTGAATATATTAAAAACCACTTGTAAGTATATTGTAAGTGGGTGACATGAACTGCATATTAGTTCTATGTCAATAAAACTACTTTTTCAAGTTGCATAAGAGGTACCAACTCAAATTTTCAGGATATATGTTTATCCTTCCTTTCACATCATCATCTCATTACTAAATCCCTTTTGATACTGACATGTTTATTCATCAATCAACATATTTTTCCATTTTCCATTAATGTACTTATCATGTAATTAGAATCTATTGTGAGCAAAACTGTTGGCAATTCAAACATGATTTAAATAAGACATGCACTCCAATAAATCTACTATAATATAAAATGTGGTATATGCTATATTTACAATCTTATGAATTTTCAGAGAAGAGAGAGAGTGATTATCTGGTGGTTTGGTAGAGGCACCAGTAAAGCTTCCCAAAGAATAGAAGGTTGGTTTAGCTTTGGACTCATAGCATTTAATTGGGATACAAGAGAGACATTCTGGTGGAGGTATCCAGGGGATAGTTGGAAATATAGAGTAAAACGCATTTAAGAGGTCAGGGCTGAAGCTGTACATCTAGGAACTTTCACTGAGGCAAGAGCAAAAGTAAGGTGTTGTATAAGAACTGGGAAAAAACTATAGATTAAAAAAAGAAGAAAGTGAACTCTATTATTGGGGAACACCTTTATTTAGGAAGAAATTTTAAAAATATACATCAAATAGATGGTCAGAATAGAAGGTAGAAAATCAGGAGAAGATAGATTCTGGTAAGTCAGAGTAGGAAAATTTTAAAAACAAATCAAACAGAATAAAGATACATTTAAAAATGTGCTTCTTTGTCAAGAGATGCTTAGGAGTAACAGCCAAGAAAGTTGTTGCAGCAATGTGGTCAGGATCTTTACAGGAAACTGGGAAGTAAATGGATGGAGAAGAAATAGGATGACTAGAAATGGAAGACTTCAAGAGACTTTAATAGCATGAAAGGAATGATATAGCATAGGGAGTGATTGGTGGTTCTGGAATGAGGAACTTGCTTATGAATGTGGTGGAGACTTGAGGGGAAATAACAAGGACATATATGGAGGGGTGAACCTTATATCACTTAGTACAAAACAATAAATCATTCTTTTAGGTGGAAAGGAGGGGAAAATCTAAAGGTGAGTGAGAATACCAAGAAAGTGTGGTAGAGTGGAAGACAGCTGAAGAAGCTAATGACATATGATTTTTGTCCTATTCTAATGAAGTCAGATAGAATGGATGTGTTGGAAAGAACATGAAAGCAGATGAGGAGGGATTCAGGTACTGAAGGAAAAAGGTCTGGGGACTATGGAGATTGTCACTGATATTTGTAAAAGGGCCTGCTGGAAAACAGAAGGTGACAGCTCACATTAATTTGAAGTAAAATCATTGTTGGGGTTTTAAGGTTTTTCTCTAGTCATCCTGAGCATATTATTTGTAGTTTTTCTACAATTCTATTATTTCCTTTCTTTTTTTATTATTTTTATTCATTCTAATTAGTTATACATGACAGCTGAATGCATTTTGACACTTTATACACAAATGGAGCACAACTTCTCATTCCTCTGGCTGTACATGGTACAGAGTCACACTGGTCATGCAATCATACATGTATATAGGGTAATAATGTCCATCTCATTCCACCATCTTTCACACCCTCACACCCATTACCCTCTGCCAAATCCAAAGTTTCTCCATTCTTCCCTAGCCTCCCCCCATCATGGATCAGCATCCACTTATCAGAGAAAACATTCAGCCTTTGGTTTTGGGAATTGGCTTATTTCACTTAGCATGATAGTCTCTAGTTCATCCATTTACCAGCAAATGCCACAATTTCATTCTTCTTTGTGGCTGAGCAATATTGTGTATGTGTCCCACATTTTCTATATCCATTCATCTATTGAAGGGGACCTATGTTGTTTCCATTAGTGTTTAGCTATTGTGAATTGAACTGCTACAAACATTGACGTGGCTATGTCACTGTAGTACACTGATTTTAAGTCCTTGGTTATAAACTGAGGTGTGGGATAGCTACTGTTTCCTTCTGATGACAAATGTACATTTACTCTAAGAAATAACTATCAGCACAGGTCAAATGAAAACATTCCAGCCCAGTATGCAACTTTCCCTACCCTTGTGCTTACCATAGCTTCATAGTTCCTACCCATTCCTCCCAATTTCCTTCCTGGCAAGATGTATGTTAATGCACTGTCTCAAGGTGTCCTACTGATTGATTGATTCATTCATCCATGCATAAAAAGGAAAGTGTTCTTTTCTCTTATGAACAGGCTTTCCTATTATTTATTTATTTGGTGCCAAGAATTGAATCCAGGGGCACATCCCCAACCTTTTTTTTTTTTTTTTTTTTTTTTACTTTGAGACATGATCTCACTAAGTTACCAAGGGCCTCACTAAGTTGCTGAGACTGATTTTGAACTTGCGATCCTCCTGCCTCAGCCTCCTGCACCACTGGGATTATAGTCGTGCACCGTACACCAGGCTCAGGCTTTCCTATGATTTGAAAGACTGTGTTGAAGAGTACATTTTAAACATTTTGTTCGTGGAGGACCTGTAATCTGGCAATGAAAGGTGGGCATGAGGTAGAGTAGATCAGGTAGTTGGATGAATAGTCAGACATGAAGAAATTACATGTCTAATTTTGTCTTTTGTTCGCTTCACTGTAGTTTTCCTCTGGTCCTTTGCTTTATACTATCCTTATTGAGCTCACCATCTTTGTTGATGACTGTATTATTATTCTGTCTCTTTCATACCAGTTTCCTAACCTCAGTGATTTCCAACTACACTGCATTTAGTCATTCACAATACTTCTGAAATAGCCATTTCTCAAAGTCTCTAAGAATCTAAACTCTCAAATTCCTCCCATTCCCATAATTCCCATTTCAATATCATCACACATGATGAGCCTGAGCTTTCATTTCCTCATGACTGCTTCCAGGCTTTCCATCCTTTCTGCTTTTTCTATCTTCTCTCCCTAGTTTTAGTTAACAACTTTAGTCAAGCATGTCATAGGTGTAAAACCCCAAATGTATAATGCCTTATCCCTTTAATCTTCCACATTTCTCACTGCAGTGACTGTGTTACTAAAAGGCCCAACACTTTGTCAATTGGGTTCACTACAATTTGTGCTATCTAGTCTTAGATTTATTTTCTGTCCAAAGGAAAGCTTCTAAAGTACCTTCACAAAGTTTTCATTTTACCCATTTCTATTCTCATTAGAAATCATACCTTGAGACTATGAAGTTTACTCTCTTTGAGTACAGTATCTCAACCTCCCTTCTCTCCACTTCAAACCCTCTTCACACTTCAACTTCTCTTTTCTTTTTATTATAAAAAAAATTAGATTGTTGCCACCCTCCTCCAATCCATCATAGAAAAATATTGCCTAAAAGGCAACACTAATCCCATTTTCAAAAAATTTCAATGGAATGGAATAGATTCCAAACACATAAGCCAGCCATTCAAGGCCCTTCAAAGGTGGTAAAAATTTACCATCCAGAAGAGTCTTCTATTATTTCTTATATAACATGTGCTGCTATCAAACTTAACTAGTTGTTCATATCCAAAAATGCCTTGCATTCCATGCCATTATATCTGGTAGAGTCAAGGTGTGATATTCCATTTATATAATATGCACTTAAATTCTAACTCTGTCACTTTCCAGCTGGGTAACTTTAGTTATGGATATAGAATTTGTGATACTCAGTATCTTCCCTTGTTACTTGTGAGACTTAAGTAGAAATGATTGTTGCAATACTGGAAAACTGCATAATGCCACCAAGGTGTAAAGTGGGGTGTTTTTCTTGCCATTCAGCAAATATTCATTTATCACATATTACTTGCCAATTATTAGTACTGTTGTTCACTTTGCAAATGAACATTATACACACACACACACTTATTGAGACAACCCATTTGCATCCACTGATCAACACAAAACAAAAACATCTGTGAGAATCAAGACATAAAGAAAACACATATAAGCCTTAGATTTGGCAAAGAAAAATTGAAATCATCATTTGTAGATGGGTTGATGGTCAGTTTCAGCTCAGACCCATCTTTAAATTACACATCTTCATTGCTGCTTTTGTGAACCTATAAATTAATTCAGATCAATACCTTAAATAAAGGAATTCTGAAAACTTTTTAGGAATAGGAATAGAATCTTTCATTCCTCAGGATGTGAATTTCAGATTTTTTAAAAAAAGGATTGCCTTAAATAAGCCTATGTCTTGAATCTTTTCAATCCATGCCAGATGGGATGTTCAGGAGCAGATTGTACAAGTTAGCTTGCAAGAGAACATGGCCTTATAAATACAGCTTCTCTTGATGATGGCTGTGACTCTATTAGATATAAGACCTTACTGAGGTCTTAAAGGGTTTTTTTCACTATAGTCACCAATATAAAAGCCTATACTGAAAAGTACATTATCTTCAGTACTAACAGACTTCTTGTGCTAGTACCGATAAAATGAATTGTTGATTCCCAGAGAATTTGGGGGTAGGGGAAGGGATGGGCAAAAAGCTACCCCATGAACAAACTGTTTCTTTTTCCTCTCACCCCACTCCTCTTTTTTAAAAAATCCAAAATAGAAATTTCAAAGCTTAAAAAACTTCAAGGCAATTTAATTTAAGTTGCTTCCCATGACTTTAAACACTGAATGTTCACACCTACGTCAGTACTACATTGAGAACCTCCCACTCAGAGACTGTATTTAGGAAAGAAAAGATGCTGTGGTCTGAGATGAGGCCTAGATTTGAGCGATCTTAAGTTCTTAGATGAATTCTTCAGAAAGACTCTAAAGTTCAGCAGATTTAATTCTCACTCCTCTGTGGAGAGTCAGGTCAATCTTTTCAGGAGGCTTACCTTTAGGAATAATTATAGGAATTAAAAATGTTTATTATAAGATAAACTACAGTAAAGCCTCTGATAACTTACTTCACAATTCTGATATATCCTGGTTTATGCAATGAGGTTTGTTCCTAAGAATCTGGATATACATTGAGTTTCAGCCTCAGGACTTTCCTGATACAATGCTAAAGAACAGACACTGTGATTTTTCCCTATACTTATGCACTGACAACAACTCATGACCCATCATCTTTAACAGTGTTTGCACATTTATTAGTTTTTAATATATAGTGCAGTTTTACTGATTACCCCTTTTCTGGGAAAGTAAATCTTGGTTTTAATATTTAAGCCATAACACGGCCAAATTGCATATCTGGCATGTTAATTCACACCCCACCATTTTCATGTTTTTTTAGCTTAAGCCAAGCCAGGTGAGTAGGCGTCATCTAAGATAAAATCTTGCTGACTTTTTTTTCCCCAAAGAAAAGCTAGTGAACAGGAGGTGATAAATGCTATGCTTCCTACTCAGACTCTGTCACATAAGATGTCAGTTCTTTATTTTAATTATATTCTTTGCCAGCTCAAAGAGGCAAGTAATTTTGCTACATATTATCCTACCTTTGTTAGAGTTCCTTGCAAGTAGCAGTGGAAGGTCTTTCATTTATTGTGCAATAGCTGGTCTTAATATCCAATTCCCAGCCAATCTATCGGTATTCTGGAGAAAGAAGCAGATTATTCATTGTCAAAAAAAGCAGACCAGACAATTACTGAAATGCATGTCAGGTGTGAAAAATGAAATGCCTTTCTGAAACAATATAGTGATTGGAAAGAATTTTTAGTAATATTTTTAAGAGCAAAATCCACATGCTACGGCACTCAAATAGAGGCATTGACCAAAAGGCTTAGCACAATGCAGACATCATCAGGAAGATTCTGAACACAAAGGAGAAACCAAGAATTCATATCTTGTTTGACTTTCCAAGAGGATTAACACGAGGATTCTATTGCTAATTGTATATTTTGAAGGCACTGAGACCACCAATGGAGTAGGGCAGAAGGAATATAGGGGCGGAAAGGCAAAATGTTCAAAGAGAGGGTACATTATAAAGCCAACCACCACAGCAGCAATTGGAACTGAATCCTGAGAAAAAGCTCTGGGAAATGGTATGAATCATATGCCTCAGCCTCATCTCACCCAAGAAGCAAGGAAGTTATACCCCAGCTTCTGACAGTCATTGGTTAAGGGCTATTGAATTAGAGGGACAGGGATTATTTCACCAGTATTTCTCATCTGCTTCTCTGGACTCAGAAAAAAAATCCTAAGGCCCAAAATGTAGTCACTGGCATCTGTAAGGGTCTCATGCATGCTGTCAGGACAACAGGAGATAGCAGCACAATGATAGCATCTGCTATAGTAGCTCCTCTTTGTACTGGTCTCTGAATGTTGTACTGGTCTCTAGTTATGGAAGGTTCAAACAGGGTTGCCAGATTTAGCAAATAAAAAATGTAGGATGCTGAGCTCAAACTCTATCTCCAGAAATACAGAGCAGAGAGAGACAACAAGGTCAAAATATCTAGGAGGGAACATTGGTCCACTTGACTTCTCCTTCTTCTATCCTTACCTGTATCTCCCACTTGTCATTTACTCAGGTGAAACACCTTTGCCTTCCATGTTAAAAGTGAAAGTGTTGGGAACCTGTTAACTTTATTCATGGAAGGATTCAGGATAGCATTTACTCCTGGATATAGACTGAGCTGAGTATTTTTCCATGATCATGTATAGATTATAAGCACCTTCAAATAATAATAAATTCACACATTTATTGAAACTTATTTATGCAAGGCATTATTTTACATAATTTATATGAATTATTCAATTAATCCTCACAATATTACAAGGTGGATACTATTATTATCCCTTATTTCTAGGTAGGGAACCAAAGACATGGGTTAAATAGCTTGCCTAAGACCACAAACCTAGAAACCATCTCTAGAAACCAAACTCTTAACCATCATGATAATGATTGGAAGAGTGAATAATTGATGGAAAACAGGATAAGAGAATCACATAGGAAGTGAAGGTGAAAAATGTTATAAGGAAGATGGAATTGGGTCTCTGAGTAGTAGATTGGACCTGAGGATTCCAGATTCTTTGAATAAAATAAAGACAACAGCACATGATAATGGGGGAAATGGTCTTATAATGGTCTGATCCCTTTCCCTATCAATATAGGGAAAGAAAGACAAGTTCAGAAGAGAAGGAACCAGGCCAATGGGATTAAAATAATTTCTATATATAAGCTAATGCAGCACCAACTAGCATTATAGCCACTGCAAAGATAAGCTCAGGGTCATTATTATACATATAAATTTTCACTAGTCTACAGATATGTTAGAAAAACAACTGCAGAACATATGATTACAAACTCTACAAGCCAGTTTTTACAGAATTATTATAATAAAACAGCTGTATAACTTAGAAAGGCACTTTTGAATGTATTTTCTGTAGAATAGTTGTAGAAATATTTTTCCAATCTGAAAGAGTTGTTTTAAACACATTTTTATAGGGTTACCAATAAGTGTACACATTTTCAATAAGAGATGCTGTTTCTGTTAGGCATTTACAGAATACTGGTAGGGAAATGTCAGAATTCTGGATATAGGAAAACCTCATCCAGATTATGTGACAGATCATTTTATGAATACTTGGCTTACATGGAAGCTTCAAAAAGCTTTCATACAGCTTCAGATAACAGTTGGGTGCTAAATAATCCTTTCAAGTAAATCAGTTCTGAAAAAAGTTAAAAAGTTAAGATTGTTTTCAATACTTTCCTTTAAAACTTAATGTGATGTACCAATGAACATTAAATAACATTAAAGTACCAATGAACATTAAATAACTATAGACTAATAATTATGTAACCATACAAATGTTCTGAGAACAATATGACTTAAAAATACTAACAAAAAAATTGGGGGCTGGGGATGTGGCTCAAGTGGTAGCGCGCCCGCCTGGCATGCGTGTGGTCCGGGTTCGATCCTCAGCACCACATACAAACAAAGATGTTGTGTCCGCCAAGTACTAAAAAATAAATATTAAAAAAAAATTCTCTCTCTCCCCCTCTCTCTCTCACTCTTTCTTTAAAAAAAAAATTGCATCAGCAATTTCCATCAAAAATAGGCTCTGCTTCCAGAAAAGATGGTGATATGAACCTGTCTATTCTGTTCTCTGTGTGTTTCTTTCACATTTTTTCTTCCATTCTTAACTTCTTTTGAATTAAGTATTTTATTATTTGCTTTATTCTATTGCATTTCAGCAATGCATTTTCTCCTAATTTTTTAGTATTTACCCTAGAAACTATAACATGCATCCTTGATTTACCAAAGACTAGTGAAAAGTGATCTAATTGTCTGAAAATAAAAAAGTCATGGAATTTATTATACCATTATGTCTTTCCCATTTTGTGTTATTGTTCTGTATTCTAATTCAAATTATTTTGAATCATATCATTGTGCTTTCATGGTTCTTTGGTTTTCAACAATTTTACTACTTTATCTCTCAGTATAGATTATTTGTATTTCTCCCAATTTAGACTTTTATAATTTCTTGAATCTATAACATTTTGTCCTTCATCAGTTTTCAAAAATTATCTCTTCAAAATTATTTCTGCTCTATCTACCCTCTTCTCTCCTTTAACATAGATCATTCTATTTTTTCAATATGTTCCATACGATTCTTATGTTCTTACATGTTTTCCATCCTTCTATTTCCATGTTTTCTCTGGATATTTTATTCTCATCTTCTTTCCAGTTTATTATTTTCTTTTAAGTGATGTCTAATATGCTATTAAATTGGTTGAGTTCATAACTTCAGACATTGCATTTTCACTTCTTGCATTTCCATTTGATAATATTTTGTATTTTTCAGTAATTCATCTTGTCATTTAAATTCTTGAAAATATTAATCACAGCTTTTTAAAAGTTTAGGCCTAATATCTACTTTCTCAGTTTCCCTGAGTTTTGTATTTCTATTTGTTTTTGGTCAACGCATGTTTTGTACATGATTGGTGGGTTTTCACTGAATGCTACACACATGTATGAAATTTTTAGAGGTAATTTGATGTTCTGGAAGAGGATTTATTCTTGTCTCTGGTGGTCAATTGATCAAAAATTACCACATTAGTCCAATCAAATTTCAACTGATTCAAAGTTTCATTAGCTTCTGATTTTGTGACAGCTGGTACATACCTCATTCACTCTAACTCACAGGTATTCTTCTCAAGTCAAAACTGAAGACCAAAAGCATTCAAACAAGCTAAGCGTCCACAGTATGTCCTAGAGTCTATATTGTTGTCACTGAAATTGCTACAATCTCTGTCCTTTCTGGGATTCTTTTTTCTCTGGGACATTGGCCTTGCATGACTTTGCTGTCTTGGTAACTCTGATACCTTCAAAAATGTTTCTCATATTTTATATAGTTTTCCTGGCTCTTTTCTTAAGGGTTGTTTTATGAAACAATCCATTCAAACATTTCTAGAAACAGAACTCCTCTCAATTAGCTTTTTAGTCTCTCTTCCTGAAAATGGGTAGACAAGAAAAGTTTAACCAAATATGGAAATAACTTGAATATGGAAGAAAGACAAAAATCAGCAAACAGAAAAAATACAACCTGAAGCAGCATATACTATGCAAGCAGAATAAGTGTTCAATAAATTTTTGTATCCTTAGAGAAATAAGAGAAGAAACTGAATCCATGAAACAAAAAAGAATGATATAAAAATTATTCATTAAAAAGTCTTTAACTTATAAAAGACCAATTTACAGAATGAAAAGATTTTTAAAAGAAAGGACATTTAAAAGAACTTTTCATAAAGGATAGGAAAGGCAGCAGAATACAACAGACCCTAGTATGGCAATATATAAATCAATGGAAGTGTAACTGATGTGATTCTGCAATTTGTATACGGGGTAAAAATGGGAGTTCATAACCCACTTGAATCAAAGTGTGAAATATGATATATCAAGAACTATGTAATGTTTTGAACAACCAACAATAAAAAAAAAGAACTTTTCAAATCAAACATTTTGGAATCCCTAAAAAAAGTCAAAATATATAAATATAAATATAAATATAAATATAAATATAAATATAAATATAAATATAAAATATATATATATATATATATATATATATATATATATATATATATATATATATATAGTCTGAAAGCCATCTGGCTCAAAAAAAAATATTCACGTTGTTTGGGTTTTTATAGCCTTGGAGGGAAAATCAGGATAAAATTAAGCAATAGTTTCAGTGGTTAAAGAATATTGATAGGAATATAAAAAAGAAGATCAGTTATAAACTTATACCATATCAATCTCTTATTATAATAATTTTTAATATTATCCCCATGCTATTTAAATTTTAAAAACTATATTTTCATAAAAGGCACAAATGTATGTAGTGTATGATCAAAGCTGACAATCGAAGATCCTTTTAAGCTTGCTATCCTAGCTGTGTGTTGGTCAGGGTTCTCCAGAGAAATTGAGCCAATAGGAGATGTGTGTGTGTGTGTGTGTGTGTGTGTGTGTGTGTGTGTGTGTGAGAGAGAGAGAGAGAGAGAAAGAGAGAGAGATACATAGGTTCTTTTCCTATATGGATATGTGGAAATTATCTAAGAATCTAGGAAGAGAATTATTATAAGGTATTTGCTCACATGTGATTTTAGAGTTTAAGTGATCCCATCATCATCTGTAAGCTGGAGACCCAGTGGTATATTTTAAGAGCCTGAGAGTCAGAGATCCAATGGTGTAGATTACTGTCTAGATCTGAAAGCCATAGAACATGGAGTACTGAAGTCTAGAGAAGACTAATGTCCTGGTTCAAGCAGACAGGCTGAGTTAATTCAACCTTCATCTTTTTGTTCAACTTAGGCCCTCAATAGATTGAATGTTGCCCACTCACATTGGGGAGGACCATTTGCTTTATTCAGTCACCAATTCAAATGTTAATCTCCTCCAGAAATAACATCACATATATACTCAGGAATTATGCTGAACTGACAATCTGGGCATCTGTGAACTGGTCCAGTTGATACAAATGTATCCTACTGTGTGTCACTTCTTGTAATAACATTTCCAAATTTTCATCATTCTGATGTCTAAGAAAATTTAACAGTAACACAAATATTAACCTTTAGATTCCAATCCTTTAAAATAAAGACAAACTATAGAAATTTTGCTAATCATTTATATTAAATCATATAGCTTTCAATCTAATACTGTTTTACTTAATGCTGTTGTGTCATAGACAAACAAAATGTAAGCTTCTAAAAACTCATAAGATCAATGTTTTGTTTTTCCATTTAGATTTGACTATTAATCATGGAACCTGAGGTGTTCAGAAACAATGAAAACTACTATTTGAAATATACTTTTAATCTATAACTTTATGAAACCACATGAGAGAATATGATAACTAGTAAATGTATATTCTGAATTCTTTACCAAACCCATCTACAAGAATTGAATTATTTCAAATCTACTTGCCATTTTGTATCATGTTTCTTTTCTCATAAATGGAAAAAGAGAAGAGGAATTGTGTTATCATCATTATCTACTGCAACCCTCGACAGCCTGTAATAAGCTTTAAGACTATCTTCCTTTACTACTGAACAATGACTCACCTAGAGTTGCATAACACTCCACCCCAGGAATTCAAATCTCCTTAATCTCAAAGGCTTATTTCTTGAAGCTTTAAAAAATACAGTTTTAAGGAAATATTTAAGAAACTGCAAATGAAGAGGGAAAATTACAAGAAACTGTCAGGCTGTGCTTACTATTATGATGGCCTACCCTCTATGCATTCACTTCTTGGTTCATTCAAGTGGGGAGCCTACATTTACATAACTCTGAGAATGAGAGGCTTCTTAGTTGGCACCCTAGGTGTCTTGATTGCCTCACCTTTGTCCCTGCTCTATGTAGGACAGGGCCCAGAAAATGATATTTAAGATATAAGCAAAGGGAGAGGTCCTCACAGGGGACATTGAGAAGTAGTCAAAGAGGAAGAAGGGGAAATGAACCAATGGTGTTTTAAAAGCCAAGAAAAAAAGAGCCCAATCAGAAGAAAGTAATGTTCATCATCATCATCCAACTTTGATCAGGAATCATGTCAGATAATGTTCAAAAATTGTTCATTGCTAAGAACTGCTAGCTCAAAGGAAACACATTACTATTAAATATCCAAAGAAGATGCTCAACTTTATTTGAATTTTTAAAATGCTGATTAAAACTTTCAGCAGCCACTTTTAATACAACATTTTAGAGAGGACATTAGGAATTTTTCTCTCAAATATTGCTGGTGGGATTGTAAATTGGTATAACTGCTATATGACGGCATCTATCAAGTTGCTTTGACCCAGCAATTAATTCCACCTCTGCAACTATCCAACATATTCTTGACTCAAGCCTGATGAAATATATTGCAACCTTGATTGTAAATATTCATACAACGTAAGTGCTATAGAAAATATGTTAAATAAATAATGATATTTTTCCATGTTATAGGATTGATAGAATAATACATAGTTAAGGGGAAAATTTGAGCTTTATAAGTACTGATATGTAAAGGTCTGTGTCATTAAGTAAGAGCAATAGTAGTAAAACAATATTTTTAGTATATATCAATTTATATTTTTAAAATTAAAGACCATTTATATTCATTTTTCATTAAATACCTTTATAAGGAGGCACAAAAATGGTGATAGCTATTGGGTTCTTGAGGGGGAAACTAAAAAACAAAATTTGAAGAGAGAGTTTTCCTTTTCACTCTACTCTTATACTTTTAAAACAACATGGCAGGCATAGGAACCATACTGTAACGGGGTAAGAAGTAATACTGAAGTAAATGTACACGTTCTAGTGAGAATAATTTTCTAAGCTCCTTGTCCCTGGATGGGAGAAGAGTAATAGAATAACAGCCAAAGTGGAGTTGATGTTATGGAACAAAGAGGCTAAACCACCACATGAGTGCTAAGGTCACCAAACAAAGTAGGTAACTTATGTAAATAATCTCTAACCTTTATGCTTCTGCATAAAGGTTTAATGGCAAACTCAGTGCTTTGCAGACTCTAAATACATTTTCAACTGTTTCTTCACTGGAATCTCCAACCTGATTTATAATTTTGCCGTTTACTCACTGTATAAGCTTAGGAAGATATTTCACTTCTCTGTGCCTCACTTTCCTCATCTGCCTACTTTATTGTGAAGTAGATGAGATGTTGTGAAGATTAGATGAGTTAATAGTGGTAAAACATTTAGAGCCATGCCTGGCACACAGTGGATACAGATATCCCACATTATCCATGTTTTCACTCTAAAGTTTTCAGTTATCCATGGTCAGCCATGGTCTAAAAATATTAAAAGGAAAATTCCAGAAATAAATAATTCATAAGTTTTAAATTATATGCATTCTTATTGTTGAAATCTCATCCTCTCCATTCATTAGGGCATGAATCATCCCTTTGCCCAGCTAATTTGTAATGTATAGACTACCTTTCCATTATTACTTAGTAGCTATCTTGTCTCAATTAACAAGCTGCCTGTCCTGGTGTCTTCAGTGCTTGTGTTGAAGTAGCCCTTATTTTACTTAATAATGGCCCCAAAGCATAATAGTAGTAAAGCAAAGGAGGCTTCAAGGCATTAACTCAGGCAGTATATAGTAACACTGTAGGACGTGGTAAAAAGCATAATATAGGCAAGGTCTGGTCTTATCTGCAGTTTCAGGCATCCACTGGAGGTCTTGAAAGGTATCCTTTGCAGATAAAGGAGGACTACTGTAGTACATTTATTAGTTTTTTTAGGACTATCATAATAAAACACCACAGTCTGGTATTTATTTTCTCACAATTCCAGAGGCTAAATGTCTGAGCTCAAGATGTTGGCACTGTTGATTTCTTCTGAGGGTTCTCCTTTAGCTTGTAGATGGTCATCTTCTCCTTATCTCTTCACATGTTCATCCCTCTATATGTCCTAATCCCCCTTTTAAATAAGTGTACCAGAAATGTTGGACTAAGCCCCCTCAATGATGGCATTTCATCTTAATTACTTCTTCAAAGACCCTAACTTCAAATACAGTTGCATTATGAAGTATTTTGAGCTATAGATTCACGTTTATGATTGTTCAGTGGACACAATTCATCACACAACATGCATATTTATGTCTGATATAATATCCAGGATAATAGTAGGTGTCTGAGTGCAGAGGAAATTAGTGATACTTATATGATATCTTAAATGAATTGGGAGTAGGGCTAAGGATGTGGTAGATGATGCATTAAGGAAGGGAAAAAAGTAATTTATCTCACAGAAATTAAAGTGAATATATTAAAATTATATTATATGCCTACTAATTTATACTATATACTATATAATATGTGCCTACTAACTTGATTCATTCTGTATTAAAATTATTCATGGACTCTAAGTCCTCAGAAGCTCTTTTTTTTTAAGATACAGAGAGAGAGAATTTTTTAATATTTATTTTTCAGTTTTTCAGCGGACACAACATCTTTATTTTTATGTGGTGCTGAGAATCGAACCCAGCACCCCGTGCATGCCAGGCGAGCATGTTACCACTTGAGCCACATCCCTAGCACCCCTCAGAAGCTCTTAATGTATAAACTTTAAGAAGTTTTGAGGCTGGGGTTCTGGCTCAGTTAAATAGAGCACTCACCTGGCACATGTGATGCACTGGGTTTGATCCTCAGCACCACATAAAAATAAATAAGTCCTTTGGGTATAGAGTGAGGAGTGGGATAGCTTCTGTTCCGAGTTTTCTAAGGAATCTCTATGCTACTTTCCAATTTGCAGTCCCACCAGCATTGTATGATTGTGTCTTTCCCCCCACATCCTTGCCAACATTTATTGTCTCTGTATTCTTGATAGGTATCATTCTGACTGGTGTGAAATGAAATCTTAGAGTAGTTTCAATTTGCATTTCTCTAATTACTAGAGATGTTGAACATTTTTTCATATATTTATTGATCAAGTGTATATTTTCTTCTAAGAGTGTCTATTCAGCTCCTTAGCCCATGTATTGATCAGGGTTGTTTATTTTTTGGTGTTAAGTTTTTTGAGTTCTTTTTATATTTTGGAGAAAGTGCTCTGACTTGTGTGTGGCAAAAATTTGCTCCCAAAATGTAGGCTCTCTCTTCACCTCATTGTTTCTTTTTCTGAGAAGAAGCTTTTTAGTTTTTGTTCATCCCATTTATTAATTATTGATTTCATTTCTTACCCCTTAGCAGTCTTGTTAAGAATGTCAGGACCTAATCTGACATAATGAAGATTTGGGCCTACTCTTTCCTCTATAAGGCACAGGGTCTCTGAACTAATTCCTAGGTCCTTGATCTACTTTGAGTTGAGTTTTATGCATGGTGAGAGATAGGGGTTTATTTATTTTGTTGCATATGGATTTCCAGTTCTCTTAGCACCATTTGTTAAAGAGTCTGTCTTTTCTCCACTGTATGTTTTTGGCACCTTTGTCTAGTATGAGATAATTGTATTTATATGGGTTTGTCTTTGTGTCTTCTATTCTATATCATTGGTCTACAAGTCTATTTTGGTGCCAATACCATGCTGTTTTTGTTACTATAGCTTTGTAGTATAGTTTAAGGTCTGGTATTGTGATGCCTTCTACTTCATTCCTCTTGATAAGGATTGCTTTGGCTATTCTGGGTCTCTTATTTTTCCAGATGAACTTAATGATTGCTTTTTCTATTTCTATAAGGAAAGGACTTAAAATCAGCATACTATAGTAACAGCCATATCAATGTTCATAGCCATTCAATTCACAATAGCTAAACTGTGGAAGCAATCTACATGCCCTTCAGTAGATGAATGGATAAAGAAACTGTGGTATGTATACACAATGGAATATTACACAGCATTAAAAGAGAATAAAATTATGGCATTTGCAGGTAAGTGTATGGAGTTAGAGAATATCATCTAAACGAAGTAAGCCAATCCTCAAAAACTAAAGGCTGAATGTTCTCTCTGATAAGTGGATGCTGATCCATAACGGGGAGGGAGGAGACATGGGAAAATGGAGGAACTTTGGGCAAAGGGGAGAGAGGGTAGGGAGGGTTCATGGGGGCAGGAAAGATGGTGGAATGAGGTGGACATCATTACCCTAGGTACATGTATGACTGCACATATGGTGCGATGCTACATTGTGTACAACCATAGAAATGTAAAGTTGTGCTGAAATTGTGTACGATAAATCAAAATGCATTTTGCTGTCATATATACCAAATTAAAATAAATTAATTAATCTTTAAAAATATATGAAAACATGCTCCTTGCTGAAAGCAGTTTCTCTCTTCATTATTCTCCCCATGTGCCAGCAGTTGTCACTGGCTATGAGATGCTTCCTAACTGCAAAAGGGCTCTTCTTGCTATTAAAGGAACAACCCCCAAATAAATAAATAAATAAATAAATGTATTGTTTCTATTTACAACTAAAACTATTTTTTAAAAGGAAGTTTTTATATAAGTAGCTTGTATAGACAATGCACTAGGTTAGCCAGTAGGTTTTATTTACATGCAGAAGAAGAAAGGTAAAGGATGACTTAGACTAACAAGCAGAAAATTTGAGTAAAATCTATATTTATGCACTATATTTTCATGAAATTAAATTTCCATCTAGTTTTAATTACAAAAACTGGCAGAGACATGTTTATAACACTGAGAGATGTTTTAAATAGTTCTAAGAACCATTGACTTGTAACCTTGATATTATCAATGTTTATCATCATAAACTTACATTTGATAAGGTGTTTGTGTAGAAAGCAAGGATTTTTTTCACCTAAAATTTTGAACAATGGAGGCTGAATTGCTGTGAACTCTGGAGTCTGTACTTAACTTTGAATAACCACTGGAGGTTAAATTTACTAATCATCCTGGGATAATTAACCTGCTTATTATGACTAAACTGATATAGCTTTAATTACTGTTGTAAAAGACCATGCAGATTCCTTAGAACTAAAAACAAGTCTAAAGGCTCCTTGAGGAAAAGTTACTTTTAATGTAAAATAAATGAGCATATAGAATAACTGAAAACAAGGCTAAATTTAAGTTTTTCATAATAAGTCAGTGACATGAACACCAGTAAGGTGTTTTTCTCAAAGAACATGGAGAAACAAAGTCCTGAAATCAGCAAAGAGAACTGGAGAAGTGTGGGAAAAAGAGTTTTCCCCCACTTGAGAGGGTTTTAGGTGAAGCTGAATCTTTGAGGAGAGCCCTGATTTTCAGTTTCCATAAGGAGATGGAAGTAATCTCAATAGCAAGAGGGCACAGAATATTTTGGAAATGTAAGTGTGGCAGAGCATTATCAGAACACTTGAGGCCTCATGTATTAGCAGTTGACCAAGGGTAATAGAGTTATGAAGTATGTGGGCTTAGTGATCCATAATTCTACCAAATCATTGATTCTACTTGTGGATCAGATAGGCACTTAGGCAAAACATACATGGATTGAACTTTCAAGAAAGCTCAAATCAACAGGGAAGATTCCACCTTCTGGAGAAGGGGTAAGTTGAGTTCTGCATTGGTTATGAAGCCCCATGGGAGATAATTGAGTCTCCAGGATATTGGAAATAGGCTCTTTGGAAATGGATAGAAGCCAGGAAGATGACTCAGAGGGCCTGGCCTCTGGGAGCTATGGTGTGGTTATGATCTAACTCAAGTCTTGTAAGTTCTCATTAAATCTGACTACTCCTGGTATGCCACATAGAGATGTAGGACCTTATTTAGCAGTGTAGGGAGTAAGGTGTGATCAGTTGAAATTTTAAAATTAGGAAAAAGAATAAGTTTTGGAAAGAATGATTTGATTTCTGATTATGTGGAGTTTGGCATGAGTGGACCACTGTTCAGGGTAACTGAACAGGGAGGAGGCAAAATGTTAGAAATCTGTAGAATTAACACATGAAGACACTTAGTTTTGTGAATGTGATATCATATTTCTAGTATTTAAAGGCTTTACACATTTTTTCTAAACTCTCAAGCTTGGCTCAAGCTATCTGGTCTGAGATCCCTTAAGTGGCACTGTGTTTAGCTCTCTTATTATCTCCAACTTTCCTTATTTTCTGAGGCTACCTAACCTTTATCTCTAGCTCTGATACCAATCCTGACCTCTCTCTTACATTCCATATCCATATCTCCAAGTGCTGGTTTGAAAACTCCACATGGATATACTGCAGGCAGTTTGATTTCATTTGTAACAGTCTATTTCCTACCTCCTCACACTTCATCCCCCCTAAACAATAAAAGTACACCTATATTTTTTTTACCTTAACAAATGGTAAGCCATCCTCCACTCCCCCTTATCTCTCTCCAACCCCACCATATATTTCCATTGATATTAACTCTGTGATATTTCTTCCATCTGTCAACTCCCTCACACCCACTTCCACTGCCATAGTTTCATGCCTCATCACTTCTTGCCTGGACTTGCAATAGCCTCCAGATACTCCCCTCTCCAATCTGTCTTTTACACTTTTCTCAGAAATGTGTTCCTTAAAAAAATAAACATATCCAGACCCTAGTTTAAAAATCTTAATTGAAGTTCTACTGCATACACCAAAAAGTCCCATGTTATTAACCTGGCTTGCAGAGTTCATCATTATATGCCCCCCAAATAAGTTTCCCTTAAAGATTTTTTAAATTGGGGTAAAACTTACATACAGTGACATGCTCACACATTAGAGGTACAATTTGATTATTTTTAACAAATTATACACACGTGTATACAAAACCTCAATAAAAATCAGATTATTTCCATCACTTTAGAAAAATCCCTACCACCTCTTTTTAATGTGTACATTTCCATAGACAGCCACTGTTCTGCTTTTCATTATCTTTGATTAGGTTCATCTGTTCTAAACATAAAGCATATACTCTTTTTCACATAACATAATGGTTTTGAGAGCATTTGTACTTTTTAATTTACCAACATTTCACTAGACTTTATTGTTGAGAAGTATTTCACTGTATTCTGATATCACTAATTTGGATTGTTTCCTATTTGGGACTGTGATGTATGAAGCAGCTATAAAATTTCTTATAAAATGCTCTTGTGAAGCTATACTTTCATTTCTCTCAGATAATTATATAGGAGTGGGATCTCTAGGCCATATAGATGTTTAGTTAACTGTATAAAAGATTATGAAATCACTTTCCAAAATGAATGTATTGTTTTCCATTCGCACCAGTAATGTGAGCTCTTCCATACACTCAACAAAATTTGGTGTTGTCATGTTAGCCATTCTTGTGGCTGAATATTTGTTTTTAATAGGTTATTGTAGCTTTAGTTTCCATTTTCTTGATAACCAGTAACTGAACATTTTTCTGTGCACTTATTGGTCACTTTTGTATCATCCTTTTTTTAAGTATCTGTTCTAGTATTGCCACCATTTTAATTGTGTTGAACCTTTAAAATATGCATTATATGCATATTAAAAACATTTTGTATACATTTACAAGTGCTTTGTCAAATATATACAGTTTGGATTTTTTCAACTAGGCTATGGCTTGCTTTTACATTTTTTATTTCTGTCTGATGAACAGAAATTTTAAATTTTTATGAAGTCTAATTTATGAAATCTTTTATGTTTATTGATTTCCATGCCCTATATAAGAAATATTTGCCTTCCTCAAATAACAGAGATATTTTCTAGTAGCTTTCTTCTGAACATTTTATAATTTCATCTTTTGTATTCATATCTATGACACAACTTGAGTTGATGTTTATGTATGGTATCAATGTTCATTATTTTCCACGTATATATCCATTTGGTGAAGAATCATATACTGAGGTTTGTTTCCCCATTGAATTGTTTTGGTGGTTTACTACCAATCAATAGACTTGTAAGTATGGATATGTTTCTGCATTCTTCATTTGCTTCCATCCATCTAGGTATTTGTCTATTATTTTGCTAATATGACACCATTTTGATTAATGTAGCTTTCTAAGTCTTAAAGTTAGCTGGTGCAAGTAGTCCAATTCTTCTTTTGTAGATTGTTTATACCATTCTGTCTCTTTGCATTTCCATATAAATTTTAAAATCAGCTTTTCAAATTCTATTTTTAAAAGCCGGCTAGAATTATGATTGGAGTTGCACCAGATTTATAGATGAAATTGTTGAGAAATGGCATCTTTACAATATCAAGTTTTACAATCCATGGTATATTGTTTCATTTATTTAGGCCTCTTAAAATTTCTTCCAGCCAATATTTTGTTGTTTTCAATGTAGAGATCTAACTAGTATTTGTAAAATGAATTAATAAGTATTTATGGTTTTTGACACCATCACAATGGAATTCATCAATTTTATTATTCAATTACTTGCTATAAGTATTTAGAAATAAAGTTGGATTTTTATGTTAACCATATACACTGTACCCTTGATAAATTCATTAATTATTTCTAGTACTTGTTTTTATATTCCTTAAGAATTTTAATGAAAAATCATATTGTTATTTTGGGACTCACGGTTTCAGGGGTCTTAGTTCATAGACAGCTGACTCCATTCCTTGGGAACTGATGCAAGGTAGGGCATCATGGTGGGGGTGAGCCATGGACACCATGTCCTTACCATGGACAAAATATATATTCCAAAGCATGCCCCCAATGACCCACCTCTTTCAGCCACACCCTACCAACCTATACTTACCACCTAGTTAATTCCTATCAGAGGATTAATGCACAGATTGGGTTAAGGATCTCAAAATCTAATCATTTCATCTCTAAGCTATATTGCATTATCTCACTCGTGAGCTTTTGGGGAGGCACTTCATACTTAAACCATAACAACTTGTATGTACCACATTTTCTTTATCCATTCAATGGTTGATGGTCACTTAGATTATTCTTATTTTTTGTGTATTGTGAATAGTGCTTGGATAAACATGGAGTACAGATATATTTTTGACATACTGATGCCATTTCCTTTGACTATAAACCCAGAATGGGATTGCTAGATCATATGGTACATCTATTTTTAATATTTTTGAGAAATGTCCATATTGCTTCTCATTATGACTGCACAAATTTCCATTGATCCTTGTAGCTGGTAAGATAGTGGTCTAGCTTCATTTTTCTGTATGTAGATAACAAAATTTCCTAATGTCATTTATGGAAAAAACTGTTCTTTCTCCATTGCATATTCTTAGCACCTTAAAATCAATTGGCTATAGATATGTGGTTTTCCTTCAAGATTATATAATCAGTTCCATTGGTCTATACGTCTGTTTTTATGACAACACTCTGCTGTTTTGATTACTAAGGCTTTGTAGTGTTTTAAAGTCAGATATTATAATGTCTCCCAATTTGTTTCCTCTTGTTTGTCTACTTGAGGTTTTATATGGATACGTAAAGATTTTAGAATTGCTTTTTTCTACTTCTGTGAAGAATGTCATTGATATTTTGATAGAGGTAGTATTGACAATCTGCGAATGGATTTGGGTAGTCTGGACATTTTTACAGTATTGATTCTTCCAATTAATGAATATGAAATGTCTTCCCACTTTGTTATGTCCTCTTCAGTTTCTTTCTTCAGTATTTTATAAATTTCATTGTAGAGATTTTTCATCTATTTGATTAAATTTATTCTTATGCCTTTATCTATTTTGTAGCTATTGTAAATGCTTTTTGATTTCTATTTCAGATAATTTGGTATTGGCATATAACAGTGTTATTGATATTTCTTGTTGATTTTATATCCTGTAACTTTGCTGAAAACATTTCTTAGTGCTAATAGTTTTTTTGATGGCATTATTGGTATTTTCTACATAGAAAACCATGTCATCTTCAAACGTTGACAAATTGACATCTTTTTCAATTTGAATGCCCTTTATTTCTTTCTCTTGCCTAATTGCTTTGGCTAGGACTTCCAACCCTATGTTTAATAAAAGTGTGAAAGTGGGTATCCCTATCTTGTTCAAGATGTTAGAGAGAAAGCTTTCTGCTTTTTCCAAATCAGTGTTAGCTGTCTGGCATATTACAAATGGTCTTTGTGTTGAGGTACATTCTTTATATGCCTGATTTGTTAAGTATTATCAGGAAAGGATGTTGAATTTTATCAAATGCCTTTTCTATATCAATTGAGATGTTTCTTGCACTTAGTTCTGTGTATATACTGTATCATGTTTTTTTATTTGTATATATGAACCATCCTTGCATCCCTGGGATGAATCCCCCTTGATCATGGTAAATGTGATCTTTTAAATGGGCCATTGGGTTTGGTTGGTTAGTATTTTTTTGAGGTTTTTTGTATCTATGATCATAAAAAATATTGATCTGTAGTTTTCAATTATTGTTGTTGTATTCTTACCTGGTTTGGGTGTCAGGGCAATGCTGGCCTTATAGCATATGTTTGAAAGAATCCCTTCCCTTTCTATTTTTTATGAAGACCCTACACATGGTGATTTAAATAAAGAATCTTGAGAATGATAGTAGAAAGCATCACAATTCCAAAAATTCTATCTATGGATCCTGTCTTATTCAATATTAACTTAAGGAGTACCATGGACTATTTCTTAAGGAGTAACTAAGGAAGATTTGGTATTAGTTATTCTTTAAATGTTTTGTAGAATTCAACTGTGATGTCATACTGTCCTGAGGTTTCCTTTGATGGGGGCTTTTTATTACTGATTCAATTCCATTCCTTGTGATTAAACTATTCAGGTTCCGACTTATACATGATTCAATCTTAGTAAGGTGTCCATGGATTTGTCCATTTCTTCTAGAATTTATAAATTTGTTGTCATATTTAAGTTGTTCATAATAATCTCTAATAATGTTTTATATTTCTTTGGTGTCGATTGTAATGTTTCTCATTTCAGCTATCAAAGACATTTGAGTCTTCTCTCTCTGTTCTTAGTCTAGTTAAGGGTTTCTCTATTTTGTTTATCTTTTCCAAGAATCAACTCTTTGTTTCATTAATCTTTTGTATTTTTATAGTGTCAGTATCATTTATTTTTGCTCAGATCTTTATAATTTCTTTTGTTATATTAGTTTTTGGTTTAACTTGTTCTTATTTTTTCTAGTTCCTTGAGATGCATTGATAGGTTTTTTACCTAAGATCTTGCTGACTTTTCTGATATAGACATTTATTGCTATAAAATTACCTCTTAGTACTTCTTTTGATGCATCCCATAGCTTTTGGTAGGTTGTGTTTATTGTTTAAAGACTTCTTATTTCTTTCTTGAATTATTCTGTGATCCCTTGATTGCTCAAGTGCAAGATGTTTAATTCTCATTATATTTGTACAGTTTCTAAAGTTTTTCTTTTTATTGATTCCTAGCTTAATTATGATCATAAAAGATACTCAGAATGATTTAATTTTTTGATTTTTTTATTAGTTATTCAAAACATTATAAAGCTCTTGACATATCATATTTCATACATTTGATTCAAGTGGATTATAAACTCCCATTTTTACTCCATATACACATTGCACAATCACATTGGTTACACATCCACTTTTTTACATATTGCCATACTAGTGTATGTTGTATTCTGCTACCTTTCCTATCCTCTAATATCCCCTCCCCTCCCCTCCCCTCCCATCTTCTCTCTATACCCCATCTACTGTAATTCATTTCTCTCTCTTATTTTTTTCCCTTTCCCCTCACTTCCTCTTATATATAATTTTGTAGAATGATGAGGGTCTCCTTCCATTTCCATGCAATTTCCTTTCTCTCTCCCTTTCCCTCCCCCCTCTCATCCCTGTTTAATGGTGATCTTCTTCTCATGCTCTTCCTCCCTACTCTGTTCTTAGTTGCCCTCCTTATATCAAAGAAGACATTTGGCATTTGTTTTTTAGGGATTGGCTGGCTTCACTTAGCATAATCTACTCTAATGCCATCCATTTCCCTGCAAATGCCATGATTTTGTCATTTTTTAGTGCTGAGTAATACTCCATTGTGTATAAATGCCACATTTTTATATCCATTCATCTATTGAAGGGCATCTAGATTGGTTCCACAGTCTAGCTATTGTGAATTGTGCTGCTATGAACATCGATGTAGCTATATCCCTATAATACGCTCTTTTAAGGTCTTTGGGGAATAGAACGAGAAGGGGAATAGCTGGGTCAAATGGTTGTTCCATTCCCAGCTTTCTGAGGTATCTCCATACTGCTTTCCAAATTGACCGCACCAGTTTTCAGTCCCACCAGCAATGTACAAGTGTACCCTTTTCCCCACATCCTCGCCACCACATGTTGTTGTTTGACTTCATAATCACTGCCAATCTTACTGGAGTGAGATGGTATCTTAGGGTGGTTTTGATTTGCATTTCTCTGATTGCTAGAGATGGTGAGCATTTTTTCATGTACTTGTTGATTGATTGTATGTCCTCTTCTGAGAAGTGTCTGTTCAGGTCCTTGGCCCATTTGTTGATTGGGTTATTTGTTTTCTTATTGTTTAATTTTTTGAGTTCTTTGTATACTCTGGATATTAGGGCTGTATCTGAAGTGTGAGGAGTAAAAATTTGTTCCCAGGATATAGGCTCCCTATTTACCTCTTATTCTTTATCTTGCTGAGAAAAAATATTTTTAGTTTGAGTAAGTCCCATTTGTTGATTCTTGTTTTTAACTCTTGTGCTATGGGTGTCCTATTAAGGAATTTGGAGCCCGACCCCACAATATGTAGATTAGAGCCAACTTTTTCTTCTATCAGTTGCAGAGTCTCTGATTTGATATCAAGCTCCTTGATCCATTTTGAGTTAACTTTTGTGCATGGCGAGAGAAGGGATTCAGTTTCATTTTGTTGCATATGGATTTCCAGTTTTCCTAGCACCATTTGTTGAAGATGCTATCTTTTCTCCATTGCATGCTTTTAGCACCTTTGTCAAATATAAGATAGTTGTAACTTTGTGGATTAGTCTCTTTGTCCTCTATTCTATACCATTGGTCCACCTGCCTGTTTTGGTACCAGTACCATGCTGTTTTTGTTACTATTGCTCTATAGAATAGTTTGAAGTCTGGTATCGCTATACCGCCTGTTTCACTCTTCCTGCTTAGAATTGCTTTTGCTATTCTGGGTCTTTTATTTTTCCAGGTGAATTTCATGATTGCTTTATCTATTTATATAAGAAATGCCTTTGGGATTTTGATTGGCATTGCATTAAACCTATAGAGAACTTTTGGTAAAATCGCCATTTTGATGATGTTAGTTCTGCCTATCCATGAACAGGGTATATTTTTCTATCTTCTAAGATCTTCTTCTATTTCTCTCTTTAGGGTTCTGTAGTTTTCATTGTATAAATCTTTCACCTCTTTTCTTAGGTTGATTCCCAAGTATTTTATTTTTTTTGAGGGTATTGTGAATGGGGTGGTTGTCCTCATTTCCATTTCACAAGATTTGTTGCTGATATACAGGAATGCCTTTGATTTATGTGTGTTGATTTTATATCCTGCCACTTTGCTGAATTCATTTATTAGCTCTAGTAGTTTCTTTGTAGACCCTTTGGGGTCTGCTAGGTATAGGATCATGTCATCTGCAAATATTGAAAATTTAAGTTCTTCTTTTCCTATTTTTATGCCTTTAATTTCTTTCGTCTGTCTAATTGCTCTGGCCAGTGTTTCGAGAACTATGTTGAACAGAAGTGGTGAGAGAGGGCATCCCTGTCTTGTTCCAGATTTTAGAGGGAATGCCTTCAATTTTTCTCCATTCAGAATGATGCTAGCCTGAGGCTTAGCATAGAGAGCTGTTACAATATTGAGGTATGTTCCTGTTATCCCTAGTTTTTCTAGTGTTTTAAACATAAAGGGATGCTGTACTTTGTTGAATGCTTTTTCTGCGTCTATCGAGATGATCATATGGTCTTTTCTTTAAGTCTATTGATGTGGTGAATAACATTTATTGATTTCCGTATATTGAACCAAACTTGCATCCCAGGGATGAATCCTACTTGATCATGGTGCACAATTTTTTTTGATATGTTTTTGTATCCGATTCGCCAGAATTTTATTGAGGATTTTTGCATCTATGTTCATTAGAGATATTGGTCTGTTGTTTTCTTTCTTTGAAGTGTCTTTGTCTGGTTTCGGAATCAGGGTGATGTTGGCCTCATAGAATGAATTTGGAAGTTCTCCCTCTTTTTCTATTTCCTGAAATAGCTTGAAAAGTATTTGTATTAGTTCTTCTTTAGAGGTTTTGTAAAGCTCTGCTGTATACCCATCCTGTCTTGGGCTTTTCTTAGTTGGTAGTCTTTTGATGGCTTCTTCTATTTCCTCAATTGATATTGGTCTGTTTAGGTTGTGTATATCCCCCTGACTCAATCTGGTCAGATCATATGACTTAAGAAATTTATCAATGCCTTCACTATCTTCTATTTTAGTGGAGTATAAAGATTCAAAATAATTTCTAATTATCTTCTGTATTTTGTAGTGTCTGTTGTGATATTACCTTTTTCATCCCATATGTTAGTAATTTGAGTTCTCTCTCTTATTCTCTTTGTCAGCATGGCTAAGGGTCTGTCAATCTTATTTATTTTTTCAAAGAACCAACTTTTAGTTTTGTCAATTTTTTCAATAGTTTCTTTTGTTTCAATTTCATTGATTTCCACTCTGATTTTAATTATTTCTTGCCTTCTGCTACATTTGCTGTTGTTTTTCTCTTCCTTTTCTAGGGTTTTGAGATGAAGTGTGAGCTCATTTCTTTGTTGGTTTTTCTTTTTTTGAGGAATGAACTCCAGGCAATGAATTTCCCTCTTAAAACTGCTTTCATTGTGTTCCATAGACTCTGATATGTTGTGTCTTTATTTTCATTTATCTCTAAGAAGTTTTTTTATTTCCTCCTTGATGTCTTCTGTAACTCATTGATCATTCCGTAACATATTTTTCATTTTCCAAGTGCTGTAGGATTTTTCCTTCCTTCTTTTATCCTTGATTTCCAGTTTCATTCCATTTTGATCGGATAAGATGCATGGTATTATCTCCACACCTTTATATTTACTAAGGGTTGCCCTATGGCATAATATATGGTCTATTTTTGAGAAGGATACATGTGCTGCTGAGAAAAAAAGTGTATCCACTTGATGATGGTTGATATATTCTATATATGTCGGTTAAGTCTAGGTTATTGATTGTGTTATTGAGTTCTATAGTTTCTTTATTCAACTTTTGTTTGGAGGATCTGTTCAATGGTGAGAGAGGTGTGTTGAAGTCACCCGTAATTATTGTGTTGTGGTCTATTTGATTCTTGAACTTGAGGAGAGTTTGTTTTATGAACGTTGCAGCACAATTATTTGGTGTATAAATATTGATAATTGTTATGTCTTGTTGGTGAGTGGTTCCTTTTAACAGTATATAATGTCCTTCCTTATCCATTTTGATTAACTTAGTCTTGAAGTCGATTTTATTCAATACGAGTATGGCCACTCCTGCTTGCTTCCAAGGACCGTGTGCGTGGTATGATTTTTCCCAACCTTTCACCTTCAGCCTGTGTATGTCTTTTCCAATCAGATGTGTCTCCTGAAGGCAGCATATTGTTGGATTTGTTTTTTAATCCATGTTACCAGCCTATGCCGCTTTATTGGTGAGTTTAAGCCATTAACGTTTAGGGTTACTATTGATATATGGTTTGTACTTCCAGTCATATTTGATTATCTCTCTTTTTTTTTAATTTGGTTTGTTTCTCCATGATTAGCTTTCCCCCCACCCTCTGGCTTTACTGAGGTACTTCCCACTGTTGGTTTTGGTTATTGTTTTTCATTTCTTTCTCGTGTAGTGTTTTGCACAAGATGCTTTGCGATGCTGGTTTTCTGGCTGCAAATTCTTTTAACTTTTGTTTATCATGAAAGATTTTATTTCATTGTTATACCTGAAGCTTAATTTTGCTGGATACAAAATTCTTGGTTGGCATCCATTGTCTTTCAGTGTTTGAAATACGTTGTTCCAGGATCTTCTCGATTTCAACGTCTGTGATGAAAAATCAGACGTTAATCTTATTGGTTTACCCCTAAATGTAATCTGCCTCCATTCTCTTGTAGCTTTTAATATTTTCTCTTTGTTCTATATATTGGATATCTTCATAACAATGTGTCTTGGCGTTGGTCTACTGTGATTTTGTATGCTCGGTGTCCTGTATGCATCTAAAATTTGTACATCTGTTTCCTTTTTTATATCTGCAAAGTTTTCTAAAATTATTTCATTCAACAGATTGCTCATTCCCTTGGTTTGAACCTCTATACCTTCCTCTATCCTGATGACTCTTAAGTTTGTTTTTTTTTTAATGTTATCCCATATCTCTTGGATGTTTTTCTCATGGTTTCTTACCAGCCTTTCTGAGTTGGCTAGACTCTTTTCAAGATGATATATTTTGTCTTCATTGTCTGACGTTCTGTCTTCTACTTGCTCCACTCTGTTAGTGATACTCTCATTTGAGTTTATAATTTGGTTTATAGTTTCCTCCATTTCTAGGATTATTGTTTGATTTTTTTTAATAATCTCTATCTCCTGGTAGAGTTGCTTATTTGTTTCTTTTATCTGTTTATGTAATTCATGTTCAATGTGTTCTTTCATTGTTTGAATTTGCTGTCTCATGTCCTCTTTAAGATTCCATTCCATCTGTATAAGGTATTCCTTGAGTTCTTTATTTGACCATTTTTCTGATGCCTCTAGGTTCTCGTGTAGATTTAGGCTGCCCTGCATTGTTTGTACTCCTTTTCTTCCTTGCTTTCTCATGATGCTCATATTACTTCCGGTTCTGTTTGACTGCTGAGTTACTGTTTACTCCTATAAATTTATTTTGGTGTTGTGTATCTCCAGAGTCTCTCTTTTGTGATGGGAGACTATGACTAGAGATGATAAATTTTGTTGCACTTTAAAGCAGATTCATTATTTCCTAAACTGTGTATGGATTCTGATGGCATATAGCGATCTGCAGTTTGGTCTTGGGACTTATGTTTAGGTCGAGTGATGTGATGGTATAGAGGTTGGTATATCTTGGCAACCTTGGAAGATTGCTCTACTGACGAGGGATATTAACAGGAGAATTGTCTGGAGTATTTGGTAGTAGCTAGGGGATTGGTAGCACTATATAATTCCTCAGAATATTTACCTATACACATTTAGTAAATTACACATAAACAGCGTGGTGATGCTGCAGACGCCGGTTTCAATGAAGCTATCCCCTCTACCGCATTCTGGTGATGACAGTTCTCTGCCATGTTGGTGTCCCATGCGAAAGGCGGCCGTTCGTTCCCTTTGCCGGGTGTCCAATGCGAAGGGTGGGTCTGGACCGGCTCTCCCAGGCCCTGTCTCAATCCTGTGCTCACTGCCTATGAAGGCTTGGTTGGTATTACCTCAAAAGGTTCACGGAGGAACCAAAGAGTTGTTTCTCTATTCAGCAGGAGCGTTTGTATCACTGAGTCACGGCTGTTTGGCTGCGAGACATAGGCGATCAGCTAGAAACTGTGTAAGGGAGCCTGAATTCACCGGCTCTGAGCTCTTTGTGGGCTCTGAGGGGTGCAAACTGCTTGCCCCAGGTCCACATCAGCCCAGCATTGCCTAGTGATCCTGAGCAAACAGCATTCAGTCGGTTTAAGACTCCCTTTGCCCACGCAGCATTTCCTCGCTTTCTGGATGCTTAGTGTTCCCCATATAGTTTTTTTTCAACTCCAGTATAGCACAGAGACCTTAAATAACTTGCCCAAGGTCACTGAGCTACTTCGCATTACTAACAGCACAGAGTATATCTTGAACTTTTTATCAAGAGGGCCCCAAATGGGACCAAACCACAGTAAAAATATTTAATTATTTTCCTGCCTTAAATTCTTTCTTATTACCTTCATTAGGAACCTCTCATGCTGCCTCCTGCACCACCACTACTGCTGGCCCAGTGAGCTGATTTAATTTTTTAAAAATTTCTTGAATCTTGTTTTTTGGCCTATTATAAGATCTGTTCTGGAGAATGTTCCATGTGCTAGTGGTAAAAAAAAAAAGTACCTTGGGCAGCTATCAGATGGAATGTTCTGTAGATGTATGTTAAGTCCATTTGGTCTAGGGTGCAATTTAACTCTGTTTTATTATTGATTTTCTGTCTGATCATCTGCCCATTGCCAAAAGTGGGGGTGATAACTTTCCCAACTCTTATTTGAGTCTGTCTCTTCCTTTAGGTCTAATAATATTTGCTTTATATATTTATGTACTCTCTTTTGGATGCCTATATATGTGTTATTGTTATTTTCTTTTGGTAAACTGACCCCTTCAACATTATTATAAAGACCTTTCTTGTCTCATTTTACTGCTTTTAATTTAAAGTCACTTTTGAGGGTGAGGGTACCAGGGATTGAACCCAAGGGTGCTTAACCACTGAGCAATATCCCCAGCCCTTTGTTATATTTTATTTAGAGACAGGGTCTTACTGAGTTGCCTAGGGCCTTGCTAAGTTGCTGAGACTGGCTTTGAACTGGTGATCCTCCTGCCTCAGCCTCCTGAGCCACTGAAATTACAGGCATATGTCACTGCTCCCAGCTGCTTAGACTATTTTTAATCTGATATTAATATAGTGACTCCTGTCTTTTTGTGGATTTCATTTGCATGTAATACCTTATTTCATCCCTTCATTTTCAATCTATGTATGCCTTTAAGGCAAAGTTTCTTTTAAGGAGCATATGGGTCTTATTTTTTTTTTAATTCATTCAGTCACTATAAGCTTTCAGTTGGAGAATAGTCTAGTTACATTAAAGGTTATTATTTATTGTAAGGTCTTACTGTGGCCATTTGTTTTCTAGTTTTGTTGTACTTCCTTTCTCCTTTACTTTAGTCTTCCTTTGTGGCTAAGTGAATTATTCTAGTAGTGTGTTTTGGTCCCTTGTTTATTATTTTTGGTTTGTCTCATAGATTTTTGTTTTGTGATTGCCATGAGGCCTATGAAAAACCTCTTTTGATGATAACAAGCTATTTTGAAATGATAGCAACTTAAAATGATTATGAGGATAAAATAGAAATGAACAAGAAAAAGAACAAGAGAAAATATAAGAAAACTCACTAGTTAAATTCCATTTCTCCTTACATTTTGAATTTTGATAGACCATTTTGTATCTTTCTGTATTGTCTATTGCTTAATATATTGTCATATTTTTATCACTGCAACCACAATACCTAATAAGAACAACTTAGAGGAAGAAATGTTTATTTTGGGCTCACAGTTTCAGAGGTCAGTCCATGGTCAGTTGACTCCATTGTTCTAGATGTAAGTAAAGCAGAACAACATGGCAGAAGTGCATGGTGGAGGAAAGCTGCTCAGCTCATGACAGCCAAGAAGCAGAGAAAGAGCTTGTGAAGAGTCAGGGACAAGATATATAATCCCCAAGTTCATTCCTTCAGTGACATACTTCCTTTAGCCACACCCTTCCTGCCTATAGTTACCATCCAGTACAATAGTCCTTTCAAATTATTAATCCATCAAATGGATTAGCCCACCAATTAAGTTATAGCTTTCATAATCTAATCATTTCATATCTGAACATTTCTGCATTGTCTAACATGAGGTTTTGGGGGACACCTCATATCTCAACCCTAATACATATAAATGTAGTGATTATTTTAATTGTCTTAATTTTAGTCTCCATAATAAAGATATGAATGCTTTGTGTACCTTTAGAGTTATTCTGAATTTGCTTGTAAAATTACTCTTACCATCAAGTTTTATACTTCCTTGTTTTCTTCTTACTCATTAACAACTCACAGTTCAAAGAACTTCCTTTAGCATTTGTGATAGAATGGATCTAGTGGAGGCATATTCTCTCAGCCTTTGTTTGTCTGGGAAAGTCTTGATCTCTGTCATTTCTAAAGTATAGCTGTGCTAGGCACAGTATTCTAAATCAACAAGTTGTTTTTTCCTTTAGTAGTGTGCAAATCTCATGCTGCTCTCTCATGGCCTGTAATTTTTTGGCTGCTGAGAAGTTGGCGGTCAAATGAATTGGGACACCCCTATGTGTTCGTTCTTTCTTTTCTCTTACAGTCTTGCAAATATTTATCTTTTATCTGTGGTAGCTTTATTATAAGATGTCTTGGGTTAGATATGGTTGAATTACAGGAAGGTTGACCTGTATTGATTGGGTATTTTTTCCAGTCTTTCTAATGTAGCTTTGTTTATGCTTCTCTTTCCATAAATTCTAAGCAGGCTTCTTATCTTCTCTGAGCCTGTAGTAACTTCCACTATTTCAGCTCTAGATGGCACCTAGGTCTGGATATACCAGGTATCTATTTATGGTATGTTATCACTATTTCAGAACTAAAGGATGATCCATGCCCAAGTTTGTCCCAAATACTCCATCCTTGTCTGGTTCAGAAAGAAATAGGAGAGTATCAGAGGGAACAATCTCTCTCCACGAGTCTCTCTCTAGGGCCAGAGTAGGTCAGGATGCCTCATCCACTTATTGAGGGATCTTGCTTGGCTCTGGGAAGAGTCATCATGGTTGGATCGGTCCCAGGTTTCCACATCACACCTGTGGCCAGGCTTCCACATTATACCTGTGGCCAATAAAGCTGCCTAGCTGTGTCATATCCTAAGCCCATAACCCACCAAGAATAGTACCCCACTGGGTTAGGACCAATGCTCACATTTCTAATGGTGGCCTATTATTGATGTGCCCCCGAAATTCCTGAAAGTAGCCTCTGGTGATGTTAACCAGAATAGAAGTCCAATAGCCTGGAGTCACTCCAGTGTCATTCACTGACCCTGGAACTGTTACAGAGGCCATCCAAAGAGAGGCCTGGAGAGGGGGCCATTAGTGTCTACCCATTTTTTAGATTTTTTGAGCCTAGCATTAAGCTCCATGGCCAAGTCTTGTTCTTACTACCCTGTGTTACCCTCAGTGAAATCAGTCTTCCACCATGTTCTGCTACTCAAGGTTAGCATAGTATTGGTGAAGGCAAATCCTTAGCCACCTGGACTGATGCTAAGCAAGGTTATACCTGAATGTCACAGTTGCAAGGACCTGCTCAGTCTCATGGGTACCAAAGCCCATGTTGCAGCCAGTGGTGATACAGCTAAAACATTGATCTGTCCTGCTGGGGCACAGGTCTCTGCCTGGTGCTAGGGTAGTTCCAGAACCCCATCTGTGAGCACTGGCCTGACTGGGGGGGGGAGGGGCAGTGGAGACAGTTCCTTGGCCACTGTGGCTGATGTTAATTTGGGTTGCACCTTCACAATTCCAGGAGAATGGCAAGTGTTCCCTAGGGCCATTCCAAGGCTGGAGCTGATATAAACAAAATTCATGCCTATTCTGTGGGCACAGAGGTTTCAGCCTGATGATGAAGCTGTTCTACAGCCTCTTTCTATAAGATCTGGCCTGTATGTGAGCCTTTAGTTTCTACAGTGCTTAGTCTTCCTTTGATGGGCCTGGCACTGGGCTCTGAAACAAAGCCCTGTGCTATATTTTGTGCTCTGCTCCCTAGAAGGTAGACTCCTGTTCTCTGCTCTGTTGCCAGATATGGCAGGAGGAGTAATCTCTGACCTAAAGCAGTTCAGGGGCTCAGTCCTCAGGTACTGGTCTAATGGTAGCAGGTAGTGGGGCTTTGCTTTGCTCAGAACTGGGTTTTACCATGCCTAGCCTATTACTGAGTTTCGAGTCTCAGGCCTGGATTTAATTCTCTCTCAATCTCAAGCTGAAAATGGCTTCTCCATGCTGGGCTACTTAGATTTGGGTGAGAGCTTGATATGGACAAGTCTCTCCTTCCTACCTTCTTCAATGCATCTTTTCACTTTGTTATACCAAAAGAAGGCATCATGGTCTCTCATCTGATTTCCTTAGCTCTTGTGGTGGTAGTTTGGTACCTGACTAGCTGTTCAAGTTGGTGCATCTATGGGGAGAGATTATCAGTGGCTCTTACTCAACCACCATTGTGCTCTGCTTATACTCTTCATATTTTCAAAAACTGCTTTAAATTCCTTGTTTGTCAATTCCAATAACTGTATCCTATCATGGTGTGTTTCTATTAAGTGGTACTTTTCTTGATTACAGAACATTTTTTCCTGCATTTTGTATACTGAATATTAGGACTGATAGATTGTATAAAGTCTATAATATGTAATCTTTTACATGGCATTGAGTCTTGTTCTGAAAAAATCTTTTAATTACTGGTGGAAATCTTAGGTCCTGTTGGCCTTGGTTTTATTCTGTTAAAAAAGGGTCTTTTTAACTTTATATCCCTCACTCTAGATCATGGTCATTATTCCTGAGGTGCTCAGTAAATTCTCTCTTCTGAGACTTGGCTAGAACACCAACATCCTCCAACAGTGCATAACTTATAATCTCTAATAAGCCTAGCAAATTCAAGCCCTAACTACCTGCAGCCCAGCTCTTGGCCAAGGGTCATGCGAACTTCTGATGCTACCTTTTTTCATAGATCCATTTTCTCTAGTATTCAGTTTCACAAATTCTAGTCTCTTCAGAGATCTAGAACTCCAAATTCTGCCTCGCTTGAGCTCTACCTCATAGTATGAGGCGAGATAGTATTCATAAACAAAATTATAGGATGGTTGTGGGGTTTACCTCCCATGTTTTCCTTCTCTTAAGGAAACTGCACTGTTGGTCATTGCCTGAAAATAGTTACTGAATATATTTAGTCGAGTGTTTATTTGTTGATGACAGATGAGTAAGCCAAAAGCCAGTTACTTTGTAATGTCTTGAAGAGAAGTTTTACTATTTTTGCTGTTTATTATTTTTTCCATTTTTGCTGTTTAATTAAAATAGAACATTGTTTCTCTCTTGATATTAGAAACGGAACTAGCTGAGTGTGGTGGTGCAACCCTGTAATCCCAGTGGCTTGGGAGGCTGAGACAGGAAGATCATGAGTTCAAAGCCAGCCTCAGCCAAAGCAAGGTGCTAACAACTCAGTGAGATCCTGTCTCTAAATAAAGTACAAAATAGGGCTGGGAATGGGGCTCAGTAGTCAAGTGCCCCTGAGTTCAATCCCCAATACCCCCTACTCACACACCAGAAAAAAGAAACTGAACTAGATTCATTGTATTGTTGGGGAAATGGAGAGCATGATGAGATAACATTGGCAAGACTGATTTAATAGACAAATCTAATTCTGAACCTGAAGATTCTGGCTCCAAATGTGTGGCTACTTGGAGTTTAATAGTCAAGTCAGAGAGGGATTTTCTTATCTCCCTAACTTCAATCTCTTCTTACCTATTATACTTTTTGCCTTAAAACTACCAATGATTCTTTAAGACTCCCTGAACAAATGCAAAGATCAGATAGTTGCATCCAACCTACCCCAAGGAATTGCCTCATCAGGTTTCTGCTATTCTGTAATGAAGCCCTTTTCCTTCCTGTTCCTGACCTCTACTTCACACCTTTCTCTGAACTTCTGCATGGGACATCAAGATATAAAATAAGCATCCTTCCTGTTTGCATTTACAATGTTTCTTCAAGTATAACCCTCTAAAAAGGTTTATCTTCTGAACAATTCTATTGATTTCTCAAGAAGCTATTTATGTCCTCTCCCCTTAGCCTCAGCTGCTGAAAAATCTGAGACCCAAATAATAAAGGTTTTTATTACATTCAATCCCCCTCCTGGATGTACTGGGACCCTGATTATGTCAGGTCATCCACTTCTATGATTTTTATAGCTGTTTCTCCTCCATAGCTGTTTCTTCTGGGACAACCTATCTCAGGATGTTCTCTGGGCCATTGCCCCTGGGAAATGTTACCAAGGTCTGTTAATATACTTTTTTTTAAAAAAAGAAAATGTCCAAGTTCAAGTCAAACTTTTATTTTTGTAGCTTCTTCTTTTGAAGAAATTAAAGAATACACAGTTCAGTGTTAAGGAAGCTTTCAGCAGTGGCCCTACTCAGGAAGAAAAGTAAAGTAACACTGAATAAGTAGCAAATGCCCCAGCATTGTGAGTAAAGAACATTCAGACATTCCCAAGAGTCTCTCTGTAGGAACAACAACACAGCCATGATTGCCTCCTGGACAGTTTCTTGATCTAAATATGCTGGTGTGGGTAGAAAGGTAACTAACAAAACCCCCTTGTGACTCTAATTCTTAGGAAACTTCATGTAAATTAAACCCCTGTATTATGCTTCAAGAACCCTAAGATTCCACAAAGTACAGATATAAACTGGACTTGAAAATGATATTAGCTTACATGCTTGCCTCTGTTTCAGTGGTTTTTGTATATGGATTTTGAAAATCACATTCTGTCTACTAGGTTGCAATTTCCTTGAGGGCAGCAATTGAATTTATTCTTTAACTAACAGGTGCCTGTCCTCCTTGTCAACCCTCTAGGCCCCTGATGTAAAGTTATACACCCGAGGCAATGTAATTGCCCAGCTCTGAACTGAATGATTTCTGTACAATTACTGTAAACCATCAGAAAAGCAACACATCATTCAAATTGGATTTCTAAACCAAAAAAAAAAATGGTTTTCAAAACGAAAACATGGCTTACAGAACTATATTCTTTAAGATGGCATTTCCTCACTGCCAATCATCATTGTTATAAAAGAGAATCTAAAAAAACTCTCATAAATATACATCCCAACAGCAAAAACACATTTCTAGTGATTATCTGACACTGGTATAGAAGTATTATTCAAGTATAGAGGTAAGATTTCACTATTTCCATCTGGGTTTAAATTCCAGGTTTGTGTCTTATGAGCTAGATGTTTATAGTGAAAGGGTAAAGTTTCTAAGCTGCAAAGCCTGAGTTAAAATGTAAAGGACCAGGTATTGTTAAGTTCCTATGCTACACCCAAAGCCTGAAATTCCTGTAGCTGTTAGGACAATTCCTGGGACTGCCCATTAGATAATCTCCCCTGACCACCTAGTTGTTTAACAACCTGGGACCCTGTGCAGCTTAGCACGTAGGCATCTCAGGGCCTAAACCAATCAGTTTGAATGTGCACCCTGCTTTATGACTGACCTATCACCCCCACCCGACCTGTTCCCGCCAATGAATGTACTAATCATGTTTGAGAGTTGTTGTTTGATTTTCCCGCGCCTCATGATGATTTGCTCTGATGTATGCAAAGCCCCCGCCCTCCCCAAAAAGTGTACTTAAGCACTGCTTAACCCCTGCTCGGGGCTCTGGGCCGCTCTCCCTTGTTGAGTGAGCACGGAGCCCCAGCATGCTGGAACTTCAATAAACTCCCTTTTGCAGTTGCATGAGTCGGTCTCTTGGTGGTCTCTTCCTCCGTTGTTCACCGGACCCTTACAATAGGAATAATAAGAATATCTGGAACACCTGTTTTTCCTACCCTCAAAATGAGGAGAACACTACTTAATTTTCAGGTTTGTTTTGAGGATAAAATAACATGATGTGCCTCAAATATACATAATTTTCAGCTTTTGTTGCTCTATAAAGTACATCACCTATAATTGCCTGATTTAGCCAGAAATTGTGAACTAGAGCTATTATATTGGGTAAAAGTGGAGAAGATGGTATGATTTAGAGATTATGTTTAAAGATTGGTTTAATAGATACACTTATTCTGCACCCAAAGATTCTAGAAACTGGGCATATTTTTTATTTAAAATCATTCATGGAATTTAGTCTTTAAGAAGTCAATTAATAGAATAGTTAAATTGATTTAAAATGTAATTGTGGAAAACTGCTTCTTTCAGGTTTGTAAAGCTAAATTATTTTCTTTTTTAAAAATCTGATTTCAAGGTTAGGACTTACCTTCCTTATCAATTAGTGCTAGCAAGATCTTGAATTCACCTAACAAGCGGTATCACCATCACAGATGTATTATGTGAAGTAATTCACAATTCTGGACTGAAATAAATTGCAAAACACCAAAGAAAACAAATCTCTGAAACCTTGATAGAGAAAATGCTCATTTTTAAATGTGTCTATGACTACATATTTTATTTTCCCACTCAAGTATAGCTGAAATCCTCAAAAGATGGCAAATTAACATGCAGAGGCTTCACTATAAAATAGGTTTCTTCCAGTTGAACTAAAACAATAAAAGTTATTTTAACTTCTGTCTACATTAGCATTTCTGAGCTGGAAGGAATGCGTGAAATTTGACAAATTCTAAGTCCGCTGCAGAAATCCCATCTACTGAGTTCTTAATTTCAATGTATACATTTTTCAATTTTAGAATTTCCATTTGATTCTTACAGTGTTCAGTTTTCTGCTGAAATTGCTTATTTTATCATGAAATTTATTGAACATATTAAGTTTATTTTAAAATATATGACCAATAACTCATTATCTGGAACACAAATATGTCTGCTTCTATTTCCTGCTTTTTTCTTTTTTTAAAAAATAGTCATTTGTCATGTTTAGTTGGAGTTTTACTAATAGAAGACAAACATTGTATTTGAAAATTTTAGAAGATTATTTGAGTCTCTGGTGTTATTGTCCTCTACTGATGATCTATTTTTGCTTCCTGCAAGAAGTTAGGGTAGGGAAAAATTGTCTTCATTTTGTCTGGGATTGAACTTATTGGAGACTTGATTTCAGTCTTTGGGTCTTTGGGAGAGCTTGTCCATTACTAGTTCACTCTTTTACCTTAGATGTGGTCCTTCAAGAGTATAACTGAAACTCATGAAAATTTATAAGGGTATCTTCTCCTGGAGGGTCCTGAACTCTGGTTTTGGATCCCTACTCCATAAAATTCCTAAGTCTTCTGTTCGGTTTCTCAGCCTCTCAACTGCTGCCTTCGAATAAGTAAACACTTTCTGGGCTTCAGGTAAGTCTCCTAACCTTTCCAAGCTTCAGTTTCCCTTCCTGTAGGATAGGGATAAAATTATAGATCTGACAGTGATATTGGGGCATTTTAATTAAATAACTTTTGTAAAGCAAATGATGTAATGTTTGGTACTTAATAGAGCCTCCATGCATGTCATTTTTCTCCCATCTTTTATGGATCTAATCTTTCCTTTCAAAATGTTCAAGGCAAAACTACAATGAATGCCATATGGCAGTTGTTCTAGACAGGATTTGAAGGGAAGAAAAGCATATTATTCCAACTGCATTTTCTCAGCATCTGAAGCCAAAGTACCTTCTGCCTATCTTATATGTGGAATCCAGCATCATAGTTTATCCTTTTTTTTTTTTTCAAAATAAGCCATTAAAAAGCACAAATATTTAGAAGTAAAGTACCTAATTCAGGATGCAATATTTATGAGCTAATTTGAATTTCATATGAGGAAAAATGTAGCACTTTGATTACCCTTCAGAAATAAAAATGTGTAGCATATGTATAAATATTATTAGAGGGCAAAAGACACAAATGGGCTGAGGGACAATTGTAATCTGTCCTTATCCCCCGATGTACAACAGTGGTATAAAAATGCAAACAGTGAACACTATTTGACAGAACCATGGGTTACAACACAGAGAATGCCTCTTGTTTACTCATTTACTTCAAAAAATTTACCTCGTCTCCTTCATCAAAAGCTAGGAACTTCTTGCAATAGATATTTGAAAAGAAATTCCATAAAGCAGAGTACTTTTCTCTTTAATACCAGTAAAATTGGCAATCTTGGCCTGCTTGATAGTAGGAATGGCCTTGCCACAATTTTACCACTATCATGGATAGGCATACAAAGTCAATGCCAGGCTCTTGGAAATCCTTTCAAAAGAGAGTTGTATTGAATTATAATTTACTTACAATAAGCTGTAGCCATTTAAAGTGTAACTTTTCCATGAATTTTATTTATACAATGAAACCATCATAATAATTAAGACATAGAACATTTCTTCTCCACTCAAAGATTCCTGTACCTCTTTGAAATTCATCTCTCCTTCCATATTCAGTTCCAGGAACTCAATGATCTGCTTTCTGTCATTATAGGTCAATGATAATTTCTCTATTAGTTCACATCTTCTAGAATTTTATATAAATGTCATTGTGCAGTATAAGTCTTTTTTTTTCTTTTGGTTAGTTTCTTTCACTCACCATTGTATTTGAAGTTTGCCATATTGTTATATGTGTCAGTAGTTCATCCCTTTTTATTGCTGATTTATATTCCATTATCTAGTAATCATATGTGTGTGTGTGTGTGTGTGTGTGTGTGTGTAAAATTTGTTTTTCTGCTCACCTATTAATGGACATTTGCATTCCTGCTAGTTGTTTTCTATTTAAAAATAAAGCTGGGGGCTGGGGTTGTGACTCAGCGGTAGAGCGCTCGCCTAGCACATGTGGGGCACTAGGTTCAATCCTCAGCACCACATAAAAATAAAATAATGATATTGTGTCCAACTACAACTAAAACAAAATATTTTTTTAAAAAAATAAAGCTGTGGGGGATGGGGTTCTGGCTTAGTGGTAGAATGCTTGCCTGGTGCAAGTGAGGCACTGGGTTTGATCCTCAGCACCACATAAAAATAAATACATAAAAATAAAGACATTGTGTCCATCTACAACTAAAACAATATTTTTAAAAACTAAAGCTGTGAATTATACTTTTGTGATTATGTCAAAATATACCCTAATGTTATACATAACTAAAACGAATAAAAAATAAAACTTTATGAACATTTACATACAAGTAATTTTATTTTCATTTCTTTTGAGCAAATATGCAGAAGTGGAAAGGCTGGGTCATATGATAGGTATATATTTGACTTCATAAGAAACTGAAAATCTCTTTCTGAAGTGTTTGTACTATTTTACATACCCACCAATTTACGAGTGTTCCAGTTGTGGGGACACTTCTTAACATATGTTTTATTTGCCTAAAGAAATTAACTCAAAGCAAACATTTCACAGTAAATATATAGTAAATTTTGGCATTGGGTTCTTCATTTATTCTGCAGTCTGTTCCTACACCTGAAAAATAAGTATAAGAATGGAACCTACCTCTGGAGTTTTAGTGTTCAATGAAATATGCATATAAAGACCTTAATACATGGTAAGTGCTCATTAAATGTTGTCTATTATTGCTATCTATATATTATTAAGGCTGTATGCCAGGGATTTACATTTGTTTTACATTTGTCATCTCACTTAATCTTCCTGACAACATTGAATTACTCAATATATATACTTAGTGGATTAAGTGACTATGATTGACTCAGAGAGGTTAAAAGTCTTGCTCTAAAAATCACACAAATAAATGATGATCTGGAATTCAAATCTAGGCATATAATTACAAAAGTCCAAGCACTTTAAACATTATGTTTGCTGGTCTTACATTTTAATAAGATTGAGTGAATATAAGTACATTATTATCATCAATCCAACCAGCTTGTCACAGAATGTATTACTTGTTCTTTGTGAGGTCACCCAACCAAGAGAGCACTTCCCTTTAGCCTTGTATTTCAGGGGCTTAAATTCCATTCTGTTTTGTAAATTATTAGCATCTAAATATGAACAGAGGAAAATAGCCTCATATGTCCAGTACCTCACCTGTCCCCTAATTTCCATTTGGAAATGACCCCACCCATTGATCATTCCATCCTAGGATATAAGCTTTCTCCAGAATAGCTTTCTACCTATAATGCTGCTCTAAGAAGTAGGTACCTACCAAACTGGAAAACTGACAGTGCTAAAGTTGAACAAATGTCTATTCTAACACCTGGCAATTCTACTCCTAGGTATATGCCTAGCAGAATTGAATGCATATATTTACCAAAATAGATGTACTAAAATATTCATAGCAACAATACTTATAATAGCCTCGAAGTGGCAGGTGAGGGGAGAACCAAAGAATCAGCAACAGTATATAAGTAACAATATATAAGGTGGGGAATGTGAGTAATTGGAAGGGGACATGAGCAAGTTCTCTGAGGGTGATGGTAATGTTCTACTTATATGGATGTGGGTTACTTTGGTATTCAATTGTGAAAATTCACCAGGCTACTTGTTTATCCTTCTACTTTCTTATGTTATGCTTCAATTCAAAATTCAAAAGAAATTAACCCTTTACTCTGGTTCCACATCAAAATACAAAACCCTTCGCCAAGACTGCTGATAATGTTCCTTCTTTCATTGTCCCTTGTTCTAAGCATCCACTCAAAGATTACTTTGTGAGAAAGTTGGATAAAACCAGTTTTTCCAACAATAAAAACAAAATTCCCTTTCCTACAACCAAATGTGTATGTCCCTTCCTTACTTTTGCCTTATAAAAAAGAGAAAATAAAAATGTGAGACTTGCACTGAACAGTGACTTTAGGTAGAAATGAGTACCTCTGGCAAGTTTATCCTTAGGAGGTACTCTTAGAGAATGTGTCACTCAGCAAATTCCGCAGTCAGCATAAAGTAAAGCAGCAAACAATACAGGTATTAAAAAGGTTTTGTTTTATAATTCAGTTTGCTAAGAAAAAAGAATCATTGATCTTGGCCTGTTTCCATTAGTAAGTAATGGTCCCCATATTGAACTACAGCTTCCCTAAGCCAGAAGCCACCACATTTATTAGAACTACCTATAAATACAGATATATCGAAACCAGACTCTAGGAGGTTGAAATAACTTGAAATGTGTTGGTCTTTGGGTACACTTTCATATTCATTAATTAAGAAACTTAAATCATAAGAGAGTAGCCAGGGAAATTGTTCTCTTTAGACGCTTTAGGCAATTTTTATTTCTTTGATTTACTTGGCCAAACAGTTTCATGTGGGATTGAACCCCAACTATCATTGTTTATCATTCACTTTGCTATTTGCTGAATGTTCCTGGGTATAGCAAAAGCTGTAAAAATCTACGAAATTCTTTTGGTTACTGCCTGTCAGAACAATACATTTGTTGTTGTTTTCCCTTAGACATACATGAATTCTATATCCAGTTTGAACTGTCTGATCTGAAAGCAGAGAATAAGTGGATATAAATGGAAGAAAGACCTAGAGCCCAGCTATGCAAAGAAGGGGTCCCAGACCAGTAGCACTGGCATCCTCTGGAGCCTGTTAGAAAGGCAGACTCTTTGTCCCTGCCTACTCTAACTGAATTAAACTCAGCATCTTAACCAGTTTCCCAGATGATGCCCATATACATCCATGTTTGAGAAGCATTGCTTTGGAGTATACATATGTGAACTTTAAGAGAAGCTAAATCTCCAGAAGGATCCCAAGTGACTATCTAGGCTGAAATTCAAATGCAGTCGGAAAGCCATTTGCTGACTGTGGGTCACACATGTATTCTGTCTTCCCGGAAGAAACACAAATTACCTTTGTAGCCCTAACTTGGGCATGTTCCTGTTTCAACTACCAGGATAAACAGCCTCTAGAAAGACCCATTTTTCTACCTGGACTTGACAAATGAGCTCTGACCTGAGGTCAAGTTTAAAATCAACCAATCAAGACTGAGAGCTTCCTGCCTTGCATGTTTGCATCCTTCATTTGCATAGCAGTTGGGAGTGGGAATCTGGAAAAGAATTTCTCAGTACAAGACAGCCCCTGTCTTCCACCTAAGTACATTTCCTTTTTGTACCAAAGGCTACAACTCCCCAGTTTTCAAACTGCTTCTTGGAAATAAAGACTCCCTTTGGTCTTATAAATTCTTTCCTAGTGAATTTTTGTTGACACAGGAAACATTGACTTCTCTGAGTAGTTGACAAAAATTTTTCCCATTTTATATTAAATACAGCATGTACTTTCTTATAGCATGCAAAATAGGTACCAGTTTGGAGAGTATGTTTTAACCTTCTCCAACCATAGAAAAAAGAAACTCCCAGCCCTCATGAGGTTAGGAATAGAGGCAGCCTATTAAAATTTCCTAAGTGAGAGCTTAGTATGTAGCTCAGGGGTACAGTGTTTGCCTAACATGCTGAAGGACCTTTTGGTCACAGCAAAAAAGCTGACTAAAACACTGTGTAAGATAACTGACATTCTGGAACAACTCCAACATGACTGTGAGCAACCAAAACAAACACACCCCAAAGGGAATAGGACAGAAGAAAATTTTAAACGAAAACAATAATTAAAAAAAAAAACAATGGGAGAGGGTAAGAGAAAAGTTTGCATCTACGAGTCATTAATAGGATATAATGACAAAGGAATAATGTAAAAACACTTAAGAGCTCTGGGAAGTTAAAGTTATCATAGCTAAAAGAAAAATTATTCAACAGATGGGTTCAAAGATAAACATGAGAAAATACCTCATAGAGAAAGACAAAAAGACCTAGAAAGCAGGAGGGAGAGATGAAGTTGGTTGATTAACTTGGGGACATCCAATTTCTGATTTATAAGAATCTCAAAATAAAAATAGATGAAAAGGAAGTGAAGAAATTATAAAGAGTTAATAATAGAAAATCTCCCCAAAATTAAGGAAGTGAGTTTTCAGCATGCAAACACTCATGAAATGCTAAGTTCAAAATACAACACAAAGCCTATAATTTTAAATGCTAGATTAACCAGGATAAACAGAAGAACCCTCAAAATTCCAAGAGACAAATGTACACAAAGAACCAGAAATCAATTTACAATCAGACTTCTCAGCAGCAGTGCCCACAACATTTTGATGAAAAATTATTTCCATTCTGGAATTTTAGTCCCAGCTGAAATAATATTCATGAGTGAAAGAAGAAGAACATTTTTAGGCATGAAAGAATTCTAAACTGTATTTCCAAGAAATTACTCTAGGCCATGTCTCCCTAACATAAGGGAATACATGTGTAAAATGAAAGATATAGGATCCAGAAAATAGGGGATTCAACACAGAGGAGAGAATGGAGAATTCCCTTTTGAACAGAATAAAGAACCAACATAGGTTGAATCAGAATAACAGAAGATGCCAGGACATCTGGGAAGAAGTGGAGGTGGGAGATGAAACTGATAGTTTGATAGTATTACAAGCATCTGAAACACTATGGGAGAATATGGAAAGAATTAGTGATTGGTTCCCAGAAAACTAAGTAAATAGAAAGAAAAGGCAATTACTACTTATAGGAAAAAAGTATACAATAAAAGAAATGGAATTGTTGCATACTATCTGCCTTGATTGTGAATAATTTTACATTTTTAGTCATAATGTCTAACACAAGATACTCACTTAACCAGAACTTGAGATTTAACTATATTGGGAAGATGAGGAGATGGACAATATGAGGGTGTGTAGGAGTATTACATTCTGATCTCCTATCGTAAGAAGTTAATCTATAATGCAAAAAAAAAAATAGATACATAAAGAATCACACATAAAATTTTGTAGATAATTATGTAGGTAAGTAGAATATATAGTGAAAAGAGTTGAATGTAGTTTTCTCCAAAGAATGGTTCTTGAGGGTAAGGAGGGGTGGAGTAGCAGCTATCTTTCTTACAAGCTTTGTAGTGCTAATTTGCTTTTTAAATTAAATTCATCATTTACTAAATCTATTAGTAAAAATTAAAAGTACAGACAAGTCAACAAATTAATTACTTCTCTCCAATTATACTATAACTTGTATTCTTTCTCCCTCTTTTTCATAGCATGAAAAGAACTGTTTCTTATTAAGAAATTTGAGGCTTTAGGGAGCAAGTGATTACTATATATGTGTGGTAAGGCCAGTAGCTCAAGGATCACATCAAAGAATTGCACCTACATGAAGACTGGTCCCAGTGGACTATTTGTATGTGCATTTGGTGACATTGGAACTGTAATTTCTAAACAGGGCTGGCAAACAGATATGACAGGATGCTTAAATGATGAAAATAAAACCCATGGGCATTTTATTAGGAGTCATAGTCTTAAAGGTAGAAGGAGGATCAGATATGAACTTGGGCCTCTGTCCTAATCATTCAGGAATCTTATTTTTCTAGCCAAGAAACATCATCAGTTTCATTTGACAGGAGAGGCAGTCTTCCTCCAGGCAGTGCCAGATAGATGAGGTAGAATGGCACAGATCCAGAGCAGAGCCACGTGGGGCCAACAGTCGCCTGGGCATAAGAGAAGCCAGGCTGAAAAGAGCCCTTCAGTTTTGATTACTCATTATCCTGACTTAGTGGCTCCTCAGCCGTCTTTGTGACAGCCGGGAGCAGTGACCAGCGGAGCATTCAGTCAACAAATGTTATCATCACTGCAATAATAATCATGTTACCATCCATCATAATAGTGTTTGTTCTGAGAAAAGACTCAGAAGGCTAAGGATTTCCATTTGGGAAAAACCAAGGGGAGAAAGGAAATGTGAGTTGGACAGGTATATCAGTAGAAGGTAGAAGAGAAAAGGGCATGTGGAATCAAGGGCAGGCTAAGGGATAAAAGAGAAGTAGTAGAGAGGAAAGTGGCATGGTCTATATGAGAAGAGCTAGAAGAAACTGGTATCACAATAGTGTTGAGAGCAGGAGATGGTCTTTCTGCCACAGTCACATTATATCCATCCTGCAATGTGTTGATTTGTTAGACACACCACTGGGAAGATTTTCAGTTATGTAACAGATGCTGTCAATGTTCCTCCCACATCCTCTCTGAGCTCCTTACCCTGTTGGTGCATATCAGCTATAATTCCAATGGCAAGTGTATACATCTTTGCCAGAGGGCTGACTTGGGCTACCAGAACCAACTTTATTTCCCTAAACAACGGGGCCTACAAACCCACATTCCTCTAGGGACAGTCTTGATCCAATGGCTGATGGATATGGAAGATATAAATATCTTGGATACAGAACCTGGAATGGATTATGCTGAGATGTGTGTTTTCCCCACTTCCAAAACTTTGTAGAGGGAATAAATTTTAATTTCCCACATGGTAACTTTTCTCCTTTTTATCGGCCTATAATATTTGTACATAGTTAGAACAGAAATTAGAATGGAACTGGCTTTTAGGAGATACCTTTTATTGTCTGTATTTCCTTTTCTATATCGATTCCCCACTCCCAAAGAACCTACACCTTCATAATAGATTATATACATTCAATTCTTGTATCTTGCTGGAGGAACTCAAATAAGGCAAATGTCTACTCACTTTCATACATGGTCATCATCAAAGGTAGATCCGTGATGTGTTATATCTGTTAACTACAATAAAGTAAAGGGCAGCCCTGATAACAAAGAATAACTACTAACTACAGTTTCTTCTCAGGCTCACCATTTCTAGTAAAAGAATCCTCTTTCTATCTAATGGGCCAGTCAACACAGAATAAACAAGAAAATTTAATCCAAAGAAGAGGCTGTCTATACATAATAATATTTCCAAGACAGAGTCTTAAAGGGATAACAAGAACATTATATTCCACCCACACAGTTTGGAAAAACATGCAGCAAGCATACTACTCATGGTATGGTATTTATCATATTATATGTGAGAACAATCATAGAAATAATACGATTCTACTCTATAAGGCATACAATCACAATTATGTAGATAGTTGTATTAATTCCTGTACTGCCTGTGGAGGGAGTTTCTTGTAAGTCTTTGTCCCAGGGCCTAAAGACCCTCACTCGTGACAAAAAAAAAAAAAAAAATGCTTGGAAAGTAGAGCCTGATTAATAGTTCCCACTCCTCCTGCAAAGGTATGGAAAACTGAAAACGATCCATTAAGCCCTCGGAGTGAGGAAGAAAATCTCACCCTGATGAAAGAGTTAGGTATATTCTTGGTCCATGAACAGTATGGAAGGAGAGATTGGGTGTCTTATAGCAAACCAGCCCTCAGAACTTTCTAGATTGAATCCTCCATTGGCAACCAGTCTAGGATACCACAAAAGGACATCTGAAGAATTCATGAGACAAGAAAATTGATTCTCTTGTGTAATTCTATAACCCTCAGAGAAGAATGGAGACCTATTCTAAGACATAAATAAAATGTAACCTAAGTGGATGACAGCACTGGCTCCCTCTTTACCTCAATGACTGAATAAATGTAGGAGTGACTATAGCCACATAAGACAACAGAAGATTTATTCTCTCAAATAATTCAATTCATATCTATTGAACTTATAATAGCATGATACTGTGCTAAATACTATAGTGTTCAATAATGAAAAGAGCAAACTCTCCCATGGTGCTTACAATATACAATTCACTGTTCTTCTTTATAAGATTCACACACACGCCTATGAAATTGGCATCCTTGTCATTCCCTTTTTGGATATGAGGCACAGGGGTTAGGTGACTTGCCCAAGACTGTACAACTTGTTGGTGATAAAGATGGAATTTGAACCCTACAATTTGCTGCCTCACATTGACTTGGAGTGCCTTATTGTCTTGGAGTTTACATTGTGGTGAACAAAACAGACCTTACATAAGACATTAGTCATATTTGCAATCATTTAATTTCAATCTTAATCTAGACCTTTTAGAAAGGAGGTGCTATGTACAGGATGCCCTGAGGATGTTTATCAGCTTGTTCACTCCACAAATACATATTAATAGCATACTCTATGCCAGGTTTGGGGGGTGGGAAATGCTGGGAATTTAATGAGAATAAAACAGATTACCCCTTTTCTGTCTTGCAGTGGGAGAGGAGTGTCAGACATTATTTGAATAATGACACACATTTACATGTGATTACAAAGGTGGTAAATGCTTTGAAGGAAAGTACTGAGAGTTATAACAGCATATAATAGAAGGACTTGACATTTAAAATGAGATCAAATGAGATCTGAAGTATGAGTAACAGTTACCTTGGTGAAAAGAAGAAAACACATTTCAGAGAGACATGTGCCAAGGCTCCGAGGTAAAAAAAAGAAAACCTGAGGACAGCAAGAAAAGGTCAGTGAGGCCGGAGCCCAGCAAGTCAGTAAGCATGCAAAGAGGTAGCGGTAGTCAGCAGGGGTCACATAACCCATCAGATAATCAGGACAGTTTTGAAAGTGAAGAGTGCTGATAATTAAGTCACAACAACAGACATAAACAGGTATTGAACTAGGTGAACTGAGACAGATGGTGACCCTAATGTTTGCCTTGTAGAGGTCTCATTCTGTCGTCTAAGAACAGTAAGAAGCCATTGAACAATTTTAAATGAAGAGAAGTGTAATGTATAATTGAAGTTTTTTATGATTATTTTAAATAACACTCTAGCTGTAATGTGAACAATAGATAAGGCAGCAAAAGTGAATACAGGGAGACAAATATAGATATTATGACAGTAATCCAGATGTGTCCTGAGCCAGGGTGACAATAATAGAGATGGAAAGAAGCAGATGAAGCCTAATGAGGATGAGTAGTAAAATCAACACAACTTTCAGATCAATTAAATTTAAGGAATAGAAAACAACACAGGAGCAACCTGGAAACTGCTTAATGAGGTCAGGAGAGGTAAGAAAGAACTAGCCAAAGAATGAAGAACAAAAGAAACGGTCAAACAAAATGGCCAACGCATCCATTTGACTCCTCATGAAGAATTTGAAGATAATTAAGAAACTTGTTATCCCAGTTTGGAGGACTACTTTTTATGTTCTTCACTGTGACTCCTAAAAATGAACCAGTTCCTGCCATCTAAACTAATGTGCATAATTAAAGAATGTGAACATATCTGAAAGACCTAGAACTAATGGAGTGGTAGGAGTAAGGAGGGCAACATGATATCAGAAAGGAAATGTATCTTGATAAATATTATGAAGGGAAGGAGCTAAACTGGCTTGTCAAAGAAACAGGTATTCCAAATGTAAGACATGGCCTAAGTGAAGAAATTCAGTTGAATTGTGTATTAAGATTATTTTAATGGGTTTCCAAAATTGTTATCATTGAATGTTTAAGGAGGTCTTTGTCTTTTTGTTTTTCTTTTAAATAAAGGTAGAAAATAAGGAGTGACCATAAAGTAGATTTCTTTCCAAATTAATCATATTTAATTTTCCAAACCACTGTCATATGCCATCTGATTCTGTCCCAACTGAAATCATCACATTGGGGAAGGAATTCCTTCAAGGGAATTGTACAAAGGGCACTGATTTTTCCATATAGATAAGTGAAGTCAGAGCAAAATGTTCTCATAGGAAGTATCTCTCTTTTTATTGTTAATTTAACTTATAACTGAGGCTAATGAAGTAAAACTGTGTTTAAAATGTCTCTCAAGCAACCTCAAGTTCTTCTTATATCATTCACTTTAACCAAAATGAAAATAATACATAGTTGGATATCTTTTCAAAATTATAATCCTCATTCTCATTTAATGTGGACATAGGAGTGAAAATATAAGCAAAAATTATAATTATTATTCATGTTTCTATAATGTCTCTAGTTTCATATTCCACTGAATTAGGTGAGGCTGATATTTCACTCTATCTACCAAAAATTCCAAAGAGGAAAAAAGACAGGTATGCTTCATAATGAGTTGTCTTTTACCATATAGCAAATGAATAATTCAAAGTTAAAGATTTTTGTCTTGGGATGAAATCTAAAGATTTTCTATCTTCTTATTTTGAAGACTTATAAAGTAAAGCTCAGAAATCACTTGCCCAAAATTGTACAGTAGAGTCAGAATAAGAACTCACCTTCCTGATCCCCAGGCCCTGCTCTTTCCACCACATTCCATAATTCTAAAAATGTATTGGGCTTCAAGATTCATGAAGTTTCTAAAAAGCTTTATGGAGTAAGAAGAAATAGTGGTTTATTTAATTAGTAATTTTCAGAAGGAAAATATTCATTACTTTTAATTCAGTATTAAATTTAACATCAATATTAGATAAATTTTCATGTTTTTAACACAAAGTCAACTGCAATTTCTTTGAACAATTATATTGTACTGAGACTTTTCTATGGCAGAACAGAGCTAATTTGATGAAACTTCACAAATTTAATCTTAGGTTACATTCTCACATTAGCCTTCACTTAGATTTGAATCCGAGGGACCAACTTTCCCTGAAGCAATAGAAGATAATAAACAGGGTATTTGTATAAAGTATAAATGCAACCAAAGAAACAGCAAGAATGATTTGCCCTTGATTTTGTTTAAAGTTTTTGAAGAGGAATTACAACAATCCTATGTATTCAAATAAAAATCTGTGTGTCACCTCAGTTCCTCATTGTTGAAAAGTAAACACGAAGCTCTGTAATGGTCACAGATAGAAATGTTTTAATTTTTAATATAGGAAAAAGTCAATAATCACTTTGGTTTAAACATGCTCTAATAGGTCTATTTTAAAAGAAACAACACAAAAATTATTGGTACACAAATTACTTCTTGAGACATGCCACTCTCAATCCGTTCCCCTTTTCCACCAGTTAAGACATTTTTAAAATTTCAGTTACTAATTGAGCATCTGGATAATATTCATAAAGCATGATTTCAACTGTCCTTTAAAAATCTTTCAATTATGTTACTACTAACTTAATCTATCATTCTGTCTCATTTATTTTTGAACATCAAACATCTCAGAAGAATATCCTCTGCCCCTTGGCTTCTACCTCTTTACAGTCAATTTTTAACTACTACTCCATTGAAATGACACTCTTAAAGGTCACTAATGAATGGCTAGCCTTCTCATGCCACTAACCAAATCTTTTGGCCTTTTTTCAATCATCATTCTTACTGACATTTATCTGCAACATTTAACATTGTTAATGTTAATATCATCCCTTGTCATCTGGGATGCTAAACTATCCTGACTCCTCCATTCTACTGAGTCAACAGCAGTGCTGGTCACAGTAGAGAGCCATGAGGGCCTCACTTTTTGTTTTTTATTTTTTATTGGTTCATTTTGGTTATACATGAAAGTAGAATTAATCTTGATAAAATTATATAAGCATGGAATATATCTTATAATCAGGACCCCATTTTTATGGGTGAGCACAATAGTGAGATTTACTTAGGTATTTTCATATATGTACATAGGAAATTTATGTTAGACTGATTCCACTCTTTCCTATTCCTATACTCCTCTCTTTCCTTCATTCCAATTTGTCTAATCTACTGAATTCTATTCCTCTGCCCTCCACTTTGTTGTGGGTTAGCTTCCACATATCAGAGAAAACATTCAACCTTTGGGTTTTGGGGGGATTGGTCCTCACATTTTGAAGAAAGGTATAAAATGAGGTAATACAGTTCATTTAAGGGGGGAATGAGTAGTTTTGGTGAGTGAGTCATTGAGGAAAGACAAACCAAAGGGAAAAAAACAGAGTTGACCTCCTAGTGGAAGTTGAAACTGTATATGTAACAACCCAGATACCCTATAGCCATTTGCCTTTCAATAAGGCCATCAGTAATGCCCTCCTGTTGGTGTTTTTAATGCAAATGACAAAATACTTACAGGCAAAGTTGTAAGTGGTCTGGAAAGAGTTTGGGAAGGACTGTGATCTTGTGATCATATAAAGGATCACAAGATTACAAAAGAAAAAAATCTGGGTTAAGAGCATTAGGATTACTTTGGATCTACACACCTATAATAGCTTCTTGGAACAGCACCCATAGGTTCTGTGCTGGCAAAGTCAAGCTTGGTAAAGTATCATCTGATTGCATATTCATCTGTTTTGCACATTCCCTAGCTGCCTTTAAGGAATCTTAGTCTGAAAAAAAAAGAGGAGTACCTTCCCAGCAGGGATCACAATAACTGGAGCACTGTTAAATCACCTATCTGCTTTGACTCACCTAGAGTAGGGTGAGGGAAAAAAATAGGAAGTATCTACTTTTCTCTTGCCCTCTCATCTCCTTTAAAAAACATTTACTGAGAAGCCAATACATGGAAATTACTTTGTTAGATATTGAGGATACAAAAATTAATAAGACTAGTAACCAAAAAGTGTAGATCTTCTAGGCATCTTAAACTCAATATTAAAAGAAAATATTCCATAGCTGGGATCAGTGGCACATGCCTAATCCCAGTGACTGCGGAGGCTGAGGCAGGAGGATCGCAAGGTCAAAGCTAGCCTCAGCAATTTAGCAAGGCCCTGTCTCAAAATAAAAAATAAAAAGGGCTGGGGATGTGGCTCCGTGGTTGAGCACTCCTAGGTTCAATCCCCTATACCAAATAAATATGTTAATTAATTAATTAATTAATCAATGCATTCTAATCTTCATATCACCTTCAACAACTATCCATTCTAGCCCTTTCTTCCTGATTTCCTTATTTCTGTTATAAGCAAGCAACATTCACCCCAACTTTAAATTCTAGATTTATTACTCAATTTCTAAAATAATCATCGCTGTCTTCCTTTTTCACTGCCATTCCTACTGGGTCCTCGTTAATTTTCTACTAAACTAATGTAGTTTCTAGCCTCCTTGCTTCTAGTTTCTCCACAGTTCAATTCATCTGGCTCAAAGCCACTAAATTAATTTTATTCAAGCAAATATAATCAGTCTTCTAGTCAGTGCTATCATGGATTTCACAAAGTGGATATTCAGAGCACCTACCAGCTAACTCCAACTTATCTTTCTAGCATATTTCCACCATTCCAATACATACTTTGTTCTTTAACTACATTAGTGCAGTAGTCTGAATAATGGCATCCAAAGATATCTAAATCTCAATCCCAAGAATCTATGAATACATTATGTATAATAGTAATGGGACTTTGGTGATATAATTAATAATCTTGAGATGAAGGTATTTATTCTGAAGAATGAAAGTCAGCACATTGGGCTGACGTTGTGGCTCAGCAGTAGACCACTCGCCTAGCAGGTGCAAGGCCCTGGGTTCTATCCTCAGCACAATGTAACAATAAATAAATAAAGGTATTGTGTCCAGCTACAACTAAAAAATGAATATTTTTTTAAAAGTACATTATGCAATATATACATATCCATGTTTACAGTAACACAATTCACAAAAACCAAACTATAGAACCAACCTAGTGGCCATCAATGAATAAAGAAAATATGGTATACATACAAATGGAGTATTATTCAGCCATAGAGAATTAAATTATGTCATTTGCAGGGAAAATGGATGAAATTGGAGAGCATTATGTTAAGTGAAATAAACCAAACTCAAAAAGTTCAGGGGTTGGGGCTGGGGTTGTAGCTCAGTGGTGGAGTGCTTGCCTTGCATGCACGAGGCCCTGGGTTCGATCCTCAGCACCACATAAAAATAAATAAATAAAAATAAAGATATTGTATTCATCTACAACTAAAAAAAATGTTTTAAAAAAGTCAAGGGTTATGTATTTTCTCTCATATGTGGAAGTTAGAAAGGAAAAAGGAAAGGTAGCAATAGGGAGTTGGGGGGTAGTCTCATAAACATTGAAGGGAGATCAATAGAGTAGAGAAAAGGGACCAGGGGAGGGAAGAGGAGGGCAAAGGGACATATTGGAGTATGATATTGGTCCAATTATTTGTACACACATGCAATATAATAATATGTGTAACAACAAATCCCACAATTATATACAACTGAAATGAATCAATTAAATACAGAATAATGGAAAAAAGAACATTGGGATGGGAAGTTTATCATGAATTGTCCATGTGGGTCCAATGTAATCACAAAGATCCTTATAAAAGGGAGCCAGGAGATCAAGAGGTGATGTGATAACAGAAGCAAAAAATGGAGTGAGGCAGCCGTAACAAGGAATGCCAGCAGCCTCTAACAACTCGAAGAGGCATGGAAGAGATTCTTCCCTGGAGCCTCTAGAAGGAATAAACCCTGCCAGCATCTTGATTTTATCCCTGTAATGTTCATCCAGGACTTCTGATCTCTGAAACTATAAAATAACGTTTGTGTTGTTTAAAGCTACTGAATTTGTGGTAATTTATCATAGCAGTCATAGAGCCTAATACTCAATAGCTATTGCTACATAAATGATAGCTACAAAATCTCAATTGCATACAAACATAAACATTTACTTCTGGGCTCACTTGTCTACATGTTCTCTGGGCTCTGCTAATCTTGGATGCATTTCTCTGGACTTGGCTCCCTGCTGTTGGTTCAGTTCACCTCTATTTCATGTCTCTCTCATTCTTCTGGAAATAGCAAGCTGCTCAGAAAATGTCCTTTTCTTAGTAAAAGAAAGAGGTGCCAAAACACAAATCTTTAGTAGGCAAGTACATTTCAAGCAATTTTTCACATCAAATCTGCTGGTATCCAATTGGTCAAAGAAACTCATCTGGCCAAACCCTTGATCAATGGGACATTAAAACATTTCCTATCTCTAGTAGGAAGAAGTCCACATCTCAGCCAAAAGACATAGATTCAGAGGGGGTTGAAGAAATGGGAAGAATAATGCAATATATCCTGTGATACATTGTTAAAGTAGTTTTCAATAAATAAACAAAAAGAACCCTGATTTGTAAAATTTGCTGATTTCCATGGCGTAAATATTTGTAGCATGTTTAGTTTTAAGCTGCCAGAATGATGTTGATGAACACAAACTTGGGAAGACATGCACATAATGGGCTCTGGTGTTGAATACCATCCAGCTCCAGCATATCATTGAATCTACATATCAAACCAGTTATTAGACATTTTTCCTGAACAATACTATAAGTGTCACCTCTCATGCCATTCTGTTTTAGTCAAGTTTTGCATTTCTGTGACCAAAATACCTAATAAGAACAACTTATAGGAGGAAAAGTTTATTTGATGCTCACCATTTCAGAGGTCCCAGTCCATAGATGGCCAAGTCCATTGCTCTGGGCCCAAGGTGAAGCAGCACATCAAGGGGGAAGGGTACTGAAGAAGGAAGCTGATTCCTAATGACAGCAATGAAGGTGGGGTGGAGGGGCTGCAGGGAAGATGAACCCTTCCAGGGCACACTCCGAGTGACCCACTTCCTCCAACCACACCCCACCTGCCCAGAATTATTGCCCCATCCATCCATTCAAACTAGGATTAGGTTACAGCTCCCATAATCTAACCATTTTACTTATGACTATTATGACATTAACATAATATTGATGAGTAAGTAATATTTTCATTTCTATTGTTGGGGGACATCTCACATTCACACCATGGCACTACCCTTTGAAATGCCTCCATCTTTTCAATGGTACATTTTATACAAAGTTTCCCTGCTTTCCTAATTAGAAATTTCCCTCCTAACATTTTCATAGCATTTCCTTGTTGGTACTTTTAAATATTTATTGTGCATGTCTTTCTTGTTCAATGGACTTCAAGATACTAAGAAGTAGGACTGTATATAATACATCTTGAAATCTTGCAGTACTCTGAACAGAGTAGGTATTAATAACCACTTGGTAGATGGATGGATGAATGAATAAATTAATGAGACACATAAAAGCAGAAAAATGTTAACTAGACTGACTTGGATAAATAGTGTTCTGGCCAAATAAATTAATCTAAAAGAAGTACAACAACTAGGAATCACCAAGATAACAGTAAACTAATCCCAGTGAAATGCAAAAGCTTATGAGCATGCATAGATAAGTTTTGTCTTCCTAACCTATTCAGAACTGAGTGTTTGAAAGCCCCCACAAAAGCTAATTCTGACAAAACAAAACATTCTCTTCCCCACCGTTAACAAACAGAAGCTCCAACACCCACAGAAAATTTGGAAGCCCTCAATGACTGCAGCAACAAAAAAATGAGACTGCTTCATAATCCATATCAGTTTTGCAGAAATCATCCATTTTTATTGTAAAGAGGAAGCCACAGCTGTTACCACCTGGCAACTGTCAAGACCTGGGAATTCAAATTGGTAGAACCAGACTGATTTTTGTGGAAAATACCTTTTTCAATCCTATCAAAAAACTCATCCCTGCAAATGAGGCTCCTTTCCAACTTCAGAGCAAAGTACAGAGAAGGAGTCTGTTTAGAATTGAGATCACTGCTGAGGTAATTTTTGGAGTTGGTGATTTAAACACATTCATGGGTAAGGCAAGGAAATGCACAGGTATTGTGACTGTACCCTGTGGTGATGTTTATGAAATGAAAAATAATATTTTCATTTCTATTGCTTTTGGTGTTTTTAAGAAAAGGGTTTTATAAGAAAAAGAACATAGATATAGTCCTTTTCCTGTCAAACAAAGCATCTTTGGGACAGATAACAAAGTCTTGGTACATAAGATATACACAATTTGATCTCATCCTTTATTAAGAGTCAGAGATAGCTTTATAAGTGTAGGTACAAGATTTACATACAGATATATACATCATCCTTTCTGGAATGATGACAAATAAATCTGGCAAATAAATCCTATGGAAAAATAAATCCATCCCTTGGTTTCCCATGTCAACAATTTCCCTTACTGAAAACTTTTAAATACTGTTGGTAAGAATGTACATTAATACAACAGTATGAATTAGCAGTATGGAGGGCTGGGGATGTAGCTCAAGCGGTAACACGCTCGCCTGGCATGCGTGGGGTGCTGGGTTCAATCCTCAACACCACATAAAAATAAAAAATAAAGATATTGTGTCCACCTAAAACTAAAAAATAAATATTAAAAAAAGAACAGTATGGACGTTCCTCAAAAAACTAAAAATAGACCTATTATATAACATAATAGACCCACTTTGAAGTATATATCTAAAGGAAGTGAAACCGGCATGTCAAAGAGATATCTAGACCCCCATGTTTATGGCAGCACTCTGCATAATAGCCAAGATATGAAATCAACCAAAGTGTCCATCAGCAGATGAATGGATAAGGAAAATGGCTACATATACACAGCAGAATATTATTCAGATGTATAAAGAATGAAATTCTTTTATGTGTGGCAAAACGAATGGAACTGGAGGATGTTACGTGAAATAAGCAAGACAGAAAGACAAATACAACATATTCTCATTCATAAGTGGAAGCTAAAAAAATTATCTCCTGAAGGAATAAAGTAGAATAGAAATTACTAAGAGGTTAGAAGAGATAATGGATAGGGGATAGAAAGAGGCTGAAATCCAGGCATGGTGGTGCACACCTGTAATCCCAGTAACTCAGGAAGCTGAGACAGGAGGATCAAAGGTTCAAAGCCAACCTTAGATATTTAGCGAGGCCCTGAGCAACTTAGGTAGAACTTATCTGAACATAAAATAATTAATTAATTATTTTAAAGGGTTGTGGATGTAAGTCAGTGGATAAGCACCTATTTAGTCAACTTTTTCACTATTATGACCAAAGGATCTGTCGAGAATAATTTTAACAGAAAAGTTTATTTGGTACTCATGGTTTCAGAGGAATTCATAGATAGCCAATTCTATTGGTCTGGGCCAGAAGTGAGGAAGAATATCAAGGCAGGAGGATGTGGCAGAAGAAAGAAGCTTAGAACATTGCACCAGGAAGTAGACAGACAGTTCCACTTGTCAGAGACAAAATATATACCCCAAAGGCAAGTCCCCAATGACCCACTTCTTCTAGCCACACCCTACCTGTCCACACTTAATCCCTATCAGGATTAATGCCCTAATTAGGTCAAGGGTCTCATAACCCAATTATCTCACCTCAAACCCTCTTGCATTGTCCATGCATGAGCTTTTGGAGGACCGCTCATATCTAAACCATAACAGTGCCCCTGGGTTCAATCTTCAGTACAAGAAAGAAAGGAAGGAAGAAAGGGAGGAAGGGAAGAAGGAAGGGAGGAAGGGAAGAAGAAAGGAAGAAAGAAATTAGATAATGGGCACCAAAATACAGTTAGATAGGAGAAATAAGTTCTAGTATTTAGCAGCACAACAGAGTAACTATAATTTACAACTTGTTATATATTTTATATGGGATAAGAAGAGAGGAGTTTGTAGGCTCCAAACAAAAAGAAATGATAAATGCTTAAAGAATTAGAAATGCTAATTATCATCATCACATCCAATGGGACAGGAGTCCCCTGTGTTTCTCCTTTTCTAGCAGAGCAATAAAGCTTCTTTTTTTTTCTCAAAACTGTGTCCTTGCTATTGGATTGGCATCTAGGACAAGAACCAAGCTTTCAATAACAACTTGGTGACCCAGATAGGATGGACCCAAGAGCAGCACCTGCTCCAACTTTCTTGGGCAGGCCTGGCTCTTCAAGAAACCCCACTTCTATGCTGAGGATGTAAGGCAAATTTGTTGGCAGCCAACTATGGGAGAGTTAGGAAATAGGTGAATTTGCCTCAAGTTGAACTTGAGGAGCTATTCCTGTGAGTAAAGGAAGGGACTTAGGGACAGTCCCAGCAGCTGCCAGACCTCCTTTTGCTTCAAGGAATTCCCACCTTCTCTCCCTGAATGGTATGGTTTGCTTCATCTTGGTCCACTTAGAGAAAAAGGAAATCAAGTACAGTAAAATCACAATAGCCTTGGCCATCAGTGTGTCCCCAGTGTGTACTCCAAGACCTTTGATTCCACACATCTGGTTTCTCTTTGTGGGAATATCTGGCTCCTCTTTATGTGGACATCTGTGGACTCTTCAGACTCATTCTCTGGTGTAGGAGTCATGGTTAAGTTGAACTTTGGAATCTAGGGATATTTACTCCCTTGTGGTCTGTTCTAGGTTCTCATCTATTTGTTGGCCTTGAGTTCAGGAATTCCCTCTGGAAATCTTTTTTTGTTTGTATCTGTTACTACCCTCTTTAAGATATGAGCAATACTGCATTGATCCTATAGATAGTCTCTTGAGAAAGATCTTGCCTGATCTATGTTAAAGGTTCCTGTCTTTCAGCCATGATTTTGGGTCCTCTGTCACTGTGCTTCTTTTTGGTACAATCTTATAGTTGGGGTTGGTCTGTCAGAGGTAAAGTAAATGGAAGAGATTCTGAATATATAGGCATTTTTGCAGTTGCATGAGAAAGAGTCTTTAGAGTCAGGAACCAAGTTGAGAGTATAAAAAGGCACTGACTTTGGTATGCAAGAATAGCAAAACACCAGAAGAAAAGTTTTTTAAAATTTAAATCATTTAAACCCAGTGATGGCAGTTCCAGCACTGTTTCTCAGACTGGTCCCAGGCAGCCACAGATCATCTTTCTGTGGGTCAGGGACACCAGCCCTGGGCTGGGAAAAATATTCCAGAAAAGCTTCCTGGGCTTTAAAAAAATGGACAAAGAGAACCTGGCCTCTGCCTTGCCTTATGGCCTCTTTTGTCCATGGGGGGTGGAGGCTGCTGGCCACAAAGGATGTAACAACAGGTTCTAGCACTGTTTATGACCTGGGAACAGGAATAGTCTCCTCTTTTAAGATAGGACAGGACAACCCATTTGTCTAGAAGATATCCATCACTGGGGCAGAGCTATTCTTGCAATGACAGTATCCCATCAAACTAAATTCACAGAGAGACTGGCAGAACAAAAACTGCACCCAGAAAAGAAACAACAGAAACTAATGCCAGGCTGCATTTTTTTTTTGTTAGCCTCTGCAAAAGGATCTTCAAGGAAATCTAAAGAAAGGATGTAAAGGGCCTTCCCCATTGAATACCAATAGGCCTAGTGTAACGAAAAGGCCAAAAAGGAATCTCTGGGTTCAATTGACAGTGGGGAACTCAAAGTTGATGGCATTGTGAAATGATAAGAGTGATAGATCAGATTCAAAAATACCCTGTGCTCCAATCCCTTGAATGCCACCTGACAGGAAAAAAGATTAAGGCACAATTTTTTGTATGTGGCATATTTTCTGACCCTCTCCTGGGATGAAATTTATAATATAAATTAAATGCACAATAAGGATGATCTCAGAATATAAATTTAGGAAAGGTTCTGAATCTAGAAAATAAATACAAGAAAGCTACAGGTATAGAAATATATTTTAGTATGGAAAATTACAAAGTAAAAGAAATATTTCTGGATGAGAAGGTATTTTGTATGGTAAAGTAATATTCTTGTGCTAAAGTCTAAGATAAAAGAGAGGAAAAAAATTAAGGATGTAAACAAGCTGTAGAATGTCTAAGCAAGTTGCAGAAAGTTTGTGGAATGTAAATCTCAAAAAGTTTGTGCATGTGATTAAATTGGCTATAATTAGCACAATCAGTTATTCAAATTTTAAAGTTCTGATATGAAGCAAAGTCTGAGACATTGATCTGTTCTTATCTATCAAGATAATTTTCTTGTGTCTGTTAGGTTTTATTATTTAGGGAAACAGTATTAAAGTAATTAGGGTTTATACCTATTTATTTAACCATTTATTTCATAAATGGTTAAATAAACAACAATTATTTTAGGTTCTTACAATATAGTTGACATTCTGATTATATGTGACTAGAGATATGTATATATCTAAGAACTATGTTTGTCTGAACCTTGTCTAAGTAGTATGTCAAAGTTTGTAAAAAAAAAAAACTTTGTAGTTTGTAAAAGCTTGTGTAGGTTTTCTGGCAAAGCAACAAATAAGTGCTCTTTTATACATTGTATCTGACACAGAAAGGCTACACTGCCATTTGAAGGACCTGGCTTTTATCTGATTACTTTAACTAAGTCTATTTCTGGTCATTAATACTGTTTCCTAAATTTATCAGAGCTTTAAGACTATAATCCTTTGATTTTTGCTAGTACTACTAACATATATGAACCTGTGATTATTGTTCCTGCATACTATGAATTCTAAATTTTACTTTAAAAGAACAACTTCATAAATAAAACACTTTAAGATTTGTCAAGAGGCCATCCTCACATGAGTTAAAGCTTTGCCTCTCATCCTACTCCATGTTAGAAAGGCTCCAAAGTACACTAGAAATAAGCTTTTTTTAAAGTTGTGTTCAAAACACAGATTTGTTTTTATTGTTGTTGTTGTAAAAATTATTATGAGATCTCAAAATAAATGGGATGTAATACAAAACTTAAGTAAAAGTTTGGGTAAATTATAAAAGGTATTTAGGTTATAAAATAGTTTTAAAAGAAAGTAAAACTTGCATGCAATTAAGTTGGTAAATATATGGTCTTTGTAGAGTCTAAATAGATGCCAAAGATACAACTATTGCCTATTAGTGTTTTGCAGAAATACTACTTCTAACAGAACAACCTGAGTTAATTTAAGATAATAAGTCATCACCTACAGGGCAGATAGAATGTAATGCTGACTTCCAGTACTAATATTGACCCCAATTAAATGAAAGAGGTAATTGTAAAAATATAGATATTCAAGTTATAACCTGTTACTCTGACTTTTAGACTGGTGGAACTGGACGGTTGTATGTTTAAAACCAAAAACTTGGAGACCAAAGTAAAGGAAGTAAAAATGCCAAGGAAAAGCAACCAATATTTTGTCCATTGCCCTTTAAGTTTAGACAGGACCCTTCTAAAACCCTGTAACTTCGATGAGTCACCTGATCAGTTGATCAAAGGGATTGAGAGTACCCTAGAGAACAGGAAGCCAGCCAGTGCACATTCTGCAAAGAGGAAGGTCATTGGAGAACAAAATGCCCCTGTTGCTTCAAAAGGAAGCCATGTATGGTCAGCAAGACTTTGACACATCCTGGCAGATGTCATGGCTTATAGAGGCCAAAGGAGCCATGAGCCTTCCCACACATTTCCAAGAGTGATCTCTAAGGAATCTCAGCTAACTGTAAGGGTAGATAAGAACAAGGTCAGTTCTGACCAACTTGGTCTTAAACACCTGTCAGGAGAGTATGACCAAAGCACAGTCATACATAGACATTTAAAAGCAAAGACAATTTTTTTAAAAAAAATGTAACTTAAGATGTACACTGTGTCAGCCCTATGAAAAGTAGGTAAAGCTAGAGGCTATTAAAGAAGTATTCTTGTGTGGGAGTGTCTAATAATAACTATCACAAGGGACTCTAGAGTCACAAGTTTGTCCTGAGTCAATTTGAGACTGATTTCCCAGACCTACTAATCTTCCTGACTTCCTACATAGGTAAACTCAATCTATTTTGCACGGGTATGATTATGAGTTACTGTCTTCATGGTTTTAAGATACTGACTGAAATACTAATTTCTTTTGTGCTAATTGTTTATAAAAAGTATATAATGCTGCCAGGCATGAGAGTATACACCTGTAATCCCAGCAGCTCAGGAGTCTGAGGCAGGAACATCAGGAATTCAAAGCCAGCCTCAGCAATTTAAGGCACTAAGCAATTTAGCGAGACCCTGTCTCTAAATAAAATATTAAAAAGGGCTGGGAATGTGGCTCAGTGGTTAAGTGTCCCTGGGCTCAATCCCCAGTACTCCCTCTCAAAATATATATAAATATAAATATATATATAAAACATATATTTATACGTGTGAATACAAACAGCTATATATATATATATATATATATATATATATATATTATAAATACAATTATTTGTCCTTTTTCTAAAGAAAGAAATACTAATTACCATTATATGATCATTATACATTGTATACATATATCAAAGTACCACACTGTACCCCAAAATATATACATTTATGAATCAATTAGAAATAAATAAACTATAGTTATCTTCTTTCCTGCATAGCATGAAATGTCCATGATTATAGTGACTTCTTTGAATGAAACAATAAGAATGGACATTGCTTCAAATGGCTCCAATTAACATATATACCCATTCATTCCTTCAAATAAGAACCATTTATTGTACATGTCCTGTGTTCCTGAAACAATGTATTACACTTAGGATACCAAGAGTAATTTTAGAAAAATAGACATAAATAATCAGATGTGATGGCTCCTGTCTGTGATTCCAGCTACTTGGGGAGCTGAGGCAGGAAGGTCATAAGTTCAAGGCCAGCCTAGCCAACTCAGGGGAGACCCTGACTCAAAATATGAAAAAGGTCTGGGGATGGGGATGGAGATGGGGATGGGGATGTGGCTCAGTAGTTAAACACCCCTGGGTTCGATCCCTGCTACCAAAATAAAAAGAAAGAAAAGTAAAAGAAAAAAAGGGACAGGGTGTAGTTCAGTGGTAGAGTGTTTGCCTATCATGACTAGATTCGACTCAAATCGGTACTGAAAAAAAAAGAAGACATAAATAGTGGGACTTTAGGATTTCCATATCTGATCAGAAACATACAATGAAAGTATATTTTTTAAAGGGGGAGGCAAGGGTTCATGGCAGTGAGGAGGGTCACATTAACAGTGATATAGATTCCACTGGCTCTTACTTCCATATGCTCATCAAAAATCTTATATTCCTGTCAAGTATGCTTTGAACATCTCTGGAAGTCCCAGTGGAGCATCTGGCATGTACTCATGAAGATATGCACTCTGACCAAGGACCATTGTGTCTTGGTGGACTGGAGTTCTCATGGGAGCTGCTCACTAGTATAGCCCAACTCTGTTTTCAAATTTTGGGTTTTCTATTATCTTATAGATATTTGGGGATTCCATTTTTAGTTACTCTACAAACCCTCTGCTCCCTATGAGTGTTATACTAATGCAAGAGACTAATCCAAATGACTACCACCATGCTATTCTTAAAATCCTAGTGTCTTTTTGTAATACCTAGTCTATTATTTACTGAGCCAACTTTATTGGGCCTGTTTCCTTCTTCCTTTAAGGTTACCTGTGTCACATGAGGGCCTCCCCTCCAGCTGGGAAGTCAAGATCAGGAATATCTACAAAGTTCTAAGACTCAAACTAAGACATTTGCTACTCTCAAAATATTTAAACAGGCTGAGCACAGTGGTACACAGCTGCAATTCCAGCAATTTGGGAGGCACAGGCAGGAGGTTCACAAATTCCAGACCAGCCTCAGCAATTTGGTGAGGCCCTAAGCAACTTAGTGAGACTCTGTCTCAAAATAAAAATGTAAAAAATGGCTGGGGATGTAGCTCAGTGGTAAAGCAGCTCTGGGTTCAACCCTTAGTACCAGTCTGAATCATACAATCTAGGGGAAGAAGCAGAGAAAGTTTCCTATAAGAAGTCACATCCAGGCTACAAACTAAAGGGTGAATCAAGATGTTTCCCAGTAAAGATAAGAAGTAATAATACCAGCAATAAGGCAAAGTTCTACATTTCACTTTAACCATTGCATCATAAAAGCTATCATTATTCTGTAGTACATATGAGTTTCATTTCTAGATAGTGTTACATTATCAAACCACCAATCTAATTGGTGCCAATAAGTTGATTCAGTTTGAATGTACCAATTATGATGCTTATTTGAATACTTCATGCAGACAGTACAAGTTATAGTGATATCTATGTAATTCATAATTGTTAATGAAATTTAAATACTTTTAATGATAATACAATTAAATTATTTTTCTAGTTGCAGAAAAAAAGTCTGGATGATTTTTTTAAGTACTATGTGAATGTATTTATCTGATTTAAAAATTGAGAGGAAATGCAAAACTGATTCTATAATGAGAAGAGGAAAGAAACAAATTGGAAGAAGGTATGTCACAAATTTCATGATGAATGATAATTGCAATTTGCTGCAGCAGAGCAAAATGAAAAAGGTCTTCATGCATAAAAATATTTTAGAATATAATAAAGTGAACAATATTGAGATGTTTTCAGCAAGTATGACATTTTCAGCAAGCATATAGTAAATATGATAAAAATTTTGATATAATAGTCAAAAAGGAATCAATGGAATTGGCCACTTGAAATAAGAAAAAAATATCTAACAAAATTTGTTAGATGATTTATAACTTTGGGCAGCTATGTAATAACTTGAACTCCTGCATAGAAAAGAAAATCAATTTTAGATGGAGAAATGGTAAAATATTTATTATTTGAATTGCAGAAATTATATTAGAGAGTTGGGAGGAAAAGAATTAAAATAATATAAAAAGATTGTCAATTATACTACCAAACAGTTTCCCATGGAATACCAAGACCATTCTAACAAATATCAAAGATCATTTGATTCAAAAATTTTAAAACTGCATGTACTTTCCTGTAGCTTTAGATGAGTCATGAAATATAAGTGATATTACTCAATTAATATTTTGGGTACATTTTGTCTCAAAGGACTTATAAACTCACAAGAAAATGGTGTCAATTAGTGGCCTAAAAATCAAATTTATGGCATAGATATTTTTGAATATTTCACATGTGTCAAAGAAGAATTTCATCTAGATAAGAACAAATAGTTTCTATCATAACAGATGATGCTCCAACTATGTTAGCTTCAAAAATATGGATTTATTGAATTTTTAAACAAAAGACTGATGTTTCCCTTATTGCTTTGTTTCACTGTATCATATATACTGAAAATATTTGTGCTCAGTTTTCTGAAGCAAACCTAGGAAAAGTGTGATGGATACAGTTATTAAAATGTTTCTGTACACATGCAAATGCGATGAATCATCACCAGTTTATGGAACTGTTGACAGAAATAGAAGACAATGATCTTCTGTTCTTTGCCAATGCTTATTGGCTAAATTGTGGAAGAGCTTTGCAAGGATTTATTGTACAGTACTTTAAAATCAAGTGCAAGATATTCTTAAAGCAAAAGAAATACTTGCCAAATATCCAGTAATCAAAGACAAAAATGGCAGTGGCATTTATATTTTTTCACTGACATCACACTGTATGAATAAACTAAACTTTTCACACTGACTTTATAGAGTTGTAATTCAGATAACATATAATTCACCCATTCAAAAGGTACAATTCAGTGGCTTTTTAGTATATTTACAGAATTGTGTAGTCATTCCATAATCTAATTTTAGAATATTGTGATCACCCCAAAGGAAACCCCATACCCATTAGTGTTCACTTTGTATTTTCCCCCAGCTTCCCTCTCTCTACAGATTCTGGGAGCCACAAGGTTATTTTATGTCCCTGTGGATTTACCCATTCTAGATGTTTTGTATAATTGGAATCATATAGTATGTGGTTTCTTTCAATTATCTTAATGTTCTTCAGGTTCATCCATACTGTAGCATTTTTTTCAGTCCCTCATCCCTTTATTGCTGAATACCTTTCCATTGTATGGATGAACCCATAGAACTTGTATTGTTTCCATTTGGGGGGCTATAAACATTCATGTACAAGTCTTTTGTTTAGAACTGTTGTCATTTATTATGTCTATTTTAGGAGTAGAATTGCTGGGTAATATGGTAATTCTATGTTTAACTTTGTGAGAAGCTGTAAATCTCTTTTCCAAAGTGGCTGCACCATTTTATATTATTACAGTAGTTTATGTGGGTTCCAGTTTCTCCATATCCTTGCCAAAACTGTTATTATTTGTCTTTTTTAGTATAGCCATCCTAGTGGGTGTAAAGTGGTATCTCATTGTGACTATGATTTGCATTCCTCTGATGCTAAAAATGTCAAGAAATGAGCTCAATTTTAACTTCCAAGGAAAAGAAAAGCTTATTTTAAGTTAGACAGGTATAAGAATTTATGATGAAATTGAATTTTTTGTAATGGAAATAACTAATAGTGACTTTCTACATTCTTCGAACATGAAAAATATGCAGAGGATTTATATTGCTATCAACACCATTATGTAAGTTGACTGATAAAAAACTACTGGAAATTTTTGAAGAATTCTTTTTTATTTTGAGAAGAGTTGTTTTTCATTTTGTGCAATATTCCTTTGAACTGATTAATCATACTGAGTTAACACAAGTTTTAGTGAATTTCCTTAACTTAGACAAATGTAGTTTTAAAACTGATGTGCTTTTTATTCAAAGTCAAATCAATTTTTCTAAAAACAAACCCATTTTGTCAATACAGAAGAAATATTAAAGAAAGATAATTTTTGGCACTGGATTCAGTCATTGAAAAACTTTTAAAGTATGTTTGGAACAATTTGGGTATGTAAGCCAAATATATATATGGAATGCATTTGCATTACAATTTTTATTACACATATGGAGCACAATTTTTCATATCTCTGGTTGTATACATAGTATATTCACACCAATTCGTGTCTTTATACATGTACTTTGGATAATAATGATCATCACATTCCTCCATCATTTATAACCCCATGCCCCCTCCCTTCCCCTCCAACCCTTCTGCCCTATCTAGAGTTCATCTATTCCTCCCATGTTCCCCCTCCCTATCCCTCTGTGAATTAGCCTCCTTATATCAAAGAAAACATTCAGCATTTGGGATTTGGGGATTAAGTAAGCTAACTTTTTAAAAACTGAAAATTAAATGTAAATTTGGATCAAATATGCTCCATGAAAACTCAGACCACAAGTTGAGAAGTGTAGTAAGTTAAAACTTTTTTTTCAAAGATTCAGTATGAATAAAGAATATAAAATATCTAAATAATATTTTGTAATATATTTTTCATTTTGATGACATAGTAAAATGATAATTAGGATGTATTAGGCCTGATAAATTGTTATTTAAATCATTTAAATTAATTTGATCTATGATTTGCATTCCTCTGTTTTCTTTTCCTGTTCATAATGATTGATTTTATTGTTTATATAGCTAAGACAACAGAATTCTGTGTATAAAAAAACTCTGATAAAGAGAAACAAGAAGGCAGGCTTAACAAAGATGCACTTTCAAAACTGGATCTTACCTGCTGATTTACTATTTGCTTAATCCTGGTATAGCACTAAATAGAGAAATCCTCCTGGCAGCTAGAAGTGGATAGAATCCTTCTACCAATAGGAGAGGATTTCAAATCAATTTAAGTTGTGATATTTTGGTGCTTTTGAATATTCTCAGCCATCACCATATTTCTTGATTCTCCAGGATACCAGATCTTGTTTGAAATACACACACACACACGCACACACGCACGCACACACAATTCACACAATTATTGAAGCAAATCTTTGTAAGCAACTAAGGAATGTACATGACCAGTATGCATTATCATTTCCAATTGGCAACCAGCAGGATATAACTGGAGGACGGAATGAGAATAACAATTGATACAATCAATAATTTGAAAATTTTAGTATACAAGCAAGCTGATTACTAAATAGAAGAGTACAAAACCAGACAGCAAAGAAAAATCCCTTTTTTATAACATTCTACTATTAAGTATATATTCTAAAATGTAGGTATGAAAGCATAGACATATATATGCATATATACATATATATATACACACACATATGAAATGATACATTACACAATGTTCACAATATTAAGAGTGGTTATCTCTGGGAAGCAGAATTTCAGATGATTCATATTCTTTTCACTTGACTGTGTTTTATAAATTATCTACCATGAACATGTATCCCTTTTGTATTAAGAAAAAAAGTCTTTCTAAACATAATCTGAAGACCTCCTACCTAAGTAATTGAAAGCTGTAATCTTCTGAACAGAGCATAACCAGAAATGGAAGAAATTACAAAGAAATAAACAATCATCACCTCCCCTTGATACACAGCATAAAAATGAAAAGGCCTTCCAACAAATTAAGTCTCAGTGAGATTCTCCAGCAGCCACTTTTGGCTCAGCAGAAAAGTGCTTATTTTCTCTTTGTTGCTAGCCTTAAAATACCTGGTCCAAGCCTCAGTGAAGCAACGTGATACCAGACTCTCCCAGTCTTGCCTAGGACATGGTTATTTGTGCTGTGCAGGGTAGTAGGTAGGGTTAAGCTTTGCAAATCACCCCCTACTGCCTCTGCTTAGAAGAATGTCTGAAAACCCCATTAATAAATTCTGAAAGTTTCCTATTTGGTGCTGACCTAGCTCATTGTTCTCATTCTCTTAAAAATACAAACATCATGAATTTCTTTGGGGGAGTAAAATGCACGAAAAATGTTTTAAGGTCAGGGGTGACATGTGAAATTCATTTTAAGTGTCTGAAAAATTTAGATTTCTGTGGTGAAGTATACACTGAAGAATTTGTCCAAATGACCCTCTTGGTTATAAAGCTGTTCTCCCTCAGCTCCAAACCACTCTTCTCTGGTTTCTGAGGCAGCAAGAGCTGGGATTTGGCCCACTACATTTCTACTTGGCCAGACCCTGTTAGACCCTACCAATAGGGGGCACAAAAAGGGGGCTATATGAAGGGATAGGAAGGATTTGTTCATCCCCCATTGGCTCACTGTTTCTGTCAGTGTCACCCTATTGTGGTTTCTTCACCCTAACATGACATTCACTTTCTTAGAGATATCCCAACCCACTGAGACACACCCTGTCCTCAGAGTTACCTTTCACCATTTCAACCTCTTCCCTGTGTTCCCCCTACTTTAGGGGTAATGTAGCTTCTGCGAGCTATAACTTCTGAATTGTCTTAGTGTCCCCACTTTCCCTTTTTGAATATCAAATGCTACATTAACAATTCATTAAATTACATTCTCTCCAATGAAACAGCTAATGTAGTTTCTATCTTGTAATTAGATCTGACAGATATGGGCAGACAATTCAGTCCCCAAAAGGTGAAGGCCATATTATCAATAGGACATACTAAGCAACTATCTTCTTTTCCAACAGTTGGAATTGTAATGGAGGAGACCAAACAAATAATTGCAACCATGTATCTCCACAGCAAGTATGTATTATGCAGGGCATCTATACAGAGATTTTAAGAATATGGGCCCACTGTGACTAGAGTAACCTATGCCATGAAGTAGGTTCAAGATAACTTCAAGAAAAAAATGAATTTTAGGAATGAGTGATACAATATCTCTCAGAGAAGGAGGAAAGTCATTTCTGTTGTGGGGAATGGCATTTGCATAGATTTGAATTGGAGAACAAATGAGTAACATGTACTAGGAAAGTAGGACTGAAAGGTGAGTAACTCACCTGAGATGGAGATTCAACCAAGAGATTTTACTGAAGGAGCTGTCCGAAGGGGAAGAAAAGGAGAGGAAGAGAGCAGAGAGTGGAGAGCGTGAGCTTGCAAGCTTCAGTTTAAGATGGGTTGCTTGGCGACTTGGTGGGTGCTGATTGGCACACTGTGACTCAGGAACAGGGGAGTGGACACTGTGTCCCACGGGGATTGGTTGAGAAGACTTTTGACTTTGGTGCCCTTAAGCTTTAGCGCCCTTTGGAGAGGAGGGGGAGGGGTAAGGGATTACATGATGTTCTTCTCAAGAGGCAGAAACTTAACTTCAGTGGGGAGAAACCGATGGGGAAAATAAAACCAAAAAGGCAAGGTCTTCCACATACCCAACAAGGACTGTGCCTTCCTTCATTATCAACCTACTCCCCAGCACTTAGAATAGAGCCTTGGATTTTGAAGACAACCATTAGATATTTGCTTAATTATTGAACTCATAAACTAAGTTGGTTTGTTTTGTTGGTTTGAATGTTGCCCTTAAAAGTCTTATGTGTATGCAGCAATTCTGACTCATAGCAAGTTCACAAATAGGTTCAGCATTTCAGAAGAAGACACCTTTTTTTTTTTTTTTTTTTTTTTTTAGCCTGCTGCTTGGGGAATAGTAGGGAGATGGACATCTGGAGACAGCTAGGAACTATTGTCTGAGTGCAGAAACAACCCCTAGACTTTAGCACTAACCATGGAAATGCTAAGGAAATGGAAGAAGGGGAAAAATAGAAGGAAGACTATAATACCTGGAGATCACTATAAGCATAAAGGAGAAGAGGAAAGACCATCACTCCAGAGTTATGAATCTTAGAAGGAGATAAAAATGCGTATGATGTGGGGAATTAATAAGGGATATCCAAGCCCAGTGTTTGGCTCAACATATTAGTAGAATACCCAAATGAAGATTGCATGTGGACAGGGTGAGAAAATGATGCTAAAAGATAGAAAAAATATTTCAGGTCTGGAAAGCAGATGTGTAGACATATACACATAAACTTCAATTGAGTGAGTGGATAGTCAGCAGTATAAAGAGAGAGGGAAAGGGGACCCCCAAAACAGAAGAAACCAATTGTCTACCTAGAGGACTCATACAATATACAATGACCAGTTATTCTGTTAGTAAATTGGGAACAAGCAAAGAAAACATAGGTTTGAACTAAAGCTTGAAGGATTTAGATTAAATTCAGTATTTACTGACAATAAGAATGTTTACAAAATTGCCTTCTCTAGACTTCTTTAGAAACAAAATTGATTCTCCTATGTCTAGGGTGGTGCAACTGTGGGTATGCATAAACTTATTGGAATAAAATTTATTGTTTGAGCTTGAGCTTCTTTCCAGTCTCATGATTTCCTAGAAGGACTTTTAGTGGTTGGTTAATTCACTCAAGGTCATGTACAATGGAAGCCAAATAGAAATCAATTCACCAAGTCTGAAGTGGGTTTCATGTCGTATCTATTGCCTCCAAAAAATAATCAATTGAAGGAGTGCAACCTGTCAGATGTCTGGTGCTTTCCATTGTAATGCCCTATACAAAACTGTCCCCAGACAGATCTGACTAATCTCACTAACTGGGAGCAGCAGAAAAAGTGGGCAGTTAAGATTAATGAGAGAGATGTCAACCAGCTTACTTCTTTCAAAATGACTAAAAGTTCAGTACTTTCTGACATTTCCAGTCAATAAAATGCAAACCTTCAACACTAATAAGAATAAATATCTCTGAACCATAACACTCCACAGTATTCCCATAAGATTTTTCAGACATCATTTTCTTTAATCTTCACAGTAGCCTATGAGAGACAATGAGAGACTACTGTTATAGTATGGTACCTTCCCCCAAATTCATATGTAGAAGTCCTAATCCCCAGTGCCTCAATATGTGACCTTATTTGGAATTAGAGTTGTTGCAAGTATAATTGGTTAGGATGAGTCATAGAGTAGGCCCCAAATCCAATATGACTGTGTCCTTATGAAAAGAATACCATGCAAAGATACAAACACACAGGCAGAAAAACACTATGTAAAAGTTGGAATATGCTGCCACAAGCCAAGAAGGAACTACCATAGTTAGGAGAGAGGACTGGAATAGATCCTTTCTTAGTACCTTTAGAGAAAGCATAATCTTGAACTTCTGGCTTCCAGAACTATGAAACAGTAAATGTCTGTTGTTTAAGCTGCTCAGTTTCTGATACTTGGTTAAGACAGCTCTGGAAAACTAACACACTATATTATCCCTAGTTTATGGATGAGGAAAATAAGGAAGCAATAGTTGGTAACTTGGCTTCAGAACTTGGGCTTGAGGAGCCTGTATGATCACTCCTCCCCACCCCCAATACCACCCGTTCAGTATTGACAATGGTGACAAGAAAGGGTTCTAGTGATAAGATTATGATGATAGAAATAGTTCAGTTCTGAATATATCTTGAACTAACATAGAAAGTATTTTTGTAGATGCCTCATACAACACCCTTAATTGCTGTCATGCTCACGAGTGTTTTGAACCCTTCACTGAGAACTTGTAGATTTCAAGCCTCAGCACCAATACTAATTGAGACCTTCTTGTCCACTCCAGCCTTGGTTCTCTCATATGTAAAAGGTGACAAAAACTTCCTAGGGTTGAGATTTATGCAAAAAATGTATAATAAAGCACTTTGAAAACTATACAGTGCTGGGCAAACATAACTATAATTTGCCTGAGCTGTGTTTTCCCCACAGATGACATAACATAAATGAAAGCAATAGCAATTTTTAGTGATATCAAACATTTCTAGTTTACATATCTCCATATTATTCCTAGTTCACATATCACAGTGCATCCTTTCATTTCCAGTGGAGTACAGTTATTATAATTAGAAATTCATGGCGGCCCCATCACTATCATCTCCAACACACATACACAAAACCTGGCTTTGAGGGTCTACCTTGTAGTTCTAATTGGAAATCACTTCTACCATATTTTGTAAGAAATTAACTCAGCTTTGTAGTTAAGAAAAACAAAGGCTTTGTTTGGGATTCTTTGGGAAGCTGGGTTTTCAGACTCCTTTTCACTGCATTCCAATGACCAGCCAGCCTAGACCTGAATTGGACCTCCCACTGCCTCACACATTTCTGATGTTTTCTAATGCAGAAGGGAAAGCAAAGAAAGTAGCCCTTTTGTTAATACAGAGGAAGTTTTCCATTTTCATTGTAGGACAAAATCCAAAGAAGAGAGAAAAAATGAACTATTACTGGGCTTATCTTCCAAATGCACCTGTTTGTGACAATCTAGGGAACTTCAAGGTTGCTGGTATTGAACTGGAACAGAATTCCCTTTGAGAGGCACTTTGAGATCTTGTAGAAGTGGAAAGGAAAAAGAATCCAGGCTGGCTTGCATTTACTTAGGAAAGTGCTTTGAGAGTGTCATATAGGATTTATCATAGGATCAAAATCAGGAGTATATCTTGAAGAAAAACATAAGTCACAAAAATCTTTTCTCATAAAACCATATTTCAAAATCCCTTAGGCTCATCCTATTTCCAACAACAACAACAACAACAAAAATATTACAAGAAGGGAGAAGGGGCCTGGTACAGTGGTGCTTGCCTGTAATACCAGTGGCTCGGGAGGCTGAGGCAAGAAGATCGCAAGTTCCAAGCCAGCATCAGCAATTTAGTGAGGCCCTAAGCAACTTATCAAGACCCTGTATTAAAATAAAAATTAGAAAACCCTGGGGATATGGCTCACTGGTTAAGTGATCTTGGGTTCAATCCCTGGTGCCAAAAGAAAAAAAAAGAGAAAAAGGTCAATTTATTGACTATCCCCTAATTCATAGATTCTTATTCCCTGAGGCCTCTTCTTATCTTCTGCTTAAAAGGTTTTGATACCCTGCAACATTTAGGACCAAAACATACCCAGCAAATAAAATAGGAAAGATCAGGGTACAATTCAAGATGTTGACACTAATGGTTTCATATCCATCCTTGTCCAGCAGCATATTGAGCATCAATTTATTAAACAATACCCATAATTTATATACATACTAACAGTGAAATAGAGAGAAAATCAAAATAGAAAGTTTTCCAGAATATACCTATTTAACTGGTGCCTTAATAAAATTAATATCCTAAGAAATAAATCCTAACATTCCAATGGTTTAGCATCCAAAAATTTGCTTCTCATTGACATGGAAGTTCAACATTGTGGTCCCTGCTAAGTATAGTAGGTACTACTCCACACAGTCACTCAGGAACCAGGTTTACATAGATGCTGACATCTTTTGCATATGGCTTTTCAGATTCCCCTGGAAAAACAACCCACTAACAGACAAAGAAAGAAAGAAAGATGGAGTCACACTTGACAGGTTTTAATGATCAGACCTGGTAGAGAAATATATATTCCATTGGTTTGAAATCATCACATGGCAACATCTAACTACAAGGGAGGATAGAAAATTGGTATTTGTGCTCAAAATAGTAAAACTAAATAACAGGAGAGAGAGAGAGAAAGAGACAGAAATTGAAGGAGAAAAACAACAAAGCACTTGATTAAGCAGCAGTCTGTGCCATAATTGACAAAAAGTTGCAAGATGACAGACATGTATCTAATCTGGGAAAGCAAGATGGAAAGAAAATTAACCATTGCACACTGACTCAAAATCCCTACTCCTGAACTAGAGTTTAATACAGCACTCCTGTATCAGTTAGCTATTGCTATATGACATACTACCCCAAACCTGGCTTAAAACAACATTCATTTATTATTATAGCTCACATGATAATAGGTAGGCCAAGGGTCATCTGACCCTTGCTGGGCTTGCTCATAATGTCTGTAGGTTGGCTGGTTTGTTGATATGTCTGTAGACTAACTGGAAACTCTGCTCTAGGATTCACTAGGCTAAGAAATTTAGGGGGCAGCCCTTTTCCACATGCTTCTCGTTTACTTCCTTGGACCAGTGATATGGCCTGGATATGTCTTGCTGACGGTGGTGGAAGAGGTGCAAGAAAGCTAGCAGAATCACACTAAGCCTCCAGAAGCCCAAACTCAGAACTAGTGCATTGGCATTACAACATCATTCTATCTATCAGTCAAGCAACTTACATTGCTAAACTGAGATACAAAGGGTAGGGAAATAGACTCTGTCTCTTTAATGGAAGGAATAGTAAAGGTGCAGAGCAAAGGACATGGGTACAAAAAGGGGGCCATCAATGTAATCTATCTTATCTCCCAATTCTAACTGAAGCTACTCAAATAGAGATGATCTCAGAGGAAGCATTGATGGTTATATTTCTGATGAGAATGAATTAATTGACTTTTCATCACCTCCAATATGCAGTCTCCACAGTAGACATGCAAACAGGAAAACAACATTGACTGGTGGGAAGTCAAAGCTGCCTACCTATTGGCAAGCATTAGTCATCTGTGCTAACAGAAATGTTGTTGCTGGTTCGGTTCTAATTAAAAAAGGACATTTGAAATGTAGGCTTACTTTTAACCACCCACAACTTAAGGGAAAGGCTTTCTCTCATAGGACCAAAGTTTTCATAAGCAATTGCCTCTACTAGGGTGAGGGTGTGACAGTGCGATGGTTTATCTTGTGTCAAACAAACTAGGCCACAAAGTGCTCAGACATTTGGTCAAATATTGCTCTGGGTATATCTGTGAGAGTGTTTCTGGATGAGATTAATGTCTGAATCAGTAGACTTCAAAAAGCAGATTGTTCTCCCAATGTGGGTGGGCCTCGTTCAATTAAGAGAAGACCTGAATAGAACAAAAAAAGGTGGCAAAACAGGGAACTCCTCCTGCCTGACTATTTGAGCTATCTTGGTCTTTCCCTGCCTTTGGAGTCAAACTGAAAAATCAGCTGCCATCTTTTAACTGGAAATTGAGCCTGCCATCTTTTGACTGGAACTTATATCATTGCCTCTCTTGAATTTCCAGTTTGCTGATCACCTATCTCGAGGCATCTCGATCTCCATGGTCAATTCCTTATAATCAACCAATCAATCACCTATTGATTCTGTGTCTCCGGAGATCTTTGACTTGTATAAGTGGCAAAGGGGTAAGGTTCAATTACAGCTTAAGTAGCCTCTGAAAGTTGCTCAGGAAATTTAAACCATGCCCACAAAAAGTAAAGCTTCAGTTTGTTTTTCCCACATGTCTAGCTTCAAAACACCAGCGGCTATTAACATTGATCTGTCCAGACTACATTTATAAAGATCTGTAAACCGATCAGAGGGGAAATTAAATTAGACTGTAATTCTGCAGTACTCTAAAGAACATTAGCTAGCAAGAACACTCGGGAGGGCCAATTAGAATCATCATGGCCTATCTAGCTATGGAATACAAACATGTTCTCTCTCCTTCCACAAGACTTGAAGTGCTACTTGGGTAGTGCCTGTCTCATTTGGAGGGTTATTACTGCTTGTGTCTAGAGGTACTGATCACACATCAAGATTAAGAAATGCCTAAAGTAATCCTGTTAGTAGCACTGGATGGGGGAATAAAGCCAGCTCAGTGATGCAGCTAGGATTAATGTCAGAGAACTGGTGATATAAGCTCCAGTGGGGAGGAAGAGCTGAATTCTGCAAATGGCCAGTGGGAAAAGGAAAATAAGCAATACAAAAGCAGCAGGGCCAATAACTCTTATGAGAAGGAGGAGAACTCTTTACCTAGTTCAAGTCCAGGACTAGTTTATAAAACTCTAGGTTAGAAAAGGAAATGGACATTAATCTGTCCTGTTTTATTTCATCTATGTAACATCCCTCCCTATTCTGTAAATAAGTAAACTAAGACAGAGAGGTTAGAGAAATGCCCAGCCTTACATCAGTGGAAAGTGATCCCCTGGGATTCTTGTCCACATCAGTCTGAATCCAAAGCCCATTTTCTTTTATTACATTACATAATCTATGTGTTTAAGGAAACGAGTGAGATAAACAGAAAGTAGAAATCACTTAGAGCACACACAGGGGTGAAACTCTTGCATTGCATGAAGGAAAAAGATGCTTAATTAAAATAAGGACAGTTGTCAACAAAAGTGAAAGAAAGTGTGTGCCTATCCATAACTAAGAAGTGCCCACCAGAGCCACACCCCAGGTTGGTCTCCACTGGGAAGCACAGGGTCAGAGATTGGTAGCTGATCTGGCTGATGAAGAAACACATTGAATTTGGAAGAAGGTCACTAAGGATAATGGTGGTCCTGTGCCTACTGTACTCCCTGGTAGAGAGAAATGGGTAATAGGAAGTGATATAGTAGGTTGGGATTGACAAACTTTGGGTGATAGTCTGGGATGGCCTCCAGAAAGATTTAACTTCTACTCCATTGTCTCCAGAAACAAGTTGACCACAGACATGCTAACGTCTGAATCCAGACTGAGTTCCCAAGGTTCATCTCCTGTCTTTCTAGAATGTAAACATATCTCTTTGACCTCATGCTGTAATTAGACAAGACAGGACTATTTGTTTTGGGAAATGTCAAACCTTAAAGCCTGTTTCCCAATCTACCACAAATCCCATGCTCCTTTGTTCACTCCCAACTCCAGCTCTAACAATGATTTATGACACAGCTGTAAGTACTTCTTGGGGTGAACTCTGTGAGGTTTCACCCAGATCCTCCTTCAAGGAAATACTCTCCTTTGGTTGGCAACAACATTAGGGCCTGCTTCACATGAAGAGAGCCTCCTTTCCTGAGTTCATGCTCCTTCCTATAATGGCCTATATCCAATGACTGAGCAATGTCAGAATACTAAGGCCTGGCTATCTTTGATCAAACTGGGACAACTATGAAGGATGCCATATCCTCTAGTCCTGCCTATGGAATTGGCTACAACTGCTCTTGGGCCTGAACTATAGTTGCCCTCTCTTTGCCTACTTCTTCTGCCTTTCTCTCTCTTTAACAGGCATTGATATTATAGTCACTGTTTGATAAATACCCTGCTCACAAAGCTCCATCTCAGGGTCTGCTTCTTCAGGATCCTAATCTGTGATGCTTCAGGCCCAAGAGAAGAGTGAGGTGACAAAATCAGGGATGAGAGAGGTTTGTGACTCACATATCCATCAAAATATTACATAGCTTTACAGACCACTACAAGTCCAGTAAATTGAAGAACTTCTGTGCCCATCTGGATTTAGTTAAGAAAACAAAGACATCTCATTTATAATAAGAATAAGAAATTTAACATAGAAATCAGGACTTGGGTAAATGTGGGAGGAGTCAGGGGAGTGAAGATATTAAAAGGACTAACTGTAGCCAGAGGATAGAAAGTTTAAGAATTTCATCAGAAGCATTGAAGTGACCAGAGAAGCAGGACATGAGGAAATCCAAGCTACTGATTTCCTCTGTCCACTGACGAGGAAGCTTATGGAGAAATCTATGAAGGGGCTGTCTGAGTAAAACCCACTTCATTTCACAAAATTGCTGTATCTAACCATCTCATTTTATTTCTATGTTCTAAATTTCACAATAATACTTCTCACTGACAAACTCTAACTTGGAGTCACATAGGAAAAAAGATTCTGGGAAATATAGTTCCCAACCTTAGATAGGCATTGTGGTGAGGTCATTTCACTCCGCATCCAAATAATTAGGCTCATCTTCCCAAATCCATGAGTCATGTCTGTCGTCTTTATCTCTTCTCACTTCAGATAGCTTCAATGCCTTTCTGTTCTCTACATAAGTCATTGTTGCTGAGTAGAGACTCTGTTCTCTCCATGTACAATGGATATGGCTCAACCCACAGTGATCAATGTTGATGGAAAAGAGACAAAAACCAGCAAGTGGCTTAGGAGTAGGAGAATTTAGAGGAACTAAGAATAATATGTGACATATGGTCAGCTTTCCTTCCTTTAGTCTTAATTTCTCAGAATAATGAGCATCTATTATCCCAGACACAGCCTTCAAAGATCGCAGTCATGATATAGAATTTATTCTCTAGTATCAAAATCAGAAAGTAAAATAGCTCCTATGAAAATATCTTGCAGTCCAATCCACATGAGACTTCATCTGCACAATCCTTTACCCATGTTAAAAAAGGCAAGCCTCAAGGTTTCTTTTGCATCATTCCCATTTCTGAGACCTTGCAGATGGGTAACATGGAGACTACAAAACACCATTTGCTAAATTATAACTTTAATAACTCAGTTTTCCCATTCTGGCAGAGGACAGATTAGCACATGGTCCACTAAGTGGCTTTTAACTTCATATATTAATGGTTCTCTGAGTGCCGCAGTCTCTCGGCTGGGCACAAATCACGAGTCTCCACACAGCTTGTAGATTCAAACAGCAATTCTTTATTCCCAAACTCACACCGGCCGTCTACAAACACGTTCTGGGGGAATCCAGGTTCTCTGCCCAAATCCAATCCGCCCAAATCCACTCCTGCCTAAATCCACACCGCATGGGCTTCTGTCTCTCAAAAAATACTGTCTGACCCTAAGCACTCAAGAGGAACTCAGCAGCAGGATACGCCCTATTCCAAAAGAGGAACACCCTAATCTCCTATTACTAAACCACCCTATTCTAAAGGGGAAACACCCTACTCTCCTATTATGCTAAACTGCCCTATTCTAAAGGGGGAACACCCTAAACACGGATCCTGCCCTGGTCCTTGAGCAAGGTCACCTTTCAGAAGTCCTTCCACTAGACAGCATGGGAGTAAGCTGGCAAGGAATTTGTCATACCTACTTGGCTGATGGCTCCCAGCATCTCCCCCCTTCTGATTAATTAAACAACAAGTAATGTGGCTTAAGGACCGTGCCTGGTAGGCTGTCCAGTTCAACATATGGCTCTTACCCGTCATTGGAAAACTGACCTTTAGGCGTCAGCCTCCTGTCTTAGGTTGATACCAATGCAACTGGATCATACCCGTCACTGACTACCGGTCCAGCATATAGCCATACTTGTGGATAGGTCTATGCACCAGTGGGGGGGTGAGGTTCTTTGCCTCACCTCTGTTGGCCCCCAAATTTGGCCTTGGTGCCAGTGGGGGAGTGAGGTTAATGTGGCTTAAGGACCGCGCCTGGTAGGTTGTCCAATTCAACATATGGTTCTTACCCGTCATGGGAAAACTGACCTTTAGGCAACTGACCTTTAGGCGTCAGCCTCCTGTCTTAGGTTGATACCATTGCAATTGGATCATACCCGTCACTGACTGCCGGTCCAGCATATAGCCATTGGCCCCCAAATTTAGACCATCACTAGCAGAAGGGAGGAGAATACAGAAATGCCACGACACCAAGCCAATTGACAGTTCCTTTGGAAAAATTGCATCATTGGTGACACCATCAGCAAAGATCACTGGTGACACCATCAGCAAAGATATGCCAGCATTACCACAATTTGCTGCACTAAACGTAGTTACATAGTCCAAGCAAGTTCTGTAAGCAGTTCAAAGGGGAGGAATCTATCAATCTGTCCGTCTCCTCCCAAAGTCCGTGTCCTCCCAAAGTAAGTTGACTCCTTGATTGAGCATACTTGTTGAGTTATATTCATTGGGATGAAGATAGGAATTCTGGCAATGATGCTAAAAAGACATTAACCTGAAAAGAATTATTAAATATAATGAAAAGGAAAGGTGAAAGTAAACAAACAGATCTGTTAACCTACTTAAAAAACAATCCTTAACAGCTGTTTACCTGATTTAAATTAGTAAACAAGCAGATATGTTAAGCACCTTTAAAAACAATCCTTAACAGCTGTTTACCTAATTTAAATTAAACCATTTAAATCACGTGAATAAAAAAAAAATTCGGATCCATTTTCTCATGAGCGCTCCTCATATATAAAATACGCACACACAGACATACAACACAAAACACAAATGTGCAAACAAACGTACAACACATAAGATAATAATAAAGGCCTTGTAGCTTTACCTAGGTGAAATCTCCATTGCAATGTTTGAAAACTCTATAGTCAAAAAAAATAAAACTGATCAGAAAAACATTAACCTAGGTTTGTGTGAGCTCAAAAAATAAAAATAGAACCTTATGATGTGGGAAAAATGCAATAATAAAATAGATATTGAAAAAAGCATCCTTGTTAATCACTGTTGCAGATGTAAGAATGGCCAAGCTGGAGTTCTGGATATCAGCTGTTATGGATTTGAGTCAAATCATCTTCTTTTCGATTCGTAGAAATTGCTTTAGTTAGTCTTTCTGGAATCCAAACCGGCTGCTGTTCTTCCTGTGGAAAAACAAAAAGAACCCCGACTCCAGACAATCACTGGGTCTGGACCTTTCCATTGTCCTGTTAGAATATCTTTCCAAAGAACTTTAGGCTTATGCACATTTTTTGGATACATATGCCTTTCTGCAGCACTAAGTCCTGATGAATCCAAATTTAAAAAGTTTAGGGTAAAAAGTGTTATTTTAAGTTTATCTTTGGGGGATATATACCCCTTTCCAATTCCCTCTTTTTGTTTTAGTAAGTACGTTTTAATTTTATCTTGAATGTCTGTATCTAATAGTTGTCTTAGCTTTTTGCATTTTCTATCTGAAATACCTTTACTTTACATTTTTAACCATTTTCTATCTTAATTCTATCTTCTAGTTTTTTTTTTTTTTTCTTAAGGTTTGTACATTCACCCTTAGTTGCTTTTTTTTTTTCTTCCTAGTTTTCTTTTGTTCCCTATTTTGTGGGTTTAAAATTCTTGTCTTCTTATCTTTTTTATCTTCCTACATCTTCTCTTTTTTCTTACCTTTCTGTACTTCTGTCTTAAAGTTTTCCACTTAAAATTTTTAATCTTCTTTATCTAAATATCTTTTATCCTATTATCTTCCCATTATCCTGGGTTTTTTTTTTTTTTTCTCTGTCATGAAGGCATCTTAACCACCTTCAATTTAACCTTTTAAAGCCTTTTAATTATCATCTATACTGTACTTTTAAATGTACTTTTTCACCACCTATAGCTTCACTCTTTTAAATGAGGCTTAGATTCTGTTTAAATCGCTTAATGTTAGTTTACATGGCTGCCCTTCAACCAAAGGCCTTTTTTACTCCATTAAGAAGCTTTGTCTCAATCTGCCATGTACAAATACTTTTTTTTTTTTCTTTCTTCCCTTCTCAAACTTTTAAAGTAAGTCTAGTTTCCTCAAAATCTTTTTAAATGTCATTTCACAACTTTTACTTTACCACACAGAGATTATCTCATCTAGAAACATTTCTTTTTCTTTTAACCTTCCATATTAAAATATATTTTTACATCTTTAATCTTAATCTCTTTTCTAGCCGTTAACCCTTTTTATAAATTCACATTCTGAAATAACCCTTATAAAATTTCTGATTTAGACAAATTACTCCACTTTAATAAGATGAAAGACTTTCATGTTTTTTATGATACTATAATACTGTAATTGAAACCCAACTGAAACTTCTTATACTCTTTGTATGTAAATTACACCTGATAGAATCTTAACACTTAGTAACCTTGTTTCAGCAAAGACACAGACTAAAGCAATATTAAACATTTTCCATTCACCAATTTATGAAAACACACATAATGATTAAATATATTACCTTATGGAACTTAATAAGTAAAGAGTACTTGATTTCATATTTAGTGGTTGATATTTTAACACTTTAGCTTTGTAAATTAATCAGATGTCTGTAAAAACCAAGATCTTAGACAATTGTAGTAAACAGAACTAGCCATCTCTTTTTTATTGAAGAAAAATCCTTCTACAGGATACCATGATGGTCCCATTGATATACTTAATAACTCATCTTTAAAAAGCCATGGGCTACATTTTTGTATTGTATCAACATATGCCCTAATTGTTCTTGGTCTTACTGGGTTGCCTCCTTTCTCTAACAATTTCTCTTCCTCGGAGGTGAACAACTTCAAACTTTCAGTCAACCATTTTCCCCAGTTTGCCTGAGAAAGTTCTAGGAACAGGCAACTTGAAATAAAAACAAAATAAATCAAAAGAAGAACACATTGTTTTCTGAAATGGTCACCCATTCTCTCGCCTTCCCTCAGGGGCGAGCAATTTCACTTACCTTCAAGTTTCAGACGTTCCGCGTACGGGCCACCAGATGCTGCAGTCTCTCGGCTGGGCACAAATCACGAGTCTCCACACAGCTTGTAGATTCAAACAGCAATTCTTTATTCCCAAACTCACACCGGCCGTCTACAAACACGTTCTGGGGGAATCCAGGTTCTCTGCCCAAATCCAATCCGCCCAAATCCACTCCTGCCTAAATCCACACCGCATGGGCTTCTGTCTCTCAAAAAATACTGTCTGACCCTAAGCACTCAAGAGGAACTCAGCAGCAGGATACGCCCTATTCCAAAAGAGGAACACCCTAATCTCCTATTACTAAACCACCCTATTCTAAAGGGGAAACACCCTACTCTCCTATTATGCTAAACTGCCCTATTCTAAAGGGGGAACACCCTAAACACGGATCCTGCCCTGGTCCTTGAGCAAGGTCACCTTTCAGAAGTCCTTCCACTAGACAGCATGGGAGTAAGCTGGCAAGGAATTTGTCATACCTACTTGGCTGATGGCTCCCAGCATCTGAGAACATCCTTTCTTAAAGTTCCTCTTCTTGGAAACAGGAATATCATCTCTCCCTGGTATAACTCTCCTTGAATAACTTTAAAAGAAGAGGTAGTACCAGTCTCCTTTGCATTCCTTGCTTTATAAAAAAAATATTTATTTTTTAATTGTAGTTGGACACAATATCTTTATTTTATTTATTTTTTATGTGGTGCTGAGGATTGAACCCAGAGTGTCACATGTTCTAGGCAAGCGCTCTACTAGTGAGCCACACCCCCAACCCTTGTGTTGGTTTTTGTTGTGTTTTCACTTTAAGTATGCCTCAGGACCTTGCCATTCCAACTATGGTCCATATACAATCATGGTCTCCATCTCAGAACCACTAGATCAGAATCTGCATTTTAGCATGATGATCTGTATAACCTAGGAAGTTAAATTGGCTTTAGTTAGTTATGGTATGAGATTTCCATATATCCAGGGGCTTTATAACAGAGATTTTTTTTTTATGCCACAAGTCTCCTTATTCTAAGTTAGTGCTTTTTACTTAATAGGAGAGCAAGTGAATCCTTTCCCTAAAGACATTACAAGAAGATTCATGGCAGCAATATTCATGATATTCAAAAATTGAAGAACAATACCAATCACAAATGTCTGCAATGGAAGAATAGATAAATCAACTATATCATATTCATATGACATACACACATACATGTACATTCAGCCTAGATTCAAGAAGGATGAAATTCATTAATATAATTTTGAGTGAAATGAATAATTGAGATATGACAGTATACATAATATAGGCTCCATTTTTATAAAGTTAAATAGACAATAGCATTTGGGACTGGGATTGTGGCTCAGCAGTAGAGTGCTTGCCTCACATGTGTGAGGCAGTGGGTTCAATCCTCAGCACCACATAAAAAGTAAATAAATCAAATAAAGGTATTGTGTCCTTTATATATTGTGTCCTTTATATATAAATGCTATTGTTTATTTTTTTAAAAAAATGAACAACAGCATTTATATCAAAATTTTGTTTTTTTAATATTAAAATTATTAGAGGTTTATCCTGAAATAAGATGTAGGGTGAGGGAATTCAAAGTGATTATAATTATTTTTTTAATTTCTAGCTTCTGTTTACACAGATGTATTTACTATGTGAAATTTTGTCAAACTGTGTATTTATGATTTGTATTTTATATGTATAGTGAACTTTAATAAAATATTTTGTATATTTTTAAAAAACAGATTAATCAACCTTAAGCACTCTCATGATCTTATTACCCCAACTCAAGAGGCCTGATTTCATAATTGAGGGAAATATGTTACCTTCCCCATATTCAAAATGCCTTGAGGGAACTTTGGCCCTATTCCTTCTACTCTTCCTGCTGCAGGTTGAGTCAGGGACATTTGATTTTGCAGTAGTGGTTTATGAATGATCCCTGGGTGTTTTAAATGATCCAGAGCCCTGAAGGAAAATTCCATGTCTAGATTTAGACAATAATCATTACAGCATGTGTTGACAGTACTATGCCAGTACCATTTTTATTCACACCTGCACCTGGTGGGCATGATTTCCCTCTCAACAACTACCACCTGTGTATCCTTGTTGGCTGACTGCCCTCATCTGTCAGAACCTGCTTTGCCTATGTGCATGGAAAGCCAGAAGTGCCCGAGAATTTATAACTCCATCCACAGTCCCTAACCTATGTTTGACTGGTAGAGAGAACAATATTCCAGCTACATTTGTCACTGATTAGACAATTCTGAAGTGTACCAATACTGTTTCTAGAATGTTCCCTGTGGTATATTAATAGCATTTACTTGCTTGATCTCCCTCCCTTCCTTGTTCTGTTGCCTTGGTGTTTTTTTCTAGAAACAGTTCCTACTTAATCACTTCCATATGAATCCTTCTCTGTAGCTTTGCTTCTGAGGACCCCAACCTAAGACAGTACTTTATTGGCCTCCCTGATGTATACTATGGTTTGTAATTTGAGATGAAATGTATTGCTTCTATATATCTACTGAATACCCTCTCTGACCAGACAATGAGCTAAGTGTGGAAATACAGTGATCATGAGAGATATGGGCCCTGTCTTCAAGGAGCTTACAACTGAGCAGAGAGATCAACTTTAATGTCTGGTGACAACTATAATCAATTACATGATACTAGTTACAGGAGAGGCTCTTATCTTCTGATTAATACAAGAATAATGGCTTCCTGAGGGCCTCAAACAAAAGACAGCATATTGATACATGCAATTTTTTTAAAGAAAGGGGGAGAGAGAGAGAGAGAGAGAGAATTTTTTAATATTTATTTTTTATTTTTCAGTGGATACAACAACTTTATTTTATTTTTTATGTGGTACTGAGGATCAAACCCAGTGCCCCATGCCTGCCAGGCGAGCACGCTACCACTTGAGCCACATTCCCCAGCCCCAATACATGCAATTAAAAAAAAAATCACACTTTTAGTTCATTAACTTAACAAAAAAGTTCCTTGAATACTGTCAGGCACTGTGGAAACAAAATGAATGAGACACAATCTAGGAGATAATTCACTCAGAGAATGAAGTCAGATCATAAGAAAAAAAAGAAATAGTATAAAGCAATGTGGTGAGTGCAATTATCAAAATCTGTCCAGTGTGTTTTAGAAACCTAGAGAAGTGACTGTTCCTCTGAGGATGTCAGAAAAGGGTAGGAATGTTTAGTTGAGTCTCTGGGAGTTTGCCAGGAAAGGACACTGAATACTGAAAGAACAAAGGAAAGGCCAAGCAAGGTAAATTTCTCTGCATGAAATACAACATAAGGGAGGAGTGGGAAGAAATGAGGGTAGAGATATAGACAAAAGGAATCTGAGACCAAACCTCCTACCAACAGTGTTGTTGACTAAATTTAACATAGACCAGTTAAATACTAATAATAATCTATATTTAAGATCATAAAGGCCTATTTCAGAGATGAGGGAAAAGGAATGAACTTGAGAAATATTTAGAAAACAATTCATTACATCAAAAAAAATACGATTTGCCTCTAAATATGTGATATACCAAAAATTGTAGCAGTCACATGGACCACAAAAATTGTTCCTTGGTGAACCTGAGTTTTCATCCTAAATGATACAAGGCCTACACAAAATTATCTCAAGACTTGGAAAATCTGCTAGACTTGTTTTGGTAAATGAGCCTGTAAGGACAGCCTAAGGCAGGTTATAGAGAATAATAAACATTCAGGGCCACTTTACAAGCAGGCTTACACTCCCCTGGTGAAAGAAAAAAGGACTGGAGACTAAGCTACAGCAAACAAGAAATAAGGTCAAAGCAGCTGAAATAATATGAAGTGAACAAGTGTCAAGAAGATCAGAAAATGATGTGTTAAAAGAAAAGATTATTTTTCCCAAGATTACTGATAATTCATTTGCACTCTGAATGACTTTATTTAAAACAAAGATTTTTAAAACTGCCAGATTGCCCTCCAACTAGCAGGCATCATGAAGAGACTTCATTTCCTATCTCTTAGTCCTTAGCAGGTGGGTATTGAGCAATATTTTGCAGGAGATTTACAAATTGATTTTTCCCCACCTGTGAGTCATTGGTGCTAATACTTTCCAGTAGCATCTTAACGTCATACTAAATTTGACAGGGCCAAAGGAGTTAGAGTAATGATTCTCAATCTTCACTGCACATTAACATCATCTGAGAGCTACCAGAAAATCCAATGCCTGTAGCCTAAACCTAGAGATTCTAATTGAACTGATCTGGGGCTTTGAACATCAAGATTTTTTAGAAACTCCTGGCTGGTTCTATTGTGCAGCTAGTGTTGAGAATCACCATATAGAACACAGCCCCAGCCAGGTGTGATGGCACATGCCTGTAATCCCAGCAGCTCAGGAGGCTGACAGGAGAATTGCAAGTTCAAAGCCAGCCTCAGCAATTTAGGGAGGCCATAGACAACTCAACCAGACCCTGTCTCTAAATAAAATATAAAAGGCACTGGGGATGTGGTTCCAAAGTTAAATATCTTTGAGTTCAATTCCGAGTACCAAAAGAAAAGAAAGAAAAACAGTAAAATAGACCACAGCCCCAAAATGGTCCTGGGGTGGAAAAGGGAAGTAACTACCCTCTTTTCCATTCTCCACAAATCCTGTAGAATCTAAGTGGAGGGTGGTACCCACCTTTTAGCATAGTCAAGCAGAAAGAAGACAGTATGTCTGAATTACTTCAATTTAACCCAGATGACCTTCTTCCCAGCTCCTCAGGTGCCCTAGATGTAAATTAAAGAGACAGATACACAGCATGTGTAATTTTGTCCAACTAGGAAGTGAAATGGACACATTTCCAAACACCAGAAGGGATCTCAGTGCTCTTCTCACTGCACATTACAAGTTTAATAAAGTGAGCCACTTCATCTTGAAGAAATTACCACCTTGGTTTTTGGTAGGGAAAAAAAATCACTAAACACAAAAATGTAATGATCATACAGAAATGTAAAGTACTGTAATTAAATAGGAAATATGTAAACACATTATGGTGGAATGAGAATGTTGGAGCTAAATATAGCCTTGATATCAGTGAGGATGATGAAATTGAGAGACAATGCATTTGATTGCACAATATTAATGAGATTGCTCTTCAAATGATTGGATATTAACATTTCAATGAGAAGAATCTGCCATGGGAGATAAAAGAGTTTAGGAATTCCAGGTCTATAGTGACTCTGAACCAAAGCCAAACCAAAGTATAAGTGCTAAAAATTTAAGGAGTGCTATGTGTGCAAAGCACAGTGCAAGATATGTTATTCCCACAACAACTAGAATGTAGATATTACTAATCCAATTTTGCAGATAAGTAAACAGATCCCATGTGGAAGGAAAGTGAGGAATGGGAGACAGGTGAGCGAGAAATGAAAAATGGAGACCAGGCAAAGATACACATGAGAGTTTATTTGTCAGAGCTGACAAATAAAGGCATATCTCTCCATAGATGGAGAGAAGCAAAACAGGCTTGGGGTTCAGGACTTTTGGGGGGAAAGGCTAAGGGATTAGCCAGGCAGGTCCTATTGCGGGTGGTTAAGGGTAAGGTTGGTATGAGGGAGTGGTGATACACCCTAGGGTGGGAAAGAATGCTGGCCTGAAGGTTTGAGTTGGTATGAGGGAGGGGCGAGTCTTTCTCAGAAATGCCCTTGTGTGGGAAAGCTAAATTTTTCTTAAAATGGCAGCTGTCACTTAAGATGGCCGTCCAGATGCTAAGCAAGGACCTTACACCATGAGTTTTAGTAAAGAAAAGAAAGTTTACAGGTTTTTGATAGTGAGCTCTGAAAACTGAACTCTAAAGAAAGGAATTCCCCTGTTCGTCCCTGATTTGAGTACAAGGGCCTAAAAGAAAACTAGAGTAGAGTATGAGGGAACTCCAGTTTCCCAAAACAGACATGGATACAACAAACAGCCAAATCACTGCCTCCCAAAAGGGAAATAAACTAAATCCTTCCATGGGGCTGAGTAAATCCTCCTTTATTTGGCAAGTAGGAAGGTCCACCACAAACCAGGATGCCTGACCAAGGCCAGTAAGTACATGTGAAAACTGGACATCAGGAATGATTTTCAAAAAAAATATCATTTACCCCAAACTTACACCAAAATTTGAGAAAATTGTCAATTAAACACTAGATTTAGTTGGTTTTGCAGAGAAATAGCGGGTCTAAAGAATAGGTAATCCAAGGGCTGGGGAATATAGCTCAATGGCAGAATGCTTACCTAGCTTGCACAAAGGCCTAGGTTCAATCTTTACCACCACAAAAATAATAATAATTTCAATACTATCTAAACACCTCATTACACAACAAAACAAGGAAATTTCCCATGCTTTTTTTTATAAACTGAGCCAACAATAATATCAAGATCGAACAAAATTATACAACAAAGAAAATTAGAGACCAAAGTCATATATGATTTAGTGATGAAAAATTCTAAATGAAATATGAAAAAATCTAAATAAAATATTAGCACATGGAATTGAACAGGACAATTCCTCACCACTAATTGAGGCTTTATACTTGGGGTATGGAAAAATCTATTAAAATAACCTACCGTATTAACCCATATAATTAACTCACATAATATTTCCTATGTGCTAGTTATTGGTCTCTGTGCTCTACATGTATCAAACCATTTAATCCTCAGTGAAGCCCTATGAAGTAGGTTCTATTATTTATCACACCTTCAGAGAAGAATACAAAGGCACAGAGAGCTTAAGTTACTTTCCCCAAGGTGACACAGCCAGAGAACATCAGAGTTGGAATTTAAATATAGGCAAGGTGGTTCAGAGACTGTGCACTTCTCCACAAAGCTATATCATGTTTGGAATACAGAAAAATGTCATATTACCATCTGCATGAATGCTGAAAAGACATTTGGTAAGATTCTTCTTCCATCAAGAAGTTCTTGGCTACCTTTTTCTTGGTAAATATATACATAAAATACAAATTTTACCATTTTAATCATTTTAAGTGTGCAATTCAGTGGCATTAGTACATTCACATTATTGTACAGACATCACCACGATCCATCTTCAAAGAGTTTTGAAAGACATGATCAAATATATGTGATCTCATACATGTTGGAGAACACTAGAAGCATTGCCATTAAAGTCAGAAACAAATCAAGGAAGTACTATATACATAAAAATAAAGACTGTTAAAGGCATAAAATTGCAAAGAGGATAATATCATTATTTGCACCTGGTTTCAGGATATTCTTGTGAACAAAAAAAAAAAAAAACTGAAAACGCTCATTTAACAATAAAATGCAACTGGGCATAAAATGAATGTACACCAATAATCATATTTACAAACCATAGCCAATTAGAAGAAATCAGAGAAATGGTTTAATTTATAGTATCCATACACATTTGCAAAATATCTAAAATAAACATAACAAGAGTTGTAATAAAAGAAGTCAAAGAAGACCTTAGAAGATGGAAAGATCTACCTTTCTCTTGGATAGGCAGAATTAATATTATCAAAATGACCATACTACCAAAAGCACTATTCAGGTTCAATGCAATTCTGATCAAAATCCCAATGGCATTCCTCATAGAAATAGAAAAAGCAATCATGAAATTCATCTGGAAAAATAAGAGACCCATAATAGCTAAAGCAATCCTTAGCAGGAAAAGTGAAGCAGGTGGCATTGCTGTACCATTGTAGACCAATGGTTCAGAATAGAGGAAACAGAGACTAACCCAAAAAATTACAACTATCTTATATTAGACAAAGGCGCCAAAAACGTACATTGGAGAAAAGATAGCCTCTTCAACAAATGGTTCTGGGAAAACTGGAAATCCATATGCAACAAGATGAAATTAAACCCCTATCTCTCACCATGCCCAAAACTTAACTCAAAATGGATCAAGAACCTAGGAATAAAACCAGAGACCCTGAGTCTAATAGAAGGGAAAGTAGGCCCTAATCTCCATCATGTGGGATTAGGCCCCAACTTCCTTAATAAGACTCTTTTGGTGCACGAATGAAAATCAAGAATCAATAAATGAGATGGATTCAAACTAAGAAGTTTCTTCTCAGCAAAAGAAACAATCTGTGAGGTGAATAGAGAGTCTACATCTTGGGAGCAAATCTTTACCCCTCTCACATCAGAAAGAGCCATAATCTCTAGGGTATATAAAGAACTCAAAAAGCTAAGCACCAAAAAACAAATAATCCAATCAACAAATGGGTCAAGGACCGGAAAAGAAATTTCTCAGAAGATGATATACAATCAATCAACAAATATTTGAAAAAATGTTCAACATCTCTAGCAATTAGAGAAATGCAAATTAAAACTACTCTAAGATATCATCTCACTCCAGTTAGAATGGCAGATATTAAGAATACAAACAATAAGTGTTGGCAAGGATGTGGGAAAAAGGCACACTCATACACTGCTGGTGAGACTGCAAATTGGTGCAGCCAATATGGAAAGCAGTATGGAGATTTCTTGGAAAATTGGGAATGGAACCACCATTTGACCCAGCTCTCCCACTCCTGGGTCTATACCCAAAAGACTTAAAAACAGCCTACTACATGGACACAGTCACATCAATGTTTATAGCAGCACAATCACAATAGCTAAACTGTGGAACCAACCTAGATGCCCTTCAGTAGATGAATGGATAAAGAATGTGGCATACATACACAATGGAATATTACTCAGCAATAAAAGAGAATAAAATAATGGCATTTGCAGGTAAATGGATGGAGTTAGAGAAGATAATGCTAAGTGAAGTTAGCCAACCCCCAAAAACTAAATGCCAAATGTTTTCTCTGATAATAAGGAGGCTGATACATATTTGGGTATGGAGGGGTAGCATGGGAGGATTAGTTGAACTCTAGATAGCGCAGAGAAGTAGGAAGGGAATGGAGGAGGCATGGGGTTAGAAATGATGGTTTCATGTGATGGACTTTATTATCCAAAGTACATGTATGAAGACACAAATTGGTGTGAATATATATTTAATAAACCAGAGATATGAAAAATTGTGCTCTATTTGTGTAATAAGTGTTGTAATGCATTCTGCTGTCATATATAAATTAAAAACAAATTTAAAAAAAATAAAAAATTCAAATGCCAGTAGAAAATGCAACAGAAATGTCAGACAATTAAAGACAAACACCACATGATCTCACCCATTCTAGCATCTAAAAAAGTTGACCTCATAGAAATTGAGAGTAGAATAATAATTACCAGAGACTGTGTAAAGTGGAGGGATGGGTAGAAGATGAGAAGTTGGTCAATGGGTACAATGTTACAATTAGATAGGATGACTAAGTTGTGGAGTTCCATGACAAAGTACAGTGAATGTAGTTAACAATAGTGAATTTGTATTTCAAAATAGAAGAGAGCATTTTGAATGCACTCAACATAAGAAAATGACAAAAAGTAAAGTGATGGGCATGATAATTACTGAGTTGACCATTACCCAATGTGTACATGAATCAAAACATTACATTGTACCTCATAAGTATGTACAAATACTGTATGTCACGAATTAAATTAGTTTTTAAGAATGTGAAAAGTTGAAAGATAAACCATATTCTATGATAATTTATCATAAAATTGTCTAAGTACTGTGATCTCATTAACAATAACAACAATTTTTTCCACTCATAAGTGGATTTTAAAGTCCATTTAGAAAAAATAGAACAAGATTCTATAAAAAAAAATTAGAAAGCAGACACAAGGAGTAATTAGAATTTACCAAACAATATATTATGGAGATAAAACAATTTAAACCATCAATAGAGCACAATTGAAGTAAACCAACTACATATGGAAATTTCTTTTAGATAAAGGTGACACTTTATTTCCATGGGGAGGAGATGGGTTGTTGTAAATTTTAATTAGATGATTAGTTAGACAATTTTAGGTAGCTATCTAATTTATAAAACAATATTTGATGTATATGCCACATCTTATATAATTCCAACTTGAAAAATATGTTTATTTTAAAATTAAACTGAACAGAGATTTTGAAAATACTTTCATAATCTTAGAAAAGTTATAGTAATTTTATAAAATTTATATAAAAATTCCAAAGCCATAAAATAAAATACTGAGAAAAATCTATAACCTCAATTTTTGTTTTAAAGTCTGCTTAGCAAAAGGTACCAAAAACAAAACAAAAAGACAAACTCAACTTGGAAAGCTATCTACAATTCATACAATAAAGTGCTAATTTCCTTAATATGTAAAATGTTCCTACAAAACAAGAAGAAAAACACCAACAAACTAATAGGAAAGAATATGAACATAGAGTTCACAGAAAAGGAAATTTAAAAGACAAACATATTTTATAGATTCAACAAAACTCATAATGAAAAATGTAGAGCAAATATATGCAAATATACAATAACTTTCCTGTGAGATTGGGTATACTGAGAAGTTTGATAACATACTCTGTTGAATTGATAAAAAGAATGACACTTTCATATGTTGCTGTTGAGAGTATGAACTATTAAACTTTCATGGAGATGATCTGGCATTATTTGTCAAAATCACAAATTCTCTTCCATATATGACAGAAAACATATGACCTTTGACCTTCTGAGTTTGGCTTATTTCACTTAACCTTGTGGTCTCAATTTCTATACTTTTTACTGCAAATGACATAATTTCATCTTTCTTTATGGCTTAATATAATCCCATTATGTATATATACCACATTTTCTTTATCCATTCATCTGTTGAAGGGCACCTAGTTTGGCTCCATAGTTTGGCTCTTGTAAATTGTGCTGCTATAAACATGGGTGTGCATGTATCACTATATTATGTTGAAGAAAGGTGGGGAATGAGGATATGAAAACCACGGGGAAATCAGTAGAGGAAAGGGATGGAAGGAGGAGGAGGATATGATATTGGCCAAATTATATTGTAATATTGTGTGCATATATGAACATATAACAACAAATCCCATCATTATGTACAACTATAATGCACCAAAAAATGTGGAAAGAGAGAAAATAGGATTGAATAAATTTTTAAAATAAAATAAAAAGGACAGGGATTTCAGCTCAGTAGTAAAACACTCCTAGGTTCAATATTCAATACTGGAGTGGGAGGGGGAGACCTACTGTAGTAAAAACAATTTAAAAATTACAAATTTGCATGCCTGATGAACCAACAGCATGATGTTGGGGAGTTTATCCCAATTTTTATCCAATTTGTATATGCTTATTTATTGTGGCACTTTGATGACAAAAGATTGGAAGCACTTGAAATATTCCAAAATGTGGAATATTAAACAAATTAAGATACATCCATACAAAGCAATATAATATAACTATAAAAAAATTGTGTCAGTCTTTCAGGTAATAATCTGGAATGTCTGTCAGGATACAATGTTAAATAAGAAATAAAATGGCCATTTGTAAAAAATGAAAAAGAGAGGGGAGGGATTCTAGAAATAGTGTTTACTAGTACCTGTGTGTTTAGTAATATATTCATAAAATAATACGGGAAAGATCCATATGAAAGAGATAGCAGTTATCTCTGGGAAAGCAATTGGGTGGCAGAAACAATGATGAGAGAGATGAATTATAAATTCAGAACTCTAAGGATAGCTTCCACATAGCTATTCAACCTTTGGTTTTGAGGGATTGGTTTATTTCATTTAGCATATATAGGCTTCTGATCCATCCATCTACTAGCAAATGTCATAAAGTCATTCTTCTTTATGGATGAGTAATACATCATTGTGTATATATACCAAATTTTCTTTATCCGTTCATCTGTTGAAGGACACCTAGTTTGGCTCCATAGCTTAACTATTGTGAGTTGATACCTAAGAATTGGGTCCTAATTAGAATAAGATATATTCCATGCTTGTATAATTATATCAAAATGGACTCTACTATTGTGTATAACAAAGAACCAACAAAAAAAGGAATGTTAAGGAAAAAAAAAACTTTGAGAAACAGTGGAATGATACTTTTAAAATTCTGAAGGAAAGTGATTAAGACTCTATTTATGCTTAACCATACTACAAGTGAAAGAATAAAATACATTTTCAGACATGCAAAGTGCAGTTAATTTGCATACATATGTATGAAAATGCATTACAAAATTTATTCTTACAAAAAAAGTAAAACATTATGCATGGAAACTTTAGATAGAAGAAATGATGGTGGTTGTCTATGATCTGGAAGAAGCACTGGAATCAGATGCTTGTAAAATTATCAAGATTGTGTTATGCTCGAATTCGGGACCCCCAAAAGACCACCAGAGACCCAAGATCAATGTAAGCAGCAAAGAGGTATTTATTGCGAGCTAGCTTGGTCCTCCTCGCGTGCACACAGCAACTGATGAGGCCTGAGCCCAGGGTTTGCAGCAGTTTTATACATTCTTTGGAGAAGGCAGGGACTTCACATACATCATAGCATCCCTTAGCAAATCATCACACACCGCGGGAAAATCAAATAACAACTCTAAAACATGATTAGCACATTCACTGGCGGGAACAAGTTGGGTAGGGGTGATTGGTCAGTACAAAAGGGGTATTCATTTGAACTGATTGGTTTAAGCCATGAGGGGTGTACGTGCTGAACTACATGGTTTCCCAACATGTTATCAACCACCATAAACTATAGGGAGGGTCATCTGGCATCCCAGGTATTTCCCTGTCTCATGCTGATTGGTGGCTGCTAGGGGGGTGCTAAGGATCCCCACCTAGTCTGACTGAGTTAGGGACACCTGGCACAGCAGATCTCTCCTGTTATTTGTAGATAAACAACTCAGCAGGGTGGGAATGTGCTTAGGAGTGCTCTGTGGGTTTTTCCAAGGACAAAGGTCATATCCCTTCCTTAGACAGGCTTTGCTCTGAGATAGAGGCTGGTTTTTCAATTGTATAGGAGGAACTCCCTGGAGTGAACAATATTTCCATAAATCTAATACTGAAAGTATTGTCTTATTTGTTTTAATATTTTAGAATTAATCTGAAGGCAAATCCAAAGACAATTATGGTTACAAAATAAAATCATATAAAGCTAAATTATGTGAAAACAATACAACAAAATCAAGTTGAAGTCAAATGGTGTAAGTGAACCAAATTCCTCATCTTTCAGAGTGGAACATCAACATTATATATAAGGCTGATAATTCAAGTAATAAAATTACATGCTTATTACCTAAAATAATACTATTGAACTTCAGATAACTGTTTTAAAAGGAATCATTTCAAAGTGTTTACTTCTGAGTAGAAGATGTAGAAATTGGAGTAAAGGCTTTTATTTTTCATTTTAAGGTTTTTAATGTGGTTTATTTTTTTACCTCATGCAGTTAATTTTTAAAATAGCATACAAAAGATTAAAAGGGGTGGGCAGAAGGAGTAATTTGCTCAAGATCATATATATAGTAAGTGATAGAACTGCATTCTAACCCAGAATAATCTCAGCATGTATCAGAATCCCTTGTCAGTTTGTTAAAACACAGATTTCTGATTACCATACCCAGGGTTTCTGATTCAGTAGATCAGAATGGGGCCCAAGAATTTGCATTTCTAATCAGTTCCTAAGTGATGGTGATGCTGCTGATCCAAGAACCACCCTATGAGAACAAGACATTGTACTGTAACTTCCATTTTTTGAGGTCAACAATTTGGAAAAAGAATATTTATTTTTAATGTATCATGAATTTTGACCACAGTGCTTTGGCTAGTGTCTTTTTTTTTTTTTTTGGATAGAAGAGAGTTTGGTCTATAAACACTAGAGAATAAATCTTTTGAATCAACGTATTTTTAAAATGATTATCCCACCAGGAAAGATGGATCTGTTTCCAACTTCCTTCAGTTTTTTCATTGCCCCTTATGAGGCCCATGTAACTGCCAGGTGCAGGAGTGAGCGCTTTACCCAGCAGACCTAGAACAAGACCACTTATCTCAGGATGAACATGTATTCATGCAAATTCAATGACTGAGAAGTAGAGGTTACCATATCATGATGGAAATCTCTGGGCAATCTTAGTGCACTGGGTAGGAGGAAACCTCGTCCCTGAACAAAGAAGACACTAGAAAACATGATCCTACAAATAGGATATCCTTCTTAGCCCTTATCCTTTCTCTTATGCCCCCACATTTCTCCCTAAACAATGAGCCATTTGGTCACTGATTTTTTGTTATGTATCTCATCACCTCCTGTGGAAAATATCACCCTTTATAAAATCCCACATCACAAAAGTAAATGCTTTAATCTGCAGTTAAAACATGCTGTAAATTACTCAATTTAAAGGGCTTACATCTAAAAGGGGTTATATAAAATGTCATTGGCACTTTAATAAAGATTAGTTCAGCATGTTTGTTCTGATTACACCAAAGGCTTCACAAACATTCACACATGGAATGCCAATAAATCAATTACTCTATAGGAACAAATCATTTTAGAAGGTGCATTAACTTCCTTGAACCACTAGACTACTAATTAAGTAACAGATTGCTTCTTTGTGCTTATTGGTGACCCACAGGAGATAATACCATCCCTGAGGTGTTTAGTACATTCGCAAGGTAGGATCCAACAAATCATCATCATTGTTATTTATTAAATTTATAAAATTGTCCCTTTCCTAGCCCTCCACAACAGGGAGCCAGTGCAAAATTGAAAGCATTTGCAAATAAATAAATTGGAATTACGAAAAGTAATTGGTACATTTTTTGTAGTCTGTTAGTTAAGATAATGCAACCTGCTGACAAGAAGAAGTATAATGGTTGAAATAGTGTAGAAGCAATTTTTTGAAAATCCATGTTCTAAAAGAGCTATCCCTAATCAACAGGTGGTTGTTCTCTGTGATGGTTAATTGTATATATCAACTTGGCTAGGCCATGGTGTTACCGCTGTTGGCCGGTGACGAGTCCTTGCTTCCCCGATGTTGAAGAATAACACCAGAAAAGCACAGGCCGAGGCAAGGTCAGAGTAGAGATTAGAAGTTTATTAAAGAACAGCAGAAAAGACTTCTCCTGGAGGAAGAAGGGGACCCAAGAGGTGGAATCCGTGGAAGTGCGGTTGTTTCCCCTTTTTATAGTTTTGGTGATGGAATGTAGGTTGGAGGCCCCAGGGGTGGGACACAGGTGGGCTTAATTATCACCTTTTGGGATGGGATTAACACTTCTCTGGGATGGGCTATCTCCAAATCTGTTGGGGCTGTTTCCTGGGCTCCATTAACATTCCTTTGAGGTGGACTTTGGGCCTAGGGCTTTTCTTGGGACTTCATTAACATTCCATGAGTTGTCCTGCATTTCCCGGAATTCATTCAACATGGCCTCCATTTTAGATTTCACTCGGTATTAGACCTGATTTATCTAACTACACTGACTACCTAACTTTAAATCTGGCTTCAATGGTACCCAGATATTTGATGAAACACTAGTCTGAATCTTGCTGTAAAGATGTTTCTTAAAAGGGATTAAATAGACTTTGAGTAAAGCATATTATCCTCCATAATGTGAGTGGGCCTCACCCAATCAGTTGAAGGTCTTAAGAGAAAAAGACCAAGGTCCTCCATGAAGAGGGAATTCTACTGTAGATTGCCTTCAGATCTTGAACTGCATCATGTTTTCCCTTGGTCTCTAGCCTGTGGGCCAACTCTGTGGATTTTGTACTTGTTGTCCTCTACAACTGCCTGTGCCAAATCTGTAAAATCAGTGTTTCTCAGAGGAATTAGGAAAAAAAAAATACATGTGTACACACACACATCCTATCAGTTCTGATTCTCTGAAGAACACTGAGTAATATAATACATCCTCCAAGGCAAGATTTGGGCATTATGACAACTTGTATCCTGTGGCTCTGCAACAGGATAAGCCTGCAAGGTTTGTATGTTCATCTCCTCTATTCCTGAATAAGAAGGAGTATGAAGGAGTGTACAGAGGAATCGTCCACAGGCTACTCTGTTCACATCCCTTTGACTAGAATTTAGTAATACAGCTACTCTTACCTGCAAAGGAGGCTGGGAAATGTAGTTTAGTTGTGTTCCTGGGAATAAAAAGAGGATGAATTCTAGAGGGCAATGAGCACTACTTTGCTCATATCAAAGAAATTTTACAATCCCAATGCTCTGAATTCCATTGCCAGATCAATGTTATATAAGGACACATAGATCTAATGAGTACCAAAAATCAAAACTGCTTTAGACGACAGGTCTTCACCCCCAGCAGGGGAGTCTGATTGTCATTTTCTGAGGCCCATTCACCACCTTGTCAATTGTTGCAACATTTCTCATTTATTGCACTCAATCTCTTCTCCAAAGATCAGAGTGGCTTGCTGGAGGAAGATAAGAATGTGCTCATCCTAGTCTCCTGTAAGGCGAGGATCTCTCTTTTTCCTTACCATTGTATTTACCATCTCTTCTCTGCAATCAACTACAAATCTGAGTACACAGAAATAATTACATCCATATGTTTAGGTAAATGAGTAAATGAATGCAATATTACTTGAATTAAACAATCTTATCTTTAAATCCAATAAAAATTCTAGAAACCCACTACCAATTATTTTTATTTTACAGAGAAGGAAACAAACTCTATCCTACAAAGCATTTTTTCCACAAGGTGTTTTAGCTTTTAGTCATTGTGACCAAAATACCTAATAAGAACAACTTAGAGGAGGAAACATTTATTTGAAGTTCATGGTCTCAGACTTCTCAGTCCATAGACAGCCAGTCCATTGCTCTGGGCCCAACATGAGGCAGCACATCATGATAGGGAAGGGTCCAAAAGAGGAAAGCTGCTCAAGTCACAGCAAGATCAGGAAGCAGAGAAGGGTGGTTCAGAGAAGATGTACCCCTCCAGGGCATACCTCCAGTGACCCTCCTCCTCCAGTCATGCCCCACCTGCCTATAGTTACCATTGCAATCAGCCCATTCAAACTAAGATGAACTGATTAGGTTACAGCTCTCATAATCATTTTACCTATGAATTCTTCTGCATTGACAGGAGTTTTGAGGGGACATCTCACATACAAACCACAACACAAGGTCATATAACTAGTTGTCAGCAGAAAATAACAAATAAATAGATCAATTTACATCATCATATAAGTAATTATTACATTGTTATGTCATAAAATCATATAATTATTAGGTGATAAAGTTATTATATATGAGGATATATAAAAATATCATCATTTATTTCTCTCTACCCCTAAAAGTCTTTCTCCCTCTATCTCTTGGCATCAGAACTTCATCCATATTCTTTTTGATATTGTGTCCTCTATTGCCACTGACTTCTTGCACCCCCAGGCCCCATTGTGCTTCCTGCCATTCTTCTATGCAGGTCTGCTCAGAACTCCCTGTCTGTGCAACTGCTCCTAGCAGAGCTAGGAGGACAGGAAGGAGGGTTGGTGAAAAGGGGCCAATGATGCCTGCTCAAATGTACATCATCAAATGGAGGTTGACTTGGCCATGTTTTCACCTTCAGACAATTCATCTCAAGCATATTATCTGCTTTTCTAAAAGCCCAGTCAACTATTTTTCTTAACCATTGAAGGAAAAAATAAATAAAAAGGTCCTTTGTACAAAGGTCTTTTATTTTTTTGTACTGGGCATTGAACTCAGGGGCACTCAACCACTGAGCCCCAGCCCTATTTTGTATTTTATTTAGAGTCAGGGTCTCACTGAATTGCTTAGCTCCTCACCATTGCTGAGGCTGGCTTTGAATTCTCGATCCTCCTATCTTAGCCTCCCTAGCCGCTGGGATTACAGGCATGTGCCACCATGCCTGGCTGTATATAAGGTCTTATACAGTCAAAATGTTGGGAGTTTGTGTTCATCTGTGCTTATGTTGTCAAAGAGTGGTGATGATAATAACCGCTAGAATTTTTGAAAGCTTACTTTGTGCCAGGCATGAATAAATTCCATTGACATATAACATAGTCTCTCAGGATTACTCCAATAGTATATATTTATTGATTGGGGATAAAGGAACAGTTTTGAAGGCAGAGAACAAAATTAGACCACATCAGAACTGATATTACAACCTTAGCCTAACTGAAGTCATAAACATTTTTGTGGATATCCAGGGGTTCTTAATTGTGTGCCAGGGTGCCCCAAGGTATGATAGAAAATTTATGGAACCACCATGGGACATTTTAAATTTTCTTGGAAAATTCTGTCGCATATGTCAGATAACATGTAAACTACTAGCTTGAGATAATTTAATTTTATCATTAGATTGCAACATCCCTTTTTATGACATATTGCTGTGGCAAAAAGCAATTACTTTATAAAAATAAATGTGAAGTAAGAAATGAGGGTGGGAGTGACCAATCTGATTCCAAAGGTAGAGAAGCTGTTCAGTGCCCAGTAGACACTAAGTTATTAGAATATAAACACTTATGTTGTTTTGGACCTAGCTACTTCATAAATAAAACTGTTAGGTAATTGTTTGGGTCTGTGAAAACAAAAATCACTAAGAAAACTATCCAAGCTGATGTCTCCCCTCTACAATTAAATTCAAATAATGAAAGTAATGAGCCTCCCACAAGTCTTAAGGATCATATCTCTGATCCAAACTGTCTTAGTGCCTTCAGATCACCTTTTCAGCAGTATTCAAGCACTGGTATGCTCAGTGACTTTGCTAATTTGGCCTTTATTTTCTTTCAGCAGTGTTTTTCTCCCAAGAGTCAAACTCAATGCCTAAGAGCACCAGAGCTAACACATTCAGATTCTTTCAGCTTCCATAGTTGCATACCTTCTCCTGCTTGAGAGCCAAACTTTTTGAAACAAGAGCAGAAGCACAATTTCTGTTCCAAGGAATTATGGAAATGGATTCTGTATCTGGCCCTTATTCTAGTATTTCAAACAACCAGAATTTAAAATTATTGTATTAATTAATGGCCTAATGCAATGTCCAGGCAAGTTTTAAAGGGATAACTGTAACTTCTCTTACACCATCAAAGTATTTAAATTCCTAATGTTCTATCCCCAACCTATTTTAAATTATGGAGGTATTTAATTTTTTTGAAAGCTCCTTCCTTCTTGAAATTTCCACTCCTTTTTACATTACCATGCCAGTATTCTATTTTTCTTTTTCCCTTGCCTTGACTCCTCTTTCATAATCTCTGTAACAGACTTTCCTTCTTCCACTGGAACTTTAAATATTAATACTCCCTGGAGTTTCTAGAAACCATGGTGATTCATGGCTCTTTTTTTTACACTATTGCTGGAGAGATCTTTAGAAATCATAGATCTGATTGTATTCCTTTTTTACTTAAAAGCCATCAATCTTTTCTGAGGATGAATTCCCAACTCCTTGGGAACACCAAGGAGTTCAAGAGTATTTATCATCTGTTTCCCACTTATCTCTCCTGCTTTGTCGCTCATCAATCCACAAGCCTCATTCAGCAACATTCTGCTATAGTTGCACAGAATTACTTACAGTTCTTCAAATGTGCCTTGCTCTCTCATTTCACGCTCTGCTTATTCTGATGAGGAATCCTTTCCTTACACTGCTACCTAGCTCAGATGTTATCTTGCTTGGAGGGCTTTCCAATTCCCACCCCAGAGTTAGGTGCTACACCTGAGTGAACCTGATGTTTATCTCTATCATAGCACTTATTTTATTATATTGGAATTGTAAATTTATTTACTTATCTGCTACAAGAGACTGAATTCTTTACTGGGAGGAATTATCTTTTATAATCTCTCCACCCCCAGTGCCTGATTTAGTCAGGATAAGATATGTTGTGCTGCAGTATAAAATAAACACCAAATCTCAATGGTTTAATGCAGCAAAGATTCATTTCTCACTGTCATGGAGTTTAATACAGGACAAAAGACTTTCCTTGGCAATTTCTCCATACACTAGACGCATCTTCCATCTTTTCACTCCAACATTCCAATACATAATTGGACCCCAAGATGAGGGGAAATGGAATCTGACAATGATACCCTGACTTTTACATGCTTCAGAGTGGAAATTTCATACATCACTTCATTCACAACCCACTGGCCAAAAATAGTTTCATGTCCCCAATTTAGAGCACATAGGCTATTTGTTGAATACTAACAACTTAGTCACTGGTTTTAAATCACTAAATCCTAATAAGAAAGGTAGAAAGTTATGGTTTGATTCTCTTATCAATGATAAAATTCCTGTTGATGCACTTTTTTTAAAAAAAAGGAGCTTTGTGAGTTACTTGAGAATTTTAAAATGAAAGAAATACCCATCTTAAAGTTCTTAAAACATCTCTCCAACCATTAGATTTCAGCTTCAGCTTTTTATCTTGGTTTCCATTTAAAACTGTGGGTGGTGAAAAGAATAAATAAATGTCACCATCCAAAAACATGTATCTGTATAACTGGCTTCTGAAATGTAAATAAGTATAATCTGTAACCCCTTGTCATCAGCAGCCATGGTCAGCAAACACCATGGAGACACCTCTGCATTAGTGCTCCTCCCATAGCCAATGTGATGACCATCACTCCTCATTAGCCCTACATATACTCCTGTCATTTAGTCCTCATATCACAGCCAATCATTCTAAACAGACAAGATCAAATCAGTCCTAAAACAGAGGAACAGAAAACCATTTCCAATAATCCTATAAAACCAGCAGGAAAAACAATAAAACATGCCAAACTTTTCTATTTCATCTATTAACCCCTTCATTTTCTTCTGAAATCCATCTGTATCCCCAATTTTTATTATCCTTCCAAGTAAACATCAGGAATAATAAAAATTCCCCCAATGGCATTTGCCTCATAATGCAGAACTTCTAGAAAGCCAGAATAACAGTGGTGGTACTACTGGGAGTAGAAATGTTATTATCATACAAAATAGAATTATCTCAAAATTCCATAAAGTACAAAGAGAATATTATAAACTCATAAAAATATATCAAAAAGATTTAATCATCATCAACATATATACATGTAAGCATAGACCCTCATGGTATATGTAAAAATAACTAGTAGAATCAAATCAATAATTCTACTTAGAATTTTTTGTGGTTCAACTAAACAATGAGCACAGACATTATCCAATTAATAAGCTCAAAAACTACACACACACACACACACACACACACACACATAGTTGGACAATGGTGAATGGCCAAGAACCTAAACCAATATTTGGCTAAAACCTGAAATGATTCATTATAGAATGAACTTTTGGAACACAAGGATTATATCTTAAAATGTTTTAAATGAAATATAATTAGTATTCTACTTTTATTATTAAAAATTCATAGTCTAATATTAGATCTTTGAAATAATAATTTCTTAGCCTTATTATTTACTACATCTCTCCTGCAGTCACTATTACGCACATTTGTGAGATGAAATACTCATTCAATGTATTAGTTTCTTATAGTTGCTATAACAAAGTAACACATACCAAGTGGCTTAAAACAACAAAAAATTATTTTCTCACAATTTCCAGAGGCTAGAAGTCTGAAATCAAAATATGTATGGGGTTCATGCTTCCTCTGAAGACTTTAAGGAAGAATTCTCCTTTGCCTCTGTTCCAGCTCCTGGTGATTGCTGGTAATCCTTGGCATTCCTTGGCTTGTATTATGTTACTCCAATCCCTGCCTCCATCTTCATGTGGCTGCCTTTCCTCTGTGGATGCCTTCACAGGCCTTCTTATAAGAACACGAGTTATTGGGCTACTGTAACCCAGTATGACTCTTCTTAACTAATTGCGTATGCAAAGAACCTATTTCCAAATTAAGTATATTCTGAGGCTCTGGATGGACATGAACTTTTAGGGGGACACTATTTAATCCAGTAGATTTAGTTATAATCAATTTTAGTGGAGAAGCAAAGTGATTTGGGGCTAGTTCATCTTGTACAGAACATTGTTGTTGATGATGTCACCCCAAGATCTTGAGATTTCCTTCCTAATAGCAACTGAATTAGAGAAAGAATTATCCCATTTTCAACTCTTTTGTTCTACCTTGTATTTTTCTTTAAAACTTTATAAACAGTTTAGCTCAAAACTCTATAATGTTTTTCCTAAAGTTATCTTATTAGTGTACTTACTTTATATATTTCACTATACTTCATATATTTTTATATACTTCACTATTTATTAAAATGTTTGAAAGGTATTAATAATTGGTTTCATGTGTAAGATAACTAGCTTTCATAATCTCAATTATTATCACAGCAATTAGTTTTTTCAATATTAAATATATAATTATATCCCAACCGACTGTTAAAATTGCAATGTATAAAGTATGTAAGTAGATTTTTTCCCTCCAAGTTCCTGTCAATATTTGACCTGTATTTTAAGGGAACAAATTAAAAATAAACCCAAATGATGTACCAAATTTTTATTATAGGTATTATTGTGCTGATTAGATGTGATGAGAACCCATGTAATCAGAAATCATTTATCTCAAAATTCAGTGCTGATAGAAATGATGGTTAGACAGTATTTTAGTCAGCTTTTTCATTGCTGTGAACAAGGCACCTGACAAGAACAACTTGAAGGAGAAAAAGTTTATTTGGGGACCACAGTTTCAAAGGTCTTAGTGCATAGATGGCCAACTCCATTGCTCTGGGCCCTAGGTGAGGCAGAACATCATGGAGGAAGGGCCCATGGAGGAAAGCTGCTCTGCTCAGCTCATTGCAGGGTCAGGAAGGAGAGAGAGAGAGAGAGAGAGGAGGGGGGGAGGGAGGGGGGGAGGGGAGGGAAAGAGAGAGGGAGGGAGAGAAAGAAAGAGAGAGAGAGAGAGAGAGAGAGAGAGAGAGAAAGAGAGAAAGAGAGAGAGAGAAAGAAAGAAAGAAAGAAAGAAAGAAAGAAAGAAAGAAAGAAAGAAAGAAAGAAAGAAAGAAAGAAGAAAAAATGAGAATAAAGGGCCTCAAGGAAGAATAACAACTCCAGGGCTGCCCCCAGGGCCCAACCTCCTCCAGTCATGCCCCACTTGCCTGCAGTTACCACCCAGCCAGTCCATTCAAACTAAGTTACCAATTAGGTCACAAATCTTATAATCTAATCATTTTACCTCAGAATATTCCTGCAATAACACAGGAGCTTTGTGAGGACACCTCAAATCCAAACCATAATAGACATTCTACTATTTGGGCTTCACAAAGACTGAGGCCAAAGCTGAAATTGACTGTAGGATTTTGACAGAAGGTGAACTTTGGCTCACATGCAGCACTTATTTAACTTTATAGTAAGCAGAAAATACACATCTTTTTTTTCACACACAAAAGAAAATTTTACCATGTTCTAGGCCAAAGGGAAATTTTAATACATTCCAAAGAATCAATATCTTACATTCCACTTTCTCTAATCATGAAACTAGAAAATTAGTTATCAATAACAAAAGATTGTTTTGATAGATTCCATATGTCTGGTACTGAAAAAGAATATTTTTAAGTGATCTGAATTAAGAAATCATGAGAAATCAGGAAATACTAAGTGACAACATTAAAATCACTACAGAATAAAACATGTGGTATACAGCTAAAGTGAATTATAGATGTAGTTATGGCTATGATTTACACACACATATATACACACATGAAGAATGTTAGAAATGAAGAAATCAATTTGAAAATTAAAAGGCACATTGTAAAAATCAAAATTGATGGGAAGAGAGGAAAAAGATTGATAAAGTCAAAAACTGATCCTTTGAGAAAAATTAATACATCAAACTATGCCAAGATTTAGAGGGAGGGAGGGAGAAGGGAGGAAGGAAAGAAGAAAGGGAGTGAAGAGGGAGGGGAAAACAAGGTGGAAAGGGGACGTAACCATAAACATTCATGCCATTTGGGTTCTGCTTAAATCTTGCCAAAAGGAGACACTCATACCAAATAGAAAGTAGGAAGAAGATTAAAAGAACATTCAACTGCTAGGGGAGCTTCCACACCATCAGTAGCAACAGCAAGCAAGCAGTAGTGGATTCCTGCAATAGTCTATTTGGTTCCTGTGATGGCAATTGTAGCAGCACATGACTGCAATTGTGACTCTGGATACTTGAGCACTTCTGAAATAAAGCTGGGGCTTCCAGTGATGACAATGGCAGAAACAGGCTCCTAGAAGGGTAGCAGCTGGCAGATAACCAGGGGCTCTGGAAATGGCTACATGTCAGTGCTGGAACACAGAAGTGAAGGTGTCAAAGAGTACTGGTTCATTGGCTGTTCCACTTTCCCCCTTTCCATGATCCTTCCAAACTCTTATAACCTGATTCTCTGTATTAATTCCTCTCTGTTGCCCTATTTGGAGTGGTTTCTGTTTTCCTGACCTGCTGTTAACTGATACCAAAGATGAACCCTCTAGAGCAGATATACATCAACATTTATCTTCCTGCAGCCACTTTTGTTAGGATTGTCAAGGTGATGATATGGGGAAGAATTGAAATGAGACTGAAGAAGACATCATTTTAGAAAATAAAATTACCCTAAAATGTCCATTTTGTGTGGCCACTTTAGACCTGCTAATAGCTGACCCCAGTTGCTGTGATGCACCTTGTAAAATCTGACAGTTTTCTTCAAACCAAAAGGTTCTCTGTTTGCTTGCACTGAATGCCCAACTACTAGGGAAATACTGATACCAGTAGAGTCATGGTTATTTTCAAACTTACTTGTATATTGTTAACTGTATGCACTTTGAAATTTTTAACTTTTATATATTCATTCATTCAGCAATAATGTTTTTCATACCTACTTCTGTATTTCTCATTTTTAAATGAGAAACTTATTTCATTTTTTCTTCATTTATAGTTACAAAGGAGTGGTCTGGTTTTCGTTGGATTGCTGTTAAACTTTTTATGATTTGTTCTGTTTACTTTGTATCTATGAATATAACTTTATCAAGAACCTTATAAATGTTAACATGTATTAAATTTTAGTATTTCTAAAGTTCATAACTTTATTTTGAGAGCATTTTTGATCCAAACATTTTGAGGGAAAGTTATTAATCACTCTTTGGCCTCGTTCATCCTTTATAATTGTACTAACTTTTAAACTTTTATTATGTAATACTTAGAGGATGTTACCTATACAATTTCATTAGTTTTTTTTTTTTTTTTTTTTTTTTTTTTTTTTTGTGGTGTTGCGGATTGAACCCAGGGCCTTGTACATGCAAGGCAACTACTCTTCCAGCTGAGCTTTATCCCCAGCCCCTATAGTTGTTTTGTGATAAGCATTTAGTCAGTTTTTGTAAATGCATCATGGACATTTTTTTTTTGGTACTGGAGATTGAAACCAGGGCCACTTAATCACTGAACCACTCCCCAGTATCTTTTTTCTAAAGTATTGTATGATTTTTTAATACTTTTATTTTATTTTTATGTGGTGCTAAGGATCAAATCCAGTGCCTCACGTATGCCAGGCTAGAGCTCTACCACTGAACCCCAGCCCCAGCCTTCCCCAGTCCCTTTTTAAGCTTTATTTTGAGACAAGGTCACTCTAAGTTGCTGAGGCTGACTTTGAACTTGCTTACATTAGCCTCGCCAGCCACTGGGGATTACAGGCATGTGCCACCATGCCCAGTTCCCATGGATATTTAATAAGGAAAACAACATTGTGTCAGTATCTGTTATCTTTGTAGGAAATAAAGTAAAAAAAAAAAAAAACCTCTTCAATAAATCCTAATCTTGGTTACATTACTGAAATTTTGTACCTTTTTGGCCTACTTTGCCATACATACATTGGTAAAAGAATATCAATGGATTATGTTCTATGAACTACCTTTATATTTACTAAAGATATTTTTACTTCTATATGTTGATGCTGTTATTCAGTACCTAAATGTTTTGTGACTATTATATCTTCATTATGGATTATATCCTTTATCAATATTAAGTCATCCTCTGCCTCTAAGGAAAGCCCCCCCCCCATACCAATTCTGTACTGATATAGTATCCTGGTTCTTTATGATAAAATTTAGGCCATTTACCTTATGAAGACATGACTATTGAGAAGAGTGTGCCACAAAACATCTGAGGTAAACCCACTCATTTTGTATGATCAGGACTTCAATGACTGTAGAAGCTGAACATATAGGACAGTCAGATAATCAAAGCAATATACAAAGGGGTCATTTGAGCAAGTTCAAGTTCAAGATTTAGAAATATGAAACCTTACGAGTTAAATCAGATGGGAGAGTCACTGTATGAAGGAATCCATGCAATGAGCAATGATTAAGGCTGTAACCAAGGACTAATACAAATAAATGGGGATTAGAGGGACTGGCTCAGAGGAGGCATCAAATAAATATTTGTTGAGTGGTTGAATTAATATATGAACATTTCATAGATGACAGGATTCCAACTGTTGAGTCAGAGTAAGATCGAAGGCTTCAGTATAGCACCTATATTCTCTAAAATTCAGGATATGGATCAAGAAAAAGTGTAAGGGTAAAATTTCTAAGCTGATTCTAAGCCGCAGAGCCTGAGTTAAAGTGTAAAAGATCAGACATTGTGAAGTTTCTAAACTGCAGGGCTTGGGTTAAAAAGTAAAAGACCAAGTATTATTACAATTCCTCTGCTACCCCGGAACCTGTAATCCCTGTAGCTGTTAGGACAATACCCTAACTGCCCAGTAAATATTCTCACTGACTCCTCTGGTTGTCTAATAACCTGGGGTTCTGTGAAGCTGGCACGTAGGCATCGCAGGACCTAAAACCAATCAGTTTAAATGTGCACCCCGCTTAGAAGTGACCAATCACCCCTGTCCAATCTGTTCCCACCAATGAATGTACTAATCATGACTCAGAGTTGTTGTTCAATTTTCCCGCACCTCATGATGATTTGTTCTGATGTATGCAAAGCCCCCCGCCCTCTCCAAAAAGTGTACATAAGCTCTGCCTGACCTCTGCTCTGGGCTCTGGGCTGCTCTATCTTCCTGAGTGGGCCTGGAGCCTCAGCATGCTGAATCAATAAAACCCCTTCTGCCAATTGCATGGAGCCGGTCTCTTGTGGTCTCTCCCTCCGATGCTTCGCTGGACCCTTACAAAAGTACTTGACCCTAGAGCAGAGTACTTGAAACTTCAAAGTGAAAAATGATCAGAATACAGATTCCTGGCCTACTTGCTGAGTCCTGGACAGGGGTCCAAGAATCCACATTTTGTTTGTTTGTTTGTTTGTTTGTTATGACACAGGGATTTGAATCCAGGAACACAACCACTGAGCTACACTGTAGCCCTTTTTCTTTTTTATTTTGAGACAGTATCTTGCTATGTTGCTGAGCCTGGCTTTGAACTTGCAATCCTCCTGCCTCAGCCTCAGGAGTTACTGAGATTGCAGGTATACACTATTACACTTGACTAGCATTTTAAGTGTATATCCCAGGTGATACTGATTCAGGGTATCACAGATTTCCCATTTTCTAAACATTAGCCTAAAGGCAGGGACAGACCTCAAAACAGGATGACAGGTTAGAACCAGAGCAACCAAAACTGGTTTCCCATAGGACCAATCCAGCAGGTGGGCAGACACAGCCAGCTAATGATACTGCATACTAGATGGATGAGGTTGCTAACCAAGAGTCTTAGAGGAGAAAGAAAACTAAGAAAACACAAACCAAATATTCTTCTTTTACTCAAGCCTTCACTGCCTGCTCCAGACCATGTCATCTCTGACTCACTGGACAATAAGCCAAGAAATGTGAATCCTCATCTAAGCTGTATCATTGCAATGGTACAGGCTTCAGCTGCTTCATGTATAAAAAGAGGAGCTCAGATTATGTTGTCCAAATTCTTCTGGCACTGTGACTTTCAAAATCAAAAAGGTTGAGTTCAAATTCTAGCTTAATCCTTTACTGACCATATAACCTCATGCAAGTTACTACATTTCTCTGAAGTAGTTTTCTGGGAAAGATAATATCTCTTGGGAGGTGGTGGGGGGGTACCAGGGACTGAGCTCAGGGGCACTCAACAACTGAGCCACATCCTCAGGCCTATTTTGTTATTTTTATTTAGAGACAGGTTTAGTTCCTTGCTGTGTCTGGCTTTGAACTCGTGATCCTCCTGTCTCAGCCTCCTATGGGATTAGAGGTGTGCTCCACCACACCTGGCTGGAAGATAATATCTTACTCCATAGAAGATATCCAATTCTTGAATTGCTTCCCCAAGATTCAATGTTTTAAAAAACTAGTACTTTATGTAACAATGATTTCTACTTATTTTGATATGTTTTTATCAGTAATATAATTTTATTTTGTTATTAAACTTTCATTGCTTATATTTATCTCCCCTAGTAGACTAGATTTCTTGAGAGTAGATTTTATGAGTCACTTTTACTTTATTTAGGGTAACTAAACATCACAATTTGCCTGGGGCAAAGGAAGGTCTCCCAGATGGGATTTTCAGCGCTAAGTCCCAGGTAAGCCAGATATGTTGTTCACCCTGCTTCACCTCTGCCTTCATATTTAATTAAATGACTAGTAAATATAAAGTGAAAGAATGATTTTTTTATTCCTCACCTCAATTTGAATCACTGACTTCAGCTTATCATTACTTAAATAGGACAACATATTATAGGGAAGTGTAATTAATAACAGTAATAATCAAGTTACAGCTATTTTCTATGAAAGAAACATTGCATTTTTTCTATAATATATTTGCTTTATTTTACTAAAAGGGTAATCTTTGTGGTGACAGATTGCTAATAGAAAATGGTATTCTCAGTCATACAGCCCGAATGATTGTTTGCTCCTTAAATTCAGGGATTATGTTAATTGTTTGCAAACTATATAAAGCATACTGTTAAAGACAAAGCCCCAAAGCAACATAAGAATGAATTCTGAAAAAGAAGTGTGAATTATTGTGACTTTTTTGCATAATGTAGACTTCTGAATTCCTTCTCTCTTAAGTACTTTTTTTGTCCTCCAAGAATACATTTCTTAAATTTTTAAAACTGGTTAGGCAATTTGGGATTCCTCTGGGATTTTGATGCCAAAGCTCCACTGACATTTTGAGGAGTTAATGGTTATAATTACTTTGCCTGTAGCAATATCACTGCCTTTAAAATAAAAGCCTTGGGACTTTTTTAATGTATTAGATTATATTCTACTCAAAAGGACAGGATTTATTATACAGAAAAATGCACTAAGAGTACACTGACCTTTCTTCCCAAAGTCTTTATTTTTCTAACCTGAATTTTAAAACTGTTATCACAGATTTATGAAAAATTTTATTCTTCTCATCCTTCATTTAAAAAAAATTCAAGATTCCACTGGTATGTTAACTTTTAATTTTTATTTCTTTTTTCAATGAGTCACTATTCTTTGTGGTATAAAACTCTTACCCTTGCTCTTGGCACCTATGAATATGCAACAATGAAACCTACTATTCTGTATAATTAATATGTACCACCAGGCACAGAGGTGCATGCCTATATTCCAGCTACTTGGGAGGCTGAGAGGCAGGAGGATCCTGCGTTCAAAGCCAGCCTCAACAACTTAGTGAGACCCTAAGCAACTTGATCTCAAAATAAAAAATTGAAAGAGCTAGGGATGTGGCTCAGTGGTTAAGTGCCCTAGGTTCAATCCCCAGTATCCCCCCATAAATAATATGGACCAATAATTTTTTTGAGAAGATGATACTTAGTATACTGGGTCACAGCAGAGGAATATCAGCAGAAAGACCCAGTATTTCATCCCAGTGCCAAATGACATTGTAGAGTGGACACTATGACTGCTTCACAGAAGTGAGGCCCAAAATTGTGGAAATGTGGCCCTTACAATCAAACTGCCCTCACAAAACAAAGAAGCATAATTGAATGTCCAGAAAGGGGTAATCATGAATAAAAATGGCACATCCTATGAGTATTTAGGTACTTGAATATACAGAGTTGGTCTTGGGAATTAGTTGAATAGTGACTGACATATGGGATGATGTGAAATTTCCAGAAAAAGAAAAAAACAGGAAAGAACAAAGACAAATATTATATGACCATTTTTGATTGGAAGCAACACTTGTTCCAGGTCCTAGAGTAAGTTGGTCAAAACAAAAAGATAAGAGCCCGGATCCCCTGATATATATTCCAACCCTCTTACCATTACAGCACACTGCCAAAGATTCTTCTATTAGCATTCCTTTCCTATAGAAAAGACTACTAACAAAATACAAGAATTCCTGAGAAGTATGTAAATCAAACTGAGTATTAATTATTACAGGAAATTATATATAGGGAGTCAAGAGCTTCCTGCAAATTACTTTGTCAAGTTTTTTCTAATTACTGAACTGGGTAGTTTTGATGATGGAGAAAGTGGGTTTAAGGGCAGAGCTAGGGGCCTCCCAGGGATAAGACTCAGAGAATAAAGCTCTATGAGTCAGGGAACTTTTGTGTGTGAGGGCTGAGGACTGAACCCAGGGCCTCACACAGTTTAGTCAGGCACTCTACCACAGAGCTGCATCCCCAGCCCTGAGTCAGGGCATTCTAAACATCTTCCCTGTCCTGAGAGGAGATGTTACTATAATAGTCACAGTAACTGAGTCTTTCCCACAGTTTCATCCAAGATCAGCCCTGAGCCTTACTCAGCAGAAAATGAACAAACAAAAGGACTATGAGAAAATGGGAAGCAGACAGAGATAGCAGCCACAGAGGCTTCCTTTAGGTGAGGTTAGCCACTAGAGAAGACTGAAACTACCTCTGGTAGAGAAGGCAATCTATACTTCAGCTCTAAGACTAGTATGATTAGTACCCTGAGCTCATTCCTCCCACTCTGTAACCATAGGCTTGTTCCTTCCCCAGTTCTTTTCCTCATTCTTCCATTCTTCCAACACTTTTCTTTTCTACTAGTGGGCACTTCTTTCCCTGCCACATGTACATGCACATACATACACATATATACTCATACATACATGCACCTGCCCCTAAAACTAACACATATGAAGGGCCTAGTATGTCCCAACTGCTCTGTGAGATGCATCATTTACACATAACTTCATCATCACAAGACTCAGAGGCTACTGTGCCAGAAAGCATTGAACAGATGTAGAAACTGAGACTCAGAGAAGTTATAAATTTCCCCCCAGGTCACAGAGCTAATCATTGGCAGAACTAGGATATGTATCCAAGACTATTAACTGCAAAATTGGTTTTCTTCCTTGCACAATGCACTGACACTATTAGGATCCTCATTTAAAAAAAAAAGTCCTTATTTTACCTAGACTCTGTTAAATATAAAGTACATTATTAAGTCCCAATGGATAAAGATCTTCATTCAACAATATTCATTTCATACCAGAGAAGTGGCTTTGTATAGTAGAAAGAAGGTTAGTCTGGGAGAATGAAATTCAAAGCTGTGGTCTCAGCTGGTAAATTTCAAAAGCCTTTTAAGCTCTCTGTGGCTCTAATTATTATCAGAAATATTATAATGACAATATTTTCATAATAGGACATAAGTGAAAGTAAAAAGCTTTGTAAATTGTACAGATAATATGAAAGGAAACATAATAAAAGTAAAATAAAGGCAATAACCCAAATGTCCATCAGCTGTTGAGTAGATAAACAAACTGTGGTACAACCAATACAATTAGATAATGCTAAGCAATTCAAAGGAACTGATATGTACAACAAAGATGAATCTCAAGTGCATTATGCTAAGTGAAAGAAGCCAGACTCTAAAGGCTACATCCTGTATGATTCCATTTATATGACAGTCTGGAAAAAGCAAAACTGTTGAGACAGAAAGCAAATCAGTGGTTGTCAAGAACAGGAGGTAGGGGAAGGGGCTGAATACAAAAGGGCATGAGGGTGAATACAAATGTGGTAATAGAAATATTCTATATCTCCATTGCAATAGTGGTTAATGACTACATGCATTTGTCAAAATAGGTAGGACTGTACACATAAAGAGGGTGAATTATACCTCAGTGAACCAGAGTGAAAAAAAGTTTAAAAAGGATGCCAGACATTTAACTCAAATTAGTTATACAATTCTGATCATTATTACTTTGAGGAGCCATTTGCATCCTGATTCACAAGATGCTTTACTTCCTTTGGAACAAATGTTTGCTTTAAGTTAGACAGCATCTTCGTGATCATGAATGATTAATAGGGTCTCCGGCTCAAAGATTTCTGCAAATCCTTTGCTATGAGCCATATTCCCGGTCAGCTTCTTTTTAAAGCAATCTCCATTTGGCAAGGGTTATACCTTTACTTGAAGCTATGAAAGTGTTCTGAGCAGAAACGCTTTCCAAATGCAGAATGCAGTCAGCCAACCAGCACCTCCTGGCTCCTTATAATATGGGAAGACCCGACCTTGTTATCTCCCAAAGAGAATATTCAAGAGCTCAGCCACAATTACCTGACTCTAGAGTCTGGCTTGCCCTTTCTTAATGCTAAGCAGGCTGCTGCTGAATCAGAAGAAAGCCTATAGAGGCTTTTCTATTTGAAATGGCAAAAAATTTCCAGGGTAAGCATTCAGCTGACATTAGCAGGGCTTCCCATCTCAAAATCAATTTGCAACATTTCAGTTTTGAAAGGTAAAGGCCAAAGGAATAAGAGGTTGGTTTTTGACAACAGAACTATATTACCTTTCTGATCTAAAGTAAATTTATAAAAAAAAATAACCCAAACACACTGATTGAGGATTTCCATTGTGTGTGTGTTAACTTGGGAAAATTACTTCAATATTTTCTGCATAGCTTGCAAATATTTATTTTTAAAATCATGACAATGGCAATAATGGAAGCTATGGATTTGAAATCCAGAACCATCAGACATTATTAAATGAAATAGTTGGCATTTTTATTAGATTTCTAATCTGTTCTTTTTCAGTGCAGTAAAGAAATGAAGCAGTTAGATCTTATAATATTTATAAGGAAGTCTCAATCTTAAACCCTTGAGTCTTCTGATTAGCAACTATAACAATCTTGAACCTGAAGACAAAATTCCTTTTACTTTCTTAATCCTTTTTTAATCTCTTAAAATTACACAGAATCTGTATTGACCAGTTTTGTTTTTTTTGTTTTGTTTTTTTTTTTTTTTTGCATGTTAATTTTATGTGTTGAGGGAGCCCCATTTCTTTAGTGGAGAGAATTCCCCTTTCATTCCTGTGGAATGCTTTTCAAATAATTTTGCTAATTCCCCCAGCCACATTCCATGCAATTGGCAATCTCAGAAATGCAAAGCTTCAATCAGAGCCTTTGCCAGGCACACAGGCAGCTTTAAGATTCAACCAAGCATTGAGACAGTGTTCCCACTTTGGAGAAATGACTGATTAGATGGATTAAATGTGCTTCCGAAGTGATTTCTAAACAGCTATAAAAAAACGGAGGCTAATTAAATATAGTCATTGAAGAGCAGTACTTAACTCGTCAAGCTCCTCCTGTATTATGCATTCTTCTCAAAGAATCCATGTGCTCTGGAATTTTTTACAAAAGGGTAGAAATGAAAAAGAGTGTAATGTAAGTGTCCAGTGATAAAGCAAAGGTTTAGCAACTATGGGCAGCAACCAAAAGGAATGTTATCTGGTTATTTAAAATAACCATTAGGAACACTTTAGGAATATATAGAGATATTCTTATAATACATTAAAGGCAAAAGAAGATTGTTAGGTAGTATGTACATTACAATTAAAATACTGAAAAATGTATGTTTGTGACCAACTGGAATCTGATAAAATACACAGAAATTGTAATATGTCTGCTTAAATATGAGTGAGTTTTGTGGGTTTTTTCTTCAGTGCTATGATTATATCTTTTTTTAAATTTAAAGAATATTTAAATCTGTACTGTTCTTACTGGAGATAGAAATATGAATCGTGAGTTTGTGTGAGGCATTCTGATCACCATGAATTCAATTCAAGCTGCAGTGTTGCCTAGCAACTGGATAACTTTTCTGCAATGAAATACCCTAGTAGTAGCAACCTATGAAGTGTCTCCTGAGGAATTCCCTACCTAAGGTGCATCCTATACCCTTATTACCTTGTCATCATATTCCACCGCTTTGGGGGAATTTCATAATCTAATCATGTGAAGATATTATAATTTAGAGGGCTGCATTTTAAAATCACATCCTTGGATATTTGCCTCTGCCTGGAAGCAGGAGAATGGAGTATAGGGCTTTTCTAGATTTCCTCCAGTCTGTAATATTCCCTAGATAAGAATAATAAGGAAGGAAAATGGTGAGAGTTTTGATTTATAAACTTTTATGGATAGTAGCTTGACATAACTCCAATTGAATGTAATGTTTCCCTTTTTATTATTAAGTTTCTTTTTTGAAATATAATGATATCATTGACCTACTATAAAATTGATTTTTTAAATTATACAATTCAGTTGATTTTAGTATACTTACAGAGTTGTGCCACCATCACCATAATCAATTTTAGAATATTGTCATCACTTCAAAATGAAACCCTATATCCATTAGCATTCGCTCTTTATTTCTTCCAATAACCTCCCAGCCAAGTAACCACCTATCTACTCTATCTATATATAGAAATGCCTAATCTGGAAACTTGATACAATTTTTGGTCCTTTGTGTCTAGCTTCTTTCACCTAGAATGTTTTCAAAGTTCATCCATGTTGTAGCATGTATCAGTACTTCATTCCTTTTCATGGTCAAACAGTATTCCATTATAAATATAATACCACATTTGTGTTTATCAAACATCCATGGACATTTGCACTGCTTCCACTTATGCCTATTATAAATAATGCTACTATGAAAATTTATTCACAAGGTTTTGTATGAACAGACATTTTCATTTCTCCTGAAAATATACCTAGAAGTAGAATTTCTGGATCATTGAGTAACTTAGCTCTATGATTAACACTTTGAGAAAATGTCAAACTATTTTCCAGTTTTGTATCATTTTATAGTCCTACCAAGGGTGCATGAGGGTTCCAATTTCCCCACATCTTCACCAACACTTGCTCTAGACTGTCTTTTAATATGGCCATCCCAGTGAATGTGAAGTGTTATTCTCATGGTTATAATTTGTGTTTCCCTGATGACTAGTGATGTTGAGCATCTTGTTATATACTTAATGGCCATTTCTATATCTTCTTAGGAGAAACATCTGTTCAAATTCTTTGCCCATTTCTAAATTGGGTTATTTATCTTTCTATTTTTGAGTTGCCTTTTCTCTCTTTATTTTTTCTCTTGGATTCATTGTGGAGATACATTGACATCAAGGCTTTCACAGGCCCCAAAACACTCAGCCCAAGACAGTTACTACCGGTTAGGAAGGAAGAAGGAAGGGCAGTCACTATACATCAGTGTCAAAGAATGGAGACACAGAATGCCCCAGGGGATGCTCCCTCTGAATACACTCAGTTCTGTCTGCTATCCTCGCATCACCCCTGAAATCAGAATCCTGCTGCTCTCTCTCCACAGAGCACAATGCCTGCTCTTGCTCTTAAACAGCACTGAGGTATAGGGTAGAAACTCTCTTCTCTAAAAAGTAAAGAATAGCTATTAACACCTCCCACTATCCCCTCCCCACAACCATGGTCAGGTTCTATGCCTCTATGCCTATGATATTACAACTATTTACTTACTATATACAATACAGAAATGTTACTATTGGCAAAAAATGAATGCAAAAGTCTCCTTTATTAATTTAAGTAACAGTGGATTGGAACAGGGTGCCTATAGTTTCTAATCCTGCTTGGAAGTTTCCAATATGTCACAATCTTGTTTAACATGTATTTAGCACTTATTGCTCTAAGAATTTTACAAATATTAATGAATTCAATCTTCACAACAATTTTGTGAAATAGGCATTATTATAATTATTATTATTATTATTTTCACTTTACAGATGAAGAATCTAAGGTATAGAGGTAAACTAGCCTGTTCAAGGCCAACAGCTGGTAAATGGTGAAGTCAGATTCTTACTACCACTGGCTCTGGTGGTTCTGTACCAATTCTACTTTGGTTTTTTGTTTGTTTGGTTGTTGGTTTTTTTTTTTTTTTTTTTTTTTGGTACCAGGGATTGGACTCAGGGGCACTCAACCACTGAGCCATATCCCCAGCCCCATTTTGTATTTTATTTAGAAACAGGGTCTCACTGAGTTCCTTAGTGCCTTGCTGTTGCTGAGGCTGGCTTTGAACTCATGATCCTCCTGCCTCAGCCTCCAGAGCTGCTGGGATTACAGGTGTGCACCACTGTGCCTGGCTCCAATTCTGTTTTAATATATGTCCATTACTGCATTGTGGGGCAGAGGGCATAATGATAAGCCTATTTCATGCAAAAGGCATCTCTTCTTAATAAGTCAGTTCAAAAAAGTCACCCAAAACATGTTTTGGGGTTTGTTTGCTTTTCATTTTTGTTTTTGTTTTGGTTTTTTGGTAAATCAGATCATATTAAACTCAACTTGTTTGAAATGTTAAGGGAATCCTGCCATGAATCCATTCCCCAAATAAAGAATATTGTGATAACACAATGTTGAATTTCTCTTCCATATTTTAGCACTTGTTTTCCTTAAGGCAGGTCACCCATTTATTGTTGACAAAATAGTAGACCCTACCCAGTTTTATACTTGGCCAGCATTCTCAAAATGTTGAGTGGCATTGAATGAATCAATGAATTAATTAATGTGCAGTGTACAAGGTTGCAGGCTACTTGCCCAATCAGGCCTCTTTCAAAGAAAGAATCCATTCAGGCCTGCAACTCAAGGACATTGTCCTTGTTCCACCCCCATCTCCAGAGGACTGCTAAGCTTCCCTTACATCCTTGTTATCCAAGGGCTTCACCAAAATTGAAACTTTCTGGTCATTTGTACTCAATATTTTCAACTCCAACTGTAAGCGTTCCTTTCCCTAGTACAACCTCCCACTGCTCCCTGTCCTTCCCAAACCCCTCCCCCATTATCACAGCAAAGGAACTCCCCCCTTCATCTCCTACTGTCTTCTTTCCTCAACCTACCCTCAGGGGACATGTCTGCTCTTAGACGCTCTTTATTGGAGGATGACCATCTTCCTTCTCTTGGTCTTCCCATACCTCTCCTCCTTCACCTTCCTACAAAAATGGCAGAAATCATGAGCACATTTTTCCAACCCACAGTTACTGACGTGCCATCTGTCCATAACACCCTCTTACTCCTTGCATTGCATTTACTCAATGCCTTTCTCAATTTTTCTATCCCATCCTTCATTTAATTTAGACTTCATCCCTGGTCACAGTTTTTTCTGTCTACCTACCCCAAGTCCTATCTGTGTTCTACATTATCTCAGAGTCCCAGAGTTCAAACACCAAATTTCCAGTCCTCCCAGTTCCCATGTTTTCTTCTCCAAGCATCTTCTCCATATTAACCAAATGATCAGTTAATTGCTGTGGACATACCATACACTACCCTGTGCATCAACACCATCAAGAACGATGTATTCTTTCTCTTTCTCTCTCACTCTCTCTCTTCCTAAATTCAAACTCTGAAAAAGAAAAATCTTGACCTTTCTATTCTCATCATCTTCAGCTGCCCCCACTACATTATATTTTTCTTCCATTATTATCCACTTCTATTTTGATTCAACTCCACTATTTATTTCCCTTCTTGTTATCAATTCAGCCACTCTTGGCAATATCATTACCTTTATTCCATCTACTACAATCCATCTATCCCACTCTTTCCTCTGTATCCTTTCAACACACTTTGTATCAGCCTCCAGCCTCCAATCTTGTTCTCCAACCCAGCCAGAGTGCAGAGTGAGGTTTTTTTTTTTTTAAATGTAAATCTAGCCCCGATACTCTCAAGATTAAATGCTCCAGTTAAAAGTATCCAATGATGTCTTATCATTTTCAGAATAAAGTCCAAATCCTTCATATGGCTTTAGAGTCCTTCCTAATTGGCTTCTTCTTATATCTGCAGACCATACCACAGCCCCCCAATATACAACTTTCTATACTGTAACTGGGTTTCAACAATGTGCCATTCTCCCTTTGCCTGAAATTCTATTTCCTTCTCTCCTTTTACCTGAATAACTATTATTCTCATATCTTAGTTGTTTCTTCCTCCAGAAAGCCTTTCTTGACCATCTTGTATGTTTCCCCTGCCAAAATAAAACTGTACTCACCATATCCTGTACAACAGGCTTAATGAGATCAAGGATTATGTCTAGTTCATCATTCTATTCTAGCACAATTTTTGGCACAGGGCAGTTCCTCAAAAAAAATACATGAACGAGTTCCTGAATGAAGGAAGAGCTTCACCTTTAGGGATATGATTTAAATTACAGTGCTTCTCAATTACAAGATTAGCATCAACTTTTCTGTACTATCATCTAGGACCACTTCAAAAACTAGTACTCATATTCCACCAACCCCTACTATAAGTACCAAGTTTGCGATTGTTCTGAAAATTTTTTCTGGTTATAGAAACATACCAATATTTAGAAGGGTCAGGGAATTAATGCCTCTCTGAGGGCAATCTTCAACTAAGGAAAAGAGGAAGTTGGTAGACAGATGTCCTGGCTTTCCTCTCCCTTGGGTAAAATAATTTTGATACATGTTTTGTACAGTGTCCTAAAGGTGTCCAGCAAGACCAAACCCAGTTTTCTCACAGCAGTAAATTGCTTATTAATGCACCTTGTATTGTTTTTTCTCTGCTCATATCCTTATTGATTTTTACAAGGATTATCCCCTACATGAACTGTTGTACTAATATTCTTTTCAGAATCTGCTTCTGAGAGAATCCAAACTTAGACATTCATGTATTTCCTTGATGTAGTCTTCAACTCCAGTTTATCAAACTGTAAGCATAGAAATACCCTATGTCTCATTGTGTGAAATTGGGATAGCTACTACATCTAAAACTCTCCATCTATGGCCATAATCATCTATCCTTCCATTTCTCCTACTCTTTTTTTTTCAGTTGTCAGTGGACCTTTATTTATATGCGGTGCTGAGAATCGAACCCAGTGCCTCACACTTGCAAGTGCTCTACCACTGAGCTACGACCCCAGCCCCTCTCCTACTCTTTAATGAAAACTAAATCAGCATTTTTCTATGATCATCATACTGTTAATAATAAGTATAAAATTAATAAAATATTTGCTATGTGCTAGAAGCTGTTCTAAGTCATTAACTAGATTAATTCAGGAATCCTATGCCTTTTTTCATCCCTATGCTTCTATTATGTCAAATGTATCCTGAATTTATTTAACTATTTAGTGAGTGCATTTCTAGGGCTCTGGAAAACAGAATGATAGGATAAACCTTGGATCTGTAATTCAGAATAGTGTTTTCTCAAGACAGCCTAGGGTAGCACAGCTAAGGTCAACATGAGACTCATGGCCCAAAGGAGCCAAGACTAGAATGAAAAAACAATTTCATTCAATTCAAAAACCATAGGAACACACCTATAGGTGAATATGCTGGATTTACTACTTATCGCAGTACAAGGGAGCACTTACCTAAGGAACCATGGTGCATCACAGTAAGAGGGTATTAGCAAAAATCTTAAAATGAGGGTTGTAGTAGATACTTTGGAAAGAGTTTAAGGAAGAAGTATTTTACTCTAAATTGGATACTGTTAGGAGGCAGGGGTAGTTGAATAGATCTCTTCGTAAAACCTACATAGAAGGAGAGAAGACTAGAACAAACCTAAATCTATGGTTAGTAAAGAAATAATAGTTATTCATATTAGCTGATATATATTGTATCATTTCTTGTGGATTGGACAATGATTATATTTTGTCTGTGTTCAAATGTAGTTATTAAGTTGTTTTGGTTTTGTCTTGATCCACTGTCCTCACCTGTGAGTGCCTGGGCAGATCAGCAATACTAAGGACTAGATGATGGTGCTGGGCCAGCTCCCAGAACATGTACATCCTACATCTACACAAATCTTTAAAGTCATAGATATATATACCCATACAAACACACAGTTTAGGCAGGTCATAGTTTTCAAAAAAAGACATACCAATCACATTATTCTGCAATTTAATCTTGGAACTACATATTAATATCTATCTGCACTACCATCTAAGACAGGTCTCCAATATACATTGGATCCTATTGTGGTGATGTGCTACATTTTTTCTGAAAAAGTATTTATGTTATTTCCAATCTGGTATTTGTTTTAAACAATTCTTCAGTGATCAAATTCACAAACTCATTTGTGCACATATATGAAATATGTAGATTTCTAGATGACAAATTCTTATCTGCATCAAAGTTAATGCACTGAGTAAATTTCAGTAGCCAATACCAAATTGGCCTCCAATGTTCCTCTAGCATTTTACACTCTCACCAACATTGTCTGGTATACTCATTTCTCCAATCTATACCTGATTTTACCTACTACCCACTTCCTCCTCACTGCCTCTGGACTTTTTTCTTTTTTTTGCTCATTCCTAAAGAATTCTCTATCCCACTCTCAGAAATTACAGTTCTAAACATTTAATGTTTTCTTCATCTCTAAAAACCCCTCAGCAAATAGCTTTTTACTTATCTAAGAAAATGGCACTCACCCAATAAGCTCTACCTTGTTGATTTATCTCTCATCATCTTCATCTTCTGCTTGCTACATTATATCATAGACAGAGGTACATCTTCTATCTTGCCAAGGCTGATACTTTCACCAGTGCTGGTTGACCAAACTTTCTTCTTTTCTTCTCTTGGATCATTATAATTGCCTCATAATTGGGTTATCTTATCATCTCTCCCATCAAAGCCAGCTTCCATATGGCTGGAACACTGATCAGATTATATTAACTATTTTGTTCAAAATACTCTTTTGTGGCTTCCTAGTGTCTATAGAAGAGCCTAAAAGCAACAGCTCCTATCTTTTCCCCTCTGTGTCTTTGCTTATTTTGTTTCTTTTTTCTAGAATTTTCTCTCTATTGCTTCATCACTTGTAAATTTCCTCAAGTTTCAAGAGTCAATTCAAAAGCTCCTCCTTCCTGAAGTTCTCCAAGATACCTGTGTGAAATTGGCCCATTCTTACATTCCCAGAGTCATACACTGCTGCTTTACTTTTGGCCCCTACCCATTGATAATAATCACTGTCTATATACATACATATCTGTTTATCTCTACAACTCTGGGATTTGTTCCTTAAAGCCAGGTATGGTAGTGCATGCCTGTAATCCCAGCTACTGGGGAGGCTGAGGCAGAAGGATCACAAATTCCAAGCCAGCCTCAGCAACTTAATAAAATCCTGTCTCAAAATAAAAAGGGCTGAAAATGTGGCTCAGTGTTACATATGTTACATATGCCTAGCATATGTAATGCTATAGGTTCAGTCTCCAGTATTAAAAAAATGAGGGGGAAGAAATATTTGTTCCTTATAATTCATAACCATAATTGATGTAAACTATAATACTGACACATTGAGGATACATAAAAATTCCTCAAATACTGTTTTTAAATATATTTATTAGTTCCACAAAAATAAAAATAACACTAGCATCTATCAATATCAAATATCTAGATGGTATATCATAAAAATAAAGTCTGATAAAAATCACAAAGATAAGGAATTTTCTCTTTTGTGGAAAAAAGCAATGGTCTCATACAATTTTTTAAATTCTACAATGTGTAAAAGATTACATCCATCTCTTCTCATCTTCATCATGATACACTATTATGCCTCCAAACCTAATGAATGGAGTATTCAAAAATCTATGCAGTTATACACATAATGTCTTAGTCTTATAAACAAGAAACATAATCATAATAATACAGCACACCTTCCTTCTCTTTCTATGCCCCCACCATCTCTGCACCTACAATTAGAAGTAAGGATAATGGAGATGATTCAGTATTTAGTGGTAGGAAACCAAAGAGAACTTCTTAAATCAGATCCTCTATGACTACAGAATTATATTCTCTGAATTCATTTTCATCAAGAAGAATACCACTTGTAAACCCATTAATTTTTTTCCAGCTTGGTTAAGGTATAATTGACAAATAAACAATGGTGTATATTTAAGGCATATAACATGATGATTTGATGTACATATAATTATGAAATGATTATTGCAATCAAAGTGATTAACAAATCCATCACCTAACATAGTTACCTTCTACACATTTATCTGTGGTGAGAACACTTAAGATCTTCTCTCTTAGTAAATTTCAAGTATACTATGCAGTAGTATTAACTACTGTATATTAGATCCCCAGAAATAATTCATCTAATACATTCATTTAATAACTAAAAATTAGAAATCTTTGACCATCAACTCCCTTTTACATCCTATCCTCAGCTCCTGGAAACCACTGTTATACTCTTGATTCTATGAGTTCAGCATTTTCAGATTTCCACACATAAATGAGATCATATGCGATTTGTCCTTCTGTTTCTGGCTTATTTCACTTAGTATAGCATCCTCTAAGTTCACCCATGTTGTTGCAAATAGTAGGATTTCCTTTTTTTAAGATTGAATAATATCCCATCCCTTATACCATTTTTTATTCACTCAATAATCAATGAGCACTTAGGTTGTTTCCATATCTTATTCATTGTGAATAATGCAGTAATGGACATTGGGGTACAGATATATCTTCAAGATCCTGGTTTTATTTCCTTTGTACATATACACAGAAGAGAGATTACTGGATCATTTGGTATTTGTATTTTTAATTTTTTGAGAAACGTCCACAATGTTAAAACCCAATAATTGTTAAACCTATTAAATAATTCAAATTTAAAATTTTTAATATTTGATGCATATAAAATTAGAAAATATGTGTTCATATTCACATAAGGGAAAGTTGTAACAAATATTTGTTACTAAGTACTTACCATGGGTCAGACACTGTGCTAACACTTTATACATAGTCTTTTATTTAATCCTACAAAGGCAATATATATTTGCCTCTTTCCCCAGCCTATACCCTTTGCCACTACTCTATAGCTCCAGCCACCACAAAGCAAGCACATTCTCAGCAGTGAAATACCTGTTCATGATTTTCTAGTTTTTCTTTTTTTACCATAATAATTGCCCTATATACATGCTACAAGTGATAGGCTTGAAGCCTCAATTAGCCTGGTATGCCTCTCTCCATTATCTCATCATAAACATGTGGCATGAATGAGTAACAAGTTATTATTTCATTAAGCCAACCTTATTTAGGGGTCAGTTTGTTACTGAAATGTAAACTACCCACATCTTAACAAATACAACTGCCAAGTAACAAATATTTTTAAATAGAATAAAAAGCACCTTTATATACATGGGGTTTTATTGCAACATTAAAACCAGTTAAGAGTTACTATCCCTGTCCCTGTTCCCCTCCCAAAAGTGCTGTTTAACTGGGTTTTGACATTTGAAACAGGATTGAAATTCCCACTTGTTAAGAATTTGTAAACCACCAAATGAGAATGACAGGCTCAAGAGATGCCATAGAAGGAACTCTGAGCACAAGACTTGCTTCTCATGTACCCTTGTGGCATGATTCACATACAAGCATAATTACTAGAGACAGCATCACCTGTTTAATTATAACTGCTATTTCCACACTTTGCCATAAGGCAAATTATAGGACAAATCTCTTAACAGTGAATTTTATCCCAAATGGAATTCCTTACAGTTTTCTCTTCTTGTGTTATCCCAGTTCTTATTGAGCCATTTGGAATCAAAAGCAAGCTTTGCTTTTCCCTAAGAGCAAAATGCTCACTATGCAATTCACAGGTAGTCGTGGCATAGGGATCTAGATATGGTTCTGGTGAGTCAATAAGAAAAATAATAATAACTAAACAAAAACAAAACAAGCCTACACAGATCAGGCAACCGAGAAACTTTAGCTTCATTGAGATTTATTATCCATAGATGAGCTAGTGGAAAGAGACAATCTCTTCTTGGAGATGAATTTCAAGGGCTATCTTCAAAGAAAATAAATCACAAATAGAAAACACTCTGGAGAAAAACAAGAAATGCATCCTATTGACATAATCACTTCATCAGTGATAATGCTTTACTATCAAGGCAGCTGCATGAAGAAATCCTCATGTCCATCAAAAATTAAAAATTAGAATTAAATGCCAATTAAAACTACTCCTGGTGATACTGAAATACTGCTCAAAATATATTTTAATAAGACTACAGTTTCAAAATATAATTTTAAGTTTGAAAAAGGCTTGGCATTATGGTCCACATTGAAGATGATGCACTAGAAAAAATATTTAAGCATCCAGTGATTTTTTGTCATTTAAAATAAGAGGTTTGTAGCATACACTATTGATAACTAACAAACATTTCCTCCTTCATCTTTTATAAGAAACCTTCAGCTAGATTCCTTTAGCTATGTGATGTTAAGAAATAGTATCTCAAACTTGGAAATAAAACAAAACAATGACTGTCTTTCAAAGTCTAACAGGCCCAACCAAAAGGATCTAATTATTTAGGAAATGTATCTTTGTTGCATTTACAATTTACTTTGTAAAGATAGATATTAACTTGTAGAACATTAATAAGTTGCAAGGAATTTCTATCTGGTAGAAAAGGTAACCCCTAAGGTTATAGCTTTATAGTCCTCAAGGATATGAGTCAGTTTTACCTAAATTGGCAATTGCATTTCAGCATTCTTTCTTTCCTTGACCCTATATATCTGTCACTCTCACTCAACTACTTTTGAACCAGCTTTACTATTTTGATGGCTCCCTCATTAAGGAGTTACATTTGATGTGTATGCACTGTGATATATTCATGATGAGTCATGTTTTTAACCATTTAAAGTCTAGAATTTGATTCGGCCCGAGAAATAAATTTGGATGATTCTTGGACATTTATTATATTCCTGTATCCCTTTGTCAGTAATTATTCTAGGAATAAGCATATGGACCAGTTCTGGTCAATAAAACATTAAAAAAGAGTGCTGGTGACTTCTAGGAAAAAAATAAACTTAAACAAAGATAATGAAGAGATAGCCTCTTTTCCTACCATCCTCTTTGGTTTTGCTTTGGATGATGTTGTCCAAACCTGAGGTAGCCATCTTACAACCATGAGAGGAGACATTACTGAATACACTGAAGATGACAGAACAGACGAATACAAGGAAGATCTGAATCATTGACAAATCACAGAGCTACATAACTGATCCCAAACCACCTGGTTCTGGGATGCCAGTTGAGTAAGCAACATTAAGTCTTTATGATACTAGATATTATTAGATAAATGTTCTGTTACTTGCAGCTAAAAGCATTCCAGACATATAGAAATTAACAGTAAAAAGTGAAATACAGCAATAAAGTCAACCCTTCCTATATGTGGGTTTCACAACCAAGGATTCAACCAATTATGGTTCAAAAATATTTGAAAACAGTTGTGTCTGTAATATATATAGACTTTTTTCCTTGTTATTATTCTGTATACAATACAGTTTAACAATTTCTTACATAACATTTTCACCATGCTTGGCATTATAAGTAATTTATAGATAATTTTAAATACACAGGAAGATGTATGTAGGTTACACGCAAACACTATGTCATTTTATAGAAGTAATTTGTGCATCTGCAGATTTGGGTATCCTCAGGGAGTCCTGGAATAAGTCTCCTAAAGATACTGAGGAATTCTGGCATATTATTTGAGTTCTTAGTTGCTACAATAAAAATAATTTCCAGAAATCCTTGTTTTTAAATTTATTTTATCCCCAGACTACAATTACAGAACCTGGAGGCATATCCAAATTTACTCACTATGGCAATGGACTCGAGTCTAATAGGCATAAGGGTATAATGAGAATAAATAGTTTATTACCCAGAAATTTGCTTGATTCATTTCAAATAGGATATTTTTGAACCATTTATTGAATTAAGAATATTTATTTGGTTCGCTAGCTTTCTATCCTTGATTGTCTTGCTCTACACTGTCAATAGCTACTCTACAACTCTTTTGGTCTGACATGCAGACCTTACAAGCCCTCATTTGCATTATTGCTGTTACAACAAAAGTGCCTTCACTGGGTACTTTATGAACACTGACATTCCATTACTTCAGTTAGTTCAGAGTTTGCAGATGTAAATTATATTGTACTCTCTATAATAAACTTAATTACAGAAGCTTGTGATGACTGTGATTTACTTCTCAAAGATGACAGAATTCTTTGAATTTCCCAGCAATGGACACACATTCTGATTAAACAATGAATATACTCTATATTTTTGAACATTATGAACCTGAAAGTATTTTTATAAAAGTATTAAATAATTTTGATTAATGCTCAAGTGAAATATATACAGAGATAGAAAGGTCTTTGAGAGATCATCCAATGTTACTATTGGTTTGGAGTTGAAGAAACTGAGATTCAAGGGAATTTTATCATTGATCATTTAAAAATGCAAAGTGCTTCCATGTTTTTAAAACCAGTAGAAAAATAAATTAGCTTTAAGATATGCTTAAGGGCTGGGGTTGTAGCTCAGCAGTAGAGTGCTTACCTAGCATGTGCAAGGCCCTGGGTTCGATCCTTAGCCCCACATAAAAATAAATAAATAAAGTAAAGGTATTGTGTCCAACTACAACTAAAATAATTTAAAAAGAGATATGCTTAAGAAGTTTGATGAGAAAGAAGCAAAATAAAAGAAACCTCTAGAGTTTCAATTCTCAGTACAAACCTGAGACACTGTCTGAGAACTCCCAGAGACCTTCAGGATAGATCTGAGTAGCATTGAGAGGAACCAAGAATGTATAGTATGGGAACTACAAAGGTGACATTAATTATTATCTATGGACTATAAAGTGTATGTTATGTATGAAGATATGGCTATTTACTCTAAGTGATACAGGCCCTCATTTGTGTACTACTCAGAAAGCATTAGAACATTGTCACATCAAAATGAGTCCCAAATGCCAAGATCTCATTTGTCAATAGCTAATGTGACACAAATCAGTCTTGTTTTCTCTGTAGCAACATACTCAGGTAGACATAGCAATGATACACACATCACTCTTGATCTCAAGCTCATATTATTCACTTAGTGGCTAAGTTGCAACTACTCACCCTCCCACCACATTAATCCCATCACTATAAACATACACTTTTCTCTTGCATAAGATGGTGAATAATATGAAAATATAAAATTCCAACATATTTTTAAATTACCTTATATTGGACCAGGAGAGATAATCAATGCCCACAGAATGTTAAAATAAAGACATTTAATGATTAAAGAAGTACAAACTAAAGTGACACCCTCAAGTTGGCTTAACTCTTGGCATAGAAGAAATAAACTTAATATACACATATATATGCTTATGTCTGTGTGTGTGTGTAATAAATTTTGAATGTTATCCCATATATTACCTAGAGATGCAAAGAAAAAGAATATCAGCAGTCAACTAGGCCCTTGATACTCAAAGTGCAGTCCCAACAGCACTAATATCACCTGGGAGCTTGTTATCAGACTTACCCTAGATCTGTTAAACCAACATTCATTTTAACAAATCCTCAGGTGATGTACATGAAAATTTGAAAAGTGCCAGTCAGATTGACTTCTTTTATGTATGAAGTCATTGAGATCCAGAGAAAGTAAATGATTTGTCCATCTCTTAGACTTCATATATTTTCATAACAATTTCAGAAGTAAAAGTGACTCCATTTAAAATGAAAAGGAGGTGTTACATTGTGGGAAGATTCCCAAAAATAAAATATTAAGGAGAGTAACTAAAAAATAAATATGAATTAAAAGATTAATTATGTTACTCTTTGTCAGTGGGATTGTTCTTTATTTTCAATTGTTAGTTGAAATATGGTCAATTGTAACCAGGAAGCATCTTAAAATATAACTCTTGCTCCTCAGTCCTACAATTCATTCATCATATAAATGTAGTAAGTTCAAGAGTATCAGACCACAAACTCAGGCATGCCAGATATGGAACTTAATTCTTCAATAATTCAACTTAATCTCTATCTTGAACACATTCCTTCCCAAAACCTTAATCTTAGGTAATTTGGTGTCCCTTCCATTTCTCCTATATTATGTCAAAGTTCTAATGGCTTTTCCAGTATATCAGTAAGTTCAGGAGCAAAGGGACTGACACTCTGCTTCTTATAGGATCTTCAGAAATATCCATCATGCCATTTGGTCCATGATCATTATCCTTGTGGACTTCTCAGTGTCAAGATAAGTCCTTATTACAGCCTTTATAGCACCTTTGTCTATTACTCTTGGGCAGGTTAATTCTGAAACTTAATTTTGTCTTACAAGAGCAACAGTCACAAACTCAAATGTTCCCAAACTCCAGGCAGATAAATGAAGAGTGAAGCAGGCTGTGGCTATATGGAAAATTCAGATCCCATATAGACAACTGCTCCTTAACCCCACTGGCTGGTTTCAGTCCCAGAATGTCAACACTTTGGGCTATTTACTAGCCCATAGGTATCCCCTTCTGGTCTATGTGCTCTTTTAGTGCTAGAAAAGCTCAACTCACTCACCTTCAAACCCTAGTGTAGTGTCTGGTATTCATTTATTTATATCCATTTATTTATTCATTCAACAAATAGAAATTAAGGACCTACAACATTCTAGGCATGAGAAAAATGGTTTTGACCACATTAGAGCTTACATTATTAAATGAGTCAAAATTGGCATTAAATAAACTACAAATAAACAAATAAGGTAATACATCCATTGTGAAAAATGAAGAGCCATCTTATGACAGGGGTAATGAAATCTCTGGGGTGAGCTTATGCAGCTGCTCTTCTAGGAGTTCCAAGGATTCATGTTTTGTTACCTGAATCTATCCTATTCAGGCCATGTTTTGGCATCTCCTAATTTCATTACTGATTTAAAAGATCATAGGAGTGACTCTGGGTCCTAAGAAAACATAGGATAGTAGCATTTTCAAGTATCTCCCTGTCAGTTGGCATAAATTCTTGTCAGCCCAATATGGAAAAATGTGGCCAGAATAATAGTAGAAACTCAGGCAACTACTCTCCATCTCATAGTTTCCTTAAACAGGGTAACTTGATGTTTCTCTAACCAGTGCTAACCCTTCCTTTCATAACACTTTCCATCTATCCCCATTTCCAAGAGAATAAAAAGTTTAGCTCACCTCTGGGTGAGAAATAATAGTGGGAGGATAACAATTCCAGTTATTCATCAAAGTTGAGTAATTATAGGTCTTGATATCATGGAGTTTACTGTATTTATAGCCAATAATTTTCAGTAGTTCTTAGTAGGCCGATGGCTCGCCCTTCACCCATTTAATCATTGCCAATTGTGTCCCAAAAGTATGGTAGAACCAATTTAGAACAAATAGCCACTATTCAACTATGAAATAAAAACCCCAAGGTCATCAGCAGGCTTAAAAGCCAGTGTGCTTTTGATTTGCAACCATAGTATTCCTAGGAATAGCCTTGCAGAATCTCAGGTATGTACTTTTCCTATGACTTAGTGTTTTCATTTGTTTTTGTTTGATGATAAAATAGGACACAGTTTCCATTGCTAAAGCAAGAAGAAAAACTGAATTCTTCCATTTTGTTTCCAGACAGCTTGAAAAATGTTAGACTTGGCTTATCTTCAGCAATTGACATTGCATTTATGTTGTGTAGGCAGAATAAGTAGATTTAGGAAAGGGAGTCAGAGAAAAGGAGTTTTTCTCTCATATAAAATCCTAATATGAACAAGTATCCAGGGATAGCTCCAGACAAAATAATAAATTGAGTAAAGAGTTTTCTTAAGATATTCTCATATCTCCTATAGGCTTCTCTTTCCCTTTCTTACTCTTTTTTCACTTTATGTTTCCCCAAAGACTTGGAGCAAAGCCATGAATCTCATTTCTGGGAATCACAACTAAAATTATTACTAATCACTAAGTATGGGCTGAGTTGGCCACTGTTAGAGGTATTAGAAGTCCTACAAGAGCCTCACAAAAAAGACTCAAAGTTCCACAAGACTCAAAGTCAGGATAATAATAAAAATAATACTCATCATTTCAACAAACATTTTTGTCCACCTAATATATGCTAAGCACTGAACCATGATAATCAAAACAAAGCCCCTGCCTTCATTAAACTTAGATTTTAATAACACAACAGCTTATAAAAACAAATATAATGTAATGTTAGGTAACAATGGATGGGAGATAGGAGCCAATTTACAGTGGCCAAGGAAAGTCTTTTCTGAAAAGAAAATACTTGAGGGGATAAAACAAAGGAATAAGCCATGTGTAATCTGAGTATATGGTGTAAGGAGCATTCGGGAAAGAGATTAGTATAGAAAAAGTCCCTGAGCTGGAAGATGCTTGTATAGGTGAGTACCAGCAAGAAGAAATTATGAACAGAATAAATCAAAGAATGGAAGAAATCAATAGGAAAGATCAGAGACAGGCTGAAACCAAATCACACAGGGCTATGAAGGCCATGGTAAAGACTTTGGATTTGGTTCAAAGTGTGATGGGAAGCCAATGTGGGGTTTTGAATAATGGAGTAACAGGGTCTGATTTTAGGAAAAAAGATCCTTCATACATCTATGTGGAGAATAGACCTTGGGTAAGAGTGCTTGTGGAGATACCTGTTAGGAAGCCACTGTAGCTGTTCAAATAAGAGATGATGGTGGCTTACACTGGAAAGGTTGACATTGATTATAATGTAATCAAAGTTGACATTTATTAAACATGTACTGGCAAAGGGTTTTATGAATATTTTCCTCATAACCACCCATCATCATTAGCCCCTATTTACCAAGGAGGAATCTAAAATTTTTAAAGGGGAAATAACATCTACAAGGTCACATAAGTAATAAATAACAGAACCTGAACTCATACAAATTTATGTAACTCAAGTTTCAGAGCTATTTGGCCCCCAAAGATACTATATGGGAAGTAATTGCTGGTTTGGGGCTTATATTTGAGGTAAAATAATTATGTTTCAGATTAGAAAAGAGTACCATCATATGTTAATCACAAGCAAGGAAGGAAGGAGTAGAAAGGACTAGTGATTAAATTAGGGCCAGGCAATCTTATTTTTGGAAAGGGCTACTTAATAGTGAGAGAAAGCCTCTACAGTAAAAGATTCTTAGAGCCACACAAAGATTTTTGGAGGCTGTTAGAAGCCAAGAAAGGCATTAAGATGAATATAACTGTAAGACTGTACTCCTTCTCTTTTGGCCATGAAACAGGCTTATGCAGCTTGTCATTTTGATTCTCAGAGGATTGGTTTCTGAAGTATCTTAAGTTCTTATGAGAAAAGGAGAAGGTGGGACATATTGGAACACACTTCCTTGATGGGTTGGCCTTGGAAGCCTGAGTGAGAATTGACTTTGGGAGAACCAACAGCTGACAGGGCTATTTCCCACCAAGTGAGAGTTTAATAAACAAAATCACAATTAGTCCCAGCTTGGCTTTAGTGTTTTTGAGAATGACATCCAAGATGGCATAATCGCTGAGGAGAAAATCACAGCCTGGTTTGCAGTTGGAAATTACTAGGTTGGTGGCAGCTGTTTCTCACTGATGGTTGAACTGCTCTGTCATTAGATTTCAGAATAGGGTAACACAAAGGGAAAGGATGATACCATTGGCTTCCTAAGCTGTTGAGCAAATAATAGCTCAAGGAATCTTATTTATGGTCAATCAAGTACGTACTACACATGGTCAGCAGTGTGTTAATTGCCGTATAAACCACGTTGGAGGAGCAGGGAGGGAAAAGTGTGACTTCATCCTTGCCCTCAAGAGGCTTACAATATTACTAACATTCAGGAGAAATTAAAAATACAAAGGTGTGCAATTATCAATGTATTGCTTCTCAGCTTCAAATCCACACTTCTTTGTCTTGGTTTGTGATACTAGAGTTGGTCCCTCTAAACATTTCTCCTTTGCTAACTGAATCAGCATTAGGAGTTGTCAGTGGAAGGCATGGGAGCTTCATGTCCTCTTCCTGATGTGTTTTGTTTTTCTTATTTGTTTCTGCATCACATGGTAGCCAGTGGTATACATATCAGTGAGTTCACCCCTCAGTGAGTTTGGGCAGCAACACCACAGGAGACTCTTCCCAGCCAGTTCCAGTGACATTCTCATAGGAAGCTTCTCAGCAAGTCCCACTGGCAGCCCAAAGGAGAGTTTTCCAGAGTATTTTAGTGGCACTCATGGTCAGCTTCTTGGTGGGTCTCACCAGCACCCTGCAGGGAGCTTCCTACTAAGTATATTTGGTCCCCCAGACCCTGTCTACAGCATCTCCATGAAGTTCTGCACTATGCAGTGTGCCAGTGCCATACCCTCTCTACTGAGGTCTACATCATAGCCTTGGCAAGAGCTGAGGGATACTCTTCCACATGTGTTCCTACCTTAGGTATTCTGCCTCAGCCCTAGAGGTCTCATCTAGCCTCACATTCTTTAGACATTCTTTACCCCCTAGTAGTTAAATCTCAGTTGTTATTTAATAATTCTTTACATTAATTTCTCTTTGTTCTTTGTTAATTACTTGTGACTTTTGACTTTTAATGAAGCCTGGCTGATGGAAAAGTAAGAGAATATAAATGCAAAACTGGGGTATAAATGATAAGAAATGCTTTATGAATTTATAAATGTAGGGTTTGATATGGTATTGAGTCAAGACAGGGCTTTATGGAAGAGCTATAACCTTAACTGCATTCACTCTTACAGAAGAAAAAAACTCTCAATTCAGAGTGCAAACATGTTTGTGTGGGGGAGAGAAATAGAGAGAGACAGACAGAGACATGCAGATAGGACATAGAGAGAGGAAGGGAGAAAAACACAGAGAGACAGGGACGGAGAGAGTAAGACAGGAACAGGGGTAAGGTTGAAGAAATGGGTCTTAAAGTAGTGGGATGTAATTTTAGAAGGCAAAAATAGATTAAAATTAACCAATTACTTAATTCAACAAATGTTAATTGAATACCTGCTACATATCTGGTTCTAAATGTATGTTTACAGAGGTGAACTCAACACTTGAAGGTGTCTATCATTGTGGGGTTTGTGGTCTAGAGGGGGGAAATTGAAGGCAAGAGAAAGACAATAAACAATATACATGATAAACACATTGATACAGTGGAGATTAGTAAATGAAATGAAAAAAAAGCAGTAGAATGGGGAGTGTATTAGTTTTCTCCTGTTTCTACAACAAATTACCTAAACCAGTGGCATAAAAGAACACAAATTAAAATCTCTCAGTTTTGGAGTCTGAATTCCTGAAATCAAGATATGAGAAGGTCAACATTTCTTCTGGAGGATTTAGGGGAGATGTGTTTCCTTGTATTTCCCAGCTTCTGCAGGACACCTGCTTTCCTTTGCTCATGGCCTCTTCATCTTCAAAACTAGTAAAATAGCATCTTCAGATCTGTCTCTTCTTTGAAGTATGTTTCCATGTCAAATCTTCTCTGACTCTGGCCCTTCTGCCTACCACAGAATGGTTGCAATCTTGAACAAGAGGTCATATCAAGTTTCATTTCAAAAGGTAATATTTGAGCAAAAAAAATGTAAGGAAATGATCTAGGAACATATACTTATGGGGAATGTTCTGGAAATAAATAACACAAGTGCAAAGCCTCTAAGGTTCAAGGGTTCCTAGTGTGTTCAAGGAACAAGAAGGCCAGCACAGCTGGCAAAGTGAGTTGGGGAGAGTACCCCACAGAATTCAGGAAGCCAGATCACTGGGGTGAAGGATTGGGGTGGGGACATTGAACAAAAGAGGATAGTGATCTGCCTTACATGTAAAGTCTCATCCTGCCTGCCAAAATTGAGAGTAGACTATAGGAAAACAAAGGAGTAATAATTATAGTAGAATATAGGAAAACAAATCAGTAATAACTTATTGGAATGCTGTGTGGAGAATCTGAGATAGAATTCATCCTCAACAAGAAAGAGGGCCAACATCTACTCACTGTGGACATGGAAGGAACAAAAACAAAGCTGGGGTCCTTTGAGCTGAGTATTTTCTACCCCTGTAATGAATACAGGGTTTCTGAAATGTTAGATTAAGGAAGCATGTTTCATTTTATGGAAAATCATTAAATATTTGAGCAGGGCATGGAAATGTTCATATGTATCTAAAAGTCATCCTTTCATTGAGATGACAATAAGAAAAGCTGTCTCACTGAACTAAAATTTAAATGTATGCATTCCCTAATACCTTTTGCTAATTATTTGGTAAGATCTGAAATGTCTAACATGTGCAGGACTTGTGATAATGGCTTCTTGGCTGTTGCAATTTTATTTTTAATTGCAAACACCTGACAGTTCAGATGGTTCCTTTTCCTCAATCAACCTGATGCTATTTAAATATAGGAGTATGATGCTTGTAGCTAAGAAAGATATTTTTTCATCTGGTTTTAAGCTTATCCCCACAATGTCCCTGCCTCTTATGGGGGGGGCATCACAAATTCTTGCTCCCTCCTTTGCAGCTTTGCAAACCTAAGGATTGACTTTATCAAGCACTCAAGATGATCAGTCCTGTGGAAGCAAATACTGGCCAGTATACCCAACTGCTAATTAATTGACTTGAATTGTGAGGTTCCTGATAGTTTTCTAAAGGGAAAATTTACTCCTGACAATAACCACTTGAAAGGCTAAATACAGATCATAAATGATCATATTAATAAAAGTTTAAAATTTTATAATGTTTCTACATAACAGGCAGTGATATAAGCACAAGCTAATTCATTTGCTCAAAAAATAATTACTGGGCACCTGCTTTAGGCCAGATATTGTCCTAGGCTCTTGGAAGACATCAGTTTAAGAAAAGTGTCTTGATTTTTGTATTTTGAAAGTAAATGCAACATAATTACCTAATGGATTTAATGTGAAGAGTAATTAAATAAAGGTAAGGGATGAAGTCTTGGAGAAGGAGTAAGAAATTCTCCATGAAGAGGATAATCCTGTCAGAGGCAATGTCATGGGCTCCCTTGGTTGTCTCTAAACTTTCAAAGTCCATTATACCCAACACCCTTGAGTTAGTGATACCCAGAATGAAAGAAGATACAGTGGAGTTCCCTGTGCATGGGCAAGGGTCACCAATACTCACTGCTCTCCCTCCATTCCTTTTAATCTCCTGTTGATTAACATGGTCACCCAAGAGAATTTGATGGACATTTTTGAACTTTTCTCTGAAGCTTCCTCTCTAGAGACACTGATCTCTTGCATCCTATGAAATAGGTTAAAAAATGGGTAGTAATGACTACTATTACTCATTTTTTCTGAAAAAAAAACATTCTTTTATTTACGAGTATATAGTGAGTAATGTCATGAAAATTAATAAAAATTCATAACAGATAGATTTTATTAAGTCATGTATATGCTCTTTTGTGTGTATTGTGTATATTTATTATTGCTTATTATTGCTCACTATCATTACTTATGAAAAAAACCCATAGTCAAATGACAGTTCAGTCTATGAGGATGTAAATAGACATACTAGGAAAGAGGTGCAATCACCATTGTAAAGAGTTAATTAAAATTCTGGGGCTGGGGTTGTAGCTCAGTGGTAGAGCACTTGCCTAGTACATGTGAGGCACTGGGTTCAATCCTCAGCACCACATAAAAATAAATAAATTAAATAAAGGTATAAAAAATTCTATGAATAGTTGACATTCCTTAACCTGGTATATTCAGTCCAGATTTCTGTCATTTCAAAAATATTTCTATGAGCTTCACCCATGCCATTAATCTGATCTAAAGGTGAGCATGCATCTTGCTCACAACCACTCAACAGCAATAAGACAAATTTCATATTGGCTCTTAGATATCAATAGACACCTCTTTCTGCACCCACTCCTCTCCCCAAAGTCTGTTTACATATTGAAAAAAAAAATGACACACACACACACACACACATATGTGTGTGTATATACATATTATTTATTTATTTATTTAATTCTAAGATTGCTTTTGAGAGCATTATATTTGGCTACCCATGCTTAGAGCTTCTGAGAATGTTTATGCCAGGAAGAGTTAATTAAATACAATGCATCCTGGGGCTCAAGAACTGAAAGCCTAATGAGAGCCAATGTTTCATAAGAGACTACTTAAATTGAAACAGTGGCAGAATTACCTAGAAGCTTCTGATGCACCTTCAAGCTTGATATGTTCCTCATTTCATTTTTGTTTTGGTCTGATACAACACACAATCCATTGCAGCATACAATTCTGCATTTGTGGATGCCAGAATCTCCTCAATTCACTTCAGGAAGTCAATTTGAGATGAGATTTATTTCAATGGCATTTTAGATGTTGTTGTGTCTAATAATGATAATGACAGTATATGGAAGCTGGCATAATAGATGAGCACAAGCTGCTGGGGGAAAAAGAGGCCCCAAATTTTATAAGAAAATATCCATTATCCTTCACCAGCAGCAGATAAAGTTGAAATTTATTCCTACTGGTGGCTTGCAGCCCAAAACACTCGGCCATTTCCAAGGCGCACAGATTACAGTACTCTGGAAATCACCCAATTCGGAAGGGTGCAGGCATGCTTTTGTTTTCTGGTTAGAAAGTCAGAGTTACATATCTGCCTCAAGTTTTCCAATTGTGTCAATCTCTCTGGGATCAACTAGAGTTTCAGCAGGCAGCACTGAAAACAGGCGAGTGAAGGTTAGCAGGCACTTTAGAGGAGAAAGCAACAGTGATATTGTATTTGCAAGTGTGTATGTATCTCCTATAGCATTGTATCATTTATACATCCCACCATCTGTCTCCTTTGTCAAATGAGATAGTCACCAGATTCTCCTTCCCCAGGATGGAGATATGATAAAAAAACTGATGACAAAGCTAGAGGCAGGCACCCTGTAATGACTCAAATGTCCCTGAGACAGTGTAAGAGAAGCCCCACCTGCATTTTGGCAGATCCCATTTGGGTTTCTGCTCAAAACACAGTTTTCAATCTCCTAGTCTACCAGTCCAATTTATTTAATAAGGAAGTGCAACTTAATTAAAGCAATGTGTCCTCCTAACACCATTCAATTTTACTGTAATTTCCTTTTTCAGTGTTAGGCTGTGGCAGTCAGCTAAGTATGTAGAAGATTAGCATTACCATATTTAGATTTATGCAAATAAATATACACTATAGAGATATGATATATTAGAATGCCATCATTGGATACCAAGTGTGGTTCTTCTCTATTTGCAAATTACAAAGTAGCACTTTGCTACCTTTTCAAAACATTGATACTCTTCATTCTTAACTTTTAAATCACAAATATAACACAAATCATTAGCCATAACAGTTTAAGAAAAATATCATAAAGCAGATCATTTGTGAATCTATTAATAAACTCAATCATATATAAAATATTTAAGAGAAGGGGAAAATAGCTTTCTCAAAGATTTAAAATGCTTTCCCCAGTTACCTCTACCCTATTAATAGGCCCATGCCTGAATTGAAATTTAATCTGAACTCTATATATGCCAGGGACAGATAAAATATTCCAGCACTTCTCAGATTTTAATATACATAAAAATCACCTAGAGATTTTGTTAAGATGAAAATTCCAATTCAGCAGATCAGGGATGGGGTCTGAAATTCTGCCTTTCTAACAAGCTCTGGATGATGCTACTGGTCTCTGGATCCCAGGTAGAAGACCCCCATCCATATTAGAAGGCTCCATCCATGATTGAGCTTCTTACTGGAAATTTGCTCAATCTTTTGACTCATGTACAATGTTTTGGTTGTTTTTGTAGGAGCCTTGTATGGGTTCGACCAAGTGCCCTAAAGGGCTCAAGGAATCATACCTATGGGCTGGTATTGATGTCCTAGTTGCAGTAAGGTAGTGTGGCAAGCATATTTCTCCAAAGAACCAGTGTGATATTTCTTTCATAAAATTGCACAAGATTAATGCTAATTTGCTGATTCAGATAAGTTTTTAACTCATCAGCTACTTGGTACAATAAGTAGCTCTTAACCACCTACCACTAGTCTGTCACTGATTTGGGGGCAATACTACTTTCAGTTTACAGTTCCCAAGGATGGCAGAGTGGGCCTTTGCCGCAGTCTGGCTGGGCACAAAATCACAAGCCACTCACAGCTTTGTAGATTCAAACAGCAATTCTTTATTCCCGAACTCACACCGGCACTCTACAATCACGTTCTGGGGAAATCCACGTTCTCTGCCAAGTTCCACGTTCTGGATCCCAAATACTCTCTGAATCCCAAGAGAACTCAACTGGAACTCCAGGAGTGGGCAAGCCTGAGGCAGCAGGATACGCCCTATTCCCAGCAGGGTACACCTTAAACCTGGAATCGCCCTAAACCCAAGGAGAGCCCTAAACCCTGATCCGCCCTAAACCCGGATCTGCCCTGGTCCTTGAGCAAGGTCACCTTACATGCAATGTCACTGCAAATGACCTGGGTCCAATATGGAGAGTCCTTCCTCTAAGCAACAATGGGTAGGCTGACAAAGAAATTGCCATGTGTCATTCCTACTTGGCAATGGCTCTCAGCAGGCTTTAGGAATTCATTACCCTATGTGTCCTCCTGCTGGTATCCAGGGCAATCCCCCAGTCACTCTCTGTCACAGCCTTCAAAGACCCATGTATTCAGGGTACTCAAAAGGAGGTCTTGCCTATGTTCTGAGGGCTTTTGAAACTATTGCTCTACAATACCAGCATTAAATACATATCCTTTCTTGCCTCTGATTAATGTGGTAACACTGTGCTCTCCCAGGTCAGCCTCAAGACATGGGAGAGGAAGAATGGGTACACCTCATACAAATGGGATGGCTCTTCTTTCCCAGTCCATGAGTCCATCACCTATCCTCCACTCTTAACCCTGATGGTAGTGATATATACATAGTAAACAGTAAGAAATTGTGTCCTAGGATTTCAGTGATGACGGCTCAAAGAGTTCAAGAGAAGACATGGTTAGTTGATGTTATACCTTGCGCTATAAAATTCTGAGTGATAAATTTAATTTGGCCAGAAAATCACTTATTCACATGTTCCTGAATACACTGAAAAAGACATTGCATTTTTGATAATCAACAAAGCACAGTTACAATATCTAAGAGTCACAGAAAGCAGGATGGATGATGCAGTGTTAATATATAATGATATCACCAATATTATATAAATGACATTAGGGAACTGTGAGGGCAAGAAAATATGTAATATTTTAATACATTTTCCTAGTTTGATTTGTTTGGAATATTTAAATCACAAATAGATAATAAATGTCTTTTTCTCTTTTAGCAATTTCATGCTTTTATTAGTGCATTATAGTTAAACATCATAGTGGTGTCCATTTTGACATAATTGTACATGCATAGAATGTAATTCACTCTACTTCAGTCCCCGGTACTTTTCCCTTCCTCCTCCCTCCCCCTGTTTCCTTTCCTCTACTCTACTAGTCTTATTGTTTTATAAAATTGGTGTTTTATACATATATATAGATAAAATTCACTATGGTATATTCATATATGTACATAGCAAAATTTGTTCATATTGTCATCAAGGGCATTAACAAACAGAGAAATTTGTTTGTTCCTTAATACCCCAAAAATGGATCTCTGGGAATTACATTTATCAGGGAATGATTTCATCTGCTGTCTTTCATTAAAAGAAGTGGAAGCCATTTACATTCTCAAAAGTGTGAAATTGAATCGCAAATTTCAAAAACAATTTCTTTTTTTAAATATTTATTTTTTAGGTGTAGTTGGACACAATGCCTTTAATTTATTTATTTATTTATTTATTTATTTATTTATTTTTATGTGGTGCTGAGGCTTGAACCCAGGGCCTCACACATGCTAGGTGAGCTCTCTACCGCTGAGCTACCACCCCAGCCCCCCAAAACAATTTCTTTATCTGAAACTTTATGAAAATAAGCTAGCATTTTTCAGTTCATCTTCCTTAACTACTATTGATAGTATGAATTAGGAGCTTTTAATAGAAGCCATTCAACTGCGTGCAATATAATATTAAAAGTGAAATAATGATGTTTATTTATAAAAAATCTATATAACAGTTCTATCCACATTCAAAAGGAACTTCTTTCTGTTATGAAACTAAAATTAAATTAAATAGCAAAATCAGAAGATTCAAGGCTGAATTCTGCATTGTACCTCACAACATAAAAATCTGACACTTTATGTTTTTGCAAAGTTAAGGTATCCAGATCCAAGGCAAAGGAAACATTAAAGAAAGCACTTAATAATAAATAATAACTATTTTCAATTTTCATTTTTCATGCATGGGGTAAAATACAAACTCATTAGTACAACTGTGTTTATCATGTTATCTGCTTACCTCATATTTCAGTACAAACAAAAAAAAATGCTAGCAATTGATTATCCATACACCTGCCCTACTTCACTGATTTATCTACTTAGTCTGTATCTGTACTTGAATTTATGACTCATACAATAACTATTCAACAAATGGTGGTTGAGCTGAATGCATTGAGAACACTGTTCATGCTATGGTTTATTCATTGAATTTTTCTTTTGATTTCTGATACCTTAGTCCATAAATAGAGCAATAGCAAAACATTAGGCACAAAGCAAGCACTCAATAAAGGCTTGTACAATAGAATTACAAGTTTTAGTATAGAATGACAAAATACTTTTGGATCTAGAGGTAGCACTAGAACAGAATGCTAATTATCAGAAGACCAATAAAAATTAGTCAATTTATCCATATGAGTAAATAAAAATAAGTAAAACTCCATTAAAAGACCCAGTATTTCTCATTTTAAAATTTTTTTAATTCTAATTTGTTATATATGACAACAGGTGCATTACAATTCATATTACACATAAAGCACATATATTTTTCATATCTCTGGTTGTATACAAAGTAGAGTCACATCTTTCATGTCTTCATACATGTACTTAGGGTAATGATGACCATCGCATCCACCGTCTTTCCTACCTCTATGCCCCCTCCCTTCCCCTCCCTCCCCTTTTCCCCTTTGCCCTATCTAGAGTTTATTTAATCCTCCCATCTCAACCCCTCACCCCACAGCATATTATGAATCAGCATTCTTAAATCAGAGCATTTGGTTTTGGGGGATTGGCTAACTTCACTTAGCATTATATTCACCAGTTCCATCCATTCACCTGCAAATGCCATGATTTTATTCTCTTTTAATGCTGAATAATAATCCATTGTGTATATATACCACATTTTCTTTATCCCATTCATCTACTGAAGGGCATCTAGGTTGGTTCCACAGTTTAGCTATTGTGAATTGTGCTGCTATAAACATTGATGTGGCTGTGGATCCCTGTAGTATGCTGTTTTTAAGTCCTTTGGGTATAGACCGAGGAGAAGGATAGCTGGGTAAAAGGGTTGCTCCATTCCCAGTTTTCCAAGGATTCTTCATACTGCTTTCCATATTGGCTGCACCAATTTGCAGTCCCACCAGCAATGTATGAGTGTGCCTTTTCCCCCCACATCCTAGCCAACACTTATTGTTTGTATTCTTAATATCTGCCAATCTAACTGGAGTGAGATGATATCTTAGAGTAGTTTTGATTTGCATTTCTCTAATTGCTAGAGATGTCAAACATTTTTTCATATATTTGTACATCTTCTTCTGAGAAGAAGTTAGTTGGCACATTGATTGATTGGGTTATTTGTTTTTTAGTGCTTAGCTTTTTGAGTTCTTTATATATTCTAGAGATTAGAGCTCTATCTGACATGCATCTGATAAGAATTTATTCACAATTAGTAGGCTGTCTATTCACCTCACTGATTGTTTCTTTTTCTGAGAAGAAGCTTTTTAGTTTGAATCCATCCCATTTATTCATTCTTGATATTAATTCTTGTGCTATAGGAGTCTTATTAAGGAACTTGGAGCCTAATCCCACATGATGGAGATTAGAACCTACTTTTTCTTCTAATAGACACAGTGTCTCTGGTTTAATTCCTAGGTCCTTGATCCACTTTGAGTTGAGTTTTGTGCATCTTGAGAGATAGGGGTTTAGTTTCATTTTATTGCATAAGGATTTCCAATTTTCTCAGCACCATTTGTTGAAAAGGCTCTTTTTTCCAATGTACGTTTTGGTGACTTTTTCAAATATAAGAAAACTGTAATTATGTGGGTTAGTCTCTGTGTCCTCTATTCTGTACCCTTGGTCTACCAACCTATTTGGGTGCCAATATCATTCTGTTTTTGTTACTATTACTTGTAGTGTAGTTTAAGGTCTTGTTTAGTGATGCCACCTGCTTCACTCTTCTTGCTAAGAATTGCTTTAGCTATTCTGGGCCTCTTATTTTTCCAGATGAATTTCATGACTGCTTTTTCTATTTCTATGAGGAATGTCATTGGGATTTTTATTGGAATTGCATTAAATCTGTATAGTGCTTTTGGTAGTATGGTCATTTGGACAATATTAATTCTGCCTATCCAAGAACGAGGTAGATCATTCCATCTTCTGAGGTCTTTTTTGATTTCTTTCTTTAGGGTTCTGTAGTTTTCATTGTAGAGGCCTTTCACCTCTTTCATTAAGTTGATTCCCAAGTATTTTTTTATGCTATTGTAAATGGAGTGGTTTTCCTTTCAGAGATTTGTCACTGATACATAGAAATGCCTTTGATTTATGGGTGTTGATTTTGTATCCTGCTACTTTGCTGAATTCATTTATTAGTCTAGAAGTTTTCAGGTGGAATTTTTTGGGTCTTCTAGGTGTAGAATCATATCATCAGCAAATTGTGCCAATTTGAGTTCTTCTTTTCCTGTATATCCCTTTAATTTCTTTTGTCTGTCTAATTGCTCTGGCCAGTGTTTCAAGAACTATGTTAAATAGAAGTGATGAAAGAGGGCATCCCTGTAGTGTTCCAGTTTTTAGAGGGAACGCTTTCAATTTTTCTCCATTAGGAATGATGTTGGCCTGGGACTTAGCATAGATAGCTTTTACGATGTTGAGATATGTTCTTATTATCTCTAGTTTTTCTAATGTTTTGAACATGAAGTTGTGCTGTATTTTGTCAAATGTCTTTTCTGCATCTATTGAGATGATCATATGGTTCTTATCTTCAAGTCTATTGATGTGATGAATTACATTTATTGATTTCCAAATGTTGAACCAACCTTGCATCCCTGGGATGAACCCCACTTGATCATGGTGCACTATCTTTTTGATATGTTTTTGTATCTGATTTGCTAGAATTTTATTGAGAATTTTTGCATCTATGTTCATTAGAGATATTTGTCTGAAGTTTTCTTTTTGGATGTGTCTTTGCCTGGTTTTGGAATCAGGCTATAGAATGAGTTTGGAAGTGTTCCTTCTTTTTCTATTTCCTGAAATAAATTGAAGAGTATTGGTATTATTTCTTTTTTACAGGTCTTGTAAAACATGGCTATGTATCCAGTCAATCCTGGGTTTTTGTTTTTGTTTTTTTTTTTGGGGGGGGGGGTGGTGGCTTCTGATGGCATCTTCTATTTAATTGCATAAAATTTATCTGTTTAAATTGTGTATATCATCTTCATTCAATTTGGGCAAATCATATGACTCTAGAAATTTGCCAATGCCTTCAATATTTTCTATTTTATTAGAGTACAAGTTTTTAAAATAATTTCTAGTTATCTTCTGTATTTCTGTAATGTCTGTTTTGATATTTCCTTTTTTCATCAAGTATGTTAGTAATTTGAGTTTTCATTCTCCTTTTTGTTAGCATAGCTAAGGGTCTGTCAATTTTATTTATTTTTTCAAAAAACCAATTTTTTGTTTTGTCAATTTTTTCAATTGTTTCTTTTGTTTCAATTTCATTGATTTCAGCTCCTATTTTAATCATTTCCTGTATTCTACTGCTTTTGGTGTAGATTTGTTCTTCTTTTTCTAGGGTTTTGAGATGTAATGTCAAGTCATTTATTTGTTGACTTTTTCTTCTTTTAAGGAGAGAACTGCATGCAATGAACTTTCTTCTTAGAACTGCCTCCATAATATCCCAAAGATTTTAATATGTTGTATCTGTGTTCTCATTCACCTCTAAAAATTTTTCAATCTCCTCCTTGATGTCTTCTGCAATCCACTGTTCATTCAGTAGCATATTATTTAGTCTACAGGTTTGGAGTAGCTTCTATTTTTTATTTTATCATTGATTTGTAATTTCATTCCATTATGATCTGAGAGAATGCAGGGTAGTATCTCTACTTTTTTATATTTGCTAAGAGTTGCTTTGTGATATAATATATGGTCTATTTTAGAGAAGGATCCATGTGCTGCTGAAAAGAAAGTGTATTTGCTTGTTGAAGGATGAAATATCCTATATATGTCAGTTAAGTCTAAGTTATTGATTGTATTATTGAGTTCTATAATTTCTTTCTTCAACTTTTGTTTGGAAGATCTATCCAGTGGTGAAAGAGTTGTGTTAAAGGCACCAAAAATTATTGTGCTGTGGTCTATTTGACTCTTGAACTTGAGCAGAGTTTGTTTGATGAATGTAGATGCTCCATTATTTGGGGCATATATATTTATAATTGCTATGTCTTGTTGGTGTGTGATTCCCTTGAGCAGTATGTAGTGTCCTTCTTTATCTCTTTTGACTAACGTTAGCTTGAAGTCTACTTTATTTGATATGAGAATGGAAACCCCTGCTTGCTTCTGCAGTCCATGTGAGTGGTATGATTTTTCCCAACCTTTTACCTTCAGTTGGTGGATGTCTTTTCCTATGTGATTAGTCTCTTGGAGGCAGCATACTGTTGGGTCTTTTTTAAAAATCCAATCCACTAGTCTATGTCTTTTTATTGGTGATTTTATGCCTCTAACATTCAGGGTTATTACTGAGACATGATTTGTATTCCCAACCATTTTTGTTTATTTTTGATGTTTAACTTGACTTGGTTTCTCCTCTGATTAGTTTTTTCTTTAGTGTAATACCTCCCTCTGCTGATTTTCATCATCGTTTCATCATTTTATTTACTCATCATCATGAGTAAATAAAAATAAGTAAAAATTCATTGAAACAGTTTTTTTAAAGTCTACTCCAAATAATTCTGTAATCTAAAAGAGCACATTGTCCTTCTCCTATGAGAGAAACACCAAAGTGACACTTTTGTAAACCCCCCTCAATTCCTATTACAAGTACCCCTTTCTCACATTTTAATGTAACAACATAATTATATTGGGACAAATACTTCACTTTTTGAAAACCTAATTTTTGTCTTGTCCCAGTTTATTAATTTTCTCCTATCATATGTATACTTTGCCTCAAATCTTTTTCTGAAATGAGGTAAGATGTAAATATACACATTCCTACCTAAGATTCTTCAAATAAGAGAAGATACAAGCTATGCCATGATCCTAAGCAACTTAACTAAGATCACCACCATTTCATGTAAGCAATTTCTGTAAGGTTTTATTTTTGTAAATATATTTCTAATGAAGAATTTTAAATCATTTTCTGGTTTTTACTTTGGTACATGGAAAACACAAAGTTATTATCTCATCTAAGTTTACTATAATGAAGCATAAACAAAATCAAACAAAATCATAAACTAAAAATTGAACCAAACCATAGAAAAAGAGTCTACAACTGAAATCTAGTATTTGTCCAAGTTTAAAGTATGCACTATATATCTTTCAAAATCAAATTCCTGATAGTTGATAAGCTCCACCAGTGGTAGAAAATTTCCCAAAAAGAGAAGGAAATTAAAAACTAATTTTGGCCTCAGAATGGAATTAAAAAGGACTATAAGAGAGAATAAAAATATACAAATGAATTCAATCATTCCTTTAACAAATATGGTGGAGCAACTCTGTGTTGTTCAAGGTACTAGTAACACAAGGAATACATCAGTTTTAGTCCTTGTCCTCACAGAGCCCATATGGTGGTGAGTGAAACACTAATAGACAATTAAAAACTAAACAAATATAATAAGGGTTAGCTCAGTCTGTACAGAAATTAAGGTAAAGAGAATCATTGAGCAGAGGAAACTATTTCAAGCAGGGTAGTCGGGTAATGCTCTAGTAAAAGGGAAATTTTAAGCTGAGAACTGAATCAAGTGAAGGAGTAAGCAATGTAGGGATCTGAAGGAAAACATTCAAGGAAGAGAGTGCAGCAAGAGCAAAGGCCCTGAGGCATGAGAGAGAGCCAAGAATGTTCCAGTGTGGTTCAAACAGAGTAAACAAGGAAAAAAGAAGCTAGAGATGAGGTCAGAGACACCAAAGGAGCTATGTCATACAGGAATGTGGCAGTTTTGTTGTTGCTTATAATGGCCACAAATTCTTTCACATTCCTACCCTCAAGAAGTGAATTCTACATTCCCTCTCCTTGGATCTGATAAGCTTTTGGTTTCTTCATTCAATATAGTATTGTGAAAGTGACAATAGATGCTTTTGGAGTCAAAGTAATAAAAAGCCCCTTAAGCCAATGTCTGGTTTCTTGGGTGCTCACTCTGAGGAATACCAGATACATAGAGGAAGTCCAACGATATTGAGACTGTCATGATTGAGAGGCCACATACTGGTGTTCCAGTCAAAAGTCCCAGTTGAATCTGGCCATTCAGCCACCCTGCCAAGGAGTCAGACATGTGAATAAAATTGTCTTGGATGTTTTAGATCAACCAGTGGAGTCCTGCTGAGTGACCTCAACTGACTTAATGATGAACAGAACCAATCAGCCACGACTGCCTAGTTCCTAAGTTATCTTAAAATAATTGTTCTTAGAGCCACTGAATTATGAAGTGATTTACTATACATTCACAGTTGCTGGATTTGGGCTACAGTAAAAATTTGTTTCCAGGGCTGGGGTTATGGCTAAGTGGTAGAGCACTTGCTTAGCAAGTGTGAAGCATTGGGTTCAATTTTCAGCACCACATATAAATAAATGAATAAAATAAAGGTCCACCAACATCTTAATTTTTTTTAATTTGTTTCCAATCTATGTTGACAAGGCATTGAAGAGTTCTGAGTAAAACAAACTAATAATAATGATATTTGACTCTCAGTTTTGAAAAGCCATTCTGGCTGATGTGTAGAAAAGCAACTATAAGTTTGTAAGTATGGATTCAGAAACAGCATTATGAGGCTTCTGCAGAGTCCTGAAAAGAGAGGACATGAGCTTGAACTAGAGAGGAAGCAGCAGTGTGAGAAGTAGATAAATATAGATTATATCTGGGAAGTATATCTCTCAGGATGTGTTGATGGATTATGTGTGGAGTATGAGAAAAAGAACAAGTTAAGGGTAGCATTAAGCTTTGGGTCAGAGTAACTTGGAGAAATGGTATATTTTGTATAATAAGAAAGAATACAGGAGGAGCAGGATTAGGATGAAGAACAGTTCCTAAATTAAGTTTTTGACACATTAAGAATTTTAATGTCCATATTAATTGTGTAGAATTCAGTTTAAGAGTGTGAAGTTATAGGGGAGAGGTGGTGATATAAACTTATATGTGTGAATCTGGAGTTCAAGGGGATGATAGAAGCTGCAGATATAATCCAGGAATCATCAGCATATAGATGCTTCTAAAGTCATGAGAATGGATAAGATCACCAAGAGAGATCATCTACATATAGAGAAGTAAGACCAAAGTATGCACTGAGGTACACTCAAATATTATAAAAGTCAGGAGATGCTAGGAAAACTAAATATCCATATATTATAAAGAATTAATTCAGGTTATATCATATATAAAAATTAATGCAAAATGGATCAAAACACTAAATTTAAAATGTAAAACCATAAAATTCTTAGAGGAAAACATGGGGATGATCTTCTCAGCATGGGATTTGAAAAAGATTTCTCAGATATGAAACCAAAAGCATGAGCATCAAAAGAAAATAATTTTTATTGAAATTTAAAAAAAAATCTTTAGTGCATCATAAAGACTATCAAGTAAGGAAAGACACCCCACAGAATGGAGGAAAATATTTTCAAATTATGTATGTGATAAGGACTTGTTTTAATCAAGTTTTTCATCCCTATGACCCAAAGACCTGACAAGAACAATTATAGGAGGAAACGTTTATCTGGGGCTCATGATTTTAGAGGTCTCATTCCATACACGGCCAACTCCATAACTCAGGGCCGGAGGTGAGGCAGAACACCATGGCAGAGGAAAACATATCAACACATGGCAATTAGAAAGCAGGGAGAGCTCTGCTCACTGGGGATAAAATATAAACCCAAAATGCCCAGAACCCCAGCAACCTAACTCCTTCAGCCACATTATGCCTGTACACACTTACCACCCCATGAGATTAAGGCTGTCATAACCAAATCATTTTACCATTAAACTTTCTTGCACTGTCTCACACATGAGCTTTACACCTCATATCTAAATCATAGTGGGGACTTAGTAACAAATAACAAACAACCCAATTTAAAAGATGAACAAAGGACTTTAATAGACATTCCCCAAATGAAATGTCACCTTATAGTCATTATGATGGCTACATCAAATAAAAGGAAAGTAACAAATATTGGTAAGAATGTAAAGACACTGGCACTCTCATGCACTCCTGGTGGAAATTAAAATATGGTAGCCACTGTGGGAAACAGTTTGATAATTCCTAAAAGGGTTAAACTGAGAGTTACTACTATCCAGCAATTCAATTCTTAGGTATATATTCAAATGAATTGAAAGCAGGAATTCAAAGAGATACTTGTACAGAAATATTCATAGCAGCATTTTTTATAGTGGCCAAGGGTAGGGAAAAAAACAAATATTCTGACATGTACTATACATGGATGAACACTCAAGACATTATGGTAAGTGAAATAGCCAGACACAAAAGGGCACATATTGCATGATTTATGTAAATTACCAAGAGTAGTCAAATTCATAGAGACAGTGAAGAGAATTATGGTTGCCAGGGACTGGGGTAGGAGAAAATGAAGAGGTAGTGTTTAATGGGTACAGTTTCAATTTGAGGTGATGAAATTGTTCAGGAAAATGATGGTGGTAATTGCTGCACAGCACTGTAAGTATACTTAATGCCACTGAATTGTACATTTAAAATGGTTAAGACAGAAAATTTTATGTGTATGTATATTTTACAATGATTTTTAAGGCAGGAATTAGAGATGAGACAGCAAATGAGACTTAGAGGGAACATCTAGGAAAGTAGGACAAAATCCAGAGGGGTGTATGGTGCCCATAAAACAAGAAGAGAATGAGCACAGTTTGAAATGCTGCTGAAATGGCGGATGACAGCTGAGAACTGGCCATTGCATTCAGCAATATGGAGGAGCTGGGTCCTTGAAAAGAGGAGTTTCAGTAGCACAGTGGGGACTAAACACTTACCCCAGACTAAAATGGGTTAAGAGGAGAATATGAGCTAATCTTTCAGGAAGTTTTGCTGTTAAAGAGTAATAGAGAAATGGAAAAGAAGGAATGACAGCTGTAGGGAAGGCCTTTTGATACTATGCTGTTTGTCACTAGAATGTAAATCTCAGATAAACCAAGAGATGTGATTTTATGTCAAATAGAAACCTATTCTCCATAACAAATAAAAGGCTGACAGTGCACACTAGAAAGCAAATGAAACACTGAAATAACTAGAAAGAATTGTGAATTGATTCTTCCAATTAACAACAGAATTCAGCCCTTTCCTAAAAGATGGGCCCATTTCCACATCCACATTTAAACAGACAAGTGGAAAATGTGGAAATGACTCAGGGAAAATCATGAATATAAGAAGCTCTGATAAGCTAGAAATGGAGAAGAAAATGGAGAAAGAAAGAAGAGAAAAATTAAGAAAATTAATAACAGGCCATATGGCTTTCTCTTGGTGAATTTGTGAAAATTCTTTACTAAATATTCAGTGTAATGATAAAACTTTAGTAAACTGATATAAATAAGAAAATATTCTTGAGAAAACCCAAACAGAGCATATTTTATATTGCATACATATTACAGCATGAAATCTCAAAAATTGCAATGAGTTTCTACTAACAAAATCTCTTTACTATTGCTTAACAAACCAGACAAGTATATTTAATATTGTTCTGGAATTTCTGGTCAATACAATAAGACATTAAACCAAAATAAGAGGTAAGACAATTGGCAGGTAGAAGACAGAATTTTTATTATTTGCAGATATTAGGATTGCATATCTAGTTAAGGCAAGCAAATCAATAGGAAAACTATTAGAATTAATAAGCACATTCAAAAAAGTGACTAGCTGCAGGGTAATTATCAAGAAATCAATACTTTAGGTAATAAGCAGCTAGAAATATAATGAAAACATAATATCATGCCCTAAAAACTACCCTAGAAATAACTTATAACAAGAAATGTTTGGGGATATATATATATCCCTCCATCCTTATTAATAGGAATAAAAGAAGACTTGAATATCTGGCTGAGCAGATTTAATCTTGTAAAAATGTCCATTCTTCCTTAATGAGAGGTAAGGCAATCCCAATTATAATCTCATGAGGATTGATCCTAACTTAATGATATATTTGTGAAGTTCATATGAAAGCATAAGCAGGCAAAAGATAACCCAAAAAAACTGTTTAAGAGAAATGAGAGTGAGCTTTCTCTGCCAGCCATTAAAAGTAATTATAAATCTTAAATAATTGAAATAATGAGACATTGGTGAATATTTACAGAGAGAAACATAACAGAGGAAATAATATAGGAACAAACCTTGGAATGCATAAATATTCACCATATTATCAAGTAGATAAAGAAAATATTTGAGAAAGGATAGATTTTTCATAAGGAGAGTAGAGATTGACAGCTATATAAAGAAATTATAATAAACTATCACCAAAATAAATTTCTAATGGATTAAAAAGTTTATAATATATGGGACAGGAAAGATGATGGAACATGATGAACATTATTACCCTAGGTACATGTATGACTGCACGAATGGTGTGACACTACATCGTGTACAATCAGAGAAATGAAAAGTTGTGCTACAATTGTGTACAATGAATCAAAATGCATTCTGCTGTCATATATACCTAAATTTATTTTTAAAAAGTTAAACATAAACCGTTTGAAAATTAGAATAGGTATCTGATTGTTTTTTATTTTAAAGGGTTTTTAAGTTTAAAAGAAATTTTAAATGACAAAGAAAAAGATACAGACAATATAAAAATTAAATTGACAAAATGACTGAGAAGATTTGCAACAAATATGACAGACTAAAGTTAATATCCATGTTTTTTTTTTGTTGATAACTTAGATGATTTATTTACTTTTGTATGGAAAAAGGCAAAAAGAACATCTTCTCATAAACTGCACACATTCTATAAATTCAATCAGTATTTGAGCTGATAGTCTCCCTCTGTTATGTGAGATTCATAACATGTAAAACTTTCTTTTGTTCAGAGATGAGTTATCTGTTGCTAAAAACCAAGATAAAATTCTCATGGAAGACCTATTAATAGGTAATTTTTCCAGTCTTCTACTCGTAATTCTTTATTATGTTCTAGAACTTTTCTCAGAAAGCAATGAGGGGGAAAATTCCATACCTCTATTTTGAGGAAAAAGTGTCAATCCACAGCCACATTCTAAATATACATATTATCCACCAAAAAGCAAACAAACAAAATACTACAGCAATATGGTTTCTATACATTCCCAGAAAGTGTTGTTAGTTCTAAATATTATACTTAGAAGACACAACAATATACCTAAGAAATGAACAAAATGTTTGTGGTTAAATGACAGAAATACTTTGCTTCCAAAGCTCATATTTGAGGGCCAGCATTGGTAAAAAATGAAATTCTCACTGGAATATAGTGAAATAAGGGAAACAATGATAATGTTTACTGAGTTTTTAAGGAAGACATTGATAACTATGTGCCTAGTACCCATTTTTCCCCTTCTTCCTTACAAACAAAATCTTAATTATTATTCCATTACAAAAGTGTCCTATTGAAAGTTTTTTTTTTTTTTTTTTGGATTCTCAGTGTTCTTTACAAGTAGATTTAGTCATGTGACTAAGTTCCTTAATGAAATTGCAGAATTAAATGGGAGTGTACTGGAGATTCAGACAAGCCTTAAAATGCCTCCTCCACATTTCTCATATGTAGAATGTGCAGGTAATTCCTGTGGTGGGCCAGTTATGTTAAATCTGTGATAAATTTTGGTAGAAAAAGAAGCTAAAAACAAAAGAAAATGAGTTCTTGAAAATGAGTAACTGCACCCTGCCTTAACTAGATCTTTTAGGTACTGTTTCATATGAAAAATAATTCATACTTAGTGTTTACATAATACCTAAAGTATTTTTTTTTAATTTTTATTGTTGGTTGTTCAAAACATTACATACTTCTTGATTTTGCAGGGAAATGGATGGCATTAGAGCAGATTATGCTAAGTGAAGCTAGCCAATCCCTCAAAAACAAATGCCAAATGTCTTCTTTGATATAAGGAGAGTAACTAAGAACAGAGTAGGAAGGAAGAGCATGAGAAGAAGATTAACATTAAACAGGGATGAGAGGTGGGAGGAAAAGGGAGAGAGATGGGAAATTGCATGGAAATGGAAGGAGACCCTCAGGGTTATACAAAATTACATACAAGAGGACATGAGGGGTAAGGGAAAAAAAAACAAGGGGGAGAAATGAATTACAGTAGAGGGGGTAGAGAGAGAAGAGGGGAGGGGAGGGGAGGGGAGGAGGAATAGCAGAGGATAGGAAAGGCAGCAGAATACAACAGACACTAGTATGGCAATTTGTAAATCAGTGGATGTGTAACTGATGTGATTCTGCAATCTGTATAGGGGGTAAAAATGGGAGTTCATAACCCACTTGAATCAAAATATCCATGTTATATAGTGAATTCTTAAACATTGTAAGGATAATGCTAAGAAATGACAGAAAAATTGTCAAAGGACAATCTAAAGCAGAAGAAATGAAAAAGCCTAGAAAAAAATCTCAATGACAATTGGAAAAATCAAATTAAATGATAAGTGTGGTAAATAGCAACAATAATGGCTCCCAATGGAATAGGTGAATCAAGATGGCAGTTGAGTAAGATCCTGCAGTGATCTTGCCCCACAGATGCACCAACTTGAACTTCATGCATCAAACAACAAGAACAAGAGTGAAACAAATCAGGTGTATGGTTTGAATGTGATGTGTTCCCCAAAAGCACATGTGTGTCACAATGCAAGAAAGTTTAGAGGAGAAATGACTAGATTATGATATCCTTAACCCAATCAGTGAATTACTCCTCTGAGGGAATTAACTGAATGTAAACCAAAGGCAGGTAGGGTGTGGTTGGAGGAGGTGGGGCATTGGGGGCATGGCTTTAGGGTATATGTTTTGTATATAGCAAGTGGAATCTCTCTGCTTCCTGATGGTCATGTGAACGACTTCCCTCCATCACATTCTTCTGCCATGATGTTCAGCCTCACCTTGAACCCTGAGGAATGAAGCCAGCTGTCTATGGACTAAGACCTCTGAAACTTTGAGACCTCAAATAAACTCTCCCTCCTCTTCAATTGTTTTGGTCAGATCTTTTAGTCACAGCAGCGAAAAAGCTGACTAAAACATCAGGTGAGAGACAGAAGTACCTAGAATAACAAAACAAAAAGACACATTGGAAAAGGGAGGAATAAAAGAGTTGCTCTTTCTTGCATCACTCCCCTCCCCAGACTCCAAGCAGTCCATAATGGAAAGAAGTGCCTCCTATTTGGGGGAATAAGAGAGAATTGAATACATGCCTTAGACTTAAAGCTGTAACAGGCCTACCATGGTGAAACCCAATGCTGGGCAAAGCCCCATAACGCCTACCACCATGCCAATTTCTGCAAACTGAGCCCCAAGAACTACATTAGGCCAGGCAGAAGAGACTGCCTCCAACACCCCTCCTTCAACCTCAAATGGCAGAGCAGGAAGCAGGACAAATTAACAAATTACTAAAAGAAAAATGAAGAAACCAATTGCTGATGAAGGAACAGTTAGTGAAATACCATAATGCTGGGAATATAAAATGATGCAAGATTTCTGGAAATGATGTTGAAATATTCATAAAGATCTTAAATATATTTATATTCTTCTTCAAATGTTTTATCCCACAGAAAATACTTAAAATGTGGATAAGATTTGTGTCCAAATGTTTTTATTATCTATAATTTTAAAAAATTTTCAGGGAAAATTTCTACTTGTTCAGCAATAGAATTGTACCTCAATCTTTGTTCACCAGAATAAAATGATTTCTGATTATTCAAATCAGGAACAATATTAAAGAGCTATCATTAATAAACTTCAGCCATAAAAGTACTATAATCAATTGTCCACCCCCAAAGATCCCTGTGGCTCAAGCCATTCTGGTGTTTATTTGCTTTGGTGTCTATTATGGTAACTGCCCCATTGGCCTCTAGTGACTAAGTGCCATTACTCAGCTTCTGCCTCAACCACCCCATTTCAATGGTTATATTTCCCATCTTTGTCCCCTATCAACAAACAGCCATCCTTTTTAAGGATGCTGCTTCCACATTTATCAAATTATTCTTTATTGTCATATGCTTTGGCATAGATGAACTTTGAAAACATGCTAAATGAAAGAAGCTACTCATAAAATACCATATATTGTATGGTTTCATTTATGTAAAATGTCTACAATAGTTAAATCTGTAGAATGTTTGCCTATGGTTAGAAGAATTGGGGAGGGGGGCTGGGGATGTGGCTCAAGCGGTAGCACGCTCGCCTGGCATGCGTGCTGCCCAGGTTCGATCCTCAGCACCACATACAAATGAAGATGTTGTATCCACCGAAAAACTTAAAAAAAAAAATATATATATATATATATATATATATATTTTAATATATATATATATATATATATATATATATATATATATATTAAAATTCTCTCTCTCTCTCTCTCTCTCTCTCTCTCTCTCTCTCTAAAAAAAAACAAAAAAAACAATTGGGGAGGGGGTGGAGGCAGACCAGCTATTAAGGGGATAAGGATTTTATCTGAAAATATAAAAGTGTTCCAGGATTAATTCTAGTAATGGTTTTACAAACATGCATGTATACATTATATATGCTAATAAAACTGATAGTTAAAAGAAATACTAAATTTATGTAAATCACAAGACTTCTTTGACATAAATATTGTTTTAAAAAATAAACCAGTCAGGCTTGAGAAAGCATTAATTTGAGAAATATGAGAAACCTTTCAATATCAGATATATAGGAACTTAGTAATTGAAACATATAATGTAAATTTTGATTTTTTAAAAATGTATTATTCAAGTTATAAAACTTCATTATAAATTAAATAGATGATATAGATAAGTGGGGGGGAAACGCCGTTTTTAAAAAAAACACACACACATAATAACATCACCCAGAGGTAACATTGTTATCATTTTATCACTTTTTTATCTTGGTATATACATGCAAGCACATGAGATCACATCATACCCAGAGATTTGTGAGTTATATCCTATGGTCACAATTACATAAAGAAAATTTTTCATATTAATTAATATATAGCTTTATCATTAATCTTAATTTCTATATACTCTTCATTTTATATACATCTTGGTTATTTAAACCATCTCTTATTTAGACATTTAGATTATTTTTATGCTGTTTATGCAAACTAAAATAAACATTTAAGCATTTTTATACATATATTGAATTACTGCCTTGAGATAAGTGACTAGAAGTGAAATTCTTGAGCTAAATAATACGTACATGGATATGATATATATTTCCATATTACTCAGCAGAATAATTCATAAGTAACAGCCAGGAGTATATGAAAAAGTGCCTGTTTTCTTATATCCCAGACAAAGCTATATGTCAGCAATCTTTTCAATCCTTGCAATTCTCAGAAAAGATATCTCATTATTATTTTAATGTGTATTTTATTCACATTTTTAATGTTTCATTTGTCTCTTCATTAGTACTTCATTAGTACTTACTATTCACAGCCTTAATCCATTTTTTATTATTTTTTCTTTGTATTATTGATTTATAATAGCTCTTTAAATGCTAAAGATATTAATATTTTCTCTGTCATGAATGTTATATTTTCCCAGTTTAACAGATATGGTGCTTTTCACCATATGGAACCTCATATCTTTGTGGTCAAATATTTCAGTCTTTTTCTTCTGATTTTTGCCACTGAGGTGATACTTAGAAAACCCCTTCTAACCCAAGACATATACCAAACATTTTTTTTACTTTAAACAGTCAAATACTTAATCCATGTGGATTTAAATAGAATCCCAATTTAATTTTTTGCCACATGGTTAACCAAGGGTCTTGGCATTGTTTGTTATTTCTTCTTTCATTACTAATTTGAGATATCACTTTTCTCATAGATTTTAATTCCCAATATATATGAGGGTCTATTTCTCGACTCTTTATCTTTTTCCTCTAGTCTGTCTGATTTTTTGCAGTAAGACCCTTTTGTTGACTGGGATGATCATCTCTAACACTGGGCTGTCTTGCTGTCTTGCTGAGCTGTCTTAGGAATGGTAGCAATCCCACTAACACTTCCAGTCTCCCTTGATGTGAGTCAAGGAATGGCTTCTCTCCCTCTGGTTTGTGCTGTTACACAGCACCCACAGACAGGTTACTTGTACCCCAATAAATAATTTAATGACTTTTCATTTTTGTTTTAATCAGTATCATAATCATTTATTCTTAGCCTTTCATTCACCAGCAGACCATAAGGGTACCTGGATGAGGACATTGTCAAGTAAGGGCCACAGTGCCATCTAAGTTAACTAAGATCACTGCTCCTCATTTAACATAGAACTGTACCTGAAACTAGCAGATTCTCAATAAATGTCTATTGAATAAATGAATGAATCATAGCCAGTTCCTTCTTCGTTTAGGTGAATTCACTCTTGGAAGCTCTAATCCCTAACCCAGCCCATCAGGCATCATCCTCATAAGTCTTTGACAACACTACTTGAGTCCTTTGTTCAGGGGGGTCCTTGGCTCCTGCAACAATCAGTGCAAGTAATGGTTACTAAAGTGGGAATGAGGAACTCCTTCCCCTAAATGTCAAGTCCACCTCAATAAGGATATCTGGTGTTTTGATTTGGGATTCTCTCAAAGCAGAGGATGAAACAAAGTTGTAAATGCAGGTGGCTCATTTAGGAGGTAATGCCAGGGGTCAGGTGTAAAGGAACAGGTAGAGTAAGGCAGGAAAGGAAGAAAGCCATGGAAGGCTATTTTCAAACTGACTACTACTTTGGGCAATTGTAGAGCAATTCTGCTGGGGACCCTCTGTAGAATGTGCCTCAGAATTTTCCTTCATAGGAAACATTATTTATGAGCCCATTCCTGTCCCCCTTTGTTTCAGGATAGCATCCAGAGGTGTTAACTTCCATGCCTCACTCCTTGCCATATTCCCAGGATGTTATGTGAATAGACTGTGCAAGATACAGCAGGAATAACTCTTCAGAATACATGGGAAATGACCCCCACAGCTATGGATAAAAATCTCAGGAAAGCAGAGGAAATGCAACTTTGGGCACAAAAAGCATCAGTCATATCTGGTTACTATAATTTATATTTCTAGAACTACTTGAGAATATCATTATTGATGTATTTCCATATCCTATTATTAAGCTTTCCATGTTTTTCACATATTTAAATGGACTTTATTAGAAGGATATGATCCACAACCTGGTATGCTGAACCCTTATGCTGGAAACAACCCTTCCACTCCACAGGCAAAAAGCCAGTTCACAGTTCTTATTATGAACATCAGTGAGGTCACTTGTTGGATTGGGAGAATTTTCCCTTATCACTATAGCTCTCCCTCCCAATAATTTTCAGGGTGTAGGCATAAGTATTACCCCTGATCACTGTTTCTCTTGGGGTAAGATGTGTGTAACAAGAACAGCCGCCTGTCATACCACACTCCCCTGAGAGCTTCCTTAGAAGGCTTATCCTTCTCACTGATTAATTAAAACTGTCACATCAAGTCAGCTAAATGGTACAGTACCCAAGAATTACAATGATTTGCCCAGAGAAAAACATCTCCAAATAAGGACTTTGTCTAAGGACAGAGTGCTCATCTTTTTTCCCAGGAAATCACAACTAAATTAATCCCATATTTTAAGGATGCAAGAAGCTTAACAGATGTAAGAATGGAAAAACAAAATACCTGCAAATCCTGCTGAGAAATGGAGAGCTCAAACATGTACAAAGAGATTTGCAAATGTTTAGTTACGAACAGTATTTATGGTTGGGAGAAGGGAAAGATGCTTAGAAAATATCTGTGCCCATAACCCCATGAAATATAACATCTGATAGTTTGGAATGCCAGTAATTCTTGAATTAGGAATGTCTCTGGCCAGAAGGAAAGGACTGGCATATAGCAGATCCTCAATGGTTGTGTCTTTGTCAAAAGCACACTACCTCTTTCAACTTAATCCCTAATTCTTGGTATAGGGATGTGGCTCAGTGCTGGAGCACTTTCCTGGCATGTGTTGGACCCTAGGTCTGATTCCCACCACTGTGGAAAGAGAGAGAGAAAATATAAATTTAATCCCTTTAATCCCTGATTCTCACTCACCTGGGAGTACCACTTTAGGTTTGGTATTCCACCAATCATTTTTCAGATTTAGATTCAAGCAGTATTAGACATTAATTATGTTCCAGGCAACATGCTAGATGCTTCAATGTAAATCTATCTTATTTAGTCCTCACCCAAATCCCACCAGGTGGACACCTACTGCTGGGGCTGTAGCTCGGTGGTATAGCACTTGCCTTGCACACATGAGGCCCTAGGTTCCATCATCAGCACCACATAACAATAAATAAATAAAGATATTAAAAAGACACCTACTGCTTAATAGGTAAGAAAAGTAGATGTCAGTGAAGTTGAGTCTTTTGTCCAAGGTGGCACAAATTAATAATGTACAGACAAGATTCCAGCTGCAAATTTAATGAGTGGGTGACAGTCTGTATGTTTGTTTGGAGGCCTGAAATTCTTTTATATTCCTTCCATCAAAAAGAGACTGCTCTGTGACTCCTCTCCTTGAATCTAGGCAAACTTCTAGCTGCCTCAACTGCAAGAAAAAGGTTAAAATGATGCTATGAAATTTCTGAGGCTGTCATTAAAGGCCATGCAGTACTTTATCTTGATCACGCAAAGCATCTTCAGCCCTGCTGACCCTTCCTAGGACCACTGAGATTTCTGTGTTCATTCTTCAGAGTTCTAAATTCCCTGGTTGGTCAAGTGTCTAAAATTCAGCATTTCGTTCTTCACACTTCTCTCTCTGGTCTAGGAAAGCAGAAAAAAATCTCTAGTTGCTCCTTCTATAAGTCCCTAGACCTTATCAGTTGAAGTCACTATTTTGTGCAGATATCTAAGCTCCTTCAACCTAGAGTCCTGACTCTCATTTTCTTGACACTAAGCATGAGACCAGGAATGCAGGCATCTTTCTCCCTAGAGAGAGCATAAGTGCCAGATTGAGAGCATGTCCAGGCAGAAAAAGCAGAGAACTCTCAATAAAAACTTAAGTTCTGTAAGAATTTTATTTTATTAAGCCCTTATCTTAAATACGTGACATCACTTTAAAATTGGAGCATATATGGATTGCATTAGAATCTTAATCAGATAAAAACAATTAACTGAATATAGAAAACACAATTCAAGAGAACTATTCTAACACCTTCCCAAAATAAAAGCATGGATTTGGGAGGATCTTTCTGTTTTAGAGACTCTAATTAGGAACATCACATCCCAAAGCAGAGCAGAGCACAGCTGGGGCTGAGCTACAGGGACCTACGTCTCACATTGTAAAGTCTGTGGTTTCTTATCTAAGCAGGGTCCAACTTAAACCCAGAAATAGCAGGCAAATATTCTACCTACTGAAAGCTGAGAAGCAATAGGAAATTCTCATCCCTAGACACAAAGACTAAGCACATAGTATCTAAGATCAGAAATTCTATTCAATGTTTATTTCTTTGGCTTAAGGCTTTGTTCATCTTCACAATGTAAATATCTCATAAGTTTCTTACAACTTAGTAATAGTGGCAGTTCTTGCTAACTGCCTACCTAACATACATTTTCCCTTTTTATTTGAATTTAAAGAAACCCATTTTGGTGGGGTAGGAATAACAACATGTCCAGATTCCATTTCATAAAAGTGTTGTCATGTGACTCAGCTCTGGTTTAGAATATATACGTGGAAATAATTGGGAGGGGCTGCACAGAAATCTTCTTAAAAGGAGCAGACTTATAAAAACAAAGACCCTTTCCCTTTTCCATTACTTCATGGAAGATGATCACAATTTAGGGAGGCACAGTAGTCATTTTACAAACCCAAGGACAAGAACCATGTGCTATAATGGCAGATCAGAAAGATAGAATGAGCCAAATTTCTCAGAGCCACTGTGCTGGTGCTATAGTCAGCCTACCCTGTTCCAGATGTGAGGTACCCTATTAGATTAGTTAAACCTTCTAGAGATAGACTGCTGCTGAAGGGAGCGAAAAGAAATCCCTAATGGATGTAGTATTATCAAAGTGTGGAAAATCATCCAGGGAGTGAACTCTGAAATGAGCAAGAGGGCACAGAAAAGTGATGGCTCTGAAACTGTACAGAAAACAGGGGTTCCTGAATGAGAAAATGATGAAAATTCAAAATACGTGACCCTGAATACCAGCTTATCATAAACAACTTGTGCCCTCAATCTAAACTAAATAAATGGAGAAATAATTCCATGACCTTCCCCAAGTGATATCTTTATGAAATAATAACTTGAATGCATGGCATGCTGATGCTTAAGGATGATTTTTCTGGGACAAATCTAGGTGAATCACAATTCTAGTCAAGAAGCTTTCTATAAACAACATAGAAGGCCAAAGGTTTACCTGAATGATGGCTCCACAGGAACTGGTGGGGGGTATGAGTGCACTGATTAAAATGAACAATGAATTGCTGTTTTTATTCTCCTGAAAAGCAGTTGTTATTTGTTGGACATCAGCAGTACCTAAATTGGCACAAACATTACCTAAGACCACTTGAATTTTTTACTAAGAGCTTTTTTTTAAGAACTGAGATGTCAAATCACTCTAAGGAGAAAAATATGGTCCAATTTTAACTTTTAATCTAAAATATTCATATAAGTCTTGGTTTCTTTCATGAAGAGTTCATGCATAAAAATCAAGGATAGGCCATGTTTCAAAATGACAGTTTCCTTTAACTTGGAATGATCTGTGCTATTTACCACCTCTCTTTTAGGAAAATGTTGCCATAAGTTACAGGCATTTTTTAAAATCTCATCAACAGATAAATAGGTAGGAATCAGGTAAGCCACAATGTTTTTCCTTAATTTCACAAAGAAAAATTTATCTGTCAAACCATAGTGGGTAGAGCAGAATTTTTCAAACTTTAATGTGCAATACAAATCATCTGGGGATCTTGTTAAAATAAGACTCTGATATAGCAGGTGACACCTGAAGCCCTGCATTTCTAATAAGCTCCCCAGTGATGATGATGAAGATAGTCCATGAACCACACTTTGAGAAGCCAGAGAGTAGACCATCGGCCAACTGAGCTGCTCATCAGGATCATTTAGAGATCTTTAAAAAAAAAAAAAAAAAAAAAGTCTTGGGCCACATCCCAGCCCTACAGAATCAGAATCTCCAGGAATGAGGTACAGAGTTTGTATTATTAACCATCTCCCCAGGCAATTCCTATTCAGCCGTGAGATGCACCTGTCTGCAATGAGTAGAGCAGCATGTCTCAGAGAGTAACTGTGCACCCTCCAACTCAGAATCGCCTGAGGAACCTGATGACCATGCAGATACCTCTCTGCAGCTACCTCCCTTCTGCTGCCTGGGCAGTAGGCAGAGGGGTGGAGGGAATGAAACAAAATAAGGAGACAGTATAAAAAAGGAGATTGACGTCACTTCAACTCCCACCTGGCAGGAATAGAGAGGGCCAATTCTCCTGGAAGTGACAGCATGGAGTGTGCCTCCCACTGCCTGACCACCTGCACCTCCTTCCTTCTCTTCCTCTCCCTGGCAACTGTGGCAGCCAAGGCTGCCCCTCAGGGGTTGCTGGGAGCCCTAGTTAAAGAAAGAAGAGAAAAAATTGAAGAGCAGGGAGAAAAATTAAATGAAGCTATATGAATTATAAACAGCTATAGGCTTCTGTTTATATTACAACTAAATCCAGTGGAAATAAATGCCTATTTTAATATCTGTATTTGCTGAAAGTATAACAATATATTATTCAGCCAAAAGAGTACATTCCAACTGGACAAAATTGCATTTGTGTGCAGAGTCCCAAAAGGGTCCCAAAGGCTATGAATTGTACTAATCCCCAAGTGGTATAAGTTAAGGTAATGTTTTCCTTACTTTTAGTATACTAATTTATATTGTTTGAAAGTTTTATATCAGATATGGATTATTTTCATAATCAGAAATAAATAACAATGCAATTTTCGTTTGGAAAAACCAAACAAGAGGTCACCATGCTAAAATACTGTAGGGATCAGATTAACAAGAACATAGCTCCTTCCTTCCAGGAGTTCACAAACTCAGTAGTCAGAACCATGGATGCTCTGAGATATGCAGCTAGGGACCCCACAACAGATGTTCAGGCCAGGCTCAACTGCAAGGAGTAGCATTTGGTCCAAAAGTCCAAGATGAATTCCAGAAGAATGCTACTGAGATTTGAGGAGGAACTTAGTGTATTAATGCAGGAAACTTGGCAAGGTTAATTAGTGGAAATAAATTTGATTTGGAGAGAAACGTATGGGTCAGAGGGATATAGAAAAAGCAACCACAATGCTACAGAAACATGACATTCTTGCAGCTCTAACAATGAGATGAGTCCATACCTTAGCAGGAGATTCAGCAAGCAAAGCTGAGACCTCCCCAAAGGTATAACCACTCCTGGTTGTCATGGTCCTGAGATTATAATAGAATTTGTTACATGCAAATGAATTAAATAGTAACTAGGCATGGCACAATGATGTGTGTAGACATTTTGCTGTGCTTTGTATACCAAATGAAAGCACTCAGGAGGAGAAGAATAAGCAAACAGAGCTGCTTACGTGGGAACATCTTAGATTTTGCAGACCTGCAGTATCTCCCACTGACTTTACCTGTGGTCATTTAAAATAACAAAATTTCTTGGGACCATGCTGCCTCAGTCTCCTGCTTAAAACATGGGAGAGAAAAAAAAAGAAAAACCAGATAAAGCCTCCTGGAAGGAGTTAGGAAGTTCAGCGAATGTATACTACGACTAGGATTTTGAAAACCAGGTCAGCAAAACTTTCTGAAACTCAAGGTGTCTGAACTTGTACATCTGCCACTCACAATCTAAAAGAAATTTATATGAAGGATAGTAGAATGAAACAGACATTATTATTACTGTGTGTATATATGTGACTGCATGACAATGTGATTCTGCAACCTGTACACTCAGAAAAATGAGATATTGTATCCCATCTGATTCAAATGTATGATATGTCAAGGTCATTGTACTGTCAAGTGTAACTAATTAAAACAAATAAAAAATTAAAATTAAAAAAAATTCCATATATATCCCCTTCTATAGCTCAAGTTTCATCAGGGGACACTAGTCCATTAAATGGCAAATATGAACCAAAATACTAAAATATGAAAAAGCATTATGAAAGCCCTTTTCAATAGTCATGGATAAAGGCAGAAAAGGGGAGGAGTTTACACTTTGAAGCTTCACAATACACTTTTGCCTTGGGCAATCTCAGGCATTTTCAGCAATGACTGGGGAGAAGCACCCAAGTTCACCATCCCATTTGCATTGAGTTCATCTCTAAGCACTGTTGTATGGCAGGCCCAAGGTGGCTATAGTTAGACTCTCTTGTCAGGCTTCCAGCAGGCTGCTTTCAGTATGAAGCCAAGGTCAGAAACACTCTTATTCAGCATATGTACTCAACATCATAAACATTGCTTGTGAGTATGCACCCACTTATGTAACTTGTTGGCAATATGTCTTCTTTTTCTGGCCTGAATATATTTAAAAAGGACTGTGGAAGGACTCAGGAGGCAAAATGGGGTTAGAACTGGAGGCTGGGGGCTCCTGCCACCTCTGAATAAAGAATGTCTACTATCCCAACTCTGCCTTGTATCTTCTTTCAACTGCTGGATCCCTGAACCTTTCTTCCTAGGCCTGAACCCCTATAGGACAACTGTGCTATCTGATGAGAAACAAGAAAATACAAAAAAAAATGTATCTGGGAAATGGGAATGGGACTAAGAAAGAGGGAGGAGGGAGAAGGGGAGATTGAGTGGAGACAAGTGATTATAATATAATGTCATAAGTACATCCTGTGGCCAGCTCTGAGTCATATTGTATCTCTTCCTGGTATTTCCATTGCTTCTCCTGAACATTCATCAGATATTTTCCAAGACAGTTACCATGCCTAAGGCTGATTTTACTACTAGAAAAAGGTTCTCTGCAGTGCTTTTGAAAATATATGGTCAAAAGCATCAATAACTAAAATCAAAAGAAGCATCTCAATGGAGAAGTTGAGTATCAAAAATAGGAGATGAGAAATAATATTGGAGTATTGGCTACCAAAGTCAATTACATATGAATGCTGTTTGGGTTTGAAAGAATGCTGCATTGAAGAAGTTTGACTGGTACTGATTATTTCTGTGTCCCTCAGGATCTCAGATCTAAAACACCCGAACACTTTCCATAAGGAAGCCACTAGTTCAGTTCTAACTGTATAGGCAACATGAACCTAAAATATTGCTACAGACAGAAATTGTTCTGGATCAAGATTCTGATCTTTCTTCCTCTTTTTCAGATCCACCACATGAGATCTCTAAGATGATGCACAAGAAAATTGGTAAGTTGGCCACTATCTATTAAGGGTCCAAAGTTTACCAATTTTTTCAAAATTGCAGCTTGATATCAAAGGTATTGAGATCTTAGCTACTCAAAGTGTGGTCCCTAAACCAGCAGCAGCAGCAGAATCTAGGGGCTTGTTGAAAATGAAGAATCTCAGGCTCCAGCCCAGACCTGCTGAACCAGAGTCTCATTTGAACAAGAACTGCAGGTGGTTGGAGCACACTTCCAAGTTTGAGAAGCGCTGCTCTAGATCCTCTCTCTTGAGGAGGTCATTTACGTCAGGTTCTATTCTTAGTAGGAAACAGGTTGACAGAGGGAAAAAAAAAAAAAGCCCAACAGGATTGCAAATACTAACCCAGAAAATGTGAATATTTTAGTGAATTTTGAAAACTAGCCAGCAAAATGACTATTTATAAAAGCTAACATACCCTGTATTAAGGTCCAAAGGCAGGTGCTAAAGATGAGTGACTCTGACTATAAAGTTGGGTATTTCAACACAACCAGCCACTGAATGCTACACCCTTATCCTTTGTGCTCTCAGTATTTCCCTAAAATGCCACATGGTTCTTCTGGCAGAATTAGCTCCCAGATTTGCAGTGGGAATTAGACAAGAACATCTTCTCCTTCCTTTCCTTTGAGATGTAAGAATGGGGGCTGAAGTAGGCAGCAGGGAGCATTTCTGAGGCCAGGAGTAAGCAAAACAAACCAGAAAAGGGGTGCCAAGAATGAATGCCAAAGGGAACATAAGGGCACAAAACTGCAAGAGGAGGGCAGGGGATGACATACTGGTAGGTCCCTAGCACTAGAGAGGCACAAAGCAGTAGAGTCTTTTATAAAATGTAGTTTTAATTGACAAATAAAAATTTTGTATATATGGTATACAATATGATGTTTTAAAATAGGTATGCACTGTAAAATGACTAAATCAAGTCAATTAACAAAAGTATTGCCTCATATTCTTATGATTTCTTGTGGGGAGGTTGTTTAAAATCGGCCCTCTTAGCAATTTTCAAATATAAAATATATTGTTATTAACTCTAGTCACTGTAATGCATATTATATTAGAGCTCTTGAACTTATTCTCCTGTCTAATTCTGTATCCTTTAACTAACATCTCCCCAATCCCATCCCTAGCCCCTGGCAACCATGATTCTACTCATAGCTTCTATGTCTATGACTTTTTTAGATTCCACATAAAAATGAAATCATGCCACATTCGTCTTTCTGTATCTGGCTTATTTTGCTTAACATAATATCCTCAAGTTTCATCTGTGTTATTGCAAATGATAGGATTTCCCTCTAATACTGAATAGTATTCCATTATGTGTATGTACATTTACTGCACTTTCTTTATTCATTCATCGATGGACTTTTATGTTGCTTTAATATCTTGGCTACTGTGAAATAATGGTGAAAGTAACATGAGGATGCAGATATCTTTTTGATACACTGATTTCATTTCCTTTGTACATATTCCCAGAAGTGGGATGTGGTAGTACTATTTTTAATTTTTGAGGAACCTCCAAAATATTTTCCATAATGGCTGTCACAGAAGTAGAATCTTCTTAAGGAACTAAGGATGGGACTAGGGAAATACCTTGGGGTGATATGGGTGGCCATTCTAGATTAAAGCCTCTGTCTTTGCTTTTTAATTGTGTTTTTTAGGTAGGCCCAACTAAAGAACTGGGAAAAGGTCTAGTAGATTCAACATGGAATGAAATGTTGTAAGAAGTATGGAGAGAACTTAATTGAGCATTTGTGGACAGTCTGGTGGATCTGAAAGACTAAAGAGAGATAGAACTTGAAGGACATAATCCAGGGGAGGGTGCTACATATAGAACCAGACCTTTTCTAAACAGTGAAATAGATGTTTTTTCTGCCAGCATCCTACCTCTGCATCCTGCCTTTCTTTCCTTCTTCCTGCCTCCTCCTACATTCTAAATCCCTGGTTTAATATTTTTCAACCAATTCCTTTAAAAGTGTAAGTAGCAACCAATTGATTTGTCATCCTCCTTCAATGAGATTGAATTTGTACACTCTAATGATTGAACCATCTTTCAGACCCCAAATCAAGATGCCCCCAAAGCCACTCAAATTCATGTCAACAGACACCTGCTCCATCTATATTAAGGTCAGATTTTTATACATGACCATTTTGAAAATAAAAGAAAAAGGACCTTAATAACTAGATAGAGGGGCTAAAAAAAGTGATGATCTCAAATTTTCAAGCTGAAGTTCTTTAAATATTGATAAACCACTAACAGACTGGGGACAAAGAAGATAATAAATTTTTATTGAATGCAAGGTTGCTATTTTAACAAAATTCTTTAATGAGGCTATAGTCTATCTTGGGCCTAATTTCAAATTTCTTTTATTTTTGATCTTTTCTTGTTTGGGTTATTTAGAATTTTTTTCTCAGATAATTTTTATACCTCCTTTTGTTCTCCCAGGATTTCATGCCACTCAAATGCCCACCAATTACACCCAGTTGGTTAAAATGTCTTTAGTTCCAAGAGAACAGAATTGGTAAGAAGCAAATATTTCATATTCAAGAGCAGAGGGTGAATGGGTTTTTATCAATGTTGATTAGAATTTGGTTTTCCTTGTGGATTATGTAGTCTAACCAATGGCATTGAACCATTCATTTGCAGAGGGTAGAAGGAAGAAGAAATATTACTCTCTCACTGCTTTCCTAATGTCTGTCATCTTCATAAGATTTGTTTGGCACACACAAATGATCCTGGTGGCTGTGCAAATCTGAGCTCTGCTGCATATATTGCCAAATGTTACAGCTTCAATTTAATGTTCACCCTCTACATTTCTTGTCAAATTAGACATGCTAGTAATATCCATAATTACATGTTGCAAGCAGGGGAGCTGCAGTGTGAAGTGTACTTAGATGCTAATCAGACTTCAGGGAAATCCCTGTGAACAATGCATTCAAGCCTCTTCTCGCCTCTAGCGTGGAGGCCAGGCCTAGATTCTTTTGTCATGCCGACATTTTATCCATAATTTCTAAGAGTCCCTGATAAGTTAAAGTGCTTCTTGAAAGAAAAAATTGCAGAAAGCTAATCTCCAGGGAGTATGGAGAAATATTTTCCAGTTTTACCAAGCTTATGTCATGTTAATATTATCCTAGCAGACCACACCAAACATGAGAGCTTAAGGCTAGGGCTATATTTAAAGATTCATGTGCCTCAAATTCCATCCAATCTTTCTGAAACTCTCCTCCAACCATACTCATTCCTTGAATCCAACTATTCTCATTTGTGCTGCCATCATGGTTTCTTCCCTCGTGATTTTCATCAATACAAATTTATTGAACACTTCTTATGTACCTGGCCCTGTGCAGCAAAGATGAATGGTTCCTATCCTCAAGGCAGCCACAGTAAGATGGAAGACACATACACATGGAGAAATTTTTCTAAACCATGGGGTAACTACAAAGATGGTGACATACCCAGCATGTCACAGGAGTACTGAGGAGGAGAACCCAAGTCATCCTAAGGGGTGCACACATGCATGCATGAGCATATAACCATGTGCATACATGTGTGTTTTGGAGAGAAGGGATATGACAGGCTCTGTTGGTGCTTTACCATAACATCCTGGGGTCCCTTTGAATTTTCATCAGATTTGACTGCTTTTACTCCCAAAAGCCAGTGCTGGGTCTTTTTGTTGGAGAACAGTTCTCAGACCTCAGGGGCCCACTTTGTGTGTGGGCCTGCACTAAGAGGTGGAGATGCCTGAGAATTTGCTTCCCCAGGGGCAGCTCTTATATCTGACTGGTATCCAGCTCCTTCACCCCTATCAAGACAACTCTTCCATGCAATCTATACTACCTCCAAAAGTCCCCTATGAAATGGATCCATGGTTACTCTCCATGCTAATACTACATCCTTGCATGGGCTTCTCCCCTTCCAGTCCCTATTCCCTGCTCTCCTGTTTATTTTTCCTGTGAAACCTACTAATAAATTACTTGTACATGAATTCTCGTTTTAGGGCCAGCTTCTGGGCTACCCAAATGAAGACAGGGAGAATGAAGGAGAGACATCTTCTTTGAGGGTTCAGTCTAAGTCAGGTACTGAGAGTCTAGAAGACTCTAGCAAGATAAAGGAGGTAAGAGTTTCACCCCAAGGGGGGCAGTGAAAAGGGAGTGATGTGGACAGACATTTCTGAACACATAAACAAAAGCATGCTGGTAATAACAGCCTGGAACACATACAGAGTTACAAGCACATCCCAGAGCACAACTACTGAAAGAAAGGATTGCCTAATGATAAATGAATTGGCCATGGTAGGTGTATTTACACTATGAAAATTAGCAAACACTCAAAATCAAGGCCTTTTTTTTTCCTTATTGAACTGGTTTGCCAACACACCATTTTGTCATGCAAAGTTTGCTTTTACTCCATAATCTACAATGGGAGGTCACTGACTATTTTTAGTGATGGAATTATATAGCCAATTTGTATGTTTACATCCAAAAACTTGATAGGTAAGTAAAGAACAACAGGGCCAGTCATAGCTGGCACAGTGGAGTAGTTTTTCTGGGTGTAAGGACTGATGAATAGGTTGACTGGGTAGATGACATCAATACAACTGGAAAATGCAGAAGGAAAAGTCAATTTGAGTGAAAGTTTATACTAGAAATGTTGAACTTCAGAATTTCGAGGGACTGAGCAGTTGCATATAAGGATGGAAATTACTTAGAAGAAATAAGGTAAGTGCTGGCCAGGTCCAGCAGGTAAAATACATTTTCTCCTCCTTGGTGTGATAGTTGCTGACCACCTATGCTGTCACTTTCTACTTGTGGTCATAGATCTTTAGGCCTCAAATAGAAAAACACTTCCTCTGAAGGTAGGACTGTTCTGACCAGCCTTGGCAGGCCCAGGCCCTAAGTAATTCATTTCTTCTGGATTTCTAGTTCTCTCTCAGGCATTTAAGGCTATCAGAATATCACCTATAATGCTCTTCATGTGGCCCTACCTTATATCCTTAATTAATGGCACTCCTTCCGCAAACATGACCTTGAGCCTCAAAGGCAGACATTTATTCTTCAACTCTTCCCTCCCTCAGGTGATTTCCCAGCTTTCCAGAACATCTGGTCCAACAGTAGAGGGCAGATTTAGCTTCCTTCCTTTAATGAGAGGTAATAATCCTAATATCTGGATGACTGAACTCAGACTCCGAAGTACCCAACCTATTTCTTTTCCAGAACCTAGAGAATCTAAGGAACATGGTATTCTTAGAGGCTGACCATGACCTCCCAATTTCATAAAGAAGCTCTGACTTTCCCTGTATCCCTTCACTTCACCACATAAATCATTAACTTTTGCTTGAAGATGTATTTTCAACCAAATTCTATAGGCATATCTAAGTAATGTTTAGAATAAGATAATAGACTTGCTTAATTCCTGCAGCTTTATCACTTCAAGGTCCCTACTTCTTCAGAGTTAGAAATAACAAACCAAATAGGGATATTTTGAAAATGAATTTTTATGCAGACTTTAATGCCTACCTAGTGTAAACACGGTCATCAAAGAAACCCTGGAACCTAACAGAAGTGTATATTTTATTTAAGTAGGAAATAGATCAATTTTCCTAAAGTAATGAAGTCCAGACATATTATCATTTGTTAGACATAATGAGTTTTATCCTTAATGTTCTTTTTCAATGTAATGCTGAAAGTCAGTCTAAGAAAAGAACAGGGGGGAAAATACTCAAGAAATGTTTTGTAATTCAGAAAAGCTTTCATTTAAAACTCCAGAATCCCTGCACTAAGCAAACTTATATGGAGAATTTTTCCATTTGAATTTCTACATTGTATTATTTGTTTATTTATCTATCTATTTATTTATTTGTATTTAGACTTAGGAATTGAACCCAGGGGTGTTCTACCACTGAGCTACATCCTCAGTCCTTTTTTTTTATTTTGAGACACAGTCTTGCTAACTTGCTGAGGCTGGCCTTGAACTTATGATCCTCCTGCCTCAGCCTCTTCAGTTGCTGGAATTATAGGAGTGTGCCTATAATGAAAGGCTATCAGAATATCACCTATAATGCTCTTCATGTGGCCCTACCGTATATCCTTAATTAATGGGCTATCAGAATACTACACCAGGCCTTCAGATTGTTTTTTAAACATTCTGGGAAAATGTTTAGAGAAAAAAATTCAAAACTTACTGAGCTTTCATAAAGTACACATTCTTAACTTTCATTTTGATACTTAGCTTAAAAAAAGATAACTAGATTAGTTTTTGCCAACATTTCTCAATACTCTTACATGGGAGCTAAGAGAAATCATGGAAGATTTAATCTCAGAAAATTCTTCTGAAGTTTTGGAGTATAGAAGAGATTTATTTATGAACCATTAGCAACATAAATGGAAATTGCTCAAGGGACATAATCAGCCACTTCACATAAATAGGATATGGTTATGTAGCAATGAAAACACAGGATTCACTCAAACATGAAAACTTGAATATATTTGGAGTTTTCCACATTGACATGCATTATATTAATTTCTAGACTTTTAAAATATGAAATGGTAACTTGTATTGAAAGGATTCTTGAAAATAAGAGTTGAATATTTGAACTTGAATTAAGGGAACTTATTGATAAACTGCAAAATGGTTTTGATATTAGCTTAATATGTATATGTTAAAGAATAAGTTGTTGGGGGCTGGGGTTGTGGCTCAGTGGCAGAGCACTTGCCTAGCACATGTAAGGCACTGGGTTTAATCCTCAGCACCATGTAAAAAATAAATAAATAAATAAATAAAGTTATATAAAAAAGAATAAATTGTTATTCCATAGCCACATTATATATACTAGCTTGTTGAAGACAGACTTTCTCTTATTCAAAAACAAAATGAAACGATGCAAACCAAGCCAATACGTAAGATGAATCATGTTATGCTGAGAATTTCATTTCATTTCTTTGTATGCAGATAGTGGGGGGGTTGCAGATAATGTTTAAAGAAAAACAGTAGCTATGGCATAAGGAAAACACTATGGGCTTCAGTGCAAACACACCTGGGAGTGAGAGCTGGCACATTAACTTTTTAAATAAATGGAGGAATTAATATTAGTGATTAATTTTGAAATAGTTTCTGAAATTCTCTTTTAAATTTTTTCCTTATATATAAAATCATGAAAATAATGCTATGAAAATCAAGATTAATCTTAATGTATTTACAGTCCCTGGAATAACACTAAAAACATAGTAGATGGTCTGAAAATAGTAGCTACCTTGTTTTAAAAATCTAAAGTTTCCCCATTACCCTTAAATTACTTAATATGGCTCCAAAGATCTTATTTCTGATGGTTTCTTCTTGTAATATGTCCTTCACTGGTGGTCTCCAGAGGCTCATGGGCCAGGGAAGGTATAGAAGATCCTTTTGTGCTCTGTTCATTTTAGGCCTTTCCATTTCAGTATGTACCAGTCAACTCTAAATGACAGCATCTATCTCTGTCTTGGTACTTTCACCAAAGTTGCAGAAGGTCATGCATACTGTCCATGCAGACAGCTGGATTATTGGAGATTTGATGTCTCCTGAGAGTAGCCTTTAACCAATGAATGGGGGTTGTTAAATACCGTAGTTTCATCATCCCTTAGGAGGGATAAATCTGAGATATCTGTCAAGGACTGTGAAGTTTAGCCTGCCATAGTTTCAAGCTATGACTAAAGACATGAGATACCAAGAACTGTATTACTCATGGGATAGCAGACAGCATGAACTTCATGTTTCCAATGGTTACCCTTGACACCCAAATCCCATGGGGGTGAATGTGAAGTAATCTAGGTGAATATTATGTACAAAATGGGTTTGTGTCATAATTAAAGGATGTCAAGCTTAGAAACTCAGTTTTAGGACGATTAGAAAACCTTCCCAGCCAGTCCTAGAGCAAGACATATTTTCCTGGTGAGAAAAACAAATCTGCTCTCTGTCCTTGGATGGTAACATTATCTATATTCCATGACTGTTTGCAATGAAAATATCTTGGAAAAACAAAGATGGGAACAACATCTGGAACAGGATATGTAGAAACACAAGGAGAATTATCTCCCAACATTGTGTACAACATTTTCATACTTCCCCCAGCAGGACTGAGCTCCAGTAACACACAGTGATTACTTTCTTATTTATCTTTTATTGTATTTCTATTATTCTCTGTCTCATTTCTCCATTCCCTAACTTCTTAAGATCACCTGGTAAATAAATGACTTGCAGATATCTGAAAAAAATTAGAATGCTACTGAGAAAGAAGGAAAAAAATCAATGATGAATCAGTCATAGATAGTCTACTACAATTCACAGTTCTAAGTTAGAAGGATTTGCTTTAGGCATTGTAGTTTGGCTAGCCAAGAAAGTAAATAGAACTATCTATCTTGCATTAATTAAAGTTTTAATTGAAATGTATTTTGCAGTATTTCCTGACCAACTAATTGAATTACTTTGTTGGCATAGCTAAACTACAAAGAAATTTGTTTGTCCCAATGCTTCCAAATGAGATGACCCTTTCCCAGAAGAAAATGAACCTTATGACACCTTCTGAAATTATATATATATATATATAGATATATATATATATATATATATATATAGAGAGAGAGAGAGAGAGAGAGAATGTGTTTATATGTAATATATATACACATTCTGAGCTTATATGTTCAGAATAGAATTTTATAATTCTGTTATTATTCATAAGAAAACAAGATTTTTCTCATTTCAAATAGTAGCATATTCTTTGTTTTTAAGTCACAATTGAATTGCACATATATAAAATCCAGAAAGACCATTTTCTTAGTGGATAGCTGTAGTTCTAGCCACAAACAAATAAGGATGTTTGCCATTTGTTTCCCCAGATGGCTTCTATCATTCTCAGCCTCCAATTTTCATCCCTTTTACATCCTTCAGTTTGGGTCCTGATGTTCTAAATGTCAAGGTCTGTTCTAGGAAGAGCTGTGTTATTGTGTCTGTGTAACTGCTTTAGGATGATGCTCTAGTCCATTCTTCCTTAGGGTGGCCTCTGGATCAGCAGCAGCAACACCTGAGAACTTATTAAAACTCTGTAGGCGAGGCTCAGCCTCTCTTTGACAAGTTTTCCAGATGAATTCTTACACACACTCAAATGTGAAAACAAGTGCTCAAGAGTCTTGCCCATGGTCTTGATTCAAGTTAGGAATTACTGGTGGATTTTAAGTCAAAGAAACCAGTTACCAGCAACCTGGACATTCAAATTCAAGTAACTCCAAAACAGGTTTTGATTATGTTGATGACAGATTACCTCAGAGATTATATCCTAAAGTCTGTAAACTAGAACATAGACCATTGAATCATCTAGTTTTCACTCCTCCTTTTAACGTATACTTTTAGTGGTTTTAGTGTTTTGTCTATGTCCCTTAGGTGACATTATCCTCATTTCATAAAGTGACATTCACATCTTCAAAAAGGTCTTTCCTGATTAACCCTATCTTCCTCTGATGTGGCATTTTATCTGTGACTTGATGCCTTAACATTTGCATATTCATTTTGCATGACATTAATCTGCATTCAAGCCATGTGCTTTGAAAATATTCACTGAGTAGGTTACATCCATCTGTCAGACCAGAGCTTAGCAAAGACCATTATTTTTTCTCCTCAGATCTATGTGGCCTCTGTAACTATGTAGGTCAGTACTACACCAAGCAAGCTGCGAAATACATATATATGTGTGCGTGTGCGTGTGCGTGTGTATGTGTGTGTGTGTGTGTGTGTGTGTGTGCTGAGCATATCTGGGTACGATAATTTTTTTAAGGAAAAAAATGAGAGAAGCCATTCAAATTGTCCTCAAGCTATGCATTCGGGATCAGTTTTCTCCAAATTCCCCACCATCTTTACATCACCTAGTCCTCATCATGAACAATGAATGAAGTACACTTTAAAAGCCAGTGAGGCCCATTTTCTTCCAATTGACCAGCCAAAAGAACAAGCATGCTCCTCTGTCACCACATGCTGAGATCTAGGTCACTGCTACAGAAGAGAGGAGAGACTAGGGTGGCCAACTGCCCCCAATTTTCCTGGGACTGAGGAGTTTCCCAGGGTGCTAGACTTTCAGTGCTAAAACCGGGACAGTCTTGAGCAAATTGGTACAGTTGGTCACCTTTGGTGAGACACTAATTCAGAAAACAATAAAAGAGAGTTAGCAGGTTCAGCTTTCACATTATACCCTACTCACTACTCAGGCCAAGCAGCCAGGGAGATAGTACCATAGTCAGACCTCCCCAACTCCTCTGACCCAATACTCTCCAGAGCAGCCCTGGGTAAGGTTGTTCAGTGCACAAAATGGCCAGCTTACCCACTTTCTCTATTTCACAGCTCTCTCTACATCTCTGTTCTTCCTGTTGCCTCAATTCCCTGAGTCTTCTGGTTCTTGCCTCTCCCACCCTTCTCATCAAACCTTGCCCAGAGGAGGTTTCATCCAGATGAAGTAAGAGCAGTGGCTCTTAAACCTGGCTGCATGTCAGAAATAATCAGGCTGCTTTTTTAAAAGTCTGAATTCCTGAACCTCACTGGCTCTGATTCAGATTTCATTGATCTTCAGTAGAGCCAGAGTTGGTATTTTTTAAAATCACCTTGATGATTCTAATCAGCAGCTACAGGCAAAGGCCATATTGGAGCACTTGTTTTCAAATGTGGACATACATTGGAATCACCTGGGAAGCTTTAAAAACTACTTAGGTCTGGGCCCCATCCCCTGAGACTCTCATTTAATTGGTCTTGGGCACAGACCATCTTTCTAGATTGGTAAAAACTCCCTGGAAGAATTTAATGTGCAGCCATTTTGAGAACCACTGATCTGACCTTGCTACTCAAAGTGTGCTCCACCAATCAGCACTTTTGGCACCATCTGCAAGCTTGTTAGAACCATGGTACTATGACCCTACCTACTGAACCCAAATCTGTGTTTAATAAAATACCCCAGGTGATTCATATGCACATCAAAAATTGAGAAGCTCTGGTTCAGAGTGTTACCCCCTCCCAGTGTATGTAACAAGAACTAGAAACTAACCAGAAGAGGAGCAATCTCTTGGAGAATTTTAAGCATCAGACAGAAGGTAGGAAGCATTTTGATAAAGGAGGGTTTCCCCAGTCCTCTGAGTCATGTCCCCAGAAGCAGTCACCTACTCCTCCTACTCATAAGAACATTCTGGTGTTATTAAATGTCAGCTGCAGATATACATCTGGCTATGAATCAGACAAGGGGAAAACAGACACTGTGGAGGGTTGTTGCTGGTGTTTGTGCTTCCTGGAAGTGATTGACAGAGTTCAATAACTGGAATTGGTATCAAAGTTATCTGGGAGCATTGTTATTTTTATGTTTTTATTAGTGCATTATAGTTATACATTGTGGTTCATTCTGACATAATCATACGTGCATGGAATGTTAATTTGCTTCACTTCAGTCCCTAATACTTCCTGCTTCACCTCCCTCCTCTTTCCCCCTGTTTCCCTTTCTCTAGTAGTCTTTCTTCAATTTATTTAAACTTTTTTTAAAAATTAGAACCTTATATATATACATAAAGGTGTCACTATGGTATATTCATATATGCACATAGGATAATTTGGTCAGATTTATTCCACCGTTCCTCCCTTCTTTCTATTCTCTTCCCTTCCTTACTATCCCCTTCCTCTGCTCCACTGATCTCCCTTCTATTTTCATGGGATTCCTCCCTCCTTCTCCCTTATTTTGCTCTAGCTTCTGCATATGAGAGAAAACATTTGACCCTTGACTTTCTGAGTCTGGCACATTTCACTTAGATTTGAGCAAAATGGACCCTGTCCCACATAGAAAGCAAAGAGCATGAGGAATGGGAGAAATGACACAAAGGAACGGCATTAAAGAGATTAAAATAACACAGATGAGAAATCATGTATATCAGTGGGCAAATTAGCAAATACTTTCATGTCTAACATACTGGATATTCTGAAAGACTCAAACATAAGAGAAAATGATGAGTAACTTTATTTAGTTTAATAACAAGTAAACAGTATTTAATTCCTAAAGTTGAAGGACTCCCCAATGCCTGCCATGCACCTCCATTATAATGCAGTACCATTTACTTCTTTCTTTATACTTATTCTTCTCATTATACTTACACCCCATTACCCAGATACACTGGTGAGGGATACAAGTGAAAATCTCTCTGAATCACCCAGTGGCTTTATTCTAAATAGTCCCTTGAAGGAGCAACAGGACCCCAAAGTTCTCTGTGGAATCAGGATCAGGGAAAGAGATGTCTACGGAAGTGAAAATGCCAGCTAATTCTATCTTCAGGAGAGGCCTTCTGGGTTGAGAATCAAAATGCTTGTGCCCTAGATTCTAATCACAGAATAGTTACATATTTTCTTCCAGGATCATCACTGGTATCCAGGGGAAAAGTCAACCCTAAGACAATCAAACAGAAGGCAAGTGTCCCAAATCCCAGCAATTTGTAAAATTCCATGTGGATTTTACAAGTATCAAAAGCAAAATCAACTCTATCTCCACAAGAATTCAAGAAAAATATACACCATATTGGAACACCCAGTGCTAACTTAAAGGCAGCATGTTTTAAAAACCTAGTTTAGGGGTCACAAAGCAGTAAATTTGAACCCATCAATTTAAATGTATCTGGAAAAGCAATCCCTCTGACTAGACTGATACCTAGGCACTCAGCAATTACTATGAATTCAGACTATATTTAAGCAACAACAATGCAATAATTTTATATTGCGATGGGCATTTACCATGGGGAACTTGTTAATGATGCAGACTCCAGGCTCCACCCCAGACCTGCTGGGTCAGAGTGTGCATTTTAACTGATTACCCAGTTGATTCCTGTGCCCCTAGAAGTTTAAGAAACACTGATCTAGAGCAGTAATTATCAATCCTGGCTTCACATTTGAATTACCTGGGGAGGTTTTCAAACTTGTGGCTGTTCAGGCCCTACCCAAACTAAGTAAACCAGTCTTTGGAGGTAGAATTTAGGCATCTGTGTGTTTTAAAACTTTTCCAGATGTTTCTAAAGGAAAATTTATTGTGAAAATTGCTGATTTAGGATTTGTAGAAGAAGGGCTGTTTATTAGGGTATCTTTCTTCTTCTTCTCCCCCCACATGAAATGCAAGCATCATAAGTATGATAATTAAATTCATAGTTAAAAATTAAAGTGATTTTCCGTAAGCACCCACATGGGTGTAACATGGTCCTGTGTCCCTGCACATTGTTTCATGCCTCCTCAAAACAGTCCAAAGTCTGTGTCCATTTGCTGTACCCAAAATGTTCTGTGTAATCTATGAGCCTTATTTTTGTGTTCTCTCAAATAAACCATATACCTTTTTATTTTTGCCTCTCTAGGTGATTATATGACAAAAGGAAATAAGGTAACCACAGGATGGCAAGATCAAACCAGCCTCAGCAATTTAGTGAGGCCTTAAGTGACTTGAGACCCTGTTTCAAAATGAAAAAATAAAAAGTCCTAGGGATGTGGCTCAGATGGTAAGCACCCCTGGGTTCAATTCCTGGTACCAACAAAAAAGGAAGTAAGGTAACAAACTGATCCAGTTTTAGTCCCCAAAGCCCCACATTCTAAGACACCTCTCAGTCACAGACAAAAACAGGAAGGTTGGTAACTAGGAGTAACCAATGTGACTCTGTAAGACATACCTAGATGATGTTTTTTTTTTTTTTTTTGGTACTGGGGATTGAGCCCAGGTGCTTAACCACTAAGACACATCCCTGTCCTTTTTTTGTGTGTGTATTTTATTTAGAAATAGGGTCTCATTGAGTTGCTTAGGGCCTCACTAAGTTGCTGAGGCTAGCTTTGAATTCAAAATCCTCCTGCCTCAGCCTCCTGAGCCACCAGGATTACAGAAGTGTCCACCAAAGCACCTTGCCCTAGATGACTTTTCTAACGTAACATTTTTTTTTTCTGGTTCCCAAGGCAGACATTACAAAGGAAATGGCCTTTGCAATGGCCAAAGAGTACAAATGGAGAATCTATCTGTTGCTCTTGGACCAGGAGACACTCCTGGAAAGAGGAAACTGTGTTAAGGAGCCTTACAGAAATCTGACTAACCTTATTAGACTCAGACCTAGCCTAGAAGGCAAACACCAGATTTTAAAATATGTAAGTCCCTAACAGGTGTTAATGATTTCTTAAGTACCCACATGGTGTAACATAATCCTGTGACCCTGCACATTGTTTCATGCCTCCTCAAAAGAGTCCTAAGTCTATGTCTTACATTGTTTTTCATAGCCTGAAGAACAATCAGTAGGAAATTGTAAAGCATAAAAAAGTATAGAAATTTTTCAGTTTTGCAGAAAAAGAAGTCATACGCTTTACATTTTTTAAGTATACCTCCAATCTGGCATAAAATCATAATCTGAAAAGTACTGCCTACTTTCTGAGTTCTCAAGGAGGAGGTAGGATGTGTGTACAGGAGGAAGTAGAACCTTTCAACTTTAAAGAAAAATATTTATGTGAATCATTAGTACAAAGAACCACCTTATAGATTCCCACTAAAACCTGTGAAAAAGTCTCTGTAATTTAGCTCTACAAAATGCTGTTATGATCCAATGACAGTGCTAGGAGCATAGTTCCTTACATCCTGGAAACCAAACCATGCCTATTTTTTAAAATAAAAATCCTAACCTATCAAAAACTATTGCAGTAGACTTTCAACTTGACTCCAATGTCCACTTCTGCCCACCTTTTATCTATTTTCTGCTCTGTAGCTCCAAGTGACACGTCACGACTGTCTGGCTAAAAACCCTTCGGTATTCATCCATTATCCTGAGAATGAAGTCCAAAGCCCCCAGGACCCACTGTGGTCCATCTCTTACTTTCCTCCTGAGCCTCATCTCCTACCACACCATGGCCAGCCAGACACAAGAGTTTTATTTATGCTTCTTGCTCCTGATCCACTAGTAAACCCTTGAAATACATGCTATGTTCTCTGCATGAAGAAGGATGGAAAAAAGGAGAGAAGAATGGAAACATCAAATATATTAATATTTTTTATATTTTATAGGGGAATATTGTGCCCAATGGAAAACCATTAATTAATTAGAGGAAAGATTGACAAACTTTTTATCTAAAAGCTAAATAAGTAAATATTTTCATTTTTGCAGAATATACTATGATCTCTCTGGCAACTACTCTACTCTGTAATTATAATGCAAAAGCAACCATAGATAACACCAAAATGAATGTTCTAATAAAACTTTATATATGGACACTGAAATTTGAATTTTATATAATTTTCACAAAGTATTATCTTTTGATTTTTTTAATCACTTAAAAATGTATGACCATTTTTAGCCCCTTGGTAATACTTCCTGATCATTCTTCCCTGTCCCTCTCCTTCCAGTATCTCTAGGTAACTACTAATCTTTCTGTGCCTATAGATTAGTTTATAATCTCTAGATATTTCATAAAAGTATCATCAAGCAATGAGCTCTTTTTTGTAAGGCTTATTTACTCAAAATAATAATATTCATCCATGTTGTTGTATTTAGTGAAGGTTTATTTCTTTCTCCTAAATAGCATTCTATGACATACCACAGTTTATTTATTCATTCACCTGTTGATGGACCTTTAAGTTTTTTCCAGTTTATGGCTATTACAAATAAAGCTGCTATGAACATTCATGTACAAATCTTTATATGAACAAGATATTTCTCTTGAGTAAATGTAGAATGGCTGGATCACATGGTTGATATATATTTAATATTTTAGGAAACAAACTGGTATACAAAGTAGTTTTATCATTTTACATTCTCATCAGCATATGAGAGTTTTAGTTCTTCCACATTTTTGCCAATACTTGGCATAGTTGTTCCTTTTTTTTAAAGAGAGAGAGAGAGAGAGAGAGAGAGAGAGAGAATTTTTTAATATTTATTTTTTACTTATTGGCAGACACAACATCTTTGTTTGTATGTGGTGCTGAGGATTGAACCCGGGCTGCACGCATGCCAGGTGAGCATGCTACCGCTTGAGCCACATCCCCAGCCCATAGTTGTTCCTTTTAATTTCAGCCATACTTCCAAGGCAGTGGTGATATATTGTGGTGTTTTTAAATATATATTTTTAGTTCTAGATGGACACAATACCTTTATTTTATCTATTTATATGTAGTGCTAAGAATCAAACCCAGGGCCTCACACATGCTAGGAAAGCACTCTACAACTGAGCCACAACCCCAGCCCTATTATGGTGTTTTTAATTTGTATTTTTCCAAAGATTAATGATGTTGAGCATCTTTTCTTGTGCTTGTTTATCATCCATTTATCTTCTTGGTGAAGTCAGTATCTGTTTCAAAATTTCCCCATTTTTGTTGTTTTTTTTTATTTTATTTCTGTGTTTTTAGGGTTCTTTATTTGGGATAAAAAGTTCCTTAGCATATGTAATATTTGCAAATATTTCCCCATCTGTGGCTTTTCTTTTCATTCTCTACTAGTATCTTTCAAAGAGCATAAGTTTTTAATTTTGATGAAGTCCAAGATTTCTTATAAAGCTATATTAATCAAGACAGTCTGGTATTGATGTCAAGATAGACAAATCAATGGAAAACAATAGAGAGTACAGAAATAGACAACAGGAACAACTGATTGTGATAAATGTTCAATGACTATTTTTTTCCTGGAATGATTATATATCCAAATGCAAAAGAAGTAAATTTCAATTTATAATATGCCTCATATGCAAAAATTAACTCAAAATAGAGATCTAAATGTAAACCTAAATTTTCAAAACCTCTAAAAGAAAATACAAAATAAAATTTCTGTGACCTCAAGTTAGTTAGGCAGATTTTAGACACAATACCAATGATATGATCCACAAAAGGAAAAAAAAAGATAAATTGACTCTAATTTTTTATATCCTAAAAAAAATGTAGCAGTGCATAGCCCTGAACCTAGGCCATTCTATATGTGTACAGTTATATCTAAAAGATAAATTCCAACCAAGCTTTTGATAAATACTAAATGAAAGTAGGCCTGAGATTCTTCTTCCAGATAAGTTCTTGGTGTTAATATGTATCCTATGTTGGCAGTTGAGTGTAGGGCAATATGCTTTAACAATTGGCAGAGTGGATAGTAGGGATTCATAACTTTTAAAAAGTTGAGGAGTGTGAATGGAAGACTAAGTAAACGACTTCAGTGGATCACCCACAGGCAGGGCCAATGTTCTTCTTGAAAAATAATATTTTCCATCACTAACTTAGAGAGAATAGACAAAAATTGCCCCAATTCTAGGCTATAATAAATTAATTCTCAAAAAATGTAAAGTATGTAACCATATCCTACGGTGCATTATAGTTGTATACAATGGTAGGATTTGTTGTTACATATTCATGTTCAATTAAACTATATATTTTGGCCAATATCATTCCACAAGACTTCCTTCTCCCATCCCCTGGTCCCTTTACTCTATTCTACTGATCTACATTGGTTTTAACAAAAAAATAACAAACTATTGAAGATAGGGAAACTTAGAATATTAAGATTGAACAACATTATTCCCTACCATAACATTCAAGATATATTGGTTTTGAGGAAAAATATTTGATCCTTGATTTTCTAAGTCTGGCTTATTTCATTTAGCATAATATTATCCAGTTCCATCATTTTGCCATCAAATGGCATATTTTCATTCTTTATGGCTGAATAAAACTCCATTGTGTATATATACCACATTTTCTTTATCCATTTATCTGTTGAGGGATACCTAGCTTGGTTTCACAACTTGGCTATTGTGAATTGCACTGCTATAAACATAGGAATGCATATATCACTACAGTATGTGGATTTTAATTCTTTTGGATAAATATAAAGGAGTGGGATACCTGGGTCATATGGTGGTTCCATTCCTAGTAAATCTCCATAATGCTTTCCAGAGTGATTGTATATTAGTTGTACATTCAGTCCCATCAAAAAGGAATTAAAAAAGGATCTCATAAAAAATAAAAGGGAGAACAATCAAGCACAGGAAAGGAATCAAGAAGGAGGAAGGAGCAGAGGGCATGAGGAAATACTAGGTAATGGAATCAACTGAATTATGCTATGACCATGTACAAATATACCACAATGGATTTTGTTTTTATATATAATTACAATGTAGTAATTTAAAAATATTAATAAAAGGTAAATCAACAAATTAGATCAGGAAATTGGAGGGAATAAGGAGGGGAGGAAAAAGGAAAGTACTAGGGAATGAGATTGGTCAAATTATGTTACATGCATGAACAAATATGGCACAATGTATCCCACTATTATATATAATTATATTGTACCAATTTTTAAAATGACACATGGATTTTGAAATGTATGCCCAGGTATCTGAGGGAGCTACTTTGCCATGTTAGTTTGCTATCCATTAATCAATTAAATATTGGTGACTTGTTGCCATAAATTATTATTTTATTTTAAAAAAAAAGAGTTACCTGTTGTTCCTTGACTTGTCAGTAATTTGGAGAGCCAAAAATTTAACAAGGTCCTTTATTATACTAAATCCAGAGAAAATACTTTTCTACTTTTTTTCATATACTAGTCTATGATAGTTAAAAATAAGGGAGGAAAAGGAATGTGCTTTTTACTTTGTAAAAAAAAAAAAGTATTGTTTATAGCAGCACAATTCAGAATAGCCAAGCTATGGATCCAACCTAGGTATACATCAACAGATGTACATATAAAGAAAATGAGAGAAAGATATATATTTAGATAGATATATCATGAAGTTTTATTCTACCATAAGGAAGAATGAAATTATGTGATTTATAGAAAAATGGGTGGTTTGAACTTGAGAGCATTATGTTAAGCAAAATAAGTCAGAGTCAGGAACTCATGAGTTATATGTTTTCTCTCATAGATAGAAGTTAGAGAGAAAAAAGAGGAAAAAAGGGATCTCATGAAAATAGAAGGGAAATCATTAAGCAGAGGAAGGGGATCTTGGAGAGAGAAGATGGGAGGTTCTACAGAATGATATTGATCAAATTATACGTATGTATGAATATACCACAATGAAGCCTACTATTCTGTATAATTACTATGGTGATATCCAATTAAAACAATTTAAACTTTATCATTGCAATTTTTAGCAAGAATTCCATATTAACTATAGAAATTTTTCTAAACAGGTACAAGAAATAAAAAGGAAAAAGTCTGACAAATAATCACACTTTTCCCCACAAAATTTTCCCTGATTATAAATGAATCACACTAAGAAGCAATTTTTAAAAATATTGCTGGAATTTTATTTTCCCAACATTTTATCTGTAAAATTGGGTAAATTTCTTTAGTGAAAGATAACCAAGTGGAAATTTTTTTGCCTTGTCTGTGCATCAGAATCACCTGAAGAACCTTAAAATGTGATAATACCTGGGTCACAATTATATACTGATATATTTGGTCTTTGGGGCTATCTGGGATTGAGATTTTTAAATCTCTCAAATAGGTCCTAGACAATCAACCACTGAGAACCACTGGCCCAAATGTAAAGGAAGGGAGTCTGATATGGTTGCCCCCATACCCAAAATTCATACATTGAAATTCTAACTCCCAGTACCACAAAATGGGATCTTATTTGTAAACATCATTGCTACAGATGTAATTAGTTATAATGAGGTCAGACTGAAGTAGGGTGGGCCCCTGATTCAATATTACTGGTGTCCTTATAAAAAGGGAAAATTTGAACACAGGCATGCACACAAGGATATCACCATATTAAAGGCTAGAGTTATTCTGCCACAAGTTAAGGAACTATCAGAATCTAGGAGAAAAGCCTAGAATATAAACTTCCCTAGTGCCTTTTGAAAGAGCATGACCCTACTAATAACTTGGTCTCCAACTTTTAACATCCAGAACTGTGGATATAATAAATTCCTGTTGTTTAGGCCACTCACCTTGTGGTACTTTATTACGGCAGCCTTAGAAAACTAATATAGATTTATAAACACTTAAGGTGGCCTCACTTGTAACAACCATATTATATCAACTTGCTGGTTAAGAAAATGCCAAGAGTCATAGAAGGTACTCAACCTGGAAACATTTTGTTACATGTCTACACAGGAATTATGAGATTCTATTTCTGGTAAATCATCACCTTCAGAAAGGCTTAAACTTCCTAGCATGGTCACCATTTACACAAAGTATTTACTACCCTCTAAGTTTTCAATAAATGCATATTGGCCACCTGCTATGGCCATTCCCACACCAACTGTGAATTACTGAAAACCCCCAATCCAGGACAGAAGGCATTATGAGAATGACTCAAGGCCCATGCTGCTATCAAGTAGAAGTCTAAATAAAGCCATAGCAAAATAATATTCATACATTCCCTGCCTTTTTGGTGTTAACTAATAATCAAAGACATTTAGGTCATTTTTGAGGACATTTTGTTAGAGTCCTACAAAAACTTAAGTTGAGTCCAGGCCCAAGGAATTCAACTGAAACTAATGTCTGGTGAATAAAGTCCCATGAATATTTGTTTGTGCCTCGACAATAATGTCATTTTGTACCCATTTATATCTACTGCCAGAATCCATTAATTTGTGTGATTTAATAATAAATTAAAATTATTTTTAAAAATAATTCCAGTCACATATTTTTAAGTGACATCTGGCTAACAATCTTGTCTGGGGACAGCATCCTCAGATTCCCATGAAAATATCTATGAAGAGACACAGACACACACACACACACACACACACACACACACATATCATAGAAGACTAAATTGGCAGAACCCTTACTGTAGCTAAGTAGAAAACAGAAGGATTGCAGGGGAAAAAAAGAGAAAAGCAAATGGTGTCCTATTCATGCTTTCCTCATAAAATAAAACAGGCTCACCTGCCAGAAAGATCAAAGATGATTATTATCCCTTTCCCCATAGTATGGTATAATCCACTCTTCACAGGATACAATATTATCTGTGTTCAATTTTCTTGGCTGCAGAATAAGAGTTGGAAGTAGTTTCAGGGCTTCTTTAAAAATCAAGAACCCATTGTGAAGGCTGTTAACTGCTAGGTATATCCATACTGATTATACTTTGGGGTGGGTCTGTGGATCCAGTGGGTACATTGGCAGCCACACCCAAGCCAAGAATCCACTTATTACCTGGCTCTTAATCCTCTACACTAACATGTAGTCCTAGGGTGTCACTGTCAACTAGTACCCTGTATTGAACAACCTTGGATAGGTCTGAACATTCCCTTTTCCCCTATGTGTGGTTAATCAAGGAAATGTCACTAAGTTCCTATAGGGAAGAACTACAAGGTGATTAGTAATGTATACACTTACTATGGTATGATAGGGTCTTTTCTAATGAAGACCTAGTATTCTGCCAATTTTTTCTGAGCCTAAGAACTAGCTTGGATTTTGAAACTGATCATAGGATTGTTACTTTCCATTGGGTTGCTGACCTCAGCTTTCTGATCATCCACTCTTAATCTCTTTTGATTACATATGGTAAGAAATACCCAGGATGGTTATCTATATTGCCTATAAAAACACCATGTTCTATTAACCATCTCCATGGATCCTTGCCAGTCAGAGTCCCCTGGCAGCCACTCTGAACTTATGGTTCATTGTGATCATTGTGCTCACCTTACATCTAATGTTCAAGCATTGTCATTATGCCTCTGCTATTCTGAGAGTCTATCATTTCCATTGCTACTAGGGAGCTAGTTCTGAAATAGCTTTTCTTACTATCAGCTCTGGACTACAGAGGACAGTCAATATTAAACTCTTCGGTAAGGTTGGTAACCCCTTCACCAGTGCATTATTACCTTCGTAAATAAGTCCCTCCCAAGGAACATAGTCAATTGTTTGATTTTTCTTGTCATATATAATAGAGCAATTCTAATGCACTTCCTTACGAGAGCCTTTTTACCCCTTCCTTGGCAGCCTCTCTTGGTAATCATGGCATCAGTTTTTTCTAAGTTTCTAAGGGCTATCCCAGGAACATGTAAAAAGTTTCTCCAGTAACTATACGAGAGTATCAAAAGATGTGTCACAAGAAAGTGCTCTGATATTAATGATGAGAATAGAACTCTAATATGGCCTTCAATATCCCTGCCCTCTGATGTACATGTCCTGCATAATCCCTCTATTTGAATGAAGGCAGTATTTGTGAATATGATGGGATCTCGCTCTTATAATTGGGTTATATTACATGACAAAAGTGAAAGGCTTTTACAGATATATAAATGAGGTCTATATTCAGTTGATTCTATAGTAATTGAAAGGAAGACTACCCTGGGTGGGTCTGACAAAATCAGGCAAGTCACTTAATAAAGATAATCCTTAAGATGGGGCAGACCCTTTCTTGTTGACCATAGAGAAACAAATTGCTACGTTGTGGAGAGGGTTTCAGTGACAATAGTATCAGGAAACAGTGGGCAGCCTCTAAGAATCCTACAGCTAGCTCCCAGACACTGAATTCTGCCAACAACCAGTAAGCTTAGAAGAGTACCCCAAGCCTCAGATGGGACTGTAGCCCCAGATGATACCTTGATTTCAGTCTTTTGAAATACCATGTGAGAACAAGGAACCTAGTTGAGCCACACTTGGACCTCTGACCAAGGAGGTGATAAATGGATAAATAGGTATTATTTTGAGTTTCTAAGTTTTCTTATCATTGTTACACATCCATAGAAAGCTAATACAATTAGTAAATTTTCCTTAACAGCTTTATACTCTACTCCTTGGACCAGCACTTTCGGGATCACTTCCAAGCATACTCTGTTAGTAACTGCAGGTATGGGTTACTTAATCTTGCAATTCCTTTTCTATACAGTCCCCTCTTGTCAGCTCTGCCCCTTAGGTTATACTGAGATTTGACCTTAGTTATTGATCTAGTGATAAAATAGACACAGATTATGAGGAGTAAAAGCTTTGACTTGTAAGGCACTTTCTTCACTTGAGGCCTCTGCAGTCCTCAAGTGAGGAGGCAGTATACCACTTCTGCAGGCTCAGAACATTTATCTTATTTCTCCTCATCCCAAGTCTCAGGATCCCGCTCTTTCCTATCAAGGCCGTGACTCTGGCCTAAGAGACTTGCCTAGGTTGACATTCAGCCTTCTTTGAGGTTCTTTCACCCTTAAAATTATGTCCTATGTCTTATTTCTAAATCTATCTTCCTTCCACCTGTAGGTATGAGGGTCTTAAATGTAGTCAAGGAGGCCCTGTGACTCTCACACTCTACTTTAAATTTCTGATTAATAGGATCTGAGTTTATCATATTCTCTCTTCAATGCTCCAATAGTGCTTCACAATTCCACAATTTCAATTTTCCCCTACTGCTCAAGTGTCAGAGATATACAAGCAAGGGCATTCCCTCCACCTGTGTAATATCCCTATCAATCACACTTCTCCAGCATGTCAGAAACTATCAATACTCCACCATCTACAAGTGATGAGATTCTCATTACTGCTGAGCCAGTGGCTGATCTAAAGTCAGAATCCCATCCTTAGAGTCTGCTTTCTAGGACCACACCTGGTACCAACTTTCTTAGACTGGTATTCCTAGAATCAGAAGCTATGGCAAATTGTTGTTCACTGGATGTATTGCAGAAGTACTCTCAAGAGAATGGAAATAAGAGGAACAGGCTAGGAGACAGGAAGAACAACTACACTATGCAAGGATGTTATCTGAGTTAGAAACTTGATCCCACAGGGCACTAGAGCAAAAATAGCACCACAAAGTAAGTCCCACCTTGAAGCAATGAGGGCTATCTCTTTGCACCCATATGTCATTGCGTCATTGGCTGTGGACTGCCCCTAGTGGGGGATGAGGAGAATAACCTACCTAGAAAGGTGGTGTCTGCTCAGTCAAGGTCAACTCACTACATGGCAACTGTGAGCTGAGAGCAGGCAACACTTCTTACAGCTAGGAAATAGGTGTATCCACTGGCAAAGGAGATCTGTGTGGGGCACCCACAGCATGGCCTTTGCAATCCCTCCATAATCACAGTTTTGAGCATCCTACTCTGACAATCATCTGCACGATCCTCTCCCCATCACTCCCTCACCTCTAAGTCCATCTCCAATTACCTTACTCACGTGGGTCTATACTGATCTCCTTGCTATTCTTCAAACAGTCCAGCAATTTCATACCTCTGAAGCTTTCCACTTACTTCTCCCTTTACTTAGAATGTTTCCCCTAATCTTGGCTTGATTGGCTTCTTCACATCACCTTCTCAGTAAAGACTATCCTAACCATTCACTTATATAATAAACCATCCCAAGTACTCTGCATCCCCTTTTCCTTATTTATTTTCTTCTTACCATTACTTATAACTAAAATATCGATTCTACATATTTTAGTTATCTGATTACTGTCTAACACCCACCACCACCATCACCAAAGCTTTAAGGTAGAGACTCATTCTGTTCTATTTGCTACTTCGTAACTTATAGCAATGCTTGTTGTTACAGATGTTCAATACATGTTTGTTTTTTTTTTTTTTTGGTGAATTAATTGAGTAGTCAATTAACACATTTTAAAGAAACACTAAAAGAGAACCCTCTTTTTATAAATTACTCTGAAGTTTGAAGCAGTGGTTCTCAAACTTCAACATGTATCAGATTCACCAGGAGGACTTGTTAAATCACAGATTGCTAAGCATGTCACCCAGCATCTCTGATTCAGTAAATTTGAGATAGTGCCCCCAAATTTGCATTTCTACCAAGCTCCTAGATGATGCTGATGCTTCTGGTCCAAGGACCAAACTGAGAACCACTGGAGTAAAGACATATGGATGAAATAGATAATGTAAAATGACCTAAGAATTGCTACAAATTTTTCACAACTTATAAAATCCCCAGGTGGGAATAATAAGTAAAGATATTTTTCTAGAATTTTTCTTTGGAAGATCATAATCATATTTTAAAGTGCCTTTAAATTTTTAACATATGGTTTATAGTAATTGGATCAAAAGATGAATGATTTAAAATCTTCATTCCAAGTTGTGTTATAGAATATTAAATAACTAATAAGTCATTTATGAAGTTTTTAATAATATGCAAAGTGCTTATGTTTTAATATTAAGCAGAAAAGAAGGTAAAATTGAATATATGCCAAATTTAATCCCAACTATGTAAAATAAGCATAGAAAAATATTAGAAGAATTGCATCTACAGTAACTTGATTTTCTTTTAGGTAATAGAATTATTGAAAAGGCTTTGTTTTCCCTTTTTGTGACCTTCAAATTTTTCTATATTAAGCATGTATTACTTTAATAACCAGAAAGGTAAAATATGCTTTTATTTTAAAAGTTAAGCCTTATAGTTTTTATAGAGACAGAAAGAATAGAGAGCCAAAAATGAAAGTCAGTAAGATAGACACAAAACTAACACCAAGGGCTTGGGCTTTAGCTCTGTGGTAAAGAGCCACCTAGCATGTGCAAAACCCTGGGTCAATCCCCCATACCATATACAAAAAAACTAACACCAAAATGAAAATAGCTTATATTGTTTAGGCTCAAACTGTCATATTTATCTTGTTAAAATTAAGATATGCATAAGTATCCAAAAGACTTGTACTAACAACTTGTGTTTAATTTCTTTAATCAAATTAACATCAAGTAACAGTTCATTCCCACCCCCAAAATAGCTTTTTAAAGAAATGTTATTAATTCATTGCTTATTTTCACAATTCCAAAACATAAAATCTACATATAGAGTTGTTAAAAATAAAACCCAAGCACCTTAATTAGGATCACATTTGCAAAACTCCCTTGTTGATTTTTCATTCAAGGACTTTGTGAAAATATTTTTAGTCAGTACAAAATGAAAAGAACTATGAGGCTAATTAGCATGGAAATTCCAGTTTCTCTCTAGGTTGAATATGAGGTGACTTGTTTTAAAGCAACCTGAAAGAAGGTCACCCTGTGTTACGCAGGCTGTCTTTCTGGGATCACTCTGTTTCAGAAAAATGTTTTATAAAATAATCATAAAAGGGTGGTACCTAGGGAAAAAATACTGTATCTGGTTTTAAAAACTAAAATGAGCAAACTAATTTCAGGTGTTTGGAGAACAAATGCATTAAAATTATATTCATGTAAGTTTGGCTTTAGAACCATATAAATATTCAATAAAACAAAATTAAACTTAATAGAAATTCCTGAAATATTTAAAGATAAAATGACAAAAAGTAACATAACTATGTACCTAGTTGGTATACTAACTGGACAAAGAGATATTATTACAAGTGACTTCAAAATGAAGCAATTTGGTTCTACATCCCTACTGAGATTTATCCTAATGACAAAAAAAGGTCCAGTTAAAATTTGAATTTCAGATAAACAACAGATTACTTTTTAATATAAATTTGTCCCAAACATTGGATTACATATATTTATACAAAAAATATCCACCATTTATCTGAATTTCCAGTATTACTGAGTGTTCTGTTCTACAGTGTTCTGTTCCCCCTTCATTGGGGGAAACTGGGTAAAGGATATACAATACTTCTCTGTACCACATTTTTTTCTTCAACTTCTATTGAATCTGCAATGATTTCAAAATGTTTGAAAGAATAGAGTTATAAAAATAGTTGGCTCATGGAATCAGAGTCCAGATCATCTCAAACTACCTATAGTGGCACATACCTGTCATCCTAGCAACAGAGAGGATGAGGTAGGAGGATCAGAAGTGTGAGGCCAATCTCTGCAACTCAGTGAGACCTTGTCTTAAAATAAAAAAATTTAAATGGGGCAGGGATGGCAATGTAGCTCAATGGCAGAGCACATGCTTAGAGTGTGCACAAAGCCATAGGTTCAACCCCTAATACCACTTAAGAAAAAGAAAATATTAGTAAATGCAAAGAGACAGTAGTCCTAGGGTGAAAAGTGACAAGAAATTGAATACTGAAGGCTTAACAAACTTTTTATAGGTGAATTGCTTTGCTGCTAGCTCACTGAGATGCTGGGAAGAGAAATTGACTGGAAGTCATTTCTCTGTCCATGGTGCTGCACAAACAACAAACAGATTTTATTTAAAACCAACACAAATACATCTTAATTTAAATTTCACCTTGGACCATTATAAAAAGCATAAATTGATCACTTTTTATTTTAGAAAGTCCTTCTGTGGACCTGAAATTGCATGAAAGGAAATAGCAGCAGAATTTAGAAGTGAAAGTTGGATATATAAGAAAACCTCTCCCAGAAAAAACAAACATGGTTTCTTATCATTGATATATTTTTCCCTTCAATTGAAGCATTGTTTTTAAAGAATATCAAGCTGTTTACTCTGACTCATTTCAACACCAACCTGAAGTGGAGAAGAAAAAAATAGCAGTGCCCTCCTTCCTAATCTCTGTCACATTTTCAATTTGGGGGAAAAATTAAAGAATCAACTTTCTTTTTGCTGGGTTTGGGGGGAGGGAAATAAGGTAAGAAGAAGAGAGTACTATGTGAGTGAACAAAAATATCACAGCACCAGAACACATGGTGAGTGGGTGGAGTGGGAGAACACTACAGAAATGGATATGCATGACCTCACCATGAGCATCCCTAAAATATCCTGTAAAGATGGAAGGATTAACAGCTTATTCAACACTGTGTGTACAGAGGCGCAGAGCAGACCGACAGCTCAATAATCATTCCTTGCCTGTCAACTTCATTGAAAATTGGTGCTTTAAACTCAAGATAGTTTTTGTTCAGAGAACTATGTTTTTAAAGTATATTTTGCACTTAGCTACATGTCTGAAACAGATTTCTCCTTTTGAAACCAAAATAACCATATCCCCATGCAATATATGGGTACTACTTTGCAGAAAGCCACCAGATAAGGGAAGGAGTTGAGGGTTTTCATGGTAAATACTATGCAAGACTGTAAACCACAAAAGTTTATCAGGTTACCTCTGTAAATCTCTAGTATCTGCCTCCGAGCAGGTATAAAGATGAAATAATGCACACTTTGACTTTTTAATTTTTTTTTTAGTTGTGAATGGACCAAATACCTTTATTTTGTGTATTTATTTTTATGTGGTGCTGAGGACCAAACCCAGTGCCTCACACATGTGAGGGAAGTGCTCTACCACTGAGCCACAACCCCAGCCCGCCCCCCCAAATTCAACTTTAACAGCTTATATTTATTTTTGAGAAAGGACAAAGACATACAAAGTTGAAAACTTAATAACTTTGAAGAGTTGAAAATTGGCATCTTCACAAAAATTTTCTACAAACTGTTAAGTTTGTAGAACATATCCATATATTTTACCATTTGATCCACATAACAGCCCAATGAGGTAAGGAGTTTTATTTAGGAATTTAAGCTTTTGATTAAAAAAAAGAAATATTCTTAATTACTGCATCAAATGGTATAAACAGATTTGACTTTCTGATTTATAGGGATATGGAAATTAAGACATCCTTGGGGGCATATTCATATTCCCAATAATGCATTGCCCAATCTTTGATCTGTAGTAGATGCTCAACAAATTCTATTGAAGGCAAGTTGCATTAATGTATTAATAAATGTAACAGATGAAGAACCTCTGAGAACATTATATCACTCAGTGTGATATCAACTCATTTGACACAGTTTAGGGATTCAACATGTAGAATTAAAGTATAATAGCAGGAGACAGTTTATAATAATAGAGTGCTTGATATGTGCCAGTACTGTCCTAATCCCTCTATATGTATTTCCCCACCTAAACCTCATAACTACTTTATGAGATCTGTACTGTCATCAGTCCTATTTTTCAAAAAAGTAAACTGAATCTCAGGAAGGTTAAGTAACTTACCCAATGTAACTAAGGTATTAATAGTTTATGATCTTTTCATTATTCACCCACTAAGCCGTAAAACTAATAGTCTTAGTTTTTAGAAGAAATTTAGAAGGAGAGATTGCCTTAGGCTGGGGTACTCAAAAAATACTTCATGCTAGAAAAAATAGAAAGAAGGTCAGCAAAGTGGCTTTCAATTTTTAATTAAGTAAGAAAAGGGCACTCCAGGACAGTGTGGGGGAATTACCCAGTGCACAGAGAGAAAAATCACACAAGGAATGGATATTAGTTAGGGTCAGTAACACCAACAACTGTAACAAACAGACCCCAAAATTTCTGTGACTTAGTAAATCAATTTTTATTTGATAGAAGTCCAAAGACTACATTTCTATGTATAGGGTTGCCGTCAGACACCCAGACTCTTTTCATCTTATAACTTCACCAGTTCCAACATTTGGGGTATACCTTGGGATAATCTGCGACTTGCTGGAAGACAAGAGAAGAGAGAGGAAGGAAAAACATCCTAGATTATAGGTCAAACCCAGAAGTTTCTCCCTTCACCTTCACCCTTTATCCCCTTGCCTTAACTCAACACCATGGCTACATACAACTGCAAAGAATTCTTGGGAACATAATCTAGCAGTGTTCCTGGGAGGAATAGAAATATGGCAACCTCAATTCCAGCAAGCAAACCAGAATCACATTCACATGAGAAAGAAGCTCTTATTCCCTTCTTGTAGTTCAGTCTCAAGGTACTGTTTATCACTGACCATGATGGCAAGAGTTGAGTAAAAGGGTAGCAATCAAACATAATATTCACCCTGGTATTAGCAACCACCTACGTACTGTTCCATACATGTCTACCTTCCTCCTGCATAGTAATCTCATTTGGGAAAATGTGACTTATTTCAGCAATATAATGACCATGCAAAGATTGCCTAGCCAGGAGAACCTGGCACAAAACTTAAGGGGGAAAAATAAAGAAAAAGGAAAGGTAATGGGTACAGAAACTCAACCACAAGAAAGAATATTTCATTTAGGTTTATGAAAGGAAAGGAAAATGGAAGAGCTAAAATTTACTCATACATGTCTATAATAAACATAGAACACAGAAGAGTGAACATGCCTAAATATGGGTTGATTTTTTCTTTTGTTGTTTTTTTGTTTTTGTTGTTGTTGTTGTTTTTGTTTTTGTTTAGTTTGGTTTTGGGCTTTTTGGTTTTTGCAGTGCTGGGGGATGGAATGGAACCCAGGGCTTTGTGTGTGCTATGCTAGTCATGTGCTCTACCACTGAGCTACATCCCTATCCCCAAAAATAGTTTATCAAGAGATGAGTAGGAAACATTAGGAATGAAGAAAACAAGAAAGGAAAGACAATATTCACCCATCACCATAAAAATAGGGTAATGAGAGTCCCTAATGTAATTATGATCAATAAATATAAATAAATTAGTGTTTGATGAAAAATATTGCTCAGATAGGGAAAAAAGCTCTCTTCTTTACTCTCTGTACCATCATCCATCTCTAAGGGATGCCTTAGGACATTTCAATAAACTTGAAAAAGATAATAGCACTAAATCTGGAAGGCCAGAACTGATAAAAGATCTCATCTCTTCCCATTCATTCTTCCACAATGTGGCTTCTCTCCCCACCATACCTCTGAAACAACTCTGGTAAATGTCATTTAGCAACCTCCATCTTTTTTATAATTGGTTTTTATTCATGCATTATAATTATGAATAATAGTGGGATTCATTCTGTTTATGTGCATAACAATCTTTTTTTGTAAGTAGTTCTTCCTTTATTCAACTCTATTCTGTTACAAAATTATACTTTTTGACAATATGTATTTTATGTTTTCGTCATCTAAAAGTCTTCTGCAATGTACTTGGAATATAAGGTATAGGAATATAAGTTCTTTTTTTTTTCTTTTTAAACTTAGTTTCTTTTTTTTCTTTTTTTTTTAATTAATTTTTATTGTTGGTTGTTCAAAACATTACATAGTTCTTGATTTATCATATTTCACACTTTGATTCAAGTGGGATATGAACTCCCATTTTTACCCCGTATACAGATTGCAGAATCACATCAGTTGCACATCCATTGATTTACATATTGCCATACTAGTGTCTGTTGTATTCTGCTGCCTTTCCTATCCTCTGCTATCCCCCCTCCCCCATCCCCTCCCCTCTTCTCTCTCTACCCCATCTACTGTAATTCATTTCTCCCCCTTATATTTTCCCCCTTTCCCCTCACTTCCTCTTGTATGTAATTTTGTATACCCCTGAGGGTCTCCTTCCATTTACATGCAATTTCCCTTCTCTCTCCCTTTCGCTCCCACCTCTCATCCCTGTTTAATGTTAATCTTCTTCTCATGCTCTTCGTCCCTACTCTGTTCTTAGTTACTCTCCTTATATCAAAGAAGACATTTGGCATTTGTTTTTAAGGAATTGGCTAGCTTCACTTAGCATAATCTGCTCTAATGCCATCCATTTCCCTCCAAATTCTATGATTTTGTCATTTTTTTAATGCAGAGTAATACTCCATTGTGTATAAATGCCACATTTTTTTTATCCATTCGTCTATTGAAGGGCATCTAGGTTGGTTCCACAGTCTTGCTATTGTGAATTGTGCTGCTATGAACATGGATGTAGCAGTGTCCCTATAGTGTGCTCTTTTTAGGTCTTTAGGGAATAGACCGAGTAGGGGAATAGCTGGGTCAAATGGTGGTTCCATTCCGAGATTTCCAAGAAATCTCCATACTGCTTTCCAAATTGGCCGCACCAATTTGCAGTCCCACCAGCAATGTACAAGTGAACCCTTTTCCCCACATCCTTGCCAGCACTTGTTGTTCTTTGACTTCCTAATGGCTGCCAATCTTACTGGAGTGAGATGGTATCTTAGGGTGGTTTTGATTTGCATTTCTCTGACTGCTAGAGATGTGAGCATTTTTTCATGTACTTGTTGATTGATTGATTGTATGTCCTCCTCTGAGAAATGTCTGTTCAGGTCCTTGGCCCATTTGTTGATTGGGTTATTTGTTATCTTATTGTCTAATTTTTTTAGTTCTTTGTATATTCTGGATATTAGGGCTCTGTCTGAAGTGTGAGGAGTAAAGATTTGTTCCCAGGACCTAGGCTCCCTATTTACCTCTCTTATTGTTTCTTTTGCTGAGAAAAAAACTTTTTAGTTTGAGTAAGTCCCATTTGTTAATTCTAGTTATTAACTCTTGTGCTATGGGTGTCCTATTAAGGAATTTGGAGCCCGACCCCACAGTATGTAGATCATAGCCAACTTTTTCTTCTATCAGACGCCATGTCTCTGATTTGATATCAAGTTCCTTGATCCACTTTGAGTTAACTTTTGTGCATGGCGAGAGAAAGGGATTCAGTTTCATTTTGTTGCATATGGATTTCCAGTTTTCCCAACACCATTTGTTGAAGATGCTATCCTTCCTCCATTGCATGCTTTTAGCCCCTTTATCAAATATAAGATAGTTGTAATTTTGTGGATTGGTTTCTGTGTCCTCTATTCTGTACCATTGGTCCACCCGCCTGTTTTGGTACCAGTACCATGCTGTTTTTGTTACTATTGCTCTGTAGTATAGTTTGAAGTCTGGTATAGCTATACCGCCTGATTCACACTTCCTGCTTAGCATTGTTTTTGCTATTCTGGGTCTTTTATTTTTCCATATGAATTTCATGATTGCTTTCTCTATTTCTACAAGAAATGCCGTTGGAATTTTGATTGGCATTGCATTAAACCTATAGAGAACTTTTGGTAATATCGCCATTTTGATGATGTTAGTTCTGCCTATCCATGAACAGGGTATATTTTTCCATCTTCTAAGATCTTCTTCTATTTCTCTCTTTAGGGTTCTGTAGTTTTCATTGTATAAGTCTTTCACCTCTTTTGTTAGGTTGATTTCCAAGTATTTTTTTTTTGAGGATATTGTGAATGGAGTGGTTGTCCTCATTTCCATTTCAGAGGATTTGTCGCTGATATACAGGAATGCCTTTGATTTATGCGTGTTGATTTTATATCCTGCCACTTTGCTGAATTCATTTATTAGCTCTAATAGTTTCTTTGTAGACCATTTTGGGTCTGCTAGGTATAGAATCATGTCATCTACAAATAGTGATAATTTGAGTTCTTCTTTTCCAATTTTTATGCCTTTAATTTCTTTCATCTGTCTAATTGCTCTGGCCAGTGATTCGAGAACTATGTTGAACAGAAGTGGTGAGAGAGGGCATCCCTGTCTTGTTCCAGATTTTAGAGGGAATGCCTTCAGTTTTTCTCCATTCAGAATGATGCTAGCCTGAGGCTTAGCATAGATTGCTTTTACAATATTGAGGTATGTTCCTGTTATCCCTAGTTTTTCTAGAGTTTTGAACATAAAGGGATGCTGTACTTTGTCGAATGCTTTTACCGCATCTATCGAGATGATCATATGGTTCTTATTTTTAAGCCTATTGATGTGGTGAATAACATTTATTGATTTCCGTATATTGAACCAACCTTGCATCCCAGGGATAAATCCTACCTGATCATGGTGCACAATTTTTTTTGATATGTTTTTGTATCCGGTTCGCCAGAATTTTATTGAGGATTTTTGCATCTAGGTTCATTAGAGATATTGGTCTGTAGTTTTCTTTCTTTGAAGTGTCTTTGTCTTTTTTTTTCTTTTTTATTTGTTGTTCAAAACATTACAAAGCTCATGATATATCATCTTTCATACATTTGATTCAAGTGGGTTATGAACTCCCATTTTTACCCCAAATACAGTTTGCAGAATCACATCAGTTACACATCCATGTTTTTACATAATGCCATATTAGTGACTGCATAACATAATCTTGTCAATTTAATTCCCCAGTATGTCCACTTTCCCTCCCCTCTTCCCTCATCCTGATCCCCTTCCTCTACTAGTCTCTTTTCTAATTTCACGAGGTCCCCATTTTTTTCCCTTTTTCTCTCTAGCTCTGCATATCAGAAAAAAACATGACCCTTGACTTTCTGAGCCTAGCTTATTTTATAAAATGCTCTGAAGATCCATCCATTTTCCTGTAAATGGCATAATTTCATTCTTCCTTATGGCTCAATAAAACTCCATTGTGTGTACATCATTTTCTTTATCCATTCATCTGTTGATGGACACCTATCCTGGTTCCATAACTTGGCTATTGTGAATTGTACTGCTATAGACATGGGTACGAATATATTGTTATAGTATACATACTTTAATTCTTTTGACTAAATTCTAAAGAATGGTATAGTTGGGTCATATGGTGGTTCCATTCTTCATCTGTTGAGGAACCTCCAAACTGATTCCCATTGTGTTTCTACTAATTTACAATCCCACAACAGTGAACAAGTGTTCCTTTTTCCCATATTACCTAGCATTTATTATTATTTATATTCTTGATGGCTGCCATTCTAACTGGAGATGTTTAGTGTAATTTTTTTAAATTTTCATTTCTCTGATTGCCAAAGATGTTGAACATGTTTTCATGTATTTGTTGACCATCTTTATTTCTTCTTTTGAGAAATGCCTGTTTATTTGACCATTTATTGAATGGGTTACTTGGGTTTGGGGTATTAAGATTTTTAAGTTCTTTATATATTCTGGATATTAGTCCTCTGTCAGAAGAGTAGCTGGCAAAGATTTTCTCCCATTTTCTGGGCTCTCCCTTTATGCTCTCAGTTGTTTCCTTTGCTATGCATTAGCTTTTTAATTCAATGTCATCCCATTTATTAATTCTTGGTATTAGTTCATGAGCTTTAGTGTTCCCATTTAGGAAGTCCTTGCCTGTGCCAATATGTTGGAGCATTGACCCTATGTTCTCTTCTAGCTATTACAAAGTCTTTAGTCTAATTCCTAGGTCTATGATCCACTTTGAGTTGACTTTTGTACAAGGTGAGAGATAGGAATCTAGTTTTATTCTTCTACATATGGATATCCAGTTATCCCAGCACCATTTGTCAAAAAGTCTGTCTTTTCTCCTCCATAGGTTCTGGGTACCTTTGTCAAGGATCAGATGTCTGCATCAGTATGGGTTTGGCTCTGGGTCTTCTATTCCACTGAGCAACCTCTATCTTGACAAACTCAATGGTCACCTCTGTGTCATCACACTTATTGTCCTCTCAGCTATACTCAAGAAAATTGCTCTCTCTTTCTCTTCATCTTGAAATAATTTCTTATCTTGGTTTCAGTGGCATCATATTTTTTCTAGATGGTTTCCCCTTCTCCAACTCATCTCCAAGTATTTGTAAGCCCCAGAGTTTCTTCTTTGTCTTACCTTGATGGGCTAATTCATTAATACAGCTTAATGTACCATCGACATTCTAGTGACTCCCAAGCTTTATCTTTTGCTGAAATGGCATCTCCTCTTGGTAGTCTGTTGTCTAAAAGGTTCTCTAAATTCCTGATGAAAATGGAAACAAAACTCAAAATTCTCTCCTTCCACTAAACTCATTTCTGTATGTATCTTTCTCATCTTAATATATAACACCAGCAGTCACCAAACCTAACTCTCCATCACCCCACAACAAACTTGAGGGCAAGTCCTTTTAACTCTACCTCAAAAGAATACCCAAACTAGATCAGTGTCTCTATTGACACTGACTCTCACCTCTCACCATTATCTCCTACCAGGTCTACCTATTTCCACCCTTTACCCTTCCCAAGCTGTCAGAGTCCTCTTTAGACGATAAGTTAGACAATGTTATTACCTGGTTTAAAACTATCTCCTGAATTCCCATTATTCTCAAAAACAAAACAATTCAAACTCCTAGGTATCACTCTAAAGTGTCTACCTCCTTAAGTTTATCTTATAAAACTCTACCCTGCCTTACCATGATCCAGCCACACTAGCCTCTTTCTATTCCTCAAACAAACCAAGTCCTGATCTCTTCTAAACTAGCTCTTATTGCATTCTATCTTGTTAATCTGTTTATTTCACCTTTAGTACTTAGAGCAACCTTAATTATCCCATTCACATATTAATTTCCTTGTTGCTTGCCTTTTTCACTAGTCTACAAGGTACATAAAGGCAGAAGTTCCGTCTGGATTGCTTACTAAAACTTTAGTACTGGCACTAACAGTTTACTGAGATGATCCTCAATAAATATTTTTAAATAATTTTAAGCAGCAATTCGGAGACAATAAGAATAAAGGAAACATAATTTCGTTGCCACCCAAATCTTGCACCAGTACTGCCTTTGGGTCAGGTTTTAAAATCTGCTGAGATCTTATGAGAGAAAACAACACAACAGAACTCTGAACTATTTCCAGGCAAGTGAAAGTCTAAATACAGCCATTATGGTATAGAGGAGGGGACATTGAGCATCAGGAAAAAGTTAAAAGAAACATAAAATTGTTGATATGTGCCATCGGGGCTCCACGAGGGTGAAGGATGAAAATTACAAAGTTAAAGTTTTAAACCACCAACCTTGGCTTTCACTTCTCAGCCCACAATAACCACCAAAGTGCAGTCATTCTATTTCCAGGGTTCTATTTCTAGGCTGTAAGAATGGAGCAAATTTTAGAGTATTACAGACTTTCACAGGAAAAAGAAAAGATTACCTAAAAATATTTTCACCTTTGCCAAGAACTGCTTCCAAACACAAACCCTAGCTTGTCACACCTGCCCCATTTCCCCCTTTCCCCTTCTTTGCTACTACCTACCCCCTCATTGCACCACATACATCTGGTACCATAAGAATTAGCTGGCATGTCCCAAGTAATTTGAGCTCTTCAAACAGAAAGTGTTCCAGAAATAAAGTAAGGTGCTAAATAGTTATAAGTCGTTTCCACCAGAATTATTGTTGAGATTTTTCTATTTTTCTATTTTTAAGTTTTCACCCTTATGTTTTGCAGAAGATAATGCCAAAACATGTGATATTTCACCATATGAATAGTTCTCAAATAAAGGACACAAAGCTAGTATTATCTGGAGTCATAATTTCTATTTTCTCATGAAAATATGCACCAGCCTAAAAGAAAAACAAAATCTTTTTCTCTATCCAAAGATTCTGACAAGCTGGATTCAAACTTTCTACAGTATACATGTTTTAGGTTAGATTTAAATTCATATTCAGCTAAGATTTCCTGAATACTTACTGTGTACCAGATATAGTGGCACATGCTTCCACACTTAATTTTATTTATCTTCATAACTGCCCTCTGAGAAGGGTATTATTGCACAATTTTAGAGATAAAAAATTTTGAAAATTAGAGTTAAAGTAACTTGACCATGTTTTATAAAAACCATGGCCATTTTTATGCACTTGTGGCATACAATAGGCAGAATAACCCCCTCCCCAAAATGTTTACATCTTAGTCCCTAAAACCTGTGACCCTTCATGGTGAAAGTAGCTTTGCAAATGTAGAACTAATGGAGGATTAGCCTGGATTATCCAGGTGATCCCAATGTAATGATAAGGACCCTTATATGAAAGATGGGAAACAGGAAATGTGATGACAGAAGCAAAGGTGGTTACAATAAAATACTGGAAGGAAGGACAAAAGTTAAGGAATGCCGGAAGCTAGAAGCTGGGAAAAGCGAGGAAACAGATTCTCCCCCAAGAGCCTCCAGAAGGAATGCACCCCTGCTAACACCTTGATTTTACAACATCAAGACTCATTATGAACTTCTGATTCCAGAATTATGAGATGATAAATTTCTGGTGTTTGAAGCCACCAAGTTTGTGGTAATTTTTTACAGCATCAATAATAAGCTAGGACACCATATATCCTTTTAACATCCATATCTGTTCTTGTATCTAACAGGACCATAGCCTCTAAGTGTCCTGTTCACGTCCACATCTTCAGCATCTATGGCAGTTGTTGAAGATAATTCAAACCCTACAATAACCCCAAAAGGAATCCAAATCATATTGACATTCATTTTCATGGCAAGAGAAGGAAATTAATTTTTTATTACTTGGATCAAATAAGTTGTTTTCTTTAATCACCTATGTGACTATTTCTACCACCATTTGTAACATCTTTGATTTGAAAGAAACATCAGATGATTTAGCTGGGATTAGAAACTGATAGGCTGAGTGATGTTAACAGAGCTTTCTCAAAATTCTTCAGGTTCCATTCTTGGGTTAGGAATCCTACTTGCTTGGTTTATCTTCCCCTCACTCTAGAACTGTCTTTATAGAACAATACTTTAACACTAAACATTGGTTTTCACTAAAGGCCAAGGAAAAAATAGATCATAAGTCTTACTTTTTTATTTTTTAGTTGTTGATGTATCTTTACTCTTTATTTATTATGTGTGGTGCTGAGGATCAAACCCAGTGCCTCACACATGCTAGGCAAGTGCTCAGCCACTGAGCCACAACCTCAGCCCCAAGAAGTCTTACTTTTTTAACACAACATGTAAAAAAAATTTTCTATTACTGCCCCCAAAAAAATCCCCTTAACATAAGAAACCAAAAGACAAATTTCTCTCAGGTCTACCCTTAAAGATATTGTGTTTTTTTCTCCCTCTGGAGAAACTGAAGTGGCTCTAATTAGAAAATTTAAATGATAAAGTCTATTGAGTTTCTCTCTTTTTTCCTAGCCACCAGGAGGCACAGAGCTAAATTTGGTATGTGAAATCTATGGCTAATTATGGCAAGGGATTCTTGCTAAAATGTTTCTCCTTTTGTTATTCAAAATTTCTTTTTTGTCATTATTTATATTACCTAGCCTTCCTCAAACTATTTGTGAAGAGTGGAAGAATCTAAATGAATCAGTAAATAATCTATTGAACCACATTCTAACTTCAATATTTATTACTATCCAGATGAACATCCAAGTTTTTCAAAGAGCAGTGTTGCTCATATGCCATGAAACAATGAAATAGTAAATCCCCCAGACAGTTGCAGGCTGGAGAGGTGAGGAGGGCACACATTTAATAACAACATCCTGAAGATAAGCACAGAGAAAATGACACCTACACAGTAGGAAAGACTTTTTCAGGTAACATTCAACCTACAAGATGTCCATTTCCTGCTATAAACTAGAATGGGCTAAAAATATTTGTGAGAAACTGTGGAGATCTAATAAGAACAAATGGCTTGAAACAAAGGAATAAAATTAAGAGCTCTATACTTTAAAAGTTTGAACAATTCAGAAAGAGGCTGAGAGGTCTCCAGAGATAATATCAGACCTTGTTTTAGTCATAGACAATCTGTGACATCATTAGACATAAGAGACAGTGAGGGATAGTAATTAACAAATACATAGAAGAAGACAACCACCCACACAAGGAAAAAGCCTGACACACTTCAGATGGTCATCTCTAGGTAAGGCCTTCACCAACTCCTGAAACAAGACAGTGTGGGAGATAACCTCAAAACCAAACCATGCTTATGGTTGCACATGTTTTTATAGCTCAACTCATTTCAGTCCAAGAAACATTTATTTGATACTTCTTTGGTGCTAAATACTGTATCATTCAACTGGAAATAAAAAGATGGATATTATATGGTCTGAGTCAGAAAAGAATTCACATTCTAGTGAGGAAAATAAACATAAACAAATAATTATAAGGTGGCATGAGAGTCTCAGCAACAATAGTATTATGAAATACAAAGGCTAAAGACAAAAGGAAGTTGAAGGAAAGAGATAAAATACAACATGAATTACAAAGGAATAGACAATGTTTGAATAATAGAATGGACAGAGAGAATTCCAGGTAGAGAACAAGATATAGGAAAATTCATGGAAGCATGAAGTTGTACATGTGGTTCAGGAAAAAAATTATAAAATCAAGGTAGGAATGGGGAGTGGGTAGGAAACCAAGAAATCTTACAGGTTTCTTATGAGAGAAGTGGCATGATCAAGTTTTTACTTTTAAAATTCCCTCTGGGTCAATAGCTGACTAGCTTGTTTCAGACCAATAATCCTGCTGAGAATGGATTAAGGAAAGCCAGGGGAAAATATTTTTAAAAAAAATAAAGAAACCTTAGCTTGAATGAATCACAGAACTACCAAGGTAGTGAGAATTTGAAGATTCAAGATCCAAAAGAAGATGGAAGCCAAGAGCCTTAGGACAGGCATTTGGGAATATCTGTACCATTGAGGTGATTGTCAGTCAAAAAAGTGAAAGCAGCCACTAAGAGGCAGAAAAGTTAAACATAATACAGCATAAAGGAACCAAATATGGAGTTCATACTGCCAGGGAAAAGGGGCCTTGGTAAATAACCCATGCTGACAGTCAAGACTACAAAGGGGCACAATCTAGGAGGAAGGGAAAACTAGAAATAAAGCAGCCCTCAACAAAAAAGTAAAGCTCAGATTTAAGCCATCTCAATTCCTTATTGAATATAGGTGATTATCCTCATGCCTAGTTGTCTAACAAATGCAAAACTAAATCCTTTCTGGAAAAAGTTTGCATTACATAGAGCATTGAAACATCTATAAAAAGTTTAATGCAAATATCTGGCACTCAATCAAAATGAGCAGGCATATAGGAAATAAGATGTAACTGAAATTCAAGATTTTTGAAAAGACAATAGAAAAGGTATCTGCAGAAAATCCAGAGAATGCAATTAACAGACATAGACTTTTAAATGGCTGTGAAAATACATTCAAAAAATTAAATCACAAGTGGAAAATTTTTGCCTATAACAGGAAACTATAGAAAAGAAACTGATACACTTCTGGTTCTGGGTAAGATGGAGTCAGTGCATTCCACCCAGTCTTTCCACTTAATGCAGCTATTAAATTTGTACAGGATAAACTCAGCAGCTATGTGAGGACTCTGAAAAGTAAATTCTAGGAGATGGATGGGGAAAGAAAACCAGATTCCAAAAGTACCACTGACTCAGCAGTGAATTCTTCTGGGGTTTTTGTTGTTGCTGCTTGTTTGTTTGTGTCTGGTTGTTTCTTTTATTTTTTAATTTTTATTTATTTATTTATTTTGGTCCTGTACTATCCCCTGATGTGGACTCAAGGCAACCTGAAAACAGGAATTGGGCACCCAGACATGGAGTAAGCTCTAGGAGAAGCCCTTTACTTGTGACGTAAGGGGAAAGAGATTCATAATACTGAGGACGAATAGGGAAATCTCCCATATTTCTTGTCTTCTCTATTGTCTCACTCTCCAGCCTCCCAGACAACACTGCTGTAATGTCAGAGCAGCAGAAATACCATCAGGGGCCACAGACACTTATTCAATATAAAGTCTCAAAATCCAAAAATTTGTTATTTAAAACACTAAAACTAATATATAAACCCCTACCAAGACCAATAAAGAAAAAAGAACATGGATACCTGATAGAATTAACTAAAAGTAAAATATCAGTACAGATCCTATAGCTTTTGGAGTTATAATAAGAAAATATAATAACTTTTTACCCATTAATTTTAAAGGGACCAGTATAATAATTTTTGTTGATTCTTTTAGTTATACATAATAGTAGAATACATTTCCAGGATAATCTTGATAGCTGCTGTGGCAGTTCTCTGCCTGGGCCCCTGAGGCTCTCCAGGGCATCCTCTGAAGTCTAAGTGGAGATAATCATGTCCCTATAGCTCTTGTACTCTGCATACCTGCAGGTTGACAGCACCGAGGTTTATCCTTTGTGCCTCCTGGTGGGGCAACCTGAACTGTTCCCAGGCCTACTTGAGCCACACCTGGGGCACCAGTAGGCACTGCATTGGAGTGTGTGGAGCAGAAACTTCAGGCAGCACTGGACGGAGAGCCTCAGGGCCTTATGGACACCCTAGGCTCTTCTCTTGAATCCAATCTGACCTCAACATTTTGACACTCTGCCACCAATATCTCCAAATGCCTTTGGGCCCTTTCTTCTATTGTCTTAATGAATAGTATCTAGCTTTCTTCTACCCATACTAGTCTCCTTATCGGGCATTTATTTGGTCACAACCCTGAATTTCTCTCTGGAACACAACTTTTCTTTCTTTACAGTACGACCAGGTTGAGAATTTTCCCATCTCTGTTAAGTTCTGCTTCTCTTTTAATTATGAATTCCATCTTAAATTCATTAGTTTCTTCACACATTTTACAATAAGCCCTAAGAGAAGCCATGCTGTACCCTCAACACTGCCTAGATATTTTTTCCACCAAATATCCTACTTCACCACTCTTGGGTTCTGCATTCCCTGAAATGCTAATATATAGACACAAATCTTGCCACTTTGTAACAAGGACAGCTTTCCTCCAGTTCCCAGGACTTTGTTCCTCTCTGTCTGGGACCTCATCAGAATAATCTTTACATACATTGTTTTCAACTAACATTCTGTTCCTAACCACTTATCTCTCAGAAGATTTAACCTCTCTCCACAGCTCTCTTTTCCTGAGCCCTCACCAGAATTGTCCTTAATGTTCCATTCATAGCAATCTAGGCTTTTTCTATCATGAACCTCCAAACTTTTCCAGACTTTACCCATTATGCAGTCAAAGGCACATATACATTTTTAGGTATTTGTTATAGCAACACCTTACTTCCTGGTATCAATTTCTGTCTCAATCCATTTGCACTACCATTACAAACTACCTAAGATAGTTGTTTGCACAGAACATAAACTTACTTCTCATAGTTCTGGAGTCTGGGAATCTAAGATCAAGCTGCCAGCAAATTCATATCTGATAAGAGCTCTTCTCTGCTTTCAGGATTATACCTTCTTGCTGCATCCTCATAAGGCAGAAGGACAGTAGGACAAATGAGGCCAAATTACTCCCTAAAGCCCTTTTATAAGGGCACTGATCACATTTGTGAAGGCTGAGGGTTCATGATTTAATCATTTTCCAAAAGGCCTCACCTCTTAATATATCACATTGGGTATTAGATTCCAATATATGAACTTTGGAGGAACATATATATTCAAACTATAGCACCTTAAAAGGACTTTTAATTGTAAATAGTAAATGTTAATTGCACAAATAGGTTTCACTACAATATTTACATATGGTGCCTTGATCATGTCCCCCTTCCCTTCTGACCTCTCTTGTCCTCTCCTCCCTCTCTCTCACCCAATCCTATTCCCTTCCCCTCCCTTGATAGTCCCTCCTCTACTTTCAGGTCATCTTTTTTCCTTTTTAAAAAATTGTTTTCCACATATGAGAGAAAAACACACAATACTTGTCTTTCTGTGTCTGGCTTATTTCACTTAACTCATAGCCCCAAACTTCCCTCTTAGTACTGTCTTTGCTGTATTTCACAGGTTACAGTATGTTTGGTTCCCATTTTTCATTGGATTCTAGGAAATTTTAAACTACCCCCCCCCAATTTCCTCAATGACTCACTGATCATTCAATAGTGTATTGTTCAATTTCCATGTGTTTGTATAATTTCTACAGTTTCTCTTGTTGAATTCTAGCTTCATTCCATTGTAAGTCAATAAAATACAAAGTATTCTATTTTAGTTTTTTTAAAATGTGATAAGATTTGCTTTATGGTTTAATATATTATAAATATATGCTGATTAAAAAATGTGTAATCTGTAGCTATTGGATGGAATATTCTGTAAATGTCTGTTAAGTCCATTTGATCCATAGTATAATTCAACTGGTGTTTTTTTTTTTCTGTGTAATCTATATATTGTTGAGGATTAGGTATTGAAACCACCAGAGCTTCTCTTCACATCTTCTTGAGCTGTGTACCTCTTGATCAGAGCAAAGGCAGTGGGTTATTCACCCCCCTTCTTTCCTGTGGTGACTAGCAGCAGTGATTTGTGGTTGGATTCAGTTGAAATACCTCCCAGTGGTTTGCAAGCTGGAACGAACTAGGACAGAATGCAGAGATCCCCAGATAAAGACTATCTGGAGCTCTTTGGACTGTACACTCTGAGATGAGGGTAGTCCCTGAAACCACAGCATATCAGAGAGCTAGGGCAGAATGTGGAACTTCCCCAAAATTCTCTCCACTGATTTTTGTGCTACACATTTATGGAAGCAGGATGGTAGTAACATGGGCTCTGCATCAGGATCCTGAAGAGAGGCTGTGAAGTCCCAAAAATTTATGCTAGAGGTGATGGTGGCAGATTCTGTGAGATCAGCAGCCCACAATTCTGGTGTTTCCAGCTTCTGATGCAACTGATCACCCCCTCAGTGAGCCTGCTGAACTACTGATTTCAAAAGGAAGTAAGTTCCTTTCCCCCCCTGTCTTATCTCCTACCACATACAACTCTCAGTGAGTTTTTGTCAGAGCCCCCCAACCCAAGGAGATAAACTGAATCTTTGAGGCTACTACCTGCTGAGCTGCAGGATGCTAAAGACAGAAAAAATGCAGGGGTATTTGACTCCCAGAGCAGTAAACTCAGACAATAGTGCCCTTCCCAGATGGTTCCCAGTTATGGCACTGTAAGAATAGGAAATGCAGAGATATTTTCCAGAGTCCTCTCACCATGCAAAGACCAGGTCCATTGACTACTCAGACTGTATTTATTCAGTGATGCTGAATCCTATGCCAGTGATGCTCATTCGGATTCTCACTCTTTCACCTCTACTCCCCACTTCCACAGGACACTGCCAAGGAGCATTCCTCTGGACCTCCGTGTGATCAGTGCTTGGGCACTCTGTTTCACCTACTATACCACTATCCAAAATGTTTGGGTCTCTCCAAGTCTCTGTCTATCCAGTCTTGAATGAACTCCAGAATTCTCCCACAGTCAGCTACACTCCAGTTGTATTGATTCTATCTCATGGAGATGCAGGTGAATGTTGAGTACCTCTAATCTGACATCTTGAATCTCACAATGACTTTTTTAAAGAAAAAAATCACAGGCTAATCTCTCCTATAGATAAATGCAACAATTCCAATTAAAATTAAAACAAACTAAATCAACAACACAAAAAAAGATAATATGATAGAAAGTTGGATTTATTCCAGGAGTGAAAGGTTGTAATAATTTTCAAAAAAAAATCAATCTATAGAATTTATCAAATTAACAAAGAGGGAAAAGAAGTATACGAGAATATACAAAGAAAGCATTTGATAAGATGTAAACTTCCTACTTGATTTAAAAGACAAAACAAACCTTAGCAAACAAGGAAGGAAAGAAACCCTGATTAATCCTCTTAATGCATCTCAAAAATCTTGCAAAAATATCATTCTTTATCATGAAATATTCAACTTCCTCTAAGAACAGAAATAAGACAAAGTTGCCTGCTGTTATTGCTTCTATTCAACTTTGTATTCAGCAGTGGAAAAAGCAAGAAAAATATAAAAGGAAGATCGAAAAGGAAGTGAAAAAAAGTTTATTTAATTGTAGGCAATATGATCCCGTATCTAGAACAATCCAAAAATATCTACAAGCAAAAAATGTTAAATTTAATAACTGAATTTAGTAAGTCAATGGATATAAGTTTAATATATAATAATTAATATTATTTCCAGCAAACACCAAGGGATAAGAAAACAATTTTTTTAAAAAAAATATTCACAATAGCATCAAATGACTAGAAATAATAATGAATATGCAAGACTTCTACATAGGAAACGATGATTTTTTTCCAGATAAATTAAAGGACATTTTAAAAAGTGGGAAAATCAATCAAGGATTGTAAGATTTGGTATTATAAAAACATCAGTCTCTCCCAAAATTGACATATAGTTCAATACAATGCCTTTTCAATTTCTAGCAGGAGTTTTTATAAAAATTGAAAAGCAAATTCCAAAATTTTATAGAAATTAAAAAGGGCTATGAATATCTAAGACAATGTTGAGGGAGAAGAAAATGAAAAACATACTAACGTACATCAAGATGTATAACAAAGTTATAGTAATTATGACAGTGTGCTATGGGCATACATATTAACAAAAACAATATAATAACAGACCACACATCTTCAGTTATGACAAAATTGTGTGAAGAGCACCATGGACAGAACAGTCTTTTTGGAAATCATTCTAGGTCAACAGAATATACAAATTAGGAAAGGAAAGTAGGAATGGGAGGGAGGAAACGAAGGAAGGAAAGGAGGAATGATGAGAGAAAGGGAAAGAGGAATGTGACCTTTACTTCACACTGAAATCAAGTTGTCTTAGTCCATTTTTGTTGCTAGAACAGAATACCGGAGACTGGGTGATTTATAAAGGCTAGAAGTTTATGTAACTAATGGTTCTGAAGGATAGTAGTTCAGCACAGAGTAGGCACATCTGGTGAGAGGTCCTCATGCTGTGTCATGATATGGCAGAAGAAAAGCAGGAGGGTACACAAGAACCTATAGAAGAGACAAAACACAAGAGGCAGACTCACTTTATGACAAACAAGAACTGGGAGTGTGAGAACTCACTTATTCTCACAAGAAGTAACCCAGTTCTAGGAGAGTAGCGTTAATGAGCCTAACATCTCTTAAAGGCCCCATCTCCCAATACCACCACAAGGGCAGTCAAATTTCAACCCTAGTTGTGGAAGGGACAAACCACCTTCAAACCAAAGCATAAGTCAATTTTGGGAGAATTAAAATTTTAATGATTGAAGGTAAAATAATAAACCTTCTAGGAGATAACACAGAAATATATTTTCATGACATAGGAGTATGCAAAATTTTCTTAACCAAAAAAACCCCACTACCCATAAGTTAGACTACATTAAAATTAACAACTTGTACATCATTAAGAATGAAAAGAAATCCCCATACCAGTATAAAATATTTTTCAACATATATAAATGGTAAAACATGGATACCCACAGTATATTTTTAAAAGAAAAAGAAAAAAAAAGGAAAGAGAAGAAAGAATGGAAGAGACTTCTACATATCCATAAGGAAAAGGCAATATGAAGGAAAATAGGCCAAAAACATTGAATAAGCATTTCAAAAAGTAAATATCAAAATAATTAATGAACATAGAAATATCCCAATTAAATTAGCCACCAGAAAATTTAAAACCACAATGAATTGCAAGTACTCATCCAATAAAAGAACTAACATTTAAAATATTAACAATATCCAATAATGACAATAATGTAGAACAACTGGAACTCATTTACTGCTGATGGGAATGTAAATTGTTACTACAACTTTGGGAAACTGGTATCTGCTAAAAAGTACGCAATCTCTGTAACCCAGAAATCTCACTCTTAGGTACATAACCAATAGAAATAAACATATATGTGCCCCAAAATACATGTCAAGAATATTTAAAAAGCCATACACATAGAAAAAAAGAGTGAAAGGGTGGTTACAAGAGCTGAGAAGAGGATGGGGAGTAATTGGTCAAAGGGTACAAATTTAGTTAGACAGCAGGGTGACTATAGTCAATAATAATGTATATTACAAAATTGCTAAAAGAATACATCTCAAATTTCTGACCTCAAAAAATGGTGAGGTGATGGATATGCTAATTAACTTGATTTAATAATTCCATTTTGTATGTCAAAAGACCAAATTACACTCCATAAATGTTTACAATCATGACTTATCAATTAAAAACAATATTAATTTTTTAAAAGAATATTTATGGCAGCACAATTTTTAATAACCAAGAATTAAAAATAACCCAAATACTCATCAATGTTATAAGGACAAATAATTGTGGCACATTCTTTATAGCAATAAAAAATTCATGAACTACATTCAAACACAGTGAGATAAATGAATGTCATGGACATAATGTCAAATGAAAGAAACCAGACACAAAAGAATATGTATCATTTGATTCTATTCACATAAAGTTAAAAACCAGGCAAAATTAATCTATGATTTCAAAGTTAGAATACTGGTTACCTTGGCAAGAGAAGTAAGTGACTGGAAGCATCATAAGGCTCCCATCTAGGGTGTTGGTAAAGTTTTATTTCTTGATGTAGTTGATGACTGCACACGGATCTATTTACTCTGAAAATTCATTGAGCCATGTACTTATGATTTGTTCTCTTTTCTAAGTGTTATATTTTAATTAAAAGCGAACTTTTAAAATCTACATTCATAAGCACAGTAGCAATAAGATTGAAATAATAAAGTTCAGAAAATTTTTCGAATTTGAAAAAGTATGAGAAGTGTCAATATTATCATTTAATGCATAAATAAATCACCGTTTTTATGCATTTTTGCTTTCTTTATTGATTTATGAATTTAATTTCAATTCAAGTACTAAAGCAATTTAAAGATAGCTTAGTGTTCTCAAATTTGCACCCAGAATGTTAAGCGTGAGGGCATATTAAAAACCCAGAAATAGTATATCTGTCTAAACGTGTTGAAGTTCTGAGTTTAAGGCAATTTTTTAGAAGCCAAGTTTAAAATATTTTAAAAAGCTATTTCAACAACCCTGAGTTTGAAATTTAGATTAAGAGTGTTGAAGCACAGAATTGAAAAGTAAATAATAAATCTTTCAGACTTCTGATTCAAGATAATTGAGTGAACACAGACATTTACCTCTTCTTCTTATAAAACCTTTGAAGAAGAAATATCAAAATAATCATTCCACAGTCTACTGGGAGTCTGTGATGGGTGTCAGCAATAGACTCAAAAAGAAAGAAATATTTGGTAGCTATAAATTCAATCAAATCAGGCTGACAGTGATGCCCAAAAGAGCTAAACAGACTAGGAAATCCAGACTCTTTACAGTACCAGCAAAACCATAGATCTCTCATGGATATTTTCCTCAGGAGAAGCTCGGCACAGCCACAAAATTAGAGGCAGTGGACATTCCACTAAGGACATTAAAGGATATGGATTGAGTTCATTATATGTGTTAGTAGCATGCTATGTTAGTGGCATGTTTCATTGTTGTTCTATCAAGGCTCAGCTCTTACAGTGTTTTATTTTCTTTATTCATTTAGTCTCATTGCCCACACCCATTCACAACCCCTCCTGAATTTTTCTCCACCCAACACTGTGTTTTCAAGAGAGCCATGTGACTGTGTAAAACTAGTCAGACACTTATAATGACTATAGAGTATTCCAGAATTGCACCTTTAACATTTTACATAGTCCATGCAAAGTGCTGCACATCCAGATTCCCCCTACTCCCCTCCACACACTACTACAAATAATTCTGTGATGAGTATCTTTGAACATGGTCACCTTACAGATTTCTCTGAGAATGTCTTAGGGATGCCCCACCCAAAGTGCAATTGTTGGGTTATATTATAGGGATTGTTCATTTGGCTGAAAGCTACCAGATTCTTCACTAGAATGGTCAAAAGACACCCCACCCTTCCTCAAGCAACATATAATCGGTTCCTATTCCCCCACAGGCTTGGTGTGATTCACTTTTCTAATATTTACAAACCTAACAGGTGAAAAAATGATATTCCTTGTTTTAGTTTGCATTTCTCTAGTTACTAAGGACTAAACTATGTCTTAATATACCTGAGATAGTCTTTTGCTATCCTCTTCTGTAAATTGCTACGTTGTTTCCTTTTGCCTGTATTTCTTCAAGGGTATCCTCTTTTTCTATCTGACTCTGGACTTTGTCCATATTTTCTTCATTGAACTGAAGACTCTTATTTTTATGTAATCAAATTCGGGGGGGGGTGTTTGTTTTATAGTTTTTTTTTTCTTGTTGTTTGTTTGTTTTTGCATTGGAGCTCTAAGATGTCCCATCCTCCTTGGTCACCAAAAAAAAAAAAAAAAAAACTTGGGCATTGGGTATTACCTTCTATTAACTTTATAGTCTTTCACATTTACTTCCTTTTTTAATATTTTTTTTGTGTAGATGGACACAACACAATGCCTTTATTTTTATGTGGTACTGAGGATGGAACCCGGGACCCACCCATGCTAGGCGAGTGCTCTACTGCTGAGCCACAAACCCAGCCTCTCACATTTACTTCTTAATTGCATCTGGAGTACATTTTTGAACATGACATTAAGTAGAGTTCCAGTTTTATTTTTCTTCATTTTTCTTTTTCTTCTTCACTTGATATTTCTTCATTTCTTCATCTGCTAAAAATTCAGCCTTTTCCCATTGATTTTTAGAGCCAGTTTCAGCATATTAAATTCCCTTATATACAAGGTCAGTCTGTGAGTTCTCTGCTTTGTTCTGTTGGTCTAGTTTTTCCTGCATCAGTAACACACATATTTTTCTTACTATGGCTTTATAGTAAACCTTATTATATAAATGGATCATTCTTCTCCCTTTTGGAAATTGATTTAGTTATTTGCAGACTTTATTCTTCCATATTCATTTTATTTTTATTTATTATTTTAAGAGTCAGGGTCTCACTATGTTGCAAAAATTAGCCCTACACTCCTGGGCTCAAGTGTCATTCTTATCTCAGACTCCTGAATATCTGGGACTACAAGCTGAAGCCACCATACCCAACTCTATTATTAACTTTTTTTTCTGCAGTGCTAGGGATCCATATTATTTTTAAAGTAAAGTTATTGAGTATCTCAAAAACTCCAAATTGTTTCTGTATTTTGAATAAATTTTACTATTAATGAATAAAAATATTATTTTACATCATACAGAAACCACACAGTTTTTGTTGAAACTATTCATCTCTACTGAAAGGAGTGATAGACAATAGTCAAAATAAAGTGAAGATGAAGGAATATATGCATTTATTTGGATCTTCTTTTTTGTCCTTTAATAGAGATTTAATTTTTTCCATAAAGGTGTTATATATTTTGATTATGTAATTCCTAGGTACATTAGAACAGGAATCAGCAGTGAAATTTTTCAGATAGCAAATATTTCAGGCCTTGTAGGCCATATAATTTCTCTAGAAACTATTCAGTTGTGCCATTATTTCATGAAAGTAGCCATAGACAACACATAACAGGTGTGTCTGTGCTCTAGTAAAGTTTATTTACAAAAGCAGGTAGTTGGGGGCTCAGTGGTAGAGTGCTTGCCTAGCATGTGTGAGGCACTGGGTTTGATTCTCAATACCACATAAATAAATAAATAAATAAAGGTCCATCAACAGCTAAAAATAAAAAATGAAAAGCAGATGGTTGGCTGGATTAGACCATAAACCATAGTTTGTCAACCCCAGCTTAAGAAGAGTTTTTATTTTATGTTGTGTTGTTTTTTATTCTTAGCTTGTGTTTTGCTATTATAACTAATATCTTTTTTAAAAAATTGTAGGCAGCTGTTGCTAGTGTACAAAAATGAATACTATTGATTTCCTAAGATGATATTGTGTTTGGTAATCTTATTTCTTGATTGTATTGGTTTTTCCAGATAGATATTTATACTCCCTACATATAATGATAGTTTTATCACTTAAGTTCCAATTTTTATAATCTTATTTGGTTTTTCTTTCTTATAACTTCATTTGGGAGTCCCAGTACTATGTTCAACAATAGCTGTGATGGAGGCATCTTTGCCTTGTTCCTGGTCTTCAAAGTTTCTTCAAATTTTCTCAGTAAATACAAAGTATGCTTTGGGGATTTGGTATAGAACCTTTATCACAGTAAGGAAAATTCTTTTCATTCCTAGTTTGTGAAGACTTACACCATAAAAAAAGATTTTGAATTATTAAATGCATTTTCTGCATCAACTGAGAGAATAATAATATTATTTTGCCCCATTAGGATTTTAGCATCTATATTCAAAAGTGAGATAGGCTGGCAAATAATTTTTCTTTTATTTTCTTTAATCCTGTATAGCACAACATTTGTTGAATACTCACTATTGTGCCTAATTTTTCTTTTTTAAATTGATTTTATTATTTTTTTAAATATACAACTATTGTGCCTAATTTTTCTGTTCCTGCATTGAATGTTCATTTTTGGAAACCAGAGTTCATTAGCCTCATAATATGCACTGGATACATTTTCTACCTTTGAGATCAACTTATCTAAGATACACATTAACCATTTATTTAAGAATTGGTTAAAAATATACTTAACAACATTTGATCCTAGAAAGGGAAAAGGGGTTTTAAATTATTATAAAATTTTAGTGCTTCCTATTCTTTTTCACCAAATTCTTTTTATTAAGGTAAGATTGATTTTGATTTTTATTTTTTTAAGTTGTGGAATATTTGTTTTGTTATTATTTATTCTAATTTGTTATATATAATGGCAGAATGCAATTCGTTTCATATTACACATATAGAGCACAATTTCTGAAGTCACTGTACACAAAGTATTTTCACACCATTCATGTCTTCATACATGTACTTAAGGTAATGATGTCTTCACTCATTTTTAAAATCCAATTGTTCTTGTTGGGTTCTATAAGTTCCTTATAAATTCTGGATACTCATCCTTCATCAGATTTATGATTTGCAAATATTATTTTTCCATTCAGCATGATTCCTTTTTTAGTCTGGTGATAGAGTCCTTGGATGCACAAAATTTTTAATTTTGATAAAGTTTAATTTATTCATTTGTTGCCTGTTCTCAGTGTTATATCTAAGAAATCACTGCCAAATCCAATGTCACAAAGCTTTTGCCCTATGTTTTCTTAAGAGAGTCTTCTAAGTGCTCTACCACTAGGTCACATCCCACATCTCTCTCTGTTTCAATACATCCTTTATAACAGCATTGAACTTGAACCAGTGGGAGAAAAGAAGCTGAAACCACAGTGTTTCCAGATGAAGGTGGATAAATACAGGCTTTTTGCCTGATGTAATTGATGGAGCTTCAGAAATACAGTCTTCAAACTTGACTGCCAAGTGATCTTCTGTCAATGGCAGTCCTCAGTTTATCTCCAGCTCTTTAGGCACTAGGCACTATTTGCAGGCAAATCAAAACAAAATGAGTGTTCTTGATATTTCAAGGATGAATACATTTAAATTATTCTTTGAAATTTGTTCTTATCGGTATACTATTGATAACATTTTTTAAGAGGAAAAAGCAACTTAAGCAAAGATTTTGGTATCAGTCTTTTTCTGAGTGTAGCATTTACATCAATCTAAAGTGAAGAAATGGTCCAGAGGCATGTCTTAAAAGGCCAGATAGGAGCCTGGTGCCGTTTGATGCTAGGCCCCACTGAAAAATTTACTGCCAGTTCAGAGCCAGAGCTGAGGCTCTGAGTGATGAAAATGGCAGGTGAGGGTTGTAGCCTGGAGGATTCCTGTGCTCCATGCATGTGCAGTGAGCAGCATCCAGAGTCATGGAGGGACTGACCTGTTTACAGTCAGGGTTTTGTTTTCTTTTATCACTTATATAAGATATTCCAGAGTGACCAAACCAAACCAAGTATTTTTTTTTAATTTTTCAATAGATTTTGTAAAAATAAATGACAGTGGAATGCATTACAATTCCTATTACACATATAGAACACAATTTTTCCTATCTCTGGTTGTATATAAAGTATGTTCACACCAATTCATATCTTCATACATGTACTTTAAACAATGATGTCCATCACATTCCACAATCTTTGCTAACCCCCTGCCCCCTCCTTTGCCCTCCTACCCATCTTCCCTATCTAGAGTTCCTCTACTCCTCCTATGTTTCCCCTCCCTACCCAACTATGAATGAATTCAGCAAAATAGCAGGATATAAAATCAACACCCATAAATCAAAGGCATTTCTGTATATCAGTGACAAATCCTCTGAGAGGGAAATGAGGAAAACTACCCCATTTACAATAGCCTCAAAAAAAATAAATAAGTAAAATACTTGGGAATCAACAAAAGAGGTGAAAGTTCTATACAATGAAAACTACAGATCCCTAAAGAAAGAAATCAAAGAAGACCTTAGAATATGGAACAATCTACCTTGATCTTGGATAGGTAGAATTAATATTATCAAAATAACCATATTACCAAAAGCACTATACAGATTTAATGCAATTCTGATCAAAATCCCAATGACATTCCTCATAGAAATAGAAAAGGCAATCATGAAATTAATCTGGAAAAATAAGAGACCCAGAATAGCTAAAGCAATCCTTAGCAGGAAGATTGAAGCAGGTGCAATCATTATAACAGACCTCAAACTAGACTACAGAGCAGTAGTAACAAAAACAGCATGGTATTGGCACCAAAACAGACTGGAAGATCAATGGTACAGAATAGAGGATACAGAGACTAACCCTCAAAATTACAATTAACTTATATTAGACAAAGTTGCCAAAAACATGCATTGGAGAAAAGACAGCCATTCAACAAATGGTTCTGGGAAAACTGGAAATCCATATGCAACAAAATGAAATTGAACCCCTATGTCTCACCATTCACTCAACTCAAAGTAGATCAAGGACCTAGGAATTAAATCATACATTCTGCATCTAATAGAAGAAAAAGTAGGCCCTAATCTTCATCATATGGGATTAGGCCCAAACTTCCTTAATAAGACTTCTATAGCACAAGAAATAAAATCAAGAATCAATAAATAGGATGGATTCCAACTAAAAAGTTTCTTCTCAGCAAAAGAAATAATCTGTGAGGTGAATAGAGAACCTACATCTTTGGAGCAATTTTTTATGTCTCACACATCAGATAGTGCACTAATCTCTAGGGTATATAAAGACCTTAAAAAGCTAAACACCAAAAAATCAAATAACCCAGTCAATAAATGGGCCAAAGACCTGAACAGACACTTCTCAGAAGAGGATATACAGTCAATCAACAAATATATGAAAAAATGTTCATCATCTCTATGAATTAGAGAAATGTAAATCAAAACTACTGTAAGATTTCATCTCACTCTAGTCAGAATGGCAGATATTAAGAATACAAACAATAAATGTTGGCGAGGATATGGGGGAAAAGGCACACTCATACATCACTGGTGGGACTGCAAAATGGTGCAGCCAATACGGAAAGCATTATGGAGATTCCTTGGAAAACTGGGAATGGAACCACCATTTGACCCAGCTATCCCACTCCTCAGTCTGTACTCAAAGGACTTAAAAACAGCATACTACAGGGACACAGCCACATCAGTGTTTATAGCAGCACCATTCACAGTAGCTAAACTATGGAACCAACCTTAGATGCCCTTAGTAGATGAATACATTTTTAAAATGTGGCATATATACACAATGGGATATTACTCAGGAATAAAAGAGAATAAAATCATGGCATTTGCAGGTAAATGGATGGCATTAGAGAAGATAATGCTAAGTGAAGTTAGCCAATTCCCCCCCCCAAAAAAAAGCCAAATGTTTCTCTGATATAAGATTGATTTAAAAAAGCATTTTGCATGTTTAAGGTGTGTAACATGATGTTTGAGATGCAGGTATATTGAGAAATTATTTCCTCATCAAGCTAATTAACCTACCCACTACCTCACATGTTGGGTTTTTTTTTTAGAGAGCACTTAAGTTGTATTCTCTTAGCCAAATTCAAGTATATAAGACAGTATTATTAATTATAGTCACCATGCTGTTCATTAGAGTTCCAGATTTATCCACTCTGAATAGCTGAAAGTTTGTGCCATTTGCAATAAAATAAGTGAACCTGGAGGGTATTATGCCAAGTGAAATGAACCAGGAACAAAAAGACAAATACTGTGTGATCTCACTTATATGTAGAACTAAAAACTTTGAACTGATAGCAGCAGAGAGTAGGATCATGTTTGCCAGGGGCTGAGTGCAGTGGAAATGAGATGGTGGTCAAAGTGTACAAACTTTTTCACCAACTTAAGTGAATTTTTCCATTTAAAGCAAAATTTTCCAGAACATAATCTAATCATCTTGCTTTTCAATTTTAATTGCTTTGAGTTATCCATTATTCTCTCTTATTATTTTTAGTCTCTATTTTATCTGTAGGCTTAAAACTTCTTGAATTAATAGTGTAGCTCATTTAATTTCAACATTTCTTGTTTCGTGATAAATGCATTGATAGCTCTAAATTTCCCAGTGAGGACATTGCTCTGTGTCCCACAAAATTTGATGAGCAGTATTTTCATTGTGATTTGCTTGAGTTTCATTTTAATGCCTCACTATTTACCAAAGGAGTTTTTAATATTATTATTCAGTTTCCAGTCTCAAGGAATATTCTTTTATTTTATGTTCTAATTTTATTTCATTATGGTAGGATAATATAGTTATTCAATATTGATACTTTCAAATTTATTGCAGCTTCCTTTCTGGCCTATTACATTGTAATTTTTTTTAAATGAACTCAAAAAAGTGTGTTGAATTTAATTAAAATCTAATGGATGAAAAAAATACAATAGCTGAATATTATCCATTTGAATATTCAGACCTATGCTTGTTTATGATTGCTTGATCTATCACTTTTAGAAAGGGTTGTGTTTACATATCTAAATAATTGTTGAAAAATTATTAAATAAAATTAAATATAAATAATAATAAAATAGATTAATTTAATAAAATTTATTATTGAAAATTTATTTTACCCATAATACTGTGTGTACCTGCTTTATATATTTGGGGATTATATTGATAAATGTATACATATTCATAATTCTTTTGATTCTATTGTAACTTTTCCTTGGATAAAAAGACTTTTTTATCCCTTGTGAGACCTTTGTTTAATTCCATTTTTGTCAGATATTAAGACTGCTGCTCCAGATTCTGTTGGTCCATATACTTGGAACATCTTTTTATCCTTTTTTATTTTCAGATTTTTGTACCCTTACATTTTATTTAATTTTTAATTCAAATTCAGTTGAATTTTATTTAATCTTATTTTAAGTCATTTCAATTTCTCTGGCTTTTAATAATGAGAAGGAAAGGTGGGGGCAGATCTTATGAAAATCAAAGGGCAATCAGTAGGGGAAAGGAACTTATATGTAACAACAAATTCCATCAGTATATATAACTATAATGCACCAATTTATTAAATGTGAGAAAAAAGAAAAAATCACATTTAAAAAAATTGTCAAAGATTTGGGGATATTATAATAGGATGTCAGGTAAAGATGACATACAACTACTATATCCATAAAGCAAATTCTGTGAAAACAACTAAGGAGAAAAATGTACTAGTGATTTTAAAAAATGAGATTAGAACATTTACATTTATTGAAGTTACTCTTTTTTTTTTTTATTATTGATACCAGGGATTGAACTCAGGGGCACATAACCACTGAGCCACATCCCCAGCCCTTTTTTTTTTTATTATTTTAAGTTGCTTAGGGACTCGCTAAATTGCTGAGGCTGGCTTTGAACTTGTGATTCTCCTGCCTTAGCCTCCAGAGCTACTGGGATTACAGGTGTGCACCACTGAGCCCAGCTGCAGTTACTCTTATATTGACTTGTTTCTTCTATCACATTTCATATAATCTATATACTTTCATAGTTTCTCCTTCTCTGCCTACCAATGATAGGCTTAGTTTCTTTTGGAGGAAAGACTAATACAGTAAGATAGGTCTCAAGGTGACTATAAGCCTATATTTACCTTCAGAGAATTTTTCATTCTTATTCTTTTATTCTTTTTATTCTTGGGGTTAGTGGTGAACTAACACCAGCTGCTCATTCTCCTCCTCTCCACAAATCAACTTTGGAGGGATTTCACAAGTGAAAGGAAAGGAGGGAACCAATGAATTAGCAACCAAAGAAGGCTCTGCAAGCCTCCTTGAGAGACCATAGATTGTAATGAATTTGTACATCTGGGAATGGTGGCAGCCTAAGGAAATGGACAGAAAACACTCAGGGAGAGAAGTCCCTTCTTACCCTTTCCCCACATTCTGTCTACATGCTCACTTCTCCCACATAAAAAACAGGTGACAACAGTCTAGAGGGCCCATATCAGTGGGGCTCTCTTGGGGCAACACAAAAATATCACTATAGTAAAGAATTGATAAAAATAGGTATGGATTGGTGAGGGCCACCAAGGTTGTCATTCCTTCTCTCTTCCTAAATTCCCAGAAGTGGTAGACAACAATTTAAGGAAATCACCACCTCCCAGTGTGGATTATTTAGGTATTTAAAGAAAAGATTTAGAAGAATTTGAAGAGTTGCCTTGTGGAATGGTAGCCAATGGTTCTGTGGTTTCTCAAGTATTCCAGACTTAGATTGATCTAATCTTCTGTCCTTAAAATCATCTTTAGGGACATAAACAACTAGAGCCTGGGCTTCATCCATTCTACATATACTATACTAGAGAGAGTAGCTGGTACACAAGGAATGTGGCCATGCTTCCCAAAATAACTTTGTCCCTGAGGAATACAATATCTGCAAAAGAAAGCTAATGGAACAATATATACCACATGAAGCAGTTATAGAAATAGATAGCATATTAAATACCATAAGAAAAATTAAATTATGAAACAGTAAATAGAAGATTTTTAAAAGAGCCAAGTGAAAAGTTAAGTATAAAATATATAATCATAGCAATAAAGTATTCTTAGTTGTATTCTTTTATTTATTTTTATGTGGTGCTGAAGGTCGAACCCAGTGCCTCACACATGCTAGGAAAGCACTCTACTACTGAGCTACAGCCACAGCCCCACAATAAAATCTAAATGAAAGCCAAGTGCTATGAAAGATTAAAGTGGCAAATTCCTGAGAATAGAAGTCACAAAAGGAAGAAAAGAGCTGTGTGGAGTCAGCTACTCTAACCTGCAGGATGAATCCAGCCTCTCACCTAGTTTGTAAATAAAGTTTTACTGAAACACAGTCACACCCACTGTTTGTTGTCTATGGCTACTTCCATCTTGTGATGGAAAATTGAGTAGTTATGACAGTGACTGTATGACCCATAATACCTAAAAAACTATCTAGGTCCTTTACAGAAGATATTTGCTGATCCCAGCTTAAATATACCCAGGAATTAACACCATGAATGGATAAAATAAGATAGGATAACATCTAGACAGTCTTGTTCATGAAGAGAAAGAATGAAAAATATATGGCATTCACTGGTTCATAGCAATCCTGAAACCCCTAGGACTATGAGAGTCACCTATCCTGAACATATTTGGGGCATAGCATAGGTATCAATATCTTAAAGTAGCAGGAAAAACACTTGCAATTTTGTTAATAGTTATTTTAGGAAACATTTCTATGATGTTTGATTCCACAACCCTGAAACTAGATTGTGAAGCTATCTATATATAATTCTGAAGCTGCTACACACTTGAGCACTCTGTTAGGATAATGCAGGTTAGGTAGGTACTATGGTTTGGATGTGGTTTGTTCTCCTGGGTTTTATATGTTGTGGGTTTGGTCCTCAATGTGGCTATGTGAGAGGTGGTTGGACTTTTAAGAAGTAGAGTCTACTGGGAGGATCTTAGGTCATTAAGAATCCTACTCTTAGAAGGGTTAAGGCAATACTTGAGAAACTCTGAGTTCATTTTCCTGAGAGCAAGTTGTTATAAAAAATCTGAACACGACCCTTGAATCACTCTCTAGCTTTCTGTCTCACCATATGAACTCTCCATCTCACAAGTGTTCTCACCATTGTGATGACATCTGCCAGGAGGCCTTCACCAGAGCTGAACTGATACCAGCCACATGACCTCAAACCTCAGGAACTGTCAGTTAAACAAACTTCCTTTCTTTATAAAGTAGACTGCCTCTGTTATTTCATTATAGTTATGAAAAATGGACTAATACAGTAGGTAAGTTTGAGAAGGGACAAAGATTGAAGAGAGAGGGTTTTAAAAAAGAGGATTGGTAGAAAAAACCAAAGCAGAGAGAGTGTAAAGGAACCTAATATGTGATAGGGAGTTGAAGGCATACTTGGTACCACTAAAGACTCTAGACTGTTCCGTACAATCCTCTGTGCAAAGTGTACCAGACATCTTGCTCCAAGTTCCTTGCCCTACCCTAATAAGTATAGAAATGTTCTGTCTCCACAGCCTACCTAAAAAGTCCCTGAATACTAACGGAAACATGTCCCTACTCCCACACTAAAATTTATGCTTTCATCTCAATTTTTCAACTAATATGAAACCCACAATTCCAGAAGTCCATTACTAATTGATTGCTGAATATTCAGAGTCTAAATTAGTGAATTTACCATATTTTTGCTTTATTTATACAATGCTTTATAACTATTCATCAGAACACACAACTTGCCCATTTATTAGCATTTGTTAACCACAGAGGTAACAATTGGGTTTCCTGAAAGATGGTATCCAAAATTATAGCTCTTTAAATATATAGTTCTGGAAAATAGCAAAACCAAGAGTTGTACATTAGGGCACAAGTCTGGTAAGATTTGGTACTTTCAGCAAAGAGATGTTCAAGGATCAATTCAAACCTCTCCTACTTTACCTAAAAGAAATAAATCAATGTGAGTTCATAAGTGTTTCCAAATTAGTAGAAGCTTATCTTTTTCTGAATGCAGGAGCAGTTCCCTTCAATTAGTACTGTCAAGTACTTTCTGGGTGTGGAAGAATAGGAAGGCAAAAAGAAGATAGTGTCAATTAGCTGCATACACTTACAGTTAACTCTGAATACACCTTCAGGGCTCTTTGCCTTCTCTAATGGTTTCCAGAATTTTCCAGACTCCTAGAAGTTTGTCCAAGATTTTGGCACTCTACGTATTCTTCCAGAACCCAGGTACCAGAAGTCCAACTTCAATTGAATTTTTGCCAATATAGATTCTGCTTTCAAGGGGTGTGTGTGTGTGTGTGTGTGTGTGTGTGTGTGTGTGTTTTCAAGAAAGGAAAAAGGAGTAATAATCAGTTGTGAGTGATGTTTCATACCCTAAAAGTGATGTTCATAAAACTAAGAAATCCATGTGGCATTCCACAGAATCACTCAGGACGCTATTCCTTGTCCTTCTGGTGCTCCTATAAGTTGATTACAAAAGCAGGCAGAGTTCACTCTGAATTTCCAAGTGGAAAAATATAATACTAGAGATTCACAATAACATCTAAAATTGGAATCAGTTAAAAGAATTATAGGTTCTAGAAAAATCTATTTGTTTATAGTTTTCTTGGCATAAATATTTAGTAACCCAGGGTATGGAAAGTTTCTTTCGCATATCACTTTAAAAAGAATCAACCATTTTATTTTCAGAGCAAAGTCTCAAAAAAGGAAAAAGATTTTTTTAAAGTCCTACCTATATGTCCCCCAGTTTTATAAGTATAACTTCAGGTGCATTATTTATGGTATGAAATTTTTCCACCAAGACCTGTTTTGACTTTAAGGAGGAGCATGAATATTTGCTCTCAGTTTAATGTCAATTTTCTCTCCAATTATAGCTATCTTGTGAAGACTTTGTCCTATGGCTGAGCTGACAGGCTGACTCATTTCGCCAATAGTGTCCTAAACTAGGACCATTTCCCACAGTGGCTTAGGCCTTGGAGTTGCTCCTCAAATAAGTACATTCCCTCCCTCCCTCCCTCTCTCCCTCCCTCCCTCCCTCTCTCCCTCCCTCTCTCCCTCCCTCTTTCTCTCTCTCTCCCTGCCCTCCTGCCTCCCTCTCCCTCTTTCTCCCCCTCCCTCCCTCTCTCCCTCTCTCCCTCTCCATCCCCCCACCCCTCCAGCCCTGGAGATGCAGAGAGAATTCATCCATGGTGCAGTAAGTTAACAAGGTAGTCAACCAAAGTTCAGAGCAAGTTTTCCCGCCCCCAGCTGGCAGTCAGCCACTTCATTCTGCCAGCACTCAAAAGTTGGCTTCTCAGAAAATCTATTCCAAAGCTGGCACTTTACCTAAAGAGAATTTAGTCAAAGCATTTGGCACATCAGATTGTCTAAAACACAAGGTTAAGAGCTCAAAATAGCCACCCTATTCCAAGACTGTCTTAAATTAAGAAACATAATTATTAAAAGATTCTGCTACAATTGGACATGAAAACCATACCCTTCCATGCAGTAGCTAGGCAAGACTGCTTTTACTCCTGATAAATGAACAAATATTTAATGAGCATGCATACTATTCCTCTACTGTGGGAATACAAAGAAAAACAAGACACAGTCATCCCCGTCAAAGAGCTTAAAATTTAATTAGAGAAACAAGATATAAACACATAAAAACAAAACCATTTACAAAATTAGAATACACGGTTTGGATTGCAGCAGCATTAATAACTCCATATGCTCAATGTCCAGCATGTGGAGTATGGAAAAGTTACCTGTGCTCCCCTTAAAAGTGTTTCTGAAGTCTGGTATACATACAGAAAAGTGTGCATATCATAATTATATAGCTCAATGAATTTTCATAAACTGAACACATCAAAGTAACCAATACCCAGATCAAGAATAAGAATAACAAGCCAGGTGCAGTGTCATATGCCTATGATCCTGCACCTCTGGAGGCTGAGGCAGAAGGATTGCAAGTTCAAGGCCAGCCTCAGCAACTTTTTGAAGGCCTAAGCAATTTAGTAAGAACCTGTCTCAAAATAAAAAATAAAAAGGACCAAGTATGAGGCTCAGTGGGTGTCACTGACTTCACTCCCCGGTACCAAAAATTAAAAATAACAAGAAAAGAATATCAGCAGCATCCCCAAAGTCCCTTCTTTTTACTCTTCAAGTCACTAGTGTTCTCTGAAGGGATCCCTTATCCTGACTTGTATCATTATAGATTTGTCCTGTTTTTCTACTCTATATAAGTAGAAGCATGCAGTGTGTGTTCTTCTTCTGTCTAGCTTATTTGGCTTCAACATTATCTTTAAGAGATCTATCCATATTGTCATGGAGAATTGTAGTTCATTGCCATTGCTGTGTAGTATTCCATTGTGAAAATATTGCAAAATGCATTTTTCCATTCCAGGATTGATGTACCTATGGGTATGATTCCAGAAAAATCTATATTTGTTTATAGTTTTTTATAAAGTATATAAAGTTGCCATGAACATTTAGTTTGTGACTTGTGATGAATATGTGTATGCCTTTCTGTTGGGAACATCACTGCAGGCAGGATTGCTAGGTCACAGGCATGGGCTAAGCTTTAGCAAATACTGCCAAACCAATTTCCAAAGTAGTTGTGACATTTGATCCTGCTACAAGCAGCATATGTGCATTCCTGCTACCTCATATCCTTGCCAGAATTCAGCATTTTCCACAGGACAACCTTTTGACAACACTCTGATAGAGGAGAGTATGAATTTGAGCAAACTAACAGACACATAGTTTCTTAATATGTACCACCCCCAGTTGTAAACCCTTTACAAATATTAACTCATTTAATTTTTGTAACAATATATTAGATAAAATATTGTTTTCATTTGACAGGTGAGAAAACTGAGGCACAGTGAAATTGAATAATTCACCCAATATTATAGGGCTGATAAGTAGAAAAGCAGAAACTCCAACCAGGCCTGTTGGCTCCATGCTGTGCTCTTGACCTCACATTAAGCTGTATTTCTTCTTCTGGAATTCTCAGATTCTGAGTAACTACCCTTCTCAACCAATTAATTGCATTCCTTTATATAATCCCCTTGATACACCAAAAGTTATGTTTATTTCATAGGTTCAAATCTAAAGCAACTTCTTAGTTTTCCAAAGAGAAGTTTCCCCTCCTCCCAAATTGGAGGCAATTTAAATATATAAATTGTCAGAGCCATAGATTAAGTAGTCAAATGCCTACTTATAATATCTTACTTCTAAATTTTTACACATATGTATAATAGCACAAATTATATTATGATGCAATGGGGTTTTTTACCAAATTCATAGATCAGGAAATAAGTTATTCATCTTGAATGGGTTTATGTAGCTATGCATCAGTGTTTTCATTGTCACTATAATTATTTTTGACATCGTCATCTTCAATTCATTCTGAGCTAACTGACATGCAGCATCTTTTGATTTCCTATATGATGAGAGCATTGGGAAGTTTATCTCAAAAGTACCCCCTTGCAGAGCTTTTTTAAAATTTATTTATCCCAGAAGTATTATAATTACTTCTTTAATGGTCTATCTTAATATACTTCTCAGTAACACAAAATCTTTAATGGCTAAAAGATTTGTTTAATAACAATCTCAAATCATTGCTATGGAGTCATGACCACAGTTATAATTACTAAATTTATGTTATATTCCTTTGCTTACATTTTAAGTAATCTGTCAGGAAACCTGTATAAATGTCCCAAATTAATATTGTTCTAATGTTCCTCCCCAAATAGTACTTTATCTTTCACACTAAAGTAGTTCAGGTTTTATAAAGACTTAAATAGAGGGCAGCAATTCCTGTTTTTCTAAGGAGCAATCATGGAGGGAGGGAAGGGACTTCATTTCCTATGTAGTACATACATGTTGTTTGTTCTCTTGATCTACTCAGAATTAGCTCTCCCTGTCTAAATCAGAATCCACAATGTTACCAAATCTTATTTTTTATTTTTTTATTTTTTTTTTTAAACAAGAAGTTTATTTAAACAACAAGACGCTTGACTTGAAGGGAAAACTATCTAGGAATCTTTTTTAAGAGTAATTTACCCCTACTTAAAGACAGATTGCCCTACATGTAACAGCTACGTACAAAAAAGTTATAAAATTGTCCTTGGTTTTACAATGATAAATGAAAAACATTAAAATTCTCCAATCGAACAAGGTATGCAAGGATTTTTATGTTGTTCAGGTTTTTTTTGTTGTTGTTTTTTGTTTTTTGTTAAAACAGTGAGAGCAAAATAACTTACTGGAATATAAAGATAAGAGCTGAATGAGCATGCCACTAATGGAGAAAGGGAATATTTTCACAGAACCAGTATTTTTCCCCATCCCATCTCCATTTGATGTCAATCAAAACATATCATTGGCCATTTAGTTTAAAAAAAAATGCAATATGCTTGTGCACATACACCAGTTACTTTATGTACAATAAAGGAATGGGGAAGGGGAAAATGAAAGAATAAAGAAAACTATACTGTAGTAGTCAGGATGTGGTGGAACCAAATTGCAGTTTTCTAATTGAGAATGTATTCTTGGTCTGTAAGAACAGAGTTCTGGAGTGAAGTAGCAGGTTCCCTTTCTAGTAGACACCTCCTGTCTGCTGCTGGAACACATCAATTGTATCTTCATCCTCCATTTCCAACTGTGCAGGTGTGTCTGTTTCATTAATTGGCTGCCCGTCAAATCGGAATCTGATCTGCCTCATCGACAAACCCTGTCGTTCACAATATGCTTTCATTAGTTTACTAAGTGGTGTATGCCTCTTAATCTTAAACTGCACCACAGAGCCATCCTGCCCCGCCACCTTCAAGTTAATATGATCGTTGTTCTCAGTCTTGACTCCTTCCTTGGGCTTTTCGTTGGCCATGGCGAGCGCCGGAGTCTCCTCAGCTGCCGCTTCACAAAAGAGGTACCAGGTCCGCACCGAAGGAGCACACAAGCAGCTCCAGGAGCGGCAGAAGAAGGAGGTGGCAGCGGTGGACGAGGGAGAGGGCGCGCGCACCAAATCTTATTTTTTATTAACTTTTTGCTCGAACTTAACTTCATCCTCCTCTGCTATACTTAACCCAACCTCCTCCTCCATCCACAAATCTGACCCCTGGGTCTTTGGCTCTTTGCACAGAGGGATTTCTTGGTTTTAAAGTCATTGGTCAGAAGCCAAGAAAATAATAAACATAACAGTGAAGGGTGATACTAAAATCAACAAGGGAAGCAACTTATCAAGTTCAAACTGTGTTAGGCACCAGGCCATGTCCTTTAATCCTCATAACAATTCTCTCTAGGTTATTATCTTCATTTTACAGATAAAAAACTAAAGCTCAGAGAAGTTAAATATGTCACCCAAGGCCATGGAGCTATTAAGTTGTATGTATTAACCAGACCTGTCAGAATCCAAAGCTCACATTCTAAACCCTATCATCTCCTACTGTCACATATTTAGACTGCATAACTCTAATGATAACATAGTAGATTCATTGAATAAATGTAAGTATGCAAAATACATCACAGATTCAAACACAAAGAATGGGGGATAATTTCGCACAGAGAAAGTCCCCAACACTTTGGTAATTCTGTAGCCAGTTGGATAAATCCAGATTTCCAATGCCCAGATATCTTGAATAGACCCAAAATTAACAGGTTTCTCCTTAGCAGTGAGAGTCCCATGCTGGGCCAAAGATAGGTATGGAAAATTCACATCCAATGTGGAAGTCATGTGTGCATTAATGGTTGAGCACCACATAGAGCTTTTGGGAGCTTCTGTTCAAAGAGCCAAGGTCTACTGAAATAGCATTTGGAGAACTTACAAATAATATAAAGGAGAGAAATTAGAGCAACAGTAACCCTCTAAATCTGTTGGTTTGTCTTCATCACAACTCCCAAGATACAGAAAAGAAAGGCTAAAGGGCATTTGGTGTTGTAGTAAATAGCACAGCCTTGGAGTTAAAAAGAAACAGGTTAATACCTGGTTCCACTAATAGTTATATGGCACTGAATAGGACACTTTTTCCAATCTGAAAGATGGGAATAATAATAACAACACTGCAATCATTTCTAATTCATAAGGTTTCTGTAAGGAAGACACTAGACTATGGCTGTAAAATATTTAGTACAAGTTAGCATGTGGGAATCACTTAATAAATGATTATCATTACTATTTTATTGTTGTGATGAGTATTTCCTTCTATATTGCAAGCATTTTGAGCCCAAGATTAAGTGACTTGAGTGGTTCCTCCTTGTGGAGGGGCATGCAGCTGGGGCAATGACAGGGCACAGCATCTACCTCTTTTCTCCATACTCCCTGTCTCTGAGTTTGTTTTGCCACACAGTAACACTGTGCTCAGCCCACTCAATGCCAAAATTCACATCAACATCTGAAATAACATCTTCAAGATGAAAGGAAAAACAGATAAAAGGATGCCAGGATGTCTCAATTCAAGCCATGAGAAATGTAGCTAAATGTGTTATTCTTCTCATCCCATGTGAACACAAGTGCCTTGTACCTGACACATAGTAGCTCGGTAACTAGTATACTGGGGAAAAAAATCTCAATTGAATACCTAATCATCTTGAAAGATGCTAGACCTATGTTTGCCAATTATTTTTATTATAGAAAGTTTTAAATGAATAAAAGTAGAAAAAATGATTACCATGTACCCATCACCCAGTTTTAAAAAGCAGTTGACTCATATACCCCTACTCATTTCCCCACTCCTTTTAGATTTCTCCCCCCAACCCACTTTGGTACTAGGGGTGCTTAACCATTGAGCCACATCCTCACCCCTTTTTTATACTTTATTTTGAGACAGGGTCTCACTGAGTTACTGAGTCTGGCCTTGAACTCGTGACTCCTCCTGCCTCAGCCTCCCAAGCTGCTGGGATTACAGGCATGTACCACCATGCCCATCTTAGGTTATTCTGAAACAAACTGCAGATATCGTTTTATCCTGAAGCATTTCAATATGTGACTCTAAACAATGATTCTTTTGCCAAAACATAACGATAAATGGCATTATTCCTACTAAAAATTAATGGTCCTCAATATTATTAACTATGCAGTCAATATTTAAATCTCCCAAACTGATATTTTTTATAGTTTGTTTTAGAATCAAAATAAGGTCCATGCTTTGCAATTACTTGATATGTCATTTAAGACTCTTACAATCTTCAGCTTCTAATTCTTCTGTTCTCCTCACCTCCTCATTTTATTGAAGAAGGCAAGTTTTGCCTTTAGACTTTGGATACTCTGAATTTGCTATGTGCATCTGTATTATATAAACACATTCCTCCATCCCATAAAAATTCATCTTTAAATCCAGAGGCTTGATTAGAATCTGATATGCTGTTTTGACAAGACAACTTCATAGATGACATTTTGTAATTCTGTCAGGATGCATATAATGTCTGTTCACCTTTCTTTTTCAGATAGTCATTGGTGATCATTGCCTAGATTCAATTTTTAAGACAAGATTTTACTGTGGTTTATCTCAATAATTTTTAGAAAATAGATTTGATTGGGAACTAGACATCTAGGATTGGGATCTAGCCTCTAGCAAAGAGATGATCTCTCATGTTTCTTTCTGCCTCCAGTGCAGAGAGCCTGGTACCTGTGACATCACAGCCATTCCAGACTGTCAGTCAAATCAAATTGGAAAACCATAATTTGCTTAAATGCATACTTTTATCCAAAGAAATGCACACTTTCTTCTCTCATCACTAGTTTTACAATGCCAAGGACTTCATCACTACCCCTAACACCTAGGCTTCCTGTTCCTTTTAATTTAGCAAATTCTCCTTGTTCATAAAAGAAAATGCTATACCTGAAGTTGAAAGGCTGAAAAGCTAACATTTGTTTTAGTACTTCCATCCCATCTGCTTAAATTTCCTCATTAAGTCTTCAGGTAAAACTTTCCCATTGGCATTACCAGGGCAGTGCATACAAATTATGTCCCTGCTTATAGAATTGAGCATTAAGGGCATGATTATATTTTCTTCCCCTCTATGAAGAGGAAAAAATAAATTTGCTTCACATAAAAAGAGACACCTTTGGATACTCCTGTATACTTTTGAAGCAATTTATTGGAACAGTACCTTGCAGGACTTGTTGCCCTGGGGGTTTTTGATCCTGTTTTGTCACACCAGCCTCTCTCTGGATCAATAGGATCAAAATAGCATTTGGCAGAGGTCAACAAAGAAGCCGGGTTTAGACCAAGAAATGATCCTGTTTGGTGGTTTCTAGTTTTAGTTCAGCTATAATTCTTCACCATCAAAGTCCTCTGAGAAGATTTTTTAGCTCCACTTCCTCCCTTTCTCCCATCTTTCCCATCTTCCCCAACCTCAGTCTCCTGCAACCCTGTTTCTCTACCCACCTCTGTCCACCAACTGTTGATTCTTTCCAACATGTCCACCACATGGACTTTTCCTCACTTATCTCACCTGACACTTTCATAGTTTTAGTACTGCTCACAGTCCCTTGCTTTTGAAACCTTCTCAACATCTGAAGTGAGACACTCTGACTCTCCTTCCACCTCTCAGACTACTTCTCATTCTTATTTGCTACTTTCTCTTCCCTCATCAGCCTTTCAAATAATGGATTTCTCCATCGTTTTGGCCACTAACCTTCTTTTCTTTCTCTTTCCCAATAATTTCATTACTAAATTTTTGGAAGAGTGTACCTTACTTCCTCTGCCTTTGTCTCTGCAGTTATTTGTAGGATAACTGCAAATGAATGGCCAAGGAGCATGCAGCCAAATCAAATTCTTAACCTGTCCCACTCTATGCCCGCCCCTCTATCATTGCCCTCCACAAACTTGTGGAAAACTGGAGTCCCAGTCCCCCAGTTACCTTATCCCCTTTCACTCCCATTCCCCACACTCAGCTGGTCATCAATTCTTCCAAAATAGTGCTCTAGGGGCCTCTCAAAGGCATTCCCTCTTCTCTTTTGGCTCTATTCTTTACCTAATTTCTATCCTGTCCTCCATGCACCTAAGCCATCATGAAAACCTCCCAACCTGGCTTCAGTCTCTTCCTCTCCAAAGTTGCCATTCATACTGCTACCAGAGCTATTCATACCTTCCTAAAGCACACAGTAGGTAACATGAATGAACTCCTGAAAGACCTCCAAGATACCAGCATCCAAAGCCCTTTACAACACAACCTATTTTCCCCTTCTAGCCCCATAAGTCAGAGTAAAGAGTGTCTGGGGGTCTGAGTAGTAGAAGAAATTTGAAGCATGAGCTTCTGTAGTACGAGAGTAAGAAACACATACCCAAGCAGGGAAGTGACAGGAGTAAAAGCAATGAAGTTGAAAACATTATTTCATTAAGGGAAAATGAAGCAGAATTCTATATGCTAATGGGCAAAGAAGAGATATGTTTCAATCAATAGGATAGAGAAGATCATTAGTAAGAATCTTAAGACAAAAATCAAACATGAATTTAATAACAGGGCTACGTTCACTTCCATGTATATTACCTATCCCTGCTTCTCCAAACTTAATATTCTACAGCAGACCCAACAAAATGCTCCCAAGTTGGCTAAGTGTTCTTACTTCTATTTTAGGCTTTCAATCCCAATTGTTAACAATTCCATTAAATATGAAACTTCCTTTCAGAGCTACTTAGAAATGTGTTACATAAATGCTGCATATTTCTCCTCTTACTTCTTCCCTAGCATTTCTCCAGCTTCTAAAAATAATACTTCAGATGCTGGCTTTGTTCACTGTGCTAGCTCCCACTTGCACACCTATCATGTTCAGAGCGCAACTGGGACAGATCACTTTCACTGGCATTTCGTTTTTGTGTCTCCATTTCTTCCTGCTCATATAGCATTTTTTAAATGAAGCTTAATGCTCTGAGGAAATAATATTCTGCCACAGGAATGAAAAGACCATGGATGATCATTTTTCTCTTCTGATTTCCTTGTAGCCCCAGAAGACATCTTTTATGGCCAATAGAAGAAGTCTCCTATATACATTTACAAGGGCAAATAAGAACAATAATAATCAGTGATTGCCAATGTTTACTCGAAAGCTGAAACTTAAATTGAATCAGACACTATACCAGGCACCTTACCAGCAGAATCATATTCAGTTATTACATTATTCTAATGACTAAGTATCATTACACACATCATTTTTAAATACACAAATTGAATCTTAGAGAAGTTAAAAAAATCTTGACCCTAAGGTGTAAAGCTGATAAGTGGCAGTGACCAGTTTCAGACCTAGATCTTCATAGTGCCATAACTTATTTTCTGTATGCAGAAAAAAAATGTTAGCTTTGAAATAGAACCCTAATCCCAGTCTCTTAGTTCAGATTATCCCAGAAGACCCAGTAGGGGAGATAAGTGGTCCAGGAAAGTCAAGGAAACCAATAAAGGGAGCACAACCTCTAGGGAATTTTAGAACATGCCTCAGAGTTAACCCAACTGATATGGAAAAAACTGAGCTGTTTCTCCACCCACTCCCATGCTAGTTATTGGTTGAGAGCTGCTGTGTTGCAGGGGAGGGCATTAAATTTGGCACACAAAACTTGCCTAAGTGTGGACTGAGCATACTCCCCAGTCAGAAAAAGACCTCAGGGAGACTCACAGATGTTCACAGAAAGCAGCCTGAGGCAAGCTGAGGTGACCAAGCTATCTTTATATATGCATAGGCCTGGAAAACTTAAAGAGGAAATCCCCATGCCTTGGGCACACATATTTAATTAAGCTACTTCACATTATGCCCTCTGAACTCAGCTTAACTGATTGGTATGGTATTGGTATTGCCTTCCACCATTTTTCTCTTCAATAATTCTATGTGTCCACACACATGTGCATGTTGCTGGGGAATGAACTCAGGGCCTTGAACATACTAAGCTACAACTGAGCTATAATCCCAAGGAAAATTCTCTTTTCTGTCTCCAACTGAGAATAAAAAACTTTAAAAGAGATCCAGGAATGATTAAAGGGCTTCTACCACCAGACATGGTAGAATCCCTGCTCATCCTGCCACCATTGGGCACCAGAATTTTCTACTCATCAGGAACCCCTACCGTGGGAACCTGTAACCCCAACAAAAGATTTATCATGCTGTCCCTATGGTAGGCAAAGACAATAGATTCCAACAATCCCCAAATTCCAATTTTTGGAGACCAAAATGAGATCATTTTCCAAAACAGAATACTGTCTTTAAAAAATCCTCCTTAAATTTCTTCAAGATTTTGCAAATTCTATGTTCCTAAGTTAATAAACTTGTAACCAAGAGAGCTACATATTGCATAGTTCTTTAAGGTTAAATAACTCCTTAATCAGATGTACAGTTTGTATGTTTTAGTAGTAATAATAAACAATAGTGCCAAAGAATTCCCATATAATGACAGCTCACTGTGTGCCTGGCCATCTAGTTAGCTCATTATCTCTCACTATAACCCTAAAAGATTTTTTCAGTTAACAAATCAAAAACCCAGATGGTTAAATACTATATCCAAGGTCACACAGAAGAGAAAAAAAAAATGCAGATCCTGGATCCAAACTTAAACCTGGTTTTTGTTGTTGTTATTAGCATTCCATGAAGAGAACTGCTCTGGGGCTAATGGCCATTCAAACACTAAAGAAATTACTGCAAACTAATGGGGCTTTCTTCTAATTTATGAAATATAGTATCCAAAGCTCTTTGAAATAATGCAATATCCTGCAAAATAACTGCTTTATTGTTGAGTGTGGAGAGGTCAAATTAGTCTTGTCATCTACATTCATTCTTAAGAGAATGATTACTTGTTAGAATGGAAGAAATTTCAAGATCATCTGATCACCAACTTGAACAAATTGAGGCCCAGAGACGTTAAGGCTACTCAGCTAGCTAGTTACCAGCCAGCCAGGTAGACCCTGGTTTCCCCCACTTCAGGTCTCTAGTTTGTCCATTCAGCCCACCAAATTGTGTGTTTTCATTCGAACTGCCTGCCCCCTTGGGCAACTGCAAATGGTCACAGTCTTTAGCACGGATGCAAATTTTGATCAGTCCCACTGCTCTGTCATTCTAACCGCTGTCAGAAATGTTTTTCTCACAGGCATTTAGGATGGTGCTATAATAACAGTTTTTTAATGTCTTTTCTCCGAAAGAAATAACAAGCCAAAGCTCCAGGCTTCTGCTTCATCATTATATAATACTTGTCTGGGATTGCAAATCACTTGCAGAAGGACAAAGCTCGGGGGAGGAAGCGGTGGGTGTGAATCTTTTGTGATTTCTTGAGTAACGTGAGGCGATTTGTCATTTTAGAGAAGCTGGAGCCCATGCTCCCAGATCCATACCCGATCAGGCTGGTTTTATTAGCTTGAAAACTTGCAGTTTTTGAGGCTAACCCTGAATGGGGGTAAAACACGAAGGTAGCAGACAGATCCGTTTTTCTCTCGTCCCTGCTACCCAAGTAAGAACACAGGCTAATAATAAATCAAAGTTCTAGAACTTGAATTTGAACTGAAAATACCTCTGAATAAAAACTATTTTTTCATCCTACAAATAAGAAGGGAAAGCGATCAGCCAAGGCAGGGAACAGACGCATTTTCTGTAAATGCGCGCCCTCTGTTGGTGAATTTAAGTAACGACTGGCTCTCGGGAGAAGTAAACAAAATTACCATACCAAAAAGAATTTTTTATGGGCGGGGAGAAGATCTATAGAGAACTCATTAATGTTCAACTTTATAGTCATAAGTTGGTGGTTATAGAAGACCCACTGAGATTTGCATTAGTTCTCATAGAGGTTTGCACGAGAGAAATCAAAGCACTGTTTCTTAGGGAGCTCTCAAAATGCCTCGTTGCTGGGCATATTTATAGAAAAGTAAAAATAAAGCAATTCCGAAGGGCAGCATCGTAAAGATTTTGGCTCTTTATGTTAAACTATTTCCAAAATAGTCAAAAGCAGTGTGCAGTCCCCTCAATTTGGGAAGATGGATGAAAGAAATTCCAAAGCACATAGATACGTTTTCAGTGTTTTAACTAAAAATATGGTGTGTGTGTGTGTGTGTGTGTGTGTGTGTGTGTGTTTCTGTGTGTGTGTCTAATAGAGTATAATAAGCTATGCCTTCCGTGGCAAATCCTCCATTGATGAGTCTTGCCTTTCTACTTTTTGCCTCCTTGTAAAAGCCCAGCCATGTGCTGCGTATCTTTACTTAAGAATTTAGATTGAAAGGGCAGCAAGAAAAAGCCACTTCGTTTATTAGGTATTCCATGCAGCACTATTCCGTTCCCTGGTTCCTGCTCACATTTGATAAGGAATGCATTCCAATGATCTATGGTTAGCTGCTAGTGGCAAGAGCATTTTCCCTCCTAACTCCCTGCTTTTCTTTTTCACTCTCCCTCACCCACACACCTCTAACTCAGACCACCTCAACTACCGCTATTATTCATCCAGATCATTCCTCGCCTCTCTGTGCACCCACGTTTATTTCCTTAGCAAGTCTCAGTTTAACCTCTTGGTGTACAAGAAATACAAAATCAAATCAGCTGTCTGGTATAGCACTCACGGGGACTGTGCACAGGTTTTGCAGTTCCCACCCTAGAACCAATCAAGCAGGAGCCCATCAGCAAACAGATTATATTACATAAGGCAGCTGTGAGGCCAATTCTGAGGCCAGAAAGGCAGATCACGTGGCGGTAGCTTCACCCACGTGCTGGAGAATTCTCCATCAGCCCCTTGTGAGAAGCAAACCCACATGTCTGTAGTTATGTCTACATTTTGTGCCAGCCAGGGAGGAGTCAGGTATAGAATAGACTCACCTAATACATTTGCATAGTTCAAAATCTAGATACTTAGCAGAATTCATGTTGCCCCAGGGGAATACAGAAACCTGCTTTGCTTCGTTAAATATTCCTTCAACTCTCCACTAAGGCTAGCAGTGTGTGGGCGGGTGCGGGGGTGGGGGCTTTAAGCTCATTTGTCCAGGGCAGCTGTGTTTAGTGACTAGGGTGAACTAAGCAGCCGTGGTCACAGGAGGGTAACCTAAATTCCGTCCTTCCTATTCCTTGGATGAGCTTTCTCACTTGGCTGCTCTGTGGGAAGAAAAGAGGGCATCCAGAGAAATTGAATTCAGCTGCGATAACCCGACTCCACACTGCTAAGGCTCTGACTACATTTAAAGAAGTCTAAATCGCAGATGGAAATTTGGTTTGAGCAATGAGCAGGCAAGTAAAGCCTCTCTCCACCTGGAAAGAAATTGTGGTAAGAAAAAAAGAGACTGGAATCAAAATCAGTTTTCATCCCACTGATTTGGTGTGATCTTAACTAGGTCATTGCACTTCGGTTCTGCTGTGCATTCAACTGATGCTCATTCTGCTTTCGGCAATGATAGCAATGATTGAGCATTGCTTTTAAGTGGAAATTTCTTTTGCTACCAAGACATCACATGCTTATACTTAGTATGCAAGAAAACTCCTCTTACCTTTGAGATCAAATCTATATTATAATGGATCTTGTTGTTATATTGTTAACATAGCATTGCATTGCAGAAAGGAAATAAGTAGAAATTTAAGAGGAACAAGGGGGGACAGGAGATAGAGAAGGAATGAAGAAAGGAAGGGAGGAGAGAAAACAAAGTGTCCAGGTATATTTAAGGAAATTAAGGTAAATAAGTCCCACTGAGTGTGAATTCATTTTCATAAGAATAATGAGAGAGGGCTAGAGAGAATTAACATCTTCAGGGGCTCAATGGAATCCGGGGACTCAGTGGAATCTTCCAGCTATGTATAGCCTCCTCCCCCTTGGGAATCTTTGCTGATAACAATTTAATGTGAAGTGTCACTGATGGGAGGAGGTCAGAAAGGAGAAGCATGTGAAGAAAGAAAAGTCTGAGGACCCCAGAGGAGAAAAAGGGATCACTTTTTCTCAAAGGAAAAAAGAAATGAATCCATTCTCTAGAAATTAAAAATGCCAAATACATATTTTAAGATGAGATATAAAAACTCTAAAAGACAGTAAGCCCAGTAATTAAATAATTACCTATAAATATCCATAAATTACTCTATCCCAAACAATATAACAATATAGGAAACCAACAATTCTTCATTAATTCTGAAAAGAGGTGTGTCATTCCCAGAGTTATATAGCAGTCACGATTCACAGAACTAAGGGTCTACATCTTTCCTATGGTGAGCCTTCAGAGATGCTTGTTACATAAGTGTGGGTGGGTGGCAGCTGGCTTTTCACTCAGTGACAATATTTTCAGCATTTTTGACTAATAATTTCTAAAATCTGTAGCAAAGACTTTCCAAAACCTTAATTCTGAATAGTGTTCGATGTACAAAGTTCTGGACCTCTCCATGAGCTGCCTTTGTTGTAGCTGTTGCTATTGATGATGATGATATTTTGTTGGTGGTGACAATGAGGTTGTACAAATAAACGAGACAAAAGAGGTAGATCTGTATATTGCAGCAGTTTCTGGAAAGTGATTTTATAAAAGGCTTTGCTTCCATCTAGTGGTTATTATGTAAAACTGCCTTATTCTGACAATTTATTTAACCAAGTTTTAAAATGCCCCTACACTATTCAGAGAGCTACTGACCAAAATACTAATGCAACTATTTTTAAAATCTAGTAATACTAATATAACCCCTGACTCTTGATAAGTTTTACAGTCTACAGGAGGAACAAGCTACTTAAATATTTTCAGCAAAAATATTATGTTGTAAACAAAACCATTAATAATAATGTGGTTACTCTTTATGTAATACCTACTATGTGCCAGACCATTGATCTAAGTAATTTACATGTTTTAACTCAAACAATGTTCTCATTTCCCCTATGAGGTACTATTTTAACCTTGTTTTACAGAAAAGGGAGAGGAGTCTCAAAAAGGTTATGAAACTACTCTAGATCACACAAGTGCTGAAGCCAGGATTTGAACCAGGCAAACTGGCTCAAGTCTGTTCTCTCACCACTCTACATTCATATCACAAATTAAATCAACAGAATATCTAGTAAGTGAATCAAACCATGACAATGAGAATGGGAGCAAGAATTCAGAGTAGGAGAGAGATGTAAAATATATTTGGGGGTAGAATTTATAGCACTTGGTGGACAGTTGGATGGGGAAAAAAGAAGGAAAAAGGTAGAATTACTAATCAAAATGGAAAGTGCTAATTAAGACAATGAATTTCAAAGCAGACATAATTGGAAGAGGAATGGATGAGGATAAATCTCTCATTTCTTAGAAACAGTGAAAAATAAACATTCAATTGAAAATATGAATATTGAGCTGGGCATGGTGGTATGCATCTGTAATCCCATCTACTTGGGATGCTGAAGCAGGAGGATTACAAGTTCAAGGTCAGCCTAGGAAACTTACCAAGACACTGTCTCATAATAAAAAGGAAAAAGGACTGGAAATGTGGCTTAATGGTAAAGCATCCCTGGTTCGATCTCCATTGCAAAAAAAAAAAAAAATGAATATTGAGAAAAGGCCCATACACAATTATCACAACTCTTCCTTCATCTTATGAATCATTGACTTGAAGAAGACATGAGAATATACACATCTGACGTGACTTTGTAAAACTTTTGAAGTTTCTGAAGTTGAAAATGTCTATTACAAGTTTTACCTACAAATAAACGATCAAATGTTTTTCTAGAGAGTCCAGAAAAAAGTGCTTAACATGGGGCCCAATATGATATGTCCTCAGAGAATCTTTCATAGAATTTTATTAAAGCTGGAAGGATCTTGGAGTTCAAGTATTTTAACTTTCCCATTTCACAAATAAAGGAAGTTATGTTAAGTCAAATTGATAGCCCTTCACAATGGTGCACCCTGGTATTTGCAACAATTTGGGAGGCTGAGGCAGGAGGATCCCAAGTTCAAGGCCAACCTCAGCAACTTAGCAAGACACTGTTTCAAAATAAGGGGGTTGGGGTTTGGGGATGTAGCCCATTTGTAGGGTACTCCTGGCTTCAACCCCCAACACTGCAAAAAGAAAATAAATATTATTGATCACTATACTGTAACAGGGAACTGAGATAGTCATTGTATGAGATAAAATGAAGTATAAGAGAGTTCTTGTTCTCATGAAGTTTACAATTTAGTTGGGAAGATAACAATATAGTTTAAAAAACAGTTGCTCCTCTGCTACATAGAATCTATCCTACATTTTTTTTTTTCATCACAGTACCCTCAGTGATTTATATAATGCTGCCCCACACCATTCGCAAGGTGACTCGGCCTGGTCAATAAAAGTAATAGCTCATTTCCAGTGTAACAGTAATTGAGCTAGAGATGGACTCATGACATAGCCAGGCCGATATAATTAGTAAGCATCAGCTCAGGAGTTGTGTGTGTATTCTGTTTGTTTGTTACCTTTTCTAATTTTTTTAAAGTTACCGCATACCTGAATTTATTTTTCTTTAAACTTGAAGCTCAATATCAGATGGTGGTTGTTCTGTATCTCTTTCAAATCCAACGGATATCTTTTTTACCTTAATATGTCCTTCCACTGAAACACCTTCTTTTACACATCCAGATTTTAAGGTTCATCTAAAATTTCACCCCCTTCATAGCTTCCTCTTTTTATCATGCCAATCTGAGGCAATTGTTCCCATCCTCCCAGAATGTGTGGAATTCTGGTGAAACTCTCACCTCTATCTTCCATTTCACTAATTCTTTTTTTTTTTTTTAGTTCTACCTAATCTGCAATTCAATCTATCCACTGAGTTTGTATTTTAATGACTGTATTTTTTCATTTCAAAGCAAATCAATTTTTTCAAGCCTGTCTGGTCTTTTTTGATATTACCTTGATATTTTATCATATTTTTCTTTTTTTAAAAAAAATAGGTCAATTTCAGAGGGCTGGTAGGGCTATGAAACCAAGAGCTCTTAATGCTATGACCAAAGATTGCAGTTCTCCACAAAATCCCCCTCATGACTCAATAATGCTATTTTCCTGAGGAGACATGTGAATTAGAAACTTGTATAGAAGTAGTTCATAGTATGTAATTTTAAAATCTCATCATCTGAAGGACTTGAGGGTCTCATCCAACCATTGACTGTGTTGGTTGCCTTATGCTAATCCTTATGCTTTTTTAAGTGTCAAACTCATATTTAGTAAGGCTTTTTCTGCATGAATCCCTTGTGGCTTGGTTTGGCATTTGTTTCTACCAGGGGAATTACTGGGTGGAGAGCACTCTTTGTGTTCATTTCATGAGTTGGGGTTTATTAGACTGTAAAGGGAATATATATGTGAACCATAGTTCAATTGAGCAGAATTAAGATTTTAGCTTTTCAGGTGGGGACCGGAAGAACAGAGTGATTGTTTCCCTGGAAGGAGGTAGATGTTACTTCTGCTCCCTTTGAGGTTCATGGCTTTAAAATGTCATTCCTTTCTGGATTTCCTCTGGCCTTAATTGTAGGTGTGTGTCCCCATTTGGCATGTAAAAACTAATTCCCTTGGTTACAGAAAACAGCCAAACCCATGGCCACTCCACTGAGCAGAAAGAGCTTCAACTCCACCCTTAAAATCCTAATTTTTCAGTTTTCTGCTTCATTTTTGGTTCTTGGAGGAAATTCCCTTAGTATTTTGTCATCAGTTTGTATTGAAAGGGATATTTTTATATTTAGGTCATTAGTTCTTGGTTTTTTTGTATTGGGATGGTTAACATTACCTAATGTACTACAGGATAAGAAATGAATGTTTACAATTGATTCAATAATCAGACAGAAACTTATGACAAATTTTCTATTGTTATCCTAAACTATTATTCAAATAGTTTGGGGATTTTTTTCACACATTTTGTCCTCAAGTAAATTACCCCCAAAAAATGAAGCCAGGAATTGCATCTCACAGTCCTTTTTATTTCTAATAATGCTCTGCCTAATTTGGCTCCAGATTAATTGATAACAAATAAAGTGGTTGAAAATGTTTGGATTGAACATGATTAGTCAAAGCAACAAACTAATTAAAAATTAAACTAAATATTCCAAGTTCATTTTTTCAAATATTGATAATTTAACATGCCATAAGTAAATATTTATAGAATGGAAATTGAATGTTGAATGAAACAGATATAGTGTCTTTCTTTATAGAGATAACAGCAGGGGGTGGGTTTACACTCCTTTAAGCATTTTAAAGCTTATTTATCTATTTCTTTCCCAGAAGTTTGAGTCTTCACACACATTGCTACATTTGGGGGTTTTATTTATAGTTCATTTTCATCCATTTATTCCTGTTTTTCTGGTTTACAAATGCCTTAATGAATTCTCGCATTTGTCTCTAGCTCTAAATGAATTGTCTAAAAGCAAATTAGCATAAGAATTAACATTTACAATATCCAGTCCATGTTTTTATAATTTCTGTGTTTTTATAATTTCAACCTAGGATAATTGCATAATTGCAAAAACATAAAAGTAACCTTCTAATTTGCCTTTTTCATCTTTTTAAAAACTAATTTTCAATCATCAGTGTTCATTTAATTTACTTAACATGTTTTCACTATCTTTGTATAAACATTGATTTTATATTTAAAATTTCTGAGTTGTATTTGACATTACACGGCCAGTTTTTGTTCGGTGTTTGCTGTCAAGATTAAAGCTGTAATGCAAGCACAAAGAGCCACAGTGCTTACATTGCTGGCTGGAGGTAGGTCAAGCTGATGCTTGCCCTATTGCTGAGCAGGAGACAGACATCTCTTCCTGGATTTTAAGACAGATAGAAAAACTAGATCTAAATATTGATCCTTCTAGGACTGTAATGGACTTTGGGCCATCAGTCATCAATGTAGCCAGTTATAATTCAAATTCACTACAAAATAAAAACACACCTCAATTTTCTTCCACGGAAGCCACTTTTCCAGCTGACAGCTGATACTTCTTCTACACACAGGCCCTCAATAAATTAGAACTTTATAAGTGAAGGGTGTGAAACTTGCATCAATGTGAGAAAATGTGCAAAAATGCTTAAAAGGACATGAAAAGTTGCAAAACTCACTCCATGATTTAAAAAGCAAGTGTTGAGAATCATTATTTGAACAATTTACATTCAACAAAATGATCTGAGACTGCCTAATAATAACAACTAATATTTATGAGTTGCAACAACATTGTCCATTCCACATATTCCTCTTGTGATGTGCCTTTCACACTCTTCCCATTGGGAGGTCACCACCAATATCCCTTCTGCACGAATCTGCACAGGCTTGTTATTACAGGTGTGATGCTATGTGACTTCTTTTTAAAAAAATTAGACATTGATGGACCTTTATTTTATTCATTTATTTATATGCAGCTCTGAGAATCAAACCCAGTGCCTCACACAAGCTAGGCATTTGCTTTACCACTGAGCACAACCCCAGCCCCATGCTATGTGACTTCTAAGGCTTGGTCAGAAAAGGTGATACAGCTTCCACCTGGGTCTCTTCAGTTTCTCTTTAAATCCAACCACCATGCTGTGAAACATTGATTAGCCCACTCAGAGAGACCACCTGGAGAGCCAGCAGCAACCTCCAGACTCATAAGTGAAAATGCCCCCCAAATGATCCTAGACCTCAGCCACCGAGTCAACCCCAGTCCTTAAATGCTCCAGTTGAAGCCCCAGGCATCATTGTGCTACCTCTGCTATGTCCCATCTGAATTCCTGATCCATAGAATACACAAGCATAATAAAACAGCTGTTTTACACCACTGTGTTGGGGGGGGGTCGTTTGTTACACATGGTAAATAACTAGAACATAGACTCACTTGAGTGTGACTCAAAAGGATGGTGAATAAAACCAATGCTATCATAGTAGAATTTCAAGTACCTACACAAATTCTTTGGCACTGGCTAAAAATCTGAGTAGATGAGCAGAGCCTGAAGGAAACAATATTGGAAAAGCAGTGGCAAGGTTTAGGGAAAGGATATATGAAGCTGCAACAATATTGTATTTCTGTAAGTGAACTAAGGTAGAGAGTATAATTATAAAGCATGAATGGTTACCGGAAATCCCCCCATGACCTTACTTATTCAGTGCTCACAGCCAGTTTTGTTTCTCAGCCCAGAGCTTTGCACAGAGGGGCCATGGTAGTCAGGATGGGAACATCAAGAATGGTTGTTCTTCACCTAGGCTAAGTGCCCTATTTTCTAAGAAGCTTTTTGTTCTAAAACCCACTAGGCTTGCTTCTTTTTTAAGGAATTGGTTGTTCTCTGAAGGGAGGTGGGTAGAAACCCTCCTGATTATATTTAGATTGAACCATATGAAATTGTCACTATTCAGCCATTTTGACTTACATAAATAGCAATTTCATATGGTTCAACCTAAGATTTAAGAAATTCCTTTTTTGAAGATGGACAAGTGGAAAATCCAATTTTAAAAATCAAGGCAATATATTGATCTTTTTGCATGGTGCCTGAGATCAATTGAAGAACTAAATCAGTAAAGTTAGCTTGTGCCATTATTCCATGAAATCATCTTCTTAGTTATATAAAAATACTGACTACAATGTCAGTCAAACAATGCCTGGTTAAAGCTTAGTAATGTAGGAGGATGAGAAAAATGAAGGGAGAAGGAGGATAAAATGACTGGTAGAATTAAAATGGAATCAAATTTTGCCATCATAAAAGACATACTTGATTGCTTTACTAAATTTAAAGACAATGAAGTGCAGGAGAGGCACTTACCCATCTGAGTCATAGGTAGGATGGAAGGCAGTAATTACAAATACTATTTTTTTTATTTTCTGAAATTTATCTCTGAAGATACTGAAAGTTTATCAGAGAAAATAACATTTTAGTCACCTGGAGAAAAAGAAAGGAAAACATGAAAAGTCTCAAGTATGAACTACTTTGTTGCACTTTGACCAAGAAAATCCTTTAGAATATGCCAAGCAGCAACTGGGAGCAATATGCCATGTCCCGAGCAAAGTGTGCACAGTGGAATGCACAGTTGTGCCATATTATCTTGATTTCTTCTCATTACAGTTAAATTCAAAATCCAAATACTATGTGTTAGCAAATGTTCTAGACTCTTGAGGAACAACAGTAACCACAACATACAAAAAGGACACTCTTCAAGGAACTGGCTTTCTAGAATTGGGAAGAAGCTAAATAACAAAAATAATACCTTTGTTTGCAAAGTAGGATAAAATGTCATTATAGCTATGAAATTAAAAGAGCAAGATAAAGATGTCCTGGAGTGCAGGACCTGGAATTTGGGGACAGTGGAAGACAGGTTGTGATATAAATGGGGTCATCAGGGTGGGCCTCACTGGAAAGGTAACATTTGAGCAAAGATGTGAATAAAGCAAGAAAATTAACTTAGTGGCTATTTTGGGTAAGAACATTCCAGCCTAAAGGAATGGCTAGTGCATAGGCCTTAAGGAAAGGGAACATTTCTGGTGTATTATTTGAACAGCAGGGAGGCCAGTATGGCTGCAGTAGAGACAGCAAGGGAGAGAATAGAATGGAATATCAGAGAATTGAAAATAGGACATGGAGAGCCTTACTACTCAGAGTGGGGTCCATGGACTACCAGTATCAGCCTCACCTGCTACAGATATGTTGGGTCATAGTCTGTCTTTTTGTTTTGTTTTGGGTTTTTTTTTTTTTTAGTTGCAGGTGGGCACAATGTCTTTATTTATTTATTTATTTTTATGTGGTGCTGAGGATTGAACCCAGGGTCTCACTCCTGCAAGGCAAGCACTCTACCACTGAGCTACAGCCCTAGCCCATAGTCTGCATTTTAACAAGATCCCCAGGTGATTTGTCTTTGCTGTTTGAGAAACACTGATGTCATGCATTTCAGGCCCTTGTTAGCACATGGATTTTGGCTGTGGGTGGAATAGGCATCACTGCAGGGGTTGGCCCATAGGAGTCACGTGATTAGTTTTGTATTTAAGAGGAACACTGGAGGCTGTGGGCTGGGAAGTTTATGAGATGGAAGCAGGGATGGGCCTTTGGGAGGTGATTCCTATAAGCGAGGGGAACTATGATGGGGCTTGGGCCAGAGTGCAGGAAGCAGAGATGGTGAGCCATGAGCAAATTGTGTGCTCCTGCTTTCTCTCGGGTCCTTCTACTTTCTCTCTGATCCCTGCTACTTTCCAGTTCAGTCTAGGCAAGTGGATTGATTTTATGTAGAAGGGCTAGAAAAATACTTCAAAAGGAAGAGATTCTTCAAACCAACTACCTTAAGGGAGGATACTGAAGGCTGGGGAAAAAAAAGACCTAGCTCATTTCCCATTGTGGCTAGAGGAGTCCTCAAGATGTCTACCAGGTGTGGTGGCATATGCCTGTAATTTCAGTATCGCAGGAGGATAGTGAGAGTGAGGCCCTAACTGACTTAGCTAGACTCAATCTCAAAAGATACAAAGGGCTGGAGATATGGCTCATTGGTTAAGCACTCTTAGGTTCAATCCCCAGTACCCACCAAAAAAAGGTTTACACTGAGCTTACTAGAAGCAGTTAAGCTGGAGAGGAGGAAAGTGGACATTCTGAAGGGGAAAAATAAATAGCAATTATATGTAAAGACAACTGTGAAGAACCATCTGAAATTTTGCCTGAACAAACTGTGAGCCCATAGGTACTGATAAGATAATAAGAAACTAACCAGGTTGTATGGTGCATGCATTAAAGAGGTGGAAATATTCAGGGACCTCTGAAGGTGCCCTGTCAAATTTAAAGTGTAAGGAATATCTCAGAACATTTAGAGAACCATGGGAGGGCTGGACACTGGTGGTACATGCCTGTAATCTAATGGCTCAGGTGGGTGAGGCAGCAACAGCAAGGCACTATGCAAATCCTACTCCATCTCTACAAAATACAAAATAGGTTTTAAAAAAAAACCAAAGACCTGTTTTTGGCTTTTTTTGATGTACCTCAGTGGTCAAGTGCCCCTGGGATCAATTCCTGGTAACCCCCCCCCCCAAAAAAAAAAACAGGTTTGAAGGGACTGAGCCTGGAGACAGAACAGTCCCTGAGTCAAAAAGGAAAAGACTAATTCTTCCCAGGACTAAAAGACAAGGAATGGTGGTCAGAAACACCTGAGACCTAAACAGCAAAATTGCCCCATGTGCATGAATTAAAGCCTATGAACTAGGCAAATTACCAAACTTTTCACCTCAGTTTTTCTCCAAGAGACTAGGTGTTCCCTATTTCCTTGATGAGCTCAGTACTATTGAGAGAATCAAATGAAATGCTTGGCATGCAGTAAACACTCAACAGATTGCCTTACAGAAGCACTCCAGGTGATCCTAACTTGCAGCCAAGGTTGAACTGCTGATGTAATTCAGCCTCTTTGTCTGTTTGAAAGCAGAGGCCCATAGAAGGAAAATGATTTGTTCAAGGACACATTTCTAATATAATATGGAGATGAGTTCATCACACTTTGACACTGTAATATAATGGGGATGGGCCTGGGCTCTGAAGGTGGAGGCTAGTATTGCCACCTACAAGCTGTGTGACTGAATGCTTCACATCTCTCCCAGTCTCATGTGCAAGTAGCACCCATGGATACTGGGTTATTGGAAGGACTAAGTAGATTCTCACATGCAGTACAAGGCACCATCACAAATGTTAATGAAATGCTATTGTTATTAGCTGTGCTCTGACTTTCAGGTCAATATTTCTGTATTTGTGCCAAGTTGTTATAAAGCCTTATGAATTTTAAACATTGTTTGCCTTATCCCTTATAGCTACTTATGGAAATAGATTTTTATATATTGAACTGAAAAACTAGTTCTCGTTCTTCCTGCTACCTGGCGACACCAGCAGTTTTAATCAAATGAACCAAATATATCTATGTACCAAAAGTACATGTTCAAACACAAGCCCTGGCCAGGTGCTGTTTGTGCTGTCACTAGGTTTTTGATGTCACTGTTTCCTGTGTGTAATCGGTAATCGACACCAAAGCTCTGACAAAATGACCATTTTTAGAGTTCCATTAGCAGTCTCCCTGGGCTTGGCTGTAAATGTAACATAAGTAGGATCTTTATTACATCAATTTCTTATTGCAGCCATGTGCATTTTCCTGTAGTAAAGCACGCTGGGAAGAGCTAAGTGGGTGGCTATTTCAGCTTGTTTTTCCTATTAAAGGACAACTCTCATGTTATTCTTCTGACCTGAAATTCATGTGCTATTGCAAAAGTGTTCTTCAGGGAAGAACACAGGTACAGTAGGAACTGAAGTGCTTTCTTTGTGGTGTGTATAAATGAGGCAAGAGGTTTACAAACTTCTCACAGAAAAGTTGCCCTGGTAATTTTCTTTGTAGTATTTGATATCCTAACCCCTAATTAATCACCATAGGCCACCTTTTGCTGATTCATACAGAGCATGGGGCTCTCAAATTTGAGCACTGGGGGAACTCATTTTCTTTGGTATATATTAAATTCTAATTGCCACCAGAAGCCAAGTAGCTATAATTGCTAAAGCCAAAGCAAGACGCTTCTGAAGGTACTTTAAGTTGAATTTGTTTTGCATTGCATCTTCTCATGAAATTGAAAATATCAACCCTGGACACCCTCTGTGGATATGCCTTCTTAGCCTTTTAGTATGTGCTTTGGTGAAGAATCTTGCATATCAGAATTATAGACTTGCTACCAAGGAACATAAAATTTAATTTGGACAACTAATGAGGGAAGTTGACTTTAAACTAGGCAAAGATCAATAGAAACAATTTAAAGGCTGTGGTTATCAGTGGTCTCCGATGAAGCAAAGTTTGACACCTATAGAAAAGCCACTGCAATTAATTTACCAGTTGGAGTTTGTATGAGGTTTGGGATTTCAAGATAATACTGCAAGCCAATTTCTTTTGCATTATCCAAGAGTATTGAGTTGGGGAGGGAGAGAATGCTATACAAAACCAGGTACCTACCTCACTGCTCTTATGAGTTATTTACTCAGAGAAAAAAATATGGATAATATGAAAAAGAAACACTTTAGTGTCCTTGTGACCCTCCTGGAAGAGCCAAATTGTAACATTTGGAGGGAGTACCTTACAACTTATTTTGACATCAACAAAGACTTCCTCCATATTTAATTGCCCATATTCTTAGAAATTCCAATTGTGATGAAGTGTGTGATCAGCTTGACTCTTTCACTTCTCCCTTTATTACATGACTTTTGGATTACCTCCATAAAGGTGTGGTGTGTTTTACTTAGCTTGTATTTGAGCTAAGCTTTGTCACTTTCTCTGGTCAAAGGAATGTGGGCAGGAGTGTCTGGGTACCAGTTCAAAGCTTGCATGTTTCTGCTTGCCCTCTTGTGACTCTACCATCCCATAAGGCCCTGCCTGGCAATGAGACACATGAAGCTCAGCCCTCCAAGCAGAGCAGAGCCTAGATTGGCAAACCCCCATTCAACCACAGATTTGTGAGCAAGAATGTCATTGTTTTAAAGCACCAACATTTGGGATGGTTTGTGATGCAGCAATAGTTAATTCACATAATACAACAACAAGATACTGACCTGAGTTTCTCTGGGCTAGTAATGTGTAAATCCACAAAACAGAGCAGTCTGAAGACGTTATCCAACTATCATATCAATAACTTTTGATGTGTTGTAGAGAAATAATTTGCAAGCTGTTATGTTTTGTATTACACTCTCCATGCCAGTACCCAGCAAAGTAGTACCCCAAGTCCCCGAAATTAGTTAATGGCCTTTAGTAACTGAAAAACTGGAACCACATCTGCAAAGGCCATTTGACCAGAAGGCTGCAAAACTTTTTTCAGGATTCAGTTTCCAAAAACCAGGTATTATGATATCTTGGTCTTTATTTTAACTTTAAATTGAATATGACAAGCACTCTTGTGCCTGACTCAATAGAGAAATTCAGCAAGTTCCTCTTGTTTAGATTTTCTATGGGAGGGAACTGGTTTAATTTAGGTATGTGAACCATAGAGGAGTGATAAATTCTCCTGTGCTGAGTCTCTCAGTATGTACAAATGCTATAGATTGGCCTAGTCAGATGGTGAACTGGGAGTAGAACTTGGTGGTGCTTGCCATTAGACGGAAGTTTGATCCCAGAGAATGGGGCCACTGGATAGAGTAGGATGGGCTAGTGTGACAAAGGGGAGATCAAGGGAAAAGGAAAATGAAAGTTGGAATCCCAAGCTGAAATCTGAGACACCAACTGGAATGATTCCCAAAGAATCTGCATGCTTGTGTGCTTGTTCAGGTGGTTTTCAACACAAAGTGGGATTTATAACCTGTGGGGACTTTGAGCTATGGTGTCTTGGGTGTTCTTTGTTCTGCAGCTCCCTTCCTATAACATCAAGGACCACCTGGGGTGGCGAAAACATTCCTCAAGGTTGGAAGTGGTATCTTTCTCTGCCCATAAACCTCCCCATTTATCAAAGAACTCTGATGCCACTTTTGGTCACATGGAAATGTCATTTCAAGGACAACTGGAAATTGGATCCTTTTGAGAAGCAGTCATTGCCTGTCAGGTCCTTGGGACTTGGATCCTAGCTCCTAGGGCTGTACTGTGTCACACCAAAGGAAGCCCTTTGCCTCTCTGTCTCATCAACCCAAGCAGGGTGTTCTGACCTATCCAATCAGCAGAGGATGATTCATAGGCGGGCTGCCTCTGAATCATGCCTTTGGTCCTGAGGTGGAAAGGCAGAGTGAATGCGGCACTTGAAAATTAATGTGAATTTGGGTTTGTACTTATATCTTAGTGTAATTGACTCAATGTTAACCCTCCTTTGAGCTTAATAAAATGACAGCAGGACATTCAAAGTCACCCTGACTGATGACTTCATTGTTGATTCAGATTCAGCCTGAATGTCTATCATGTTTGCTATTGAACTTTAATTTCAAATTAGCTACTGGTCCCAAGTAATGACTAACTGAATTAATATTCTGTAACTCTCCATGCCAAAAAAAAAAAAAAACTTCAAATCCAGTGTTATTGACCATTTTCTTTGGGGGAGACAGAAGTAGATCTCATGATCAGCTTTCAGAATGGTTTAGTTTTTGACATACTGATAGTTCTGATTGGTTTCATATCCACCTGGTTTATGGGCTACATACTTTCTATTCCTCAACTTGTTACAGAAATTATCTAAATGACAATCTATTTTAACACGTCAGTGGCTATTTCTTTAAAGAAACTTGTTCTTGTGTTCCTTCATGAGGATCAGAAATCACATCAGATATTAGCTTATATATTTTGAACACTTACCACATGTCAAAATGATGTTCTAAGTTATTTTCCTAGCAACCTTACTCCTGTCTTGCAAATGAGGAAGTTAAATCAACATTTCAGAGATCCAGTAGCTCGCCAACAGTAATAGTTACTGATTTGTAGAGTCAGATTTTAAACTCGGGGAGGCCAACTTCAGAGTCTTCCCACAATTTTTATGCTACTGACTCGAACAAATGCAAAAGTTGAAATTATCCAGGACTATGTCCTAGTTGACATTTGTAAATGATAAAGGAGAAGTAATCTTAAATCGGGGGCTTCCTCTCAAATACATTCTAGGAGGATAGGAATGTTTTTAAATTACCTGAGTCAACTCAGCATTTTTGTTTTCCCTGATATTGATCCTTATTTTCACCATTTACAATTTGCAGTGTAGTTTACTAACTGTACCTTTTTTTAATCTTGGTGAATTGAGATTGAATTCCTACTACCCTTATGAACTGAGATTCTTGCATTAGTACTATAAAAAGCACTTTCTCATTTGCTGAACAAAATTCAACTTTTCCTTCCTAATCTGTCTGCCTTGTGATCATATGTAATAGCCATCAATTAACAGTCATGTCAATAAAACAAGTTTACCAAAAGGGGAAAAATGTTATACTAGGGATTATCTTAATATAGAAGCCATACCAACTTCTATAAGGAAAAACGAAGCAACCTTCTTAATCCAACAGACATTATACTTTGGCTTTTATTTTATTTAGCATGCAATAGAATTCTTTGCACTCAAATTTATCTCCTACTTTAAAGGAAAGATTTTGGTAACAAGTAATATTTCAACTTGTATTCTTAAATATCTACAAAAGTCTTTAATACTTGAAGCAAAAAAAAAAAAAAATGCTACTAGTAGCAGAACCAGTCCCTCACCTTTGGTTAAGGCAATGTTTGTTGCAAAAGAAATCGTAAGGTTTGCTTCCTGCAATGCCCCAGAAGCAATTAAGTCTCCTGAAAATATTATAAAACAGAGCAAATATATGCATAAAATTGTCTACCTCTGGTATAATCAAAAACAAAAAGGAAGCTCTAAGCAATAATAAATCTGCTTATTGAGGTTGCAGATGGACTGAATAGCACAAAAGAGGCAGGTAATAGGAACTCTAGGACCCAGCACATTTAACCTGTCAGGGTCCTTCTCTTGACTGCCCCTCAGCAGATGCTTACATAGATTGATGGACTTTAGACTACCTGAATATCTAAAGAAAGATGTTTGGTTTACTTGTGCATTTTTCACTAATTTTTCTCTGCAAAGAATAACATGTGGAAAAATCTTTACATTGCCAGGCTTTACATACATTCTTTTTTTTTTAAACATTCACAATTAGGTTTATTAAAATACAAAATGGATTTTTCTGGCAATGCGTATAGCTTTTTGAAAAATCTATTCAGTTAAAGACAATAATTAAACAGTTATTCAAATTCTATGCCATTAAGAGAAAGGAAATATTCCATAAATTGTGCAATTGTTTAAAGTCTCTCAGCATGTTTGACTTATTATCATTTGTTTCCATAATTTTTTTCTTTATTAATTTTTATTGTTGGTTGTTCAAAACATTACATAAAATCTTCTAAATTCAGATTTCATGCACCTCTTTCTCTAAAGAAAAATCACAAACTAGATTTCATAAGACATTGGGTGTCCTAACATTTTATTATGGAAACTTTCAACTGCACACAAGCAAATGGTATGATGGAACCCTCATATACCATCACCCTGCTTTAATTGTTAACATTTTGATAATGTTTCATCTGTATCCTCCTCCTTTCTACCTTACCACTCAGCTCTCCGATGCAGTGTCTTTTAAACAATTGCTAGACACATCATTTTACAGCAAATCCCTACATGTGTTATCTCTACCTGAAAAGGATTTGTTTCTAAATGACCACTCTGCCTTGTGATGTCTGATAAAATCAACAATTATTCCTCAACAGTTTGTAATGTTTACTTCATGTTCAAAATTTCCACGTCTCAAAGAATCAATTTGGTCCGATGAGTCTCTCTCAGTCCCAGCAGCAAACGGCATTCGGGATAAACCAAGTTTGTTTACAGGCTAGTCCTAAAAAGTACGGTGGAGTATTGGGGAATCACAAAAGACAGTGCAAGGACCCTCGGCTAATAACAGCAGAGTCATTAGCACTTCTAGGAGTGAAGGAGTCAGAAGGTCCAGATCAAAGTTACAGACCCTGTTAGGAAAGGGTTTGCAGGCTTCCTGCAGAGGAATGGTGTCCTTCCATGGAAAGATTTAGCCAAGCCAAGGTGATAACATAGGAGGAAACCAGGGAAAACACTCGGGCTATGAATTTTTCCCTGCCTCTGATCTCCTAGGGCTTCCCACCATGAAATCTAACTGGAAGCTGGAGTGGGGGAGGAGGGGACCGAAGGCACAGTTGATAGGGGTCAGTTTTTCAGATTACCAGGCCAAAGAAAACCTGAGGAAAAGAGATTCTCTAGTATATGATCCAATGAGAACCACATTTGGGGCTCGGTCGTTTCTTGGCTCCTTATAACAATAGCCACCTTTTCGCTTATTTTAAGATGCCATAAATATAGAAACTAGGATTTAGGTCGTGTAGAATGTATAACATTTTAGATTTGATTCTCTTCTTTTTGGTGCCACTTATGTTCCTTTGTCTCATATGTAGTGATTCATGGATTGCATTTAAATATGATTTCTATCGGACTGCTCTTGCTTACAAATTGGTAACTATATCTAGAGACTTGATTGGATTAGGTTCAATAGATTTTAGGCAAGACTTCCTAGGTTGCTGCTAGAACATCCAATTCTATCACTTCCTGAGGTTGGCCCTCTTTAGGAGATTTTAAAATTGAGCTTGGCTTGATTCTTCCATAATGGATTTTCATGAACCTTTCACCTACCCTTGACTATACACTACAATCACCTGGGCAAATCTTAAAAATCACAATACCATACCCATCACCACTTAAGTCAGAATCACTGGGAGTGTGACAGACATTAGTATTGTTTTGAAATCCTCTACAATACTTTAATAAGCTGCTCAAACTGAAATAACCTCAGACCTATGATTTATCATCCACTGATTATCACTTTCTCTAGATCTATTTCATTAGAATTTTCAAACTGGTAACTTTATAATTCTATCATTCTCTCTGCACTTATTAGCTAAGAAACTGCCAATCGGGAGCTTACATTCAATAAAAAGGTTATCAATTGATTTTTACCTGAAGTTTGTTTTTAATGGCTACTTCTCACCAAGGTTTGGGGATTTTATTTTAAATATTTTAAATGTATTCACAAATGGATTTAAATAGTACTTTATTATCTGATTTATCAATAGCTCTCTATATCATGTCTAAAATTTAAATTTCCCTCAAATGTTCCCCCTCTATAATCTCAGCTATGTTATGAATTCAGAATGTTGGATATTTAGACTCCCACACATTAAGATCATGTGATGTAATTTTCATTCAGAAAAACTTTATTTACATCAACTAAGAGCTCACGAGATTGCATGCAATTATTACCCCATAGAGTGGTGTACTTAGGCTGTGCATGGCTAGGTTGACATGGAGGGTTCCAGAAGAGAGACCCCATCACTCATTCCAGCATACCCTATGTATTTGTAGGGAACAATAAGCAAGGGGTCCTTGAACTATAAAACAATTAAAGGGCCTGGATAGAAAGGGGTCCCTGTGGAACTTGACAACTAGCATCTATTGAGTTAACTTAAGACCTGTTTGTTAGACTAGCTCTCTGCTGAACTACCAAGAGTGAAGTGGGTTTCCAGTGCTTTTCAGATTTCTTATCAATATTTTAAATATCAGATTACATTCATGGAGTATGTACTAGGTGTCTCGCAACTAGATCAACAATGCTATTATTTTTCTCCAACCATATTTGGAAATCGAATTTTTCCCCCAAGTCCACTTAGTGGTTCATACTTAATAAGGATCACTTGTGCATTCATTTATTCATCAGTTACTTAATGTACTAACTTATTCAGAAATATTTATGTTGTAGATCTGCTTCTGAGGTGTGATATGGGCTCCAGAGATGACCAAGGGGATAGCACAGGTAGCTTATAATCTGGAAAATGGAGTAAGGCAAACCTAATATCCATAACATAAAATGTCCCTTCTGTCTTTTCCTTCTGTCCTCGCTAGCCCAGTCAGTTTGATTCTATTAAGCAAGCCCTCCTGCCTTTGTTTTCCTTTTTGTCAAAACCATGCTGTGCATACTTTCAAGTTGCTTTCTCCAAAATGCTGCTCTTCATTCTGTTCACAAACTCTAAATGGCTCCCTTCTTGCCTACTAAATAAAATCCCAGTTTTGAAACTTAGTTTAGCATACAAACCCCTTCCAGATCTGTTATAAACTTCTAGCTCTTAAACTCCCCTTCTGAGCACTTCTTTCCAGTGAGATTTTTTTTCTGCCAAATCATATGGGTTCCTGATTTCTCCTCCAACCCCCTAGTTCCTTGAACTACAGGTAATGGAAGTCTGTTTAAGACCCATTACTTTCTCTACACTCCAAACCCACGAGCCTTCTCCATCTTTCCCATTCTTCCTTTGAACTACTAAAGTGCTTATTTTTTAATGTGTATATTTAAGGTATGCAACAATGTTTTGATACATAGTGAAATAATTACTACAGTTAAATAAACTTATATCTCAACATGAAAGTATTTAATTGTACCTCATTTTGATCATGTCCTATTTCATGTTTCTAGTAACTTTTTCATGCACTCATATCTTGCCTCCCCTACTAGAATATCTTTTTTTAGCAAATAATTATTTTCTACTTTATTTTCTCAATGCTTAGCAGTGTTCTGCAGGCTGCAGGTGTTCAAAGTATTAATGAAGATGAGCATATTGGGAAATTCCTGGAATATGGTAGTGCTTGAAGCATTGTATCAAGCAGGATTTGGCTATTCAACCATATTTCAAATTGGTTCTTTCATCATCGGAATATTCTCGAGTCCCTCCTTCTCAAGACTAGAGATTAACTTTTTTTCTGTATCATTATTGGTGTATCTTATACAGAATGGTGGATTTCATTGTGGCATATTCACACATTGTACACCTCTAGTGCTCCCTTCTCTCTCGCACGCTCTCTCTCCTTTCACATCTAGACTTCCTAAATGAGTACTGGCTGCCTCCACTTTTTCACCTCCCATTCACTTCCTCAACCCACTGCCATCTGGCTTCTTCCACAACTCTACCAAAAATCTGGCAGAGGTCACCTAACACCTCGTACATGCCAACTCAGATGGACAGTTTCCAGTTCTTTTTGCATCTAATCTCCATAACATTTGATGCTGTTTCCTCCTACCTCATTCAAGAAACTCTACTTTGGTTCTTTAGAGAAAGATAGCAGAAAACTGCTCTATCTAATCTTTCCCTAGTTCTGGCATAGGCTTCTCTTTCTATGTCATAGATCAGGTTTCATACTGAGTTGTCTTAATTTTGGGACTCCCAGAAGCAGACCAAGATAAATACTTACACACAAATAATCATTGGGAAGATGGATCCCAGTAAGAAAGACGAGAAATAAGGCAGGAAAGGGGAGGCAACCAACAAAAAAGCGTAATATCAGGCTAGTCACTTTTACTATGGGCAACTGAAGTATAATCCCACTAGAGAACACATGCCTCAGAATTATCTTGCTATGGAGCGAGAGGGCTAAAGTATTTATCCAACCATCCCATAAGCTGTTGGTTGAGCTGCCCCCAGAAGTGGAGTGGAGCTATATAATTCCCAGGCACTTGGGGTCTGTTCCCTTCAAGCAGAGTCACAGGTACCAGTAGTTAATGTTAAGGGCTGAGAAAGATGAGCACAAATCCAACAACCTCTGCCTTTGTTTCCTCCTCAACTTAACCATTATCCCTGGGTTGCACTCATCAGTGATAACAAAATTAATGGTAGATAATGTTTACATACTAGGTCAGGTGTTTTACCTATATTGGCTCATTTAGTCCTCACAATAGCCCTCAAGTTACCACTATCCATCCCCATTTTATTAAGGAGAAGAAACGGTTATAATAAAGTTTACCACTAGTGACTTAATATGTATACACTGATGTCTCTGCACCTTACAACCCCCCTTGTTGCCCATTTGAGCTCTAGTATTTCTATCTGCCAACTAGGTGTCTTTACCAGAATTCCACTGGCATCTCAAATGCAACATGTTCAAAATAATATCAGAAGATCTGAAGAAACCTTAATAATCTATGACTCTTTTTCCTTTTTGTCAGATTGCCGTAGTCTGGCTGGGATGCCTAAGTCTGGCTGGGCAAAATAACCGAGAGGTGACAAGCAACTTGAAGGTTGAAGCAGGAACTACTTTATTGCAAGTGAACTCAGCAGGAACTGAGAACTCAAAGTAGCGGGCACCCAAGGTAGCAGGAGCCGCTTCTCTGCGGGACAGCAGAGGTACATATACCCAACTAATTACTAACAGCTTAACTTAATTAACATCATCTAGATACAGCAGTCAGTCATTAAGGAATCCTCATCATCTTAATGGCTCACTGGTGTTGGCTCACAAACCACTCCTCCTGGCACACTGCCAGGCACCATCTTAACTTGGTTGTGGCCCTCAACATCAGATTTTTGGAAATTTTTTTTTTGGAAATTTTTTTTAAAGAACTCTTCAACATCAGATTTTTGGAAATTTTTTTTAAAGAACTCTTATCTAGGGCTGGGGATGTGGCTCAAGCGGTAGCGCGCTCGCCTGGCATGCGTGCGGCCCGGGGTTCGATCCTCAGCACCACATACAAACAAAGATGTTGTGTCTGCCGAGAACTAAAAAATAAATATTAAAAAATTCTCTCTTTCTTTCTCCCTCCCCCACTATCTTTAAAAAAAAAAAAAAAAGAACTCTTATCTAGCCAGACAAGGTGGGGCACACCTGTAATCCCAGTGGTTCAGAAGGCTGAGGCAGGAAGATCAGAAGTTCAAAGCCAGCCTCAGCAACTTAGCAAGACCCTGTCTCAAAAAGAGACTGGGGATGTGGCTCAGTGGTTAAGCACCCCTGGATTCAATCCCCACTACCAAAAACAATATTCTTTATTATGGTACCAAAACTAATATTTTTTTATTTTGAATTTTTCAATAGGAAAAGTAAAACATACTCAGACTTTGAAAAACTTGAAATATGAAAACTAAAATTTTTCCATAACTCCACCATGTAGAGTTGTGGGCATCTCGCCTATCTATATATTAAGATGTTTGAGAATATGTGCATGTATGTGTATGTATAATTTAAATTTTTCTTTATAAGCAAAATGCTTCATCTTGCATTAGAAACATTTCCCTTACCATTAAAGAAGATCCTTATAAACACATTTTGAAGGCTGCATAATATCCCTGACATACGGATGTTCTGTAATTTACTAAACTCTTCCCTTATTAAACATGTATAGTGTTGCTTCCTTTCTTTACTCCTATGACAGATGCTGAAGTCATTCTCTATATACTTAATTCTTGATCTGCATCCTGGATTGTTGCCAGAAGGTGAAACACTTTTTTAAAGGACAGTAACATTTTTAAGGTTTTAATGTATTTTGCTTTCCAGAGGGGCTGTACCAATTTCCACTTATACCAAGAGAATGGCAAAAGTGTCTTCCACCACACCTTGCCAGCAATGAGTATTTTCATCTTGTTAAAAATTTGCTAAATCTACAAGAGCAACTTTGTTATCCTGACTTCCAGTGAGGTTAGAATTCTTTCCACCTTTATTGACCACTTGTCTTTGTGTAAACTCTTCATGCTTTTCACCATTTTTCCACTTGTGGTATTCTCAATTAGGGACAAGTATCTATATATGAATTTTTTTTCCATCTTGCCATTTGTAGTTTTTATTTTTCATGTTTGACATGAAGCATTTTAAATGTTCTCTTAAGTTAAATCTAACTTTGTGACATTATTTTTATTGGTGCATTATTATACATAATGCTGGGATACATTATTACATATTCATATATGGACATAACATAATTTGGTTTTTTTTTTCATTCCCCTTTCTCCTCCCTGCCCTTGGTTTCCTTCCTTGATTTTTTTTTTTTTTTTTACCAGTCTCCATTCTATTTTCAGAGATCTTGCCCCTTTTATTCCTTTTTGAGATTATTTATTATATTTGAGCTTTGAAAATCTCTTCACATCCAGAGATAAAGTAAATACTCACTATCTTCTACTCTTATGATTCATACTTCTACACTGACATTTGTTTGAAATCCAGTAAAGTAGGATGTGAAACTTACTTCCCTAATCCAAATAAATTTCCTACCAGCCAATTTTCATCTATTGAGTTCTTGTCCTCATTGTTATTGTATCTAACAGATCACAATGTTTTCATTTAAGTTTTGTAAAAGTTTTTAAAACCTGTGAAGATAATGCAACCCTAATTCTTTTTTTATTATTAGTTGTTCAAAACATTACATAGCTCTTGACATATCATATTTCATATATTTGATTCAAGTGGGTTATGAACTCCTATTTTTACCCCAAATACAGATTGCAGAATCACATCGGTTACACATCCATGTTTTTACATAGTGCCATACTAGTGTCTGTTGTACTCTGCTGCCTTTCCTATCCTCTACTATCCCCCCCTCCCCTCCCCTCCCCTCCCCTCCCATCTTCTCTCTCTACCCCATCTACTGTAATTCATTTCTCTCCCTTGTTTTTTTCCCTTTCCCCTCACTTCCTCTTATATGTAATTTCATATAACGATGAGGGTCTCCTTCCATTTCCATGCAATTTCCCTTCTCTCTCCCTTTCCCTCCCACCTCTCATCCCTGTTTAATGTTAACCTTCTTCTCATGCTCTTCCTCCCTACTCTGTTCTTAGTTGCTCTCCTTATATCAAAGAAGACATTTGGCATTTGTTTTTTAGGGATTGGCTAGTTTCACTTAGCATAATCTGCTCTAGTGCCCTCCATTTGCCTGCAAATTCCATGATTGTCGTTTTTTAGTGCAGAGTAATACTCCATGGTGTATAAATGCCACATTTTTTTATCCATTCGTCTATTGAAGGGCATCTAGGTTGGTTCCACAGTCTTACTATTGTGAATTGTGCTGCTATGAACATTGATGTAGCAGTATCCCTATAGTATGTTCTTTTAAGGTCTTTAGGGAATAGTCCGAGAAGGGGAATAGCTGGGTCAAATGGTGGTTCCATTCCCAGCTTTCCAAGGAATCTCCATACTGCTTTCCAAATTGTCCGCACCAATTTGCAGTCCCACCAGCAATGTACAAGTGTACCCTTTTCCCCACATCCTCGCCAGCACTTGTTGTTGTTTGACTTCCTAATGGCTGCCAATCTTACTGGAGTGAGATGGTATCTTAGGGTGGTTTTGATTTGCATTTCTCTGACTGCTAGAGATGGTGAGCATTTTTTCATGTACTTGTTGATTGATTGTATGTCCTCCTCTGAGAAGTGTCTGTTCAGGTCCTTGGCCCATTTATTGATTGGGTTATTTGTTTTCTTATTGTTTAATTTTTTGAGTTCTTTGTATACTCTGGTTATTAGGGCTCTATCTGAAGTGTGAGGAGTAAAAATTTGTTCCCAGGATGTAGGTTCCCTATTTACCTCTCTTATTGTTTCTCTTGCTGAGAAAAACTTTTTAGTTTGAGTGAGTCCCATTTGTTGATAATTGTTTTTTTTTTTATTTTTATTTATTTATTTATTTATTTTACCTTCACATCATGGTATTTTTCTTTTTTTATTTTTTTTATTGGTTATTCAAAACATTACAAAGATTGCAGAATCACATCGGTTACACATCCACATTTTTACATAATACCATAATAGTAACTGTTGTATTCTGCTACCTTTCCTATCCTCTACTATCCCCCCTCCCCTCCCCTCCCATCTTCTCTCTCTACCCCATCTACTGTAATTCATTTCTCTCCTTATTTTTTTCCCATTCCCCTCACAAACTCTTATATGTAATTTTGTATAACAATGAGGCTCCCCTTCCATTTCCATGCAATTTCCCTTTTCTCTCCCTTTCCCTCCCACTTCATGACTCTGCTTAATGTTAATCTTTTCCTCCTGCTCTTCCTCCCTGCTCTGTTCTTGGTTGCTCTCATTATATCAAAGAAGACATTTGGCATTTGTTTTTTAGGGATTGGCTAGCTTCACTTAGCATAATCTGCTCTAATGCCATCCATTTCCCTGCAAATTCCATGATTTTGTCATTTCTTAGTGCTGCGTAGTACTCCATTGTGTATAAATGCCACATTTTTTTTATCCATTCATCTATTGAGGGGCATCGGGGTTGGTTCTACAGTCTAGCTATTGATTGTGAATTGTGCTGCTATGAACATCGATGTGGCAGTATCCCTGTAGTACGCTGTTTTGAGGTCTTCAGGGAATAGTCCAAGAAGGGCAATAGCTGGGTCAAATGGTGGTTCCATTCCCAGCTTTCCCAGGAATCTCCATACTGCTTTCCATATTGGCCTCACCATTTTGCAGTCCCACCAGCAATGTACAAGAGTACCCTTTTCCCCACATCCTTGCCAGCACTTGTTGTTGTTTGACTTCATAATGGCTGCCAATCTTACTGGAGTGAGATGGTATCTTAGGGTGGTTTTGATTTGCATTTCTCTGACTGCTAGAGATGGTGAGCATTTTTTCATGTACTTGTTGATTGATTGTATGTCCTCCTCTGAGAAGTGTCTGTTCAGGTCTTTTCTTGTTTTTTAACTCTTGTACTATGGGTGTCCTATTAAGGAATTTGGAGCCTGACCTCACAATATGTAGATCGGAGCCAACTTTTTCTTCTATCAGACGCAGAGTCTGTTTTGATATCAAGCTCCTTGATCCATTTTGAGTTAACTTTTGTGCATGGTGAGAGAAAGGGATTCAGTTTCATTTTGTTGCATATGGATTTCCAGTTTTCCCAACACCATTTGTTGAAGATGCTATCCTTCCTCCATTGCATGCTTTTAGCCCCTTTGTCAAAAATAAGATAGTTGTAATTTTGTGGATTGGTCTCTGTGTCCTCTATTCTGTACCATTGGTCCACCCGCCTGTTTTGGTACCAGTACCATGCTGTTTTTGTTACTATTGCTCTGTAGTATAGATTGAAATCTGGTATCGCTATACTGCCTGATTCACTCTTCCTGCTTAGAATTGCTTTTGCTATTCTGGGTCTTTTATTTTTCCATATGAATTTCATGATTGCTTTCTCTATTTCTACAAGAAATGCCATTGGGATTTTGATTGGCATTGCATTAAACCTATAGAGAACTTTTGGTAAAATCGCCATTTTGATGATGTTAGTTCTGCCTATCCATGAACAGGGTATATTTTTCCAACTTCTAAGATCTTCTATTTCTCTCTTTAGGGTTCTGTAGTTTTCATTCTATAAATCTTTCGCCTCTTTTGTTAGGTTGATTCCCAAGTATTTTATTTTTTTGAGAATATTGTGAATGGGGTGGTTGTCCTCATTTCCATTTCAGAAGATTTGTCGCTGATATACAGGAATGCCTTTGATTTATGGGGTTGATTTTTCTATCCTGCCACTTTGCTGAATTCATTTATTAGCTCTAGTAGGTTCTTTGTAGAACCTTTGGGTCTTCTAGGTATAGAATCATGTCATCTGCAAATAGTGATAATTTGCAACCCTAATTCTTTATCCTTTCAATATTTCCTCATGTATTCTCATCTGTTTTATTGCATATAAACTTTATCACTTTATCAAATGAAAAAATTCCAATTTTAATTACATCAATCTTAAATATTATCTAGGGAAGAATGGATCCGTTTAAAATACTTAGTGTTTCTATCCATTAAGATAATGATCTCAATTTATTAGTCCCTTCTTTCATACCTCACATGTCTCAAATTTTCTTACTGAGTTTATACTAGTGCTTGTTCTTTTCCTATCTCAAATTGATTCTTTTGTCCCATAATCTCTTCTATTTCTGTTTATCAAGTAAATCTTTTTGTACATTTGTAGATCTAGCCACTCTGCTGAAATCTCATTGTTGATTATTTGGAATTTCTCCCTTCCATATCTATTTCCATTCCAACTGACTTTTGTTTTGATACATTGGTTTTAGTTTCCTGGAACTTCTAAAACTATTTTTAAATCTTTTTGACATCAAAATTGACTACTTACTGTTCTAAGATTAATACTGTTTTTGCTAGTTGTATAAAATTTCTGTACCTGAATATTACCAACTTTATCTTCAATATCTATTATAGTAATCATGTGATTCCTTTTTCTTATCCTAATGATACATGACAAATTTAATACTACATTATCCTAATATCCCTGTGATAATGCTATTTGGTGAGTTATTTTAATATGCTTATTAAAACCTGACTTTCTATTTTATTGTAATCATACTGAGATTAGACCATAACTTTCATTTTTGAGGTTTTTGTTGAGTTTTAATACCACTTTAATATGGTAACGATGTCCATCTTGTTCCACCAAGTACATGTATGAAAACACAAATGATGTGACTCTATTTTGTGTAAAACCAGAGACATGAGGAACTATGCTCTATGTGTACTATGAATTGAAATGCATTCTGCTTTCATAATAACAAATTATAATAAATTTTTAAAAATTTAACACATCATAAGTTTTCTCAGGTATTTTGTTACAGCAACAGAAAGCTCACTAGCACAGGCCCTTGAAATATTGTTAGAACCCAGACTTTCAAACTTTAATGAAGTACAGAAAAAATAAAGGTTCAGCTAATGCACAATACTGTTCAGCCTTTAAAAAACAAATTTTGTCATTCTACACAAATGGATGTACCTGGAGGCCATTATGTCAAGTTAAATAAGCCAGGCACAGAAAGACAACCACCAAAAAATCTCATGTATTTTGAAAAGCTGGACTTGTAGCAGAATAGAGTGATCACTAGGGACTGGGGGATGGAGTGAGGGAGGAGTTTGGGGAGATGTTGACCGAAGGTCGCAAAATTTCACTGCAAAAGGAGGAATAAGTTCAAGAGTTCTACTGTACAAAAATGATGACTATAGTTAATAACAATATATTCTTCAATCTAAAATTATGCTGTGTCCATGTACAAGCATACTACAATGAATCCCACTTGTACTTTGTATATAATTATAATGCACTGACTAAAATAATCTAGAATACATAATAAAAAAATACATCCACACAAAACCTGGGTGGCAATCAGTAGAGCAGGATCAGAGGAGAGAAAGGGGAAGGCACTGGGGAATGAGATAAAATTATGTGCATATGTGAATATTGCATAAAGAATCCCAATCTTATTATAACTGCATCAATAATGAAAACAACATTTTCTTAAAGTTCTAAAATGTTAATTGTTCTCACAGCAAAAAGATGACAACTATGTGAGGTGATATTAATTGCTTGTTTAGCCATTCCACAAGGTGTATATATTAGATGTATTGTATCCAATAAATACTGTCTGCCACTTAAATTTTCTTTTAAAAAGAATACTGAAGACAGCCCTATGACATATCTTCAGAAACCTTGTCATTATTGGCATTGATCCATTAATTAGCACCCTCTGAATAATAACTAACAAAGTTATTGACATATGTATGTTTTTATTATATATATAAATTTCTTGCTATTGGTTCACTTCTGTCTTGCTCAGTTGCATATGAGACCCTGATGAATGCCTTTGGCATTCAGATCATTGCCTAATAAGAGAAATTAAGAATACATCCACCCAAAACTCATACATGAATGTTCATAGCAGCCTTTTTCATAATATCCCCAAATGGAAAACAACCTCAAATGTCCATCAACAGGTAATAGATAAATTCTATTATGAGGCTATTTTACATTTTCCTTAACTTGCAATAAAAAAAAAAACACTGGGTACAGTGGCCCATACCTGTAATCCTAGAAGCTCAGGAGCCTGAGGTGGGAGGATCTCAAGTTCAAAGCCAGTCTTAGCAACTTAGACCCTGTCTCAAAAGGGGGTGGGGGCTGGGGATGTAGCTCACTTGTTCTGTCCCCCTCGGTTCTGTCCCTCTGCGCACCCCCCCAAAAAAAATCCAAGAACATGGATAAATTTCAAAAATATGATGGGTCATAGAAGCTGTACTTTCCAACTACATTTATATGAAATACTGGAAAATTGAAACTAATATGGTAAAAGAATTGAATTAGTGCTTGCCTGGAGCCAGGAGTTGGGGAAGCTTGACTCTAAAGGGTTACAAGGAAGTAAATCTTTGGGGTTGATGAAAATGTTCACCATTCTCACCATGGTAATGGCTGCATGGGTATACATATTTGTCAAAACTCATTGGACTGTACACTTTAAATGAATGCAATTTATTGTATATAAACTATACCTCAACAGGTTTATTTTTAAAATAATACTATTGCATTCCCTGGTTTATCATAAAAATCTAATAAACTGATTAAATTAGTCTCACTGGACTTCCTCTTCATGAACCCTGCTGGATCCTAGGGACTCCTACAATGGTTTTCTAAGTATGCATAAATTATCCTCTTAATGCATTCTAAAATGTCCCTGAAAATCAATACCAAGTTCATCCAGCTACACTATATGAAAGCTTTCTTCTTCCACACTTTGAAAATTGGAATTTTACTTTGCTGTCTCAATTTTCTATGACTTTTTATGTTGCCAGTCCCCCCCCCCAAATAAATGAGCAATGATTGTGTCATTTGTGTGATCTCTAGGTTCCCTGGGATGTAATTCTTTCAATTAGAATAGTTAAAACTTGTTTGGAGATATTTAGTACTCATTTAGTTTGAGCTTCCTTTGCAAAGGAGTTTCTGAATTGGGGATATTGTGGGAGAATTTGGGCTGCAATTTAAGGAGACATAATGCTTATGAGCCATTATGTTAGCCTCTGTCAGGATGTCTGGCTCCAATCTGATGTGGACGATGTCTGAGTAGCTTTTTGTGTGAGAGCACCACAATTTCCTGCCTGAGAGTTCGATATTGATCTGGCTCAGACCACTAAAGGATTTTTACTCTCCTTCACTACTTCGGTGGCAGGAGACAAGGTTACTTGTGTTTTCTATATTGTGCTGATAGCATATACTCACATGCAATAAATGTATGTATAATATATGTCATACTTGGAATTCTATGTGAATGTTACCAAGAATATGTATCTTCTGTTTCGGGAAAAACGTTTTGAGCTTGGGGATAATGGAGAGTAAGGCAAAAGTCAGTTCTGGGTGGACGTCCTCTAGTCTACGCTTCATCCAGTCCTTCCTGCCCCATTGCAGGTCAAGTTATAGATCAAAAGGGCATGCCATACATCTGTGGCAGGGAGATATGGGTTAAGGGGTAAGACTTGGGGGTCCTGATAAGTGAGGTACCTTTCTATTCAGAGCACAGAGTAGCAAACAGAAAAGTGGGCATAGAAATAGAAGAAATCCTTTGTTTTATGGTAGGCATGCCTGCCTTTGGAACTGACCTTGACATTCATGGATCTCATGATAAAGAGGAGCACTTACCAAAATCTCATCAAAACACAATGGCCCTTCTGAAAGGGCTGTGGGTGTACCTCTGTTAGAGAGCTTATTCATGCTACTAGATACACAAGACCCTGCCAATAATCCTATAACATCCTCAAAGCCTGAAGTGTAGTAAACATGAAGATTTGGGGGCCTTTTATTTCAGGATTCCAGATGTGTTCTTAATTTGGAAAGTCAGGATCCCCCAAGCACTGTTGCAACTCGGGGTTCAAAGAAATGTTTACAGATATCTCCTTTCCTCCCCCTAATGCAGTATCCCTAATGACTGTTCACCACAGCTCTGGATGAATATCCAATGCCCAGGAAACTAAGTCTTGTGAGGCTGCTCATTTCCTTTTTGGAACTGTTCTTTCTTACCGTGAACTGAATACCTTCCTTGGGTAACTTGTATTCATCAGTCTTACTTCTGACTTTGAAGGCAATACAGAAGAAAAGCTTATCTTTTTGAGTCTGATAGCCCTTTAAAATTTGAAGACAGTGATCCTATTTCCCATCAGTTTCTGCTTCCCGAGGTTAAATATCCCTAGTTCTTCAATCATTGCTCCCTGATTCCATTTTCAGATCCTGCCCTCAATGCAGTGAGAGTGATCAATAAAACTCTTGAAGTTTGATCCAGTCCTTAAACACAGTGTTACTTTATTGGTAAGGCTGATGCACAGAACACACGTTATCTGACACTTCCATTAGAGGAGCCTCAGAGTGTTTAGCTTATGGCTTACCACAAAGAGCTGCTCTGGAGTGATTGTTCATTTCTGTGGAAGGATTATGAAGTTTACACCCACAGACACAATTCTTTAGCCATGGGAAACTTTGTCAAGACTAACTCAACTATAAATCTATTTTAATCACTTACCAAAGCACCATCAAATGTTCCTTAAAATGTAGAGGCAATCCATCTCCTAATCCATCTCCTAATCCACTTTAATAGAAATGTAAAAATATGGAAAGAAAATGGCGAAATTCTAAGTGGTCTAAGCTTTTGTATATTGGAGCACAGAACATCTTATAATCAAAGGCACCGAGGGTATTTCAAGAGCTCATGTCATACTTTTTGGTTTCCCTGGCAAGTGTTTCTCTGTCAGCTCATTTGATGTCATTCTCAAAAATTGCATGGAAGCTAATGAATGTTTGTTTCATTCAGCCAGGCACTAGATTATGTCATAACATTTGTTAGAAACAGTTTTGTTAAAATTTGCTTTAGTTCTGGACTTCAGAGTATCTGAGTACATTTAGGAGTCAGCAGCCCATTTATCATGTTCAGCTAAACATTTTCTACATGGCATTGAAACACAGAAACCAGACCTTGGGATAAATGCTGTTGTCATTTCATAAGGTCTCATTACTAAACTGACTTCACCCTACATGAAAATGTAAGGAGTGAATTGAATTGCTTTATCTAATTTTCTTGTCTATGGACTGGTAATAGTTTTGTTCTCCTCTTTGAAATCATGAGAGTGAGCCTGCTGTGGACTCTATATTAGAATCTGTAATGAAGGAGAACAGAGGAAAGGACAATGTGGAAATGCAATTTCATTCCATCTTAAATAGGTCTTTAATGTAGGCATGAGAAACGTGAGAAAGCAAAGTGATCTATTCAAGGTCACCATTCAGAACATGTAAGATTTAAATATACATGTTCTGGGGCTGGGGTTGTAGCTCAGTGGTAGAGCAGTTCCCTAGCATGTGTGAGGCACTGAGTCTGATTCTCAGCACCACAAATAAATAAAGGTCTATCAACAACTAAAGATAAATTTTTAAAAAATCAATATACATGTTCTGGACCCTAAAGCCTTAGTTGTAACAGTATGCATTATACCACTCTGTATGTATACCAAAAGTCATAAAGAATGAGTCCAAGCTCTCTTTTGACCCTACAAATTTGTAGGTATGAGGGCATATATTTCATAATTTATTTACCTCATACTGATGATTGTCTATCCATTTTCCCTGCTTTTCTATTGACAGGAGCCTCTCGTTGTTTAGGGCTGCTGTGCATCCCATTAAACATACTTCCTCAAAAGTTCCTCAAGTATAAAAAAATAGAACTACCCTATGGTCCCAGAATCCCACTTCTGGATATATGTCTGAAGCAATTGAAATCAGGATGTTGAAGAGGTTTGATGCAGCATTCTACACAATAGCCATGATGTGGAATCTAAGTGTTCATCAATAGATGAATGAATAAAGAAAATGTGGTACATATAACACAATGGAATGCTATTCAACTTTTAAAAAGGAAATCATGTTTTTTTCTCAGCAAAGATAAACCTGAAAGACATTGTTACATGAAATAAAACAGGTACAAAAGACAAATACTGTATGATCTCACTTATAAGGGTTATCTAAAACGGTTGTAGATGCAGAGAATAGAATGGTAGTTACTAGGGAGCTTGGGTGAGTGTAAAAGGACTAACAGGGTGTGTTAGTCAAAGGATATAAAATTTTAGTTATAAGAAATAGATCTATTGTACAACATGGTGATTACAGTTAATAATGTACTCTTGAAAAATGCCGAAAGTGGGCTTCAAATCATCTCGCCACCAAAAATAAGAATGTGAGATGCATATGTTAGCTTCACTTAATCATTCCATAACTTATACATATTTCAAAACATTATGTATGACATTATATATGACAAATACAATTTTTAATACTTGTACTGTTATCAATTTAAGAAATAAGTTTTAAAAAGAAATACTTCTCCCTTAGCTAGTGTCCATGGGACCAAGTTATCCAGTGAAATGTATATAGATATCATTTGTGTGAGGCTTCTGAAGCTATTGCTCTCCTGATAGAAAGGGACAAACTAGAAAGGGAGAAACTGCACTTTTCCCTTCACCTTTTGCCTTTTGCCTCACACCTCACTGAAAAATGTGGCCATAATACCTGGAAATTGGAGCAACCATCTTGCTACCTTCAGGAAGATGGTCATAGTCCAAAGATGGCAGAACAGAAAGATAAAAGAAACCCGTGTCCCCTACCCCCATGGTGCAGTAACTTCAGATATTATTAGAAGTTACTATGACATGCAGGCCAATGTAATCCTGATGTTTTCCTCTTACTTCCCTTCAAATTGTTGATGACCTTCAGAACATGGTTAAGGGGAATGGATTCAAAATCTGTCTTTGGAAATTCACATCAGAGTTTTCCGTAGGTTACTGTAAACTAAGATGCTTGTGTTGTGTCCTGATCTTCTCCCCTATCCCTTTACCCCCAAACCTAATTATGCCTCCCACCACCCTAGTGCTATGTGTGCCTTAGTGGAGAAAGACAAAGTGGGATAAGGGGTGAAGAGAGGGATGTGGACTCTTCTATTCATAACTGTCAGGCATAAGATGATGTTTCTAGAGCCTGGAGTAGAATGCCCTGCATATCATCTACATTTCATCTGTATTGAAGTTTGAAAGAGAAGTGTATGTAGTATGATTTGCTTCAAAATCTTGTTCCTATGAAGCTATCCCTGGATATCACGTATATTTTTTTCAGGTAGAATTATTTAAGTCAAACTTATTTTAGTGTCCCTCAATTCTAGGAAGAATAAGCATGTCCTATTTTAAACCACAAGGGAATAGTCACATTAAAATGAGTGCAGAATATAGAAAAGAAATCCACAAAAATATATTAGAATAAAGCTTCCTGAGTGACTTTCCAGTGTCTCCCTCCTGGGAGAGGGAAAACTTATATACCCAGAGGGGATACATATCTTATAAACAAAAAAATGTCATAGAAGATAAGTAATCCTTAAAGTAGCATCTGAATGTAAAAATTTATTCATTATGATCTTTTACAATGTTTTCTTGCTTTAGGAATAAAGATGAAAAAATGAAACATGCAAACATGTCTCCCACAAAAACTGGCATATTGTCCTTATTCTTTTTGATTCTTTTTAGTTACATATAACATTAGGATTTATTTTGACATAACTATAAAAACATCAAATATAATTTGTTCTAATTCAGTCCCCAGTGCTTCCCCTCCTCCCTTCCCCTGTTCCCTTCCCTCTACTGATTTTTTTTTTTCTGCTATCTATATTTTTTAAAAGTGTCTTGTGTATATACATGATGATGAGATTCACTGTGGTATATTTATATATGTACATTGGAAATTTAAGTTAGATTCATCCCAGTCCTTCAACAGATGATAAAGAAAATGTAGTGTGTGTGTGTGTATATATATATGTATATATATATGTGTAATATATATATATACATACACACAATGGAGTATTATTCAGTATTAAAGAATGACATGGCATTTGCCAGTAAATGAATGTAACTGGAGAACATTGTGCCAAGTGAAATAAGTCAGTCTCAAAGAGTCAACGATCAAATGTTTTATCTATGTGGAAGCTAATGCAAAATAAGAGGGGGATTAAAATAGATCAGTGGAGTAGATGAAGAGAATTGAAGAGGAGGGAAAAGGGATGGGGTAAGAAAGACAGTGGAATGAATCTGACTAATTTTCCTTATTCTTATATCACGTTAAGAAGTTAATGACAAGTTTTTCTTAATTTTTAGTTGTAGATGGACACAATCTTTATTTTATTCATTTCTATGTGATGCTGAAGATTGAACCCAGTACCTCATGCGTGCGAGGCAAGCTCTACCACTGAGCTACAACCCCAGCTCAAGAAGTTTTTGGTCACATCAATTTTTGAAGGCATTTCAAAGTGAGTTGTCAAATAGAGTGAAATATATAATAAAAATATCCTGTAATTTGCGGGGGAAGTTAATGGAATATTTTGAAGGTAGATAAAAGGAAAGTTTAGAAACTGGGCCCATATTTTTTTCTTCCAGAAATGCTTTTACAGACAATTGTGAATAGTCAACAACTCAATGGCATAAAGTTGGTCTGCCATGTGCTGCACATTTGTGTATTATATGGCCAAATGATCTCACCCATGAGCTGAAATGTCGAGGGAGAATAGAGTGTTGTCAAAGGTATGCAGTTTTAGAGTATGTACAGTTCCACTGCCCTGACATAGCTTAGCTATATTAAAGAATAGATTTTTAATACCATTTACAAACAATTTCCTTGCAGGTGAAAGAATGAGTTGATGAACAGAGGAGACAAGGTCAAATAGGATTTATCAAAGATTGGGGAAAGGGGGAGGGGAAACCTAGAGACCCTATGTGAATAGGGAATCTAGTCTTACATTTATGGGGGAAACTGACTGGCAGCCACACTCACTGAGTATCTGGTTTTATAAAACTTTCAAAGAAAATCTGTTTACAGATTCTTTGTAAAATTTGTGGTTGGGGTGGGGGGTAGTTACCTGAGCATCATCCAGGCCAGGCTTTCTAACTCATTCCATCAGTATCTGCACCCAAGTTAGGCCTATCCTGCACTATTGCCCTCAACAGAATCTCTCAGTCGGCATGGAAGAGATAGAAGAGCAGATTATGCATTTGCTTTGGAATCATCAGATATGAGTCTTGGATGGCAGCTTAACTCCATCCATGCATGGAGAGATTTGACCAAATCCACTTTGCCAAGGTTGTCTCCCCACCTCTAAAAGAAGAAAGCACAGTGTTATGAAAATCAAATGATAATGCAATAAAGGGTACATGACAGGTGCTTTGTGCTGCTTCTGTAGTTTGTGAATTCAGTTTGAGTGACACAAAAATACATACGGTGAATCTCAACTTGTTCTCCCCACAAGGAAGTTGTAAAGTTAACATAGCTCATACCACTTTAATGCAGGCCCCATAATGAGATCTATATTATTGATTTCAAAGAGCTTTCAGTGGCTATTTTAAACTCCAGCTGAAGAGGATATTACCTTTATGACTTTTTTTTTTTCTTTTTGGCTGAAACGCCATGCATCTTTTTTTTTTTTAAAAAAAAAAAAAGCAAAAATGACTTCTCCACTGACTCAAGACCTTTGACTGCTGCAAGAGCTAGCATCAGAGGCACCAGCTGGGTCTCCAGGTTCTGCTGGCAGAGCTCACAAAATGTCAGTGCCCATCATTTCTTTTGGGAGCTCTTGAGAACTGACTGAGCAGATAGCTCAGTCTTTTCCAGAAATGACTCTCCCCTACTGCTTTATTGATCCCTGCCAGGTACCTCATTTTTGATCCTTTAGCTTGATGTGGCCAATTCTCTGTTGAGTCACAGCAGAGATCTGTTATGCTGGATTGTCCAGCTGGAAACATTCCCGGTCCCACTCCCATCCCCTCCCCATTTTGCTTTGAGCTGGCTCTGAAACAGATCTCAGAAAGAATTGTGTGTGTCACATAGATAACACTTCTTTAATTCCTGGTGTCTCGAGATTAAATTAGCTATTTTGATGGCCTTGTGTTCTGAGAACACTGTGTTTTTGAAACCAACTTTTCATCATGCTGGGAGCCATTTGAAAGTGAGTGAATTTCTTCCAGGCCTAAGTATTGATCTTTGTGGCAAGAGAAGGAGGTGGAGAGAGGGATGTAGTAGGCAAGGCAAACAAATGGGGACCAAGAAATTAAAGAACAACCCTTGATCTCTCCAGGTAAGGAGAATGTGGTTGTGGGGTGCAAAATGGGCCACATTAGGGATATAGGAACATCCCAGGTCACGTGGTTGTACATTTCCAAATGGTTTGGAAAAATCAAAAATTTGTTACATGTGAAAATTATGAAATTCAAATTCAGGTCCAATAACTTTGGGGCAGACAGTCATACTCACTCATTTACATGTTGTCTATGGCTACCTTCAGACTTCAACTGGAGAGTTGAGTGGTTTCAAAAGATCACATGTCCCACAAAGCCTAAAATATTATCTGTCCATTTACCAAAAAACTGCCCTTCCCTTCTTCCACATAAGTGTCCAGAAGAACATTTTGCAATGATGGAAGTATTCCAGAATCTGTACTGTCTTATCCAGTAACTGCTAGCCACATGTGGCTATTTAAATTAATAAAAAGTAAATAAAATATTACTTAGTAGTTCTAGCCACTTTTCATTTGCTCCATGGCCACACATGACTAGTGGCTACTGGATTGGGCAGCATGAATATAGGATAATCTCTATCAAGGGGTTCCTTTGTTCTGTGAAATAGACTCTGTCATTGCTTGCTCCTACTGTCGCTAGCTTTCTAGGAGTCATTTGTCTGCTTCATTTTACAATTTCACTTTCTTAGGATCTGCTTACAAAAATACTCCAGCTAAGACAAGAATTTGGATACAGGTTTATTTGAAAGTTGATTCCAGGAAGTATCAGTACAAGAGTGGGGAAGTGAGGATAGGGAAGAAAAGAATGCCAATTGATGGAATGTGAGCAAATCAGTTACCATTATGGGCAACTTGATACTACCGGGAAATTCTATGTGTAGAACATACCTGTGTTATTCTACCTGAGATTTGAGGAAGCTAGGGTAGTTGTGCAGCAACTCCCCATGAGTTGCTGAGGGCTCCTTCTAGAGGCATTAACTCTTCAGTACTTCAGACAAGGTATGCCTTACAGCCATAAAACTAAAAGCCCCCAGGCAAAGAATCACAGGTATTCATAGTAAGAAGTCCACAGAAAAGATCAGCAATGCCAAGGAGATATGGGAAGGGCACTGATAGCATTTTTTACCGAAAGGTGCTGAAAGACATTTTGTAGAAAACAAACTATGAGGACTCTACTTTTCTGTAATGGAATTGGTAAAAGGCTAGTTATAACTGTTGCATAGGGTTAATGACTGAAATTGAAGCTTGGACATCTCTACAAATGACTCGCATCCTTTACACTGAGATGTGCCCTAAGGTACCACCACCTGATCAAGAACATTTTAAACAGCATTATTCCCATATGTCAAGCCATAACTACATGGAAATATCCCCACTGGTCCACCCCATGTACTAGCTTTGACAACTAGACATTGGTTGACAATGGAGCTTTGTTTGGGGATCATGCCAGCAGCCAGGCAAAGTACACTACTAGATAACTGGAGAACTAGACAGAAAGTGGGAACTGAGAATAAAATTATAAAAGTGGCCAAGAAACCAGCAAAACTGATGAGGATGGATAGGCCAATCTATGTTGCCTGGAAATGTCCCAAAGAGAATACAGATGCCTCAGGGAGCTTCTGATGGTGTTCTTATAGGCTGGCTTCAACATGCTGGCACTCTGAAGTAGGGTAAACAAATGAGTCTGAATTTGATAATTCAGAGCAACAGAACCCAGCTTCTAACTGATGGCATGAAATGGAGAAACATACTGTATATCAAAAAGTCTCTGGGAGTTCCATACAAAACCTCAGTGCTGAATATCAGCTTCATTTCAGAGGGGAACAGTCTGGATCATACGTTTCTAATTATGGTGGGTTTTTTTTAAAAACTTCTTTTAAAATATACACTTTCAAATTTTCTACATATAGACTTTTTCAGTTGGGAATAATCTTCTCAAAAAATTTAAGGGGCTACCACCCTTAGTTCCTGCATGTCTGTAATCAAAAGAAATGAAGTCACTTCATATCTTTTTTCTTTCTGGCATTTTGACTGTTTATTCAAAGGAGCTCTGCATATCCTCCAGGTGCTGAGGTTTTGAACCTAGCCTAGTGTCTGAAATTCCTTTCTTATGGGGAGCCATAGGCTTTAGAACTGTGATCACAGTGAAAAACTAGAAAGAACCATCTAAACACATCTTTGAGTAGATGTGAATAATTTTAACAGTCATACAAAAGCATTTCTAGTTGTCATTCAGGCTGCTATAACAATACCACAGGCTGGGTAGCTTACAAAAGCTATGAATTTCTTAGTACTGGCAGCTAGGTAGTCCAAAATCAAGGCACTGATGAATGTGGTGAATGGTGAGAACCCACCTCCTGCCTGATAGCATCTTCTTGCTGTGTCCTCACATGGGGGAAGCCCCAACATAGCCCTCTGGAGTCTCTTTTATAAGATCAACAGTCCCATTCATGAGGATTGTGCCCTCATCGTCTTGCCTCCTAAAGACCCCCACCTCCTAATGGCATTGCATTGATGATTAGGTCTCAAAATGTGAATTTTAGGGAAACAAACAGTATTTGAATTCTGTATCAGTTAAACCTGTTTAGAATAAACATAATGATCTTAGAGGTTGAAGAAAGTGGTTTATCCTTTAATTATAAGAAGTACAGTTGGTGCATGGAGTTGGAGCCAGGGGCCTCTCTTTCTATAGTCTTTCAGGACCCCAGACTGATGGAAGTTCTAAAACTTCAGCATGTGGCTTCCAAGACTTCTCTGAGCGTGACTTCAGTCGACAGATGGCAGGAAGGGATGCAATGGAGGGAGACGGAAAGAGAACAGAGATCGTATAGAGGATCTTGAGGGGCCAAGCCTGGAAGTAGCATCTGTGGCTTTTCTCCAAGGGCCAGAACTTTGTCACATGTCATCACCTACCTCCAGAGGAGGCTAAGAGATGTAGTCTAGTCAGGTGCTTAAGAGAAGAGTTTGTTGCACAGCTGGTCAGTTTCTGCCACAAATGCTACTGAAGAGCCATCTCTTTTCCTCTTCCTGACTGGCCTTTACTACCATGACTGAGATTGAAGCTTGGGCATCTCTACAAATGACTCACACTCTTTACACTGAGATGTTCCCTTTTGATTTCCTGGCTGGAGCAGTGCATCCCTGATGGACCCCATTACAACCCAGGATCTAACCTCTATGCCTTTTTGTCTTTTTTAAATTCTGCTAATCCCTCTGGTTTCTGAGAAGGGACAGAGGACAGACAGATAATGAAAAGCATAAGCCAAAGATGTGGCTCAGAATCATTTCACTGTCCCCCAGAGCCACTGCTGAGTCTACAGCATTATGTCCAAAGACAGATTCAGGATTCCTGTGAGTTCAAGACCTCAAGCCTACAGTGATAATACTTTCTACTCCTGACATCCTTGAAAAGACTGGTGCTTCTGTCTGAAATGGCCTGGCCCATTGATAATACATCTACTCTCCCAAACATGGGAAGAAGGCTCATTCTTCAGAGGGTATAAGCAGCAAATTCTTTTTTCATCTCCTATGATACAGAGTAGGAGTGCTGTAAATGCCAAGCAGTATAGATTTTTAGAATGATGAGTCACTTCTTCTGGTTTTTTCAAGGCAATTATTCATCCAGTCTGAATCTCTTCAAGATGAGCCAGTAAGTCTGTCATATAGATGAAAAGAATGGCTGAGCTCCCCCAAAGCCAAAAGATTGATTTAGATCAAATGGTAAGGCTGGGGCAAATGACTTTTAAAAAGTGTCTGTTTTTGAGAAGAATTAAAATTCAGAACTCAAGGGTTGAGACTGTTTACCAATGTAATCCCTAGCTTTGAAAATCCTCTGGCACCAAAGATCTGGGTTATTTTTGTGGGAGAGGGAATCTAGCATATGCGTCATTTTCTTCAAGCAGGTAGGTATCTAGCTACTAGAAAAATGCCTCCTTGGCTCAAAGTTAGAGGTTTAACTAACAGCAATATCATAAACACTGAATCTGCAAGTTGCTTAAGGAAATCCCACAACCCAGGCCTTGTATGTACCTTCACTTTCTGTAGTGCACTCCCTACCCTCATTTTCTGCCTCCAGTTTACCCCTGCCAAGAGCTATCATCTTTGTGCACACAAGTTTTGATTCTCTCAGACTCTTTCATAGTTGCTTGTTGCTCTCTGAACAACCTTTAACCTGGTCTGGGGGGGGAATCCTCTGTTACTTATCAAAGTTGGGATTGCTTCCATTTTTAACTCAATTTGTTAAAGATACTGCAATAAACCGTGGCTTGGAATAATTTCCTCACCCTAACCCTTATTGAGGCAGGCCTGTTCCTCAGCTTATGTACCCTAGTTTGGTATGCAGAGCCACCCAGAAAAAGAAATAGCTGTCACTGTCTTGCACACATCTATGAAACCAAAAGTCTAAACTGATCTCATGAAGAATCACTATGCTTCCTTGGATAAGGAGAAGGCTGAATCACGTTACATTTTTTTTCTACCCACCTGCACCAGGTGGCACAGTCCTACATTCCAACCCACGTGTGTGTCATGGGGGATGTTATTCTGCTCACTACACCCTTACTTTTATCAAGAAGAAAATGTATTGCAACTAATATGTTATAGCGTGGTCCAGTAACTGCCAATTCCCCCAACTGTTTCTATGACTATTTATTCAAAGAAAGCAGTCACCACCACACTGAGCTCCTTTAGTTTCATTCATTTCTAGTACTGGGAATTGAACCCAGAGGCACTCTACCACTAAGCTATATCTCCCAGGCCCTTTTTATTTTGAGACAGGTTCTCACTAAGTTGCTGAGGCCAGCCTTCAAATTACAATCCTCCTGTCTCAGCCTCTCAAGTAGGTATGATTAGTTTTATTCTTTCTAAATTTAGTTCTTAAGATTGGCCCTGAGTAGAGAGTAATTGTAGTTAAAGAGGTAAGGCCATTCTTCCACACATCTCAAGCTGGAGAGAATCTGTCTGCACCATGTGGTAGAGCTTATTCAGAACCACCCTGACTAGCCTGTTACCCAGCATGGGGTAAAGGTTGAATCCAGAGTGGTGGATTCTTTTGGCATCACAAGAATCCGAGGGAAAATCGAAGAAAATCTCAAAACCATAATTTTAAATCTATTACCATATTTTCTTTTTTAATACTTTCATATTAAATATTAATATGGCCCAAATAGAGGGGTCCTTTTTAGTAATTCCATCTTGTTGTAGACTCTGTCTTTAGGTATCTTTAGTATGTCATCAGATTGGTTATTGAAACTTTCTGAATTTCAGTTTTCTTATCTGTAAAATGGGAATGATAGAGTTTTGATGACCATTATTCATAATGTTCTAGGCATAGAATCTAGCAACTAGCAAGCACTCAATGAGTAAGAGCTATTATGATAGAATTGTATCATAAAATATAAGTTACAGAGAGCAAATCTTTGCTGAAGTGTGAAGAATAGATTGGGAAGAGAAAAGTTCTTAGGTGTGTTAAAAGGGTTGCAATAATTTGGATAAATAATGTATATCTAAGCCAAGATATAGCTGTGTTAGGGAAAATGAAATTGAAAAATGAAATTAAAATATTTACTATGGAAAGTGAACTGAATTAATTGCTAATTAGATGTATGTGGGAGATAAGGGAGAAGTTCAAGATGACCCTTGGGAATGACTAAAGATAGTCAGTTATTAACCCAATAAATGTAGCAATTATATTGGACACTTTGGACGTAACCCAGATGCTAGTTACTTCAGGTCATCAATAAATGAGGAGTTTCCAAAAGCTGCATCCTAATCCATACAAGGTCTGCTAAAAAAGCCTTTCCAAAAACCCTGGTTGGGAGTGAACTCCTCCAGGGATTATTGGACCTTGAACTCCCTGTCTATTAGGATGATGTAAACTCTCAACAGGACCCTCTGGAATCACTTCTCAGGGATGTGTTAACAAGTTCTCAGGACCCTAGTGTGTGATCATCAAGCAAGGGACAAACAAGGGTGCTAAGACAATTCAATAAAGAAAGAATAGTTTTTTCAACAATTGTCCCCAAGATAAGTGAACATGCATATGCAAAAGAATGAAGCTGGACCTCTACCTCAAATCATATGTGAAAATTAAAAATGTACCAGAGATCTAAATGCAAGAGCTTAATCTATAAAGCTCCTAGAAGAAAACCTAGGGGCAAATCTTCATAACCTAGGATTGCTCAATGTGTTCTTAGATATGATAAACTATTTTTTTCTTTTGTTGCTTTATCAAAATCTAAAATGTCTGTACTTCAAAGTATACCATCAAAGTGAAAAGACAGCTCAGAAAATGGCAGAGAATTTTTGTAAATCATATTTAATAATGGACTATATAAATATATAAAGAACTGGAATATATAAAGAACTCCTACAATTAATAAAAGGACAATGCAACTTCTAAATGGGTAAAAGACTTGAATAAACATTTCTTCAAAAATATCTAAATGGCCCATAAGATATAAAAAAGATACTCAACATCATTAGTCACCAGAGAAATCCAAATTGAAACCAGAATGAAATGCCACTTGACACCCACCAAAAAGACATAGTAATGAGTGTTGGAGTAGATGTGGAAAAATTGGACTCATCATACACTGGTAGAAATGTGAAATGGTGCAACCTCTTTGGAAAACTGATAATTCCTCAAAAATCTAAATATCAAGTTAGCATATGATCCAGCCACTGTACTCCTAGGATGTACCCAAGAAAAGTGAAAACCTATATCTATACAAAAACCTGTGTGTGGATATTCATAGCATCGTTATTTATAATAGCCAAACAGGGGAAACAACCCAAATTTCCATTAATTGACAAGTATGTAAATTAATGTGGTCAACCCACATAATGGAATATTACTAATCCATAAACATGAAGTACCCATACATGCTACAACATGGATGAACTTTGAAAACTTCATGCCCTAAGTGGAAGGAATCTGTCATAAAGGAGCTCATATTGGTATATGGAATTCCACATAATGGGAATTTTATATGAAATGTCTAGACTAATGAAATGTCTAGACTAGGAAAATCTATTTAGAGACAGAAAAGAAATTGGTAGTTTCCAGGGGCTAGGGAGATGAGAAAATGGGGAGTGACTGCCAATGAAGACAGGGTCTCCTTTTGGGCGATGAAAAAGTTCTGTAATTGATTGTGGAAATGGTTGCACAGCTGTGTGAAAATATTAAACCATTGACTTTTACAATTTAAATGGGTGAATTGTATGGTATGAAAATTATCTCAGTAAAGGTATTGAAGAGGAAAGGAGAAGCAAAGTGAAGCAGGGGTAGTCTGTCTTGCTGGCTTCAAGCTTTGTAACACTCTTGCATATAACACTCTTGCATACCTGGTGATTCAAGACCCAACAGTCATTTCACAAGGATACAGGCTCCCCCATGACTCTGTAAACTTGGGCTCATGTGACATGACCTCTTCAGACCTCAGTGTCCTCATCCAGAAAGGAGAAGATTGGCTCAATTTTCTCTAAATCACTTACAGCTTGAAAATTTCATGCTGCCAACTAACTTTTCTAAGTCATGGATTGCTTCTCATTCTGTATACTAAACACTGACTACATTCAAAGCTTAGTTAAAATGATTTCATGGGATGACTTAGCCAAAAGATATTGATTCATACCATTCTTCTCTGTACAGATCTTGCCTTTTGGTGTATTAAGAATGGGCAGAAGTTGTTCTATAAAGTTGATAGGGTATCTGGGATTGGGAGAAACAAAGCATCTTAGAAGGACTATATTATTCCTACTCTAAAACCTAAGAAATACTTCTTTCCTCTGTAATTTTTCAGCAAACTATTTTGTCTATAGAAGTAAGCAAAAGCATTAAAATCAAAACTTCATTTGCCCTTGATTTCAAAACCAAAATTTCTCTCTTGCTTCAGTGCTCCTAGCTAAAATCCTGTGGATTAGCCTTTGCTTCACTGTAAAAACAATAACCTTTGCTAAGTGCGACAATGAGAGCATTTGACTGAATTTTAATGTTACTTTGGGGTAAAAAGCTCTTTATTCCACCTTCTCATATTTAAAGCAGGAATCGGGACTCATCTTCACTTAAAATTTTTGACAAATAGCTTGATAAATACTGTTTGAACAAAGAAATAGAATGATCCCAAGCCTCCTCTACTTGCCACCTAAGCTGAATGGGTTGATATTTCGCCCACTGAAAAGTGGCAAGTGCTTGCTGACATGCTTCTGCTGGGAGCATCTCTACACTTAGTTATAAGCTCATGAGCTGGGAACTCAAAACACCTGAAGACTGGAGATGACTGAAATTATTCAGTTCTGATGGTCAGAAATTTTGGATGGATCTATGGGAGAATTGTGAGAGCTTCCAGGGATGCATTTGAGTAAATAATTATGGGTTTAAGGCCAAAATAGAATAAAGACTGTTGTATCACTGTGGTATTGGGTGGTGGTATGGTTTAGAAATGAGTTGTCCCCAAAAAGCTCATGAGTAAGACAATGCAGGAAAGTTTAGAATGAAACGATTGGGTTATGAGAGGTTTAGCCTAACTAGCATATTAATCACCTGATGGGGATTAACTGAGTAACTATAAGCAGGTGGAGTGTGGATGGAAGAAGTGAGTCATTAGGGGTGTGTCTTTAGGGTATATATTTTACCTGTGTGACGGGAGTCTGTTTCCTGTCGTGATGTCCTGAGCCACTTTCTTCTACCATATCAAGCCCCAAAGAATGGAGCTGGCTATCTATGGACTGAGACTCTGAAATTATGAGCCCCAAAATAAACTCTCCTCCTCTGTTGTTCCTGTGAGTTCTTTTACTCAGCTTTTTTGTTGCTGTGACAGAGATGACCACCAGTGAACTTATCTGGACTGCTAATATCTTTGGGGATACAGAACCGTGGTTTTCTCTCATAGAAGACTCTCAAAAAATTGTTTCCAATCTTTCCCTACCTTACCCCAAATATCCTGTTTATATTCCAGATCTTCTATTTTCATTCTTATATGAATGTTTCTTGTTGTATCTGCCCAAGTTTACCCACGGAGGAGAAACCATCAGGTTTCTCACAACAGACAGAAGTATTCAAAAAATCCCCAATAGGATCACATTTTCCAGCTTAAAATATTTCAGTGACTTTGTATTCTAAAATAAAGTATAAGTCCCCTGACCTTATGAGCATAGGTTTCTTCTGGATCTGCCCTTGCCTACCTCTTCACTTCCTTATCTGGATTCCTTATGTACTTACCTCTTATCTACACTCATACCATATCCAATCTTGAGTATGTTCTGTGATTTTTTTTTTTTTCCCATTGAGGATTCCTCCTTCTTTGCTTTACTTCTCTGTCTGGCTAGTGTCTGTAAAACCTTTGAATATAACTCAAGTATGACCTCTCACTGGAAGCCTTCCACCACCCCTCCCATCCCCGGGCTGGGTAAGGTACCCATCTCTGTACCATCTGAGCATCCTTGGCTCACCTCATTCACCCTATGTCAGAGCCATTCCCTCATCATACCACGAAGTCAGTTTTTCATCTCTGTTCTCAGGGTCTAATAACCTTCCTGAACCTGAAAGATGACCCAAAATCTTTTGTAAATAATCAATGTAACTGAAAATAAAGATTCTGTATTGCAAATAGTTTTAAGAAGCATTTATTGAAAGGGAACATATAGAAAACTATTCAAACATATAACTCAAGAAGTAGAATAGTATTAGCTCCCAGAGTCCCCATTGTACCCGCTTTCAGTCTTTGCTGTTCTGAATAAGCACTTTTCCAACACCATGAATTAATTCTGCCTGGTTTTGAACTTTAAGTAAATGGAAGCACATGGTATGTTGTCTTGGTCTGGCTGCTTTTGCTCAACATTTTGTTTATGAGAACCGTCTGATTGCAATCCATTCTCATTTCTGTATAGTATTCCGTTGTGTAAATAGACTGTAGTATATTTATCCAAGCTACTATTATCAGGCAGTATTTGGATAGTTTCTGGTTTGGGGCTTTTACAAAGAGTGCTGTGATCTGTGTTTGTATTTTAACTTATTTATTTTGTCAGTAAAACCACTTTTCCCAAAGAATGCCTTCAGTTATGTCTTTAATTCCAAATGAATCTATCTGCACATTCTCTTTTACTTGTCAAGTTAATTGGAGCTGTATCAGTGAGGTCAAGAAAGGCAGATCAATTATCAAAGAGTTGGTGAGTAAAATCAACCTCCTATGACAAAAATGGCTTACAAATTTAAACAAGCACAATTTTCTACCCCAGACATTCTAACATGCAGTTTCCTGTAATAAACATTCATAGTCTCGGGGTTACAAGTCAACAGTCTTTGGAGTTACTAAAACAAACCCTACAATACCATAGAGGTGCTCTTTGCCCTTTTCGGGTTAACAATTTTAGAAATTCAACTGCATAATGACAATATATAGAAGAAACAATTTAGCTTAAATGTTGAGAAAATGGTATGTAAATATTTGCTAAACTTCCTCATCTGTTTAAGAAAAGAGCAATGGTTAATCTGGTGTTTTACACTGTCAAAAGTGCTCATGTCAACATCTTAAAATTTCTCTCCATGTTTTCTCATTTCTGCTATTTGAAACTCATAACCTCTGTTTTCGGTGTCAATCTTAATTGAAGTTGAATCAAAGATACACAGGACTTGTTTTTTATTTCCCATCATGGTGTATGTATAAATTCATCTGCTAAAAATTCCTAAGTTTCACTGAATCAAACTGAATTAAACAACATTTTAGAAAACGGTAGAAGTAAAGGCATGATTCTAAAGGCTTCATTGCATTCTTTTCCTTCCCCGTGTTTTAGAGATGTGAACTAGGAAAAGGTAGAATGTTTGATTTGACTGTTACATTGATGTAATAAAACATTGATCTTGAGATATCTTGAGCAAGTGCCAAATAGGAGATATAGAAAGGTTTGGAAAATGTGAAGGGAAGATACAAGTAATATTTCTTTAGCATATTAGAGAGGGTGGCTAGACAAGCCATCCGTAATGAGCAAAGTGGGAAGATTAATAACATCTGAGAAGCAATGACATGATCTCAAGTTAAATGGGGAGAAACAGAAAGAACGCTAAGGATAGGAGCAGATTAAAAGCAAAAAGCGTAGGGCTGGGGTTGTGGCTCAGGTAGAGCACTTGCCTAGCATGTGCAATGCCCTGGGTTTGATCCTCAGCACCACATAAAAATCAACAAAATAAATGTATTGTGTCCAACTACAACTAAAAAATACTAAAAGAGTAAATATTGCCATAGTACACAAGTGTGAAGGGGGAACAGGAATCCCTGACAAGGTATCTGTCTTCTAAAAAGCTCATGACCAGTAGGTAGAGAGTGAGGGGCCCAGATGGAGCTTATTGTAGGTTGGTTCCCCAGATATAGACGTTGAATGAGAATTCTATGCAAGTGATTTCCAGGTTTTCCCACCTAGTGGGACTGGGAATGGGGAAGGAGGCCAAGCAGGAGTGCAGCTACCAGCTCAAGTTATCCTTCATAGGGCTTTGCTAACTCCTGAAGGAATTCTGGGGACCTGTGTGTGTTGGGCAGCTTTGCATCATTATGAACAAAATAACAATAACAACTTAGAGGAGGGGAAGTTTATTTTGGCTCAGTTTCAGAGATTCAGTCCATAGTGGGCCAATTCCATTGTTCTAAGGTAGCACATCATGGCAGAAAAGCATGGTAGAGGGAAGCTACTCAGGACACAGCAGCTGGGAAGCAGAGAGAGGTTGAGGGAGGGTGGAAGGAGCCACAGGGAAGATGAAACCCTTCCTGGGCGCATCCTCAGTGACTCACCACCTCCATTCACACCCTGCCTGCCTGCAGTACAATAGGATGGACTGATTAGGTTACAACTCTCACAGTCTAATCATTTCACCTCTGAATATTCTTGCATTAACACAAGAGCTTTGGAGGAACACCTCATATCCAAACCATAACATACAAGCCACATCTTAGTGTTATCCCCCATCAGAAATATAGAGACAGAGTGTCTATACCCTTGGGCTATCAGTCATTGGTCCAGAGTTACCACTGGGAGCACCTCTCTTTGCATAGGCAGTGTGGGTATCAGCAGCCCAGGGAAGCCTTTCCAGAAAGGAGTTTCAGAGGCTTCTGTTGAAACAGAATGTATGCAGAAAGTAGATCTGAGCAAAAATGCTAAGTGGGTCCAAAGGGATATTGAACAGAGCCCTCACAGCAGCTGCTACAAACTCTAAATCATTGTTATTAAAACTAGGGTAACATTACCAAAATAAAGTAAGTAAATTGGAGAGTGAGAAATGAAGAATAGGGCAGATACATTTCAGTTCTGTCCTGGCTCCTTCTGTAGGTTGTGGAGAGAGATGTTGATCAGAACACTTCCCCATATTCTGCGACCAGGAGTTGAGAGTTTTTCCCTCTGGTTGTGATAAGGTAAACCTGGAGCTTCCAAGGCAGCCACTATGTAGATCACTGAGAGAAGGTAGGAGATACCTTAGTGAATGGCAGATGAACAATCAAAGTGATCCCTGAGTGTATTTGGATCCCTACTTCTAGATAGTCTTCCCTTTTATTGTGGCTTGCATTTAATGTGGTTTGGATTCAGATACCAATTGCTTATCCTCTTAACTGAGCTTCTACTATGTATCTCTAGTGCTGGAGCTATAAAAGAGAAAAGACAAAGTCTCTGACCTCATGAAGCTTATGTTACAGTCTAGGTGGGGAGACAACCAATTCACAAATATGGTCATTTGCAATACGGCTGACAAGGGAGGTCTTTCTGCAAAGGCACATTCGCACAAAGACCTGGCTAAAGTGAAGATGTGAGCTAGGCAAGTACCTGAGATAGAGTTGAATTTTTGTCCAGCACAACCAAGAGAGTCCGGAAAATTACAACAAAAATACCATGTTTCCTGGGATTGTGTTTGAACAGACCTACTGTTTGCCCTGGTGGCTAAGGGAAATTTCCTTGTGTCTGGCCTTGTCAAGAAGGCTAATGGCTAAGGCCTTTCTTTGTGCTTTGCCCAACCAGTCAGTTTAAGAGCTGTCACTGATAAGACAGTTGAAATGTGGTGGCTTTTCCTTTATGATAATTAACTTTTCTTTCCTATTTCAGTCATAAACAGGTTTTAACAAACTGATTTTTATCTTCTACAGAATAAGACTCAAGGGTATATTCAAGGGTATGTTCTTTGTGCTTGTATTCTTTTGGTTTATCTTTAAACTAGGTTTATTGAAGTACCATTTGCATATGGTAAAATTTTCCCTCTTTAGCTATACAAACTATGAATTCCAACAAACAGTTGTGAAAACCCACTACAATCAAGAGGCAGAAATGCCCATTACCCCAAGGCTTGTGTCCTTACAAACCACCTCATATCTTTTTATTCTTTGCTTATGAGCTGGATACCAAAATACATAGGCACAGAAAATAATGTTAATACTTGAAACTAAATCTTTGGGGAGTTTCAGCAACAGTAGACAAAACTATAATATGACAATGTTCACTAACCTATATTTTTTCTTCTAGATGCCTAAATGTAAAATAGTTAATATTTGCAAATTATATTCCTTAGTTGGGGGTTTGAACTGTAGAAAATAAACATATTCAGATCACTGAATATATGTTTTAAAAATAATTGAACTGTTCTTCGTGGCAAGCAACTACTATTTTGTTGAGGTGGGATAGTTCTTCAGGAATCATCTCTGTTACAGTGCATTGAAAAGGCTAGCTTTAAGATAGGATGTGGATAACCTTGTTCCTTCCATTGTCCTTACTCTCTTGCTGCTTCTGTCAATGATCTTCACTAACTCTCCAGGGATATCTCCATTTCTCTTTTCAAACATTCCAGGTCTCCTCCATGGGGGGTGGGGGGAATACATTTAATCCTTCTCTTTTAAATCCAATCCAGTTGGATTCCCAGTGGCTAATATGTGAGTGCCTGACCAGTTGTTAATTGCTTTATGATCATTATCCTACTTTATTCTCACAAACCCCTAGCATGCAATATTTTACAGAAGGAAAATACAATCACTATATTCATAAAGTATCACTGCTATATAATCTGAGAATATTATTTGATTTGATTCTCATAGAAAATCCTGCTATCCAGTGAAGAAACTGAGGCTTAGAAAGGGCGGGAGGAGGGTGGAGGACATTCCAGGCTCCTGGGTATCTGCCTCATGTTATCCCTGAAGCTTGATTGCTTTTGACCTTGTCCCCGAATCTGCAGCATAGCTACTTTTCTCCTTCATTTCCTGTGCCTGGGTCTCTTGACCTTTACTCAGTTTTTTTAGGGCCACAAATAACAAACTCTCTCAAACTGGCTACAATTTAAAGTATAAATTTATTATAAATATAGAGGGTTATAACACAGAACACATGGTAAAACGAAATGCCAAGCTTCTGATAGGGGTGTCAACAGGAATTAGAAAGCAGACAGGAGCCAGGGCAACTTGGCCTGACCTCTCCTTTTGCCTACATGTTCCCATTTAGTTGAAACTTAAGTCCTTTTTACACAGGATATCCTTAATGGCCAGTTACTAGTATTCCTTAGAACCTTGCTGAATAAAGTATGATTCATGGACCAGCAGTATCAGCATCACCTTGGAGCTTGTTAAAATGCAGAGTCTCTAGCAGCTCCCCATACCTGCTGCATCTGATTTGTACATTTTTAACAAGATCTCCAGCTGATTTGAGCACAAATTAAGTGGAGAAGTACTGGCTTAGAGCACAATTTGGGGACACACTAGTCTATCAGGCCCCCATCAAAGCAAAAGATTCAGCTAATACCTTTATAGATTTTTAACCCCTGAATAAAAACATGAGCATGCTTGTTTGGTGCATTCATCAAGAGGTATCTACTAGATCATCAGAATGTGAGCTCCATGAAGCAGAGACTCTGTTTTCTTACATATGTTCCCTGAGAAGTTAAAGCAAGGTCTGACCCATGGTAGGCACTCAATTGATATGCCTACCCCCACCACTGCCCCCTCCATTTTTTCAGCACTTAAGAGGACAAACACAATACAGATAGTCACTCACTATCCAACATTCTGTGCTTTTCTTCAGTAGAAGACATTGTAAAAATTCACCAGCTGGAAGTTACACTATGGTGGACTAACGGTTGACCAAACAGACCTGAAACTGTACAATGATGCAAATACCCTAGAAGTTTATTTCTTGCTCACTTACTAGTCCTCAGCAGATAATTGAACCAACAGGGTATCCTCCTCTGTAAAATCACTAGGTACCCAAGTTTCCCTTAGTGTTATTTAATTTCAGCAAACTGGAAGGGGAAAGGAGATCAAAGGAACACATGGGAGATTTTTATGGGTGAAGCATGAAAGTAGCGGATGGAACTTCCTATGGTAGCCAACCCTGAAGATGACCCCAATGAGCCCTGCCTTCTTGTATTCATGACCACTTCCACTCTGAGTGGGGCTGGCCTGTGTAACAGGTAAGATATAGCAGAAAGCAAGGATGAATCACTTGCTCGGAGGGAAGCCAGTTGCTATTATCATGAGGATCTCCATGCAGGAAAAACCCATAATATCTCCTGCCAATAGCCATATGAGTGAACCATCTTGGACATAGATCCTCTACCCCTAGATAAGCTTGCAGAGGACAGTAGTCCCAGCCTACATCTATCCCTCAGTTTCATAAGAGACCCTGATCCAAACCACCTAATCATAAGCTCCTGATTGAAGTCCTGACCCTCAGAGACTGTGAAATAAGATGTTTATTTTCTTAAGCTGCTAAGTTGCAGGGTAATTTGTTATGCAGCAATAGATAATTAATACATTTACATTCATTTTCTGGATAGGAGTCAGACATGACCACAAGCAACTTTGGAAGAGAATAGGAAAGGTAGTCTATCCCAGAAAGAAGAGGAGAACATGGGTTTTTTGCTAAGCAGTCACTAGGCTCTTCCCACAGAAGCAGACAAAAATCTTAAGAGTAAAATTGGGCAGAAATGTAATTGAGAATCTGGGGTCAGAGCATGGAGCAACTGGACACACTTGATCCTTCTCTCCTCTTGGCTAAAGGGCCAATCCTCCTCCTCTGTAAAATCTTCTCTGCACATCAGGCCACATTCCCCTCTCTAACCTCTGAACTCGTGGCAGCATTTCTTGGCTTGATCTCTTCTGTATACAGCAATAAATGTCACTAGTTCAGAGACAGGGGCATAATTTGGTACTCAATCGTGTATTGCCTTGTGATAGCTCTTATATCACTGTCTGGGATGATTATTTAACTTTTCATGTCTGTATATCTTGTCTTCCCAATTATATTTAAGATCCTGGAGGGAAGAGACCAACGGAGGTAGATGATATATGATGTGACCACATTAGCTCCATAATCTGCACAGTGATTTATTGAAAACCACCAAATCTACACTTAATGGGAGTTGAATTTTAATAGGAATTGAGTCCCTTCCCTAGAGCACTAAATATATGATCACAACTAGGTATTTAAAATTCTCTTTGCTGATCATTAGAACTCCTTAATAGTGCCTAACACAGGAGGAGTCAATGGGTATTATTTAATGTAATTTTAACAGCAATTGCAAATGAGAAGTTTGATTAAGCTTTGTGTAAAAGATACATAATGATATTTAGAAAAATCATAACGAGAAGAGTGTTCAATCTAGATTTATTTTGACATCATTTTGTCACCTGTGGTTTAGCAGACTCTAATCAACTTCAAATTTTAACCACCTCTTCTTGGGTCTATAAAAGCAATCATCAGATTGCCAGAAAAAGTTATTTCATTTACTCTTATTAACAGCTCCTTCTATGATATATATAAGTCATTTAAAATAACTGCAGGGGCTTTATGTTCACCTTCCGTTTGTATCTTAGCTTGATGTCAAAAGTAATGACTCAAGAACTGACAAGTAGTTATTGCCTTATAATAAATTTATGAAGAGTTTATCAAGCATGTGCACTGTTCTTTGTCAAGCATCTTGTAGCTAAACATAGCAAGCAGACCATTTAAAGTAACCATGCTCATGGTAGACACTTTTAAGAATAATCACAACATGTAGCTTTTTGAAAAGGCCAAGATTTAAAAAAAAAAAAAAAAAGAAAAGAAAAAAGAGAAAGAAAAGAAAAAATTCCCTGAGATCAATTACTTCTGCTCAAATACTTTGGCAAACTTGATATTTTCTGTCCTGAAAAAAAAATGTTTGTTTTCATAGTGTATGTTGAAGTTTTTAAGACCTCTGAAATATTAGAATAATGCACATCAGTTGAATTTATAGAATATGTAGTCTAACTGTATAAATCCTTAATTATATATGCTATATATAAGGACTGTTCAAGGAAACTGGGGAATTTAGATTTTAAATGTTGAGACTTTTGATGAGAGAGGAAAAAAATAAGTCTGAGCTCTTCCCCAAAGACGAATGTTCTAATCTGACTTGAATCACTACATGTTAAACACACATTTTTCCTCTTCACTGATTTAAATTATGAAATTGATTTTGTTTTACAGATTCCAGAGAAATTGCAATGGCTTTGAGCACTGGGCATGTTTAGAGTACAAAGATCATTGGTTAAAAGAAAAGGTTCTTTGTGTTATGTCTTCATGTGTTCAGGTCCCAGAGTCCCTGAAGCAATATCAGCTAAGTATGCCACACTCTGATCTTGTAAATAAAACATGACAATCAGAAGGTCAGAAAATGTTTTACCAGGGTGCTCTGGCTGCTAAAACTAGGACCCATGATTAACACAAATCTTATGTACAAATGTGTTTTTACCCTGATGAGTCAACAGAGTCCAATGTATAATCAGATTTCATAAATTCCCTTCCAGAGATTTTTTAAAATATGCCCATTGATCCTTAACAGTATAACTGTTCAAACAATATTGTCAAGTACCAGTGCATTTGTTAATTTGTACATGTCTTATAAATTTATCATGGCTGTATCATTAAAAGTCTAACAGACTAGAAATCTGGTTACAAAGGATTACTAGGAAAATATGTACCATGCAAAATAAAATCAAAATATGCTAATATTGCTTACAACAAACAAAAGTGGACCACTTTTAGAAACACATAGAGAAATAATGCTATTATCACTGATCAATATTGAGTCAGTATCAAACATCAACTTATTTTTAGGAAAAAATGCAAAGAAACTAATAGAAGATTTACAGAGGAATTGCTGCCCCCAGATCAAAAGGATACGAGAAGAGACTTATATAGGGATCATAGCAACTTCTCAGAAGTACTCTGCAATGAGTTCTGGAGCAAGTAAGACTCTTATAGGAGAACCAGTCTTACAGGAGAACCAGCCTGTTTGCTCCCTCCCCCCAGTAAAACCAAAGAAATAGAAGCTAAGGAGACCCCACCCAAGCCCTCAACCAGTTTGGGAGACACCCTTCAAGAAAGTGTTGGTTTTATAAACAAAAGGAAGTCCTTGGGGTTGGGGGGTGGGGAGAAGGGGCCAAGCACAATGTACCTTTTGAAAGTGGCCCAGAGGTAGGACTGGTGGTTGATCTGTGACCCTGCATTTTCATAACTGGAGGAAAAACCACCACAGAGCTTGCTATGACCCAATGGCCTCTGGGTGAGCCATCTTCCTCTACTCTAGCCCTAGATAGCTCTTTTCCTTGCCAGACGGCACAGTAGTCAATAGCTTCATACTTTTTATGGAAAAAGAAATGGTTGATATTAGGCTCTTCAATAGTGCACATGTGATTTAGAGCTTCTGAGATTTAGGGGAAAAAATGTATATTTAATGTGTATATTTTAATATAATCAGGGACCACTTAGCTATGGGTTCAAACAATCATTTGAAATCACCTAATTCTGTGTTATAGTTGAGCAAAGGGCTTTACTTATGGATATTGGAATATAGGAAATTAGAAAAATAGCCTTTATTATAGGCAGACTCAAGATAAATATAAGACTTAAGGAAACATAATAACCATTCAATGTATTTAACAAAGAGCTTTTTAAGGGCTTTTTAACAGTATTCGATTGTTAGAATGTTTTTAAGATTATATTTGTTAGCGTATATTTATAGCTGTTATTTCTCTATTCTGAAATATATCAAGCCTCCCACAGAGAACCAATTTACACACCTTATTTGCCTGTAGTGTGCCAGCATGGCTGTATTTTTGAATTATCACACCAGAGACTGAATTGGTCAATAGAAAGAAGCCTTATTTCAACAGTACTCAGTATTCTTTAAAGAATAAAAGTTATATGAAAAATTGTGGTATATATGTGTAACAAGAATTGTAATGCATGAAAAGAATAAGTTAAAAATTCAGACAGAAGCCATGCATCTACATATGCACTAGGCTATAACTTAATTAATAGTTAATTTACATGCCACATGGATCAGTTCTCAAACTATTATTGTCAAAGACCAATAATTTTATAAAATACAATAAAAATTACAGAAAAATATTTATAAAGCATGCAAAATGCAAACTCGCTGATCACACAATGAAGCACAATGAAACAGTAATGGTTATAAAATTTTTCAAATGGTTATAAAAATCTCCATGTTCTTATTCTCGATCCCTATACATATTATTGACCACTAACAGTTTGTGGACTGGGGTGGATCCAGGGAAAACACTTTAAGTAATCCTGGTTGGTATGCAACATTCACTCTAGCGAGTTCCATAGGTCAAAACCATGTTATTTTAAATGCTATTTCATCAGATGGTCCCAAAATCGGTGCCATTAGCAATGACTTGGAAAATGTTCACCCCTTTTCCATTAACCTGTTCAATATCACTTAAAGTATGTTCACAATATGACAAGTCATTCTGTACTAAATAACTTTTAAAATGTGAAAGTTGCCTTCTCTCATCTGCCAGGGTATTTATTTCTCCTCTTCCATCTTATTTCTTAACTAATTTAAGATTACACAGGTAAATGCTACATTTAATTTTTTAAAAATTTTCTTCCCAACCTTATTTGGAGAAGTTACATATTTCTTAGTTCAAATTCAGCTCTGCAGATTTGTTCAGTTTAACCTCCACGGCATCTGAAAAGCATTAAACTTTCAGTGCCCAGACCCAGATACACATGGGTTATCTGTTGGTTCTCCTTCAATATCTTACTCAGAGCATTCTGCTATATGGTAAGAGGATATACTGGAGGCCAGATCTACTTAGGTTAGAATTCTGGGTCTGCCAGATTGTTACAATGCTTCCTGTGCACCTTAAACCTGAGGCTCATTTTTCCCATTTATAAAACGGAGATAATATTTAGAACATGAGATTCTTGGGCAGATTAAATGAGGCAAAGTAAATAAAATACCTGGCATGTGCTGTTGCACACAAATATTACTTTCCCTCCATGTCCTCCTACCCCATACTCTATTTCCCCCTACCTTGCCCCACCCCTGCTCTCTGCTCCCTTGTTAATTTGCCTCTGATGGATTTATTGCTTCTCTCTGGTGAAGAGGAAGAGAAATGAACTCGTCAAAAAATACACCTTTGCTAAGTACAAGGGAAATGCTATGCTAATAAAGCTTTGCCACCTGGAAAAAGGATGACTCAAAGAGGGCACTAAGTAAAAAGGAAAACTCTGAGAGAAAGAGCTGTTGAAAGCAGCTCTCAGAATATAAAAAATGCACGCACACAGAAAAAGAGCAGTGAGTGCTCATTCATCTAATGGCGCCATCTTGCCCTCTTCCCTCTGCAGCTCACTGACAAGCTTCATTGCCTGAACAGCGCTGGGCTTTCAGGAAAGTATTTGACCACCATGCTATTTCTAAATCTTAATTGGGAAACTATTTGCTTGTCTATGAGATGAAGATTTCCATGATTTTTAGAAAATTCCTTTAATGGAATTTAATGTTTTTATGGGCTTTTTGATTCTTGTTTAAAAAAATAAAAAGATAATGGCTCAGAACTAAAATGAATGCATCCAACATCATTTAATTTAAATGTAAATTTAAGAGAATGCATTTAACAAATCAAATCACATGCATTTATAATGCCAATATAGCCTGCTATAAGACACTGTTTAAGCAATTGACCAGAAAGCACAATCAGGTTAAACCCAGTGCAATGATTCTATCCCCCACTCTTGATTTGGAACACTCACAAGTCAATGTACATTGTTCAGTTTAACTAAACATGACTTGTTTAACTAGTTTTAAAATTAATGCAGAACATTCCTAAGTCTCAAACAATTTAGAAGTAAATATAATTAAAAACTAACATCTACCTCCTACCACAACCCACCTCCTCACTCACCCACAAACACGACACCATCCTACATCCCCACCAATATCCTCCTATCCTTAAACTCCTGTTAACTGTATGCTTTGCTACTCAACTCAGACTGAAACTTTGAGCCTAACACATTGGTCAGCCTATCCATTCTGTTTTTCTTCACAAAAGGTCCTTCTCTTTTGTTTCCATTCCATGCCCCCCTCTGATACTAGAGCCCTCTTGACTCAAGAATTCCAGTTCACTATAGTAAAATTAATTACTAATGTTTTCAAAACTGTTGAAATTGTTTTCTGAGTGCATTATTGCCTCCAAAGTTTCAGTAAAGAAGTCCCCTTACAAGTGTTTCATTTGACTGACCCTATCATTCCTTTTGTAAAACAAGGTGACCATAGCCATGACACCCAGAATTTTCAGAGCTAACAGGCTCCTTTCTAGTGTGTCCATACAGATCAGCTCCTATCTTTTAAGCTGTATGCTTTAAAAAGATCAATTAGGGCTAGGGCTAGGACTGGGGCTAAGTGGTAGAGTGCTCACCTACCACGAGTGAGGCACTGGTACCACATAAAAATAAATAAGTAAAGGTATTGTGTCCAGCTACAACTAAAACAGAAATTTAAAGATCAATTGGGTTTTTATACTTAAATCTTTTTATTCCAGTTATTATTCCAGTTATAATTGTAGGTGTGTTATTTTATTCCAAATGTTATGCAAACTATTGTGAGTGCCTTGGAAAGGAAAAGAAGCAGAAATGAGCAGAGGGAGAAATGGAATAGCAATGTGATTATACCAAGGATTCTACTTAAGAAATAGATTGCCTACTAAACTCAATCTTGGGGTTTGCTTCCCAGGAAATCCAAGCTGCAATGGTGTTGCATAAAAGTGTTTATGTCCATTCAGCCTTACGAGGATTCCACCTAAGTATGGTCAGACTTAAGCTCCAGGGAGATTTAACCCAAGGTATATGATAGCCAAGAAGAGGACAATGACCTTCATGGATATAACTATTACTTCTCATGAACTATTCTGGGAGATAACCAGAAACTATGGGATAACTGGAAAGTTTTAAGACATATCTAAGCAATCAAATCTTTATAGGAAAGAAGTTCAATGTAGTAAACATATTTAGGTTTAGAATACATAGATAAGCCCATTTGATATTAGGATTAGAGGTTCTAACTATATCATAAACCAAGAGATTTCAAAAAGAAGAAAATAAAGCACTAGGAATTCAACATTGCAACACAAATCTCTAGATCTTTTTGTAAGAGAACTAAATTTAGGCAGAGGAAGGATCACTCCTCATTACTGATGAAAAAAGAAATATACTTGACAATAGCTGTGGGTGGACTTGCTACTTGGTCCCCAAGGCATTCAAGATTTAAAAAGAAAAAAACAGTCATGATTTAAAATTTTCTATAGTGATGACAGTTATTACAGTGTGTGCTCTTTTGACCTAACAATCTAATCTAACTTAGCTGCTGCTAGATGAGTTTCACTTATTAAAATGTTTATTTAGCTAATAAGACTAGTCAATGTCACTAGATAGATATTTTAATGTGAATAGCAATAAGAAAAATGCTTTGAACTGTTTCATTTGCAAGGATAGGGAAGCAGAAAAATGGGAAGTAAAAACATTTTAATGTATCACATGTCAAGAATTGAGTCCCTTTACTTCATTATGTATAGACATTAGAAACATCAATTTCTCATTCTATCAGGATGAAAAATGGCATCTCTCCTATCTCTAATTAGAAAATTATGACCAACAAAAATTATACTATTTATCAAATCTTATATGGAAAAGATTATAAATAGAAGGAAAGTTATGAATTGACATGATGTTGCACTGAGAAATCTTCATCACCAAGGAGAGAGAAGTTAACCTTTTTCCCTCCACCTACTCTTTACCACCCACACTTCTTTTAACAGAATCATCTGACCAGAATCCTCTAGGTCTAGGACCTAGTACCAGCTGTGAAGATTTCTCATCAGAACCAGTAAATCTATCATCCCTATATCATTTTCTCATGTGTAATTTTAAACCATGCTGATGGGTAGGTTGGAAGGGATAGATTCTGAAAAGGAATGTAAGTTCCTAATGTGATAGGGCAGACATGGCAAAAGCAACAATCTCTATTTCATACTACCAGGACTTCTGGAGAAGAAGATGTACCAATTAACTATGACTGTAATAATGCTGTGTAACAGCCAACCACAAAAATCACAATGGCAAACAATAGTGATTATTTATTTGGTGTGTAAGTCTGATTTGAAAGGGGTTCAGGTGATCTCTGCTGGGCTTACTCGTGCATCTGTAGAGTTGAGTGAAAATAAATGGCTCTGGTATTTTTTTTGTAGGGGGTGGGTAACCTGGGATTGAACTCGGGGGCAGTCAACCACCGAACCACAGCCCACATCCCCAGCCCTATTATGTATTTTATTTAGAGACAGGGTCTCACTGAGTTGCTTAGCACCTCACCATTGCTGAGACTGGCTTTGAACTCTCGATTCTCCTGCCTCAGCCTCCCCAGACACTGGGATTACAGAGATGTGCCACCATGCCCAGCTCTGGTCTGGTTTTGACTTGAGTATTTGACTCCACTGATCTCTCTTTCTGGATCCAATACGCTAGCCTGGGCATGTGCTTTTCAAGGTGTTGGCAGAGGTATAAACGTGCAAGCCTAACTGTGCATGTGCTCCTAATTTTGAATGTCACACTTTTAACATTCCATTGACCAAAGCTTATCTCATGGTTAAAGTCAAGCATCGGTGAAAGTCCAATTCTTTAGTGAGAAGAATTGCAAAGTATATTGCAAAGGGTGTAGATACAGAGTGGAGTGAAAAAATCGGGACTGAAAAAAATTAATTCAATCTGCAGTAGGGAAAAAGCAAAGGCTTTAAGACCACACTGCCACATGTTGATGTGCAGGTATATCCTTCACAGCAGCACCAGAGGTGGTGGGAGCTGGAATCCAGCCCATGCTCCACAACCCAAAGCCACACACCCTGGCACAAGGCTGTGTCCTTTTTTCTAACAAAAGCACTGTATGGGTTAGTGGACCCTCATTTGAGATTCATCAGGAAAGGCTTCAAAGGCTACTATGTCATGGTCCACAAAGATGCAATTTTAAACTTTCTTTTTGGATCCTTCAATTCCATGCTCTCTACTCCAGTTATTCCCTTCAACTCCAAAATTGCCCTTTCAGGTATTATTTCAAACACATGCAGCATATATGAATCTTGGGCCACAAATCCAGGTGGCCAAGACTTATTTTCTATAGCTAAACTTCCTTTTAGGTCTCCATTTACTCAACAGTGGAAAATTGATTCCATTCAATTTAGCACCACCCATTTCCCAGGGTTGTGTCAAATATATGGGGGACTTATATATCATCATGTGGTCAATGGAAGCTCTAGTATGCAGTCATCATCCAGCAAGAATGATATGCACCCACAAAATCCTCCCTGTGTCATCTTCCATGTTCCTTTTCCAAGCTAAAATCATGGAAACCATGAGTCGAAGATAGCAAGATCAGTAGAAGGTAAGAGCTTTGGCTCCCTAAATCATGACATGGAGTAGAGGCACCTGGTAATCAAGAACATTATTTTGGAATTTACATAAGAAATAAATTCTTATTGGGTTTATTCACTGATATTATTTATCATTTCAGTCACTGGAATAACATCAATGGATACAAACAATTTGGACAGCAAGAAAACTGAGAAATGTAATCCAATGACAGGCTGCACCTATAACTCACAAGACTTTTGCAACTACTAGCTCAAAATGCAACTCGTTCACATAGTTATGGAGTTTTCTCCAACCATGTTAGTCTCATCAGTGCAGATGTGAGGAAAGCAGAATCTTGTTGTGACCACCTTCCAAGTCTCTCTGCCTCACCTTCACTAATTTTTAACATTAACATCACTATTTTTTTTTCTTAATGCACTCCTGTCAATTCTTTTTGTGGGAGGGGGGAGTGCCAGGGATTGAACTCGGCAGCACTCAACCACTGAGCCATATCCACAGCCCTATTTTGTATTTTATTTAGAGACAGAGTCTCACTCAGTTGCATAGTGCCTCATTTTTGCTGAGGCTGGTTTTGAGCTCACAACTCTCCTGCCTCAGCCTCCTGAGCTACTGGGATCACAGGCATGCACCACCACACTTGGTATGTCATAATTCTTAAAATTATCAGTATCCATGCAGATAATCTTTTTAGCATTCTGTTGTGTTAGCTCGTTTAGGCAGAGGCACGTGTATTAGGTCAGTTTATCTAGAAAGAACATCTGATATGGAGATTATGATAGTGATTTATTGAAGAAATATTCTTGGGAGCACACAGGAATAAAGAAGGAAGGGGATAGATAGGTCAGGAGGAGCCAAACAAAGATGTCATTTCCATTAATGTCCAGCCTATCTTGATCCCACAAGGAGCTTTGAAGTGTAAATGGGATCATAGCTATCCAAACTTCAGGCAGGGGGAGGACAGAATTTTATACCTTTTCCTCAAAGCAGTGTCACTGTCTATGGGCAGCTCCCAGGCATTTCAAACAAAGCTGTTCCAGCTGGCTGATGATGTCTCCAGAAAGGGTTGCAGGTACGAGCCATAAGCAGCCAACTCATAGTAGTATACTATCCTGGCTCAGCAAAGAGAACCTGAGTGGCACACCTACAGCCTTCCACAGCATGCTACCAAGAGTCATCCTCCAGTAAGAAAAATCTGCATTTCTGTGTGTGACCACCTCCTTCAGAAGGAATCTGACCAGAGCACTTCCCTCTAAGACAATTTGGCCAGCTGCCTAGCTTAGCTACCCAGTCAACCTCACTGTTGGCCCAAGGTCATATCAGACAGATGTCTACATCATAGCAAACCACCTGGGAAAGGCTACTGCTAAAAGCTAAATTCCCACCTAGAATAAAGAGCAATAATACAAAGGTGTTGGCCTAAATTGTTTCTGCTCCTATCTCTTTTTTCAGCAGAAATAATTTCATTTAGCCATTAGGTCTTTTATCTCATTAGGAATTTTGTGAGTTTGATCTGTGAAATGAAGTTGAAGGGAAGATGATTTGTACGCTGACCATATAGAGGTTCACATTTTTTGTGCAGTTTGCCAGGTAGCCATTTTTTTCACCACTTTCCAGAGTGGTTCTCAGGGCAACAAAATTATTTTTGCAATTTTAAAAGTCATTTCATGAAGAAATTTAGTCTCGGGGCATTCTCTGAGAAATCTTGAAATTGAATTGACAGGGTGAATGGGGTCCCTTATCTTCGCAAACTGATCAAAAACCTACTTCCCTTGATAATAAACTATTCTAAAATTCACTTTTTCCCTTGCTGATGATTTACCTGCTCCAATTTCTCTGAAAATCCACCCATGTAGTCTATACTACTCCAGGAAAGGGCTCTGTTTTCATTCAATTCCACCACTTATACAAACCTTTTTCTTTTTCTTTTTCTTTTTTTTTTTTTTTTAGAAACTTATATCAAGTACATGCAAAATAACAATGTTGGCCAATGTTGGCCAAAATTATCATTGTAACTCAGGAATTTTATTTAACATGGAAAATAGTTATTTAGCACAAATGTGCCAGACAAGGTGCTAAATGCTAAGATATAGATCATTGCAAAAGGTGGACCTGAATTCAAATAAATTCTAATAGTGCTGTGGTATGTGGAAAATGGAACAATTCTGCATGGAGTGGTTTGAGAATCTCATTGAGAAGGTGGCATTTTATCTAGAGTTTAAAGGATGAGTGTGCATTTCCTGGGAAATGAGTTGTTAAATAAATTAATATCCCCACTTATAGAATAATCAATGAAATCTGTTTTTCAAAATTCTGTTTTTCAAAATTCAGAAAAGTCACTATTTTTCCAGACAACTGAGTTCTGAAGCTTCTAATATAAAATCCAAATCAAAAACCATAGGCAAGCTGGGTGCAGTGGTGCACACCTGTAATCCCAGCGACTTAGGTGGCTGAGGTGGGAGGATCATGAGTTCAAAGCCAGCTTCAGCAACAGCGAGGCGATAAGCAACTCAGTGAGACCCTGTCTCTAAAACACAAGATAGGGCTGGGGATGTTGTTCAGTGACTGAGTGCCCCTGAGTTCAATCCCAAATACCCGCCCCCCCACACACACACACACACAAAAAAAAAAAAAAAACTATGTGCAGTAAACATTTTGGGCATCTAAAACCGAATCTTGCTCAGAAAACAATGAGAGGGCTTTTTATATATTACAAATAGGAAAGAAGAGACTTATAATAGATCATTGTTTTCCACCAAGTTATTTTCTTCACTCATTCAGTTCAACAAATATTTAGTGTACACTTAGTGTAAGCCATGCATGGGTATATTTGATATTAGAATAACTATGCACAGAATCTCAATTTTGGAACTTCAGTTCCTTTAGGCAATGAAAAGAGCCATGGTTTTTTTAAATTATATCAATAGCATTGTTTGATATACTGCTCATTCTTTCTCTCACCAAAGGCTTTCCCTACAGCCAAAATTAGATAATTCTGGACACACATTAACTGTAGGCAATCCAAGGATAGCAGGAACATTAGTGAGTACAAGGAGCACCCCCACCTCAAGGGAGTCTGCCGCTTGAGTGGTTCCAGACTATGGAAGATGGATTAGGCATTGCTGACAACCATGAAATTGATGTAGCTAGAGAATGATTCAAGCATAAGAGTCACAGTCATAGTCATGGGATTTAGAGATAGAAGGAAATCCACTCATCAGGAACAGACGGTTGTTTGTCAAACACTCATCCAATTTAAATAGCTCTTCCTGTACTGATACCATAGGTCAGGATTAAAGCACTGGGAGAAAAATTGGCATGTCGACCCACAAGCATAAGGTGGGCAGGAAGAGGCCACCCATATAAGCCAAAGTGATTTCAGAACTTCCAACCCTTACTATCCCCAGCACATACACACATGTTCACCACCTTACCCCAAATCTCAAAAGCAAAGTCTAAAATCCCATGCTTACAAAATCATTAGTTTAAGTGTTGAGTTAATTCCTAGGTCCACTTAAAATAAAAATTCCTTTGGAATGCAAAAAGGCCTACTTGCCATATGATCCAGCAATCTCGCCCCTAGAGAATAAAAACTTACATTCCCACAAAGACCTGTACAGCAGCTCTACTTACAATTGCCAAGAGTTGAAAACTATCCAAACATCTTTTAGCAAGTAAATAGATAAAGCTGCTATGGCTATTGATACCATGGAATACTACTCAACAAGAAAGAAATGAAATATCAATGCAAACCACACCATGAAATCTCAAAGATTGCATTGTGTATGATTCCATTTGCATGACCTCCTGGAAAAGGCAAAGGGATAGAGAACAGACTGGCAGTTGGTAGTGTGTAGGAGTTAAGAGTTTTGTAAAGGGATGGCCTGAGGGTTCTTTTATTCTGCTTAGTTATACATGACAGCAGAATGCATTTTGACTCATTGTACACAAATGGAGTACAACTTTTCTCTGGTTCTGTTTTAAATGATAGAATTGTTCTGCATTATAATTGTGGTAGTGGTTATACAAATCTATACCTGTGTTAAAATCCATAGAACCAGGCACCAAAAGAAGTCACTTTGCAATATATCAATTAAAAAAAAAAAAAAAACTTTAAGGAAAATGCATGCCAGTCAAAAAGAAGAGCTGTGTAGTAAGCTACAATATGGAAGAATAATCAGATCCCCTCCCTCCACACACACAGGAAAAAAGTATTATTTATATAAAGTGAGAGGGAAGAAAGGTTAGGGAGGCATTTGGGGCACCTGGAGGTGGATTTGCAGAGGAGGCAACACGTGATGAAGGCATAGGGGAAGAGAGTATAAAATGCAATGAAAAATAGTCAGAGAAACCATGGAGTTTGGCATCACAAATTTGCTCAAGAAACAACTCTGAAACTCTGAGCAAGTAAGATGACACTTTTTAGGGCTGGGGATGTGGCTCAAGTGGTAGCGCATGCGTGGCATGCGTGTGGCCCAGGTTCAATTCTCAGCACCACGTTCAAAGATGTTGTGTCCGCCGAGAACTAAAAAATAAATATCAAAAAATTCTCTCTCTCTCTCTCACTCTCTCTCTCTTTAAAGAAATATAATAAAGATGACACTTTTTAAAGAAAATAATGCAACCCTCAAGTTTTGCTCAAGACACAGGCTGGGAAGGAGAGAACTGAATAAAAAAGAGAGGGGGTTAGCAAACTAATGAGAGACTCTATTTCCCTAAGAACTTCCATTGTGATTGTTGCTTCTCCCCTGGAGCCCAGAGCAGAGCAAAGGGTTTTTGGTCCTTCAAAGGTAGTGTTAGGTTCGTGTTTTGCTGTTGCTGGATCAACCCTACAGCCTCCTGTCAACTCTCAGCCAGTGAAAGAAAATTATCTATCTACTTGTATTTGGCAAGGCCAGTTTTGGCAAAGACAAATGATAATCATAAATTAAACAATCTTCTGAACCTAAGTATCTTAGACAACTCATTTGCCCTTGGGAGCACACATTTATTCCCCAGATAATTCTAAATTAGTGGTTCTCAGCCAGGGGCAGTTATCTCCCTCCCACCTCACCATTGCCAAGGTACATTTGGCAAAGTCTAGAGACATCTTTTGTTATCAAAACTAGGGGAGTGGAAATGCTACTTGTATATAGCAGGTAGTGGCCAGTGATACCCTAAACATCCTCCAATACACAGGACATCCCCACCACAAAGAATAACCTGCCTCAAATGTTAATAGTTCAAGAGTAAGCAATCCTGTTTGAAGAATTCTAATAATACTTGAAATTTTTCCATGACCTCATTTGCATTCTATCTTTTCCTGAAATAACATTTAATAATAACTTTTTTCTAACACATGTGTGATGTGTCTGGGGGCCTGCATGGTTTTCTTGACTTCACAGATGAAGCTGCTGATCAACCACAGGAAGTCATGAGCTAAATACAGTTGCTCTGACTCCAATACAAAGTTGCTGCAAGACTTCATGCTCATCCACATATGCTAAGTACATTTTCCACATTTGGTACTTTTTATGGGGCAAATAAAACCCACGCTGCTTTCTCAAGATCACACAAAGATCAATTCAAGTTCTCCATGGAAACATTACCCAGCTCAGGGCAAAGCAAGGAAAGCGTGCCTGCCCATCAAGGTGGAGGAGTCCATCTCTTTGAAAGGACTACTTCTTGTTTCAAAGGCTAATGGCAGGTAAGCTGGGGAATATTTTTGTACTTCCTGAAAGTTTAAAAATCATGAATTTTTAAAATTTTCATTGTCATAGCCAGAAAAATCTATTAATTTCCATTCCACTTTTCCACTGTAGAACAGAATCTGAACTGCTTCAAGGATGTCACCCAGCATCCTCTGTACACTTTCTTGTCCTCATCAGTTCCCTCTCTCAAAACTGAAGCTGTCCTCAATTGAGTAATAATAAATGCCTATTACCCTGAATGTAGACTAGCAAATTCTCTGCATAATCCAAGACACAAGGAATAGAAGGCAAAGTAAACCCAAGTCACATCTCTTTCACTGAAAGTTTAATGGAAACATTAAATTGCCATTCATGCTCAAATGAATTCTTTCTATACATGCTGAACCTTCTTTCTTACATCACAGACACTTGGGCTTTTCAAACACTTGACTTCCATCTCTTTTATCTCTTGTCTCATCCAAGCTCAAAGCATCAGCACAAAGGCACAGTATGCCACTGTCTTTGTTCCTTGTTCAGTTTCTTGAAAAGAAAGAAAGCAATGAATGGTGTAGGACATAAATGGAGGCAAATGTGCCACACCTTGCCTTGCATCTGTGTCTGACATTTCAAAACACCTAATAGAAAAATCTTGCACTAACAATTGCCACCGCTAAATGCTTAAAGCACTGGATGAATGATTAACAGCTCTGGCCCATTTCTTCCATCTGCACATTATTATGAGGGCAATACATTTGCTGGGGATGACAAGGACATTTATTCAAAGACCACCAAAGGCCTAATCTTCTGCACAGAGACTCTTTTCTATAAAAGGAGTAATGTTTTATCCTGCACTTAAGAACCACCTTACTATGATGGCTTTATAAGCTGCTTGCATTTATGTCATAGTGAAGTTACATCGGAACAGAATAATGGCCTAAAACACAGTTTCGGCTAGAAATTCTGAGGATTTGAGGGTTTAGGGGTAGATACTGAAAATTACCTGTATTAAATCAGCAGTCTTCCATTCCAAGTTCTATAGCAGGTCCACAAAGAGTATAAAATATAATTGAAAACAGAAGAGGAAATGTACCAAAACTAAAAGTAAATAATTTAAGGACACTACAGATGTGCATACTCCACTTATTGTGGATTCTATATAATAGTGGTTAACCCTCAAATTAAAATAAAAAGCCAAATTTCCTCGTGGTGAATTCAAAGAATATGATATCATATGATACCCAGATGACATCAAACACAAATTAAGTGCAGGTTTTCTCAAGACATCAAAGTTTGGTGGCCATATGTGGATGATTTCTAGTGTGGTCCCAATTTCAAATATTTTATCTTCTTCCCAGATGCAGTGCTGATTTTGAGTTCAGAAAATATGGTCATAATACATAGATTATGGATGAGAATCCAGCCCTTAACTATATCTCCAAATTCCACTGTAGGTGGAGGTGTCCATGAAAAGACATCTAGACGTAAGGGATCTTACCTTAAGTGGACATTTGGGAAAGAAGGTAGCACTTGCTCTTTTAGTACATTTTGAGATGTGCTTCTTGCTTTTGAGGCTTCCATGACCTCCCATCCTGCTAGAGACTCTGAAAGCAGAAGCAGCAAGCAGAACTCCTGTGTTTTGCAAGGAATGCAGTTAATCAAATAACAACAACCTTGAAACACAATAACAACATTACCTTTTAATGAAAAAAGGGGGTATTTTTCACTTGGTCAGGCTCTGACATTTGTTCTGGGATACATAAAATTAATTCTTCAGTTAGCAATACAGCTCCTGACTTTATGCACTCTAGGTTATACTCATGCAGGAAGCCAAGAAAGGTGGAAATTTGAAAAGAGGTATAGATGACTGAAGCCCAATAAATCCACCCAAAACCTCCCAGTGTGAAAGGGTTCTGTTGCCTCCATATACAATTTCTATTTCACATCTTCCTATTTTCTCTTGCTGAGTGGGGCAATTTTCAAAAGAACCATTGGGTCAATGACAAATTGACAGAAACAGTTTCAAGCTGCTTGTTCTGTCAGCATGTATAGACTCCTTTAATTCTCAAATGACTGTCTTCCGTAACCTTCCTGTTGTTATGAGTTAGAAGTATTGATGTGTGATGAATAAATTGCACTCCTTGGTTATTGTCAGGAACAGAGTTAAATTGCATGTTTTAACTGGCATTCCTTTCTTAAACCTACTGCTAAATGAAGCATAAATGATATGGCTATGTCCTTCCTGATTCAGAGCAGAGCAAAATAATTTCTAAGAGTTCTGACCCATTCTAGGATCGAAAGACAAATTCCAGACATCCTAATGGTCCTAAAAGTAATCCTAGAGATCCTTTACTCTCCTTCCTTCCCCTCTATCATATGAAAGCTAGTATTTCTATGTAAGATCAATGTTGAAATGCCTGAGCTCCACCTGAGAGGAGGACTAAGATCAGAATTAACCCATGTATGAAGTTGGAAAACAGTAACTGAAGCATATGCAAGCTGGACATTACTCATGATGCCCCATAGGTTTATGGGAAGAACTCTACCCCAGTCTTTCACAACCTCCCAGGATTCCTTGCTCTTTTCTTCATGTCTTTTAATGGAAACAGAAGAAAAAAGTTACAATACACAGCCCTATTAATGAGGATTCAGTCCAAATTCAGGAAATTCTACAAACCACTTTTTAAAAATTGTATAAATGTATTTGAAGTGGGAGGTGAAAATTTTAGAAAACAAGCCCATGGATTTCAACACCTACTGCATACTTCCCAAATGAACTTGACTTTAAGAGATCCACTTAAAACCAGTAGGGAGGCGCATACCTGTAATTCCAGGTTTCAGGCCTGTGTGGAGAAGGTAAAATTGGACTCTGAGACACTCTATTGGCCAGAACTGTGCCCACTAATACATATAAAAGAAATGCAAGAATTATATAATTGTCACTTTGCAACCCCCAAAGGAATAATTGATTTGGGTAAGGATTATCAATTGATATTAAAAAAATATTACAAGAATGGTTGAAGAACAAAATAGTCATATAATGCCAAAGAAAAACTGATCTCAAAGAGTAAAATCTAAGTGTAAGGTGGAGGGATCAAACTGTCATCACCCTAATCCAGGGCTCAGTATTTATATCACTAATGGTGGGACAAGCAGATATCACATGTCACATGATGTGACGCATTATAATGTACCCATCATCTGTGATAAATTCTAGCCACAAATATTTAATGTGTACCCATCAAGCTGTTAAAGCCAACTTCCAGCTTACAAGAAATACAGCTAAATACAGTAAAGTGACACCACAAGGAAGCAACCACACAAATCCAGAAGGTGAAGCATTTTTATGTTAACTTGTCCACCAGTGACTCGGGGTCATGAAAAAGAGAGGATATAAAATCAACACCCATAAGTCAAAAGCATTCCTGTATATTGGTGACAAATCCTCTGAAAAGGAAATGAAGAAAACTACCCCATTCACAATGTCCTCAAAAAAAAAAAATACTTGGGAATCAACTTAACAAAAGAGGTGAAAGATCTATACAATAAAACTACAGAACCCTAAAGAGAGAAATAGAAGAAGACCTTAGAAGAAGGATCTACCTTGCTCATGATAGGCAGAATTAATATTATTAAAATAACCATACTACCAAAAGCACTATACAGGTTCAACGCAATTCTGATCAAAATCCCAATGGCATTCCTCATAGAAATAGAAAAAGCAATTATGAAACTCATCTGGAAAATAAAAGACCAATAATAGCTAAAGCAATTCTAAGCAGGAAGAATGAAACAGGCAGTATAGCGATACCAGATTTTAAACTGTACTACAGAGTAATAGTAACAAAAACGGTATGATACTGGCACCAAAACAGGCTGGTAGACCAATGGTACAGAATAGAGGATGCAGAACTAACCCACAAAATTACAACTACCTTATATTAGACAAAGGTGCCAAAAGCATGCACTGGAGAAAAGATAGCATCTTCAACAAATGATGCTGGGAAAACTGGAAATCCATATGCAACAAAATGAAACTGAATCCCTTTCTCTCGCCATGCACAAAAGTTAACTCAAAATGGATCAAGGAGCTAGATATCAAATCAGAGACATGGCGTCTGATAGAAGAAAAAGTAGGCCCTAATCTCCATCACGTGAGACTAGGCCCCAACTTCCTTAATAAGACACCTATAGCACAAGAATTAAAACCAAGAATCAACAAATGGCATGGATTCAAACTAAAGTTTTTTTTTTTTTTTTTCTCAGCAAAGAAATAATGTGTGAGGTGAATATGCGGCCTACATCCTGGGAACAAATTTTTAACCCTCACACATCAGATAGAGCACTAATCTCTAGGGTATATAAAGAGCTCAACAAGATAAGCACCAAAAAAATCCAAGCAATAAATGGGCCAAGGACCTGAACAGACACTTCTCAGAAGAGGATATACAATCAATCAACAAATATACAAAAAAATGCTCACCATCTCTAGCAATCAGAGAAATGAAAATTAAAACTACTCTAAGATACCATCTCACTCCAGTAAGAATGGCAGCCATTATGAAGACAAACAACAACAGTGTTGGTGAGGATGCTTGGGGGGGGGGGGGTGGAAGTACACCCATACACTGCTGGTGGGACTGCAAATTGGTGCAGCCAATATGGAAAGCAGTATGGAGATTCCTTGGAAATCTGGAAATCTGGGAATGGAACCACCATTGGACCCAGCTATTCCTCTTCTTGGACTATACCCAAAGGACCTAAAAACGGCATACTACAGGGACACAGTCACATCAATGTTTATAGCAGGACAATTCACAATAGCTAAACTGTGGAACCAACCTAGATGCCCTTCAATGGATGAATGGATTTAAAAAAAAAAAGTGGAATTTAAACACAATGGAATATTACTCAGCACTAAAAAATAATAAGATCATGGCATTTGCAGGAAAATGGATGAAATTAGAGCAGATTATGCTAAGTGAAATTAGCCAATCCCAAAAAACAAATGCCAAATGTCTTCTCTGATATAAGGGGGGGTGACTCAAAATGGGGTAGGGAGGAAGAGCATGGGAAGAAGATTACCTCTAGATAGGGAAGAGGGGTGGAAGGGAAAGGGAGGGAGAAGGGGAATTGCATGGATGGTGGAAGGAGACCCTCATCATTGTACAAAATACATGTATGAAGATGTGAATTTGGTGTCAATATGTCTTGTATACAGAGAGGTGATAAATTTAAAGAATTATAATGCAAAAATAAATAAACAAATAGAGACTTGGTACAAAAGAGATGGAAGGGGAAATAATCACTTGCAATGGGTAATCCTAGAGTTGATTCTGTTTCGTTAAAGGACATTTTGGAGACAACTGAGGAAATTTGGATATTGACTGAGTATAATTTTAACTTTAATTGTGATAATATTATTTCAGCCAAGGTATTTCTAAAAGGTGGACACTCACTAGCTTAGAGTGGTATGCAATGCAAGCCAAGCCCAGAACTGACACTGGTCCACGGACCAGCAACATTAGCATCATTCTGGAGCTTGTGAGAAATGCAGTTTCAAACCCCACCTCACACCCACTGATTCAGAATCTGCATTTCAACAATTCATCTAGTGGTTCTTCTGCACACTGCAGTTTTGAAAGTTCTGTTGTAGTACATGGGAAACCACTGAAGAATGTTGTGATGAAGATGTCAATTGCATCTGTCCCCCAGCCTCTGGTGTAGTAATGTATCCTATTCCATCTGCAAATGGACTGGAACCTAGCCCCTGAATTCATAGGATTCAGCCTCTAATTTATGTACCTTTCTCCATCCTTCTCCCTGCTCCTAGCTGCTTCCAAATTTCAACTCCAGAGCTGAGCAGGGGAATCTGGTAGGAAGAGGTGGTAGTATACTCGGGCATAGCAGGCACCCACTAAATATGCACGATTCTCCTGGGGGAGTCGGGGAGGCAGGGCCTTCTGACTCATTTCTGTTATTTCACTTCCTTCCAGGTTCTTATTAGTTCAGAGTGAGCTCTGCAAGTCCCCTCAATATTTTCTAGCACTTAATACCTTACTATATTGGGTGTGCTGATATAAATAGTGTGCCCCTAAAATTCATGTCACTCCAGAACCCCCAAATGTGACCTTATTTAGAAATAGAGTCTTTGCAGATGTGATCAAGTTAAGATGAGGTCCTATTGCATTAAGGCCAACCCTAATCCAATAATTAAGGTCCTTTTAAAAAAGAGCGAGGTTTGGACATGGTGGGGGGAGCATGAGCAACGGAGAATGTCTTGTAATGATGTAGGCAAAGGTTGAAATGATGCCTCTACAAGCCAAGAAACACTAGGGATTGCCAGCAACCACCAGAAGCTAGGAAGAAACATAGAGCCTTTGGAAGCCTGTCAACACCTTGATTTCCAACTTCTGGCCTCCAGAATTGTGAGAATAAATTGCTGTCACTTTAAGCCACCAAGTCTGGCACTTCATTATAGTGCCCCCTCGGAAACTATCATATTTCACCACATAATTGTTGCCACCACATTAATATATATTCAATAGTATTCTGTGCATCCAACCCTTGCACTAAAAGTTTAGTAAGAACTTTTAAGTAATACTAGCACAATTTTTTTAAAAGCTTCATGATGATTGCATCCCACTTTTTTGCAAAAAACAAAGTTTTGTTAGCATAAAATCTGAAATGATTATGTGGTCAAATGTGGTTATACATTGGGCAAGTCTCTCATTCTAAATCTAAAAAGAGTGATATTATTATAATTATTAATCATATGATCAAGTGCTTGCCATGTGCAAGGCAGTGGACATTTACATACAATTATCTAATTTAGTCTCAAAACAGTCATATAAATTAGATAACTATCATCCATTCTGTGAAATGGAAAAACTGGAGCTTGGGGAAATTTAGTACATTGCATAAATTCATGACGTTAGTCAGTGGCAGAGCTGAATTTAATGCATCCATCTAATTTCATAGCTCATGCATTTAATCACTATGCTATGAAGGTCAAGATGAAAATAGAGTAATATTTTGACCAGGATTTTCAATGATGTTTGTCCTGTGATGATTCCTCATGTGGATTTGTATCATTTCCAAGGTAAAAGACAGAAAAATTCAAGGCCCTGAAAGCTGGGGACCCAGGGATATTCAGAAGGTCAAAACAGGGTAAGTGTGAAAAGACCCAATCTATCAAAGAAATGACATTTTTATTCCCACTTACTGATGTCTCTAGATTGTATCTAGATACAGCTCACATCATAAGCGAACCTAAAATGGCTTTCAGTCAGCTCTATCCCATTAGATACTCAAAATACTTAGTCTTTTATTCTCATTAGGACAGAGATAAAGCCAAAGAAACATAATCCTAAACATGCATTACTGTTGCGTAGGTGAAAAATGCCCAAATTAAATGATCATTAGCTGCCTACACTCCCTGAAATCCAGAAAGCTTGGCTAAAAACGCACCAATATTTTGACTCGACGGCCTCTTTGGTTCCCCTACAAATCCCAGAAATAAACCTTCATCCCTATCATGAGGTACACCTTGGGGAAAAAAGCCTGCTAAGGAACAGGTCAAATTACCTTTGAGTGATCAATCACTCAAATACATTTAGTATTCCAATAATCTAAGTATCTTATGAGAATTTGGGGGTTTTGAATTACTGCTATTCAAGAGGCTAACCTGTAAACTTAGTTTATAAGAATCTTAAAATGATGAAGGTGGTTTGGGTTTGGGTTCATTTGTGGGGCTTTGTTTTTATTTACAGTGCTAGAACCCAGTAAGGTAGGGAGACTAGCCATACCCCAAAGTTAGAAACATTTTTTCCCTTCAATTTTTCTTGGCTAACTTAATACCCTCTTGATTCCCAGTTCCCAAAGCTCTTGTGTTTTGTTTTCAATTTCTGTTTTGTGTCTCACATACCCCTTTAAGTTAGTCCCAGGCCAGGATAATGGTGGTGATGGAGAGAGTTAATGGGGAGAAGAGGGGAATTATGGGTGATGCTAGAAAGTCAGTCCTCATCTATGTTACATCTTATTTCTTTCCACTTTGATAGAACTTTATAGTTTAAAATATACTATTACATTTGATTTTTTTTCATGATACTTATAAGAGGCAGAAACCCCCTCATGAGAAGAGAACTTGTTCTGAGGTTCCAGCAAGCAAGTATTGGGACTCAGACTCTTGCCCAAAGAAAAGGAAGACTCTGTTCCACCTATAGGCTCTGGAGGGACTGACATAACGAGGAAAGGAACGCCTACTTAGCCAGTCAGATCAGTGGAAAAAATCCTGGCAATCAGTTCAGTAACAGATGCTCTGGCCAGATGGCCCTCTCATTCATTTTACACATGAGGAAACTGAGGCCCATTCACTCAAGATTCACTAGACAAATATTTATTGAACACTGTGCTAGGGATACAGTATATAAAGTTGCATTTTAACAGGGAGGTAGAAATAGCCAAATAGGTGATTGCTTTGAAGCAAAGCAAAGTAAAAGACAGAGCTGAGGGTGCTATTTTAAATAGAAGAGTCAATGGAGTCTTCTCTAAGATGCCACTCAAGTAGATCCCTGAAGGCAGTAAGGCAATTAGCCTGTGAATAGCCAGGGCAAGTATATTACATGTAGAGGGAATGGCTCTGAACATACTTGGAGAGCTAAGCAGGGAGGCCACTGTGACTGAGAAGTAAGGCAGGAACAGAAGAAGGTGAGGTCAGTCACGTGGTAGGCACAGGCTGGGGGAAGAGATAACATAAGTCCTCAGAGGTCCCAATACAAATCCTCAATTTCATTCAAAATGTAATGGTAAACCAATATAGGTTTTGGACAAGGTAGTAACACAATCCAACTAGCATATATTAAAGGATCATCTGTCTGCTATATTGAGAAAAGATTGTGAATAGGATAAGAGTCAGACAGGAATATTTATCAAGTCATGAGCTGATGGTGTCCCAAAAAAAAAAAAAAAAAAACGATGGTAGCTTAGACTTGTGGTATTCGTGGTGAAAAGAAATCAGAATCCAGTTTTTTCTCTAAGAGCTGGGAGAATTCCAGAAGAATTGAGTATGGAGTCTGAGACAAAGAGGAACCAAGAGTCACTCTGGTTTAGGATCTGAATATATGGATGGATTATAATCCATTAGACATCAGCAGCCTTTTTATATAAAGGACCAGATGGTAAATATCTTTGACCTTACAGGCCATAAAATATCCATTGTAACTACAGCCATAGAAGTCATAGAGAGTAAGTAAATGAATGTGCATGGCTGTGTTCCAATAAAACTTCATTTATGAAAGCAGGCAGTTCCCCTACCTCTGGCTTAGATGAAAAAGACTGCAGGGTATTCAGGATGGGGCGTAGATGGCTTGTGGCAGATTATGTATCCAAAAATGGCCACAATAGTGTACTATATGCCATTTTATAATATGCCTTTGCCAGTGCCTCATCAAGGGGTAGACTCTTTACTCTTCCTTTAAATCTAGACTGGCCTTTTAGTCTGCTTCAACAAGATGAAGCAGAAAACATTGTGTGTCTTCCAAAAACTAGGTCACAAGAAACCTTGAAGCATCTGCTTTTATTCCTTAGAAATCTCTGTTTGAGGGCTGGGGTTGTGGCTCTGCAGTAGAGAGCTTGCCTAGCACATGTGAGGCCCTGGGTTCAATCCTCAGTACCACCTAAAAATAAATAACATAAAGGTATTGAGTCCAACTACAACTAAAAAATAAATATTTTTTAAAATGCTGTTTGAGAATACAACTGCAAGGCTGTAAGGAAACCCAAGTAGCTAGTGGACTCTAGGAGAATAACTGAATTAACTGAGGTCCCAGCCAATGGCCAGCATTGAATGGCCAGCCTATGAACCAGCCATTTTGGAAATGGTACATCCAGCCCCATTAGCCACTCCACCTGATGCCAGATACAGCAAAGATGGACTGTCTTCATAAATCCCTGATCAATTATAAATATTATGAGCAAATAACCGTTGCTATGTTAAGCCTCTATATTTGGGGTAGTTTCAAAAAGATACTGAAACAGGAAGTACATCTATCAAATTTCAGAAGGTTATGCTGTGATAACAAATGACCCAAAGTCTCAGTGGCTTACCACAACAAATCTTTATTTCTCGCTTGTGGATTTGTCAGATGTCCTGTCCTCAGTCTAGTGGCAGAAGGAAAAGAGAAATTGTGGAACTATACAACATATATTAAAGCATTTATTCGGGCATGGTTTGCCATTTCCAGTCACATTTCCTTAGTCAAAGCAAGTCACATGGCCTAACTAGCCATCAACAGAACAGGAAGATATACTCATTTCAGATGAGTATATCAGATGACAATGGGCAGGAATGTCCAATTCTTATAGGAAGGCAGTTGATAGTTGAGGTTAGTAACACCACCTAAGACCAAGGGAAAGTCAGGAGTTCACTCTGGACATGTTAGGTTTGCGATGCCTCTTTGTCATATAAATGGAAGTAATTGGTAAGGGGTTGGATATATAATTCCAGAGTTCAGGAAAGAGATTTGGAGCAAATATTTGACAGTAATGAGCATAGATGAATTGTGAGGCTGATTGAGAGCACCCACAGTGGAGATTAATTAGAAAAGAGATGGAGTCTGAGGACTGAGCTCTGTGGCACTCCAATATGGAAAGGTTTTGAAGAGGAAGAAGCGGCAGCAATGGAGACCAACAAGAAACCACCAATGGAGTAGGAAGAAAGCTAGGAGAGTATAGTGTTACATCGTCATAGGGAGACCTCTCAGAAAACACTCAAAGACCTAATTTGAAACAAATTAGAGAGCTTTATTATCTGGCCAGGGACACTTCTGCCATGCCCAAATGTCCATCTGACAGAAGCACACCAGGTTGTCTGTGGTTCCAATATTTAAGGAAGAAAAACACATCCTGTGGAATCTGCGAATTGCAGGCAAGCAGGGTACAAGGGCTGAAAAAAAGCAGTTAGCAGAGCAGAGTTAGACAACCATCCTGGGTCTGAACACAGCTGTGATGTATAAAGTACAGAAGGCAATATATTTTTATAATTTAGCAGAAAAAGCTTTCATTTTGTTTTCTCAGAACTGAGTCCTATACCTGTCTCTTCATGAGGGCAATAACAGAAAAACTAAGGTAGAGTCTAGAATAGCTGAGATGGAGTCCCTATGGCCACACCTGTTTGCTCATATAGCCATAGGGACTCCATTCTTGCTACTCCAGCAAGGAAGGAACTGTTACAAGTGATCAAGTAGTTTTACCACACATCAATTGCTTTAACAATCAGTATTAGTAACTTATTGATTGTATTGATCACACACCACAACAACATGAAGCAAGCAAAAATGGTGTTTCAAGCAGGAGGCATCACAATACCAGACCTTGAATTATACTACAGAGCTATAGTAACAAAAATGGCATGGTATTGGTACCAAAACAGGCAAGAAGACCAATGCAATAGAATACAAGACACATAAATACAGTTATCTTATACTAGACAAAGGCACCATAAACATACATTGGAGAAAAGATAGCCTCTTCAACAAATGGTACTGGGAAAACTTGAAATCCATATGTAGCAAAATGATATTAAATCTTTCTCTCACCCTACACAAAACTCAAAGTGGGGGCTGGGGTTGTGGCTCGGTGGTAGAACACTTGCCTAGCATGCATGAAGCACTGGGTTCTATCCCTGGCATAAAAATAAAAGCAAACAAAATAAAGGTATTGTATCCATCTACAACTAAAAATAAAAATAAAGTAGATCAAGGACCAAGGCATTAGACCAGAGACCCTGCTGCTACTACTAAAAGAAAATGTAGTTCAAACTCTCTGTTGGCTTAGGAACTGACTTCCTCAACAAGACTCCTAAAGTGCAAGAAGTAAAATCAAGAATCAATAAATGGGATTCTAATCAAACTAAAAAGATTCTTCACAGCAAAGGAAATAATCAAGAATGTGAAAAGAGAGCCTACAGAATGGGAGAAAACATTTGCCACCTGCACTTCAGATAGAGCATTAATATCCAGGATATGTAAAGAATTCAAAAAACACCGAAAAAAAAAAACAGTCAATAAATGGGCAAAGTGTCTGTTCACTTCCTTCATAGAAGAATAAATACAAATGGTCAACAAATATATGAAAAAAAATGTTCAACATCAGTAGCAATTAGAAAAATGCAAATTGAAAGTACACTGAGATTTCATCTCACTCTAGATGGGCAAAGTGTCTGTTCACTTCCTTCATAGAAGAATAAATACAAATGGTCAACAAATATATGAAAAAAAATGTTCAACATCAGTAGCAATTAGAAAAATGCAAATTGAAAGTACACTGAGATTTCATCTCACTCTAGACAGAAAGGCAACAATCAAGAATACAAGCAGCATCCTATGTTCATATATGAATATACAACCAGTATAACTCCACATCATGTATAACCACAAGAGTGGGAAGTTACACTCCATGTATATATGATTTGTCAAAATTCACTCTACTGTCATGTATAACTAAAAAGAACAAATAAAATTTTTTAAAGAATACGAGCAATAATAAGTTTGGTGAGGATGTGGGGAAAAGTTTACACTCTTATATTGCTGGTAGGACTGCAAATTGGTGCAACCACTCTGGAAAGCAGTATAGAGATTTCTCAAAAAACTGGGTCAAATGGTGGTTCCATTCCAAGTTATCCCACTCCTTGATATATATCCAAAGGACTTTAAATTGGCATATTACAAGTGACACAACCACATCAATGTTTAAAGCAGCTCAATTCACAATAGTCAAGCTTCAACAAATGAAAATGTCAAATATATACAAAATGGAATGTTTCTTGACCATAAAGAAGAATGACTTTATTGACAGTCTCTGGTAAATGGATGGATCTGGAGACTAGCATGCTAAATGAACTAAGCCAATCCTCCAAAAAAAACCCAAGGTCAAATGTTCTATGTGGATGCTACACACAATAAAGGGGATAGGGGAAGAATAGAAGTTCATTAGATTAGTCAAAGGGGAATGAAGGAAAGCAGGGATGGGAATAGGAAAGACGAAATGAATCAGACATAACTTTCCTATGTTCATATATGAATATACTATAGTGAAACTCCACATTATGTACAACTACAAGAATGGGATCATAATTAGAATAAGTTATCCTCCACGTATGTATAATATGTCAAAGTACACTCTATTGTCATGTATATCTAAAAAAATAAAAAATAAAAATGGTGTTTCAAGAAGGAAAGAGTCAACTGAGTCTAGGGTGCTGAGATAAGTAAGACAAAGCCCATTAATCAATGGACTTGGTAGCATCAAAGTCACTGACATCTTGCAAGAGCAGTTTCAATGGAGCACAGGAGAACAAGGCTATATCATGAGGGTTAAGGAGAAACTGTCAAGTGAGGAAGTAAAGACATCACACATGGACAATAATGTTTCCAGATATATTGTTAGAAAGGTGAGCAGAGAAATAGGGAAGTAGCTGGAATGGGATGAATGGTCAAAAAAAGAGTATTAAAATAAAATAGCAAGATTATGTGATGTTTCAGTCAGCACAGAAAGGGATCAGGGATAATGTAGTGAGCAGCTCAGAGAGGTCAGTTAACTTTCCATGATCACACAGCAGGTACAGAACCAGGGTGAGAATTTAGATCTCCTTATCAACACCCTGGTTTACTTTCTGCTATTGTCTCTCCTAATAGAATTGCTGTTACCCATGACAGTATATGAGAATCACAGAGAAGAAGGCCAGCACTAGTTGAAACACTGTCAAACACACAGTGAGCACTATCCATTGGGGATCCACAAATGGCAGAGAAGTTCAGCAATGTACATCCCAAAGAATGGGGAAAGAATCTCCCATAACATCACTATCCTAAGTGGTATATTTGCATGCATACATTTATAAGATGTAGCATCTTGTCCCATTTTTCAAGAAGTTTGCATCAGTAAACTTAAGGTATGATGTTCCTCAGAAGTTGCAAGATATTTCCAATTACTTCTTCCAGAATCAAGAAAGGAGAAAAATATCCTGAATTATTTGAAGAGCTGCAACAAGATGAACCTAAAATTGTTTCACTTTTCTTTGGGGCTTCTACCAAAAAATAGAATTGCTCTTACCCATGACAGTATGTGAGAATCACAGAGCAGAAGAGGGACAGGTTCTAGATGCATTCCGTATTAAAAAAAAAAAAAAAAAAAAAAAAATCTAATTACTGAGAGTATTAAAATCCACTTTTTCTGTTTCCTTGGGCCTTTCTGTCTTTGAGTTTAGTAACATCAGCATCAAAAGGAAGCATCAAATTCTCAGCTGTTAGTCTTGAGGCTCATTGATCCACTCCAATATCTACATCTGTAGCTGATTTCCATGTGCCCATCAGTAGCAAAATCCTCCATCGCTTTCTCATCCTAACTTCAAAGCCCTTTGAACTCTCCCAGCATGTGCCCAGCACTTCCATAGCACTGTCAAGAGTACAGGAAAGTCTGAAACTTCCCTTATACCACTGAGAAGCAACAGGAGACTTGAGAGGCAATCTTATGCCCTTCCTATAAGACCTGCCTAGATGTACCCCATGACACCTCAGGTTTCATCCCTTTTCAGGTTTATGCCCAGAAATAAACCACAAGACTCTCTGCCCTTATCTCCTCAAATGTTTGAGAATTTATCTAGGGGACAGTTCATATGTGGCTCCCTAGCCACAACTATGTGCATCTCTGTCCAACTTCAGAATCGATGATATTACATGGTCATTTGACATTGGTGATGGTGGGAGTATTTATACCATAAAAAAATGGCAAGTCCTACAAATCAGGATCTTTTTTCTCTTGAAGTGTACTATCTGTTCAATATTTTATGGTCCATCATATCTTGGTGGGGATAAGAGGTGATCACAGAGCCCCTTCTCAAGGACACACCAATGTCTAACTCTCCGTCTCTATCTCTCTCTGCCCACCCACCACACACACAACTTTCTGCCTTCCTCTCATTTGCCTGTCTGTGGAATCTAAGTATAATTCCCTAGAACAATGATCAGGAATATTTCTAAAATCTACTGTTTAGCTCCCACCTCCACACATTCTAATTTAATTGGTATGGGTGCAACCTTGGCATTGGGGATTTGATGTGGGCGCATTGCATCGTTGCCATTGGGGAATTTTTAAAGCTCCCCAGGTGATTCTAATGCATAACAAAGTTTGGGAACAACTGTTTTAAGAGAATGGCTCTCTATCCTTGCTGCACATTACCATTGTTTAGGCAGTTTTTAAAAAAAACATATAAATGAATGTCCATCAAAAAACAGTTAAAACTGAGTTTTTGCAGATAAAGTCCAGGCACCAGTAGGTTATAAAACACCTCCAAGTGATTCTGATGCAAAGACATTGAGAAACATAGGTTTATAGCATAAATTTTGGCTCTTCTAGTCTTTAAAAACTACATTGGTGAAGCTCAAAGTCTTTCTCTGAATCTGTTTAGAAACTCAAAAGCTGTGGAATGTAATTTCTTTCTCTCTGCCTGCAAGGTAGTAACAGCAGGAGAACAATGTGTATTAAAAGGTTTCATTGCTACCTCAATGGTGTGAGAAAGAGTTAAATGTGAATTCCTGTGGATGGGCGACACAGGGGTTACTACCTCAATATGGCTTTGCTATAAGACTTGAAAATAAAGCTTTCAAAACTACATTCTCATTTTCTTCAGGAGAAATGGGAAAATGGAATAATCTCTAGGCTTGTGATTTTGTTCATTTGCTTTCTTAGTTCAGGTTGCTTTCATCCTATTTTATTTTTCAAAAGCTCAGTACACTCAAGATCTTGTGGCACTGAATCTCTAGTTTGTAGCCAACTGGTTTCACTTTCTGAAAGTGTGTTCCTCTAAAATGCACAACAAATCTTGTCTTGTGTTTCCTTTTTGCCAGAAATTAGGTTTCTTACTAACTCATGATTTTTATAATCTCACAGCCCAAGGAGCCCTCAACTCGCTTCTCCCTATATTTCCCCTTTCATTGAGATTTATGTAAGAGTTCATGCAACAGATCCTTAAGTTCAGTGATGGTGACGGTAGTAGTGACTGAATTTAGTCACCATCTATATTTATTTCAGTGTGATTTTGAGATATATACCCCACAAATACAACAGGCCCACCTCAACAAAGTCATTTCACAGATATGACTGGTTCAGATGCAAAGTGGGAAGTAGCCCTTTCAAATCAGACTGATGTGGATGTGAATCTCAAGAGTGCCACAAAATACATATGGAATTTTGACCAGTTACTTGGCCTTTCTAGGCCTGCTTTTTCCTTCATTAATCAGATATAAGAATACTTCTGTTGGAGGGGTATTGCAAGGATTATAGTTAATGTATTTAGAGCTAGTATTTAGAGCTAGAAGTGTAATACATTTAATGGGGCTTTTAAATTATTATTTTCAGGTCTATCCTTAGCCACATGACCACATCGCATAGTGTATTCATGTTCTTTTCACACAAGCAGAGAAAAACAATAAGCTTTCATTTTTCCCTTTTGTTTTACTGTATTAGCAATCACTAACCTCTACCTAGCATTCTGTGCACCATGCAAGTGGCCAAAGGTTTTAATAAAGAGGGTGGGAAGGCAAGAAGAGTGGGAAGTGGAGTATATGAATTGTCAATTCTTGTTTTCAAGTCCCCAAAATCAACAAAAATTAATGTACAAAGGGAAATTTGTTCCACCAGAAAATGATTTTTTGGATACCCTCTTATTTCAGGAATTCCCCATTTTCCCGTATTCTTCTAACTCTCTTGGTGACATAGGCAGCCTCTCTTGGGTGTCAGAGTTAGTTTGTTCTATTCTGAGCATCTCCTGCTACACTTGGTTTTAACTTCCACAGAGCACATTTCATGTTTTAATCTAAAATTTCCCATAACAGATCTGCGTCCTTCCCCTTCTCCAGTATTTCTCAACCTCAGCTGCACTTTGGAATCACCTGGGAAGTTTTTAAAATTGAGAATGTGGCTTGGACATGGGTTTTTTAAGGTGACTGTAATCTGTAACCAAGGTTGCGATGCTCGCACGTGCACACACACACACACACACACACACACCAACACTCTCCTCAGATTGTGAGCACAATGAAAGTGGTTTCATATCCTAGTGTATAGTATAGTGGCTAGTGCAATTGTTGCTCAATAAATGTTGGCCTATACTTAAGTTCTTGTAATTTCTGATACTTTCCCAACCATGGAAAGAAGTGGAGATATCCATAACATTCTGATCTTAGAGAATTGAGTCCAACAATCCAAGGGGCTTCAGGAATTAGACTCTCATCATCACTAGTTGACCCAAGCACTGGAAAATGATCGCCAATAGTAGTCCCCAATAATTCCTTCACATATTAATTAGATACAGAATAATTCTGTCCTTCAGAAGCCTCAGGGAGATCTATCCTCAATCCTGTCCTCATAGGAGAAGTGAGAAAGAATTCCCTCTCAGGAAATGTTCAATGGAAGCAAAAGGAATACTGCAGCAAGATTTCCCCCTCAGTGAACAACCCCATCCAAGTTGAGGCATGTCAGCACATCAATAAATATGGCAACACAAGACCTTGGCTTCATGATCTCCGACATACCTCTTTGTTATGCCTAATCATTTGTTTCATTTGGGACACACTTACTTAATGGATATTTTTAATGGAGAGTTTGGGTAAGATTCTGAGTTGAGTGTTATGAGAAATATAAGGAAGATTTGTTATAATGAAAATACATCAAAACTGCATAGTACTTTCAAGTTTACAAAGCAATGTCATACACATGGCACTGTGTAAACTCAATCCTGCAAAAGAATTTATGCAACTGGTTCATCTGCCAATACATTTACAAAGTCATCCAGTCCTCCTTCCTTGACTTTGTCATGGTTACAGTAAATGTTAACACTTTGGTTTCCACATCTAAAGCCAGCCTCACAAGAAAAACAAGTTATTACTTGCCCAGGGATAATTTAAGAAGTTCTAGAAAGAGATCACAGCCAAAAACACCTACCTTCCTCCCCCACATCTGAAGTGTCAGCATTTGAGATTCTTCCCTTCCCAGTATCCTGCTGGAAAGAGTAAGACAAAATGCTCATGACTTAATGAATTTATCAGCTGCTTCCTTATTCCTAGAAGCATGGGAGGAGAGCAGGGTCAGTGAACGTTTGTTTGGAAGAGGATAAATAAAGAGATGCTAGGAAGCCTGGAAAACAAATTTCCCCACCTCCATATCCCACTCAAGGCCAGTGCTACATTTCTACTTTGGGCGAAGTGATCATGCAAATGTCCAAACCAAGCTTAATTCCACTCCTGTCTCAGAAATCTCCTTAAGTCTGCTACTTTCACTTGCTTGACATATTTTGTTAAGCCTTCTGAATATGAATTGCACATAAGTGTCTCCAGATCGCCTCAAGTGGGGGGATATCATTTCTCAACAAGGGCCCTATTGGCATTTTGGATGGGACAACTCTCCTTCATGCTAGGCGTTTCCTCTCCCTCCTCCACCTCAGCAAATGGAAGTAGAGTGCCCCCCAGTCATTGTGACAATCAAAAATGCTCCCACACACTTCCAAATGCTCACTTCTAGAAGAGTGGTACTGACGTGGGTTGAGAATCGCTCATTTTACACCCTGAGCAAGCAAGACACAAAAGGCTCACAGCCATCTTGTAGAGGCATTTGGTCTGCAGAATTTTGAAGTTGTCATCTTATCCTGCCACCTTCATTAACAAGACAAATATTAGAAATTGTTCGATCACATAAAAAAAAGCCTTTCTACTAGAAACAAACTAGAGATTTCCTCTCCCCTCTTGCTTGGACATTACGTGTGTCCTCATAAGCTTTCCCTGAATTGAGTTGTTCCCCAATAAAACTAAGAAAAATTTTAAGTTTACTTTGAGACTTTTGAAGAGGATTACTGAAAGAGGGATGCCTGAGAAATTACTCATTACAATTTGAACTTGACCTGGGGAAGTTATGTCTACAGGAGGAACTTCAGTGTCCCCCAGGGGGCGCCATAACCCCTTTACAAGTCTACCAGCCCTGTGTTCTGTGTGGTTAGGCTGGTCTGCAGCCCAGTTCCATTATCAGAGGGTTGTTGGCAAAGAACAATTCTGGAGTGTGAGCCCCTGGGGATCAATGGGTCAGCTTCTGTGGCACTTTGGCAGCACTGAAGTCTCATAATGTACCCTTTTCCCAGCAGAGCTTGATTATCATAGGCCATGAGTGATCCCAAGGTGAACCCAGACGATCCTGTGTACAGGTGTTGAGTCTCAAATTAGCTTAATTTCCTAAAGTAACAAGAATTCCTTTGAAAAGACTCCTGAATGCTTCTGTTTGACATGTGATGTTTAAATTCATTTCACACACACACAAAAAAAAAACAAAAACCAGAATTCCATTTCCCTAATTCCTCATGGCTGACCAATAACTTGAGATATTTCAAGCCTAACTGCTGAAGCAATGTTATGGGTAGTACAAAGTTTTCTCCTCACCTTGTCAAGAACAGATATTGGACAAAGTCACTTTTTCTGTATCCTTCCAATTGCTATGGATTTTTTTTTTTTTTTTTTTTTTTTTTGTAAATTTCAAAGGCAGACCCAGCAATGCTACTTGGGTATATATCTAAAATAAGTATTCAAACAGCCTTGTTTTGTACATTGTCTACAAAAATACATATTCAAGAATATACATAGAAGCTGTGTTCATAGTAAGCAGAAACTGAGAGACAACTCATCAACAGGAGATCAGATAAACCATGGTAGATCTATACAACTGGATACCACCTACCAATAAAAAGGGATACTACAATATGGGTAAATATCAAATGCATTATGATATGCAAAAGACATCAGACAAAATTAAAAAGAGAGCCATCTATATTTATGTATGTCAAGAACAACTGAAACAAATCTGTGTCTTAAAATAAGAGTAGTGGTTACCTCTGGAAGAGGGTATTATTTGGGTAGGAACATGAGGGACTTATCTAGGGTAATTAAATTATTCTGTTTTTATCTAGAAGATAGTTATATGAGAATATACATTCTTAAAATTCATCAAGCTGTGCAATTCAAATGTGTGCATTTCACCATGGGTAAATAATTGTTCAATAAAAAAATACAGGGGAAAAACAAAAGCATGAATATAGTTAGAAGCCTCAGTGAAGCATTTGTTTTGTGTGCAGTAATACATGTGATTCCCAACGTTTATACTAAAAATTTTCCCACCTATGTCATACTTTATGAAATCATAATTTTTATGCTTTCCTCTGAATTACATAATTTAACTGAAGTTGGCGGGAACTCTTTCTTGTACAGAGCTGTTTGAACCACGGAGTAATCCATGAAAGTAAGTAAAATCCCTAGCATTAAGTTGTCTCACTTTAAAAACTAAGATTAGCTAAGGAGGCACTTCTTCCTTACCCTCAAAACTTTGCCAGGGATCTTTGAGCTAGGCCTCCTTTTATGAGGCCTACTGAACTCTATAATGACTGTTGGAGCAATAATTGCCCTGTGCCCCAAATCTCTTCCTTCTCAAATTCAGTCTTTGCCCATGTGAATAATTTGAGTCTTGTTTAGAAAACACATAGTCTCCACCTGACTGAATGCCCCTTTCAGCCTTTCAAAATGCAATAAAGCAATTTAGTGATCTAAAATTGTTTTCCCAAGCAAGCATTTAATTACTGCAGAATTACCCAGACCATGCATCTGAGCTGGCACTTGCTAACAGCAAGAATAATTTGAAAATGAAGAACCTATTTAGAGAATCATATTCCTGTTGTATATAACAGCACGGTGGGCTTTTTGACTACTTCTCACATTTTGATCACAGTAAAAGAAATTAGAATTTCAAAGGAAGTTATTGCACCATTGCTTATGGGTTTTTGTTTCTCAACAAGCTAAGAAGAACTTGATGAAAGCTTGATTTATTATTGCATGTCAGAGTTCAAGGCCACTAGCTGAGCTCAGCAGAGGCAAACCCATCAAGAAGCCGGTCAGGGTAAATGACAATGTTCCAGTAATCTTTCATATTTTATCAACATGTGAATGCATTAAGCACATTAAGTAGCAACTACAAAACCTGAAAAGCTTTTAATTCACATGTTTACAGGCCATTTAAATTAAAGAATAAAATTGTAAAGCAATGGCTTTTTTTATTAGTTGTTCAAAACATTACAAAGCTCTTGACATATCATATTTCATACATTTGATTCAAGTGGGTTATGAACTCCCATTTTTACCCTGTATACAGATTGCAGAATCACATCAGTTACACATCCACGTTTGTTTTTTTTAACTAGGGATTGAACCCAGGGGCACTTAACCACTGAGCCACATCCCCAGCCCTTTTTATTTTTTATTTTAAGATAGGGCCTCACTAAGTTACTGAAGCTGGCCTCGAAAGTGAAATTCTCCTGCCTCAGCCCCTGAGCCTCTGGGATTACAGACATACACCACCAAGCCCACCTGCACTGGCTTTTTAAGGAGGAGTTAAACCAGAAAATCAAGATCTACTAGTACTACTAGGACCTGGGATGCATCTACACTGGTGGCTTGAGTACTGTTGAGATGGGATACTTCAAGAGTAAACCCTGAAACTTGGATTTGTGTGTAAGCAATTAATCAAGGAAGAGCTCCCAGGAAAAACTTGTAAGGGTAAGAGAACAGGACAGGAAAGAGGAGGGAGCCAAATGAGGTTATGATCTCAGGCTTTGGGATCCCAAGGGAAGCTCAGGAGTGTAAATCCCACCGCAAAACATGAGAACCCAAGTCAGTCATTGGCTAATGGACCTGGTGTGGAGGTAAGAGAAAAAAAATCTTCTATAACTTTGGGCACTCTCCAAAAACCTGAGAGTGGACTCCAAGAACAGGCCTCTAAAGACAGTTGAAGGTATTTATGTATGGTAAATGTTTAACTAGGTGGGGGATAGGGGGAAAGAACCTTGATTTGTTCCATGGTATACAATGCTCCCACCTAGGCCTATGTCAAACTACTGACTTGGTATCACTGAACATGAGGTAGTTGGAAAGAAATGCATGGTAATACCCCCATCATATAGTATTTCTACTGTTCAAATACAATAGACATAAATAATGTTACAAACATAGATACTAGTAGTATGTAGCAAAATAATTAGGGAATAAGGAGTTTGGGGAATTTTAAATCTTTTGTGTAATTTATTTTAAGTTCATAATGTCAATTCTCATTATTCACAGTAGTTATCTTCTAAAAAGTTGCTGCAAACACTGAATTAACAAATATTGAATCAATGCTTCTAGGAGAAATACAAAGTTAGGTTCCTGTGAGCCTGTGATAAAAACATTTTTGTTAACCAATCAATACAAAAACTAGTTTTATATGTATTTCTATTTAAAGACACCTTGTCAGATATATATTTCTGACTCATTAACATTGAACTCCTAGCCAATAGCACTGTAACTCATGTGTGAATGAAGCTTATCTAACACCTGTACTTTCTCCATAAAGCACATCATGGCCTTTTTGTTCTTCAGAACACTAGACAGCACTTCAGCACTCTGCTTAGGGGCCATTTTAGACAGCAATATCACCCCCACACACACACAAAAAAACCACACAGAAAAGTGAAAAACATGGCACTAAATATGCCATTCAAGGACATTCATTTATAGTATGAGAGCTGAAACAAGGAGGCCTTATTCAGCCTCAGCCAGGAACATGACATGGGACAACTCAAACTTTTCACATCTCTGCACATGCCTATGTTCGCAAATGACCACAAGTATTGACTTAGGGGTTACAGATAAATTTTATTGAATAAGCAAATTCATAAATATGGAATCCATGAATAATAAGAATAGACCATAGAACTTTATTTTTAATAATGGCTATGTTTAACAACTTGCTTTTCAGAATTCCTGAAAATTTAACAATCAGTTCTTGTGAGTGCACATGAGCCAGCTCCATCGAGCATGGCAATGACTGGACTAGACTATCTTGACCATCATCTGCACTGCCTTATAAACTCTATCAAGGCAGAAATCGGGTCTTGTTCATTTCACTATTCCAGTACTTAGCCTAATGCCTGGTTGATGACAGGTAATCAGCAACTATTAATGGATTGGTGAATAAATATGGTTTTTATTATTATAACAAAATAATAAACTCACATTGATAACGAATTTTATACTTTCCTATTTCAAGGTTGCTTTGTTCCCATCTAGAGGTTGTTTTTACAAAGTTCTGTTGCCAGCATCTATAGTCTCATCTGTAAAGACAAGAAAACAAGGCACTGAGCTTAATAACTCCCCAAAGATGGCAGACTCAACTAGGAAGAGAGCTAAAACTCAAACAAAATTCTCATATTTTAAATCCCATGTGCTAGGGATTAGTTATGTCCCTCCAACTACTGAGAACATCAGTAGCAAACACATCCATGCTGTGCATGTACAGGGTACTCACATATGTTTCAAAGGTTCCAACTGAACAAGTCACTAGACTACCCAACAAACAACAACAACAACAAAAAAAACACCTCCAGTTGTAACAACTTTTCAGTCACTCATGATAATGATCTGGATTTTAAAGACTTCAAATAACTGGTATACAAATCTCCTAACCATAATTGTCTCTGTAGCACTAGTTTTTAATGAAATGTTTCTAAAATATATTAAGTTCAGGAGACTGCTGAGGTATATCCTGAGACCTTTGCAAATTTCTAGATTCTTAAATGACAAAAGTGTTTTGCAAGCCCCTGGCTATCTCCTAAATCATATTTCCTTTAAGAGCAACTTATTTCCTGTGCATGTCCACACACCACAACTTATCTGCTTTTCAACTTTTTACCAGTTTTCTCTTTCACTTACAGCCATGTCTAACAAAACTTTAACTGCTTTGTTCTTTATGTGAGTAGAGAACACAAGAGTCACATTGAGGTTCAAAGGCTAAGTGGCCAGCTTAACTTAGTGGTTAAATGATACAATTATGTAACAGCCTCATAAAGTCTAAAATCCAAATCACACAAAAAAGAAGAAATCTGGCATTGCAAATGTCCTACTCAACTAAATTGTTGTATTAAAAAACTGACCTTATCCTTAGAGATTCCAGATCTTAAGTGACTAAAATAGTGCCTGGTTCATAATAAGTAATCAGCAAATATCTCAGTAACTAACCAGAGACTAGATTCCCTTGTTCAGCAGAACAAGAAAAAGGGCACAATCAATGAATGAAAGATCTTCTTTGGCTTTTAAAATGGTTCATGGGCCACCTCTCAGCCCAGCTACATTCAGAAGTTTGGTAATTATTTGCAAAGTAGCTAAGCACAGCTGGTCCTCAATAGCCTTAGAATATATTGGTGTGTAGTTCGCAGCTTTATCGCCTTTGTACAGCGGTCTTTTGTATACTGGCAAGAATTGAGACTCAATTCATCCATGGGGTATAATCAGAAGGAAGACTTAAGAAGGTTCCCTGGAACTCCACTAGGAAATGTCAAAAGCCTTCCCTTAACTGGTCAACCCTTTGACCCATCAATATCATATTTAGAAATTTCACTTTGGGAAAATAATAAAGGTTTAATATATATAAAGAGCTCCACAGATATTTAGCAAAAATATAAAGAATATTTTAACTTGACAAATGATAACAAAATATTTCAGAGAAAGGAATAAAAGTTAACCAGTAATTATAGGAAAGAAATGCAATAATAGGATATTATTTTCACCCATCAATTAACCTGGAAGAATTAAAAGCATTAGTATTACCCACTGTTTTCAGGGCTATGGAAGAATGTAATTCAGCACTCCAGATTTTGAGGATCCATTGAGTGTATCTTTTGAAATTGTATATACCTATGTTCTCTAACCCAGGTTACAACTCCAGGCATCTACCATATAAAAATACCTACACATGTACAAAAATGTATAGATGCAAAATGTACTTATTTCAGTTGTCATTTACTTCTTAAAGTTGCAAACTGAAAGTTCATTATCAGGGGAGTCTTTACATAAATTATGTCACATTGATAAGATGGAACAACATGCGCCCATTTAAAAGAAAACAGTGCCAGGCCTGGTGGTACATTCCTATAATTCCAGTTACCCAGGAGACTGAGGCAAGAAGATTACAAGTTCAAGGACAGCATGACAATTTAGCAAGAACCTGTCTCAAAATTTTTAAAAAATAACTTTTTTTGGTACTGGGGATTGAACCCAGGGGTGCTCTATCACTGAGCTACATCCCCAGCCATTTTTTAAATTTTATTTCGAGACAGGGTCTCTGTAGGTTGTCGAGGGTCTCTCTAAATCGCTGAGGCTGGCTCAAACTCATGATCCTCCTGCTCAGCCTCCCAAGTTGCTGGGGTTACAGGCATATGCCACCGCCTCTGGCTTCAATTTTTTTTTTTTTTTAATTAAAGGGTTGGGGATGTAGCCCAGTGGTAGAGGTACTGCAAAAAAATAAAATAGAGAAAGAAAGCAGTGTGTAGGAATATTAGTATGAAACAATCACCATGACATATTTTGCAAGTTGCTTTTTCCATTTAAAATAACAGTGTAATATCTCATTTAAGGAAAATTGTGAGCATATGCACATATACTTGAATATGCATATATAGGAAAAGGTATAGAGGGACACAATGAACTATTTGCAGTTGTTCCTTTTGGGAAGGTGAGTAGATAGGCACTTATATATCTTATTGTGTATCCTGCAACAAAATCATAACTTTGTAAGTGTAAATGTATGTATGGTTTAAATGACTTTTGTAAAACAACAAAAATATGAAAATTTTTAAGAAATCATTATTTAGCAAGGTCTAGCAAAAGGGAAGTTTAAAAAAATTAAGACTGTGTGTGTGTGTGTGTGTGTGTGTCTGAAGGTTCAAAGACCATTTGCTGACTATCCACCCAAAAGTTAAAAATTGGCCACTGGAAGGATGCACTCAGGAATCACAGGAAATTCTGTTGACTGCTGGGCTTGACTTAATCTAATCAGAGCTTGCCTAGAAAATAAAAAAAAAAAAGTTTCTTTCCACTTCTCTCTTTGCTTAAAGATTTCTAAAAATTCTTTCCACCCCTCCCATAAAGAGGTGTAGAACCTATTTCCACTCCCCTTGAATTTATTGATCCTCTGACTTGCTTTGTTTTTTGCTGTTGTTGTTGTTGGTACTAGAGATTGCACCCAGGGACGCTTAACCACTGAGCCACATCCCCAGCCCTTTTTGGTATTTTATTTAGAGAAGGGTCTTGACAAGTTGCTCAGGGCCTCACTAAGTGGCTGAGGCTGGCTTTGAACATGTGATCCTCCTGCCTCAGTTCCCTAAGGTGCTGGGATTACAAGAGTATACCACCACACTCAACTTGTTTGTTTTTTGCAGTACTGGGGATTGAACCCAATGGTGCTCTACCACTGAGCTATATCCTCAACCTTTTTTACTTATTTATTTTTACTCTTCTTTTTTTTCTTTTTTGTAGTACTTGGGGTTGAATCCAGAGGGCATTCTACCATTAAGCTACATTTCCAGCCCTTTTTATTATTTTTTTTATTTTAAGACAAGGTCTCACTTCCCTGAGGCTGACCTCAAATTTGTAAATCCTCCTGCTGCACCCTCCTGAGTAGCTGAAATCGTAGGCATGACTACCTTGCCAGGCTTGTGGACTTGCTTTGACCAGTTGAACATGCCATTGTGCTTTTTCTGAGCTAACCCTCTGAGCATCAAGCCTTTGGAAAGCTTGGAAGCTTCCACTATCTGATCATAAGAAGCCTAACTATACTGAGGCCACCATGAGAAGACCCAAATAGTCACATGATGATACCACATAGCATAGAACTGAGGCCCCAGTTAAACCATTTCAACTAGTTTCCAGCTATTCAAGCCACCTAGCCAAGGGCCTGGAGATTGTGGACCGGAGACAAGCCAATCTCTCCAAATCCCTAATCTGCAAAAACATGAGCAAGTAAAATAGTTACCAATTTAACCCACTAAGTTTGGGGAGAATTTGTTCTACAGCAACAGGTAAACAAAACTTTATGCTGTTTTTTTTTTTTTCTCCTCCATATCTCAACTCTGGAGATGTTATAGAGATTTGTATTCTGATAGCTGACCGTGGAAACAAACTAACACTGTCACCCAAAAGATACATGATGCCAAATACTCGGAACTTTCTAGAAAGATAGTTGTCTAACTAAATATTGTAAGAAAGCCAATAGTGCATGGGTGTTTTTTGAGCTAAAATAATCAGGTCACTATGGAAAACCAAGTTGCCAGTCTCTGATATCACAAAGGACTGCACTTCTCTAGAGCCTATTCTATGGAAGTTCATCCAGAGGGTGGACCTTCCACAAGTTGGATTCACCCTGGCTCTTCCACCTGGTCTCTGTACATGCTGGTCTGGTTCCTAACAAGCATGGTGAGGTGCGTCTGGGAGTCATTGAGAGTGTGAGGGAATTAGCAAGTAAGGAGGGTTATGGGTGTGGGCGTGAGCAAAGCCACAGATGTAGTCTTCAGGGATCATCTGGGTGGGTCCCAGGACCAAGCCTCCAACAGAATTTGAACCCAAAGAAATTTGCCTGTTGGACTCCTCACGGTAAGAAATAGGTAGTCCCTGACAAAATTGGCCTGAGGTTTCTCCAAACAAAGTTTTTCTGGCACACTTAGACAGGAAGTTTCTTGGTTGCCCTAAACACTGAAGTTGTCCATTTCTAAGAGTCAAAGCTTCTGACATGCATGTCTCAAAAATTCACCATGGTCCAGAAACTAGAAAACACTGTATCCATCCAGATGAATGTGCACAGATGTTTCTGACTTCACTCTCAAATGAAAATAATTGAATTGCTCTCTCCCATTTTGGAATATTTTGTCAAATAGTTTACTGGGACCTTTCCTAATTATTCTTGGGATATTTCAAAACTTCAGCTGTGTAGCTGAAGTTTTGAAATATCCCAAGAATAATTTTTAGTCATGTTTAAACATATGTAAACAGATCTATTCTAGATCTAGAGTCTTGCTACTCTGTATCAGCAGCATCAGATTTTTAGAAAGGCAGAATCTCAGACCCCACCCAGACCTACTACATTCAGAACTGCTTTTCAACAAGATCCTCAAAGGATTTGTGTACACACAAATACTTGAAGTGCCAGTTTGTGGCTGCTTCTCCAGGAACATCCAGTTTCTCCTGTTTCACCCTCAAAATTTCTTAAGGACAGAATCAATCTTCAGCAAACATGAAAGTGGCATTGAAGGGGGGGGTGTAGTTGCCCCAAATAGATGAACAAAGTTTCATACAGTAAGAACTTAATTAGATGTAGGTAGGAATTTGCCTAGATGGATGCTATTATGGGTCAAATTGTGTCCCTAAAAGATATGTTGAATTCCTAACTCCAGTACCTCAGAATGTAACCTGATGTAGAAAGCATTATTGAAAATCAGTTAAAATGAGGCTATACTGAAATAAGGTGGATGCTTAATATACAATATGATTGGTTTCCTTATAAGAAGAGGGAGACACATAGGAAGAAGACAGTTATGTGATGATGGAGGCAGATACTGGAGTAATGGAACCAGTGATGCAAGCCAAAGAATGTCATGGATGGTCAGGAAACTACCAGAAGCTAGAAGAGGCCAGGAAACCTCTACAGGTTTCACAGGGAGCAGGGTCCTGCCAACACCTTCATTTTGAACTTCTAGCCTCCAAAACTGAGATAATAAACCTGTATTTAATCCACCCAGTTTATGATACTTTTTTTACAGCAGCTCTAGAACACTAATATAGAAAGAGACTTAAAAGAGGGCTGGGATTGTGGGTCAGTGGTATTGTACTCATCTGGCATGTGTGAGGCACTGGGTTCAATCCTCAGCACCACATAAAAATAAATAAATAAATAAATAAATAAATAAATAAATAAATAAAGGTATTAAAAGTGGGGGACTTAAGGGCTCACAATATCTGAGTCTCAATTCCTTTCTTAACCCCAAGAAGAGATACAGGTCTCTGGAAAAGGGGTACCTCCCTGATAATTCAGGGCCAAAGCCTCTCTGAGCACTATTGTTATCTCTGATTATAGCACTAGAAAAGTTGTTTGTGTGATATTTAGTATATACTTCAAAAGACCTGAAAGGGGATTTTTGAATGTTCTCACTACAAAGAAATGATAAATATTGAAGATGATTAATTGCCTTAAAATGATGATCACATAACATATACATCTATGAAAACATCACTTTGTAACCCATAAATATGTACAACTCTTCCATATAAATATAAAATAAAGACCAAAAAAATGAACAAAAAATAAACAGAAGTCAAATGTTTTAAAGTGTCTTATATGCCCATACCCCATACTGTGATAATGGGAATGGGTTGCACTCCACATATGTATAATATGTCAAAATATACCCTACTGTCATGTATATCTAAAAATGTTTAAAAAGCAAAAAAATATGAATGCCCTTCAGAACCTAACCCCCTCTTCAGTAACCCAGCAATCAAGCTGGTTGGATAACTGAGGAAGACCCTATAGAAAAGAGTCCTCATTTGGTCTCTTTTTTAGCCCTATTCCTCTTGCAATAGCAAGGAATCTAAACTGGTTTTGGCTTGTCCCACTGAATGCCACATGGAACCTTCTGTTGTTCTTCAGGTTCCCTGAATCTCGGGCTGAAAGAGGAAATCCTGCCCAGCACCCTTTCTCAAGATACCAAATGTATGTTATTTATTTTCTCTCATCCCTCCCTGTGGTTTACCAAGCATTTCGAAAGATCTTAGAGCCAAAAAGAACCTCGGTAAACATCTGGTCCAACTGTCTTACACATGATGAAATGGAGGTCAAGAAAGGTCAAATGCTGGGCAGCGAAGCCAACAGAGAGAGTAAGAGAAGCCCCAGGCCATCTAACTCCCAGCTCTGCTAACTTCATGGCCACAGTAACTATACTGCTCCTTGACCTTTTTTTTTTTTTTTTTTTTTTTTTTTTTTTTAATCAAGGCAAGGTTGTGAGGAGACCACAAGTTAAACACAACCTTGGAATTTGAACAAACCTCAGTTTGAGTTCTAAATCTTCCACCTACGTGATCAGTGACCCTGAGCGATTTAACTTGGTTTGCTCATCCCATACAGCAGGGATAACATCGCCTTCTTCAAACACTGCTGTAATGATTGATGAGGTAACACATGGGAAGCTTAGTGTCAGTTGGTGTGATTTCGGCTCACTATGTCTTTACCTCTCCCACCCTGGCCCTTAGCATCTTTGTTTTTGACATCCTCAGCATTGACTTCAGTGTTAAGCAAGTAGCAATGGCTGGAGCCATTTTGGGTGTCTCCTCTAGGCTCAGGAACCCCAAGTAAAATAGAAACTATTTTTGTTGCTTTCTCCTGAGAGTGAGGAAACTTCCCCAGAAAGCTTGCAGCAAATTTTCCTTGATCTCATCTTTCAGAGTTGTCTGTGCCACTTTAAGGAGAATGACCTTAAGCCATTTGAGCTCTCTGAAGATGTGGATAGGATCAGCTTCTCCCAGGAAACATGGCTGAAAAATACATGGTTCTGGAGCTATTGGCCAAATTATATTGTTATATTGTGTACATGTATGAATATGTAACAGCAATCCCATCATTATATACAACTATAACATGCCAATTAAAAATGGAAAAAATGCATGGTTCTGCTAGAAAAGAAGACAGAATGGATGCTGGGTGGGCAAGAAACAATGACAATTACAATAAATGTCCTCGATTGTGAGTGAGGAGGACACTTCTGAAGTGTCTTGAAGTGTCTCAGTGAACCTTAGATTTCAAAATTGTAATAGTAGCAACTGAGGGATTCTCCTGTCTCCCCATGCTGTTCACCAAAGGGAGTTTCCTGACATTCCCGCTGCAGCATCTCTGCTCCACCCCTCTGGGAAATATGTCAGCTCTTAGCTATTCATCCTCAGTGACTCACCAATTATGTAGGCTGCCCACCCCTAGTTATACTGGAAGTGAATATCTGAGGATAAAGCCATCCATGTGAATAGTGCTTTCAAGATATATCTACGAGGATATATCCTTTGTTAGCTTCTACATGGAAGAAAAATGAAGATCAGGTAGAGGTGAAATGACTTACCCAAAGTCCTCAGCTACTAAATGGCAGTGCTGTATCTAGAATGAGACCCCCAATACAATTTGCTTTCTGCTACTCTGCATTGCCACAAGGAATCCTAGGCAGGAACTTGGAAAAATGGCAGTTGTAACTAAAAATAATGTAATCGGTACTAACTGAATCATGGGAGTTCCACAGCCTGAACTCCAGGACACCCATTCTTGCAAGATCAATCCATTTTTCAGTCCAAGTCTTCCTAGAAGAACAGATGAAACATTCCTTAGTTCAAAGTAAAACTTCTCATGGATTTAGAAAACATTTATATAGTACTTACCATGTGGCAGGCATTATGCAATGTGCTTTACAAAGACTAATTCACTTAATTCCACTTAGCCCTATCTGCTTAGAGAAGTCCCAATGTCCTGAGGTCATGCACGTTTCACAAAAGCCGTGTGTGATTTATTCCATTGGCAATCCACCAAAGGATGAGATCCCAAAACAGTCCAGAATTCAGGAACAGACCAAATTTTCAGACACAAATCTGTTCCAGAGCTGGCCATCCTTTTATTAGAAAAAACCTATGCCCAAATTACCCAGTCAGGGCAAGCATATGTAAACAAATCACATTGAACTCTGCAATTGCTTGAGGAGAATTCTGGATTGTCCTAAACTTATTATAGAACATAATTCTTTTGTAACCCCTTTTTCTATTTTGGAAGATTATAATCTTCCTTAAAAGGCATGGGAGCTTTCTGCTTCAAGTTTAGGAGGGCCAAAGGGCATTGGTTGGTGCTGCTTTTGTGTCGACGTTCTTAATCTTCCTGTTGGTATTTTAAAATAATGGGTCAGCCATGCAAATTATAAACTATACCATGTAAAAAACCCTGTGAAGTGCTGCCATTTGCAAGAAGATGGGCTTTCTGACAGCCGAGAAGTCATAATACATCTCCTTGCTTTTCATGTGACAGTAATTAATATCTAAGCTCTGAAGTGTTTATTCCCACAGCCGAGAAGACGACATTTATAACAGGTTCCAGCCGTGAACCATTTCTGTTTGCAATATACAATCCCTATGTTCATTGTGGAAGGGTAAAGCCTAAGTGTAAAAACAAAAACTAAGATGTTTTCTTCCATTTAATAGTTTGGGATAATGCTTTAAGGATAGTATGGTCAATGGATTCAATACAAGTCACACTTTTACAGACTTGATCAACAAAGTACCAATGTGTCTCTTTTTTCCCCTTAGCCTTAGTTTTCTCTATTTGTCTAACTTAAAATTTGCTAGACATATAACAATCCAATAAAAATACTGTTCCTCACACTTCAGAGAACTAGAGAAAATTCTGTTGGATTCTAAGAAATTTTGCTTATTTGAAAATATGATACAGTTGGCTAGAAAGAAACAGTCTCTGATTAAGCATGCTATCACAGATAGGCACTTCTCTATAAAATGTCAAATGAAGAAACCTGGAACTTTTTCTCCTTCCAATTCTATGCCAGTGCTTCTAGGACATTAGCATGCATAAGTCTTTAGCATCTTGCTAAAACACAAATCTCTACCCAGTTCCAGAGAATCTGATTCAGTAGGTCTGGGGTCTGCAGGCCAAAGTTCTACTGCTCTAACAATCCCCAGTTGCTGCTACTGCTGGTCTGGAACTAACCAGGGGAATAGTACTGGTACATACCAGTCACCTAATCGGTGAAGGCTGAAATTTCACCTTTGGAGTTGTTGTCCCAGGGTAAAGAAATGTGCAAATAAGAATACTAATCCATGTTATCAACTAAAAATGTCTTAGGAATTTAGGTTTTAGTTCAGTCAGTTCAACAAACTTATTTTGCTGCTTGTACTGTGCCAGCTGAAGACACCATTAAGAACCATCTGACTTATACATAGATCACAAGGCCATGATACTACAGCTACCAAAAACGAAGGACCAAGTTCTTTGAGAATATTACATTCAGAGAGTATCAAAATGGAGGCAAGAATCCAGGAAATGGTCAAAGAAAGCTCACAGAGAAGGTTTGCAAGATACTCTGCAGTTTGCCATAGAGGTTTTATATATGCTCATTTACTATGTAGAATATTCTTAAAGTATTATAGATATGACTTTACCCCAAGTAATTTTAGAAGCAATCCCATACAATACGTAGTGTTATTATTCTCTTTTACAGAGGAGAAAAACTGGAGCACAGAAAGGGTAAGTAACATGTCCCAGTTCACACAACTAGAGGCTCTGCCAGAATTCAAGTCCAGGCCTCTTAGAGTTTTAGCAGAAAGGGGTAGACCACAGGACTAGAACTTTGGTGCTGGCGGTGAGGGACAGATAAGATTAGAAAAGGGTATTGATTATCTACTTAAAAAAGTTTTACTTGTAAGCAAAGGTGAATTAATGAACATTTCTATTTTATTTCATTTTTAGAGAGGAAAAATCAGTAATCTGTTTTAGAATGAAAACTCTGATAATATTTAGGATGGTTTAGAGAGAGACAGAAAAGAAAGTCAAGTAAATCGGTTATGGCTGCCAGGATTCACCTGGGAACTAGAGCCAGAAGTATCTGATAGGCCCCAGATAAGTATTGAATCACAGAAAGGTGAAGAAAGGGTCCAGAATTGAGACTCCGCTCAGGGGAACCCACTGCTGGAGAGGAAGCATAAGTTGGGGACTTCAAATAGACCTTAGAGAAACTAGAAATCCTTACATTTGTGTGGTACTTTATAATGTGCCATAGAGTTTTCATATCTCATTTTGTCTTTAGATAAAGCCTGTGAGGTAGATATTACCTGCTCCATTTTGTAGATGAAGGCTCATAGGGTGAAAAATTATTTTCCAAAGTCACAAACATCTAGAGTCAAGGAGTAAAGTTCAGAGCTGACATTATACTTCCCTGAAACAAAATTAAGACATGTTTCACAATTTGACTGAAACAGCACTAATAGTGGTTCCCTATGGCAGCAGGTCACATAAAGTCCTGGAAGCTGTTAGTAAAAAGGGGCTCCCAGAATCAAATAAGATCAGGTTAAATTGGGTTGTCACCTGGAGAACAGTTAAAAACCTGTAATATATATGTGCACAGCAGAGCTTATAAAAATAGGGACTATCATATACATCATTTACAAAATATAGGCACATGGGAGCTTTGGGCTTTTGTTTTGGCAAAATAAATATTAACCATGGGGTACAGTGTGCGGAACACTTTCCTAAGAAAGCTATTCTTGATAGGGTCAATAGGGTCATCCCATGATTGCTTGATAGACCAAAAAATGAATCCATTCAGTGTTTTCAGCTTTTTCAAGATTCTCTGTGTGAGGTCTGACACTAGAACACAATAAAGGCTGATTTCCCCGACCCCACTCTCTCTCTCTCTGCTATTCCTCACTATCTGAACTTGTTACACAAACTTTCACTATCTGACCTCAGAAATAGATTTGGGGAAGTAAGAAATTGTATCTTCCTCTCAAATCAGATACATACTCTTTAATTTCCTTGGAAAGAAATATAAGGTAGCTGGGCATGATGGCACACGCCTGTAATCCCAGAGGCTTAGGAAGCTGAGGCAAAAGGAGGATCATGGGTTCAAAGCCATTTAAATAAAATATTAAAAAGGGCTGGGGGGGCGGGGATATGGCTCAAGTGGTAGCACACTCGCCTGGCATGCGCAGGGCACTGGGTTCAATCCTCAGCACCACATAAAAATAAAGATGTTGTGTCCACCTAAAAGTAAATATTTAAAAATTCTCTCCCTCCCTCTCTCTCTCCCTCCCTCTCCCTCTCCCTCCCTCTCTCTCTCCCTCCCTCTCTCTCTCCCTCCCTCTCTCTCTCCCTCCCTCTCTCTCTCCCTCCCTCTCTCTCTCCCTCCCTCTCTCTCTCCCTCCCTCCCTCTCTCCCTCCCTGTCTCTCTCCCTCCCTCCCCCCTCCTCTCTCTCTCCCTCTCTCTCCCTCTCTCTCCCTCTCTTTAAAAAAAAAAAAAAAAAGGCTGGGGAATATGGCTCAGGATTCAATCCCTGGTCCCCCCCCAAAAAAAAGAAAGAAAAATTCTCATAGAAATGTGTCCTATTACTAATTACACAATAGGGAATAGCAGTCAATTGCCTGATTGCAGTATTCCAATCCTTCTTTACTCATTAAACCAACAAACTACATTTTCCAGACTCCCTTGCCTGTTGGCCTCTGGCTAGGTTCTGCCACTGAGAGTGAATGACAAAAGATTGGAAAGTGGAAGAAAAGGAGAAGACACTTTTCTCTAATCCTGGTGATATCTCAGCAGACTTAGCAGACTTAGCAGATAGCCATCTATTTTTCCAGCAGAAGTAGTGATGGGCAATTGCTGGTAGCTGCCAGCACTGAGCGCTACAGTGATATTAGCAGATCTGACATCATAGGCAGCTACAGGCTACAATGGCCTTTGGTATTTTCAGGAGTGACAGGATTCCAAAAGCAGCAGCTGTGAACAGTTTCAGTGAAGACTATGCTCTTGGGCTCTGGAAATATCACCTTTTCCTTTTTTGCCCCCCGCCCCCAATCTTAATAATAGTTCCGCCAGTCCCTAGGGTAGCTTTCTATAGTGGTTACTTGCTGCATTTCCTCGCCTTTCCCTTTTTGTTTTTTGTGCCTTACCAAAACTCTTTTTTTCTTGGTACTCGGGACTGAACTCAGGGGCACTTGACCACTGAGCCACATCCCCAGTCCTATTTCATATTTTTTAAATTAGAGACAGGGTCTCACTGAGTTGCTTAGCACCTTGCTAAGTTGCTGAGGCTGACTTTGAACTCATGACCCTCCTGCCTTGGCCTCCTGAGCCGCTAGGATTACAAGCATGCACCATTGCGCCTGGCAACCAATACATTTTTTTTCTTTTTTGTAAACAATTTCTGGTGTTGAACCCTCTCCAGAATACCTGAAATGGATTCCATTTTTCTGCCTCTGACTGATCACTGATTAATACATTCTTACAAGTAGTTTTCCATAGTATTGAAATATTCCTCAGACTTTTCTATCAAAGCCCTTGTAAAGGTCTAGAAGGATGAATATGAGGTCTTTTATTCCCACACCTGGCATGATTGTTTAGCTCAAAGCAGTTTCCTAAAAGCAGGAAATATATTTTTCAATCTCCCATTTCATCTTAGAATTTTTATTTTCATAAAAAATATGCTTCATAAATGACTTGACATGAAAGATGCATCAAGTTGATTATGTGGTTTTGTGCACCCTGACTGATGCAAACATCGCAGTTTGTAAAGCAAGAAATCCAATTGCCATCTAATGCTAAGTGGAAGAAAAGGAGAAGACACCAAAGGACTAGCTCTTTTCCTTAGAGGGCAGACTCTGGGAAACAGTTTGGCAAAATGGAAAATATGTTGGCTTTGGAGCCAGACAAGCTGGGTTCCAATTCTAAGACACATTTATTAGCTGTGTGACTTGGCCAACTTCTTAACCTCTCTGAGCCTTGGTTTCACTGTTCATAAACTGAGGCTAGGAATCTGTATCCTACCAGTTGCTGTGAGGATTTTCCTTAATATGAAGTGTTTATGACCTAGATGATGCTTAATACATGGTAAAATACTTTTAGTTATCTGCTAATGGACATTATAGTCTTTCCTGGTTGGTTTCCAAGCTCCTCCTTTCTGTTGCTTTTAGGAATGAAAATGACATCAACGACCCATTTCTATACCCAAAAGAAGTCTGCACAAAAGTAAATATTTATTTCTCATAAGGAAGAATATAGGAGCCCTTGATCCTGTGACTGAATTTGAGTCAGCCTTAATCTTACCTGGTAGAGACATGTTTTATGAAGGGGATCAATACTGACACCTCTACAACTATTAATATTTGAGCTGATTCTCTTGCTGCTTTCTTAAATTCCAAAAATGCCAAATAATGTCAAAGAATACAAGGAACTCCCAGAAGCTGAAAGACAAGAAAGGATTCTTCCCTAGCGCTCTCAAAGGGAGCATGGCCCAGATGACAGCTTGATTTCAGACTTTTGGGTTTCAAGACAGTGGTAGAATAATTCTTGTTTTAAGCCACCTGATTCGTGGTTATTTGTTATAGAAGCTCTAGGAAACTCATACAGCACACACCAGTCATATAATCACAAAAGAAATATAAAATTGCAACTATCATGGCTAAAAGCTAAGGTGATATAACAAAAGCAAAGACCATGGGGATTTGACCTCCTCGGGAAGATCAGGGAATGATCTGAGGGGTGAACAAGGAAGCAGTGAGTGCTCTGGGCTGAGGGAGACTGAAAGAAGGTCAGGGACCCAAGGAGGAAACTTTCAACATGAACTTAATGTTTCAAGATGAGGTTAAGTAAACTCACCTAAGTCAGACCTTGTCCATCACATTAAGGATTTTTGACTATGAGATAAACAAAGAGGAAGGAATTCAAATATATTAAATTCAAGGTATAATTTTGTCACAGGTGATCTATACAGGTAATTAAGCAGTTGGTTGTAAAACCTTGTTTATGTATGATATATCAAAGTGCATCAAATGCATTTTACTGTCCTGTATAACTAATTAGAACAAATAAAAAATTTATAAGGTAAAAAAATAACCATTAAGAAGGCCATATGTACCAGGTGTGGTGGTATACGCCTGTAATCCCAGGAGCTCAGGAGGCTGAGGCAGGAGGATTGCGAGTTCAAAGCCAGCCTCGGCAATTTAGCGAGGCACTAAGCAACTCAGGGACACCTGTCTCTAAATAAAATACAAAAAAGGGCTGGGGATGTTGCTCAGTGGTTAAGCACTTCTGGGTTCAACCCCCACTACAAAAAAAAATGACATATGCACACAACTTTACTACTTTATTCACAATGTACACTCATTTACCAATCTCTCCATGAAGATCCAAGACTTTGTCTTTAAGCATGGGTTAGATGAATGTCTTTCCCTGGCCTCTTTCTTATCTATAAGTTATCTACAAATTTCCATTTCTTTTAAGAAAGAACTAAAATACACTTGCAAGCATTCTGAGTGCATAATCCTCCTTGAGTTTTATTTTCAGATCTTTTGCAGATATCTCGCTCATACCTAATTGAACAGCAATTTTCTTTACAGAAACTTGCCTTTATTGAGTCTTCCCAAAGCATTCAACCTAATTTTTGCAGGAAAAAAATAGCTCTTTGAATTATGAATGTGTTCATGTTTCATCAACTTACATAATACTTCATTAAATTATGTAATCTTTTTCAAAAACTGACACAAACAGGTTAGGGCTCTTAGTAAACATACAGCTTCACAGGTTGGAACAGAAATATGTGAACATCCTGAAGAGTAATCCACTAGCAGTGAACACTTAATGTGCCGTGGGCACAAATTGGTTATTTTTCAGAGGGACTAAATGGAAAGCACTAGTATATCCAGCAGGTTAAGTAGATGTCAGTTAAGATAATAAAGCCGAATCTGAGTTTTAAAAATGGATCTTATAGGGGAAAAAATGAATGGTTATGGGACAATTAGGGGGTTAACCTAGTAGTACATGTGAGGTATTGGTAGCTTGGATTACAAATGGTTATATATAAAGGCAATGGAAAAATAAGTCTAAATTTGGGATATATTTAGGTGTGTCAGTCCATTGGGGGTGCTGTAACAAGTTACCATAGACTGGGTAGCTTATAAAAACATTTATTCCTCATAGTTCTAGAGTTTGGGAAGTCTAAAACTAAGGCACCATCAGATTTGGTGTTGGGCAAGGTCCTTTTCTATCATATATGATACCTTCTCACAGAGTAGGGGAGGGGGTTAACAAGCTCCCTCAGGCCTCTCTTATAAAGATCTCAATCCCTATTCAAGAAAACTCTACCTTCATGATCTAATCACCTCCAAAGACCCTACCTTTTAAAAAATCATAGTGGAGATTAGTTCCAACATATACATTTTGGGTGGGGAATACAAACATTCAGATCACATAGCAAGAGGTAAAATTTGCAAACTGGTAGGTTGGATTTGATAAGAAGGTTCAAAGAAGACTCCAAAGTTTCTGGCTTACAAAACTGGGTAAATAATAATAATATTAGTGGGTTAGGTTACGTTGGAATTGGACCAAGTTTGACATGAGTTTGGGCTATGTTGAATTTGAATTACCTTTAACATCTCCTCTGAGCTTTAGACCCCTTTTAGATATCAGGGCTAAAGTTTAACATCAAAATATGATCAACTTTACCTTACAATACATTAACCATCATGGCAACTTTCAATCAGCAATAATTGTATTTTGATTAAAACATAATTAACTTCAATATTGCCACTGCACAAAAAACTGACATGGCAATTTGGCATTGCATATATACATTATAAAGCTTAACATTGCCAATATTTAACCATCTGATTGTCACCCATGGGATGTGTGTATTTCCAAACTTTCAAAAGAAAATCAGACTTGTTATGGTTTCTGTCTATTACTTATTAATTGTAATAACATTTATTGAATACTTCCTATATGCCAGACATTCTCTTAAGTGCTCACATGTATTTCATTCATTTGATCTTTCAAAAGATTCTTTAAGACAATACTGATATTATCGTGTTCGTTTTACAGATGGAAAAGCTGAGCCACAGACAGAGCTGGTACTCAAGCCAAGGTGATTTGTGTCCAAAGCCAGTGAGTTTCCATAACCAATACACCACACCACCCACTACAGAAGGAGACATCTACATCCACAAGGACCCCTGAAAACAGGGCACATTCCAGAAATCTCGAGTGGTTCTATTTGATCCACTGTTCATAGTTGTGGAATTTATCAGCCCCCAGATTCTTGTGTTTTAAAAATATTCTCTAAAGTAGCAGTGTGAATTGCCTCTTCAAATGTTTTTAAGGCTTTGTACTGCTGGCTCACATAATTTCCATGCTGGCACAGGAAAGCAAAGAAGCCAATAAGGAAACTATGAAAAAGAAAGCTTCTTTAAAGACATCTGAAATCATCTTTCAAAGTATGTTGAAGGGGGAAATGTTTGCAAAACAAGAATAACCATCTCCAAAACTTTCTGAGAGTTTTAGCAATATCAGGCATTTGACGTCTCAAAAAAACACTTTAATCTCTGAGATAGCAAAAATGTCATAGGAATCAGTGTATTCATAATGGAGAACTTGTTTTGCTATCGGGCAGCTAAAACATAATTCTTTCCTGGGAAATATTTTCTAGATTTCATCATCCCTGGTCATAAATTATGTATTTCTAAATTGTTGTTACTTAGCTGACAGTCAGTTGGACAATTATTTTTATAGAGGCATAACTTGACAGTGATTTAATATCACAAACTTCATTGTGCCTGCTTTGATTAAGTTTGTCATTTGAAAATAAAATGGTGTGAGGAACATGAATTTGTCTTGTACAGAAAAACTAGAACACAGCCCTGGGTAAGGCTCAAAATTCACTTTCTTTTATCTTATTGGTTTCAAAGAAATTGAAGTTGTTTTAATATCTATTCCTTCTTTTTCGGTTTTTCTTTTCATCTATTCTCTCCTTCTTATGCCCAACTCCTCCTTCTCATGCAATTCTTTTGTTCCCTCCTGTCATTTTCCATCTCATATTCTTTATCCTTCTCAATTCCTATAGAAATTAAATCAAGAACATGTATCATGTTTTCAATTTTTGCCATGTGTATAAAACAAATTAGCAAACTACAGTCTACTGGTCAAACTTAGCCCTCTGCCTGTTTCTATAAATGATATATTGTTGGAATACAGCCAAAGTTATTTGTTTATGTATTATCTATGGCTACTGTTATGGTACAACAGCAGAGTCCAGTAGTAGCAACTGAGAACATACAGTTCTCAAAGCCAAGAATTACTATCTAGCCCTTTATAGAAAAAGTGTATTAACCAAAGTATGGATCTCAGAACTTAGCAGCCGTATTTTCAGCATCTAATCTGTTAGCGATGCTTTCAAGTGAATTTTTATTTGATTCAAACTGTCTTTCATTTCCAGGAGCTCTGATAGGGTTTTCATTTTTTCATTATTTCTTTTAACAAACTGATCTTTCATCTTATGTATTTGCTCTCTTAATTCATTCCTTAGATCTTCTTTTAGTTCATCAAACATTTTAATAACCAGTTTTTCATAGTCTTTCTCTGGAATTTCATTCACTTCCATATCTGGGATCCTTTGTTGGGGGATTATGAAATTTGGGGGAAATGTGTTAGCCTGTTTCCACATGTTTTCAGAGGTCTTGGACTTCTGCATCTATTGAGATGGATTTCCCTTTTTTTATGCACATGTCCTTCTGTGTGTAGTTAACTATTTTTTGTTCTGGGACTTCTTTCTGTTTTTGATGTAGATATCCAGGGATGGGACCTGAGTTCCCCATCTGGATATTCCTGCCTGGGGCCTAGTTTTTGGTTTGGGAATTTTCTCTCCCCTATTCTATGTGTTGAAGATTGTTGAGGCTCAGGTGGTGCTAGATCATGTGTGGGGTGAGAATCACTGTTACTTGACTATGTTGTGAGTATTGCTAGGCAGCAGGATCTCTCTGTGAACTTGAAGTGCCCTAATCACTTCCCAGCCCTTAGAGGAAGAGGGATCCAGGAATTTCACTAATGTTAGCAACAAATATAAATGTTTGGTGTCTACTTTGCCATCTATGACACTAATTGCTACCTGTATAGGAATGGTGGGGTCAGCATTTAACATCAGCCCCAACAATATAAAACCATAAACTAGACTAGGAATTAAACAACAGAGGTCTACTATGTTGTCCACTGAATTAATAATCATCAAAATGAATGGGTTAGGAATTATATAAACTATATGATTCTATCAGATATTGGGATTACAGTTTCTTAAGTGAAAATAGAGTAGGAAGGCAAGATAAATTTTTAAAATATTTTAAAAGTGAACAGAGGGCTGGGGATGTGGCTTAAGTGGTAGCACACTCGCCTGGCATGCATGCGGTCCGGGTTCGATCGTCAGCACCACATACAAACAAACAATGATGTTGTATCTGCTGAAAAACTAAAAAATAAATATTAAAATTCTCTCTCTCTTCTCTCTCTTCTCTCTCTCTTCTCTCTCTTCTCTCTCTTCAAAAAAAAAGTGAACAGAGGACAGGCAGTATATAAGTAACTGATGACAGGTATAAAGGAAGAGTAAAAAGATAACTAAAAGTAATAAAAACAAGGGGGCATGGGACTAATGGAGGAACTTTGGGAAAGGAGAGAGTGGGGAGGGTAGGAGACATAGGGGTAGGAAAGATGTTGGAATGAGATGGACATCATTACCCTACGTACATGTATGACTGCACACGTGGTGCTACTTTACAATGTATATTACCAGAGAAATGAAAAGCTGTGCTCCATTTGTGTACAATGAACCTAAAAGCAGTCTGCTGGCATGAAAAACAAATTAGAACAAATTAAAAAAGGGAAAGGAAAATTTGACTATTAATTGGGAAAGAGAATGAAGAAGGGACAAAAAGAGGGACAAAAACCAAGGCATAAACAAATGCACATGATTTTACCCCACCTAAGACAATCCAAACCTAAATAATGAATGGGTGGAGAAGAAACAAATTAAAATGAAAGTAAAATTATATGGAAAATTATATATACACATGTGTGTATATGTATATGTGTGTGTATGTATATGCATGTGTGTGTACATACACCTATCTATGTAGTGAGAACACACACACATGCACACAGTATCACAGGAAAGAAAAAATTTTAAGTAACAAATCAGGAAATGAAATTTGAAAAAACATTTTAAAATTGAAATAAAAAGAGTAAAATAATGGAGGGGGAAACAAGATAAAAATTTTTAATGACAAATAAAGGATTTTTTTCCACTGAGGTGATCAAAACTACTGGCATGGATGGATTTTCATTCTTTGTATTTATTTTTGGGCTCTGTAACCCTTGGATCAAGGGCTGGGAGTTTCTAGGTCCAACATCTTTGTGTTCCTCACCCAGCTGCCAGACATTGTGGCTAGGAGCCAAAGCTGGTTGTAGTAGCTCTCAGCTTCCCATTTCCCAGTAAAGGGTAGGAGAGACTGGGGAGTGCTGACAAACTGTGTACTCCTGTAATGGTTCTAAATTAGAAGTTCCTGTAATTGGGATTTAGTCTTGGCTGACCTTTGGAACTCTGTTGGTGAGTATTTAAGTTTGGATCCACATCCCCTGTTGCTGGGGACATGTTGATCTCTGCTGGACATCTGGGTCTCAGGTGCATCTTATAAATTCCACTTTTAGGGTGTAAGGTCTAAACTCCCACATATTTCATATTTGCTGCTATAGATGTGAATTATCCAGAATCGGCCCTGGAGTCCAGATGCTCCTGTCTGGCCATTATAGGCATCTTCCCAATGGCTCTTATGGGATGCTAGCAACAAAGGGAGCTCTGTCTCCTCGGTATACAGAGCCTGAATGGCCTAGGCACAAATTTCTTTGTGCTTATTTCAATCACACTTGTCTAGGCATATTCTGCAGCCCAAAATAGGTAACTGCTGGGTCAGCTGTCAACTTCCTTTATGAGTTCCTGATCTTATGCCTCTGCTTGCTGCCATGTAGTGCTTATAAATGGTTCCCATACAGGCAACCATGCTTCCCACCTAACTATCCACCGGTAAGCTAAGCAATTTTGGTTGCTTTTTACTCAACAATTTCTCCCACTGACTCTGGGTCTGTTAAAATCAGCTTCCCTCTCTAATCCACAGTTTCCTCCAAGCAATTTTTTTTTCCCTCTGGGCTTTCCTCTTTCTGCCTGTGCTCCTCCTTCCTTCAGCAACCAAGCTGGAGAATCTCTAATGCATTATTTCTTATATTGAAGTTTCTGAGTTTCCTTGTCTCTATGGTCCTTTGAATTTCAGTGAGTTCCCTTAGTTACCCACCTCACTCAGGAGCAGTGTTTCTGCTTTTTAAGTCTGGTGCTAAGAAACTGCTGGGGAGTGTAACCTTCCTCTAATCCTCCATCTTCTCTCTCCTGTGGTATTTATTTTTAACTGTCCACTCACCTTTGCACCCTCTTTCCAGATGGGAAGGCTCGTTTGTGAAAAAGAGGCATACAGCCAGCTTTAAATACCACCCCACCCTGCACCAGTGGGAATTCAGTGGCTGAGTCCACTTATGGAGCTCCTGGGCTCAGCACCAACGTGCATCCCAAAGCAAGCTGCCAAAGGCTGATGGTGGCCAGGGCTGCTTTCAGTTTATTCTTTGGCTGCTGTTTTCTCAAGATGTTCCCAGATTTCTGCTTTTTGGCTGAGACTTCTACCCTGCTTGTTATACCTTCAATTTATGAAGCATGGTCTTGTCATTCAAGCTGTTTGAGGACAATATAATTTCTCTTCACTCTGATCTGGCAAGATAATCCCCTCAGGAAAACATATGGTACTGAAAGCTTGCAGGGAGATCATGTGTGTGTTTATGATTCTTTTTTAACTTTTAAACAGAAAACTGGACATCAGACAATAAACACCCTCTGGAGTTATCACAAAATGGTGATTATCCATAGAGTTTCATCTTCAGTTCCTTCAGTGAAACTACCTATAAAGAACCCAATGGGCCCATTTCCTACATCCCTATTTGACTGAAGGCAAGAAAAGCATTAGGTGCAAATATTAATGTCACTTAGAAGAGCCCAGTCTTAGCTGGGCACGGTGGTACACACCTGTAATCCCAGCAACTCAGGAGGCTGAGGCAGGAGGATCTCAAGTTCAAAGCCAGCCTCAGCAAAAGCAAGGTGCTAAGCCACTCAATGAGACCCTGTCTCTAAATGAAATACCAAATAGGGCTGGGGATGTGATTCAGTGGTCAAGTGTCCGTGAGTTCAATCCCTAGTACAAAAAATAAAAAGGAGCCCAGTCTTTGCCCTGTGACCACTCATAACCTCCAACAGATAACGAAGTCCTGGCAAATTTGATTTGGAGGATAGAAATGAAATAATCCTAGATGGGAAGGAATATAAGAGAGGAGAGCCTCAGACATGCCTTCCTTGTGGGTGTCACAAGGAGACAGCTATACAATAAGGAGCCCTGCAGAAGGTAGTCCTCCATACCTAATGCAAAAGCAGAAATACTGAGTCCTTCTAGGCTTCCTAGGATCTTACCGTCCAAGCCCTGCACCTCACTTGAGATTTTATTAGAAATATACAATGTTAGTCCCCACTCCAGACAGGCTACATTTTAACAAGATCCCCAAGTGATTTATAACACACTCTAAAGTTGAAAAATTGAGAAGCATTGTCCTAGGATGTACCTAATAGTGGAAAAAAAAACTTGAGGACTTATTAGACTTCTTGTTGCCAGTTATTAAGTTGTTCCATTATAAATTTATTTTCTATCAGCACACAAACCTGCCCTTCTCTGCTTTTCTGTGTGATGCTGGTACTGGGTCTCCACAAAGCACCTGCATCCTTTTTGACTCTGCGAACCAGAATCCCTTTCCCTAGGGTTTGTGTTCAGGCCCACAACACTCTCCTCTGAGGTTAGCTGCAGTTAGGTAGTGCCTGTCCTTGGAAGTCTGAGTTTCAGCAAAAAGGGGTCCTCTAGGTCTCTAGTTATGTCATTTCAAGTATCTTCCATTGATCCCTCAATCTCGGGGACAGAATCTGCTCCCTCAAGTTGCTACTTCATGACACCTTAGGTTCCATTTTTGTCCTCTTGGTTACCTAGTTAACAACTTTATACCTAATTAACAATATCTTTATATACAAACCTCACTGTTCAAACAACTAAGAGGGTTTCTGTCCTTGACTAGACCCCAAGATAATACACTAAATTAGTACAAGGGCTGTTCCCATGGGGCAACCTGACAACCTTCTATTCCACCCTACTCACCACAAGGAAAGCCTAAAAAGAACAACACTCCACAGCCCCCAAGTAAAGGCCTTTCTCTCTGAAATGATGTGTCAACTGTCCTTAAGGCCCCAAGCTAAAATCATAGAGAAGAGGGCCATAAAAGACACTTCTGGATTACTGGCTCCTGTGTGGCCCAGAGCCCTCAGAACGCCTGCTAGTTTTCACTGTTGAATTTCTCCCCAGAGAAAATATGCCACCATCTAGTCCCACTAAGAGATAAGGGACCTGGCATTCAATGCAATAGGATTAGCTCTCCTCTTGTGTTGGAATGGGAGTGCTGGGGATCTTAAATCCACAGCAGCAGGCCTTTCAAACAAGAAGCTGAACAAGGGAGGCTTCACATCACACTGGAGTAGAGGTATGAGGGGGAGAAGAGAGGATGCTAGAACTCAAGTGCATAGAAACCCCTCTCCACATACATACATAGACACACAGACATAGGAGTAGAAAGACAGGACAGTTTTCAGCAGTGTGTCACCTCAGCATAAGGTCATATTTCCCTTCTGTGGTAGACACACACTGGAAGTGATGGATTCTGACTGCTCTCCTCTGCTCTTCAGAAGCAAGAAGTTGTCAGGACTAATTAATTAAAAGGAAAGTCAAACAACCAAAACAAAACAAAAAAGAACCAGAGTGTTTAAACTGCAAAACCCATTTGCAAAAAAAGAGGGTAGCAACAATAAGGGAAAAAATGAAGATTGACAATCAACACCAAATGGAACTAGAATTATGTAACTTGATGTAAACTGGCATAATGAAGAGAAATGAAATAAAACAAAGGACAGATTTTCAAGGAATTCAGAACCAAATTTAGAACACTTTATTTCCTTGTAAGTTCTGAAAACATTTAAAAGTGCTATTACTACAAGTCATTACTATACATTATTTGGATAAAGATGGAGAAGAGAAACTACATCATAATATTGACCTTAACTATGCATCAGAGATTCAGTACAGTGCTATACATCTGCCAAATAAACCTGTAGTTATTACCACCCCTGTCTTAGGAAGCAAAAGAAGCTCAGAGGTCTTCTCCTTACTGAAATTTGGGCTCATGGACAACTGGAATTGGGCTGTAGACTCCATAATCTTTCTACCACACCAGTGCATATGCCTTCCAACAATATACTTGTAGATTATGGAAGCCCCCTTTTTAACAGCCTACCCTCATTTATTGTTTCCTGAGCTTTGATTGAAACCAGTTCTGCTGGATTTAATTATATATTAATTATATAAGTGCTACTTTACATAACCCTACTCTGGTTCTACTATGGAATTTCCAGCCACTGAGGATCTACAGCTCTTTGCCCAACATAAAGGAAATTTCATTTATGATCCCCTTTGCCAAGTGTGCCCTCAAGCTTTATCTGTTCAATAGAGCTTATCACCTGATAAAATTCCATGCAACCTCAAGATGGAAACAACAAAGTAAATTGTGATCATTAGGTAGTGCACATCTCATCTTTAAAAGCCTCTCCATTTAAGATGATGCTAATAAAGACAACACCAAGTTGTCAGTTCTTATAAAGAATTGCATGTTTTATTAAAAGATTGGCAATTAACTTATCCTCTATAGCAGTGGCTCTCGCATTTGAGCAAGCATCAGAATCCCCTAGAGGGTTAAATCGCTAGGCACCATCCCCAGAGTTTCTGAGTCAGCAGGCCTGGGGTCCAGGCCAACTCAGTACTGGGAATTAAACCCAGGGATACTTTACCACTAAGCTACATTCCCAGCTTTCTTTATTTTGAGACAGGACCTTCCTAAATTGCCCAGGCTGGCCTCAAACTTGTGATCCTCTGGCCTCAGCCTCCCAAGTGGCTGGGACTACAGGTGTGCACCACAAAATGCTTTGCCAGTTTCAAACTAGCTTCTAGGTGATGCTGATGCTGCTGAATCTAGAACCATACTTGGAGACCAGCAGCATCAGCACCATCTTGGAACTAGTTAGAACTATAGACTATGAACTAACCATCCTCCCTCTCTTCCTTAGTAATGAAACTCTGATTTTTTCATTCAGAGTAAAAAATGCATCTAACTGAAAGACTATTTCTCAACCTCTCTTGCAAATTTGTATGGCCATATGGTTGAGTTCTGGCCTATGATCTATAAGCAAAAGTGTTGTGTAGGCATTCGAGAAAGGCTGCTTGAAGGCAGCAAAGTCCCCTTTTAGTATTCAGGGCCTTATGCAATTCCCTCCCCTTAAGTGAGAGCTGAAATTCTAATGCAAGAATCCAGCCACCATGTCCTGAGGCAGCTGTGGAGAGACTCACAAAAGTGAGTTTGGAAGGGGATCTTTTGAGGCCTGTGACAACTGCAGGTGTGAGCTCAGAAGCAGTTCCTTCCCCAGTTGAGCCTCGACATGACTGTGGCCCCAGCTGATGCCTTGGTTGCAGCCTGTGATAGCCTGAGGGACAGCTACACAACTAAGCAGCTCCTAATTATGACCCACAGAAACTATGACATCATATAAACATTTATTTCCAGCCCCAGGTTTTGGGCGGTTATTTATTACACAGCAATCCATAACTAATGCAAAGCCCCTTGACTCTCCTTATCTTCTTCATTGTGCTGGCCTGGTGCATGAGAATGAGAACTAGAACTACAGAAGCCATCCTCCACCATGAGGCTAGAGGCCACATGGTGAGGATGGATCCAGATGATACCAAAAAGGTAACATGGGGTGGCATACTTCCTGGTTTCCTTTATGTGAGGAAGAAATAGCTCCTTCTCTTAGTAAAATTTTAAAATGTTTATGAAGGCTGGGGATTTAGCATAGTGGCAGAGCACTTGCCTAGCATGTATGAGTCTGGGTTTGATCCCAAATACCCCCCACACACACACACACACACAAAAGTGTATGTATACCTGACTCCTCATTTCATGAAATCTATAAAATAACAATATTATAATTTTTAACAGATGCTTAGTTCTTACTATGTGCCAGGCCATAATTAAATATTTTGCAAATATTATCCTATAAAATTCTCATCACAATCTCATTGTTCTTCCCATTGTTCAGATGAGGAAGCTGAGGCACAGAGAAGTTAAGTGACTTGATGAAGCTCATGCAGCTAGTAAGTGGCATATCCAGGATTATAAACCCAATCAGTCTTGTAGAATCTGTGTTTTTAGCTATAAACCCTGTTGGGCTAACATTTACCAAGCACTTCCTTAGTGCCAGATATCATGCTAAATGCTTTACACATTTTATGAAGGAGGAAACCCTCTCTGAGCTTCAGTTAAGTACCTTTCTCAAAACCACAAGTCGAGAAGTGGCAAGTTGAGATTCAAATCCAGGTTTCTTTTGTTTCTAAGGCCAGTGCTCTTATGACTTGTGAAATGCTGCTTCTATTCTGGGCCTTATTTGTCTTTAAGCATTCCCAGTGTCCATGTCATTTAGCCCAGCATTCCCTAAAGATTCCTGTATGGATCACCTAGCAGGTCTTGGTAAATGTGGATTCTAACTTGAAAGGTCTAATTCTTGGAACCCCAAAAATCTGCATTTCTAGCATACATCCCCATGACCCTGATGCCAGGCTAGGGACCACACTTTGCATAGTAAGGGTACAGACAGCAAGAGATGGATATTTCCCTTAAAAAGGCTTGGCCTTAAGTGGCTATAAAACAAAAAGGAGCTAGAGGAGATATTCAATAGTTTCTTCTAGCTCTCTTAAGTTATTGGTGTTGTGTAGACTATGACTTTGCATCACTTCCCACACCTATTTACTTCTCTAACAAAGCAACAAAATAGTCAGAATGACTGCAAGCATAATCGAATATATCCAATTTGACACTAGGGAGAAGATGAATGTGTCCCTCAGCTTTATGAGAGATGAATCAGCAGGAAAGTGACTTGCTTAGGTTTCAGAGCTGAGGAACAGGGGCACCAGACTAGCTGCTTCTGGGGCTCTGGTTAAAATCAGAATCTGGTTCAGGAAGCCTGGGGTAGCACCATTGTGACAAGTTCTCCCCTGAAGTCCACATTGCTGGTCCAGGGGCTGTACTCTGAGGAGCACACTCCCAGAGTGTTTTGCTCATACTCCCACCCTCCTCTCCAACCGGGCTGCCACAGGATCAGAAATGCAGACCCTGAAACCAGAACAGACAGGAAGCCCACATAAGACAGGAAGGAATGAGCTGGGTGGCCCCAAATTTAGGGGACCACTACCACAAGAGAGGTGAGGCGCCCACATGGCCTGAAGTTCAGAGGAAGTGGTTAGAGTCCCTACAAAGGCTGTAAACACAAGAGCAAAGACACACATGCACACAGGCACAACCTCCAGCTCTGCTGCAGGGCTTTTCTGATGTTTCTTTGGCAGAAAAGCCTGCCCTCCTGGAGCTGAGCCAGGCCCTGTAAGTAGGCATAATCCTGGGTTACATAGGTAGTACAGGCACCATGCTTCAGGGGCAGCCCCCAGGAGCTAGCCTGACCTTTGACCCTGCTTCCCATATGTCTAGAAACTTCTGATGTCAATGAATTGGTCTTCAGTAAATGTCCATTGCCCCCTGCATGACTAGCAACATGCCAGGTGCTCTGGGAGATATAAATAAATTTTTTTTAAAAAAGTAATCTCTACCTTGAAGGAATTTATCATCTAATTAGGAGAGCCAATGTGAAGCAAGCTGAGAATTAAAGAGAGTTTCTGGACCTAGCAGGAAGAACTGGATGCACAGTAAAGAATCTCAGAAGAGGGCTGGGATTGTGGCTCAGTGGTAGAGCACTTGCCTTGCACATGTGAGGCACTGGGTTCCATCCTCAGCACCACATAAAAATAAATAAAATAAAGGTATTGTGTCCATCTACACTAAAAAAAAAATATCTAAAAGAATCTCAGAAGAAAAAAATGGGCATGGGTTTGAGGAAGTCAGAAAAATCTTGATGGAAAAGGTTATCCTTGAGTTGGGGCCTTCAGTAGATGTGGACAAATACTAAAATTGCCCTAAGTCTCCCCCATGCCATCATAAGCCTGTACCTTTGACCTCTGCACTGTAATTTTGTACCAGCTCCCTGCCACTGCCATTTTGATTCTGGACTTGGCCACGTGGCTTGCTCTGGACATTGTAATGTTAGAAGACTTGATGAAGCAGGGATCTGAAAAATTGCATGGTGCCACTTGACTTTTTTTTTTTTTTTTTTTTTTTTTTTTTACATCAGCCACCACCAGAGAAATAGGCCCAGGCTAGTCTTCTGGAGAATGAGACAATGAGGACACAGCTAATTCACCCCAGTTGCCCCAGAGAAGAGCTAACCAGACCAACCTAAAAGCAAATTCAGCCAAGATATGTGATTACTGAGTACTTATTGCTATATGCCATGGAGGTTTGGTGACTCTTTCTATGCAACATTATTCTGAAAATAGGTAACAGATATAATGGGTAAAGAGGTTGAAAGAATGGAATGCTTGAACATTTCCTGCAGAGACTATTAGTAATATCATGCAATGGTAGTTTTCTAACTCCTACTTAAAATAAGGTGCCTTTAGTTAAACACATTGGAGAAATGTCGAGTAAATGAAAAAAAAAAACAAAACAGGCTTCTTGATGGAAGACTTCCCAGAGCCTTGACTATGGAATTATTCATTGTGAATCTCCAAGAGAATTCAGAATGTACAATTCCCCAATATTTGAACAGTCTCGTGGAACAAGGGTGTCCCTGAACACATTATGAGACATGTCAGTCCCAGAAAGTCATGTGCCATTCCAACTTGTAGCAGATAAGTTGCCAGAGGTCAGGGATATTGTCTTTTTGACCTGGTCCTCTCTCAGGACCTAGAGAAGTGTTTGCTACAACACAGGCACTCGATATATATGTGCACGAGGAAGATAAGGAGAGAAGGGGGAAGGGAGAGAAAATGGATGTGGTTTTCCTTGCCCCTGTTCTTATTTTTGTGCTATTGCCTCTGCTGACAATCAATGCCTTGGCCTTATCTACCTGGTGAACCCCAACTCTCCTTCAAAGTCATCATTTCCATGAACATGTATCTGATCCTCTCAAGTCAAGTCAGGCACTACATCCATAGTGCTAGGAACTACATTATTGAGTTCATCTTTCCCACCATGCCAACCACAGTGCCCACCACACTGTAGACATGTAATAAGTAAGCACTGTTTCTTTCCGACAGGGAGAGAGGAAGGGGTGAGGGAAGAAGAGGAAAGGAGATGGGGAGAGGAAGGAAGAAAGGATAGAAGGAAGAAGAAATGGAGAGAAAACAGATGGAAGGGGAGGAAAGGGGAAAGAGGGAAGGAGGAAATACAAAAGGGAGAGAAGGGGGTACAAATTAATGAAACATGCTCAGGGATCATTTCACATTAGCAAATGGTTGGTGATAAGATGGGGAGTTTTCCTAGGAGCAGGTGGTGAAGAGACATGAATATAGGAAGATTCATTCACCCTTAATTCTGCAAAGAGGCATAGATTAATATTTTTGCAATAAATTGGCATCAGATAAGCTCTCCTCTCGAAATTGTTTTTTGTCAACAGGCAAAACACTATTACACTATTTATACCAAGGCAAACTGAATACAATTTGTCATTTACTTAATAGAGGAAATACTATATAGCAAAAGCAAAGACAATTTACACAAGTCCCTCAACCACCTTAAACCAACACAAAGACTTCCGTTGAATGGGGATGTTGCACTCACCTGGGGCCTGGTGACCAGAAGTGGTCACCCATGAAACTGAGCCATGTGTTTACATGTTAAATATTGAATCAAATCTGCCATATGTTGATAAAGAGGCATGGGTCCCAAGAAGCATAATCTACAACCAGAGTAGAATTAAATATTTTCTTCTTCTGAAAGCCAATGACAGCACGATAAATGTTTAATCAAGATTTGGTTATTGCCAGCCCTTGTGCACAGAACATAAAGAGCTTGTCAAATGCATGAGTTTCATTCTCTACTCTTTATATTTTCAAGCAGATGCTGACAGTTTTCTTGTAGCTCTCCTGCCTGCCAAAATGGAAGAAATGGCTTGGGGCTTTCAGAAAGCTGCCCAGCATCACAGATATCCTAAATGTTCTACACTAAGTAAGAGAAAATTGACATATAACAAGTCTGCCTGTTTTGTACACTTGTAGTCCTAACTAATTCAAAGCTGGCTGGGAGCACTAAGTAAGCTAAATCATATTTGTATTGACATCTAATAAGAGGTGAAAATTCAATTCTGCCCAAATCTAAATATGCCCAAAGAATCACAGAAGTGAGACAATTATCCAGAAGCTTCCATAAATAGAAGAAATGTACTCTGTGTGTGTGGTTGTGTGTGTGTGTGTGTGTGTGTGTGCACGCCTGTGTGCATTGGGGTGTGTGGCAGAAGAGATAGAATAGCTGGGAAGAGATTTTAGCATGTGGATATTCCTGAGTGTTCATTGCAGTCAATAAATGGGAGGAATCAAGTGTGACATCTAGGCATATCCAGGAAGGGATGAAGTAACAGATGAGCATTCACCAAAATAATTTGTGTAGTTCCTGACAATTTGTGGATGAAAATTTGAGGACACCCACGTCCCATCAAAATGATTTTGAGAATGGTCTTAAAGAGATATCTTTGGAATATGACTGGAATTTTTTAAAATGCTGATTGAATCATACTGTTTTTTAAAAAAGATATTAATAGCAGAAAAAAAGAATGCTCATATTTGGAGCTACATAAAGAAGGCTCAGAAAGCAAGAATCATCAGTGTCTCTACAACCAACCAGGAGTAAAGGGGCTCTGTATAACCCAAATGAGCATTCCACCTCTGAAGTAGCTTGTAAAATTCCCTCCCAGAAATATGCACATCCTAATCCCTGAACCCTGCAGACATTACCTTATATGACAAAATTGACTTTGCAGATGTGCTTAAATTAAGAAGCTTGAGATGAGAAGATTATCCTGCATTATCCAAGTGGGCCTAAGTTCCATCACATGTGTCCTTACAAGAGAGAGGGAGAAGGAGAGCTGACATACAGAGAAGTCTATGTGAAGACGGAAGCAGAGATCGGAGCACCCCAGGCTAAGGAATACCTGGCAGCACTAGAATCTGGAGGAGGCAAGAAATAAGACAGTCCCCTGGAGCCTCCAGGGAGAGTGAAGCCCTGCCAACACCTTGATTTTTGGCCCAGTGATACTGATTTTTGTACTCATGGTCTCCAGAACTGTAAGGGAATATATTTCTCTTATTTTAAGCCACTCTGTGGGAAATTGCTACTGTTGTCACTGGGAACTAACACAAACTCTACCTCGAGGTGAGTGCTGCAGGCAGCTAGAGCTTGAGGACATTCACCATTATGCTCAGGTAATTGACTCCTCTTCCTCCCCTTTGGCCCTTCATGCCCTACTGTCCTAGCTCTGACTCCTTGTTCTCCAATTAGGATTCTGGATAATAATTTAGCTGCTTTAGTAGATTTGCCACAAAGAGAGACCACACCAATAAGAAGACACAAACTTTTTTGTCTGCTCAGCAATTAGGTTTTCCATTGGGAAATTTATGCCTGTCTGTGCTCTGTACAATGACTAGCACAAGCCAACCCCTCAAACTTGGGTAGTCTCAATTGCACTAATAGAATCAATATTCTAAGCCTGCAATGCTCAAACCTCGACATGCAGATTCACAAAGATCTCACTAGCCTACTGAACCTCAGTTTGGGCAGCCAGCCAGCCTTTCTTGATAAATCTCTCCTCCTCTATCAAAATGTAGCAGTTCTTACATTGGTTGAACTCATTTCAGGTACCTTGTAGGTGCATCATTTGCCCCAAAATGGATAAAAACATTTTGAAAACAGACGCTTTGTACATTTGTCAAGACTCATTTAGTTGAGTCTCAAACTAGCCTAGATACACAACCAAAAAGGAATGTATTTCTTTTCATAACTTGAAGGTTCAAAGAAAAAAATCTCAGCTTCAGGCATAGTTAGATCCAGGAGTCCAATAATATAATGAAGAATTTGTCCCTTTCTATCCATCTGTCAATTCTGTCTTCCTTTTGTTGACTTTTGGTCTTTGGTAAGCTTTTTTCTCTGGACAGCAAAAGTATCTACTAGAAGTTTAGATGTTTATTTACCCTTATATCTAGCAATCACAGCAAAAAGAGGTTGCCTCTTTAACATTCATACCAGAAAAAATTCCTGGAGGAGCTCCAATTGGTCCATCTAGGTTCATCTTTAGCCAATCAATGTTGCCAGGAAGTTAGTATTAAATTGTGTACATGGCAACTTGCTTTTAAAATGTTTCTGAATGAACAATGTAAGATATGTATATAAATCAAGTCTGATCTCCACTCTAAGGGTGGTTATATTTGAAATCCTCTAATTGGGAATCGGCACCTTTGCAAGATCTTAGCAGAAAAAAAGGTACCCCACTCTAGTTAGGATAATTAAAGGAGTGTGCAGAGGGTATACAGAAGTCTCAAAGTATGTGCAGTACTCAGGAGCTAGTAACAGGACTGTAACCACAGGGAATAGCTGTTATCAGGATGAAGGAAAGGGGTGGTTACCTGAACCCAGCAAAAGAAGGTCATGTAGAGAATGCCACATTGACAGGAGCTGTGACCTTTGTGAGAGTCACAGCCCGGCAAGGCAGTCCTGCAGGAATGGGGTAGGGGGAAGAAATATCCTAATCCCACTCTCCTCTCATCCCAGATACCTGCTGGGCCCACCATTAGCCAAACCTTCTGGAAGCTGGAGGATAAGGGAAATCCAAGAGTCAGGAAGCCAGTCCATAGAGATAGGCAACCTGGGCCAGAGAGCCAATAGAGAAAGGCCAGTGGTGGCATCTAGATGGGCAAACTAAATATTCAACAGCAGATGTGAGAATGTAGTCCTGAAAATCAAAATCTCCACATGAAGTGTTTCCTAATTAACATAAAGAATGTTAGAAAATATTATAGATGAAATGAGTAATATTTGATTGGAAAAATGTACAACCACCCCTGCCACATGAGGACCCAGCAAGCCCAACAGTCAAATGATGTAAGTGGCACTTGAGGCTGGAGACCCACTACCCTGCAGTCCTTCCCTTTTAGGAGAGCCGTGTCACCTGGCTCACTTACAGGTCTGGCCCATTATACTACCAGAATATTGTAGCATCCACCAGAGACTCTCACACAAGGTGTTCTTCAAGTGTCTAGGTAAGAATGGAATACTCCTGAATCAAAGAACACACTGGTATGTCTGGGACCTGCTCACTAGTAAATACTTATATATTGGGGGGTTATTTGCTCTAAGACTTGCTTGCAATACAGGATGCTACCTGAGAATGGTGTCCTGGGGAAAGTACACATGACTTTCACCAACTAACCACTACAGACTCCCAACATTTACCAAGAGAAGCCAACATTTGCTGAAAGGCCAGGTTCAGTCATGTGTCCAACCCTGTGGCAAGGAGGAGAGGTCATCTCCAGTTGGTCCATCTCGAATGGATTTTCCATAATGAAAATAAATTCTAATAAGGCAGCTTGGGAGGTAGACTGTAACTCCAACTACCTCAGTTCACTTACTTTCATTTGTGGATTTCACATTCACAGTTCCAACTATTCCTGAGTCACCTTAAGCACCCATGACACTCATAATGTATAATTTTTCTAAGCCACAAAATCACATTTCCCATGGTACAAAGCCAGAGAGCCATGAAAATTGCTTATCAAATGAATGAACCTAGCAGACCACCTGTCAACCACATCTCGGAGCAGCTTTGCTCTTTCATGCATCTACACAGAAAGCTGACAGTGAAAGGAAAACTTTACTCCCTAGTTCAAACTTCCCTTGGATGACAGCATCTATTGATATTGATGCTGAAAGTGAAAAAGTGGCAAGGTCTTTAATAAATAGACTACAAATAAGCTATATTTAAAAATCATCATCAGTCTAAAGAGGTCAGTCTAATATTTCAGTCTTACTTGACCATGTGAGTGAATTTAAATATCATAATGTATTTAAGAAGGGCCTAGAACACACACCTCATTAATGACCATGTTCTACTACATAAACAATATCTACACAACAGTCACATTCTTTTCTGTTTCATCTATTCTTGCAAAATAGCCCAAAACTTAATGTATTGAAGTAACAAATATTTTCTTTGCTCACAATTCCACAATCTAGTCTGGTTTCTACTATAGTTCTTCTGCTTGTTTTGCCAGCAATCACTCATGTGCCTGCATTTAGCTAGCAGGTTGATTGAGAGGTAGGCTCAGCTGAGACACCAGGAAGCTTGGTGTCTCTCTTTCTCTTCCTCCCTCTTCCTCCCTCTTCCTCCCTCTTTCTCTCTCTCTCTCTCTCTCTCTCTCTCTCTCTCTCTCTCTCTCTCTCTCTCTCTCTCTCCCCCCTCCCTCCCTCCCTCCCTCTCTCTTTCTCTCTCTCTCTCTCTCTCTCTCCCTCCCTCCCTCCCTCCCTCCCTCTCTCTCTTTCTCTCTCTCTCTCTCTTCTCCCTCCACATATCCTCCTGACAAATTCTCTTTTGCAGAATAGCCAGATTTATATGGTGGCTCAAAGCTCCCAAAACCAACATGGCAGAAACTACCAGGGCTTCTTAAGGCTTAGGTTTTGAAAATGCTCCGTTGAATCACAAATTCAACCCTGATTCAAGGACCCAAGGGCACAAATATAGAGACATATAGTTCATGGGGGCCATAGATGTAACAGACTACCATGACTCCCCTAGACTATAGTCCTAGGTACTTTAGTATATTCTTTCACTAAATAAATCCAGATTTATCCCCATTTTATTGATGATTAAAGAGAGTCTTACAGAGGATACGGAGGTATTCCAAAATCATACAATTAGATTTAAATCCAAAGGCAGTGCTCAATCCACTAACCATAGGACATCATATTAGTTTCAGAACATGTGATTAAGTTTAGTTCCTGGGAATGTATTCACTGGATGTTTCCATCGGGTATTCTTTGGTAGAAGAGCAAAACAAAGATACCCTTTTATCTTCCTTTCTATTCCCTTTGGCTTTCATTCCAATATTATAAAATGGCACCCACTTAAGAGTTAAATGTGGACTCAAACATACCTATCCTTCCCTTGCTTACCTTGCCCTGGATACCCTACTCTCCATGACCCAGGATTATGGCTCTGAACATTCCTCAAAGGGGCAACTATGCTGCCATTCCACACCTTGAGGATCTTTAATCAACTCTCAGCCCAGGGTTACGGTTAGCATCAAGGAAGTATTGAGGATACATACTCAGCACTATTGAGCCAAAGGTGAACTGCCTATACTGGCAGTCTCAGAGTGGGAAAGAGCACCTCAGAGTATATAGTCAGGGACCCTTGAGTAGGCATCCCAACAAAGCCACAAGGGAATCATTTTTTTTAAATAATTAAAACCCTAAAAAAACTTACCCAGAGACTTTAATCTAGCCACAAATAACTTAAAACATATTGACATAAAATTTTTACTTTGACAGCTTTTCACAGCAATTTACTGCCAAGCCAGTGCACTGAATGTTCAATTTCATTTCCTGTTTTCCCTGTCCTGGCACTAAGATGGTTTGGGAAGAGTCAAAACAGAGCAAGAAGAGAGGGCCTGCTTGGCTCTTGCCTTGGACATACGCTCTTCACATCTCAGGTTCTTCCTTTTCCTAGTTATATCCCTTTTACTCCAGGGGTATACCCTGTTTCTTATGCCCACAGTCTGTAACCCAGAGTCCTCACATCCTTAAAACTTCCTTGATGCTACAGCCCAGGCTGAAAGCTAAAAAGGACCTCAAGCAGGGAGAGTGGCAGCATAGGAATTTTTTTTTTTTTTTTTAGGTACATTGACCATCTCCATCTTGGGGCCTGGAAGAGTGACGAATAAGGGACTATGGAAGCCTACAGACTTTAAGTGGGTGTATTTTGTGTGTGTATATGAGACAATTTGAAGATGAGGGAAAATTATTAGTTTTAATTCTCCAAAGTCTATAATTTACATCAGAGTGAGAAAAGCACAAAAATTGGTTCAGTGACAATTTAAGTGATCTGTTTACCATTTAAGCTAAATCACTAATCAACACAATAGCAATTACATATATATATCATTAAAATGTGTCCTATTGATATGGTTTTTAATTGTATTTGATGATAGTAATCTATGAGAAATATATGAAGATTCATCTTCTCATTTTATAATTAGATCATGAATTTTCAGTCTTTAATTTGTTCCTCATAAAATATAGTCATGACTTAACAAAGAAAATGCTAACTGTTACACAAATCATAATATTGCTTTTTCTCCATTTAATTTTTATTAAAAATTCTATGACTTTCTATTTAAATAAGTCAATGATCCTTGGCTAGTGGCATCATGAAATAGTTGTTTTTCTGCCAGACACAATTTAGCTTAGGTACATCCAACATCTTTTATTTTATCGTACCAAAACCATAAAAGGAAAATGTGATAGAACAGTCCACCTTCGTGTTTCATCAGCATGTAATTTTTAAAACTTACCTGAGCTTTATTGCTGAACATTGGGGAAGTCATATATTGGAGCAAGAATTGAAATTCCAATTGTTGAAGTTTTAAGAGTACCCCACTCCATTGGCATAGTTTCTTTCCAGTTCTTTTCAGAAAGAACTATGTTACAAGATGCTAAGGGCCAAAGGATGGTAGAATTACTGGCCAAGATTTCCTCTACAAGCAGGCAAGCATCTCCAAATTGGGATAAAAAATTACATGGGCAGGTTTACCCTTCCATTATCTTCCAATAAGACACATGCTGCAACTTGATCTAAGAAAATTGGTGATTCACCTATTTTATGACTTTTTTTAGATGGATAGAAATAGGCTTCAATAGTAATAGGTGAGTCTAGTAGATCTTCTCATCAACATCACTACCAGATAGTGTGTTAGAAGGAATTATCACTCTAGATACAGCGATGTGTGCCTGTAATCCCAGCCACTTGGGAGGCTGTGGCAGGAGGATCACAAATTCAAAACCAGTCTCAGCAACTTAGCAAGGCCCTGTCTCTAAATAAAAAATAAAAAAGGCTGGGGATGTGGCTCAGTGGTTAAGTGCCCCTGGGTTCAATCCCCAGTACCAAAAGGTGGGGGGAAGAATCAGACCAAATTCTGACACTTAACAGTTTTACAAGGAGACACCTAGATGATCATGGAAATTAATGAAGTTCTACTGTTATGATCCTTTAACTGCTCCTACTATACCTTGCATGAAAGGTTCCTGTTAGCTACACATACAATATTGGAACTGTTGAATGTATCAAACCTTCTAGACAGAATCGGGTAACTTACAATAAATGTTAAACGTTGGCTCCATCTAGAATTCTGAGTCTAGAAGGTCATTTTAAAGAGCTAGGGGCTATTGGCCTCACTAGATTCTTAAACTCCTATTATGCAAAGGCAGGACCTCATAGACAATATTTCTAGTTAATGCATACTTCTTGGATATCATTTATTTCACCATTGAAAACTAATTTGAAACATCCATTAGGCTAATTAACAAAGCCTGTGATATTGATTTGAGATTAAGATATTTGAAGGCTTATAGTAGGTGCTTTGGGAATGTTGGTTTGTGATTAGAGTCTTTGGAGAGCTAATAATCTCTGGGATGAACTTCCATAATTAGAGGACTTCAAATGTTACCCACCCCTAGGGTATAGATTAAAAGTAACATGAAAAAAAATGTCATATTTGCTGGACTATTTTAAATTACATCACAGCAATCACATGCTATGAGGTATGATGTTGTTGTGACAATAACTGTAATAGAAGATGAATTTTAAGAACTTTTTGTATGGTTTTGTTTTGTTTTTGTGGTGCTGGGGATTGAACCCAGGGCCTTGTGCATGCAAGCAAGCACTCTACCAACTGAGCTATGTCCCCAGCCCAAGATTTTTATGTGTTTTACATGTGTAAGCTTTTGTCAAAATGAATGTCTTTGACATAGAAATCTGCTTCTTGGCTTCCATTTTTAGAAACTAGTCAAAAATAAGTATTTGTTTAATATTAAATTATTTTTATTTATTATGTACATAAAATAAAGAATGCAAGGATTTAGTCTTCTATCCAAGATGAAAGGATGAGACTTTACTCCTGGCCTCAAATAATTAAAAGTAGAACAAAAAATGTAAATTAATTATATTTCTGCTTCAGACATAAGAAAAATATAGGATAGTGTTCTCTAAGGAATCCTGTTAGGATGGTCTACACACAATCATTCTTACCTTGCTGTTTCTTTTTAGTAATTTCTGCCCACTGACCCCTACTCTGCTCCTTAGTTCTAACCTTCATTCTAATTTTTTACTTTTTCCTTTACATTCAGAGATGACAGCAATCTGTTTCCTACTGCAGAATTGCATGTGATGAATCAATAGTTCTCCTGAATAAAGTCTACCTGACCTCCCTTAAAAAGATGAATGCCTTTGATCTAGGCTTAAAATGTGACATTTGATAAAACTACCACATGATCAAGTAATTCTACTACTGAATATACATTCAAAAATTGAAATCCAGGACTCAAAAAGATAGTTTCACACTCCTATTCATAGTAACATTATTAACAATGGCTAAACCATTGAAGAAACCTAAGTCCATCAGCAGATGAATGGATAAGCAAAATGTGGTGCATTCATACAACATAATATTATTCAACCTTGAAAATGAAGGAAATTCTGATGCAAGCTACAACGTGGATGAACTTTTAGGACATTGTGCTAAGTGAAATAAGTTAATCACAAAGGACAGTTATTGTATAGTTCCACTTACACAAGGTACCAAGGTCAGTCAAAATCAGAGACAAAGTAGAATGGTGGTGGCCAGGAGATGGGGGGGTGGAGAATAGATAGTTGTTGTTTGTTTAATGGATATAAGTATTTTAATTTGCAAGATTTAAAGAGTTCTGGAAATAGATGGTTGACGAAAATATGAATGTACTTACTATCACTGAACTATACACTTAAAATAGTTAAGAGACTAATTTTATGTCATGTATTTTACCACAATAAAATAATTGAAGGAAAGAATCACATCTGCTACTTTCTTGCTGCTTGTGACTCATCATGAGGCCAACATTATCTGGGTTTTTGGCCCTCTGTCATTACCATGAAGCTCCAGGAAGAGTCTGTTGGTAAGACAGGTGTTATGGTAGCAGTCCAAAGGTCTGCAAGCAGCACACTGTTACAAGTGGGCAGTTGGGTTGGGAAGTGAGGAGATAGGAAATCAGAGAATAGCAGAGGCAAAGCAACCTGGGTAGGGAAAGCAAGCCACCTCAGGAGTAGCATTTAAAGTGATGCTCACTCTCAAAAAGCCAACCCTGCATTTGAACAACCCTGTTGAGTTTATTAAGTTTTATACCCAAAGCAACTTGCTTGCTTCCCCCTGCTTCCATCCAGACATGAAAAGGGGGTCTTGCTTTCAAAATAAGGAGCTTAAATTACATCCTGATGGCTATTAGGAAGCTTTGAGCCAACCTGAGCAAAACACTCATGTTTTTGAAAGCTAATTCTTGCTGCTTTGTCAAGAACAAATCGGAAAGAGGGAAGTCTGAAGGCAGGGAGATGAATTCAAGCAAGAGGGTATAAAGGCCTGGTTTAAGACAGTAGCAGTGGGGCTAGAGAGCGCTGGATGCTTAGAAAGCTATCAAGGAGACAGGATTGAAAGTGTACTGACTCAGTGTGGAGGTAACAAAGGAAAAGACTCAACATTACCTTGATAACTAAGTAACATGGTGATGCTGTTTACCAAGAAGGGATACAGGAAGACTAGCTGTGCAGGGAAGACAGTATATCTCATTTTTGGCACATAGTTTGAGGTACATGTTTTATATCCAGTTGCCTATATCTTATAGATAATTGGATTTAAAAATCTTGAGTGCAGAAAGTCAGATGTAGGAATCATCATGGAGGGATAATGTTTAAATCCAGAGGTGTGAATAAACCACTCCGACTGTACAGAGAGACAATGGGATGATCAGAGATTAGAGTAAGTGCACACCAACATCTAAAGCAAAGATTTCTAAATAGGAGATATTATGCCCACCAGGAACCCTACACAATTTCTGGAGACATTTCTGGTTATCATAACTGGAGAAAGTGCTACTAGGATCAAGTAGGTAGTGGCCAGGAAGTTGCTAAATACTCAACAATGCCCATAATCAAGAATTACCCTACCCAAAGTGTCAACTGTACCAAGGATGACAAACTCTGGTCAAGGGATATCATGAGAGGGCTTGTTACTTGACTTCTTGAAATCTAGATAAGCTGTTTCTAACATATGTCTATGATTATTTAAAATTCTAGTTACTCTTTAAAAGAAAGAAATGAGATTCTCTCTTCCTAGAGAAAGCAGTCCTTACCCTTCTCTTTTCAGGTTTTCCAAAGAATGGGCTTTCCATTCCCCCTCTCACTTTTCATCTCTTGTTCCTCTCCAAGGGAAGAGGAAAAGCAAATGGGAGTGGTATTAGCCTAATCTGGCTATGTTTACCATTGGGCAGGGCCACCATGCCTCTGATATAAGAGCACAGTACCACAGGCCTCTTATAACCTGCCAGCCAGATTACACGGGAATACCAAGGTTTGCCTCTGCTGCCAGATCTTATGAAGTAAGTTCACCCAATAGTGCTTTCCCATTCTTCTTTCCCTCAGACTGGCTGAGAGTCAAGTGCATGGGCTCTTTCAGCTCCTGCCCACTTTGTCACTCTTTCTCTATGCAAAAGGAACATCAAATAAGGTATCTCCTTGGTGATATCCCTGCATTGTCTGTTACTCTCTGTCCAACCTGTGCAATCATAGGAGAGTGATGTCTGTCCATACATCTCTGGGCAGACTATGCTGTAAAGTGGAGTATGAGAATAGTCCACAGAAGGGAAGGATGAAAAACATATCTATTGATTAACCCCTGTCTCCTGTTTCCCTAAGTCCAAGTTCACCCATGTAGAGTTAACTCATACTTCTTTTCTGTTGCATTACCTGAGTTTCCTGACAGTCACTGGGAAAACTAGATTCCATACCCTAAGCTTGTGTTGTCATTGGGAAATGACAAAAGGAATCAAGAATTTGGGCTTTAGCCTCAAGGATCCTTTGAGCCCACATGGAGATTACTGCAAAACAAATGGCATTGGACACAGGAGACAAAGAAGCTGAGAGTCTGAGAAGGCAGGTAAGATGGTCTGATATGCAATGAGCCTGCATACATCATTGGCTAAAACCCAAACAGGAAAGGAAACCACATTCCTGAAACCATAGCATCTCTGACATGATTTCTTAGAAAACTCACACTAGATTCTATTGATAGTCACAAAACATCTGGAGCAGGCACTACTAGTTGCCTACTCCAAAATCAATTCTGCCCTTGTTTTTTTTTTTAAAAAAATATTTTTGTTGTTAATGGACACAATAACTTAATTTTATTTATTTTTACATGGTGCTGAATATCAAACCCAGTGCCTCACACATGTTAGGCAAGCACTCTACCACTGAGTCACAACCCCAGCCTTGCCCTTGTTTTTTACAAAACTTCCAATTCTTTAATGAACTAATGGCTACCTAAAATTAAGTCTACATTTTCTAGGTAGGCATGACTATGATTAAGTTTTAGTCAATGCAATATGAGCAGAGCCTGTATGCTGGCCTCCTGAAAAATATCTCTAAAAGATGAGATGATGAACTATTTCCCCCTCTCCATGATTTTCACTATGAAATGTAGATGAGATAGTTGGAATGCTAGCCACCATTCTGGACCATGAGGACAAGAGATAGCCAAATAATGAGCTTTAAAAATATGGATCCTCAATAACTTCATGAAGCTACCATATCAACCTTACATTGCCTACTTATGTATCTTATTTATGTAGAGAAAAATAATCTTCCATATTTTTATACTTCTTTTGAATTTGTAACACATGTAGCTAAAGTTAATCATTCTAATAATATCTTTTAGCATCTTGCTTGGGATCAAAATCAAATTTTGCTGTAATTCCACTTTCTTCCCATTTCTGAAAATAGAAGTGACATTTACACATGTCTGGATTTCCAGGATATCCCTGTTTACCATAATTCCTCAAAGATTTTTAATGACCATTCAGCAATCTTTTCACAGTATTCATCTCAGGCTTTACTTCCAACTAATTTGATTGTTAGAAAACAATCAATCCAATCTACTTAATCAGTAAGCTTTCCTGATGCAATTTTTTTTATTTTTGGTACCAGGGATTGAACTCGGGGGCACTTGGCCACTGAGCCACACCACGAGCCCTATTTTGTATTTTATTTAGAGACAGGGTCTCACGGAGTTGCTTAGCACCTCGCTTTTGCTGAGGCTGGCTTTGAACTCATGATCCTCCTGCCTCAGCCTCCCAAGCCACTGGAATTACAGTTGTGCAACACTGCACCCAGCCTCCTGATGCAATCTTTTTAATCATTCTATATTACTGTTGTTTCTTACCATTGTTTTGTCCTCCATGTTAATGGTTAAAGATGATCACAAATTCTTTTTTTTTTTTTTAGAGAGAATTTTAATATTTATTTTTTAGTAGTTTTCGGCGGACACAACATCTTTGTTTGTATGTGATGCTGAGGATCGAACCCGGGCCGCACGCATGCCAGGCGAGCGCGCTACTGCTTGAGCCACATCTCCAGCCCGATCGCAAATTCTTAACTCTCCCACCAAAAGATATTTTATGTTTCTTCCCTTCAATCAGGGATGATTCTGTGGCTGCTTAACTAATAGAATGCAGCCAAAATAGCACTGAGAAATTCTTTACCTAGACTGCAAATGGACTATTTCTCCTCTCAAACACACTTAAGACACTCTGGAGGCTGGGTGTGGTAGCACAAGCCTGTAATCCCAGCAGCTGGGGAGGCTGAGGCAGGAGGATGGCAAGTTCAGGCAAGCTTCAGCAACTTAGGGCCCCACTAAGTTGCTTAGGGCCTCCCTGTCTCAAAAAAATAAAAAGGGGTAAGGATGTGACTCAGTGATTAATCACCCCTGGGTTCAATCCCTAGCCCCACCCCACCCCACCTCCAAAAAATAGACACTCTCAAAGCTGTCTGCCATGCTATGAGAAGCCCAAGTCAAATAGAGGGGCCATGGATGGGCATTCTACCTGAAGATAACCCTGATCAAATGCTCAACCAAAAGCCAGCATCAACTACCAGCCAGTCATGTGAGGGAGCCATCATGAGGCACAGCCCAGTGAAGTCCCCAGACAACTACAACCTAGTCAACACCACAGAGCAGAATTGTTCAGCTGAGCCCCTTCAACCCTGAAAATCATGAGAGAATAAATGGTTATTATTTCAAGCTACTAAGTTTCAGGATGGTTACACCAAAATAGATAATCAAAATGAGTGGTAATCAATTTGTAAATGTTATAGTATTTGACAATTCTAGTGGAGTATTTTTTAAATGAAAAAAATCCCAATGATCACACTTTCCCTCTCTCCACCTTTCCACCTTACTTTCCTCAGCCTCTGGTAACCACCATTCTGTAAGGTTTTTTTTGTTTGTTTGTTTGTTTTTTTAGATTCCACGTATGAGTGAGATCATGCAGTATTTGTCTTCCTGGGCCTACCATACTTCACTTAACAAAATGACCCATGGTCATATCCATATTGTCACAAATGACAGCCATTTTATAGCTGAATGGTATTCCATTGTGTGTATGTATGACAATTTATCCATTCATCAGTTGAGGGACACTTAGATTGTTTCCATTCCTTGGTTATTGTGAATAGTGCTGCAATAAACAGTTTTTACCACAAAAAAGATGATAAATATTTAAGGAGATAGATATGTTTACCCTAATTTAAACATTACATAATGTATACATGTATCAAAATATCACATGGTACTCTATAAATATGTATAACTTATGTCAATTTAAAGAAACAAAAAAATTCAAAATGACAGAATTCCCAGAAATGCTAGTGGCTTAAGGGAGGTAGCTTTATTAAGGAAGTGATATTTCATTATATCCATGCATTTATTCAGCTTATATTTATTGTCTCTTCCAGGCACCTAAGTGCCGATTTACAACAACACACATTTGTTGACCTTACAGGGCTCACATAATAATAGAATTGGAACTAAATGGGCACAATTTGAAATATTTTACATATTTCTGGACTACTCCTTGTAAGAGTCATGTGAGAGTGAAACTTTCTCACTCCAAATTTGAGGAAAGTACATCTATTTCTGGCCATGCATTTCTCTTGAAGGTCCTTTCAGAAAGATTCCACCATAGTTGGGCCTTGAAATTGTGCTGTGCTGAGGGTTCAAAGGAGATGAAATGTGGCTTATAAGAAATGCTATTGCTCCTGACCCAGAACAATAGTGTCAGGTCCTATAGGGGTTTCTCTGTAAATTACACATTGTCAAGGAATCATGAGCTCAGCAGAGAGAAAGCCACATAGTGGGAAAGAATTCTTGGCTCAGAAGTGGGGTCTTTGTTTCTCCTTCCTTATTAAACCTTTAGAGCAATGTTTCATTGTTTGTTCTATATTATTACATGTCCAAAAGGGGATTATAAAGGAGGGAATCACAAAGATACCTTGAATGTTCAGCTGTTACCAACAACACATCAACTCTTAGCTTTAAGACAGGGCCTGGGATTACTTCAGTGGTCATGAAATAGAAAAATAAAGAGTATGGCTACAAAAATAAAAAATAAATGAGGTAGATAAATCAAAGCCTTTACACCCAGGATTTGCCTGTTCCAATTTTATATCCTTCATGCAATACTCGGGGGAAAAAATTAAAATCTTTGCTATTACTTGGCATAAGTTGCACCAATGGGAAAAAAAAATTTAAAGTATATGAACCTGTGATAGGAAGTATGCCCTCTTATGAGTTTCTTCTCAAGAATAAAAATGTGGGGCTGGGGATGTGGCTCAAGTGGTAGCGCGCTCACCTGGCATGCGTGCAGCCCCAGTTTGATCCTCAGCACCACATACAAACAACGATGTTGTTGTGTCCGCCGAAAACTAAAAAATAAATATTAAAAAAAAGAATAAAAATGTGGTATCTATACATGATGAAGTTTTACTCAGCCATAAAGAAGAATGAAACTATGGCATTTGCTGATAAATGGATGGAACTGGAGAACACCATGCTGAGTGAAATAAGCCAGACTCAGAAAGTCAAGGGCCAAATGTTTTCTCTCATGTGGAAGCTACAGAGCAATAAGGAAATTTACAAAATGGGGATCCCATGAAATAGAAGGGTAATCAGTGGAGTAGGGTTAGGGAGAAGGAGGAAAAAAAAGAAGAACTGGGGGTGGGGATTGACCAAATTATGGTATGTACATATATGAATGTACCACAGTGAATTTCACCTGTATGTGTATCTTTAAGGAACTAATTATAAAAACTAGGGGCTGGGGTTGTGGCTCAGCAGTAGGGAGCTCACCTAACACGTGTGAGGCCCTGCGTTTGATCCTCAGCACCATATAAAAAATAATTAAATAAAATAAAGGTATTGTGTCCAACTACAACTAAAACATAAACTATCTTTAAAAACTATAGCTAAATAAAAGGAAGACCAATAGAATAGAGTAAGGGGAACAGGAAGAGGCAAGAGGGGAGGGACACATTTTAAAAGAATGAAAATGCAGTTCTTTAATAAAGAAGGCCCTGAAGAACTACATTAATTCACCTGAGAGTCCCTAGTCAGGTGCCACCTCTTCTGGTGTCCAGGAAGACAAAGGCATCTGTGAATTGTGCAGAGTGGCTGGCACTCTTGGGGATTAAAATGAACTGTATTTAAATAAGCAGCAACACACACATTGGCTCCCTAAGGACTAAAATACGTTCATGTGAGGGCATCCTACTTAAGGTTGAAGAAATTTTCTTAATTCTACAACCTTGTTTGTTGTTGTTGTTGTTTTTCTTAAAGTACATTCAAAAAGAAAACAAAACAAGGTAGGTCTAGGATTGGTGGGGCATACAAAACAGGTCTCTAAATAGACAACAGAACTTGTCCATTCACTATCATATGGTTATCATAGAAGTAAACAGTACTCTACACACCTGATTAGGCTAAGTAGTTGTCTTTTCCACTGTGGTTCCAACTGTTTCACTTTGAAGTAAGTGACAATCCTTGAAAACAGTCACTCTAGTTTGTAGAAGGATTCCATATAGTCTGTCAGAAGTAACAAAGCTGCTTTGCAAGACCTGCTGCTTCTCAAATTTGTACTAGAGCCAATTATATTCTGGGAATGTATGAATATGTCAAAATGAATCCTAGTAATGTCTATAATGCACTCATAAATACACTAAAAACAAAAAATATCTAGTCTGTTTGCTTTGGTATGCATTTTGTTTTTGTTTTTCAATTTTTCCTCTTCATTTTTTTCAAAGAAGCATTGCAACAATTGTGTTTGTAGGATTGTCCAAGGTTGTAGTCACAACTGTAAATATCATTTGCATATCAGTAGAAAAAAAGAAAGCAGGAGGAGGAGATGGGTTCTTTAAAGCCCAAAATAGCACAGATAATAGCAATTTCACCTGGTCTGCATTTTTCCTTTCATGCAAGTTCTCCTTGAGCTTAACTGACCACAATCATGTTTTTTTCTTGGGAAGTAAGGGAGTTGGTGTTTGTCTATACTTTCAGCAACATCTGGTTTTTCCACATTGGCACTGGTACCTTGTTGGGAGCCATCCATCTTGGAAACAGTGACATTATTTGCCACAAAGCTGGCCCCCAGGGAAACTGGGAGAGTGGAAATGTCACCACTTTGAACCACTGATATCTCATTAGTCTTCATGGCCTAGCCACTATTGAGCATGCTGGTGTAATAGGTTTCACACAATAGGGTCCATGCTCACTGAAGGGGCCAGGATTTCCTTGGGAAAAATTTCTGAGACTCTCTTCCATCTGTACCCAACAGAGTCATTGTGTTCTTGATGGCCAGCTTCCTGCCACAGTAAGCTGAGTTATTGTTTGCCCCACAGGTGATATAGCAGACCTTCATATTGCCTTCAGTAGTAACAGTTGAACCATGTATGTTGCACACAAAAGGCTTCTCTCTGGTGCACGTCCACTCATGAATCTGAAGGGAACTGGTGGATGAGAAGTTCTTCCCACACTGTGTTATGCCATGTTTCTTGGCCTGTCAGCGTGCCTGGGCCACTAACAAAGGAGTGAAGCCTGGGGACCTAAGGAATAGTTCTACAAATGCTGGGAATTTCAACTTTGACATAGGTGGGTTGTGCTCCAATAAATATTGATGGGAGACTGCTATAACCTTTCATCTCAGGGCAGCTGTTCTCAGAGCTCTCAGCTTTGCCCCTAGCATCAAGAGACCTTGACTTGATGCTTCTGCTTAGCTATTAGCCAGAGACATTGCCTGGAAGGACATGGTTTCCATAGCTTTGATACTCCTAATCACCCATGAGTGAGGACAAGTCATTGGTCAGGCATCTCCACCAAGTCATTTTCTCAGCTGCTGTAGCACTGCAGGCCCAAAGTAGGACCCACTTTCTCTGGGGCATCTAAGGAAGTCATCACCTCAGAGTGAACCACTCATGTACATTCGTAATATCTTTAGGCAGATGGGGTATGAATGCTGAATCTCTACAGATGCATTCATCCAATGGTATGTTTTTTGCCTTTGGTGGAAAAAGCTTGTCCATAGATCTTACAGTGGAATGGCCTCTCTCCAGTGTGGGTATGTTAATACATCTCGAGAGAGACTTGGCAGCTTAAGACCCAGCGGCAAATTAGACTAGGGTCAGTGGTTGCGTTGTTGATATTCACCACTACCTGCTGTAATTTCAGATCTCTGAACCTAGCTTTGGGGTTCCATTTCCCCTGGAAGCCACCAACCATTGGGGAATTATAGTTTGGCCCCAGCCCAGGTCATGTGGGTCCACCCTCACTTTCTGGAGAAGGCCTATGCTGCAGTCATTGGGCAATGGGCCACCCATGAGGTCCTTAAGGTTTAGTCCCTGAAGAGAGATTTTGATGGCCCATACAGAAGTGGTCCCTGTTACAAGGACAGGTTTGCTGTCTGAAGGACAAGAACCGAGTGCATAGAGGATGCCATTGCCTGTTGCCCTTTAGTTATATAATTCAGAAAACAGCTGGGGGTTCCTCTTTACCTGAGACTTTCAATGAAAGTATACCTTGAGGTTGCCCTTGGTGGTAAAGTGATGACCACAGACAGAGCACACAAAGAGGCTCTCTCCAATATGGGAGCAGAGGTGGATCTGCAAAGAATTATCAATCCTGAAAAAAAGTACTATAGAAATCGACCTGTCTTTAGGTTTGATACCCACAGCAAAAATGTTTGGTGACTTCCCTTTCCCTTTCCCGAATGGATTAGTGTCAGGGCCTGAGGTAGCCAAGCACTCGGGAGGTAAGAGATGACATTCAGGAGCACTCATGACCCATCTGGCTTCAGGGGAAAGGGTGTCAGCCCTGGTGACAAAGAGCTGGCCATAGAAGGGATATTTCCATGAGATAGCTTGATTCATTTCAAGGCATCCAGAAACAGACATTGTCTTCCATCTTTCTAGCTGAGCAGTTACTGCAGTGGAAACCTGCTGGGAAAGTAGCTGCCTAAAGTCTTCAGGGTGTCAGCCACTGCCACACTAGAGTGGAGGGTGTGTACAGCCCACACATTCACCTGGATGTGGAGCTGCTTCTGCTACAGGTACAGAATCTGCTTGAGGCCCCACATGGGATGCTGTTGGCACCAGGCACCAGGGTTGGCTGGCAGCTCATCCACACTCTAATGGTTCACCTCCACCTTGGTGATCAGTAGTGCCTGAAGAGTCACATTAGTATTGGCCACTTTGCATTTGGGTAAATAGTCATGTCCTGGGGTGTGGGCATCAGAGCAGCTTCTGCCTTCAAGTACACAACAGACTCTGGACTCAGCTTCTCCTTCCCCTACTCTCCCTGTGACCATTCCTACTGCTTGGGCTATGTAACTGGTTGCTCAGTGCAGCTCTGGAGAAGTCCTCTGAAGGTACTGGCCCATCACTGCTGTCGCGACCCCTTGCCCGCAAGGAAGACGCAACTCAGGAATCTTCTTTCAGCAGTTTATTCAGGCCCCTGATATTTCTTCTAATTCCTCTCTGGTCGGATGCCCCTCCCAGCCTTAATAAAGCATCCCAAGCCCCAATGCGAAGCTGCCACGTGGAACTTTCTCACAGGGTGCTGAGAAACCATGCACCAACTCTCCCAAACAAGGAGTTGTTTGTTACAGGCCACAGTGGAGCCAGCGCCATCTTGCAATGGCGACCATAATCTGCAGAAACGGCTCACCACACACTGTCACTAATGATGAGGACAGGTGGAATTCTAATGCAATTTTTCTTGTATTTCAAGATTTCAGAAAGACTAAAGAACTTGGCACAGCATCTCTCACAGAGTAAGTCTTCTCCCAACAGAGCCACTTCACCATGGCTTTGTCCCCATTCCCTTCATCACCATTCCCTAGAGGGTTCATTGGAGTATACCTATGCTGCTGGGGTGTAATTTGCAGTCAGCTGAAATCATGGATGCTTGCCCTGGTTCTTCTCAGAGTTTATTTATTGGGGTTTCACCTGCTTGTGCCTAGACATTGGTGCTAACATCTGGGGGCCAGGAGAGCCACAGTTTTTTGCCCTCCCCACCACAAATTCTAGGAATTGGGAAACCTATCCACTTCATGTGCATGTCCCAGTAATTATTATCAATAATCAGTAGTGCCAGCTTCTGAGAGCATGGTCAAATAATACATCTTAACATTTTTGATGAGTTTAACTTTCTTCCAATAATGCTTGATTTATATAATAAGGTCATATGCCTCACTGCATCCTGTCCTACACCCCTCACACCCCAGAATGGGCAATATGAAAATGTCTCAGTGATGACTTTCGATGATGACAGCTGGAGAGACTCAGTAAATCTTCACAGTTCTATAGAAACAGGAAGACGGGAAAGGAAAGGAGCATTACAGAAACTTCCAGGAGGATTATATGAAGAAGTCCTGCCAGAACAATGCAGCTGGGCAACATCTTGCCTTTCTTTTTCCTATGGAAACTGCTCAGAGTGAATTACACATGGGTGCAGACACACGCACATACACACACCACAAACATGATGACACACAAACATGCACTAAGTGAAATTTACCAGATTTGCTAGCCAGGGTTAGTTTTGCAATCAGTGATAAACCCCAGCAGAACAAGCTTCTTCTGGACTGTATTGAAGTAACTCAGGGCAACCAAAACAAATGGTCAAAATACTTCTCAGAATGCAAACACGTGTGTCTATTGCCAAGTCGAACAGAAGCCCCAAGAAGTCATGTTTGGGAGAGGGAAGTTTGTAGTTCATTAGTGAAAATGCAACTTTTTCTTTCATTATTCAACTATAAATAATTCTTTAGCACCTTCTATGTCAATAGTTCTATGTTAAGGACTAGAAAAGGGATGTCAAGAAGTACAGAACCGGGCTGGAGACTTGGCTCAGGCGGTGGCGCGCTCGTCTGGCATGCGTGCGGCCCGGGTTCGATCCTCAGCACCACATACAAACAAAGATGTTGTGTCTGCCAAGAACTAAAAAATAAATATTAAAAAAAAAGAAGTACAGAACCCACTCTTTATCTTCTATGAGAGAAAAACTTCTCTGTATATTCCTCCTTGAGCCTAACATTTCTCCTAACATTTCTTCATCCTCAGGGAAGTGGTAGACAGATGCTTTCACCCATCACTCACCCCTCCATAAGACTTTAACAGATATAGATCAAAGTCTGACATCCCTTTATCTTCCATCAGGTGGTCTAAATGTCACTGAACAGAAATGGCCCCTCCTTTTGCACTTTACTTTCTTTGAGATAGCCTGCCTATGGAAATCACTCATAGGCCTGTCGTTTCTGCATTATAAGAAGAATAGAGAGGGGCTTCCTTGGCCTGCAGAAATATCTTCAGTTTTCTACTTTCTCCCCCTTGTACTTAAGCAATTAAAGATGGAAATAATATACAGACTGATATGGGCCTTAGTTGCAATGGGAGCCCTTCTTTCTTCTTTTGCTACCATGAGAACAGGTCATGACTAAGCTCAACAATTCAAGGAGGATGAGAGTCATATGAAGCAGATCTGAACTTAATCTACAGTTGGAAGTGTCCAGCTGAGTCTAGAAAAGCCATCCAACCTGCAGATTTATGGAAACTAAATGCTTATTATCATTTGCCAGTGAGATGGTGTGGTTGTCTGCAACAGTAGCTAATTGGTACAGAAACTGTGACTGCAAGTAAATGAAAACCATGACTCTGGATTCCAGTTGGATTCCAGTTTGTTGGGTGCAATGGCAAAATCTCCAAATCAAAATTGATAACCCCAGACAAGCTCTTCACACTCTGGACTTCTGTTTGCATATCCATAAACTAGTGATAACATAATTTCACCTCCATCAGAGAGTTGTGAGGATTAGATTTCTCAATGCATTCAAAGATTGTGAAGCAATACCTGGCACACAATAAACAGGCAATAAATGTTTCTCAGCACAATTTTTTCTAACAACAAAGTTGATGTTATAATTTTCACATGAATACAAATTTTAGAATCAACTGCAAACCAAAAATTCCTGCAGGGACTTTGATCAAGATTGCATTAAATCTATAGATCGAGTCAGAGGGAACTGGCATCTTAATATTGAGTGGTTCAATCCATAAATATGATATAGCTCTCCATTAGATCTTCTTTCACTTCCTTCAGCAGTGTTTTATTTTGGGCATTAAAATCTTGCATATATTGTATTAGGTTTATATCTAAATGTGTCAGTTTTTAATGATATTTATTTTGATTTTCAATTATTCATTGCTAGACTGTTATTTTTACTTTTTTTCATGCAGTCTTGCTTAAATCAACATTAGTTTTAGGGCTTTTTGGTAGATTCTTTTGCATTTTCTACAGGAAAGGTCATTTCACTTACTCATTTTTTTAAAAATATTTTTTAGTTGTAGATGGACATAATCTTTATTTTTATGTGGTGCTGAGGATCGCACCCAGTGCCTCACACTTGTTAGTCAAGCGCTCTACCACTGAGCCACAACCCCAGCCCCATTTCACCTATTCATTTTTCAATTTTATTTTATATCTTTCAATTGTCTTTTTTTCCTATTTGTATTTCTTACCTTATAGTGGCTAAGACCTCCAGTTTAATATTGAATAGGAATGGTCAGAACAAATATAATTGTATTGTTCTTGGTCCAAGAAGGAAAGTCTGGTATTTCACCATTCAGTTTAGCTGCAGGGTTTTCATAGATAAGGGTTATCAGATTGAGGAAATTACCTTCTATTCTTAGTTTTCTGAGGTTTTTTATCCAAAATGTGTGTGGATTTTTTTTGTCAAAAATAATTGTTACATCTAACGAAATGATCATTTTTTCAATCTGTTATCTTAAATCAACTTTGTTTTGTCTTGAAATGTTGAACCGCTCTTGCATAACTGGGATTGATCCCAGTTCTTTCATTGTGTAACATCATTTTCATATCTTGCTGGATTTTATTTGCTAAGTTTTTCTGCATCTATGTACATGAGGGATATTAGTCTATTCCTTTCTTGTTAGGCTTTGTGTGGTTTTAGTATCAGGGTAATGTTGACCTCATAAAATAAGTTGGGAAAATATTGTTCCTGTTCTACTTGACTGAAGATTTGGTATAGCAATGGTATTATAGCTTCCTTAAGTGATTAGTAGAAATCACCAATAAAGTTTTGGAGGAGCTACCAGGAGCTCCCAGGATCTTACTATCAAGCTGTGAGATCAGATGCATGAAGAAACAACATCTATGTGCTAAAGACCACTGGCTTCTATAGGCCTCATGTATCAAAATCCCCTAAGTTTGTGTGTGGTTGTGAAATTTGTCCCTCAGGGATTACTTTATTATATTCAAAGTATGGAAATCTACATTTTAAAATATGCATTTTAAAATTAACACCAAGAACAATTCCATAGGTTACTATATGCTCATCTAGATTTGATGACTCATTTTGGGGTATAGAGAGAATGTTTTTAGCAGAACTTGGACTATACTGAGACAAGAGAAGCACCTAGGGTTTAATGAGGCTCTCACTCTTGTGTTAGTTGCAGGTGTAGATAAGTATATCTGAGTACCATCTTAAATTTTATGCCCTTGGCAGATCTCTTGCTTCACCCAGTAACAGCCCTGGTTTTTAGCATTCAAGTAAAAGTGTGAGAGGAAGCAGGACTCCTTGCTCTGCCTGGTTCCCTGTCCTACCTCACTACCATATTGTGCTCCAAATCACCTCATTTGACACTAAGTATTTGCTTGGCAACCTACTGGTCCTGCATTCCTAGCCAATCTGGCACCCATGTTCCTAACTTTTTCCTCTTCTATGACATTTCAGCTTTGTGCCATAATCTAGCAATTAACCACTGCCTTGTTCCCAAGTCTTCTCTCTACCTTGAGAATGGGCTGTTTTCAAGTGTGTATATACAATGTATATATGTTAGTTATTCAGGAATTGAAGGATTTCAATCTTAAGATAATGGAAAGCAACTGGGAAACCATTGAGAGTTTTAAGTAAGCATCTCAAATTCTGCGTGTCCAAAACAGAACTTATAACCTTTTCCTTTTGTATTCCTAAAGTAAATCATACCATCAACTATTGAAACCCATTCTACCTCTTTCCTCTCCTTCAGCTTCAGTTTCCAACCAGCTACCAAATCCTATCACTTTTTCCTCCTAAATATATCCAGCCCTGTCCAATTCTATGTATCCCCACAACCTCTGCCTTAGTTCAAGACTTTATCATCTCTTACCTGGAGGTGGTAGCCTCCTCACTAAGCTTACTGCTCCAACATCCATAGTGTGGCCATATAATTTATTGGGATAATTGACTAAAAAGGAAAGTTTTAAAAAGTAAAATTACATAATTTTTGAAATATTTATTGACCAATAAATCATCTTTTTTATATTGCTAGACTTATAAGATAGTTCTATTCACAAACTTTAAAAAACAAATTTAATATGAAATTATTTATATCTGTGCATATGAAGGCAAAAACTCAAACTGTGTTTTTGATAGTCATATAATAATCAAAATAATCTCAATGTATATTCATAATTAACATACTTTAGTTTTACATCATATCTATAGTACCATTTCATTTTCTAAAGAATTTAATTGTTTCAAAATGGTTGTATTATTTTAAATTTTTTATAAAATTTCCTATAATGGGGCTAGGATTGTGGCTCAGTGGTAAGGCACTCGCCTAGCACAGGAGGGACCCGGGTTCAATACTCAGCACCACATAAAAATAAAGGCATTGTGTTGTGTCCATCTACACCTAAAAAATAAATATATATATATATTTTAAAAATTCCTATAATCCTCTCTAGCTTCTTATAATCTTTTGGTTTTAAATTTTGAACTATTGACATTTTACATTGACTGGTCTTAGCAGGGCATTACATTTGTGCTGATATAAAATTCACATAACACCTGGGAGGGGTGGCGCATGCCTCTAATCCTAGCAACTTGGGAGACTGAGGCAGGAGGATGGCAAGTTCCAGGCCAGCCTCAGCAATTTAGTTAGACCCTGTCTCAAAGAAAAAAATAAAAAGGGCTGGGGATGTAGATCAGTAAAGCACCCTGGGTTCAATCCCCAGTACAATAAATAAAAAAATATAAAATTTACACAACCTAAAATTCACCATTTTAAAGTGTACATACAATTCAGGCTGGGTGTGGTGGTGCACGCCAGTAATTCCAGCAACTCAGGAGGCTGAGGCAAGAATATCACAGGTTCAAGGCTAGCCTGGGCAATTTAGGGAAACCCAATCCCAAACTAAAAATAAAAAGGGCCGAGGAATGTAGCTCAGTGATAGAGTGCCTCTGGATTCAATACCTGATATTAAAAAATAAATAAATCATACAATTCAGTAGTTTTCAGTATATGCATGATGGTATGCGACAATCAACACTATGTAGTTCCAGAATATTTTCATTATCCTAAAAAGAAACTCCACACCTATGAAAAGTCAATTGCATTTCCCTGTTCCTTACAGCCCTCAGCAACTACCATCTACTCTGACTCTACATATTTGCCGGTTTTGGATATTTCTTACAAATAGAATTATAAATTACTTGGCTTTTTGTTCCTTCTATTTACCATGTTTTCAAGGTTCATCTATGTTTTAGCAGGAATCAGTACTTATTCTTCTTCGTGTCTCTGAATAATATTCCATGATATAGATGCATCATATTTTGTTTAGCCATTCATCAGCTGATAAACATTTGGGTTGTTTTCACTTTGGTGTTATCATAAATACAGATGCAACAAACATACATATCCAGGTTTTTGTGTGAGTGTGTTTTCAGTTCTCTTGGGTATATGCACAGGAGTGGAAGTGCTAGGTCAAATGATGACTATATGGTCAACCTTTTGAGGAGATGCCAAACTATTTTTCAAAGGGACTGCACTATTTTACAATCCTACCAATGATATATGAGGAGACCAATATCTCCACTTCTCATTTGTTTTATTATAGCCATCCTAGTAGATACAAAGTATCTCATTGTAGTTTTGATTTTTCATTTCCCTGATAATCAATGATGTAGAGCATCTTTTCATGTGCTTATTGGTCCATTTACCTGTCTTCTTTGGAAAATATCTATTTTAAAACCTTTTCCTTGCCTCCCGCCCCACCTTTGGTACTGGGGATTAAATCTAGAGGCACTTTACCACTGAGCCACATCCCCAGCCCTTTTTATTTTGAGACAGGGTCTTACTAAGTTGCCTAGGGCCTCACTAGGTAGCTGAGGCTGGCCTCAAACTTGCCATCCCCCTGCCTCAACCTCCTGACTCGCTGAAATTACAGGCATGCACCACAGCACCTGGCCATTTTCCCATTTTTTAATTGTGTTGACACTTTATTGTTGAATTTTAAGTTCTTTATTTATTCTGGATATTAGACTTTCTTTAGATAAATAATTGCCAAGTATTTTCTGTAGGTTTGTTTGTGCATTTTGATAGTATCCTTTGATATGCAAAAGTTTATTTATTTATTTTTATTATTTATTTATTTATTTATTGGTACTAGGAATTGAAACCTGGGGCACTTTATCACTTTATCATCCCCACCACTTTATTTTTTGAGACAGGGTCTTGCTAAATTGTTGAGGGCCTCAGTAAATTGCTGAGGCTAGCCTTGAATTTGCCATCCTCCTGCCTCAGCCTCCTAACATGCTGGGATTAAAGGTGTGTACCACTGTACCCTGCCAAAAGTTTTTAATTTGGGTGAAGTCATATTTTTTCTTTCATTTCTTGTGCTTGAATGTCATATCTAAGAGACTGCTGTCTAATCAAATATCATTAATATTTATGCCTATGTTTTCTTTTAAGAGTTCTATAGGTTTAGCACTTACATTTAGGTCTTTGATTTATTTTGTGTTCATTTTTGCATATGGTGTGAGTTATGAGGCTAAATGCATTTTGTGCATGAGGATGTCCATGTCCCAGCACCATTTAAAAAAAAATACTACATTTTTTCCTGTTAAAAGATTGTGGTACCCTTGTTGAAAAACAATTGACCATAGATGGGTGGTTTAGATAGAATATTTTGATTGAGAGAAACATATCTGAGATGTAAATTATGTACCTAAAGGATATTCTTTTTTTTTTAAGAGAGAGTGAGAGAGGAGAGAGAGAGAGAGAGAGAGAGAGAGAGAGAGAGAATTTTAATATTTTATTTTTTAGTTATTGGCGTACACAACATCTTTGTTTGTACGTGGTGCCGAGAATCGAACCCAGGCCGCACACATGCCAGGCGAGCGCGCTACCACTTGAGCCACATCCCCAGCCCCCTAAAGGATATTCTAAAGTTATATTTTTACTGATATGTGTAAATATATAAGCCAAAATATTTTCTCAGTGACTTTTTGCCTCCATGTGGAGTATCTTTCCTTAACAAATATTTTTATGTGACAAGGCTGTTGAAATTAGTTGACTCTGTTTGTGATCCTTTTTAATGTTTTGCACAACTCAGATGCTGCAAAATTGTAGGGCTTTTCAATTTCATTCTATTTTGGTACAAACTATAAATTTATCCAATTAAAAATAGGAGTTTCATCAAAAGACCCTTCAAAGTCAAGGTATTCCAACATTCAATTATAGAATTGCAAAATTGGGTCTTACAGATCATTTGAACTCGCATAATTTAATTTGTTTAGAAGAAATCTAATGTCTGTTTGCAAGCTTTGTTTTCAATGATTCTTTTCCAAAATCTTCAAATGTGAACCTTCTTTGAATACTTTGATTAAAGACATCCAAATGGTTTTAAGAAATCAAGAAATAAAATTTAGGACTTACAAAAATGTTCAATACCAATGTAGCACACTTTGATTGATTTACAAAGTAATTCTTTAAAGCCTCAAACATTTCTAAAATCCATTTTATGACACATATCCCAACATCTAAGTATTTTTGATTCAACATATTTTGTTATAAAAATTTTGTATTTCAGGTACTCTAACAGTAAGAAACATTTGTAAATTCTGACAACTGTAGTTTCTATTTTGATGTAGTATTGTAGCTTCTCTTTATATAATAAATTATGTGTGCACCTTGACTAATTCCAAATATAGTTCAGTTCCTTATATTGAATTTACTAAGATAATTGTCTTCACTGCACCAAAATTTATATTTTAGCCATTATCTCTAAAACAAATTATTTTATCTTCAAATGTTAAACTTTTAAAATAAATTTACTATAGCATTCACAATCATGGCAGATGTTACACCTTTGACAGAATGAAGCTCCAAAAGCTTTATTTAGATCCATGAATTGGATGAAAATATCAAGCTATAACTGGAATGAACTGATATTCCCAGCATCTGAAGACACTAATATAAAACTGATGTCATATAACTCTTTGTGAACTTCTTTATCTTCTAATGAAGCCAACACATTGACAGATGTTGCTTCACTTTTTTAAAATATTTTTTTAGTTGTTGATAGACTTTTATTTTGGTTATTTATATGCGGTGCTGAGGATCAAACCCAGTACCTCACACATGCAAGGCAAGAGTGCTACTGCTGAGCCACAGCCGCAGCCCTGTTGCTTCACTTTTTGTATGAACACAACGTACATACAAAAAAAGGAATTAAAGTTTAGCAATTAGATCTACATGAAAATATATACTACACAAAGCCAAATGCAAACACCATTAAATGTAGATGAGGACCCCTTCCCTGATGCACTACACAGCATAAATGCACTCAAAAAGTAAGTACCTTTTGGGCTGGGGTTGGGCTTAGTGGTAGAGCACTTGCCTTGCATGTGTGAGGTATTGGGTTCGATCCTCAGCACCACAGAAAAATAAATAGATATTGTACCAACTACAACTAAAGAAAAATGTTGTTGGTTTTTTTTTTAAGTAAATGCCTTTTAAAACTCAGGGGCCACCCTGTTACTTGAGATCCCAAACTGAGAGCTGGTAGACTGTGAGCCAACACCTTGAGTGTCCACACTCAAGACTAATACTTTCAAAGCTAAGGCACCTCTTTTCCACAGCTCTATTCTAGTGTCCTGGAAAGAAAACTGCATCAAATGGTGTTTTCAAAATCGGAGACTGAAAGAATTTTAGAGCACAGTCAAGAGCTGGGAAGTGGAGGGACTTATATAAAAGTGAAATTAATTAAATGTTTCCCCAAGATAGAAAGAATACAATAGATATATGTGTAACCAAGTATTATTTCCCATTAGTGCTGAGAATATTTTTTTTGTTCCCCTCCTGAGTTCCATAAATACTAATGATTTAGCAAGTATTTGTACTATTTTACAATATCAAACAGTTCAAATTATTCTTACTTTCATGCATGTCCATATATCCATACAAATACCTATATTTTAAAATATGTAATTATATATGTCAAACCAGTTGTAATTTGGGTGAAGTGAGCTTCAAATTCTTTAAATTGGCAAGTAGAAACACAGTAAACCCAAGAATTGTGAATAATTCTACTTTTATAAAATTCCTTCATACAATTTTCATCAGTACTTAATTCGATTTTAAAAATTCATGATATTCATTAATTATATTTTACCTTTTAATTGATAATTTTAAATATTTTAGAAAAATCATTTTTGAAAACAAAAAGTAACTTAATTTTTTACATTTATATATTTTGATGAACATATAGGCAAATTTTATATCTTGAATACAATTCAGTTTTATTTTTGATCCTTTAAATCTTTGCTGTTAAGAGAATGCAAATTACATGAAAATTTTGAATATAAAAATATAATTAGTGATTCTGCTGAAATGAAGGAAATAATACTAATTTGGGAGGGGGCGGGTAGTGATAGGGATGGAACACAGGCCTCATGTATATTAAGCACGTGCTCTACTACTGAGCTACACTCCCAACCCCAAGGACACAACATTTTATGAAATACACAACAATTCATGAATTATATATTATATTATATTATTTGTATTAATCATCTAAACTTTGTATTTATCATCTCAACTTTATCAACTTCACGAAAGTGTAGTCATCTTTGAGTTTTTTCCAATTCCATTATAAAAAGTATAGCTTTGGGGCTAGGTTTGTGGCTCAGTGGTAGAGTGCTCACCTAGCATGCATGAGGCACTGGGTTCGATCCTCGACACCATATAAAAATAAAATAAAGGTTGTTTTAAAAAACAAATCTTTTTTAAAAAGCATAGCTTTGCACATGTTTTTTATCTTGTCATAATGAAGATATTTTTGTTAAGGGAGAAGCATAGGACATTTTATCTAACAACTTACTAGCTTGATTCATAACCTGTAAATATTTAAACCTAATGAAATGTGGGCTTTCATTTGTTCTCTTGCCCTAGGCCCACAAATGTCCAGGGTGACAGAACACACCATCTGCCACTTCATGTGGTAAATTGCTGTCTCCAGGAAGCTTCTCATAGTGACAACTATTTTTGAAGCAAATGACAATGCTTTTTCAGCAACTTTGTGTCCTCTGTTTTTCATGTGGTTAGTTACAGCTCCATTGCCTCCATGGCAGGTGATAAATGTCCACAAACACTTTGTGCAGGTCATATACTCAACATCAATGGTCTTGAGAGGTGAAAATTGCTACTTAATATTTCATTGAACATTCCCTTGAGCTCATTGCTGCCAGAAGGGTTTATTGCAAAAATAAAAATATTAAGCATTAGCTAACAATATAATAAATAATAGAGTATAAGTTTGTACTGTACAATAAATGACAAAATCCCTGTAGCAAAAGCATTCAGTTGACTCTTTCTAACCTCCAGCAGTACTTCTCAGCCTTTATTTCCTGCACATACTTCACACACAACTCACCAGTGATGTCCCACATTTTCCCACTGATGTGGCCAAGTGGTGGCCTATGCAGCTTTACATAAGACATATGTCTCAGACTATGGCATGAGCCACAGCAACTGACTGATACACAAAGAGGCTGGCAGGGATAATAGATTTAAATATTTCTCCCACTACCACCAGAGACCAGAAGAGCTTAGATCCCTCCAAGCTGTTAATATTGGAACCACTTGGTTTTTATCAGGGAGCAGCCTGAATGCTCCCCTGTGCTGGAAGGTAGATAACTACCTACCTTGTAACAGAAAAGTCAGGAAAAGAGGCAGGCTCACTGGGTTTTTTTCCAGATTTGACTACATGATAAAGTAAGGCCTGTGCTCAGTGAATATTCATCTTATTACTAAACAAGACCATGACAAAAGCTGTAAGTACCAAATACAGGTCGACCAAACTTGCTCTGACTTATTTTAATGCTTATTAATAATAATACTTGAAGGCTGGGATTGTGGCTCAGTGGCAGAGCACTTGCCTCACACATGTGAGGCACTGGGTTCAATCCTCAGCACCACATAAAAATAAATAAACAATAAAAATATTTTATCCATCTACAACTAAAAAACATATTGAAAAAAATAATTCTTGATTCTAAAATGAAACCTCTATCACAAATGCTAACATGGGCAGAATCCCAGGACAACAGGTATGAGTCAAAACACTCAGGCCAAGATACAGCCAGGGTGATTTTTCTAAGGCATAACCCTGGTCAGAGTAGTCCTCTGTTTACAATTCTTCAATTAATCTCCACTACTCTAAAGTTAAAACCCAATCCCTTGATGCAGTAGGCTATCTGGGCCCCATCTATTTCATCTTTGACCACTTTACCCACATCCCTTCACTTGACCCAAACTGGATCCCACATGATCTTCTCTTTTTAGAATATTCCTTCTACTCCCTGAACTGTTATTAGCTGTTGGACCACTGTCAAAATGTATTGCATCCATCCTCTTTTCTGGAAAACTTCCCTGATCCCTCTCTTCCAGCCAAGCTGCCTGTCCCCTTTTCCCTGATAATATCTTTTGCACATTCCTGACATGAGTTTTTTTTTAAATCATGAATTGTAATCTTCTGTTTGTACATCCCTACTTCATCTGCAGGCACTTGAAAGAGATCTTCTCATCTCTATATCTTCAACACATTAGACTAGTCTAGACAGAGTTGGGTTAGATTGGGTTGGGTTGGACACAATTTGGAAACAAATACTGGGAGTCCAAATATGGAGAAATATGAATGTCAAGATGATGAAATTGCGCTTTGGTAGATGGCTAAATAATGACAAATAGGGAGATTTTGAGCAGAAGGCATAGTGACAGTATTATTTTAGGAAAAAATCATCTGGAAGTGTAGAGAAGATGAACTGAATTTCCGCTCACTTGTACATGCTCCCCACCAATAATGTTCCCAGTAAACACCCTCACGTTCTCTCTCTACCCACTCCATCTGAGCCTATCAGAGTACTAGCACATGAGAATACAGAAGGCATTTCTAAGTCAACACTTTTCATTTTTAATAAATAAATGTCAAAATCCTTACTATATAAATAGAGAACACTTATAAATAAACACAAATATGAACAGCAACTGGACAACAGGAAAAGGACATAAATAGAAATTTTACAAAAGAAAAAGTTGGACCAACTAACCAGAGAGACTGCAAACTAAATTAATAATGAGATGCCAATTTTGCCTATTAAATTGTCAGAAATCATAAAACTAATAATAGTCAGCGCTGGCAAGGGTTTACGAAAATGGCACTCGTGTATTAGATGTGAGAGTGGAAATTAGCGCAAGGCTTCAGAAGAAGGGAGAAAAAAATCCAGAGACAAAGTCAAGGATATATTGTACAAGACATTTACCACATTTATAATTACTTAGAAATTTGGAAAACAACTGAATAGCCAATAAAAGAGAATTTAAACCATGATACATTTTAATGATTCAATTTTATATAGTTATTTAAAACCACATTTTTAAAGAACATTAGGGACTTAGGGCACTTCATATTCATATTATAATGTTTACTTTAAAACAGGATGTAGACATATATACAGATAATATAGTCACACAGAATACATGTTTTGGATTGGAATTAAATGGATGAGTATTAAAATTTATATTTGGCTAAAACAATCTCTCCATAACAGAAAGAACTTCTGGGATACAATAGTAAGTCAGAATTTTTATCCAAATTTAACTATAATTACAATTTTATTATAAAAATTGTTCTAGTCAAAATTTTAAAGTTACCATTATGATAAAGGATAGATTGGAATATGCAATATGTTCACTTTCAGCTGAGGATGGTAGAAGAGTTATTTTCATGTAACTCATTTTTTTTCTAACACAATTTTCTCTCTTCATATTTTTTGTATCTTTCATTATGTTACAGCTTGAGGATGATGAATCATGAATGCTGTTGAATGTGAGTTTGGAGTTTCTCCCTATATTTTTTTTAATTTTTAAATTTGTTGTTGTTTATTTATGCTAAGGATCAAACCCAGTGCCTCACACATGCTAGGCAAGCACTCTGCCACTGAGCTAGAGCCCCAGCCCTCTCTATATATTTTTATTTACATTTTTAAGTATTTATCGACTAAAACAGGATATAATGAAGTCTCTAAAGTTATTGAGCTAATACACTCTGTATATTTCTATTATCTGTGCATTTATTTCTTCATCATTTTAGAGTTCTTGATTATTGTATTTTAATATATTTTGCAACATTAAAAATAATAAATATACATCTACACTTCTCCTGATGAGTAAAATTTCAAGAAAAATGCACAAAAGATGTTATATCTAAAAGGCTTAACCAGGGCTGGGGATGTGGCTCAAGCGGTAGCGCGCTCGCCTGGCATGCGTGCGGCTCGGGTTCAATCCCCAGCACCACATACAAAACAAAGATGCTGTGTCCGCCGAAAAACTAAAAAATAAATATTAAATATTCTCTCTCTAAAAAAAGAAAAAAAAAGTTTAAAAAAATAAAATAAAAAGGCTTAACCATATTTGTAAAGGAGACAAATAATAATCTTTAAAACATCAAACACATTTTGTGCCATCCTCACATTTCTGACATGGTTGGGTCTTGCTTTTTAAAAAAATCTAATATGACAATATTTGCCATTCAATTGGAGCATTTAGATCATTTACATTTAATCTTATTATTGATATAATTGTGTCTGAATCTACCATATTACTGGGGTTTTTTTTCTATTTATCTCATCTGTTCTTTGTTTCCTTTTCCCCTGTTTTGTCTTCTTATTTTGGAACTTTAAATATTTTAAATATTTTTATTTGCTGATGATCCTTAGCACTGCATTAATAAACAACAACAAATTTAAAAATTAAAAAAATATATATATAGGGAGAAACTCCAAACTCACATTCAACGGCATTCATGATTTATCATCCTCAAGCTGAGGGTTTTGGTTTTTGTTTTGTTTTTTAATGATTCCATTTTCTCAGTTTATTAGCTGAAACTCTTTGTTTTATTGTTCTAGTGTTTACTTTATGGTTTACAGTATACCTCTTGAACTTCTCACTCTCTGCCTTCAGTAATATAACAATTCATATATAGCATAAGAGGCTTATGACACTATGCTTGCAGTTGCCCACTCTTTATGAGTCTTTAGGACTCATAATCTATACAGTTTTCCATTTGCCCTCTGGCTGCTTATCCCTTAATTCTTCCTCCATTTTCCACTTGGCTTCATATATGCCACTAATACATCTTTCCTCCTGATATGCTCTAACCTTTAAGACTGAAAAAAAAAATTTTCCCTATGGTAGGCCAACTAATGACCCCTAAAAATATCCACACCCTAATCCCAAAAATCTATGAATGTTACCTTATATAGCAAAAAGTACTTTGCAGATGTTGCTAAACCAAGGATCTTGAAATGGTGAGATTATTTTGGGTTATCTGAGTGGGCCCTAAGTATAATCATAAGGGAAGAAGACAAAAAAGGAGGCAGTGGGAACTGCAACAACAGAAATAAGAAGTCTGAGTAAAGGGGAGAGATTACAGAGCTGAGGAATGCAGCCTCATATGAAACAGATTCTCTCCTGAAGTCTGCAGAAGGAATGCAATCATGCCAACATCTTTAGTCTAATCAGACTGATTCTGGACTTCTAACATCTAAAACTGTGAGAAAACAAATGTATGGGGTTTTTTACACTATTAAAATTTGTGGCAATTTGTTACAGCAGCAAGAAGACACTAATACATTTGTCAGGTTGCAATTTTGAAATATGTATTTCATGAAGACTCTTTCATAGATAAGTATATTTTTATCAGAACGTTAAATATTTTAAATATTTTTAGTTGCTGATGGACCCTTATTTTATTTATTTGTATATGGTGCTGAGAATCGAATCCAGTGCCTCACATATGCAAGGCAAGCACTCTACCACTGGGCTACAACCTCAGCCCTCTCTCAGAAATTTTTAAAAATCCTAACTTCAAGGAAAATGTCCTAATAGACATTTGCTTCAGTAAACTGGAACCCATTCACATTTGCATGAGTGAAAGGGAAATGGTGACTGCAAAGATACAACAGGCAATCCCAAAGGTAGCATCCAAAGAGAAAGCAAAGCTTTGGTGGACCATGAGATACAGCAACTGGCATGTTGAAGAAAGATTAATTCTGGGGCCTCTCTTGGTCCCCAAAAATCTCTCAAAGTCTGGTTCAGACTCCAGTTTCTCTCAGGAAAAACTTTTGAGAGTCAGTTCTAGATGACTTTTTGATTCAAGAATCCACCATGGGGCTATCTCTGGGTTCTTCTGTTTCATTTCTCAAGAGAGAAGATTAGATTAAGCCAGTACAGCTTATGATTGGTTGCAGATATCTATTCCCAGCCCAATCAATTGAGACCAAGTGTCACACACTAGAAACATGACTGCCAGGACCTTCCCCTTTATTGAGGGCAATGTCAAAGAAGAGTAAGTTCAGCTGGCATCCCAAAATGAGTCTGACACATATGTGTAAATAAACATAGTATGAAAGGCCAGGGTAATAAGCCCTATTTCTCTTTGGATAACTTTTCAACAGGTGACTAATTCCCTGAAGTCTGGAATAAGACTGACATTTGCAGGGCATGCCTTAGAAGTCAAGGAGATTGGGACAATGATGAGCAATTCTTAACATAATTATTCACCTTAGCTGAACAATTAAGTAACCTGAAGGGAGATAATTTAAATGGGGAGTGAGATATAAACAAAGAATAGAAAAGGAAAGGGTAAAGAAATAAGTATTTACTGAACACCTTATTGAATTCTGGGCACTTATCATAGGTTTTCTGGTGTGTTTGCTAAATGAGGAAAAGAGGGGAGAAGGAAAAACTGAGGAAAGGCTAAGAAAGTTTGTACCAATTTACTCTCCCCACCAATGGTAAATATTGCTGCCTGTTTTATACTAGTGTGGATTTATTTTCAAAAGAACTATTTTTATATGAAAAATCTCAGTTATCAGGAACTTAAATAATGAGCTAGTTCTTCTAATTTTAAGCTCAAACCTTTTTATTTTAACCAGATCACATGGATGAGTCTCAAGCATTATGCTTAATAAAAGAAGCCAGACTTAAAGGACTACATACTGAAGTTACACAATTGTGCTGTGGATGTGGCTCAAGTGGTAGCGTGCTTGCCTGGCATGCATGCGGCCCAGGTTTGATCCTCAACACCACATACAAACAAAGATGTTGTGTCTGCCGGAAAACTAAAAAATAAATATTAAAATTTCCAAAAAAAAGAACAAGTAAATGAAGTTACACAATTGTATATTCTCAAAGTTTGTAAAACTATATACTTAAAAAGGGTGAACTTTGTTGCATGTAAATTATGCCTAAATGAACACTTTTTTTTAACTTTTTTTCACTCAGATTGAAATCTTTTGAAATTTTATCACATACCATCTTGAATTTTCTACATCAAAACATAATCTTTCCTTCATTGTTTTGGGATTTGAAAAGAATATGAATTCTAATAATTGTTCTCTTCTATATAAAATTGATGTATTTTTCCCCTACATGAAATGATCCCAACTCACTTGCCTATTTTAGTCTTTGTATCTGCATTATCAATTTTCTCCCCCCACCCCTGTTCCTGTGACCTCTCAACATCCGCACCCCCTGTGAATGTACTCTGCCAAAATGACACTTCTAACTAGCGGCTACTAATCTGCTGTGAACTGTTGTGGATAGGATTGAGGGCAGATAACCTTCATGATAAGAATAGTGTGTTAAGTACAAGTAAATTTTAAAGAAGGGACCAGGAAACAATCCTGTAAGAAGGTGCATCTGCTTTTATGCAAGGATTGAGTGATATCTAGTTTAGCTACTCAGAGCTGTTTTACTTATTTATTAGTTCTGTACTAAGTTCCTGAAAGGTCAGGTTGCTACATCACTGCATTCTTTTGAGATGAAGTGTTAGTATAATATTTTATTCATACACATGGTCACACATACGTATTTACACACCAAAAAAACCTGCTTAGGCAATAAGGAAAAGGAAGGAACCAAAATAAATCTTCCATTCTTCAGGGTAGGTACAGCATAGTATTCTATAGAGTTTAATAATCAAAGTGACCTCAAAGGGGGAATAGACACACATGCACATGCACACACACAGACACACAATTTCTTGAGTTAGACGAAAGGGTTTGGTTCACTGCCCACAGGATAAGGTCACATTTGAGTCAACCAACTGATAATGCCAGAAAAGCATTTCAAAGAAGCACAAACAGTAAAGACCATTTTCTTTTTATCAAGCAGAGCATTTGATTAACCTTTTTTTCTAAAGGAATCAATTACATGAATATCCTGCTATATGCATTATAGCTGCTCATAATTCAACAATTTAAAATCTTTATAAAAATAAGATGATCTCTACACTCACGAGTCTAGATGAAATTTTGTTAATTCATTCTCAAAGGCTGTAGTAATTAGTGAAATATTTAAAGTGACAGGAAATAGTAATGAAGCTTTAGAGTTTTAGCATAAAATGGCATCATGACTAGAATAGGGAATTTTGAGTCTTGGCTTCCCTTTTCTGTGCTAAAATCTGCATGGTTGGGTTTGTAGATGACATTAGTTACACTCATCAGATGTCCTCATTTTGCAGCTCTCTCTGCCCAGTAATTGCTATCATTTTCAGAAAGGCTTTGTAAAAAGGAATGCATTTATTTCTGATTTATATTCTTCTATTTTGAGCTCCTATTTTGTATCGGGCACTATGCAGGCACTTTTAATTCTCAAAAGGATAGGTACCAATATTTTCTCCATTTCAAAATGGCAGAAACTAAGGCTCAAGAGGTTTCAGTAGGTTTCTCAAAGACACAAAGTTAGCTAGGCAGGGTAGTACATGCCTATAATCCCAACAAGCCAGGAGGCTGAGGTGGGAAGATCACAAGTTCGAGATGAGCCTCAGCAATTTAGCAAGAACCTATCTCAAAAAGTAAAAAAACTAAAAAGTACTGGGAATGTAGCTCAGTGGCAGAGTACCCTGGTTCAATCCCCAGGACCAAAAAGAAAATATTTTTTCAGTGTATAGTACCAGTTCAACATTCCCTATTCAACAGTAGATATTGTCAGGGGAAAAAAGATTTTTAAAAAGTCATGAAACTGGTAAATTAGGAGCTAATAAATCTGATACACACTAATATCCTTGAGCTCATTGACATTACTTTTGCTATATAAAAAGAAGAGGTCTCTATTTCCTTTTAATGATTGTAGTAAAGTCTGCTAATTCTTTATCCTTATATATTTTCAAAATTAATTTTATATCTTGTGCCTCTGCTCATCTGAATTATTCTCTCATCATTTTATTTGGGCCAACAAAGTATTTTTAGTAAACATGAGACTCAAACCACTATTTCCAGGAATTTATAATTCTCTCTATAATGTGCCAAGTTCTTCAAAAACATTCCTTTCATTACAAAAAGATCAGCTTTACCTTTTCAAGTATAAATATGACCACCTCAAGGCTCTCCATTTTATAAACTTACCAAAAGAAAATTGACTTTTGGTAATCATTTTTTGAAATACTCAGGAATCCTCCTCCCCACTGTATCAGTTGAAATGAAATTTAAATCTTAAAATGAAACAAACTTGGCTGTCTTACATGATTAAAAGAACCTAAGTAACAGGAACACTTAATCAATCCCTTTGCTTCATCTTTTTATGCTTTTATATAGTTTTTTTTTTACTTGTTGGCTCTACCTCTCTATTTAAATAATAAAAGAAAGATTGAGCTTTGAAGAACCTTTGCAAAAAAAAAAAAAATAAAATAAAGAAAAGAAAAAAAGGAAAGGAAACAGGCCCAGAGAGCTGGCCTTAGCCTCACAACTGGATAGGGAGCCAGTTCTGAAATTTTTTTTCAGTTTTTTCTCCTGCTCCATGCAGTCTTGGGCTGATCTTATTCCTACTTGTTTTCTTCTGAAACACCTGAATTTCCTAAGTCTCCCTATCTAACTACTCAAAGAAAACTGTCCACTGATTCCCTAGCAGAAGTGTCTTTCAAAGTTCTAATAGGTACCTATTTGCTTCTCCTAATGACACTTAAGCACTGCCCTGCTCTTGTTAACTTTCCAGATCATCAGATAATAAACTGAGTCACCTCTGTGTTCCATGTGGCTAGAACATCCAGTTGCTGACTAATGAGAAATTCTATGAAAGGCAGAGAAGTGATTCTGGAGCAACAAGTCAGAAGAGTGTTTATCAATTATTTTGTTACAATCCTGGTTATACCTATCATGTCAAGGCAACCCATCCCACTGAAAAAAACTTATTTATATAAATATATAACATATTTATAAATTTATATATATGTATAATATATTATACATAAACTTATATTTATATATATATATATTTTATATATATATATGAGAATAAGAACAAGGAAAGAAGAGTGATTACTCTGTAGTACAAGAGGAAGTTAAAAGCAGAACATCCAGTCCAAATTTTCAGCACTCCCCAATAAAGAGTTCTCTTTCTCTGCTTAAGCAGGAAGACTGCTGCAAGTAGTTGGCCACCTGTAAAATATTGCCCCATGCCAGATATTCATCAGGAAAAACAAACACAAGCCAAATTTCCTCATGTATAGAACACAATACATATCTCAGAGTGTTGTGAGAATTTTATGATATGACAAATGTGAACATGCCCTAGCACAGACCTCACATGTAGAAAGTGCTTCTGGAAAGTTACAACACATGGTAGACATGGAACTCACTACCTAAGACACCTTCAGTGGACAGCTCATTGCCCCCACTGCTGGGAGTGCAGTTAGTAGGTAGCCTTCAGCTTTCAGCCACTCTAAGATCACCCTATGCTGCAGAGAGGCTCACACAGGACAGTTTTTGTGGGTTATTTTAGTCACACAGCTCTCTATGGGGTTGGCCTAAACTGTCACTAGGCCCCCTTTCACAGGTCAGTTTCTCTCTCTGGTCACTCCTGTTTCTGTCTCCTCCCTTCCTGCACATTAAACTTTCCCTGCTCCTCATGGAAGACAATCTGCAATAAGAGAATACAGAAATAAATAAATGGTTAGAATTTGAGGTTTAAAATCATTTGTAGCCCTGGCTTATACTAATACAATTTATTGAAATCTATTTATTAAAAGATTAGGAAAAACAAAAATGAGCAGTTCAGGTCATACTAGAGCATACTTGTAACCCCAGTGACTTTGGGGGGCTGAGGAAAAAAGATCACAACTTCTAGGTCATCACCCAGAATTAGCAACTTTAGGGTTAACAAAATTATCATTTTTAAATATTTGCTTCTATTCATTTGTTAAAATTTACATACATGGTTTTTTATCAACTTGAGTACTTAGCTGAAAGTAAGAAGAAGAAGGATTTATGGTTTATTGGATCATTAGCATATAAAAGGGAAGCATGGAGATGGCCTCCTAAGACAGGGATATGCAAAGCCAATCAGACTATGGGAGGCATGGTCAAGTTATGGCACAGGAACAGTCTTATTAGGTGCCATCACTGGTCCAACCCCCTCTGCACATTAAACATCCCTACCTCTGGACTCTCTCAATATGGCTGTTCCAACCATGAGTAATTTTTCAACTTTTCCTGAGTCTTGACATCACTCTCTCAAAATTCAAAGTCCCTTCAAATGGCCTAGGTCATACTCTAGCCATAAAGACAAGGAAGAAAGTATATTTGATCCCCTTGAAGAAACAAGACTCTGTCACACACACCCAAAAAAAGACAAAATAGAGAAGTGCCAGTTAAGAAACTATTTTTCCTCAACCTCAATCTCAGTCTCCTGTATGTCAGTTTGTGATGCTGAGGCTGAAACTCTGTAACCACATTTCTCCTTCACCACCTGTTCTCTACATTGACTGTGCCAATAGAAGACTCTAGAAGCAAACTGGAAGGCTGGGTAAGATAAGAAGGTCAATGGTTCTATTTACTTATGTGCCTTTCAGCATTACTTTAGCAATGTTTCCTCACCCCAGCAGTGAAGACTCATGCTATTAGTAATAGTTTATTCCAAATTACCATCTTTTTAGCACTCCCCAAAACAGTTTAGGCCCCCTTTGAGCTCATAGACACCCGAACCAGCCAATCAGCCTTTGCCCTCCTCAGACGTTCAAGTCCATGCCCTATGGGGCCCCTCCCACAAGTCTCTTAGTTTTCAAAATGTTGACCTTTTTCCTTTGTTTTTCCATCCCTAGGGGTCATAACCCTTGATGTCTCCTTTTTGCTTTTTGTTCTCAGTACCTACTTAACAGAAAGGATATAATTTAAAGAATTGTTAAAATTACTCATGTGCTTTCTGTTCTCAGGCTGTTCAGGTATTCCTCTAAAATAAAGTATTTGAAATTTGAGTATAACCCCCACCCCCCAAAATGATGCAGTATCATCTTGTTTCTTCACTAAGCATTGAATATTTGAGATCTATCCACATTGATCATGTATGCAAGTATTTTGTCATTTTTCTATAAACTATTTCATTGTATGAACTTGATTTGTTTATTGAGGTACACTGAGGTTGTTTCTAACTTTTCACTCTTAAGAACAATGCTGCAAGAAGAGATAAAGGAGGAAAAACTGTTCATTAAATGGTTGTGGAAAACGCATTTGACAAAATTCCACACCCATTTATGATCAAATTTCTCAGCAATTTAAAAATAGAAAAGAATTTCCTTAACCTGATTAAAATATACCTATGAAAAGCCTACAGTTCACATCACATTTAATGGAAGAGACAATGTTTTCCATTTCCAATAGCATCAAAATGTGAAATCCTGGACTGGGACTAGAGCTCAGTGGTAGAGCACTTGCCTGGCACATGAGGCGCTGGGTTCAATCCTCAGCACCACATTAAAAATAAAATAAAGGTATTGTGTCCACCTACAACTAAAAATAAATACATATTAAAAATGTGAAATAGGAAAAAAATTTAACAAACTTGTGAAATGAATGTTCCCTAAAAACTACAAAACATTGATTATCAAAATTAAAGATGACCTAAATAAATGGGAAAATACAGTCTTTATGGACTGGGAAACTTAAGCTTGTTAATATGCAATTCTCCCCACATTAATCTATACATTTGATTCAATCACAATCAAAACCCCAGCATGCTTTTTTTCCTAGAAATTGACAAACTGATTATAAAATTTACATAGAAATCAAAAGGACAGTATAATTACAACAGTTCAGAAAAATAAGAACAAGAGTTAGGCAGCTTATACTACCTGATTTCAAGAATGACTTAGACCAGACATAGTATCACCTATCTGTAATCTCAAGAGGCTGAGAGAGGAAGATCTCGAATTTGAGGCCAGCCTCAGCAACTTAGAAAGACCCTCTCTCAAAATTAAACAAAAAATTAAAAATGCTGGGAATTCAGCTCAGTGGTAGAGCACCCCTAGGCTCAATCCGTAGTATCAAAAAAAAAAAAAAAACCTTACCGTAAACCTACAGTAACCAAGAAAAAAATGGTATTGGCATAAAGATAGACACATAGATCAATGGAACAGAATAAAGAGTCCAGAAATAAACCCACACAATAAATGAGCAATTGATTTTTAATAAGGTACTCACATGGAGAGAGAATCTTTTCAACCGTGGTGCTGGAACAATTAGATATCCTTTTGGAAAAATATTAACCACAGATCTTATTTCACATCATACAGAACTTAACTCAAAATGAATAGATTAAAATTTTTAAATTTCTAGGAGAGAACATAGGAGAATATCTTCATGACCTTGAGGTAGGTGAAGATTTCTTAGGGCACAAAAGCATGAAATATAAAAAGAAAAAAATAATGATAAATTGAACTTCATCAAAATTTAAACCTCTGCTCTTCAGAAGAGACTAAGAAAATCAAAGGATAAGCCATAATTAGCAAGAAATGTTATATATATTAAATATATTGCACAATAGATATCCAGGATACTTGTATCCAGAATATATAGAGAACTCATATAACTTGATAAAAATAAGACAAATAATCTATTGAAATAGGCACAAGATTTGAACACTATATAAAATAATATATAGAAGTGGTCAAAAGGCATACAAAAAAGATGTTCAACATCATTACACATTAGATTCAAAACAAAACTGTTACATATCCATTAGAACTGCTAAAAGTAAAAAGACTACCTAATACCAAGTGTTGACAACAATGTAAAACAACTAGAAGTCTTCTTCATCGCTCATGTAAATGAAAAATGGTACAGCCTCTTTGAAAATAACAGTTTTGCAGTTTCTTAAAGAATTGAACATATACTTACCACAACCTAGTAATTTCACTCCTGGCTATTTCCCAAAGAATATTAAATACATATATTCATACCAAGCTTTGTATGCTAATGTTCATAGAATCTGTATGCATAAAGTTTATTCATATTTATGCTAGACACTTATCTGTTATATGCATTTTGAATGCCTTCTCCTGCTTATCATATGCTTTTAACATTTTTGGATTATCATGTGACAAACAGACATTTTGTATTTTGATACCTGAATTTATCAATGTTTAATGGTTTGAGCTTTGTCTTATTGAAAGAGAAGGAAAGAAAGAGAGACTTGAAGGGAGAAAAGTAAAGAAAGGAAGGGAGAGAGGCAGAGAGGGAAGAAACCCAAGATCATTCATTCATTTATTCATTGAACAAATATTAAGTATTTATTCTTTGTTCTGTTAGTACCTATAGTGACAAATAAGACAGATGGAGTTCCTGCCCTTATGGAGCTTACATAAATATACAATTTACTGTCAGGGAGTGAAAGTACTATGAAGAAAAGTACACAAGGGCAGGTGGACAGAGAGCTACCCTAGGTAACTAGCATGGTCAGGAGATGTCATTCTGAACAGAGGAATGGCTGCACTGAGGGAATAAGCTATGCATGTATCAGGGGCACAAGCGCATCCCAGGTGGAGGGGAAAGACAGGAAAGACACCCTGAGTTGACAAAGATGTCTGAAGTCTTTGAAGAATAATCAGCAAGAAGGCCAATGGACCTGAAATTCAGTTATTAGGGGCAAGTGGTAGGAAATGAAGTGAGAGAGGTAGGCAAGGGAGGGAGATCTGTGGGCCACTATAGAGAGGCAGAAAAGAGATCTTATCTTACTTACATTTTAAAAGGGTCACTGTGTTCTGCAGGACAGAGAACAGATGGAGGGATGCATGAGAGAAAACAAGGAAAATAGTTGGAAAGCAAATGCAGTGTCCAGGCAAAAAAAAAAAAAAAAAAAAAAATAGCTACATGTACCAGGTCATCATTCTACATTTTCTTCTCCTTTAGAGGAAGGTTTGTTTCATTATTGTTATTGCTACAGTTGAGTTTGTTGTTGTTTTTAACCTTCGGGACTTTAGCAGAATTTATTTGAGGATATGCTGTAAGGGTCTGATTTTAACTTTTTCCATATTGAGAATCAAGCATCCCAACATTATCATCATTGAGTATAGTTGGTTTTTTCCCATCTGATTTGTGAAGCAAGCCATGTCTTACATCAAAGGTTGTTTGGGAGGGGCTTTCCATTCTGTTTAAAGGATTATTTGTCTATTCCTGTTTCAATACCATTCTTTTCTATTTGCTGTAATTTGTTAATGTGTCTTGTTATCTGAAAAGATGGATCTCTCCCCTACCCTACTACATTTTGTTCTTTTTTTTTCTAATTTTTTGAAACATTTTGGGCACATCATTGTTTCATGTTAACTTTAGAATCAGTTTGCTGTTGAAGTCCCCAAAAAGTCCCATAAATGTTTTTCAATTACATTTAGTTTATAACATAACCTAGAGAGAATTATATCTATAGAGTATTAAGTCTTCCTAAAGGCAAATGGAGCATGCTTTCCATTTATCAGTTTCCTTAATAAAGTCTGAAAATTTTCTCCATCTAATCCTTCTGGGTACTTTATATGGCTATCATAAACATCTTTTTAAACTATTGGGTTATATTAATTACTACAGGAAACAAAGGATGATATTTTAGTGTCCAAAAACATAAAAAGGCAAACAAATAGGAAAAAATGAGCAAAGGATATGAACAGACAATTTTATGAAGAAACACAAATGACCAATTAACATACTGAAGTTTTTAGCCTATTTACTCAAAGAAATGCAAACAACACTAAAATAATCATTTTACATTTGCCAAAGAAGAAAAGTTTATTTTAAAATTATTGTATTAAGTATAGTACCAGCAGATATCTCATATCCTGATAGTGAGAGTATAATTGGTACAACCTTGAGGAAAAGGAATATAGTAAGTTTTTCTAAGAACTGATCATGCTCAATTTTAAGGATTCTAATTTAAGGAAAAAGTCAAAAGATTATTGTAAAAGAATGCTCATCAAAGAGTCATCTCTGATAACAAAAACTTGGGAGAATCTAAATACTTAATACCAGGGGAAGAATAAAAGTACAGTTATAGCCATATGGTGAAATGATATGACCATAATAACAATATTTAAAAATCCTTTCAGAGCTAAGAAAAGTGTGCATAAAGGAATGTTAAAGTAAAAGGTAAAAACAGGAGAAAAACAGTAATAGAGAAAAGAGTTTATAGAAAAGTTAAAAAAAGTAGAACTAGACAAAATACATCAGAATATGACCATATCCGTCTCTGGATAGTGGATTACTAGTGATTTATTTTTTATTATAGTTGTCTGTGTCTCCTAAATGTTCTACAATAAGCATGTAGTATCAGGACACAAAACTGTTACATAAATAATAAATAATCTAAATGGATATAAGAAACTGAAATTATGAAAGGACCCATCTTGAATTCTCAGTTCATCTTTAAATGTTTGGTTCCTTGTAAGGAATAATGGATAGACAATGCCTGTGAACAGACTATTCTCTGTTGAAAAGTGCAAAGTGTTGGTTGTGACAATTTAGTTCCTAATGAGAAGGGGCTCACATCACAGTCTTAAGAGCCCTAATTAAAGTGAGGGTAGTGGTAAGATCTGAGAGCTAAACAATGTCAGGAACAGGGGATTTGTCTAGGCATCTTAAAACACATAGTATTTCTTTACACCGACAACTCTAGTTCTAAATTATATATGTGTGTATGTATAATATATATATACATACATATACATATATATAATGTTGTTACATGCATATCTAGATCTAAATTTTAACACAATGTTGGCATTTTAAGTGAGATGAGTTTGTCATGATTTTGGCAAAAACAAACATGCTATTTCTAAGGTTTACGTTGTCACTTGGTCCATCGTCCAAGTCCAGCATACCCGTGAATATAATCACACCCACAACCTTGCTGGGTACTGTAATTCACTCCCCTCGCCCTTGCAGCCAGGAAAGATTTCAGAGTATCCTTTTACACTTATGCGTAACTGCCTACCAAGATATTTTTATCGTATCCTCAAAACCACTCATCTCCTTTTCATTTGCCTTTTCTACTTATAATAACTTCAACTCTTTCCGCTTTCTGAAAACAAGGAAGTTCCCTTGATATTATGTATTTATTTTGCTAGGAAACAAATTGGACTTAAGCCCACTTTTCTATTCAGTGTCAATAGAGCTCATAAAGAGACCAGTTTCCCCTCAGTTTAGGCCTCTTGGTCAAATTTACTCAGCTTCATAGTCAGCAATCCATCCCACTCAAGAGTCCTGGGTTTCTCCAGAGAATAAATAACCTAGGCCTGGTGCTCTGTGACTAATCGTGTTTGCCCAGCCCTCCCCATCCCCTCATTACACAGCTTTCAGAATTCAGCTTCCTCTGTCTACCAGTGAATATGTGAAATCCTGAGATACTTCATCCTAGACTCCAGTCTAATATGGCAGTAGCTTCCTCACTTGGTCCCTGGCAGCGTGCACCTGGGTATGCAGATTATTAATGTGCTGTGTGTCCCAGATCAGTGTTTGCCCAGCTGCCCAGACACCCTAATATCTGTCCCCATCAGTGGTATCTACATCTAAATGCAAGCCCTCAGTGAGCAAGTGCATAGCAAATGGAGCTATGGTAGATTTTTATGCTCATAAAACAAGATAAAGCACATACATGAGGCACCTAGAATAGTAAAATTCATAAGGACAGAGCTGAGGGTGTCACTCAGTGGTAAAGCAGTGGGCCTATAAGGACAGAAAATAAAAGAGTAGCTGCCATGGGCTGAGGGGAGGGCAAAATGGGAAGTTAGTATATAATGGGTATAGAGTTTCTGTTTGGGAAGATGGAAAGTTCTGGAGATGGATGATGGTTATAGTCACTCATCAATGTAAATGTGTTTAATGCCACTGAATGTAGAATTAGAAATGGTTAAGATGGTAAATTTTGCATTGTGTATATTTTATAACAGTTTTTGTAAAACAAGTTGATAAAAGGAATAAAAAGACCAGGAAAAAGCAGCCGTGTTTCTCTCATGTAATCCAAACCCTCTTATCTAGATGCTGCCTCTTAACATTCCAGATGGGTGAGCTCTTAGATTTTCAGAGTTCCACACCAGGTCAACTGGTGAAAGGAAGCTGGAAAGATCAGGAGAGAAAGGAGACTTAGATGCACTGGTGTCCTGAGATGCTGTAAATAAATTTTATTAAAAGGGCACTGGGGCTCCAAAATTGTTGCAAGCTGAGTTTCTCACCACTGGCTTGAGAAGTCCTCACAAAGCACTTGTCTGGACTTTGCTTTGTTTGGGGATGAGGGACCCCTTCCCCAACTTCAGCCAAGTTGATCCTGGTTATTTGCCCAACAGTTTCACAACTGTTACCCTGGGTAAAAGGTAATTTTTCCCCTTTCCCACCCCTCTCCAGCCCCTGAAACCCAGTCTCAGCTGTGCCTTCCCCTATCCCAACTATCAGGGAAGATAATAGACAAGTCAATAACAAGGAGCATCCAACCCTGCATTTTTCTAAGACTTCTCCCCAATTTCTAAAGAAAATTCCTAAAGTAAAAATGGAATTTTTGCTGGAACAATTTTCAAGTCAAGCAAATCTGCCACATTCCTTAAACGACAGCTGCGGTAAGTACAGCTACCGTGCTGTTGTGCAACATTCAGCCAATATTGGCACAACTGAGCACATGGATAAAACATGACATGCTTTCTCTGTTTTCCATGTTTTGCCACAAAATTCTGTTCAAAAAAGTCTGTGACTCTTTAATATCTGTCATTTCTGTAGACTTATCTGGGTATTAAGTGCCCTTTCAATGAAAATTCCTCCCATATGTAATGAAAGAATTCTCCCTGGCCTTTGTTAACACCTTCCTTTCTTACCTGAACTAATGCTTACCTATATATATTGATGTAACTACAACACCCTCTTTTATTTTGCATTTTCAGGGAATAATATGGAGGGCCAAGAACTTTTATGTCCCAATTTCCAGGGTAACTGCAGAACCACTAATCTGTTTTAAAAAAATCCCTTCAATTAACATTTAACAACTTCCATGCTCTGTGAAAACAGTATTGGTAACACTTCCCTGAATTTGCAATCTATTTAGGTGTAACATTGGTAGAAATTAGTAGCAAAGTGTTACTTCAATTGAACTAAAACAACAAATTTTGAGCCTGAAATTGTAATGTATGCAGTCTAGGTCTGACATATCAAAAAAGGGAAGGAAATATTCAGAAAACTACTGATAATGTCATAAGAATAACTCTGGTTTAATTCTAGGAAATTGAATTTTAAATATTTATTTTGACCCCTTCTTGGAGAAGATATTAATTATTCTTTTAGTTAAAGTATTCTAATAAAGAGAAAACCAGTGAAGAGAGTTGTAATGTTTTTCATTCAAAAACAAAATTTCTACAATGCCAAGCCAAAATATCTTCCAAAGCCAGGTTCTAAAAAATGAATTACATCTTTCAAGACCCCAAAGGATCATTCCACATTAAATTTCATAAAAATAAGTATCATGTTGACAGAAATGTTAACTCAACAATAATATTGCCAAGCCCTAACCTATGTCCATTCACTATAACAAAAACTTCAGCACAATAATATCCCAGCTCAAATGAGCCTTAAAATACATACATTGTATGTAATGAATACAAAACAATATAGGAGTAGCTTGCTTAAATACAAGAAATGTGCTTTTACAAAGATGAATTTAATTCAGATTTTTTTAAGATTAAATCACAGCAACTCTCCACCCAAAGAAACACTTCAGTAAACATATTAAATGAAACACTTTTAAAAATATATCATCACCTCCTAATTTATGTGTTCTTTTTTAACATATTCATCCAGACATCATAGGTTTTCCTAAAGAGGAGGTTTCCCTGTTATAAAACCTTCTGACTTTTAACATTGCCCTCCTATGAAAGGATTAACGTCCCCCTTGAACACCTGACTACCAAAAATATAGGCCATCCACATTGTAAAGAATCACACTGATCGAGGCAACTTTATATGTTTCAGTAATTATCCAAAAACACAACAAAAGACAATAACCTAAGTGGCTATAAATGGAGGACAGGCTACAAGATCTCTCTCTTCAATGGAAGCTGTAAAAATAAAAATAAAAAAGTAAAGATGATCTCTGTATGTGGAAAGTCTGCCAAAATCCACCTGGGGGGAGCAAGGTGCAGAATACTGGATATAGAAATTATTTGTGTAAAGAGGTTGAGGAGAATGAAAATTGTATCTGCATGTCTATGCACTTTTGAAATCCCTGGAGTAATACAAAAGCAATTAATAACTGCAGTGACTTATGAAGGGAGGTGAGTGGGCAGATAGGGGAATGAGTTAAAACAGATTTTTTTTCAAATTTTAAAACTCTGTAAGTGTATTCCACTTTAAAAAATGTTCAAAAACTCCAGGTGATCCTAAATGATGTAATTTCAACATATCTTTTCCACCCCTAAGGGTCTTCTTGCAACTTCCTGACGTTAGATCCATCTCCTTTTCCTAAAAGCAGAGCCTGAGACAGATTTGGATGCTCATGATGCACTGAGGAATGCTCTCTGGAGAAGGTTTCCCTGTAATATATAGGAGTAGAAAATAGGGCAGGGAGTCAAGCAAGATGTTATGGAGTAGAGGACACAGAATAGGGCAGGGAGTCAAGCATGGGTATGCTCTCAGGAAAGTTCAGTCTTGAGCTAAACCATACAGGGGCTCAGGAGCATAAACCACACCACAAATTGTCAATTCTCAAAACCAAAGGGACAAATTTTTGTACTTCAGTATCCAACTCTGGACCCCAGAGTGGGGACAGAGGGCTTTAATCTCTCCTGTTAAGCCAAGGGCAAATCTCCAAAAATAAAGGGCAGCTTTGAGCAGTTAGAAACTTTATTTTTTATTGATTTATTTTATTTTAGTTAATTTTATGTGTCAATTTGCCTGGGCCAGGGATGCTCAGATAAGTGGTTAATCAGTATTTCTGGGTATGTCTGTGATGGTGTTTCCAGAAGAGATTAGGACTTGAATTGGTAAATTAAGTAAAGCAGGTGTCCCTGCCCAGTGAATATGGGCATTATCCAATCCATCAAGGACCTAAGAAGAAAAAGATGGAAGATTTAATTCATTCTATGCCCAGTTGTTTGAGCTAGGATATTCTCGAACTCAAGTGTAAATCAGAATTACATGGAAAGCTTCTTAAACTTGATCATTGGGCCCAGCCTCAAGAGTCTTTCACTTATTAAGTGGGGAAAGAGACTAAATAATTTGAATTTCCCAGGATAAGCTATGGTGCTGGTCCCAGGAACCACAATTTGAGAATGATTCTCCTCCATCAATCAACTTTGCCTCTTGCCTCTCCTTTTCCTCTGTTGTCAATCTCAGTATCCTCTTAATTTCTTCAAATTCTCTCCAATACACTGCTTCCTCTCCATTCCCATTGTTTACACTCTAGTGCACACTCTTATTCCATCAGACCTAGATTAGGGGTAATTATTACCCAGATGAATGTGAATTACCTTTATTGGATGACATTGAATAAAGCCATAGGGAAGGGGATAGGGTGTAGCTCAATAATGCACTTGTCTACCATACATGAGGCCCTGGGTTCAAGCCCTAGTACTGCAAACAAAAGAACAAAGAAACCCCCCCCCCAAAAAAAAAGCCACAGGGTAATTATCCAACTCATTTTAATTGTCTGGAATTGCCACACGGAAGGCTTGACATGGCATTAGAACATCTGGGGCTGGAAATGTAGCTCACTGATAGAGCATTGCCTAGCATATGTAAGGCCCTGGCTCAATCCCCAGTATTTCAAGTGGATGGATGGATGGATACAGACGTACATACATACAGACATCTACAGTTCTAGCATCTAGAGTGATGCATACCTGCTCTTGTCCTGGGAATATCCTGGCCTGAGATTTACAATGAGGACCTCATTAAGGGCCTTCAGCAACAGCCAGTTCACCAACTTCAGCATACCACCTGTTTTCCAGGCTCCTTCACTCTAAAAAGCAATGAAAGTAACATTTATTGAGCCATTAGTGTGTTCAAGACAATGTACCAGGACTATCATATATATATATATATATATATACTACCTCTTTATCTCCTTTAAACATCTCACTAAGAATAATGTTAGGACTAGGGTAAGGTAAGAGAGTTTCCTCATCCCAATGCAGACCAAGATGACCCCTTTGCAGATAGGAACAACCATCTTCTGGGGATGTCCTGATCCTGTTGTCACTGACAGAGGCAAAACATCAGAAGTGACATTATGCATGCAATTATGGCAGAACTAAGCACCTCAAGAAGTGACAGAGTTGTGCAATATTAGTCAATGAGAAATTAATCTTTGAATCTAACAATTAAACCACTCCTTGGTAAAATCAAGAGTGGTAGCAGCCATACAGAAAAAAGCCATTTGTAGCTTCAATTTTATCTTCTCAACCCTGTCCTTGAGGTCACCTGTGATTAGAGACGACTTTCTATATGAGGTATCTTTCTCCAACAAGATTTCTTATTTCTTTGATGAAGTGACTTCTTCCAGGCAGTTCTATTGTCTAGAACTATGTTGCCCAATATGGTATCCTCTCTCCACGTGTCTATTTCAATTTAAATTTAAATCAGTTAAGTAATACAATAAAATTCTCCTCAGTCTCACCAACTACATTTCAAGTGTTCAGTAGCCATCTACAATATTAAACAGTGTACATATAAACATATCTATCGACTATGATTTGGATATGTGGTATCCCCTAAAAGCTCATGTGTGAGACAATGCAAGAATATTTGAAGGTGAAATGATTAGGTTATAGTTCTCCTAATTTAATCAGTGGATTAATCCACTGATATGGATTAACTGAGTGGTAATTATAGGAAAGTAGAATATGGCTTTAAGAGGTAGGTCACTGGGGGTATGCCTTTGGGGATTCTATTTTTTTCTCTGGTGACCAGGGTTCTGCTTCCTGATTGCCATATCCTGAGCTGCTTTTCTCGTCCATGCACTTCTGCCACGAGGGTTTGCCTCACCTTGGGCTCAGAACAATGGAGTCTGCCTTCTATGGATTGAGACTACTAAAACCATGAGCCAAAATAAATTTTTCCTCCTCTAATTTTTCTTGTCAGGTGTTTTGGTTATAATGACAAATAAGCCAACTAAAACACCATCAATTCAGAAAGTTCTGTTGGACAGGGCTGGTGTAGAAGATTTCACTACACTTGATTTAGTCAAAATCTTATTTCTCAGAGTCACCAAGAAAAAAAAAGAAAATAATGTCCTCCTTAATTATACAGAATCTGGTTTTGTGTTTATGATCATGTAATTCCTGTATGACTTGCACCTGCTCAAATTTGCCTTTAAAATTATCTAAAAATCATCTATGTCTGTGGCTCTCAAAGTAGAGTAAGGAGATCCCTGGGGATCTCCAAGAACCTTTGCAAGGTCAAAACTATTTTTTGTAGTTATATAACACAAAAAACAATAGCTCTCTGGGGTCCTCAATTTTTTAAGAATATAAAGGGTTTGTGAAAAGAAAAGCTATCAGCACTGCTGAGCTAAGTTATTAGTTTTAATGATATCATTCATTATCTTTGTTTTTATTCTTGTTTTTGACATATACTCATCATTACATAAGAAAGACTAGTCCCAGCTCAGATTTTCCCATTGTTCCCAGCTTGTCTTGCAGCAACATTAAGGAGACAGTCATCTCAAATTCTTTGAATAAAGAAACTGGCATGAATAGGAAAATATGAGCTCTGTTGTCCCACTTATAAACTAGCAAAATGAACCTCTCTCCAGGAAGCAGAGCAGTTGGCAACGAGAGTACATGAACAGCAGGAATGTCCCCCCACCTCCAGGCCTGCTTTCCTTCAACCCACCCCTGCCCTCTGAACCTAACAGAGAAACTGAAGAAAAGTTTAAATCTTGGGGAGAAAAAAAGCCAAACCCCGGGGAATCTGGGGTAAGCAAGGGTCTTGTTCAAATCAGTGAGTGCTAATAAGATTGTAATTAAAATAACCCATTAAGAAACAAATTAAGGAGTATGAATATATGTACTTGACCATTTTTGAGATTGTTTACTCCCCCCTCCAAAAAAATGGGCTTAGGGCTGGGGATGGAACTCAGTGGCAGAGCATTTGCCTGGCACACATGAGGCCCTGGGTTCTATCCCTAGCACTGCAAATAATAATAATAATAATAATAATAATAATAATAATAATAATAATAATAATAATAAATACTTTAAAAGTATCTGTTTTAAGTCATTTAAGTTTAAATTCGCTTTTTTGCTAAGGAATCAGTGTTGCACAGGAAGAAGCCATGTGTAAATACATCTGAAACTGCACCTAGAGTTTTGGAAATCAGGAACAGAGAAGTGGTAGGTAATATCTAAAGCTTTTTTTAATTGTGGGTATGTGAGTAGATTATAAAACCAAAGACCATGGCAAAGTTACAAATATTAATAAAGAGAAACCTAGCATCTGGGACCTAGGATGATGATTCGAGGGAGATTATCAAAAAGTTGCTGAGAGGCCTGCTGGTACACGCCTGCAATCTCAGCTACTTGGGAGGGTGAGGCAGGAGAATCAGAGGATCACAAGTTTGAGGCCAGCCTTGGCAACTTGGTGAGACCCATCTCAAAAATAAAAATAAAAATTTAAACAAAAGGCTAGGTATGTAATTCAGTGGTAGATCACCACTGGTTTAAATTTCCAGTATCAAAAGATTGCATACACTTACTTCTTTTTTTCTTTTTTGAGATGGGGCCTTGCCATTTTGCCCAGGGTGGCCTCAAGCTCCTTTCCTTTGCTCCAAGCAACTCTTGTGCCTCAGCCTCCCAAGTGCTGGGACTACAGGTACCTGCCACCATGCCCAGTTTTAAATTTATACTCTTCATGTTTTTTTCTTTTTTGAATGGAACCAAGAAAAGAAACAAAGGGAAGCTGGGAGGTGAGAAGTCTTCTAACAGAAAAGGTTCTCTGAAGCCTTAGTGATGTTTCTGCTCCCCACCCCCTGCTTTCCTCATTTCACCCACTCTCATCCCCTCAAATAAAAACAACAACAGTAACAATAATAGCTACAATGTATTTGAGCCTTGCTACATGCAGGCAATATTCTAAACAATTCAGATATAGTGACTCATTTAATCAACACAACCTAAGAGGTAGCTACTCTTATTAATCCTCATCTTATAGATGAGGCAATGGAGACACACAAAGGTAAAGTAATTTTCCAAGGTCTTTGCACTTCTGAGTCTAATAATGCTAAGAGGAAAAAAAGCATCAGTTAGGTGGGATAGACAATAATTGCAGTTAAAAGAAAAAAAAATGTGTCATTTGGACTTATGACTATTTTCCTCTTTTTTTTCCTTTTAAAATTTCTCTTCAGTGTATTTAAAAATAATTATGGAAAAACCATTTTCATGTTTACAATATTTTAATAGAAAAGGCCTAAATAAAAATGAAAAAGAGAAACACAAAACCATTCTCTGTCCATATGTGAAAAGAAGCAAACTGCTGAAACTCGGTTACCTCTTCAGTAGAACAGGGATAAACTTCTTAAGGTTACAAAAGGATTTGAGAACAACAATACAAGCAATGCCTAACACTACCTGACACAAAAATAGGTGATGAATAAGTGACAGCTATAATGATGATTCTACCACCTCTGTCCCTCAGTGCTTTGCTTTCCTCTGTGTTGGTTCCATTCTGAGACAAATAATCTCTCCTCTTGCAGTGGCAAGGTGGTGCAAGCAGGCTCAAGTTTACATCCCCTCTCCTCAGAAACTTCAGCAGAAAAGACACTTCAGAGTTTCCATCAAAGTGTAAAGAACTGTGAAGGAGCTGAGCTTTTACATTTGTCACTGTGCTGGTAGAAGACGTGAGATTACTAGGTCACAGATGAAGGACAATTTCTTAGCAACAGCAGTAGCTAGCATGTTAGCTCATCAGTATTGTGCTAGTGCCCCCAAACCCAATTCCCATAAGGCAATACGAGAAGGGCTAGATGACACCTGTACATGCAGTGGATTGTATTACAGGAAAGGAACCTTGAACTTGATGAACCTGAATCTTTTATAATGGGCAGAAAGCATGCCTGCCAATTGGTTCAGAGAGAGATACTATCTTTATTTTACTGGACAATAAGCATGCCTGTCTTTTGCTCTGAAGGGAGACAGAGGTTATTCTTTCAAGGTTATAGAACACATAAACCTCCTTGAAAAGATAGTCCAGAACAACAGGCATTTAATTCCTCACTTATGAGATGTGCAGAAATGCTAGAGACCCAGGGAGAATTGGATCCCAACACAGAATTCCAGAAGTCAATTTAATTTTTTTACCTAGCATCACTCTGAATCATTGTGGTCAAAGGAAGGATTGCATTGACTGGCCAGGCCTGAGCCATAGCCTAGAAACAGGGAGAGGGCCTGGCCCCCATGGAGAAAACAATACATTATCACCATATCTTCCATTTTCAAATGTGACAGTGAGGTGAACATCACTCTATGGCTACAAATCTGTGAAAATATCTCCTAATTCAAATGGAAAGATTGTTTTGACACAGAACCACAAAATTATAGCACATTATTGATATGTAGCAACCATAATGAAGGACAATATAATAATAATACTACAGGAAAGTAAAGTTAATGCCAAATATGAGGGCTGGGGATGTGGCTCAAGCGGTAATGCGCTCACCTGGCATGCACGGGGCGCTGGATTCGATCCTCAGCACCACATAAAAATAAAATAAGGATGTTGTGTCTACCAAAAACTAAAAAATAAATATTAAAAAATTCTCTCTCTCTCTTTCTCTCTCTCTTTAAAAAAAGTCAAATATGAGATGACACCTTAAAGATAACATTTAAAAATTAAAAATTTCTCACTTAAAAATTAAGAATTTCTCTAGACAGTCTTTCTAAGAATAATGTTTGACTATAAGGTAATTTGAATAAAAGTTACATTGATAAACTACTGTAACTCACCAAATTATTCCTTTGTAACTTAATACTTAAGGTGAATTTGATCTTTGAAAGTCTCAATGTAATAATGAGTGTCAGTGTGGTGTTCATCTCATACCAAGGTCTATCTTTTTTAATGCTGTCTTTGAATTTGCCAATGTAACCACCAAATAAAGCCTGGATGAGTATGTCTTGCAAGGATGTTTTGAATAGGTAATAGGCTATGATAGATACGTTTCCCAAGCTGCATGGAAACATTATCTTATTATTATGTTAATAAACTTTTATAAAAAAATAACAATAATAATAAACAAAACAGGTTTCATGTCAAATTTAAGAAGAATGCTATATAGGTAAACAGGTTTCTTTATTACAAGACTTCCCAGTGCCTTTAAAGTATTAACATGCATTATGAATGCCCATAAGAAAGATACAGAATACAGCATTTCCCATACTTCTCCAAGAACCACGCTTTTTCAAAAAATACCTAATAATAATTCAGTGAAACACAGGACAAGATGAACATTAACAACCCTTACCAAATCAGGATTTCACAATTCTATTACTTTATCCTCTATTGAAACCTGAGAGAACTATGACCAGCTATTTTTACATTTTGATATGATTAAGTGACAATGTGCATAGAACTAAATAGTCTCTAGTAGATTACACAATTCTTCAACAAATTACTGAAATTTTAATTTTGCTTCAAGTTCTTTTACTATAACAGCATTTAGGGTATTAAGATGTCTAACTAAATGTGTCAAAATTAAACATGATTATTACAGATCAAGAGAGACAAAATAAAGTCAAAATTACCTAAACACTGGCATTTTCTTCGGGCTAAAATACACTTTTTACGGAGCATACAGCCATAAAACTAGCATTTATGTCAAGCCAAGATTAGTATTATCATACTGCAGATACACTGAGGTGCTTTTAGCAATTTTGAAAGGCAGTTTCGTATAACCAACTGTAATAGAGTGCCCACGAGATTACACCCACCTTTCTAAAACCAGTATAATTATGGGAGTAAAAACAACAAAATATCTTTGACAGAGCCCTTTGGCTGTCTTGAAATACTAAGACATTAAGTTAATGCAGTCTGCTGCTCTGAAGAAATGTGGATTCTGCCCTTCTATTCTAGTTTGAAACAAAAATTGGTAGCATAAAATTGAGAAGTAAATGAGCCAAGAAAGATGTCCATATTCTTTGTAATAGCCTTGCCCTGGAGAATAAATCTCTCACTGAAAAAGTAGTTAGCTGTAGAAAATGAGGAAAGCACAGGCTCTTAGAGGCAAAAAGGACCTTAGCGATCATCTGGTATTTTGTAGACCAAGTTGTGCAATTTATTTTTTGAGAGCAAGAAGTTTGGCAATGGGAAAAAGATGCCACAAGGTGGATGATGTCTTATTACACTTATTATTTCACATTCCTTGCCATTGTGAGACTACTCCAACAATTGCATGCATTCTTCCAGACTGGAATAGGGAGCTAACAAAATGAAGCAGGGGGCAGTAGAAGATCCATCTTGGTGATGATGGCAACAGCATTAGCAGCAGTGGTAGCCATGTCAAAATGCTAGGGCAAAGGTGGCAACATCCAACTGTCCAACTTTACTGGTATGATGACACAAGCTGTAGCATCTAATGTTCACTGAAAACAAGAATGTTACAATGAGGTATGACCTCTAGTAAAGTTATGGCTTCATCTGCCAATGTGTGAGCTAGGTTGCAGCCATCCTGGAAGGTACCCAAAATCTTTTCATTAAGCCCCTTCCCGTGTAAGTCATTAAGATTTCAATTCATTCCTCCAGAGAAAGGAGGTCTACATGATGGTTTTGGGGGTAGTCTCGTTGAGGTATACTAGACTAATGTTTTCATGAAAGGTACCATTTTTGACACCACTCTATCCACCAGATTTCAGCTTGTGAAATATGACCAAATTCTAAGAACAACACACTATACCTCATATATTGACTACAGGAGAGAAAACTAGAAAGTTCTGAAGGGCCAGGCCTGAGATAACTTTGAATGTCAGGTACTTAGCATTAACCTTTTAAGTTAAAAATTGAAAATATTAGATCAAATCATAGTTTTATCATGGGATTTAAAGTCTTTAAGCAGAAGGACAATATGACCACAGTTGCACCTTTTATCAGTTAATATGTATGTAGAATTAATGGAGAGGGAATCCCTTCACTATACCTCTAATTTCCACTTCAGCTGTGTGAACATACAGCATACTATAAGGATCTATGTGCCACATCATGACCTTCCCATGTTTTCTCCTCTTTTGCCTCAGGAAGTTTTTCAAAGCTTTATGTAAGGTTGTTTTTCTATACAAGACAGTCCAGAAACACAGATGGGGTGAGGGATATATTCTCAGAGAAAACCAAAAAATAAATAATAAGAGTGAATAAATGTCCTGTGTCCCCACACTGGGAAGACATTTCTGAGGTGTATTCTACAAAGTTCCTCAAAGGGTCCAAGAGACATTGAGCCCCAGTTGACCAAAGGATAATCACCTCACATTTAATTGGTCCTTCCTGCTTCCCTCACTCTCACAATTCCCTCCTCCCTGCTTCTTGGGATCATTTTCCTAATAAGCTACCAAGTCTTTGTTTCTGTATTTGATCTCAAGAAAACTCAAGGAAATAGTTGTTTAAAAGTGCACAGCACCTTTTTAACAACTTTCTTTTTAAAAAATATTTTTTAGTTGTAGTTGGACACAATACCTTTATTTATTTTTATGTGGTGCTGAGGATCAAACCCAGGGCCTCACACATGCCAGGCAAGCATTCTACCACTGAGCCACAGCCCTAACCCCTTAAACAACTTTCTTATATTTGGAGAATTCCCATATTAAGTCACTATGTCCTGCAGATAGAAACCTTCATTGCTTTCCCTCATAATTGGGCACAAGTGTTTACCTAAATTTCAATCAATCAGATGCACCCACATGAACTTTGATACTGAAGAAAGCAAGGTGAGAAAATGGGTATTACACAAAATCATTGTGCAGGTGAGGGTGGCAGAACATGGCTGTAGACATTGAGCAGTGTTGACCATAGCATACCATGCAACATGGTCATGTTATAAGACCATGGTAAATAAGATGTAAAGCATTCAGATAGTCAGACTCCTGCTAGAGCACTTAGGTACTATAACTTGGGTGTCATTAATGTCCATACAGCCACCAAACCAGATTCTTTGGCCCTCCAAATGTTTTTTGAGCCAATAATGCCCTATAATAAATTATCATGGACATAAACTACCCATTATGATACTACAGCCTGGCTAGTTACTTGTCAAAGCTCTTTTTCCTGGCAGAGAGTAGGACTACATTTCCCAGCCTCTCTTGCAGTTGGACATTACTGTGTATCAAAGTTTGGACAATAAACATCAGAGGATCTTTATGTACCACTTCCAGGTCCAGCCCATGAAAGCCTCCCAGGCACCATGCTATGTAGCCTTTTTCATCTCTGCCAGCACAATGCAGACATAAAGCCTCTTGAGGAAAGGATCATGTGTCATAAATACCACTTAGAAGGCCACGTATGAATCAAGAACTCCTTTGGGCTTTGCTATGGTCTGAATGTATCCCCCAAATTTCTTGTGTTAGAAACTTAATCCCCCAATGCAACAGGGAAGTGGGGGCTTTGGGGGTGTTTAAATCATGAGGGTTCTTCCCTCACAAATGGAGGAGCTTTCAAAAATGAGTTTGCTCTTTTCAGCTTTTCTACCATGTGAGGACACAATTTTAGTGTCCTTTTGTCTTTCTGCCCTTTGCTGTGTTAGGATGCAGCAAGCAGGTCCTCACCAGATGCTGGCACCTTGATCTTGATCTTCCCAGCCTGCAGAACTCTGAGAAAATAAATTTCTGCTCTTTATAGATTACCCAGTCTTGAGTATTCTGTTATAGCAGCATAAGAAGATGGAGACAGGCTTCATGGAGTTTTTGTTGTGTTAAAGTCATGGAGACATCAGAATTTGTCTGAAAGAGAAGCTAGAATTACCATAACTAATACGACTTGGCTCTACTAGAACTAAAACAGATGCTATGGCAAATTCAGGATACTGAAGATAGTTCAGTAAACTGGAGAACACAGAGAAAAGGGGACTGTAGCAATAGATCAGAATACAAAGGGAGGCACAGGTCAGATGAAGGAAAAGCCTCATAGAGTTTTAGTAATGGCAAATTCCAACATTAAATCAGGAGGTATATAATATTCTTCTTATATCCACAGTAAATTGTTTTCTCCTAAACTTCTGATTATGTTGTTTGGCCATATGAATTAATGAGAGGGTCTTGGAGAAATTGATGTATCTTCAGAGTAAAGCCCTAGAAGTAAAAAGCATAGGTGACTAAATTCTTTAGGGAAAGGATAAGTTATTGAATATGGACAAAAGGAAATCTCCAAGGAAACTTGTCTGGTGATGTAAGGCAATGACTAAGCTCAAAGATATAAAAGAATGCTGTAGGGATCCTTTCATATATTTATACAACGGCCAGGAGCAGAAGCTCTAAGTGGGTTTGCTGCACCCAAGCATTCCTACAGGTACCCAACTGTGAAAACAGAAGAGGAAAAATAAGCTAGAGTCAGTGGACAGGAACACAGAAAATCTATGTAAATTGACAGTCTTATTTCTCTGTGCTCCAGGAGGAATATAGGCAGGGATGAAAAAGATAAAATGTTGGTTTGGAGTCAAATCGAGTCGTGTTGTTTGGAAGCTCTTATCTCTCATAAGCTCAGCATAGATGCCCAGAGTTCCGGTTTTTATTACAATGAGTTATTGCATCACCATTTGGCAAACTCCAGTACCACCTTCTTGTCTATTTGAAAATAAGCCAAGTGTCAGTGGGAATTTAACAATCAGGAATGAAATGGAGGAAACTAGTAAACTGGGGGGGGGGGGGGGCGAATAACAGGCACATAGAAAGGGAGGAATAAAGGACTTTTGCATAAGGCAAGGGAAGAATCTGCCAAAGTAGGGGGAAATTCTATTTAAAGAGATTATTTATTAAATACTAGCTATACTCTTCCTGTTCCCAGAATTAGGGGCTTCCCAGATGGGCCTATTATGATATTTTTATCTTACTTGATGCTAATAAAACTTCTATTGCCTTCTCTTTGTTATCACAGGCAACATCCTCCCTTATTAGTCCATTCAATGGTTTTCTTAATAGTACTATTGCACTACATTTGGAAAATCTCAGTGTATGGGCTGAACCAACAAGTCAAGCCTTTTTATTTTGTAAAACCCTTTCAAAAGGCCTTCCATTAAACAGCATTTGCTGAAAATTATACCATCATTAAGAACCCTCAAGGCAAAGGACATTAGGCATCCTGGTGAAAATGGCAGTCATCCCCAAGATGCTGAGATAACCCTATTATTTTCCCTTTGTGACAATTCATACTTGCTTCAGAAGCGATTACACTTGGCAAGACCCACTTCAAGGACTGCTTTAGGTGGAAGTGTGACTGATTAGTCCTATCCTCCTATCTCCTCTGGAAACCAAAAGTCTGACCTATACATTATGGAAAGTTCACATCTAGTTGATGCCTTAAGAAATGTGATTAGAGTGATTAATTTGGAGAAATTACATGAAAAGCATTTGTATTTGGATTACATTCACTCCTTTTAAGGTTTAAATTCTCATTTTTTAAAAAAATCTGAAGTCCTCAGCTCCCATTTCACACCAACATCCATCTCTTAGGTGACTAGTGTCATCTGTTAGTGTGACACAATGGGCCTTGCCTGTCTCAGTAACAGTACTAACAGTCAGTACTTTGGTGCCAGGAGCAGCTTCTGGATCCTGTCCACACATTTTCTATCCCAGCCAGGTGTTTACAACTGAATGTTCAAGCTTTGTTAGCGACTTGACATTGAAATTTGCCTTCATAAGAGTCATCCAAAGCCCCTTAGCTGGAAACAGGGGAAAAAATTAGAATTAAACTTCTTCCTGGGACTGGGGCTGTGGCTCATGGCAGAGCACTTGCCTAACCATGTGTGAGGCACTGGGTTCGATCCTCAGCACCACATATAAAAAATTTTTAAAAAGGTACATCAACAACTAAAAAATATTTTTAAAATTTAAAAAAAAAGTAATTAAACTTCTTCCTAATTTGTTCTTTGTCATCTCATTCCTTTTGATAATTCTATGATGTTACTCAGGTTCCAAGGGCTTCCTATAAATATTTCATTTGTTCTTCCCTATAAGTAGGTAATGCAGATGTTATTTCCATTTTATTTGTGAGGAAACAAATATCAAAGAAGTCCAGTGATTTGGAAACAAGTATACAATTAGGTAATTAAAGAGAAACGACTCTTATGAGAAACTCCTATCACCTAACCCCAGTTCTCTGACAATTATTCTCATGCTTATTTGGCCACCATCTTCTATAAGAAACCACTGTTGCAGTTCCTGATCATTTTCTTGAATTGTCTTGGTACTGCCACCCTTGAGATTGATGTCCCCTTGGTTCTTCCTATATCATTCCTGATATAGTGCCACAGATGCTATCAGAGTTTTGCCTATATTCCTTTGGAATTTACTATTCCTACACATGCTGACCCAATGATTCTCAATTACAAGTACCTATGGCTGCCTGTCTGGGGATTTTTCTGACTGCTGGAGCCCTCTCAGTTTGTGTGTAGGTACATAACACCCCATTTCCCCAAAACATCTCTTTGGTATATCCAGAAACAGTCCTTAACCAATGAATGACTGATAGAAGTTGATGGATAAATTCCCTAGCTTCCTTGCCACTTTGGTAGAATTTATAACATTCTACACTCTCTCCTATTGTTCCCCAGGTGAAATGAGCCTTCGTTGCCCACAGAAGTATGCAGCTCAATCAGCTAGCACAAACCCTGTTAGATTTACTCTATAATCTCCCCTCTGTTGGCTTCTTTTCCTTCCCTGTATCACTTCCTACTTCCCTACCAATGCTTCCTGATCACCTTCCACATGAACTATTTTGCTCAAATCCTTGTCTCTGGGTCTGCTTCTGAGGAAACACAGACTAAGACTTCATGCATGTGTTCTAGCCTCCTCCCAATTTGAGTTCCAGGTTGGGATTCCCAGCATTCCGTATAAAGAAGCAGTTCTACTCAAAAACATTCCCTTGACCTCAAATAATTGACTACTAAATTCTTTTTTTTAATATATAGTTTTTTATTTATTTTATTTAGTTATCGGCAGGCACAATATCTTTGTCTGTATGTGGTGCTGAGGATCGAACCCGGGCCGCACACATGCCAGGTGAGCACGCTACCGCTTGAGCCACATCCCCAGCCCCGACTACTAAATTCTGAATTGATCCTAAATCAAACCATTCCTAATCCTTCTTTGTATCTTATATACAGATGCTCTAAGCCTCTTCCCTTCCCTGTACCCTCAGACAACAGTGCCTCATACTTCTATCACCAACCAATATTATAGTCTCATAAAGTAATTGGAATTTGGGTATGTAAATAAATATTGTGGGAAAATATTTTAAATTATTTTTTGTCTATTACTCACAACAATTATGAATGAGTTTCTACATTTGAATGCGGACCAGAATCTTCCCAGAGAAAAATAACAAAATATATCTATTCAGTAACTTTCTAGATCATTTCATAGTTTATAAACTTTTTGACCTCATTTTGAAAACTATAATGATTTTGGCTGGCAATTTTATACAAACAACCATATCCCAGGGAAGCATCTTCCTTCCTATTACATTATGTATATGTGAGTTTTCATTAGAACAATGCCAGCAAGTGCTCTTGGATTTTAAGAATGCTCCTAAAACAATCCTCTTATTTTTTCATTCACATACTGGTCTATCAATTACTGGCCAGGCATCTTTATAGGAAGACAAATTTCTCTTCATTCCCTATCCTAAAGCCAATTTAGAGGGAGGCACATGAGCTCCAATAGCATAAACTTCCTCCTCCTCCTCCCTAAGACACACAAATGACTTTTCCACTTCTAGGCCCAAACCACTGGGAGCCCCAGAGTAAAGTAGGAGAATTAATATCTAGTGGATAGAAATGCTACCAACAAATCTTCTCTGGCCTACCCAGAAGACTCATTTACCTTGATAGGAAAACACTGTGATAAGAAAAAAATACACTCAAATTAACTCAAGGAAAAAGACATACAAAGGGTATCCCTCAGAACCCAGTGGCAATAAGTTCAGTCAGGCCTCAACAAGATATGAAATGAGAAATTAAGAAGCTTGAAGTTTGCGCTCTCCTACTTTCTAAAGTCATGTGGGCTCTTACTCTGTTCTGTGTAGATGGTGTTGCCAATCCCTCTCTTGAGACTGACTACCTCTGCCTTAGGAACATGTGATGAGAATGGCCACTCCAGGTATAGCTTACATAAGGTCCTAACTTCACTATCCAACCCTGACCAGTTGGGGTTTCTCTGTCTCAAGTCAGATTTCCTGAGAGATAGTCAGATTGGCCAGTTCCTGATCCTATAGCCCAGAAGGTTTTCTCACATCACTAATATTAAGGCCAGGCACACCCAATGATCAAACACCTCAATATTTCTGTCACAATCAGGAATATTCACACTGTTTAAGCCTAAAAAGAATGCCACAACTGCTCAGGCTAGGTTTTGCCACCAAATGATTTTTTTAACACAAATTTCAGGAAAAAATATTCTTTAGAATATTTTCAGTTTGGGAGTTAAGGTATCATGGGCTTGCAACTGCCTTGACCTGCCTTTATTACAAGATTGCTATGAGGAAACAAAGATATACATTCCAATAGTATTTGTTGTCATGTGATTTGTGTAATGTATTATGCTAAGCTCTAGTGGATCTGAAATTAATAAAATACAGCCCTTGCTACAAAGGAGCTTACAGTCTGGAGGACTTGGTAGGGAAAATGAGCAAATACACTTAGTATAACAAATACTATAGTAGAGATCAGCATGGGGTGTTATATTAGTGGACAAAGGAGTATCTCAGAAGAAGGGCACCTCACTGGATGTTAACCAATGTAGGCATCATTCCCTCAGAATTTAATTAACCTCTCATATCTCATTATATTTCAACCCTCTTATGCAGTGAGCCCTGCATAAAAGTCAGGAAACAAATGCTTCAGTGAAGATAAGGGGGAATGTACCCCTTATCTTGTACCCCAGCCATCCTCATCCTATGGGAGGAACAACTCTGAGGCCTGTTCTATGGAGTCCCCATAGGTCCCCAGTAGGATGAACCTCATAGCCCACAGTGATAATCTGCTCATTAATATACCCCATATTGTCTCATTTGCCCATTCCCCAACCAGTACTTTTTGGGATCCCTCCCCAAATAAATTACTTGTACTCAAATCTTTGTCTCAGAATGTTGTGACTATCTATCACTGAGTAGCAAAACACCCAAATCTAGTGGCTCAAAGCAACTTCCTTTTAAAATATTATGGGAGGGACAGTAGTAGGTATATTTGAAATAAGAATGGTCATGAATTAAAATTATTAACCTGAATAGTGGGTACATGGGAGTACATTCTACTATTCTCTACTTTGTTTTAATTCTGAATAATTTCAGACATACAATTTTTAATCAAAAAGGTAATTTTTTTATTGTTCATGATCCTAGGGGTCAGAAATTTGGATAGAGCTCATCAGGGATAACATATGAATTTTAGGGAGATACAAACATTCTTTAACAGATGGCTTGTTACTGTTCCAAATAATATCATCTGGGGTGTCCTACCTGGAGCTAGAGAATCCAAGATGGCTTCACCAGTGTATCTGAGGCCTTGGCACTGGCCATTGACTTGGGCATCTATATTATCTTCTACGTACTCTTTCTCCACATGGCCTCTCTTTTAAGCAAGACAGCCTGGACTTTTTTACATGGCATTTGGGTTATGACAGCAAAAGTAAAAGATAAAAGGCCTCTTAAAACCTAGGCTAGAGAGGACCAGAATGTCATTTTCATCACATTCCATTGATTAAATCAGCCTAGATTCAAATGATATATAACCAGGCTCTACTTATTGATAGAAAGAGTGGCAAACTCATATTACAAAGGAGCATGAACACAGGGAAATGTGACTCATTGTAGGCTGATATTACAATCTACCAACAGAAACTTGCTTCTAAGGGATTCCAGTCTAAGAGAGCCAATAAATGCTTTTATGAGAGAATAACCCTTGAGCTAATGCCTAATGATGGATGGGACCCATAAAGAAGATAGATGAGGGTGTGTTCTAGACAAAGAGAACAGCATGAGTGGAAGGCATAGATGCATTTGTAAATGTGGTGCTAAAAGGGGTTCTGTATGACTAGAGTTCTATGTATCTGAGGAGAAGAAAGGGCTGGTGATGACAAAAAAGAAGGGAGTAGAGATTACATCTTGAAGGTCTGGGCACACCCTGTGAAAAATGATTAAATTTTATCCTGAAGTCAGCTGGTCAGACCTAAAAGATTTCAAGCAGGAGAGTGCCACGATTAGATTCATGTTATGAAAAATTACTCTGAAGGCTCTGCTGAGAGTAGACTGGAGTGAAATCTTAACTTAAATCAAATAATGGATGTGAAAGCACAATGTAAACTGTAATGATAATTCACCAGTGAAATATTTTGAATCCTGATGTAAATTACACTAGACATCTTTATTTACACAATATAATGCCCTTCCCTATTTCCTCCTTCATCCCAGTCTGGGACCATTAGTAGCAAGAGACAGCTGTGGATTTATTCTGTCAACATTTACTCAGTACCTGCTATGTACCAGGTACTGGGATTGTGTTGGGGATGAATAATACACAACACCTTCCTTGGCAGAATTTACTATCCAATTTCCAGAATCCACATACCCTGAAACCACCCACATGACCTACTGCATGCCTAATTACAGGACTGTGTAGTAGCCATCTCAAGGCTCTGAGTACATTGCACCCACTAATGGAAACTCTGGTGTGAGACCAAGAAGGGGTGGAAGATGGGGCCAGTCCCAGATGGGGAGAAAATACTTGACTCTAACAAGTGACAGGAAATGGAGAAAACAGAGGAAATGGTATGGCCAAATGTAGGCCTATTACACACCCACACTCGTCCTATCTTCCCTTATGTGGTTCACATAATCACACTGACAATGAAGTACTATTATTATTATGTATAAAACACGTGACTAGGAAGTAGAAGATCTGAGGTTTGAACTCAGAATAGTCCACCACCAAAGTGCATGCTAGTAATGACACAGCTAATGTGAGGACCCGGATGGGGAAGGAGTAGATAAGAATGTATGAAGGAAAAATGGCTGAATGAGAAATCTGAGGCAGGAGGGGGTCTTGAAGCAGTTAGTTCCAGGGAACAGACATAGGTAACTATCATTTTGAATGAAGATGAATACTCAAGTATGAATTATTTGACTATCATCCTGCAGAATACCAAAATTTCTAAGACAACACATAATACTAGTGCCTATTAGTGAAATCACCATCATTCCTTGAATTTTGATAATCATTCTAGATTATTAATCTTATGTTTCCTACTAACTTGTTGAAAAGTGAACATATACAAATAATTTTTGCATGGCTTTACCTTAATAATACTTGAAGCTTTTGATCATAAAAAACAAAATTTTTACTGTACTTGGGTTTCTTTTTCTTCTAAAATAAAACAATGCAGCTGAACCTAAATAAGACATTTAAAAATTTAGTGATGATATGAATAACTAAATGACGCATTGTCTTGGATGAAACAAAAGTGTTTGTTAACTTTAATAACATAAAAAACAAGTTTTTCAGTGGATGATACTAATTCTCTAAATATAACATGATGTTTTTACATTGTAATATTCTGCATAATAGCTACTTTATAACTAACATTAATTCTCTAAATATGACTCAACATACAATAGCTTTGCATTTTTATATTCTTGGTAGAGGTTGGTTTGTGTCAGAATAAAGGTTATTATTTGGTGTAATCTCTACATTATCTTTTTACTTACTATTTTTTATTAAATGTTCCCTTCCAGTATCAGAACTGACCTTTTACAGAAATCTCTACACCAGAGCAAAAATTGGTCTCATAAAGCAAAAAGGATATTAAATAACAGCTTGTCGGGGATGTACTATGGCATCCAGGTCTAACATTTTGCTGCCTTTGTATGTAAGTAACTTCCTACAGTTATAATTAATGTTCAAATGTGAACTCATAACCACTGATAGGATACACAAGTCAGTTGAATCGATGAAAACCTAGATATATTCAATAATCATCTTGGTACACTATCCAAATTTTAATAAAGTAAAATTCGACGGGAAAGAGCTTCAAACTTAATCTTTTATTACACATTTCCCCTCTTACCCTCACTCTAAAATGAGTGTTGGGGGGGCGGGGCTGGGAATATAGCTAGGTATTAGAGCATTTTTCTATCATGTACAAGGCCCTGAGTTTGATCCCCAGCACTAAAAAAATAATAATTAAATAAAATGGACTTGCTTAAAAAACCTAGAAATGGACAATGGATTCATGCTTCATGTTGTCTCTGTAAAATTTTCTCCTCCATCAGTCTTCACAGGCTTTCATTTCTGATGTGTTTCTCCAACTTTAAAATGTTTAAGGGGTCCACCCAATTACTCTTACTCTTGGAAAGTAGACAGGTAGACTAGCTCATTTCAGAAGGGATAAGAAGACAGTTGTACAGATGTAGAAAATGAGAATATTTACAGCTTTTCTGAAGACAAGTATCTGAAAACAACCTTAGATCTCATATTATTAGTTTTTTTTTTCTTTTTTGGTACTCTGGACAAAGATTACATTAGGATTTTTATCAAAAAAGAAGGACTATCTTGATGAAAGTTCTACTTTTTAACTTTCATATGCTGAATCTAATGCTAATGGTATTGGGGGAAATGAACTACAGAGTTAGTAGTAAATATAGACTGAGAATAGTTGACATCATCTGTGGGTTTTTCTCACGACTGAGTCATCATGTAAGTAATGAATTTCTGTTGTGCTTATCTTTCCGATTATATGGTGAGAATCAAGCCCTATGTTGACCATCTATGTAATAGCAATATTTTCATTCTCAAACAATCAAAGTCAAATTCAATCAAATCTTGATATGAACTACAAATAAAGTATCCTTTTCCACAAACCCACTTAGGTATGCCTTATACTTTATAGTGCTTTCTGTAGCCTGATAACTAGTGATTAATATTATTAAAGAGATAACATCAAGATCAATTCATGGGTTACTAAGCATTTTGGAGTTCAGGAGTTCTTAAGAGTGATGTGGAATCTCAATACTTGAAATGGGTCAGAACCACAAGTATCAGCATCCCCAGGAGCTATTCAAATGCAGACTTTTGGGATCCTTCTCAGACCTATTGAATTAGAATCTGCATTTTAACAAGATCTCCAAGGGATTTCAATGCACATTAAAGTTAGAGAAGCTCTGATTTTTTAAAAGATAGGAAAAATAGTTCCCACCTGGGAACCAGCAATGAGGCACATTTTGGGAGGAAATCCAAGAGCTCAAAGACCCCAAAATATGCCCATATGCAGGCAAATACCTCACATCCTTGAATAGGAGTCATAACATTTCACTTCGAAATCAAAGACAAGTTTTATGAAAAGAAGGCTCCTGAGAGAAGAAGAGTACTGACCAAATTCACACAAGAACCTGCTTGCTCTGACTCCACAATTCAGATTTTCTCACCAGCTCAGCTCATCCTCCCACAAAAGGCAAAAATGACCTACACTGGGAACAGAGGAAGAAATTACAGTGCTGAGCCTGAAGTAGCTACATTGTCTATCTGCCCACACACACCCCAAACCCCTAGAATTGCAAACCCAAAAGTGGTGACCTATTATGGAAGAAATAAAGTATTACTTTGTAGAGCTGGGGTTTTTAATAGCCAGATCTGAAAGAGTATTTTCTAATATGCAAAGACTGAACATGCTTGTTAAGAGGACAATCTCTGAATTTAATACCCAACTCCATCATTTACTCTATGGCATTAGACAAATATTTTGGGGGGGATGGGGGGGGTAACAAGGAATTGAACTCAGGGGCACTTGATCACTGAACCACATCCCCAGTGCTATTTGGTATTTTTATTTAGAGAAAGGGTCACACTGAGTTGCTTAGTGCCTACCTTTCGCTGAGGCCGGATTTGAACTTGAGATCCTCCTGCCTCAGCCTCAAGAGCTGTTGGGATTACAGGCATGCTCCACAGCACCTAGCTAGACAAAATAATTTAATAGCTCAACTTTCCACATCTGCAGACTTCCCATAATAGTCTCTACCTCATGAAGGAATCATGAGGGTTAAATAGATTAATCTAGATAAAGCATTTCTAGCAATGTCTGGCACATAGTAAGAATTCAATAAGCAACAGTTACTATTACTATCATTATTTTTATCATTATTATTACCATTATTACAAGAAATTCTCTGGTTTAACATTAAATCAGTATTTTCTTGGTAATGTTGTTCAACCAGTTCCATATGCACACCATCCCCCACAGCTTTTCATCCAGACTATAATTTTCCATCTTATCAGGAAGTAAATTTTTATGAAGACACTGTGGTAAACCCAACTAAAATTGAGTTGTAGAGGCTTGATGCCAGATGCCAGACCATCTCTAATCTGCCAAGATACTAACTATATTCATGTGAAAATAGAGCTTACCCAACATGACTTAGTGACCCCACTCTGAATAGCCAAACCCTCGACCCTTTCTAAGTACCCATAAACCACTCAATTTAATAATTCATTCAAGAATTTTGAGTGAATTCAATTATTTCCAGTTTGAGGTTAGAGTTTTTGGGAAATTAGGACATTTTTCCTTTCCAGTCCTTGAGTTCTCCTCTTCCCCACAGTTCCTCAGAATTACCAGCAGTGGCTCAGCAATTTCATCTACATTTGTCTAAATTCTCTGATTGTCATTCTTCTGTGTCAGAAGACATAAATCCATTTATAGCAGCTTGTGGCTCTCTTATGATCATCTCACTTATCTCTGGGTTTGGTTCCTCCTAGCCAAATGCATTCTGACCTTTCTGCCTTGTCCCCACTGCCCACTGACATGACACTATTAGAACCAAACAGGCTAATCCAGTCTGTATTTTGGGGGAGCAAAGGATAAATTATAAAACATCCCCCCAAAAAGAGTGAGCTTTTTTTTATCAAGCCTCAACTCATTTGGGGGTTAAAGAATTTCTGATAATAGTTTTACAGTTTTGTATTTGTTCTTTTTATAAATCAGAGAATGTTGAATGGAACTTTGAGCTGAAGATAGAAGTACTAAATGGCTCCACATTCTAAGAAGAACTATGAACAATCAGGACCAGATACCCACAAAGGGTGCCCCACTCTTGTCAGTCATCAGACCTAAAAAGCAGGGGAGGCACAATTTCTTCCAATCTCTATGTGTTGCATATTGGGGAAGGAGTCACAGGAGCCACAGTACTATTCCTCAGGTGGGAACGTAGTGAGATAAGAGGCAGACTTTATTCCATCCCAATGAAAAAGGATTGAAGGAGTATCTCCTTCAACACCCTTGAGCAAGATGAAGTGGTGCCTACCAGAAGTAAGGACTGCAAAACCACAATCACAAAAATGAGCTATCACTCCATACAGTATGGCTATAATCAAATAGACAACAAATGTTTAAGTATGTGGAGAAATTGTAGCCCACATACACTACTAGTTGGAGTGCAAAATGATGCAGCTGCTTTGGGAAATGGTGTGCAGTTTCCTCAAAAAATCAAACAAATATTTACTATGTGATTAGGCAATTCCACTCCTAGGTATATACCCAAGAGAATAGAAAACATATGTTCACACAAAAGCTTGTACACCAACATTCTCAGTAGTACTATAGTCATAATAACAAAATTATGGAAACAATTCAAATGTTCATCAACAAACAGATGGGTAAATAAATGACATTCTATCCATACAATGGAATACCATTCAGTAATAAAAAGGAATGATATACTGATACATGCTATGACATGGATTAACCTTGAAAGCATTATGCTAAGTGAAACAAGCCAAACACAAAGAGTCATATAGTATATGGTTCTATTTATATGAAATGTCCTGAATAGGCAAATCCACTGAGACAGGAAGTAGACTAGTGGTCACTTAGGACAGGGTAGAGGGGAAGGTGGGAGACAATGGCCAAGTGGTACAGGGTTTCTTTTCAGAATGATGAAAATGTACTGGAAGTGATTGTGTTGATGATTGTGAAAATCATGAATATATTAAAAGCCACAGAATTTTACACTAGGCAGGTGAATTGTATAGCATATTAATTATATCTCAATAAAGCTATTACAAAGAAGGAAGAGGGGAAGGAAGAGTCAAAGAAGAGGAATAAGAAGTGTAGTAGTAGTCATTGTGGGGAAGGAGAGGGTAGAAAATTAAAACAAGAAAAAGAATTGGCAATAGGGATGGGTTCCATTCTCCAGCTGGATGTTTAATTAGGTACAGAATTTGCAGGCCTATCCTACTGCAAATCAGAGCATGGTCAGGGACAGTTGAGCAATTTGGAGGTTTAAGGGGCCCTGGAAGGACCAGCTTCTAGCCTAGTATAGAATGGGGCAAGACAGGGCAAATACTGAAACAGCCCACTGGGATATGGCAGTGAAGATGGGTGACTAGCAGTGGGCATCCTGTATGCCACAGTTTGTCAAAGCAAGAATGAACATATTTCCTACAGGCCAAGGAGACATTGAGGAAGGTCTTTGGGCTTGAGCAATTGTGCTGAGCAATTGAGCAGCCCACTCAAGAGGACTGCTCACTACATAAAGGGACCCCCACCCCAGCAGCAAGAGGCTTGGAGCATACACCTAATAGTGGTACTGAGGGAAAGGGAAGAAGAAGAGGTTAAACCAGTTCTCTCCCCCTGGAGACCTACATAGTGGAGAGGCCTCCCGAGTACCTGTAATGCAATACTTCTCAGCCTTTACTATGACTTCGAATCACCTGGGGATCTTATTAAAATGCAGGACTGATTCATCGGATCTAGGATGGGGCTCTGCATTTCTAATGAGATCCCAAATGATTTGGATTCCTCCAGTCACCAACCTGAAACAGCAGAGCTCACACTTTGTTCTGAGATCTTTCGTACTCTTAAAAATTATTGAGAATCCTGGGGCTGGGGTTGTGGCTCAGTGGTAAAAGCACTCATCTAGCATGTGCAATGCCCTGGGTTTGATCCTCAGCACCACATAGAAATAAATAAAAATAAAGTTTAAAAAATTTTGGGGGAAAAAAAAGGGTAGGCCCTAATCTTCATCATGTGAGATTAGGCCCCAGTTTCCTTAATAAGACTCCTATAGCACAAGAATTAAAACCAAGAATCAATAAATGGGATGGACTCAAACTAAAAAGTTTCTTCTCAGCAAAAGAAACAATCTGTGAGGTGAACAGAGAGCTTACATCCTGGGAGCAAATTTTTACCCCTCACATATCAGATAGAGCACTAATCTCTAGGGTATATAAAGAACTCAAAAAGCTAAGCACCAAAAAAAAAAAAAAAAAAAAAAAACCAAATAACCCAGTCAACAAATGGGCCAAGGACCTGAATAGACACTTCTCAGAAGAAGATATACAATCAATCAACAAATATATGAAAAAATGCTCATCATCTCTAGCAATCAGAGAAATGCAAATCAAAACTACTCTAAGATATTATCTCACTCCAGTCAGAATGGCAGCTATTATGAAGACAAACAACAATAAGTGTTGGCGAGGATGTGGGGAAAAAGGTACACTCATACATTGCTTGCACCAATTTGTAGTCCCACCAGCAATCTAGAAAGCAGTATGGAGATTCCTTGGAAATCTGAGAATGGAATCACCATTTGACCCAGCTATCCCTCTCCTCGGTCTATACCCAAAGGGCTTAAAAACAGCATACTACAGTGACAGAGCCACATCAATGTTTATAGCAGCACAATTCACAATAGCTAAACTGTGGAGCCAACCTAGATACCCTTCAGTGGATGAATGGATAAAAAAAATGTGGCATACATGCACAATGGAATATTACTCAGCAGTAAAAGAATAAAATCATGGCATTTGCAGGTAAATGGATGGCATTAGAGAGATAATGCTAAGTGAAGTTTGCCAATCCCAAAAACACAAAAGCCGAATGTTTTCTCTGATATAAGGAGGCTGACTCATAGTGGGATAGGGATGGGGAGCATGGGAGGAATAGATGAGATCTAGATAGGGAAGAGGGGAGGGAGGGAAAGGGATGAGGCAGAGGATTAGCAAGGATGGTGGAATATGATGGACATCATTATTCAAAGTACATGTATGAAGACACAAATTGGGTGTCAACCCACTTTATATACAAACAAAGATATGAAAAATTGTGGTATATATATTTAATAAGAATTGTAGGGCTGGAGTTGTGGCTCAGTGACATAGTGCTTGCCTCACACATGTGAGGTACTGGGTTTGATCCTCAGCACCACATAAAAATAAACAAACAAAAAAGTAAAGATATTGTCTCCATGTATAAGTAAAAAATTTTTTTTAAAAATTGTAATGCAAAAAAAGTACATGTATAAAGACATGAAATGGTGTGAATATACTTTATATCCAAAGATATGAAAAATTGCTCTATATGCATATAAGAACTGTAATACATTCCACTGTCATGTATTTAAAAAAAATAAAATCAATTAAATAAAAAAATAAGTAAAAAAAATCATTGAGAATCCCAAAGACCCTTTGTTCATGTGGGCTATAGCTATGGATATTTACTATATTTGAAATTAAAACTGATAATTTTATATGTATCAATTGATTCACTTTAAAATAACAATAATAACTATATTAACATAAATAACATTTTCATGAAAAATAACTATACTTTCCAATACAAAGAATTAGTGATTGGCATTGTTTTATATTTTTGCAAGTCTCTGACTTAAAAGATAGTTGTATTCCCGCATCTGCTTCTGCGTCCAATCTGTTGCAATATATTGGCTTTGTTTAAGAATATAAAGACTATCTGGCCACATGCAGATATGTAGTTGGAAAAAGAGGAGTATTTTTTTTAATACTTTTTTAGACACAATACCTTTTATTTATTTGTTTGTTTATTGTTTTTATGTAGGGCTGAGGATCAAACCCAGCACCTTGCATGTGGTAGGCAAGCACTCAACCATTGAGCCACAACCCCAGCCCCAAAGGAGGAGTATTTTAATGACCTTTTCAGGAAATTATAAATTATTTTTCTTTGATACACCAAAAACTCAGTAAAAGATAATTTCTTAAAGGTTAATTGCACTGTGGAATCTGAAACCATAACAGTGAACTTTTCATATTCTGTTACATGAAAATCAATTGGTCGACCCTGCACCTTAAATGAATCTTTTACGTGATTTTGTTACATTGGTATTTTAAAAATATGAGTTCACTAAGTTATGCAGATGTTCCACATGTTGACACATTTCATTATATGGTTTCAAAAAGTCACATTTGCCAATACCACCATTGATCTCACCAGTCAGCTCCCCAGAAAAGTTTATAAGTACCGGAAAGCTTTTAAGCTCACAGTGGTGGAGACAAGTCTTCCAAAATTTTAATTTTTGTTTGAAAGCTCAAATTGTATCATTGACAACAAATACTGTCAGTTGTTTTCCTTAAAGTGACAAGCCTTACTTCACTCATTTGCAAGAAAATGGCAAAGTCTAAATAACCCTCATTTATGAGTCAGGCATTTTTTTCAAGTGAAATAATATTCCTTAAAAATAAGTGGCCAGGGGCTGGGGCTGTGGTTCATCAATAGCACACTTGCCTGGCATGTGTGAGGCACTGGGTTCGATTCTCGGCACTGCATATTAATTAATAAAATAAAGATCTATCAACAACTAAAAAAATATTTTTAAAAAGTGACCAGTGGGGCCAGGGTTGTGGTTCAGTGGTAGAGCACTTGCCTAGCATGTGTGACATGCTAGGTTTGATCCCTTGGCACCATATAAAAATAAAAAATAAAATAAAGGCATCGTGTCTATCTACAACTAAAAGAAAAAATATTTAAAAAAACAAAATAAGTGGCCAGTTCAGCTGCAACTTGATCAGATGTCATCTTTCTTCTTGAGTCAACAATTACAATTTAGTATGAAGCAGAAGTGCTTTGTTCATTCTTCTCATTTTCTCTCACAAAGTAGTAAAAAAAATGTATTCAAAGGTCAAGATTTAACACAATTAGTAACTTTTTACTATTTCATCAAGGACATTCTTATTTGGAATTGGAGTCTGTTTTGGTTTGGTTTGTTGCCAGAAACACACAGCAATCAAGAGTATCATGACTACCAATACAGTTTGGTGCCATGACCTTGATTTGTGCTAAGGCTCCAGCAGTTTTACCCATCACTGCTTTCACAACACCACTGCAAATGCCAACACAGTGAAAAAGGCAATGACATCTTAGTATTAACATGAAAATAATTTTGATCTTGCAGACCAAAGAAAGGTTCTCTGAGAACCACTGCCCTAAAGAAACTCACCATGTGGTCCATAAGAAAGCCAACATTTGGAAGGTTGCCTCCAGAGGGCACAGAGGCCTGGCAGTGTACACCAAAGTAGCCACAACAGCCAAGGGAAAGAGTGACAACAACAGCCCACTAAGTACAGAGGCCTTTATCCTTTTTCTTTTCTCACCTCCCCATAGCCAATGTGCTTGGAAAGGTACACCCTGGAAGAGGGGTAAGATAAACTTTAAAGCAACATCAAGCCACACCAACCCAGCTCAACCTTGGGTTTGGCCAGAAGAGGAAATGAGATTGAGATCAAAATTGAGATTGTGATTTTTAAACTGGACTTTTAATAATCAAAAGTAACCAGAAAGTTATGGAATCTGCCCAAAATGTTATTAAGAAAACAGGAAGGGCAATACGACAGAGCACAGTTGGAAGCAGGGATTAAAGCTAAATAAAACACTTTCATGTTTCTATCCCCACTGAGTTGAGACTCTTCATTAAACAGTTATGTCTAGTCTCCATTCCATTTATAATGCATACATATCTGAGCTAATTGAAAAGCTCCCTATGTGACATGCCATATTTCTTTTCCTCCTTGTCAACATCATATCATTCTTCTATTCAACAAAGTTTGATTGAATGCCTACTGTGCCAGGCACTCTTCAAAGGACTTGGGAAATACCAATAAGGAGGGAAAAGATAGAAATCTGTTGGTGGAGCTTACATTTGTAATTCATACTTTTTAAAGCTCCCCCCGCCAAGTAACCATGCAGGCTCAGCTGTAAAGCATGCTGGTATCTTGTAGCAAATATTATGAGTATTCTATGGGCTAGTCCCAAGAAATATGAACAACAATCTATATTGAAATGTTCCAAAGCCTGTCCAGCTGGCTCCAACAGTCAAGGTTATCTGATAATCTACTGGGAAGGAGTCCAAGAGCAGAAGGCTCAGGGCAAGATTGATAAGAGTGACACCATCTTGATTTCAGTGGAATCTAACAGGATTCCAAAACCAGCCAGTAGCTGGAGGCACTAGGGCATAGGCTAGCTCCTTCAAGGAAAGAGGCCTGGGGAAGGCTTGTCGGGGATAGGATCTTAGTAAAATGAGTTGGTATTCACTTGGGAACCTTAGTAACAGAAATAAAAATCAGCTCACAGGCTAGAATGTACACTCCAGACTGGATTCAAGACAAAAGACACTCTGATGGGTAAATGATTGCTGCCTGCTGAGCATTTTGAAGGTGTGTTCCAGGGCCAGTTTAAGAACATCAGAGACACTAAGCCCTGAAAAGACAAATAATATAGAATAAAATAACACTAAACCAGAAAAAAAAAACAGAAAATAAGTATAATGGAGTCTATCATCATTCTATTTTTCCCCATGATGTCTTCTTCAAAGTTGTCTTTTCTTACCTTCTTAATCTTTTATTTGTTTTAATTTAGTTATACATGACAGTAGAATGCACTTATGTACTTTGATATGTTATACATACATGGGATATAATTTCTCATTTTTCTCAGTGTACATGTTGTAGAATCATCAGTCATGAAGTCACATATATACATAAAGTAATAATATCTGTTTTGTTCTCCTATCTTTCCTATCCCCACAAAGTTCTCTAGCCAATCCCTAAAAAACAAATGCCAAATGTCTTCTTTGATATAATGAGAGCAACTAAGAACAGAGCAGGGAGGAAGAGCAGGAGGAAAAGATTAACATTAAACAGAGTCATGAAGTGGGAGGGAAAGGGAGAGAAAAGGGAAATTGCATGGAAATGGAAGGAGACCCTCATTGTTATACAAAATTACATATAAGAGGTTGTGAGGGGAATGGGAAAAAAATAAGGAGAGAAATGAATTACAGCAGATGAGGTAGAGAGAGAAGATGGGAGGGGAGGGGAGGGGGGATAGTAGAGGATAGGAAAGGTAGCAGAATACAACAGTTACTATTATGGTATTATGTAAAAATGTGGATGTGTAACCGATGTGATTCTGCAATCTTTGTAATGTTTTGAATAACCAATAAAAAATAATATCCAATGCCTTCAATTGTGTGTATGTGTATGTGCATATGTACATGTAAGCACATTAATGTGTGTGCACCATAATCTCATTTAGTCTGTTATAAGGGTCATCTATGCTGGTCTATCCCCAGCCCAGCCCAGCCCAGCAAAGAACATCAAGGAACTTCTGGCATTTAAGTGATTCATCCTGAACAGGCTTTCTATCTCATTCCACCCTCACTTCATTCCTTTGCCTCTTTGATTTTATTTTGGCTTAGCACATCTAGTTTGTGACCCAACCATCTACTACTCCAACACTTAGCAGTCCTATTTCACTCTTGGTGTTTTTTTCTTCCTCCACTTATGGTACTTCCTTGAAACAACTCTTTCACAGATGGTCCCCTTAGCCTCCAAGTCTCCTTCATACACTCTGACTTTGTAGGAAGATCTAATTGGGTATGATCTGGCTTCCCACTCCACCACAGCTTGGACCCTGGAGGAAATAGTCATAAAACTCAAGGAAAATGCAAAGCTATAGAAAATGACAGACCAATTAAAAAAGAACACTAATAACCTTACATTTAATAATCATAAAATTCTCAGAGCAGAGTTTCTAAAAATGTCTTATATTATGCTATATGCATTGCATCATCCTAGGGTGTTTGTTGTTGAAACTGCCACTTGGATGGCATTAATCTTGTGACACTTCTGGCCTACAAAATCAGAGCTCTCTTGAAAAAAAAAAAAAAAAACCACAGGTGCTGTAGTTAGAGGTCAGACTGGGGTACACTGAAATGGGAAGGACTGAAGGGTGGGGGGCTGACATCAATGCAACACCAACTAAATTGACATATATGGCTAGAAATTACATCCTGAATAGCTCTTTGCACCACAGTTGGAAAACACAGAATATTAAGGAAACATAAATGGATTGAATCTATAATTTTCTATGGGCTTCTGTGACTAAAAAGCACCTCCCACCATCATCCCTCCCCCACCAAAAATAATCTAATTTTAGTAAACCTTCTTTTCCATATGATCAAAGCATAGAACTTAAATCTACCACTCACCATAATAATCCCTAGGCTGAATTTCTATTTTGTACCAGGGGAGCTATTTTAGACAAACCCTGTGAACTTAAATAGGGAAAGTGATTCATTGGCATGTAAGGTCCATTTCATGTTGATGTCAGGATGGAGAATCAGATGGTGCTAAATGTTCTCTCAGGTCAATACTTGATGACTTCATAGCTTTCACCAGCATTCTTAATGGTTCAACATTTAGCACTCAAGTTCAGGAGCATTTTGCCAGCTCTTTGTGAGGGAGGAGGCCCAGAGAGATACTATTGAAAGCTTTTTTCAAAAGGTTAGTTAATGCACTAGGGCATGGATTTCATTACATGATCACATAACACTGAGTAGCAGAACATATAGTGAACAATCTAAAAATAATTGCTGCTCAGATGTTGATTAACCAAAAGTTGACCATGAGCCAGGCTTTGGAAAAGTGAAGCCAGGCACTAAGAGTGCAGTTTCCTGAGACTGAGATTCAATAAGGCTGCAGGTTGGAAGGGAATAAAATCATATTCCTGCTAATGCAGTTCTCACTCATTTTCCCTTCCTATTTGCCATAACCATTCCCTGCTCTGTGCCAGCAGGACCTGAAAAGGGCTGAGAAAGGGCTGCCATCAAGCTGAGGGAAAGGGGTGGTTGGGGTAATCTTACAAAAATAGACAGGAGAACATTAAAGTAGAGGAAGGAGACCAGAGAAAGGAAGGAAAAGGGAAGGTTCTGGAAAGTAAAGTTGATTAAATTATGTTGTGTTTAGGTATGAATATGCAACAACAAATCTAACTAATATGTATAATTATAATGCACCAATAAACATATTTTTTAAAAAATCTTTTCAACCCTAGAAGAGGAAAAAAAAGGGCTGCCATCATCCTTCTTTGCTATAGCCAGGAGCCATCTTGCCTATGTTAAATACCAACATTGATTATAATTAATGTTTATCAGTATTGTTCTTTCTCCTGTACCACCAGACCTAGAAAAGTGAAAGGATCAAACAGAGACCAAGGGAAGACAGAGAAAGTAGACCAAGGTGTGCAGCTGAAGCTTCTCCTAAAAGACCCAGTCAAGAATGCTTAGAGGAGGGAGGTTTCAAGATGGCAGAATAGAGCAGGTCACTTTCCTGGCTGTTTCACAGTGTGAAACTGTAACAGTGGTCCACTTTATGCTTTGAATGTGGCCCTTGCTGCTCTGCCACTGCAACTTATTTTTAAAATGGACATGTTTCTTTTTTTTCCTCTCCCTACTCACTTATCTGTTTCCCTGGAATCTTTCTTTTCTTCTGCTAACAGCCAATCTCTTTCTTTCACTCTTCCTTTTAATTTTACTTCTAACCTCTCTCCTCCTCCCTCATAATCATCACATCCTACATCACTTCTGTTCTCTCCTGTCCACCAAACAATTGCAAACTTATTGTTTTTTCTTGTAGGCAATAACTAATCACATCAATTCTGTTTATTGTGACAACATTGTAGACGTCATAGCAGGAACTATTTGGCTTAATGCTGCATATTGTTTGCATTGGCTGTTGTTATTATTTTAAATATTTATTTTTTTAGTTGTAAGTGAACACAATACCTTTACTTCACTTTTATGTGTTGCTGAAGATTGAACCCAGGGCCTCACGTGTGCTAGACAAGCACTCTACCACTGAGCCACAATCCCAGCCCTGTTATTATTTTAAAACCAGCAAAGGGTGGAACTACACTAGAAGAACAGTCAATCAATGGAGAAACTAATTCAAATTAAAAACAAGAAATAAGTCAAAATGACAGGCAATGAAAATCATATTTCGATAATAACATTGAATGTAAATGCCCTAAACTAATCCATCAAAAGACATAGACTGGGGACTGGTGTTGTGGATCAGTGGTAACACACTTGCCTAGCATGCATGAGGCACTGGGTTCGATTCTCAGCACCACATACAAATAAATAAAATAAAGGTCCATCAACAAAAAATTTTTTTTAAAAAGACATAGACTGGTAGAGTGTATTATAAAACAGGACCCAACAATATGCTGTCTCCAAGAGACTTACCTCATAGGCAAAGATAGCCACAGACTAAAGGTAAAAGGATGGGAAAAAACCATATCATTCATAGGATCTTGCAAACAAGCAGGGGTTTCTATCCTCATATCAGATAAAGTGAACTTCAAGCTAAAGTTCATCAGAAGGGACCAGAATGTCAATTCATACTGCTTAAAGTAATTATACATCAACAAGACATAATAATTGTAAATATTTATGCCCCAAACTATGGAGCATCTACATACATAAAACAAACCCTTCTCAACTTCAAGAATCAAATAGACCACAACACAATAATACTGTATGACTTTAACACACCTCTCTCACCACTGCAGAGATCCTCCAAACAAAAACTAAATAAAGAAACTATAAAATTAAAAAATACAATTAGTAATTAAGACTGAATTGAAATACATTTAATATTTCATTCATCAATGACTGAATACACTTTCTTCTCAGCAGCACATGGATCCTTCTCTAAAATAGACCATATCTAAGGCTACAAAGCAACTCTTAGAATGCAAGGTATTATCTCTATTTTTTGTATTTGCTATCAGATTATAATGGAATGAAATTAGAAATCAACAATAAAATAAAAAATAGAAGCTACTCTAACACCAGGAGACTAAATAATATGCTTTTAAATAACAAAAGATTGAAGAAGAAATTGGGGATGAAATTTTTTAAAAAACACTTAAAGGTGAAGGAGAATAATGATACAACATATCAAAATCTCTGGGACATTATGAAGGCAGTGCTAAAAGAATAGTTCACTGCATTGAGTTCACTCATTAAAAGAATAGAAAGTCAATAAGTAAATAACCTAACTTACATCTCAAGGCCCTAGAAAAAGAAGGATGAATCAATACCAAAAGTAGTAAAAGACAGGAAATAATTAAAGTCAGAGGTGCAATTGAAACAAAAGAAACAATCCAAAAAATCAACAAAACAAAAAATTGCTTCTTTGAAAAAATAAATAAATAAAATTGATAAACTCTTAGCAACGCTAACAGAGAGAGAGCAAACTCAAATTATTAAAATTCATGATAAAAAAGGAAATATTAGGGGCTGTGGTGTAGCTCAGTGGTAGAGTGCGTGCCTGGGTTCAATTCTCAGCACCACATAAAAATAAATAAAAATAAGGATATTGTGTCTATCTACAACTAAAAATTTTTTTTAAAAAATCAGGGCTGGGGCTGGGGCTGGGGCTGGGGCTCAGTGGTAGAGCACTTGCCTGGCATGTGTGAGGCCCTGGGTTCAATCCTTAGCACCACAGAAAAATAAAATAAAGGTATTGTGTCCACCTACAACTAAAAAAATACATATTGAAAAAAGGAAATATCACAATGGACACTACTGAAATACATACAATCAGAAACTATTTTGAAAAATTATACTTAGAGGAGGCAAGGAAGGAGGGAGAGTACCTAGAACTAAGTTGGGCATCCTGAGTTTCTTCCCTCTGCCAAAGTTCTCACCACACTTGCTTGTCTTGATCTCTTTTCTTGCATGTCTGTCCTCCCTTCTGCTACCTGTAATGAGAGTTCTTGAAGGCAAGGTGCCAGGTTCTGCTTTTGCCAATTCTCTCTGCGTGGTATACAGTATACTCACACTGAATGACTAAATTAATAATTATTTTTTTAAAGAGATATGTAGGGCTGGGACCGGGGCTCAGTGGTAGAGTGCTTGCTTAGCATGTATGAGGCCCTATGTTCAATACTCAGTATCACATAAAAATAAATAAATAAAAATAAAGGTATTAAACAACAACAACAAATCTTTAAAAAAAAAATAAAAAGAAATATGTAGGCCAGGTACGATGGCACATGCCTGTAATCCCAGTGGCTCAGGAGGCTGAGGCAGGAGAATTGCAAGTTCAAAGTCAGCCTCAGTAACTCAGTGAGGCCCTCAGCAACTTAGCAAGACCCTGTCTTAAAAAATAAAAAGGGCTGGAAATGTTGCTCAGTGGTTAAGCACACCTGGTTTCAATCCCCAGTACCAAAAAATAAAAATAAAAAAGAGACATGTAGTGCCCAAAAGTCAGAAAATGCTCTACACACACAAACCCACACATACATGCACACACACAAATATTGTGTACATGTCAAAGTAACATAGGCACCAACTGAAGGAGTTCCCAATGGTCAAAGATGGAACAGTTTAAACAGCAAAATAACTGAAGTATGATTGAATTTAGAACACAAAGTATAGAATAAATATCTATTAGTAGATATTGCTATAAATAATGATTTAATAAATGGGGATGAAGAAACAAATCTCCCACACAGAAGAATTCCAAATTTTGCAGACACTCCACCAAAAAAGAAGTAGAACTCCTTAATTGTGGGTTTCACAAAATGACTTCTTTCCAAAGAATACAGAATGGAAAGAAGGGAAAAAATGATAGGTTTAAAGTGCAGAAAACTGACAAGTACTACTTCAGCCAAGTAATCAAAGTTAACATCAAAAGTCACAAATCATCTTCATAGTATGTTCCCTTCATATGATGTGATGAAAATGGTACTATGTTTCTGTAGACTTCCTCCCCAAAACCTGTAACCCCAGTACAATCATGAGAAAAGCATTAGAAAAATACTACTAGAAGGGCATTTTATAAAATATCTGACGGGTACTCCGCAAATCTGTCAAGGTCTTCAAAACCAAGAAAAGTCTGAGAAACTGTCACAACTAAGAAGAGCCTATGGAAATTTGACAACTAAATGTAACATGGTATCTTGGATAGGATCCTGAAACAGAAAAAGGACATTAGGGAAACCAAGGAAGTTTGAATAAGCAATGGGCTTTGATATATTGTAATATATTAAAATTGATTTATTGATTTTAACAGATGTACCATACTAATATAAAATGGTAATAATAGAAGAAAATATGAGCTGGGTGGGGGGCAGGGAGTGAAGTATATGGGAACTATTTGTACCTTCAGATCAATTTTTCTGTAAAAATAAAACTATTCTGGAAAAGCCTTTTAAAAAATGGAAAGAAGGAAAGGAGAGAGGAGAGAGAGGGTAGGAGGAACATAGGCACATATATATAGGTCATGGCCACGTCTGCTGTGGAATGCCTATAAGTCAACATAAATGGAAAACTCCTAGTGCAAGCACAGATAAGATGCAATTGCCATATGGTGCCCTAGCAAGAATTTCAGGGATCAGATCTGGGTCTTAGACCTGATGGAGAGGGCTTATTGTATGCCAGACCACTGTCTTATTTGATTGTATGAGTTGTTTCTGGATGCTGACACCCTTGAATTAAAAGACAATTGGTCCACAACTCTGGGCTCCTCTGGTCTAGGGGACATTTCATTGTTTTCAGGTTGCCAAGATCACTAAGAAGTAAATCACATGATGGGAAGCTGCATATACATCCCTGCATTCTTTTTTTTTTTTCCTTTTTTCCCTGCATTCTTTACAGCATTTGCATGCCTTATTAGCTGCTTTAGGAGAAAATAAAAGTAAAAGCAACCTCATCAGGAGCTGAGTTATTAACCTTTTCCATCCTTGCCCCCAGATCAGAATCTGGCCTAGTCCATCTCCAATTGTGGACTAGTTTGGGCCTGGAGTTGCCTCCGCCAGTGAATGCTACTGTCCTTTTCCATTTTGAATATCTGGTCTGCCCAATGAACTAACATCTATTAAGGGGCTTCTGGGTACAAGCATGCTTTGTGCTAATGCTACTGTTTACACAGGTGGGTTATCTTTCTCCATCTGGAGATAAAATTTGAAATTCTAGAGGAGTTGAGATCACACCACTAAGGGCAGAGTTGTCTTTTTACTTCCCCATTGTGGGGATGGCAGAGGAGATAAGAAGAAACCAAAGAGAGACCCCAAGTCCCAGGTGGTATCACAATTCCAATCCACAATTCTACTTCCTGCTTCCACCTCTCTTACCCTGCACCCACAATCACTACTCTATTGGAAGGTAAATCCCAAGTGGATAAGAGCCTCACACGATGATTAGCATAAGTATAGCTGAGAGTCAGCAACCCCGGCTTCTGCCTCTCTCACTAATTAAAACATTCTTTAGTATTCATGCTAACTGACACTCCAGAGCTGTACAGTTATGGGGTGGCACAAGATCCTGCCTGGAGAGGAAGAAGCTAGTCCATAATGCTCTCTGCTCCAGAAATATTCGGAATCAATTTGATAGGAAAATAGATTTTATTCAAAGCCAGTTTTGAAGGAAGATGGAAGAAAGTTGTTTCAAAGATTCATTCTCTGAAATTCCCGAAGTTGAGCAGAACTTTTTTTAACACCAAGAAAACATTTTAATTAAACTACAGAAACAATGGTTATACTACAGAAAGTTCATAAGCAAAAAAATATACACCATATTTTAAGTATTTACAAAGTTACAAACCATTTGCTGTCCTTAACATTTTCCATATTTTAAGTTCATATATGAGGATAATAAGATTCATCATCTTTGGAGGCCCAGGAAACTAAGATACCTTAGTTTTTATCATCAGTTAGGAGCAGAACTTTTAAAGAAGAGGCAGTGAGGTGAGACAAAAAGACAGGAAATATACATATGTAAATTTAGTTATTCTGTTTTAGGCTGGTCTAAGGGGACAATCTTCTCTTTCAGCTTCTTCAGTGCAGTCAGGCTGTGGGGGGTCACAGCCCTCCTAGTCTTTACTCTCAGCATGAGGAGTTCCTCTTAATTCACCAGGGAAAGGGGCCGCCTTCAGTCTGTTTCCCTAACAGCCTGAAAAATGCTGATGAATTGTGAAAGTCTGTTTGTTCCATTCGTAATGATAATAACAAGCATTTATATGACAGTTTGCAATGTTCACACAAACCTTATCTCACTGATTTTTCAAAAGAACTTTCTAAGATAACCAGAAGAGTTGCTATGGTCTCTGTTTTACAAAGAGAAAGCTGAGACTTGGAGAAATTAAGCAACTGATAATTTAGATGACAAGAAAGACAGTCAGAGGCAGCAACTTAGCAAATGGCTCCTCCTGACACCTTTAGGAAGCAGATGAATGAAATTCAGGTTTAATGGTGTCTCCCAGGGTGCCTTTCCTGCTCCTCTTATAACTTCCATCGATTGGATTTTTTTTTTAATCTCAAACTCTCACAAGTCTACAAATTGGAGTCCTCATTAAACATGAGGAAACAGATTCAAAGTTACTCCCCTGATACCATACAGCTAATAACATCTCAGCAAGTAAGAATTCAGACTTAACACAGTCCTTTCTTAAAATTGAGCTCTCCCTGGGTGCTAGTGTTCACACTTATAACATGTTATTTCTTGAGTTCTAGATCCATCTGTACAACTGCCTACTAGAAATCTCTTCTTGGGTGTCTCATATATACCTAAAGGCCAATGTAGTCTGGACTAAACTCATGATGCATCCTCTAAATCTGCCTCTCTTTGGAGATTTCCAATTGCAGTAAATACCACCACAATTCAGTCTACTTGGCAAAGCAGAAACATGGAATTCCTGTGACATTCCCTCACTTCACCCCCATGGCAAATTGGTGAGCCTTCCCAAATCGTTCTCCTAAACATATTTCAATTATTCAGCTGCTTCCTTTCCCCAGTGTCTTTCAATTCTATAGCTACTGCACCAGAATCCCCTATTTATCTCCTTGCCATGAGTTCTTTCTTCACAGCCTCAAACTCCTCTCTGCCTGATAAAGTGGCCCACTGACTACCTATCATTCCAGTCTCATTACCCTCAATTTCTGTCTGGCACATTGTATTCCAGCAAGCTCAAAGTATGTACAGTCCACATCAACTGTGCATCTTCTTCCTGAATGCTCTGTCCCCACTTCAAGACTCAGCTCAACAACCACTGTCACTTCCTCTATGAAGCATTTCACTCCCACAGAGAAAGTTGCTTACTATCACCATTTAACACCATTGTACCTTGAACTTGCTCCTTATCACCTTGAATCACAATTCTTTGTTCACATGCCTGCCCCTGTCAACATGCTGGGAGTTCCTCGAGAAAAAAGGTGAGGCCCTACCCTTCTTTATATCTGCCACAGTCTGGTATTCATAAATATACATTGAATGCATGCTGGAATTCTTCACCAATGACTTTCAGATGCACCAAAGGAAACAGCAAATTCAGTACTTCCCAACCCTAATTTTACAGATAATGATACCAAGGCTCAGGGGTGATATGACTTACTGAGCTATATGACTTGGCAGTGATAATAATAAATAGATCCAAATTTCCTGATTGAATTCACTCCTTTATCAGTTTTTTTTCCATGATTCCTCACTGCCTCTCAGACTCAATGTAAAAAAGAAGCCACTGAGCCTGTCAGTGTCTCTGTTTCCACTCATAGACAACGGAAATTACTAATACCTTCCCTTTCTACGCATAGGGATTCTTTTAACTATGGTTGAATGCTGTCTGTAAAAATGCTTTGACTTCAGAAACACCACAGCAGAGACTCAGCAGCCCACCACTTTGATTTCAACTTCTCAGTTTACTCTCTCACTTCCTCTATTGACTTTTCCTCCCATGCAGCCTGCAACCCAGCAGAAGCTGGAGGAGAAAGAGATTTGTGATTTCCTCTTCCACTTCAACTCCACTTAACTAAGGAGAAAGGTCTTGTAAATAAAATTTGGAAAAGGTTCCTGTACAGTGGTATTCAAAATATTGCCATTGATTATAAGTTCAGAATGAGAATAAAAGGACATTCAAGTTTGGTGTCTTGCATTGGAAATGATTATGACACTACTCAGAAACTCTACATCCATGCATATGTAACTATATAAAATAGTCTGCCAAACCCAAAAGATTCTTTAAAATTTCATGACATTCTTTGAAAAGGGGTGGTAAGGGTTAATTTTAAAAATAACAATGTCTGGGCCAGGGTTGTGGCTGGATGGTAGAGCGCTTGCCTAGCATGCATGAGGCACTGGGTTCAATCCCTGGCACCACATAAAAATTTTAAAAAATTTAAAAATAAAGATATTGTGTCCATATACAACTAAAAAATATTTTTTAAAAATAATAACAATGTCAAAAAGACAAAGGCTGTGAAAATGTTGCAGATTTAAGGGCACTAAAGGAAAGATGACAACCAAATACAAGGCATAGTCTAATAGTGGATCCTGTATTGGGGAGGAAAGATTCCATAAAGGACATTATTGGCTCCAGTGACAAAGTTGGAATGAGAGCAATAAATGAAATGTATCAATATTAAATTGGGGGAAAGTATTAGGTTGGTGAAAGTTGATGATTCTTAGTCTTGGGAAATACATGCTGAAATACATAGTATAAAAACCTATAACATAAGTAATTCACTGACATATGGTCCAGAAAAGCAGTGTGTGTGTGTGTGTGTGTGTGTGTGTGTGTGTGTGTGTGTTGGTGCATAGAGAAGATCGATTTTTATCAGAAAAACAGAAAGAAAATGAGAAGTTTTCTGTAAGTAAACCCAGGCAAAAAGTATATGTAAGTTATTCATACTATTTTTATTCTTGCAACCTTTCCACAAGTTTGAAAGTATTTCCAAATAAAAGTATTTTTTTTAAATCAGGTCTGAATAAGACTTTACATTTATGGTATTTAAGTTCAATTGTTATTTCTCTTTGTTTTGTGGCACTAGGGATTGAACCCAAGGCCTCATACATGCTAGACAAGTAGTCTACCACTGAACTATATTCTCAGCCTTTTAAAAATTTTATTTTGAGACAGGGCATTGCTAAGTTGCTGAGGCTGGCTTCAAACTTGTGATCCTCCTGCCTCAGCCTCCCAAGTAGCTGGGATTACAGGTGTGGGAGACCACACCTGTCTTCAATTGCTATATCTTTGTCTCTATTTTCAGTAATCATATACCCAGTACTATGTAAAAGCTATAGGAAGTTTTAAAAAGAAATAGGCATAATTTTTATTTAAATAGTGTATTTCTACTTTAGAGGAGATGACACAAACACATAAAAAGACAGAAATAGTAGAGTGCTTGCCCACATGCACAAGGCCTTGTGTTCAATCCCTAGCACCACCAAAAAAAGAGAAAGAAAGAAAGAATGATGGAATGACAAAAGTCAGATGACTAGTAGGGAAAACAGGAAGGAAAAATGGATTTCGAGGGCTTCATGGAGGAGGCAACTTAAGTAAGGCCTTTGAGCAGGAGCTGGATCTAGAAAGGAGCAGAAGACAGAAAAGGGCACTGCATGCAGAGAGATGGTATGGTGGGAAAAATAACCTGTCCTGCATAGTGTGATTTGAGAGTTTCCATTGGGAGTAGAATGTCAAATATCAGGGTAGGAATGTTGGTTGGGATCAACTGGAGATACCTGGAAATGCCAGGTTAAGGAGTTTGAACTTTATTCAGGAGGCCAGCAGTCAATAATCTCTTAGAAGTGCCGACCCTTCTTTCTTATACTTCTAAACAACACAGATAACACTGAGAGCAGTCTGTACCAATGATTATGCAAGAAGAAGAAGCCTCCAGTGTTTGGAAACATCTCCCTCACAGATTCACCATTGGAAAACAGAATTATCTTTCAGAAACTGTTGTTCAGATTTTAATGCACTTTAATCAGTTAATCATATGCCTTGCCTTTAACACATGGCTGTTTTCAGCTATGTTGTCAGCCACACTGAGGAAATGGAAACTGTTCAAAGAGGGTGGAGGGTAGTGATTTTTGCAGAATTGGGAGAGGGACAACTGAGAGGGCAGGTGTATTAGTCAAGGCAATTAATAGTAGCTTCTGTAATAAAAATAATCTCAGTAAATTAACATAATAAAGATTTATTTCTCAGCCAGGTGCAGTGGTGCACACCTACAATCCCAGAAGCCCAGAAGGCTGAGACAGGAGGATCCTGGGTTCAAAGCCAACCTCAGCAACAGGGAGATGCTAAGCAACTCAATGAGACCCTGTCTCTAAATAAAATACAGAATAGAGCTGGGGATGTGACTCAGTGATTGAGTGACCCAGAATTCAATCTGCAGTAACCCCCAAAATAAAAAAAAAATTATTTCTCATTCATTCAAATCATAATCTGGTACAGGATTAGTTTCTTCCAACTAATGACCTGGGAATCCAAGCAACTTGTATCTTGTGATACTGCCATCATAAACACATGGCTCCACAAATCACCACAGAGTGGAACACTTGAGAGGGATCATCACACCAGGAGTTTTGTGGCTAGATTTGGAGGTGATATTTATCACTCTTGCCCACATGTCAGAGCCCAGACACATGGATGCAACCAGTCTGCAAAAGCCACTGGAATGTGTCATTCTATGTGCCCAGGAAGAAGGAATAAGATTTTAAGTATCATGGTTTGGGGTTCTCCAAGAGCCCACTTTGAGACAAGGATATGGGTACTAATAGTTGAGGTGAGCAGTAATCTCAGCAAACGTTAAGAGCAGGGAAGTGAGGCAGGGAAGGGAAAGAAGCTGATACAGAGTGCATTAATGGACCCACCCCTGGGGTATCGCAGGCTCAACCCTACTGAGGACTTCTGGGATACTTAATGAAACACGCCTGAGAAGTGAAGAAACTAAGCTATCTACCCACCAACTCCCGTTCTTAGTTGGTTGAGGTCTGATCCCTGGGAAATTAACTCTCTGGCATTTCTAGCAAGCAGGTCAAGCATGCTCCAGTGGCCAAAGAAAGTCCTCAGGGAGTCATATGTGCTTCTGCATAAAGCAAGCGATGTGTACTGAATAGTGAAAGGGACACAAACAGCACTTGCTACAGTGAGAACCTATTAGTAGCTTCCCTCTCTTTGCATGCATATATACCTGATCAAAATGCTCTGGGGGCGGGGAAGGGGGAGCAGAATAAGCTTCAGGGAGCCAGAGTATAGCCTCAGGTTATTTTCAATAAACTCCCCAGGTGGGTTCAAGGCAGATGAGCATTTGAAAGCACCTCCAATTCTCTATTCAAACCTTATCATATCACTTCTCAATTCTAGTGAAACCAACCTTTATAAGATCACCGCCAGCCTCCTATTTCAATTCCTGGGTGTTAACTCTGTTCCTAACAACCAAGCAGCTCACTCTTACTTGGAGGCACTCTTCCTTTGAGAAGAAACCAGAAATGGTAAGTGGATTTATTGGTAATAACTGCATGAAGCCATGTGTTGAGAAGGATTATGAGGCTACATGTTCAATTACAACCCGCCTGCCATGGGTATTGGCATAGGGTAGGCTGAGTTCAGGCATTAGTCAGATTTGCTATAGATAATTCTCAAGTTTCTGTCTTCCATGATCTCCCTTGAGACTCTCATCCACTCCCAAAGTATAAACTATCATTTCTATATAAATGCACCTAAATATAATTTCTATTCAAGACCTCTCTCGGGAGTTCCAAACCCACTTTCCCAACAATTTGGGGAATATATTAACCTTGACATATTTTCTAATTACACTCTTTCATCTGCATTCTTCATGTCACATGATGACTTTACCATCTTTCAGGATACCCTAGCTTAAACCCTTGGTAGTATTTCATTTCCTCCTCATTTTTCCCAATCATTTACTAGAGGCTCAGCAAATTGTATTAGAATTAGTTGCTTACTCTCTATCTGCCTTTAAACACAATGGATTCTTTAGATAAAAGACCCAGGTCTTATTCATTTTTGCTCATTTCTGGCACAAAGTAGATATTAAGTGCCAGAGGATGGATGGGAAAACCCCATAAAGTAGATTAGTGAATGTTGCTAGTGGTTTGGGGGAAGGGGAATAGAGAGTGACTACTAATAGGTATGGGGTTTCTTTCTAGGTTAATTAAAATGTTCTGGAATTAGTGGTGATGGTTGCAAGGCCTTGTGAATATATTAAAACTGAATTATAAACTTCATTTTTCTTTTTCCACATTTTTATTGGTGCATTATAGTTTATATATTTATGGGATTTGTTGTTATATTTTCATACATGCACACCATATAGCAATGTAATTTGGCCAACATCACTTCCCAGCATTTCCCCCATCCTTCCTCCCTTCCCACCCCCTGGTCTCTTTTCTCTACTGATCTCCCTTTGATTTTCAGGAGATCCTTGCCTCCCCCACCTTTCTTTTCCTTTTTCCTCTCTAGCTTCCACATATGAGAGAAGACATACGACCCTTGACCTTCTGAGTTTGGTTTATTTTGCTTAACATAAAATTATCTACTTCAATCAATCTTCCTTCAAATGACATAATTTCATTTTTCTTTATGGTTGAATAAAACTGCATTGTATGTCTATACCACATTTTCGTTATCCATTCATCTGTTGATGGACACCTAGGCTGGTTCTATAATTTGGCTATTGTACTGCTATAAACATGGGTATGCCTGTATTACCATAGTATGATGACTTTAAAAAATTTTCTTTGCAATGAATTCCAACATGTGGTATAGTTGGATCATATGGTACTTCCATGCCTAGTCTCTTGAGGAACTGCAATACTGATTTGCATAGTGGTTTTACTAATTTGCAATCTCACCAACAATATAAAAGTGTTCCTTTTCCTCCACATCTTCGCCAGCATTTATTATCGTTTGTATTTTTTAATTTATTTATTTTTTAAATTTTTGTTTATTTATTTTTGCATTACAATTCTTAATACACCTTTATACCACAATTTATCATATCTCTGAATGTATATAAGGTATGTTGACACCAAATTCACATCTTCGTACATGTATTTTGTATAATGATGAGGGTCTCCTTTCACCATCCATGCTATTCCCCTTCTCTCTCCCTTTCCTTCCCACCCCTATTCCCTATCTAGAGATAATCTTCCTCCCTTGCTCTCCCTCCCAACCCCATTTTGAGTCAACCCCGGCATTTGTTTTTCTGGGATTGGCTAATTCACTTAGCATAATCTTTTCTAATACCATTCATTTCCCTGCAAATGCCATGATCTTATTCTGTTTATTGCTGAGTAATATTCCATGCTGTATAAATGCCACATTTTTTTTATCCATTCATCAACTGAAGGACATCTAGGTTGGCTCCACAGTTTAGCTATTGTGAATTGTGCTGCTATAAACATTGATGTAGCTGTGTCCCTGTAATATGCTGATTTTAAGTCCTTTGGGTATAAACCAAGGAGTGGGATAGCTGGGTCAAATGGTTCCATTCCAAGTTTTCTGAGGAATCTCCATACTGCTTTGCAGAATGGTTGCACCAATTTTCAGTCCCACCAGCAGTGTATGAGCATACCCTCTTCCCAACATCCTCGCCAACATTTATTGTCACTTATATTTTTTATAATTGCCATTCTAACTGGAGTGAGATGAAATCTTCGTGTAGGTTTGATTTGCACTTCTCTGATTGCTAGAGATATTGAACATTTTTTCATATATTTGTTGACCATTTGTATTCCTTCTTTTGAGAAGTATCTGTTTAGTTCCTTTGCCCATTATTGAGTTATTAAAAATGGTAAGTTTGATGTTACGTGAATTTAGTATCTCAGACTGGATGTATGAAAGTGATAGAATATATTTCTAACATAATTTAGGAAGGACAAAAATTACCCTCCTTAAAACTTAATCCCTATTCACAGAGTGAATGCCAAACTCCTTGCCAAGTTGTCCAGATCCTTTGTGAGCAGGCCCCAACCTGCTTTGACAGTCTCCCTCCTTTCTCCTCCCATTGGCTTCAGACACTTCAATGTCTTCATTTCATGAACCTGCTCTGTGCTTATTGTCTTGCCTTTGTCCCTGCCACTTACTCCCCTTTCTTTGTTTCTCTCTCCCACCCAGCACTACCTGCAGAAATAGTTCCAGGGTCAGACCAAATCTCACTTCCCTAAAGCTGGGCAGTTGAAATCTCTCTTCCTAGTTCTGTTAACACTTTGCTTAGCATCTGTTTTTATGGCATTAATGCCATGTTCCCATTTTATATAATCAGTTGTGTCTTTATAGTTAGGCTGATTCACCTTTGATTCCTCAAAAAAAGAGCACACGGAATATATACCTTGTCTGTAGAACTTTAATTTTTTGTTTAATTTTTTTGAGGAAAAATGCAAACCCACATTTTTACTATAAACATATTTATTACATGTATTTGTCATCAAGAAATCACAAAGAGAAAATCCACATTTATACATTGGCTCAATCAACAAGAATTTAGTAATGGCTTGCTATTTCAGGCAGTAATGCCCAAGTCAGAAAATGTCCTTGCTCTCATGAAATATCATGTAGAAAATTCATAGAGTGTGCACAAGTCTTAAGTGCGTACTTCAATGACTTATTTTAGTGCTAGGGATTGAAGCCAGGGATGCTCTACCATTGAGCTATATCCTTCTGCCCTTTTTATTTTTTATGTCCATCTAGAATTTTTATTGAAATAAGGTATGAAATATGCAGTATCTAAAGTCTCTAGATTTTCCAATAATTATCCAGTTGCCCCAGGACCAGTTATTGAACACTAATATGTTTATATTATTACCTGCAAAACTATTCTAAAAATAAGGTCTCTTTTGGACTTTCTATTATATTCTGTCTGTCAAATTCTGTGTTAGTACTATGCTATTTTATTTTTTATGACCCAACCCTTGATATTTCTCTTTTTATTGGTTCTTTTTAATTATACATGACAAAAGAATATGCAGTGACATAATTATAAAAGCATGGAATATGATTTGTTCTAATTCAGGCCCCACTATTTCCCCTTCCCCTCCCTCCCTCTCTCCTACCCTCTGTTTCCTTCCCTCTACTCTATTGATCTTTCTGCTATTTACTTATCCTTTTATATATATTTTTTTAATTTTTTGCAGTTGTAGATGGACAGCATGCCTTTATTTTATTTGTTTATTTTTATGTGGTGCTGAGGATCAAATCCAGTGCCTCATGCATGCTACGTAAGCACTCTACCACTGAGCCACAACCCCAGGCCTATAGTTTTATTTTTTGAGACAGAATCTCAATAGGTTGCTGAGGCTGGCATCAAATTTGCAATCCTCATGCCTCAGCCTCCCAAGTCAGGAGAATTACAGATATGCACCACTGAACCCAGCTCTCCATGACTTTTTTACATATGTATGTACTCATGGAATCACCATCCACATCAAGATATATAATATCTCCAGCCATCCTCCTGCCTGAAGTAAACACTATTCCAGCTTCTACCACCTTAGATTAGTTTTGCCTGTTGTTGGATGTCGTATAAATGCAATCATACAATATGTTATTTTGTGCCTAACTTCTTTCATTCATCATCAATTATATGCAATTCATACATGTGGCTATGTGAAGCAGCAATTAGTTCTTCCTATTGCTGTATAGTGTTCCTTTGTAGCATATTCTGCTGACTATTCCACAATTTATTTTTCCATTCTCCTATTGGTGGACATTTGGTGGTAGTCCCAGAGTTTGGCTATTAGTAACAAACCTGAAGTAAACATTCTTGTACATATCTTTTTGGGGGGAGGGGCAGGCATTGAACTCAGGGGCACTCAACCTCTGAGCCATATCCCCAGCCCTATTTTGTATTTTATTTAGAGACAGGATCTCACTGAGAGTCGCTTAGCACCTCACTTTTGCTGAGGCTGGCTTTGAACTTAGGATCCTTCTGCCTCAGCCTCCTAAACTGCTGAGATTACGGGCATGCACCACCGTGTCCGGCATTCTTATACATATCTTTTGATGAACATAAGCACTCATTCTTCTTGTATATATACCTCAGAATGAAATTGCTAGGCCACGGGTGGTTTTAGTAGATACCACCCAACAACCTTCCCAGATAGGTGGTGCCAATTTACCCTGATCAATGATATGTGAAAATAAGTAAGAAAAACATCCCATAATGAAAAAAGTAATCAGGAGGATTAAAATCAGACGAGAAAGCTACCTTATATCTGGGGGCCAGACAAGGCTTCTCTAACAAGGTGAAGTTTAAATTGGAACCTGAACAACAGGAAGAAGTTAGCCTTGCCAATAAAAGGAGAAGAGCATCTCAGGCAGTAGGTAAAACCACTGGCCCTTGGGCCCTTGGGCCCTTGGGCAAGAAATCTCTTGGCTTGTTTAAGAAACAGAAAGAAGTCTAGTGGCCTTGCAGTAAGTGGGGAAGAGAAGACAGACAGAGGGTGTGTTATGGACCCAGCTACCACAATAGGCGACTGAAGTTTAGTTCTATAGGGAAATTATGGGGAAGGTATAAAATACAAGCTTCAGGATTATCCCATTTGAGAGTCAGGAGAGCTGGGCTATTTATGTACCAACTCCCAAATTCATTGGCCAAAGATTGCTGCTGGCATATTAGAGGTAGGGATGTTAATTTTTCAACACTTCTGCATCAAGTACAAATATTTTCTTCCATGATTGAGATTCAGTATCTTCCTTTTTATACAGAGCTTTAATGTCATTCAGTTTTCATTGGTCTTCTCTTTGACCTTTAGCCCCATAACCAAGTCCTTAAATTTGCCCTTATCCACTATCCTAAATATCATCAGCCATTTCACCCACCTTCATTCCTATGGCCAGCCTCTCTGGATCAAGTCTCCCATTTACTTTTGCTTTTCTTGTGCTTCTATTCACTAAGCATTCTGCTTAGCAAAGTGTCTTGCCAATAATAGACTCAGTATATGCACACAGAATGAATATTAGTAGGGGATCCATAACCATGTTGATTTGGAAGGACTTCAAAGTGCTTTTAAGTCACAATTTGATTCTTGCTACTTCCTGCAATCCTCCAAATCCTTAGGTACTTCCTGAATGTTTTCCTGACAACTGAAGTCTCACTTACTATATCAGTTACCAGTTGTCATTAATTCTGTATAATACCTCAAAACTCAATGTCCTTAAACAGTTTGTCCAGTTCAGAAGTCTGGGGTTTGGCAATTTAGGCTGGGCTCAGATGGGCAGTGCTCTCAATTTCCACTGAACTCACTAGTAGGCTTTACAGTCAGCCAGCTGTAGCTCAACTGATCTAGGATAGCCTCAGCTGTGATAACTAGTGTGAATCATCTCTGGTTCTCATGTGGTGTCTCCAAGTAGGATAACCTAGGCATGTTCTCATGCAAACACAGAACAGGTAAATGAAAATGCTCAAAGCCTTTTGAGGCCTAGACTCAGAACTGGCCAACCATCACTTTCACATCCTGTTGCCCAAAACAAGCCACAAGCTCAGTCCAGCTTCAAGGGTACAGAAAATAGACTCTGCCTCTTTAGTGAATGAAATTGCAAGGTCATGTGGTAAAGGATGTGAATACAGGTAAAGGTGAAAGACTAAGGTCATTATTGCAATCTATCACACTTTAATTCTTGCCTTTTGACATATTTTGTATGTCAACATGCCTCAGTAAAGCGGTTTTAAAAAAGAAGATTGAGTGTTCCCTTTTCAGCTCAAAATTTCTATAGCTTAAAACATCCAAATACATAAGAAGCATGGCTCTTTTTTAGTTTGAATTATTAGATAGTGCTTTGGCTCTGTTTCTTTATCTGTAGATGGAAAATAAAAGACTGTAAAAGTATGATATCACTCCTAAATATCCCCTGCAGACTTTAAAAACAGGGTTGTCAGTCACTGACTAAAGATTCATCTTGAATGTAAAGTTAGATAACATCACCCACAACCTTAGTGTTTACTTATTTTATTTTAAATTAGAAAGAAGAATGTTTTTCCCATATCTGATGTCTTCATTGTAAGAGTGGCAGTGCAAGAAGGTGTGTCATTTATGAAAGGGAACAAAGGAGCCATCACTATTACTGATGTTGCCATGGCCATATCATATTAAATCAGGATAGAGGAGGTTACTGAAACAGCTCTTCAAAAGGGTATCTCCTCATAAGACATCTCTGCCAGTGACATCAGCAGGAACATTGGGTACAGATTGTCCACTGGAGAGAATGTACAAAATATTCAAGCTGATGAAGATCCTCTGAATCAAATGGCCCTGCTGTGTCCTGCTCAACACTATTTCTGTCTTGTGTGAGGTGTGTGTCCTGAATTTGATTTACTAGCTTTAATGCCATTCACCCACAGAGTAGTGTGTGGGTGCAGCAAGGGGCTCCAATTAGGAACTGAAAATCCACTACAGTGAAATTGAAGCCTAATGATTTAAAACAGATAACTGTAGAAAGGAAGAGGATATGAAGACAATGCTTTCCTAAATTCCTGCTAAGGGAGAAGGGGCAATTAGAATGGTAGTTAAGAACCCGCATTACTCAGTCAGCCTCAGGTTGGATTTAGGCTCTGCCACAGCTTGCAATTTGACTTCAGGCAAGTCCTACCCTCTATAAGCTTCAGTTTGTTTGTATGGAGAATGGGACAATTTTTCAAACAACCTCAATAGTTTTATGGAGAGGAAAGGCTCCATATGTAAAGCACTTAAAAATTAAGTGCTCGATAAATGTGAACTATACATTTTTAACTGGAAGGGACCTGAAGGTCATCCAATCCAAGACATTCATTCAAAAGATGGGAAGCAAAACCACAGAGAAGGCTGAAGAAGCCCTTGTTTACCCAGCTGAGGGCACTATCAGAGCTGAAAATCCAAGACTTTGTGATTCCTGTGTCTCTCTGCATTATGCCTCCACCAGCACACTTCACTGTCAACCCTCTTCCACAAAGTAGAGCTTCAGTGAATAGCTGGGGTCTTTCTTTTTCCCATGGATAGCCATACCTAAGGCACAGAAAACGGAAAGGTTCGGAATTTTCTAATGAGATACTTGCAGCCTGCTCACTTTAATCCACTGCAAATTTCTCTGGGAAATAAAATATTGGCAGGTTTGTTCAACAGCTGCTCAGCCTAGAGACCACAGCTTATTTTGGTCCATTTATGTTAACTCATCTGTCTTAAGCTCTTTGTTAGTGACTCACCACATACTGCTACCAAAAATATACACCAAAATCTAAGAATCATTCATATGAAGGGCAAACCTCTTCCTTAAAATACCACATTTCTGCTTTCTTGTTTTTATGAATTTTTTTCCTTCCTCCCACCTCCATATCACATTTTCTTTTCTTCTTTCTCCATTCTCCATCTTTGATCACCCCCAGAAGCATGGAAGTTACATGGTATGATCAAATTGTAGACTGATCATCAGTAGACCTGTTTCTAGTACTAGTCTGGCAATCTTTACCTGTAAAAAGCTAGCAAGTCACACCTCAGTTTCCTTACTCATAATCTGGGAGGGTCATATTAGCTCCACAGTTCCCACCAGTGCAATACCAAGAACTCCCTCAAACACTTCCCCTTCAAGAATTCCATCTGCCACAAAAACTGCCTTTTAAAATTAAAAATTATCATTCCCCCTTTTCTACTAATTACAGGTGTAAACCACCTAATTAATATGTTATAATCAATAAACAACAGTAAGCAGGAAATAAAAATGTTTAAAGGATTAAATCAACTTATTTACCAAGATGGCTGCTGTTTTTAAATACATCCTCAGCCCTATCACAGGAAAATATGCCATCTTTGTTAGACTTAGTGAAATATTGAAAATGGTTCATATACTGTGTTGTAGATTTAAAAATAGACAGACGTGGGACAGATACACGCCAACTTCAGGATGATGCTAACTTCCAGGGAGGAAGAAAAGGAAGGAGATGGGGGAGATAGTCTACAAGTGTATCTGTACTATTAAGCTTATTAAGATCTGACCCAAATACAGGAAATTGTTAACATGTTAAATTTGGGTAGTCTATACATGACTGTCAGTTATTAAGATTACACTATCTTTTTATGCTTGAAAAATTTCAAAATTAAAAAAATTTAAAATAAGCTTTCTACTGAAACTCTTAAACATTGCTGGTGGAAATGTAAAATGATATAACCACTTTGGAAATGTTTGCAAGTTTCTTAACAAGTTAAGCCTACACATACCACATGACCTGGCATTTCCCTTCCTAGATATAGACCTAAGATAAACCAATGAATAATTCACAAAAAAAGAGATGTACCAGAATGTTTATGCCAGCTTTATCCATAATAACCAAAAATAAGAAAGACCCCAAATGTTCACCAATAAGCAAAGGGATAAACAAATTGTGATATATTCATACAATGGAGTACTACTTAGCCACAAAAGGTAGAGAACTCCTTTTATCTAATAATATGGATAAATCTCAAAAAACATGATGAACCAAAGAAGCCAGATACATACTGTGTGGTTCTATTTACATCAAGTTCTGAACCAGGCAAAAACAAACCCATCATGATACAAACCAGAGCAGTGGCTGCCTATTGTGGGGGAAGATTGCCTAGAAATAGGCACACAGAAATTTCTGCAGTGAGGGACATATATTGGGAAATATCTTGATTGGGGCAATTACTTACACAGGTGTTTACATTTGAAAAATAAACGGAATTGTACAAAGAGTGTATGTATTTATATGCATTTACATGAATTTCACAGACTTCAATTTTTAAAACTACCTAGAGCTAGTAAATAAGTGTGTTAACTTCATGGACTCCCAGGAGATCTGGGGACCTCAGTACAGGAATTAGTCCTGGATGGAGGATCCCTGCAGTCATTTTCACCTCTATGTGGTATGAGTTAACTTTCTCTGTCGCTCTTCACTCTCATTACAAATGAGGTCTTGCTTTGAGAATATCTTTCAAAGGCAATGTGGCATAATGGGAAGAATATAGGCTTTAGAAATAGAGCCTTAGGTTTGAGCCTTTGCTCCACGGCTCACTGGCTGTGTGACTCTGGGCAAGGAAGTGCCCTCCTTGAGTTTATTTTCTTAACCTTACACAGGAAAGTACAAAGCTTACTTCCTGGGGTTATTCAGAAGATTAAATTAGATCACACAAGCAAAAGCATATTTCACACAGCCAGGCTCATCACAGATGCTCCATACATTCTGGTTTCCTTTTCTTCCTTCCTTTACTTTTTATAGACCCTCCACAGAACAGAAGCTTTATATCTCCTCCATCATCACAGTTCAAATCCTAAAGATATAGGAATAGCCTCCTTGCTCCTCCTCAAACGTGACAAGCAAAAGTGCCATCCATAGGTCCTGACAAAGGGGCTGCTGTTCTAAGCCCCATAATTCCAAGGGTCCTACTCCAACTCCTCCCCTACAGCAGCACTCTTCGCCTTAGGGCAGGAGTCAATGAGATCAAAAGACAATGCCCATCCAGAGCCTATGCCCATGTGGACCACTTTCTGGGAGCCAGACCCCATAATATGCTGCTCAAATGGCCAATAATTTCCTTCCAGGGCTGACCTGGACTTTTTACCTGGTCCATCCTCCCAAGAACAGACTGTATCATGAATGTGCACATTCCTAGTCTCAAGAAACTATCAAAGGACAACTATTTGGAGCTGTGTGGACAGAGCTTAGACATATAGAGTATTTACCCACATTGTATAGTACCCCTCATGGTAGTGGAAGGATCCTGGGGTGAAATTAGAAAGGAAGATTGACCTCAGACTAGGCTCAGAAGGCAGCAGCTATCTCACACTGAACCACCAGGTTCTGGTAACGGCTGGACCCTGAGGAAGTCAAGATTTCTAAACCTAGACCTAGTTTTCCGGGTCAATATTGGGGTATATTAGTCAAGGTAGGATACAAAATACATTTTATAAAGTTTAACATTTAAACATAGAGTACCTGGGCTTCCATTTGTACTCTTTCCCTGCATTTCTCAAACATTAGAGATTGGCTTACCCAGCACATCTCCCTCTCAGGGGCTTTGCACTTGCTGTTCTTCTACCAAAAATGCCCTCTTCCCTATTCACTTCTCTGACCATTGCATTTAAAATAGCTTCTTAGACCTCCTGCTCTTGAAACATCTTTTTCCCATTAAAATTTGCTATTTTATTTATTAAGTGTCTGACTCCTTCATTAGAGTATAAATTCTAAACCAGAAAATTTTCAGCTTTGTTTACTACTGTATTCTCAGCATTCAAAATAGTGTCTGCTACATAGGAGTGGTAAGTAAGGTTTTTATTGAATTAATGAATTAATTATTTAATGAATGGGTTTCAATTCCCAAACTGTTCTCTGTTCTGGTCCTGGTCCTAAAGTTTGACAACATAAAAAAAATTTTAAATAAACAAACTCACTTGCATATTAGATTTTATTTCAGTTTTAATAAACCTACTGAAAACAACCCACCATTCTTCCAGTTCTCTTGCTGTTTTTACCACTGTCTGTTCTTATTACAGAGAGCTCCAGCCTTTTGATATCCCCTACTTCATCTTCATCCATTAACCTTCATCTACCTCCATCTTCTTCCCTCTTCTGCCTTGAACCCTAAGGTCCATCACTTGAACCTTCAAGTAGTACATTTCTCTTTTGCCTGACAAAACCCTAACTCTGAATCAAATCAAGGAATGTTTCCATTTCTACACTTGAGCTACATCACAAGGTAATAAATTAACAGACATATCAAAATAGTCTAAAAATATAATCATTTCTTTCCTGGCCAAAACTCTTGCCTACCAACTATTGCACATTCTTTACATGACTAAAATTAAATATGCAAGTCCTCCATGGCATTTAATTAGCAATCTGGCAGGAAGAAAATGCTGATCTACTTTCATTCACAAATTTTAGTTTAATTACATTCTGTACCCTTTTCCAAGCAAAGATGGTTGGGTTCAAATCTTTAAGAAAATCTGAGGTAAATGTTACATCACATTTGAAAAACCTGAAATTCACACAATCAACACATGTTCTCTCTGCCCCCCCCATTCTCTCCAGATACAGTGACATAGTCTCCTTAGTACTATTTTGCAATCTCCTTGTAGAAATTCCAGTTCTCTTTTCAAAAGAGTCCACAATAAAAAGCAGAATGTAAATTTTAGATGAGAGGAGTAAATTCAGCAGATCTATTGTACAACATGATGAATATAACTAACAATATATGATATTCTTGAAAAATGCTAGGAGAGTAGATTTTAAGTATTCTCAGCACAAAATAATATGTGAGATTAGCTCAATTTAATCATTTAACTATATATCAAAATATCAGGTTGTACATGGTGGGTATAGCTCAGTAGAATAGCACTCACCTAAGCACGCACAAGGCTCTGGAGCTGATCCCCAGCACCCTGCCCCCAAATTATGCCCAAAGGAGTACTAAGTTATAGTTAGAGAAGTTCTGTGCTATTGCACATTAGGTAATGATTATAGACAATGATAATGTGCTGTATATTTCAAAAAGCTAGAAGAAAAAATGTTGAATGTTTTTACCAGAAAAAAATAATAAATGTTTGAGGTGATAGGTGTATTTACTCTGATTTAAGCCTTACATAATGTGTGGCTGGGGATGTAGCACAATGGTAAAGCACTTGCCTAGCATGCATGAGGCTCTGGGTTGGACCCTTAGCATTGCAAAAAAAAAAAAAAATTCACAGCATATACCTGCATGAAAACATTACCTGGTACCAATAAATATGTAATATTTTATGTTTTATGCATTAGTCCAAATAAATTTAGAAAGCATACAATCCTGTATATATACTATGATTGCTACTATGTTTAAAAATATAAATAAATGTGCATGGGCAAAAAGTAGAAGACAACAAACTGAAATAATAGTATCAATATTAGGAATTTTATTTCTTTTTTCTAAATACTCATTAGTGCTATAATATTGTTTTTGCAATAAAAAATAAGGACAGAATAGGGAAGGAGAGAGCCAAATTTACTGAAGATATGCTGTCCTATTGAATTTCAAATCAGCAATCATTCCACTGACACCAAGTAGCATCTCTCTGACTTTTAATAAATATTCTAAATAAATCGAGGCAGTCACAGTAGGACAATTATAATCTTGTAACAGTTTGTCATGTGCACCCTACTTATTACAAACGTATTATTGGCTTTTTTAAAAAAAGATCTCAGAATACAGAGGAGTTGAGACATTTTGCATGAATCAAGTTACAAGAGAAAATCAGTATAACCTCTCATGGAAATACAACAATACATTAAAGATTATAAATAACAAATATGTTGTTAAATTTTCTCATGTTACACATGCATTACTTCTCAGGATAAAAAGGGAGGCATAGAGCCCAAGAGGCTCAATTCTTGCAGGGGGAAATAAAATATCTCTTTTAAACTGGTGCTAAATCTCCACACTTAGAAGAAATATGAAGAAAGGGTCTTACCATTCCCTTTAGGTATGGGTCCACAAACAATACAGTTTCAGTAAACAAATGGGTTAAATAATCCTTTTGTGATAGCATTAATATCATGAGGTTCAAAAATGTACCCTAGATATAAGTGTCTTTCTAGTGACTTCTCTGTAAATAAAATTACAAATAAAAAAATATGTAAATTTCCTTAGTAATGCCTTAATTATTACTCCATGTTCTTTCATAGAAATGTGAGTAAAACATAAACAAAATTAAATCAAGAAGATTCCAGTGTTTTTCTTAGCAAATATACTATTATTATTTGGTTAAGCATCTCTGGTACCAAAATAAAAATCAATCAAATCAATCAATAAATAATAGTTGCTTAGGGTCTCACTATGTTGCTGAGGCTGGCTTTGAACTCGAGATCCTCCTGCCTCACCCTCCCGAGATGCTGGGATTACAGGTGTGTACCACCATGCCTGGTTCTACTATTATTTAATAACCTTTATTTTAATCTGTTTCTAGGGATTGATACCAGGGTCTTATGCGTGCTAAGCATATATTTACCACTGAACTACAGCCCTAATTCCTACTACTTTTATTTAAAAACATTTTCCTCAAACATATATGTTTATCTTAAGGGATTCTCTGAGGGGCAGGAGGATTAAATTGGTACAGTTAAATATCACTAAGCATTCTAGTAAGAAATGATATTGAGTTTTAAACACATTAGTTGAATTATCAGTAGTAATATGGCTCCACTAGCATTCAATTTTCTCCAAGAGCAAGTTGTTTATTATTTTGTTTATGTATATATTCATTTATTTGCTACCAAATTTTGTTTCAGAAATAATGAAAGAAAGGCAAAGTACAAATTAAGTGCATAGATCACAGAGCAACATTTGTAGAAGCAGCAGCAAGTGAATGTGCCACCTCTTTAGAATAATATCGTAATCACCCCTTAGGTGGCCTGCTTACACTCCATGTAAGCCTGCATTATTAAGTAATAAAGCATGAGCAGGGTGAAGGATGATGTAATTATTCATGCTTACCACTTTGTGCCGTTTGAGCTCAAGTCAAGGGACTTCTACGCCTCTAAATGTGTTTTATTAAGCAACAATAAAGAGTCCTGAGAGATTCCTTTGTAATTCTCATTTTTAAATAAGAGCCAAAGAAAAAAGAATAATTTCTAACAATGCAGGAATCCACTAGCACATTTTAATATACATATCTTTCAAATAAAAGGTAAATCACACTCAAGGGAGTGAGGCTAGTTCTGGAGGAATAATGACAGTGATTCCTCAACTACCTGTGGTGTGTCCCGAAGGGTACTGGTGTTCAGTGTGGGCCAATGGGTGGCTTTTGGGTTCTTGATACTTTTAGATTTCTGTGATGATGGGGATATAAAAGGAGGATAACCTAAACTGCCTTTTCAGAGTTCACCTGAATTATTGAACATAATGTGCGGAATCTCACAGATGAGAGACAAGTTAGGGAAGAAAAAAGGTTGAGTAACAAGCTATGCCATATTCTATTATAGGACATCCTCATATAATATTGACTATAATACAATATTGGCTTTTTGGAATTTTAGATATTATTTCCATTCCAGGGCTTTATATATTTAAAATAAAGATACTCATATCTTGACAAATTATAAACTGCTTCCACCTCTCCTCTCTTTGAAGTTCCTCTCCTTTTTTGTTATTGTTTTATGTGCATTAATCAAGCAGGCCTAAATCAACGCTACTCCAAAAATAAGAGGTACTCTGGGTAGCAAATACTGTCACCAAAATATCTACATATGTATCAGTTTTTTTATTTCTCCAGTTATGACAGTAAGAACCCATGAATGAGAGTGAAGGAGAATGAGAAAGAGGAATTTTTCTCCATTCCTTTTACATTATTAGCAAGATTTATTCTGAGATTTCTGTGTGATGTCACAAGAAGGAGAATATAGATTGTTCAATGATTTTCAGTTATGATATAATATACAGAGACTAGATTAGGCCCTGATTTTTACTGCCTCTTCCTAAAAACTCCATTGTCATTGTCCAGTGATGGTGTTTCCTGAAGATATGATCCTTTCAACTGGGTGTTCATTGAGCAGGGGAATTTATTATCTCTTAGTGACCTATTCTATTGTGAGGTAGACTAAGAGGAAAATTATAATTTGTTTGAAATAATTATTTTAATTAGACTCTTGTTCTGAGTGTTCTATTTTTCTCATTCAATTTTTGTTACTTCATTCTTAATTTTTGATTGGGTAAAATTACAGCTTGGAGATATTTAGTCCTACCCTTTTCTTATACAGATGATGAAATAAGCACAGAGGGAAGAAATTAGTTACTAAATTAGCAGAAGTAAATAATGCTATTTAGTAATAATAACCGGGATCCAGGGGCTGGAATTATAGTTCAATGGTAGAGCACTTGCCTGGCATGCATGAAGCACTGGTTTCCATCCTCAGCACTGCATAAAGATAAACAAAATAAAGTTATTGGGTCCATCTAAAACTTAAAAAAATTATTTTTAAAAAATAACTAGGATTCAGAAAATAGGTATTCTAATTCCTGGACAAGTGATCTTTCATCTACATGTAGAATACATGTCTGAACATACCAACTTTAGGGGGAAAAAGTTACATTAAGAATTTGTCTTGTTGGTTGCAGTGGTGCACGCCTGTAATCCCAGCGGCTCAGGAGGATCTTGAGTTCAAAGCCAGCCTCAGCAACAGTGAAGTGCTAAGCAACTCAGTGAAACCCTGTCTCTAAATAAAATACAAAATAGGCTGGGGATGTGGCTCAGTGGTCGAGTGCCCCTCAGTTCAATCCATGATAACCCCCCCCAAAAAAAGAACTTAAACTTCTCAACTTCATCTCCTATATTTCATCCCCTATGCTCTTAGTTTTTTCTCTTTTCTTGACTTGACCCCTACCATAGATTGTCTTGGGTATTTTCTTTTTTGTGTGTGACTTCTAACTAATTTAATTAAATCACAGGATAGTGAGTGTCATGTGGCTTCATGCTAAGCTTTTCAAACAGATTCACATCAGTGTAAAACCAACTTCCATGTGTTAATTTAAGCCATAGATTGAATATTATAATTCATCTTCATCAATCATAAAATTTTCTGAAGAAATTTGTTGTAGAAGAATCTTTGCCCCTTCAAAATAACTCTGTACAGCTCTCTCCCCAGTTCTGTGATCCTGCTGATCTATATGGACTGCATCAGTGTGCTTCCTTGTTTTCTGGCTTTTGGTGGGGTTTCAAAAACAAGAGGAAACCAGCAGGGGATCAGACAGTAGCAAGAACTTGGGGTAGTGATTCCTAAAATTCTTTCTCCATAGGATCTCTACAGGTTGTCTGCATCCCTTTGTGGAAGGCCTGGGCTACTGCCAGACAGTACCGGATAGCGCTCCCTCCCTTTGTTCCTCCAGGCCTAGAAGTGGTAATGACTATTACCTTTCCAGGGTAGGGGCACAATGCCTTCCGGTTTCCTTAATTCCTGCTAATGCTTTTGTAAATAGTTCCTCTGTCAAACCTTCCCCAGCTACCTAGTTTGAATGGGCCATCTGTTTTCAGGTAAGACCCAAATTGACATAGAATAAATAGGACATCAAATAATTTGACTAAGTAATTTAAGCATTTTTATATTATCACAAATTGATATTTTAAAGAGGAGAATACAAAATATAAATACTGTTCTCTGCGAAAGGGAATCTCTGTGGAAATTTCAAAGCACATTAGTAAATGTTATTTTCTTTCCTTAGGGAAGATTTATGATCACCAGAACTCAATCAAAACTTCTGCATTACCACTTTTTCTGGTCTTTGGCTTATAGTAAAAAAGAAAAGAACAAGAAGAAAAATGAAAAGAATTTCATGGAAGGAATTCACCTAATAAAAATGTTTTCAAATTACACCCTGAGCTCAGAACACTTGATTTCCTTTTTTAAAAATCTGGTATTCACATTTCAATTTTTTTTTTGCCTTTTACATTTCTACCCACAAATACAATTTTACAAAAATGTGTAAATGTAATCAGATAATACACATTTGGATTTTCCATGCAGTCTTTATTATTTCTTTTCCTATTCAGATTAGCTTTCCTCCCCCCTTCTCTTGACCCCTCTCTCACATGTATCCCCATTCCAAATAAACCATTATAGAAATTTAGTGTCTTTCCATAGATATCTTCTCCATGCTCATATAATTGTACATACATGCACACAAAATGGGCTATTTGGTCACTATCTTAGAAAGATGAGATTATATTATACATGTTTTCTATATCTTGCTTTTGTCATTCAAAAATACCATGAGAAAGTTTAAGTATACTGGTATAACTGTCATTTTTTTGGCTGAATGAACAATATTCCATTGGGTAAATAGATCATAATTTATTTTACCATTCCCTATTAATAGACATTTGTTTTGGTAACCATCTTCTACTAATACAAGCAGAGTATGTGTATATCAATTGTTGTTCTTAATTTCTTAAGAGTTGGATACCCTAAAAAGGGATGACTGGGTCAAGTGGAATAGATAGTTTTAGTTTTAATAGATGTTGCCAGATTGTCTTGCAAAAAGCTGTAGCAGGTCAAATTTCCCTTAGCAATGAATGAGAGTGCCCTTTTCCCTCATTCAACCAACAATATATGTAATAAATCTTTTTAGATTTTGTACCTGCTTCATGGGCAATATCTTATTGTTACTTTATTTTGCATTTCCCTTTGCTAAAAGTATCTTTTCCTGTGCTATTGACCATCTGGGCTTGCTTTGTGGCCCATTTTTTATTTGCAGAGAAATTATATGTATAAAATAGAAATGTTGAAAGTTTAGGAAATATAACTGCAACGTTTATGTATTTATCTTCCAATTACCTATTCTACAAAAAACACTGTTGACATTCTCAAAGTATAAGCTGATCTAGATTTTAAAATGTTTTTCACTTGTCCAGTAAAAACATGTGTCCCTTCAAAAAGTTAGATTAATAAATTATTTTCAACTGTGAGTTTTGAAATAATTGCCTCTTTAAATTTTTTACACATTTTTATATTGAGTTTAAAAGCTATTTTTATTAAAGATATAATGTTTGTATGTTGTTGCCATTTTCACATTTTTATAAAGTAACATATACCTCAGCCAATTCTGGTTAAGAAGGTCTAACCCACCTCAGTTTCTATGTGTACTTTTCTAGATATTCTCTCAGGATATTTTGTTTTGTTTTTTATATGTAAACATTTAATCCATCCTAAATTTATTTATTTTTGTCTACAATAGATAAGGTCTGATTTTATTTTATTTCAGGTACACAGAACACTGAGGTCTTCCCCATTTATTTAATAGTCCATCCTTCTCTCACATGTCTCCCTCCCTTTTACAATTCTTCCATTCCTTGCCTCTCTCATAGTTTTCCATTTTCTCCGCCAGTTCCTTGTTTTTCCCCCAGTTCCCTGTTTTTTCCCACAACTCCTCATCTTCCCTACAGTTCTCTGGTTTCTCCCACAAGAGAATGGGAATTCTCTTCCTCAAGTACTTAGGTCTATTTTATTCCATTAAACTGTTTGTCTCTTCTTTTTGATTCAATATCGACGATATTTGTGATTGCCCACATCCAGGGAAGGACAATTCCTATTTAATGCCTGAAGTAAAACTCTGAAGTGTATGCATAACCATTTTTCTCTGACTATATTTCCTTGATTTCTATGCTAATTTTAAAAGACATGTTTTGAATATGAACCCATCTAAATGTCAGACTCTGGCTACAAATGTCACAACCCATGTACATTTCTAAAGCCTATAAGTACTCTCTTTTGGAAGCACAATAGCATTTATAAGATCAAGAGGATGGTAAAAAAAGGAAGCATGAATATTTTAAAACAGGAAATATGGGAAGCCTCCAGATTTTGAGAGAATAAGATAGATGAAGTACCATGTATTATCTGCTACTGTTTTGTAAATAGAATAAATGGTAATATCTATCATCATGGACACACTATTACATCCACCTATTTATAAAGGGGGAGTCCTCATGTAAATGAAACAGGAGCAGACATGGTTGGGGAGAATTACTCCATCCTCCAAGAGCTCAATGTATCTTTTTAATATTAGGTTACAACTTAACTACAATTTCCATCTTTTTCTTCTGGTTTTATTAAATGTAGTATTATTGAAAGTGGAGTTAATCTCAGTATCCAGCTTTCTGTGGACCTTCTCCTCATCAAATTTTCTGAGCCTTAGGAATAATCAAGAACTAAAAGCCTAGGAGGTAAAGGCAGAAAGTAGGATGTAGGTGAATAGTAAATTAGGCAAAAGTCACAGAGAAGGCAATTTTGTCTGATGAAAATTAATAAAAGTCAAGAAGACCTTTAGGATTCATCTGGCAGAACAGCTGTCAAGAAAAAAATGTCAGTTCAATTAGAAAGATATCTAGAACTTTCTCACTGACTACAATTTTGTTTTTGAGAAAAGTAGTTCATTAGGATCCATCAAAGCCTGAATACTACATCACTTATCATCATCTGATTTCCTCTCTGTAATTCCATCCTCAGCATGGTCTTCAGCTCTAGGTATACCGGGAAAGGAGTACTTTAGAGAGAAGGCTTTGTGGTTCATATCACTAGAAAAGTCTACATCCTGCTATAAATTACTGAAAGTTTCACTGTGCTTCACAAACTGGACAACAATAAATTTTATTTTATAGTTTGCTAGGGCCTGATTGCTTCCCAGAGAAGGAAAAAAATAAACTATGTGCTATTATTTCTTTTTATCTCATTTCATATTCAAAAAGAAAATCAATATAACGTTAAAAGCACTTAAAACTTCTTAAAAATCTTGGCAAATATGGGTGGAGAAGTCTAAAATATGAGAAAGCCTGAATTGCAGGACATTGCTAATGAAAAAGTTTAATATATGTATATTATAATCCAACCTGATAACTTTTTGTTAATAGAAGACCTGTTAAACTTACTTCATTTACTAGATAATTCATGTCTAATTAGCAAAATCCATTTGATCACAAGTAGTTACACTAATACACAGAGGAATCCTTAGCCCCTAATGAATCCCCTGAAATTGCAAATTCAGTTTTACATATAGCTGTAAATGCTCAAATCAACTTTGTTTGAGCAGAAAAAGGAAGTTAGAATAAAGACTTTTCATAAAATTTAAAATAAGATTTGTGATTGGCTGGGCCTTAAAAAAAAGAATAAGGGGCACATTTGTTAAATTCTCTCCTACTTCTTTCGGTTTGTTAGTTTTATTCTTCTTCCTTGCTACAAACTGATTTCCTCCATTACATGGAAAACATGGGTCATGATAGGGTTCAGGGCATGCTACTCCAAAATATGTCACCTTGGCATTCAAGAAAACCACAGAAGCAGGAAGGTCTTCTCTGACCTTCCTCTGCCCTTCTCCTTTTAAGCAAGTCATAAAATCTAAGAAGGATTCTCTGTCCTTCCCCTGAAACCAATCATAAGACCTTCATTCAAGAGGGCCCTCTCTGTACATGTAAGGAACATCCTTATATCTAAAGACACAAGAACACAAAGACTCTCTGAACAAACAGGTTTACTAAGTCTCATCCCCCAATTTATTATTATTGGATCATGCTTTGTTATCCAATCATACTTTTCTATGACTATCTACTTCTCCATCAAGCCTAGCATGAAAAATACTGATTTATTTATTTCTTTGAATTTTAAATTTCCCTATAAAGGCCCTCATGTCACTTAAAACTTATATTAAATGAATTTGTATGCTTTTCTCTTGTCAATCTGTCTTGTGTTATAGGTACCTCAGCCGTGAACCTAGGAATAGGTAAAGAAAAGGTGTTTTCATCCACTAAGTTGATTCTAGATCTTTTTGTCTTACTTTTTCAAACATCCTAGGAGAGACTGGCCCTATTTCTCCTTTCTAGTTCTAAAAAGTCTTGGGCTCAGACTCTGATTGGCTTGACTTGGTTCAAGTGATCATTGCTGACCAATCAGAGGAAGCCAGTGATGAGCTTATGTTGTACCAGAATTGAGACTCCTATGAAAACCAAGTGGATGGAAAATCAGTTTCCAAAGAGTACTAAGCAGATAATTCCAATGTATGTCTGCTGTCTTGTGTATGTGTGTTTTCTTGGGATAGATCCATAATTTCCATCAAATTTCCATGGAATCTTGACCTCAAAATATTTATGAACTATTTTAGTGCAGCTTCTGTCCTTAAACATTCTCTCACCCAAGATCATATAAAAATATACCCCCTTCAATATTTCTGTACTACATTATTAGTTAAATTACCTTAAGGATTATACAAGGTATATATAAAAAAGATTCCCACAAATTCTAAATTATTAGAATCCAAACTAAAAATGTTACCATCCCAAGGCAGACAGATTGTATAGTCAATCTATTGGCAATGTATAGATGTTTATCTAGTTTTGTATTGCCTTTCAGTTTACTGTAATGGGAGGCAAAGATCAGGCCTTCCATTGGAAAAGAGGGATCATAACCTGTGTGATCTTTGAATGTCAGACAATGACAGTTCTAAAGTGTATACCAGTAAAAAAACTGACAAACTATTTCATACTGTGAACCAAAACTCACAAGACCCTGTCCCTGTTCTTTATTACTGTTAATATATTTGATAGTTAAGGATGTCTTCTAAAACCTCTTGAACTTCTTTGTGAGGTAATGGCTTCTAGAAACTGTCAACTCTCGTGACCTCCTTATCCTTTATTATACAGGCCACAAAAATGTATGCATGATTAATAAGCTTGGTGTACAAACTCAATAAAGGAAAGAGCTATTTTTGTTTGCATCAACCTATACTTATGCCTTAAGATATCCAAATCAGGGTAGGTCATATTATATATGGCTACACCAATTGGCAAAGCATTATCTTACAACCCAGCTTCATTAGCCCAATTTAATGTCCTCATAAACAACAACAACAAAACCTGAGATATTTCAACTGTGTACTTAAAGGACAGAGAGGTAGGAGATGAAGCTTTAGAAAAGGAGGACTATATAGAGCCTTGAGAGTATTCTGGGCCTTGAAAGCTACAAATGACAGATAATTGCTTTCTCAGCCTCCCTTGTAGCTAGTGCCTGGACATGGAACTGAATTCTAGCCAATAGGACTTGAGGCAAAATATGTAGGCCATACAACTGATAAGAATTTTCTCCTGAATAAAAAATAGACCTATGAGGGGAAATGCCACTACTCTTCCTCAGGCTAATATTTTGTCTACATATGATAGTTGGAACTGTTGTACATATCTTGCAATTGTGATGGGACACTTTAGAAGGCCAAACCAACTCTCTAAGAATGGTGGGACAAAAAAATGGAATGACCCTGGATACTCAATGATATTGTGATGCCACTGAATTAACTAACTTTGCAATCACCCAATCCCTAGTCATATACGAAAAAATACCATTATTGCTTAAGTTACTTTTGGTTGGCTATTCTGTTTTCTACAGTTAAATACATCCTTAATTGAGAGGCTTCCCCTGGTATGAAGAAGGATATACTTTAGCTCTATTTCACATTAGCTTTTGTGTACTACTGTAAAAACTTGACCACCAAGATAAAAAGACGAGTAGAAGTGAAATTTTGAACGAGAAAGAAAATCATTTCTCTTGAAGAGAGAAAAGATTATTCATTTTCAGTCAATTGTATTTGTGCAGATAACAATGACATCAATGATCTTGAATTATTTAATACTTTGTTCCACACTGTCATTTATGAGCAATGTCTTGCAGGTCAAGATTAGAAGCATCTTAGTTTTGCATTTAAATTACCTTGCTCACATAGTTTTTGATTGTATGTTTTTCTAGGTTGGCTGTGCTTCAATTTCTCTTTTCAATTTATTGAAAACTTCTGGATTGATCCTGTGCAAAATACAGCAATATATACAAAATACAAAAGCAGAAAAAAAATAGAAATAATTGATAATCACCTTAAATAAAGAATCCAATCTTGGAACTGGGGTTGTAGCTCAGCGGTAGAGTGCTCTCCTAGCACGTGTGAGGCCCTGGGTTGGATCCTCAGCACCACATAAAAATAACTAAACAAAATAAAGATATTGTGTCCAACTACAACTAAAAAATTAAAAAATTTTTAAAAAAGAATCCAATCTAAAACATTGACCTTGCTATACAAAGTTTCAATGAAGCAAGTAAAAAGAACTAAAAATGACAAGAAAACTATGGCAGTAAAACCTGTGAATGATTCTATTAGATGAAAATATATTAAAGAGTATTTCTCTCTGAGGTGTAGCTGCTATGATATTAATGGGTTTGGTGAATGAGTTTAGACACCAAGTACAAGCCTGGAATAGTACCAGAAAAGAAGCATAGTTCATCAGCAAGTCCTGGAAAACTAGAAAGAACAAATGAAATGGAGTCAAGGAAGAAGATGAGATCATAAAAAACAGCCTATTAAAGGTTCAGGAGATTTATGTAATTAAAGTGAAAACTTTTCCATTTCAGGGACTTGAATTATGTTCAAATGGATTTTGATAAAATTCATTATTCAAACTTTATTAGTAGGACCCCATAATTGCTACCTATCCATTATATAGAATATACCCATGGAATTCTGCTGACCAAATTAGTCATGACTCTTTGCCATGTTTTTGTAACATTTAGTCATATTGGTTGCATGAACATTTCAGGCAGTGTTGTTTAAATTTGCCTCAATCAGAATATTGTGGGAGATTTCAACATTTCTAATTAAGCACTAAAACACTTAAGAACCACTTAAAGAACATTTTATAATATAGACTTAAGCAAGTGAATGATGTTTCATTAATTCCAAAGGAATTCAGCAATAACCAATAACCTAAGACTATTGTTGGCACTGTTTATAATGTTAATAACACACCCCTTCAATAGAAATAAGTATTGGCGTGGTTATTTATTTCACACAACATCTATCAGAACTGCTCTGTGCATAGTCCCGCAGCAGGCCATGTGGGGAATACTCAAATGAATCCAGCAGAGACTCTGCCCATTCTGATTTGATTGTTAATTTGGTAAAATAAAACACATATGCAAGTGACTGTAACATAAGATAGGAAGTGGTAAATGCTAGAAGAAACATGGACATAAAATTCAAGGAAAGTGAGAGTATATTTCCATCAAGGAGATTCAGTAAAGGCTCTCCGGAGAAAGTTTATTGATGTTGAATTCACTCCTTCTTTCAAGAAAAACATAGAAAAAATGTCCCTACTCTCAAAGATACTACAATCCAATAGGGAAAACTAAGGTGGTAGAATATTCCTGGAAAAGGGAAAGAGCTTGGAGATATCAAGAAACAGAAAAGGGGCCAATGTGGGCAGAGTGCAATGATAAAAGGAAAGAGTGATAGAAAATGATATCAAATGGATAGGTAGGGTTTGGATCACATAGGACCATGTGGGCCATAGAAAGGAGTTTGGATTTTATGCTAAGTGCTTTGGAAAGCTACTGAAGCAGAAGGAGAAGGGTAACATGATCTGGGTTGCATTTTTAAAAAGTGACTGTGGCTGCTGATTGGAGAATAGATTGTTAGGAAGGTAAGAATGGAAGAAGGAACACCTTTAAGGAGACTACTGGAAAAGTCCAGGTAAAAGATCATAGTGATTTAAATTCCAATTGTAGCTGTAGGTCTAAAGGGAAGTGGATGGAGTACAGATCTGTTGTGAAGCTAGAGCCAAAAAGAACTTACTGATGGATTGTCTGTGAGGTATAAAGGGTGAGGATATCAATCTATGAATCATTAGCATATAAATAGAATTAATCCATGGACCTGGATAAAATCAGTAGGGAGAAAGTGTTGATAGAGGAAGACAAAGACCTGAGGCCAAGATACAGAGCATTTAAAAATGGATGATATTTGATGGACAGAGATGGAAAGGGCATCTAACAGTAAAGAAAAGAGTGAACAAAAGTTCCATTAAGGAATGGCTTGACATAAGTGGGAAAGCATGAGTAATCTATTTGAGGGGACACCATAGTAGTTATCAAGCCCACAGACTTAATTTGGCCCACAGACTTCAATGGAGAGTCATGGAAGGTGTTAAATTTGTGGAATGGTTCTGCTTCTAATAATGTCTGAGTAGCTCTCATGTGACCATGCTTCGCTACATAACAACTATAAACATTGGACCAAGTTTTTAAAAATCCTTCCTAAAGGCACTGAAGAACAAACAAAAGCAGGCAGATGCAAAAAGGATCAATACTTGAAGGATAGCACCAGCTCATTGTGAGTTTCTCATATGTATTTTACAACTTTCTACCTAAAGACAAGTCTCAGTCTTCACCAAGCAGGGTAGCTAAAAGTAGCAGTCCAATTGGATTGAAGAATCTGAAGACAGAGTTTAGGGAAGGAAGTAAAAATTGCTGAAAGGAGGGAGCCAGATATGGAGTGTTAACTGCCTAAATCTCTGACTGATCCTGGAAGCACATATACAGGACAGACTACAAGAACCCAGATAAAGCTAAAAAAGTGTGTGGGGGTAGGTGGCTAAGAATTCAGCTGCCACCCACCACAGGGAAGACAGAATTTAGAATTTCAGTTCAACTAAGTTCATTGCCTATAAAAACAAACAAAAAGACCAAAAATTCCTTTGGAGGAACATAACAGAATCCAGAATCCCTAACACATGTCACTTATAATATCCAAGATATAATCCAAATTTATTAGACATATGAAGAAAGAGGGAAAACATGACCCTTGCTCAAGAGAAAAGGTAAGCTGGGCACAGTGCTGCATGTCTGTGATCCCAGTGACTTTGGAGGTTGAGACAGAGAGGTTGCAAATTTGAAGGCAGCCTCAGCAACTTAGCAAGACCCTGCACAATTTAGCAAGACCCTGCCTCAAAATAAACATTTTTTAAAGGCTATGGATGTAGCTCAATGATAAAAAGCCCCTGGGTTCAATCCCCAGAACCAAAAATAAATTTAAATATTTTTAAGAAAAGGGAAAAGATATCAAGGGAGAGAGTCAATGGAAACGATCCAAATGTTAAGAATAAAAAGACAAAGGAAAAACATTCTTGTAGTTAATAAAGCTGAGAAGTAAACTCATCATTCAGGAAACTGAATCTCAAGTCACTAGATAAGATTAATTTGAAGATGCAAAGGCCAGAGCTGAGAGAGTAGTAAGTAAGCTATTAAGGTCAATAGTCCTATAAATAAAAATTAAGAAAATTAACAAAAAGGTATTTTGAAAGATAACATCTGACTCTGAGAAGAAGAAAGAGGAATTGGAGATGATTGTAGGGTTTTGAGAATGGTTTACTAAAAAAAAATCATAGTACCACCAACAAAAATAGAAACATTGATGGCAGATGTCAGGCTTGGATATAAGATGAGAAATTCAGATTTGGAAATATTTAATTTGAAGTGTTAACATAATATCTAGTTGGAATATCCAAGATGGAGTTCCAAATTCAAGATGAAACTATGTGAAAAGTTGAGTCAAGGCTGAGAAGAGTAATTTGGAGTCATTCAATATAGAAGTGATCATTGAGGTCCCTATGAAATTAGATTAGATTTCCAAAGGAGGATATCTATAGTTTAAAGAGGAATAATATATATTAGTTATTTATTTCCAGGTAGCAAATCACAAATGCTTAAGGCAACAATCATATATTTGGCTCATAATCCCACTGGTTGGAAATTCAAGCTGGGTTCAACTGGATGTTTGTCCTGGTCTTTTGTGGGCTCACTTATGCATCTGTAGTTAGCTATCAGGTCAGCTTTGCTGAGCTTGGGTGGGCACTCCCACTTCTTTCAGGCCTCATCTAAGATGGCTCATCTCTGCTCATATACTTGCTTATCCTTGAATAATTCTAATCTGGACATGTTCACATGGATTCCAAGAGAGTAAGCAGAAGCGTACAAGAACTCTTGAGGCTCAGACTTGAAACCAGTACCAAATTGCTTCCATCACATTCTATTGGTCACAGATAGTCATCAAGCTGTCTGAGATTCACACAGTAGAAAAGTAAACTCTGGGGCTGGGGATGTGGCTCAAGCGGTAGCGCGCTCGCCTGGCATGCGTGCAGCCCGGGTTCGATCCTCAGCACCACATACAAAGATGTTGTGCCCGCCGAAAACTAAAAAAAAAATAAATATTAAGATTCTTTCTCTCTCTCACACACACACTCTCTTAAAAAAAAGAAAAGAAAAGTAAACTCTGTACTCTGATGCAAAGTCATTTCAAAGGGGTATGGATATACGAAGGGGAGTAATTTGTGACCATTTGTCAATCTACCATTTAATCAAATATAGAACTATGAATTTGCACACCCATGTTCATAGGAACATTATTTATGATAACCAAAAGCAGAAGTAAACCAATTGTCCATTGACAGATAAATGAATAAGCAAAACATTGTTTATAAAGGATATTTAAAAACATCCAGATGAACGTCCAGATGGAAAGGGTTCATAGGAATAGGTCCAGATGAGTACTGATGTTACCGCTGTTTACTGGTGATGAGTCCTTGCTTCCCTGAATGCTGAAGTATAACACCAGAGAGGCACCCGAGACAAGGGTAGAATGGAAAGTGGAAGGCTTTATTAAAGGATAGCAGAAGAGACTTCTCCCCAGAGGAAGAAGGGGACCCAAAAGGCAAAATCCGGGAAGGGGGAGATCTTCCCTTTTTTATAGCTAAGGTCTTCTTTTAGTCCTTCCACATTCCTGTCCTTTGTTTCCCTCTCTCCTGCAGTGATAGAATGCAGGTGGGAAGGCTGAAAGGTGGGAAATAGGTATGACCCTGGGGATGGGGTGGAGGAGTAATCTGGGCAGGAAGGGCCTGGGGTGCTTTGATTAGCACCTCCCTGTTTGCTGGGACCTGCTTCATTAACAGTTCCTTAGGATGGTTCCAGGCCTTGGGGACATTAACATTTCAATTTCCCTAAGTGCTGTTCTGGTTACCTGGACTCCATTCTCAATAATGGTTTCCATTTTCTTTATCTTACTGGATATTAAACCTGATTTACCTAACTACACTAACTACCTATCTTTAAATCTGGCTTCACTGAGTAAAGGAACTTTTATCCTTGTGGAGTTGAGGTATATCATGCACCTGGGCACATGGATATGTTCACCAATCTGGAAACTCTCTAAACCCCACAAATTAGGAATTTTTAAATTTTTAATGGAGACTTCATCATGTAGGCTGGATTGATTTTTAACTCAATTTCCAATTCTTCTCTCCTCCCTAAAGGACAGGGGAGGATGCTGAAAGTTTTGTTTTGTTTTGTTTTGTTTTTTTAAGTTTCAAGCTTTTAATCATGCTCAGTTTTGCTGGTGACCAGTGCCCATACAGAAGCCCAGGAAAAGTCCCTTATTAGAAAAGTCATTCCTAGCTGGGGATGTGGCTCAAGCGGTAACGCACTTGCCTGGCATGCACAGGCCGCTGGGTTTGATCCTCAGCACCACATAAAAATAAAATAAAGATGTTGTGTCCGCCGAAAACTGAAAAATAAATATTTTTTTTTTTAAAAAGTCATTCCTAACACTCAGGAAATTATAAGGATTTTAGGATCGCTGTTCACAACATGAAATGGAATATTTTTCAGTCTTAGAACAAAGGAAATCCTGTCACACACTACAACATGGGTGAACTTTGAGGACATTATACTAAGTGAGATAAGCCAGTCACAAAAAGACATATGATTCCACTTATATGAGGTATCTAAGTAGACAGAGTCATAGAGACAGAAAGTAGAATGATGACTACCAGGGGCTGAAGAGAGGGAGAAATAACGGGTTGTTGTTTAATGGATACAGAGTTTCAGTTTTACAGGACAAAAGAGTTTTGGAGATTGAATGTGCTACTATGAGAATGTATTTAATGTTACTGAACTGTAACAGTTTAAAAAACATTTTAAATGATGTATTTTTTGCTATAAAATACAATATTAAAAGATAGAACTTTAAACATGACCTATATTTTTGGGAGAGGAGAAAAAGAACCAAAGGAAACATTTTGCCAAGTCTGGAAGTAATGGAAACCAATCTAGCAAGTGGGCTTTAAAAATGGTTCTCTTCCTGGGAAAGCTGGGAATGGAACCACCATTTGACCCAGCTATCGCCCTCCTCGGACTATTCCCTGAGGACCTTAAAAGAGCATACTACAGGGATACTGCCACATCAATGATCATAGCAGCACAATTCACAATAGCTAGACTGTGGAACCAACCCAGATGCCCTTCAATAGATGAATGGATAAAAAAAAATGTGGCATCTATACACAATGGAGTATTATGCAGCACTAAAAAATGACAAAATCATGGAATTTGCAGGGAAATGGATGGCATTAGAGCAGATTATGCTAAGTGAAGCTAGCCAATCCTTAAAAAACAAATGCCAAATGTCTTCTTTGATTTAAGGAGAGCAACTAAGAACTGAACAGAGGGAAAGAGCATGAGGAAAAGATTAACATTAAACTGAGATGAGTGATGGGAGGGAAAGGGAGAGAGAAGGGAAATTGCATGGAAACGGAAGGAAACCCTCATCGTTATACGAAATCACACACATGAGGTTGTGAGGGGAAGGGGGGGGAAGGGAGAGAACTGAACAACAACAGATGAGGTAGAGAGGGAAGATGGGAAGGGAGGGGAGGGGGGATAGTAGGGGATAGGAAAGGCAGCAGAATACAACAGTCACTAATATGGCATTATGTAAACATTGTGAATGTGTAACTGATGTGATTCTGCAATTTGTATTTGGGGTAAAAATGGAAGTGCATAACTCACTTGAATCAAATGTATGAAAGATGAAAAAAATAAAATAAAATAAAATTTAAAAAAATGGTTCTCTTGGGCTGGGGATGTAGCTCAAGCAGTAGCGTGCTCACCTGGCATGCGTGCGGCCCGGGTTCGATCCTCAGCACCACATACAAACAAAGATGTTGTGTCCGCCGAAAACTAAAAAAATAAATAATAAAAAAAATGGTTCTCTACTCTTCTGTCTTTAAGGACCACAATCAGATAAAGGTATATCCCCGAAGAAGGAAGGAGGGGAGCCACCTGTTATTTGGACATTATCTCTCCAGGATCCTGGGGTTTACACCATTTATCTTGTTTTCCTGACTTATAGTTTCTGATGGATATTCCAATCCCTGATCCAACCAGCTTTCTTTCTCATTTTGCCAGTACCATCTATGGAACAGTGCTAGAGTTTTATCCTGGTTTATGGAAAGCCACTGAGGTTTTAAGCAGTGGATAAACAAGATGAGACTTTCATTTTAGGAAGCTATTGTGGGTTTTAAGCAGGGAATAAACAAAATGTTATATTAGGATCACCCTTTGGCCATAGTGTGGAGAATGGGTGAAAGTCAGAAATACTCTGAAGGAAGCTGTCATAATTCAGGCTGGAGATGGTGGGGGCCTAACCTCAGGCAGAGTAGGAGAGAGTTTGACAGATTGTAGAACAGAAAGCAGAATCAACACAATCTAGCTGTCAAATAATGGAGGGGGTGAGGTTAAAGAAGAAGGGGAGAAGGAGGAGGGTCATATGACACCATGAACCTACATTCCTTTCTTTGTTTTGTTTTGTTTCATATGTTTTTATGCTGAGGATTGAACCCAGGACCTCAAGCTAAGCACAAGCTAAACACACACACTACCACTGAACTAAACCTCCAGACCCTGAAACCTACATTTCTAATTTGGTAAACTAAGTAGATATTAATGCCACAAACCATCTTGAGAAATACAGGAAGAGAAATAGAGAAGAGTTAGTTTCTAAATAAAACACAAAATCTGCACTAATATGGACCTCCCAGATAGGAAGATTTAAGAAGCTAGTATATGTTTTCACTGCAGTCTAACAAATAATAACACTACACCATACTAGGAGAAAATTGCTCATATGGAGTCATCCAGATTTCAGAGATCTTTAAAGAAGAATTGGGGTTCTTTGTTGGCCTTAAGTGTTAAACTGAAGAAATTAAATTCTATGATCTATTGCTAATCCAGTTTTTTTTAAATATTTATTTATTTATGTATCTTTAGTTTTAGGTGGATATAATAGTTTGCTTTTATGTGGTGCTGAGGATCGAACCCAGTGCCTCATGCATGCTAGGCTAGCGCTCTACCACTGAGCCACCACCCCAGCCCCAACTAATCCAGTTTTAAAATTTTTACAAATTCCTTTCTGTTGTTATTTTTCCCCATTGCTTACATATGTACCTACTACTCTAGGAAATCCTTAATAGTAGATGCAGTGCTTTCAGAAGTGAAAAATGCCTTGCAATTATTTAAGCAAAACCCATCTCAGTGGTTTTATTAGTCAGCTATAACTGCCTTAACAAAGAACCACAAACTGGATGGCTTAAAATAGAAATTTATTGTCTTAGAGTTGTAGAAGTTAGAAGTCTGAAATCAAGGTGGCAGCAAGACTCTGTTCCCCCTGAAATCTACAGGAAACCTTTCTTTGCCACTTCTTAGCCTCTAGTGGTTTGTCAGCAATCTTTAACATTCTTGGCTGGTAGATGCATCATTCCAATTCTAGCAGTGTTTCTGTCTTCACATGGTCATCTTCTTGTAAGGACACCAGTCATATTGGATTAGGAGCCCACTCTGTTATAGTATGACCTCTTTTTAAATAATTGTATCTGCAAAGACATTATTTCCAAATAAAGTCACATTCTAAGTTACTAGGGATTAAGACTTCAATATCTTTTTGGATAGGGAAGTAATTCAACCCCTTTCAGTGGTCTAAAGACCTGTGGAGAAGAAGTCTTGCTTTATCTATTTTAACATCCTTCCAAAAACCTTATATTGCTCTTTGGAGAAAGTGAAACTAATTTTCTTTTTCTTTTTTCAAAATGACATGTCATAGAATTCATAATAGAGAAATATGGCATGCAGATATATTTCATAAAGATATTCCTTTAAATGTTTATTTAGTTATATTTTATGGTAAAATATCCCAAGAATTTTCCTGAAATTTTCTGAAAGAATTAATTATAGTGAAAATATTCATTCTTTTTTTTTTTTTTTTTTTAGTACAGGGGATTGAACCAAGGCCTTGTACATGCAAGGCAAGTGCTCTACCACTGAGCTACATCCTAGCACTGAAAATGTTCTTTAACAAATTGAAACACTTTTTTTCAATGAAATATAGCAACTTTAATGATGCCTATATTCTTATTTTTAAATATACCAATTAATTAATAACAACCTTCAAACATTTGGATTAGAGATTATTACATGATTTTTAAATACTTTTTAGTGTATTATAGTTATACATAATAGGGGACTTCATTCTGACATATTCATAAATGCATATGACATAATTTGTTCCATTTCAGTCACCAATACTTTCACTTTCCCTCTCCTCTTCTGTCTCCCTGATACCCTTCCTCTATTTTATTATCCTTCCTTCTATTTATTTAATTTGTACACTATAGTTATATATATAAATGGGATGTATTGTGACATATTCATACATGAGCATAGCATAATTTGGTCAACTTCACTTCGCAGTTCTTCCCTTTTGCCCCTCCTTCTTCCTCCCCATTAGTAACCTGCCTCTATAGATCTCCCTTCTATTTTCCAGAGGTCTCCTTGTATTTATTTTTTCTCTCTAGCTTCCACAAATGAAAGAAAATATTCAACCCTTGACTTTCTGAGTCTGGTTTATTTCACTTAGCATGATATTCTCCAGTTCCATCCATTTACCAGCAAATGACATTACTTCTTTTTCTTTTTCTTTTTTTATGGCTGAACTCCATTGTGAAACACTACCTCTTGCTAATAGTATCTAGTGTTAAAATCAAACAAGATAATGTATGTAAACCATTTAACAGTTTGCAAGCACTCAATAGTCCTTAGCTGCTACTAATATGTATTTAGTATCCTTAGGATTATAATGATGATTAAAAAGATTAATACGTGTGAAGCACTGATGATAGTGCTTGACACAATAAGTACTCAATAAATGTCTGTGACTGTCATCATAACCATCATTATAAAAACTGGTAGTGTTCAAAACTGCTAATAAGACTTCCAATTGCTTTATTCTGGCTTAAACATGAACTTGCTATGTGTATGTAGTTTTTTAGGTGGGGTCTCTTAAATTTTCAAATAAAGTCATTTACCTATAGAATCCACTCCTTGTTTAGTAGACAGTTTTACAATTTGTCTTTTTTCAAAGGAATTCCTTAATGTTTATGGCCCCCTAAGATATTTATCTTAATATTTATTTATTTATTTATTTATTTATTTATTGGTACCAGGGATTGAACTCATGGGCACTCGACCACTGAGCTACACCTCCAGCCCTATTTCATATTTTATTTAGAGACAGGGTCTCACTAAGTTGCTAAGCACCATTGCTAAGACTGGCTTTGAACTCCAGATCCCCCTGCCTCAGCCTCTGGAGCCACTGGGATTACATGCATGCACCACTGTGCCCCATTTATCTTAATCTTACTGCATACCAGAAAACTGACTTGAAAATAAGCTACTGAAATTGTAATCAATGTGTTGTTTGATGAAAATGTACTTTATTTATATATATGCCATAATTAATCCATGACCACTTTTTCCAGCAATAGACCTGATTAGACACTGCCTAACTCACAACTTTGTGACTAAAGTTACAGATTTCCCAAGCACCAAATTGGGATTTAGCTAGCAGCCATGGAATAGAGTTCTGTTTAATTCCATAGTGTCACTTCCAGTTGAGGTCTGGTCAGGGGATGGTCTTAAATGCAAGTCACTAAAAAAAAAAAAAAAAAATGATAGTTTTCTTAAAGAAAACTCAAATCTACATTCAAAAGCACAAACAAACTTTAAAGAAAATAACTGGGGCTGGGATTATGGCTCAGTGGTAGAACACTCACCTAGCACATGTGAAGCGCTGGGTTCAATCCTCAGCACCACATAAAAATAAATAAATAAAATAAAGGTATTGTGTCAAACTACAACATATACATATATATGTTTTTTTAAAAGAGAGAGTGAGAGAGAGAGAGAGAGAGAGAGAGAGAGAGAGAGAGAGAGAATTTTTTGATATTTATTTTTTAGTTATCGGCGGACACAACATCTTTGTTTGTATGTGGTGCTGAGAATCGAACCCGGGCCACATGCATGCCAGGTGAGCGCGCTACCACTTGAGCCATATCCCCAGTCCCATATATATGTTTTTAAAAAACACAATAGCAGCCATATTCTAAAGCAATATTTCCATAAAGTTTTGGAGTTACTTTTTCTTTTGTCCTGTGGTGATGAGTAGGAACTGGTGGTCTTTGGGTTTTGCTTCAAAATGTTTGTGGACTGAAAAATATTTGAGAACCACTGTTCTAACTAACCAAAGAAAATTGATAGTTATAACAGGAATGTTTATCCCCTGGAGGAATATTTCATACCATGATTTTTGCTTAATGTTAAAGCAGTCACTTTTAATATCATTTTGAGAATGAAACTTTAATGTATTATCTCCCTCTTATGAATTGGTGTTTATAACAAGAACATTTAGACAGTCTTTTCTGTTCCAGTAAAATGAAGACTGAAGGAAAAAAAGTAGCTTATTAAATCTCCAAGAATGGCTTCTCAGTTCCTTGTCAAATCTCAAAGCCCCATAATTCTTTCCCTTCAAACAACTCTGAGACAAAATGACACCTCTAAGGATTAAACATTTTGGAAACCAATAAAGAAGAAACATTAAAGCATGCCTGACACAGGCTCCATACTTCCCTGTTCCTCCCATCTTCCCTACATGAGTCAGGTAATGTTAACTTTGAATCAGACATTTGTTAGTTTCTTTTGAGCATTATATAAACAAGGTTTTGATCATAGCCTATGAGGCAACTGACCTGTAATCATTTACATTTCAACACATGTAGTTTGAAAAACAGAACAGTCAGTTACTCTACATGCTGTTTTATTTGAATTCCTCAGGAAGTTACTCATAGTATCTTTTTTGTGATATAATAGTGCCCCAAAGAAACAGATCATACTACAATAAAATGCTCATACAACAAATGGAAAGAGATAACTTTCAAGAGTGCCATATTTCAATTGCACTGTGTATGTAGTAATAGTTCCTGTCTGAAGCTGCTAACAATAGCTCCATTTTTTGAATGCTTTCTAGGGGGCAGACACTGTGTTTAATGTTTTACAGACTTCATCTCCACTTAATCTTCCCAAAAACCCTATGAGGTATTATTATTCCTATTTAAGAAGGGGAAAACTAAGCTTAGTTTGCAAATATTTGTTGAGCAACTACTATATACTAATCCCTTTCTGGGCAAAGTTGAATCTTAGATAAAAGAACCTGGAATTTCGACACAAGCTCATCTCTGCTCTTACCATGACCCCATCCTACCTTACTGGAAAGAATGTTTTTTAAAAAGTTAATTTATTTGTATCATAGAATGTCTTTACCTTAGTTCCTTATAGATTTTATTAATGTATTTCATCATATATCAGTCTAAAATCATTGAACTTCATGTCTGGAGGGAAACTAGAGAAGATCCTTACATTTTCCAAAATTTTAATTCTCTCAAGTAAATTGTTCATATAGATGCCAAATTAGTGGTGTGTGTGTGTGTGTGTGTGTGTGTGTGTGTGTGTACATGCTCATACAACAAATGGAAAGAGATAACTTTAAGAGTGCCATACTAAAATTGCATTATGTATGCAGTAATAGTTCCTTTCTGAAGCTGCTAACAATAGCTCCAAAACCAGAGCATGGTACATGGTAGGCAAGTGCTATATCCCCAGTCCTGAAAACTATCCCCAGCCCCAGGTACTTGAGATTGGATCCAGGGCCTCACATGTTAGGTAAGTGCTCTACCAATGAATTTCATATCAGCCTCCTTTTTAATTTATATTGAACAGGGTCTCCCTACGTTGCCTAGGCTGACCTCTAACCTGTATTCTTATTGCTTCAGCCTCCCAAGTAACTGGGATTTCAGGCATGCAGTACTATACTGAAAATATTCTTAATATTTTTTTTGGAATTTTCAAGGAAAAAAATTCACATTCATGAAAGATATCCCATCACTTATTATTTTAAACTATTGTCTCGTGTGAGACAAAATAGGAGTCTAAATCTTATCTTTCTCATTTAAAAGAAATAGTCCTATTGATTACTTTTTTCTTTTTTGTGAAAAATAAATATGCTTTAGATAATGTAAAAGGAAAAGCATTTTCCTGGAGGTGATGATTACATTTAGTGGGTTTTCTATAGTAGTGACACATCTGTATCTATATAGCCATGAATTTGGGATATATGTGAGGTAGAGATTGCATCATAAGCCATAGTTAGTCATTTTGCAACTTTTCCAGACTGAGGAAATTCCATTTTTGAACAAATGTTATTTTGTTAAATAAATGCCCATTTAAACTTGTATACAAAGGTTATAATTATAGCAGGAAATTGTTGGGGGCAGAGGAGGTTAAATCTAGTTGTCCTGTCATGCATTAGGAATGATTTCTTGGAAACCTAGTTCAGATTTTTCTACTGAGGTTTGCTTTTTCCCCTGCTGTAGGAGAAAGTAATGACTTTCCAATATTTTGGCTCTGGAGACTTGGGGTAGAGAGATCAAGAGATAACTGAATCAGCCCTTTCTTCTGATTTTGCCTTGACAAGGCCAAAAAGACAATGGAATCTGAAGATATCACTTAAAGTTATAGGACTTGTAGGAATACATAAAATGCTCAATATCAAAAGAAAATTCTAGAACAGTACTGTCTTATAGAATTATAGTGTGAATCTTGACAAGTAAGCCACATATGTAAGTATACATTTATAGTAGCTACACAAAAAGGGTTTTTTAAAAAGTGAAGTTAATTTTAATGAAATAGTTTAACCCAATACAAAATATTATTTCAACATGTGGTAAATGTAAAAGTTATTAATGACATACTTTACATTCTTTTTTAACTAAAAAAGAATCTGCTATGAATTTACACTTACAATACCTCAATTTCAATTGGTCAACCTTGTTCTTTTTTGTGTGGTGCTGGGGATTGAACCCAGGGTGGCAAGCACTCTACCAACTGAGCTATATCCCCAGAAGTGCTCAGTTGCCACACGTGGCTAGTGCTTACCATATTAGCCTTTGCAAGTCTAGAGATAGGAGATAACTATTATTTGAATAGTTACCCTTCATTGGTCAAGGGAGTAACCCTGCTTAGGGCAACATCAACTTCTATGTTCAAAATCCTCCAGCCTTGTTTGATTTTTCCCAAATTCCCCAACCAAAGAAAATTATTGCATCACTAGATTTAATAGAAGAAGTAAAAGAAAAAAAGCTTCTTGTTAACAGTAAGAAAACTCGTTTCTTTCAGGGCAAAGGGAAAGAGAATACAGTGTTTTTCTCAATCAAATCACAAATACTTTTCAAGTTGATCCTTTGTGCAAGGCATTTGTGGTAGTGGTATTACCCGTTGTTAACAGTCCATTTAATGCTTAATTTCCACAATATGACCACTGCTCACATTACTTTTACAGATCACTTTGTTAAAAAAGTTATTCCTCTTGGTTCTCAAGGTAAACAGAAATGAATAAAAGTTGACACTGAAAATGGCATAGAATTTTCTTTACTTTAAAAAGGGTATTTCATGCTTTTTGTGCAGTAATTAGCACTGGAAAGTGTTAGACACATAACTGTCTTCAACTATGTTGTGTTTTTACTAAAGCAAGAAAATAACTGGATTAATTGATCACTGGGGAGCTAATTTACCTTAAACCAACCAAATTGACGAAGTTCTTTTTGCTATGAAGATGATAATGTGGCCTGGCAATGTAAATGAAAGATAAATTAAGCATTCTGTACATAAATGCAAAATAACTGCACAACTCCTTATCTTCAAATTTCTGCTAGCAGAAGCACGTTTTATCATCAGGAATTACACAAAGAAGGCACTACCAAATTAGCAGAGTTTGGACCCACCCAGGTTGGATTTGCAGTACCTGAATCAAGTATGTTGAGGAAAGTGACAAGACCACAGAGCCAGGTGGTCCCGTCTGTCCTTCACCTCCACCATCAGACTGAGCCTGTCTAGATGTTGCCCAACCTGAACTGTGGCCCCTGATTCCAAGGCTGAGGGACAGGCCACCTATCAAGGATTTCTAGCTGCCCTCTCAGACTCTCTAAACAGTTGGTGCCTCCCCCACCCACGAGGCTCCTGGGCCCGGAGTGTTAATGGGTGCGTTGTTGAAGGCAACAAAAAGAGCTCCAACCACTTGCTTCTTGTAGATCCAATGAGAAACTTTACACCATCCGCACAGACCTGGCCGGCTGTGTGTGAGTCTTTAATCTCATTCTCACACCTGCTTAGGGAGGAAGGCTGGGGATCTCCAGGTGTCTGTGCCCTGGGATGATGAAAGGAAGTTGTTAAAAGGCATACAAGGGGAGCGCAGCGGGGGGACGCGCTGTGGTCGCCAGGCGTGGGAGGATCTGAACGCTTTGGCCAAGGCTCCGGGGACTGAAAAGAGGCCGGCCCAGAGATTTCCCTCTGCTTTCTTCCCTTCCCCTTACAGGGCGGTTGGCCAGGGGCTACATACAGTAGCTTTCCACTCAGGCTGGGGACTTTTACACACTTCTGCCTGGGCGCACTAAGCGTGTACCTGGTTTGGTGAACCAGGGGTCGAACCCTTCCGGGACCCAATACGGACGCCCGGGCCTCTATCCACGAGTTCTCCTTCTCTTCTCCGGGTTGATTGCCGGCTGAGGTTTCCTTAACTGGGGCTTCCCCATCTTGAGCAGGAGGAGGAGTCAGAACCCCTCCCCTCCCTTTCTCCTCCTCCTCCGCCCACGACCAGCCTGATTTTTTAATCTAATCTTTTATTTAAAGTCAACAGAGAAGCAGGAACCCCGCACTCCTGCCTACAAGACATTTTAATAACTCCCCATTTCTGCCGAGAAGGGCAACCTTAAGGAACCTCCCTGCTTTCTGCTTTAACACTTAGGTAGCAAGAGAGGGAGGGCGAGAGTCTGGGCTGAAGATCCAGGGCTCTACATACTTAGGGAGAGGTACTGGCTTTGTTGGGTTAGAGGGGCGACTCAAGGAGGACGAATGGATCTCAAATAAAAATTCAACACAATAGCATCAACTTGGAAAGCCTTGAATCAAATCAGGAGCCAACCCCCTGTGGGGATTCCAGGCACGAAGCTCCCCGAGTCCGGGGGTGGGGGGCAGGTGAATGCCCGGCATGTGACCCTGGAGAGGGAGGATCTTGGGCCATTAAGGGATGTGCTCATAGACTAGGCGCGCCTACACGCACCCCCAGAGGAGAAAGGCCTAAAAGACATTTCACGCCTCCTTCCTGGATCATTGGCACGGGACTGCGCCCCCGGCGCCTTGCCTATCTTCCTCTCTATTTGGGCGGGGACCACTGTTCTCATTCCCAAGAAGCCTCAGATCTGCTTGGACCCGTGGCAGTTAAAGGCGCCCAGTTTTTCGTTCATCCTGTCTTTCCCATTTCTTTCCCCCGCCTCTTGCCGACGCCCCCAGATCTCTCGGGCTCGCCCTTCCTGAAAGTAGGCGAGGCCCAGAAGCTGAGGCTGGGGCGAAAAGGAGGGTGGGGGGTGGGAAAAGGGAGGAGCGGAGCGCAGCGGCCCGGGGCAGAGTCTTCGGCTAGCCCCGCCCCTGGGTGCGCGCGGCGGTGGCGGCGGCGGCTGAGCCTCGCTCTGAGAGACAGGTATCGCTTAGGCGCCATGTTGTGAGCGGAAGTGGGGGAGCGCGCGGCGGTCGCTGTTCTGCTGGGAGCGGGCGCGGGAACCGGCGGGAGCGGGGGGCGGAGCCGTAGTCCCGGCGGCGGAAGGAGGAGAGAAAGAAAGGGGCGAGACCCGGTGCCCAGCGGTGGCGCGAGGCTCTTGCTTGGCGCGCGGGCGTCTGTGGCCAGGCGCTCGCATTCGGGCGGTCAGTGTCGGCGTCGAGCTCTCTCTGGGGCCGCCGCCACCGCTATTGCTGCTACTGCCGCCGCTGCCGTGGGGCTAGGGCGGCGACGGAGCGGGGCCGGCCGCGGGGCGGGCGGGGAGGGAGGAGGCGGTGAAGGCGGCGGGCAGGGGGGGAAGATGCCGCTGGCGCAGCTGGCGGACCCGTGGCAGAAGATGGCTGTGGAGAGCCCGTCCGACAGCGCTGAGGTGAGTGCAGCTGGGCGGCTAGGGCCGGCGCGCCTCCTCCCCGCGCCCCCGCGGTCTACCTCTTCCCCGGGAGCTAGCCACTCGGTCCCTTCTGTCTCTCTCTCTCGTGTCTGCCCCGGGTGCGGGATTCCGGTTTGGGTTGTTGGGTTGGTGTGTTTGCCCGTCTGTCTTTTCCTCACCCTCACCCAGGGGGCTCACAGTGTGGTGGCGCGTGGGGTTTGGAGTGGGTGCTGGGGCTTTGCAAGAAGCTGATTTTAATCAACTTTGCGTGGGGGAAGCAGGAGGTGGAACGGGGGCCGGAACGGGGGCCGGCGGGGAGTTGAGAAGTTTGGCCCTGGAGGGTCGAGGGTTCCAAGGACCTTGGCGACTTTGCGGGGTGAGGGAGTTCACGGGGGAGCCGGACTCCAGTCCAGCCCAGGGGAAGGGAGTCGCTGCCTGGAGAAGGGCGTGCCTGGGCAGGGGTGGAGATTCATGGGGGTTTCAGGTAAGGGGTGCAGGACTGCTGAGTATTTTGCCTCCCCATCTGTAGCAGCGATTCCTGCTGCTGCAAAGGAAAAAGTGAAGCTTGAAGTCCTCCACCCCCAACCCCCAGGTTTCTGAGGTCACTGAGCTCGAGAACCCCATCCCTGCGAGTTTAAACTTGAGCTTCCTGTCCGTGGAGGTGAGCGGGTAATATTCAAGATCAGCGCCCGCCATAAAGGGCTTCATAGTTTCATAGTCCGGAATCTGGTGACTGTCCCTGAGACACCCACCCGAGTGCCAGAAAACCCAAACTATATCCCCACCGGGCAAAACAGAATTTCCCCGGACACATCACAGCCCTGAGCTTTTTGCAGCCTCTCTCATCCCAGAACCAACTCGGGGTCTGCGAAAATAATCCAGACAAGACTCATTCCAGGGTATCAGCGCTCCGCTCCGAAGTGGAAAATCAATTCCTGATGGTGGCGCGTCTGTGATTCTTCCTTCTTGACTTTTTGCTGTCTTCTTTCCTCGCAGCGGACTTTGGGGGATTAGAGGATGATAGGCTGCGTGTGTGTAATAGTTACTGAGTGAGTGACCCCATTTCTGGAAAGCATGACTGAAACGCGGGGGTGGAATGGGGCAGGTTCCGATGAGTGGTGTACTTGGCGGCAGCCGCTGCCCTGCCAGCCTCCGCAGTGTGAGAGGTGGATAGGGTTACTGGTTACGTCAGTAAAACCGAGGCTCGGTTTGATCGGAGATGCGGGACACTTGCTTTCTCCGGTATGATAGAGGGGGAGGGAGATCAGTTCAAATCGCTTTTCAACGTTTTCCCCGGCTACCTCCACTACTGTAAAAAATGTTTACTTGTTCATCTTAATGCAGAGTTGCAATAGTACTTACGATTTGTGCTTAATATTTTGCTACTTGGATCATGCTTTTAAAATTTAAATGTTACGCTTCGACAGGAAAGACATTGATATGTTGCCTTAAAAAGAAAAGTAAAAAAAAGGAATTCATGTTTTTAAGATTGCCAGAATTACGAGAATTTCATTTAAAATCGTTATCCAGTTTAATACTATAATTCTTTTGTAAGAAAATCAAATATAGAATGTTTATCCTTCAAATGGCCAGTGTGAAAAACAGTGTGCCAAGGTCCAATTTTCATTTTTTTTCAGATTTTTTTTTACATTAAAAACAAAAGGTTAATAAAATGTTCTCATAGTGCTGAACTTGTGAAAGAAATTGAATTAACTTTGAGCCTGAATTTTTAGATGTAGACATTAACAACTGCAATACATGTTTATGTTTGGCATGTATTGATATGTAGGGGGAAATCATTTAAAATTCTGCCTTATCCTTTTTCAATATAGCATGCATTTAGGTAAGGAAGGTGTAAAACTAATATTCTTTAGCATCTACTATATACCCGGTAATGTGCTGTTTCATTTTATCCTTGCTATGACCCAGCAGGGGATTATGGTTCTCATTGTTACAGATTAGGAAACCGAATCTCAGAAGTTAAGGGCACAAAGATTATACATAGTAAATGGCAGAGCCATAATTCAAAGCCAGGTGGATACATTTCATATGCTTTGCTTTGTTAGGGTAGCTGCTTCAAATCCTTTGTGGAAAAATTCAGGATATAAATATGCCAGTAATTAGAGGTCATGTATTTTTCAGAAACAGATTATTGTAAGAGATCTCATTTGGTAAAGCCTTGTTATTTCAGTTACTGTCATGTTTTCCAAAACCTGGCAAATAGGATTCCACAATTTGCAGTTTGCAAAGATCTGTTTTTAATTGCTATTCTGGCATAAGGTATGTCAAACAGAGTGCATTACCTAGAATTATTAAAACTAAACTGGAACATATTGCCTTTAGTTATTTTGTTTCCTTTGGTTGTTCAGCTGTTTCAAGTCAGTTCTGATACAATTTGGAAATATTGAAGCCAGTGAGGGAAGAGATAAGAGTTTTCACTCTGAGGTCTAATGTTATTTTATGCTATCTCCTTTCTAGTATGTTCACATCAGAGAAAAAATTTTATCTTATCAGAGTAACATTGAGAGTTTTAAAAATAGTTACTTGAGCAGGTACATCAAAATTTTTCTCTCCAGGCTAAAGGATTTCAGGGTTGGTTTATATAAAATTTTATATTATGGTCTTATCTGTATTCTGTGAACTCTTGAAAGCAGAGACACTTTTCTATCTCCACATCCTCAGCATTTAACATAATACGTGACATGGACATATTGTGGAATTAGTAAATGTCTGCCAAGGGAATCATGAAGGTCAGAAATAAGGTGATTATGAATCTTTTTTCTTATTTTACTCTTACATTGAAATATGAACAATTTAAAATACCTGAGTGCCTCACTAAAAATAAAAACATAGGCAGTTTCTTTATTCCTTTACACCAGCCTTCCTGCTTTAAGACCTCACACGAGAGTCTCATGGTGTTCAAAACAAAAAAACCCTTGTGGTTGAACTCAAACATGGGTCAGAACATGATAGGCTAGAACTAGGCTGAATGTTTAAAGAAGCAAATTTAGGATAATAAAGGAAGTACTGTGTAAGCAAAGTAAGGGTTGATGCAAGATAGAAATCAAAATCACTTCCTAAATGGTCTAGGTGAATTCAGAGCGCTTTAATGAGTTATTTAGAGATGCTAGTACATTTTGGGGTGTTTGACTGTTTAGGAAATGAATATCAAGGAGTGCTGGCTCTTCTCTTCTACAAAACCCTTGTCACTGCTGTTAGGGACAACACTTACTAGTTTGTAAGCCTAACTTCGATACTTTTTTCTCAGCTGCAGTGGCTTAGGTATAAATGATAGTAAATCTAAACAACTTTCAAAATAGCTAAATTAAGGAGATTATTTTTGTTCTACAGAAGTTTCTTGTATAAAAATAGTCACAATACAATGTGTTGTATACAATGTGTTGTATACAGTATGTTGCATAAAAATAACCACTTTAATGTCTTTAAATAAGCACCTAAAAAGCATTGAAGAATTTTAACTATAAAAATATTTGATCATGGGCTGGGGCTGTAGCTCAGTGGTAGAGCGCTTATCTTGCAGATGGGGGCCCTAGGTTCGATCCTCAGTACCACATAAAAATAAATAAACAAACAAAGATATTGTGTCCATCTACAACTAAAAAATTTTTTTAAATATTTGCTCACAAAAAATAAGATCCTTGTATTGGAGATCATCTTTAGTGAATGTGCAGTCATTCTAAACCTCAAGAGATGATATAGTATTCTGTAATATAATATACAGCATACTATAGAGATCCTGTAGTAATTCTATATCAAAATTATGTAGGTTTCTTATATTTCATATGTAGGGACAATGTCCTATTAAAGTATGACCATTGATTTTGGGGGGAAAAGATGTTTTATTAAGTTTCTTTTCCCTATTTCATTGTTACTACCTTTCAGATTTTTTCTTTCCCCCAAGTGAAGATCTGAGGAGAGAACAGGTATTGTTACATGTCAACTGTCGAGTAACTGTGACATATTGCTGAACACTTCGTTGTTTACAGTGATTATAATATAGGATGCCATTTTTTAATCTAAGAAAGTTTGTTCATTTTGGCAGCTTGATTTGTATGAATGGGGTAGATCCAAAATGTGAAACTTCTTGAGTGCATTTGAATTTTAAGATAAAGAATTAATTTTTTTTATCTAGCTAAAGAAACAAGTATAGACAGATTTTGCCTTTTCTGTAGTATATTTCTGGAAATCACAATAAGTATATCCTATTTTTATATAAGAAGAGCGGCATAATTGAGGTATGCACTCCTGACCAAGGACTTAACATTTGGTAAATTATAAAATGATCAAAAATATAGCAGATCCTTTATCCAGATGTCTGAATTACAGAATAATTACTCTGAGGGGTTTTTTAAGATGATCATCCACTAAAAATTTCATACCATTGTGATAATTAACAAAATTTGCTCTGCATTTCCATGTTCTGGGACATGTATCTGCCAGGGCGTAAATGATGGGTGAGGTCAGAGTGGCACAATTCACCCAGTGCAGACTGAATGTTTTAGATCTAATAGTTCATATTATAATGAAGGACAATGACATGTTGTTGGTCTCCCTAGTCTAGTAATGCATAAGTGTAATAGTGGTCAGTATTTTTGGTAGATAACAAGTTTTAAAGCATTAGGGTGCAGTTGTGCAAATATATATATATATATAGAAAAAAAGGAACTGTATTTTAATGCCTAGCATTAGAAGTTATTTCCTTCCCATTCACCATTCAGTGTGTTCTTTTGAAGTTAATACAGGAACCTGTATCACTAATCTGGAACAAATATCAAATCTAAGATGTTCTGGTTTATCAACTTAACCAAAAGATATAAAAGCAAAGAAAAAAACAAAACATAATTTGTTAAGTAAACTGTCAGGATTTAACAGAACAAACATAAATATATGTTATAAAACAAGTTCAAGAGAGAGAAAATATATTTATATAGGACATAATGATAATTTACTACATTTGTCCTATTTTAAGATAATACATTAGTTACTTGTAATTAAGTCTTTCAACTTTGCTTATCTCCTTAAAATTTAGAAGGAGTTTAGTGGGATAATTTGGATTAATGTCAAAATTTTAAAGAATATAAACTTCCGAGCCTAAAAACTTGTGTTTGAGTCCTGGCTCTTGATATGTAATAACTTTTGTAATCTTACACAAGTTAATTAATATCTCTGTACTTCAATCTGTAAAATAGGGATGAAATAATATGTGCCTCATAGTTGTGGAAAACAAATGAAATGGTATATATAAAACACTTGTTCAATACATGGTTTTAAGTGTTTAATAAATAATACATAGTTCTTTAAGAGGGATGATTCATTCTATCTGAGAAAGTTCTTTGTTTTCCTCAGATATTTTTTTCAGAATCAAGCAGAACAATAAAAATGATTTTATTGGTTGATCTGTGTAAACAGTCGTCATAAAAAAAGGACACAAAAAATAAAAAAGACAGCATTTACACCCTGGCAGATAAATGCCCCAGAGCATGGAACATCATAATACTTGAATATAGTTGTAAGAATTAAGTCTTGTCCTTCTTGGTCTTTCCTCAATATTGTCTTTTTTTTTTTTTTTTTTTTTTTAAATACTGGGGATTGATCTCAGGGGCACTCAACCACTGAGCCACATCCCCAACCCTATTTTGTATTTTATTTAGAGACACGATTTCACTGCGGTGCTTAGTGCCTCCCCATTGCTGAAACTGGCTTTGAACTTGTGATCCTCCTATCTCAGCCTCCTGAGCTGTTGGCATGCGCCATCGCACCCAGCCTCAATATTGTCTTTAAAGGGAAAAAAGAGATAAAGAACATGGTGAAGAATATGTAAGGAAGAAGGAAGAAAGTATGGTCTAGGTTTTAACATTGCTCAAAATCGAAGGTGTCTCACAGTCTGTGACATGTCATGATTTAATGATTTTTTTCCTTCACACTACATAAAATAATATTGTATATGAAGAAATATAGAATATCCTGTGTCAACCTCTTGAAGATGGGTCCCAGAATAAATGGTTAAAGTCAATATATAGCATCAAAACATAGAATTTTAATTTTCTTTCTAAAACATACCAAAACTAAATATGTATACCTTTTTTAAGTTTTAGGGTGAGTCAATTCTGTTAATTTCATTTTAGGAAAATAATATAGCACATCTCTTTCCCCATTATTACAAATAAATTTAGTTATTTAGATATGCTATAAATACTGGGTTTCCCTGTCTGGAAATGTAATCCTTTGGATTTTGTCTGTTATATGGTGTTGGTACTTAAGAAGCAGTAAAATACTACACAGTAATTTTTAAACAGAAGTATCTAGAGATGTGATGTTAAAAGATATATCTGTGGGGCTGGGGTTGTGGCTCAGCGGTAGAGCGCTTGCCTTGCACGTGCGAGACCCTGGGTTCGATCCCCAGCACCACATACTAAAATAAACAAGTGAAATAAAAGTGTTATGCCCAACTACAACTAAAAAATAAATATTTTTTTAAAAAAAGATACAGCTGTGCCCCAACAACCATCCCCCTTCCAAAAAGCCAAGGGAGTGTGAAATAATCAAATAAGTTTAGGAAATATGGAGTTAAACAAGATTTAACCAGTATAATAACTGTATAACTTCTTAGAACTTCTAAGATAATGTTTACAATGAATCTGCAAAACATATATAGCCCACAGCATTTGAGATTTGATGTTGGCACCCCTTTTCATAAACTACCTATTGAAGTCTAAAAGGACACAAGTTGGGCTGTGGCTGTAGCTTGGTGGCAGAGCACTTGCCTAGCATGTGTGAGGCATTGGGTTTGATTCTCAGCACCACATAAAAATAAACAAATAAAATAAAGGCATGCTGTCCATCTACAACTTCCTAAAAATAAAAATTAAAGGACACAAGTGCTTTGCAGAATATGATTTTGAAAAGTCTGATAACTACAGTAAACTCATCTGATATTGCCTAGAAATGGGCTGTTAGGTTTAATTGACTATATCAAAGCTTTTTCTTTAACCATCAAGAGTTTTCATTTCATTTTGAATTAAAATCTTCCTAAATCATACGATAGTTTTCTTAATAGTGAACTAAAAATTTAAACATAAAAATGGGAGTTCATAATCCGTGTGAATCAAATATATGAAATACGATATGTCAAGAGCTTTGTAATGTTTTGAACAACTAATAATAAAAAAATTAAAAAAGTTAAAAACAATTTTAACTTTTATTCAATTTTCTGACAGCTATTGATCATAATCTATTTTAATATCAAGCTGGTTGTCCCTCCTATATGATCTCTACATTGACTGGCTCAGTACTCAGTTTGATAATATTCAATTTGAAAAAAATTATCTTTAATCATATGCCACTTTATTTTACTGTCCATTTGCTTACTCTCCCCCCATTCTCCTTTTTAAATTAATTAATTCTAACTTGCAGTTACTAGAGTATAGATAGCGAGGGTTAATAGTATTTGATGCAGCCATTTTTAACATGGGAATGTTTTTACTTCATCTTTTTTAAGAAGTTACAGTTTACCAAACAATGTAAAATAGCATCCTCACCCTTTTGCTAGTGTCTGCCCATCATGAACACACACCTCTGGGATCAAGATTATTATTTGGTCATACCTAATAATAAATGGTTATTTTATGTTCTTCACAAACCATAACAGAATGTTCAATTGCTGCCATTACCTGCTCTGCATATTTACCTTTCTTGAAGATGTCAACCAGAAAGCAGACTGCAAATTAAGTAAAGAACAGGCAGCTATAAGATGGAAAGCTAGCCTGCTGCCCCATTTGGAGACAACATATTGTGAGTCTTTTTGTTTTTGCTCCCATGAAATAGTGCCCGTTTCCTAAATATTAGGTATCCTACACTTATGTGAGGGATAAATCCAAAAGCACTTTTAGATTCTTGACATTCTTCTTTCCTGTAGTATAAATATAATTAATGCCACAGTAAGTTAAATGAAATTTCCCCATCTTAATTAGAACATCTCTGGGGATGTAGCTCAGTGGTAGAGCACTTGCCTAGCATGTGTAAGGCCCTGTGTTTGATTCCCAGTACTGCCCAAAAAGTCTTAGGAATATATCCATGGAATAAATTGATTTTTATAATCTTATATATGTTTATGGTCTCATCTTTGAATCAGACCTGTGAGTTTAGCTCTGAACTTTTGGTTCACAAAGCTTGTAGGAAACTTGGCTCAGTCATTTGATATGTTAGAAACAGATGTCAAATGATAGACTGAAGCAAAAGATCGTTTTGACATTAATAAATTGAATTGCATCTCAAGGGCAGTGGTTTAGGAGAAGTCTCTTCTAGAAATCTTATAAAACGTATTGTAAAATCCTCAGCTTCTGAAATGTTATTTCCCATTTAGGAGCAGAAGTTTCTACCTGAAAACAATACAAAATAATAAAAGATTTACTTTACAAAATTTCTAGATCAGCATTGTTCAGTACATACAGTAGCCACTTGAAATATGGCCAATGTGACTGAGGAAATAAATTTTTCTCCCTTTCTTCTTCCTCTTTCTTTTTTTCATTCACTCATTTATTCATTCATGGTGCTGAGGATCCAACACAGGGCCTTATGCATGCTAAGCAAGTACTTTACCACTGAGCTATATCCCCAGCCCTGAATTTTTAATTTTAATTAATTTAAATGTATCAGTAACCAGTGACTATTGACTACCATATTGACCAATGAAGTCCTAAATTATAGATTGTACAAATTATACCCTTTTTCCCTACACCAGTGTTTTTTTTTTTCAATTCTACATTCTGTTGTCTGTCTTTTGAAGTCAGTAGGTTAAACTTTTTTCTAAAGAAAAGGATATTTTATATGCTTTTCCAAATTGTGTTAGTTAGGTGGTCTTATCCCTGTCCTACCCTGAAGACTTTGATAACCCTCTTAGGTTATATAACTTACAAATCACCATTCTGCTTGTTCTACAACTTTACTAGTTTTTATAGTGACGTTTCTCACTTGAGTGATAAAATGAAAACATTGGGGAAATTTAGCTATCAAAATAATATTGCAGACAGGATGGGATGGCATATACCTATAATCCCAGCTACTCAGGAGGGTGAAATCGGAGGATTTCAAGTTTGAGGTTAGCATGGATAACTTAGTGAGATCCTGTCTCAAAAATTGAAAAGGGCTGGGGATGTAGCTCAGTGGTACAGCATACCTAGGTTCAATCCCCAGTACCACAAAAATAAATTACAAGCTTCCTCTTGTGGGCTGAACTTGTGGACAGAGATATAGAACAAAAATAACATCTCAGGGTGAAAATACAGAATTATCTTCTATGCTGTTGGATTAAAAAATTACTTCTTGGTATATTTCTTTAAATATTGCATTCTGTTCACTCCACTGTGCTAATTAAAACTGGAAAAGTGGACTTTTGCATCTTGGAACATGAAACTGTTTTAGGTTTTTTTAGCATAGAAATTTAGAGCTGAGAACAATTTAAATCTACCCTATTTATATAAGAAAATTGAGATTTGTTCAGGAAGGCCTGCCCTGGGTAATGTGTTGACAAAGTCAGCTAGGGTATGATGCAGTACATTTCATTTCGTTACGATTTATTTTGCTGTCTACAACATATCTATAACTTTTAAATTCATCATTTATATAAATTTTGAAAGAGGCATAATGCATCATAGTTCAATTTTTTCTCTACTATCATGCTAATTTTGAATCCTTATTTTCTGTGTCAGAGTACTAAAAAAAAACCTAATATACGTTCTTGCCTTGGCTTAAATACAGTCAATCCTCAGTTTACAAAATCAAATCAGTCCTACCTACAGACAAATAATGGGGCATGGATCAAGATCATGGCTCTTTCTTTCCCAAGTGAAAATGGGAGGAAACATTTACTGAATGCCCCCTTTGATTAGACACTTAATTTACATCAACTTGAATGAGATGGACAAAAGAGGAAACTCTGAAGCCTATAAAGGTTAAGTAACAGGCTCAGGGTTGAACAGCTACTAAGTGGTGGAGCAAAGATTCAAACCCAAGTCTCAACAGATTGCAAATTCCATTGATTTTTCCACTAGAGTGCGTGCTTGAGTTGAGAACATCTTAGATACCTAGATAGTCTACAGAGGAGAAAGAAGCCAGTTGGTTTGCATGAGTTGCTATTTTTGTGGGAATGTAGAGGGTAATCACCTAGAAAGATAGGTGCTTTCTCATACATATGTAGCATGAAGCCCTCCTTTTCCCAACGGTGCCAATAGTGAACATGTAGTTCTGGCATGAAGTAGGAATGCTGTTCATAAAAGAGCCAATGTTTAAGTAGTTAATAGTTAGAAAAGTTAATAAAATCAGTATTACTCTTCAAATGCAGAATGAGTTAAATAGAGTTTTGTAAGCTGGCCTGAGAGAAAACATTTGACATTTGAGAGATGCTTTGAGATTTATGAACAGCTGTATTAGAAATGAAATGTCTTATATGTTTTTTTTTAATATTTATCTTTTAGTTGTAGTTGGACACAATACCTTTATTTCACTTATTTATTTTTATGTGGTGCTAAGGATCGAACCCAGGGTCTCGCACATGCAAGATGAGCAGTGAGCACTCTACCGCTGAGCCACAACCCCAGCCCAAAAAAGTCTTATATTTAAAGCAAAAATGCAGTATTTGGGAAAGAGGCTTCTGAGACATCTCCTAATAGTTCTTGCAGAAGCCCCTAGGTGTATGCTTGAGTAATGTGCTCTGTTTTTATGCAGCTTGTTAAATCATTATCGGTTTATATTTGCATCCTCTTTTCAGGAAAACTTATTTAACAATACTTCAATGGGAGGAAATTTAAAAGAAAAATTATATAGTTATTAGGTTTTTTCCTTTAGACTGTTAAACTATTAGGTCTAATTTATATTGATTTATATTAGGTCTAATTTAGATCTAATTTATATACCATAAAATTCTCTCTTGTATATAATTCATTGGTTTTTGATAGATGCATATAATCGTGCAACCATCCCTAGTATCAAATTCTAGAACATTATCATTACCCCAAGAAGAAATCCTATACACATTATCCATCATTCCCCATTCGTCCCTTCCCTCAGCTCCTGGCAGCCACTAATCTTCTGTTTCTATAAATTTGCCTCTTCTGGACATTTCATATCAGTGGAATCCTACAATGTGTGCCCTTTGTGTCTAGTGTCTTTTACTTACCATAATATTTTCAGGGTTCATCCATGTTATAGTATTTTATCAATGCTTCATTTTTTAATAGCTAATAATGTTCCATTTTGTGGGTATAAACGTTTATCCATCAGTTGATGGAATTTGAATTGTTTCTACTTTTTGACTATTATGAAATATGCTGCTGTGAACATTTGAGTACAGGTTTTTGGGTAAATGTTTTGAATTTTCTATGTACCTAGGAATGAAATTGCTGTGGTCAGTCTGTGCTTTACATATTGAGGGAAACGCCAAACCATTTTGCAATTCACCTGCACTACTTTACATTTCCACCAGTGTGTGAAAGTTCCGGTTTTTCCACATTCTCTTCAACATGTATTACTTTTTTATGCTATAGCCATCATAGTGGTATAAAATTATATCTTGTTTTGATTTGAATCCCACTAATGATTAAGGATGTTAAGGATCATTTCATGTGCTTTATTGTCCATTTGTATATATAATTCTTAGGCTTATTTTGTAACTGATTTGGGGATTTTAAATGGAGTTTTGCTTGAATGCTGATGTAGAAGTTCCTTGTAGTTACTTATTTATGTGTGTATTCTCAGAAAACTTACTTTCAACACATGCTTTAAATATTTTCTTCATTTTTAAAAAAATTTTTTAGTTGTAAATGGACACAATATCTTTATTTATTTTTATGTGGTGCTGAGGATCGAACCCAGTGCCTCACACTTGCAAAGCAAGCGCTCTGCCACTGAGCTACTGCCCCAGCCCCTCTTCATTTTTTAATATGTGATTAAAAAAAAAGCTTTTCCTTGAACTGTGGTTTTCCAACTGGATTCACACAATCTTAGGTTCTATGAAAATGCCTTAGATACCTTATCATAACCTTATCAGCCAGAGCAGAGTTTAGAGGAATGCAGCATGGAGTTAGATTAGTTTTAGAAAGTTACAGAAAGAAAACAAAGATCAAGCAGTCAGTAGTCTCCTCAGTCTTGTTATTGCTATTCTATAGTTTCTTATTTAAGGCAAAAGAACAGAGATCAATTAAAAATTAAAATTGGGTACCTGAACTTATACCCTTTGACATCATAACCTGAAGATGGTACAGAAACTATACCTCAAGAACAAAATACAGAATCCTCAACAAAATAGGAAGACAAGGACTGGGGATGTGGCTCAAGCGGTAGCGCGCTCGCCTGGCATGCGTGCAGCCCGGGTTCGATTCTCAGCACCACATACAAACAAAGATGTTGTGTCCGCCGAAAACTAAAAAAATAAATATTAAAAAAAAATAGGAAGACAAATCCGTAAGAAGGCATATAAACCAAGTGGGGTTTTTTTCTCAAGGATTTAAGATTGTTTCAGTACCCAATAAACATTCAAGTCAGCATACTAAAAGGCTAAAGAAGAAAAATCATATTAATGCAGAAAGTGCATTTGGATAAGTATTAAACATAATAAAAATACAGCAAACTAAGAAGAGTTGGGAACTTTCTTAACTTGATAGAGAATGGCAAAAAGAAAATCCATAAGTTAACATCATAAAGGTGAAAAGCAATGTTTTTTTTTAAAGATCAGGAATAAGACAAAGATGTCCACTCTCACAACTGCTATTCAACATAATCCTGGAGATTTTTACTAGCATAATGAGCAATAAAATGAAATGAAAGATACAAATTTAAAAGGGAGAAATAAAACTTTCTCTATTTTTAGGTACATGATAGTTTCCAGTGAAAATCACAGGGAATCTACCAAAAATCCCTAAAACTAATAAATGAGTTCAACAAGTTTGTAAGACAGTATCATTTAAGAATAAGTTATATATACTAGTAACAAATGTGTAGAAACTGAAATAACAGTAACATAATGGCTCAAAAAATACTTAGGTGTAAATCTAACAAGGCATGTATAGGACTTGTATGCTAAAAGTAAAAAATCCTAATGAAGGAGTGTCTAAATGAATGGAGATAAATATCATGCTTGTAGATTTGAAGTAAAGATGTCAGTTCTCCCAAGTTCATCTATAGTTTTAACCCAAGCTTATTCTGACATTGAAATGGAAAATTAAAGGAACTAAAATAAGGGACTGGAGTTGTGGCTCAGTGGTAGAGTGTTCGCCTAGCATGTACAAGGTTCAATCCTCAGCACTACATAAAAATAAATAAAGGTATTGTGTCCAACTATAACTAAAAAAATACTAAATAAACTAAAATAAAATAATGTGGGAGGAGCCACTTCACACAATTTTAAGATTTGCTATATAGGGCTGAGGCTGTAGCTCAGTGGCAGAGCACTTGCCCAGGACATGTGAGGCACTGGGTTCAATCCTCAGCACCACATAAAAATGAATAAATAAATGAAGTATTGTGTCCATCTACAACTAAAAATAAAATTTAAGATTTACTACATAGCCTCAGTAATCAAAATACTGTGATATTGACAAAGGGATAAACACACAGATCCAAGGAACAAAATAGAGAACTAAAAATAGACTCACACAAGTATGGGCAACTGATTTTTGTCAAAGTTGTAAAAGAATTTGATAGACAAGGATAGGTAGCATTTTCACCAGTGGTATTTGTAGCAACTGCATGTCCTTAGGTAAATCAGTGAGCCTCCATCCAAGCCTCACTCATTATATGAAAATTAATTCGAAATGGATTGTGGATTTAAATGTAAAAGAAGAAATCTTTTAGAATTTAAGACAAGAGAAAATCTCTGAGCCCATGGGCTAAGTGAAGAGTTTTTAGACCTGATACCAAAAGCATATCCATAAAAGAAAAACTAAATTGAACTTCATCAAAATCCATAACTTTTTCTCTGAAGAAGATAAAAAGGGGCCTGGGGTTATTGCTCAGTGGTAGAGTGCTTGCCTAGTATGTGTGAGGCACTGTGTTTGAGTCTCGGCACCACATAAAAAATAAATTAAGGTATTGTGTCCATTTATAACTAATACATTTTTTAAAAAAAGACAAGGTACAGTTTGAGTATATTTGTAAGCATGTATATGAGACGAGACTTTTAAAGAACTCTCAAAACTCAACAGGAACAAAGAGAAGCAATCCAGTTAGAAAATGGATAAATGAAAAGACACTTCACCAAAGAGAATATATGGATAGCAAATAAGACTCTGAAAAGATGTTCAACATAGTTAACTGTTAGTTTGTTGTGATTTTAATTTTCACTTCCCTATCATTACATACCTATTAGAATAGCCAAATTTTAAAATGGTGATAAATATTGGTGAAGATGCAGGCAGACTGAATCTCTCATACATTGCTGTGGGTATGTAAAATGATGAAGCCCCTATGGGAAACAGTTTGGCCAAATGTATATTGACTATATAATCAGTTGCATTCCTAGGCTATTTCCAGAGAAATGAAAACTTACTTCACATAGAAGTTTGTACTCAAATGCAGACATCGTTATTTGTAATATTAAAAAATTAGAAACTGAAGATAATTCAATAGTAAATGATTAAACAAGCTGTGGCACATCCATACCACGGAATAATACTTAGCAACTGAAAAGGAACAGTAGTGTTAATACACAATTTAGATGAATCTCAGTGGAATTATGCTGAGTGAAAAGAAGTTGCATGCTGTATGATATAATTTATATAACATTCTTGATATGATAGAATTATAGAAGTGAAGAATAGATGAATAGTTGTCAGGGATTAGGAAGAAGAAAGGATCAAAAAGAGGCAAAATGGGTATCCTGGTGGTGATATACTGTTAAGTATCTTTACTATTGTGGTGGATACAATGACGTCCAAATGTGATAAAATGGCATAGGACACACATAAGTACCTGTAAAACCAGTGAAATCTGAATATAAGATCTGTGCACTGTACCAGTGTCAGTTTCTTGGTTTTGACAGGAAATGATGTAAGATGTTACCATGGAGTAAAAATGGATTAAGAGTATATGGAGTCTATTTGTTTTGCAATTTCCTGTGACCCTATGATCATTTCCAAATAAACAATAAGAAAGAATTAGATAAATGTATTTTTACTGAAAACCTTATTTCCAATCATTGTACTAATGAGAATAAAAGGCTATATCCTTCATATTAAAACAACTCAAACCAATAGCTAGCTAGCATCATGCTTGATGGGCACATATTATAGTTTTATTAAAATTATGCCTGCATAATTTGGTCAGTTTTATTCCACAGTTCTTCCCCTTTCCCATCCCTCCTGCTCAATTCCCTTTCCCAGCTTCATTGTTCTCCCTTCTATTTTCATGAGATCCCCTCCCCCCCGCACCAGCCATTTCAAATTCCTTATTTCTCTAGCATTTATAGATGAGAGAAAACATTCAACCTTTGACTTTGAGTCTGGCTTATTTCATGTAGCATGATGTTCTCTAGTTTCATCCATTTACTAGCAAATGCCATAATTTCATTCTTCTTTAAGACTGAGTAAAACCCCATTGTGTATATATGCTATGTGAAATTGACCAAATTGTTACATGTATGTACAAATATATCAGTGAATTCCACTTTTGTGTATAACTCTAATGCACTGATTTTAAAAAAAAATAATAATTGAAGACCAGTATAGTAGAGGAAGGGAATCAGAGAGGAGGGGAGGAAAGGGGGTAGTACTGGGGATTGAAATGGAACAAATTATGTTATATCCATTTATGGATATGTCAAAATAAACCCCATAATTATGTAAAACTATAATGAAATAATAAAAACAAAAATTTTTAAAGTATGCATGCTATTTTCACTTCTATTTTTATATTCTCAAAGACCTTGCTAATACAATTAGGCAAGAAAATAAGAGAATTCAAAAGGAATATAAAAGACAAGTATTCATAGATGATATAATCATCTACTTAGATAATCTGAGGAAATTTATAAAGGTTTGTTAAAACTAATGATAATGTGATATTACACAATGAATTCAGAAATCAATAAGTAGCTTTCCTGTTTACCAGTTATAGCTGGTTAGAAATTATATTGGTGAAAACTGTCTCATTCAAAATAACAATAAAAATATTTAATGTCTGGAAATAAGCATAGCAAGGAGAGAATAGGACCTAAATGAAGAAAATTATTAAATTACAGTAAAGAATAATTTGAAAAAATTGGGAGACAGCTATGGTTCTTTAATGTAATTTAGTTTCAATAGGAGTTGAGGGTATTTTTTTAAAGAATAGAGCATAACATTTCCTTGTATCTTGAATGAATGTTCCAATTTTTTAAGAGTTTTTTAGATTTCTTTAAGTAGCTCTCAATTATTTAGAATTTATGTTAACAGTTAAAATTAACAATTTTTATTAAAATGCTCTTAGTGTTTATTCTTAATAACTATACAACTATAATTTGTGGTTATCTTTTCAGAAAGAAGTCTTATTAGCTTTATAAGCCAAGATTGTATTTATATCTAGAGTGATTTTATATAGTTAATTGGATTATTTCTTAGTAAATTCACCTCAGAATTTAAAACTCTTTATATTGAAATATAGATCATACCACACAAATACTGTTAAGTAGAGTCTGATTTATTGTGTATTTGAGCAAGTCCCACTGTCTCATTTCACTTACTTGTAAGCTATTAAATGCTGTCTTTTTGTATATAAGGATGTTTGTAAAGCTTTGTATAAGTTGAATTATTTTAAGTGATTATTAACAGTTAACAGTTGTATCATCAACAGTGTATATTGGATTCGATGCAGTAGACATTTAAGCATCACTTGTTTTATAGATGTAAAAAGAGGTCATGGTGGTTTTGCCATAGTCATAGCAAAATAAGAACATGGACTTTGAAGCCAGCATGATGGTTCATCTGATTTGGATGGAAAGGCTTCATTGATCCTCTGGAAATTGGCCTAAAGAAATCATTAGGTTTGTTCCTAAGAAATGTAAGTGGGCCAGTTAGAGCAAGGGGTTCCTCAAAATACCCTCAAATATAAGGATTTGTCATTTCCCCTGGCAAGATGAGCAGAAAGAAAGAAAAGCGGATACATTCTGAACACCCAGTATGGCTAAACATACTGAATTGACCACAGCCTTTGGCAAAACAAGTATCTGATTCTTACAGATAAGAAAACTGATTCACATCAAATCACTTGCCCAAAGTCACACCTATGAAAGGACAAAAAGGCCAGGTTTGGAAACTTGTTTGTCAGCTTCCAAAGCCCATAATCATTTCACTACACTGATTTCCCAGATTTGTCATAAGAGTCATCTAAGGTACCTGTTTGAAAAATAAGCTACTAAGCCTTGGGGCTTCTGGAAATTCTGATTCAGTTTCCATCTGGGGAAAGGCCACAGTGCTGGGGACCTTGAATGCAGGCTAAGGAAGACCTCTCCACTGAACTCTGTCCCCCATCCCTGTGCAATTTAATAGGAATCTGAAGTAATTCTGATCATCAGGCAGGTTTGGGAAATACTACCATTTTGTACTAAAGAGGTAGTGTCTGAAGGTATTGGAGAGGCAAGAGTTTTTTTTAAAGTTGATGCTTTACTAAAATAAAGTTGGATGGTGGAAATTGAATTACAAAATTGTTAGATTCCTTAATCTGCACAGAAAAAGAGTATTTTATATTTAGCATTTTTCTTTTAGGTGACAACATTAAGTGACATTATCTTTGTTTACACTAGGGAATGAACACACCACTGATGGTTATATAAAAAACTATTTTGAATGCAAACAAAAGGGAAGCAGAAATATAAAAATTCCTTAAATATAAAATCAGTGATTTCTTTAGGTGTAAAACCCCACAAAATCTTAAATAATCTAAAATTTTAATTATTTTCAAGCTGGAAGAATTCTCAGCCACATATTTTATGGATGAAGAAACCACACCTCAGAGCCTTGCCCACACTTGGTGGCCAACTTTTGAAATCCATGTAGGTCAAGGTTTCATACAACTCTTATGGACTGTAGATAAGTACCATCAAAAAGTGACTTTTCCAAGGTCATACTGGTTTCTAGAAGTAAATCTAGTATTTACCTTATATTCCTTATTTTAATTGATCTAATTTTGTTTTCTTCATTACCCTACTGAGAATGGATATATTTAATGGAATCATTTTTTACTATCTATTATTAATATCATTATTAATATTTCTGATTAATGATAGAAAAATGAACTATAACCTTCTTAGACTAGTGTATTTAAATAATGGACACTTTAAAATATGCTTGTTAAAGAACTCCAGTTTTCTCTACTTTTTTTTTTTTTACAAAATTTTACTGTATGAATACAGATAAATGAGCATAGTTAGATGTTTGTACATGAATTGAAGCAGTAATACATTTCTAAGTACAGAAAATAGTAGCTTTTGTATTCAGACTTGGGTTCAATTATATTCAAACCTAAAAGCTCTGTGATCTTGGACAAATTAGTAACCTTTTTATTTACATAACAGTATACCTAATTGTTTATTAATGATTAATTGGAATTAAATGAAAGAATATGCATAATACAGCTAGCTCTGTAGTTTGGACAAAATAGGAAGTGAATAAATGATAGCTGTTATTATTTACTTCTTGATACAGTAGTTATTTAGAAGAATATTAATTTCTGACTGAGTGCTTTAGTTTGTTTCTTTAACCAATTTTTTTTATAACAATCAGAAAATGTCATGCTTTTAAGAATTTTAGATTTACTTGAAGACCTAGAACATGGTCAGTTTTTATAACTTTTCGTAAATGCTTGAAAAGAGCCCATAGTCTTTTTATATAATGAAATTAATCATCTGCCTATCCTAGACAGGGCACAGTGGCACATGCCTATAATCCTAGTGGCTCAATAGGCTGAGGCAGAAGGATCACCAGCTTCAACAATTTAATGAGACCCTGTCTCAAAAAATTAAAAGGGCTGGAGATGTATCTTAATGGCGAAGCACCATTAAGCTCAGTCCCCAGTACAAGAAAAAAAAATTGTTCTACCTATCCTAATACAAATTATTTCAAATGCTTTGTCCTTATTTTGTTTACTTTGCTAGTTGGTATTAGTGTGCTAAAATTTTCCCATCCACTATGTTTCCATTGATTTCATGTTATAGTCCCAAAGCATCTGCTTTTGTGTTTTGTGGTTTGTCAAGTCTGGTTAAATGTTCTGTGCTATTATGCACTTGCTCTTTTTGATGACTTTGTGTTTAAAAAAAAAATAACACATGCTAATGGTACAAAATCTGAAAAAATAGAGAAATATACACAGAAGGAAATAAGCGTCTGTATTCTTACTATGAAAAGTCATCATTAAAAGATTTTTATGTGATTAGGAGTTTTAGATTTTGTGGTGGAATGTGTTCTTCACTTTGCACAGAATATTAGACTTTTTGTGTATGCAACAAATATTTATTGTGTACCTATTGCATGGCAGAAATTTTGCTAGGGGCTGGGAATACAGTACTTTAAAATATTGATATACTCATCTTGGCTTAATTTCCTCATTTTAAAATTGGTGATTAAAAGTTTTTAGAAGCATCAAAGATAATTAATAGTGTTTAGCATTTACCTGGTGGGTAAGAGCTCAGTAAATTATACCAATTACGATTACTATGTATATTCAATACTGATTATATCTTTAGTCCAAATAAAATGACCATTTTAATCAGCATAAGGTTTTTGCCTTACATTTTGTTTTCGGTGTTAATGTTACAAACACTTGCTTTCTTTTTCTTTACGTGTCTCTATACTTACCTGTTTTGGAGGGATTACTTTAATTAAAAATAATATCCAAGATTTTTTTTGTGTGTGTGGTGCTGGGGATTGAACCCAGGGCCTTGTGCATGCAAGGAAAATCCAAGATTTTTTTGTGAAACATTTTTCAATGCAGAGTAATAAGTAGTGTAATGAATTACCCTGTATCCATAACCCAACTCCTACCCTGTCATTTCGTTTCTACTTAGCCTTTCCAACCCACCCCACAACCTTTTCCTCTCCTGTTCCAGAGGATTATTTTGAAGTTAATCCTAGAAACACCAATTCAGATGTAAATATTTGCATTTATACTTCTTAAAAATAATGACTTAAAAATATATACCTACCTTACTCTTATCACTCATAAAAATATCAATAATTCTGTAGTAGCATCAAATACCTAGTAAGTCACTCTTTTCCACATTTTAATGGCACATTAAAGTTGTACATAATGGCTGAATTTATTATTATATATTCTTATATGAATACAATTTAACAATATAATTTGACCAATAACATTCCCCAGCATCCTCTCACCACCTAGTCCCTCTCTCTACTGATCTCATAATTTTCACGATTTCATGATTTTCATAAGACCTTCCCCCCACCTTTCTTTTCCTTTTTCACTTCTAACTTCCACGTAGAGAAAACACATGACCTTTCAACTTCTAAGTTTGAACTGTTTTGCTTACCATAATGTCAAGTTCCATCCAGTTTCCTCCAAATGACATAATTTTACTTTTCTTTAAGGCTGAATAAAATGTCATTAAGTGACTCTTTACATTTCTTATATTATTACTTTTGGAATGAGTTCTGTCATTTTGTTTCTTGTGTTTTTTTTTTCTTCTGCCATATGGATTATTTTGTTTGAGGAGGTTGTGAAATATAGAAAAATAAATTATATAGCTAGAAAGATCTGGGTGTGAATTCTGCTTTTGCCAATCAGTAACTTTGCTGATCCTTGCTTTCCTCAACTGCAAAGTAGGGGTAATTATACTCACCTCATGTTCTTAGGGTTGAACTCGATGTCTGCATAAAGGACTGTTAATGGTATTTGCCATTTATTATCTTCTTTAGTGATTTGGACTGTAACGATGTCTATTTTTTATTATTGTGTGTTTTTTCAAAATATTCTAAAATTTATTAGATAATTACTAAAAATAGTTGTTAAATATCCTTGTAGGAAAGATGGAGTATTTAGAGTCTTTGCTTCTCCTATTACCTCTTTTAAGTCCACATTAATTTAGCCTGAGGTGCTTTTCTCTTTTATATTGTTTATATACTTATCAATTTTTATTCATTATTTACCCTTTCTTTTAGTAGAACTAATTATTAATTCAGTTATTTTTAAGTTGGTGTCAGTATACTTCAATAGTTCTTTCCCGCCTCAAATATTCTTGAACTATTTTTTGATTCTCTTTTGATGGTCTAAGATGTACCTTCGAACAATTTGTTTTAAAAAGATACTATCAGGATGATGAAATTTTATAAGACTTTGCAAATCTAAGAATAATTTCCTGTGACCTTTGTACATGAAAAACTAGGGTGAGGTATAAAATTCTTAGGTCTTAACTTTTCCCTTTCAACTCCCTATAGGTCATTACTTCATTGTCTTCTGGCAGTTTATTGTTGCAGAGGAGAAAGCTGAGGTCAACCTGATTCTAGTTCCTTTGAAATAACCTATTTTTTTCTGCTTGTATGCTTGTAGGATTATATCTTTATCCTTGAAATTTAAAAACATTTGCCAGGACATGTCTTGGTGTTGATGATCTCTGTTGAACCTTCTCAGTCTCCAGTCTCAGGTATTTTTTTCAGAACTGGAAAATTTTCTTGTACTTTTGATTAATTAAATTGCTCTGTTTTGTATTTTTTAGGAACATCTGTTGTTCATAGATTATTTTTCTGTCTTGTCTTCCATAGTTTTAAAATCTTTTTTTTTTTTACTTTTTTCTTTTGTTTTTTTCATTTACTCAAATTTGTCCTCTGTGATGGATTCTGTTTTTCTGCAGTGTCAGTTCTAATACTTGCTATTCATGATACAAACTTAATTTTGGCTACTGTGTTTTCATTTCTTTATTCTTATCTCAACATGTCTTGTGTCATAAGCAGAATTCCCCTTAGGGGTACACTTTAAAAAACATGAAGTGGATTCAGGCCTGCCTAAAGCTTATTTTCTGAGGCCACAACCACAGGACCAGAGAAAATAAATAAAAGCTTCTGAAAGGGTCCTCATAAACTTAGAAATGTAGATATAACCAGAGGTCATTTCTACCCTAGTCTAGGAAATAGAAAAATCTTGGGTACTAACAGGTCTTTGGTAGCTAGAGGAATAATAAAGCAGGTATAAGGGCACCATAACTAGAAATAAAACTGATTTTTCTAATTACATTTATTGTTTTTTTTTTCTGTATAAAAATACATAATAAGTGTATATAATTTTGAAAAGACAGTACAAAGAAGAAAATCCTATGGCCCAGGTAACTACTGATAAGATTTTATGTTTTGCCAATGACATGCACCCACGCTGGGAGGGAGGATGCAAACTGGGGTCATACTGATAGTTTCGTATCCTTTTTAATTTAATATATTGCAAACATATTTTTGCATCATTAATTTTTCTTTGAGGCCCTAATTTTAACCATTTAATAGTATTCCTACATATTAATAGATGTATTATGATTTATTTAACCAGTCCCCTGTTGGTCATTTAGATTGTTTTCTATTTTTCAGTATAATGAGTATGATGAATATCACTGTACATAAGTCTTTATGCACATCTCTGATATTTCCTTAGGATAAATGAGGAGCTGATTCTTAATCCTGTCACGTTGGTAAGGATTATATACATTCCTTATTAAGAATATAAAATGCTTGTTTCTTATTGTTTCAATGTGATTGCATAGAAGATTCTTTGGATTCTGAACAATGTGATGTTATCTTAACCAAAGTTGGAGGGAGGTTTTTAATGCCTCATATTCGGCACCTTCATGATGAAACACCTGTTACATAAGCTTTGGGCAGGAAACCTCTGCTGATATCAGGAAGTTTGGGAAGGCAGATAATACTTGTGGAAACTTGAGGGTGGTTTAAAAAAAAAAAAGTGTGGTCCTTGCTTGTTCCTACAACCTGGGTCTCCATATAAGTACACTATGGCTCTGGACCCTTTCTTTTCTTCTTCCCTTCCTATTATTTCAGACTGTTTTTTCTTTGTCAGGTATCCTTTTCTGCCAGTGTTCATATGTACATTTCATTTATAGGTAAGAGAATGTCAGTAGTTGATATGTCTTAAAAAAGGTCAAGGTTGTATTTTATCAATCTGATCATTTATTCAGTCCTAGTATACTTGTACATGATGATCTGCTGGACTTGAAGAATTTTTTAACTTATATTCTTCAGAGATGTCACAATAGCCTGGGAATGTGCATGGTAACGTGCCATTACAGCAAAACAATCTGCTTAATAGGGTTTCTTAAAATGAATTTTTTTAAATTAAGGAAATATTCTTTTTAACATGTCAGCATTTCCCTGAAAAACACCTAGGAAATGCTCTAGAAGTCCTGAAACCTTGGTTCAGAATTACTGATTAAACTATTCTTTTCTAAACCTGGAAGATGATCTTAAGTGATAATTTTATACAATATTGAAGGTTGTTTTGAAAGTAATTCCTGCTGAAACTCAAGCAGTTTCCTTTATCTGATTTGTTCTGATGAGACCCATATTGTAGGTTATTCCAATTTGTGACTTTTTACACATTTCAGACTAACAAAATAAAGCATGATTAGCATTTCCTAACCTTTTTCAGTATTTCATATAATATTTGCATACATACAATCTGCCAGGCTCCAGTTTTTTTGGCTAGGAGACGACGTGGTGGGATGAGAGAGGATAAATACATTTGCCTCACTTTTAAACTGTTTTTTGGTCCATACTCATTCTTTAGTCACATTGTATAGAAATATAGCACACATATTAAAGATTGTTTCCACCCTAATTGGCAGGAAATTGACTGTAGTAAGTGGTAAAACAGGCATCTTTCCTATACTTCTTCATTGCTTTACATCTTTAGAAGTTATCTGAGAAATGTAAACATTACACAGCCATTTGAGGCAAATAGGGAAGAGAAGTAGCATTTACTGAGCGTCTCTGTCTGGTGGATCCTTTACAATATCCCTGTGAGATAAACATTATATGCATCTTATGAATGAAAAAATAGGCTCGAAATGTTAAGTAACTTATCCAAGTTCAAGTACTACACCAGTAAGTGACAGAGCTAAGGTTTACATCCAGTAAACACATCTTTAGAACACATGTTTTTATCTATTTGTTGCTTCTTTAGAGAAATACATTTTCCTGTTTAATAAGTACTGTTCCTTGAGCTTTGGGAACTATAGAATATACAGTATTGAGTCAGACTCTGCTAACCCATAGAACCTAATTGCTAATGAAAACTGGGTCATTTTTTCAAAAAGAAAATGTAAACTTTTCAACTGTAGAAGTAAATTTATGCACATTTCTAATAGATAACATTTGAATTCTTGTTTCAAAGATAGAAAAGTTTCATTGTAATGGAGATGCTTTTGGTAGAAAAAGCTTTGTAAAGTTTTTCAAATATGTATTATAATATCAACTTTCATATTTTCCTACTTTAAAAATTAAGTCATTCAAATTATATTTATTTATTTGGGGACTGGGGATTGAACTCGGGGGCACTGGTCCACTGAGCCACATCCCCAGCCCTATTTTGTATTTTATTTAGAGACAGGGTCTCACTGAGTTGCTTAGTGCCTCACTTTTGCTGAGGCTGGCTTTGAACTTGCGATCCTCCTGCCTCAGCCTCCTGAGCCGCTGGGATTATAGGCATGTGCCCCTGGGCGCGGCCAAAACTTAATTCTCCTAAATTTTTTGGTACCGGGGCTTAAACCCAGGGGTGTTTTACCACTGAGTTATATCCCTAGCCCTTTTTAGTTTTTATTTTGAGACAGGGTCTTACTAAGTTATTTGGGATCCTCCTGCTTCAGCCTCCTGAGTTGCTGGGATTACAGGCATGTGACACTGTACCTGGCAAATTGTTCAAAATTTTGAATCTTTGCTAAACTTAGAAAGGAAATCCATACTTTTGCAAACGGTAGAGAATAGAATACCTTTTAGATCATGTCTCACTTAATTTTTTTTATTAGATTGCTTTGTTTATACTGTTAGTTAGCTGGGTAGTTAAGAAAGTATATTGGAAATTTGTGGATGACATGAAGCTAAAAATAGTGACAAGGCTGATTGACAAATTTAGAATATAATCTCTAGAAACTGTAGCAATGGGTCAGAGGTGGAAAAGATGAATCAAGAATAAAATTAAAGTTGTATTCATGGAAGTAATAACAGGTAGGGATAGAAGATGCGGGGCTTAGTTGAGTATAAGTAAAGAAAATAAGTATTTAATCTACAGAAAACTCACTGAGAGTCAAAAGTGTGTTGTTCAGATACCAAAAGATGTGAATTGCATTTATATAAGTGTATTATCTAGGACAAGGGAGGTGTTATGCCCTTTACTCTGCATTGGTCTTACTAAGGTTGGAATGTTAATTCCATATACCATTCTTTAAGATGAATTGGCATTTACTCAGAAAAGAGGAGGGTGACAAGTCTTATCTAAAAGAACTAATAACAAAGACAGACTTGAGGAAACTTGAGTTATCTAGGAAAACTGAGATTCAGAGTAATTTATGGTCATAGTTGTAGATTTACTTCCTGTGAATTTGCAGATAGCCTACAGACAAGTTCTTCATTTGTTAACCATTTGTTAGTAATCCTTTTAAAGTGTATTTGTGGCTGAGGAAAGTTACTAGCAGTGCTTTTTCTGAGATAATGTAAAAGACTGCCTGATGAGCCTGCATTCTTATCCTGGTGGTATTCAAACATAGGCGATAACAAGGTAAAAAGAATTAAAGCACATGATGTGTAGTTAAAACAGAAGACATTTGAGATCCTTTACCAGTCCTAAGTATTTTAATTTCAAAATCAAAAGGACTTGATGGAGTATTATTTTATCTTCCTGAAACTACCTTAATAGTAATTTGCATTGGTACAGCTCTTTATCAAATGCTTTCTTATGAGTTATTTCAGTTTTGACTCAATAAATAAATCTTTGGGTAGATAGGGAAAACATCTCCATTTTGAACAGATACAGTAATAGGCTAAGAGAAAAGTCTCAAATCTCAAAGTTTGTAAGTGGCAGATCTCTGGTTCTACCTCTGATCTACCAATTCGAAATTCAGTGCTGTTTCTACTGTATTGGTTTGCTTTAAAATGAAGTTATAAATTGTGATACTTGTTATGAATACATTGAAAATTACAAGGAGCAGATGGTTGTCAAATTTTATTTCCAAAATAAAATTTTGGAAATTAGGAAAATGTAAGTGCAGTTCAAGTTAGACCAAGTATTACAAAAAAAAAAAAACCCAAATAATGAACAGACATTGAGCAGATTTGTGTTATAGAGGATAATGATTTACAATTAATGAGAAAATGTAGTTTGAGCTACTAGATGAGTGATGGTGCCACTCATTTAGATAGCAAATATAGGAGAGGGGGCAAGTTGGTGGGCCATAGGTAAGGTGATTGAATTTTGGACATAATAAAAATAACATTGATTACTAAATGCCAGGTATTATGCTTAGGGTTATATATATTTTATCTCATTTAATCTTCCACAACAACTCTCTGAAGATGAAACTTTAAAAATCTTCATTAGAGCTTAGATTAAGCTGTCCAAGGCTTCGTGATTAGTAGTAACAACAGGATTGTAAATGTATGTGTTTGACTCCAGAAACAGAGTTCTTAAGAGCTAGTTTAAGGTTTCTTTGGGGTGTTAGGATAAAGACAATCAGTAGCCAGTCAAGTAAAAAGTAGTAGCTTTTAGGAGAAAATAGTATCCTTGAGACAGTTGGATGTGTTTACCATAGAAATGGGCAATATTGTAGCCTCTGAAAATGTCTTAGGAAACTAAAGATGTTCTACCTGCCTCCCCAATTTTCCTGCACATTAGCACCATTTTTGTGCTAAATTTATAGTATTATATAGATATTAACTAACCCAGGAACATCCTCTGTGAGTGGGTAAAACTGAAGGGTACCCTTTGTATAAGTCAGTAGACATTCTAGGATGAAGGCCATATTTTATTTACCCTTTCTCTCCAGATCAGTACTTAGAACAGAGCATGAATGAGATGGAATGTATGAGATGGAAATAGGGATGGGAAGATTAGAGAGGAGGACAAATTCAGAGAAGCTGCCCCATGTGGTGAATGGAATAATAATAGGTGAGCTGCATTTATTTCCCAGTTTACAATTCTCATAAGACAGTTAGCTTAGATCTTTCTGTACTTGTTGAATTAATGAGTAGTCAAAGGACTACTCCTTTTTTCCAGGGAGGGAATGAGAGAAATCCCTGTGTTCCTGACTTCTGTTTGTTTGTTTTTTTTAAAATTACACAAGTAATACATATTCATTGTAGACATTGTAAACATATTAGAACATTCAAATAAGAAAACAAATAAACAATTTAAATTGTCTAAAATTCTACCACCCAGATAGCCACTGTTGACATTTTTGGTGTATATCCTTCCAGAGTTTTCCCCATACAAATATATGCATATTTGAATGTATATATTTGCTTAAAATGGGATCATTACAATTCATATTGTTTTGTAAACTCCTTTTTCACTTATTACATGTGACTGTCTTTCCATGTCAATAAATTACATCTTTATCATTATTTTTAATGACTGTATAGTATTCCATTATATGGATGTACCATAATATATATTTAACTAGTTCTCTATTGTTAGGAATTTAGGTTTCCAATTTGGAGTTCTTTTTGGAAAAAATTATGGTGAGCATTCTTGTATATATACATCTTTGTGCACTTGTCCATTTAAAAAAAAAAACAGAAGTAGAATCAATGAGACATTTCAGAATTTTGTTTTTTTTAATAGACATAGATTGCCCTTCTGAAAGGTTGTGCTGATTCACAGTTTTTCCAGTAGTTAATCCAGAATGTTCTTTTTTTCCATGCCCACTTTAGCATTGAGTGTTGCTGTTATTTGTAAACCATTATGTATTTGAAAGGCAAAAGGTATCTTTGGGTTAAATGCATTTTTGTGATTGGTACTAAGGCCTAATGAACTTTTTCCCCTGTTCATTTCTGTTGAGGTTCATGTTTTTTCTTACAGGTATGTTAAACAAAGCTCTTTATGTATCAAGGATATCAACCCTTTGTCATATGTTACTTTATTTTTTGTAATCAGTTTGTCTTTTATCTTTTTTTGGGTCTGGCAGAAGAAGTTTTAAAGTATTATGTATTCAGATGTCATTTTTTCCTTATTATTTCTAACCTCCTTACTCCATGATTATTATTCACCTATATTCTGAGACTTACATAATTTTATTTTTTGACATTTCAATGTTTAATCCATCTGAAATTTATTTTGATGTAGAAATTAAGCTTAGTTATCTCTGAAATAATCAATGTTTCCCTGATTAATTTTTAATAAAGTTGGAGTTTAGAATGTGTTTTGCCATACATAATGTTGTAAATGCTCTTTGGTGAGGCTTAACTAAGACCATTTGCAATGCATTTAACTATTGAAATAAACTCAAGGGCTCACCTGGAAAGGTAGTCATCATTTGTTATATTATTTCATGGGAAAATATTTTTTATAATTTCAAATAATTAGTTTACAGAAGAACTTTTGAAGCACAACCTGTTGGCAAATTTGCAACTGCATTCTTAGATGGTGGTTCTATTTCATTAGAGCACTATAGAGAAAATATTTCTGAATTAGTGTTTTTTTTTTTTTTGTCTTCATTTAACTTTGATGTGAAATCTGTTTTGGTAACTTTCTACTTGATGTGCTTTTCACAGAATGGACAGCAAATTATGGATGAACCTATGGGAGAGGAGGAGATTAATCCACAAACCGTAAGTAGAATATTGTATCACAAGGGATAGAGACAAATCAGATGCCACAAAATTATTCTTATTTTTAAACTGAGCAAAGCAATCATTTTACAGTATTAGAAACTTGTCACTATCTCACATTGAATTTACCTGTGCATGTGTCAGAGGGCACTGTGGATTTAACCAAGGGGCATTTTACCACTGAGCTACACACCACCTTTTTTAAAAATTCACTTTCCCATGTTTAAAACCATCTCTTTATTTTGATGTGTGTGTGTGTGTGTGTGTGTGTGTGTGTGTGTGTGTGTTGCCAGATATTGAACCCAGGGTCTGCTGCATGCTAGGCAAGCAGGCGCTCTGCCACTGAGCTATACCCCATCCCTACACCAGCCTTTTAAAAAATTTTCTAAATTTGAAAGAGGGTTCTGCTAAAATGCACAGACTGGACTTAAACTTGATCCTCTTGCTTTTGCCTCCTGCATTGCTAGGATTACAGGCGTGTACTCAGCCCAAAACATATTTTTAAATATGTCAGTGACTTTTATAAAAAGTCATGACTGACTTTTAAGAGAATAATAAAACACATTGCTTTATATTGTTAAGTTTTTTATTAATGCATTATAGCTTATTTTAAATATCAAACTGACCATAAATTTATTAATAAATATATAGAAAGATCATAATTTACAGAATTATTTAACATAGAAAGTAGATATCAGCCATTTCCTCACCTGTTTATTTTTTGTCATTTTATTACTGAATCACCAGCACTTAGAGCCAATATCTGGTACACAATGGACACTTGTTAAATATTACATAAATGAATTAAAAAATTGTTCCCAACCTCCCCCACAAAATAACCATATCTGCAGCTTAGTTGTTAATCTTGCTATTATACACATAAGACAAATATTATTTATGTTTACAAAATAATTTGAGCTTCATTTTCTCTGAAAATACGTGTGTTGCACAACTTGGTCTTTTCATTCAATATCTTCTTATGACAGTATATATAGATCTCTTTTTAAATGGTTACCTAGTTTTCTAATTTTATCCTATTTGTTTTTGTCAACTTGTGTTTGATTAGATGTACTCTTAGTAAAAGATGAGGTGAAACTAAGGATATGGACATATAAATTTCAAAAGACTTTACCAAATTGCTCTTTTAAAAGATTGTAAAAATTTCAGTGTATAAGTACTAGTTCAACCATTCCCTATTCAATACTAGATATTATCAGAAAATATTTATTTCATCAGTCTAAATAAATAATAGTTTCTCATTTTAATTTGTATCTCAGTTGATTATTTGATTAAATATCCACACATTATTGATTGACCCATGTATTCTATCATTTACCCATTTTTCTTTTTGGTTATTTGTTGTTTTTTTATTTGTCTGTATAATCTCTGAATATATTCTGAATATTAACTCCATATCTGTTGAATACCTTTGAATTATTTTATCCCTTTTTTTTGAACATTGATTTTGTCTTTCATTGTATGTATACAGAAGTTTTCATTTTTAAATGGTCACATCTGGCTTTTGGTTTCATGTTTTAGTTAGAATATCCTTCTTTGCACCACAGTTATAAAAATATACTCTTACATTTTCATCTACTACTATCTTTGGGTTTTATTGTTTGCGGATTTTGTTTGTTTGTTTGATTTGGCTTGGGTTTTGCATTTAGATCTGTGATCCACTTGGAATTTTAGTATCTCATATGAGGCAGAAATCTAATTTTTCTTTCTAAATAGTCCACTTTCTTAATCCTTATTTATTGAATAAATAAAATTCATTCTTTTCTCACTCTTTTGAGATACCTCTCATCATATTTAAAATTGTGTTATACCCCAAATATAACTATTCTAGGGCCGCCATAACAAATTACCACAAACCGGGTGGCTTTAAGTGACAGAAATTTATTATCTCATAGTTTTAGAAGTCTGAAATCAAGTTTTTTTTATATGTGGCAAGGCAAGCCTTCCCACTGTTTTACTTTTCAAAATTGTAGTCTTATGCATTTAATTTTCCAGATTAAACTTTACAATCAATTTGTCAGTTACTCCCTGAAAAATATATTTGGATTTTTGTTAGAATTGCATTAAATTTATAGATTAACATGGAAAAAAATAATAAAGTTGAGTCTTCACATCCAGAAACAACACTTATCCTGATATTCTTTTATCAAAATTTCATAGCTTGTGACATAGTTCTTATGCATTTCCTATTAAGGTAATTTGTAGTAGATTTTATGTTGTAAACAGGATTTTGTGCTATGTCTTTCATCTGGATATTGCCAGTATGTATGTACATATATATACAGTTATGTGTTTCTATAGGCTTTTTAACATTTGGGAAAGTTTACTTTTCAGAAATCAGATTGTCATGGACCTTATGTCATCTAGGGAAGAGTGAGACCAATTTACTCTTCTGCTTTAAAAACTCCTGAGTAGTTTTGTGCTTTCTTTAAATAAAGTTTAAACTCTTCAGTATGAATGACCATGCAGTGCATTATAAGTTCTTTACATACTTCTTTCCACATCCTCTCTGGCCATCCACCTAACGCATTAGCTTCTCTTTTGCGTCTGGGCTTTCATAGGTGATGTTCTTTCTTTCATATTTTTTTCTTACCAACCCCCTCCATTTAATTCCTAGTCATCCTTAAAGTCCAAGTTTATATATAATTTCAATGGATACATCTTCCCAAGACAATTACCACTTCCAATTCTGACATTTTTCTTTGTGCCACTATACCAGCTTGTGTATACCCTAATGGCAATACCACACCAGATCCCATTTACTTGTCTGTATTCCCTACCAAACTGTGAGCTGCAGTGACCTAGTCTGACTTATTCCTTGTTTGTAGTACCCCATTGCTATTAAGTATTTTATAATTAAATGAAAGTATGGGTTTATTTTAGCTACCATAGGGACCCATACATGAGGCCTTGTGCCTGGGGCTACCTTCAAATTTGGTCTAGATTTCTACCCACTCCCAAACCATTTGAGGCGTTTTATTTCAATGGTCTATAGTATGTATTTACGTGTAAGCAGGTGTAAAAACAGTCAGTGTTAATATTGATTTTCCTGATTTCAACTGCCTTGTTTCTTTTTTTAAATATTCCTTTGGAAGGGAAACCTCCAAACCTTCTATTCTCTCTAGGCTAAAATTAAAGCATTATTATATGGCTTTATTATATGGCTTGTATTTTTTTATGGCATTAGTAGCTCTTAAACCTGTGGAAGAAAAAAAATGCATTCTAGAGATAGGTAGAAAGGTACAGGACAAACATATTACTAGTAACTTGGATAAAGTTGTTCGGCAGATCATTCCAGATTTTAAAAATTAGGGTTTGGTATCAGATAAAGCCCTAGTATTTAATATTACTTTAATGGTATTAAATATAAAATATTGTCAAAATGTATATTAATCTTATACTTTTAAACTGTTCTTGCCTCTGATACACAATCAGAAGTTTTGTCAACTAATAATTTACATGATGAAAGTTGAAATGTTGTATTAGTTATCTATTTAGTGAATTACATTATTTCAAACTAGCTGATTATGGTAAGTATGGTAGCATATGCCTATAACCCCAGCAATTTGCAAATTCCATGCCAGCCTGGGCAATTACCCCATCTCAAAGAATAAAAAATAGTAGAGCTACAATCTCTGGGTTCAGTCCCCAATGCTGAAAAAAGAAATTACTCAAACTTAGGGCCCTATTTAAAACTATACATATTTATTATCTCAGTTTCTGTGGGCAAGAAATCTAGGCATAGCATAACTAGATCTTTTGGCTCAGAGACTCTCCTAGACTGCAGTCAAGATGCTGGCCAAGGATAGAGCCTCATCTAAAACTTGACTGGGGAAAGAGCTGTTTTCAAGCTCATATGGTCATTGGCCCAGATTCCTAGCCCACAGAAACTGAGAGATAATAAATATAATAGGGAACTTGTCAACTGGTGGGTGTTCTTGTAGATTGGTTGATCCCTTTTCCATGGGCTAGAATGCAAGGTAGTGATGATAAGCCAGTTTTGACCAAGACAAGACAGTCGAGAGAACAGAGTAAAAACATGAGAGAAGAGACGAGAGTCCCTTAATAATCTAATTATCTAGTGACACCTCTTCACCCTAAACTACCCACTTACCTATGAACCACTCTTTGAGAAAGACAAATAGCCACCTTGTTTGCATAATTGCATTTTGGAGTGTTTTTCTTACAGCACATTAGTCTTTATGTAACCAATTCTAGTCATTGATTAACCAAGTACTTAATATATATTCAGTGCCAGGTATTCTGCTACCTTGTTAGAGGCACAAAAGCATATAAGGAAACTTGTAATTTTAAAATGACAAAATAATGCTGTTTTGGTCCTCTTCTCTGGGAAGTTATCACCCAAAACAAAAAGGTGAAAAAGAAACATAAACCTAATCTTTGAAATCAGAAAATTTCTATAACTTGAACAAGATATAATATGAAAAGTAGATGGAGCTGGGCATGGTAGCACATACCTGTAATCTCTGCTACCATGGAAGGTGAGGCAGGAGGATTGCAAGTTTGAGACCATCCTGGGAAACTTAGTGAGACCTTTTCTCAAAATAAAAAAAAAAAAAAAAGGCTAGAGGTATAACTCGGTGGTAGAGTACCCCATAGTTTATTCCCCAATACCACAAAACAGCAACAACAAAAAAGTTATAAAGAAAACCAGAGAGGCTCTAGACTTGGGGATCTCAGGCACAGTAGGAGCTATGGTGAGGCACTGGGCTAGAAACAGGGAGGTCAAGTAAATCCTACTACTGAATGGTGATAGAGCCCCACTCTACCCACAGGTCCATGTCTTCCTGGCAGGAGAGTGGGGTGACCTTACCTGAAGAAATTTGTAAAGACTTCCTACTTGGCTGATAAACCTACAAGAAAGCTTTCCAGTTGACCAGGCCCAGAACATCCAAGCCATTTCTACTGCCTGACACACAAACATTCACCTTCCCTTTCTCCCCCTGCCTTTTTTTCTTTTTCTTTTTTTGAGGTGGAGGTCTCACTATGTTCCCAGGCTGGCCAGGTACTCCTGGGATTGAGCTAGCCTGCCTCAGCCTCTCAAGTAGCTAAGACTGTAAGTGTGCAGTGCTTTACTCTGAAAAAGCCAAATATCAGATGTTTGAGGAAGGCTTCCAACATGAAAGAGTAATTTTAGAGGAATAGACAATACAAGATAAAGAAAAATGAAAAGCTAATGTGTTTGAATTGATTCCTTAAAATAGAAGGTTTGCTATTTCTTTTTAAAAATCATAAAAATATACTTTTAGAAATTAAACGTTATAGGAATGTTTTACATTTTAGTAGAATATTTAGAAGCTACAGTAGAGGAAAACTCTCCCAAAATAAATAGTATGACAGAGAGATTAAGAAAAAAAGAAAGAGCAATCTCCTATTTAACAAAGAGGAATTCCAAAACAAGGTATATGGAAATAAATAAACAAAATAAAGGTAAAAAACACCAGGAATAAAGGGAAGGCCCTAAAAGTTTTACAGATTTTTAAAAATCATATATAAAGGATTGAGGGCTGGGGATGTGGCTCAAGCGGTAGCGCGCTCGCCTGGCATGCGTGCGGCCCAGGTTCGATCCTCAGCACCACATACAAACAAAGATGTTGTGTCCGCCAAATACTAAAAAATAAATATTAAAATTCTTTCTCTCTTTCTTTAAAAAAAAAGGATTGAATATAAGAATATTATTAGATTTTTCAATATTGAAGTTAGAAAACAATAATGCCTTTAAAATGCTTAGTGAAAATGATTGATTATTAACTAAGATATTTTCAGACATCACCTATTTTAGGAAGTTGCTAGAAAAAGGGCTCCACCACACTGGAGAGTTGTTAACTAAGAAAAAAAATGAGATGTGGTATTCAGGAAACAAAGGATCCAACACTACAAGCCTGATGAATAAAGGAGGCTTCAGAAGACTAGTTCATTCAGTAGGCTCAGAGAGTACTCAATTCAAATTGTAGCAGACAGACAGATGGCTCCAGCAATGCTGTCCTCCAGAGCTGGGGGTGGGGGTTGTACTAGTATAGAAGTGATGAATTCTCCAGTAGATTGGAATATTGAAAATTCGCTGGAGAGGCTGTTGCAGGGTGGGAAAATTCTGAGAGATAAAAAGAAAACAAGTTTTGGGGCTGGGGATGTGGCTCAAGCGGTAGCGCACTCGCCTGGCATGCGTGCAGCCCGGGTTCGATCCTCAGCAGCACATACAAAGATGTTGTGTCTGCCAAAAACTTTTTAAAAAAATTAAATAAATATTAAAAATATTCTCTTTTTTAAAAAAAGAAAACAAGTTTTAAAACAAAGCAACTATAAGAGAAGAGCAAAAGTTGTACACTGGAAAAATAAGAAATGTAACTAAAGTACCTCATCAATGAGCAATGTTTAAATAGACACACGAATTGCAAAGACTAATGGACTTAACCAAAATTGGCAATAGGAATGCTAAGTCATCTACATAATAGTATGTCTAAAAGTAATATCTGAAATTAATGAGAAAGTACTATTAAGTTGTTATTTATCACATAGAGGTAAATATCAGAGGGAACTACAAAAAAGAGTTGAAAGGGTACCAAGAGTGTGGGGTACTGTTGCTTTTCAGTTATAAGCCTAGTAGCAATCTTTGACCCTTTAACCTTCTTTTAGTTTTAGTTGGACACTATACCTTTATTTTATTTTTTTTAATGTGGTGCTAAGGATCGAACCCAGACCTTTGAACATGCTAAGTGAGTGCTCTACTGCTGAGCCACAACCTCAGCCCTGACCCTTTAACCTTTGATGACAATTTAACTAAAATTTTAGAAGTAGGTATAACCTGTGTAAGAAAATGAAAATTCACAGAAGACATGAAACTTAACTTGAGGTTTGAAGAATAGATAAAGAGTTTTTGAGAAGTAAGTCTTAATATTGGGGTGAAAGCATTCTCATGGGAAATGGTATAAACAGAAGCCAAAGTTAGGGGCAGGGTGATGAGATATGTTAGAGGTAATTAAATTGGTTTGCCTAAAAGGATAAACATAAAGGATAGCCCGCCTTCTCTGGAATATAAAATATCTTTACCTAGTCCTTCTTGATATATTGAGATAGTCAATGGAATGTCTCCTGAATAGATCTCCTAGGTTTCTATTTCTGGTAGAGTTATTTTGTTTTGATTGGATTTTTCCTTTATCCATACCTCATCTTTCCTGTTTCCCTTTGGTCTTTGCCCCAAAATCTGCTTCTCCCATCCATATCTTAGATCCCCTTGTCTTCCATCCTCTGGAACTTTAATGCTGTTTTCCTTCCTTCTGACTTTCTAAAGGTTCAATCCTTTCCGGTCTTCACCCATCTAAAGTGAGTATTTTATGTATCTCATAAAATAGAAGAAAATTTGTCCCACTAAATTGATCTATACCAGAAGATTAACCATCATCACCTTCTTCCTTCCCCAGTAATGTTTGCTTGTTAACCCATATTGATGCATAGTTAGTTTAATTTCTCACACAATTAACTTAATGCTAACCAGTACCCTTTGTTTTCTCTGATTTCTGTGAGACTAGGGAGGGAGACTGCCTCCATAGTAGAAGTTAGAATGCCCCTTATAGCACTTCAAAATGAGTTATACTCCATGTATATATAATATGTCAAAATACACTCTACTGTCATGTATACCTAAAAAGAACAACAACAAAAAACACAGCTACCTAAACTCCAAAATTGTCTATCCTTTCTCATCTGGCCACAGGAATCCTTGCTCTGTGTGATCCAGGCTGAAGAAATAGGGAGGGAGTCTTAACTGTTGAGGTACCCTTGGTTATCAAAGAAGAATTAAAACAATATCCTGCATAATGAGGAAATAGTTCTCTTAACAGTTGATGCAATACCAGCAAAGTTCCTTTTGAGAATTGAAAATTTAAGGAGACAAATAAGTACCTAGCACAAAGTAAGAGCTTAATAAGTGTTAATTTCCCTGTCCTCTTCCTTCCAGAGACTGTTCACCAGGGATAAAATATCCCCCCTTAGGAACCAAGATGATAGCCAGTAATTTTTTGGCTGACAATAGGCCTAGCCGTCAGGCAAAATTGTGAAATGAGTTGTTTTCCCTTAACTTGATCCTTTGACCCTCTCATTCTTCTTTCATTCATTTATATATAAATAAGATAAACGCTATTTGGTATTTGCCCAGTCTGGCCCCAAACTCTTGGGCTTAGGCAATCCTCCTGTCTCAGCCTCTTCCTCTTGAGTAGCTAGAACTAAAGACTCCCCTCTGTTTATTTCTTTTTTTCATAGCTCTTATGTCATAGTCATGGGCATAATTGTTAAGAATTAGAGAAAACTTTTAAAAGTAGTACAGAATGAGTATCCTTAATCTGAAATTACAAAATGCTTTAAAATCCAAAACTATTTGAGTACTCAAACAGTGCCACAAGTAGAAAATTCCACATCTGACTTCATGTGACAGACTGCAATAAAATTGTAGGTACACTAAAAATATTACATTTTGAGGTTTAGATTTGTGTCCCATCTCCAGGATTTCTCATTATGAATTTGTAAATGTTCTCAATTTTTTATATATTTTTAGTTATACATGGACACAATGTCTTTATTTTGTTTGTTTATTTTTATGTGGTGCTGAGGCTCAAACCCAGTGCCTCTGTCATTAAGGCACAACCCCAACCCTGTTTGTTTGGTTTTTTTTTTTGGTTTGTTTTTGTTTTTAATCCAAAACAGTTTTGGCCCAAGCATTTTGGATAAATGTTACTCAACCAGTAGTGGTAAAACTGGTTTAAAAAGAGAGTGCAGATGATCTTAAAAACCAGATTAATTAATAGCATCTCCTGCTCTTTTCAAATCCCCTGAAATCCTGCTGGGCTGGTAGCACTAGTTTTTTTTTTTTTTTTTTTTTGTTTGTTTTTCCATATTCCACTTATACTGTTATTCTACCTATTGTTCATATAGTAACCATAAAGCTCCAGTGATGTGTCTGATGCTCTTCATAAAATCCAGTTTCTGCTTACCTGCTGGTTTTCCCCCCATTTCCTTAAAACTTCCCTCAAACTGCCTTTATACTTGCATCTGAGCATCTAGAATGATACTCATAGCTATGAGTCTAACACATACTTAATTCTCTCTCATAGTCATTGTAGTTCAAGCACAAAATAAACAATAGAAAGAGAAACACTAGCAGAGTAGGACAATAGCTATTCAACACAGGAAAATATTATATGGTCGTCACTGGCAGAGAAAAATTTTGGCATTATAAATTAATAATACTTATTGACTGTATAGAATGTTGTCTGTTCTCTCATTGGCTGAGACTATATTTTAGTACTCAGCTTGGGGAAAAATAATCTAGTAGATTTAAGTATATACCACTTAGGAAAATATTTCTGAGAAAAGTAGCATTATAATTAGCACTGTATGGTGACAATAAATAGGGTATGTTTGTAGTAGGAAGAATTTCCAAGCATGTAAGTCTTCCCTTTGCTATTTTTTGGCTTTCTTTCAGGGCTATTTTCTCCTTTCCTGGTATCCCTTTTCTCCACCCCTAAGATCTTTAAAAAAAAATTTTTTTTTCATGCCTTGCTTCCTTCATATGGTGCCTCTAATTCAAACTCACTTCTCCTATCCTCTTGTGTATTCATCACAATACCCATTTCTTAAGGTTGAGTGATCTCATCTATTTGGAAAGAAAGTGGTGTGATTTAATTAAATTATGTTCAAATATGAATGGTTGGCTGAGTCAACCTGAAATATGGGCATATGGAAAGTTGTAACCCCTTTACCTAAATGAATATTTTAATTTAACTCTTTTAGACAAGCATGACTAAGTAAAAAGAATTTCAGGTTACGCAGGAAAAAAATGTGTGGACAGGAGAAGAATAATATTGCTGTCTACTGCAAGATTCTTATCTGGGACAATGGTGCTGCTGCCCCTTGCCCTGTGTTCTTGCCTATGGGAAAGACTGAAAATGGAACACAGCATGCTTTTCAGAGACAGGGTCTTAGAAGAAAGCCTTCTCAGTGCTCTAGGAAACTACTACCATTTGATTCAAGTTAATCACCTTTATGAAATTTATTTCCCATCTCAGATTTAAAACCTTAAAATCTTAGCACTTTTTGCATTAGCTATTGATATGTATGCTAGAGAAGCTCTTGCACATAAATGGCAATCCTTAGATATTAAAACCCTTTAGTATTTGAAAAACTGGGTAATTCATACAAATACAGATTTTTTTCCTTCTCCTTTCATCCAAAGGAATCAGTTGAAAGCATGTTCAGGGCTTGGGATTTAGCTCATTGATAAAGTACATACCCACCATGCATAAGGCCCTTGGTTCATCCCCAACACTGAAAACAAATTAAAGAACATGTCAATTTTAATTTTCTATTGTGGGAGTTGATTCTTTTCTCCAGAAGGATTCATCTGTCACAGGGTCATGAAGATGATTGATAGTTGCGTTTAACTGTGGTTAGGGTCCTACCAACAAGTACATATTGCAGAAAATTTTTTAGGAACTCTGCTATGGACATTTTACTGAATCCTCTTGCTACAGGATCTTATCAAAAGATTGAGCACCTCCTGGTATTTTGCCAGCTACTGACTATTCACATGAACTCTCCTTCAGATTGAATTGCTTGGTTATATTTCTACCAATATCACACCACTTCCTCTTCTAATCTGTAAAGACTTGTGCAGCAGGCTATCTATCTTCTTTCTAAGCTTCATTATCTTCATCTGTAGTATGGATAATAGTACTTCCTTACTATAGTGGAAATTAACAGATAATTTCATGTGAAACATGGTACCTAGAATATAGTACTATCTTAATATGATAGTTATTCTTTGAAAGAAAACTTCATTAACAAATGAGTTAATTCAAATAAAGTAATTAAGAACTCTGAAAAAACGCAAAAGAAAAAAACTACAAAGTAAACCTATAAAAAGCAGAAGGAAGAAGTTCAATATAAATTCCAAATCAGTTAATTAGAAAACAGCGAGGCGGGAGGGGGGAGCAAATGTACCACATTAGGAAAGCAAAACAGGATATAACCACAGATAGGAAGGAGATTAAAACATCATAACAACTGAAATATTTAGAGATGAAATGATATAATGTCTGGTATTTGCTTCAAAATAATTATGGGAGTAGAGGGAAGTGAGTATATGAAAAGATTGGTCATGAGTTGAAAGTTATAAAAGCTGAATGTTGGACACACGAGGGATTGTTAAACTAGTCTGTCTACTTTTGGGTATGCTTGAAATCTTCCTGAAGATCAGTTTCAAAAACTAAATAACAAGTGTAACAGTATACTAATGTGAAAGTCTTGCTGAAATATGTGGTTGTTTTCTTCTGGGGGATTGGGTTATTTGGGGTTTGAGGGTTTTTTTTGTTCTGTTTGTTTTGTGGTACTAGGGATTGAACCAAGGGGTGCTCTACCACTGAGCTACATCCACAGCCTTTTTAATTTTTTTTTTAAATTTTGAGACAAAGTCTCCCTAAATTGCCCAAGCTGACCTTGAACTTTAAATCCTCTTGCCTCAGCCTCCAGAGCAGCTGGAATTATAGGAGTGTGCCGCCATGCACAGCTTGAAATATATGGTTTTTAAGGAAAATTTAAATTATTTCATTTGAGAATGGCAAGAAAAACTGACTATAGCAATGACCATGGGAGAAATTTAAATCACTAGAAACCTTGTAAACTTTCAAGAAATAGATCACTCCTGTGCTCTTTAAGTTGACTCCCCAACAAACAAAATTTGCATTGCATCTAGTTTCTTTTATAAAGTTAGTATAGCTTTGAAATTGAATGTTAGCACAGAAAAGGAAACCATGCACTAATTCCATTAATGAGTAAAGCTGCAAAATCTTAATATTTACAAATATAAATACTTATATTATAAATAAAGTATGGAATTATATTAAAACAATGGATTTTCTCCAGAAATACAAGTATAGGTCAATATTAGGAAGTGTATATTCATGTAAGTTGTCAAATCAGTAGGTCAAAGGATAAATAGGTGACCATAGTAGTAGATAAAAAGTTATAAAACTAAATATTTATTCTTTTATATCTTTTATATTTATAAGTATTTGTATCATCTGAATGCTTTCATGAGTATTTTCCTTAAGTCAGGACCAACAAAACATTTGTTAGTGATTACTTAAAACTTCAGACTGAGAAGTTTGGGTTCTTTTTCTATGATAGAAAGCCATAAAGAATTTGAAGTAGGGGCATAATCTGGTCTAATTTGTGTTTTAAGATTTTTCTGGATGCTGAGAAGAGAAAGGGTTGCTCTGGAGAAATTATAAGTATGGATGTACACTAAAGATGGGACATCATAGTGTTTTAGAAGGTCAATGTCCAACAGATTTCTGTAGTAGTATTTGGCAGTTTTAATAATGCATTGAAGTTTATTTAATAATAGAACAGGGGTCAGCAAACTATACCCATTCGCATACCACCTGGTTTATTTCTTACTCTGATACTGGAGCTTGAATCCAGGGGCACTGTACTACTGAGCTACATCTCAAGCCTTTTTTTATTTTTAATTTTGAGTCTCTGAGTTACAGAGGCTAGCCTCAAGCTTGTGATCCTCCTCTCTCAGCCTCCTGAATCACTGGGATTTCAGGCATATGCCACCATGCCCCAGTTGCCACCTGTGTTTGTAAGTGAAGTTTTATTAAAACACAACCTCATCCAATTGTTTTCCCACTGCATTGACAGAGTTCATAGAAACCATATGTCCTGCAAAGCTGAAAATATTTACTACCTCACCCTTTACAGAAGTGATAATATGTGTAGGATGATCCCAAAATCATATTAAAAAAAGACTAGAGAGAACCTCAGATGGGAATATTTTCCTTTTATTTTTATCCTTTTTTTTGTTTATCCTTATTGTTTCTATAATGGACATATATTACATTAAAGGTAAATGATAAAATCTATAGGAAAAAAATGAAGAAAATTAGCTGAAACGTAAAAAGATAAGTTCTAAGAAATTTAGTTTAGAGGTAGAAAAAGTATAAATAATATCTTGTTTTATGTGCACAACCACACAAAGTAGCTTCCATTTCACATTTTAGCATATGATTTATTCAGGCAGACATTATTTGAGTTCTTACTATCTACTTTGTGAATACTGAAATAAGTATGATGCCTATTCTCAAGAGTAATCTGGTCAGGGAGTGGGATATGCTTAAACAGTAACAAATGCCATAAGAGATGCACCAAATAAATTTTCAGAGCTCATGTTACGTTAGGAGGTAAATTATAGCAGTTGGTCTGTGATAAGTTATAATGTGATGAAGAAGTTTTTTAAATTTTTAAATCAGATCTATATTACTTTCCTTTATGCTCTCTGCATTTTCCAGACAGGTAGCTGTATGTCCTAACATCTCCCTATGATGTAAAACACCATTTACTATTTTCTGTCTTTTTTTAATATTTTATTTTTTAGTTATAGTTGGGCACAATACCTTTATTTTGTTTCTTTATTTTACTTTATGTGGTGCTGAGGATCGAACCCAGGGCCTCACACATGCTAGGCAAGTGCTCTACCTCTGAGCCGCAACCCCAACCTGTCTTTTTGTCTTATATAGCAATATCACAGTTTTTAATTAAGATGTTGTTTTAGTTTAGGGAGACTTAAGATTATGGCAACTGAAATATTGCTTCATTTTCTTAGGACTAATGTTAAAAAAGCACACACAACAAAATGAATTATTAACCTGAGCACTAGTCATAATTAAAGCCAATTTCAACTAATTCTTTAAAAAGTATTATTTGGTTGCCCCTCTTCAGACTTGAATAAAGTTGATGACTGCTCTTTATAGATACTCCCCTTAATTGATTGTATAAAACATGATATTTGCATTACTCCTAACTTAGTCTTAAGAATCACTTCATCTTTAGACTGAAGTTATGTATTAGGTAGTTGTCCTAACCTTGCTGCCCTTTTGGAGCATCAGAAGGAGGCTTTAGTAATTCCTTTGAGAGATGGGAGAATTCTGTTTTACTGCTTGCTTTGCTGAAAAATTGAGGCATGCATTTTTAAATTTTTTTTAGTTGTAGATGGACACAATACCTTTTTTTTTTATGTGGTGCTGAGACTCAAACTCAGTACCTCACACATGCTAGGCAAGCCCTCTACCACTGATCCACAACCCCAGTCCAAGGCGTGCATTTTTAACTGAGTAGTGCACAATTGTCCAGGAAGAATTAATTGTCCTGGATACTTAAGTTGATTCTAATGTTTTGATTATATAGGATAATTTTTAGTTGATCAGGGTTTTTTTTAATCACCATAAAGATTTTATTTAACAAGAAAAGCCCTGGCCAGGCATGATGGTGCACGCCTGTAATCCCAGCAGCTAGGGAGGCTGAGACAGGATGATCTCAAAGCCAGCCTCAGCAAAAGTGAGGTGCTAAGCAACTCAGTGAGACCCTGTCTCTAAATAAAATACAAAATAAGCTGGAGATGTGGCTCAGTGGTTGAGTGCCCCTGACTTCAATCCCCAATATCAAAAATGAAAAAGAAAAGCCCTGGCTTCTCATATAATACCCATAGCACATAATGGGCACTTTAGTGTTTTCTCCATCAATGTGCTGAATGGAGCTCCAGCTATAGATTTGACGATAGTTTCGTCATTCATAAAGTGAGCTGATTATCCTTAATATTTGTTTAGTTTTAGTGTGGTGTTTTGGTTTGGGTACTGTGGATCAAACCCACTGCCTCATTCATGCTGAACAAATGCTATACCACAAAACTACACCCTCAGTCCCATGTTCTTGGTGTTCTCCAGTCTCTTCAGGTTTTGAAAATTCAGTGGCTTTATTGAATTCTCATAGGCTATGTATATTAACACCTTTTGTTGGTTCTACATTAAATAAAACATTTCCCCACAGCTCTTAAAGTGCTGTTCCTTGGGCTGTTTTGTTTTAGTGCTATGTTTAGTTAGTGTTTTATTTGTAATGATCATGTTCTAGGTATTAACAGACTTTAGAAAATATTTTTCTGGCTGGGGTTGTGGCTCAGTTGTAAAGCACTCATCTGGCATGTGTGAGGCACTGGGTTCAATCCTCAGCACCACATAAAAAAATAAATAAATTAAATAATGGTATTGTGTCCATCTACACCTAAAGAAAATATTTTTCAAAGGTGAAAATATCTTTGAAGAACTTCTGTAATTAAAGGATGAAATGCAAAGTTGACTTTTTTTTCAAACTTCTTTCAAAGTGTTCCTTTTTTCTCACTAATAACAGGAATCAGCTTTTTAAGAAAAAGAAAGATTTGTTAACTGGAAATTGAGTTTTAGCTATGATCCTTCAAGTCTTTAACTTGGTTGATAAGTGATGTTTATAACCAATGTAAATTTAAATATATTTTTTTCATTTAAGATGGGAAGAATTTATACTTAAATCACAATTAAATATTTTTGCATGTGGTCTTCATTTCCTACCCATAATTATAAAGCTCTTCCTTATTGACAGGGAACACCCATGACATGTCTATATATAACCTTAAAATCATCTTGAGGCCATGTCTTGAGTATGTGTATAAACTTTACAAAAGGTAAAATTCCACATGCGCATCAGCAACTTTTATTATTTTAATAGTAGTGACTAATTTCAGTTGCTTTTAAGAGTCATATAGTTAAGAAATACTGGCATTTCTCAGGATTCTAAAATAATAACATTCATTTTACTGGTTATGAAAATTGTCTGCACTGCTGGGAATGAGAAGAAAAGAACATTTCAACAGGGTTTGACTATCAGCAAATCTATTTGGGTTTCCTGTTCTGGCCTCCCTACCTATCAGCTACATTAGTCCCCCTGCCGGCAGGTTTCTCCTTTCTTTTACCACAGCAAAACTGTACAGCCTCTTTTTCTAGCATTTTCAGGACCCGCCTGACAGGAAATTTTCTAATTGCCGGAACAGCTGGTAGGAGAAAACTTTGCAGGGGCTTGGCCTTCCCTTTCTAACTTAGGTTTTCCCGTCAGAAATTCCTTTATCACCAACATGGTTTCGTAGCCATGTTCAAATTTTTGTCTTTTCGTGTTCGTTCTATACAGGTAAGCTTTGTTCAACTTCTTTAAAAAAACATAAAATGTTTTAGTTGAGCTAATTAATTGTGCTAATTAAATAGTTACTTTATATATTCTTTTAAGAAACTTCAGAATTCAAAACCAGTGTTGATAGAACTTAATAATATTTTTTAAGTAAAAGTAAGCCAGTTGTATAATACGTTTCAACTTGATGTATTTTAGCAACTTATTTTTACATTGGCTTTTTGTGCTGGAGTAATTTTTATCTTGCTAGTTTTTGTAATTTTGTTTAATAAAACAAATGACTTAATTCTAATTTTTAAACCACTAGTGAACAGAATTACAAATTTACTAATATATAGGAGATTATTATTATTATGTAAGGAATATTTTGGCAGATAGGAGAGTGCTATTTTAAGCAGCTAAGAACTTAAAATCAGTTTTTTGTTGAAATTCATTCTTGTAAAAACTTGAAAGTTAAGCTCCACATTGAAGTAACCTTAAGCAAGTAATTTTATCTGACTAAAAGTAGACACAATTTTCAAACAATTACTTTGTTAAAATGGGCTTAGTGGATAGTAATTTGCATTGTATTAAAATCTAAAATTCTGTCAAAATCAACTTGATATTTTGCCATGAGAATTGTGCTATTCTGCTGCTCTTTAAAAAAACATTAAATTTGCTGATTGGGATTCTCAGTTGGGAGAAAACTGCTCCTCATGGCACTGATTGAGAATGTAAGTCTGGAGAACCAGCAATATTTTTTTCCCCAAACATGTAAGAAGCTGGCTTATAACACTCTGTTAAAGAATTTTGTTAAATAAAAAATGCTAAGCATGCTTATCATTCCATTGGCAGATGAAGTAAAATGAATTTGATCAAATTATAATCTAGAATAAATTAAAATGTGCTCTTACCATGTCTTTAACCAGCCTAATTTTATATTAAAACCAAAAAATTTTTATCTTGATCATCTAAAAAAGGAAGTTAACCTGCCTTTTTCAAAGGCCTATCATAGAATTACAGGTATCTATAGAGATCTTGATGCTTCCATTACTTTGAAATTAACTTTAAGGGGCAAAGTATGCATTTTTCATTTTTAATGTCATTTTTATGTTATACCAAAAATGATTACATATCTATGTTAGAAAAATATTTTTTTCTTGACTTTTACCAAGGAACATTTAAATATTTTACTTCAATTTTTAATAATATTTTCTGGCATTCAAAACAATTTAGAAAATACAAATGCCTCAAGAACATACTTCCTGACTCAAGGGAGGGGAGGAAAAAGGAAATTATGTATACAAGGCAGGGCATAATGCCAAATGTTGAATCATTTTTTAAAATCAGTTAAAGTCACCCAGTTTGTTTTCTTAATGTTAGCATGTTACAATATTAGTATATTTATAACTCAAACAGACATCATTAATTTCAGTTCCTTTTCTTTAATCCTTTTTACATTTTAGGATCAATTATAATTTTCCCTCACAACTTGAAAAGGAAATATTAGGTTATTTTTTTCCTTCATTTAAAAGGTGAACCTTAAAGACTATTTAAGCTGTGGGTGACAAATGTCTTTAACAGGGAAGTATAGAAGAATAATACAGGATTATGTAGATTCACTGCCAGCCTCAACATTTTACCTACAGTTAGAACTTTGCTCATCAAATAAACATATACTTTGTAAAAATTACTATATAGAATTTATAACTGTTTTAAATGCACAAAGTAATGTTTTTAATGGTAACAAATGGACAGGTAGGCAAAACTGCAGTTTCACAAACCACTGGACTGTAGTTTTATATTTTTGTGTGATTTAGTTCAGTAACAGGTAGTTTAGTAACATAAGATGTGTTTTTCACATGCACATGTCAGTCTGTTCTAGGTTTATTGGTGCCTTATTTGATACTCCTCTCTGACTCATGGTATAAGCTAGAAGAATACATTGTTGCTTTATAAACTGTTGCCCAAGATTGCCCTAACATTAGTTTATGACCTAGTTGAACTGTAGATCATTTCAGAAATATCCATGGCCCCTTGAGTTGGTAGCATTAAGTACAACCTGGGCATTGAGAGATCAACCAAGAATATTTTGCCTATTATACTACTGCAGCTTTGCATATATATATAAAAGTAGCTAGAAAAAGAGTGTGCTGATATGATTAGTAAGAATTTATGTCTTATAAAATTTAAATTTGGAATGGGAAACATAGTCAAAACGGCAATTTTTTGGAAATCAGCCATTGTCAAACTTGCCATAGGCATTGATCTTTCCTTTCCATCTGCAGAAAAATTTTCTGTACTCTTTGTGCCCCAATTTAGAGATAAATTTTTTTTCTGGGCAAGGTGGTGCATACCAGTAATCCCAGTAACTCAGAAGGCTGAGGCCAGCCGCAGCAACTTAATGAGACCCTGTCTCAATAAGAAATAAAGTGTCTGGGGATGTACCTCAGTGGTAAAGCACCCCTGGGTTCAATCCCTAGTATTTATGTATAAACACACATAAATGTATATATACACATATAAATATACATTATTCTAGTTTGTATCCTGAAAGGTCAAGTCAATGAAATCTCCATTAAACTGGAGACATAAAACAGGAGAAAAAAGATAAGAAGCATAAAGGGTTCAATTCTAGACATAAAACAATATTCAACTAATAGAGGAGTCTCAAAAAAAGAGAAGCCCTGAAGAATGAATGGAAGGAAATTATCAAAGAAATGTTAGAATTCTTCAGAGGTAAAGAATTTAACTCTTTATATGATAAAAATTTACCAAACATCTAGCATTCTTAAGAAAAGAAGACCCTTATAATATCTCAAATCATGGACTTTCAGAGAAAACAAGGACAGAGAAATCCTTAAGCTTCCAAAAAGAACCAGGTCACCTCCCCCAAAAGTGTGACCAGGTTCACATCCATTTATTTCATGGCAGCACTGTGTACTAGAAAGCACACCAGTGGCATCAAAGTTTTGAGGCAAGATTATTTTTATTTTAAATTTTGATACCAAGCCAAACTATACATATATGAAGACAAAGACATTTATAGATATGCACTGTTCAGAAAGTTTTCTTCCACACCACCATTCTTAGGAAATTATAAGGGGGTATTTTTAATAGGAAATTGCAAATAGTTCATTCAGCCAGAAAAACTGCTATGCGGCAGGCCTGGAAGAACCCCGCCCATCCTGGTGGGAGAGTAAGGAAGGTCTCCAGTATAGGAAAGGTCTCTGAGAAGACTGGGCAGTAGTATGGTTAGGGGCTAAAAATTAAAAATAATTAACTTCTCTCTCCACTCAAGAATGTTGGAGGACCTATTAGAAACAGGAAGAGTAGAAACCTGCTTATAAGAAATTCAGGGTCCAAATAAGAAAGTAAAATTTATCATGAATTTAAGCATTGATGGAGTATTATTGTTTAAGTCTCCTTTGATTGGCCTGGGAATCATTGCTATGGGCCCAAATAAAAGGAAATTTAATATATTACTTAGCCTACAGTTGAACAATGTATTATTATGGTAGTATGGATGTCCCTATAGGCTTTTGAATTCAGAATCAGGCTGTGGCAAGAGCATGAAGTATTAGTTGCACTTGCAGAAGAGAACATTCATTTTCTTAATAGCCTTAATATTAATAAAAATGTAAAAAATAGTTAGCAGCAGGTGGGGGAAATTGGAGAAAGAATGAGCACTGTTAACTTCCTTTTTAAAAAGTGAGGAATTAGGATTCTATCCAAAACTAGGAGAAAAAGTAAGTTTATGTAAAATTAATATAACTTTTTTTTGGAGGGGGAGGATTGAACACAGGGGCACGTGAAAGTAAATGCCATATTAATTGTTTTCAGAATCTAGGCAAAGAGGGTGCTTTTTATCCTAAGCTATTCTGCCACTGTTTGATCCGTTGCCTATGTGGACGTATTGTTTTCAATTTAAAAACAAAGTTTAAGGAACAGGAAATAACTCAGGTTGACAAAAGGCTATGTGTAAGGGAATGTTGAAAGATAATACCAAAGAAGTAGATTGACACTATATTATAGAAGGCCTTTTATGCCACCATGAAGCAGTGCTTTTAATGTGGGAAAATTGGAGGAATTTTTGAGTAACCTGTTCATATGACTGGAGCTGTATACTTTTAGAAAATGAATTTGTCAAGATGAACTGGAGTGGGCACAGGCATAAAAGAGGTATTAACGATTTATCATACTAGTTTCAGATTTCTACATGAAAGGTATTGAAAGGCTTATAACTGGATGATACTATTGGAAATAGAAAAATAATTAAGAAAATGTATCCCCAGTACCATGCTTGATACATAGTTGGTATTTCAATATATGTTTATTGAATGAAGGGATCAAAGGAAGAGTACATTTTTTAGTAATTTACATGGGAGGAAAGAAAGGGTAGTCATTAAAGATGAGAGTAGTAACTGCTCTTTATTTTGAGACTCACAGCTTGATAGCAGCTCACACTACCTTGATCCTGTATGACTGCTACAATATGCAGAATGTTCATAATTCAGGAATTATTCCTTCTTACAGGTGTTGCATCTTTATTTATGAAGATGATTGTGATAGGCATTTGCTACAATATATCAAGTGAAAAAATATTGTGACCTGATAAATTGCATCCCACTTTCCCAAGAAAGAAAAGGGGTAAAACATGAAACGTTACAGAGTATAGTTCTTCATGCTGTTCTAATTTATGGGCATAAATGGTTGCTGTATTCCAGTTAAGCTCTTGGATAGTTTTTGTTTTTGTTGTTGTTTTTATCATTGGAGGTTAAGTGTTGCATGCTGGAATCCAGCCCATGAACTTGGCTTCATGAGTCAAGTATGTAAAATGTAATACAATAATATTGTAATAATATTTCTGGGTACAGAAAAGAAAAAACTTCTTTACATGTATATAATTTATAAACCACTAATTTTTCAAATATTGGATTATGCTAATATTTTGTACTATGAATGTGCTGTCAAATATTCGAACACCACTTCTTTAAGCAACTGAGATAACTAAACCAAGAGATAATAGGCTAGTTACAAAGACCAGGGGTATAAGTCTATAGGTTCCTGTCATTGATCTTGGGATGGTAAACCACCAAAAGCTTCAGAGAGTCTCAGAGTGGTGTAATGATAAGGGCCTTGTTTTTGAAGTCAGAAGACCTGAACTTGAGCCTTTAGTGCGACACTTCCTGGCTTATGATCTTTAGACCTCACTTAATCTCTTTAAACTACAGACTATGGAGTATTCAACCATTATGCCTTTCAAAGATCTATATCAAATTTATAGTGGTAAATAGGAGAGTACGTAGAGAATTCTGAAATGTTTTTGCTTGCTTTGTTATCAGCCCTCAAAAACATTAATATGAGGGGCTGGGGTTATGGCTCAGTGGCAGAGCATTTGCCTAGCATGTGTAAGGCACTGGGTTTGATCCTCAGCACCACATATAAATAAATAAAAAATAAAAGGTACATCAACAAAAATATTTTTTTAAAAAACACTAATATGTGGTCAAATATTTGTTGTAAAGCATTAATGAGACTTAAAAAATGAAAAAAGCACCTAAAACAGGCTTGACATGAGGTAGGTGCTTAAGTATTTGCTGGATTTCAATCTATATCTTACTTAATCAATCCTACATATATTGTTCTTTGAAAGATTTGTTTTTAATTTGGTAATTTGCTTCCTGTCTTTCCTATTGTATCTGCTAACAGCATTACTCTAAGCCCTTGTACTTTGATCTCATTTGAAGAGAAAAATGCCCACAAAAATGGTGGTATCTTAGAATCTGCTATTGTTTGGTTCTACCCTAATATCTGTTATGTGGGGTTTTTGTGAGAATTAATGGAGACAATGCAAGTGAAATTACAAAGTAAAGAACCAAACCAGGGACTAGGATTGTGGCTCAGTGGTAGTACAGCGCTCGCCTAGCAGGGGCAGGACCCGGGTTCCATCCTCAGCACCACATAAAAATAAAGGCATTGTGTTGTGTCTATCTACACCCAAAAAATAAATAAATAAATATTTTTAAAACTCCAATATTAGGAGATTGTTTTTTGATGATGTTGTTGTTGTTGCATAAATTCCAAAGGAATCTAAAATGATTAGTTAGGCTGCATAAGTAGTAGGAAAACCTACTAACTACAGCCTCTGTCTTAGAAAGTAAAATAGTAGGTTTGGATTCCTTTTTATCCTCTTCTGGGAGCTGCTTTTTCCTTTTATAACTCATTTTCAGAAGCTGCCACATTAGGATATCCTAGTATATATTTTTGAGAAATCTTTGCAATTGTTTACATTGCCAACATCCAATGGATATCTCAAAGTGTAAATAGAAGCCAGGTGCAGTGGCACGTGCCTGTAATCCCAGTAACTCTGGAGGTTGAGGCAGGAACATCTCAAGTTCAAGGCCAGCCTCAGCAACTTATCAAGGCCTTAAGAAATTTAGCAAGTCTCTGTCCTAAGATAAAAAACAAAAAGGTCTGGGGATGGAGTTCAATAGATGGAGTACCCCTGGATGTAATCCCCAACAAAGAGAGGGGAGTGAGAGAATAAATGTAAATTGAGCTCAAACATTTGTTTGGCATACTATAGTAATAAAAATAATTATTTGTATAGCACATTTAGATTCTTCTAATAGTATTTATGCATCCAGAAAAAAATATAGTCAAATAGATACGGTAGCCTTTATTTGACAGGCTTATGTTTCTGTTAGGTTTGGTTTTATGTTGTCATTTTTGTTATACACACAATATGTCTTTATGCTAAATTTGCTGATCTCAATATAAAAAAGTAATTGAAACCTTATGTACACTTCTCCCTTTCTGATACCTTTCCTCAGATATACTGAAGTGTTGACTGTCTTTTAAAATCCAAAGACTTTTTAAAACCTTTGTTATGCAGAATAGTCATTTTTTTCAGTGTCTAATCCTCCATCCAATTGTTAAATCTTTTCTTCGAATTTTTCAGTTTAGAGTTACTTCTTTATCCCCGTCAGACCCCAGTTTATTCTAGAAAGGGAAGTAACTTAGATATTTTAAACAAATAAAACTTCAGTGTACTTTCTTAAACAGCTTTATTAAGGGTATCCATGTTTACCCTGGAATATTTCTTAACCCTTCTCTCTAGTAAGCAGGGATTTTTGTATATAGCCTTTGTTCTGCCTAGTACAATCACATGCCAGAGTACAATATTTACTGTAATCAATCCATTTCAGATTTCTTCACACCCTCTTCCCTGCCTTACAACTATTTGAATTATCTCCATTAGGGAGAATTAAAACTTGGAAATACTCATCACTAATGTTAAATTGGCCCATGTAGTTGACTGGTACAATTCTATCTCTAGATATTTGCTTGGTCTGTGTTTTCTATTCACTTCATAGATCAGTAAAGGGTCGTTTTTGTATGTTAACTTGAAGATTTCTAATGTTGTGCTAAATTAAGATTACTTGGTTTCTGGTGGGAGGAAAAAAAGTAGCTTGGACTGACTGTTTTTTCTATATTATATTTACTTCAACAGGAAGAAGGCAGCATCAAGGAAATTGCCATCACACATCATGTAAAGGAAGGACATGAAAAAGCAGATCCTTCCCAGTTTGAACTTTTAAAAGTATTAGGGCAGGGATCATTTGGAAAGGTAAGTTATAAATATGTGCTTTTTAAAAAGTTCATAGAAATAGAGAGTAGAATAGTGGTCACTAGAGGCTAGAAAGGATAGGGAGAAGTAGAGGGAGTTTGGATAATAGGTACCAAATACAGTTACATAGTGGGAATAAGACTATAGTTACCAGTAATTTGTTATTATTTTATTAAGAACTAGAAAAGAGTTTGAAGCTTCCCCAACACAAATTATATTACCCTGATCATTACACATTATATACTTGTATCAGTTATCACAGTATACCCTTAAATATATACAATTATTATGTATCAATTAAAGTGTGTATGTGTGTGTGTGTGTGTGTGTGTGTGTGTGTGTTATACACACCTTGGAGAAAGAAGTAAGGTTTAGGTTAAAAAAGTGAATGAAAATTTTAATCAAAAGATTTTGGGATTAAAAAGTTGACTTTTGTAATTTATGTATATTTCATACATACGGAAATGGAAATATTTTATGAAATACTACCAGTCTCCATGCCAGCAGTGCTTTCTGTGCTTTTACATTTCTTACTATCATTGTGGAAAAATGAATAAAGTCACTCAAAAGTACATTGCATATCAGAGAAAATATTTGACCTTAGACTTTCTGGGACTGGCTTATTTCACTTAGCATGATAATCAACAATTCTGTCCATTTACCGGCAAATGCCATAATGTCATTCTCTGTGGCTGAATAATACTCCATTATGTATATATAGCAAATTTTCTTTATCCATTCATCTGTTGAATATATAACTAAAAAGAACTAATTAAAAAAAAAGCACTGTGCAAACCTTAGTTAATTGGCAGTATTTATACTCTTTAGTATATATATATATATACACACTCTTCAGTTGTGTTTTTTATGGTTCTTTTTTTTTTTTTTTTTTTTTTGGTACCAGGGATTGAACCCAAGGGTGCCACATCCCCTGAGCCACATCCCCAGCCTGTTTTTGTTGTTGTTTGTTTGTTTTTGTTTTTATTTTGGAGACAGGGTCAGCCAAGTTGCTGAGGCTTGCTTTGAAATTGTGATCTTTCTGCCTCAGCCTCCCAAACCACTGGAATGACAGGCATGTGCCACCACACCCAGCCTAGTTGTGCTTCTTGAATGATTAAAAATCACAAAATATTCCCTTGATACACTGGCATCTGAGTACTTGGGTTGAGGTTGGAAGGTAATGCATTTAAAATTTGAATGTTAATTTGCATTCTATTCAATAACATCTTTGTTGTTTTTTTTTAAATATTTTTAGTTGTAGATGGACACGATACCTTTATTTATTTATCTTTATGTGTGATGCTCAGGATCAAATCCAGTACCTCACACATGCTAGGTGAGCACTCTACCACTGAGCCACAACATCTTTGTTTTTTAATATCTAAAATGTGCTTCCCAAAGTCAACAAATAATTACTTAAGAAGATGCAGCATTCTTTATCAGTTTTCCTCAAATAGTTCTTGTTCCCTGTGAATTATTAAGCTCATGGGAACTTTTTGTACTCTATTTTGAGAAGTAGCATTAAAAGTACTACTACTCTATCTAGACTGGTTTTCAGCAAGAGAAAATTTCTGAGATTGCATTCAATTTTCACAGTGCAGTAATTTCTTACTGCCTCTCTATAAGGAAACATTTGAAAATGTCTTGTTAGCAACCTTCAGAACTGCACCAGTTTAGCTCTCTTGTGTATTTTAGTGAGACTGCTTAACAGTGCTTGGCAAACATGGGTAATTTGTTACAGTTGTTAACCTCTTTCAAACCCAAATCATGCTTTTAATCCAAATATTGACTAAATAGCCATCAGAGCATAATGGTTGCAGGCTTAGGCTCTAGGTCAGCCAGACTTGTATTCAGTATTTTTTCTCCTACTTACTGTGTGTTCTTGAGCAAGTTACTTGACGTCTTAGAATCCTATTTTCTTCTTCTAGTCATTAAGTGTTGAAGTTCCTCCAGTTTTGATCTTAAGCTGCCATCTCCTCTCTAGCTCCTACTAATTGATTTTTCTCTATTACATTATCTTAATTATAACCCACATACTGCTGACATGATAGATTTATATCCCCAACCTAAATTGTTCTTCCAAGTTCTAAACTCTTCTGTACAGCTGCTTACTTTTTCCATTCGCATGTCTCAAAGGCACTTTAAACTCATCATGTCTAAGACCAAACTCATGATCTTCCACTACCCTCAAACCTATCCTGTTTCATTTTTCTCTGTCACTATGAATAGCATCCCGTTAAGCAAGCCAGAATCTTGGGAAGCATTTGGGGGGGCATTTTTGATATCTCTTTCAAGTCTCTCTACACAGCGCATGCATGCACACACACAAACACACAACACCCTAGCCAATCTGATCTGTCACCAAGTCCAGTTGATTTAGTAAAGATTTCTCAAATCATGCTAGTCTTCTGCACTGAGAGGCATTCACCTCTCCAGATTATGCTACTGCTACTTCTCCCTGGTTTATTATTGAAGGAATCTTCTAACTAGGTCTTCCCAAATTTATTCTTGCCTCAGTCCGTTATTTATGTGACAGCTAGCATGAGCTAGTCTTACATTCTACCCTCTTAACCCTTCAGTAGCCTCCTTTTGTTTTGATAAGGACAAATCTTAAGATGGGTGAGGAATCCCTCAGTCTGATCACTAGCAATCTCTAGAACATCCATTTATATGCTCTTCACTCTGTGACTCCATCCCACTATAAAGCCTTTCCTTATTCCATTTATTCTCTGCCTGAAACATCCTGCCCCATTCCACCCCTTCCTTAACTGGTTAGCTCCTCTCCTGCCTGTCAGCTCAAAGATCTCAAAAATTTCTCTGCCATCCTGTCTAGGCCATATTCCCATTATATCCTCTCAGATCATTATATGCCCCAGAATCATTAGCACAATTGCAGTTTTTCTTTTGTGTAATGATTTATTTATTGGCTATTTTCCCTACTAGACAATATAATCCATGAGTGCAGGGGTAATATATTGAACCAATAGCACAGTACCTAGCACATAATTCTGGAAAGAAGTAACAAGTGAGTAATAGTGCTGACCTCATGGAATAGTAGTGAGAATTAAATGATATGAGGTCAAACACATAATATCTGGTATTAAATTATATTATCATTCTGCTCAATAAACCCAATAGATGAGCTTATTTTATAGAGTAGATTTTAGGGAACACAGTATTTAAGTTCTTAGGAATTAACATGCTTCTCCATTTTTTCTTTAGAAGTAGCTTAAATACCTTACTATAAATAGAAAACATTAAAAATAGGGTGTCTCCTTTCTTACTCATCCTTAAAGGCCAATGTAAGCCAAGGAAACAAGGATGACCTGTCAGAGCCTAGAATAGCTTCATGGAGCAGTGAGAAAGGTCAGAAATACTCTAGTGGAAGAAGATTGGATGTCAGCTGGTACTGCTGGTGCTCATGCTTAGTGTGGCTGGTCATCAGCCAAAGGGAACAAATAAAGATCACCCTAAGCAAAAGTCCGGGACTGGATGGCTGACCCAGATCTTGTCCCAATACTTGCACTATGACACCAGGCAAATTGTTTAACTTCTCTAAGCCCTAATTTGGGTAGCTATAAAACAGACATTGTTTAGTAGGCCTGTCTCCCAAAATTGTCGTGACTATTACAGATGCTTGTGAGAGTACTCTGCAAGCTAAGAAGTGCTGAAAAGTGTTAAGAATGTGCTTTCAAAATACTGTTGAATAAAGGTGGAATCTACAAAGAGAATTTTTTAATAGAGTAGAACAAAGGTGCTTGATTAGAGAATCTTAAGATGAATAAATATCAGATAAATCCTAATCTAATTAGAATTTATTTCTGTCCAAAAATATTAATAATCTCTGATTACCTTTAACATTTTAGCAGCAGTCCACCTTAAGACCACCTTGATTAAGAATACTTTTCTCTCTGGGTGACTGAGGCAAGAGAATGGCAAGTTCAAGGCCAGCCTCAGCAATTTGGTGAGACCCTGTCTTAAAATTAAAAATAATACAGTCTGGGAAAGTAGCTCAGTGGTGAAGTGCCCAGTTCAATCCCCAGTAATACAAAAAAAAAGTTGTTAAGGAATGGGTAATATAATTCAGGCTATTTAGTTGGTCTGCTTAAAGGCTTGGAACAAAAAGATCATGAATGGAGCTGGGGTTGTGGCTCAGTTGTAGAGCACTTACCTAGCCCATGCAAGGCCCTGGGTTCAATCTTCAGCACCACATAATTAATAAATAAATAAATAGTATTGGTATTGTGTCCAACTACAACTAAAAAATAAATGTTTTTTTTTAAAGATCATGAATGTAATGGTCAAACTGAGTAGATACTGATATAGATATTGGTAGTCTAGTATTAGCTGTGTTATAGCATGACTGTGAGTTATTTAGAGCAGGCTCTATTTTTTATAAATCCCACACTGTTTTAAAGATAACCAAAAATACGGGGTTGGGGTTGTGGCTCAGTGATAAAGTACTTACCCAGCATGAGTGAGGCACTGGGTTTAATCCCCAGCACCACATAAAGATGAACGAATGAAATGAAGGTATTGTCCATCCATAACTAAAAAAAATACTTAAAAAAATGATAACCAGATCCTTCGGTTCATAAGCGTGATGATTGGGTGTTCACGCTCTTGTGTGAGATGTGCCTCCCTCTAAACCTTGTTATGACATCGGCACATTACCCATCTGACGTGAAAAAAAAAATGATAACCAAAAATAATTTGGAAAATAAAGGTGTTCGATAATACACCTGAGAAATGTATTCCTCAAATTTTAGAATATATGAGAATTTGATTTAGAAAAAGGTAGGGAGTGGAGATACAGTAAATATTTGTGAATAAGATTCTTCAGTATTAGTGTTTTAAATTGTTCTGCCCAGCAATGAGATTAATATGCTGTTTTCAGATACAGAAAAGACCTTTCATAAGTGAATAATTGTATCAACAAAATTGTCAAGAGGAATCCCTATATATGAATTTTGATGTGCCAGGTGTGGTAGCACAGGCCTGTAATCCCAGTGATTCAGGAGACTCAAACAGGAGGATAACAAGTTTGAGGCTAGCCTGGGAAACAGCAAGAACCTGTCTCAAAATTTAAAAAAGAGGGCTGGGAATATAGCTCAGTTGGTACAGTGGCTTGCCTCGCTTGAATAAGGCCCTGGGTTCAATCCCCAGCACCACAAAATAAATTAAAAAGAAATAAAAGGGTTGGGGATGTAACTGAGTGGTATAGTACCCCTATGTTCCATCCCCAGTACTGCAAATAATTTTTTTTCCACGTGGCTGTGAATATAACTCAGTGATGGAGTGCTTACCTAGTATATGGGAGTCCTGGGTTCAATTTCCAGTGCAGAAAAGAAATATTTTTATGGATTAGAAGAATTTTTATTTTGTTAAAAGCAGAGCCATAACCAGGCATAGTGGCATACGTCTGTAATGCCAGTGGCTTGGGAGGCTGAGGCAGGATTGTGAGTTCAAAACCAGCCTCAGCAAAAATGAGGTGCTAGGCAACTCAGTGAGCCCTGTCTCTAAATACAATACAAAATAGGGCTGGGGATGTGGCTCAGTGGTGGTGAGACCCTGAGTTCAATCCCCGGTACCAAAAAAATAAATAAATAAATACAGAGCCATCATTACCTGTATTATGTATTGAAAATGTGTAACTTCTATAATTGCTACATACATGATTTAAAGGCTTTTTTCCTGTATTGATGTATTGCATGCTCTTTGGGAACCAGCAAACAACAAACAACAAATGAAAAAATATGTTCATTTACATTTATATCCTAGGTTATATCCACAGTTTACAACTCCTATGTATAATAACATTTTTGCCGCAGTCTGGCTGGGCACAAAATAATCGAGCCGCCACAAAGCCTTGTAGGTTCAAACAGCAACTCTTTATTCCTGAACTCTCACCGGCACTCTACACACACTTCCTGGGAACACACTCCCTCCACCACGCTCAGCGCACCAATTCTCCCAATTCTCTGCAACTCAAAAGTAACAGACGCCTAAGGCAGCAGAATCCGCCTTAATCCCAGCAGGATCCGCCCTATTCCCCCCCAGGATCCGCCCTAATCCCGGAGCAGGGACACCTTTCAACCATTCCCTCTAGCAAAATGCCAGGCGTCATTCCAACTAAACTGTGGCTCTCAACACATTTTGGGGGAAATTAATCTACCATGTATCAGAATCTGTATAATAGTAAATTTTATTATGGCTTGGGTCTTATTTCATAAGAAGCTATATAGTTTCTGGTACTTTGTAACATTTGTTTTATCTTATTTAAATACAGGTTTTCTTAGTTAAAAAAATCTCAGGCTCTGATGCTAGACAGCTTTATGCCATGAAGGTATTAAAGAAGGCCACACTGAAAGGTAAGTGATACTGCTATTTGTTTTTTGTTGTTGTTGTTGTTTTTTTATTGGTTGTTCAAAACATTACAAAGCTCATGACATATCATCTTCCATACATTTGATTCAAGTGTGATACTGCTATTTGTAATGTTCATGCAGTCTTAAACAAACTGAAAGGTCTCCATAGAGCTCATGTGACTCTGAGGCCACTTACTTATATTCTGAATTTGTTCCTTTAAATTTAGACTGACTTTTAGTGAAATTTTCCTACTGGGCTAGGAATCATATGACTAGTGAGAACAGAAATTGCCACGTTATAAAAGAAGTATTATAAATTCAGCTTGAGCTTTAGTGGGTTTGATTCATCTTCAAATTAATGTAATTATTAATGTTTTGAAAAAGTACTGATTTATTGGAGGCAAAATAGATTTTATTCTAAGAGACTTTATCATCTTGCCTTTTGGTCTCTAAATTTTTATTTTTGAGAGATCTCATGCAGGATCTAACTCTTAAAGGTAAAGAATCATTTAGAAGATATTATATGTAGATTTAAAAATAACTAAATCTTCTTTTTATTTAGTTGTATTGCTTATTTTACCACATAATCTCTAAGTGTTTTATGTATTGATTACTAATGTCATTTTTTTCTATATAATTTACATGTGATTTATAAAGCTTTAAACCATCTGGGAAGGAATATTTGAAATGATCATTTATTATTTCTGATGTTATTCCCAATTAGTCACCCACTGGGGATAATATCATACTAAGCTAGACACCCATAGCACAAGTGTTAATAACTAGAATCAACAAATGGGACTTACTCAAACTAAAAAGTTTTTTCTCAGCAAAAGAAACAATAAGAGAGGTAAATAGGGAGCCTACGTCCTGGGAACAAATCTTTATTCCTCACACTTCAGACAGAGCCCTAATATCCAGAATATACAAAGAACTAAAAAAATTGGACAATAAGATAACAAATAACCCAATCAACAAATGGGCCAAGGACCTGAACAGACATTTCTCAGAGGAGGACATACAATCAATCAACAAGTATATGAAAAAATGCTCACCATCTCTAGCAGTCAGAGAAATGCAAATCAAAACCACCCTAAGATACCATCTCACTCCAGTAAGATTGGCAGCCATTAGGAAGTCAAACAACAACAAGTGCTGGCGAGGATGTGGGGAAAAGGGTACTCTTACACATTGCTGGTGGGACTGCAAATTGGTGCGGCCAATTTGGAAAGCAGTATGGAGATTTCTTGGAAAGCTCGGAATGGAACCACCATTTGATCCAGCTATTCCCCTACTCGGTCTATTCCTTAAAGACCTAAAAAGAGCACACTGTAGGGACACTGCTACATCCATGTTCATAGCAGCACAATTCACAATAGCAAGACTGTGGAACCAACCTAGATGCCCTTCAGTAGACGAATGGATAAAAAAAATGTGGCATTTATACACAATGGAGTATTACTCTGCATTAAAAAATGACAAAATCATAGAATTTGGAGGGAAATGGATGGCATTAGAGCAGATTATGCTAAGTGAAGCTAGCCAATCCCTTAAAAACAAATGCCAAATGTCTTCTTTGATATAAGGAGAGTAACTAAGAACAGAGTAGGGACGAAGAGCATGAGAAGAAAATTAACATTAAACAGGGATGAGAGGTGGGAGGGAAAGGGAGAGAGAAGGGAAATTGCATGTAAATGGAAGGAGACCCTCAGGGGTATACAAAATTACATACAAGAGGAAGTGAGGGGAAAGGGGGAAAAATATAAGGGGGAGAAATGAATTACAGTAGAGGGGGTAGAGAGAGAAGAGGGGAGGGGAGGGGGGAGGGGGAATAGTAGAGGATAGGAAAGGCAGCAGAATACAACAGACACCAGAATGGCAATATGTAAATCAATGGTTGCGCAACTGATGTGATTCTGCAATCTGTATATGGGGTAAAAATGGGAGTTCATATCCCACTTGAATCAAAGTGTGAAATATGATATATCAAGAACTATGTAATGTTTTGAACAACCTACAATAAAAATTAATTTAAAAAAAAAAGAAATTTCACATTTTTTAATAAACACTATCCTTTCCTTTCACTCTCCTGTTCCCTTCCTGAGTGTATTTTCTTTCCAATACAGAGTCTACACTCATGGCATTGCCACTTACTTGATGCAATATAAAAATTTTTAACCTGTCATGTAATCAAAAATAATATAAATAAGAAAGAAGAAAATATTTGCCTTGAATATTACAAAATATTAATATAAGGAGTCAGGGGGACTCCTTACCAAATATGGGACAATTTGAGCACTGCAATAATGAATGATAGTGATACATTGTAACCCTTTGAATAAAATAAGAATCCATGAGTTAATCCATAAGTTAATTAATGAAAAGGAAAAGCTCTTTCTTGCAGTAGAATTCCAATTAATAAATGTAAAAGTAATGATGGAGTTCGAAGTTATTTCTAAATGCTGTTTGTTACCCAAGGAGATAAATAATCTTTGGAAATGTTCCATTTTGCCAAAAAAAATCAAAGAAATGGATGTTAAAATAATGAGTTATTATTTCATATAATCACAGTTAAATTGGAAAGCAGTTTTGCAACAGGTACAAAGAGCCATTAATGTTGCTAAATTAACCTGAGGAAATAAACTCAGAACAGTAATTCATATTGCTTGAAAATTCTCATTGCAAAATTATTTAAAATAGTAAGAATTTAAAAATCACAAACATTGAAATAGAGGAATATTTAGAAAATTACAGTGTATCACTTAATAGGATAGTATTAAAATGAAATACTTTAATTACAAAAACTAAATGAAAATATGCATTTGAAATTTTTTTAACAAATTAGGCTTACTACAAGTAAAATTACATAGATCTAAACTATAAAAGGGATCCTAAAAAGGTTAAAATATTTGACTTATTTGACTTACTGGAATTGTAGGCTGCTGGATAATTCTGAATATGTTCTTAAATATAACTTTCATTTTTATTCAAAGTAATTTTGGTATAATCTTATCACTTAAGATAGCAGTGCTTCACCCACCCTCCTACCTATCTAGCTTCTTAACCCATCACAGACAATGACTTTCATTTTTTAACTGCTGCTTCATGCCTTTCTTTACCTTTAACACTCCTATATTGTAATTCTTTAGTGGTTTTCACTTGGAGACATCATCTATTGACTTTCTAACATGGAAGATTAGGATTTAGTTCTCATACAGCCACCCATGTACAATTTTCCTTTCACATCTTCCCAGTAATGTTTTTATTATTATAGCTTTACAAATTGTTCCTAGCTAAACCAAATAGTGTGTGTGGGGGGGTGGGTGTTGATAGACCTTTATTTTATTTATTTATATGTGGTGCTGAGAATTGAACCCAGTGCCTAACACATGCCAAGCAAGTATGCTACCACTGAACCACAGCCCCAGTCCCCCAAATAGTTTTTTGGACTCACATTTCCTTCACATCTTTATTATATTCTCTTTTCCTGAATTCTTTGTATCTTCCTTTTTCTCAGTTTACTTTAGTTTTGGTCTAACACATCTTCTATTGGCCACTTCAAAAAGGATGAATGCGTGGTAAAACTTTTGTGACCTTACATGTTGGAAGATGCCTTTATTTTACTTCCTCAATTTATGATTTCACTAGGTGTACAATTCTAGGTCAGAAAGAATTTTCTCTCAGATATTTGAGGGCATTGTTTCTTGCGTTGCAGTGATGAAGTTTATTGCCATTCTGTTTCACGGCCCTTTGTGTGTAAGCAGCTTTTCCTCTTTAAAAATCTTTAGAATCTATTCTTTATCCCTGGTATTCTAAAATTTATATAATAGTATTCTTTAGTGTGAATTTAGCGCTTTTTAAATCCAGAAACTTATTTCTTTCAATCTAGAAACTTTTATGTTGAAATTTATTCTCCATTTTGGAATTTTTGCTCTTTGAATATATTGTACCTCCTGGATCATTCCTTAATTTTCTGTACTTTTCCCTTTTCTATTTTCTGGGTTTTTTTTTTCTCTTTTCTGGTAAATTTCATCAACTGTCTTTCAACCTTTCTGTTGGCCTTTTTATTCCTACCATCATTTATAATTTCCTGGATTTGCCTTGTTTTCTGATTATTCTGTTTTGAGGGAGTACTGGGGATTGAACCCAGGGGCAGTTAACCAGGAAATAGTCCTTTTTTATATTTTATTTAGATACAGGGTCTTGCTAAGTTGCTGAGGCCAGCTTTGAATTCACGATCTTCCTGTTTCAGCCTCCCAAGCCACTGGAATTTCAGGTGTACGTCACACACCTGGCTAATTATTCTATTTTTTAAAAGAAGCTTTTTATTATGAAAGTGTCAAATATTTAAGAAAGAAACAAAATTTAGTGAATCACCATATACCTACCCTTCCTCTGCTTCAACATTTATCAACTCATGGTTGATCTTTTTTATCTATGTTCTCTCCCTTCCACTCTTCATATTTTGAAGCACATCCCAGATACTGTGTAATTTTTTCATAAATATTTTTGTATATATATTTAAAAGATACTCCTAAAAGAAATAATAGAACTCTGGTATTATACCTTAAAAATTAACATACTTATATCTAATCAATGTTCTAATTTCAAATGTTCTACATTTATAATTCATTTTCCTTTATGCAGTTTGTTTGAGTCAGGATCCATACATATGAGTTTGCATTTTGCAATTGATTGATATCACTATATCTTTTCATCTATGAGCTCTGTTTCCACTTCTTGATTTTCCATTGTTTCCACTTCTTGTCACTTATTTGTTGAGTATAGTTGTTGCTTCGCTATCACATCCCCATTAAAATTTCCTGTTCCTATTCCATGGGTACCGTATCATTTTGTTAGTTTTATTCTGTTCTTAATATTGTCTGTTTTATTTTATTTTACGGCTTTTTGATGATTTTCATGTTTATGACCTTCCCTCAAATGCCTAGGGACCCTTCACTAACTTTTCTTCATTTAAAAATATGTACTGCTGGGCTGGGGCTAGGGCTCAGTGGTGCTGGGCAACATCCCCAGTCAGAGTGCTTGCCTAGTACGTGTGAGGCACTGGGTTCGATCCTTAGCAACCCATAAAAAAAATAAAGGCATGCTGTCCATCTACAACTACAAAAAAGTTTAAAAAATAAATGATGTACTACTGGGTGTGGTGGCGCATGCCTGTAATCCCAGTGGCTCTGGAGGCTGAGATAGGAGGATGATGAGTTCAAAGCCAGCGAGGTGCTAAGCAACTCAGTGAGTTTCTGCCTCTAAATAAAATACAAAATAGGGCTGGGGATGTTGCTCAGTGGTTGAGTGCCTCTAAGTTCAATCCCCAGTACCAAAAAAAAAAAAATGATGTACTGCCAGGTGTTATGCAGCATACCAATAATCCCATCTACTGAGGAGAGTGAGGCAGAAGTATCTCAAGTTTGGGACCAGCCTGGGCATCTTAATGAGACACTGTCTCAAAATAAAAGTTTTAAAAGCTGAGGATGTATTTCAGTAGTAGAGCACCCCTGGGTTCATTCCCTAGTAATGAAGAACAAAATGATAGAAATAGAGGGAGAGACTGAGGGAGGAATAAGATACTAAAAAGCTGATGGAAAAGGGTTTTAGGTTTAAAGTTTAGCTTTCTCTAATCTGCTGTGATAATTACCATTTACCAATCTTCTGCTGTTTCCTCCTCTCCACATACCCCCGCCCGCGCTTTCTTTTTTCTTTTTCTTTTTTTTAGATAGGGTCTTGCTAAGTTGCTGAAGCTGGCTTTGAACTTGTGATTCTCTTGCCTCAACCTTCCCAGTAGCTAGGATTACAGCCATGTGCCATCATGCCTGACCGGTAGTCCCCTCCTATCTGTGATTTTGCTTTTCACAGTTTCAATTACTGGCCATCAACAGTGGTCTAAAAATATTAAATGGAAAATTCCAGAAATTAACAATTTATAAGTTTTAAATTGTGCATTATTCTACCTAGCATAACATCTTGTTCTGTCCTGCCCACCATATGAATCATCCCTTTGTCTGTCATATCCGTGCTTTATATGTTACTCCCTATCCATTAGTCACTTAGTAGCCATCTTGGTCATTAGATGGTTATGGCAGTGCTTATGTTCAAGTAATCCTCATTTTACTTCATAATATCTCCTAAGCACAAAAGTAACGACACTGGCAATTTAGACACTCAAAAAGGAAGCCGTAAATTGCTTCCTTTATATGCAACATTGAAAGTTCAGTAAGATATTTGGAGAGCAATTGAGACCACATTCACATAATTTTTATTATAGCATGTTGTTATAATTGTTGTATTTTATTAAAGGTTGTTATTAATCTCTTACTGTGCTTAATTTATAAATTAGACTTTATCATAGTATAGCTATGTATGTATAAGAAAAAATAGTAAATATAGGATTTAATACTATTCATGATTTCAGGCATATACTAGAGGTCTTAGAACATATCCCTCACAGATAAGAGGGTACTACTTTAATTTTTCCATTAATATCATTTCTTTTTTTTATTGGTTGTTCAAAACATTACAAAGCTCTTGACATATCATATTTCATACATTAGATTCAAGTGGGTTATGAACTCCCATTTTTACCCCAAATACAGATTGCAGAATCACATCGGTTACACATCCACATTTTTACATAATGCCATATTAGTAACTGTTGTATTCTGCTACCTTTCCTATCCTCTGCTATCCCCCCTCCCCTCCCCTCCCATCTTCTCTCTCTACCCCATCTACTGTAATTCATTTCTCTCCTTGTTTTTTTCCCATTCCCCTCACAGCCTCTTATATGTAATTTTGTATAACAATGAGGGTCTCCTTCCATTTCCATGCAGTTTCCCTTTTCTCTCCCCTTCCCTCCCACCTCATGTCTCTGTTAAATGTTAATCTTTTCCTCCTGCTCTTCCTCCCTGCTCTGTTCTTATCCATTATATCAAAGAAGACATTTGGCATTTGTTTTTTAGGGATTGGCTAGCTTCACTTAGCATAATCTGCTCTAGTGCCATCCATTTCCCTGCAAATTCCATGATTTTGTCATTTTTTAGTGCTGTGTAATACTCCATGGTGTATAAATGCCACATTTTTTTTATCCATTCATCTATTGAAGGGCATCTGGGTTGGTTCCACAGTCTAGCTATTGTGAATTGTGCTGCTATGAACATCGATGTGGCAGTATCCCTGTAGTACGCTCTTTTAAGGTCTTCAGGGAATAGTCCGAGAAGGGCAATAGCTGGGTCAAATGGTGGTTCCATTCCCAGCTTTCCCAGGAATCTCCATACTGCTTTCCAAATTGGCCACACCAATTTGCAGTCCCACCAGCAATGTACAAGAGTACCCTTTTCCCCACATCCTCGCCAGCACTTGTTGTTGTTTGACTTCAGAATGGCTGCCAATCTTACTGGAGTGAGATGGTATCTTAGGGTGGTTTTGATTTGCATTTCTCTGACTACTAGAGATGGTGAGCATTTTTTCATGTACTTGTTGATTCATTGTATGTCCTCCTTTGAGAAGTGTCTATTCAGGTCCTTGGCCCATTTGTTGATTGGGTTATTTGTTATCTTATTGTCTAATTTTTTGAGTTCTTTGTATACTCTGGATATTAGGGCTCTATCTGAAGTGTGAGGAGTAAAAATTTGTTCCCATGATGTAGGCTCCCTATTTACCTCTCTTATTGTTTCTCTTGCTGAGAAAAAAAACTTTTTAGTTTAAGTAAGTCCATTTGTTGATTCTTGTTATTAACTCTTGTGCTATGGGTGTCCTATTAAGGAATTTGGAGCCCAACCCCACAATATGTAGATCAGAGCCAACTTTTTCTTCTATCAGACGCAGAGTCTTTGATTTGATATTAAGCTCCTTGATCCATTTTGAGTTAACTTTTGTGCATGGCGAGAGGACGGGATTCAGTTTCATTTTGTTGCATATGGATTTCCAGTTTTCCCAATACCATTTGTTGAAGATGCTATCCTTCCTCCATTGCAAGCTTTTAGCCCCTTTATCAAATATAAGATAGTTGTAACTTTATGGATTAGTCTCTGTGTCCTCTATTCTGCACCATTGGTCCACCCGCCTGTTCTGGTACCAGTACCATGCTGTTTTTATTACTATTGCTCTGTAATATAGTTTGAAATCTGGTAACGCTATACCACCTGATTCACACTTCCTGCTTAGAGTTGCTTTTGCTATTCTGGATCTTTTATTTTTCCATATGAATTTCATGATTGCTTTATCTATTTCTTCAAGCAATGCCTTTGGGATTTTGATTGGCATTGCATTAAACCTATAGAGAACTTTTGGTAATATCGCCATTTTGATGATGTTAGTTCTGCCTATCCATGAACAGGGTATATTTTTCCATCTTCTAAGATCTTCTTCTATTTCTCTCTCTAGGGTTCTGTAGTTTTCATTGTATAAATCTTTCACCTCTTTTGTTAGGTTGATTTCCAAGTATTTTATTTTTTTTTTTTGAGGATATTGTGAATGGAGTATTCTTCCTCATTTCCATTTCAGAAGTTTTGTCGGTGATATACAGAAATGCCTTTGATTTATGCGTGTTGATTTTATATCCTGCCACTTTGCTGAATTCATTTATTAGTTCTAGTAGTTTTTTTGTAGACCCTTTTGGGTCTTCTAGGTATAGAATCATGTTGTCCGCAAATAGTGATAATTTAAGTTCTTCTTTTCCTATTTTCATGCCTTTAATTTCTTTCGTCTGTCTAATTGCTCTGGCCAGTGTTTTGAGAACTATATTGAATAGAAGTGGTGATAGAGGGCATCCCTGTCTTGTTCTAGATTTTAGAAGGAATGCCTTCAATTTTTCTCCATTCAGAATGATGCTAGCCTGAGGCTTAGCATAGATAGCTTTTACGATGTCGAGGAAAGTTCCTGTTATCCCTAGTTTTTCTAATGTTTTGAACATAAAGGGATGCTGTACTTTGTCGAATGCTTTTTCTGCGTCTATCGAGATGATTATATGGTTCTTATCTTTGAGTCTGTTGATGTGGTGAATAACATTTATTGATTTCCGTATATTGAACCATCCTTACATCCCAGGGATGAATCCTACTTGATCATGGTGCACAATTTTTTTGATGTGTTTTTGTATCTGATTCGCCAGAATTTTATTTATTTTTTATTTTTTAATTTTTTTAGAGAGAATTTTTAAATATTTATTATTTATTTTTTGTTAGTTTTCGGTGGACACAACATCTTTGTTTGTATGTGGTGCTGAGGATCGAACCCGGGCCGCACGCATGCCAGGCGAGCGCGCTACCGCTTGAGCCACATCCCCAGCCCTCGCCAGAATTTTATTGAGGATTTTTGCATCTAGGTTCATTAGAGATATTGGTCTGTAGTTTTCTTTCTTTGAGGTGTCTTTGTCTGGTTTCGGAATCAGGGTGATGTTGGCCTCAGAATGGATTTGGAAGAGCTCCCTCTTTTCCTATTTCCTGAAATAACTTGAAAAGTATTGGTATTAATTCTTCTTTAAAGGTTTAGTAAAACTCCGCTGTATACCCATCCGGTCCTGGGCTTTTCTTGGTTGGTAGTCTTTTGATTGCTTCTTCTATTTCATCCATTGATATTGGTCTTTTCAAATTGTGTGTATCCTCCTGACTCAGTCTGGGCAAATCATATGACTTAAGAAATTTATCGATGTCTTTACTATCTTCTATTTTATTGGAATATAGGGTTTCAAAATAATTTCTAATTGTCTTCTGTATTTCTGTAGCATCTGTTGTGATATTGCCTTTTTCATCCTGTATGTTAGTAATTTGAGTTTTCTCTCTTCTTCTTTTCATTAGCATGGCTAAGGGTCTGTTGATCTTATTTATTTTTTCGAAGAACCAACTTTTAGTTTTGTTGATTTTTTTCAATAGTTTCTTTTGTTTCAATTTCGTTGATTTCCGCTCTGATTTTAATTATTTCTTCTGCTGCATTTGCTGTTTTTTTGCTCTTCCTTTTCTAGGTTTTTGAGGTGTAGTGTGAGTTCATTTATTTGTTAGTTTTTTCTTTTTTTGAGGAATGACCTCCAGGCGATGAATTTCCCTCTTAAAACTGCTTTCATTGTGTCCCATAGATTCCTATATGTTGTGTCTGTATTTTCATTTATCTCTAAGAATTTTTTGATTTCCTCCTTTATGTCTTCTGTAACCCATTGATCATTCAGTAACATATTGTTCATTTTCCATGTGATGTAGGATTTTTTCCTTCCATCTTCTATCATTGATTTCCAGTTTTTCATTCCATTATGATCACATAAAATGCAAGGTATTATCTCCACCCCTTTATATTTACTGAGTGTTGCCCTATGGCATAATACATGGTCTATTTTTGAGAACGATCCATGTGTTGCTGAGAAAAAAAGTATATCCGCTTGATGATGGTTGATATATTCTATATATGTCAGTTAAGTCTAGGTTATTGATTGTGATGTTGAGTTCTATAGTTTCTTTATTCAACTTTTGTTTGGAGGATCTGTCCAATGGTGAGAGAGGTGTGTTGAAGTCACCCATAATTATTGTGTTGTGGTCTATTTGATTCTTGAACTTGAGGAGAATTTGTTTTATGAACGTCGCAGCACCATTATTTGGTGCATAAATATTGATACTTGTTATGTCTTGTTGGTGAATGGTTCCGTTTAACAGTATATAATGTCCTTCTTTATCCCTTTTGATTAACTTAGTCTTGAAGTCAATTTTATTCGATATGAGGATGGCCACCCCTGCTTGCTTACGAGGACCGTGTGCATGGTATATTTTTTCCCAACCTTTCACCTTCAGCCTGTGTATGTCTTTTCCAATCAGATGTGTCTCCTGGAGGCAGCATATTGTTGGATTTGTTTTTCAAATCCATGTTACCAGCCTATGTCGCTTTATTAGAGAGTTTAAGCCATTAACGTTTAGAGTTACTATTGATATATGGTTTGTACTTCCAGCCATGTTTGATTATTTATCTTTTTTTTTTAATTTAGTTTGTTTCTCCATGATTAGCTTTCCCCCTGCCCTCTGTCTTTACTGAGGCACTTCCCACTGATGGTTTTGGTTATTGTTTTTCATTTCTTCCTCGTGTAGTGTTTTGCTCAAGATGCTTTGCAATGCTGGTTTTCTGGCTGCAAATTCTTTTAACTTTTGTTTATCATGAAAGATTTTTATTTCGTTGTCATACCTGAAGCTTAATTTTGCTGGATACAGAATTCTTGGTTGGCATCCATTGTCTTTCAGTGTTTGAAATACGTTGTTCCAGGATCTTCTCGCTTTCAGCGTCTGTGATAAAAAATCCGTTGTTAACCTTATTGGTTTACCCCTGAATGTAATCTGCCTCCTTTCTCTTGTAACTTTTAATATTTTCTCTTTGTTCTGTATATTGGATATCTTCATAACAATGTGTCTTGGCGTTGGTCTACTGTGATTTTGTATGCTCGGTGTCCTGTATGCATCTACAATTTGTATATCCGTTTCCTTTTTTATTTCTGGAAAGTTTTCTGTAATTATTTCATTCAGCATGTTACTCATTCCCTTGGTTTGAACCTCTATACCTTCCTCTATCCCAATGACTCTTAAGTTTGGTTTTTTTGTTTTCCCATATCTCTTGGATGTTTTTCTCATGATTTTTTTACCAGCCTTTCTGAGTTAGCTAGACTCTTTTCAAGATGATATATTTTGTCTTCATTATCTGGCGTTCTGGCTTCTACTTGCTCAACTCTGTTAGTGATTGATACTCTCATTTGAGTTTTTAATTTTTTATAGTTTCCTTCATTTCTAGAATTATTGTTTGATTTTTTTTATAATCTCTATCTCCTAATAAAGATGCTTAACTTCTTCTTTTATCTGTTCATGTAATTCATTTTCAATGTGTTCTTTCACTGTTTGAATTTGCTGTCTCATATCCTTTTTAAGGTTCCATTCCATCTCTCTAAGGTATTCCTTGAGTTCTTTATTTGACCATTTTTCTGATGACTCTAGGTACTCCTGAATATTTAGGCTGTCCTGCATTGTTTGTACTCCTTTTCTTCCTTGCTTTTTCATGCTGCTCATGTTACTTCTTGTTCTGTTTGACTGCTGAGTTACTGTTTACTCCTATAAATTTATTTGATCCTTGGGAGGAAAGGTATTAGAAGGGAAGGGAAGAAGTCACTAAAGAGAATGAGAGTAGGCAGGTAGAATTCAAGGAAGGGGGAATAAGAAAATTGAAAAGAAATGAAAACACAAAAGAAAAAAATAGAAAAAAAGAAAAAAAGAATAATAAAAATTTAAATTTAAAAAAAATTTAAAAAGCAACAACAAAAAAATGAAAGTGAAAAAAAACCCAAAAATTAAAAAAAAAAATTAATAAATGCAGTCTTAGAGTTTGATTAACTTCTCTTCCAGTAGGTGGAGCTGTGCCCACCGGGCCAAGCTTCTCCTCTCAATATGCGAGATCCAATCCCTGTGCAGCAGCTCCTCCTCCTAGACTGGGCGGGTCTCCAATCCTGAGTGCCTAGGGCCTTCTCTTGTGTCTAGTCACTTCCCCACTTTTCCTCAAGCCAGGCCCCGCTCACCGGTGATGCTCACCACAGTACTGGCTACACGCCAGGTCTGCTGCTCCCGGGAGCCCTGTTTTCATGAACGACTGGGCACACTCTCCCTGTTTGCCATTCCCTCAGACCCTAAGTTTGTAGAGCTTGGGGCTGAGAACCCTCAGCGAATTTTGCTAGCCCTCCGGTAGCCTTGCCCCCAGTAGCTGGTGCAAGAGACCTCAGTTGTCAGCACTGGTGGGAGTGGTAGCCGGGAGTTCCGCGCCGCGGTCCCGCGCCACTTCTGATTCCCTCTGTCTGGCTATCTTGCTCAAGGAAGAGCTGGGAGGGGCCCTTGAGGTTTCCCTGCTGTGTGGAGAGGGAAGGCTAGGGGATTACACACCTGTCGCCACTGGTTTCATGAAGTTATCTCTTCTGCTGCATTCTGGTGACGTCAGTTCTCTGCCATGGTGGTATCCCATGCAAATGGCAACAGTTCGTTCTCTTTGCCGGGTGACCAATGCAATGGGTGGGTCCTGACTGTCTCTCCCAAACCCTGTTTCAATCGTGTGGCCACTGCCTATGAAGGCTCAGTTGGGATTAACCTCCGTAGGATCATAAGGGCCGACCAATTGTTTCAGCAGGATCGTTTAGTGCTGAGTCACAGCAGTTTGTCTGTGAGAAGCAGGCGAACGGGAGCTTGAACTCAGCCGATCCAGGCTAGGTGTGTGTTCTGAGAGGCCCAGACTGTTCGCCCCAGATCCACGTCAGCTCAGCATTGCCTAGTGATCCTGAGCAAACAGCATTTAGACGGTTTATGACTCCCCATGCCTGTGCAGCTGAAGAGGTCATAGACTTGATCTCTCCGTGCCTGCCACCATGTTCCATTAATATCATTTCAATGGGGGTTGGGGGAAAGGTAGAGAGTAAAACATCCATGTTTAACCAGAAGTCTCTTTCCATTTGAAAGTTCCTATTAGTACAGTAAGCGAGGTCAAATAGAAGTCAATGACATTAGGTCAAGTTAATGGGGAATTTTTTCCTATTAAAGTGGTCTGTCTGCCAAAAAGATTTTGTAAGCCATTGTTTAAAACTGTTTCTTAATATATAGCCCAAGAAATATAAACAGCATTCTTCCTATTCACACTCATGTTCAAGTCATCCAGGATTTAAATCTAATAACTATGTCAGAAGAATCTAGTTGCCTAAGCAAGTATTAACAAATTCTATTTTAGAATTTAGAAGTTGACCAATATAAAACATGCTTTCTTTTGAACTAATATATACTCTGGTCAGAATTCCTGATTGTGGGATGATTTATATTTGTCACTAGGTCTTTATATAATGAAAGAAAACCAAATTATAGTATAATACCTCAGAAAAATGAAGGAATTCTTTAATGAGTGAATCTCATTGCTGATTTTCAACTAAATGAGGTCTCATCAATATTAATTATAAGAAAATGTAAGAAAGACAACTATTTCACAAGCTAATCACAAGCAGAAAAAAATCATCTTGTTCTAGTCCCTCATTTTATAGAAGAGGAAATAATCCCTGAGCAATGAAATGATTTGACCAAGGTAATTCTTCCAATTAGTAGCACAGTCACTAAACCATAGTTCTTAACTCTCAAGTAATTGATCTTTTTATTGTAGAAGAATAATAAGAGAGAGCTATATAGTGAATATATCGATGGATATGTCTACTACTTAATGAGAAGAATGATGTTTAAATGATATACTTTGTATACTTACTGCAAGAGATAGAAATGTGGATCCCAGGGGCTGGGGTTGTGGCTCAGCATTAGAGCCCTCACCTAGCGCATGCAAGGCACTGGGTTCGATCCTCAGCCCCACATAAAAATAAATAAATAAAGCAAAGTTATTGTGCCACCTAAAACTAAGAAAAAAAATTGAAAAAAAGAAATGTAGATTCCAGGTTTAAGTAATTAGAACTAATCTAAGAGTGTATGAGTAATAATAAAAAAGAACAAATATAGACTAGATTGGAACAGAATTATCAACAGGCCTTGGTGATGAACTTCATTCACCAAAAAAAAAAAAATAGAAAGGGCCTATTGGATATAATAAGGAAGACAACAGAGTTGTAGTGATAGTGATATGAACAAGATAATGAAATCACAGATTGATATCAAATTTGATATACTAGCAAGACAAGTCAGAACACAGAGCTAGCTGCATGGTGGTGCATACCTGTAATCCCAGATACTTGGGGAGGTTAAGGCAGGAGGCTCACAAGATTGAGGCCAGCTTGGGCAACTTGGTGAGACCCTATCTGAAGATAAAAAATAAAAAGGGCTGGGAATGTAACTCAGCACCTCTGGGTTCAATCCCCAGTAATACACATACACACACACACACACACACAAACTGCATAGACATTAAGAACTATTGGGGCTGGGGATGTGGCTCTAGTGGTAGCGCGCTTGTCTGGCATGCCCGGGTTCGATCCTCAGCACCACATATACATACAAAGATGTTGTGTCCACCAAAAACTAGAAAATAAATATTGAAAAATTCCCTCTCTCTCTCTCTCTCTCTCTCTCTCTCTCTCTGTGTGTGTGTGTGTGTCCCACTCTCTCTTTAAAAAGAAAAAAAAAGAACTATTGATTCCTATTCCTGATTTGCCCATTTTCGGTCAGTTGGTACCAAAATCTCATAGTTGGGAGTAGAAAACTGGTAGAATGGGGGAAACTGTGTGTGTGTTTGAATATGTGTATTTATTTACCTTATTTATTTTGCCCTAAGGTCTTATTTCTGTTTCAATATTTGTGGTTACCTTAAATTGAAAATAAAACCAACTCATCTTACTCCCTGTTTCCAGTTTCCCTCAAAAAACTCTCCTAGTCTTTCTATCCTAATCATTGTCATAACCATTCATAATATTTGATCAAAATGTTTTATCATTTTATTACTTCTCTGCCATTCCCACTAGTTTATGAGCTTCTTGAAGATTGTCTTGTTTTTATATTCCTAATGCCTAGTGCACAAAACTTTGCTCAGGAAATGTTTGATGACTAGAAGATAGCTTTGTCCACACATCCTGGTTTTCCAACTTGTTACAAATTGGATCCTCCCTACATCATCTCCCTAGTACTAAACCTGTTTCCATACTGATTTGGCTCCTTCCTAATCAACATTTAGGCTTACATGTCTTTACTCTTGTTGGTATTCCATACCTGGTCTCTTCTAAACCCAGTCTTTTCTACCCTAAATTCCACTTAAAAAGTCTTTAAGTTTGTGTCATATCCCTGCCTCTTTCTTCAAACCTTCCTATGCTGGTAAAACCAATTTTGCCTGCCTCTGAATTCTTGCACTACTTACTGCTATAATAAATTGTTTTATCCCTTAATCATATTCCTAGTGCTATAATTTGATATAATGTCTACCATTTAGTTGAATATCTCTTGCATATCAGGCTGTGAGTACAAACCTTATCTCAAATGGTACAGTGGTAATATATCTATTTTGTAACTGAGAGGTAACTAAGGTTCAGTGAATTTAAATAAGTAACTTAATCAAGATTACAAAGATGACTCCAGATCTTTCCAACTTCAAAGAAACATCTTTTACCTGTATCACATTATTTTCTCTCCTCCTCCTCCTCTTCCTCACTTCCTTTTTTCCCTTTCTCTCCCATCCTTTACTGTGTCTGCCTCATCTTATAAATACTTAACGTTTGTTGACTTGAGTTGATAATGATTGGTGGAAGTATTGAAGCCTATTCCACTTTGTTGTTTTAATATTTTATATTAAGATGCCTTGTTTTTTTAAGTTATATATTTTTTTCATTGTCCACAACTTTGATTTAAATACTTAAAAATTTGACATTAAACCTAACATCTATTTTTAAATTTAAAGCATAGATTCTATAAACAAACACAGTATATTTTGGATATGTAATGTAGTAAACAATATTTGTATTAATTTTATGGATTTGAGAGCAATAATACTACATACTTCTATACACATAAGCAAAATTTTACTTAAAATAGACAATACAAAGAATTTGGCTTTAACATTATCTTTGAAAGATAGTGCGAAGCAGCATATTTGTGATCTTTTTTTAGTTCGAGACCGTGTTCGGACAAAAATGGAACGTGATATCTTGGTAGAAGTTAATCATCCTTTTATTGTCAAGTTGCATTATGGTAAGTTATGAACCAACTGTCATTTCATCACTTTACCTAATTTGCCCACTTCCTGGATAAGCTCCAATATAGATATATATTTGTATGTGTTTACCAGATACATATAATAAAATAAAGTTATAGAAATTAAACTTTTTGTTTTTTGATGGTGCCAGGGAACAAACCAAGGGCCTCACGCATCCCAGGCAAGTGCTGTACCACTGAACTGCATCCCCAAGTAGAAGTTGGTCTACTTCTTAAGCCAACTTCAGAAATTTTTGTTTCTTTTATTTTTTAATTTTACTTATTTTGGGGGTGGGGGTAACCAGATATTGAACCCAGGGGCACTCAACCACTGAGCCACATCCCCAGCCCTATTTTGTATATTATTTAGAGACAGGGTCTCACTGAGTTGCTTAGCGCCTTGCTTTTGCTGGCTTTGAACTTGTGATTCTCATATTTCAGCCTCCTGGTCCTCTGGGATTATAGGCCTGCACCGGCCCACCTGGCTATTGTTTCTTTTAAACAAAATGAAATTAGTTTCTGGGGCTGAGGTTGTGGCCGAGTGGTAGAGTGCTCACCTAGCACATGTGTGACACTGGGTTCCATCCTTAGCACCACATAAAAATAAATAAATAAACACATGCAAACATGGAGTATAACTTATAAAAAATAGTTTCTAAGTGTTAGCCATAGGATTAGCTAATAGCATTTACTGCTTTTTAATAATAATAATAATAAACAACCAGCTTTTTATAGTCCCTACCTGTTAGCCCAACCTGAAGGCAAGAAAGAACTCTAGTATCAGTGGCCTTTCTTTTCTCCAAAGCCATGTACTTCTCAGTGGGTAAAGGTATAGTGATTCTTATTATGTGTTGATTAACAATAAGACATACTTCATGTTTGTATAAGTGTGTCAAAATATAATCTACTGTCATGTATAACTAAAAAGAACAAATAAAAAATTATGTGTAATTAAATCTAACCAACCCACTTTTTTTGTAGTTAGTGACATGGTTTTTGCATTTTATTTAATGGTTAAGTAAGTCTTTTTCTGTCGTGGGTTTTTCTTATTAATTACATGTTTAGTCCTGTCATGTTCCTAAGAGACTCTTTCCTGTAGAAAACCTAATAGTTCCATAATAAGAAACCTTGATTTTAACATTTCCATGTGGAAACCAAGTGAAAGAGTAGTTTTTGTCTAAGTTGAAAATAAGTTTAAATCTCTGATGTAATCATTAATTTGATAAAAGTAATATTTGTTTATGAATGACTTTTCCTAATATAAACCTAAAAAATGAACTACAATTGTTGAATTTTCTTTTCTTCATTTAGCTTTTCAAACTGAAGGGAAGTTATACCTTATTTTGGATTTTCTCAGGGGAGGAGATTTGTTTACACGCTTATCCAAAGAGGTATATGATTAATGTCTGTTTTAAATCTATTTGTACTCATCCTGTTTCAATTAAAGCTTTGTTATATTTCAATATTATATTTTCTCCACTGGCACAAGATTCTTACATTGAAGAAGCTGAGCTACAAGAGTTTTTTTCCTATCTTTTGAATTTATCCTAAAAGTAGGACTTAAAATTGACAAACTATCCTTGTATAAACCCAGCTTCTTTCATAGTTTTTCAGAAGTAATAATATATCCACAAGATAAACTGTAAAATGAGTAGTAGCAATTCAGCATGTATTTTAACTTTTCATTTCTAAGCTCTTACTATGGCGAGACAACAGTGGCACAATCTAAACATAGTTTTTAAATAAAATGTAAACCTATTTCCCCCACAGTGTATAGTTAGCATTTAATAAGTGATTGCTATTGACCAATTAGATTATTTTGCAAATTTCTTTCATGAGTAAATTATGGATAAGGTCTAATTAGCATATTTATAAACTCTTTAATTATTTAAACTCTAAAGTGGAACTTTAAATAAAACTCACAGACCTTAAAAGAAAATAAAGATAGAAAAATTATTTTATTTTAGGTGATGTTCACAGAAGAAGATGTCAAATTCTACTTGGCTGAACTTGCACTTGCTTTAGATCATCTACATAGCCTGGGAATAATCTATAGAGACCTAAAACCAGAAAAGTAAGGAATCATTCTACTAAGTTGAATATAATGTAATATAATTGTTTAGGAGGTCATGAAAAATAAAGTGACTTCATAAAACTCCCACAATATTACATTAGTGTATCTGTGTGTAACATCTCTGTTGCACTGTATATTCTATACTTTTAAAATCTTGGTTAAACAAAAATATTGTCTTGTTCTAATTTGCATTATTTGATTTTCTAATGAGGTTGAAATATATTTTATTGGAAGTTTGTATTCTTGTGAGTTTTCTGTTCATAACCTTTGCTGCTTGTATTTCTTTTAGAATGTTGTTTTTTCCCATTAATTTATAAAAGAAAAAAAATTCACAAATAAGAGTGTTAACTGTTTAGCTAAGTGCTGTCACATGCACCTATATACCTAGAGTCCCCACTACTCATGAGATTGAGATGAGACAAGAGAGTTGTTGGAGCCAGCCTGTCACCAAAAAAAAAAAAAAAAAAAAAAAAAAAATTAGACATTTGACCCACGTTATATCTGCATTTTCTACTTTTTTTAGACAGGGGTCTCACTGTGTTACCCAGGCTGGTCTTGAATTGGTGAACTCGGGTGACTTCCTGCCTCGTTCTCCCAAGTAGGTGGGAGTACAGGCATGTGCCACTGTGCCCAGCTTTCCATTCTTTAAATTTGTTATTTTAATTTACACACTTTTTTCTTACATCAATCCATTTTTTTCTTTTGTTTTCTCTCATGACTTTTATTGTTCAAAATGCTTTTCCCAATCCCATGATCATATATTTTTCTTCTAATTTTTTGTTTTTTTAACTGTAATTCCATCTAGAAATTCTTTGATATGAAGAATGTTATAGAGCTAACACTTTCCCCCAAACACCATTTATTGGAAATTTCTTCTTATAATTTCAACTTTTAAGTCTGAATTGAGCAAAATTTCCACAACTCTTTTAGTAGCAGTAATGGAGAAGCAAACATTGAAAAAAGGAATCTCATGAAAATAAAAGGAAGACCAGTGAAGTAAAGAAAAGGGTCAGGGGGAGGGACGGGGTAGGTACTGGAAAATGAAATTGATTGAATTATTTTATTCAATGAATCTGTTATGTATAATCATAATGCACCAATTTTTTTAAAAAAAAACTGATATTGGTGGTGCATGCCTGTAATCCCAGTGACTTAGGAGGTTGAAGAATAGCTTTATTGAGGTGTAATTCTCATACTATATAACTGATCCATTTAAAATATATAATTCAGTCAGTGGTGCATACCTATAAATTCAACACTTTAGAGGCTTTGGCAGGAGGATTGCTTGAGCCCATGAATTTGAGGTAAATCAGGGCAACATAGCAAGACCCCATCTCAAAAAAAGTTTGATTAATTGTTTTTTGGTATATTCAGAGTTGTGTAACCATCATTTTTTATCAGCTATTTTTATTATTACTTTAAAATGTTATGTGCAGAAATTAAATTATATATTGTGACAGGCAATAGAGAAAATGTTTCTTTGGAACCCTTTTAAGTGATTATTTAGAAATTGTAATACTTTTACATGTGTTTGTCATTTATTTTGTTTTTGGATACATTTCATGTTATTTATTGTTTTTTGTTTTGTTTATTTGTTGGTACTAGGACTGGAACCCTGAGCCTCATAAATGCTAATATTCAAAACTCCCTACCACTAAGCTATATCCCCATCCATATGATTTTTTTTTATTTTCCAAATAATTACTGAGTTTTTCTTGTTATCTTCCCAAATTCTATCATGAGATGAAATTTATTCCTGATGAAATAAATAGTCAAACAGAAGAAAAAGTTACTATAAGATTTTAGTAATTCCCCAGAAAACACTGGGGAATGTCTATAGTGAAGGGCTAGGTCAGTGAAAATGAGGAATGTAGGGAACATGGTATGTTGAGAACAGGATTATGTAGGTTGTGTCAGGAAAAAAAGAACTTGGAAAGGATGCATGAATTAGATACTTTAAAAAATGACCATGAAAATGAAACTGGAATGTTTAAGTCAGGCCAACTGGGCGGCGGGGGGGCGGGGGGGGGGGAGCAGCTTAGAAGGATATAGCTTATTTGGTTTGGTTTCCCCTAATAGTTTTTGAGTGCCTATTGTTCATTAATCTAAGTTATGGCATTGTTTTGGGTCTTTTATAAATATGTATCCAAAAATATTTTCACCCTTTGCCTTTGCTTTGTAATTCTCAGTCTAAAACAATATTTTAGAATAAATGTGATCTGATGCTTAAGAAAGTTATTTCATTTTAGTTGCTGTACATCACTATTCAGTGATTTGAGAGATTTTCTGACTTTGTTTTCTTTCAGTATACTTCTTGATGAAGAAGGCCACATCAAGTTAACAGGTAAAAAAAACCCTTCATTTTATTAAAATACTCTCTTCTATATAATTTCTTCTAAGATTATTTATGGTGCAAATATTGACTAATACATTATGTTTAAAACCTGAGTTAGAATTTTTAATAATGTAAATTTTGGAATTCAGAGTTTAAAATTTATTTGTGAAAATTATTGTGGGGTATTTATTTTGGCAGATTTTGGCCTAAGTAAAGAGTCTATTGACCATGAAAAGAAGGCATATTCTTTTTGTGGAACTGTGGAATATATGGCTCCAGAAGTAGTTAATCGTAGAGGTCATACTCAAAGCGCCGACTGGTGGTCTTTTGGTGTGTTAATGGTAAGGTTTGGATTTTTGGCCTTTCGGAGAATTGGGATCTGTTGCTTTGTGTATTAAAGGATAATCAAAAGTGAATTCTATAAGAGAGAAATTGGTATTTTTTATTTTCTATATTTTATAGTATATATAATAAATAAGAAAAACTATTGCCTGCAGTGTAGAAGGAATATGAAACTCCTTAGTTTTTGCCAAGCCCAGTGGGTGCACAACTTTAATCCCATCTACTTAGAAGACTGAGTAAGGCCAGCCTCAGGAGCTTACAGAGACTATCTTAAAAAATAGAAGGGTTTGGCATGTAGCAAAAGCTCAGTGATAAAGTGCCTCTGAGTTCAATTCCTAGTATTGGTTAAAAAAAAGTTTATATGAAATTGACATCTGTCAGGTTATTCACATATCTACACTTTTAAGTTGCCATTTGAAATGTGATTTAAAAATAAATAAAATGATTAATTTATGCAAGAAAACTACAGAGCTCAATTATCTTTTAGGACTTATCAGGAATTTCTGTAATGAATATAGTGTAAGTATTAAACATTTGACTTATAATTAAGATAATGCTTTCTGTACTTCTGGCCTTGAGATTTTATATTTATTGTCTAATACCTCTGATTATTTTACCTTTCCGTAGTTTGAAATGCTCACTGGCACACTACCTTTCCAAGGAAAAGATCGAAAAGAAACAATGACAATGATCCTTAAGTAAGTATTCCCTAATGAAGATGTTTTGATATTCTAAAATAAAGGCTTCATACTAAAAAAAATGAGATTTTAGAGTGTTGGACATGTAGTATAAGAAATAGCCAAAAAAACAATAAATAAATAAAGCTCAGAGGAAAAAATAAAGAAATAGCTAGTAAATTCATCACTATTACCTGGTTTAAATATAAACAAACTACATAGGTTTAGAGTACTCATTATCTTCATGTGAGTAGTGAAATACTGAAAGCTTTACCTTTTGAGATTTGGAATATGATAAATGTTCATTATTCCACTTCCATCTGCATTGTACCAGTGGTACTAGACAGTAAGTTAAAGCAGGCAAAAAAGTAAATTAATTCTATATGTGAGTAACAGAAAATGACAATTTTAAAGCAGATACTGTTTACAATAATAAAATATTTGAATTCCACAGTCATGGCAGTGAATACCTATAATCCACACTATTTTGAAGGTTAAGGGGAGAGGATCCACAAGTTTGAGGCAAGCCTTGGTAATTTAGCAAGACCTTGTCTCAAAATAAAAAGGAATAGGTATATAGTTCACTGGTACTGCTCCCTGGGTTCAATCGCCAGTATCACCAAAAAAAAAATTATTTTCAAATTCCTAGGGTTAAATCCAGCAACAGTTATACAAGAACTCTATGCAGAAAACAAGAGAATTTTATTTAAAGGAAATTTAAACAACCAAAATAACATGAAAGGATAAACCATGTTCACATTATAAGAGACCCAGTGTTATAAAGATGTAGGTTCTATACATCATGTTATTCAATGGAAATATAATGCAAGCCATATACATAATTTTATGTTTTCTAGGAGCTACATTTAAAAAGTAAGAAGAAACAAAATTAATTATAATATATTTTATTTAACCCTATATTCCAAGATATTATCATTTCAACAGGTAACCAACATAAAAAATTATTAGTGAAACAGATGTGGTGATGCATACCTGTAATCCCGGTGACTCAGGAGGCTGAGGCAAGAGGGTAGCAAGTTCAAGGCAGCCTTAGCAACCAAGCAAGGCCCTAATCAACTTAGTGAGACCCCATCTCAAAATAAATAAAAAGGGCTGGGGATGTGGTTCAGTGCTTAAATGCCCCCGGGTTCGATCTCTAGTTAAAAAAAATTATTAAGACATATTATAAATTGTTTTTTCATATTTGTTTGAAATTCAGCGTGTATTTTTCACTTAGATTTTGGATGACCAGATTTCAAGTGTCCAGTGGCCATATATGGGTAGTAGCTACCATACTAGATAATAAAATTATAGTTGCAATGCAAATAAAATAAAAATTTAACCCAGTTTTATATGGAGGGTTTGATATACTGATTCTAATATGATAATGGACCAAGAATCACTAAAATACTCTTCGAGAAGATTAAGATATTTAGACTTCCTTTGCCAGATATCAAGTATTATAACTGTAAGTAACTCAATATAGCATTGAAACAATTATGTAGACTTCTGCAGTGATTAGAGATAACAGTAACAGACTTACATATATTTATACCCTTAATTTATAACCATTGGGAATTGCAGAGCAGTAGAGGGAAAATACATCTTACCAAAAGATTCCATTAAGAGAGAGTAAAAGGGGCTGGGGTTTTAGCTTGGTGGTAGAGCACTTACCTTAGATTAGTGAGGCACTGGATTCGACCCTCAGCACCACATAAAAATAAATAAATAAAATAAAGATATTGTGTCCATCTACAACTGAAAATCATATTTTTAAAAAAAGTAAAAGAAGTTTCTGACACAATTGGCAAAGAGACTTGTACCCAGAATGTATCAATCTCCAGTCAATAATAAAAAGAAACAATAAGAACGTGGGTAGAGGTAGGGACCACATAAAAGAGGATATTCAATGGTTTATAAACTTATGAAAAGATGCTCAAACTCATTAATCATAAAATGTAAAATTTCCTGTGGGGTGGTACATATCTGTAGTCTCAACTAATTGGAAGGGTAAGGCAGTTAAGATCCCTTGAGCTCAGGAGTCCTGGACCAGTCTGGGCAACATAGGGAGACACTATCTCTTGAAAAACAAAATAAAAGAAAATGAAGATTAAAACTACTATTAGCTACCACTGCATATCCACCAGAATGGCTAAAATTAAAGAGACTAGCAGGCTAAACATTTAGGGTGGCATTGCTTCTAAAAAGAATAATCACTATACTTATGGCAGAAATTTTGTGCTCAGTAGGTCAGAGACTCCCATCCAGACTACAGACTGTGACAAAAGGTGTGGAGTCTCTGATTTGTACAGATTGGCTCCATCACAAATTTACCAAATCTAGAATTTCAGTCAGGTATGGTGGTATATACTTATAATCCCAGCTACTCAGGAGGCTGAGGCAGGTATATTGCAAGTTCAAGGACAACCTGGGGAACTTAGGGGAGACTCTGTCTCAAAGTAAAAAAAGGGCTTGAGATATATAGCTCAGTGGTAGAATGCCCCTGGGTCTAGTCCCCAGTAACACAGACACACACATACACGCAAAGAATTCCACATAAAGTGTTTCGGCCTTTACCTGCAGATCATAAAAAATATCCAAAACCTTCAAACTGCATAATTTTTTTAAAATATTTTTTTAGTTGTAAATGAACATAATACCTTTATTTTATTTGTTTTTATTATGTGGTGCCAGGGATCGAACCCAGTGCCTCACGCATGCTAGGCAAGCGCTCTACCACTGAGCCACAACCCTGGCCCCAAACTGCATAGTTTAACCAGAATAAAAAGTACGAAAAGGGCTGAGATTGTGGCTCATTGGCAGAGTGTTTGCCTAGCATGTGTGAGACACTGGGTTTGATTCTCAGCACTGCGTACCAATAAATAAAATAAAGGTGTATTTACAACTAAAAAAATATTTTTTTAAAAAATCCATGTTAGGAGAAAGATACAATGTAGCCTTAAATTACCACAAGGACTTCCAGCAAAGGAGAACATGTCTAACACATTCCTCAAAAGCCCTAGAGAGGGGCTGGGGTTGTCGCTTAGTGGTAGTGTGCTCGCCTGGCATGCATGAGGCACTGGGTTTGATTCTCAGCACCACATAAAAATAAAGACAATAAAGTCCATCAACAACTAAAAAAAATTTTTTAAAAAGCACTAGAGAATTAGCAGTGCAATGGTATCTAAAACCTATAGAGCAAGAAGCAGTATGCCTTGATGCCACAGCAGCATTAGATTAAAATATACAAAATCATTTTTATTTCAAATTGGCAAGAGAGTGTTTTCATTAAATATAATTTAAATTCCAGTCAAAAAATGGGAGATTGGAAATATAGATTGTTGGTGGGATGTAGAGCAGTGGCAACTTTCATACATAGCTGGAAGGAATATAAATACAAATACTCTTATAACCATTTTGGAGAACAGTTTTTGTCATTATCTTCTAAAGACAAATATATGTATACCATCATGCATTTATCCCACTCCTAGCCATGCACTCAATTTATATGCATCAAGGAACTCACATTAAAAAAACAGTATAAAGCTGTTCATAGCACCATTGTTTGAACTAGTAGAAGGTACTTCATTAGCAGTAGGATGGATTAATAAACCCTGATATATTTATACAGTTGAATAGAGTAGGAATTGTATTTACTATCTGTAAATATTTTAGGTTTTATAGGCCACACACAGTCTCTGTCACATATTATTCTTTATTTGTATTTTTTGGTCCAACTCTATAGGAAGAAAACATTTCTTAGGACCCATACAAAAACAGGTCCACATCTTTGGCCCATGAGCATGGTGTGCCACAAGCAGAGAAAATGAACAAACCACAGTTACATACAACAACTTGGATAAATCTCACACGAATGTTAAGCAAAGGAATTTCAGACTCAAAAGAATACATGCTATGTGTTTCTATTTATACAGTTTATAGAGCAGGCAAAATTAAAGCATATTTTTAGGGTCTATATTACATGGTACAAGCTAGAGGCAAAATAAGGAAAGTGGTTACATTGGATGAAGGATTCTGGTAATGTTATCTTTCTTGACCAGATAATTATTCACTTTTTGGTAAATCATTAAGCTATGTGATTTGGGCAGGTTTTTTTGTTTGTTTGTTTGAATTTTTTTGTATTTTATGTTATTCTTAAAATGTAAAAATATGTACTACATAAATGAATGAATGTTCACTTGGCTTTCATCACTGAACTGAACCTTCATCACTCCATCTACTCTGGTCCCCCTCCTTTCAGCTGACAGACACTCTCTTGTGTGTTGATAAAAACCAAGCCTTTTCTTTGACCTGACCTTCCTTTCAAGTTATTACACCATCTTCCTACATCTTTTCAGTACAAAGCCTCTAAAAGAATAGTCTATGCTTTCTATTACTATTTTTGGCTTCTTTTATTCCACAGCCTGTTTGTCATTCATCTCTATCACTCTACTGAAATTGCTCTCACTATGGTTTTTAATGTTCTTCTGGTTTGCTAAAACTTGTGGAAGGTTGTCACAAAGGTGACTGTCTACCAGTCATTCACAAAATTCATTCAACAGGTAATTGAGTACTTTATACAGGTACTGGGGATGCAGTATGAACAAGACAGACAATCATCAGTGGTCTCACAGAACTTACGTTCTAGTGGGGGAGATAAGGAATTAATATTTAAGTAAATAAATATAATACTTTCAGATAGTAATGGGAACTGTAGGTATATAATAAACCAGGGTAATTTACTCTGCCAGTGACCCCTTAGTGTGTGAGGGAAGGGGCAGGGACAGGAGCCATTTTAGATAAGACACTTAAGGAAGGCCGCTCTGAGGAAAATTTGACACTCTTGGCCCCTCCCTCATCCTCATTTTTTCCTATTATTTCCTCATCTATTTCTTCTACCTCTCTAAGCATTCTTCTCTTTGCTGTCTTTTGCATGCCCATTCTTTCTGTTTCTGTTTTTCTTTAATTATAAACATTTTCAAATACAAATTTTGAAAAATGAAATATATAAGTATCACATATACCCATCACCCAGATTCAGCAATCATCAGAACTTTGTCACATTTGCTTCATGTATTCCTTTTTCTCTTCTTTCCTTCTTTAAATATTTTTAATTGTAGATGGACACAATACCTTTATTTTGCTTATTTTTTTTAATGTGGTGCTGAGGATTGTACCCAGTGCCTCACATGTGCTAGGCAGGCACTCTACCACTGAACCACAACCCCAGCCCTCTTCTTTTCTTCTTAACTGAAATATTTTAAACACTCCAGATGTGTCATTTCTCACCTTAATTCAGTTTTTCCTTGCTCAAATATGCATTTTTTTTTATTTTCCCCAAGAATAATGATATTTATTTGGGAATAGGAGAGCATTGCAATCTGAAAACGCCTGCCATAGCAAACTATGCACATATTCAGAAAATAAAACTCTTGGGCTGAGATTGTAGCTAAGTGGTAGAGTGCTTACCTAGTGTGTGTGAGACAGTGGGTTCGATTCTCAGCACCACATAAATAAATAAAATAAAGGTCCATCAACAGCTAAAAAAATAATAAAAATAAAATTCTTCTTCTGATAAAAGACTCAAAAAGAAAATATGCATGTTTTCTTACATAATAAATCTAGTAATAATGCTTGAGTGTTATCAAATGCCAGTTCTTAACCAAATTTTTCAGATTTTCTGTCAAGGGAAGGGACTACCTCACTATCCAAAACAAAGAATTTAAAGCTGATTTTGTTAGTTGTTCATAGTAAGAAAGAATATTGTTGTTGTTGTAGAGACTCTCCCAGCACAGTAGACCAATGATCTTACATAGGGCTTGGGGGAAAATATAGAGTTTAAGAATTGGCAGATTTTCAGGTCTAAACATGGGATGACATCATCACTAAGTGTAATTACTTAAGAAGGGATTATTATTGATCAGTTGACATTCACATGTGTTTATTTGAGTGAGACCAATCCTGTTTGGCTAATTTTCAGGGACACAGACCACTTACTGATTGATTGGCTTAGAAGTTTCCACCAGGCAAATTGTCATTGATAATTGAATGAATTGAAAATCAACTAAGGGGGCTGGGGTTGTGGCTCTGAGGTAGAGCGCTTGCCTAGCCCATGTGAGGCTCTGGGTTCAATCCTCAGCACCATATAAAAATAAATAAAGGTATTGTGTCCAACTACAACTAAAAAATAAATAAGTATTTTAAAAAAGAGAATCAAGTAAGGGTTTAAAACCGGTTCTCATAGTTCTCTTGTTATCATGGTTACATAGCAATTAGTCTTTTCTTAGGAATGTACAACCTTTTTATTGTCCTTGTGATATTAACTTGTTTCTCTATCCTCTTTTTTTATGGTGCTGGGGATCAAATGCTGAGGATCCAGTGCTCATGCATGCTAGGCATAATACTCTACAACTGAGCCACATCTCTAACCCTCTTCCATCTTTTCTGTTAAACTTTTGGCAAGATTATTTCATAGCTTATACTTAGTGCTCCCTATTGTGTTAAGCTAAGAGGTTTACAATGCCAGGTTGTCTGACCAGTGATGAGTTCCTGTAATTCCAGTTGTGATCCCACCACTACAAAATTCCCTGTTAGGCTTTTGTCTCATGTTTTAATCCATTGAAAATAAGTACTTGAATCAATTATCTTTTAAAAGATTCAAAAATGGTGATTTTTCTATTACTATTATTCCTTTCTCACTTGTTAGATGTTTTCTGAAACAGTGAACTTTCTCTCATTGACTGGGGCTGTTTAGTTAACTTTAAGGGTCATCCAAGAAACGCAGAATACTTTATTATTTTCTTAATTTTTCTTAATTATTTCCAATTGTTCAGAGCCCGGGTAACTTTCATTTGGAGTGGTGTCTAATGAATTAGGTTTTTAATGTTTGTTTTAACTTTGCTTTTTCTTTTTTTTTTTAACTATGGTGAACTCGTGAGATTTGATAATTAGTGTGATTCAGCCAATTGAATTCTTTTTGTTTTGTTGTTGTGGGTGCTGAGGATTAAACCCAGGGCCTGAGCATTTAGGCCATGGATACCTCTTATCCACATTCCAATGTAGAATATCTACCACCTATCACCTCCTCCCAATCCAGATCATTCTCTACTAACCTTGGAGTTATTTCTTAGGGGAAAAAATCTACTGTTTCAAGGGCTGGGGATGTGGCTCAAGCGGTAGCGCGCTCGCCTGGCATGCGTGCGGCCCGGGTTCGATCCTCAGCACCACATACAAACAAAGATGTTGTGTCTGCCGAAAACTAAAAAATAAATATTAAAAATTCTCTCTCTCTCTCTCTCCCTCCCTGCACTCTCTCTTTAAAAAAAAAAAAATCTACTGTTTCAAGAGCTCTGCCTAATATACCTAATATAGCACTGCGTCTTCAGTTTTGTTCAATATAACCCTAATTTTGGCGGGGCTGGGAATGTAGATCAGAGGTAAAATGTCCCTAGGTTCAATCCCTAGTGTCAGAAAAATAGAAGAGAAAAAAGAATGATTTCTTGACTCTAGATTTCTCAACCTTTTATGTGCAATGTATTTTATTCTATGTCTCCAACAGAAGGCTATGATAGATAGCATTGTACAAATTCATATTCTGTAAGATTCATTCTATAATATTCATGAAATGTTTTATTATTTGTACAATATATCTGGAGGAACTTAATGTTATTCAGTAAAATTTGGGGTAATGCTGGCCAAATTACTAAGTTTTCAACCTTTAGGTTACATTGAAGGCCTTTCAGAATGTCCCATGTTAAATTAGATATTCATTACTGTTCACTTAGCATTCTTTCCATGTTTTTCTAGATTTGCCTCCTAATGTACTAAGGTTATCTATATTCATCTTCCCCACTGACCATAGGGGGGCTGTATTTAGTTCTGTATCCATAGCACTAAGTACTGTCTGGCACGTAATAACTCAGTAACAGCTCAGTGAATAATAAATGGATCTATTTCTGAAATAGGAATTTCTCTTCTAGCCATTTTCTCTAACTCTGTTATTATTGTCATACTTACAGGATCATGGTTTCTTTAATTTGTAGGTTTGGAAAAAGAATAAAATTATATACTGTAGCTGAACCAGACCATAAGCTCATTCAGGCCAGTGGTTTTCAGACTGTGTGCCACAGTCTTCAGTGTTCCACAAACCCCTTTTCCATCAATCAGTTCCCTTTCCCTGCAGGAGCTGTTAAAGAATTAAGAGGGGGAAAGTAGCATATGAAGTACACGTTCTTAATATCGGATTTTTTAAAATTCTCTTCAAGAAAGACTTCTAAGTGTATAGTTTTAGGGTCATTGATCTAGTATCCAATCCCTTTGCTTTTTCTTTTCTTTTTCTTCCTTTTATTTATTTATTTATTTTATTTATATACTTTTTTGGTGGTGCGAGGGATCTAACAACCCAGGACTGCATGCATGCCAGGCAAGTCACTCTACAACTGAGCCAGACCCCCAGCCCCCACCCAATCCTTTGCTTATGAAGACAGGCAGAAAGAGATTGGTTTTCCCAGCATCACAAAGTTCTTAGTAACAGAACTAAGGCTTAGATGGCCTTATTTTCACAGTAGTACTCTTTGCAAATTTCTGAAAATGAAGAAATCCATTAGAAGATTTTGGGGCTAAAATTTTAAAATTTTACATGAATATTCATAGCAGTTTTATTCCTTCAACAGGAAAATGGATAAACTAACTATGGCTCGTCCATACTATAATGCACTAATAAAAAATGTGGAAAGTAAAAAAAAAAAAACTGGCAAAAGAACTAAAAACACACACATAGTGCAAATAAAACTGGGGCCATCTTAATGAGATCCATGCATTGTCATTATTCTGGTTGTGATATTACATTAAAAGTTCAAAGTGTTATCATTGGGGAAACTTGGTAAAGGATCTCTATTGTTTGTTATAACTGAGTGTGAATTTATGAGTATTTCAATATAAAAAGTCTAAATTTTTTTTAATAAAAATAATGATGTCTCAAAAATGAAATGTTATTATGTGGATCTATTATTTAGAGCCAAACTTGGGATGCCACAGTTTTTGAGTCCTGAAGCTCAGAGTCTTTTACGAATGCTTTTCAAACGAAATCCTGCAAACAGATTAGGTAAAAATTCTAATTAGTTTGTTTCTTTTGTGTGTGTGTTGGTGTTTGGAGTTATTTGGGGGTGGGGGTGGATTTTTTTGTGCTGGGATTATTAAATATTCAGACAAATATTAAAAGCAAAATCAGAACTAAGTAAATATGTATAATTATCTATTTATTCATTTCTCCTTGAAATGAACCTACCAATTTTTTATAGGAGCAGGACCAGATGGAGTTGAAGAAATTAAAAGGCATTCATTTTTCTCAACAATAGACTGGAATGTAAGTATAGGATGAAAACTTGTTTAAAATATGTTTATAATTGACACATGTCTAAGTTTCTCTTTTTTCTTCCAGAAACTGTATAGAAGAGAAATTCACCCACCTTTTAAGCCTGCAACTGGCAGGCCTGAAGATACATTTTATTTTGATCCTGAGTTTACTGCAAAAACTCCCAAAGGTAAAGAGGAAACATGAACACTCAAATATAAGATGGCAGATTATTTTCTTGTTCAATCAGAAAATCTTTTCCAAGATAACACTTGATGGTATTCACAAAAGATCCTAAATTTGCTATATATCAACCTGTCTCCCCGACTTACTAGGAGCCATAGCATTGATAGATTATCATATAAGGCTTCACTGTCCAGTATGGTAGCGAGTAGCCACATGAGGCTAATTAAATTTAAATTAATTGAAATTAAACAGTCCCAATAGGCACATTTAAATGCTCAGTAGCCTCATGTGATTACTGGCTACCATATTGAACAACTCAGATAATAAAACTGTCCATTGTTCCAGGGAATTAAATAGGATGGCACTAATTTCAAATACTATTAACCCAATAATTCAATTTATTATATTCTTCAAAAGAATTAGTTACTGGGGCTGGGGATGTGGCTCAAGCGGTAGTGCGCTCGCCTGGTGTGTGTGCGGCCCGGGTTCGATCCTCAGCACCACATACAAACAAAGATGTTGTGTCCACCGAGAACTAAAAAATAAATATTAAAAAAAAAAGAATTAGTTACTTTTGGGCTAGGGATATAGCTCGGTTGGTAGAATGCCTGCCTCTCATGCACAAGGCCCTGGGTTCAATCCTTAACACCAAAAAAAAAAAAAAACAAACTTATTTTCTAGGCTTTGGAGAGTAGGATGTTAGAGTGGTAACATCCTAGTAGGATGTAGAGTAACCAGGACAGATCTGACACAGCACCTCACTGAAGTATCCTAGATAGCAGAAGGTACATGGTGCCTGAGAAGAACACCAGAGTAAGTGATAAAGGACACAAATCAACAATTCTTCCCTTAGTTACATTTCAAAGGAATATTCTTAGTAATTTCTTCTTCTTTTCAGATTCACCTGGCATTCCACCTAGTGCTAATGCACATCAGCTTTTTCGGGGGTTTAGTTTTGTTGCTATTACCTCAGATGATGAAAGCCAAGCTATGCAAACAGTTGGTGTACATTCAATTGTTCAGGTGAGTGGATTCCTAAATAATTTTAAATTTGAAATGTAAGGTATAGTTTGTTACATGAATAATAAGATTAGATTTTATCTATTAAGTAAGCAATTTAAAATATTTTATATTATTAGCATTACTCTTAGAAATTCCTTTCATATGTCATTGAAAAGATTGCATGAACCAAAATCCTAGATGCCTATGTGATGTGAAAATAGAATTCTTTCTACTTTTTCTGTCTCCTGTCCCATACCTCAAAATGTTTATCAGGCCAATGTGTTTCACTCCCTGCCTCTATCAGGTTAGCTGTGGTGGACTGAGGTCCCCTGGTTCCTTGAAGCCTTAGAATAGGGGTCAACAGACTTTGTAAAGGGTCAGAAAATTTGAAGTTTTATGGGCTATATTTTCTCTCTCATGACTAATCAACTCTACTGTTGTCTCACAAAAGCAGCTATAGACAGTCCATATTCTAAAAAATTCAATGGACATGACTTGAGTGCCAATATAATTTTTATTTGCAAAAAAACATACAGTGAACCAAATTTGGCCCACAGGCCATGGTTTACCAGTCTTTGCCTTAGAAAGGCGTAAGAACTAAAAATGAACTCAGATCTTAAGTTTTCCAAGAATTATGCCCTCATTCTTTTGGAGTTCCCCCCATTGTCATTAGGAAGAAATGGTTATGGGCATTGCCTTAGAGTGCCCCCTACTCTTCATCCTAGCTGTTTATCAGAGTTACAGAAAAAGTAGGTAAGACCATAGAGATAGGTTGGAGTGTGTTTATAACAGGAAGCTGGAGTAGTAAATTAAATATTGTTAGACGAACACAAATAATACAAACCATTATATTTCTTTCCTCTCATTCTAATATTATGGAAAGACAAATTTAATTCACCCTGATGTGTTAATTACACATTGTATACATATATACATACATTGAAATGTCATGCTGTATGCCATAAATACATACAATTATTGTGCCAATTAAAAATCAAAATAAAATTTTAAAATTTTAATTCATCTTTTTACTCAGAACTAAATCTATTTTGAGGCATTAAATCATTTTTAGGGTATAATTAATACTTACATTTGTTTAATGACTAAGTTGCTTCTCTGTGAGCATGTATGCATACACTAGGGACCAAACCCAGGGTCTCAAATATGCTATCACCAAGCTACATCCCCAGCCCAAGTTGCTATTGCTCTTAAAATTTTTTTCATGAGTCATTTGTTTGCTTTCTGCTTTCTAGAGAATCAGTTTAAACACTAGGTTTATTTATGGGGTTTTGTTTGTTTGTTGCAGTCCTGAGGATTGAACCCAGGGCCTTATGCACACTAAGCAAGTACTCTCTTACTGAGCTACACCCCAGCCATAAATACTGGTTGTTTTGTTTTTGTTGTTGTTGTTGTTGTTTATTTAGTTATTTTTGTATTGCTGGGTATCAAACCTAGGGCATCATGCACACTAGGTAGGTGATGTAATATAGAGCTCACCACCAACCCTAAACACTCATTTTTAAACAAAGCTTATGTTAGAATAGTCTTTCCCTTTTACTATACAAGCACATAAGTGTGTGGAAAGTTTTTTAAATTATAACTTCTATACTTAACATAGCAACCATAAACATATATTCTAAAAAATTCAAGTTCTACTTTATGCAAAGCACATAGTCACGGAGGATCTCATATCAGTATAGCTAAGGGCAACACAACTTCCCTCGGTTCCCTTTGTGGAAACAGTAATTTGCTAATTGTCAACTACCAGACATTATTAGTCCCTAACTCATGAGCAGTTTTTTTTTCTGAGAATTTGTATAAAACTATGACTTAAGGGTACAGAAAGGAGAGCATGACTACTGAAAGTCCAAAATAACAGGTAGCACTTGCAGATATTTTCATTTAATCCTCATCATTATCATTTGAGAAAACACAAGTTCAAGGTTACATGACCTAATAAGTGGTACATCTTAAACCATCCAGATGTTCTAATTATGAATTCTCATAAGTCTTTTCTTGTATATGAGAAGTTTCAAACGTCTCCTTATTTGCAAAGGTTCTTTAAAAAACCTATAGCTCTTTGGGGAATGGAATGGGGCTAAATCACAGACAAAGCTATAGGCCCCTTTTTCTGTTGTACATATTCAATATTTCCTCTTTAACATGAATTTTTTGGGTTTTTTAAAAATATTTTTCCTTGTTGATAGATCTTTATTTTATTTGTTTTTACATGGTGCTGAGAATTGAACCAGGTGCCTCACACTAGCCAGGCAAGTGGCTACCGCTGAGCCAGAGATCCAGCCCCTTGAACATGAGTTCTTTTAATTGGGCTCTTTTTAGTTATAGATGTTAGTAGAAACCATTTTGATAAAATTATATAAGCATGGATTATATCTTATTCTAATTAGGACCCCATTCTTGTGGAGGTACATGATGGTGGGATTCACTTACGTACATGGGAAAATTATGTTGGGTTCATTCTGCTGTCTTTCCTATTTCTATCCCCCTTCCTTACCTTCATTACCCTTTGTCTATTGAACTTCTCTCTCCTCCCCTTTATTGTTGTTTGCCTTATTTCACTTAGCATGATAGTCTCCAGATCCATCTATTGACTGGCAAATGTCATAAAGTCATTCTTTATGCCTGAATAATATTTTATGGCGTATATATACCACAATTTCTTTATCCATTCATCTATTGAGGGGCACCTAGGTTGGCTCCATAGCTTAGCTATTATGAATTGTGCTGCTATGAACATTGATGTGGATGCATCACTGTAGTATGTTGATTTTTTAATTCTTTGGATAGATGCCAAGGAGTGGGATCACTGGATCAAATGGTGGTTCCATTCCTACTTTTTTAAAGCTTTATTTTGTTTATTTAGTTTTTTGTTTTGTTTTGTTTATGTGGTGCTGGGAATCGAACCCAGTGCCTCACACATGCTATGCAAGCACTCTACCACTGAGCCACAACCCCAGCCCCCAGCCCCCAGATTCCTACTTTTTTGTGTAATCTCCATACTATTTTCCAGAATGGTTGCACCAATTTGCAGTCCCATCAACAATGTATAAGTGTACCCTTTTTTAAATTTTTTTAATATTTATTTTTTAGTTGTAACTGGACACAATATCTTTATTTTATTTATTTATTTTTATGTGGTGCTGAGGATCAAACCCAGGGCTTCACACGTGCTAGGCAAGTGCTCTACCACTGAGCCACAATCTCAGCCCCAAGTGTACCCTTCTCCCACATCCGCACCAACATTTATTGTTCCTTGTATTTTTTTAATATTGATTTTTTAGTATTCGGCGGACACAACATCTTTGTATGTGGTGCTGAGGATCGAACCCGGGCCGCACGCATGCCAGACGAGCGCGCTACCGCTTGATCCACATCTCCAGCCCAGTGTTCCTTGTATTTTTGATAACTGCCATTTTGACTGGAATGAGATAAAATTTCAGTGTAGTTTTAATTTACATTTCTGTAATTGCTAGAGATGTTGAACATTCTTTCATATATTTGTTGACCATTCATATTTGTTCTTTTAAGAAGGGTTTATTCAGGTTTTTTTGCCCATTTATTGATTGGGTTCTTTAGTTTTTTTTCTTGGTGTTAAATTTCTTGTGTTCTTTGTGTGTCCTGAAAATTAGTGCCCTATCTGAGGTGCACATGGCAAAAATTGTCTCCCATTCTGTAGGCTCTCTCTTCATGCTCTTGACTGGTTCTTTTACTGTGAAGAAACTTTTTAGTTAAATGTCATCCCATTTATTGGTTTTTTATTTTATTTATTGCACTTTAGAAGTCTTGCTAAGGAAGTCAGTTCCTGAGCAAATATGTTGAAGTGTTGGGCCTACATTTTCTTTAGTATGTACAGGGTTTCTGGACTAAATCCTATGTCTTTGATTTACTTTCATTCTATTACATATGGATTTCCACTTTTCCCAGCATCATTTGTTGAATAGCCTATCTTTTCTCTGATCATGAGCTTTTTAAAAAGGTATACTTTGCCTGGTACAGTGGTGCATGCCTGAAATCTGAGCAACTCAGGAGGGTAAAACAGCACTTGTAGAATAAATGCTATAAATAATTATTTTTTATTTTCACCAATATTCATTTACATTTATAGTTATCATCAGCAATGCATACTAAGTAACATATTCCCTTGTTATGAAATGCACTAAAGGCATTATGGAACTCTTCATCAGTTAATAATTGTGTTCGTAGCAGTTGCACAGGAACAGTATTCAGTTTACTGATGGATATGAAGTAAAAGAAGATATTGGAGTTGGCTCATACTCTGTTTGCAAGAGATGTATACATAAAGCCACAAATATGGAGTTTGCAGTGAAGGTAAGAATATTTAGATTTAAACTGTGGCTCTTTAAGTTCATTCTTATACTTCTCAGTACCAGTTAAAAAGTACACTCTTTGGTAAAAGTGCCTTTTGTTATAAAAAGTTAAGATAAATTTAAATATCTGGGCTAGAGGTGTTCAAAGATCTTAATCTGGAACCATTAATTCCCCTGAGGCTAAAAATAAGATATTCATAATCCAGTTAGCCCAGGGTAATACAAATTTGTACCTCTCACTTTTAATAGTATTCCTTTTACTCTCAGAAGTCCCCATTTTATCATCAGGGTATCAGAGAATTCCCCAAAATTGTGTGCCAAATTTTGTATGTTTACATTTTTCTGGCAAAAACCTTCATAATGTCTTTACATCTAAAGGGATCTGTGATTCAAAAGAATAAGAGCCATGGTCATACAATTTATGATCATTAGCAATTTTCATTTCATCAAGTGTTCTAAGACACCTAGTTCTGTGATGAAGTTTGATTTTCAAATCTGAGTTATGAATGAACAAATACTATATTCAAAGTATCTGCCTTTTCACATCTCAGAATTGTAATGTCTGCTCTCCCCGTTCAAGCAATTCAATTAATATCTAAAGCTTCCAACTTTTCTTGAATCTTAGTACTAATTTATAAATATGAGAATATGTTTAGTTATTGAGAGAGTAATATTGTTATTACTATTTCAAACTTGGATCTAAATACTTTAAAAAGTCATCGGTGTCCATAAGGTTTTCTGTCAGATATAAAGATGAACCATAGAAATAACAAATAACATATTTTCTTCTATTGCTCTCATTAGAATCTAGAATACATAGAAATTTTTAAGTTTTTTGCATAAAAGGAGAAACAAAGAATAATACACTTGCTGTACAGCTTAAGGATATGTCTTGCCACCATAAACACATCAGAAAAAAAATGGACTGAGGCCCCCCTTTGAATTGCAGACACCAGGAGCAGTATGCTCAAAACCTTGAAGCTTTCTCCAAGCTATTTGAAGATTCCTGTGACTTAAGTTAAATTCATAAATTCAATCCCAACATAACTGTAATACTACCAATCTGAGGTCCACAAGCACAAGTATGATGTAAACTGGGCTCAGATTAGCAGATCAGATTATGTTGTTAAAAATGACACTTGTCAATGTGTTCTGGTTTCCAAGAGCCTCTTCACTTAACATGCCTATTCCATATACCTTCTTAATTATCCATTTGCCTAATTCCACACTATCATTTGCAATTGGTTTCAATGATGGTGTGGAATTGTCTTCCCTGTTCTCCAAATAGGGTATTTTGTTTTACAACTAATCTATTTCAGAAAGATTGGACTCAATACTGATTTACATTCTTTCCTAAGTTGCTGGAGTGATTGGGTATTTACTGAATACATTTACTACTGACCTGTTTTAAAATTGAATATATGAAAGCCACAAAATTTGTTTCAGAATTGAAACCAAACTTGTCTTTTTAAAAAGACAAGTTTATTACTTTAACAGATTAAAACATTATGAGAAATGTTTTAAGAAGCAGCTGACATACAAGGATTAAAAAGCTATGTTAGTATTTTAAGAGCTTTATTATAATAATTAAACTTAATTCTAAACAAGTAAAATTCTAGGTGTGGTTTTCTGCATAGTGTTCTATTTAGCTACAAAAAATAAGCTTCTACTTAACTGTTAATTTTTATAAGTAGCTTATAACTAATGGGATATTTCATTAAAGAACTATATTAAAAGAAATGAAGTTAGTTCAATAAACAGATGCTGGTGGTGGTGTTATACAGGGTTAGAAGTTAACTGAATTTCCAAAAGTTTAAGACATTCAAGGGTAGAAGAAAAGATATGTTAACTGTATTTTTGAACCTTTTCTTGAGGCTTTTCAGTTTTTAGTAAGTCCTAAACTTACTACAAATTTACACTGGAGAGATTGGTGGGAATGTGACTCACGGGTTAGCATTTACAATCTTGCCATCTATATCAAGACTACCTTTCTAATTAAACAGTCTAGCCAGGTAGGTGAACACACCTAATGATAAATGGCATATACACATGCACACGCATGCATGCATACACACACACGGAGATGATACCTAAGGTCTGTGGTTACAAACATTCAAAGTTTATGTTCATGAGATTTTGTGATAAATATTTGCCTTTTAGATTATTGATAAAAGCAAGAGAGACCCAACAGAAGAAATTGAGATCCTTCTTCGTTATGGACAGCATCCAAATATCATTACTCTAAAAGATGTAAGTATATTCTTTAATAAGGATCACTTGATTCAGCTGTCTAACTCTCATTTGGGATATTTTAAAATATCATGTGGTAGACAAAGACCTCCATATAGTAAATTTAAAAAGTAGATTTGAGTACAACATATGTAGCATAATTCCATTTCTAAAGAAAAAAATTTTCTATAATTTTCTATTTTTGTCGTAAGAAGAAAAGTATTTTAACATTCTTTGTAGTATCTGCATTTGCTTGAACATATACATAAATGTCCAATATTAATGTTGCTATTAATTAACATTCAGGATTGACAAGCTCTGCAGACTCCCCAAACTGTTTAACACAATACTGCCAGAGAGCTAAATGCACTTATCTACCTATATTACTTCCCTTTCTACAATTTATATTCATACTCCCCAGCCCTTCAAGCCCCTGCCTTCCTCTATAGCAGTTGTCACACTTCCCCCTATGCTCTAACCATACTATATTGTATATATATATTTTTTTTGAGCATGCCTCTTTTTCTCATATTCCTCTGTCTTTGAATTTATGGTTCCCTCAGTTGGGAACACTATTCCCCTCCTTTGCTTGGCTAACTACCACACATTTAAGACATTGCTAAACTACTGCTTCATCCAGGAAGTCTGCCTTGCACATCACCACCCTTAGGACAAATGAGGTATCCTTTCCTAGCTGTCATGTTACCCTGCTTACTTTATCTCCTATGGCTTTTATTATAACAGTATCGGCAAAGGGCGTGCACTGCCCAGGTAGCATTTAGCTCATTCGCTTATTGCTGGTGCTCACATAGGCCCAAAGGCTATATTTGGGTGTTATAAAAACTCCAATTTAATCAGATTGATTTATTTCTGCTTGTTGTTGGAAGAAAAATGTTTACTAAATCACATCAAAGTGTGAAGCTGAACAGTGACTCAAAACATAATCTCCAAGAATGCAATCAAGGAAATTAAAAAGGAAATCTAGAAATACTTTCTCTCAGCCTAGCCTTGGAAACTCCCTAAGCTGGCTATATATATCTGTGCTAAAATTTTACTCAGACTTTTTTTTTTGTATTTGGACACAATACCTTTATTTTATTTTTATGTGGTGTGAGGATCGAACCCAGGGCCCCACACATGCTAGGCGAGCACTCTACCACTAACTCACAACCCCAGCCCTTTTACTCAAACTTTTATTATAGCATCTCCAGCACAGTTTTACTCCCATTTATATGTCTGTTTCTCCATATAGAGTACGAAAACTTGAGGGCAGATATTTAACTTCATTTTCTCTGTGCTTGAGGCCCTAGCACCCATATAGTATCTAGTACTGCTTATGGAGCTACCTAAAGTTTTCCAGTAACAATATAGTGAGAAGGAAATAAAAAGAACTTAAGTTTAATAAAGGGATTATTTCAGTTAGGGATTGTCTGGGGTATAAATACAAAATTCCAGTGAGCTTTCTATTTCTGTGTTAAGAGTTCACTTCTTTGTGGTTAGATGGAATTTCTCTTTAATAATTAATCTTCCTTCCTAATTCTTTCATATAACTTGTTTTTTTCAATTTAATCAAAGCCAGAATAATTCATTCATTCTGTGTATATAATTATAGAAGTTCTTCCTTTGCAGAAATTGGAAAATCACAGGAGTATATACTTTTGATACCAGTCCCTGCTGTCATCAGTAGATAGAAAGAGATCAAGAGGAGAAACAAGCCCTAAGAATATAAGTTCAATGTCCCTTTTGCATATCATACCCATAGTTGTTTTGATTGCCATGACTTAAATTACAAGGTATTTTTCTGACATTCAATCTCATCAATTTTTGTTTTCATATTTTAGGTATATAAAATTGTTTATACATTTTATATCTTCCACTGGTTGTGAGAAGCAAAATTTTGTTTGAATATAAAATGAATTTTAATATCTCTTCAATGGGGGCTGGGGTTGTGGCTCAGTGGTAGAGCGCTCGCCTAGCAAGTGTGAGGCCCTGGGTTCCATCCTCAGCACTACATAAAAATAAATAAAATAAACGTATTGTGTCCAACTACAACTAAAAAATAAATATAAAAAAGTATATCTCTTCAATGTGTTAAACTTTGGGATACACATAAATCTTCAAATAATGTTTTATATTTTGATGCTTAATTTTACAGGTGTATGATGACGGGAAATACGTGTATGTAGTAACAGAACTTATGAAAGGAGGTGAATTGCTGGATAAAATTCTTAGACAGAAATTTTTCTCTGAACGAGAGGCCAGTGCCGTCCTGTTTACTATAACCAAAACTGTTGAATATCTTCATGCACAAGGGGTATGTATTTTTAACATTGTTTTTATTAAGAGATAGGGGTGTGTGTGTGTGTATGCATGCGCGCGAACCCCCAAGCGTGCACATGCTTTCTTTTTCTTAATATTTTAGCTAAAATTACAAATGTGGGAGTTAATTTCTGCATGTAATAGGAAATAACTAATAGATTCATTATCCTACTGGTTTTTTCTACATTAAACTTTTTTCAATGAACTTTGAAGTACTACTTTGAAATCCTAGCTTGTTTATACTAAATCCTTATGCTTTCCAAGAAAAGATGAATGAGATCATCATATTTTTTTAAAGAAAGGAGATCTGGGTAGGCAAAATTTTAGTAAAAAGCAAAAATATCAGGAATTCTGGGAAGGAAAGAAAGAAAGGAGAAAATGAGGGAAATGGGGAGAAAAGGAAATCAGGAGTGAAGAAGGATAGAAAGCAAAGGAAACAAAGATTGCTTCTTCTTTACATTTTAATTGACAAATAAAATGGTATATATTTATGGTGTACAACATATTTTCATTCTTTTAGGAGTTCATTTTCAGAGCTTTATTCTCATTTTGTCTTTGCCCTTAGAAGCTAACAAATGGAAATTGTCATTTCTAGAGCTTTCTAACTGCTAATTAAGATTTGCCTAGTATTGTACCTTTAAATTAACAGAACTCAGTATTTACTGGAGAATTCATGACTTTGCAGTCATCTAAGTCTTCTATATTCTTTTTCCAGTATCTTATCAGTAATTAGTAAAATAGTAAGGAAGGAGAAGTAATACTCTGGATGTTAGGAACTAAAACTGAGATGATTGATTAGAATATCGACTTAGAATTTGGTGATGGAGAAACACAAGTCTAAAAAGCAGTTGTCAGAGAAGCATATGATAAAAGAAGTATTCAAGTAGGTTACTAGAGGAGGAAAATAATACAAAACTCTAAAGAAAATATATCTTTTTGCTTGTGTGACATATTCACTTCAAAAGGCAATACTTGAAAGAGGGTTTATTTTTTCCCTTCTCCCCTTTTATTCCTCAACACACGCCTATTCCATTTTGCTGTCAGTACATATTTGTCATGTGCCTACCTTGTATGCACTATTCCCATTACTTAGAATGACTTTATCCCACTGTACTATGATTTATTTATTGTGTTCTTCAGGTCTTAGATCAGATGCTATCCCCTCTAGAGACCTTCTTTTACAATGCTATTCAAAGTGACCTTTCCACCTACATCCCATTACTCAACCTGTCTGTTCTCTGCCCTTCCTACTTACCATGCAAGCTTTCAGTACAGAACAGCTGGGATCTTAAGTTTCTTGTTCACCAGTGTTTACTGTTCCTTATAGAATACCTAGTACATGATAGGCACTCAGTAAATATTGTGGAATGAGTGAATAACTTGGAGATAGATATTGTTTCTATTTGTATTTATCCTTAACCCAGTTGCTCAGTTGGATAAAGAGGGAAGAAGGAACTATTATTGTTCCTCCTCCTCCTTGCCCTGGAGTCTATGTAAGAGAATTATACTTACATTATCAGTATTTTATAATGTTGGGATAAGTTAAAGGTCAGGACTCATCATCTTGTTAAATGCATTGCTTCACATTTTGTGAATAACGTTTTATAATAGAAATGAATCATTAATGTTAACTCTTTAATTTGTATTTCAATTTAGGTGGTTCACAGGGACTTGAAACCTAGCAACATTCTTTATGTGGATGAGTCTGGTAATCCAGAATCTATTCGAATTTGTGATTTTGGCTTTGCAAAACAGCTGAGAGCGGAAAATGGTCTTCTCATGACTCCTTGTTATACTGCAAACTTTGTTGCACCAGAGGTAATTGTGAGAGAGTTTGCTTATGTATTTTAGTATGTAAAAAGTTGCTTGTTGTGTTTAATATAGAATAGTTAATCATTGTTAATTGAAGACTTATTGAACAAATAATTATGGTAAAATGCCAACCCTTTATTTTCCTGTTTAATGCTTCAATCACATCTGAGTGCCTACAAGAAAAAAAACCTAAATTCTTTAATATTACAAAATCTCTGCAGTCTCTACTATCCTTTACCTAAAGTTTGGCTACTCAGAACTTCTTGCCTATCACTGAGACTCCTCCGCCCTCTTTCCTCTATCATTTGAATGACCTCTGCCCTTACCCCTACCTCCTCCCTTTTCATACTGAATTCTTACTTATGGGTTGCACACAAGGTAGCTGCCCTCTAACCTTTCCTCTCTCCCCTTATCAATAATAAATTGAGGCTGAGGTTATGCTCAATGGTAGAGCACTTGCCTAGCATGTGAAATACAACTTCAGATATAATTTTGTTGTGATGTTTATCATGTTGAATTATTAACTATATATATTTCCCTGCCATATCTTGATTATTTTAGGAAATTGATCCTTTTTCTTATTTGTCATAGCTCATGCCTAATAATAATGATTATTAAATAATCACTATTGATTATTTGCTTGAGTGAATCAACTTATTCATATATTTTTTATATATGTGGTATTTTGCACTATATCATTTGTACTAGGTTATGTGTTATTAAAAGTATTGTCTGTAAATATTTCTCTAGTTCTATACAAAATATAAATTAATTAAAATAAGAAATTGATCAATTTGTTTTATATTTCTTTTTGTAACTACAGCAGCTCAATAATGTTATTCAAATACCAAATTAAATTTATATATACAAATTGTTGGTAGAATGTTCTAGAATAGATTTAATATGTTGCCTTGCTTGTCATTCATGTGCTGTTGAAGTTTTTCTTATACACTGATTTTGAAAATATAATTTAGTTCATAGTCCATCCAAATATATATAAAAAACAGTAGTGTGGTAATGCTAATCTTTTATTTTTTCCAGGTTTTAAAACGACAAGGCTATGATGCTGCTTGTGATATATGGAGTCTTGGTGTCCTCCTCTATACAATGCTTACTGGGTGAGTGTGTACCATTTATTCATCAATATTTTGCTTAAATTATGTAGGTTTTTAAAAATCCTTATGTTGTAATATCTTTCCATGTTTTATCATGCTTTCTTTTATATACATATAAAATAAAAACACTGCATTTATAGCTGTATCATCAATGTCTTGGTCTTAAGTTGATTTTAACTTAAAATATTTAGAGTACCATATATTTAGACTACTTTGGGCCATAGAGCATTGTTTTAATAAAGTATTGTATTAACTGAATTACTCAATACTTTTGGAAACTTCAACTGAATATAAAAATTACCAACCAAAAAATTTATTCATTAACATTTTAATTTTATTATAAACTAGTTACACTCCATTTGCAAATGGTCCTGATGATACACCAGAGGAAATATTGGCACGAATAGGTAGTGGAAAATTCTCACTGAGCGGCGGTTACTGGAATTCTGTTTCAGATACAGCAAAGGTAAGTATGGCTTCCTTGTACAAGCTCTTTTTTATTCCGTTTTGGTTTTGGTGCTAGGGATCAAATCCATCACCTTATACATAATAAATATGCACTGTACCACTGAGCTACATGCCCAGCACTGCTACAAGCTTTTGGCTCTTGAGAAAATAATTTGTCACAATCCATAGTGAGAAGAAATACTCTCAGTTAAAAATATCTGCTTAAGCCAGGTGAAGTGACATACACTTGTAATTCCAGCAACTTGGAGGCTGAGGCAGAATGATTGCAAGTTCAAGGACAGCCTGGGCATTTAGCAAAATACTAACCAAAATTTTTGAAGGGTATTGAGGATGTAACTCAGTCATAAAGTACTTTCCTAGCATACATGAGGCCCTGGGTTCAGTCCCTAGTTCTGAGGGGAAAAAAACTTACAAAGTAGTATATTGAAGTGATGTTAGTTCAAATAACTTGAACTCCAAAATGGACCATTTATTTTGTTTCTTTCCCAGAAGATGTCAGTTTGGCCTTATTATCCTTACAGATAAAGCTACTTCTTACTGACAAGCTTGATGGATAATAATGGTGGTAGTGTAGTCTTCATTTGTCTACTATGTGCATCACACTTGATTTCACCTCAGTGTCTCATGTAATACTCATAACAACTCTGTAAAATAGATGGTAGTATCCCCTTTAAAAAAGAAAACCAAGGATCAGAGTTTTAGTGTGAACTCGTCTATGGTTACGCACCGGGAACATGTAGATGCTTTAAATAAAATGTCTTATTCCAAAGCCCTTGTTCCCTAGAATAATTACACCATGTTCTAGTTTTGATTCATGTTAAGAAGAAAGAGTCTCAGCTGGGCATGGTGGCAAATGCCTGTAATCCCAGTGACTCAGGAGGCTGAGGCAGGAGGATTGCGAGTTCAAAGCCAGCCTAAATAAAATACAAAATACAAAAGAGTACTTGCCTAGCATGGACAAGGTCCTGGGTTCCATCCTCAGTGGTTGAGTGCCCCTGAGTTCAATCCCCGGTACCCAAAAAAATTAAAGAAGAAGAAAGGGGATTCATCTTTTTCACAATAAACAATAGCATAGTTTTATAACCTCTGCTTGAAGCCAATTGAAAAGCCCTTCTCTCTAGATCTGCCATCCCAAGAATACCACTGACTCTATGTTCAGTTTACTGGAAGAAAATTGTTTTTTTAAAAAAGTAAAGTTTTGGGGCTGGGGATGTGGCTCAAGCGGTAGCGCACTCGCCTGCCATACGTGTGGCCCGGGTTCGATCCTCAGCACCACATACAGACAAAGATGTTGTGTCCGCCAAATACTAAAAAATAAATATTAAAAAATTAAAAAAAAAAAGTAAAGTTTTACGCTTCAAAATAAGAAAAACATAAAGGAAATGAAGAAACATTGGTAAAAGTGCTGAGTTTTCTTAGGAATGGAAGCTTGAGTTGAGATGAATGTGTAAGTAAATAAAGCATATCAAAAATTTATATAGGTTCTTTTGGGATAAAGCATTAATCCTTAGCTAACCAGTTTAATGTATATACATTTAATATTTGTTTTTTTCACTGCACTTAAAATGAAATATTAGACTGGGGTGTACGTTGGTGGTAAAGCACATGCTTAACACACGAGGCACTGGGTTCAATTCCTAGCAGCACCACAAAAAAAAATTTCAATAAAATATTAGCCTTTGTTTCATTTTTCTGGGTACCTGTTTCCTTTGTAATTCTCTTAATGAGCACCTACAGTGTGCTTAATAAATGAAAGCTGTAGAGATAAAAGATAGAATTCCTGATCTCAGGGAGCTCAGAATCTAAGAGGCAGCCAGAAATGCACAATTGATAGGAATACTACAGAGTGCACAAGAGAAAATAGCTGATAAACCTTTGTGGCTCCCGCTTAGGATTGCGAGCTTACTCTGGGTTTTATGGAACTGTTAAAAATATTAAGTAGTGCAGTGAACAGATTTTCCTTTTTACAATCTGTGAAGTCTGCTACAAACTGTTATAATCCATTGAGAAGTATATCAATTAATGTTCCCAAATAGTGAAGTATCAAAAGCTACACATTTCTTGTTTTTTTTAGTAAACCAAGGCCAGTTGAGGCTATCTCTGTAATTTTCTCCTTATTTACTTTTATTCCAGTATGATTTTGGGTAGGAGAGAATAATATGGGTGAGGATGAAGATACATATAGAGCACAAAAAATTGTATCCAACTAACAGCCTGTCTTAAATTCCACATTATTACTAGTAACTTTTGCTAATATGTACAGTTAAGACTTGTCATTGCAAGCATGATGTAACACTGATTACTCACAAAGTAGGAGGGAGGGCTTTCTCTATCGATTTGGGTGTGTCCCTTTAATAGCAAGTTACATTATGTGAACATTATCAGTCCTTTCGTGCCATGTGTATCACATGTGGTTTTGAGAAGAATAGGAACATAGCCACCCTTTATTGAGCATTTAAATGACAAGGACTGTGTTATCACTTTTACCTACAGGACCATTTCATTCAGTATTTACTAACCTAATAAATATGGACATTACTTGTAAGATTTTGTATATTTCAGGTTATGAATGATGAGGACCTAAACTGGGGGGAGAGGGAGAAGGAAAGAAGTGGGTATCAAGCTTGCAGTTCACATTTCTACCTTGGGCAAACATTGCAGGGGGGTGTTCTTTCACCAAAAAGTAGAAAATGAAAGAAGCTTTGAGAAGAGCAGTGGTTACAGATTTGGACATAATGAATTTGAAATGCTTATGTGATATAATACTTGTATGTCCAATAGGCAACTGGCCATATGGATGCAGGTTTCAGAGAGAAGTTTGGGGTGAAGTTTGAAGTTAGGAATTGGTATCATCCATGATAACTAAAAAGCCAAGGAAGGAATTAAAGGGAGTGCCACTACTTAAAAGAGAAAGCCAGGACTGGAAATGCAGCTCAGTAGAAGAGTACTTGCCTAGCATGGACAAGGTCCTGGGTTCCATCCTCAGTGCCACAAGAAAATATGGAGAGAAAGAAAAAGCTGAGGAGGAGTGGCCATTGAATGGGGTAGCAGTAGGAGAGAGAAATTCAAAGTGACTTGGGCCAAAAATCAAGCACACAGATTAGATTAAAATTATGAATTTGGTTTTGTCCTGGACAGTTTTGCAATATTTTATTCATTTTAAGCACTTTGGCCCACTTTCAGAATTAGACAGGAGAGATCGCTACTTTGTTCACTTTTTCTTTTTTCTTTTTTAGACTCTTCCTTATTGACTGACTGACTGATTGATTGATTGAGATGGGGGTCTTTCTATGTTGCCCAGACTGGCTTTGAACTCCTGGGCTTAAGTAATCCTTTACCTGCTTCAGCCTCCCAAATAGCTAGTATAGGTGCACATCATCATACCCAGCTTTTGTTTTATTTCTAATTCTCTTCAGTAACTTATTCCTATTCTTAGCTGTTAATGATAACTAAAAGAAAGAAACCATACTGCCTAGTAGGAGAGTACTTGGAGCAACATTTTCCCAGTACCCCATATATAGTCAACCACTAGATTCTGTTAGTTCTTTCTTCTAAATATTCCATTTCCACCCATTTTTCTCCATCTCTTATATCCCTACTTGAAGCTGTCATTTTCTAAAATGGAGTCTCCAGGCTTGCCCCCTCAAATCCATTTTCCTCCTCACTTAGTGATTATGATCTCTCTAAACTATAAACTTATTACCCTCTTACCTCCAGAATACATCCAGGTTTGCTAATACAACTTACAAAGGCCTTCCTAATCTAATCCCTTCTCAGCTCTCCCACTTCATTGGCTGCCACATTCTCCTTGACAATTTGTACTGCACCCACATTACACTCCAGTCAGTTCCTCAACTATGACCTGTTCTCTTGAACCTGAGGTCTTTTCTCTAAATGCACTCCCTTCTATCTACCTGAAATGCTGTGTTTCCCCCTTCCCTTCTCTAATCCAGCTCCTGCTTATCCTTCAGGTTTCACCTTCCTCTTAAGAGGTCACTTTCAAGCCATCCCATCTAGTTGAGGTCAGGTGTCTCTTTATGTTCCTCTAGATACACCTTGTACTTACTTGTCCCTCCCGTCAAAGAACTTCTTGTTTGCTTTGTCTGTCCCTCACTGAATTGAAAGCTTCATGGAGTCAGAGTTCTTCTCTGACATTTATAAATGACAATTATGTTATCATTTGAAAAGGTGTAAAACCATGTGGTGATGACATGAATCTATATTCTATGCCTAGGAAGGTGTTTGGATATATACTCAATGTTAACAGTGATTGCCTCTGGAAGAGTGAAATTATGCGTGTTCTTTATGTTCTTTCATTTCTCTGTATTTTCTGGTTTATGTGTAATGCCTGTGAGTTGCTTTTGAAATAGAAAAAAAATTTTAAAGACTCCTCTAATCTTTGATGGGAGTATTGAGCCCTCTCCAATTGAATTCTTGTTATGGATGTTTATGTTCTGCTTTTCAATAGCAACACCAAAGTCTTAGGTAGTTGAAAATTATTTAGAAATAAACCTCCAAAAATGTCAGAAGCTCAAAAAATCTGAGGGGGAGAAGAGCCAGAATACTTAAATATATATAAAATGTGGTATACTGACCCTTTATTATGCACCAAAGTTATTGTTACTCAGGGAGGAGAAAAGAGAGATTGGAGTATTTTTTTTCCAAATTGTTATCTTGGCCAAATTGCTTTGAGCCCAAAGGGCTGCTACCAGGAAAGAACAGTGTCACAGAAGCTAAGCAAGAATCTTTACCAGGATCACATGCTACAGAAATAGAAGCAAAAAAATAATAGAGGGGGCATTCAACTTATTTTACTCTTTTTCTTCACATAACAGGACCTGGTGTCAAAGATGCTTCATGTAGACCCTCATCAGAGATTGACTGCTGCTCTTGTGCTCAGACATCCTTGGATTGTCCATTGGGATCAACTGCCACAATACCAACTCAACAGGCAGGACGCACCACATCTAGTAAAGGTGAGCAGCCCCATTCAGTCAGTGTTTTTGTATGTCCTCCAGAAGGGTCAGGGCCAGAAGAGACTCTGAAAAGCCCTCTCATGCCCTCAGCAACTTACCTTTACCTTCTAGTATGGGGTCCTCTTACATGGCTGACTTAGAAAAGTCAAGGCATGCCAAAATGTCAGTAATAAAATTAGTTTAAGTTGACTTTTAAATTTCTATCAGTCTACAGAAATAGGTATTCACTAACAATGAGGACAGATAAGTTTATGGATATTCCTTTTTTAATATATTAAGGATTGCAAAGTCACAAGTTGAATAGTCCTGAGAAAAATAAGGACCTCTTGTTTTAAACCCATCCCTATACTTTCAGATCTAATTCCAACCTCCCACATTGGCCTGAGTTTTAGTTAAATCAGAGGATTTGATCAATGTGGCTGTTTTCATTGTGAAAGTAATAAAATCTATGTACATTTGTATGCAAAAAAAATCTGGGGGAAAATGTTTATTTCATATTTGAGTACATATCACTTTTTTTGTTACCTTTCATTTCTTTTCTCAGGGTGCCATGGCAGCTACATATTCTGCTTTAAACCGTAATCAGTCACCAGTTTTGGAACCAGTAGGCCGCTCTACTCTTGCTCAGCGGAGAGGTATTAAAAAAATCACCTCAACAGCCCTGTGAAGTGACCTCAGTGAGATATTTGGTACCATGGTGTAAGCTGATAGCACAAGTTCTGGCGACAGGTAGCACATATCTGAGAGACACCTGCAAGCACACACTGTCCCAGCTGGTACCCATAATGCTGCTGCTCCTGCTGCTGCTCCTGCTTTCGTCTCTTCTCGCTTTAAATGATTGTTAGCAAGTTAGATTTTCCTGGAGCTTCGGATGAAATGAAAATGAAAACATGATGAAGATATATTCACTGAATCAACAAGAAAAATAATGAACATATGAATACCACCTAAAATACACTGAATAAAGTACTCTACACCATATAGCATTATTTTTATAGGAAATATTTCATGTCCCTTAAATATTCTTTGTTAGTTATAGGGATGGACAGTTTATGTTAAGCACTTAGCTTAAACAATCCGTTTATATTAGCACTGTATCCCTTGTGCCATCCAACATTTTGTATGTTTTTGTAAACAGTTCATATACAGTACATTTCTGTACTACTTTCTTTAATGTATACATGCCTTGTTTAACTTGGAATCTATTATTAATCAATTGACTATTAAATCTGATTAAATAGTTCACCTGGATTAACAGTATTGTTGGACAGCCCTAAAAATAGCCACATGTGGAACAGCTGTTGAATGTAATACTTTCAAAATGTACATATCTTTTCCCCATGTCTGTTTCACTGGTTCATTTGTTTCTTAATGTCAGGTGCTCTATTAGACTAACCTAGAGAGCTGTTATGGTACAGAAAGTTATCGTGTGTGGGGCATGAAATCAAGTGCACCTATGAAGTTAGTCCATATACTTTGCAACTCCTTAGGATTCTTTTTTCTTCAACTAAGGAAGTAATCCTTGCATTTTCACTCTTACATAGTATACATACTTAGTATTTGGCATATTACTTGGGATCTTGCCAGTATACATCAAAGGCCTTCAAGAGTCATGGTAAAAAGTTTGGTGAAGGAAAATATAGCAACCCATAATTGAAGTCCTATTGGGTATTTCGTGTTTAAATAAATACTCTATATTAAACACTAATTTGAATGTAGTAAAGTCCACAGGCCTCTATATGAAATTGGACTTAAAACTTTGTTATTTTAGGGAATAAAACATTCTTGATCAAACATTATCTGTTCTAACCTGAAATCATGGCTAAGTTAACCCAAGTGAATATTAATTGTTTTCTGAGTCTCTCCTGATGATTTAGACCCATGTAATTCTTCCTTTGATTTCAGAAATGACTGATTTTCATGATGGCTCCTGGGTCCACTTATATTGAAGTGTTCATTATCTACATCTAATTTGCTAGTTTCACGGGTTTTTTTGATGAAAGAAACTTCTGTACCCATCATTACCTATATCTTTGCCAAACTACCTAGCATACATCAAGATGTAATGTAAAAAACATAAGAGCAAGGAAAAAGTGATTTAACATACCTCATCAGGAATGTGCCCAAACAGATCTAAGTCATGTACTAAGCCATTTACATCAGAAATCTGCCAGAAGCTTTAAATCTTCCCATAAGAATGTTCAGCCAAGAGAGTGTGCTTTATCTAAATGTTTTGAAAGCCACTTTTAATTCCTTAATTTCTCCTATATGCAATTAAAGAGAAAGAGGAAATTTATAACATTCCTTTTTGCCCAACAACACATAAAACCCAACCAAACAACATAAAATGATAGTTGCATAGAAACCAAATGTACGTTTACCTTCTAAATGAAAAATATAAAAGAGGAAGGTTATCAGAAGATCTAGATAAAAAAATTTTTAAGCTCTTGAGTGTACGGATGCTAACTATTAAAAGCTGCTTTCTGTTGCTTGGAAAGAAAGCTGTTTTTTTTTCCTTTTCTGTTCAGTTTTTCAAGCCATGGTCAACCCAAATTCTTGTCACTTTTTAACTGTTAATATAATTCTGAGCAAAAAATATATTTTCAGATTTTTGCCAGTGATGTTACCCATTGTCCACCATCATCTTTTAGAACTAGAAGTAAATATATAAATCCTTATAAGTTACCTGGTTAGATTTTATCATATTGCATGTAAGGAACCTGTGACCCAAATCAAAGGCTAGAATTTTTCTCTCCATTTCATTTTTTTTTCTTCTTAACACCATGCTGCCTTTCCTTCATATTATCCCCGACCAGTAGCCAAATTAAAAAAAAAATTCTTAAGGTAGTCATCTACTTTTATATGATACCAAGATTTTTTTTCCTTTCAAGGATCATTGCCTTCTTTATCTAGTCAAACTGTCAGTTTATTGGAGAAAAGCAAAAGTGAAGGCTTTCTGCCTAAAATGCAGTTTATTAACTTAAATTGTTCTCTCTGTGGTTCTGATGTTCTCATTGCCTTTGGGCAGACTTGGCCAACAATGTGCTCCAAGTGTAGTGCTTGTGCTTAGTTAAACTTGTCATTAATTTCTCAAAGTCCCAGTTCTTCCAGACCTCTATGGTTATGGTATTGAGAACCCTGAAATCTTTTGCCCTTTACAAGTTGCTGCCAACTTTTCAAGCTTCTCCCAGGAGTTGTTAGTCCAGTCTTAAAGATATCAGTACCTTTTACAAACTTCCTCTTTGTTTATAATACACAATAATATTCAGAATGATAGATTGCATTTAACATTGCCAAGCATGCACTGGAAAGTATGAATTACACTACCATGCGTTTTGTATCTTCCCTTTCGAGTAATGATATTAAATGAAGGTAAGTCTTTTGTCCATTTTTTTTCCTTTTTATGAATCATTTCAGCTCTTCCTGGTTTATAGTGATATCTTCTTTCTAAATACATTAGACCCTTGATTTTAACAGATTTTATGTGAGTACCTTTACAACCCCAGAAGCAACCCCAGAAGTCCAAAAATGTGATCTTGGTAGAACCTAACATCAAGATGCTGTGAGGCTGCCATGTGGGAAAAGTCACTTTTGAGTGTCCGAAGAAAGGGTGTGGTGTCTATGCAGTAGAATTTACCCATTTCATATGCATTGCACTCCAGTGAGTGGTTTCCAATCAAGCGTTTCCTGTCTTTTTTAAAGAAGTGACTGCTGTTGGGATCAGGTACATCAGGGGAGATGGGGCTTTTCATTTAGCTGTGACATGTACCCTCAGCCCAGGCAAGATTTGAACAGGGTGGGTGAGTGCAAAGACTCCAAGAGAAGATAGAATGTGTTTGGCAGGAACAGGACTTGGTAGGTCCACTCTAGAATGAGAGTTGGCATTCAAGATTTAAGGACCTTGGCACAGATGTGCTTAATTATATTGAAGCCAGCAGTGCACATTCCTTGGCCTTGATAAATGACTTACCACTTTTTCAGCTGGCTTTACTATATTTTATAGAGTAAACTAGATCTTATAGTGGTATTGAACATTTGAGATTTAGGAAGGTATTAGGACAGATAGCTCAGGAATGTAAAAGGTCTATTTTCTGTGATTCATAAATACATAAGATTCCTTGGCTGATCTTGGTGCTTAAACCAGAAGGTTCCAGTTTAGATCTCTCTGTCCTGAAAGGTTCAATTCCCTGTGGCTAATTTTAAACTGGATGTATACTTTGAGCCTTATTTAATTCACAGATAAGTTGACTTAAGTCAGTATTTTTATTTCAATTAATGAAAATAGCCCTCTTTCAGCCCCAGGTTGCTTACATTTTACTGGTCTCCCCCTAGTGACCATTAGTGGAGACCAATTAACGAAAGAATAAATTCACTTTCTTGAGACTGTGGTATTCTACAGAGCCACACTTAACCACTTTTAGCAGTGAAGAATCTACAGAATGATGATACCCAAATATGGATACCAAGAAGAATTTGTATCTACAATGTGCTTTATGTATTTTTGACACTGCTGCATTCTGTGTGATCAAGTGACTTGTAACTGGTTCCAATGTGACTGAGTGTTCTCAAAGAATAGTAACTAAGTCAACTTAATTTTCTTAAGTCTTGTATTACTATCAATCTCACATTTACCACTTTGATTCCAGTCTTTTAACTGTTAATAACAGAGCATACCAAGGGTTGGGATGAGAGCCTACTTCCTACCTCTTCAGGCACTTTCCTCATTGTTTTGCCATATAACCTTGAACTGCATGATAAGCTGTTTAAATGTCCATGACTTCTCCCAGAGTAACTAGCAAAGTATATGACATTTTGAATAGAGATTAGTGGAAAAGAAATTTAGAGATAGAAGTTCAGAGGTGCAAACCTTAAGAAAATGTCTTTAGAGCACATACCATTTGAGTAAAGTATATGTAAATGTATATGAAAAGAGAGTTGCTATAATAGTCCTCTCTAAGTAGATTAGTTCAATATCTAATGGAAGTGATCATCTTTACTCCTATTATCACTGTAGTACTGATTGAACTGTGTACTGAGTCTTTCAAACAAGTATTTAAAATAGAACTTTTAAATACAAAGCAAGGACATAAGGATAAAGATTTTGGTTTGTGTGTCTATATGTGTAGTTTACCATCTAAAGCTTTGTTTTTTTAATTTAAAAAAGCTTCAAGGTATTGCCATTCATTAGCATCCTTAGTGATTATGGGTGATGAGTTTGTAATTCCTAAAATCATATACATATATTAGTTTTATCTTAATTTTTGCCCTAAACAAAAGGGAAGGTCTACACCTATGGGATGTAATTATTTTGCCTTTTTCTCCATGGGTGGGAATGGGATAGGTATCTCTTCAGCAGTTTTTAAAAAAGAAAAATCACAAATATTTTTCTACTATTATATATGATCTTACTTTATACTAGTTTCTCTCTAGTAAAGGCATGCCAGAAGCCCAAGGTACCATATCACAAGTTCTTACATACTGTACCCTTTATTGGTGGTTAAATCACATCAGATGCTTGGCACTGCTGCCATATAATTATGAATTGCTTGTAAAGGATCAAATATCACTGAATACTTTAAATTGTTTTACTTAAGAGTCTAATCTGGGAAGTTTGCAAATCGTACTATTAATGTGTAATCTAAGCTCTTTCAGATGTATCCATGAATAATCCTGGAACAATATTGCTTGTATTCCTGTCATAGAACAGGTTTTGTAATCTTTAAAAGAAATGAAAATTTATATAATAAAGTTTCAGATAAATTCACATATGTCCCTTTTATCAGATTATTTTGATTATATGATGATCAAACCTTATAATACGAAATTATTCTATCCAAAGCATATTTTTGAAATTGTATTAATAGAACTTAAAACAGGAATATTTCTGAAATAAGTTCAAAATAATTTTGTTATGCATCATCTTGTTTGACCCAAAGGTCCTGTCAGATCAGACACACATAACTCACATTAGTTACACATCTTACCAATACAAAACCTGATTAATGATTTGAAAGATACAAGTTAGTCAGTAGGCACAAATGAAACATTCTTTTCTTGGAGAAGTTCAAAATGATCAGATTCTACTCCAAAAATGCCCCTTTCCTTCCTCATTACAGTATATTTTGGGTTCAGAATTAAAGGATAAATTTCCTGGTGAATTTATATGTGGAGACTTTGTTCAAACAAAGGGAGTCATTTGCTTTTTCAGCTTCGCCTTTTCATACCTCATTATTTACACAACTTAATGATGAGCCCCTGTTCTCTCCAGTCAGCCATACATCATGAATTGCAGGTTTTACAATAAACCATCTATAAAGACCAAGTATATCTTTTTTTTGGGGGGGGGGTGCTGATGATTAAATCCAGGGGCACTCAACCACTGAGCCACATCCCCAGCCCTTTTTATATTATTTAGAGACAGCGTCTTGCTAAGTTGCTTAGGGCCTCATTAAGTTGCTGAGGCTCACTTTGAACTTTCGATCCTCCTGCCTCAACCACCAGAGCCCCTAGGATTATAAGCATGCACCACCATGCCAAGCTGACAAAGTATATCTTGCTAAAAGCATTTAGAAGGATTTTTCCTTTGTCTTTCTACTAGCAAGTCTCATTAGCATGTTTGAAAGGAAATTTGAGGTCACTGATTTCTAATAGAGAGGGTACTTAATAAGCCTGAAGTTACCCCTTTTCCTGTAAATGTTTTTATATTCTGAAATACCACAAATTGGGTGGCCTAAACAATAGAAATTTATTTTCTCAAAGTTCTGAAAGCTGAAGTCCAAGATTCAGGTGCCTGCAAGCTGTGACCTCTGACTATAGATGGTGCCCTCTTTCTGCACCATGAATGTCCTTCCTCCTCCTCCTCCTCCTCCTCCTCCTCCTCCTCCTCTTCCCCTTCCTCCCCTTCCTTCTTCTCCTTCTCCTTCGGATTGAACACAGAACTTTGCTCATGCTAGTTAAGTTCTCTACCACTGAGCTACATGTCCAGCCTGTTCCTTTGTATAAGGACACCAATCATATTGCCTTAGGACCCTATCCTAATGGTCTCAATTCAGTCACGTCTCAAAATACTGTGATATTTAATTCTGAGGTACTAGGTGTTGGAAATTCAACTTATGAATTTGGAGAAGACAATTCATCCCATAACAGTTGGTGCCGCAGTCTGGCTGGGCACAAAATAACCGAGCCGCCACCAAGCCTTGTAGGTTCAAACAGCAACTCTTTGTTCCTGAACTCTCACCGGCACTCTACACACACTTCCCGGGAACACACTCCCTCCACCGGGCTCCTCGCGCCAATTCTCTCAGAACCCCACGAGAACTCAATGGGAACTCCAAAGTAGCGGGCACCCAAGGCAGCAGGATCCGCCCTAATCCTGGAGCCGCCCTATTCCCCCCCCCCCCAGGATCTGCCCTAATCCTGGAGCCGCCCTAATCCCACAGCAGTGTCACCTTTCAACCATTCCCTCTGGCAAAAATGCCAGGTGTCATTCTGACTAAACTGTGGCTCTCAACAAGTTGGTTTAGGTGTTAGCCGCTTATATAGATTTGGGTATTCAGATATGATGGCCAGTGGTAAGTTCTAGTTGGCATTATACTGAGACACTGTAAGGATGTTAACTGTATTTGTTTTCTGTCACTTTTGGAATAACCACAAATTTAGTGACTCAAAACAATGAAAATTTATTATCTTACAGTTCTAAAGGCTGGAAGTTTAATTTGGGTGCCACTGGGCTAAAAAAAAAAGGGTCTCAAGCTAGGCTGTACTTCTTATTTTTTAATACCTTTATTTATTTTTATGTGGTGCTGAGGATCGAACCCAGGGTCTTGCACGTGCTAAGCATGTGCTCTGCCGCTGAGCCACAATTCCAGCCCTAGGTTGTACTTCTTTCAGGAGGTTCTTGGTTAGAAGTGTTTCCTAGTCTTTTCCAGTTTCTAAAGACCACTTGTATCGCTTGACTCATGGAACCCTTCCTCCATCTTCAAAAGCAGCAGCATGCCTGGGGCTGCAGGGGCAGCTCAGTATTAAGAGTGCTTGCCTAGCACTCTGGAGGCCCTGGGTTCCATCCCCAGCACTGCAAAAACCAAACAAACAACAAAAAATACAGCAATAGCAGTCTGGTCCTCTTCATATGCATCTATCTCTCTGACCTCTTTCTTCTGCCTATTTCACTTAGGATTTGTATGATTAGATCTGATCTATGGAGATGATCTAGGATAATCGCTCCATCTCATGGTCAACTGATTAGCAACCTTCATTGCTTCTGCAACCTAAATTCCCTTTCACCGTGTGAGATAATATACACAGTTTCTAGGGATTTAGACATGGATATCTTTAGAGTTTACTAGGCTACTTGCCATGATTATCTGGAGAAATTCCTGACTCCTTAAGCTGACCTGGAGTAGGAGTATTTGTCATGTTCATGCTTTCTGCAGTTTTGTGTTAATGTACCTTGGATTGATAGAATTGACACTAAAAAATATAGGTAAAGGAAGTGTAGGATGATGCTTTAAAAATATATATACAGGCTGCCTAGGAATTAGGGTAGACATTCCAAGGAAACTGATTAAGCTGAGGCCTAAAAGAGGAAAGGTGAAGAAGAGAACAAAATGTATGGAGATTCAGACAGATTGGAGGTTCTTGAGAAAACAAAATGTTTTGTATATGTAGAGCTTAAAATGTAAGAAGACTTGAGGCTTAAGAGGTAGGCAGAGGCCAGATATTCAAAAGCATAGTTAATCTTATTAAAAATTTAAATTTCATCCACTCTATTTCCTTTACCACTCAGAATGAACCTCATGGCCTCGTAATTGATCATCTGAACTTTTCTCTCAGAAGCACTCTGAACTTCCTAACCTCTTTGCCTTTATACTGCAGCCATTGAACAAAACTCCAATCTTGGATTGTTTTGGTTTATGCTGTGTATACACTTCTGGACACTGTATGTTGGAAGAAACCATACAATTATGCAAGCTGATACCACTGCAATCTAATATTTTCTAATCTCAGCTAAGTCCCCAGTAGTATTTGTCAATTCTTTTATTTTTCCATGATCAGACCCATTCTCCCATTTCTTTTTCTGAACACTTTTTTGAGATACAATTCATAAGCCACAAAGTCCAATTTACAGTGTACAATTCAGTGGTTTTTAGTATAGAGACATGCAGCAATTATCATTCTTATTATCCCCAAAAGAAACCTTATACTCTATTCCAAGCTACCATTTTATTTTATCTTTTCCTTGGATAACTGCAGTAGCATCTGGTATGATCTCTGTTATCGTCTTTGCCCCCTACAGTCTGTTCTGTGTGTGTGTGTGTGTGTGTGTGTGTGTGTGTTACTGGGAATTGAACCCAGGGCCTTCTGTATGCAAGGCAAGCATTCTACCAACTCAGTTATGTCCCCAGCCCCCATATTCTTAAAAGAAGTCAAAATAATCTGTTTAAAACTTCCTATGGATTTCAAAGATCTGGTCTCCTTACCTCTATGATCTTGATTTTATCTCCCCAAACTCTTCCCTTGGCTTGTTGCATTCTTCCCACACTGGACTTCTTGCTATTTCTTAATTTAAAAAAAAATGAGACAGGTTCTCTCAATTTTACCCATGTTGGTCTTGAAATCATAGGCTCAGCCTCCCCAGGAGCTGGAACTACAGGTACATACAGCCATGCCCAGCTCCTTCTTACTATTCCTTGAATATACCAAACATGCTTCTATACAGAGGCTTTGCTCTTGCGACATATTTCCCCCAGATGTTCACATGATTCACCTCTTTCCCAGTCATTCTGATGAACAGTCATACATGGGAATCATGTTATCTATGATAGAGAAATAAACCCTGATGTTTATTTTGTCCTTCGAGGTTTTATATCAGGCAATTGACAGAGATTTTGAGTGTGTGTTTGTGTCTGTGTCGTGTGTATTGCTGGGGATCAAACCCAGGGCCTCACACATACTAGTTGAGCACTCGGCCACTGAACTACATTCCCAGCTTGACAGAGACTTTCCATTTTTAAACATTTGGACTTCCAGCCAGGAGTGGTGGCACACACTTGTGTAATCCCAATGACTCCAGAGGCTGAGGCCTAAGAACTGCAAATTTGAAGCCAGACTCAGCAATTTAGTGACACCCTAAGCAACTTAGCCAGACCCTGTCTCAAAATAAAATAAAATAAAATAAAATAAAAAATTTAAAAAGGGATACGGATGTAGCTCAGTGGTTAAACACCCCTGGGTTCCATAGCTGGTGAAAAAAAAAAAAAACTTTAGAGGGACATAATTCATTCCCTAACACCTAACTTGTCTTTCCTTCCTTTCTTTTTTCGAATGTGTATTGAGCACCCACTGTGTGCCAATCTGTTAGGTGCTGGTAGTGATAAGCAACAAGGAGGCAGGGAAGACATTTAAAAAGGATTAACAAGTGCCATGAAAATATGCTTTGGTAATGGATAACAGACAGGTCTCCCCTTCCCCTCAGGTTCCCAGCCTGCTGGGCGGGTGAAAGGGCCATATTAAAACTGAGCTAGCTGTGAGGTTAATGAGTCAGCAAGTTGTCAAACCGGGAGACGCCGGGTTTGTTACAGACCAACAGACGGTTGGCACAGACAGCAGCCGGCGCTACCTCAATCCTCCCCTTACTATGACGCAGGGCCTCGTCCATCCAGTCCCAGACTCCACCGCCTCCTGGCTCACGGTCCCGCCCCCTGCGTGCTCTCAGGCGCCTCAGAACCCTCCCAGAACTCAGCTCCCTCGGCTCTAACAATAAGGGTTAGTCGGCCACGCCTGCGCCCTAGAGCCCGGGGTGGAGGGCGGGGGTGGGGGCGGGGGTGGGCCCTGCCAGCGGCGGGAGGCGGGGAAAGGCGACGCAAGCAGCCGCGACGCCATTTGCTGCTGTCGAGCGTGGGCGCAAGCGGATCTCGGAAGAACCCAGTCTCCAGACTCTCCGGCGCACGCTACTCGGCCTCCAAGAGGCTGCTTGGTCCCGCGCGCGCTCTTTCGTGTCTCCCATCGCGCCCCTCTGAGGAGTCCCCTCCTCCGCCGCTCCCGCTCGGAAAGAAGTCGGAGACTCCGCGAGTCCACCTTCACCGCCATGCCCAAGAATAAAGGTAATGCCACCCGGACCCCGAGACCACGGCTTTACTCGGCCCGATTTCCCTGGCCCTGCCCGTAGCATCCAGGTCAAACCCAGGCCGCAGTGACCTTCCTGCCCTGCCCGCCTGTGCCTGGATGCTCCACATGCGACTTGGAGCTCTGGAGAGGGCCGAGGAAGTTACTCCTGTTTCCCAGTTTGGTCACATTGGGGTGGAGCCGACGCCATTTTTGTAGGGCCTCCTGTGGGAGAATGTAGGCTCTTGCCCCTGGTTCGCGCCAGACTGACCGCGGCGCTTCAGGGACTTATCGCAGGACCTCCCTTGGGATTTCCTGGCCTTGGGTCCCTGTGGACTTACCCCGCAGGGAAAGTTAAGCCCTGGGATCCGTTCTGAACTTTAAGAGTGATGACTGCTCTCGTGCCCATCTGGCACTCTGCATGGGCTTCTTTATGGACAGTTGTTCAGTATTGTTGAGGCTCCTCTCTGTCCTTAATAAACTGTGATGCCTTGATGCTTTTTTAAGGTTAATCTCTAGAGATTTACTTTGCTCCGTTTCTTTATGAGGTTTAACTCCCCCCCCCCCCAAAAAAAAAAGACTCCATCCATATTTAATGAAGTTTTCTGACTTGGCTTCAGATCATGTATGTATTGAGATGGGAATAAAAACCTTTATTCTCTCATTCTGGGGCTAAACGTTGGCAAATTATCAGCGGAGGATAAGTTTATTTGGGGTTTCTAAAATGGAAGGCTTAATCTAAGTAAAAACAGAACACTCAGTAAGGAAATTTGCCTTTTTATAGACTTACAGTCATTCTTTTACTTTTAATACCTTTTGAATTTCTTGAAGAAAATTGTGCAAGTAGAAACAGATAAAGCTTTGTATTTTTCACTGGAGAGGGGCATATTACACAGCCCATAAGTCTTCTTTGGTATTCATCTTAAGATCTTCTCCTCTGATCCATGCCTACTTATGTTCTCTTTTCTATTTAACTGTTTTGTAGCTGTCCCTACTCATTACTCTCAAGGTACTTGGTCACACTTCTGTTCACTATTTGATTCAGTCCTTCAAGTTGCTACACAGCTTACTGGTCTCAGAAATAAAACTTGCAGGTCTTTTTTGTAGCAAGATTTTTTGCTACAAAAAAGAAGGGAGGACGAATATATAAGTCTTCAGAAGTCTTAAAACATTTCTTTCTTTTCTTTTTTTTGAGACAGGATCTTGCTATATTGCCCAGGCAGGCCTCAAACTGGTGTACCCCCTGCCTCACCCTCCCAAAGTAGCTGGGATTTCAGGCATGAACCACCACACCTAGTTTTGTAATTTTTAATCTATAGAATTCTTTATTCTGACATGTTAACTGGATCACTTCGATAAGTATCTTATTCACATCTTTATTTTGAGTGATGAAATTTCCACTTCCCTCACTAGACTATAAGTTCTAAAGGACAGGAATAGCATCTGCCTTAATCACATCAGATTGCCAGCACTTGCCACTTAGAAGATGCTCAATAAATATTTGTTGGACTAAGTCACTTCCCTTCTGTTGATTGCACCTTTTGGTGAATAATAGGTTCCCCTTTGGTTCCAATGGGACTTATACACTAAAGTCACACCTAGTTCACTAGCCTTATGTTTTGCTTATGAAAGAGCCCCTTTGGAAATTTTTCCAAAACACTTCTGTTTGTTTTAAAGAAGGAATTTGAGAATTTGATTTAGTTTAGAATCTAACTATTTTCTAGAAAGAAAACTCTTTCAAAAGAAAGTTTAAGGAGCGTCCCATTACATGGCTGATAAGTTGACAAATAATGAATCTTTTTTTTAATAACATTTGAGAGATACAAAAGTATAATGAACACCTAGGAATTCATTATTGTGAATTTAAGAATTACACATCAAATCAAAGCCCTGTGTGCATCCCTCCCTGGTCCCTTTTTACTCTCTTCCTTTCTTTCTAGAAGTAACCACTGAGGTCATTTCCTGTACTTGTAAAACCAATTCTTTGAAGAGGTTATTACCTATGATTTTGAGATCACCATTCCTTAGCAATATATTGGACTACTCTTAACTGCTTCATTTAAGGAATTGCCAAGCTCAAATACATAACCAGTGAACAGAGTAGGAATAATCCTGGCCCTAATAGAACTTGTGCTCTAGTTTGAAGATCTGGCAGGCATAATGGTTTGAAGTACTTGTCTTTTTCCAAGAAATTAGTTTTCTTGCTACCTAAAAATGCCTCAAATACTGAACTTGAAATTGTAGTGGCCCACCTAACAATAGCATTGAGCAAGGTGACAGACATTGGCTCAGGAGAGAGTAAGTGTGCTGCTTTAGAAAGTCCAGGCGCACATTCTTGATTATATTTGGATTGTGAACATTTTTTACTGCTTCCAAGCTCTTCCCATGAGTCCCTTGGTATCACTACCACTTAACAGCCTTTCTCCTGCCTTTTGGAAATGACTGCTAATGTGGTTTAGGTTGTGGGATGAGAACAAAATACTGTGGAGAGGTAGCTTCAGTGAACTTACTGGTAAAGTACAGAAGTGATGAGTAAATAGGTTACATTTTTTTTAATTGTAGGTGGACACAGTACCTTTATTTTATTTATTTATATGTGGTGCTGAGGATTGAACCCAGCACCTCACATGTGTTAGGCGGGCACTCTACCACTGAGCCACAACCCCAGTTCCTGGCTTGCATTATTATATGGTAGTTAAGAGCATGGTCGCTGAGGTTATACAACAGAAACAATGTTGATTAAGGACAGGCTTTGTGAAAGAAGGTAAATTGAGCTTTGAATACAGTTGAGTTTGATGACAGGCCCATTCATTGGAGATGTACTGAGCCATTAGAAATCTGAGAATAATACCAAATTGAAATAATGGGATGAGATGTAAGATTACTACCATAAAGATGATAAGTGAGAGAAAAATTAATTTCTTCAAAAGGTGGGAAATTGTATTTAAAGTATGAAGAAAAATGATAGGTGAGAGGGAAATTAAGAATTTTTAAGGACTCCAATGAGAATTTTAGAACAGAGGTATTTGGATACTCTGTTCTAACTCCCTCATTTTACAAAGTCTTGAATTGATGACCCTAAGGGATTTGTGTGAAAGCCCTGGGCATCCTTTACTCTCCCCCTTCTCTTCCCCTCCACATCTGGTCACAGCTCTCATTTCCATCTCATAAATATTATTCTGACTAGTTTTTCCTCTTCATATGCTCTAAGCTAGGTCTGCTCTGCATTTTGTAAAAGGATCTTTTATATACCTTTATTTTATTTATTTATATGTGGTGCTGAGGATTGAACCCAGTGCCTCACAAGTGTAAGGTGAGAACTCTACCATCGAACCACAATCCCAGCCCCATAAAAAGGATTTTTTATTTAAAAAATTTGAGTAATAAATATTTTTATATTTTCTGTGTGTCCTTCAGAGAACAGTTTATATATAAGCAAATATGTATTTCTTTTTTTCATATCACTGGTAATTTTATACCCTTCTTCTACCTTTTTCACTTATTTTTAAATGAAATTTCAAGTAAAACAGTATAATGAACCTTTGTATAAACATCTCCTAACTCCAGATACCCCCAATTCGTTGCTAATCTTGCATCATCCACACCAAGTCAGGATCCAGATATGGTCTGTGTGTTGACTGGCTGACAGGTCTTTTAAATATCTTTTAATATGAAGATCTGGTTTTTAAATTTTTTTCATAATGTATCATATATTTGCTCATCACAGTCCATATTTTGTTGATTGTATCTTTGTGTACCTTGCTGCTTTTGTTGTTGTTGTTGTTAATAGGCTTATTGGAGCAGCTTCAGGTTTACAGAAAAACTAGAAGCAAATAACAAAGTTCCCATTTGTTCTCTGCTCGCTCCCCTACCCTCATTTTCTTCATTATTTACATCGTGTATTAGTATGGTACCTTTGTTATAATTACTAAGTCAGTAGAGATACATTATTAACCAAAGTCCATGGTTTACATTAGGGTTGGTATATGAATGCACCATTACAGTATCATACAGAATAGTTTCACTGCCTTGATTATCTCCTCCATATATTCATCTCTCCCTCCCAAACTCCTGACAACCACTGATCTTTTTACTGTTTCCATAGTTTTGCTTTTTTCAGGATGTCATATATAGTTACAGTCATACAGTACATAGCCTTTACAAGTTGGCTTCCTTCACTTACCAGTACACATTTAAGGTTCCTCCATGTCTCTTCAGGAGCTCACAATTATTTTGTTTTTATCACTAATATTCCATTATATAGATGTACCACAGTTTGTTTATCCATTCACCAACCAAATAAAGAATATCTTCATTGTTTCAAAGTTGGGGCAGTTAGCACCTTTTTAACTTCAAATATCCAGTCTAAGCTGCATCTTATAAGATAAAATTCAAACTCTTGTAGTTGCTGGAGTTGTTCTTGTTGTATCACAACAAAATCAGTGTGTTCATTTTCAGTAGCTATAACTTACCTCATCATTTCCTACAAATGCTCCTTTCTTGAGGTTTCAGGAAGGAGAGAGACAAGACACTTATAGAATTTATCAAGACCCAGCATGTGGTTTAGATTTCTGAAAAGAGCAAAATGCTTTAGAGAGGTACCTAATTTGAGAACTAGAAGCAAAATGGATTGGGGGGGGGTGGCGGCGGGAGTCTGGGTGACCCTGCTCACTGACTGTGATCTTGAGTTATTTAATTTATCTGAGTTTCAGTGAACTCACTGGTAACTGGGAATAAATTATCTCATAGAGATAATCATGACAAAATAGATAGCATGGTTGCATGGTAGTTAAGAGCATAGTTCCTGTGAATATATAACAAGAAACAACAAGGGTATCATTTAAGGATCATCTTTGTAAAAGAGAGTAAATTGAGGGCTGGGGATGTGGCTCAAGCAGTAGCGCGCTCACCTGGCATGCGTGCAGCCCGCGTTCGATCCTCAGCACCACATACAAAGATGTTGTGTCTGCTGAAAACTATAAAATAAATATTAAAAATTAAAAAAAAGAGTAAATTGAATTTTGAATGGAGATTTCAGTGATTGAGTACTCTGCTATATACCAAAAGTGAAAAACCACAATTCTTTGTCCAGACACTCTGTTCACTTCATTTTAGAAACATCTAATTCCTTCCAAAGGCACTCAAGATTTTACTACAAGAATGTGTATGGGCCGAATTCATGAGGCGTTCTATATATTTTTGTGAGAGTTTTTCTTCTTTCTTATTTTTCATTCTTTTGTTTTCTGTTAGCAGAACACACCCAAAGATCCAAGTTTGTATTTAAAAGAAATGAAAAACAAGGAATTTGTATGGAATTGTGGTTTTATTTGGAAAGGATGTGTGCTAAGTTAAAATGTTTTTCTGTGTATTTCTCTCTGTGTGTATGTGTTTGGTGGTGGTAGCACTGGGAATGGAACCCAGGGCATCACACATACTAGGCAAGTAATCTGCACTGAGCTGCATCCCTAGTAGAGGGTCTCCTTAAACTGCCCAGGCTGGCCTCAAACTTGTGATCCTCCTACCTCAGCTACCAGAGTGTCTGAGAATATAGGCTTGCACCATGATGCCTGACTTTATAATATTTGCTATTTGTATTTTGGGTCAGAAAAATCCCCAAAGAAAAATCTATGAAGAATGGGGAGGGTGGTATATTAACAATATTAAATATGATTAAGAGTACTCAAATTAGGTGAATTTTTCACTTTAGTGATTTAAAATATAATTTATAAGCCTTATTTTAATGTTTCTTTTCATACTGTTTTGCAAATTATTTATATATCTTTTTTCTTTTTAAAAAATAATTAGGTAAAGGAGGTAAAAATAGACGCAGAGGTAAGAATGAAAACGAGTCTGAAAAAAGAGAGCTGGTGTTCAAAGAGGATGGGCAAGGTAAGTGGTTTCATATGTTAGTCTTGTTTTTGTAACATCTTTTCCTCCTTAAATATGGAATTAGATCTCTAAAGGGGATCCTATTCATAATCCTGAGCAGTAAATCTCTTGTCCTTTTTGTTCTCCATTTCTCATTTCTTGCACTTCTAGAGCCTTTCTTTCCATAATATTTCCTGGTGTCAGTCTGCATTGAGGATTTATACACAAGTTTCCTTGACTTATGTGAACACTTGAGTTATGACATAAAGATGACCAGGACACAGCCATGGTACAGCCCTGTGATGGCCCTGTAAATAGTCCATTCCTGTTGGTGTGCAGGTGGTGGCTGGCCATCCACAGGTGAACTGTTTCTAGAACCAGAGTTAAAATGTTGTTCTGTATTTTTCTGTGTGAAGAACGAATTGCACATTCTTGAACAGCTGTAGTTGACAGTTTCTTGATTCAGTGGATTTTTTTTCCCCAGGGCTGGGAATTGAACTTGGGTATTCTACTACTGAGCTATATTCCTGTTCCACTCTTTTTAAAAAATTTTTGCCGGGTGCCATGGTACACAACTGTAATTCCAACAGCTTGGGAGGCTGAGGTAGGATTGTGAGTTCAGATCCAGCCTCAGCAACTTAGCAAGGCACTTAGCAATTCAGAGAGACCCTGTCTGTAAATAAAATATTTTAAAAAGGGCTGGGGGTGTGGCTCAGTGGTTACACACCCCTGGATTCAATCCTCAGTACCAAAAAAAATTTTTTTGTGGTGCTGGGGATTGAATCCAGGGCCTTGTGCATACAAGGCAAGCACTCAACCAACTGAGCTATATCCCCAGCACCCCAAAATTTTTTTGATACAGGATCTTGCTGTGTTGCGAGGCTTATCTTAAACTAGTGATCCTCCTACCTCAGCCTCCTTGGTACCTGGGATTACAACCATGCACCAGCTTAGTGGACATATTTGACAGTAAATGATGCTACATGATATGTTCAGAAGATCATCTGTAGTTGAAGGAAGAATCTGAGGTCATTATAGGCCTCTCCGTTCTCCAGTGCCATTAACTTATGATTTCATAAAGTACAGTAGGGTAAAACTAAACAATCAATTGACTTTTATAGACTGGTTAAGATTTTTGTCAATGCCAAACCAAGGTATATAACATAATTTCTGACTAGATCACTTGTGTTTTTTCCCACATTTTTATTTTGAGTAATTTCAAACCTAAAGAAAAGTTGTGATGTTAGTATAATGAACTCCCTTAAATCCTTCAACGCGTGTGTATTAAGAAATGCATAGACCGGGCACAGTGGCACAAGCCTGTAATCTCAGCAGCTCAGGAGGAAGAGGCAGGTGGATCACAAGTTCAAATCAGCCTCAGAAATTAAGCAAGGTCCTATGAAACTTAGAGAGATCCTGTCTCAAAATAAAATATAAAAAGGGCTGGGGGCGGGCGCTGGGGTAGAGCACTCATGTGTGAGGCTCTGGGTTAGATCCTTGGCTCCACATAAAAATAAATAAATAAAATTAAGGTATTGTGTCCAACTACAATTAAAAAAAGTATTTTTAAAAAAAATGGGCAGGGAGTGATATGGCACAGTGGTTGAGCTCCTCTGGGTTCAATCCCTAATACAAAAGAAAAAAAAAAAAGAAATGCATGGTTTTGGTTTGATTTAGTTTGGTTTTTCCTGGACCATTTGAAATTTAGTTGAAAACATGTTTCTTTTCCCTTGCTTCATCATGTGTTTCCTAAAGCTAAGCCTATTGTTTTATATAACTGCAACAGGTAATTAAATAGTAATAGGATTATATTCCAGTATCACCAATTGCCTCAATTTTCAGCACTTCAGCAAATAACTTTTGTTGTTGTTGTAGTTGGACACAATACCTTTATTATATTTATTTGTTTATTTATTTTTATGTGGTGCTAAGGATCGAACAGGGCCTTGCACATGCTAGGCAGCACTCTACCACTGCGCCACACCCCCAGCCCAGCAAATAACTTTTCTTGATAGCCTTTTTATAGAATTTTTGGTAAATATATTCATGCTGTACACATAAGTGACTAAAAATGAATCATGTTTTCTGGCTAAAAGATCATTTTTTGTGGGGTGGGGGTATACTGAGGATTGAACCCAGGGTCTTTACCACTAAGCTACATCCCGAGCTCTTTTATTTTTTTATTTTGAGACATGGTCTCACTAAGTTGCTTAGAATCTCACTGAGTTGCTGGGGCTGACCTTGAATTTGCAGTCCTCCTGTTTTAGCCTCCCGAGTTGCTGGGATTACAGTCATGCACCACCATGCCTGGCAAGACTTTTCATTTCTTAGCTTCAGTAACTTTTGCCTCTATTATCAGTTGTGTTTATTTAGGCAGACAATACTTTTTTTCATGTTTTTTTTTTCTACTTTAAAGAGAAACTGCCTCTGAGTGGACCAGTCTTCCTGAGGCACTAGGTTCACTGTAGTCTGAATAACTCACTTCTACACGTCAGCCCCATGGTTGAGCCTTTCAATATTCTCAGTATGTTTACAAGTTGGTGTATATCCTCTTTGGGGATCAGTTATATGGGTAACCTAAAGTGTCTGAAGTCTTGTGTCCCACGTGCTACTACCACTATCCTTGGGTCACATAATCTTCTCAGAGTATTTTCTATTGGCAGTGAAATGGGGTAACTTCCTGGGTACCCATTTGAAAAGATCCTGTTTAAAAATTTGGCATTTTGCACGCACGGCATGTTGGCACACATCTGGAATCCCAGCAGCCTAGGAGGCCAAGGCAGGAGGAGCATAAGTTCAGAGCCAGTCTCAGCAATTTAGTGAGACCCTAGGCAACTAGTAAAACCCTGTCTCAGAGAAATAAAAAGGGCTGGGGATGTGGCTCAGTGGTTAAGTGCCCCTGAGTTCAAAATAAATAAATAAAATTTGGCATTTTAAGCTGGACAAATACTTGTGATCCCAACTACTTGGGAGGCTGAGGCAGGAGGCCAGCTTGGTGAACTTAGCAAGCCCCATCTCAAAATATTTAAAAAGAGCTGGGGAAGTAGCTCAGAGTCAAAATACTCCTGGGTTCATTCCCCAATACCACCAAAAAAAATTGGTGTTTTACTTGGAAACACCTTTCTGACTTTAAGAACTCTCCTTGAGTTTTGCTTCTAAAGGCTCTAAGAGAAAAGAGTAAAAGAATGTGAGAGATTTATGATGTATAATATTCATTTTGGGACAAACCACCTTTGATCTCCAGAAATAGAGCATACAGTCATAAAGACAGCAATCAGTCTACTTATTCAAAATGAAGAGATAATTAAAACATGTCTAATAGGTACAAGTTATAAAAATGGCATTACAGAGTCTTGGTTCTGGCTCTACCATTAACTAGCGTGGTATTTATAACTCCTCCATTGTATTTATACTTTTACTGCATGTATTTAAGTTACTTTTATCAAAAATTGTTCAGTATTTCATACCCTCCCTTTTTTCCACCTCCCCAGAGTATGCTCAAGTAATCAAAATGTTGGGAAATGGACGATTAGAAGCAATGTGTTTCGATGGTGTAAAGAGGTTATGTCACATCAGAGGGAAATTGAGAAAAAAGGTAGGTGTGGAGATTTGTTTTAATCTAATATAAAATTGATGAGGGAATGCCTCTATAGTTTTGTGGTGGGGTGAGTGCTAAGGCTCAACCCCAGGACACACTCTTTTTAACTCTGAGCTATATCTCCTACCCCCCTATCCCCACACATACCTGCAGTTTTTATGGGCTTAGCAATTTACCTGTTAGTCAAATGACAGTGTCTTGCTAGTGATTTTATGTATATTCCATTGTTTATAAAGAATATTTTGCGTTGCCTATGTTGTATTCCTACCCAGCATATTTAACTTGAATCTGAAGCATTGAGGAAATAGCCAACAAGTGAAAATTGAGGGACATTCTACAAAGCAAATAACCTGACTCTTAAAATGTTAATGTTGAGCTGGGGTTATGGCTTAGTGGTAGAGTGCTTGTCTCACATGCATGGGGCACTGGGTTCAATCCTCAGTACCACATAAGTAAATTAAATAAAGATATTGTGTCCATCTATAACTAAAAAAAAAAATTCTTTAAATGTTAATGTTATGAAAGGGGGGAAAGGCTGGGAACTATTGTTTTAAGAAGCCATAAGGGACCTGATAGGTAGACCTATTTTGGATTCTGTATTGAGTGGGATGGCTATAAAGCATATTAATAAAATTTGATATGCATCACTCACTGGGACTGATGGCGTAGCTCAGTGGTAGAGCTGTGCTTAGCATGTCCCTATGTTTAATCTCTTGCACCAAAAAAAAAGTCGCAGCTCTGATTTTGTGACTTTTTAAAATTTGGTACTATTAATCCTTTGTTCTCAAACTAAAGGGAGCTGTGTATATGTGGGTAGGTGGAAGACAGAAGAAAATAAAACCACATAATTTTCTATTCTCTAGTAGATAACTACTTGGAGTGGTTCACAGTCTCTTCATTTTTATTTTAAATATGTTGTACAATGATTTTTTCTTTTGTAGGTTTGGATAAATACCTCAGACATCATATTGGTTGGTCTTCGAGACTACCAGGTAAAATTTTGATGATCCCAGGGATTATGTTTTCCAGATGCCCATCTGTGGAGTTAATACATACATAAAGTTTTTTAAAAAGCTAAATGATCTGTTTTCTCTCTTTTTTTTAATATTTAAAGTTTTCCCCTTTTTTGGAATGAGCCATAATACATCGTGGTGGTTTATCGTTCTAAATGGTGAAATAAAAATATAATCTTACATTTAGCCTCTTTCCCCAAGTTTTTAAAATTTATAAGTCTTAAATAAAAACCTGTGAACCATTACTATAGGGGATATACCGAGTCAGGTGCCCATCCCAGAAAAGGCATATAGCCTGTTATGAGAATAAAACAGGCACTTGAGTAATTACAAAATGTACACACTATTGATATAAATATATGCTTTAAATGTAGATGAGTACCTGGGGAAGAAAATGGTAGTTGCCCTTCATGATCTGAACTTTATGGATCTGGGAGATCCACTTGACTTTTACCTTTTAGAACTCATCTCCATTTGATAGTATCTGTATATTTATAGTCCCAATAAAGAATTATTTAAATCATTGGGTTCTCAACTCTGGGTGATTTTGTCCTTCTCAGGATTTGTCAGTACCTGGAGACTTTTCTGATTGTCACAACTGTGAGAGGTGGATAGTGTTACTGGCATAATAGTTAGAGGCTGGAGGTGATGCTGAATATACTACAAGGCACAGGATAGCATCCCACAATGAAGAATTATCCTGTTCATAATGATCATTATTGCCTTGGTTGAGAAAGCCTGCTTTAAATTCATAAACCATTTTAATATCCATCTTCTTCTTTTGATCTTAATAACCCCAGAAGTAGGAAGAAAAATTAATTCCCCATTAGAAAGGACACCAAAGTTCTGAAAGGAGTAACATTCTGACTAGGCAATCTCCCATGATCCTTCTATATCCTTGCTGCTTAAAGGGTGGTCCAGAGATCAGTAGCATCACTGTCTTTTGGGATCTTGTTGGAAATGCAGATTCTTGGACCCTAGTCCCAAGCCTCTTTAATCAGATCATGCACCTTAACAAGATCCCAATGGGCTGAAGTGATCAGTTTTCTTCCTTAATTGAGTCATTAATTTCAAATGGGGAAGTGTAAACTTTAAGGCAGTATTTGTCAGTGGAACTTTTGTATCAGAAATACCTAAAGAGGGGGCTGGGGTTGGTTCTTTTTACTGGGGGTGGGGGGTGGGGATTGAACTCAAGGCACTTGACCACTGAACCACATCCTCAGCCCTATTTTGTATTTTGTTTAGAGACAGGGTCTCACTGACTTGCTTTTCACTGTTGAGGCTGGCTTTGAACTCGTGATCCTCCAGTCTTAGCCTCCTGAGCCACTAGGATTACAGTCGTGCGCCACCAAGCCCAGCTCACAGTTCTGTTCTTAAAGTAAGATCAGTAAATATCTTTCCTAAGCTCATTATTTAGTCATGCACGTAACCTAGTTCCTTCTGGGTTAAACCCAAGGATGTTTTTCAAAGGTAGGAGAAAACTTTAAAGAAGGTTTATAACAGAACAGTGAGACTTGATGTTGTTATTCAATTCAAAAATAATTTATAAAATAACTGATAATATTTTTGTATGTGTAATCAGTTCTAAAATTCTTGTTTCTATTTAAGGATAACAAAGCTGATGTAATTTTAAAATACAATGCAGATGAAGCTAGAAGTCTGAAGGCTTATGGCGAGCTTCCAGAGCATGGTAATGCCACTTGTCATATGGTGTTTGGGTTATCAGTGTTTAGGTAGAGGAATTTTTGTAGAATTTTGTGGATTTTGTCTGCTTAGTTGTTTACTTTTAATGTCTGCTTATGTCATAATACTAGATACTATAAAAGAGAAATTACTGAATTCTGTTCCTGCTAAAATACAGTTTTAGTAAGTTCATTTTATTATAAGCCGTTAACTTCTGTATAATGCCAGTGAAAGGAATAATTTTGTTATAGTACTTTTTAAAAATTCCTTTGGAGGAGAGTTGGGGGTGGGGCTCAGTAGTAGAGCATTTGACCTAGTATATGCAAGGCCATGGGCTGGATACCCAGTGCCACAAGAAAAAAAATCAGTTTTCAATCCATTATGTCCCTGTATCATTGCATCCTATAAGACTTTTTTTTTTTTTTTTAATTTTTCTTGTAGTTGTAAATGGACAGAATGCCTTTATTTTATTTGTTTATTTTTATGTGGTGCTGAGGATTGAACCCAGTGCCTCATGCATGCTAGGCAAGCACTCTGCCTCTAAGCTACAGCCCCAGCCCCCTATAAAATTTTAGAACTAATATTCTTAGTTCCACTCCTTCCAAATACAAAAGTAATGCTCCCCCCTCCTTTTTTTTCAAATCAGGGATTAAACCCAGAGGCACTTAAACACTGAGCCATGTTCCCAGCCCTTTTTTATTTTGAGACAGGGTTTTGCTGAGTTGCTGAGGCTAGCTTTGAACTTGTGATCCTCCTGCCTTAGATTCCTGAGTTGCTAGGGTTACAAGTGTGTGCCATCATGCCCAGCAAGTAATGCATTTTTTATGCAGAAAACATAAAAAATTAAGTCTTTCATAATCTCATCACAGGGGAAATGTACTTTATATACTAATTTGTAAGCCTCCGTTTTTTTGCTTAGCAGTTATTGTTATTTTTTGATCCATTGTATTTTATTATAGAAACAGTCTTATGTAATCATGAAAATTCCACTGAAATTATTTATTTAGCCTTTGTGACATAGAAAATGGTAATATATCTGGAAATAGGAATAGCATGTCATTGTTGTAGGCCTAAGCATGATTTGACCAAATCTTTCTGGTTGATGACTCAAACATCAATGCAAACCAGCTTTCCTTAAAGAAATAGAGTTGTTAGTATGTGCTCAAACATTTTTTGAAGTCTACCTGGAAGTTGTAAATAGCTTCAGAATTAGTATAGTTAGAGCCTGCCTTGCTAAAAATACCCCTGTGGACAAAAGATAATTATAACATAAATACTCTGTCTTGACAAAGCTATAACCTTGCTAGGAAATTTGTTCTGTATAGTAGTGTTGGTAGGTAGAATTTTGTAAGGTTTTCCTTATGATGAAAACTTTGATTAAATTAAACTAAACATTGACTTATGGGAGTCTCTTTGTATACTTCAATCTGTTATTGTGTCTTCAGCTAAAATCAATGAAACTGATACATTCGGTCCTGGAGATGATGATGAGATTCAGTTTGATGACATTGGAGATGATGATGAGGACATTGATGATGTAAGTAGATGCACTCTGCATTTTCTGGTTTCTGTTGAGTTATGCATGGAAAAGCCAGCCCTTTGCACTAAGTTTCATTCATTCTGGGAATATGGAACACTTAGATGAGTATATTTTGGATCTTGTCCATGAATTAAAGTCCTTAGAATTATTTACAAAATAACCAAACTGTTATTTTTATTTTGGGAACTCTAAACAGCCCTTTTCAATATTTCTTCCTAAAAATGTTTGCTTTGGCAATATGAATGCCAGACACTGTAATCATAATCGTAAGTCCTGCTTTTCAATCCCCTATACATGTGAAATAAGGTTCCCATATCTATGTACATAATCAAAACTAATAATATTTGATTTGATTCAAATATATAATTTCAAAATACCTAGAGTAATTGTTCCTGACCAAGATTCTGTAATAGAATTGCCAGAGCTTTTAAGAGATACCAAGGCCAGTCTTGGGGACGTCTGATTTAGACTCCACAAGTGATACCCACCGCCAAGATTCTACAGTTAACACTTGTGTACAATCATCTCAGATCATAGTTCAGGACAGGCAGATAGACACATAACTACACACAGCACACACACTGCAAGGATATAAAAATCTACAGGTATTCAAGTCCCTTATGAAAAGATGTAGTATTTTATATAACCTGTGTGTGTCCTCCCAAATACTTTAAGTCATCTCTAGATTATTAATACCTAATACAGTGTGAACGTTAATGCTCAGTAAATATTTGTAATGCTGTATTGTTCAGGGACTAATGACAAGTATACATGTTGAGTACAGACACATTTTTTGAAACGTTTCCTCTGTGTGGTTGGTTAAAATCAGTGGATCCAGAACCTGTAGATACTTGATTAATCTTATATCTCAATTCATCTTTCAGTCCATCTTACATTTCAGTGCATCTCCAAATCATTCAGAATACTCACACCAAGAATTAAACTCAATGTACATAACTACCATTGTGTACATTTTAAAGCATACCCCCAAATAGAAAATGAAAAGGAAAAAGTAAACACATTGTTTTATTATTTTTTAATGTACTTCACTTTGGAGATCCTGAGCTAAGATTCTAACAACTGTTATGACAGTAGAATTAACAGTTATATTCAAGTGACAAGAACTTGACATGTAGCCAATGTGTTAAGAATTAAGAACTGATCCAAATATTTTTTGGTGGCTGTGCTCAAATAGAAAGCCTCTTTAGAAAATTCAGGAACTTAACCAGAGAAAATGCATGAGTGTGAAGCCACACACTCTGAAGTGATAGGTTGAGGATCTAAGCAAAGCAAGATTTTCTCAAAAGAATTTCTGATTCTGTGCCCATACCTTCTCAAAACTGGGCCCAGCAGACTCAGGTAGTGGTTATTAAAGGTAATTGATTTCTATTGAGCATTTTGTAAGGGTTTGCTGAATCGCCTGAGAACAATACCTTTTTCCCTAGACATCTCTCTAGAGGTGTTCTAGCTATATTCCTACAATCATATTGAGAAGAAGAGAATTAGGAGATGCTTGTCCAGTTCTTAAAGAGATAATGCTCCCACAGTATTAAATCTCAGATCACTAGCACAAAAGAAAGGAAGGAAGGATACACTCTATTAAGAATATTCTGTATAACATATACATTACAAAGGAGAGCATAAAGAGGGACTGATAGCAGACTAGAATTGAGGATAGTTGTTGTTTTCTTTGACCTGATGTTCTTTTCCTTTTCAGATCTAAATTGAACACAACACTTTACATTCCAATTTTTCGGAAGATTGTCCTGCAGTTTGGACATAACCCTAAAAGAAGATTAAATTTTCATTAGCATGATTGTGATTTGTTAAGGCAGACTGATTTGTTTCTAAGGTATTTGTTTCCTTAAAACTGATAATGCTGAATTATCTTAAGTGAAACATTAAGCCCATTTTGTGCTATTGATGTAATGGAGCTTATGGATAGAAGAGCACATCTATTTAAAAAAAGAAAAAAGAAAAAAAAATACATTACAGCCTTTCCTACTTTGACCACTTGCAGTAAGTAAATGGATGTTTTGAATAAACCATTTGCCTTGTACTTGTTATGAATTATAATTAAGCCCTACTTTTGACTAGCCTGTTGACTACACAGAATTTTTCTGTATATTCCAGTTACCAAATGTTCCCTAAAAATTTTGAAGGAGGCAGAAATCTGCATTTAAAGTGAAAAACAATACGCCTGTTTTTTCATATTTAAGTAGTATTTACTTTTACACTAATTTTGATATTATGTGCATTCTTTTCATGATCTTATTTTGCCATCGTATACATGGGGGATGGGGAATATTTCTAAAATGTAGTTTTAGAACCTGGGTTGTAATAGCAAATTTTAATTTGTAAAGGTGGTAGTTACAGAAATTGAGCACTAGGTGGCACCCAGCTATCTTAACATTGGAAATATTGGTAGTTTTTTTTTTCCCCCCCTCAATTACTGTGCATAGGAAATTTCCTAAACAGGAAAAGATTGTTTTGATCATATGTATGTAGAATATTTTTGCAGAACAGAAAGATTATGTTAAAAGTGTTATTTTATTTTTAGAAGTCATGTACAAGCTACATTTTGAATGCTTTATTAACACTTAAAATATATAAATGAAGATTTAAATTCATAACAACTTGTACAAATTAAGCCTTTTCAACCTATCCCTAACCTGGGGAAATAAGAAGGAAAAATCACAAACTTAATGAAAACATGGTCTCCAGTTTCTGAATGGAAGAGCTACAGCTAAAAAATATAATAAAGAAAACATCATGCTGCAGAGTATATTATATCTTGGTTTGTATTAAGGATGTATTTTATTATGTGGAAAGTTTCCTTTGCTTGTGTTAGGAGTGTAGGTATGCCTTTAGTTTTTCATTGTCAATTCTTCAAACCTCACTAGCCACATTGTAATCATATACGATTTTAAAACAGATCTATTTGTGTTGCTTGTTGAACTTCTATTCCATTGGTCTCCAGAGATTTTTTTTTTCAGTGATGAAAAGTAATACACATGGTAATAAACCTTCATATGGCTTTAAAAAAACAAGCAGAGCTTCTCTAATCCCATTCAATTATAATTTACTTTCCTAAGTGTAAAAACTGAATTTAAAATCTGAGGTACCATAAAACACTATTAGAACAGTATAGAGTGCCTCATTGTGGTTTATGTTTCTTATTCTATGAAGTTTCTGAACATTTATCTGGGTGGAATGCATCTGAGACCAGGGGCTGGTTTTTAGTATTCATGAGAAACCAGCCTTGGAGAGTTTTAGTGATTGTCTTCATTAGTAATCAAAATATGAGATATTTAGGTTTCTATACCTAAAAGTGTTTTGCTAAATTTATATTGTACCTTAGATCTTCCATGTAATTTACCAAGACTGAACTCTGCATTTGTAATATAGTTCCTGGTAGGGATAGTACAACTCAAAATTTAGTTTTTCTACTTACATCCTCTAACAAATATGATTTCCTTAAAGAGTTTTTAAAAATTTCAGCTATGTCCCCAATTCATGTATTTACTGATGGTATATTTTTTCATGCTTGGGTAGTAACAGCCCAGTATATTGCTGTTGCCTCCTGAAAAAAAAGTGGAATGATAATGATTAAATATTTGAGGTAAGGTTATACCTCATGCAGTGCTACTTGGAGGAATTCTATGATGTGAAAACTATAATTTTGTTGATCTGATTTTACTTCAAATAAGGCATGGGAGTGAGTGGTCCTCAAAACTCTTGGTGTTTTTGTTTTTTTTGTTTTGGGTTATACTCTTTGATTCCCATATTACAATGCTATAAGCAATGCCCAGAAAGAAAAATAAAAGGCTTAAAATCTAAGAATAATGCTTCTTAATGCTAAGAGGGTATAATAGTTATTACTAATAAATTTGAGAAGGTTTCATTTTTCATGCAGTTTATTCTACTTCCAGTTAGAGTATATACATATCATGTTACTAAAGTGGCTGAATAACCAAACCAAGCATTCATGTAAAAAGTTGTGCCAAGATTTAGTTGTTTGTTGAATCTTTCTTGAACATCCAGCTTTTAAAAAGACCACTTCTTTAGGAGCCTGTACACTATGCATGATGACAATTTTTATATTTTATTGAAAACAGCCATTGGTTTACTCATCGCATCTATGGAATCATGGCTGAAAAACTGTCTGGCTTGTAATTAAACTAAATCCATCTATCTTACATAACCATTAACTTATGATGTTGAATAACTCTTTAATAGCTATAAACTGCTGTCGTTGTTGACTTCAGAGTGACTCTGAATAAATAGGTAAAAGCATGTTTTGAATAAAATACCTAGCTAGATTTCTACTTGATTTATATTGTGTGCAGATATATCGACATCCAGTATTGGCTGTGGCTTGACAGTTAAAGTATCAGAATGAAAATGAGGTTCTTTATGTTACCTGTATGTTTATCTTTTTCCTACTTAGTAAGGGTAAGTTTCATTTATTCTGTTAACTTTTCCATGAACTTTCCATGATCTTTTTCATACCACTTTTGTGTTTGAGTTTACCTTAAACTATCATCCTTTTTTTCCTTCCTATTCAGAAAACAACGAAATCTGAATTCTTAGTATAAGTGTGAAGAGATATTAGACTCTCAGGTATAGAATAAACTGAGCAATTCAGAGAGTATATTGGAATTTGCCCACCCACCTGCTTGTTCCTTGTGAGGCAGTGTGCTAGGAAGAAAAGCGCAGAAGCCCTGGGATCGGGTGGCCTGTACCTAAAACCTCCACTGCCCTGAACCACAGGTAACTATGGGTGCCTTTTCCAGCTTCTCTTAGCTTCAGGCTCCTTACCTGTAAGATAGGGATGGTGAGAATAGTACCTGTCTCTCTGAATTGTCGGGAGGATTAATAATATAGATCTTTATATGTGTAATGCACTTAGAGCAGTGTCTGCCTCTTTTCACTTTGATACCCAGGACTGTGTAAGATAGAAGATGCATGTCTTCTATGTTCTCTACCATATCTTTTGCTTGCAGTCTTTGATTACTATGATAGAAAGAACATGTAGAGTATATATTTGTATATTTATGTGGACACGATATTTAAAGTAATTGCTACCAACCTTATTTAATTCAGCATAAGACTAAAAGATGAAAGACTCAAAGTTGCTTGATATTTTATAGAATAACAACTGCTCTATATTTCTTTAGAGAAAGTTTATAGTTACCAATATTCATGGCTCTGGTGATATTTAATTTTTAAGTCTTTGGTGAGTCCTTTTATGTCCTTTTACTATAGATTCATGACAACTAATTAGTACTGGCTGGTTTGGAGGTTTCCTTTCCCATCATGTGGAATACTGTAAAGAAATCAGATGCAAACTGCAATTAGAAAATAAAATATGAATCAACTTCCACCAAAGTATATAATTGATTCTTTTCAAACTTTGTAATGCTTTTATGAATTTTTGTTAATGGTGATTCCTTTCTAAAATTTTGATTTTTTTAAAATTTAATTGTGATATATGAGGAAAAGATACGCCTTGTTCACTTTTTGATTTTGTCTTTTTGGTTGATCTGAATGAATACATTTAATCATTCTACATATGAAGTTGCATTTCTTAGCAAGTAAAACCTGTCACAAACCTGTGCTGAAGAAGTCATTTTCTAATGGTAAATCAGTTGTCAAAAGTGAAAATTGCCAAAATCACATTCAATAGACGTTCTTTTGTACTATTCAGAGGACTACAAGTGAACTAAATATTTATACCTCTGGCTAATTTGTTCACTCTTTTTTTCTTTTTTCTTTTTTGTGGTGCTGGGGATCAAGCCCAGGGACTCAAACATGCTGAGAAGCATTCTACAACCACTGAGCTATATCCCCAACCCAGCTTCATCACTTCCCTTACTATTCCAATCCATGTTTTGTTCAATTTACAAGTTGATAATAGTAGATCAAAAAGTGGCACCAAAATTTTGAGGTCCTTTTCTGATTACTATAAGATAGACAATTAGTTGGATTTTGTGAATTCAATAAAAGCTTATTACATATAAATTTATTATTTTAGACATCTCAGGAATAAAAATAATGGAATTTTTTTTTCCTTTGTGACATTAAGGATTAACCAGGATTCTGAGATTACTAGGCAAGTACTCTACCACCAAGCTATATTCCCTGCCAGGGATTTCTCTGAATTTGCTAAATGGGTTCGTAAGAATATTAAGTAAAAGTCCACACAGACAATGTCTGACCAAGTAGGCAGGGTATCTTCCCCACACAAAATTCAAGCAATCAGTTCTGTAGCAGAAACCTGCTGAGTGACCTCCAATTCGATTCTGATAACTGTTTACCTAGAGCTAGTATCAGATTCCAAAGGTGGTTTCAGTGTCTAAGGCTGCAGTCCACCCCACCTCAGATAATAACAAGCCCTGGATTTTTTTTTTACCTATGTCTCTGACCTACTTGCTTTCCTTGGGTTTGATTAACTCACAACTCAGGTAAACACATTTACTGTTTTATTGTAAAGGATATTACAAAGGATAAGCATGAATGTCATGAAGAGATGGATGGGGGAGGGGGGGACAAAGCTTTTGTGTCTTACCAGGAACTACCCTGGTATTTGGGTATCCTGAAGCTCTGAAACCTGTCCTTTTGGAGTCTTCATGGAAATTCATTACATGGGCAAGATTGATTAAATAATTTGCCATTGGTGATCAGCTTAACCATCAGCTCATCTACTATTCCTGACTGAGAAATGCAGCTAAGGGCCCAACCCTCTAGTTCTACCTTGGAGTTTCCCATGACTAGTCCCCATACTGAAGCTACCAAGGGTCTACCGTCAACAGTCATATCAGTATACAAAAACATCACTTCAGTTTTAGGAGTTGTATGCCAGAAACAGGGACAAAGATCAAATAAATTTCACAACAAACAAACTTAAAATTTGATAACCAGTTTTACATAAGAATGTCCCTCAATACAATAAAAATATTAATCTAATGAGTACATTAATATAGATCAAGGACATTTCACCACTTGAATATACATCTTTATAATTTTTTTATTACAGTAGAAAGTACTACATAAAACATTTCTGTATACCAGGGTAGGACAGTTGCCTCAAGTGTGCCAGTCATGGTGGTTACACACGTATAATCCCAACAATTTGGGAGGCTAAGGCAGGAGAATCTCAAATTTAAGGCTGTCTCAAAAATTCTTAAAAAGGGCTGGGGATGCAGTTCACTGGTAGAGAACTTAGCATGTAGGCGGCCCTGGATTCAACCTCTAGTACCACAAAAAATAATAATAAAAAAGTGCTTGTATGAGTTGCAAACAACTAGACACTTTTTCATGGAACATCATTTTTACTTGAAAAAAAAAGCTGACAAACTAGTTATTCAATACTTTGTGGTCAGCATTTTCACAAAAATGGATGAATGGAGTCTGTTACTTCAAAGAAAATGAGATATATATATATATATATATATATATATATATTATTATTTTTTTTTTTTTTTTTTTTTTTTTTTTTTTTTGCCAGTGACAAAACTTGACCTTTCAAGCAGAAAGGAAGATTTTTGGGTTTTGGTGGTTTTTGGTACTGGGGATTGAACCCAGGAGCACTCAACCGCTGAGCTACATCCCCAGCCCTTTTTATTATTTATTTTGAGAAAGGGTCTCACTAAGTTACCTAGGGCCTCAATAAGTTGCTGAGGCTGGCTTTGAACTACAATCCTCGTGTCTGAACCGCCATAACCGCTGGGTGTGGACCACCATACCCAGCAGAAAGAAAGGTTTTAAAGGAAACTACTATCTACTACCATTAGCTTGACAGCTTCATAGTAAAGACTTGGCCGAAAAGATCAGTCATATTAATGAGTGCAACTTTGGGGAGCAGGTACCAGGGATTGAACTCGGGCACTCAACCACTGAGCCACATCTCCAGCCCTATTTTGTATTTTATTTAGAGACAGGGTCTCACCGAGTTGCTTAGCGCCTCGCTATTGCTGAGGCTGGCTTTGAACTTGGAATCCTGCTTCAGCCTCCTGAGCCACTGGGATTACAGGGTTGGGCCACTGTGCCTGGCAAGTGCAACTTTTTAATGTTGCAGAAATAATGTTTAAAAATTTGGTAGATCTTTATAGTTCTTCCATTAATATTAGCTCTGTCCATTAATATTTTCACATGCAGGATGTTTCAAAGTCCATTCCAACTATATTCCTCCAAGGCCAGACTTTCTTAATGTTCTTTAACCAAAACAAGGTACTGCAATATTGAACAGAAAAGCAGATATGAGACTGTCTTCTAAGCCAAATAAAAAGGTTTGCAAAACTTTGAAATAAAGCCAACTCAAATTTTGTGGCTTTTAAAAATCACATTTCATTAAACCTATTTCTGTTGTTACTGGGTTTATTATTGATTGAATTACATAATTTTTGATTGCTAATATAGTCAATAGTGATAGAAATAATTCACAAATGAGCTTGCCATTTCAAGGAAAATCAACTTATGAATATCTACCACCATTAGCAAATATAAAAGCTTTCTCTGATTCTCATTTTTGTGTGGTGCTGGAGGTTGAACCCAGGAACCAGGTCCTCATGAACATTTGGTAAATGCTCTGTCACTGCCATACACCCTCAGCCCTTTTTATTTTTTATTTTGAGATAGGGTCTTGCTAAGTTTTCCAGGCTGGCCTCAAACTTAGGATACTCCTGCCTTAGCCTCCTAAGTAGCTAGCTGTGATTACAGGCATGTGCCACTTTGCCCAGCTGTGATTCTCAATTCTTAAGAATAAATTAGGAATGGGTAAACTTTCTATGAAGAATCAGGTAGTAAGTATTTTAGACTTTGCAGGCCATATGGCCTCTGTTACATCTACTCAGTTCTGCTATTGTAGCACAAAACAACAGTAAACAACACAAATATTTGAGTGCAACTATGGTTCAGCAAAACTTAACAGAAATAATGGACTGTAATTTGACCTATGAGTTGTAGTTCACTGACCTACTATAAATGGATTCTGAGCCAGGCAGGGTGGCACCTGTAATCCCAGCAGGTCAGAAGGCTGATGCAGGAAGGTTGCAAATTCAAGGCCAGCCTCAGCAATTTAGGAAGATCCCTCTCTGGGGATGTAGGTCAGTGTTAGAACACCCTGGGTTCCATCCCCAGTGACACAAAAATGGTGAGGGTGGGAGACAGGTTCTGAGTTTAGAAAAACAAAATTGCTGTGCTGGACTAACAACTAAATTGTATATATTTTAAGACATACTATTCAACTATATAAATTTTTAGGAAGTTAGTATAATGGAGAAAGCTATTACTTGAATGCCATTTAAAAAAAGAAGCAGCTTAAATAGATTATATTCGTGGATGTTCTGACATAATGTTATGAAAATGTCAATTCTGAAATTAATCTTTGACTAATATAATTCCAATTAATAGTACAACATGATTTGAGGAAGAGAGATTGGAAAATGTTCCAAAGAAGATTAATCTGGGAATTCTTAATGTCTAAGAATTCTAAAAATGTCTAAAGGGCTGGGAATGTAGCACAGTGATAGAACGTGTGCTTAGCATGCATGAGAACTGGGGTTCAATCCCTAGCACCACACACACACTAAAAAGTAAAGAGGGGATCCACTTTAGATATTAAGTTGTACCAAAAGCCATAGTAATAAGTGCAGAAAATTGACAAAAAGAGAATATGGTAATTTCATACATGATAGAAGTGGCTTCAAAAATCATTGGGGAAAGGGTAGACTAATAGATGTTGCTGAGAAAAGTGAATTTGGATCCCCAGCTACCATATGCAGAAAAATATTGCTTAAGGGTAAAGGTAGGGACTGGGGTTGTGGCTCAGTGGTAACACACTTGTCTGGCATGTATGAGGCACTGGGTTCAATCCTCAGAACCACATTAAAAATAAATAAAGTTAGTAAAGGTAGACCTGTGAACATGGAAAATGTGAAGTATCTTGGGGCTTGGGAAGTATACTTTTAACAAAGGCTCTTGGGCTGGGGATGTGGCTCAAGCGGTAGCGCGCTCACCTGGCATGCGTGCAGCCCGGGTTCAATCCTCAGCACCACATACAAAGATGTTGTGTCCGCCGATAACTAAAAAATAAATATTAAAAATTCTCTCTCTCACTCTCTCTCTCACTCTCTCTTTAAAAAAAATTATTTATAAAAAAAAGGCTCTTAAAGCACAGACCATAAGGTAAAAAATTCTTAGAATTTTACCATTTTGTAACCATCATGAAAAAGATTGAATCAAGGAAGAACTATTAATGAATATTAAATGGAGAGAGAATGAAGAATAAGTTACCTGCATGACCTCCAAGTGTCTTCCCACAGATGCCTTATTGCAAGAGGCAATAAGGTGGAGAAAATGGCAGCCAAATAGATAACTATGTCCATATTAAAGTTTCTGAAGTTGCGCTGGGACTGTGGCTCAATGGTAGAGTGCTTGCCTAGCATAAGTGAGGCACTGGGTTCAATTCTTGGTACTGCGTTATAAATAAATAAAATACATTGACAATTTAAAAATATTTTTAAAAAGTTTCTGAAGTTGATAGCTCTAGTTGTAGAAGGATACTTGCTGGGCAAAATAACTGGGAGGTGACAAGCAACTTGATGGTTGAAGCGGGAACTGCTTTATTACAGAACAGCAGAGGTATATATATTTAACTGATTACACACAGCTTGACTCAATTAGCATCATCCAGATACAGCAATCAGCCAATAAGGAATCCCCACCAGCTTAATGGCTTGGTGGCGTTGCCTCACAAACCACTCCTCCTGGCAAACTGCCAGGTGCCATCTTGACTTGATCGCAGCCCCCGACAGATACTATTCTTAATCCTAGGAAATACACATGCAAATATTTGTCTACAGCTAAAGTTTTAAAAAAGAGATAAGAAGGTAAAATTATAGAGTAAAAATGTTAATAGGATTTTGGCATGAAAATTTAAATTTTTGCTAATCTTAGAAAAGCTTAGTTAACTAGGGTGAAATAGTCACAACATTGAAACTCACAAAAAAAAATTATCTAGAATACAAGAAACTCCTGGAAATTATTTAAAAAAAAAATAGGCCAATGAAAAGATGAACAAAGACTGAACAGGCACTCTACAGAAGGGGAAACCAGACCCCATCATTTTTTGATTGGTATATAGCTGCAATGGATACATAGGTCTTCAAGTCATCATTCTAAGCTCAGAAAAACAGAATGATAGCTATTGTGCAATATGCATGCAAAGTTTAAAATGTACATATCTTATACGTCTCATAAATACAGCTATAAAAATATCAGGAGCCAGGTGAGGTAGCAAATGCCTGGAATCTTAGCAGTTTGGGAGGCTGAGGCAGGAGGATCACAAGTTCAAGGCCAGCCTCAGCAACTTAGTGAGGCCCTGGGCAACCTAGACCCTGTCTCAAATAAATAAAAAGAGATGGAGATGTATCTCAGTGGCAAAGCTTGATTAAATCCCCCATACCAAAAAACTTTTTAAGCTTTATGATGGGAGAAAAGAGAGCAAGAATAGAAAATAAAAGAAAAAATAGCATAAAACTAGAGAGGCATGCTACACAGATATTATCAGGCCCATGAGCTCAAGAGTTGGTTAAACTCCTACCCAAGGTCCCTAAGAAAAAGAAAAAGTGGCAACAGCTTCCATGCTCTTCTTGACTTGGCTTGATCTTAATGGGTTAGAAACAGCTTTATTATAGCTCCAGACACTGGCCCTGACTTGCTCTCTTTCCTGCTCATTTGTGTCTGTCAAAACTCCCCTTCTGGCTTTCTCAACACACTCCTCCAGGCACACCTTTGGGTGTGTCAGGAACATGTTCATCACAGAAACATTTTTTTGTGCCACAAGGGATTGTTTCCAAGCTTTTTGCCAAGAGTCAAAATGCCAGTTCCTAGGGGGTTCAGCTTTATTCTTTTAAAAAAATTGAGATACAATTTACACATCTTAAAGTTCACCTGTTGAATATGTACAACTCAGTGGAGTGTGGTGACCACACCTATAATCCAAGCTACTTGGGCGCCTGAGGCAGGAGGATCTTAAATTCAAGGCCAGCCTGGGCAATTTAACAAGCCCTCGTCTCAGCAGAAAATAAAAAGCGCTGAGAATGTAGCTCAGTGGTAGAGAGTTTGCCTAACACATGAGGCCATGGTTCCAAACCTCAGTACCAAAATAATATAATAATGTACAGTTCAATGGTAGTATATTTAGAATTATGCAATCATTACTCTAAAACATTTCGTCGTCGCCCAAATCTCTACCCATTAGCTATGTATTTTTTTAATTGTAGATGGACACAGTACCTTTATTTTATTTATCTTTAAGAGGTGCTGAGGATCCAACTCAATTCCTCACACGTGAAAGGCAAGCGCTCTACCACTGAGCTACAACCCCAGCCCAGCTATGAATTCTTTTTTTTTTTAATATTTATTATTTAGTTATTGGCGGACACAACATCTTTGTCTGTATGTGGTGCTGAGGATCGAACCCGGGCTGCACGCATGCCAGGCAAGCGCGCTACCGCTTGAGCCACATCCCCAGCCCAATTCTTTCTTTTTTTTTTTTTAATATTTATTTTTTTAGTTCTCGGCGGACATAACATCTTTGTATGTGGTGCTGAGGATCCAACGCGGGCCGCACGCATGCCAGGTGAGCGGGCTACAACTTGAGCCACATCCCCAGCCCCCAGCTATGAATTCTTAATCATGTATTCTTTTTTGTCACGAAACACAACCAGTCAGGGTCTTCCAAATGAACACACCTTGTTATCCGAGCGAGGGAAGAGCCCCAGTCAGGAGTCATGGCACTACAGCGCCAGACTACAGTGATCTTTCAGATCCCGGTGGTACATTTGGAGTGGCTCCCCACACTTTTCTACCCCAGGGTGGGAATGATCTTCAACTTGATCACTGTCCAACAGAAAAACGTGCAGCCTGGGTTACACAAGGAAAGGTTATCACTTGACAGGCTTTGTATGCCTGGATGAACAGTTGAGGATTTGAGCAGATCAGGTAAAGATGTCTTTTCAGTATGGTTGGGTTTTTTTTGTTGTTGTTTTGCAGCGCTGGGAATCAAAATTTCATCCTTACGTACATATGCTAGGCAAGTGCTCCACAAGTGAGGTACACTTCCAAATCCTTCAGTATATTTCTGAAAAGATAATAAATATAGGGGACATGGGGGAAAGGATGTCCAGGGGAAAGAACCCACCCCCTTTCCTGACCTCTATTCCTGAGGCAACTTCTTATGTATGTCTTCCCAGAGAGGTGGTCCTCGCTGAGGTTTCTGAGGTGTGTATTAAATGGACTATGGTTGAAAGGCCAAAGTCATCCTGACTTGCCTTTCCCTGGAAACCAATCCTGATAGCCTGCTGTCCCACACTAGATGACCACACGCCTGCCTGGGACGGAGTAGGGGCCGTGAAGAGCTGCTACTCAAGAACTGGAACCTGGCCTGCTGTGTTGCTTGCCTATAATCCCAGTGATTCGGGTGAATGAGGCAGAAAGATGAGGAGTTCAAAGCCAGCTTCAGCAAAAGCGAGGCACTAAGCAACTCAGCGAGACCCTGTCTCTAAATAAAATACAAAACAGGGCTGGGGATGTGGCTCAGTGGTTGACTGCCCCTGAGTTCAATCCCCGTACAAAAAAACCCAAAACAAACAAACAAACAAACAAAAAACTTGAACCTAACTGTGCTCAGAGAATGGGTCCTCCAATGGCATCTGCACACATGACACTGGCCCAAGTGGCGCGCACCTGAGGACCTAGCTTGGCAACTGTATCCAGAGCCGCAGCACTGAGCCATGTGAGGGTGTGTGCGTACTGGGTGAGCACGTGTACACTGTGTGAGCACCACGTGGAAGGTGTGTTTAAGCTGGGTGTGCACGTCGCGTGTGCACGCGCAGGTCTGGTGTATGTGTGCACTATACGTTTAGCAGTATGAGCCTGTGTACACGTTGCGTTACGGTTTTTATGCATATTGCATGGGCACGCTACGTGCAATCTGTGTGAGACCTGTAATGTACATTGCATGTGCACGTTATACACGCACTGTTTGAGAACCGGAACGCGCGCGCTGTTAACTGATGCGCATGCGGGTGCGCGAGGCTCCGGTGCGGCGCAGCAGGCCGGTGTGAGGACCGCGCGTGGTGTGAGGACGCGTGCGCATGCGGACGCGCGCGGGTCCAGTGCGGCGCGGCTAGCCAGGCAGTGCGCCTGTGCGGCCGGCGCATCCCAATGGAGCGTGGAGGCGTTTTCGGGGCGGGATCCCGTGCTGAGGGGAATGCGAGGGGCACCCCGCTCCCCGGGAAGATGGCTGAGCCAGGCGCTGTGCGAACCTCGCCACCCAACCACCGGCCTACAGGTAAGGCCCTTGGAGTGCCTGGGGATCCAGAGGGCTTCGGACCCCTGGGGGGCGGGGCAGCCGCGCAAGGCAGCCGATAGTGAGCGGTGGGGGTGGGGGCGCACGCAGAGCTTGGATAAACGCCCTTTCCCCCGCCTGAGGTCAATTGGGCGCCGGATCCCGAGGCTACTCCTCTTTTTTGTACGGGTGGCGGGGTCTCCCTACCTCATCGTGGTCTGGGTGAGTGGATGCGCCCAAGGGTGCGCCTTTGGGTGGGTGGCAAGTGTGTTTGGGATGGAAGTGCGGGGGGGCTCACGCTCGGTGCCGGAGGGGGTTCTGGGATACCAGACTATGTCCTTGAGAAACAGCTGTTGGGGGAGGGGGCATCGAGGTGGATCGAGCCGACTCTAGGGGTCGGCCCCCCTCCCACGCCCTCCCCCAGTCCTCCCAGCCTGCGCGTCTGCTCTCTCTGCGTCCTGAAAAAACGCGCAGGAGCGGTGGCTGCAGCCTGCGGCTAAGGTGGCTTTGCGCTTCTCAGCATGCCCCCCGGGAATTAAACCGGTGTAACCCACACTTGCTGAGCAGAGAGAGCGGCCTCTGGGATGGGTGACCTCTGCCACCAGGATGCTATCCCTGAAGCCTTGGGTAGGCTACCCAGGTGTTTGGCCCGGCAGCTGCCCCTTCACGTGGGGTCGCGGCTAATGAGGCTGCAGCTGCGGAGAGCCATGGGGGGCTGGTCCCAGTACAGGCTGCCCAAATGGGAGGTTGTGAAGGTATTTGGCAGAATTTGATAAGCAGGTCTCGCGTCTTCTGGTGCTAATCTTCGGTAAAGTGGTCCCAGGTAGTGCGGGGGTGGGGGTGGTGTAAGCAACATGGAAACGAATTCCATGCTATTTTTCCTGGCAGCATTCCCCCCCCCCCCCTTTTCTTTCAGTTAATAATGTGAGCTATTTTAAAACATTTTTTTTTACTGCAGTCTAACATGCATACAAAAACTGCACAAATTTTTGTATGATTTGGTAAATTATTATCACTTAGAGATGACATGAGTGTTATACATTAGGTAAACCAAGGAAGGGGAAAAAATCAAAGGAAATGTTCGTTAGTCACTTATACATGCTTTTCATTGGGGTTAGGGTAAATATTTTCTGATAGGGCCTTAAGTCACATCATTCATGGATGGGAAGGGATGGCTTAAATCATTTCCAGTTTGTGGGGTTTTTTGTTTGTTTATTTTTGTTTGTGGTTTTTAATTTTTTTTTTTTTTTTTTTGAACGGAGATTGAACCCAGGGGTACTTAACCATTGAGCCACATCCCCCAGCCCTTTAAATATTTTATTTACAGACAGGGTCTCCCTGAGTTGCTTAAGGCCTCGCTAAGTTGCTGAGGCTGGCTTTGAACCTGCCATCCTCCTGCATCAACCTTCCGAACTGCTGGAACCAGTTTGTGGTTTTTATCTTGCTTTTCCTTAAAGGCAGAACTTAATATCACAGGGTAGTAATATGAATAACTTTTAAATGAATACTTCCATTTTCATACTAAAGCTTGAGAAACTCAAACTGCGTCTGGTAAGGAAGAACCCAGAACACCCACCAAAACTGCTCCTTCCTGGCATTGGGGACCTTGTTGAATAAAAATTTGGAAAAGGGAGGTTGTTTGAACTTGCATTTTTATTTCATTGAGAGTATAAATAGTAAATTATTTAGATGTTTTGTTGTACTAATTAGAGGTGGACCTTCAGTTTTTCTTTTTTTTGGAAATAGGTCTCACTATGTTGCTCAGGCTGGCCTCCAATTTGCCATCCTCCTGCCTCAGCCTCCTGTGTAGCTGGAATTACAGATGCACATTATGGTGCCCAGCTGTGGGGGGATTCTTAAGTTCTCTTTGGAAACTCTATTGTATGGTCATTTAATGCACTTTACTGTTATTGAGATTAGCTGAAGATTTCCTTCATTTGAAATTGGAAATAATGGAAAGATGTGTGAAGGTTTAAAGGATTAAATAAACAATTGTGTGTCTTAAGGTTGGTGTGGTGAAATTGGCATGTTCACTTTAAGTGCCAGGTGGTATCACAGTTTGTTCTTTAGGGGCTAGGGAGGCCAGGTACTAAGAAAATGTCTTAAGAATTAAAAAAAATATTGATTCTTGAGTTTTTATTAAGATCCTAATACTAATCATTCTTGGTCACCAAAAGCTTGACCATTTGGGACCCATTTCTAAAGAGAATTAACCAGTATTTCTAGAGGATCAACTGTTGTTCCTAAGCTTGTGCTGGGCACTGTGGAGACTGCAAAAGACAGAAAGGCCTGAGATGTTTAGGCTCTCCAACAATGTTACCTCTGTACAATTGGGGGATATTAGTGGGTGAGTGGTTTTCCTAGGAGCTGTTGTAGATGATGGCAAGGGAATACCTCTGGTTGTTTCCTCTAACAACAGGATATTGAAACCTTGTGCTTGTTCCCATTACCCACCAGTGATTCATTCTTTCTTTCCTTTTACTTACCTATCCTCAGTAGAAATTACAGAATGTACTGTTCTTTTTAGTGATTGTGTTATATGCACAACATAACAAATGAGGAGCAAGTGCTTCTTGTTTCTATCTGCTTAAATACCTTTATCCAGCAGATAGGATCACCAGATCTCTACTGTCTTGCCAGACTACATCATTGTCACACTGGTCCTGTGCTATTCTCAGCCTGCAGTGCCCCCTTCTCCCCTTTTCCCTTTAGGGGTTCACTTTCTCTGGGCTCTTTCAGTCAGAATTAATGGACTTCTTCCTGTCAGTGCCTGTACTACCTCCAGCAAAGCACTCTTATTCTGCCTGTGTTACATTAACTTTCCAGTTCCTTTAGATAGGTGTTCATTCGAGTGCTCAGTGCAGAAAAGACTCTGTACTGGTGGCTGTTTCTGCCTCTAAAGCTGAGTAGATTGAGGTCCAGACTGCCTGGTGCAAATGCCAGCTCTATCCTTCCCCCTGTGTCACTTAGGAGAAGTTATTTGACATCACTGAACCTTGGTTTTCTTTAAGATGGACTTAAGAGGGGCTGGGGTTGTGGCTCAGTGGTAGAGTGCTCGCCTAGCATGCACGAGGCAATGGGTTTGACCCTCAGCACCACATAAGTGTAAAATAAAGATATTGTGTCCACCTAAAACTAAAAAGTAAATATTAAAAAAAAGATGGACTTAAGACTCAGATGGAGCACAATCTTGAGAATACAGCAGTTAATATTGGTAAGGCAGTGCTCAACACACAGGAAATGCTCCAGCTGGTTAGTCATTATTATCTATGTGCATTTCCTCTATTAGATCTTTAACCAGATGGCAAGGCCTGTGTTCATGTTATAGGTGCCTCTGTCAGTGCCACCTGGTACAGAGGGTAATTGGATGGTCATCTACCCTCCCTCAGGGTTTTTGTGCACAATATGTCTGTAACCAGTGCTTGCCAATTGTGTTATGCTGAGAGCAGCTAAGCAGGGTTGAATGCTCAGTAAATACTAATGAGTTGGATTAAATAATTGTGTCAGTGGAAAAGTTTGAGATGGTGGAACTAGAAGGCATGGTTCCTGAGATCTCTTGAACTTTCCAGTGGCATTCTGTACGTAAATGTTGTTTTACCAAGTTGAACTCATTTGCCCATTTTTCCTGTTAAACGAAAACTCATGAGACCTAAGGATCTCTGAAATACAAGGGAATATTGAGCCAATACAGATGCTAGCCAAAAAAAAAAAAAAAAAAGGAGCAGTTCTGGGGCAAGTTCCCTCAGCCACCAGCAACCAGGCTAGATGGCAGTTGGAAAAATGTCTGTGCTCTAAGAAACCAGATGCTTTATAATGAAACTTTGGAAAAGGAGGGCATAAGTTATTTTTGTTGAATCTCCATTAGCTGTTGATAAAAAGATTCTCAAAGGTTTGGGGATAGGTACCTTTAGATTGGGACCACAAGCAGGATGCAATGGCAAAATTTAAGGTTTTGAGCTAGGCATGGTGGTGCACGCCTGTAATCCCAGAAACTCAGGAGGCTGGGGCAACAGGATTGCCAGTTCAAATCCAGCCTTAGAAACTTAGTGAGGCCCTAAGCAACTTAGTGAGGCCCTGTCTCTAATAAAATAGGGTTGGGGAAGTGGCTCAGTGATTAAGCGCCCCTGGGTTCAATCCCTGGTACCAAAAAAAAATATTTTGAAGTTTTAACATACATTCAAGAATGTACAATTAGGAAAATGCAAATCAAACTATACTGAAATTCCCTCTCTCACCAGTCAGAATGACAGTCATCAAGAATACAAATAATAGGGGTTGGGGTTATGGCTCAGTGGTAGATCTTTTGCCTAGCATATGTGACGCCCTGGGTTTGATCCTCAGCACCACATAAAAAGGTAAAGTTAAAAAAAGAATACAGGGGCTGGGGATGTGGCTCAAGAGGTAGCGAGCTCGCCTGGCATGCGTGCGGCCCGGGTTCGATCCTCAGCACCACATACAAAAAACAAAGATGTTGTGTCCACCGAAAACTAAAAAATAAAATATTAAAAATACTCTCTCTCTTTAAAAAAAAAGAATACAAATAATAATAAATGCTGGAGAGGATACGGAGAAAAAGGAACACTTTTACACTGTTAGTGGGACTGTAAATTAGTACAACTGCTATGGAAATCAGTATGGAGGCTCCTCAAAAAATAGGCATAGAAACGTATGACCCAGCTATACCACTTCTTGGTATTTACCCTGAAGAATTAAAGTCATCTTATTACAGTGAAACCATAATCAACTCCATGTTTATAGCAGCACAATTTATAATTGCAAAATTATGGAACCAGCCTAGGTGTCCATCAATGGATGAACGCATAAAGAAAATGAGGTATAAATACACAATGGAGTTTTATTTAGCCATAAAGAAAAATGAAATATGTCAGTTGCAGGAAAATGGGTAGAACTAGAAACCATGTTAAGCAAAATAAGTCAGACTCAGAAAGTTAAGGGTAATATGTTTTCTCTCATATGTGGAAGCTAAAGGGGAAAAAAGAAAAGCAAAGGTGGGAGTAGATCTCCTAAAAATCAAAGGGAGATCAGTAGAGGAAAGAGACCAAGGGGTGGGAGGTTTGGGGGGTAAGCTGGGGAGTGATTTTGGCCAAATTATATTGTCATATCGTGTGCATGTATGAATATGTCACCACAAATTCCCCTCAATATGTAAACTATTATGCACCAATAAAAATGAGGAAAAAAATAATAAATTAAAAAATATAAAACAGTCTTTGTGTGCAGTGCTAGGGATCAAATCCAGGGCCTCACACATGCTAGGCAGGTGCACTACCATTGAGCTAAATCCCCATTCCTAAACCAATCTTTCTTTTTTATTCTTTTTTTAAACATTTTAGTTATAGATGTACACAATATCTTTATTTTGTTTACTAATTTTTATGTAGTGCTGAGGATTGAATCCATTGTCTTACATGTGCAAGGAAAGTGCTTTGCCAGTCAGCCACAACCCCAACCATTTATTTGTTCTTTTTAGATATACATGACAGCAGAATGTATTTTGACATATTATACATACATGAAGTATAACTTGTTCTAATTAGAATCTTATTCCTTTTTTTGTTCTTTTTAGTTATACTTGACAGTAGAATGTTGACGTATCTTACTTACATACATAGAATATAACATCCCATTCTTTTGGTTGTACATGATGTGGAGTTACACTGGTCGTGTATTCATATATGAATGTAGAAAAGTTATGTCTGATTTATTCTATTGTCTTTCCCATTTCCATCCTCCCTCCCCCATCCCCCCACGGTCTTTTGATTAACCTTCCCCATCTCTCCTTCATTCCATCTTCTGGCCCTTTGTAATTTAATTTAGGACATCTCAGAACTTTTATCATTCCCTCGCAGGGAGGGAATTGCTTTGAGGTAAGATGGGGTTCCTTGATGTTCTTGCACCTGCATATCTTTTATCTCCTGCATTGGAACAGGAGAATATAGGGGTGCAAACTGGAAGTTCTGGGAGCCTCCCCCAGGGATTCTAAATAAGGCGGGACTTGAGCAGCAAAGGCTAAGAATTAGATTCTCAGGAAATCAGAGTTCTTTATCCTCTTTTAAAGTTGGATTTATTTACATTTTTATGATGCTTGGGTTTGAACCCAGGGCTTGTGCATGCTAGGTAAGCACTCTACCACTGAGCTACGTCCCCAGCCCTTTTTAAAAATTGTATTTTAAGGGACGGGGTTGTGGCTCAGTGGTAGAGCGCTTGACTAGCATGTGTGAGGCACTGGGTTCAATCCCGTGCACCACATAGAAGTAAATAAATAAAATGTGTCCATCTACAACTAAAAAAATATTTAAATTTTTTTTTATTTTGAGACAGGGTCTTGCTAAATTGCCCAGGCTGACCTTGAATTTGTGATCCTCCTGCCTCAACCTCCCCAAAAGCTGGGATTACAGGTATTTGCCACTGCACCTGACACTGTTGAGTATTTCTAACCTCCATGTCACTGTGCCTCCACAGATAGACAATAACAAGCTTCTTTTGTACTTGGGCCATGCCTCCCATGTCTTCTTTACTGCTCTCAAGATGTAGCTCTGTATTTTCCATCTATATCTTACAGGGATTTTGTGTGCCTTTTCCTTAGTACAGAGTTGTTTTTCTCCCCAAAGGTGTTGAGGAGCTCATTTCTTAGAATGTTTTTGTTACAGCAAAAACATTATTAACTGAAATGCTTGGAGGAGGAAAAGTTCCATTTAATAGAATTTCCTGGTCTGGTAGGAATTAATTCCCATCCTTTCTGTACCAGCCTTTATTCTTGAAAATCTTTGAAGAAAACCATAATCAACTTTACTGTCTTAGGAAGCTATATTGGGTGTGATTGAGCATGAGGCTTACTGTGCCTCTGGAAGAATTGCAGAAGATTCTTTGATACTCCAGGCTAGTGTTTCAAACTAACTTTAGTAAATGACCAATTTTTGGTTTTCTTTCTAATTTCCAGTCTGTGGTTGGTTAAAAAGAAAGAGAAAAAAAAAAGCAATAAATTAGACTTACTAGAAAAAATAAAAGACACAGAAAAATACAAATCCCAATTAATTTTTAATCTTCTCCCCCCAACCTGCTTCCTTTCTCCACCCCTTCCCCACCTGCCTGCCTGCCTCCCCACCTCCCCCCACTTTCTTTCAGTACTGAGCATGATTGAACTCAGGTATTCTATCACTGAGTTACATCCCCAGCCTTCAAGTCCCAGTTTTAAAATATGAGACTAGAATAAATATTAGATTCAAATATATCAGTAGACATGAAATTACTCTGTAAAATTGCTGTAAATGTTTCAGCATGCATGCTCTGCATTTATGCCCTTACTGAGAACTGATAATGAACAATAAAGAGACCAAAACCAATCCATGAAGGCCACACACCACATTTTGGGTAGCTCTGCTGTGGGCCAGCATTTCCCAGTTGGTGTGGTACTATGAGAGGGTTTTAGGTTGCACATGGATAAACTTATCTTTTCAAACTTTGGCTTAATAATTCTATGGATCATTTAGTTGTGTCATGAAAATTCAACTGGTATATCAAACTGTGGTTTCATGAATATAGTCAGAATAAGTAAAAAGTGGAAATAAATGTCAAAGGAAAATACTAAATAATAGTATAGATCAGTTCTGGCTAATACAAATTTTCTAGTAGCCACATTTAAAAATAAAGAATGGATGAAATTTATATAATTTGACCCAGTCCAGTCTTTCCAAAATATTATCGTTTTATTAATTTATTTATTTTGGTACCAGAAATTGAACCCAGTGGTGCTTAACTACTGAGCCACATCCCCAGCCCCACCCCCTTTTTAAAATTTTGAGAGAGGGTCTTGTCGAGTTGCTTAGGGCCTCATTAAATTGCTGAGGCTGGATTTGAACTTGTGATCCTCCTACCTCAGCCTCCGGAGCTACTAGGATTATACCACCACACCCAGCCAAAATATTATCATTGTAACATTAAATTAGTATAAAAAGTTATTGGTTAGATATCTTACTTTCTCTGCACTGAGTCTTTACACCCAGTGTGTATTTTGCATCTTTAGCATGTCTCGGTTTGAACTAGTCATGCTTCAGGTACTCAATAGCCAACTCTGGCTAGTAGCTGCTGTCTTGGACAGCACTGATCTAAAAAAGTCTTCATTATGGGAAAGTGTTCTGTGATTTAGATTGAGCCTCACAGTGTACTAAGAGTGCTAGGGTATTGAGTACAGTTATATGCTGTTGAGTATGGTATGAAGCTATGGTAATGAGTCCAGCTTGGATCTGTTCTGCATGGTTGAGGTTTGTGGAAATGGAAATGCATTTTGATAAAATGGTCTCCCCTACAATAAGATAAAACAGGCTTGGGTGCCTGGGCTCTTGAGGAAGAAGTTGCTTTTACTTTCCCCAGTCTGGGCAAAAGGAGTATGCTATGGTTGTGATTACACAGATTATCATCTTGGGGACCTGACAGACTGTGGAAATGGGGTGGGCTTGACATCATGGTAATTATTAAGCTGTTATTGAGAGAAAACAGAAAAATCATAAAACTGTAATTGTGGAAGGAGAGAGTGTTAACCAGCTCAGAATCTCCCAGATTCCATGTGGGTCTGGTTGAGAAACCCCCTCCCCTTGTTGGGTGAGGTCTGCTGAGTTGGGATTCCCTGGGCTCTGTGAAGTGGGATCTGATCATCTCTTCCCCCAGAGCTGGAGTCATACCTTCTTAGTGCTTTGTTACAAAAGCCACCTGCGTATTCTGGCCAATCTGTTAGAACAGATAACTAATTGAGATCACACCATTAGGCAGTTCCAGTGTATTCTAAGCTGGTTCTCTCCTTTTAATTAAGAGGACCTTACTGGGCAAGGGCAGTTCCAGCATCCACTTCAGGACCGGTAGGACAAGTTCCTGTCTGAACTAAGTTGTCCCCCAAGCAGTTAATCTTTACCTTTGAAAACTGGTCCTTAAAGAGTTGACTGTTAGATTAGGAAGCCAACCAGTGTGATACCCCACTTGCTATGGTTCATATATTGGATTAACTTGCTTCTCGGCTTCATTTTTCTGTCCCTACCCTTGTTTTTTGTTTTCTTGACCATTTTCATATTTATTTCTACTGTATTTTCTATCAACAGCTTTAATTCCTTCTGAAAAGGGGAGGGGACATAAATGACTACTTGAAATTAATAAATATAGAGCAAGGGCTGGGGTTGTGGATCAAGTGGTGGCATGCTCGCCTAGCATGCGTGAGGTACTGGGTTCGATCCTCAGCACCACATTAAAAATAAAATAAAGGTATTAAGACCACCTAAAAAACCTAAAATAAATAAATAATTTTTTTTAAAGTAAATAAATATAGAGCAAGAACTGTCCTTGCAGCTGGAGTCTTTGTCCAGGCACCTGAAGACCTTTATTAAGTGGTGTTCTGTGTCCCTGTTCCAAAACAACTTAATATATGCCACTAACCCAAATAACCATCAGAATTTTAAACTGAGCAAAATAGAGTTTCCTGCTATGCTTATTTTCTAAAACAACTTCTGCCTCAAGGGTATCCCTGTATGTTCTCTTCCTTCAGCACCTAAGCACATGTTTTCAGTACTGCACTGACTAAAGGGAAACAGCATTGTGTATGAGGGTATCACTTAGAAGGTTTTGCTCTTTTCTGCCTTACTAATTGTATGTGTTCACTTTGCCTGAGCATTAGTCAGGGGTGACGATTGGTGGTGAAATATTATGACAGCCTTCAGTGGAAACATTCCTTGCATTTGGGTAATTCCCCCCCCCCCCCCCAGTGGAGAATATACTATGAACAAAATTTAACAGAGATCATTTTCATTAGCAAGATAGCCAATATTATTTAAGCAATTTTAGTTATGTCTTTAGACCAAAAGCTCTTTTTAAAATTGCTAATTATAATTGCAGATTTCTTAATGAAAAACATGTTCCTGCTCTTTTCCCCCCCTCCTCACTCACCTAAATTTCCACTTCGCTTGATTTTATTTTCATCAGTCATGAGTTTTTCTAAAGAATAATTGCTTCTTGGGCTGGGGCTGTAGCTCAGGGACAGAGTGCTTGGCTTGCACATATGAGGCACCGAGTTTGATCCTTAGCACCACATAAAAATAAATAAATAAAATAAAGACATGCTGTTCATCTACAACTACAAAAAAAATTTAAAAAAAAGAATAATTGCTTCTTATTAATGGCCCATTCATTTCTACATATCTCTATAATCTTCTGGGATGAGATTAACCTTTTTTATAGAAGAATAATTAAGTGACAGAAATGGGCTGTTTCAGTATACCCTGTTGAGCTTTAATTTCTCTTAGTTATATTTTGGTTTCCCTTAGTTTCAACTGCAAGGCCTGAGGAGACTCGAGACTCAATGCCTTTTTTAAAAAATATTTTTTTAGTTGTCAATGGACCTTTATTTTATTTATTTATATGCAGTGCTGAGAATTGAACCCAGTGCCTCACACATGCTAAGCAAGCGTTCTACCATGGAGCCCCAATTCCAGCCCCAACTCTGCCTTTTTGCCAAAGAATGCTGAATGTCTTTTGTGGTACCTAATTTTATCTTTAGTTCTTAAAAATTAAGAAGATTCTTTCCTCATTGGTATGTCAAGATGATTTCAGAGTTGAGTAAGTGCCTCTTACAATCAATCTGTTGTTTCAAGCAGGAGATAAGACACACAAGATATAGTGCTGTCTAATAAAACTTGCTATTGAAGATGAAAATGTTCTAGATCTAAGCTGTTCCATGTGGTAGGCACCAACTATATGTGGCTGTTGAGCACTGAATAACTGAATTTTTATAATTTGTATCTGACTTTTATTTTTATTTTTTATACCTTTATTTTATTTATTTATTTTTATGTGGTGCTGGAGGATTGAACCCAGTGCCTCACATGTGTGAGGCAAGCACAGTACCATTGAGCCACAACCCCAACCCCTTGTATCTGATTTTTAAAAATTTAAATTTATATAACCACATGCCATAGTGGCTTTCATATTGGAAGCCTATTGTGCAGCTAAATAGATGTTGACTAACCTTGCCAGATTATGATCACAAATGAGGAAAGAGTTTCAGATCTCAAACAAGTTTCTTCAAACCCATCTATTCTTGTTTTCTCCTATACATGCTCTGGTATTTGGCACTTGTCACTCAACTACTCTAAGCTGCTTATAGGCCACCAAGAACAGAATCAGCAGTTAGTTCCTGTGGTTCATATCAGGTCTGTAAGGCAGTGATGAAACTAATAGACAAGTCTGTCGACTCCGTCCAGCAGAGTCGAACAAAAGAAAGACAAGGACCCAGCGGAACTGTGACAGGTTTTATTGAAGGCGCAACAAGAGGAACCCGGTACCAAGAAAGTGCGTAGTATATATAGGACATAGGAGCCAATCACAGAGGAGGTCACATCTCAACCTTGTGGACACATAATAGGAAAGACAGGAAGCATTTACTGGGCCCGAGCTCTTGTGGTTTCTACCGGCCAATGGGGTGGACTTCCTGGTACAGGCACAAACTTGTTTACGCCAAAGCGGCTGATTTGGCCCAAAACCAAGCCCCATCTTTCCTTGGGCAGGGGACAGCCCTAGGCCACAGGAACTGTCCCCGACAGCGTCTTATTTCTGGCTCCTGGTATCCATAGTCAGCTAACTCCTTTTTATCCCTGTCTCAGCTTATCAGGTTGGCATCATTGAAGAGTAAAGACTGAAACCAGAGTCTTTGGTTATATAGCTTGATTGGTGAAACCAGATTGACTTAGAAGGCATTAAAAAACCATTAGATATGTAGGATTCAGGTGAGTTTCAGGGAGAACTTTTCCAGTAAAAGGTTGGCAGGAATAGTTGACAGGGACCTGGACTACAAGCCCAAGTCAGAGAATTCAGTAGTGGGACCTGATTTTAGTAAGAGCATTTGGGGGCGTTGGGCACCACAACTGAATTAGTCATGTTTCCTATTCTTTTTTTTTTTTTTTTTTTTTAATTTTAATATTTATTTATTTATTTATTTTTAGTTCTCGGCGGACACAACATCTTTGTATGTGGTGCTGAGGATCAAACCCGGGCCTCACGCATGCCAGGCGAGCGCGCTACCGCTTGAGCCACATCCCCAGCCCATGTTCCCTATTCTTTAGGATGTACTTGCTAAGGTAGATAAATCTCAGCTCTCGTTCTAGCTTGCTCCTTACAAACAGTGGCCTCAGGCATTGGCAATAGAATTCAGTTGCTTGTCTGTAAATGAGACAGTATAGTAGGTGGATCTTATTGGTGCTTTCTAACTCTGCAACACTGTGATCCTCCATGACTGGTCCAAAAGGCTGAAGGAAATATATGGCTGGTCTTCACTTTTGTTGGCAGGATCATCAACCACATAGCTTTGGAGCCCCTGGTCCCGTTACACCCAAGCCTGGAGATTCTGCCTTTATCTCTCATGACCCCATCTCTGTGGCCAGTGCCTTGGGTCAGATCCTGTTATTTAGGACCTGACCAACATCACAAAAACCTTAGAGGTCTCTTCCAGATTACCTTTCCTGTTGTGGATTCATCCTGTCACTTTCTTGCTTTAACTTCCTTTAATGCCTGCCTAGTACTTCCTAGAGAGTAGTCTATACTGCTGATGGAGTTTCCAGGCTTGCTGAGGTAGGCTCCTTCTTACCCCTCTGGCCAGTGACCACCAGCTCATAGTGTCCAGCACACTTTACATCCACTTATATCTGATTGACCATGTGCATGCTGTTTTCTTTGCCCAGAATTCTTTTCTTTGTTGCTATCTTCATCCTTGTCTACCCTGTTCTTCCTTCAGTATATACCTCACCTCCCTGAACCCTTCCCTCATCACACATACTTTGGGTGGTTTTTTGCCTTTCTCTTCCATTTTCCATTAGAGTGTTGACTATGCTTATGTAAGTAAACCATGTGCAAATAAAATCAGGACTGGCATTTGGAAGTTGAAGTGCACAGATTTTTTTTTTGGGGGGGGGGGCTGGGGATTCAATCACCATCCACAGCCCTTGTTGTATTTTATTTAGAGACAGAGTCTCAGTGAGTTGCTTAGGTCCTTGCTAAGTTTCTGAAGTTGACTTTGAACTCCTGATCCTCCTGCTTCAACCTCCTTAGCTACTGGGACTACAGGTAAAAGTGCACAAATCTTAAATATATAATCTGATGAATTTTTTATGTATGTACCCATCTAACCAATACCTATATCAAGAAATTAAACATTTCTGCTACCCAGAAAGCTCCCTCATACCTCTTCCTGGTTAATACCTGCTAAAGGTATTGTTCACCTCTTTTCACTGTAGATAAGTTTGCTTGTTTTTAAATTTTTAAAAATAGATTCATGTATTATGTACTTTTTATTGTGATAAATTATATAACAGTTTTCAATTTGAACCATTTTAACAGTACAGTTCAGTAGCATTAAGTACACTCATCATTGTGCTACCATCACCATTATCCACCTCTAGAACTTTTCTATCAAAAATATCCATTTTTGTATTTTTTTCCTACTTACGTTATGTCTGTAAGGTAAACCTGTGTTGTTACAGATATCTGTGGCTCCATTTCTTTTTATCTCTTGAGTAGTATTACATTGTGTGACTATACTACAATTTGTTCTATTCATTCTCTGTTGTTGGACAGTTGGGTTATTTCCAATCTATTTTCCTTTTGACTAAAACTGATAAGAATATGATATTTTTATATATATCTTGGTGCCCAAACAAACATATTTCTGTTGGTTACATATCTAGGAGTGGAATTGCTGGGTTATAAGGTAGAAATATGTTCAGCTTTAGAAGATAGTGCCAAACCATTTTACAAAGTGACTTGTATTCATTTCCTGTTGCTGCTGTAACAAATTATCATGAACTTAGTGGCTTCAAACAATATAAATTTATTATCTCTTAATTCTGGAGGTCAGAAGTCATAAAATTAAGATATCAGCAAAACCTTTCTGAAGGCTCTAGGCAAGAATATGTTTCTTGGGCTGGGAATGTGGCTCAAGCGGTAGTGCGCTTGCCTAGCATGCGTGCGGCCGGGGTTCGATCCTCAGCACCACATACAAAGATGTTGTGTCCACGGAAAACTGAAAAATAAATATTAAAAAATTCTCTCTCTCTCTGTCTTTTTAAAAAAAAGAATGTTTCTTGTACTCTTTCCTTGGCTCATGGCCCCTTCCTCAAGGCCAGCATCTTTCATTCTCTCTCCAGCCTTTGTTTTGTTTCCATTGTCTCATTCTATTCACTTTGACTTTAAATATCTCACCTCTCTAGTGATTACCTTGGGCCCATCAAGAAAATTCTGGATAATCTCCTTGTCTCAAGAGCCTTAACTTAACCACATCTGCAAAGGCCTTTTTGTTAGATAAGGTAACATATGCATAGGTTTTGGGGACTAGAACATTGACATTCTGGTGGGGGAGACATTATTTTGCCTACTATGTGACTATACCCTTTTTTAATTTAAATTTTTATTTATTCTAATTTATTAAACATGATAGCAAAATGCATTTCAATTCATAGTATACATATAGAGCACAATTTTTCATTTCTCTGATTGTACACAAAGTAGAGTCACACCATTTGTATCTTCATACATGTACTTAGGGTAATGATGTCCATCTCATTCCACCATCTTTCTTACCCCTATCTCTCCTCTCTTCCTTTTCCTCCCCTTTGGTCTATCTAAAGTTCCTTCATTCCTCCTATGCCATCCTTATTATGGATCAGCATCCTCGTATGAGAGAAAACATTCGGCCTTTGGTTTTCTGGGATTGGCTTACTTCACTTAGCATGATATTCTCCAACTTCATCCATTTACCTGCAAATGCCATGATTTTATTCTCTCTTAATGCTGAGTAATATTCCATTGTGTATATGTACCACAGTTTCTTTATCTATCTACTGAAAGGCATCTAGGTTGGTTCCACAATTTAGCTATTGTGAATTATGCTGCTATAAACATTAATGTGGCTGCATCACTATAGTAGGCTGTTTTTAAGTCATTTGGGTATAAACCCAGGAGTGGGATAGCTGGGTCAAATGGTGGTTCCATTCCAAGTTTTCCAAGGAATCTCCATACTGCTTTCCAGATTGGCTGCACCAATTTGCAGTCCCACCAGCAATGTATGAGTGTGCCTTTTCCCCCACATTCTTGCCAACACTTATTGTTGTTTATATTCTTGATAGCTGCCATTCTGACTGGAGTGAAATGAAATCTTAGTTTTGATTTGCATCATTTCTTTAATTGCTAGAGATGTTGAACTTTTTTTTATATATATTTGTTGATCAATTGTATATCCTCTTCTGAGAATTGTCTGTTCAGTTCCTTGGCCCATTTATTAATATGGTTATTTGTTTTTTTTAAGATTTTTGAGTTGTTTATATATTGTAGAGATCATGCGCTATCTGATATGGGTGTAATAAAAATTTACTCCCATTCTGTAGGCTCACTCTTCACCTCACTGATTGTTTCTTTTGCTGAGAAGAAGCTTTTCAGTTTGAATACATTCCGTTTATTATTTCTTGATTTCATTTCTTGAGCCATAGGAGTCTTGTTAAGGAAGTCGGGTGTTGAGAGCCACAGCCGAATGGGCCTCAACAAAATTCCAGCTGATTAGCTCACCGTGGCCCCAGCAAACTTCCAGCTGTCAGCTGATTGGCTCCTCTGCGGTGATGCTCTTTGGGCTGTTTGTCCACCCTTTCAGACCACGGAGCTGCTCATTGGGGGACTCTTTTGGCTCCGCCCATGCGACCCAGCCAATTGGCCTCAAGAGCAGGAGGAGTCGGGGGTTGAGAGGCTTGTGGGAAGCCCGTGGTGGCAGTTGGGCTCTGAGGGTTTTTCCTAAAGAGCTCCTATGGTACTGCGTGTGTTCTAAAAATAAAGTTCCTTTTCTGCTTGACAAGTGGTTCATGAATTGTGCCCAGCCAGACTAGGGCAGTTGGGGCCTAATCTGACATGATGAAGATTTGGGCCTACTTTTTTCTTCTGTTAGGTGCAGGGCCTCTGGTTTAATTCCTAGGTGCTTGATCACTTTGAGTTGAGTTTTGTGTATGGTGAGAGACAGGGGCTTAATGTCATTTTGCTGCATTTGGATTTCCAGTTTTCCCAGCACCATTTTTTGAAGAGGCTATCCTTTCTCCAATATATGTTTTTGGTGCCTTTGTCTAATATGAGACAATTGTATTTGTATGGGTTAGTTTCTGTGACCTCTATTCTGCATCATTGGTCTACCAGTCTATTTGGTGCCAATACCATGCTGTTTTTTGTTACTATTGCTCTGTATTATAGTTTAAGGTCTGGTATAGTGATACCACCTGATTCGCTTTTCTTCCTAAGGATTGCTTTAGCTATTCTAGGTCTCTTATTTTTCCAGATGAATTTCATGACTGCTTTTTCTATTTCTATGAGGAATGTCATTGGGATTTTGATTGGAATTGCATTAAATCTGTATAGTGCTTTTAGTAGTATGGTCATTTTGACAATTCTGCCTATCCAAGAACAAGGGAGATCTTTCCACCTTCTAAGGTCTTCTTTAATGTCTTTCTTTCGCATTCTGTAGTTTTCATCGCAGAGGTCTTTCACCTCTTTCATTAAGTTGATTCCCAAGTATTTTATGTTTTAAAGGCTATTATAGATGGGGTAGTTTTCCTAGTTTCTCTTTCAGAGGATTTGTCATTGATGTATACAAAAATGCCTTTGATTTAAGGGTATTGATTTTATATCCTGCTACTTTGCTGAATTCATTTATTAGTTCTAGAAGTTTCCTGGTAGAATTTTTGGGATCTTCTAAGTATAGAAGCATATTGTGGTGAATAGTGATAACTTAAGTTCTTCTTTTCCTGTTCAATCCCTTTAATTTCTTTTCGTCTAATTGCTCTAGCTAGAGTTTCAACAACTATGTTAAATAGAAGTGGTGAAAGAGGGCATCCCTGTCTTGTTCCAGTTTTTAGAGGGAATGCTTTCAATTTTTCTTTATTTAGAATGATGCTGGCCTGGGGCTTAGCATAGATAGCTTTTACAATCATCCCTAGTTTTTCTAGTGTTTTGAACATGAAGGGGTGCTGTATTTTGTCGAATGCTTTTTCTGCATCTATTGACATGATCATATGATTCTTGTCTTCAAGTCTATTGATGTGATGAATTACATTTATTGATTTCCGTATGTTGAACCAACCTTGCATCCCTGGGATGAACCCCACTTGATCATGGCGCACTATCTTTTTAATATGTTTTTGTATTCAATCTGCCAGATTTTTATTGAGAATTTTTGCATCTATGTTGACTATATCCTTTTGTATTCCCATGGGAGTTCTCATTCCTCCACATCTTTGTCAGTGTTGGTATTATCAATCCTTTTCATTCTAGTCATTATGGTGTGGGATTTAAGGGCATAGCCATGGCAACCACCTCAGACAGTATGTCCTCTGTTGCTCTAATGTTAGCTTCATTGCAGCTTACCAGCATTGTTTTATGAATGTTTGTTTACCTGCCTCTATATTGGCCAAACTGAACATTGCATCATGAGGCAGACCATATAGTAGCTGAATTAATAAATGCTCCTTGAATGCTAAGAGCTGACTGAAGGGAGTTTTCAGCATAGCAGGGAAGCAGAGCTGAAGATGTAAATGAAAGCCGATGCTTACGGAACTGTCTGCCTCAGCACATGGACATCAGGTGGGTAGAGTTTCTCCCAAATAAAACAGGACCAAAGCAAAGAGCCTGGCTTCTAGCTTCTACACACTTCTTGTCTTTCACAAGGTGGTTAATCTATATGTGAGTAATGCCCTGAAAGGAGATTTGGGCCTCAACTGTTAAGGGCGTTGGTTGGAAATGACTTCACTGTGTATGTAAATTAGAGGAAAATGCAGTCTGGCAACTCCTGATCTTGAACATTTTGTGGGGACACAAGTTTTCCTTTTCCCAGGAGTCAGATCATGTAGCAACATACAGCTGCTTCTCACTTGCAGAACGAAAGATTTGAAGGTAAGTAGCACTTTCTGGATCTCAGAGAGTATTGTGTGTGTAGATTTAAATCTGCTTTGGAAACTTGAGGCTAGTAGTTTGATGAAGGTGAAGCTAGAGTAGAAATGAATTTTGAAACCCCTGGACACAGGGATGTGGATGCAGATGCTTGGTACTAGAGAGAAGCCCAGAAGGTAAGATTATAAAAGACAAAAGGCAGACAGATCATGGCTTCCTTCAGGAATATCCTGATGCAAGTAACTACTTGCTGTGTTCTTTTTGATTTTCAAGGCTACTTTGCTGGGCACATACTTGGTTTTATGAGACCTGTAAGGTTTCAAGGTCTTAGTCTTGCTTTTTTTTTGGGGGGGGGGCTCCGATGTAGGGAGTGTTCTTATGGCTTGGCATTACTTTGACCCTCTGGGGTATGGTATGTGTGTAAAATCTTAAGAGAGAGTGACAGAGGACTTCCTCAGCCCTCACAGGAAAACCTCTCTGTTTTCTACCCAAACCTGGCTAGTTGGTGTTTGGAGAAAAAAAAATATATCAGGGTAGGAGTTACTGTGACAGACTTGTGCAGGGCTTATTGCCTTCTGTTTAAACTGACAGTGTCACACCTTTAGTGATTTGAATAATTATGTGTGTGATTCACAGACTGATCTGAAATAAGCCAATTGTACCAGAATGGAGGTACACAGGGTCCTTGAATAGTGTGGCCAAAACACATACCACAAGACTGAACACAAAGGATGTGGCCAGGTGTTTATGGAGTTCAGGTGACGTCTTGGACATCCACTCCACTCTGCTGTATCTGAGTTGTAGAGATCAGCTGGCTGCATTCCTACTGAGAACTGTCTCTCCAGGATTCAGACCAGCTCTGTCTTTGTTCTCTGTAATCTTGGACCAGTGAAGCTGAGGGACTAGCCTTTTGGAGTTCCCCTCTGTGAACTCCAGGTATGGAGGGGATCTTTTTTTCTTTTAATATTTTTATTTTTTAGGTTTCGGCGGACACAACATCTTTTTTTGTATGTGGTGCTGAGGGTCGAACCCGGGCCGCACGCATGCCAGGCGAGTGCACTACCACTTGAGCCACATCCCCAGCCCAAGGAGGGGATCTTTTTTAAAAAATATTTTTTGGTTATAGATGGACACATAACTTTATTTTATTTATTTATTTTTATGTGGTGCCGAGGATCGAACCCAGTGCCTCACATGTGCTGGGCAAGGGCTTTACCACTTACCTACAACCCCATTGTGGATGGGATCTTTAAAGAGAATGTGAGATGAGCTGCTTCCTCTAAGCATTGGGTCTTCTTTGTGTTTTCAGAACAGATATTGAATCTCTGATGGATATTTCTGAAGCAGGAGGTGCCCTTTACCTCTTGGGTCAGGAAATTCTTTCTGTTGATTAAAAAAAATATATTTCCTATCGCTAAATCCTCTGTAGACAGATAGGACAACCACTTGACATCCTTTAGAAAAACCTTCCAGTCTTCATAAATATAGTGAGACCCCTTCTTTGGGCTTCACCACCCCTAGTTCCTTAAAGCCCCCTGATATGATATGACTATATTTCATGTTTACTCCTGTGATAATAGTGTTTTCCTTTAACTGTTTGAACAAATTGCCTGTAATGTAGCCCTTTCATCTCTTTCTTGGTTAAGAGTTTATGACTTAATACCTTGATCTGATCAAATATAGCTTGTCCACTAACTAGCTTTGGGGCTGCAGGTTAGCTTCTTGGCATATGCTAACCTCAGTTTCTTTACCTACAAAATGGGGATAATAATTGAAACTCTTGTGAAGTCAACACACAAATTATGCGAGGTAATGTGTAGAAAGTATTTAGCACAATGTCTTTTATGTAGGTAGTGATCTGTGAAGTAGGAAATGTGCTCATCATCTCTATCAAATACAGGGTTCCAGATGATATAAATGGGCATAAAATATTTTATAACATAAATTTACATCAATATAAATATAATTATTATAGTCTTTGCTTTCCAAGGAGCTGGTGATTTAGAGATAGCTGCCTCAAACTAAGTATAAAGCACTGAAATGTGTCATAAGTAGAAATATTAAAATGGACTATAAGGCCATAGATGAGCAAGCTGTCCATTCTGGCTTGAAGAATAGAGTCAAAGTTCTGCACATGTATGAGTCCCCACAGCAGGTGATTTTTTGGGAGGCACAGCCACTTAGACTTGGGTGCCCCCTGGTTAGCAGGACAGTACTGCCAGACTCAGCATATATAAGTGGAGACCCATGTTTTGAGCCATGCATTTCAGTTTATGCCCAGGAATGGTGTTTCTTTCTCTCCTACTGAGAGCTTAATTTATATTTTGAAATTCTTAAAGTATATAGTTCTGACTTATTCAGGAGGCTCTATAGCTAATAGTATTCATTTTCTTATGTCAGAGTCTAGGTCCTAGTTCTCAATATCTTAGGTGAGCTTTCTCTTCCCATTTTTGCAGTTAGCATTTTCTCACAGAGAAAAAAAGGAACACTTACTTTTTGTCCCCTACCCCTATACAACACAAAGTATGGATGCTTTACCTCACACATTTGCTCATAGCTTAAGAGAAAACCATCTGATTTTCTGGAACTGTAGAAACTGCACATGGCTTTTGGCAAGCAGAAAGTTGTATGGCATGCTGTAAGTTTTTAAGTTTAGGGCTTTAGACTCTGCTGGACAATATGATAGCCAGTTCCATGTATGGCTATTTAATTAACATTAAATAGCATTAACAGTTCAGTTTCAAGGTTGCACTAGCTATGTTTCAAGTACTAAACAGACAACTGCTAATGGCTACAGTATTGAACAGTGCACATACGGAACATTTCCATCACTACAGAAAGTGCTGTGAGATGGTGCTAATTTAGGGGGTTGTCTTTCATTTGGAGGGTACACTTTTTAAAAAAATAATTTATTTATTTGTTCTAATCAGTTATACATGACAGTAGAATGCTCTTTAATTTATTGTACACAAACAGAGCAAATTTTTTTTACTTCTGTGGTTTAACCCAAAGTAGGATTATACCATTCGTGCAATCATACCTAGAGTAATGATGTCCATCTCATTTCACCACCTTTCTTACCCCCATGTACCCTCCCCCCTCCCCTTTGCCCCATCCAAAATTCCTCCACTCATTCCATGCTCCCCCCCATTATGGATTAGCATCCACTTATCAGAGAAAACATTGGGCCTTTTTTGGGATTGGCTTATTTTGCTTAGCATGATATTCTGTAACTATCCATTTACCTGCAAATGCCATAATTCTATTCTCTTTTATTGTTGAGTAATATTCCATTGTGTATATATACCACAGTTTCTTTATCCATTCATCTATTGGAGGGCATCTGGGTTGGTTCTACAGTTTGGCTATTGTGAATTTTGCTGCTAGAACATTGATGTGGCTGTTTTTAAGTCCTTTGGATGTAGACCAAGGAGTGGGATAGCTGGGTCAAATGGTGGTTCCATTCCAAGTTTTCCAAGGAATCTCCATACTGCTTTCCAGATTGGCTGCACTAATTTGCAGTCCCACCAGCAGTGTATGAGTGGGCCTTTTCCCACACAACCTCGTCAACACTTGTTGTTGCTTGTATTCTTTTTTTTTTTTAATATTTATTTTATTTTTTTTATTTATCAGCGGACACAACATCTTTGTTTGTATGTGGTGCTGAGGATCAAACCCAGGCCGCACACATGCCAGACGGGCACGCTACCGCTTGAGCCACATCCCCAGCCCCTGCTTGTATTCTTGATAACTGCCATTCTGACTGGAGTGAGATGAAATCTTATGAGTAGTTTTGATTTGCATTTCACTAATTGCTAGAGATGGAGAACATTTTTTCATATATTTGTTGATTGATTGTATATCTTCTTCTGAAAAGTATCTGTTCAGCTCCTTAGCCCATTTCTTAATTGGGTTGTTTGTTTTTTTGGTGTTAGATTTTTTTAGTTATACACTTAAAAAAAATCTACAGATGTATTCCCCAATTCAGTTTGGGCTGCCACAAAGACAGAAAACACAGGGATTGTTTTCTTTTGCATCCTCGTACTAATCAAAAGAAAAACAGAAAAATCGGGGCTGGGGTTGTGGCTCAGAGGCAGAGCACTCGCCTGGCATGCGTGAGGCACTGGGTTCAATCCTCAGCACCACATAAAATAAAATAAAGCTATTGTGTCCATCTATAATTAAAAAATAAACATTTAAAAAAAGAAAAGAAAAAAAATTGTTCAAGGTCTATCAGTGAACACAGACAGTTGTGGGATACTTAACAAATTAAAAAAAAAAACAGGTATTCATTCATGCTGCAGTGATTTGAATTGTTTTTTCCAAATGACCAAATTAAATGTATAAGCATTAAATCTTATCAGTTGAAATTCAGTTAATGCAATTAAAATGTTTTTACTTCCTTACATTTGTAATGCAAGAAGGACACTCATTTTCTGAGGTCTTTTTGTGTGTATGTGTGTGTGTTGCCTTATTACCCTGAAACAGATATTGCAGGAAAATTTAAATTTTTTTATATATAAGGATGGTTTGCCTCACTTAAGGGAGTTTTAAATTTTATCTTTTTCCTTGAAAGTATGGTAATTTTAGTCCATGATGAATGGAGAATAGACAGATTAACAGGAGAAAAACCAAACAATTAAATGCACAGACATTGGAGCCACACACACAATGTAAGTCTCAAAGGACTGGATATTTGAAGTTTATGTATCTATTGCTCTGAGTTCCAGAGAGGACTAGGGTCTTGGGGCTTCTGGGGGAAAAGTAGAAGCAAATTTTGAAAGATTGAGTTGAGGAATATATGGTGAGCAAAGGTTGTCTTATTCTACAGATAAAATCTCTCAGGTAATACTTCCTAGATCTTACTTAGGTCAGTTTTAGGCAAGTAAGGGGGGAACTGGGGAAAAAAATCCTATGCATTTATTACTTATTTTACTAATGTAGAGAGAAGGAATTTTCTTTTAAAAGGGACAGATTTTCATAGCTATTTCTGTCTGTAATTTCTCTAAAAAAATTGTCTCAAAATATGTCAAAGAAATATATTTTGAGGTGGCATATTCTGGGGTCCCATAATATCAAGTGTGTGTTTTTAGAGGTGAGGACCCTAATTTTTAAAAAATTTTTATTGTGATAAAGTGTATATAACATGAATTTCGTCATTTTACCCTTTTTTTTATGGTACTGGGGAATTGAACCTAGGGGCACTCAACCACTGAGCCACATCCCCAGCCCTTTTTATTTATCATTTTGAGAAAGGATCTTGCTAAGTTGCTTAGGGCCTTGCTAAGTTGTTGAGGCTAGCTTTGAACTTGCAATTTTCCCACCTCAGTCTCCTGAGTCTCTGGGATTACAGGCAAGTGTCTCTGGTATTACAAGCATGTGCCTTGGAGCCAGGCAGAATTTTATTCCTTTTTAAGACCAAATAGTATCTGTGTGGATTTACTACCTTTTGTTTATTCATTCATGTGTTAATGAACACTTAGGTTACTTCACCCTTTTAGCTGTGGTGAATAATGTTTCAACAAGCAGGAGTATTTTGAGTTTCTGCTTTCATTTCTTTGGGGTGTATACCTCAAAGTAGAATTGCTGTATTATCTGGTAATTCTGTGTTTCGCCTTGAGTGTTAAGAAAAATACTTAAAAAATATCAATATATAACTCAAGTTTCATTCTTACAAAATATATAGTTTGGTGGGTTTTAATTAAATTAATAAATTCACAGAGTTGTGTAATCATTCCCAATAGTCACTAATTTTTATAGCTTCTTAGGAACTGGATGGGAGGGAAAGAATCTTGAAGGTGATTTGTGTATCAGGAGGGGAGCTTTCAGGATTAGTATTAAACTATTTTTTAAAGGTTATTTGTACCAAAATCCTTGAAATGTCACATAATATTTAGCAGGAATACTCTGCCCCCCACAAGGCTTTCAGACATGAAGTTCAGAAAGACTCCCCTGCTACCTGGCATATTTTCAGTGACTCATGAGGCATTCTTTTATGGAATGGGATGTTGAAGAACCTCACAATTGGGTCAGACTCCCCAAAAGTGTTCTGGAAGCCTGATTCAAGGAGCAGACAGTCCTTCATGTCTTGTTTACTTTGCTACATGGCCTTCTCTGGCTCAGAACTATTCCTTCTCTCGTTCTGATCACAAATTCTGCAGCTACTTGTATTTCCAGACATAAAGCAGATTATTTACAATAAGTGCCTTAAATATTTGATTTTCAGGTTCAGATTACTCTACTTTGGAGCAAAGAAAAAAAACCTCATACACTTTTGTTATTATATGCCATTTGTTCATGCCAGGTATGCTGGTATTTCCTTGTTCTCATTATGTAGTTGTGGTTTTGATATTATTTTTAAAGAGAGAGAGAGAGAGAAAGAGAGAGACAGAATTTTAATATTTATTTTTTAGTTTTCTGCGGACACAACATCTTTGTTTGTATGTGGTGCTGAGGATCGAACCCAGGCCTCACGCATGCCAGGCGAGCGCGCTACCGCTTGAGCCACATCCCCAGCCCTGATATTTTGTTTTGAGTATGGTTTTATTGTGGTTTTCTAATAGTTAGCCAGATTTCTTTTCTTTTCATTTTTCCCCCCAGTGCTGGGGATTGAATCCAGGGCCTAGAACATGCTAGGCACGTACTCTACCACTGAGCTATATCTCCAGCTCTTTCTCTCTCTTTTTCTTTTTTCTTTTTTTAATAATTTTAAGTTGTAGATGGACACAATACCTTCATTTATTTATCTTTATGTGGTACTAAGGATCGAACCCAGGGCCTCACACATGCTAGGCAAGCGCTCTACCACTAAGCCACAACCCCAGCCTCTCTTTCTTTTTTTGAATATATCATACAGGTCACCCATTTGAAATGTACACTTGAACAGTTTTTTTTAGCATATTCACAGGGTTGTGCAACCATCACACAATGAATTATAAAACATTTTCATCACCCTCCAAAAAACTCCACATGCATTAGCAGTCTATTTCCCCTCAATTTCTGACAGTAGGTAACCCATCTACTAATCCACTGTCTTGATGAATTTTTGGCCAGTTTTCTTTCATCCTTGTTTAATTAATAACTTCCCCTGTCTAAATTATAACCAAGTCACCACTCTTCTTCCCCTCCCTGTGCCATTCTTATCTTTTTTGTTTCTTCCTTATCAAATATAAGCAGGTTTGCTATAAATATATCCTTAAGTAGTTCCCAAACTGGATGAATTGGTGGATAGGACACAGCTGCAAGAATCCATCCCAAAAAGCAGGGATGAACACTTGCATGGTTGGGCACTGGAATGCCCTTACAAGTCACCTGCCTTCATTCTGCTACTAGAAGACTGGATTTCTTTTCACTGACTGGGTTGCAGGAACAACAGAGCTAGGCCAGTGAGAGAGTGGGGTCAGAAGTTGCTCTGAAATTGATCTTTGACATGGTCTGGGAAGCAGTTCCCAGTTCTTGCCGGGAATTTTAGATATTATAATTTCTTGTGGATAATTAGAACATTTTATTATTTAGTATTAGCCACTGGTAGCTTTAATCAAGGTAAACCATCTTTCTCAAAACAAATAACCTTGACAAAAGAGGGCAGGTTGTCAGGGTCCTATTTAATAAGTCTGCTAATTGTTTTGGTGTTGAAAAGATATCAGCAGTGTTTGTTCCTTGGCATGCTATATATCTTCCATTACATCTCCATATAGCTGGGAATGAGACAAGTAACAGCAGGCCCTTGCTGTGGAATTTTCTAAACCATATTAGAAAGAAGCACAGTGTTCTCTTAGAACAAGATCTGCCCTGCCTTTCCTTATGTTCTGCGGTAGATTTTGATTGGGAGAAATAGAATTAGCTGTTTGGGAAAAAGTTGTGGCCTTTGTTGTCTGTTGTTTTTCTTTCTTTCTCCTTTTTTTTTTTTTTTTTTTTTTTTTTTGCAGAGCCAGGGATTGAACCCAGGGCCTTGTGCATGTGAGGCAAGTACTCTATCAACTGAGCTATATCCCCAGCCCTTAATTTTTTATTTTGAGACACAGTCCCACTAAGTTGCTGAGGCTGACTTTGAACTTGCCATCCTCTTGCCTCAGCCTCCCAAGTAACTGGAGATTGTAGGTGGGTGCCACCATATTCAGTTGTTTTGTTTCTTAAAACAGAATATTGTGAGCATTCTAATGATAGAAGTTCTATGTTTGTTTTATGTAGGGAGGCCTTCTAGAATATCTCAAAGGGCTGGGTCTATATAGCTCAGTGGTAGACTGCTTCTCTAGCATGCATGAGGCCCTGGATTCAATCCCTAACACTACAAAAAAAAAGAAAGAAAGGAGGGAGGGAGGGAGGGAGAGGAGGGGGAGAGAGAGAGAGAGAGAGAGAGAGAGAGAGAGAGAGAGAAGGAAGAAAGGGAAAGAAAGAAAAGAAAGAGAAAGAAGGAAGAAAGAGAAAGAAAGCTGGCGTGGTGGTGCACACCTGTAATTCCAGTGTTGGGAGTTGAGGCTGGAGGATCACAAGTTCAAGGCTAGCCTCAGTAATTTTGTCTCAAAATAAAAAGTAAAAAAGACTGGGGATGCAGCTCAGTGGTACAGCACTCCTGGGTTGAATCTCCAATTTTGAAAGAAAAAAAATAGAGAATCATAGAGTCAGTCACAGAGAGCCTGGAGTTGCTTGATGCAGTGTTCAGACCCCCAGGGGACCAGGGACCAGAGATTAGATGTCTCCCAGAGGCTTTTTCAGTGTTATCTGGGAAACTTTTATTTTCCTAGACCTCAGTTCCCAGTCAATAAAATGGTATTAAAACAATACTTCTTACCAGATGTGGTGGTGTGCACCTGTAGTGCTTGCACTTTGGAGACTGAGGCAGAGGCATCCCTTGAACCCAAGGTTTCAAAACCAGCCTGAGCAACATGGTGAGACCCTGTCTCAAAAAACAAACAAACAAACAAACAAAGCTGGGTATGGTGGCACACTCCTGTAATCCCAGTGGCTCAGGAGGCTGAGACAGGAGGATTGATAGTTCAAAGCCAGCCTCAGCAAAAGCGAGATGCTAAGCAACTCAGTGAGACCCTGTCTCTAAATAAAATACAAAATAGGGCTGGGGATTTGGCTCAGTGGTCGAGTGCACCTGAGTTCAATCCCCAGTACCAAAAAGAAATTCTACTTTATGGGGTTATACTAAGTATCAAATGCAGATATGTGTAAAGAAGGCAGCATGTTGCCTTGCATGGGTCAGACATGTAGTAGCCATTTTAAGCCTGGAAAAGTCTGGTAAGTTTGTTTTGTGGTACTTGAGAATGAGCACTGAGACCAAGCCAGTGAATTTCTTGGTCACAACATTCTTATGATTATTTTGCCCAGAGAGGGCAAACTATGTGATCAAGACACTCCTTTATCCTGTCCACCTGTCTACCTTGTGCCAGACTCCTATTATCACAATATCTTGATTACAGCCAACCTGGAGGTGGCCTCAACAGCTTGCCAATGCAGTTTTCCAGGCAGTCAATGCCTGTTAGTCAGGCTTGGCTGGAGAAGGTTGTGTGAGTAAGGGTGCAGTAGGCTGTCCTGCAGTCCTCCTCCTCTGTTTCAGTGTCCTTTGAATGCCGTCCAGACTTGAACCTGACTGAATGACAACCTGGTAACACACTTTTCTCTGCTTTTGCAGCAGCACATCTCTTCTACTTGTTATTTGAATCAATCCATGTTCCCTTCTACTTTATTTCAGCAGTGTCTCTTTTAGTGTAAAATCCTCAGAAGATATTTCTAAAATGACTTTGACAGTGTCTAAGGACAGGTGCTTAAAAGAAACTCTTGGTCTACTCTGCAAATGTTTATTGAGTACCTAACATGTGCTAAGCCTGTGATGTGTGATAGATCTGACATAGCCGTACCTCTCCAAGAGCTCAGTTTGATAGAGATAACAAGCAAACAAACTTATTCCTCTATTTCTGTTGCAAAGGCAGAAATAACCTTGTTTTATAGGGGAGGAGAGGAGGCAGAGAGCTGTTTATGTTACATAGCTAGTGTGTGGAGCTGTACTTCTCTTTTAGCAGCATGACAGCGCAGGCTTTTGGTTTGGGATCACCCCTTTACTGGCTGGCAACAGGGCATCCACACAGAAGCATGAAAGATTAACGAGGCTATTTACCTAACAGCCATTCTTTCCTTCTTACAAACTTTGATGGGGGTATATAATAATGGGGGCAGGCTGAGTCACTTCAAATCAATCATTTTGGTGGGTCCATTTCCCTTTCCCATGCATTCACTCTCCTGTCCTCCCTGGCAACATATAGTCCAGTAAAGACTAAGGAAACACTTTCTGGAATCAAAGAGAAATGAACATGAAAAGGAAGTCCCATCCTCTTTATTTTGGCTTCTACCTTTTTCATTCTACTTGTAGTTCTTTCCTGTGAGAATTTGACATTGGAGCTGTGGCACCATCTTGTTATCACAAAGGGAAACAAATTAAGGATGGCTGAGTGGAAAAACCAAATGATGGGCTGGAGATATAGCTCAGTTGAAAGAGTGCTTGCCTTGCATGCACAAAGCCCTGAGTTCAATTCCCAGCACCAAAAAATAAAGTAAAATAAAAAACCAAGTGATCTTGGGTCTTTCAGCTTCCAACCACTAAACCAACCTCAAGATTCTTTCCTAAACACCTCTTGATAAATGAGATCACAAATGTCTTATGGTTTAAGCCTGGGCTTCTCTTAGCCTGTGGTCCATGAACCAGCAATATCATCATCACCAAGAAGCTTCTCAGAAATGCAAATTCACAAGGCCCACCCTAGCCCTTGAATTAGAATCTTTGGGTGTTGGACCCAGCACTCTGTGTTTTTACAAGTCCTCAAGGTGACTCTGATGCAAACTCAAGTTTAACAACCACTGGTTAAGCCATTGTTGTTTCAGCCCAGAGTATTTCTAAACTGATCACAATAGGGTCCATAAGAAAGACCTGCCATTTATCAGTTTTCTGTGTCAGGGAAAGGACCAACTATGTACTGTAGCCAAAGGTGCCAGTGGCTGACACTAATGCATTGGTTTAGTAAGTTTGATGATACTCTTTGCAGAGGAGAGGAATCAAACCTGTTTGTGTAGGGTGTTTTTTTTTTTTTTTTTGAGAAAGAGAGAGAGAGAATTTTAATATTTTTTAGTTTTCGGCGGACACAACATCTTTGTATGTGGTGCTGAGGATTGAACCCAGGCCGCACGCATGCCAGGCGAGCACGCTACCACTTGAGCCACATCCCCAGCCCTTGTGTAGGTATTGAATTGTTATTCTCTAACAAAAAGAATTCTTGTATCCATTAAGAAAAGGCTGACAGGAAGACACCAGATTGAAGGGTCTCATAGATAGGCCAAAATGTCTAAGATCTTCTGACAGTCTGTTCTGGACTGAGATCTGCATAAATAATGGTAAACAAGATAAAAGGATGGGGAGCTAGAGTAGCACAGCTGCAATGTTGGGGGGAAAAGTAGGACTGTGGGAACACTTAGAATGCCCCTTCTTGGGATACAGGGATGGAGCAGGAATTGCTTCCTGGAGGAAGTAGCCATTCATCCTCAGTGCTCAGAATATGTGTGTATGGGGTTGGTTGGTTACTCTAGGCAGGAGTCAAAGCATGTGCAAAGACCTGGAATCAAGACAGACCTAGACTTCTTCAAGCAAGAGACAGGAGCTCAGTGTGGCAAGGAGAGCACAACTCCTGGGAAATAGTTCTGTTCAAGCTCTTAGGCCCAAGGGCACATCTGGGAAAACAGGTTGAGATATAGATAAGTTGTTTAAATGACTTATTAATGTGGGTTCTTATTGTCTTAAACAAATAATTTATTTACTGATTTTGATTATGACCTACTAAATAGCTGCTTGGCCGAAGCAGACCCTGTCACATAGACACTGCTTTCATTGTCCTACCCTATCCTTTCCTGTTCCTCTACATTTTGCTCTTAGATAAAATACTGATATATACTCAGTCCTGTGAGCAGGGGCATTTGTTAACTATATGGGACCTTCATCACGCTACCTCATCTCACTAGGCCTCCATTTTCTGTTCTTGTGAAGTAGACTAAGACAGTATTTCCCTTACTTGCCTTATCTATTTTAAGAACCATCTGGGCTGCTTATTGAAAATTCAGTTTTTCTTCCTCCTCCTGAGAGATGCTGAGTCACAGTGTCTGAAAAGTCTTTGAGAATCTGTGTGTATGTATTTGTATCAGGGATTGAACCCAGGGGCACTTAACCACTGAGCCACACCCCTAACCCTTGTTCATTTTTTAATTTTGAGGCAGGGTCTCACTGAGTTAACTTAGGGCCTCGCTAAGTTGCTGAGGCTGGCTTTGAACTTGTGATTCTCCTGCCTTGACCTTCCAAGCCCCTGCGATTAAGGCATGTGCCACCAAGCCAGGCAAGGGAATCTGTATATATTTTTTAGCTATATTGGGGATACCTGTAATTTATATGCATCATATATTTGTAAATATAATTTACATGTTCTGGAATCAGACTTCCTGAGTTTGCATCTCATCTCTGCATGTATCAGTTCTCTGACCTTGAGAAACTTAACTTCTTACTTTCCCCACCTGAATAAAAGACACAGATAATACTTACCCTTAGATTTGTTGGGAAATTTAAATGAGTTTAAACATGTAAAGCTTTTAATACTGGCACAATAGATGCTTGTTCTTATTGTATTGTTTGATCATTATCTAAACTGGCTATTGGTAAAATTTCCCATTCAGCTATTTTTCAAGCTCCTGAAATTCCTTACAACCAAGCATAACTCATCCTCCCCCCAAGTCTCCTGAGCTACTTGTCTGTTTCTGCAAATGGTGCCAACCACTGTTCCCCAGTGGAAGAAAATGGAAAACTCAGTCCCCGAATCAGCTCTCCTCTCTATCTTTTCCATCTCTTGGAGTCACCTGTTTGTGTAGCATCTATCTCTCAGTGCTAAAGTTCATCTTTTCCTTTCCATTCACATTCTCATAAGCTCTTCTCTTAATTATTCATTCATTATGTAACTGAAATGGGGGCCAGGGTTTCCTTAGGATCCATCTGTGGGCTGAGAACTAGCAATAGCTGAGAAGACAAGATAGGGTGCAGGGTAGACTTTAGCAGTGTGAATGGCAGGGCAAGGAAAGGAGAACCAGGCCTACTTCAGGGCTACCCTGTGTTTGAAATGCCTTTATCTTTTACATGTCCTCTATGGACACCTTTCTGCATAAAGTGAAATAGACTGAATAGCTTGTTATTGGCTTGAATGATCACCTGGAAAGAAATACTTAAGATACTGTTTTACCTCATGCCTGCTATTTATTTTTGTTTCTTATATTTGGTGAGCATCTTGGCTATGCATGATATTATACATCTTGTTAAAGATACTTTTATTATTTGTTGATAGACCTTTATTTTATTTACTTATTTATATGTGGTGCTGAGAATCTAACCCAGTGCCTCACACATGCTAGGCAAGCACTCTACCACTGAGCCACAACCCCAGCCCTCCCATCATGCCCTATTCTTTAGCAGAGAACTCCAATTTTAAAATATCAGAAAATCGATGCTATGCTAGATAAAAGCTCTGTGTGCCATATTGATGAGCAAAACCTCAGGTTACCTTGGGAACACAGACATCCTTCCTGTTACTATAAAAAGAGACACAGTAGCTATGGTTGTGAGGTAACCTACATTTTTCCAATTCTTTATGGAAAAACATGCCCAAAGAGAACTGCTGTGTTTTTAATAACTTTGATCAAGTACATAAGACTTCCTTTCTGATCTGATCAAATCAAATAAACTCAGGTTTCAAATGTTTATGGATTCTTTTTTACAGGAATCAAAGCTGTTTCCATCCATTTCTATTCTCCTTTTTGTCCTCAGTGCTCATAGTAAGTGAGCAGGGTATTTGTTGTAAGACACAATATGAATTGTTTCCATCTACAGAGAATATGATTAATATGTTTTGTACGAATGCCCTTTGTACTAATGCCCAGTAGGGCCTATGAAAGCTGCATGAAGGCAGATGAACAGATTTGACCTCCCTGGTGTGATCTGTTGTAGGGGTGGCTTGGCCGAGTAAGCCTCTCTCTCCAAATTAAGTCACAAATTCCCACCATAGTTCACTGCACTGCTTTCCAGGAAATGGGGGTTTGGGGGTGTATGTTCAGAAATTATTGGTGTTAAAATTCTTACTATTAATGTATTTAGCCGTAGTCCTTCCTAGGTGAACAGATTATGCCCAGTGATGCTGTCTAACACCTGTAATAAGTTTATTGATTCTATGTTTTTGAAGAATATTTAAATATGATGAATATTGCCACAAAAGGCTACAGTTTTTAGCAAAGCTACCCAAGTAGGAATCGTGCTTATTCTTTTATAATTGTCTGGCTTTTTTGTTTATTACTATATGGTGATGTGGGATGAACCAAGGTGTGTATACTCTGAAGGACCCGTCCCAGTTGTGACAACTCAAAAATGTCTCCAGACATTACCAAACACTGCGGGACACAATCATCCCTGATTGAGAAACACTGTATTAGAGTATTTTTAAAGGCACTAGTTATTAGTCAGCTGTAATAGAAGTGTGTGTGGTGACCTTTTAGTGTGACATTTTGGCTAATTTAAAATAATGTGGTGAATCCATCAGTTGCTGTGAGGAGTAGCATGCTTAAATAACAACAGCATATTATTGTCCTTTGCTGACAGATTTTGTAGGTGAAAGGAAACCAGGATTTACAAATGCATATATTATCTGTTTTTTTCTTCCTGCCATGTAAAACAAGGAAAAAAAACAGTGATAGCTACATACTTAGGCAAAACCGTAACACTATAGTAAACTGTACAAAAGCACTTTTCTTATCTGTTATTTTTATATGGCAGGGTCCTTTTCTGAGTCACATCCAAAAGAAGTCTATGCATGTCTATAAACCTTGGGATTTGTTCTGTTTTATAGAAGTCTTTCCCAGAAATAAATACTGAGGTTTACAACATTTTGTCTTTGTTTTGTCAGTATCATAATCTATAGTCTTAACTGTTTTTAAAATAAAATTTTGGCTACTGGTAACAATAAGTAGAGCTTTCAGATTATTGTTCTTTTTTTTTTTCCAAAGAGAGCTTTAGTGAGGAAGGTGGGTGGAGGTAAATTTAATCAACAAGCTGCAAGGCTATTTAAAAGGTCAGCTGGACTGCCCTGAATGAAGTTGAGTAGGGGTACAATTTGTGCTCTGCTCCTGTGGTTTGAAACAATTCTATTTGTGCCAAGAAGCTTTTTCTTCAAGTGTCCTTGAAGATTGTCCTCATTTAGGAATTATGTTGTTACTGTCCTAAGGATGCCAGACACATAGGTAAAATAGAACAGGGGTTGCAACTCTCAAAATAATTCTAAGTGTCTCCAAATTGTTTACAAGAACGCCTTTTTTCTAACCTTTTTGCTTTCTTTTCATATTTTTTTTCGAAACTGAGGAATCCTCTTGGAATCAAGGCCAGCTAAACTAAAGCCCCACATGTCAGAACTTCTCCATTTCTAAAGGACCTGAGGCCAAGTCCAGAGACCCAGCCCTTGCACTTTGCCCATGGTAGAAACCTCTGATTGCTTTGCTGTTCATGTTCACTCTGTTATCTGGTGCCAGCCCCACTTGCTTAATTTTGTGTGTGTGGTGATAGTCACCCCTGATAGGATGAATAGCATTCAGATTCTTGTGGCTGAAGATCAGGCACATAATAACAATTCTGTAATGACCAGAAGTGCACAGGGCAAGGGAACATGGAGATGGAAGTGTAGATGTGCAGCCACCACACAGGAAAGAAGGCTAGGAGGATGGACCTCAGTGTGGAGTCACCATGTTGTCTCAGGGAGCCTGAGCTTTGCTGTTTAGGTTTTATTTAAGTAGCAAATCATGCTAATTTTATTTAAAGTATGCTGTGCATATTGGTTTCTTTTGAAATTATACATATTTGTATTTCATTTATTGTAGAAACACAAGGATCCAGGTGAATCCTTCTTCCTAAAGTAGGAGCTAGGGTGGAAGTTAAACTTTCCCATCATAGTTCAGTAGATACTTAATCAATTGAGTTTAATTTTTCTAACTACCTTTAAGCTTGTTAATTTCACCTTCTAAGAGAATTATCAGCTCAGCACATCAAGCTTTTGAATGCAAACTTGTGACCTCTTAAGAAATTGTAGGGGGTTTCCTAGGGGAATTTCGTGGGGTTCTTGGGAAGACAAGTCCCTCTGCCTCTTCACAGAGCCATAGTGAGGATTTGGTTACATGGGAAATCTAGGGTTATTCTTTGTAGCTTTGGGTAGACATGACATATGAAAGGTGGCCAGCTCTGTGTTTTGCCTTTTCTATTTTTGTTGTAGCGTTAAAATAAATATGATGTATTATATATACTACAATGCACAGATTTTTTGTGTACCATCAATGAGTTTTGGCAAATATGTGCACTGCCTTGGCCTAGGCCCCTTTCACGAGCACAGTAGTATTTGAACTGTCAGGGACCCAGCCTTCCAGGCCCAATGCAGAAAGCAGGAATTCTAAGTCCAGTGGGTCTCCTGCTAGTTGCTTAGGGCAAGCTGGAGATATTGTTGATTTGAAAGCAAGGATTAAAGATTATGGAACAATAGGGACTAGTTCTCAGCTGAAGTAGTAAACATGGTGTTGATGAGATGATGATAATGATATTCAGGAACATGAATGGTTTCCAATTGTTTGATATGTCCTAAGCACTTGCATTTACATCCTCATTTAAGGACCATATATATCTAAACTGATGATGATAATGATGATAGCTAATATTTAATATGTGCTAAGAGCTTTACATGTACAGTTGGCCTTCCATATTTGCAGGTTCTACATCTACAGATTCAACCAAATGTGGATTGATACATTTGGAAAAAAAATTGCATCTATACTGAACATGTACAGACTTGTTTCCTTATCATTATTCACTAAACAATACAGCATAATAGCTGTTTATGTAGCATTTACATTGTATTAAGTATTATTTTAAAATATTTTTAGTTGTTTATGGATCTTTATTTTATTCATTTATTTATATGCGGTGCTAAGGATCAAACCCAGTGCCTCACCCATGCTAGGTAAGTGTTCTACCACTGAGCCACAACCCCAGCCCTGTATTAAGTATTGTAAGTAATCTAGAGATTATTTAAAGCATACAGGGGCTGGGGGTGAATCTCAGTGGTGGAAAGTATATGGTAAGATACATGTAGGTTATATGCAAATACCACACCATTTTTATATAAGGTTTTTGAACATCTGCAGATTTTGATATCTACAATATCCCAGAACTAATTGTCTCCATATACTTAGGGATGACTTTATTCTTCATTAAACTTCACGTTATGACACAATATTGTTATCCCTGTTTTAACAAGCGGGGAAAATAGGCTTAGAACATTCCCCAACAATCACCCTGGTATTGCTGGTATTGCACACCAAGCAGGGATTTGACTGAGCCCAAGCACATCCCATTCCTCTTTCTCATCATCCTCCTTTGTGCATCACTGAAAAAATAGCTTCTGAATACCTACATCCCTACATTGGTGCTCCTTCCTTTAGTTGGCATTCCCTCTCATTGAATCAGCCAAACTGGCCTCAAAGCCAAGCTTTCCTATTTAGTAGCTGTATGACTTTGGATAGATTCTTAACCTTTCTGGAGTCTCAATTTCTTTACTTGCAAGAAGGTATCTGCCACCTTTAGGATTATTGTGAATTAAATAGCAATTATAGAGCATAGTACCTGGCAGAAAGTAGTTGTCTAAGAAATATTGTCTTTAGAAAAATTCTAGCCCATGAACGATCTCAAAACTGGGCACAGTTGATTTTATAATTTGGCACATTTTCTTTTGGTTCTGGAGAACTTATTTACTATATTGAGTTGCTGGGGCAGAAGTTCCTAGGATAGCTGAATATGTATGTGTGAATATAATTAGGCAATTTACTGTTGAAATGTTGAACAGCATCATGATATATGCTTTCATAATTAGTATTTGCGAAATGTCATCTCTTTTTTTTTTTTTAAAGAAATTACTTAGCTGGGATTGTGGCTCAGCAGTAGTGCACTTGCCTGGCATGTGTGAGGCACTGGGTTTGATTCTCAGCACCACATATAAATAAATAAATAAAGGTCTATCAACAACTAAAAACAAAAACAAAAAATTAAAAAAAAAGAATTACTGGGCTGGGGATGTGGCTCAAAAGGTATCGCGCTTGCCTGGCATGTATGAGGGATTGGGTTCAATTCTCAGCACCACATAAAAATAAAATAAAAATATTGTGTCCACCTAAAACTAAAAGATAAATATAAAAAAAGAATTACTTATACTGCTAAAGAAAGAATCTCCTTTCTATTGATTCACCAGAAGGGGGGCATATGTGTACATATTCAGACAAAAACAAAAGTAACCAATAGTCTTTGTAGAAGGTGAGAAATCAAGAGTGACTATAATTCAAGTAGAAAGTTTGTGGGATGGTAATTGGTTCTGAGATTTTAAATCAAAACTATTAGGAATATGTGATGCTTTCTGAACAAAAACAGTATACCCTCATGCAACAGTGAAAAAGGTTCTAAGTTCTATCAAATGGTTTTCAGTTTCCACTGGTAAGATTAAAGTTCAGTGAGATTTCACACTTGATTTTTTTCCTGTCATTTTTATATTCACCATTACCCCCATCTATAATTTTTACCTCTTGCTCTTCACTAATCTGAATCTCATCCCACCTCTCTTCCCCCTGGAGAGTAGCAGTCTAGGTGAAATCTCATTGTGTTTAGGGTCAGGAAATGACTAGAGTCTTCAGTTTCATCTGAAATTATGTGGGTCACTTGATTTTTGGAGTCTCCATTTCTTTTTCTTTTTTTTAGAAAATCTTTTTTTACAAGGGTATCGGGGAGGGAGAGGAGGGAAAGGAGAGGTACTGGGGAATGAAATTGATCAAATTATACTGTTTTATTGTGTGCATGTATGAATATATTATAATAAATCAGGCTGTTATGTATAATTATAATGCACCAATAAAAAAGAAAAACAATAAGTACGCTTTGGAACTATTAAAAGAAATTCTTTTTAAAAATATTTTTTTAGTTGTTGATGGATCTTTTTATTATTTTATTACATGTGGTGCTGAGACTTGAACCCAGTGCCTCACACATGCCAGGCAAAGTACTCTGCCATTGAGCCACAACCCCAGTCCCTGGAGTCTTCATTTTATTAATCTGAAAACATAAGCCCCTTAAGAATAAGGGCCACTATGGAAAGTTCTTCACATGCGCCATCCATCACAACAGCTGTTTATCACAACACATTTATATTGGCAAATTTTCAGCACCACCCCTCCTTTTTAATAACACAGTAACAGACTTATTTTTCTTTCACCTTTCCAACATTCATTTTTGCTCCTCAGTTTTATATGTGATTTTTGCATACTCTAATAAATCACATTCATATTTGGAAGCAGATACATCACCTGGATGTTTGGGAATTAAAGGAAATATCATTTAGGAGACCTAGAAGAAGGCCATACTCAAATTTATTTATTTATTTATTTTTTAAATTTAATATTTATTTTTTAGTTTTCGGCGGACACAACATCTTTGTTTGTATGTGGTGCTGAGGATCGAACCCGGGCCGCACGCATGCCAGGCCAGCGTGCTACTGCTTGAGCCACATCCCCAGCCCAATACTCAAATTTAACTGAACTGTGGATTTTATTTATTTGTTTGCTTATTTGTTTATTTGATGGCACTGGAGATTGAACCCAGGACCTTGAATATGCTAGACAAGCACTGTGCCCCTGAACTAATCCACAACTGGACTATGAATTTTAAACCTTGTTGTGAGAACCTTCCTAAGGTGGTTTTTATATTATTTTTTTTTCCATTTTGGTACTAGGGTAGGGATACCTAGTCATTTTTATTTTTTTATTTTAAGGCAGGGTCTCACTAACTTGGTTAGGACCTCTCTAAATTTCTGAGGCTGGCCTTGAACTTGCAATCCTTCTGCCTCAGCCTCCCAAGCCACTGGGATTACAGGCATGCACCACTGTGTCCAGCTTATATTATTTTTTGCAAATTTTTATTGCAATACAATTCAACAACATACCCTTTTTTAAATATTTATTTTTTTGTAGTTGGACACAATACCTTTATTTATTTATGTATTATGTGGTGCTGAGGATCAAACCCAGAGTCTTGCACATGCTAGGCTAGTGCTCTACCGCTGAGCCACAACCCCAGCCCAACAACATACCATTTTAAAACATAAACTTTAGTGTTATTTAGTACATTCATAATGTTGTGCAGCCATCACCACTGTCTAAAACCAGCACATTTGTGTCACCCCAAAGAAACCCTGAACCCATTAGCAGTCTTCCACAACATCTCTCATCCCCTTCGTTCTTTTTTATGGCTAAATAGTATTTCATGGTATGGATTACCCAATCAACAGTTGTTGGCCATTTGGGTTGTTTCTACTTAGTGGTTTTTATAACTTATGACTAATGGTGCTGTGAAAACTCATTGTCAGATTCCTTCTTTTTTGTACATGCCAACATTTTATGGAAGGGTATTCTTCCAGGGAGCTAAGAGTGAGGGGAAAGGAATATAAGCCAGAGAAGGAAGGAGAAGAAATAAAAGATGATACATCATTAAGCAGATCACAACTTTGCAACTAAATACAACTAGTTGCTTGACCCACAGGCCATGTCCAGAGAGGGTGTGAGATGCTTGTGATTTGGGACAGTTCACTTCTAGAAAAAAGGGTGAGAATTTATATAAGTCAAGTTGTCTCTTGTTGGTCAAAATGCATCTCATGGGACCTTAGCTCCTTGTATCAGTCCATTTTTCATTACTAGAATTAAATACCTGAGGCAGGCTACTTTATAAGGAAAAGAGGCTTATGTTGGCTTATGCTTCCGGAGGTACAGGGTCAAGGGGCCACATTGGGTGATGGCTTTCTTGCTGGCAGAGCCCTAAGTAGCAAAGGGCATCACAGAACAGAGGGGGGGGGCATGCTTGTGTCTGTATCTCTCTTCCTCCTCTTATAAAACCATCTGGATTCAATCATTGGGGACTCTACCATAATGAGTTTATCTAATCCTAATCATCTCCTACAGGCCCCACCTCTTAAGTACCATGGTTGAATTAAGTTTCCACACACTTAATACTTCACAATGAAGACTAAATTTTGACACATGAAGGCTTGGGAGGCAGACAAACCATATCCAAACCATAGTACCTCTTTGTCCTCTGGATCATGTTTCCTCACTGCCACAGGGAACCTCTACAAATCAGCTGGTCAGTAGCAAAGTGCCCATATCACTCCATGTCAGTTGGTGCCATTTGTGAGTCTGCTCTGATGGGGGCCATAGTGGGAAGCAGCTTCCAGTGTATGGTGACTGAGGGGACAGCACAACCATCACTAGAACAGTTTTGGCTGAGAAGTGAAGCATGTTAGTGGAGTGCCAGTGTCCCCAGGAAGGGGACACTGGGCAGTATAGGGTATTGTGAAAACTGGCTCCAGGGCAATAGATGCACAGAAAATGCTACTGATTTGCTTGCAGTTGATTGTTGACTGGCCTTCTGGTTCTGCTGTTGTGTAACAGACTGCCCCAAAACTCAGTGGTGTGCAATACCACATTTTTTTTTCTCAGGTTTCTGTGTGTTGCCTGGGCTTAACTGTTTCTTGCTTGGGTCTCAGTCCTGAGATGGCAGTGGTGACTGGGCTGGGCCAGTTGGTAGTGGCTCCAGCTTATCTCAGATAGGCACTTCCCATAAGACATGTGGCTTGACTTTCTCACAGTTTGGTGGCAGCAGAGCGATGTGTGTTCCAAGATGGTGAGTCCTCAGAGCTAGTGTTCTTAGACAGTTCTGTCACCCCCTTGTAAATATGGGAAATTGAAGCTTCAAAAGTTTCAGTTAAGAGGGTTGGGTCATACAGAAGCCATGGGAATCATCATCCTTTTTCTGGTGCTGTCACAAGGACTGTAGGAAATAAAGAAACATGTCTTTCTTTTTTCTTTTTTAGGTACTGGAGATGGAACCCAGGGCCTTTTGTATGCTAAGCAAGCAGTCTGCTACTAACCTACCATTCCCTTATTTTATTTTATTTTTATTTTGAAATAGAATCACCATAAGTGCTGTGGCTGGCCTTAAACTGAATTCTTCTGCCACAGACTCCCAGGTAGTTGGGATTATAGGTATATGCTACCACACCTGGCTCCAGGAAACCTTTCTTAATACTTATCCTGGGTCTGCCACACAGTAGGTGCTCAGTATATGTCACTGCACCCCCTTTATGAACTAAAGAGAGCATTTATCAAGTACAAAATACTGTATAAGACCCTTTGAGGGCTTTAAGAAGAAATAGGATTCAGGTCCTGCCCTTAAGAAGCTTACATTCTGGTGGAGGTTGTGGCTCAGTGGCAGAGTGCTTAGCTAGCATGTGTGAGGCACTGGGTTCGATTCTCAACACCACATAGAAATAAATAAAGGTCCATCGACAACTAAGCTGCTTCTAACTGGGTTGTAACTCAGTGGTAGAGTGAATGCCTAGCTTGCATAAGGCACTGGGTTCAACCCCCAGAACCACAGAATTAAAGGTGCTTATATCCTGGTTGGTAGATTAGAAAGGGAGGAGTGGTGAGAGGGAGCCTATGGAGGTAGAGCGTCCTGTGCTTGAGGACCTCAAAGGAGAGAGGGAAGGACCCCAATGTGAAATAAAGAGGAAAAGTGCTGTGAGAGAGTGCTGATAGAATTTATAGGAAAGATTCGTGTGTGTGTGTGTGTGTGTGTGTGTGTGTGTGTGTTTTGGACCATGGGGAGCAGTGGGGAAAGTTGTGTGTCTTTCTTTACCTCCTTCCACAACTCTAGTAGGATAATGGGTACAATGATGGCTAAAAATGTTGTGTTTTTTTAAATATTACTTTAGTTGTTGATAGACCTTTATTTATTTATATGTGGTGCTGAGAACTGAACCCAGTGCCTCACACATGCCCAGCAAGTGCACTACCACTGAGCCCCAGCCCCAGCCCTCTTGTTTGTATAGACACTGCTGGTAGAGGTTTTATTTCTTTGTTTTGCTTTACAAATTGGGAAATTTTCATCAATAGGATATAATGTTCGTGGTCTATTCATTCAGCAACATTGAGTGCCTACCAATGTTGGGGATTCAGACATAAGACAAGAGTTTAAGTCCAGTAAACAGACCCAGATAATAGTATGTAAGAGCAAATATGAATGCTGGAGGTGGGCAGGTCATTCCTTTGGAATCATTCCTTTGGAATGATTTGGAATGATTTGGAAAGATCATTCCTTTGGAAGACATATTTGGGGGCTCACTCCTCTGGGCTCTGGACATACAGAGGGGAGCCACAGGCAGGGCCTTGCCCTCAGATTCAGCAGAGAGCTCTAGACCAATGGCATTAATAAGCTATAGGCCCTAGATCAGTGGCATTAGACTCACTGAGACCTTGTTAGAAAAGCAGACTCTTGTCTCACCCTTGATCTGCTCCATCAGAAACTTGGGGTGGAGATAGGTGTATGATGTTCAGCAGTCTGTTTTCACAGCCTTTCGGGTGGCTCTGATGCATGTTCCAGTGTGGGGAGCAGTTGGCTTGGATAGTTCTTAGGTCTGGCTGCACATGAGTATTTTATGGGAAACTTTTAAAGCACCAAGGCTTATGCCACACTTGATTATGACTGGACCAGAATCTGAAAGGGGATCCAAGCATGTATGCATGTGTGTATATGAATGTATGACACAGACAGAGAAATGTTCTATATCTTGCCTATATCAATATCAACACGCTGGTTTTGATATTGCACTACCGTTTTGCAGGGTATTACCACTGTATAGGGTATATGGTGTCTGTGATATTTCTTATAACTACATGTGAATCAACAATGACAGTGTAATCACAATCACCTGGGGAGCTTTTGCAGTATAAAGCCAAAGTTGAAGAAGTGGTCTTATCTCCTTTAAGATCATCATAGTACTAACTGAAATCATCACGAGGTAGGAAAGAGTCCGCTCCCATGAGGCCACAGAGAACAAGGTACCAGGCTACTCCTGAAGTAGTCAGGGCTCCCTAGAGATACTGAGTTGCTGTCATTGGACTATCTGTTGGATGAGCTCTTTGCTCTGGTTTCCTTTCTTTTTTTTTTTTTCTTGGACATTGCAATTGCACAGATGTGAGTGTGATTGGGGAGGTTGTTTTAAAATTGATGCAATTAATTTTTAAAAGTCAAACACAGCTGGTTCTCCTTAAAACGGTATTTCAGTAATGGTTCTTACCAGTACCATGAATAATTGACTAATATGAGCTCATTAATATTCTAATAGTAGAGTGCTTCAGGCTAATAAAATTCATTTTTAAATTAGTTTTTTTCAATGTGTTGCTGCAGCCCACGGATAATGGGAAGTTATGCTAAGGAAGGGCAAATCAGTGAAGTATGAGATTTTATGCTGTTTTTTTTAAATATAAAATAGTTGTTTAGCTGCTCAGTATTCCTGTTTTTAATTTCCTATGATAGAATTAAATGGAGAAAAAGGCCTCTATTTCAGAGGTACACATTTACCTGAAGACTGTTGCTCTGGGAAGCATTATTGCATCAAGAGTGGGGTAGGGATGGTCCTGATGTGAGCACCCTCATTCTTCTTCTAGGTAGGGTTCCTCAGCCAAAGTGTCCCCTGAACTCTGTTTGTTTTGGGTCCCTCCCAGGGCTTCACATTTGTGCCAGGGTTTTTTTTGGGGGGGGTTCTTTTTTATAATTAATTTTTTTTTTTTTTAAGTTTTGAGGTCATTGTTGATTCACCTCTAGTTATAAGAAATGTCACAGAGATCCTGTGTAATTTATACGTAATTTCCTCAATGGTAATGCCCTGCAAAACTATAGTGCAGTATCACAACCAGGGTATTGACATTGATATAGGCAAGATATTTCCATCACCAGTGGGACCCCTCATGATGCTCTTTATAGCTGCCCACTTCCTCTTGCCCCTACCTGCTCAATCCCTGATGAGCGTGGCTCTGTTTTCCATCTGTTCTCATGGGATTCAAGTATAAAATTAAGTCCTGTTTTGTTTTTTTTTTAAAGAAACAACCTGTGGGTGTAGTTCAGGGGTAGCATACTTGCCTAGCACGTGTGAGACCATAAGTTCCATCCCCAGCTCCAAACACACACAAAAAAAAGACACGTACACACACACACAATAAATGAACATGTGCAAGGCACATGGGATAGAGGACTATTGGGTAGGAAAATTTAAATTTGAGGATTTCAGGCCATACATAAAGGCTTCCTTGTGGAATTGAATTCAGCATTAACTTTTGGGTGTATTGTGTCTTCAGAAGTCATCTCTGGTATTAGTGTTCATGATAGTCTTTTGGGATTCCTGTAATTTACATTTGGCTATGCTTTGATAGTGGTAATAATTGATGAAGTCCATGGCCTTCTGGTTTGTGCCTTAGGATGAATCTAGGGCCCTCTTGACATCCTCTGGAGGGTCACTGATAGTTTGAGGGTGAAAACTGGGGATGCAAGTTAATTATTTGATTCATCTTTGAAAGGATGTTCTCAGAGTGTTTGCTTGATACTCTGCAAACAGAAGAGACAGATGTTGGGTGGAGGAAAGGAGCAGGCCCACCTCAGCCAGCAAAACCCAACCCTGATTGAATTCAGATCTTCCTTTTTCATATTTGCCTCAGAGCATCTAAATGTGAAAGGAGAGAATCAAAAAATGAGCTTCCATGCTTTTCCTTTAGCACTGCATTACGGTAGCTACCAGCTACATGTAGCTATTGAATGCCTGAAATATACCCAGCATGACTGAGGACTTGGACTCATATTTAGTTTTTATTTTTATTTATTTATTTATTATTTTTTTAAAAATATTTTATTTTTTAGTCATAGGTGGATACAATATCTTTATTTTATATTTATGTGGTGTTGAGGATTGAACCAAGTGCCTCATGCATGCTAGGCGAGCGCGCTACCTCTGAGCCACAACCCCAGCTCCTATTTTTATTTTTTTAAACATTTATTTTTTAGGGCTGGGGATGTGGCTCAAGTGGTAGCGCACTCGCCTGGCATGCATGCGGCCCAGGTTTGATCCTCAGCACCACATACAAACAAAGATGTTGTGTCCACCGATAACTAAAAAATAAATATTAAAATTTTCTCTCTCTCTCTCTCTCTCTTTAAAAAAATTATTTTTTAGTTGTAGGTGGACACAGTACCTTTATTTTATTTTTATGTGGTGCCGAGGATCAAACCCAGTGCCTCATGTATGCCAGGCAAGCGCTGTACCTCTGAGCCACAACCCCAGCCCTCATATTTACTTTTATTTTAAATTTAAACAGCCATGTGTGACATGTGGATGACAAATGGACAGCACAGAGATTCTAAGTTGCCTATGTTGGGTTGTTTGAGTCACTCTACCCACTTTAGTGGAGCAAAGCTGATTTGCTTGACATGAGCAAGGACAAGCCTACAACTGTCCCCATGGTCCTCAGGCTATCCCAGTTTCCCACCCATCATCAGCCTCTACAATATTGCTGAGCAAACATTTCCAAATAATCAGATTGAGGAAGAAGCAAATAATTAGCCTGCCTGTCCATTCACTGCATCTGTGCCTAGCTGTGCCCGTGCTTGGCTCTTAAAACTGCCTTTTTCATGCTTCTCTAATGAGTTAGACTCAAATTCTGCTCTTAAGGTTTTCAAGCTCATTCTTGGGACCAGGATAATATTTGTTTCCTGTGTGACCCAGTGATGCACCTCAAAAAAAGAAGTGTGGTTCTTGGAGTCAGGTTCTTGCTTTGGTGTCTGGCTTCTCTACTTCTGATGGTGCTACCTAGGACAAATTAGTTAACCTCTCTGTGCTTCTGTTTCTTCCCCAATAAGATGAGGATCTTAAATAGTACCTCTGTCACCAGAGCGTGGTTGGGCCCAGTAAATTCAGGCAGTGCACTTGGTCCATAATAACTGTTATATTGTCACCTCCTTTTATGATAACACTACTGATATGACTTGAAGATGTGATTCTTACAGGTACCCACAAGGGGGCAGCCTAAAACCATGCATATCTATGGAACATTTGGTCCTTTTTCTTCTCCATTTTTCTTTCTTTTTGGCCTGCTTGAAGAACACTTTCATTAGAGATAGGGCAGGCCCAATATCAAGAAGGTGGTGTGGGCAGTATGGAGCAAGGTTCAGGTTCTAGTTGGGTAGGGAGGTTGATTTGGGTGCTAAAGGAAACATCTGTCCGCACATTCTAGGCTTTTTTTTTGTAGCTTTTTACATAAATTCTTAATGAAATTCTTGATGTAGGAACTAGAATCTGAAAGTGTTTAGAGAAAAGAAAAACTTGACTTTATCTCTCTGCCCTTGACTTCATGCCTGTCTTTGGAGCATTGCATGTGCACCTTGGAGCCACCAGGTAGTGAGGAGAACAAGTTATAGAAGAGAGATCTCTGTAGGGAAGGAGGATGAAACTAGGACTTCACAAACTGTGGGAGCATGGGGCATCATGGGTCTTGGGAATGGTGGGGTCTTGAAAGTTGGTGTGGTTTAAACAGGTGGGAGTGGGAGAAGGAATGGTATAAGCCAGAAGGTAGTCCCGAGGTCAAGTTAGGAAAAGAGAGTCATATTGGGTGTGTGTGTGTGGGGGGGGGGGCTGGAATGGTTTTTTGTTTTTTTTTTTAAAGAGAGTGTGAGAGGGAGAGAGAGAGAGAATTTTTTTTAATATTTATTCTTTAGTTATCGGCGGACACAGCATCCTTGTTTGTATGTGGTGCTGAGAATCGAACCCGGGCCGCACGCATGCCAGGCGAGCGCGCTACTGCTTGAGCCACATCCCCAGCCCCTGGAATGGTTTGAGATGTGAGATGTTGGGCCTTTAAATTTGTAATGGTCATAATGTTGGGAACTTCATAATTAAGAATTGACTAAGAACAAACATGGAGAATAGCACTTTAAGTCCAGGGTTGATTTTCTAGTACTTCTCTCTTAAATTTTAGTATCCCCAGTACTTATAAAATTAAACTAAATTTTAAAACTAGACCTACAGCCTGCAAAATTAGACTCATACAGGGAATTGTGACAACCCAGTGTTAGCTATGTTATTCACCATCTGTATTTCCACTGCCTCCACAGCAGGCCAAGCTTCCAGTCCCCCCTTCTGGATATCAAATAGCAAGAGCCTCCCTGGAAAGAGCTGAGGTTGCTATGGCAGCAAAGCATAGTGTGAAGTCAGTTGGTACTCCCAGAGAAGAAGGCCCAGGCACTGGGAATGGGAATGTGGTAACATTAGCACTAAAGCCAATTTCTCCAGAATGATAGGCTTCAACATTATGTAGCAAATACTCATGAATAACCAATTGTAACAGAATGCAATTATTTCTAATTTCAAAACAGTCATGAAGATCCATTTACTCTTTAATTTAGAAAGCTTCTTAGGAGCCAGGCACGGTGGAGTGCATGCCTATAATCCCAGCAGCTCAGGAGGCTGAGACAGGAATAGCCAGCTTCAGCACTTAGCAAGGCCCTAAGCAATTTAGTGAGACCGTGTCTCAAAATAAAAAGGGATAGGGATGTGGTTTAGTAGTTAAGCACCCCTGGGTTTGATCTCCAGTTACCTCCTCCCCACCCCCTCCCCCCAAAAAAGAAAAAAGAATAAAAGCTCCTTAGGGTCCTGTAGGGGATGGGTAGAGATGTAGAACTCTAAGGATATTTCCTGGAATTGGGGGGGGGGTTCACTGTCTTTTGTTCCATTTTATTTGTTGTAGATATTTGAATGACAACAGGAATATCCCATTATTTTCCTTTCTTCTTTGTGATTCTTAGATACTAAGATTGACATCAGAGCAAATTTGGCAGAATTGAAATTGAACATGAGAGTTACAGTGCTCTCCTGAGAAACACTCTTGTGTCCCTTACCAGTTGGCTCTTTCCAGAAAATAAAATGTTCATATCTATGTAATAATTGGTATCCAAAGTCTTGTACATTTTTATGCTTCTCCTCTCCCCCTCAGGTTTGGTAACAAGGCTGGGAGAGGTTTGGTGAGCATCTCTGCATGGTCTCTCTGATCTGTCTGTCATTTACTACACTTTCAGACCCTTCCAGGGTCAGACCTGGGAACAAAGGATTAGGGAAAGGGTTCTGTCCTCCCATGCTGGTGTTGGAACCACTATAGCATGGCTTGGCAGGTACCCATGGAAGCCATAGCTACTGCTCTACAGCTGTTGGGGATTGGTTGTATATGTGCATGGGGGGCGTGATAGATGTTCTGCTTCAAATGAAGAAGCAACAGTGGATGATGTGTGTGCAGCCAGACCCAAGGTGTGTGTCCATAGGGAAAATCATCATGTTTTCTCTTTTACAGGTATGGATGGATTTTTAAAATCAGATGAGAGACAAAGACTAGCCAAAGAGAGAAGAGAAGAAAGAGAAAAATGTCTGGGTAAGTTGTACACTTTGACTGGTTAGGTCCAAGGAAGTGGAGAGGTGATGAGGGCCTTTTCTAAAGGTCCTGGGAAATCTACAAATGAATGCAAAGAGAGCTAGGACAATTGCTAGGAGTGGATCCACATGGAGACTGGTATGTTCATAAACATTGCATAATTTTCCAAACAGTTCATTTAGTCACTCACTTAGGAATCATTAAACCTCTTCTGTGTCCTAAGCACTGTGCTTGGGGCTATGGGCATGAAGGCAAAAAAAGAGAACTCTGAGCAAGTCATTATGTCCTCAGGCATTCATTGTATGCATTCACTCAGCTTCTTTTCTGAACATCTAGAAGAGTCATCCTCAGGAAAACTAAGATATTGGCACTTAAATCATTTTCTATGTTACATTAGGGTGCCTTGATTGAGAAAGTCTGTCTTGTGTGCTATAGACAGATAAGTACAGGGTGTTCTCCACAGGGTGCTGTGAAGTAGGTAGATGATGATTTCCCCATTCAATTGAGACAAAAGAGGAGCTTTTGGGTTCTTGCTTGGCTTCTTCCTGGACAGTTCAGGCATTGCCTACTTTGAGGAACCATTCCATGGTTTGACCAGGTGAAGTTAAGGGTCCTTAGTTTCTCAGAGGGAAAGCCAATCTTTTCCATGTGTTTTAACCCTTTGCCCAGCTCAGCATCTGCTTGCTACATGAACAGTTAAACGTGAGTGAATGCACTCTTACAGCTATCACGTTTCAAGCTAGTGTACAGTTTAGCCATTGTGCATAAGTTTGACTTAGTGATAGCAATAATAGTTAGCTCCCATGTGTTGGGGCATTACTGTGTACTTTATGTGCATTATCTCATTTAGTTGTCACCATATTGTGATGTTGCATACATGACTAACTATAATCTCCACTTCACAGAAGAGGAGAAGGAGGCACAAACAGTTAACATGCCCAGGATTACCCAGCTAGTGATGGAGGTCTGGGGAACTTTAGTCTCATCACTGCATCCTAGGATCCCACTAGACTGTTTTGCTGTTCACTCTTGTTTCTGTGTTATTATTCTTAATTCATGCCACATGGGGTGCTCTAGAAATGACCTTCTGCTTTCCTTCACCAGCTGCCCGGGAGCAGCAGATCATGGAGAAACAGAAAAGAGCTAAGCTCCAGTATGAAAAGCAAATTGAGGAGCGATGGCGGAAACTGGAAGAGCAGCGACAACGGGAGGATCAAAAGAGGGCTGCTGTGGAAGAGAAGAGGAAGCAGAAGCTCCGAGAGGAGGAGGTAAAGCCCCAGGAGTCCCTCATCCCAACCATCTTGGCAGCTCACACAGAGTGTAGTGCTGAGAGCACCTGGACATCCTACCCAGCTCTGGGGTACAAGAGAGACTTGATCCTGTATCTTCTCCCAGTGGCTCACCATATGCTCTTTGAGCATGATGACACAGTGATCCAGTGGAAGAAGCTCTGGCATAGTAAACAGACTTATCTATTCAGTTCAGATTCCACTTTGCTATATGACTTTGGGCACGTGGTTGGTGTCTCTGGGCCTTGATTTGCTTGTCTCTGCATTGAGAAGGTTGGATTTGGTGGTCTCCCAAGAGCTGTTCCAGGCATAACCTTTTCTGACTCTAAGTTAAGGCTCACAGAGGATTGTGGTTAGGGTAATACAGTCTGGAGGGTTGTCTGTGTTTCTAGGGCAGATATGAGGCCAGAGTGTAAGCTGTGAGGGTCAAGAACAAAATGATCCTGTGATTCACTGCTGGAAAATTAGTTTACCCTCAAATACAAAGATACTAATGTATTTAAATTTTACTGTAGTTCCTGCTTTAATCATTCTTTCTTTCCAGTTACCTTTTAAAAAAGAAATATAATGCAGTTACCCCTACAGAGTCCTTTATTTCTAAACTGAAATGGATTTAGAAAGCATATTTGGGTAATAGATTTTCTTAAGAAGAATATATTAAGGATGTAATCATAGCCTTGTATCAGGTGATGGTCATTTTTTATTCATAAGGTATAATGATATCTTAGTATGAACAATATAGCAATTTGTTAATCTCCAAAACTGTAGGATGCAAAGACTTTCGTATAAATTTAGTATTTTTTAAAAAAATCTCTGAGTGGTTGTTTTCTACTATATATATATTTACTACTTCCTCTTTTTTTAACTTAAAAATCACATATGAACATGAATACAAACACACAATTAGATCTATCTTTACCTACAAAGCACCCAGTTCCTTTGTTCTTCTTAGCAAATAAAGATCTAAGCAATGCTCTTAGTCATGGTTCACCATTGTTGACTGCTGTCTAATTGTTGTAGTTTCATCTACTCAGCTCTACCACTAAGCATCTGGTGGCCAAGGGCCTTCTAATTCTGTATCCTCAGCTCCAAACAAAAATGGTTACAAGAATTAAAGGAGTTGACTTTTGTGAAAGTGTCCAGCAAAACACCTGGCACAGAGTAATCCCTTAGAAAAGTGAGATTCTCTCCACTTAATTCATTTGACCTTGGCTGAAGCAAGGTGAAAAGAGAGCTACCTAGAAGAGATTATGGCACGGAGTATATATACTATTAAAAAAAAAGCCATAGAGTGACAGTGTTTCAGTAATTGAGGACCAATTTCTTCTTTCTCAACCTTTGTACTTCTCATGAGTCACTGGCCTCACCCATTTTCTGCCCAGCCTCCATTCCTTGATGACTTAGAGCTTGTCCCCTTCCCCCCAGCCTCTTCATTTTGATTTTTGACATCCTCTAGGATTGCTCTAGGATTGCTGATTCAAGGGAAAGCTTGTCACTGCTGCGTCCAGGAAGGAGCACTGTAAAATGTCAAGTTACATGCTTCCTGTGTTCTGAAACATCCTATGGTGTCACAGGGGTTCACTTTTGAGGCAATTTCTATGTTTAATTTTCCTTTGTTGAACATTAGTGCTGGGGCTGGGACTATGGTTCAGCGGTAGAGTGCTCACCTAGCACATGCAAGGCGCAGGGTTCTATCCTTAACACCACATAAAAAATAAATGAATAAATAAAATAAAGATATCGTGTCCAACTACAATTTATTAATTTTTATTGTAGGTTGTTCAAAACATTACATAGTTCTTGATATATCATATTTCACACTTTGATTCAAGTGGGATATGAACTCCCATTTTTACCCCATATACAGATTGAAAAATATGGAACGCTTCACGAATTTGCGTGTCATCCTTGCGCAGGGGCCATGCTAATCTTCTCTGTATCGTTCCAATTTTAGTATATGTGCTGCCGAAGCGAGCACTCCAACTACAATTTAAAAAATATTTTTTAAAAAAGAACATTAGTGCTATTAGTTGCATTAAGTACTCACACACCTCCTCCTTGCCTATGAGGGAATGTTATGCCAGATGGTTGGTCCACATGCAGCTGAATCTTCAGAGGTTTCACTTCTGGATGATTTTCCATTTGCTTCTGTGCTTTCTTGCACCCATAATGTGGTGGTTATGGGGGGTGGGGAATGGTTCCTGACTCTTGTCAGCTTAACAACAAGCTGAGCTTGCTTTTCTGTTCTCCCTGAACATGGTAGGGCTGGGCAGAGAGCTGGGCTTAAAAAGGTTGTGTAGCAACCCAAGGAAGCAGAAGCCTTTCTCTGCCACCTGCTCCTACCCTTAGGGTCCCAGGAGACCCAGGTGTAGCTTAGAGACTTTTCACATACAGGCTGGCCAGTTAACCACATTGGTGTTGGTAATTACCAATACAGAGGCTTATTTGGCATTGTTTGTGCTTGATCTTCAGAGAAGGGGGATGAGACTGCACTGCAGAAGCTCCTATCCAAAGGAAGCCCTTTGTGGTCACCCCCATGGTTCTTGAAGAGCTCTGTGAGAGTTGTTGTATGCTAAGTTCCTGGCTGTGGAGATTGTTGAGTCCTTTTCTCGGTGCCAGACTTAAGTTGTTTTTGTCATGCTCTGTCTCTTGTCAACCAAGGAAAAGGCTCAATGGGAAGATAGTTCATCCTGTGCAGGCCATTTTGCTTCTGTAGTCTATTTGGAAATGCACATATTGCCCAACAAGTCCTACCTCTCGGGGTCTGATGTTTAGGAGATAAAAAGAGGCCTGTTAGCTACTCACTCCTACCCAACCCTGACCTGGCTTCCATCCCTGTGGTTGTCATGATGTTCTTGGTAACTCTTCATGTCTGTGCCAAGGCAGAAGTGGATGGTGTCTCAGGACCCCCACCACTACGTTGGGGGTGCAAGAAAGCACAGAAGCAAATACAGAATTATTCTGGCAGTGGCAGTTCCTCATCTGCAATGCAGAATGATCAGCCTGACTCCCAGAAGTCTCAAGAATTGGCAGTATTGGAGGCTAGCCAGGCCTGTCCTAGGGAGGGAAAGTCTGATATCTGCTTGAGATCCTGACTTTGAACTCAATTTTCTTGCTGGAGACCATCTTTTCTTTTCTTTTCTTCATTTTAGTTGTAGATGGACACAATACCTTTATTTTATTTACTTTTATGTAATGCTGAGGATTGAACCCGGAGCCTCACACATTCAAGAAGAGTGCTCTACCACTGAGCCACGACCCCAGCCCCCTATCTTTTTTTAAAAATGGGTTCCTACAATGTTCACATGCTGCACAGTTCCAAAATTAAGCTGCTAGAACAGGCACGTTACTTTCACCTGAGTTAGGACTGATATGCAGTGTTCTTACCCAGTCAGGAATATAACTTCCTGAGTAGTGGCCCTGAAATATGGGATTTGGAGAAGGCAACTCTACATTTCTCCTGCTATACAGATAACCAGGAAAGGCCTTTTTTCCAAGAATAGCTTCATCTCTTTAAGTTAGTTTGACAAATCTAAACTGTTCATACTCTCATTGCTTTATAGATAACAAAACCTACCTTGCTAAGAAATTTCTGGGCCGGGGTGGTGGTGCACACCTGTAATACCAGTGGCTCGGGATGCTGAGACAGGAGGATCACAAGTTCAAAGCCAGCCTCAGCAAAAGTGAGGCACTAAGCAACTTAGTGAGACCCTGTCTCTAAATAAATAAATTAAAAAACAGGGCTGGGGATATGGCTCAGTGGTTTAGTACCCCTGAATTCAATCCCCAGTACCCCTACCCCAAAACTAGAAATTTATGAATACACCTAAAAAACTTCACTTAGCTGTGCACCTTGGAGCCTTATCCCTGCACTGTCATCACCTAAACACATATGGTAAAAGCAGGGGCAAAGGCATAACCCTGACAGCCCCAACTCCTGACAGAGATTGCTGTCTGGGTAGCAGTGTTTGGGCCATGTCCTGGTAGAGGACTGTTGCTCGGACAGCTCAGTGGGTCACCTTGGATGTGATTTTCCAAGTTCTTTGAGGAAGATCTAGAGCTTAGAGCTCAAGGGGGCTTTTGCCTCTTATTGTTCATTTCTTCTAATAAGCCCCACTCAATAGAAGATATTCTGTTGACAGAAATTTGCCTTGTCCTTTCCCCATCCTCTGATGATCATCAGATGATACCCAGGAGAACCAAAACTTGGCAGGAATTGCAGCATGCAGTATGCAGTTCCTAGTATTTATTAATACTGGTTTCCTGATGTGACTGAATTTACCCTTGCCTTTTCATGCTTGGCCTTTCTTCTCATAGTGTGGTCCCAATACCATTAACACCTGATAACTAGTTAGAAATACAGATTCTTAGCAGGCTCCACCCCAGACTTACCCAGAAACCCTGGGGAGAAACCCCAACAATCTGTTTTAATAAGCCCTCCAGGGGATTACGATACAGCCACATTTACATTTAAGAATCACTTGTTCTAAAATGTTCTGTTAATAGTCCTCCTCCTCTTCCAATTCAGATTCAGTCAGCATTGGTGAAGTACTTACACATCAAGAACTAGACTAGACGTTAACTTTGTAGACTTGAGAGTAATCTGATAAAGTAGGTAATGTCATTTTCATTCTGTAGTTGAGAAAATTGAAGCCCAAGGATGTGAAATGATTGACTCAAGGTCACAAGGCTAAAAAATGGTAGGCAAAGGTGGACTATGAATCTTTACCTTCTGATTCCAAATCTAGGATTCTTTCTGCTCAATCAGATGAAGGGACTCAGAAAGGTATACGCAAATACTAGGCAATACCTCCATACACAGGACTAACTTCTAACCAGTGCAGTGGACCAGTTTTTTTATATATATGTTTGAATCATCCCATTCTGACTTCTTTTGATTCCATAAGTCTGTTAGAACTTGTTTACTACCTGTTTTTCCTCTTCTCTCTAAAAATTGGTGATACAAGGTGATTGTCTCGTTTTCTCAGGGATGATTACATTTTTATAAGCCTACTCAAGGTCCAAATGACCTAATTTCCATTGATGGAATTTGCAGTCACTCAGTGGATTTGAGGTAGATGGCATGGGTAGTTTTTCTAAAAGTAACTGAACAGTCCAGGGATAGGTTTGTCTTTAGTTGAACATTATTGTATAATTCTGCCCCCTAGATAGCTGCTCCAGTGGTAAAACTGGCTCTATGAAATTCAATATCTTTTATTTTCATTGAGCCCCTAGTAGATGAAAGACAGTCTAATGAGTTCCTTCTGATATATAAGAAATCTACCAAAAACTAATTTCATTCTTCAGGGTGAAAGGTTTCAACACTTAAATTAGGTCATTGACTAAATGCTTTGTTAAATTCATACAATGAAATAACATTCAGCCTCACGCTCAAGTACCCATATTTTAGGCATCATGGTGGAGAAGTTCTGTTTCCTCTAAGCATCAACTTTTACCTGGCAAATCACCAGTGCTGGCCATCAGCATTATACAGCCCAGGTTCATGAGAATGGAGCAACCAGGAAATGTATACTTGTGATTGTACAGTGCCCAGTCCCAAACTAGAACACAATTAATAGTCAATATAAATCTGAGTGTTATAAGAGGAAATAATTCCCCTCTCTGCTCACAGGTCCATGAAAAGACTATTTGCAAACGTTTTTTAGCAAAATGCTATTCAGAGAAAAAATTACACAGAGGAAGCTGAGATGTAAAGAACTCAGCTACTCATCTCATGCCTCTGGTGTAGACAAAAGGGGTAAATCCAGGCACATCCTAAGTGACATTTATATGTTTGCAGTAAGTGAAATAAAGGAGGCTTTTCCTAATGCTTAAGTCAGTTACACAGTTTTTGCTGTCCTAATTTAATTTTACTTGCTTGTTTTAGTAAAAAAATCATCTTTGTGTTTTGGAGTCAGATAGGAGTAGTCCAGTTCCAGGAACTCCATGGAATTAAGTTTTATGAGGGCTAATGGGTGTCAGTATAAAAACCAGAATTGCCTTGGACCTTCTCCAGTGGTGGCAGGGAAAGTAGCTGGTATTTGCAGAGTCATTGAGGTGCAGAGTAAGAATACTTTTGCTGCAGTGCCAAGGACAACTGTATGGAAAGTAACAGTCTGGTTAATACAGGAGGATGCTTTTGATAAATCCCCTGTTAATAGAGAAGCCTACTGGTAGATTTTCTTTTCTGGTTAAAAATTGCTTAGTTCTTCTTTCCCTCATGCCCAAATCTACCTAACGCTGGAGATGTATAGATGTTTTACTTTGTGGCCAGAAGATTCTATACTCCTGTCTCATTAAATTTTGAACTGTGCAGAAAAGTGTTATAATATGGAAAAAAATAGATTCTTCTTTTTAAAACTATGTATATGGCTACAGAAACTCAGATTATATTTTAATCTAAATTTTCTCAAATTAGAATTATAAAGACTGCAGTTGGTTCTGGAGCAAAATTCCAGTTCTCTTACTGGATGGTGCAAGCTTGGGTTTGAGACAGGCCTCAAGGAGTTAATGCTTCTTGGGCATTATTCTTAAACAAATCAAGGGCTGGCATAGCAGCAGCTTTTCCCCAGGGAGGGGTGAGGAGGGGACAGGACACAGTGTTCAGTTGGAGATCTGGTGATAGCCTAGCCGCATTGTTTACTCTCCACCCACCGAGAGTGTGATGTGGCAGAGAGAATATGTGTGCCTGGGTTTAGGATGCTGAGCACAGAAAGCCTGGTTTGGTGACTCACCCCAGAGCACTGAGGCGGCAGTGCAGTGGGGCTGGGTGTTTGAGCTTGTTCTTTGTTGACACCCAATGCTTTGTGTAAACTGGGCAGGAGCGACTAGAGGCAATGATGCGCCGGTCCCTGGAGCGTACACAGCAGCTGGAGCTGAAGAAGAAGTGTTCGTGGGGAACATCACTGGCCACAGGACCTGGAGGACGTGATGGTGAGTGCAAGGCTGTCCCTGCATTGCAGGGCTCCAGTGGGAGATCATGGGCAGGGCTGGGTGTCCACAGGATCTTGGGGATGCTGTGCACAGCTTTACAGGCACCCTTTTTGGGTGTGATATTTAAAACTGCCAAGCTTCTGTGTATGCATTTCTCATGAGAGGGAGATGTGTATTCTTCTTGCTAGCAAACAGCAATTGATGTAATAACTGGGCTTTCAGGGAGAGCAAAAGAAAATGGATGCAAAGCCTGGCTAGCTGGCCTCAGCAGGCAGGTCCAGGGGTAATCTGAATTCAGGGAAGGGAAATGGCAGGAGACTCAGTCACTATTTCAGACATGACTGGGAAAGTCAGTTACTCTCTAAAAAGGATTGGACTTTTTCTTTTCACATTATGAATTTTTGTTGCTCATTTTATTTTGTTTCAAGGGGACTTATTTCATTATCCAGTTCATACCCATCTTTAAATTTTTAAATGTTTACTTTAATGTATGGGTTATTACTAGTCTCAGGATGACTTTCCCCTCTTTTCAGTGTCATACTATGTTTCAGTGATCTCAGCATTCTGTTATGCAGAGTTATTTACTAGCTCTTTCTGAAAGGTGTTTATAATATAGTTGTATTGTGCTTTTAACTTTTTGGCAGTGATATACCTTTTTCTTTTTTGAGAAGTCAGCAACACATTTGTTAACTTTTCTAATTTCCTAATTAGAAAGTAAAATAAAACAACAAATTGGGACTTTTTTCTTTTACCTCTCTTTGCTCTGATTTTTTGCTGTATAGGTGAATCAGAAAATACCCCACCCCCTCCTCTAGGTTTAGCAGCCAGCACTCTTCCTCCGGACGCAGGGACCACTGCCACCGCTGCCGAGTCCAGCAACGGTATATCCGAGCATCATCGTGCCATAGCGCTTTGTGAAAATTGTTCTGATCACCCTCCTCCATTACTGTCTGTCTGAAGTGCTTTCACAGTTGATTTCTTAGTCTGACCTGTTATAATTTTTTTCTAGAGATGTGAATGATATGCTTATCTTTCTTTGTTCCTCTGCCATCATGGAGCTGTGCATGCCTTATATCGTAGTGTTCTGGAGACATTTCATCCTCAACTCACTTCTACCTTAAAAATCTTGTCATTATTTGATTTTTGTGCATCTATGTCTTTAACAATTTCATTAATCATCTGTTTTAGGCATTAAGTAGAAGGGCGTTCGGATCACTTCTTGTGAAAATCCAGAAATCACAGAGTTCTGAATGGAATACTTGGGCTTGGTGTTAATGTGGTGGATACCAGGATGTTTGAGAGGGAGTGCTAGGGAGTTTATTAATAGTAACACTGGGAATCCAAAGAATTAGACAACTTGGCTCTGTGCTTCATTTCATATCTCTGTCTAAAACGCTGTGTTTTGGGGACGTAGCTTAGTGGAAGAACACTTGCCTGGGATGTAGGAGGCCATGGGTTTGATGCCCAGAAGAACAAATAAACAAAAGGATTTCTATTTTGAATACAGACCTGGGAAATTCTATGGTTTAGATTAAGAATGGAACTAGCAAAACCTTGTTCCCATGTAATAAAGATTAGAAATTCAACCCATTTCTGGTTAGCAATACCAACAATACAGAAGGTTGTGTTTCCAGTAGGAATAAATATCCTTGGTTTCTGGCATTCCTTTAACAAAAAGTATCCTTGTACCATGGACTTTGCTGTACAGGCCTAGCTATAATACCTATAGGGTGGGCACTGGCTTTTCCCGCAAAGTGGGTACAAGTAGAATGGAATTAGTACCCAAGGTTATGACCAGGGTAATATGGTCATAACCACAAGAATGTAGTACTTGACTTGGGCACACAATTTAAAGGGGGCTGCCCTAAATCTCAGCAATGAAAATAACATTTTAAATGGAATATTTTAAAAGTAAAAATTAATACAGAAAAGTCCAGAGTGAACAAAACAGAATTTCAAAATGTGTGATGCTGAACTATATCAAAGCCTGAGGCAAAAGAGAAAATATACACTCTACCTACTTATTATTTTACTAGAATCTTAAAGTAGTTAAACCCCTAAAATTTGAATAAAAGTATTAAAATTTAAAACAACACCAGGGATGGTGGTATATACTTTTAATCTCAGCTACTCATGAGGCTGAGGCAGGAAAGCCACAAGTTTGAGGCCACCCTGTCTCAAAATCACAAAATAAAAAAGGGCTGGGGCTGTAGCTCATTGGTAAAGGGCCCCTGGGTTCAATTCCTAGTTTCCCTAACACACACACAAAATCAAAATATCACTTCAAGTTTAAATATTTTATGTATCCCCAATTTATTATACTTTGATTTCAGCTAATTAACTTATCACTTGGTCAGCATAAATTGTCAGATATGACCGTTCTCTGATTTGAAAACAAGATGAACATAGGAGTTAGATTTTGAAAATATTATTGATGAGTTTGTGTCCTTTATAGCCATGGGCACAAATTTTTCCTTTCACCTCAGGCTCCAATATAGGTTGGCAGGGCACTGTTAGAACCTCTTTCTTGGTTGTAATGATTTAATTTTGAAACCTGTCTGAAATGACTGAAACATGAGAACACCAAACTTAGGGTTATGTGTTAAAATACTAACCTTAAACTAATAAAGCATCTACAAAAGAGCCATTTTTTAAACTTTATTTATTTATATGCAGTGTTAAGAATCAAACCCAGTGCATCACACATGCTAGGCAAGCTCTCTACCACTGAGCCACAACTCCAGTCCCAAAAGAGCCATTTTGACTCCATCTTTTAACAAGAAGAAGAAAACCAACTACTAAAGGGCATTCTGCTTTAAATACAGAGCCTGAGTTACAAATTACATCTTTTTTTAACCTGAGCCACAGGTAACCTTTAGGAAAATTTCAGTTTCAGCACTAGTCTCAATCAGACCATAGAACATTTCCAGCAGTGATTTGTCTCTGGTCCAGGTTGGTTTTGTTTTCGTATGGTGTGAATATATTTAAAAGTCCCTGGATGCAAGAAAATGATTTTGGATTAATGTGGCTTTAGTTGAACATATGAGTGAGGTTGAACATTTTGAAAATGAAGAGAAGAACTGAAGAAATTGTATACGGTTTCTTGGCTGATGTAGCCTGGGCATTTCCAGATCAGGATAATGAGATCCCAGGATGATAGAAGCAAGCAGAGTTGTGCTGTGCCACTGTGGCGTAGATGTGTGGATGAGGATGAGAAGGACACTTTGGGATGTGTTTCTCAGTCTATAGTGGTGTGAATATCAATGTCTTTAATGCGTTTCTCTGCAGCATGTGACAAACTTTCTACATCAACCATGAATTTGCCAAAGCAGATGGAGCCTCCCATGAGTAAACGCCTGTCTTCATCCACCGTGGCAATATCCTATTCCCCAGACCGAGGCAAGTGCACATGTAGACATGGTCTCTCCAGTTTGCTTCTTTGTGGTGTGAGCATCTTAACATTGGTCTTTGTGAGAGCCCCCTCTGAGTCTTCTGCAAATATCACCATCATCCTAGTCTCTTGGTTTGAATGTGGGAGCCTCAGGACCTTGCTAATAAAACTTTGGAAAGTGACATTGCTTCTTAGAGCCAGGTGATTGTTGAGTAGGGATAGGAATTGATACACTCCCAGTCTGAAAGACTCCACATTGTATGTAGGAGTTTTAAAAGTACCTGTCTGTCAGTGATGGGATGTGGTTGATTAGCCAGAAAGAGCATAATTAATGAGTCAGTTAGCTGGGAGACTTGCTATGTGAAAAGATGGAGCTCAGCAGTCATCCATGATTGTAGGCCTGTCTATATTTTAGATGAAAACAGAAGCACAGAGTAATATAAAGCCTCTAAAAGAGAAAAAGGATGGATGGGTCTTTACAGGCACAGTTTTGAACAGGGAGATGTGTATAGGACATGTGCCAGTTCCAGAATCTGAATAGATTTGACACTGTCCCTGTTCTAATGGAGGTTCAGATGAGTCATTGGAAGCCTGAGTTTATACCTTTCAAAATATGTAGGTTAAGGAATGGAGGGCTCTCCACATGTTAAATGTATATTTTAAAGCGTCATTGAAGGAATATCAGGTGCCAGTGGAGTATTTATCATGTCAAGTCATTACCAAGGGGTAAATAGGAGGATGTTTGTGACTTGGAAGAAGTCGGTGTGGCTTCGTAGTTGTTCACTGGTATTGACCATGGCCCTTGTATCCCAGAGGCATAGCACGTGCATCAGAATCCCTGTGAGTATCAGAATCTTGCTGATTTCTGATGCAATTCATGGGTAAGCACTAGGAGCATGGAAGGAATTAAGAAATGAATGAGAGCACACCTACACTTAATTCTGTACAGCTGTTCCATTAGTGTATTCCATGTTTTTATTAGTTCATATTCTTACATATTAAATTCATTTTCGTATTAACATATAAACATAAAAGTTTATTATATTATTGACAACTGAATTATCAGCTTGTGGATTATAAATTGAGAAATTTTAATCCCCCCCTAAATTTACTAGTTAATAGGCATCCAAAGAACACAAAGTAATTCTTTGTAGCCGTTGCCATATAATGTATTCTAAAACCATCAAAATATTTTGGTCATTGATCTTTGGATTATGAGTCCTGTTTTCTTCGAGTAAAGCTGTTAATCAGTTGGCCATTAATGTTTTTGTGCTTCTTGTTTACTTTTTGCCCTTATTTACATGGAAAAAGTATGAAAGGATTTATTTTTTTACTATTATAGGATGACATTTCATTTAAAAAATCAGTGTGTTATGAACTATTTCTTAACAGAGGACCTAAATCAAGTGTTTTGTAGGTGTATTTTTTTTTATGTTAGATCTACGTGATGAGTAAGAGTCCATATGAACATCTTGGGAGGTGGGCTAATTCTCTGAGTTATGCAGATCACTGTAATATAATAATGTGTTGTATGAATTCTGATGTCCCAAGAGAATTAATGCACTCTCCCAAACTCTAAATGATGCATCATTTGTTTGATTTTACTGTGAAGAACTCCAAAGCCATTCATTGTTAGAATATTTTTATTTCCCATGTTTGTTCTGCCACTTAAAATTTAATTCACATCATGCACTGTCATTTATTTTGTTTTATTTTAATTTGCTTTTTAAATTTTTCATTTGATTCCATCCCTCAGCTCATCATCGCATGCACCTTAGTCCCATGGAAAACTTTCTTGTAATGCGACTGTTGACACCCACACAGGCTTCTTTAGCCAGAAGCAGAAGTGCACTCATGCTCTCTGAGCAGGCCAATGACTCAGGTAAAAGAGGCCAAGCTGGTGACATAGAGGAAAATGTCCAAAGCAATGTTGGTCAGCCTGGGATTTTTATTCCTGAATTTTTGTGTTTTGCTTCCCATTTGCTGGCTTTATGAAATATCTTCAATGATTAATAACATTTTTTACCCACCAGTGTTTTGCTGTTTCTATGTCTGTTTTACGGGCCACAGAGGTGAGTAAGTTATTTTGACTGAGGGCATGTACTTTAGGGAAAAAATCTACTTGATAATCTATGAAGGTTAGTTGACTTTTCTTGGGAGATGGTTTGGCAAAGTGGCCTGTAGACAAGAGTCTCTGGAGATCCACAGCCAGCCCTACCACTACCTTTTACCATTTTGGGTAAGTTAATTAATTTCTCTAAGCCTCAGTTTGCACATCAATAAAATGGAGTTATTTTGGTTGTCATAAGTATTAAATGAAGTAATGGTATAAATAAGGTAGCAAAAATGTCTTAAAGCCTCACTATTCAAAAGGTAGTCTATGGACCAGAAGTAGCAGCATCACTTAGGAGATTTGTAGGAAGGCCAACTCTCAAGGCCCACCTGACCTGCACATTAGAATCTGACAAACACTGGACTGGACTCTCAAAGCCCTTTTTCTGCCAAATCAGATCAAATCATCATGTCAAGATTAATGAGAGCTGGCATTCTCTTTGTAGATAAGCAATGCTATATCCATGTGAGGTTTGGTCTTTATTCTAAAGATATATTTCATTTAGTGAAATAACACATAAATTATATAAACCTGTACCCATTTGTAGCTGCTTCTGAATAGTTGATACTATTTCTATAAATTAGAAACACAGATAGCAGTGAGCACTTAACAGGATGTTCAAGAGCACTAGTCATTATAGAAATGCGAATCAAAACCATTGTGAGATACTACTTCACACCCACTAGTGTAGCTAAAACCTTTTTTTGTTTTTTTTTTTAGTTATACATGGACACAATATCTTTATTTTATTTATTTGGTGCTGAAAATCGAACCCAGTGCCTCACATGTGCAAGGCAAGCACTCTGCCACTAAGTCACAACCCCAGCCCACAGCTAAAACCTTTTAAAAAGGAAAAAGAACAAGTATTGGAAAGGTATGGAGACACTTGGACCCCTCACATATTGCAGGTAGAAATATAAAATAATGTAATGCTGTGGAAGACATCCTGGAAGTTCCTCAAAAAATTAAGCATAGTTACCATATGACTTAGCAATTCCACTCCTAAGTATAGAGCCAAGGAAATTTAAAAAAAATATTCAAACAAAAACTTGTACAACAAATGTTCTTAGAAGTATTAGTCACAGTAGCTACAAAGTGGAAATAACTCAAATGTCCCACAATGAGTAGATAAACAAAATTACGGTTTCCAATCTGTAAAGTAGACTATTACTCAGCTGTAAAAAGGAATGGCATACTGATAAGATGCTACAAGATGGATGAACCTTGAAAATATTATGGTAAGTGAAAGAAAGCAATCACAAAAGGCCATAAATCATATGATTCCACTTATATGAAATATCCAAAATAGGTAAATTCATAGAGTCAGAAAGTAAACTAATAGTTATCAGGGACTAGGGGAAGGGAGAAGGGGAGTGACCACTTAATGGATAAATGATTTCTTCTGGGGGTCTTGAAAATGTTTTGGAATTCGACTGTAGTTATGGTTGCATAGCCTTGTAAATATTCTAAAACCCATTGAATTGGACACTTTTTAAAGGGATTTTTATATTCTATCTCAAATAAACAAACCTTAGTCTGTATAAAAGTATCCCTATTTTGAGAGTAAAGAACGTTTCATGGTCCCTAAGATTAACCCCAGGATCAGTAATTTGCTTGGAAGGCTGAGAAGACTCGGCATCTAGGCACACTCACCTCTGACTTATTACAATGAAAGGATACACAGCAAAGTTAACAAAGGGGAAAAGGTACATGGGATAAAGCCCAGGAAAGACAAGGTGCAAGTTTCCAGAGTGCTCTCCAGTGGAATCACTCAGGGTACATTTTTCCCAGCAGTGAGTTGTGACATGTATGAAATGCTGCCAACCAGGAAAGCTTATTAGAGATTCAGTTCTTAAGAGTTTTTACTGAGGAATGACCACACACACCTCTTGACCAGAACATACCCAAAATCCACGCTTCTGGTATGAAAGCAGTGTCACTATATTGTTTTTACAAACAGTTTAGGTACAGCAAGCCACTCATCAGTTAATGGAGGGAACCCTGCTAAAATCTTAAGTTCCCAGGTGCTGGTCAAGGGCCAGTCTTGTAAGCAGACCCTTCCAAGGACAGCACTCAGGTCTTCTATGTTAACTCTTTTCTGTGCAACCCGTACCCTTGATTCATTGTCAAGATGTCTTTAATAGAAGAATTACCTGTAGGTTCTAACAGCAGGATGAGACCACCCATGATACTGGTCTCACTTGTGCCCTTTAAAGGTCATGGACTTAACAGTTAAAGAAAATCCCATTAACAAGAGGGGTCTCCCTTAGGCAGCCAGGCACTTTCTTCATTGGCTTTTTATGAATCTTTTTTTACCTGGCTCCAGCCCAGCTCTGACCAGTAAGTTGAATTTGATCTGAATACCTTCCAGAGAGGAATGTGGGGGTAGTCACAGCCCACTTATAAGAAATACAATAAGTGGTCTAGAGTCAAAGAGCTGATAACATTAGGGCACTTGCAGCTGAATATGTGTTGGCCAGGCTAGACAGCCCACAATGTGACCTACCATGGTTCTTCTTGCCCCGGTCTAGTACAATTAATTCCATTCAACTAGTTGGAAAGGGGTTGCCTGAGTCTTGCAATCTCAGCCTGTTTCTAAGTGACACTAGTTCTTCTGCCTGGTGAATGTGGACTGTATCTGGAGGTGTTCTGCAGGGACTGTGTAGGAACTGGCCCAGTCCTCTGTCATGTGCCATCTAGGCTCAGCAGTTGGTGCTTGCAGCAACTTACCAAGGCAGCACGGGGAGTTTCCTTCTGGTAGAAAGAAGAGCTTCCAGGATCAGTTCTAGAAAACAAAGATCACAAATGTCTCTGTGACATTATGCCACCCCAGGGTGCTCGGTTTTGTTTTTTCTTTATGTCCCATTCAGGAATCAAAACTTTACATTTTCTTAGCTGGACATGGTGGTGCGCACCTGTAATCCCAGCAAGACCCTATGTCTAAATAAAATGCCAAAAAAGGGGTGGAGGGGCTGGGGATATAGCTCAGTGGTTAAGTGCCCCTGGGTTCAATCCCCAGTACCAAAAAAAAAAAAAAATTTACATTTTCTTAATCATCCCCTACTCTCACTCAGATATGTCAAAGAAAAGATAAGCATTTTTTTTTAAAAAAAGACATTTTTATCAAACTTAATCAGAAAGACACAATGTGTTTAGGTATTAGTTGGGACAAAAATCCTAAGATTGATTGTGTAGAAGTTGTTCAACCAAAGGAATAAATGACTATTAAAAAAATCCTCTAAGTTTTCAAAAAATTTCAAAATCCCATTCTTTTTGTCCTGTTCATTTATCCAGTGAGCAGTCTAAAAATGATCACTCCCTTTCCTAAGACAGCTACATTTAACAAATCGCTTTACTGAGGTATATGTGAGGAAAGGTGAGGTGAGGAAAGTAGAGTTGGGTTCTCAGTCAATTGTTATAAACTATAGCTTCTTTGGAAAATCAAACTCAAGAAAACAGCAGTCACATATCCCTAGAGAAAATGGAGTTCAGTTTTTCAGTGGTGAATAAAAGGGTCACATTGCCAGTATTTCCTAACCTGTAGCTTTTACAGGATTTTACAGGGTCACAAGGTAGAAATGCACTTAGGCTCTGTATCAGAAATATAAAACTGAGGAGCAGCTTGATTTTGGGTGGTCCCTCAGAGAACAGGCCCTGTTCTATGAGCAGTTGTATGAAACCCAGATGGTCCATCAGTGTCCAGGATGTTTTCACAGGGTAGGACCCCATGAAGTGGTTTTCTATATTTGTACCAGTCCCTAATTGAGTTTTAAAATGCCAGAGTATCCCTTTGTTTGGAAATTAATAAAAAATTACAATATGGAGCTCTGTGTTCTGATTTCACTATACCCAGAGTTTAAGTTCCAACAACCGACTGATGATAAAAGCAAGAAAGTTGTTTCCAAATTCTACTTGGAGGAGAAAATAAAAACTAAAGGCATTATCTGGGCTGCACTTTACCCCTTCACTTTGGTTAGCACAACCAGAAACAGCCAGGGGATCCATTGAGCCAACTCTCTTGGAGTTATAATGGTCACTTTCAAATTCCATAGGCAACTTGACTTCTGTTCTATACATGAATGACTCCATAGTTATCCAGGCACCAGATTCATCATTCTTTGCCCCTTTGTCCTAGTGAATCAGGGTCACTGTAGTGATTCACAATGTGACACCAGTTGTGATCCTTGAGACCACCCCATGGTTTGATGATTCACCAGAGAACTCAGAAGACTCAGCATAGTTACACTTGGTTATAACTAATTATGGCAAGATACACAGTGAAATTAGCAAAGGGAAACGGTACATGGGGAGGAGTCCAGAGCAAACCAGGCACAAGTTTCCAAGGCTCCTCTCCTAGTAGAGTCACACAGGATATGCTTAATTCCCCCAGTAATGAGTTGTGACAACTCATTTAAAATTTTTCCAACTGAGGGAATTCTTTAGAGAGTCAGTGCTCAGGGCTTTTACTGGGAGCTGGTCATGCAGGCACCCCCTGCTAGGCACATACCTAAGTTATAAACATCCAGAATGTATTATTTATATAAACAACCTAGGTACTTATTAGTTAATGGCAGGGACCTTCCCGAAATCTGAGTTCCTAGATGCTGGCCAAGGCCAACCTTGTAAGTAGGCCCTTCCAAAGACAGCAGTCAGTCCTGCTATGTTAATTCTTCCTGCATAAGGAAACTGAGATTTAGAGAGGTTGAGTGGCCTGCCCAAGGTGATTCAGTGTGAAGTCTATCTCCAAAGTGCAGATTGTTATTTGCCTAAAATTAACTTGACTCTTTAGTCTGTGAGCCTTTTAAAGGTGGGATCCATTCTGTGAACAATAGGAAAAGTTTCATATTTCAAGAATGTGAATTGCCCATGTTACATTTTAATAGACATATGGTATTCCCCCCAACTTCCTCTCTTCCTGCTTTTTCCATCTGTATTCCTTGTCTTTCTGGCTGTTATACTGTAACTCTCTAGTATTCCATGCCTGTCCTCGTGTAGCTCCTGTTGGCCCTCTTAAATCTTCGTACAAGTCTTCTCCTACCCGAACCACTGAGAGGAAGAAGGCTACAGCTACATCTGGTGCAGGAGATGCTGGGAAAGGAGCCCCGGCAGGAGCAGAGGCCTCTCCGGTAGGTTTAAACCCACTCACTCCTTCATCCTTCTGGAATGTGGTTTATCTGACAGTGTGATTATTTCCTTCACTTGACCTGGGCTCTCTGTTTCTGTTGGTCTCTAGGGACTGCTCAAGGAGTAGATTTGGTTTAAAATTTTATCCAGGCTTTGAAAATTGTTTAACTTTTAGCACTCTCCTAAATCTTAGTGCCTTGTTGCAAATTCCTAATGACATCTATGTTATAGCTTGCCCTCCAAAGGACAGGAATCCGAAGGAGTATTGCAAGTGAATTCTTCTTTAAGAATATGGGATTCTGGACTGGTCTTACCTCTACAGATAATTAGAACTGAGGCTCTAGGTCAGCCTTCACCTTGGGGAAGTAGCCTTTAAATATTTTAAAAGTATTTTTGAGGTCATGCTGACACCATCAGTAAAGTAAATGTTGATCAGGTACTCCCAATTTTGTGTACTTATTTAAAAATTATATATATAATACTACTTAGATTATCATTTGCTATATAGCACATTACTCCAAACCTTGGCAACTTAAAATAACAAATATTTCTTATCTCATGGGTTCTTTGGATCAGTAACTGAGAGTGCTTCTGGTACTCTCAATTAAGAGTAGTAAGATGCTAGCCAGGACTGCATCCCGAATTGAATCCCAGGGCCACTCTACCACTGAGCTCCATCCCCACCCCTTTTTATTTTTTATTCTGAGAAAGGGTTTTCCTAAATTGCCAAGGTTGGCCTCAATTTTGTGATCCTCCTACCTCGGTCTCCAGAGTTGCTGAGGTTATAGGCATGCATCATTGCACCTGACCTTGACTGGATCTCTTCTGAGATGGTCATAACGTGGCCACAGGAAGGAGGACTCAGTTCCTCACTGCCTGGGCCTCTCCATAAAGCTGCTTAAGTGTCCAAATGACATGGTGTCTGGCTTCTCCCAGAGCAAGTGATCTAAGAGAGAAAGTGCAAAAGAGGGAAGCTGTAGTTAGTGCCTTTTATGCTCAACTTGTCACTTCTGCCATAGACTTCTGCCAACAGTCTATGGCAGAACAGCAAGTCACGAAGAGCAACCCAAACTCAAGGGGAGGGGAATTAAACTTCACCTCCTCCATTATTTGAAGGAGTATCAAATAATGTGTGGACTTATGCTAAAACCACCACATACTCACTATTTGACATACTATTTTTATTTTTTTGCACTGAAAAGTATGGAACCCAGGGCCTCATCCATGCTAGGCAGGCACTCTACCAGTGAGCTATATTCCCAGCTTTGTTGGGCATTTTATAATAACATATGTTCATTTCAAATTTATTGTGGCTCTGGGACTCTTTTTTTAAAAATTGCAATATACAAACTTTATTTAACAAAAGTAACAGGTAATGTCAAACAGGCACTTCTATCACAAGAAAAAGTGAGCCAGGCATGGTGGTGCATGCCTGTAATCCCAGCAGCTCAGGAGGCTGAGGCAGGAAGACCATCAGTTAAAAGCCAGCCTTAGCAACAGGGAAGTCCTAAGCAACTCAGTGAGACCCTGTCTCCAAATAAAAAACAATATACGGCTGGGGATATGGCTCAGTGGTTGAGTGCCCCTGAGTTCAATCCCTGGTAGCCCTCTACCCAAAGAAAAGAAAAATTTTATCTTGAATACCTTGCAATAACATAAAAGCAGTGGTATTTAATTGAGTTCTGTTGCTGTGAAGAATGTAGCTCATGCACAGATATGGATGAATGGTTGTACATTTTTCAAGTAGTCACTGAATACTACTGTATATACACATATACATTAAATTTGTGAAAGATTTAATTGATGACCCCAGATATACTTCATTTTGTTACTCTTCTAGAAGAGGTCATCTAAAAAGAAAAATATGTGGCTCTGGTTCATGAATCATGTAATGGGCCCAGCCTAGACTCTGTTGGACACCAAGTCTCCTCCACTCCTCTTCAGACATTAAATGAGTTTTGGGTACCTTTGGAAAGTTCTGTGGGTAACATGACATGCTGGTACTTGTAGTGATCATCAAAATACTTATTAGAGCAGTAGAACTACTTATGGGTATCACGCCAGCGCACAACAGGGCAGAAATGATGCAGAAACCAAAGAGAATGCAATGAGTATAGGAAGCAGAATCATGTCCTTCCATTTAAGCCAGGGCAACAACTTGACTGAAACCATGAGCTGCTGTTGCTGCTGCTGCTGCTGCTGCTGCTGCTGCTGCTTCTTCTTCTTCTTCTTCTTCTTCTTCTTCCTCTTCTTTTTTTTTTTTTTTTTTTTTTGATGTGGTGCTGGGGATTGAACCAAGGGCCTTGTGTATGCAAGGCAGGCATTCTACCAACTGAGCTCTATCCCCAGCACGGCCCTGAGATTCTTTAAAAAGAAGTGAATGTTTCCAATTTTTAGATTTGCTGTAGGATGGATTATTGTGGAAGGGGGCTAACATTTGTGGATATCAGGGCCAAGTGAGAACTTGTTACAGAAAAATATAATAGGGAGAGAAGGGGACTAATCCTTATGAAGCATTTTCTGCTGGCTGGGCACTGATATCCATTTCTTTCTCCATTCTGCTGAAAGGGATGAAAGGGAAACTACAGAAGAATGGATGTGTTGCATTCTCCATTATACTATGTATGTTCTTGGGGTCTGTAGCTCACTTTCTTGAATGTTATAACTACGTTCTTACTCACCTGTAATTTTTTTCTTAGTAAACATCATCTCTTTATACTCTTTCCCAGTTCCTGTATGTCCAGGACCATAATATGCTTCTGTTGTTAGTTCTTGGTAAAAACAAGAAGGGGGAAATCTGCATGTTGAGACTGAAAGCTATTATTCTTTTCACTGGATGACCTAAGTGTGATGACCTTGTGGTACCTCTCTGCAAAGATTCCTATTCTGTCCTATTACACTATAGCTTTGTACAGATCCCTCTTAAAGAAAACTATGTTACTTCCATTTGAGATATTTTCAGAAATTGTAGAAGTAGTACCAGTCATGAGCTGTGGCTATCTTACTCTCTGTCCTTATAGGTGGAGAAGGTGAAGAGGGGACAGCGAGCGACAACTTCCATCCCTGCTGGGGGCCTCGGGTCCCCACTGAGAAGATGCGAGCTTCCTGCAGGCCTTCCTAAGAGATCGTCTTCTCCTGTGTTATCCAAGTAAGCATCTCTCCCCTTTGCCAGACAGTCTGATTGATGACTTAGAACCATTTGAGTGGGGTTTGGTGCTATCTAACATTATAGCTCCTGTTCCCTTATGAGACATGGCCAGCCAGAAAGAGTAAGCAGGAGAAATGCTAGCCTTTGAACTATCTGCCTTGACTCCATTTATCTTCTGGTTGAATGGTGTGCCATTAAGGGATTTGTTGCTTGGTAAATAAATACAGGACTCTTTTTTTTTTCAGAGAGAGAGAGAGAGAGAGAGAGAGAGAGGGAGAATTTTAATATTTATTTTTTAGTTATCGGCATACACAACATCTTTGTTTGTATGTGGTGCTGAGGATCGAACCCGGGCCGCACGCATGCCAGGCGAGCGCGCTACTGCTTGAGCCGCATCCCCAGCCCAAATACAGGACTCTTATTTGCCAAAATGAAACAGTCAAAATTTTCTCCTTACAGCATTAAATTCCATTCTGTTTACTGGTCATTCTTTTCTCTTTTGATTGCATCTGGATTGAAGTGATTGCATTGTGCGTGGGTACCTGCTTGCCTTCCTCTGCCTTTCCCATCTTATTGTCTACTTAACATCAACAATAACTTGTCAGCCATGAATTTTTATTAGAAATTTGGAAAACTCACCAGTGAAAATATGTAAATGAAAAATGTATATCTGTCACCACTGTTTTAAGTCTTTGAAGTATTTTACCAACTAACAAGAATGACTCATCAAATAATTCATTACAGTAGTACAATGGAAACATCTTTAGTAATAGTGCAAGAGAAAGAGAAATGTGATTTAATTTGGGAAAAGAGGAAAGTTTTGTTTTTTGATTTTTTTTTTTTTTGGTGGTTTTTGTTTTGGTTTGGTTTGGTTTGGTACCAGGAATTGAACCCAGGGGCACTGTATCACTGAGCTATATCTCCAGTCCTTTTTATTTTTATTTTGAGACAGGGTCTCTCTAAGTTGCTGGCCTTGAACTTGCAAACCTCTGCCTCAGCCTCCCAAGTTGCTTGGGTTACAGGTGTGCACCACCATGCTTGGTTAGGAAAGTTTTTATATGTGGAAGATAATGTAGACCTTGTTTAGTACATCCATTTGACTCAGAGAATGAAGGATAAAACACAAATTTAATGAACACTTAGGATTTGTTTAAAGTATTTCAAGGTGACATCAGCTCTTCTTTTTAATGTGTTACTTTCTAGCAGAGTTTTCACGATTATTAGTTTTCTCAGATTACTATGATTTTTAAAAACTTTTATTTATCTATTTATATGCGGTGCTGGGGATCAAAGTGCCTCATACATGTGAGGCAAGTGCTGTACCACTGATCCACAACCCTAGCCCCTACCATGATTTTTATAGACTACTAATATCCTTCCATAACACATCTCTGAATTAATAGGTTGTTTTTTAAATTTTCATTGTTTAGTTCACAGTGTCCTTTCTATGCTAGTTTTGCTTGTCTTATTTATTAATCTTCTTGGCTCTTATCCACATATCACTATGCTTGTGTTAACTTGGTATATTTATATTAATAGAAAAGCCTAGTTCTTACTGGGGTTTTTCCAGGTTTTAGTCTCTTATCCTAGATATTGAGTCATGGTTCCTATACAGATAATAACTTGCAAGTTTCATCATTATTATTATAAATTTCATTAAAATAATCAAGTAAGTTATTGCATTCTACAGAGATGGGAGTTATGCTCTAATAGGAAGCAAGGTCACAACTGGCTCTGTGCTATTTCTTTGAAGTTGAACATCTTGAAAAAATTATGTTTCTAGAACTGTTTAATATTTTAAAAGACAAATCATCTGAATTTTTAAATTTTTAAAAAACTTTTTTAGTGGTAGATGGACACAATATCTTTATTTTTTTATTATTATTTTTTAATGTGGTGCTGAGGATCGAACCCCATACCTGACACATGTGAAGCAGGTGCTCTACCACTGAGCTGCAGTCCCAGCCCCAAGTCATAGGAATTTTATAAAATACTTGTTTGATCAGACACTTGAATAAAATCCCATACCGTTTTTATATAGTTCAATTTAGAGGAAAAAAAAATTATTCCCACTCTTTTAAAACAGTAATAGGGGGCCTGGGCCTGTGGCTCAGTGGTAGCACACTTGCCTAGCATGTGTGAGGTGCTGGGTTTGATGTTCAGCACTGCATATAAATAAATAAAATTAAGGTCTATCAACAACTAATACAAATTTTTAAAAAACAGTAATAGGCACATAGTAGGTGCTTTAAATATTTTCAGGATAAATGAATGCAAGTTACTGTGTCAAGTACCTCAGAGAATCAAAAAATGAATGAAAATAGTCTCTAATTTAAGGAAGCAAGGTGAGAGGGAGCCATGTATATAGTAATGTGCAGATCAGACCCCAGTCCAAAGGGCTGTCTGGCTCAGGACTTGTGATTCAGCTTGTCGTTGGATAGGGATCTGAGAAGGTCCCCCCAAAAGGAGAAGGGGATCAACTAGACCCTGCCAGGTTCTTGACTTACTCTGGAGAAAAGAATTTTAGGATATATCAAAAGAGGCACAGATTTATTTAGGAAACCAAGGAATACACATTCAGGGTGCGGAGAATGCAGGCTGTCTTGAGAGTGAGAGTGAGATGGGCTTTTGAGGTCTCAGGCTCTTCTTTTAAAGGAAACTTTGTAGGCTGGGGGTATGGCTCAGTGGCAGAGTGCTTGCCTAGCATGTTGGAGGCTCTGGGTTCTATCCTTAGCACCACACAAAAGTAAACAAATTCTGTTCATCTACAACTACAAATTTTTTTTTAAAAAAAGAAACCATAAATAGTGAACATCAGCAGTATGTGGATAAGGCATCAGCCTAGTGAGCTCAGTTTTCTGAGTCTTAGAGCACAGATAACATCTGGAATTTGCCCATATTATATGTCTCTAAGAGTATTTTCTCTCAGTTGCTTTTTAATCTGAAAAAAAAAAAAACATTGTCTAAGCTAGCAATGTATGTAGGCATTAATTATCTGGACTCATAATACTCTAAGATTCAAAGGCTTTTTAGGAATTTACATAATCAACAAAGGTACCCTTCAGCAGATGAATGGATAAAGACACAGTGGAGTATTACTCAACCATAAAGAATGCACTTATGGGGCTGGGTTTGTGGCTCAGTGGTAGAGCGCTTGCCTAGCCTGTGTGAGGCACTGAGTTCGATCCTCAGCTCCACATAAAAATAAATATATAAAATAAAGGTATTATGTTCATCTATAACTAAAAAATATTTTAAGAAAATAAGAATGCAATTTTGGCATTTGCTGCTAAATGGATGGAACTGGAGACTATATGCTAAGAGAAATAAGCAAAGGTCAAATGTTTTTTCTGCTATGCGGAAGCTAATCCAAAATAAGTGGGGGAAGAGAAGGGGGTAAAGTGGGGGGATTCCATCAAATAGAAGAAATGGGTGAACTATATGAAGGAGACTCAGGGGGAGGGAGAGGGAGAGGGATAAGGCAAGGGAAGAACAGCAGAATGAGGGCTGGGGTTGTGGCTCAGAGGTAGAGTGCTCACCTAGCATGTGTGAGGTACTGGGTTCGATCCTCGGCACCACATAAAAATAAAAAAGATATTGTGTCCACCTATAACTAAGAAAGTAAATATTGAAAAAATGAAAGCAAAATTAAAAAATTTTACAAAAAGAACAGTGGAATGAATATCTGATCTAACTTTCCTATGTACATAATATGAATATACCACAGTGAATCTCACCATCATGTTTATTCATCCACAAGCCACTATTAAAAAAAACTAAAAGTAAATAGCAGAAATTTGTAAAGTAGAGGGGAGGGAGAAGAAGAGGAAGGATGGGGGAAATACTGGGGGTTGAATTAGAGCAAATTATATTCCATGCTTTTATAATTCTGTCATGAATCCTAATGTTATGTATACTAAAAGGAACCAATTAAAAATAATTTCTGGGGCTGGGGATGTGGCTCAAGCGGTAGCGCGCTCGCCTGGCATGCGTGCGGCCCGCGTTCGATCCTCAGCACAAACAAAGATGATGTGTCCACCAATAACTAAAAAAAAAATAAAAAAACTCTCTCTCTCTCTCTCTCTCTCTCTCTCTCTCAAAAAAATTATTTCTGGAGGAAAACTTGGGGAGTTAAAGATAAGGATGTTCTGGAGCTTCTTGGCACCTTCTCTGGAACCAGCCAAAACTGAATTTACCCCTTTTTCTGTGCTCAGGTAGCATCACATGCATACCTCTACCATTCATTCCTTCCACAAATACCTATAGAGCACCTGCTGTGTATCCAGCATTCTTCATTCTTTTGAAGGTTCAGTGATAAATTTGGCAAAAGTCCCTGCCATCATGGAGTTTACGTGACAGTGATTAGCAAGTATAATATCAGGTGGTGATAATTGCTGTGAAGAAAAAATAAGTGGATCAGATGACAAGATGTGGTAGAAGAGGGTAACTAGATAAGTGGACAGGAAAGGCTTCTCTGAGGAGGTGATATTTGGTAAGAACTCTGCATGAAGTGAGGGAGCAGGCAGCATTGATGTGTACCTCATTGGGCTGTGTGAACATTTTAGGCTCAGTCTCCTGCTGCACCACTTTGAGGGTAGGAACTCTTAATTTCTTATTGCACAGCAGGTGCTCAGTGTGTGTCTGTCTTAGTGTATTTTGGTTGCTTGGGACCAGAAATGGTTTCACAGTTTGGAGTCTTTCAGATTTTAGAATGTTTGCATAGGCTTTACGGATTGAGCATCCCTGATCTGAAATCTGAAACTTGGAGCACTGACATGATGCTCAAAAAGTTTAGGGTTTTGGAGCATTTCAGATTTCAGAATTTCAGGTTAGGGATGTACAACCTGTATTAATGAGTTGAGAAGTCTAAAGAGAAGCAAATTTTACTTGATTTTAAAATGTTCAGAAAGAAAGATAGTTTCCCACCAAGTGAAAATTAATAGCTGTACCACAGTGGGTATGGACCACATCTGAAAAACATGGAAACTCATGTAGAATATAAGGCAATTCTGAAAAATCCAGCTAAACTATATGGCAGTGAAAAAGAATGGGTCATTGTTGCCCACAACCACATGTTGTGGTGTTGCATGGAAAACTCCTCTTGTAGAATGTCAGTAGTATCATTCCATTTATTTTAGTTTCTAGATGTGTAAAACTAAACAATCTGTTTTTAAGAATGTGGTAAATGGGATTTTTTAAAAAGTAAAAAAATGGCAAACAAGATTCAGGGTGATGATGGCCTCTGAGTGAGGAGGAGAGGGAATTGGATCAGGGAGGGGAACATAGGAAATTCTAGCACATTGGTAACTTCTTTCTTTTGGATTAGGTGGTGGATATGTAGATGTTTGTTATATTCTTTAAACCTTATACATTTTGTACATGTTTTTGCACATTCAGTATTAAAGAAAAACAAAAAAGAGACACTTGATATTTAAAATGGTGTCATGCACAAAATAAACCCCATTTTCTTTTGACATTCTCACTATGGAGACCAAGTAATGTGATTTTTAAAGCACACTAAAAATGATGTGCTTTGAAAGGGGACATAGTTAGCCTCTTTGAACTCCTATCTAACAGCTCAGACGAGTCATGTGATTAATGATCCCTGTTCCTGTGACCTCCTAAGCTCTGACAGTGTATTGTTCTCCTCCCTGATCTCAGATAAATTAAGCCACAGTTGGGTGGATGTGCATATTAATAGCATTGCCCTTCTAAGCATTCAGGTTTATTTTCATTGTTTATATTGTCGGGTACTTGTATAGGTTTTAGAAAACTAGCTTCAGTAACACCCTGAAAGATTTAGATGGAGCATACCTTTCTTCCTGTAACCTAGAGATAAGAAATCAAGTGTGGCCAACTAGATTTACCCAACCCATCTCTGCCTGTGAGTATTGATGCTTGCCTGCACTTAAATTTTTCAGTGTGAAGTATTCTCTAATGGTTTTACATTCCTAGAAATATATGTTAAATTGGTTGGGTCATTATTATGAGTAATATTTCAGTTATCTACTGCTGCTCTTAATAACCCCCCCCAAAATTCAGTGGCCTACAACTATAATTTATTTTTTAATATTTATTTTTTAGTTGTAGGTAGACATAAAATATCTTTATTTCATTTTTGTGCGTGTGTGGTGCTGAGGATCAAACCCAGTGCCTAACACGTGCTTGGCGATCACTCTACCACTGAGCCACAACCTCAGCCCAATTTATTATTAACTTTCACAGATCTATAACTTGAGCTTACATGGCAGTTCTCTCTCTTAGTCTTTTATGAAGTTGTTTTATGGGTTAACTCGCGGTCATTGGATGTTCTGCCATTGCGCAGTTCTTATCAGGGATCTTCTGTGCAGTTGTGGTCTGTTGTCAGCTTGGACTGCAGTTACCTAAGTCTTGATGACTGGAAGTCCAAAATGGACCATTGTCTTTGCTGGTAGTTGATGCTGGCTTTTGGCTGAAGGGTTCCAGGAGCTGTCAACCAGTATTCCTGCATGTAGCCTCTCCATATGGCTTAAGCATCTCATAGCATGGCAGCTAGGTTTGAAGAGTGAGCCATCTTCTAGGCAGAATGTGGAAGCTTCCAGGCCAGTTAAGGATATGCCCTGAATTGTCACAGAATTACTTATCTGCTATGTACTATTATTCAAAGCAGTAAGGCCAACCCAGATTTAGTGAGTTGGAGAAATAAATTCATAAAATCATGTGGGATGAGAGAGATTATTGTGGCCATCATTTTTGCCACCACCATTGTTCTCCAATAGGCATTTGCATTTTTACCTGAAATTTTTCTTAAAAAGGATGACTGAAATGTTAAGTGACATCCTGTCATTGGAGCCATACTTATACTCACCCATTCCTATATTTTTCAATCTCATCAGAGGATCATTTGAGTTTTAGCCAGACTTTTTAGCCTTTTTATTTTGACCCTTTTATCCTTACAGAAAAATTGTAAGACTAGAGCAAAGAACTCCTGTATGCCATTCATCCTGTGTTAACATTTAGCCATATTTGTTTCATTATTCCTATAACCCATTACTCTCATTCACGGTCTCACATCTGCTCTCTATAGACATATACATTGAAATGCACACATGCCCAGTTTTCTCTCAGAACAATTGAAGGTAAGTTATAGGTATCATGCCCCTTTACCACTAAAATGAGGCATTGTTTTACATACCCATAGAACATTTTTAAAAATATTTTTAGTTGTAGATGGACACCATACCTTTATTTTGTTTATTGAGTTTTTTTTTAATGTGGTGTTGAGGATTGAATCCCAGTGCCTCACATGTGTTAGGAAAGCACTCTACCACTGAGCCACAACCCCAGCCCATAGAACAATTTTGAAAATCAGAAAATTTAACTTTGAGGTGTTATTGTTACTCAATTTGCAATCTATATGCAGTTTTAGCCAGTTCCAATAAGATCCTTTATAGCATTTCTCCCCTTGGTCCAGGATCCAACCCATATAGTGTCCTATATTATTTTTTGTCATCTTATCTCTTTTGTCTCCTTTAACCTGGAACAGCACCTCAGCCTTTCTTTTTCATGATCTTGACGTTTTTAAAACAGTTATTTTAAGAACTATCCTTCAACTTAGGTTGGTCTGATATTTCTTTGTGGTTAGATTCAAGTTGTGTATTTTGGACAGGAATCCCATGGCTGGGATAACTGGGTCCTCAGTGCCACATTTCATGATATCAGTTTATTTCCTTTACTGGTGATGCCAATGTAGGTCTCTGGGTTAAGGTAGTGTCCATAGGTTTGGGGTTTTTTTGGGGGGGGGGGGTTGTTGTTGTTGTTTGTATAGGTTGTTATTTTTCTCTCTGGGAAATAATAAATTTCAGAATGTTGACTGAGCTGTGCTGATGAGGTCACAGATCCCTCCCTCCCAGCTAATGGGTAGACTGTGTTCACTGTGCTTGGAGTTAAATGGCTTTGAAAAAATAGAACTAGATTCCAGGATGTGGTGGAAAAAGTCTTTTGGTGTTCTGCTTTGCAGTCAACTCACATTCAAAAGTGTGACAACCCTCTCCCAAGAGTCCCTCTTGCCCCTGTACTTATGGAAGTATTTGTTCATATTTTCTGCTAGTCATGAAACCTTAAAAGGTTATATAATCCAGCCCTGTGCACCAGGAAAGCTACCTTCCCAAAGAAACCTTGTGAATCCCCTTTGTCATACTTTTATTGAACCTGAAAAAAATTAAAGTAGAAGAGCTAAAAAAGAAGAAGGAAGAAAAAAAAAATTGATTTGAATGCCAGCCCTGGTACTTTCATCTGTTTGCATCTTTTTGAAAAAAGTCACCTAAGCTCTTAAGACGTTGGTTGTCTAATAATAATTTCCTACCTACCTCACTGGGTTATTGTGGTGATCAAATTGACCGTGATTAAAGAGATAAGAAGATACTTTAAAATAAAACTGTATAAGTACACAGTGAGTTCCCTTGATTAATTCATATTTAATTTCTTTTCTAAGCTAAGTTACCTATTTCCAGGAAACTGGAGAAAAAAGTTTTGCCAAATTTCATTTGGCTCACAATAGTGTGAACAGAGCTGGCCAGAAAGTGTGGGGACTGCCACACCAGTACTGCCTTGTTTAAGATGCTATGCTCTTGCAGGGCAGCTGGCAGGGTGCTAAGTCTGTATGAGCAAGTGGTGAAGCAGGATAAACAGGAAACTCTATAGATAAAATTGGGAACTTCAAAGATTATTGTCTGTTTTTTTGGTCTCTCACCATTAAAAAAAAATCAGACTTGCCTACACTTCTCTAATTTGAAAGTTGTGTTTGTTTCTGTGTCTTCTAACTTATCCTGTTTATTGAATTGGGGTAGGGGAATATAAGCAGACTTCTTGAATTTTGTCCCAAATAATTCACCCTTACTTCTCAGGTATAAGTTATTTTTAAGTGCATGTTTGTGGGTGGTTGGCCCAGTTTTACTTAGAATAGAACCTCACAGTCTGTGGTGTGAACTGAACCTCCATGTGACAGTTCTATTAAAGCCAAGTGGAAGGAAGGCTGCTCAGGGCTTTGCCAATTTAAAACTATCAGAACCTGTCCCACTAGGCCATTCAGGTCTTTTCTTGGTAGGATTGTAATCCCATCCCACAGTTTGATCTACTTAAATGGAGTTATTTAAAGTAAGGGTCATGTTGGAATTTATGACTGCTAAGGCTGCAGCCATTTCAAGCCTCTTCCCCATTGCCCCCATTCCAGCTCTGGCAACCCTAATGGTGGGAATAGTGTCTACAGAAAAGTTCCTCATTCTCATCTATCCATTTAGGAGCAGAGGTACCAGCAAACTGCAGGACCACAGGGCAGAACTCACCTCTTTTAGTACCACTTAAAGAAGCCCAGAATATGGCTTGCTGCAGGCAGGTCCCAGAAAGAGAACTAGAGTGAACAGAACTTGCTTGGTCTCATCAGTCAAAGAACTCATTTCTCTCTCCCAGAAGAAGGTGAGGGTAATGAAGAGCAGACAGCAAGCTAATCCCTCTAGGCAGGTTCCTCCTTGCTTCTTAAGGAGACAAAGTAGGAATTCTTATGAGAGAAGAAAATGTTTCTGTCTTCATCATCTACAACAAGATAGCAATTTTACCAGGTATCCTGTGCTGCACACCTGTAATTCCACCAACTCAAGAGGCTGAGGCAGGAGGATCACAAATTCCAGGTCACCCTGGGCAACTTAGCAAGACCCTGTCTTAAATTTTTTAAACAAGAGCTGGAGATGTAGCTCAGTGGTAGAGCACCCCTGGGCTCAATCTCCAGTATTACCAAAAAAAAAAAGCAGTCTCCTATGCTTTCCTACAGCCTCTCTCACTAAGTTCCAAATCTTCCCCCTGCCTTTACAGCGCTATTGGATGAAAGACACACATAGCATTTTCATGGTGTTCAAGGGAGTAGGTAGTGAGTTTTTTTTTATTTTATTTTTTTATTGGTTATTCAAAACATTACAAAGATTTCAGAATCACATCGGTTACACATCCACATTTTTACATAATAAATAGGTAGTGAGTTTTGAATTTGGAAAGGAATTGATGATCAAATCTCTCTCAGACTCCCTCATGGTGGTTATGACAAAGTGGGTAGTGGGTTTATAGCCATGGATGCTGCTCACCTTGATAGGATACTGTTAGCTTGAGAGAGCAGTGGGGGATTTGAGGATGGAGAGACAACACACAAGTCTGCATGCTTAATTTTGTTCTTACAGTCTGACAGCATAAAAGGAAAGTGTGGCCAAGTACAAGATCTCATGCCATATGTTTGTACATGTTCTTTGAACCTAAACATAAGTTTTTCTAGATCCTTGGAAAGCTATGCTTAAGTGGAGTGCTATCAACATGAGAGAACAGGATGGGATGGTTTATCTGTTTACAGTTAACTTCCTGATTTTGGTTTCTTCTTATCTGTGAGGATCATTTGGAGTTTTATTTGATTATATATTGAAACACCATCAATATTTAATAGTTATTGATTTCTTATTCTATGCCAGTTCTAAAAAGAACATCTTGGGGTCTTGGTGACCCAAACTTAGGCTAAACCACTATTGTCACACAAGGAATAGAACAAAGTTGTAAGGAGGCGAGTCAGGTAGATGTGAGCTCAAACAACAGCTCCATTGCTTAGTTAACCATGGAAGCCACTTAACCTTTCTAAGCTGGGTTTTCTCATCTGTAAAATGGCCGTAACAGTAGTACCTGTGTCATATTGTTTTTCAACAACTAAAACACATACGTATAAAGGCACTCATACATTATCTCTCAAACCAAGGCTTTCAGCAGCCTATTGGTGTGCTTTGAGATCACTGTGGGGATTGGACACTACCCCTCCAACCAGAGAAGCTTCACTCATATTTATAAATTTTATGTGCGTCTTTGTCTGTGTCCTCTCAGGGCTTCTCAGCTGAGGGGGAATCTCTTCCCTGAAAGGACATTTGGCAATATCAAGAAACATTTTTGGTTGTTATAGCCCAGAGGTTGCTATTGGCCTTCAGTGGACAGAGACCAGAGATGCTGCTCAAAATCCTATAGTGCACAGGATAGCCCCCTACAATACAAAACAATCCGGCCCCAAATGTCAGAAATGCCAAGTTGAAAAAACCTGTTACACGTTCAAATGCAAATCATGGGACAGTGGGGGGTTGTTCTGCATAATTTTTCTTTAATTAAGGAGTTTAGGAAAAATCAGAAAACAGGAGGTCTATAGTGCATCTAGAAAGAATCACCTGATTGCTGAGATATCTGAACAACTGTATCCCTTAGGAATGGTGGGATAACCCTAATGTAGGGCACGAACCATCTTAACAAAGGACAAATAAGACAGTAATCTGCAGAGAGTCAAAGCATCGTCTGTATAAACAAGGTATATTTGAGTTCTATGTGGCCCCAGGAGTAATGGAGTGATGACACAGGGAAGTCAGTTTGGCCAGTAGGAAGAAATTCTTCCTAAGGTTGAAACTGTCCATCCAGCTGGAAAGCAGACTGCCGTGCAAGGTGTGGATGTCCTGCCATGGAATTTTGATGCACACTGATTATTTACATCAGTAGAATGGTTGATACTGAAACAACTGGATTTTAGAAATTTAGATCATGTTAAAGAAGTATTCATTTTATCAGGTGATCAGCTACTACCCACTACCATGTGGCCCTCCTCTTGGCAGTGAATAAGAGAAGGTAGAGGTACTCTCCTGGCACCAAGAACTGACTTTTTAGCATGAGAATCTCATTGGAAAACTAGCCTACATCTTGCCCAGCCCACATGCCACTTGTGGCAGCCTGAGACCAAGCTTAAAACTGATCTGATAAGATTCTCCCCTTACTTCCAGGATCTGATTAGGTAATTCTTTAAATCTCTGGTAAGAAATTGGCCTTACATATTATGTTGAGTTGCCATTTTTATTGCTCTTTTTTCTGTTGATGGATGTTGGCAAGTGCACAGGGTTCAACCTGCTGTAGTATTAAAACAGACAGTTTGTGGTTACATACAGATTGATTTATATCCTTCTTAGAGAAACTCTATACAAATACTCACAAATCTCTGGGGTACACTGGACATATCAATTTCAATTGTTGCCTACATCCTCATCACCCAGTACTCATCAGGAGCCAGTCCTAAGCTGGAGAAGCTATATAACAGACCTGCATTTTAACAAAATGGTGTTTCCCTAAGTGTCTTATTTTCACCTTTTACATATTCCCAGTAGGGAAGAAAAAGATCCTATTAAACCTAAGAACCCTAAAAAGCACCCGTAATCCCATCTTTTAGCTGAATTCTTTCTCAGCATTTAAAAAGGAACTGGGAACATTGAAAACATTGTGTTTAGTGAAAGAAGTCAGACACAAAAGAACAAATTGTATGATTCCACCTATATGAGGTAACTGGAATAGGCAGAGGTCTTTACGTACTCAGTGTATCTGGCCCTTATCAAATATACGATTTGTGAAAATTTTCTCCTATTCTATGAATTGTCTTTATTTTTTTCACTTTTTAAAAATTTATTTATTCTAATTTGTTATATGTGTTAGCAAAATGCAATTCAATTCATAGTACACATATTTATCACAATTTTTCATGTCACTACTTGTACAAAAAGTAGAGTCACCATTTTTGCCTTCATGCCCATACTTGGGGTAATTATTCCATCGTCTTTCTTACCCCCCTGCCCCCTCCCTTTCCCTCCTTCCCCTTTACTCTATCTAAAGTTCCTCCATTTCTCCCATGCACCTTCCCCATCCCCATTATAGATCAGCATCCTCATATCAGAGAAAACATTCAGCATTTGTTTTTTGGGGTTTGTCTTACTTTACTTAGCATAATATTCTCCAACTCCATCCATTTACCTGCAAATGCCATGATTTTATTCTCTTTTAATGCTGAGTAATATTCCATTGTGTATATATACCACAATTTTTTTATCCATTCATTTACTAAAGGGCATCTAGGTTGGTTCCACAATTTAGCTATTGTGAATTGTGCTGCTATGAACATTGATGTGGCTGCATCACTGTAGTAGGCTGTTTTTAAGTCCTTTGGGTATAAACCCAGGAATGGGATAGCTGGGTCAAATGGTGGTTCCAAGTTTTCTAAGGAATCTTCATAATGCTTTCCAGATTGGTTGCACCAATTTGCAGTCCCACCAGCAATGTATGAGTGTGCCTTTTCCCCCACATCCTTGCCAACACTTACTGTTTGTATTCTTAATAGCTGCCATTCTGACTGGAGTGAGATGAAATCTTAGTTTTGATTTGCATTTCTCTAATTGCTAGAGATGGTGAACATTTTTTCATATATTTGTTAATTGATTATATATCATCTTCTGGGAAGTGTCTATTTAATTCCTTGACCTATTTATTGATTGGGTTATGAGTTCTCTATATATCCTAGTGATTAGTGCTCTATCTGATGTGCATGTGGTAAAAATTTGCTCCCATTCTGTAGGCTCTTTGTTCTCCTCACTGATTGTTTCTTTTGTTAAGAAGAAGCTTTTCAGTTTAAATCCATCCCATTTATTGATTCTTGATTTTAATTCTTGAGCTATAGGAGTCTTATTAAGGAAGTCAAGGCCTAATCCGACATGATGAAGATTTGAGCCTACTTTTTTTCCTATTAGGCTCAGGGTCTCTGGTTTAATTCCTAGGTCCTTGATCTACTTTGAGTTGAGTTTTGTGAATGGTGAGAGATAGGGGCTTAATTTCATTTCGTTGCAGATGGATTTCTACTTTTCCCAGCACCATTTGTTGAAGAGGCTATACTTTGTCCAATATATGTTTTTGATACCTTTGTCTAATATGAGATAACTGTATTTGTGTGGGCTTGTCTCTGTCTTCTATTCTGCACCATTGGTCTAAAGTCTATTTTGGTGCCAATACCACACTGTTTTTTTTTTTTTAACTATTATTGTTGTTTTTTTGGTACTATTGTTCTGTAGTATAGTTTAAGGTCTGGTATAGTGATACCACCTGATTCACTTTTCTTCCTAAGGATTGCTTTAGCTATTCTGGGTCTCTTATTTTTCCAGATGGATTTCATGACTGCTTTTTCTATTTCTATGAGGAATGTCATTGAGATTTTGATTGGAATTGCATTAAATCTGTATAGTGCTTTTGGTAGTATGGTCATTTTGACAATTCTGCCTATCCAAAAACAAGGAAGATCTTTCCACCTTCTAAGGTCTTCTTTAATGTCTTTCTTTCGCATTCTGTAGTTTTCATCGCAGAGGTCTTTCACCTGTTTCATTAAGTTGATTCCCAAGTATTTTATGTTTTAAAGGCTATTATAAATGGGGTAGTTTTCCTAGTTTCTCTTTCAGAGGATTTGTCACTGATGTATACAAAAATGCCTTTGATTTAAGGGTATTGATTTTATATCCTGCTACTTTGCTGAATTCATTTATTAGTTCTAGAAGTTTCCTGGTAGAATTTTTGGGATCTTCTAAGTATAGAAGCATATTGTGGTGAATAGTGATAACTTGAGTTCTTCTTTTCCTGTTCAATTCCTTTAATTTCTTTCGTCTAATTGCTCCAGCTAGAGTTCAAGAACTATGTTAAATGGAAGTGGTGAAAGGGGGCATTTCTGTCTTGTTCAGTTTTTAAAGGGAATGCTTTCAATTTTTCTCCATTTAGAATGATGTTGGTCTGGGGCTTAGCATAGATAGCTTTTACAATGTTGAGATATGTTTCTGTTATCCCTAGTTTTTCTAGTGTTTTGAACATGAAGGGGTGCTGTATTTTGTCAAATGCTATTTCTGCATCTATTGAGATTATTCTTATCTTCAAGTCTGTTGATGTGATGAATTACATTTATTGATTTCCATATGTTGAACCAACCTTGGATCCCTGGGATGAACCTCACTTGATCATGGTGTAGTGTCTTTTTTTATATGTTTTTGTATTCAATTTGCCAGAATTTTATTGAGAATTTTTGCATCTATGTTCGTTAGAGATATTGGTTTGAAGTTTTCTTTTTTTATATGCTTTTGCCTGGTTTTGAATCAGAGTGATATTGGCCTCATAGAATGAGTTTGGAAAGGTTCCCTCATTTTATATTTCATGAAATAATTTGAGGAGTATTGGGATTATTTCTTCTTTAAAGATCTTGTAGAATTCAGCTGTGTATCCATCTGGTCCTGGGCTTTTCTTGGTTGGTAGGCTTCTAATGACATCTTCTGTTTCATTGCTTGAAATTGATATGTTTACTTGTGTATATCATTCTGATTCAGTTTGGGCAAATTATATGACTCTAGAAATTTGTCAATGCCTTTGATAATCTCTATTTTATTGGAGTACAAATTTTCAAAATAATTTCTAATTATCTTTTGTATTTCTGTAATGTCTGTTGTGATATTTCCTTTTTCATCAAGTATGTTAGTAATCTGAGTTTTCTCTCTCCTCTTCATTAGCATGGCTAAGGGTTTATCAATTTTATTTATTTTTTTCAAAGAACCAGCTTTTTGTTTTGTTAGTTTTTGTTTGTTTGTTTGTTTGTTTGTTTCAACTTCATTGATTTCAGCTCTGATTTTAATTATTTCCTGTCTTCTACTGCTTTTGCTGCTGATTTGTTCTTCTTTTTCTGGGGCCTTGAGATGTAATGTTAGGTCATTTATTTGTTGACTTTTTCTTCTTTTAAGGGATGAACTCCATGCAATGAACTTTCCTCTTTCTACTGGCTTCATAATGTCCCAGAGATTTTGATATGTTGTATCAATGTTCTCATTTACCTCTAAGAATTTTTTAATTTCCTCTTTGCTGTCTTTTGCAACCCATTGTTCATTCAGTAGCATATTATTTAGTCTCCAGGTATTGGAGCAGCTTCTATTTTTTATTTTATCATTAATTTCTAATTTCATTCCATTATAATATGATAGAATACAGAGTAGTCTGTCTACTTTTTTGTATTTTCTAAGAGTATTTGCTTTGTGGAATAACATGGTCTGTTTTAGAGAACGATTCATGTGCTGCTGAGAAGAAAGTATATTCACTCATTGATAGATTAAATATTCTATACATAGATTAAATATTCTATATATTCTATATATGTCTATTAAGTCTATAAGTTATTGATTTTATTATTTAGTTCTATAGTTTCTTTGTTTGGCTTTTGTTTGGAAGATTTATCCAGTGGTGAAAGAGGTGTGTTAAAGTCACCCATAATTATTGTGTTGTGGTCTGTTTGGACTTGAGAAGAATTTGTTTGATGAACGTAGATGCTCCATTATTGGGGGCATACATATTTATAATTGTTATGTCTTGTTGATATATGGTTTTCTTAAGCAGTATGAAATGTCCTTCTTTATCTCTTTTGATTAACATTGGCTTGAAGTCTACTTTATTTGATATGAGGATGGAAACCCCTGCTTGTTTCTGCAGTCCATGTGAGTGGTATGTTTTTTCCCCAACCTTTCACCTTCGGTCTGTAGATGTTTTGTTTTTGTTTTTGTTTTTGTTTTTTTCCTATGTTATCAAGTCTCTTGAAGGCAGCATATTGTTGGGTCTTTTTTTTAATCCAATCTGTCAGTCTATGTATTTTAATTGGTGAGTTTAGGCCTTTAACATTCAGGGTTATTATTGAGACATGATTTGTATTCTGGGTCATATTTGTTTGTTTTTGGTATTTAATTTAACTTTGTTTCTCCTTTGATTGTTCTTTGCTTTAGTGTAATACCTCCCTTTACTGATTTTCATTGTTGTTTTTTGTTTCCTCCTCATGGAATATTTTGCTAAGGATGTTCTGTAATGCAGGCTTCCTAGTTGTAAATTCTTTTAACTATTGTTTATCATGGAAGGTTTTTATCTCATCATCAAATATTAAGCTTAATTTTGCTGGATATAAGATTCTTGGTTGGCATCCATTTTCTTTCAGAGCTTGGTATATGTTGTTCCAGGATCTTCTAGCTTTCAGGGTCTGGTTTGAAAAATCTGCGTATATCCTAATTGGTTTCCTCCTAAATGTAATCTGATTCCTTTCTCTTATGGCTTTTAAAATTCTCTCCTATATGCTAGGCATTTTCATTATAATGTGCCTTTGTGTGGATATGTTGTGATTTTGTACCTTTGGTGTCCTGTATTTGATTTTTCCAATGCAGTTCATGTTTGGAAAAATTTCTGATGTTACTTAATTGAATAGATTGTTCATTCCTTTGGTTTGGAACTCTATGCCTTCCTCTATCCCAGTAACTCTTAAATTTGGTCTTTTTATGTTATCCCATAATTCTTGAATATTCTGCTTTTGATTTCTTACCATCTTCACTGTGTGATCAATACTCTTTTCAAGATTATATATTTTGTCTTCATTGTCTAAGGTCCTGTCCTTAAAATGATCTAATCTGTTGGTGATACTTTCTTTTGAGATTTTGATTTGTTTTTTTTTTTTATTTCAAGGATTTCTGTTTTTTTTTTCAGAACCTCTATCTCCTTATTGAAGTAATCTTTTGCTTCCTGTATTTGCTTATGTAGCTCTTTATCAAAATGATCTTTTGCTGCCTATATTTGCTATCTTATAATTCACAGAACATTTTAATTATGTACATCCTGAACTCCTTCTCTGTCATTTCTTCTGTTATGTTGGCCATGGATTCTAATGATGTAATATCTTGGTTTGTTGGGGGCACTTTCTTCCCTTGTTTTTTTATGTTGTTTGTATCTTCCCATCTAGAAGTGTAGATCCCAGGAGTTACAGTTTTTACTCTGTAGGCTTATAGTGTCCCTGCAGATTTCTAATAACTCTCCTTTAAGGGGGAGAACAGATCCCAATACAAACAATATATAATCTTAAACCAAATATCTGCTATTGGGACATATATAGTTTTGAATCATATTGAACGGTAAGTTCAATTATTAACTACAATATGAGCAGTAGGTTTGCAAAAGGGTCTACAATTTCTGATGGTGGACAAAGAACTGGGGGTGAAGAAGTTGATTAGTAGAAGGAGAAGAGAGAGAAAGTGATTTGGGGGAGACAAGTAAGTGGGAAGACAATAGAGTACATAAAACAAAAATATATATTAAGAAAAGTAAAAATAGGAGATAAATGAATATACAACACCACTGTAATATACTATTCAGACATCCTTGTCCTCGGTAGCCTAATTTATGAAAAGTACTTGGTTTCATAAATGTTGGATATGATGGTGGTAGAAGAGAGAGAAAAAAATCTCGAAGGAAGATAACAAGAATTGTTTTTGTTGGAGATCAGTATCTTTCCAGCTTTCCTTCTCAATAGGTGGGGTTGTCTGTTGTTTGCTGGTATCTCTACCCTCAGGATGGTGAAGGTTATTAGGGTTGGAGGATTGGTCTAGGAATCTCCTTTGGGGCCCTGCTTGTGTGATGTGGGTGCCTTGTCTTATCTTCTTATATTGCCTGTAGACCTCACAATTCTTGGTCTCTAATGTAGTCTCTAAACTGTATCTCACTCACCCCCTCCCTTTCTATTTCCCAATCAGGAACCTTTCTCTCCAGAGGTCTTGTGGGCTGTGTTCTGGGAGCTTCCCACCTGTTGTGGAGAGCTGTTTTATATTGGGCAGCTCAGGACCTGGTTTTGTGACCCAGTTTTGTGGGCTATAGACTGGACACATAGCTGCAGGCACTGTGCCGTGTTAGCAGCTGCCGGGGAGAGCAGGGAGTTGGGGACTCTCGGTAGCTGGATAATGCTTCTAAGCCCTAGCCAGTGTTCTAAGCTGCCCCAACTAAAGATGGCGACCAAGGTGTCCCAAGATGGATGCAGCTGCTTTCAGCAATGGAGTGTCTGGGGGTCAGGTGAGGCCGGGTAGTGGCATGGTGTCCAGCTCTATGGCATGCATTATTGTAGCTGGCAGCTGTCTCCAGACCCAGTGCAGTGTCCCAGGTGCAGGCTACTGTGTGTAGGGGACTGTGGCAGTAGTTGCAGTGCCCCATGATGGAAGCAACCAGAGGAGCCCCACATTGGTAGATGGGGGTACACATAGGAGTGGCGGCCTGAGTTCCTGTGTTGGACAGCAGCCAGGATTCCTGCATAGGTTGGCGGCCAGGAGTCCTGTACGGGTGCTAATGCCAGTGGTCCTACTCAGGCACCCAGAGGACCTGTGTGGACGAGTGGCCAGGGCTGGAATAGGCAATTTCATAGAGACAGAAAGTAAAATGGTGGTTGCCAGGGACTAGGGGAGGAGAATGTGGAATCATTTAATGGAAGTGTTTTGGGTGATGGTTGTACAACATGTGAATGTACTTAACTATATACTTAAAAACAGTTGAGATGGTTAATTTTATGTTATATATATTTTGGAGCCATCTTGGGGCTGGGGTTGTGGCTCAGCAGCAGAGCGCTCACCTCGCACGTGCGAGACCCTGGGTTCGATCCTTAGCACCACATACAAAAATAAACAAGTGAAATAAAGGTGTTGTGTCCAACTACAACTAAAAAAATAAATAAATATTAAAAATGGAGCCATCTTGTTCATTGTTATATGCCAAAGCCAGATCCAACTGTGGTGTTCATCTGAAAAAAGAAATGAGAAAATGCCTATCAATCCATCTATTTAAGTCAATTTTCTGTTGTGATAAGGAAAGAGGTTTGTTTAGGCTCACAGTTTTGGAGTCAGGGAAGTTCAAGATCATGGTACCAGCATCTGCTAGTCTTCTGATCAGGCCCTCATGCTTTATCATCTCATGGCAGAAAAGTACAAAGGAAATGGGCACATGTGGAAGACCATGTGTATCAGTGAGACAGAGGGGAGGCTAACCTACTTTTTAACAGCCCACCCATTCTCATGGTAAATAATCCAGTTCTGAGAGATATAACACACTGCAAAGAAACTTAATCCATTAAGAGAACTAACTCAGTTTCTTAAGAAAGACATTAATCCATTTTTGAAGGCAGTGCCTCCATGACCTAACTACCTCCAACTAAGCCCCACCTTTTAAATTACCACGACCTCTCAATACAGTTATATCAGTACCAGTCTTCTTGCAAATGAACCTTTGGGAGATAAATGGTATCCAAACCATATCACCATCCCTACATTGTCATCAGACATAAGTGAGATTAAGATATCAGCTGGGTTCCTTAAAATATTTCCCTTCTCACCAATAAAAAGGGGAAATATTTTCATTTCACCAGGGCCGTGGTATAAATACCATATATTTCTATAAGGGGAAAATACTATAGATACTTTTGAGTGTGTGCTAAAGCCCTACATTTGTTCCTCTAGAAAAATGGAATTATTCAACTTTGTGGAATTGATTATATTAGGAATTGAGTTCTGTGGTCAGGCCCAGTAAATCATCTTATGGCTTGCTTTTGGTTTTCCAGGACAACTTCAAAAGTGTATCCACAGTCTCCAAAGACAGTGAAGCCATCATACCCAGGGTCTCCTGTGAAGTACCGCTTTACCCCCATTCCCAACCAGGAAACACCCAAGAAGAAAGCAGAGAAAGAGAAGAGCAACAAGGAAAAGGAAGGTGCCTCAAGTCAGCAGGCTGGTGGCCATCTTGGAGAGGAAACTCCAGAGAAGTATGTGACAGACAAACATGCCACCGAGAAGCATGTGGCAGAGAAGCATGCCACCGAGAAGCATATGTCAGACAAACAGGCCACTGAGAAGCACGTGGTGGATAAGCACGCCACCGAGAAGCACATGGTGGAGAAGCATGTGGAGGACAAGCATGCCACTGAGAAATATGCTGCCACAGGAGGGAAGGTTGAGAGCAGTACAGGTAGACCTTCTTTGTTGACACTGCCCCTGGGCCTAGGTAGTTGTCCCTCTGACCTGATCTATATGTCATTTTCTTGGGTTTGCGGGAGAGGGTTGTTTTCCCGCTGGGATACCTTCATCTCATACCATTTTCTCAGACTTGCCCATTGCTCCTAAGTCTTGCCCCTCAGGAGACTGAGGGTCCTGAGGATCCCCTGGAGGAGGAGACCTAGAGGCTAACCCTGCTGTTGGTTCTGGAAGCCTACAGGAGTGCTAAGGAATACAGGCTGTACCTAGCCATAATCAGCATGCTCCACGAGAGTTCTTAAAGCCTCTGTGTTGGAATGAGTTCATGACTTGCTTATGGTCCTGTCTCTCCTGCTCAGCTGTCCACTGTCCTCCACTGTAGAATATATGTATCCAGGGTCATAGCTAGTCCTTCTCCTGCTTAGGGGATAATTGTAACACTCTCCTGGTAGCATTTCCCATCACCACACAGTATTAGATTTTTCATGTCCAAGTGGCATCTGCTGTGTGAATGGAATCATTATGTTCATTTCCCTTGATCTATTTCTCTTGCCATCTCTTCTTTGATATAGCCTTGGGGAAGCCTACAGCAGGCACCACTGATGCAGGAGAGGCTGCAAAGATCCTAGCTGAAAAGAGAAGACAGGCTCGGCTGCAGAAGGAACAGGAGGAGCAAGAACGATTGGAGAAGGAAGAACAAGAAAGGTATGCAGGTGCTCAGAGTTTTGGTGTGATCTCATGCAAAGGCTGGGCTGAAAAGAGCAACTTGCCTATTCTTTTTACAGTTTTTTTTTTTTACTGCTAAAACCTGAGCATAAGTAAAGGAACCTAGAGTGCCTGGACTGCAATGAAAGTGTTTAGGAGATGGAATCTTCTATTAGATGTAATTAACAGACCTTTTCAGAGGACTTGGAAACTCATAGCTCCTGGTTTTAAATGTTACAGGTAGCTTCCCTTTCTCTTCTTGGACCTGGAAACCAGGCAGGCCTCATGGAGCTACCAGGGGAGTTTTGAGGTTTGTTTATAGAATGAGATTCTCCCTGGGAAGACAGAAGGTCTTGGATGTAGAGATCTTGATTCTGCTTTCCAAATTGTTTTCTCTATTTTATCCTACTTATACCCCAAAGTGAGAGATTTGGACAGGCTCCCCAAATGAGGGTAAGAGGGATTAATTTCATAACCATGAGCAATGAGGTATAGGGAAGTCCTATGCTAGAGCAAGACAAAAGATGTCATTACAGTTGTCCCTAAACTTTGGAGGGTATCAGAATCATTCAGGTAACAGTGAAAATGTACTGGCCTAAGCCCTGTTCTGTTTTAGAGATACACCAATGTTTGAGAACCACTATAGTGATAGTACCAGGGCAGGGCACTTTGTCACAGTCAACAGTCCTGCCTTTGCTGATCATTGTGTTCAGAGAGGGAAATACATGGTAAAGGAGGACAAGGTCAGTTTTGACACTAAATTGATAGAGGAAACTCTTAGAATAATCACAGAGTGCAATCCAGTACTGTTGAAGAGCGAACATGACAGAAAGCAAGCAGTACTCTAGCACTTAAGGCCAGCACTAAATTTAAAATAATAAATAATAGTATATTTTTTATCCCTAGTGACTTTGCCAAGTCTTTGTGATCTCTTAATTACAAGTCTGCTGATCTATTTTTTATTTTTATGTTGTGTTACTGAAACACGAACCCAGACCTTATGTTTGCTAGGCAAGAGTTCTACCACTGAACTATATCCCTAGCCATTGACCTTTTATTAAAAGGTTAGGGTGTAGGTTTGGCTGATCCCTTCTTCAAATTCTGGACTTATTTATTTTCTCACTCAAGCTTTTTGGTCAATATTGACAGATTTTTGTTATTATTGAGTGATCTGTTCAGGCTGGTTTGGGTGGGCCACAGGTTATGTGAAGGGAAATCACAGGAGATGATGAATTGTAGGACCTCCAATGATAGGACTTGGTAATTGCAGACCCTGGAGATATCGTGTCAAAGAGCAGGTGAGTGACATGATTGTTACTTGTGCTTAGGAAGGAGTTCTTCACCTTTCAGCTACCACCCTCGTTCTCATATTTCCTTCATAGCCCAAAAGAATTGATTATACTTCCTATCTTTATTTCATCAAATCACACTTATTCTTCAAACCTTATGACCACCGTCCCTCCTAGTTGCCAGATTCCTAAACAATTCTTGGTTTGCTTTGACCATGATGAGCTTACTCTTGCTTTTCTGGGATGTCCTTCTGAGTCTTATCTGACCTCTTATCCATTAAAAATTGCTTGGGCTCCCAGCCCTCAGTCTTTAACTGGCTTCTCACCTGACAAGCCCTTCCTGAATAGTGTTGCTCACTCCTGCTCTGCCATTGTCTCTGCCACACTAACAATTTCCTCTGGCTTCAAAAGATTTAGGGCTCACATTTCATACAGTAGTTTCATGTTGAGCTATTGGTGTGCTAAACAGCTCTGCTCTGGTTTCCCTTCCTACCTTTATTATCCCTTTGCCTCATTCTATTATCTATTTCTGAAGGTAAGTGCAGCTTTCTTCATAAACCTTTCATACTTTGTGGAACAAGAGGGGCAACTAGATAACATGTACATACTGAAAACCTGAATCAGTGCTTGTGGCCTGGGATCTTTCTAGGATTGCACTGTCTACTACCATAGCCTCTGGACATATGTGACTACTGAAATGTCACTTAAGGAAAATTCGGGGGGCTAGGGATGTGGCTCAAGCGGTAGCGCGCTCGCCTGGCATGCGTGCGGCCCGGGTTCGATCCTCAGCACCACATACAAACAAAGATGTTGTGTCCACCAAAAACTAAAAAAAATAAATATTAAAATTCTCTCTCTCTCTCTCTCTCTCTCTTAAAAAAAAAAAAAAAGAAAGAAAGAAAAAAAAAATTCGGTTCCTTACCCACATTACTACATTTCAGTGCTCAGTAGCTACATGCGGCTAGTGGCTATCATAATAGACAGCCCAGTTCTACAGAGTGTTTTCTTCATCACAGAAAGGTTTTATTGAATAGCACTTATCTAGAACCCAGAGATTGTATTTCCAACTACTTTATGTTTTCATTTGATTGTGTCCCATGTACATCCCCAAATTCAGCATTCTCAAAATAGAAATTAGTATCTTTCAGGCTGGGGTTGTGGCTCAGCAGTAGAGCGCTCACCTAGCACGTGCAGGGCCCTGGGTTGGATCCTCAGCACCACATATAAATAAGTAAATGAAATAAAGATATGTGTCCAATTACAACTAAAAAAAAATATTTAAAAAAAGAAATGAGTATCTTTCACCCAAACTTCCTTTTTCTTTCATGAGCCCTGCACCCCCATCTATCATTGTACTCAAGTCTGAAGTTTCAGAGCCACTCTCAGTTCTTCCCTTTTCATGCTCCTCCACATCCCATCATTTGTCAGATCAATCTTTATTGGCTATTGCATTAGTACCTCTGTTATATCTCTTCCCTTCTTGCTCACTTTGTCTTACCTAGATAGTGTCTGGGCATACTATCTGAGCACCTTGCTCCAGGTCTCTCAGGGCTCGTCTACTGTCCATCTACACTGTCCACAGTAACCTTTCTCATTTAAAGAAGTGTGATTGTTCTGATCTCTGATCCTGTCCTTCAACAAGCCCTGCCCACAGGATCCACTCAAACCCATCAACAGTCCTTAAAGGACTGCCATTAACTGACCACTCCTGCTTCTCTATATTCTTTTTCTCCAGGCTTCAGCCTGCAACCCCCTTTGACATTCCCCCACCACACAGCTCCACACCTCCAAACCTTGTTGTTGCCCCACATGGGCTTGTGCTGCTTCTTGCCAGACATGTTTCCTTCTCAAGCTGTGGTTCAAGCTCACTCCTCTATAGCCTGTCTGGCTCTTCCCTGGGAAAAGAACTACCCCTCACCCATTCTTCACCTTTCCTGAGCCCAGTAGTCAGCCGACAAACAGCTTCATGTATTTTTAGGTCACTTTCTTCCCAGTTAGCACCATAAAAAGCTGAGGTGCAGTCTTTGGATGGCTGGTGCCTAATACTTAGTAAATGTATGAAAAAGGAAGAGAAGGAGGAAAAGACTAAGAAACCATTGCAGTAGTAGGTCAAGTAGACAACTCAGAAGAAGTGGGCTGATTCAAAGTTGATGCTAAGGTTTGATTCAAAGGACTTGGGAGAATGGTATACCCAATAATAGATAACAGAAGGGCAGGAGGAATTCGTTTTAAAGAATTAAAAATTATTCATTTTATTTTAGGTAGTTTACTAAGTTTAAGGTGTCTGCAGAATCCCTAGGTAATTGGAAATGGAATTGAAACCTGGAGCCTAGATAAAAATGAGACTGATACACTTGACCAAAAATCAGTTTTCCTCTCTCTTGCCAGAATGTGAAGCTTTGCGTAGTACTACGTGCGAGGTGAGAAAGGAAAGTACCAGACAGCCTGGGGCTGGAACACAGTGGACACCTCTTGGAATAGGATCATCCTCACATCTGTTTTGTGTTGTTTAGAGTCAATAGTAAAATCACAGAAATGTGGTTGCCATTTGAGAGAATATAGTGAAAAATAAAGATACTTTAGTCAAACTGTGGAAAGCCAAATTATTGTCACCAGCTGGTGAGGGATACACTTTCCAAGTCAGGGATGTGGGAAACTCCCCTTAATAGAAGGGCCAACCAGGAATCCAGATAATTAGGCCCAAAAGAACAAAAGTTGGTCCAGTCCCAACCAGCAGTGACATCAGAGCTCTCTTAGAAACATGTAAAACAGGCCCAAGGTATACAGTGGGATTCCTAGAGTTGGGGCAGACAACCTTAGACCTTGGTTCCACTCTAGAGAAGACACTGATAGAAACTAGCAAGTAAGAGTTCTTACTGAGATTACAAAATGGATCACAGGAAGTCACATTAAGAAGCCGAAATAGAGGTCAGGTATGTAGCTCAGTGGTAGAGCACTTGCCTAGCATGTACAAGACCCTGGATTCTACCCTCAAAAAAATAAATAAAATAAAAGAAGCTAAAAAAGAACATCAAAGAATATTTGAGAAAAGCAGTCCCTGTGAGCAAGGTCATATGATTGATGTCCAGGTGAGAGCCCCAGACCTGGAACTGCAGGCAGAGGGGTCCCCAGGGCTCATCAGAGCTACTTCTCACTGTCTGAGCCTCCAGGTAACAGGTGGTTTTTGGTGCAAGGTAGGGTAGGTGGGGGTCCTCCAATGTTGGGCATTGGGCAACTGAAGCAGGAGGAAGCCATGACAACACAACCTCATATGGCACAAGGTTATAGAGAGGACCTTGTAAGAGGAAGGTCTGATGTTGTCACCACCTTTAAGACATGTCAAAGCTGTGAGGAAAGACTGTTGGTCTTGGGTTAGGAGATAAGCAGAGAATTTTGGAGGGAAGTTATTGAGAAGAGGAGTGGAAAAATGAAGTGCTCTGAAAGAGGTGAGAGGGTGGAGCCTCTGAGTGTGAGCTGGCCGTTCCGCAATCATGAGTGGAAGGCTGGCAGGAGAGGACCAAGGGTGCCTTGGGATGCCTGAGACCTGAATATTTTTGCCAGCCATGGAAAGGTACATCTCACCGAGGAAAACTGGCATTGGAAGGAAGAGAGACTAGTTGGAGAAACAGCCTGGAATTCATAGCACAAATGGTAGCATTTACAATCCTTTTGCATTTAGGGAAAGAAAGGGTGAAATTTCTCAGCTGTAATGCCTGCCATAAAGGAGCACAGTTTAAGAAGCTCAGATTAGCTGGGTGTGGTAGTGCATGCCTGTAATAATATCAGCAACTTAGGAGACTGAGGCAGGAGGATTGCAAGTTCAAAGCCAGCCTCAACGACTTAGGCCCTAAGCAACTTAGCGAGACCCTATCTCAAAATAAAAAAATAAAAAGGCCTGGGGATGTGACTCAGTAGTTTAGCACCCCTGGGTTTAATCCCCAGTACAAAAAAAAAAAAAAAAAAAGCAGCAGCTCAGATCAGGTCTTCTCTATAAAGTGGTTAGTGCTGCCATCAACTAAGGAGGTTGACAAAAGCTAAGAAAAGGTAGTAATTTGGACTGGCCATGTGGGACCAAGGGATAAGGATAAAAAAAAGGCACAGCCAAGGCTAAGGGGCACATGACCAGTCACCCTTATTTATTCCATTCTCTAACTGGTGCTGATCTCATGCCCAGCAGGGGCATGAGTGGTCCTGGGGGCCATCCAGGCCCAGCATAGGACAACAGAGTAAACCTTCATGCCATCACAGAAAAGCTCAGCAGGGGATCAGAGTCCTGGAGGGCAGTGAGAAAAAAGGGAAGTAGACGCAAATCAACTGTTCAGGCTTTACCAGGCAGGTCAGCAGAGAAAGACATGGAAGGTTGACCTTTTTCTAATGACAACTTTTAAGCACATAGGAATGAAAATGATGAGCCCACATACTCATCCACAAGATTAAACAATTCAAGGTTGACCATATGTCAGTCATGTGAGCAGGATGAGACAGAAGGGGGTGAGGTACTAGAGGTTTCGTGACAGGAGCCATTACATGAAGACCCTCACCAATGGACAGGGACAAGGAATACATCAATTAAATAACAAATGATGACAGTGATGTGCAGTTTTCTGGTATTTTCTAAGTCAGTAAGGTGGAGGGATGGGACTTGGAGGGATGACAACAACAAAGATGGAAAGAATGATAAAACTGCCCTCAGGCCTGGTGTACTATGGAGGGAACTTGATAATGATGGCAAAGGTGGTGGGCTACAGGTGACCTACAGCAGAGGGCTGGTGGGGGGAAAGAATGAAATAATGCTCTCTCTGGTTCCTTAAGCAGGGAGAGAATGTTCATACTTGGAGAGAATTGCAAAGGACCCTATTTTACACAGTGAAAACCAGTTTTTTGGAGTTTGTATGTGCATGCACCCATGCATACTAGTTTTTACCTACTTTGGAGAAAGCAAAGTGTGGTTAATGGAGGAAATTTTGTCTAAAAGGATGGGATTTCCATGAAGGCATGATGAAAAGGACTGTGGGTGTTGTGGACCTCTGGGGAGGAATTCATAAAATTCCTAGGCAATTATGGAAAATAAGGAGCCACAAGTATGTTACTACATGTATGTGCATCTGGGCACCTTGAAGTCCTAATGATATAAACAGAAGCAGCAGTGGATTTTCAGATTCTGAAGACGCAGATTACAGGTTCTTTGTGAAGTAGCTTGTGCATTGATTCATATACTATGTATCCTTTGTATTTTAACTTTTCTGAGACAATCACAACTGAATTTTTAAAAAGGAATAAGAAATGAAGCAGTGTTCTGATTGATCTTTGGATAAATCTTGATATCAACACAGCCATTTTTGTTAATCCTATGTGGGGTATACTTTATCTTTCATGAAGGAATCTAAGAAAACAGAAGTTTTCTTTCTGATTAGGCCCTGTAATACTCTTCTGGAGAATATTTGTTCATAATTTTAGGTGCTCCACAGATACTCCTAGGCACTGTAGCCTCTATTGGTGTAGAGTACATTATCTCATACTGTTATACTCTTGGGATAATGCCTTTAGGTTTTTCCCAGTGGCTCAGGAGGCTGAGGCAGGAGCGTCACAAGTTCAAAGCCAGCCTCAGCAACTCAGTGAAACCCTGTCTCTAAATAAAATACAAAAAAGGGCTGGGGGGCTGGGGTTGTGGCTCAGCGGTAGAGTGCTCACTTAGCATATGTGAGGCCCTGGGTTCAATCCTCAGCACCACATATAAATAAATAAAATAAAGCTATTGTGTCCACCTTCAACTAAATATATTTTTTTTAAAAAAGGGCTGGGGATGTGGCTCAGTGGTTAAGCACCCCTGATGCCAAAAAAAAATTTTTTAAATAGAAACATAACACTTCATGCTTCTATATAAAGGTAACTTCTGAAAACATACAGATTTATAGATGAAAAGAACATTGGAGGGGGGCTGGGACTGTAGCTCAGTGGTAAAGCATTTGCCTTGCATATGTGAGGCACTGGGTTTGATCCTCATCACCATAAATAAAGATACTGTGTGTTTATCTACAACTAAATAAATATTTTTAAAAAATAATAAAAGAACATTGGAGGGCTAGGGTTGTAGCTCAGTGGTAGAGCACTTGCCTAGCATGGGTGAGGTACTGGGTTCAATTCTTAGCACCACATAAAAACAGAAAAGTGTTAAATTTCTTTAAAAAAAATAGCATTGGAGGTGAAGGTAGTATTCATTTTAATTTGTAAAACAAACCAACATTTTTTAATGTTCCAGGGCCAGGCATCCCCATGCATTATTGAATCCTCACAGTAACTCCATCAAGCAGTGGTATAGCTATTTCCATTTTTAAAATGGGCATCAGAAATGTTGAGTGGCTTTGCAAGTGTCTTGCACCAAGTGGCACAATCAGAATTCAGCTTGAGTCTTGACCAGGTGTTTACATTAACAGTGATTAGCCAGTGCCTAACAGTGATGCACTTGTGAGCCAGAACATTTGAAATGTAAAAACCAGCATTTAGACTTTATAGAATATTTCCTCACTGCTTAGAGCTCTTTGTCATTATATCATGAACCATTCATTTGTGGATGACAATGTCTAAATGCCACTTAATTTTCATATAGCACAAATTAAAAGCTAAAATAGATTTTTTAAAGATTGCCAAGTCAAATGGAAAAACAGATGCTTTAATTTCTGCATTAAATGTTGAAGTTCTGTTGAGCATTTTCTTTCATTGGCTGCTTCAGAAGTCACATACCAGTTAAACCCCCAAATGAACTTTTGAGCTCATGGTCACTGCTCTTAAATTGCTGACTGGCATATTTGTAGCCATTATATCACTTCCCATTTTCTATCTTTATTTGGTTTTTAAATATTTATTCTGCTTAATTAAAAAAATTGTCATTGAATAAAATGATCAGGCTTGGTCTCCTTTGTCTTCATCTATAGAACAATGAGGGAACCTTTGTGTCTTCACAAGTCAATATGTGTTACTCTTTGTAGTAAAGAGTTTAAAGTCAAGCCTGGTTAATATTTTTTGGTAAGCATATGAACTGAAATAGATTTCTGGGAAAGATGAGGCATTTTACAAATGCATGTATTCATTAATGTGTTGAGCATTCCCCACTACTGTCAGGACAGAGTTCCCTGGCAGTTTGCCTTTTGAACATGTTTTCCTCTTCTAATGATGATTATGTCCTCAAAAGGCTAGAGAGAGAAGAATTGAAAAGAAAAGCAGAGGAGGAAAGGCTGCGCCTAGAAGAAGCCCGTAAGCAAGAGGAGGAAAAGAAATGGCAGGAAGAGGAAGAAAGAAGAAAGGCAGGAGAGGAGGCTAAGCAGAAGGCAGAGGAGGAGCTGTTGCTGAAAGAAAAGCAAGAAAAAGAAAAACAAGAAAAAGCCATGATTGAAAAGCAGGTACAGTCATCCTCAGATTTTCCTTTTTTTTTAAAGGGCCTTACTTAATATTAGGTAAATTTTATTAAATTTGAATTACTCATAATAGTTACTTGAAGTTTTTTCTTAAATCATCTGGGCTAGTTATTAAATACAATTGAAGTTGGAAATATTTGCCATCTGTGAGTTTGGATTTTCACAAAGGCAGACCCAAGGATAAAATTTGGGGGCTAGTAGTTTATTTGGGAGGGGATCCCATGAAGCTGCTAGGGAAGAAAATGGAAAGCCAATATACTAGCACATCCATGAGTGGGTTACTATGGGCCCCTGGAACTTAGTGCTTTGGGGACCCTCTGAGAGACTGGGATCATGCATTAGAATTGTACAGGGGATGAGGAAACTGGACAATTTGTTTACTGATACTGCCCCTTTTTGTGGAAGGTTTCTCCTTAGGAAAAACTCCTGGAAATTTCTGGCTATATACACAAGACCTGGGCCATGTATGAAAACTAGCTTGCAGGTGATTTTCATGGTGGGATAAGGGTATATGAATGAGTCCCAACAGTATCTCCTCTATCATAGAGCAGGTTGTGTGATTTTACATTGAATATTGGTGCCTCATCCACTTTGGGGCAGATAATGGGGTAAAGGACTTATGCAAAGCCCAGGAATTTCTACAATGCTTTCTTAGTTTAATAAAGCCTGTGCTTTGGCTTACCTGTTGCTCTCAGAAAGAAGCAGCAGAAGCAAAGGCCCAGGAGGCAGCTAAACAGATGCGTCTAGAAAGAGAACAAATCATGCTGCAGATTGAGCAGGAGAGACTGGAGAGGAAGAAGGTAAGGCTTGGGGATCAGGAGGACTTAGGATGAGACAGGAACAGGAAGTTAATCCAGCTCTGTTCTACAATGACTGGGTGCAGTGTTCTTAAAATTGTCAATTAGGTCAAGTTTCCTTGGTAGTGCTGTTCACATCTTGTATAACTTTATTAGTGTTCTGTCATCTAAAAATCTCCATCTGTGATTATGAATTTATTTACTTCTCCTTTCAGTTCTGTCAGTTTTGTTTTATATGTTTTAAAGCCCTATTTGTTAGTTGAATATTCACATTAGATTGTTAAATTTTCCTGTTGAATTGATCCCTTTACCATGAAATGCCCTTCTTAATTCTAGTATTATTTCTTCTTAAAGTCTGTTTTGGCAGCCCTATTATGATTGGTACCTGCATGGTAAATCTTTGCCATTTTTTTTTTTACTTTGAACCTATGTGTGTCCTTACAAGAATCTCTCTTATGAATAGCACATAGTCAGGACTTACTATTTTAATACAGGGTATTAAAGACATTTTTTGCCTTTTAATTGGAGTGATTAATCCATTTACACTTAATATATTTATAGATAAAATTGGGTTTAAGGAAGCTGATTATAAAGTTCCAATCTCATGATATCCTAGGCCCAACCTGGGCTTTGTAATGCTATATCTACCTCTAGGAGCTGGGAATCTATGGACATCTCTCCTGAACTAACCTTAGCTTCATTTTCTGGAGGGTGATCCTCTAGAATGGCAGATGGTGATTTTTTTTTTTATTTATAGGGAACCAAAGGAGAGAAAGGAGAAAGATAGGATATAGATTATTGATCCTGGATATGTACTAGTCTGCTTCATTTGACCTTGTTTGTAGAGCCAGAGAAACCCATCTACAAAAACAATGGAAAACCTTTCCATGCTTTTTATCCTCTGCTGACATTTGTCTTTTACCAGTCTTCTCAGAAATGTGAAATTGCATTTAGACCCAACTACTATTTTATATTTTTGGTATTATGGTCCTCTCGCCTGTTTTGTTTACAGAGAATAGATGAAATCATGAAGAGAACAAGGAAGAGTGATGTGTCTCCAGAAGTGAAGGTAGGAATTCAGATGACTATTATGTAACCAGCAGGAAAGAACTGCAGAAAACATTCAGTGAAGTTGTAGTCTCAGAGAAAATTAGCCAGGAAAAAAAAAAATGGACTCTCCATGCTCTGTTTCTGGCCAGGTTAAAGAGGAAATAGGATCTTGAAAGTAAGGAGGAATTTCAGAGATGGAGTAGCTAAAAGATTTTCTCAGCCGGTGCGGTGACACACACCTGTAATCCCAGCGGCTCAGGAGGCTGAGGCAGGAGGATCATGAGTTCAGAGCCAGCTTCAGCAAAAAGCAAGGCGCTGAGCAATTCATTGAGACCCTGTCTCTAAATAAAATACAAAAAAGGACTGGGGATGTGGCTCAGTGTTTGAGTGGCCCTGAGTTCAATCCCTGGTACCAAAAAAAAAAAAAAGATTTTCTCAAAGTGGTGGGGTTGGGGTGCAAGGAGAGTCACAGTAGTGCACGAATACAAAAAAATGGTGATAAGGGAAACAGCTGAAAATTCAAAGAAATATGGAACAGGCAGATGGCCCAGCAGGGCTCCAGATTTCTCCTGGTGGTTTTAAAAAGCATTTATTTTTCTGTGTAATGTCAGCCTTCCCTCTTTTCATCTACTCTCTTTTTGTTTTCAGAAAGAAAACTCAAAAGTGGAGATTCAGCCTGTTCTATGTGTGGAAAATAAGACAAAACCAGTTGTCCCCAACAAAATAGGTGAGTGTGAGGTCTGGTGCTTGTGTTTTTTCCTTTAATAGTGGGAGTCCATAAAGCTTCCTGTGAAGGAGGGGCATATGTGGGTCCCAGAGCTGTGGCTGACAGCAGATTTTCTTCCTGGAGCATCTCTAAAGCCCAGGGACTATTGACTGTATTTGGAAAAACGCTGGCTTCCTTGTTTAATCCTGGCACAGAAAGCACACTGTCTTACTGGCTCAGGATGCTTTCCAGGGAGCCTAACTACTGGTCATATGTTATTAAGATCTGGTCTTGCTCTTCTACCAAGGCCCTGCAATAATGCTGTGTGTCATCTCTTCCCCCATGTGAAGGTGATTACATGGGGCTGTTGGTGGTTCTTTCCACAGAAGATGTTGCATCAGTAGTGAAGCAGAGGATTAAATTAATTACCTTTTTATGTATTTCCTGTAATTTCGTTTTGTATATTTTATGATTCACTAAAGGACTTTGTTCTTGATCAGAAATCAATGGATTGAACACCTGCCAGGAGGTTAATGCTGTGGGACGCGCTGCCCCAGAAACTTTTCCACAAGATGTTTTTTCTAATGGGCTTAAACCAGTTGGGGCATTTGTTCATCTGGATGCCCTTGATGGGAAATCAAACAGTCTGGATGATTCAACTGAAGAAGTTCAGTCTATGGATGTGAGGTATGTCAATTTCTTTTACATATAAACTTCATCTCTTTTCCAAACACCACCACTGTCTTTTAGTTTGTTTCTCCATCTTTTATACAATACAATAACCTAAATCAGATCTGGTTGACATTATAGGAAAGCCATCAATGATATAATACTGTTATCTTGAACTAGGCTCCCTAGAAGCAGAGCCTGGGCATGTGATTTAATAGGGGAGGATTCTCAGGAGGAGTGGGCAGAAGGGAAGGCACTAAGTAAGGATATGTTCTCAGATAGTAGCATAGGAGCTCTGCAGGATGAATTTCCACCAGAGAGTTGTTCAGTTGAGAAAAGGAATATTGTATTTATACCACTGTATCCATCAGTTATTTACTGTGGGTTTCTTGGCTAGGGGATACAGGACCATGATCATGGGGGTGCCTGTCAGCTAAAGGAAGTTGTCCAGAGAAATAGTGGCAATTTTGAGTGTTTAGGAGCCAGCCCTCTGTGTCTGGGGGGATAGATGCACCTATAGGTAAAGGGGACCTTGCCAGGATCAACAAGATTCCCTGTGTCCAGAGTGATGTGTCTCCACAAGTAAACTTGTCATTGCAGACTTGATAAAGGAACTAAATTGCTTTCAGATTCTAAAAATCTAAGGAATTCATAAACTGGTATCATTTTTGTAGATGACATCATCTGGCAAATTAATCCCAGATAAAAGAATCTATTGGTATGAGATTGAGGCAGAGGCATTGGAGTGGACAACCTTTGGTAGGGTAGTTGAAGTAAGGGTTGGTTCTTTGTATTAGGAGAGTGTGACAATATTTTGTAAAAGCATTACCAGAGCTCCAACCTGCCAGTTTACCTTCTGTCCTTGACCGTAAGTTCTCTGCTTAGTCTGGAGGTGGGGTTCCTGTAACACTAATCGTCAATATTCCACTCATCCTCACAGGGCTCAAGCTAGATATGTGAAATCCAGGACATCATCAGTAGAGAAAATCCTGTGTAGAATGGTAGCAGGGCCCCTCAGTCCTCGCCTGGGTCTTCCTATCCCTCAACACCACCATCATGGCAGGCTTCTCCTAGTTGGTGCCACTCTGTCCCCAGCAGAAAACAACTAAGGCAATCTGAAGGGTTAACCCAACATATTCCACCCACATATTGAGCCAGCTGTGTTTAGTCTTTAATGTCTTGTTGGGGGAGGGAAGGGAACAAGATGTGGCACCTCTGACCAGAGTTCAAGAAAGTAAAGGGGCTTAGCACACTATGTTCTCACTTAGTGATGTGACCTTGGTGGATACACCCGAACTTGTGGTATCATTTTCTCCTCTTTTCTCTGACCAGTTTAAATGCAGGGGATGGAGGTGGGGAAAGATGAAGATGAAGCAGGATGTTTCTGTTTAATGAGGCAGTTTTCCCAGACTTCAAACACCAGGGGTGGTTGTAGGTCAGCTGTTGCCCCTTAACTGGGCTCAGGTGTGAGGGAGGTGGCTCCACTGAGCTTCTGCAGTTCAACTGGTTTTTCTTGATTCATCTGTAAGATCTCATCAAGGAAGAAAAGAAGAGCCTGGCAGCAACCTTACTGTGGCTATTAAAGGACTCCTGGGACAAATCCTCAATTCCCAGCCCACCACTCTTCTGGGCCTGGATTTGCTCCTTTGCTAGGCCTATAGCAGACAGCAGCAGTGCAACTCCTTCCATATCTAGGAAGAGAGGGAGGAGGTGGGTGGGGGGTTCAGCTGAGCAAACTGATTAAGTCAGGATTTAGAAAAGAAACAGTGAGATTGATTTGGCAGGTGACTAGATGGATGCACCCGAACCCCTTGAGCACACACACACATCACATGGTTTTCCATGAACTCTTCCCAATACAGTCACATTCATATTCACAGGAACCCTGAGAGGGAGAGATTACTGTTCTTCCCATTTTATAGGGGTGGAAACTAAATCCAGGGAAGGAAAAGCAGCTTGCCCAGGGCAGCACTGCTGGAAAGGCAGCACAAGGAGCCCCAGTATTAATTAGAGCCCTTCCTTAGTTCACTTTTGGTATTTGCTTTCTGTTTGTTCTATTCTGAAAGTTCTGGAAGGACCTTGCTACTCTGTAGTAAAGTGTCAGTGCCTGTAGGTATTTTTCCTTTCACTCCTTGGGCAGCATAAGCTTGGCCTGCACATCTTGTTTGGTCTACTTCCCTTCTTCTCATCCACAGAGGCCTGTGCCTACCCACTTCTCAGACTTGAACTTGTGTATTTTTTTATGATGTGTTACACATAAACTGTCTATAAATTTATCTTTTCTACAAGAGTGTAATAAAATATTACAAATAGAATGAAGCACATTAACATAGTGTGCTTAGTTCTCATGTTCTCTCTCCTCTCCCTCCATCTGTCTCTCCCTGTCTCTCCTTCATCTCTTCTAGTCCTGTTTCCAAAGAAGAACTTATCTCCATCCCAGAATTTTCACCAGTGAGTGAAATGATTCCTGGGATGTCTCTGGACCAAAATGGAACTGGTAATGCCCGAGCACTTCAAGATCTCTTAGATTTCACTGGTCCCCCGTTCCCCAAGAGATCCAGTGAAAATCTCAGCCTGGATGACTGTAACAAAAACCTTATTGAAGGATTTAACAGTCCTGGCCAAGAAACTACTCTGAACTCCTTCTGTTGACAAATACAACATCCCTTTAATGAAAGGTACAGTCTTTTGATGATACTCTAAATCCTTACCTTCCCAACTAGAGTGTGTGAAGATAGGATAAACATCACTCAGCCTTCTGGATGACTAATTTTATTTGAAAAATACAAACACAAATATGGTATATACTATAGCATATATTAAAAATGCTATGAAATTCAAGGAATTTCTTCCTGTGGGAGCCTCCAGTGCCATGCCTTGCCTGATTCATAGACCCTATTGTTCTGGGGAGTAAGTGGGAAGGGAAGGTTTGATTGCCAGTTGTTTCAAGTAGCATCTTCTTCAGAGGTAAGGAGAAAATGCTCTTAAAATATTACAAGGTGGTAAAATGAACTTCTCTTCCTTCATCATTCATATACATTGATGAGTGATAGGCCAAATGCTTGGCTCTTCTCTAGACCCCTTCTGGATTCTTCCAAAACAGACATCTGTTCCTAGATCATACCTGAGGGAGTAAGAGGAAAGAGCTACAGGTTGTGCACTGAAAGTTTTTCCCCTACCCTTGACCTTTTTTCTTGTCAAAGCACTCTAGAGGCTCTTTTTTTTCTTTCTTTCTTTCTTTTTTTTTTTTTTTGTGTGTGTGTGCCACAGATTGAACCCAGGGTCACCGAACTATACCCTAACCCCTCTCATTTGAGTAGGAATATTCTTAGATACACACATTTTATATTTGATTTACTTAAATTTGGGACTTATTTGTTTTGAATAATGAAAACAAAATACGATCTAGCACCAAATCCTTTCACAACTTAATTTGTATCACACCTCCTGCTATTTTTTCCTTTTTTTTTTTTTTTTTGGTGTATATGTGGTACTGGAGATTGAACATGTTAGGCAACCATTTTTAGCTCAAATGTTTTTATATTCTCTGCATTCTGTCACTTTATTTTCTTTGATGCTCCATTCCTGTAACATAACTTTGATGTCTAAAATGATTTGGTCCAACCTTTTTATTTTTCCCATCCAAGTACTAATCAGGCTGTACCCCACTTAGCTTCCAAGATCAGACGAGATGGGGCATGTTCGGGGTGGTATACCATAGACTTCTTGTTATTTCTGAAATGAGGTAACAGGTTGGGGAAGCCACATGGCTGAGGTCATTGTATTTTGTTTGCTTATTTCCACCTGACCTCAGCTCTTGCCTATAGGTAAGAACTTTGGGGTCCCTGCCTCTTGATTCTTGGAAAAGCAGCTGCAGTCATTTGACACATGAGATGAGGTGATTGACAGGTTATTTCTCTTTATACGTATGTATTTTTTAGTTGTAAAGAGACACAATACCTTTATTTTATTTAGTTTTATGTGGTGCTGAGGATTGAACCCAGCGCCTCACATTTGTGAGGCAAGCACTCTACCGCTGAGCTCCAACCCCATACTGACAGATCACTTCTAGAGTAAACTATGTCCCTAGTTTGGAGAAGAAGCTGCTTTCTTGGACCCTTAAAACGCTAATTTCACCTGAACATTGTTTCCTTGACAGTTTCACGGCTTAGTATTTATTAAGAGGCTTCTTTTGTTATTAGCATACCTTGACTTTAATAAGCTTTTCTTAAGTTGGTTTACCTCACTGTCCAGTAAAGAACAGAAAATCCACAAAAATCTGCAGGTTTTAGGACACTCTCACATAAGGAAAATTTGACCAACCTAAAAAAATTGTCCTGTGCAAAATGCAGCAGTATTTCTGCTGAGAAATACTGAATGAGCCAACGAAAACCTAAACCTAATTACCAAGTGCAAAATACTTGGTTTCTGCATTGGTCTCACCTGGCTTTGTTTTTGAATTGATACAGGTGGTGTTTGGAAAACCTGTGAAGTTCCCGGTAGTCAAATCAGCTGCCGGTCATCTGAAGAAGCTTCTGTCACCCTTTACGCTGGATTCCAAATTATTAGATCAGAATGTAACTGTATTCCTAGGTAGTCAAACCCTGGCCTCTCATGGTAGAAACCTAGAGGCTTTTGCCTCGTTGGGCTTTAGCAGTGTTTCATTTTACAGTTCTATTTATGAGCTTCAGCTGCTGCTAAAACATCTCCTGTCCTTCTGTATTATCATAGTGATCCTCTGAATAACCTGAATGATGCTGGTTCAGAAGTTCATTCCATGACCAGTCTCATGCCCAGAGTTGGAGCACATATTATACATTTAGATGTCTCCTCTTGTAAAATATTCTAGACATTTACCCAAACTCTAGTTAAAACATGTATTCAGCTTGGGCTGCACATCTCCCTTTGTTTATAAGGAAAAGAAATTCTGGAGTTTTCTCCCCCTCTGGGGTTTCTCTGTTTGAAAGTACTATGAAGAAGTCTTTTTTATTAATAAGCTTTGCCACCTGTATTGTCCTACATTATACTCTTTTGGGGGTTAATGTAATAAGTGTGTTTGAGTAAGGAAGCGTTAAATGGTTCGTAATAATTTCTGTTGTCTTATGCATATTTGTTTGTACATGGACATCTTTGATGTCATACCTTAAAATCTCCAAACTGTAGTCACTCCAAACCATGAGTAACTTTCCAACTAAATTATGCATCTCATGTACAGATGGTTGGTTTTCATGTTTTTGCTATTGTTTTTGTATTGTATCTTGGGAGTTTTCTTGGTTTGCTCCTGTGTTTGCCCAACTATAATAAATCCAGGCACAAATAAAAATCATAGTGCTCTGAAATAAGGGGGCCTCCAATTGGTCCCAGGACATCACTGTAATAGACTTTAACATGAAAAAATCTGAATGGGAAAAATGACACTAGAATGTATACGCCACACATTTTATGCCATATAATGCTGTGTTTTCTTAATTTCATTTCTTGTGGAAAAATGTGACTCAGATTAAAATGACCTTTTCTTTTTGAAACTTTATTTTGACTTGTACAATAAGAGGTTTGGAAAGATTTATAATTCTGAGAGAGGTTTGCAATCAGGAGACATAAAGATATCTCAATAGCAATCTTATTCATGTGCTTTTAAAGCCAGCTACAGTTTAAGAGTTTATTAGTTATGGAAACTGTGTATGTTTGTGTATGTGTATATACTAAATAAAATACATGCCTCTAATAATGCAGTTCTATTGATCTTGATGAATACCGGGGGAAAATCCCTTTTATGATAAGCACACAGAAAATGATAGCATGGTCTGACTTTCAAAAAATGCCTAGCCATCTTTCTTACAACTTTATTTTGCTAGAAATCTATGCAGTTGTGATCTGTTGTACCTCACAGAACCATTGTGAATGGTGATGCCTCATGTGCATGATGTGAACATTCTGTTTAATGTGAAATACATTTTCATCGAAGAGTCTGGTGGCCTGCTAGTGTTTTGTTTGTATAAGCCCAATGAAGAAATATGCTGAAATCAAACCAGGTTTTCTAAACCCATGCAACCATGTGGGAAAAAACCCAAATCCTACATGGATGTACTTTCCTTGTCCAACTTGTTAGAAAATCTTCTGCTGTCGATGCCAAGTGAAGTCAACTATGGAAATAAATTTAAGTGATAGCCTGTCCCTAGAACATGATGAACTTCTGAGTAATGTTGCTGTGCTTTCATCCAAACACTGTGATGCCAGGCATTTAACTAAGACAGTTAAATTTGGTATTATCTATTATATGAGTACTTCACTTAGCAATTGGCACTTAAACAAAATTACAGTGGGAATGTTGACTCTTATGTGTTGGAGGGGTACTAATGATTGAACCCAGAGGTGCTCTTTGAGGTACATCCCACCTTTTTTTTTTTTTTTTTTTTTGCTAACTTGTGCATGCTAGCCTCAAACTTGTGAGTTGCTGGGGTTACAGCTTGACTGTTATTTTCAAGGAACCCAGACCAGATTTTCTTATCTAATTCACAGGCTCATTCACTATCTGGGAGACAGCATCAATCTAGACCAGGAGCTAGGTAGACAGGAACTAGAATTAGAAACTCTCATGGTAACTTGGGCGCCATCTCTGAAGCTGGGGGTTCAATATGCTAATAGAGCTTCTAGTCAGGGCACAGGAGAGGACACTTAACTAATTTCATTTTCAGGCTTCTGACAGCATTAGAAGTAGTTTATGTCAGGAGTTCTTGCCCTAGGGCCTACAGTGGTTGTGTAAATGCAATTGCTACTTTGTGAACATTGTAAATTTTTTTCTTAGTATATACAAGTTTGCTATCAGCCAAATACTTTCATAAACTGGATTTAGAAAGCAAACATGATGTAAAAAACTAGTTTCCAGAGTTCCATTTTGTTAGGGCATATAACACAGGTTGACTTAACATTCCTACTCATTTTTAGGAAGCATGATTATGAAACAAAGTGAAGTAAGAACTCTTAGAAGCCAGAAATCTTTACAGATACTCCCTTTCCCCCAAGGAAACCAAGAGAAATAACTGAAAAACTCATTGAATAATTATATAGGGAGGCAAGTATTAAAAATCAATAGTTTTCTTATCTATTAGCAATAAATAGGAAATAGATCCCAACAAAACCCATAAAATTCCTAGAAATAACAATACTGAAATTTGACCAGGCAATGTGATGATAGAAATGAGAAGACCTATGCATGCAAAGAAGGCTAATAGTGACACAACTGTTCAGTCCATGTTTGGTTTTTTTTTTTTTTTTTTTTTTTTTTTTGGCAGCTTGAAAATAGAATTGCAGTTCATATAAGAAAACTAACAAAGCCAAGAAATTTATGAGTTTTTTTTAAAGGGGAGAATTTCCTCAGCAAATAGTAAAAATACATAATTCTTATGTAACTTAAACAGTGAAGTCTGACAGAGAAATAGAATTTAGAATAGCAGGAGAGTTAAGAAATATTCAAGATACATAAGAATTTAGTGCCTAGAGAACCTACAGGTTGACCATTTGTATATGTAGAAAGGTAGCAGGTGGCTTAGTGTCTCCTGAGGGCTCAGCTGAGTTTAAACTATAATGGAGTGGGGATAAGAGCCCAGAAGTCACAGGAAAAGATAAGGACAGCAGAATATAAGCTGTTCTTACAAGTTAGGGTTCAAGGTAATTCAAGTCAGGGACAAAAATTTAGATGGAAGGTTTGGGGGCAGCCTCTAAAAGATCCTGAACTGCCTGATGCACCAGGATGTGCTGTGTTCTCAGGAGGTCAGCTTTGTGGGGAGCAGTGGACCTCTGCCTGCCAAGCTTCATACTTCTTTGCAGACTTCTTTACCATGATAAGAGGCAGCATATACTGAGTTCCTGTAGTACACATGATGGTTCTAAGGCTTCTCCATGCCATGAGGTAGGTATGAGAGGGTAACTTCCCCAAGGACACACAGATGGAACTTGGCAGAGCAGTGTTTGACTCTTAAGACCCCAGCCTTGGTGACCTCAAGGGAGGTAGACAGGTTGTTCTGCCCCCAAACACAGCACCAAAGGACCAGGATCCCTGTGGGGATCCTAATTCTGAGTGTGCCTTAAAAAATATTGAGGGCTGGGTTGTAGCTCAGTGGTAGAGTACTTGTCTATCATGTGTGAGGCACTAGGTTTGATTCTTAGCACCACATATAAATATTAAATAAAGGTCCATCAACAACTAAAAAAGTATTCTAAAAAATTATTGAGATATAATTCACATATTATAAAATTCACCCTTTTAAAGTATATAATTCAATGTTTCTTTAGTATATTCACAAAGTTGTGCAACCATCGCCACTAATTCTAGAATACTTTCATCTAAGTATGTTTTTTCAAGAGTCCATTAGCCATACAGCAGAACATGGCTTTATCAGCCATTAGTTCAAGTTCTCATTACACCTGGAGGCAAGAACATGGAATTTGAAAATAGTACTCCCTGAGGCAGTCTCTTCCCCTTTTCATTCCAATTTGCTACATAAATAATGGGATAACATGCCAAATGGGCTCACTTATCAGGCACCAAGCACAGGCCTCCTATAATGAAGAGAGACATATTAGGTGAATATGATTTATGATTTAAAATGCTTTGAGATGCCAGGAACCATGGCATACACCTGTAATTGCAACAACTTGGGAGGCTGAGGCAGGAAGATTGCAAGTTCAAGGCCAGCCTGGGCAACTTATAGAGACCCTCAATAACTTAGCCAGACCTTGTCTCCAAAAGAGAAGGGGTTTGGGGATTTAACTCAGTGATAAAGCACCCTGGGTCCAGTCCCTCTCCTCACCTCCCCAAAAGAGAGAAGAAATATCCTGAGCCTTTAGAGACATGGCATTTTAAATTTTTATTTAAGCCATTAAATTTTGGGCTTATTGTTTTTATACAACAATAGGTAATAAAACCTAATATTTAAGATAAATTGTTACTAATACTTTCCAAGCAAACTCTTAATTTGGGGGTGGGGGTTAGGGGGTATGGGGGATTGAACTCAGGGCCACTCAACCACTGAGTCACATCCCCAGCCCTATTTTGTATTTTATTTTTATTTTTTTAATATCTATTTTTTAGTTTTACATGGACACAATATCTTTATTTTACATTTATGTGGTGCTGAAGATCGAACCCAGCACTTTGTGTATGCTAGGCGAGTACTCTACCACTGAGCCACAACCCCAACCCCTATTTTGTATTTTATTTAGAGACAAGTTCTCTCACTGAGTTGCTTAGTGCCTTGCTGTTGCTGAGGCTGGCTTTGAACTTGAGATCCTCCTGCCTCAGCCTCCTGAATCGCTTGGATTACAGGGCTGCATTACCATGCCTGGCTTAATTCTCAATGGAAATAGAAATATTAGAGTTCAAGTAAATTCTTTTTCCTTTATAAGAAAACAAATTCCAGCCAGGCTAGTGGTGCATGGCTGGCATCCTAGCAATTCAGGAGGTCTGTACAGGAGGACCTCAAGTTTAAGGCCACCCTTAGCAACTTAGCTGTCTCAAAAACAAAATGACAAAATCATGGAATTTGCAGGGAAATGGATGGCATTAGAGCAGATTATGCTTAGTGAAGCTAGCCAATCCCTAAAAAACAAAGACCAAATGTCTTCTTTGATATAATGAGAGCAACTAAGAACAGAGCAGGGAGGAAGAGCAGGAAGAAAAGATAAACATCAATCAGAGACATGAGGTGGGAGGGAAAGGGAGAGAAAAGGGAAATTGCATGGAAATGGAGGGAGACCCTCAATGTTATACAAAATTACATATAAGAAGTTGTGAGGGGAAGGGGAAAATAAACAAGGAGGGAAATGAATTACAGTAGATGGGGTAGAGAGAGAAGATGGGAGGGGAGGGGAGGGGAGGGGGGATAGTAGAGGATAGGAAAGGTAGCAGAATACGACAGTTACTAATAGGGCATTATGTAAAAATGTGGATGTGTAACCGATGTGATTCTGCAATCTATATTTGGGGTAAAAATGGGAGTTCATAATCCACTTGAATCTAATATATGTAATACGAGATGTCAAGAGCTTTGTAATATTTTGAACAACCAATAAAAAAAATAAAATAAAAATAAAAAAAGGGCTGGGGATGTAGCTCAAAGATAAAGTGCCCCTGGGTTCAATCCTCAGTACAAAAACAAAAAATAGGACTATAGTATAGTTAAGTAGTAGACCATATGCTTACCATGCATGACACCCTGGGCTTGATCCTCAGAAACCCCCCTCCCCCCAAAAAAAAAAGAAGCCAACGCTTTCCAGTGTTCTAAGTAAGGACTGAAGTCTTGCTGAAATTCAGCATGGCACAATGGAAGAACACCAGACCAGAAGTCAGGAAAAAGCCTACCAGCTTGGAACTTGGCAGTGGCACGACAAACTAAAAGCCAGGTAAGAGAGCTATGTACCCTGTGTGGGCAATGGGGCAGTGCATTGTAAGTGGAGAATCTTTTTGTATTAGAGCTTTATAGTTATTCATATTAGTTGGGTTCATCACAACAAACTCATTCATGAATGGAAATCTGTTTCAATTCATGACTGCCCCTTTTATCCTCCTGCTTTTCCCACGTATCCTCTCTCCCCTCTCCCTTTCTCCTTCCTCTACTTGACTTCCTTTCACTCATCTATTAATTTATGTTTGACTGGTTCTTTATATTATCCTATCCTTCTCCCTCTTTCCTTTATTTTACTCTTAACTTCTTCATATGAGAGAAAACATTCAAACTTTGAGTCTGAGTTTGGCTTACTTCACTTAGCATGATACTCTCCATTTCCATCCATTTACTGGCAAATGCCATAATTCCATTTTTTTATGGCTGAGTAGAACTCCTGTGGGGGGTGTGTGTGTGTGTGTGTGTGTGTGTGTGAGAAAAAATAATTTTTTAATCTATTCATCTATTGATGGGCATCTGGGTTGATTTCATAATTTAGCTATTGTGACTTGTGTTACTATAAACATTGAAGTGGCTGTATTGCTATAGTATGCCAATTTTACACCTTTGAGGGAAATACCAAGGAGTTGAATAGCTGTGTCATATGGTAGTTCTGTTAAGAGACAGATGAGGGTGGTGGGAACACAAGGTTACAAGAATCATTCTATCAAATGGGCCTACTGTGCTGACCTCCACATGCTTTCTTTGCCAAAAAGCAATTTACCTACAGCCCTGCCTGGCCTAAGTGGACAGGATATGTCACATTCCTTAGCAAACTACCTGTTATCTGCAAAGAATAAGAGGAACCCAAATTACTTTGAAGGAAGAGACTTTTGTGACTCTTTTCACAGACCAGATCCCAGAAGATAAGAATAATTCCTCCTAATCATAAAACCTGTGAAAATGATTAAGAATCCAATTAGAACCACTCGGCATGGGTCAAGGTGTGAAAGAGTTGTCATGGCACTGAGGACTTGAAAGACTGATGTCATCTTGCTGTCAGTCAAATTCAAGAGGTAAACCTGGATGGGACTCTGGAAACTTCCCTGGGATCCCTAATAAAACTGGAGTGCAGGAGAGATGCATTGTCTCTTTCCAAAAGGACCCACTCTCTCCCTGGAGAGTGTCCCATTTCATTTTTCCTATCCCTTCACTAAATTGTTGCTCTGAGCAACATGTCTGAAATCTTTCTGACTTGATCACAAGAATTGGGGTTTGAAGAAGGGGGGTCTTCATGTTGCCTCAATTTCCCAGAAGGCCCCAACTCTGTAACAGTTCCATCCCTAGTTTTTACTTTGTTCCCCAAAACCTCCCCAGCATTTATTACTGTTCATATTCTTGATCATTGCCATTCTAACAAGAGTGAGACTTTTTTTTTCCAAGATCAATTTATTTTATTTATTTTTATGTGGTGCCGAGAACTGAACTCAGTGCCTCGCACGTGCTAGGTGAGCGCTCTACCGCTGAGCCACAACCCCAGCCCATTTTTTTGTTGTTTTAAGGAGAGAGATTTTTAATAGTAATAAACCCCACTAAAAGTTGACCTGCCTTTTATCAACCTGGGCCAGAAATTCTAATATGAGTAAGAAAATCCTCCTTCCAGTGGAGCAGACCCCTCCTACCCAGCTTTCATCTTGGTAATGCCACTGGATCTCATAAAGTTTACACCTCTGAGCTTGAACTTCACACTCTGCAAAATGACAAAGTTGATCTATGTCTGAGAGGTCTTCGAGCTCTAAAATCCTATGACTCTCAAAACAGCTGGCTCTGTGGGTGAACTTGTTCAGATTCATCTATTAATTTCCCAATTCCTTCAGTCATTTGTTGAATACTTTCTATGTGTCATGTAGCAAGCAGTGTGCTGAGAAATGGAATGAGTAAATCATTCCATTTACCTGATTTACCCTTGGCCTCCCTAAAGAGCTCACAGAAGAGCCACTCGGCAACCTCACCAGCCTCAAGTAGGCCTCCCAGGCCAACAACCAGGGTGTTTTTTCACCTCTTCTCAAGTGTCCTCTTTGATCAGCAGCTCCCTCAGATCCCCTCCCCCAGTGAAGAGCTGTTTATGAGCATAACTTGTGCCCATAAGTAGTTCTTTTAACACTTATTCATCATTGCATCCTAGAGTCTAATATGGCCACTGGCTCTATAAGTGTTTCTGAATGAATGAATGACAAATTTAGAATGGGGGTTAATACCTGTCCAAAATACCTTACATAGTAAGTTCAACCATGTGAAATTGTTTTGACCTATGAAACAAATTTCATGTGGTTCCACCTAATACATATGAGTTTACAGAGAAGGACACGGGCTGTGTGCTGGATTTGGAATGGCAGGTGGACAGTGTCTACCTTGGAATTTCATCCTAGAAGTCTTATTACCCAAAGCTAAGAGGACCTTGCTATAAGCCAGTTGCATTTGTATGTCAGTTCTTCACACAAGTCAGGGGCAAAGTTGATCGTGGTTCTAAGGTTATCCCCTTCTCCCACTTTGATTTACCTGATGGCTGCTCTCTGACTTGTCCCCAGTGCTTCCTTCAGAGACTTGGGTGAAAGATTCCTACCTATGGTCACTTCTTTTCTTGGACATTTTGCCAAAATGTGTTCCTTGAAATTCTCTATTCTTGGAGGCCTTGCCAAGGTTGGAAAAATTGCCACTGCAGTCTGGCTGAGGACTCCCTGATAGCTTCGTGACAGGAGTAATGTAACTCAAAGCTGGAGATCCCTGGCTAAAGGTGAGTCATAGATATCTGCAAACTCCCTTGAAGTAGCCCACAAAGACCTGTACTACTCCTGTTTCTTCTCTATCAACTCAAATTCATTTATTTTCTGCTGGGTATTTCTTAGCAAATCATTATTCTGGTGCATGTCTAGATTCAGCACATACTGATACACTCCTCAGTCATGGACCTGCTACTCACTTTTCCCTTGGCTTCTCTGGTTGGCTTAAGTAGGTTGAATGAACTAAGTGAATCATTTTGCCAGTACCCAAAACAAAGCTCTGTGTCAATATCTGAAGAGCTCTCATTTTTATCACAAAATTATGCATCTCTCCATCTTCTCCAACTCTTCTTCCATGGACTGTAATTCATCTACTTGGGTTGGATTTATCCCACTCAAGAGATGAAGCAGTTCCTGGATACTCTTCTTTGTCATTTCCCAAGTTCAAACAGCCTGAATAGGTTTTTTATTTCAAAGTTACAGAGGTTTGCACAACTTGTATGGGGGCTCTGGGATTCCTCTGCCAGAAATGAAGCAGGAGGAAGAGCATCTGGATTCTGGAGGTTCCTGGGCCATCAAATTTGAATGTGGATTTGTGGAACTAGTATTACTCTTGCAATGGAAGAAAAATGGGGTTTACTGCCTGTGTCCTTTACCTCTTTGATTTCCAAATCTAGGGTCTCTTTTGAATATCTGAAGTCAGTCCTAGAGAGACACTGGCTCAGGATGAAATTCATATCTTTGTACCTTGAGGTCTTCTGGGTGCCAATAAACTCCTTTCTTAAAATTTTCTTGGGGCTAGGACTGTGGTTCAGTGGTAGAGTGCTCGACTTGCATGTGTGAGGCACTGGGTTCGATCCTCAGCACCACATAGAAATAAATAAAGGTATTATGTCCATCTACAACTAAATTTTTTTTTAATTTTTTTCTTCACTTCACATAGTTCCCTTTTTTACATACCCATGAAGCTGAGTTTCCAAGGAGTCATTTCTCAAGGTATCAAGCTCAATGGGACAGGGGATTGGAAGATTAACAGCCTGAGTCAAGTTAGTTCATGGTTGGAGCACTCCATATCTTGGGGCCCATGGTGAGGCAGAACATCATGGTGGAAGGGTGTAATGGAGAAAAGCTCAGTTTATGACCAGACACATGGCTTTAACTGACCATGAAATTGGATGTGGGGTGACCTATAATGTGACTGTATTTCCTCTTGTGTTTCTGAAATGGAAGATGTTACTAATTGGACTCCATAGTAATAGCTGGCAGGGGGAGGGAAGAAAGGGGAGAAGTTCTCCCCTTCTCAGGCACTGTCCTTAAGGGTTAACTTGCCCAGAACAGTGAAAGAAAAAGCTGTTTTGTGTGAACTTCTGCAGACTGAACTTCTGAGCCCCTTCCCCTACACACTGGGTATAAAGTTCTGAAACTACCTGAACTCGAGGTTCAGGGAGATTGATTGATTACAGCTAAAACTTTGCCCTCTGAACATTGCTGCAGCCAAATAAATCTGTTTCCTGCTGTCTTTGGCATCTTGCCTCATCTGTCCCCTTGACATTTTCACTGATATTTTGCCTCAGCTCAGGTCCAAAGCTATGGAGTCAGCAGACCATTGACTGAGCTTCTGAAACTGGGAGCCAAAATAAACTTATCCTCTAAAAAGAAAAAAAAGGAAGTTTCCTCTTCTAGGTGTTTCTCCTTTGCTAGCAAAGCAATAAACCTTCTTTTTTCTTTTCTCAAAACCATGTCCTCATTATTGGATTGGCATTAGGGACAAGGACCAAAGCAAGAAATTTGGAGCCCAGGTGGGACCTGAGAGCACTTCCCACTCCAACTTTCTTGGGCAGTTCTGGCACTCCAAGCACCCCCACTTCAATGCAGAGGATACAAGGTGGGTGGTGAGTTTGTTGAGAGCCAACCACTGGAGAAATTGGTCCACGGTGTGAGTTTGCCTTGGACTGAACCAGAGGAGCTATTCCTGTAAGTAAAGGGAGAGACTGAGGGATCATCCTAGCAGCTGCCAAAACTCTTTTTGCTTCAGGGGCCTTCTCTCCCTGAACTGCACAAGTTGCTCCATCATTGTTTACTTTGAGAAAAAAACTCAGGAAAGTTGCAACAGCTTTGGCCATTTGCATGATCCCTGCCCTATGTATGCCTTTTCCAGTCACCTGCCATCTGCCACTGTAGACCTCTGGACTGCTCTGATGCCGAATGCCCTTAACTGTACATGCCCCATCTGATAGAGATCAAGGACTTTAGGTTACTTCCCCTAACTTCACCCCCTTTCAGCAGGAAGCAGCTTGGAGATTTTGTCACCCACTTTCCATAGAAATGGAAGTTATAAATTGACAGTAAGGAAATGTAATAGGGGTTCACTTGATGCTTTGACTATATCCCTTGTCACTTTGAATCTTCTGTGTTTTTTCCTTTTCCCAACCTTCTTCTCCCTGACCTCCTCCTTGATCTTCTCCCTGATCTTCTTTCCCCTAACCTTCTTCCTCCATGATCTTTTCCCTGATCTTTTTCCTGATCTCTCCTCTCTAATTTCATTTTCTATGAATCACCTCTTTAAAACCCCCTGTTCCTGCTGATGGGCAGAATCAGCCTTTGGGCAGGAGTCTCCTGAGTTTCTTCTTTGCTAACAAAGCAATAGGCCTTCTTTTTCCTTTTCTAAAAGAAAAAAAAAAAGAAGAAGAAGTAGTTTTCTATATTCTTGTCAGGTCTTTTGGTCACAGTGATGCAAAGCTGATTCTCTCTCTCTCTCTCTCTCTCTCTCTCTCTCTCACACACACACACACACACACACACAGACATGCACACACCTTAAGCATTCTGGATATACTTCATGTATGCTAAATGGTCTCAGAGTCCCCAGAGAACCTGCCTTGAGTCAATTAGGAATTGTGCTGAGGGCTTTAAATGCATTGTCTCTTAAATCTTCATCCCAATTGGCAATAGAAACAGATAACAAACCTTAAATAGGGAGGAATGTTACCATTCTAGCTTCTCTACAAGAGAGAGACTCAGGCCAGTCTCCCTCAGGCTAAGTCATTTGTCCAAAGTCACACAGGGGTAGGAAGTGCTGAGCTGCATTCCAATGAAGCCAAGGTTACTTTGGAGCCTGAGCTTTCCCTGGCCCACCCCAGCATAAAGCTCTTGTCCGGGGGAAATCAAGCAGACCCAAAACTAGAAGTTAGTCTACACAGCTTTGCTAGTTTCCCAAATTATCTTCTCAACTAGATTCCCTCACTAGAAGTGTTGCTGACTTTGCAAATCCTTGAGAATCTTCTGCTGAAGGCATTTAATCCATTTTTTTGTATTGCCCTTTCCAGCAGAATATTGTACCTTTTGTCCAGGGACACAGAGTTGGTATGAGACTTTTTTGCCCTCATCCAAGAGGCAACTCATTCATAACTGTTCATTTATTAAGCAAATAGCAGTGTATACTTTCTCCATGCCAAGTGTTTTGCTAATGGAAGATTTATGTCTTTTCTATCAAAGTTAAACTCATAATGCAACATAGGCATATTTACTGTAACTTAAATTTCACTTATATAATGGAGCCATCTTAAGTTAGGGAACAATGTGCCTTAGATCTTGATTGGTTCAAATTCTCCTCCTGGCATCTCCTGGCATCTCCTGGAGAGGTAATATATTTAATCTGTCCATTGGGGCAGATGCAGAGAGGCCAGGATATGGAGGACAGGAGGGCCACTGGTGTACAACAACAGGAGATGGAGATTTTGTGGATCCTCCTGATCCTTTCTCCTCAGTAGGTGATTCTTTAAGATTTTCTCTCTTCATGGCAGATATCATAGCTAAGTCTACTTTACATTTTTGGCATAATTTGGGGTTTTCCCTTAGGGCAAAGAAAACCTGGACATATGGCACCTCACACCATTTCCCTTCCCTTTTGCAAAATTTATCAAGCTGTAAAATTGTATTAAAATTGATACTTCCCTCTGGTGGCCAGGATTCTCCATCAGGAAGTTTGTATTGAGGCCAGGCCTGGCAGCAGAAGAAAATGAGGCACTTTTTCTTGAGTGTCTGTGGGTCAAACTTATCCCAATTTTTCAATATGCAGTAAATGGTGTACCCACCATATTGGAGAGAGAAGCTCCCATCTGAGAAGAAAAAAAAAAAAAAAAAAAAAAACAGGACTCTGGCACCCACGCCAGAGAAAACTGTTCTCATTAGGGATGTCTCCCTAAGCTTGAGCTTCCTTACAGTCCAGAAAACCCATCCCTTACCTTGCTTTGCCAAGGGTGTTTCTGGTCCCCTTTGGCAAAGTGCTAGGGTCCCAGTTTGCCCTGTGCCAGAGACTCTGGAAGAATTCAGACTTAAGGGCTTTACTGCTTTCCTCCTTGCCACTATAAAACCCACAACAAAAGAGAATTGCCCATTCTTCTTGTTGCCTTCTTGCCTTGTAAAGTAAAGGAATCTCCTGAGGGTGAGGGAGATCTACTGGTTGTAAGGCATATAGCACTTTCTTTCTAAAGGACTCCCGGAAGAGTCGATTCTAAAAATGCCTCCCTCTAGCAGCTTAAAGAGAACACAGCACATTTTAAACATCGGAGCAGTAATGTGAAATTTTAAAACAGACTAGTGCAAGTTACCTATGCATGTGAGGGGAACCTGGGCAACTTTTATTAATTATCCCATGTCTTTCTCAGTCCTACAACCTGAATTACTAGTGTTTCTGACCAGTGAAGGAACCATATGGAGGCAAATGTAACTGGGGCTTTCCCTCAGTTCCATTCATCTACTGATCACCCTAGATACCCCTTAGGGCTGTTGGGAGGGGGTTCAAGAGAAAGGAACCTTAGGAATACGTCTGAGTGTAGCCCAGACAGGAATTCCAGAGTTGTCCCAAACTCCTTCCTCCATCTCCACACATCCAAGGCAAATCGGGATTAGGGACACTGTGTACTCACACCAATTGCTCTCCGGGCCCAGACAGAAAAGTGGGAAGCAGCTTTGGCAGAACCCAACATGCCTGCTCTGTATGGAACAGGTGATTGAGAACTGCCTGGGCCAGGAAACCTCTCACCCAAGTCTTGAAGAGTGGCGGCTGCACTAATTGCATTTAAGTAGTCGTCGGGTGCCCACATCACCCTCCAGAAAGAAAGAGAAAGAAAGATGCACCTCAGACAGATGTGGGGTGCATGGAGAGGTACTTACCTCTGTGTAGATCTTGGTGGGACCTCCAATCTGTTACCGCTGTTTACTGGTGATGAGTCCTTGCTTCCCTGAAAGCTGAAGTATAACATCAGAGAAGCACGCCAGGTAAGTGTGGAGTGGAAAGTTAAAAACTTTATTAAAGGACAGCAGAAAAGACTTCTCCTGGAGGAAGAAGGGGACCCAAAAGGTGGAATCCATGAAAGGGGGAGGTCTTCCTTCTTTTATAGCTAAGGTCTTCTTTCAGCTTTCCCACCCTCCTGTCCTTGGTTTCTCATTATCTTGCAGTGATAGAATGCGGGTGGGAAGGCCCAAAGGTGGGAGATAGGTGGGCTGGAGGAGTAATCTGGGCAAGAAGGGCCTGGGGCAGCTTTTGGATTAGCAGCTCCATGTTCCTGGGAGCTGCTTCATTAACATTTCCTTGGGATGGGCTATGAGCCTTGGGAACATTAACATTTCAATTTCCCCAAGTGCTGCTCTGGTTTCCTGGATTCCATTCTCAATAATGGCCTCCATTTTATTCATCTTAGTTGATATTAGACCTAATTTAAATAACTACACTAACTACCTATCTTTTAATCTGGCTTCACCTTGGTATTTCTAACACTAGGGATGGGGATGGAGCAGACAAAAAAACTTGATATTGACCTCAACCTCCTAGAATTTATACTCTAGTAGGGAAGAGAAACAGTAGACAAATAAATTAAGAAATTATTTGCAATTGTGATGTGCATGAAGTCCAGGTCTGTTGCTACTCAATTTTGAATTATTAGTTTGAGACATTTTCAAGATTCTTTGATTTAATATCTGTCTCCCTCACTATTAAGCCCTATGATAGCAGGATTGCCATAGTCCTACCACCCAACGCAGATGCTCAGCAAATATTTGTGAGTAATACACACAGTTGTTACTATAGGAAATCTATGAATTAAAATCCATGACCTCTGACCTGCATCTCTTTCTGCCAGACTCACATATTATCATGAGATGAAGGCCTCAGTGACTCTGGTTTTTATATTTGCTATTCAATCTCCAGCACCTACAACAGCACAGGTCACAGAGTAGACACATGATAAATCCTTGTTGAATGATTGTTTTGTTGTTATTGTTGTTGTTAATTGAGACTAGGTATACCTATTTGGATGGTTCTGCACATACAGCAGAAAGTGGTTTCAATATTAAGGATATTTATCACTCATAACCAATTCCAATTGCAACCCAATGACATCAGGATTCTGAGGTAGCAACTCTTGGTTTAAGGTCCTTGCTTAGCATCTGGAAAGCCATCTTAAATAACAGCCACCATTTTAAGGAAAACGTTTCACTTTCCTGCTCAAGGGCCTTTCTGAGAAAGGTTCACTACTACTCAATACCAACCCAACCCTTAACCGCCTGCATTAGGAACCGCCCATATTAGGATCCACCCAGCTCTGATTCTTGAGCCTCCCCCATAAAGGTCCCAGAACTCAAGCCCGTTTTGCCTCTCTCTTCTATAGAGAGATGGCCTTTATTTGTCAGCTCTGACAAATAAACTCTCGTGTGTATCTCTGCCTGATCTCTGTCTTTCATTTCTGGCTTACCCATCTCTCATTCCTTGCTTTCCCTTCATTTTGGTGCCGAAACCTGGAATCAGGTTCCCCAGGTGCCTGCTCCCCTCTTTGAGGGTCACTGAGCTTCCCTGGGCCCCAATCTGAATTCCATTGTGGGACCGGACCCTCCATTCTGCCAAACGCCCTCTCTGTACCCACCACTGGACATTTCAGGTAAGACTCCTGTCTCTGGTCAACCTAAATGTCCTATGGGTCCCGGGAATTGACCATTGATCACTGGCACTTCCAGGGTCACTGTGTGGTTGGGGGCACCCCCAGGCACAGCTTTCACAGCTACGGCTGATCCCTACTGTCAACCAGGTCTATAGGTGGGCTTTTATTTGGGTCCTGAGTTTTGAGAAAAAAAAACATGAAGGTGATTAGGAGTTGTTTCTGGTGACACTACCTCCCAACTCAGCCGTGGGTTATTCTCTATGGGCTTCTGCTCCTGATACATAGTTCCAGCAGGTGACAAAGTACCTCTATGGGCTCCTGCCCCAATGCTTACACAGCGGTGGTGACAACCCCTGAGTATAACCATCCTCTTGACTAGGTGATACTAGAGACTGGGGGATGCCCCACCTCTGAACTCACCTCCTACGTCTCACCATGGGTGGCTCCTCATCCATTCCCTCCCATAGTTCCCTAGGCTGCCTCCTAGCTAACCTAGTTTCTCTCTCTCTCACCAAGACCTAAACCCCCCAAAACATAACCGCTTGTGCAATCAGATCTGGCCTCAGTATCCTTTGGATAATGACTCTAAATGGCCACTTAATGGCACTCTAGATCCCAATATTATCAGGGATCTTTTCAACTATTGTGAGCATTGGGGAAAGTGGAAAGAAATATCATATGTTCTGGCCTTCTCCTCTCTATGTTCTAGGCCCTCTCTATTCAACTTTTTCTCTCCTGCTCAAGTCCTCTTAGCTCTCACCTCCCCTATGCCTGCTTTCAAAGGGACAGAAGATCCTACTCCAACTCCTTCTCCAGCAGATGAGCCCCCGCCATACCATAATTATCTTTCTAATGAAGCCTCCACAGTAACTGTCCCCTTGGCCCCTCCACCTTTCTCTCCTCATGCCACATGCTCACAGGCTGCTGCTGCCCAACACACATCTGTGTCCTCTACACGAGGTAGCTGGGGTAGATGGTGTAATCCGGGTTCATATGCCTTTGTTTTTGTCAGATCTTTCACAGATAGAAAAGCGGCTTGGGTCTTACACTTCAAGCCCCACCACATATATCAAAGAGTTTCAATATCTGACCCAATCATATGATCTGATCTTCCACGATGTCCATATGATCTTTTCTAACATCCTCCTGCCCGAAAAGTGCAGGTAAGTTTGGAAGCAAGCTAGAAATTACACTGATGAGGTACATCAGACCTCCCCTGCCCATCCAATTGGCACTGAAGCAATCCCTAATCTGGACTCCAATTGGGATTATAATCCACCTGAAGGAGTAACTAGTAGAAACCAATTCATTACTTGCTTCATTAGAGGACTTAGAAAGGTAGCCCATAAGGGTATAAATTATGAAAGGCTCCAGGAAATCTTCCAAGATACGAATGAAAACCCTTCAACCTTTTTAGACCACCTGACTAAGGCTTTATTACAATATACTAATCTGGACCCTGAAACTCCAGATGGGAGACAGCTACTAATGACCTACATTTTCTCCCAGAGTTTCCCCCGATAATAAGGCCAAACTAAGGTGCCTTGAAAGGGGGCCCCTAAGCTGAAGTTCTGAGAGTGGCCTTTAAGGTATATAACAGGAGAGACAAGGCCTGGAAGCAGAAATATCAGATGCTCGCTCAAGCCATCCGTCCAGCCTTAGCATTTGTCCCTGTTTCCACTGGCCCACAAAAGGGTACCTTGGGACTGCTCAGACTCTGTTTTAAATGTGGTCACATGGGTCTCTGGGCTCATACATGTCCTAAGCCTTGCAAGCCTTTGGGCCCTTGTCCTAAATGCCATTAGAAGGGATGCTGAGCTGTTGACTGCTCCCTAGCCTATAGTGTCTCCCAGCCATCCAGCCCTTCTGGTTCCCCTTTCCAACTCTTAGGACTGGCTGCAGAGGACTGACGAGGCCCAGGTCCCCATAACCCAACCACTACCATCACTCCGCGGAACCCAGGGTAACTATGCATATTTCAGGTCCGCCTGTCTTCTTCCTCCTAGTCACCAGGGCGACATATTCAGTCCTCAAGGAGTTCTGGGAGCCTACTCTGAACCCTTACAGACACCTTGCCTTGTTTGCACTTTTGGTTCTCTAATTTTTACCCATTCCTTTTTGGTCATTCCACAGTGCCCTGTCCCCCTTATGGAAAGGGACATCCTTACAAAGTTGGAGGCCATGCTTTTCTTGTCCCCTTACATATGCTTCTATCCAGACTCGCCTGCCGCTCCCCTGATCCTCACCCTTACTTTAGGATTATCCCCTATTCTGTCTGCCAGTGACTTCTGAGGTGGACCCTACTGTCTGGGATGTTTCAAGTCCTTCTGTCGCCTCACACCATGAGCCCATTCACATCCATCTCAATGTGCAGGCTTTCTCCTTTCTTCACTCTTAAGTCTTCCCTTTGCTCCTCTTGCTTCCCTGCCTCTTGCTTCTCCTTACCACTAAAGCTCTGGATTCCTCCAGAGACCCTACTTCTAGACAAACAAGGGAAAAGCCCTAGGCAGCAATCTCCCTGACCAAGGCCACACTAAAGCTAATGTTGAAATACAGACTCAGTAGGCTTGATAGGAGACCTAAGGAAAAAAAAAAAAGTTTCAATTTAACTTTCCCCTTGCCTACCAACCTACTCATTAACAAGTCAAAGAAACTCACCTTAGGGGCCCCATTCACCATCCTGGCTCCCCATCACCTAAAGGAACTCCTCACCTACAAAGGCTTACATTCCTTACCCCCCTTACTTTCCACAGGTGCTCACCTTTAAAACCTGCTACTCTCCTCCGTGCTCCTAAGAACTCTTCCACCTCTTCTCCTCTTACCCATTCATGCATTAAAACTCTGGAGGAGCTTCTTCCGAGTCCCTCCCACATACAGGGAAGGCCCCTTGCTCCAGGCAACATATACATGGTTCACAGATGGCTCCTCCTTCCTTGAGGAGGTATTTTGTTGGGCAGGGTATGCTATAGTCTCTCTAATCTCAGTTATAGAAGTAGCTCCCCTCCCCAATAATACATCCAATCAGGAGGTTGAACTTGTTGCCCTCATCAGAGACTTCACTTTGGCAAAGGAAACCTCCCTCAAAGTCTACACTGACTCTAAATATGCTTTTCACATACTTCTCTCCCACTCTGCTATTTGGAAGGAGTGTGGATTTCTTACCACCGAAGGAACTTGTATTACTAATGCCCCCTTTGTCTCCAATCTTCTTCACACCTCAAAGCTTCCTACTGCCATTGGAACTGAAGGGGGGCAGCTAAGTAACCCCCTTCTCCAGTGGGCACTATCTTTCCTGAACTCTCTCCTTGTCATAGGCCTTTTGCTAATGCTTGCCCCCTGCATCATTAGATTTATTCAAGACTAGATTCAAAGGATCTCTAACCAAACTATGAACCAGCTTCTGTTACAGGACTTTGAACACCCCTCACCAAAATTGGGCTGTCCAGAGTCATCATCACCTGGCACCTCTTGACAATCACCATTGCCTCAATGACACCCCACACCCCTAACAAGGGTCCAGACACTGCCCCTCCCCAGTAGGAAGAAGCTACATAAGATTGATCTACATCCCTGTCCCTTAAGGGGCCCAATAAGAAACAAAAAAGGGGGTAATGTAAGGTTCTTGCTTAGCATCTGGATCACCATCTTAAGTGACAGCCGCCATCTTAAGAAAAAGTTTCGCTTTCCCCCCAAGGGCCTTTCTGAAAAAGGCTCACCACTCCCTCATACCAACCCAACGCTTCACCTACCTTAGGTCCTGCATTAGGACCTGCCCAGCTCTAATCCCTGAGCCTGCCCCATAAAAGTCACAGAACCCAAGCCTGTATTACTTCTCTCTGTCTATGGAGAAATATGCTTTATTTGTCAGATCTGACAAATAAACTCTTGTGTGTATCTCTGCCTGGTCTTTCATTTCTTGCTCACCTGTCTCCTGGTTCCTTACTTTCCTTTCAGTTTCAGAATATGAAATTTAGAAATAGTCTGAAACTAGAAGAGATAAAAGAAAGTTATAGGTATGGAAATACATTTTATTATGAAAAATTAGAAGGCAAAAGAAATGTTCCTGTATGAGAAAGTGTTTTGTATGGTAAAGTAATATCCTTGTGCTAAAGTCCAAGATGAAAGAGAGGACAAAACTAAGGATGTAAACAAATTGTACAATATCTAAACTGTAAAAAGTTTGTATTAAGCAAATCTCAAAAAGTTAGTGTATGTGATTAAATTGGCTATAATTAGCACCAATTAAAATTATTAGAATTTTAATGTGCTAATAGGAAGCAAACTCTGAATGTTGATATGCTCTTATCAAGATAATTTTCTTGTGTCTGTTAGGGGTTTTATTACTTACAGAAGCTAAGTCTTAAATGAATTGGGGTTTGTACCTGTTTTTAAATCTTTTAAATGATTACTTCATAACTGGTTAAATAAACAACTATTATTTTGTGTTATTATAATATATTTGACACCCTAAATATATGTGACCAGAGTTATATATACTTCTGAGAAGCATGTTTGTCTGAGCCTTGTTTGCATGTTCTGTAAAAGTTTATAAAATGAAAGTTTGTGTAAGTTTACCAGCAAGATAATAATATATACTCTCTTTTATACGCTATATCTGACATAGAAGGGCCACACTGCCATTTGATGATATATTTTATATGTGTTTGCTTTGACTAAGTCTATTTCTAATCATTAACACTGTTTCCTAAGCGTATAAGAGATTTAAGGCTATCCTTTGAATATTGCTAGTACTGCTAACCCATGCAGAATTTGTGATTATTATTAATATACACATTGAATTCTATATTTTAAACTTAGTTAACATAAAGGTCAGGGGGATGAAAGGACCCTAAAGAACAGGAGGCCAACCAGTGCACATTCTGCAAAGAGGAGTATCATTAGAGAGGGAAATGTCCCTGATGCTTCTAAAGGAAGCTGCATGTGGTTGGCAAGACCCTTACCCATCCTGTCACATGGCACAACTGGTACAGCAAAAACTAAAGGAGCCAATAGACTCCTCAAATTCCCAAGTGTGATCCCTGATATATCTCAGCTGACTCTAACAGTAGATAGGAAAGAGGTCAATTTTAATCAACTTGGTCTTAAACACCTAGCAGGAGAGCATAACCCAAATACAGGCATACATGGACATTAAACAAATAAGACAATGGTTCTTTTATTTGAGATGTATATTTGTGTCAGTCCTCCTGAAAGTAAGTAAAACTGGGAGGTTATAAAGGAAGGGTTTTTATATAGGAGTGCCTGATAAAGATCCCAAAAAGCTCTGTCAGAGTCACAAGTTTGTTTTGAATCAATTTGAGATCTATATGTGCTTTTTGTGTGTGTGTGTGGAGGGAGCTGGTATGTTTATTATGAACTACTGCTCAGACTCCCCTTCTAGAGTTTGCGATTCATCTACTTCCAGCCTGATGACTTGATTTTAATCAAGACCTGGAAAGAAGACAAACTTCAACTGAGCTGGAAAGGATCTTACCAGTGATCCTGATCCCTGGGATGGCTATCCAGACTGCTAAAAAGGGGAGAACTCATTACCATGGACAATTTCCACCTCAAAAAGTTAATCTATCTAGGATAGATGACAATGCTAAAGGGTTCAATGGAAATAAAACTGAAAGGTATAAAAAGAAAAGGGGGGGATTTATGAGAAATAGAAAGTCCAGTGGTCCATTTTCAGAATTTAATATTTAGCCTTAAATGGATCCAATTGTAGCTATTTTAATAATAACCCTTCCATTTGCCTGCCCCAATTTTAAAATTAGCTAGTCACATAGATTGTACTCCCAAGCTCTTTCAATCAGGGTGAAGGGTAGTGCTGCATTAGGTTTAAAAGCAGGTGGACCATCTGTACTTGCTAGCCAGGTTCAGTAGCCCACCCTTCTGGCAGAAGTAAAACCTTGCCTTGCCCACCCACTTTGAAGCACTTGTTTGATTTCTTGTGGTACCTCAGTATTTCTAACAGTACATAGTTATCTATCTCTGTCATGCCATGATTAATTTACATTAGAGATGTGAAATAGGAATATAATGTGAATCACATGTCATATTCAATTTAATAGAAGGGGGCCAGGGAAAGGAGAAGTGCTAAATATTTTGATTATATTATTATAAAATCTACCATAGGGTCCATTATGTTCTCTTTTCCTACTAGTCTAAGGGAAAGTGGGAACTGGGGTAAGACCATGGGATACCTAATAAACATGGGATTGAACAAAGCAAATTCATCTCAAAATTTTTTGAGAGCTTAATTACTTTTGAACTCATTTAGGGGTTGTACTAGGAAATAAAAACACTGCTTATGGTAGAAAAAGACATGAACTGAATCTATCAAGGACTTAGGGGAAGAGCATTTTGGGAACTGAACATTTATTGATTGATTGATTGATTGATTGATACTGGGGATAGAACTCAGGGGCACTCAACCACTGAGCCACACCCCCAGCCCTATTTTGTATTTTATAGACAGACAGGGTCTCACTGAGTTGCTTAGTGTCTCACTGTTGCTGAGGCTGACTTTGAACTCGCAATCTTCCTGCCTCAGCCTCCCAATCCATGTACCACTGTACCCAGGAACTAAACATTTAAATGAGAGTAAAAAATTTATTTTTTTTTGCAGTAAAATTAAGATGTAAATCTAACCTAGTCACTCATTTTAGCCTCGCATTAATGTAGGTAGCTGTAATAGCTTGGCATCCATGTGATCTATATACCCAACAAAAACAACTTAAAACAGGAAAAAAATATTTTGGCTCACAGTTTCAGTGGTTTATGGTTGACTGACTGCATAGCTCTGGGCCCAAGGTGAGGCAGAACATCATGGTGGAAGGATGTGGTAGAGGAGAACTTCTCAGTTTATGACAGCCAGGAAGCAGAGAGAAAGAGAGTTTCCCTGGCCAGGAACAATATATAAACCTCAAAAGCATGCTCCCAATGACCTACTTCCTCCAGCTACACCTTACCTGTATATAGTTACCACCCAGTTAATCCATTCAGATTATTAATTGATCAAATGGATTAATCCACTGATAGTTTACAGCTCTCACAATCCAATTGTTTCACCTCTAAACATTCCTGCATTGTCTCAAACAGAAGCTTTGGGGGGACACCTCCTATCTAAACCATAACACTAGCCCAGATCATTTTTTTAAAAAACACAAATATTATATGACTTTCAGAACCAGGTCCAAGCCACTATGCATTATTACATCACACAAGAGCTCATCAGAAATAATTTATGGAACCAGAAGGCTGGTAACAACTACCAAATTTTATTTAGGACTTTGTCCTCCATCTCAGTAGGAAAGCAAACATAAAAGCAGTGACTAGAATAAGCAAAGAGGGAACTGCAGCATAAGCTTGTCTAACAACATTTTCTTTCAAACAATATAAATCATTCCTGTCTATGCTCTTCTGTTGACAAAGCCATTTAAAAAGCAAAGGTAAAGAAAGGACAGTGTCTACAAAAGATGCCCGTAGCATGGGACATTAAAAAAGGAGGAGGAAACAGGACCAGTTATGCATTATCCATCACATTTCATGAATAATACTAACCCACAGATACAAAGTCACCTAGTTAGCAGAAAACTTACCTGGTTTTTTCAGTCCTGGGGTATAAGCACTAATGTAGATGATGAAGGCACAAATGGCACAATGCAAAAGATGACCTATACAAAAGCTGGGTAAACTTTGGACCAACGCTGTTTTCAAGGGATGAGAAAGCTGCTTTTTCTACTCTTCTCACAGCATTTTATTTTTTGTTTTTTGATAATTGTGTTTTATTTCATTTTGGTGGTTATACAGCTGGGAATTAAACCCAGGGGCACTCAGTCACTGAGCCATATTCTTAGCTCCTTCTACTTTTGGTGTTGAGCCAACATCAATTTTTTTAAAAAACCATTGGTGTTCCTAAGTAGCCAGGATTATCCCTGGCCCTGTGATCCTACTGCCTCAGCCTTCTAGACAGCTAGGGTTCCAAAAGGGGTCTTTACCTCTGGCTTTTTTTTTTTTTTTTTTTTTGGTATTGATTGGAGCTACCCATTCTGTTTCTCTACTCTTTTCCATCTTATGTTCTCATCCCCTCTTTCCTCACTCATCACTTTTTCCATTTTTTGCCTTTTTATGTGTATGTGCATGAGTGCACAGGATTTTTACTTTTTGAGAGCATTTTAAAAAGAAAGTTACAAAGAAGAGTAGCTGGGATACATGTCATGGCCACTAGCAAGTTCCCTAGAAGCTGACTCTCCGCAACAAATGACAACAGTGGGCACTTTGTCTCAGTTTATATCAAAGCCTGAATTGCTCTTTTACATTTTTTAAAAACATTTTTTTCTGGTTTTAAGGATGTAAAAACTACCCTAGGGCTGGGGTGGGTGGCTCAGCGTGAGGGCACTTACCTAGCACACGCAAAGCCCTGGGTTCGATCCTCAGCACCACATAAAAATAAATAAAATAAAGGTATTGTGTTCAACTACAACTAAAAATTAAATATTAAAAAAACTACCCTAAATTTTATCAAACCTCTATGTCCTTATACTGGTTTACAGGAAATACAAACAATAGAGAAGGAGTTCTCAAACTTAAGAATGATCAGAATTACCCAGAGGCCCAGTTCACTGGGCTCAACTAGAGTTTCTGATTCAGTAGCTTTTTAAAAATCTTATTTTGGCAGTGCTGAGGAATGAACCAGGCCTTGTGCACGGGCAAGCACTCTGCCACTAAATTACACACCAGCCCACTGAGCCAGTAGCTTTAAGCACAAGTTTTGACATAAAGCACGTGGCTCCACCCTTGCTCATTTTCTTTTTTTTTAATTTTTTAAAATATTTTTTTTAGTCATAGTTGGACACAATGCCTTTATTTTATTTTTATGTGGTGCTGAGGATCGAACCCAGCACCTAGCATGTGCTAGGCCAGTGTTCTACCACTGAGCCATAACCCCAGCCACCCCCACCCTCCCATACACACTCTACCCCCACTCACTTTCTTTTGCTATGACACCAGTAATGTCTCTGACCAGGTCAATTCCTTGAATCTGGGTTTCAGCCAGAACAACCAAAGCTGATCCATGAAGGACATGAAATGTGAGAAACATTTGTTTTTATAATGAAGACACAGAAATTTGGGGATTACCATTGTAGCATAACTTATTAATACAAACTCCTTGTATTAAGCACACTTGGTGTTCTGCAGCAGATTTGGGTTACATGAAAACAACAACAACAAAAAAAAGAATGGGAAAAGAAGATAATATTCCATTTATTCAGGCTTATTGTATGTATGTGTGCATATGTGCTTTTCATATATACACTAAGACCTATGTTACTATGTACAGTTTATCTTCTTTGTCCACACAGGTAGATAAAAATAATAGGCCAAGAGCCATCTACTTGTACTGTGTGTTAACCAATAATGATTAAGGAAAAACATCACATTTTTCAAAGATAAGACACACACACACACACACACACACGCACGCAAAATGAAGTACACAAAAATCAATCATTGAAGAAAAAATATATTTTAAAAAATTATCAACTATGGAATCCAAAAGAAAAAAAATTATGACCAGTTTAGCATCCTTTTGAAAGAAGAAAGAGCTTCTATAGAACCAGAAAAGAATTACATAAGGTAATGACAGGATTAAATGCAGATCAATAGGGTGGGGTGTGTGTGTGTGTGTGTGTGTGTGTGTGTGTGTGTGAGAGAGAGAGAGAGAGAGAGAGAGAGAGAGAGAGAGAGAGAGAGAATACAAAGAATAAAAAAATCTCAGTTGGGCTGGGGTTGTGGCTCAAAAGGTATCGCGCTCGCCTGGCATGCGTGCGACCCGGGTTCGATCCTCAGCACCACATACAAACAAAGATGTTGTGTCTGCCGAAAACTAAAAAATAAACATTAAAAAATTCTCTCTCTCTCTCTCTCTCTCTCTCTCTCTCTCTCTCTCTCTCTCTCTCTCTTTCTCTTTAAAAAAAAAAAATCTCAGTAGCTGGGCACAGTGGCGCATGCCTGTAATCCCAGCCATTTGGGAAGCTGAGGCAGGAGGATTGCGAGTTCAAAGCCAGCTTTAGAAAATTAGCGAGGCACTTAGCAACTCAACAAGAGCCTGTCTCTAAATAAAATGCAAAAAAGGGTTGTGAATGTGGCTGAGTGGTTAAGTGCTCCTGGGTTCAATCCCCATAACAACAACAAAAATCTCAGTAATAAAATTTTCAAAATAGAGATTGAATGCTTTGGGAAGCCACAACACTATCAATAAAGCAAATTCCTTGTCTACTGAAAAGCTGAAAAAGGATGATGAAATGAAGATGATAAAACAGAGAACTACCCCAGATAATTAATTGCTCTTCCTAAGAAAGCTCAGAATGAATGGAGCAGAAACATTTCTTGAAGATGGAGTGGATGAACACCTTCCTGAGTTGAAGCCAGATAATAAGACTCACACCTCTAAACTATACAGAAAAAGTATTATCATTCTCAAAATGCAAAAATTTCAAAATGACCATACTACCAAAAGCACTATACAGATTTAATGCAATTCCAATCAAAATCCCAATGATATTCCTCATAGAAATAGGAAAAGCAGTCATGAAATTCATCTGGAAAAATAAGAGACCCAGAATAGCTAAAGCAATCCTTAGCAAGAAGAGTGAAGCAGGTAGCAACACTATACCAGACCTTAAACTATACTACAGAGCAATACTAACAAAACCAGCATGGTATTGGCACCAAAATAGACTGGTAGACCAGTGGTACAGAATAAAGGACACAGAGACAAACCCACACAAATACAGTTATCTCATATTAGACCAAGGTACGAAAAACATATATTGGAGAAAAGATAGCCTCTTCAACGAATGGTGCTGGGAAAACTGGAAAACCATATGCAACAAAATGAAATTAAACCCCTGTCTCTCACCATGCACAAAACTCAAAGTGGATCAAGGACCTAAGGATTAAACCAGAGACCCTGCACCTAACAAGAAAAAGTAGGCCCAAATCTTCATTGTGTCAGATTAGGCCCCAACTTCCTTAACAAGACTCCTATAATGCAAGAATTAAAATCAAGAATCAATAAATGGGATGGATTAAAACTAAAAGTTTATTCTCAGCAAAAGAAACAATCTGTGAGGTGAATAAAGAGTCTACATCTTGGGAGCAAATTTTTACCACATGCACATCAGATAGAGCATTAATCTCTAGAGTATATAAAGATCTCAAAAAGCTAAGCATCAAGGGGCTGAGGCTGTAGCTCAGTGGTAAAGTGCTTGCCTCACATGTGTGAGGCACTGGGTTCAATCCTCAGCACCACATAAAAATAAATAAAGATACTGTGTATTCATCTACAACTAAAGAAATATTTTTTTAGAAGGACTTAAAAACAGCATACTGCAGGCACACAGCCACATTAATGTTTATAGCAGCACAATTCACAATAGCTAAATTGTGGATCCAACCTAGATACCCTTCAGTAGATGAATGGATAAAGAAACTGTGGTATATATACACAATGTAATATTACTCAGCATTAAAAGAGAATAAAATCATGGCATTTGCAGGTAAATGAATGGAGTTGGAGAATATAATGCTAAGTAAAGTAAGCCAATCCCCAAAAACCTAATGCCGAATGTCTTCTCTGATATAAGGATGCTGATTCATAATGGCAGTGCGGGGAGGAGCATGGGAGAAATAGACGAACTTTAGATAGGGCAAAGGGGAGGGAGGGAAAGGGGGGAGCATGGGGGTAGGAAAGGTGGTGGAATGAGATAGACATCATTACCCTAAGTACATGTATTAAGACATGAATGGTGTGACTCTACTTTGTGTTCAACCAGAGACATGAAAAATTGTGCTCTATTTGTGTAGAATAAATTGAATTGCATTCTGCTGTCATATATAACAAATTAGAATAAATAAAATGAAAAAAATTTAAAAATGCAAAAATTTCAGTATGGCCAGAGCATTGTTGTGGCTCAGCGTGCACAGTACAAGGTGGAGAAAGATGAGAAGTAAGCATGAACCAGATAATTGAAAAGCCTCTTAAACTGTGCTGAAGAAGTTTCTTTGCAAAACAGAAAGCAAAGTGATCTATGAAGAGAGGAAAATGATAATTTGCATAGGACTTAAAGACAGCGGTAAGAGGTTGTAGCAGCAATTATTGGCAATAAGAGAGGTAACACAACAGGGTCATATAAAGAGGTTACTAAGACAGCAAGACTTTCCACTGAGGTGGATGTCCACAAATTTGTTAGTGGCATCCATCATTCTTTAAATGTTGTGAGATTTTTTTTCCCCATGCAGTGCTTGGGACGGCAGATGTAGGGATGAAAAATATAGATAACTGGGATTAATTGATTGAGTGATTACACTGGGAATTGAACCCAGGTGTGCTCTGCCACTGAGTAACATCCCCAAAATTCATAAAAAAATTTTTATCTGAGACAGATTCTCACTAAGTTGCTGAAGCTGGCCTGGATCTTGTGATCCTTCTGCGTCAGATACAGGCATGTTCCACCACACATGGATGAGAACTGGAATGTTTTAAGGTGATGGTGTGACATTAGGGTGTGGCAACAGGTAAGCCAGGGGACTTTAATCAAAGGCCATGGGTTTAAATGAAAAACAATGTTCGTGGGATGGGAGATATTTATCATATTTGGAGAACAAATATATTGAGACTAAGGGAGATATAGTATAGCAAGGATGAGGATTGCCAGTCTAAGTGGAATTGGAAAATGTAAGATTATAGAGATGGAGCAGTATACAGTGATTAATATCTAGATTTTCTAGAGTACAAACCAAGGAATGGATGGACAATGTAGGGGTAAAGTTCATCTGGGTTGAGTAAGTTGAAGAAGCATGGCTCAGTCATGTATGTTGGTTTCACTGGAATGACAGCAGTAAATCAGGCAGAGAGGAAAACTAATGTCAGGTAGTCAGTAGGTAACAGTAACAAAGGAGGGTAATAGGTAGTACTCAAGATAGTGTGGACATAATGCCTTTGGGGATGGTGACTGGAGTGTGAAAGGAGAGAGATCAAGAATAGACAGACTGGAGCTGGGGTTGTGGCTCAGCAGTAGAGTGCTCGCCTAGCACAGGCGAGACCCTGGTTCAATCCCCAATACCACATAAAAATAAATAAAGATATTGTGTCCAACTACAACTAAAAAATAATTTAAAAAAAAGAATAGACAGACTGGGATATAGTTCAGTGGTAGAGTGCTTGCTTAGCATGTGCATGGCCCTGGGTTCTAGTCCCAGTGTGTCTGTGCACATACACACAGACACACACACACTCACACACAGGAGTCAGTAGTTTGAATTGGATGGTGGTACCATTAACCTATTTGGAATGCTCTGAGGGGAAGTTTTGTTTTTCAGGTAGAAGCTTCATTTCTGACCTTGGGAAATGGTTAAAGGTTAGGGGAATGGTTAAAACTGAGTCGGCAGGGAGAGGACACACAGAAGCAGGTTCTGGTGAGCTGTTTCTGGAAGGGCTTTGTGGCCTAAGGCAAGGATGGAAGGCCCAGACCCATGTGCTAGGCTGCCACCTATGCTTCCTGATGCATCCATCTACAGAAGGCTGTTAGGCCCACACGACCAGGTTCCTGCACCTGGCTGAGGGCCAATCTCTAATCCCTGACCCCCAGCCCCAGGACCCCTGGATCTCGGATATGCACTGCGTTTCTTTCTTCCCGCTCAAGGGTGGGAATAGGCGCAAGCGCTCTAGCTGAACTGGGAAGGCAGGAGAATGGCAAAGAACAGGACGCAGGCGCCCTCGATCGACAACGGTCAAGGTGGGAATGGCCGGCAGAGGGCGCAGGCGCTCTGGCCGGAGCAGACTGGGCGGGGCATAGTCGTTGGAAGTGTGGAAGGGTCGATGGAGAGCTGGCTCAGCGCGAGGCCGCGACAGTGGGCGGGGTGGGGGCGGGGCTAGGCGGTTCCGGAAGGAAGTGGTTCCGGGTCTTGCGGCCCGACTGAGGTAGTGGTGGTGCCGCTGCCGTAGGAGGCGGCGGCGGCCGTGTGAGGGGCGAGGCCCTAGGGGCCGGCGGTGGCGGCGGTGGCGACGGCGGGGATTTCCCGGCTGGGTGAGCGGCCCTGGGGAACGGGCGGGGCGTAGAGGCCTAGGCCCGCAGGGAGGGCGTGTCCTCCGCGCGGGATGGGCGGTTCTCCGGGTGGCGGTTGGGGCTGCGGGGAAGATGCGGCGGTCCGGCTCAGGTCCGGACCGCTCCCCGGTTTTTCTTGGATCGCTCGGCCAGTTCAGCCTCGGGAGCGGCCTCCCAGGTTAGGCTCCCAGCGGATGGTTCGCCAGCGTCCCTCTGGCCTTTCGACCGGTGTCTTCCCTCTGGTGCGGCGACCTGGGCACCTGCTTACGCGACCCCACTCTTTCTCGGTTCTCCGGCAGGTTGCAGTCCCCGCGGTTCCTAGCGTCTGTCATGGGGGCGGAGGGAAGGCGGTGTCCAGGGACTATGCCCTTGTTCCCGAGGCGGTCCCCGACACGTCGCCTGCGGGATCTGAGCCTAGGAGTCCCCGCTTTGTCCTCGTGTAGTGCTCCCGCAGCGCAGCGGCATCTTCTCTTGATTACGTTGAGAATGAGTAGTGAAGGCTGCTGTTTATCCTGCATTACATAGTAAAACTTGTCTTTTTGGAAACGTATACTGAAAATTGGCGCATCTCATGTGCTTCTCTAGGATGTATTTGGGAAACTGGGCCAGTCACAGTCTGGACTGCCCTGGTAGTAGGTCAGGAGGGAAATAAATGGAAGAGAAACTTACACCCCTAAGTATTTTCCTTCTGAGGTGCTTTTTGAGATGCCTTTTAGGTGATTGCCTTTCTTTTCTGGAACACATTACAAACTAAAGGTAGAAATCAGTGTCACTCAAGCTACTGGTCAGGCAACCTTTTAAGCCCTCCCCCCCACCTCCAAATGCGCACAGGTCCAGAGGAAAGACTGGAATTTGAAAAGGTTTTGCTGAGGATTCATAATGCGTGCTTTTATTTTGTTTGAGATGGGGTCTTGATATGTTGACCAGGCTGGCCTGGAACTCTTGGGCTCAAGCGATCCTCCCACCTCGACCTCCAGCGTAGCTGGGACTACAGGCAGCTACAGGCAGGCACGGTGGCAAGTCAGGGTAGAGTGCTTTATTTTTCAATGGTATTTTAATGGTAATAGTATATTAATGCTTTATTTATTTATTTTATCCCCCCTGCAGTGCTGGGGAATCCAACCCAAGGCCTGGAACATGCTAGGCAGGCCCCCCACCAGAGCCACACCCCCAGTGATGCTTTATTTTTAATAGTATTTTTTAAAATGGCTGCAAAATTTTTCATTTGAAATCCCTGCAGTTTCACAACCTCCCCCAGGAAACCTTTAATATGCCTTATTAGAAACATTTATATAAAGAAAAATATTTAGTAAGCCATTCACATACAAAACTTTAAAAATATACAAAATCACAATGAAAAATTCACCTATTCATCTCTGCACAGAAATGCAGAGATGAATACGTGAGATTTTTGAGGTAAACTCTTTTGTAATTGCTTTTTTCCAACTATATATCATGCCATTATATGGCTGTAATAATTTATTTAGTTGGTTATTCGACATTTTTCACTACTTAAACACATTGTTGGATAGATTTCCTTAGTGTAAATTCCTAGATGATGGAGTTGTTGAGCAGAGTATACAAATAAAGGGTTTTATAAAAACAAATGTGAATTGTTCATTTTCACTCTGTAAGGCATTGCTATTTTGCATTCCTACCAATAATTTGTGGGTGTCCTTACCCACATCCTATCAAAAGGCAAAATTTAAGGATTTCTGTAGAAAAACGACCCATTTGTGTTCTCTCCAACCAATACAAGCATCCTTCTCTAGTTATCACTTATTTTTCTTATTTATTGATAGTAATTCAATTTCTCATCTTTTATTCCACCTTTACCAGTTTAGTAAAGAAAGGTTATATAGCTGAACAAGGGATTTTTAAGTTTTTGTAATTGTAGATGGACAGCATGCCTTTATTTTGTTTATTTTTTTATGTGGTGCTGAGAATCGAACCCAGTGCCTCACACAAGAAAGGCAAGTGCTCTGCCACTGAACTACAGCCCCAGCCTTGAACAGAGATTTGAAGTTAGGATTTCCTTGAATTCTAGCATATCTGATTACCTTGAACAAATCACATAACTTTTCTAAGGTACTGTTTCCTCAATTGTAAATTAGGGGTTTTAATGTGTTACCTTACCTTTCTTGTAGAGTGGTTTTAAGGGTCAAATGAGACATTTATGAAAAGTACATTTAAACATACTTTGTCTTGTTGCTATTGTGCTCATTTGTAAAAATTTCAGAGCGCAGAAATATCCTGAAGTTTGTAAATTTTTAAAGGAAATTTCTAAATTTAGATAGCTATTCCATGATGGTGCATGCCTGTAATCCCAGAGGTTTGGGAGGCTGAGACAGGAGGATCGCAAGTTCAAAGCCAGTCTCAGCAATTTAGTGAGACTCTGAGCAACTTAGTGAGACCCTGTTTCAAAATAAAATGGGCTGGGATGTGACTAGTGGTTTTTAAAAATGGCTGAAAAAATTTTCAGTCCCTAGAACCGATAATAATAAAAGCATCAGGGTTCAGGGTACGTAATTCATTGGTAGAATGTGTGCTTAGCGTGTATGAGGTCCTAGGTTCAGTCCCTAGCACTTCAAAGGAAAAAAAGAACTGTATCCGAGTTATTAACTTAGGGGAGTGAATAAATCTGCACAAATTTTATTTATTTATTTATTTGTTTGTTTATGTATTTTAAATAATATTTTTTTAGTTGTAGATGGACACGATACCTTTATTTATTTATTTTTATGTGGTGCTGAGGATCGAACCCAGTGCCTCACACATGCTAGGCACATGCTCCACCACTGACCCACCACCTCAGCCCCTGAATCTGCACAAATTTTAAAGGAGCAGATATTAAAAATCACTATGTAAAGCCTAGGGGGGACAGATATAAAGGTAAATTAAACACAGTCCTTTGGTTTATGATAAAGAAACAGTCTTTGTGCACTAGAGGCTATGAACTGTTCAGGCAGTTAGATGTAGCTGCTTTCCAAATTTAGATGGCAATTTTACATGTGATGGAAGATGTCAACTACTCTTGAGTGTGTTAAAGCCCAATTCTGCTGACTGAGCATCTATCTGAGTAGGTGATTAGGCAGTCTCTATAGGGTCTTTTTTTAATATTTATTTTTTTAGTTGTAGTTGGACACAATACCTTTATTTCACTTATTTATTTTTATGTGGTGCTGAGGATCGAACCCAGAGTCTCGTACGTGCAAGGCAAGCGTTTTACCGCTGAGCCACAACCCTAGCCCCTACAGGGTCTTTTTTCTGAAAGTAGGTGTTGCATACTGGGGAAAGGAGACCAAGAACCTGGATTCTAGTTTCAGGTCCTCTATCTGGGACAGTTAACCTTTCTCAGGCTTGTTTTTTTCACCAGTGAAATGGGGGTAATTCTAATTTCTTCAAGTGCTTGTTGTGAGGATTGAATGAGATAGTATTTGTCCAGTGCTTTATAAACCAGGAAGTGCTAGCACTCTTGTGATTTTTTTTTATCCACTAGACTTATTAGCTTCTCAGGGAAAGAAATTAGGTTTCTTCCAAATTTGTGTTCATACTCACTAGCAGTCACTGCCACCTAGTAATGTTTGCTAAATTAACATAGAATTTGACACTGATACAAATGTATTTTGTATCAATAAAGAAGATAAGTAAATATGGAATATTGGGAGAAATTGACTATATCATTTAGAGTTAATAGTAAGGAATCAAAGGAAACACTGCACTAATTGGACCTAGACTCATCTATACTATGCCTGTCATTCTCTTTTAGATCCCTAATACCATATAGTCCCCTCCTTGTCAAGAATAAACCTACTCAAGTTGCTCCATTTCAAAACCTCTTCCCTAGACCTCTCATCACTGGGCCCCCACCAGGCTTCTCTCCTCACCTTCCCAGACAACTATCTGAAGGAGTTAATAATTGGCTTTCTCAGTCTCCTGAACTTCCACTTATTACTCAAGCAAAGTGCATGATCTCTATGTATCTTTTTCTATGAAAGTCTCCCTTTTTAGAACATCCTTTTATTCTGAAATTTTGCGACCCAGGGTTTCCTTCCTCACAAAGTTCTTTCTCATTCTCTTTTGCTAGTTCATCTTCTTCCACAGGTTGATATTCCTATAAGGCTTGATCCGTCTCTGGAATAATTTATAGAGCATTGAGGCTATCTGGTGTTTAGAGGCTTGGTAGAGTTCCCTGTGAAACCATCTGGGCCTGGTGCTTTTCATAGGATATTTCCTTAATAACTTTTTCTATTTCTTCTATGAAAAGTGGTCTTTTTAAGCTTTCTAATTCCAATACATTAAGGTTTAGAGATCTGTATTTATAGTAAAATATAACTTTTATCTGGATTTTCAAATCATTTGGCAGGTACCTACCAACTAATCTGATGATTCAATTTTTCTTCTATTTCAATGGCTGTTGCCTCCATACTATTTCTTATTTTTTTAAAAAAAATATTTATTTAGTTGTAGATGAACACACAGTATCATTATTTTCATGTAGTGCTGAGGATCAAACCCAGTGCCTCACAAATGTGAGGCAAGTACTTCACCACTGAGCTACAGCCCCAGCCCCCCTATTTCTTATTTTGTATATTTGTTTTTTCTCCCATTTTTTTTCTTAATAAAAATAATATAGGGACTGGGAGTATAGATCAGTAAAGTGCTTGCCTAGCATGCACAAAGGCCCTGGGTTGGATTCCTAAGGCTTGTTATATAGTAGTTTATGTATTTAGTTGTTTTTAAAGATAAATTTGTTTATTAATTTTAATTAGGTATATATGACAGCAGAATGCATTTTGATTCATTGTACACAATTGCAGCATGACTTTTCATTTCTCTGATTATACACGATGTAGTGTCACACCATATGTGCAGTCATATATGTTCCTAAGGTAATAATGTCCATTGCATTCCACCATCTTTCCTGTTCCCATACTCCATCCCTTCCCCTCCCTCCCCTTTGCCTAATCAAAATTCCTTCATTTTTCCCATGCCTCACACCTGCATTATGGAGCAGCATCCACTTATCGGAGAGAACATTGGGCCTTTGGTTTTTAGGGATTGGCTTACTTTGCTTAGCATGATATTCTTTAACTCCATCCATTTACCTGCAAATGCCATAATTTTATTCTCTTTTAATGCCAAGTAATATTCCATTGTGTATATATACCATAGTTTCTTTATCCATTCATCTACTGAAGGGCAGGCATCTAGGCTGGTTCCACAGTTTAGCTATTGTGAATTGTGCTGCAATAAACATCGATGTAGCCAATGTCCCTGTAGTATGCTGTTTTTAAGTCTTTTGGGTATACACCGAGGATTGAGATAGCTGGGTCACTCAGGGGTATACAAAATTACATACAAGAGGAAGTGAGGGAAAAGGGGGAAAAATATAAGGGGGAGAAATGAATTACAGTAGAGGGGGTAGAGAGAGAAGAGGGGAGGGGAGGGGGGAGGGGGGATAGTAGAGGATAGGAAAGGCAGCAGAATACAACAGACACTAGTATGGCAATATGTAAATCAATAGATGTGCAACTGATGTGATTCTGCAATCTGTATACGGGGTAAAAATGGGAGTTCATATCCCACTTGAATCAAAGTGTGAAATATGATATAGCAAGAACTATGTAATGTTTTGAACAACCAACAATAAAAATTAAAAAAAAAAAGAGATAGCTGGGTCAAAAGGTGGTTCCATTCCCAGTTTTCCAAGGAATCTCCATACTGCATTTCATATTGGCTGCACCATTTTGCAGCCCTACCAGCAATGTATGAGTGTACCTTTTCCCCCACATCCTCACCAACACTTATTTGTTGTTTGTATTCTTAATAGCTGCCATTCTGACTGAAGTGAGATGAAATCTTAGAGTAGTTTTGATTTGCACTTCTCTGATTACTAGAGATAGTGAACATTTTTTCATATATTTGTTGATTGATTGTATATCTTCTTCTGAGAAGTGTCTGTTCAGCTCCTTAGCCCATTTCTTGATTGGGTTGTTTGTTTTTTTGGTGTTAAGTTTTTTGAGTTCTTTATATATCCTAGAGATTAGTGTTCTATCTGATGTGTGTATGGCAAAAATTTGCTCCTAAAATGTATGCTCTCTCTTCACCTCCATGATTGTTTCTTTTGCCAAGAAGAAGCTTTTTAGTTTTAATCCATCCCATTTATTGATTCTTGATTTTATTTCTTGTATTTTAGATGTCTTGTTAAGGCAGTTGGAACCTAATCCAACGTGATGAAGATTTGGCCTATTTGGTTGTTTTAATAAATACAGAAATGTTGGTTATCAATTAGATCTATTTTTAAAACTGTCTTCCTCAGACTGGGGTTGTAGCTCAGTGGGGGCTGGGGTTGTGGCTCAGTGGTAGAATGTTTCCCTTGCATGTGTGAGGCACTGGGTTCAATTCACTGCACCACATATAAATAAATGAATAAAATAAAGGTCCATCAACAACTAAAAAAAAATATGTATATATATATTTAAAAAACTGTTTTCCTCATTTATATATATATATATATATATATATATATATATATAAATTTTTTTTTTTTTTTTTTTTTTTTTTAGGGGGAGACAGTACTAGGGATTGAACTCAGGGCACTTGACCACTGAGCCACATCTCCAGTCCTATTTTATATTTTGAGACAGAGTCTCACTGAGTTGCTTAGCACCTTGATGTTACTGAGGCTGGCTTTGAACTCACAATCCTCCTGTCTCAGCCTCCCAAGCTGCTGGATTATAGGTATGTGCCACCACACCTGGCCTTCATTCTTTTCTTCTAATTTTATTTATTTATTTTGGTACCCAAATTGAATCCAGGGGCATTTAACTGCTGAGCCACATCCCCAGCCCATTTTTATTTTTATTTTTAAATTTTGAGACAGGGTCTTGCTCAGTTGCTTACTGTCTCACTAAATTACTGAGGTTGGCTTTGAACTTGCGATCCTCCTGCCTCAGCATTCCTATTACTAGGACAGATAATATGTACAGTCTCAATGATATCATAATATTTTGTTGCCAGGCATGATGGTGCATGCCTGTTGTAATCCCAACAGCTTGGGAAGCTGAGGCAGGAAGATCAGGAGTTCAAAGCCAGCCTCAGCAATTCTAAAATACAAAAAAAGGGCTGAGAATGTGGCTCAGTGGTTAAGTGTCCCTGGGTTCAATTCCCAGTACCCCAAAAAGAAAAGAAAAAAAATGTAATATACAGATTGTTATAATTGCTGTTTCTTTCTCTATGAGAGATATATGAGTTACTCTTCTATTTTTATTTTTATTGAATGTAGCTTGGTATTTGTTCTAATAGTTTTACCTTCACACTTAACCCTTTTTTTTATAAAATATCTTTATTTTTTAGTTGTAAATGGGCAATACCTTTACTTATTTATCTTTATATGGTGCTGAGGCTCGAACCCAGTGCCTCACATGTGCTAGGCAAATAAATAGATAGATAGATAGATAGATAGATAGATAGATAAACTAAATAAATTAAACATAGGTCTTCCTGGGGAATTTTTCTTTGCATTTGTAAATGCTGAATTCACATTTAGTATGGAATCACCCTATCCACACAGTGCACCCATTTAAAGTGTACACTTCAGTAGTTTTTAGTACAGTCATAGAGTTGTGCAACCATCACCACAGTCTAATTTTTCAAACTGTTTTCCAAAGTGGCTGTATCATTTTACATTCCCATCAGCAGTGTATGAGTTTGGATATCACAACATCCTTCAAAGAATTGTTTAAATTTCTTCATTGACACCCCTCCAAGAAACCCTGCACACAGTAGCCATCACTCTCTATATCCCTATTCCCTCCCCCGCCAACCCAAGAAACCATAGACTACTTTCTATTTCTATGGATTTGCCTATTCTGGATATATTTCACATAAATGTTATCATACAATATATGGACTTTTTAAAAAATACTCTTTTTTAATACCTTTATTTCATTTGTTTTATTTTTATGTGGTGCTGGGAATCGAACTCAGTATCTCATGCATACTAGGCAAGTGCTCTATCACTGAGCCACAACCCCAGCCCTGGACTTTTTTAAAAATATATTTTTTTGGTTGTAGATGGACACAATGCTTTATTTTGTTTATTTAATTTTATATGGTGGTGGGGATCCAACCCAGGGCCTCACACATGCTAGGCAAGTGCTCTACCACTGAGCTACAAACCCAGTCCAGACTTTTGTGACTGGATTCTTAGCATAATGTTTTCAAAGTTCATCCATGTTGTAGTATGTACTAGTACTTCATTCCTTCTTATAGTCAAATAATATTTCATTGTATGAGTATAGCACAATTTGTTCATCCATTCATTTCTCAGTGTATGTTTGGGTTGTTTATACCTTTTGGCTATTATAAATTTGCTCCTATGAACATTTCTATACCACTTTTTATTTTGACTTATGTTTTCATTTCTCTTGGGTATATACCTAGGTGGAGAATAGTTAGGCCATATGGTAACTTTATGTTTAACTTTGAAACTGCTAAACTGTTTTCCAAAGTGGCTGTGCCATTTTACATTCCCACCAGTGATGTATGAGAATTCCATTATCTCTGTATCTTTGAAAGACTTGTTATAATCTTTTATTCTATTTTATTTTTTAGTTGTGGATGAGCACAATACCTTTTTTTTGTTTGCTGGGGATGGAACCCAGTGCCTCACACATGCTAGATAGGCGCTCTACCTCTGAGTCACAACCCCAGCCCCTAATCTGTCTTTTTGATTATAATTGTCCTTATGGGTGTGAAGTGGAACCTATTACTTTTTGATTTGCATTTCACTAGTGACTAGTGATGTTATATGCTTAGGAGACATTTTTTTTTAGAGATAGAGAATTTTTTTAATATTTATTTTCTAGTTTTTGGTGGACACAACATCTTTATTCTATTTCCATGTGGTGCTGAGGATTGAACCCAGAGCCCTGCATATGCCAGGCGAGCGCGCCACCACTTGAGCCACATCCCCAGCCCAACTTAAAAGATATTTTTATGTCTTATTTTTAACTTTGTTCAGTTTTTTTTTAGTTGTAGATGGACACAATATCTTTATTTATTTATCTTTATGTGATTCTGAGGATCGAACCCAGGGCCTCACACATGCTAGGTGAGTACTCTACCACTGAGGCACAACCCCAGCCCTGTTAATTTTTAATTTGTTTCTTTGCTTGCAATACTGGGGATTGAACCCAGGACTTCATACATGCTAGGCAAACATTTTACCACTCACTGAGCACATCCCTAGCCCTTATTATTTTTTGAGACAGGGCCTCACTAAGTTGCTAAGGCTGGTCTTGAACTTGCAATCCTCCTGTCTCAGCCTCTTGAATGCCTGAGATTATAGGTATGCACCACTGTGCCTGGCTTTCTTTTCACTTTCTTGATGCCATCCTTTATTACATAAACATTTTGAATTTTGATGATACCCAATTTACATATCATTTTCTTTTGTTGCATATGTTTTAGGTGCCATATCTTAAAAACCATTGCCTGATCCAGGGTCACAAAAGATGATATTTTTTATGTTTTCTTGTAAGTTTTCTATATTTAGCTCTTACATTTAGGTCTTTGAACCATTTTGAGTTAACTTTTTAAGAAAAATTTTTTTTAGTTGTAGATGGACACAACACCTTTATTTTACTTTATTTATTTATTTTTATGTGGTGCTGAGTATCGAACCCAGTGCCTCACACGTGTGAGGTGAGTACTCTACCACCAAGCCACAACCCCAGCCCTTGAGTTAATTTTTATGTATGGTGTAAGCTTAAGCCAAACTTTATTCTTTTACTTATGAATATCCAGTTGTCTCAGCATTGCGTGTTGATTTGTTTAACCTCTTACTATCTAGTATATTACTTTACCCCCAATATCCTTAAAATCTGTTCATTGCCTACATTGCCAGTGAAGCTATTTCTGTCATTCCTCTTTTCTCTTTCTTTTCTCATTTTTTATTGCAATATTTCTACTCTGTCACAAATGCAACAATTTTTAATATTTTTTTTAGTTGTAGATGGACACAGTACCTTTATCTTAATTATTTTTTTGTGGTGCTGAGGATCAAACCCAGGGCCTTGCACGTGCTAGGCAAGTGCTCAACCACTGAGCCACAACTCCAGCCCGCAAATGCAACGATTTTACATTAATTTCCCACCCTTATCCTCATCTTTCTTTTAGTGTTTTACATGTATGTTTGCATATATATATATGTGTGCATGTGCGTGTGTGTGTGTGTGTGTGTGTGTGTGTGTATGCTGGGGATTGAACACAGGGCCTCACACATCCTATAAATACATTCTACCACTGAGCTACACCCTTAACCCCTACACGCACATACACACACACACACACACATACACACACAAACTTTGTACCAGGGATTGAACCCAAGGGCACTTAACCACTGAGCCACATCCCCAGCCCTTTTTATTTTTTTGAGACAGGGTGTCACTAAGTTGCTGAGACTGATTTTGAACTTGTAATCCTCCTGCCTCAGCCTCTCAAGTCTCTGGGATTACAGATGTGTGCCATTGTGCCTGGCTCATATTTTTATGTGCTCACTCTCAGTCCTTTTGCTGTCTTTCCGCAGTCATAGTTTGGTTGGATGAGGTTTGTATCTCTGGCTCATTTTCTAGATTTCTCAGGAAGAGCTAGTAAGTGCTGAATTCCCTATGTTCTTTTATGTTGAAAACTACTTTTCTGTCACCATAATATTTGAGGGATATCTTGGCTGATATAAAATCTTTGGTTTATACTTGCTTTCACTGAGTTGCTTTTTTTTCCCTAGTCCTGGAATTTTAACCCAGGACCTCACATATGCTAGACAAGCACCCTGCCCCAGCCCCCAAGTTTGTTCGTTTGTTTGTTTGTTTTTTTTAAGAGAGAGAGAGAGAGAATTTTTTAATATTTATTCTTTAATTTTCGGTGGACACAACATCTTTGTTTGTACGTGGTGCTGAGGATCGAACCCGGGCCACATGCATGCCAGGCGAGCGCGCTACCACTTGAGCCACATCCCCAGCCCCGTTTGTTTGTTTTTAATGCTCTGTTTTTCACCTTGCTTTGTGTTTTGGTTTTGAGAAATCTGATGATGGTCTTATTCTTTTAGATTTTTAAGTTATTTTTTGCTTGGGAATCTTGATGATTTTATCTTTATCTTTGAATCAAATATTTTTTACTATACTATGTTTCGGAGTTGATCATTCTAAGTTAGTTTTTCCTAGGTAACTGGTAAGTCCTTTAATGTGTAGATTTGGGTATATAAGGTATTTTTCCATTTCTGGAAAGTTTTCTTGAATTATAGTTTTAAATATTAGTTCAATTCTATAATATTATTTTTCTTTAAGGGCATAATAATACACATATTCCTTATTTACCTCAGTTCCTACTGGGTTTTCTCTTTTCCTCTCCTCCCTTTCCTTAGTGTCATTTTTATTTTCTTGGTTTCCTGTCTTCCTTTTATGTATCTTATTAATTTTTTTATTCTTCCCTTTAGCACTTTGTAATTTAGTCTTCACGTTTGAGATGATTTAATCTTTTTTTTTTAAAAGAGAGAGTGGAGAGAGAGAGAGTGAGAGAGAATTTTTTAATATTTATTTTTTAGTTTTTCAGCAGGCACAACATCTTTGTTTGTATGTGGTGCTGAGGATCGAACCCGGGCCGCACGCATGCCAGGCGAGCGCGCTACCGCTTGAGCCACATCCCCAGCCCCATGATTTAATCTTTTTATTCCACTTTTTTTCCTTGAGTTCAGTTAACTTTTTTCCTTTCATTTCTTTCTGCTTTTTGTGTGGCTTTGGTCTCTTTCTTTGTTTGGGTTTTTTTTTTTTTAATATTTTTTTAGTTGTAGATGGACACAATACCTTTATTTATTTTTATGTGGTGCTAAGGATCGAACCCAGTGCCTCCACATATACAAGGTGCATGCTCTACCACTGAGCCACAACCCCAGCCCTCTTTCTTTGTTTTGTTTGTTTAAGACCGTGTCTCATTGTGTTGCTTGAGTTTGTCTGGGATTCCTGGATTCAAGTGATCTTACTGCTGGCCACCCAAGCGCTGAGACTATGGGTGCTTGCACCACCATGCCTGGCTTGGTCTATTTCTGTTGTTAGGGGGTTGTATTTGTTTGGTCATTTGCAATGTTGGGGATGGAACTCAGGGCCTCAAGTGTGCTAGGTAGGTGTTCTACCACTGAGCTACATCTCCAGCCCCGTTCTTAGTTTTTAATTTCTAACTCAAATCTCAAAAACTTTTGAATATACAGTATTTAAGTCTGTTTGACACGCAGACTTAGTTTTCTCCTGCTTCATGTTTATTTGTGAGAGGAATTTTCCTCAGGTGAGAAATTCTCTTTTTGCCTGTCATCACATAGGTACCATCAGACTTTAAAATTTTTGTAAATCTCATGCCTATGAGGCAATAGCTTGTTATTTTATTTCCTGGATTCTTAGTAAAGTTGAGTATATTTCTATATATTTAATAGACACTTGTGTTTCCTTTTTTTTTGAAAACTAGAAGGATGGAGCTGCAATTTGTTGAGATGGAACAGACTGTAGGAGGAGAAGATTTGGAAGGGAAGTCAGGAGTTTGCTCTTGGATATACTTACAGCATCCAACTCCAGTTGCAAGACGGGAGTCAGAGCATAGGTGAGGGTGGAGATAGAAACCTCAAGTTTTCTAGTTTATAGGGTATTTAAAACCATGGGATTGAATGAGAGTATAGCCTGGGGAGAAAGTGTAGGCTGTGAGAAGGCCAGACTGAAGTCAGTCAGAAGGAGATTGGATTCATTATGAAGGGTCAGGGGTGGAAAGGGGGGACTTGAGGAGAATCTGGCAAAAGAGACAGAAGGGATTCTTATGGAGGTAGGAGAAAAACCAGGAAAGTATAGTATATTTGGATCCAAGTGAAGAAAATGTTTCGAGAAGGAAAGCGTGTTTAATGCCTTTGGTAGGTCAAGAAGGAAGAGGGAAAGGAGAATAATGACTAGAGTTGGCAACATGGATTTCATTAGTGATTTTGGCTAGAGAAGTTTGCTTCAGTGATGGAGTGGAAGCCAGGTTGAGGAAGAGGACAGCAAGAAGGGTCTAAGACAGACTGGAGACATAGGAAGTCCTTTTGTAAAATTTGGTTGTTAAGGGAGAGGTAGGGTGGTAGCCCCAGGTGGGTATGGTTCCATAGAGATGGGAGAATTATGCAAGGTTGAGTGATGATAGAAGGGATATAATGGAGAAGGGAAAGGGATATTGTGGGAGGAAGTGAATTGGTGGAGCTGGGTCCTTCAGCTGGGAAGGGTGGGTGTCCAGTGTCCTCCTGGTAAGGTTGGCTTCTTTTAGCACATGCATCCTCTTCAGTATCCTCCTGGAAAGCATGACTCTGCTGTCCTAGTGTCTCCTTTCTACATTCAGGGGCACACAGGTTCTTTCACTGCTCCTGCCCCTTTATCTTCAGTAGCAATATCATTGAATTTACTTTTTTGTTATTGACATTTTCTTCCAAGTTACAAATCTTGGCTGTTTTCTTTTCTCTTAAAGCTCTGGTCCCTTTGATTAAATTTGCTTTTAACAAGTATGTTAAGTTTGTTTTTTTTTAATATTTATTTTTCAGTTTTTGGTGGACACAACATCTTTATTTTATGTGGTGCTGAGGATCGAACCCAGCACCCCGCACATGCCAGGCAAGTGTGGTAACGCTTGAGCCACATCCCCAGCCCAAGTATGTTAAGTTTAAATCAGGGATCAGCAAACTTTTTCTCTAAAGGGCCGGATAATACTTCATGTTTTGTGAGCCATATACAATTCTGTTGCTGCTACTTCTTTTATCTTCATCTTCATGGTCATCTTCGACCTTTTAAAAATGTAAAAACCATTCTTAGTTCAGGCTGTACATTTAAATTAATCTGTCTCTCTTATCCATTAATCTCTAGAACTAGTACTTTTTGTTACAACTGATGTGTACTAAATAATTGCTAAGTTAATATTTTTAAAATAGTTTTATTGAGATATAGTATATTGTTTAAAGTGAGCAATCAGATGGTCTTTGGTATTTTTTGCAGTTTTACAACCATTTCCATAATATGTTATCTTAATTTTAGAACAGTTTCATCACCCCAAAGCTACTTTTTTTACAGCTATAAGGTATAATTTATATGCAATAAAAATTATCCATTTTGAGTAGTATGAATTTTATAAAGCTAATTTTAATATTATTCAAAAGGAAATATTCTTAGGGATACTTCTTTTATCACATGCAATAAATATGACTTGTAAACATTACTCCTCAGTGTTCTCCACTTTTGCCCCAAGCCAGTGAGTGATTCTATAGTCCCTGGAGCAGCAACATCCACATCACCTGGGAACTTGCTGGAATCATGGCCCACTTTAGGCCCAGAAATCTGTATTTTAATCAACCCTCTGGGTAATTTGAGTGCATACTATAAAGTTTGACAACTACTGCTCCAAGGTTCTTCCTGTGTGGAATTGCTGAGTTGTGGGATATGAGCATGTTCAACTTTATTGGATATTACCATACTGCTTCCAAACTAGTTATACTTGTATATATTTGTCCTAGGAGTATATGAGAATTCCTATTGTTTTATATCCTTTCGAATGCTCCAGAAAAACAACTTAAAAGTTTTTTGGTCAATCTTACAGTCAAGAAGCGGCTATGATCTTAACTGGCATTTTCCCAATTACTAATGTGGTTGTCCATCTATGAGATGGGCTATTTGAATTTTGTATTCTGTGGTATGCTATTTGGAGTCTTTTGCCTATTGAAATAAATAAAATTATGTAAATAAATAGTGTGTTAGGGCTGGGGTTGTAGCTCAGTGGTAGAGGGCTTGCCTTGCAGGCATGGATTCGATCCTCAGCACCACATAAAAAATAAGTAAATAAAATAAAGATTAAAAAAGAGTGTATTAAAATCATCACAGAACCAACCCAGAATTCCCAAGGCAAAAGAAATTAGGCAGGGGTGCAGAGGAACCAGGGAAGAATCCCAGGGGAGATGATGGTCAAATGGTCCTGAAAGGATAGGAATTTGTTAGACAGACTGAGGCAAGGCCATCTGTGAGGTAGGAACAGCATGCCTGATCAGGAAAGCAAGTAGTATGGTGTGGTAGACTAGTAGGGTACCTGGAGGAAAAGAGTCCCATAGGGCTAGGAAAAAAAGGTAAAAAGCAATTAGGTATAAGTGCAACTGAAATTACTACATCAAAATAAAGGAAGTATGATTAATTTAATAGTTTTCTTACATATTTCAAGGTTACCCTCCATCAGACATTAGGGACATACAAATCAAAACCACACTGAGATACCATGCCATACGCACTAGGATGGTGCTTTGGTTTAGTTTAGTGTCCCCCAAAGATCCATGTGTTGAAGCCTTAGTCTCTAGGGTGGCACTATTTATTGTACGTTAATGGAACCCACAGGAGGTGGGGCCTAATGGGAGCTCCTTCCATCATTTGGGTTGTGTCTTTGAAGGGCATTGTGGAACCTCTTTTGCTTCTTGGCCATGAGATCAACAGTTTGCTCCATCATGTGCTTCCTATTCTTGCTGTCCTCATGTCCTCAGAGGCCCAAAGCAATGGGCTCACCCAGTCTTGGATAGGAAACCCTCAAAATATGAGCCAAAATAACCTTTTTCAGTTTATAAGTTAGTTATCTTGGGTCTTGTTATAGTGATGGAGAATGGACTAACACAGGTGACTATAATAAAACATATAATAATAAATGGTGGTGAGGATATAGAAAAATTAGAAACCTCATAACTGCTGGTGGGAAAGTAAAATGGTACAGCAACTTTGGAAAAGTTTGGTATTTCCTGAAAAAGTTAAAAACAAATTTACCATATGACCAGGCAATTTCACTCCTAGATATATAGGAAGTGAAAATATATGTTCACACAAAAACCTGTACAGAAGTATTTATGTAAGCATCATTCATAATAGCCAAAAGGTGGAAACAACCTAAATGTATAATTAAAGGTGAATGAATGAACAAAATGTGGTATATCCATATAGTAGAATATTATTCAACCATAAAAAGAAACAAAGTACTGATAGATGCTGTAACATGGATGAACCTTGAAAATGTTATGCCAAGAAGCCAGTCACAAAAGACTACATATTGTGTGATTCTATGGTATGGTAGACTAATAGGGTACCTGGAGGTACCTATGTGAAATTTCCTGAATAGGCAAATCCATAGAAATAGAAAGTAGATTAGAGATTGACAGGGGCCAAGTTGGGAAAGGAATGTAAAATTACTGCTAGTGAGATTTCTTTTATGGCTATGCAATATTCTAAAATTAGACTATGTAATGGTGTACATCCTTGTGACTATCCTAAGAACCACTGAATTGTATACTTCAAATGGGTTAAATTATTGTCATTGGAATTATATCTGAATAGATTATTTTGTTAATAAAATAAAATGAAAATAAATTTCAACCTCCCCATATTTTGTTTTCTCACCATTATTATAGTATTTTCTATTTACCCTGCGCCCCACATCTTTTTAAACTGATATTTACACAATAACAGTTGTACTTTTTGTATTGGTGGAAAACCTACAGTGCCAAGTTATTTATATTTAATTACCACAGTATCTTCAGAAATTTGCAGCATAGAGGTACATAATATATGAGACGTATGATTATCCATTCTGTAGTCTGTGCATAGTGACTGTATGATTATTCATGGATGCATGACAACAATTTTGAAAGCTACTGGGGATTTGGAGCCACTAAGTTGGGAACTACTTAATTATAAATCAAAAGTGAGATATAAATAATGGCTAGTATGGAAAATTATACTCTAATTATGTATTTTCAAAATTCAGTTCCTGAAGTGATCAGTTTCTTTTAAATACTGAAGATTGCTTAAAAATTCCAGTTTAGAAGTGACTTTTAAAATGTACTTATTTGGATTGTGGATGTAGCTCAGTGGTAGTGCTCATGCATAGCATGTGTGAGGCCCTGGGTTCAGACCCTTAGCACCCACCCCCAAAAGAGAAGAAGAAGAAACATCGTAGGAAAAAAAAATCAGAAGTAAACTAAATGTCTAGTAATGCCTAATTAAGTTTTGGGTATGTTTATCTGTTGGAAAATTAGGCAGCAATTGAGTATTATAATTAAGAATTGTAGATCTTGTAATCTAGCAATTTAAAAACAGGATATATTATCATGTATCTCTAAACATTTTGAGTGTGATTACATGAAGTGTTTATGTACATGGCAAAAGACAGGAAGGTAGTAATGGTTGTATTCAAATAGAGGAACTCTGGGTTTATTTTTTCTTCTTTTTGGAATACTTACTTAGCAGTTGGTATGTGCAAAACATAATAACTTATTTTCATGATTTAACTCAGAGGTCATCAAATTATAGTGAATTTGGCCTGCCAGGCCTATTTTTCTTTGATCTTTGAGCTAAAAATCATTTTTACATTTTTATTTTTTAAACTAATTTTAACAATATAGCATATTTAACCCAATATACCCCAATAATAATTTTAACATGATAAATATTTAGAAATATATTAATGATATATTTTTTAACCAGGTCTTTGAAATTGGATGTGTTTAATACTTACAGCACATCTCAAAGTGGTCTAGTCGTAGCTTTACATTTTTAAAAAAATTTTTTTAGTTGTTTAATAGATCTTTATTTATTTATATGTGGTGTTGAGACTCAAACCCAGTGCCTCACACATGCCCGGCAAGTGCACTATCCCTGAGCCCCAGCCCTAGCCCCAGCCCCAGCCCCATGGCTTTACATTTTTAAAAAATATTTATTTTTTAGTTGTAGTTGGACACATTACCTTTATTTATTTATTTCTATGTGGTGCAGAGGATCGAACTCGGCCTCGCACATGCTAGGCAAGCACTCTGCCATGGCTTTACATTTTTAAGGAGTTATTTTTTCTAAAAGAGAAGGAACAAATTCGACAAAGACCTTAAATTGTCTACAAAGTCTAAAATAATCACAATGTGGTGCTTAACAGAAAATTTGCTGATCCTTGATTTTATTCATTTTATCCTGACAGCATTCCAATAAGGTGGGTGCTATTTTTATCATCCCTATTTTACAGATGGGAAAACAGAAGCACAAAGGGGTTAAGTAACTTTTTCTTGGTCACATTCACCATGTTTTAGAACAGATTGCAGGTTCATTTCTATAAACTTGCTAATATTGTGTTTCTTTGCAGTGTAAAAAGTGGATAGTGGCTCACGTGTCAAAGGATGGCACGGTCACGATCTAGATCGCCCAGGTGGAAACACAGGTGAGCAGTTCTTAGTTTAGCAGAGTAAGCAACTTGGAGTTGGGATGTGCTATGACTTTGAAATTCACCAGTACTGGTTTAAAATCTATTTAAATAAACTCATGGGACTTGGTTATTCACAGTAGGTGATTTATCATGGTAGAGGTTGTATTTCTAGATTCTAGGAGCTAACAGTTTAATTATTGGCATCTAGAATTAATTTTAATAAAAAGAAATGGAATGGTCACAGCAAAGGAGAGTGAGAAACATCTTTGAGAGTGTTACATTTTTTAAAAATTCACATGTAGTTCAGAACTCTTCTATGTGCGTTTTATCTTATTTTTTCATAATCTATGTGTTTGAAGAAATGTAGAATCAGAAAATAAGGAGGTTCTAGTTTCTTCTTCATGGCAGAATAGTAGTTTTGAAGAGCCCAATTATATTCCAACTCCCCTCTTTTCTGGTGGGTAGTATCAACAGTATATATATGCATAGACTGGAACAGTTCAATGTCTATTGTACATCTGCTACAGCCAGGTTCTGGGGCTTCCGTCTTCAGTGGCCTCAGCAGGTATACAGGCTGGCTGGAGAGACCAACATGATAGCCAGCTATGATCCGGTAGGAATGGGACAAAGCCTTCTGGATCTACAGGGTCAGGGAGAGAATAATTCTGTGTCTGTGGAGGGAACTAAGAAAGTCTTTAAAAAAGAGGTGACAATTTTAGCTGGACATTGAAGGATAGGTAAAATTTTTAAAGGTAGAAAGAGTGAATCAAGTATTCTGGTTAAGGGGGAGAAGAAAAGCAAAGGCATAGATCAGTAAATGCAGTTAGTTTGTCTTGGGACTTTTAAAAAGGACCATATTCACATACTAAGAGGCAGGCTGGGATTTTCATGTTAATGTACCTTGGCCACTGTGCTTGTTCATTTTGACAGTGTAGTGACTAATCAATCAGTTCTTCAACAGTTTTCATTTTGTAATCCACAAGACCAAATTGTAATGGGGAAGATCTTCAGAAAGAAAAGGGAATACAAAGAAACAAAGGATTTGAATGTGGAAGGTATCACAGAGGTTGTTTTATTTCACCCTTTTGTGTTAAGTTCTGATGAGGGACACAAGAGACCCTGGGAAGCTTAGGGAGAGCCTGATTTCTGGATTTCTTCTTAGGTTTCTTTGTCAAGAACTATAAAGGGGAAAAAAAACAACTATAAAGGGTCTGATATTTTATTCTACCTGCAGGCTAGTGTGTTAGCTTGCCACAAAGCATTCCTGGGTCAGAGACAAAGGCCTTTATTACTCATACTACAGTAGGCAGTTTGAGCTTTAAGTTCCTATTGTACGCCCTACCCTCTAGGTCTCCTAAGGGCCAGCACTGTGAAGTAGCTGGCTGGGTGGATGATGCAAAGCAGTGGGATTACCCATTGTCTTTGCCAACAATGGAATTTTGGCATAACTGAAGAACCTGAGTTTCCTATGAATAGCTGTAGGCAAAGCCCCCAGCCTTTACCTTGGAGGAGACATTATCTTATTATTCTGGGCAGCAAACAAACCAGCCCTCAGTCCCTGAGGGAGTCTCTGTCTCTATTTCCAAGGCTGTTTTCCTTGAAACAAAAGCTGTCAGTGCCTCTGCTCACAAGACTTGCCTTGCTGAACTCCAGAGACTAGAGAACTCTCCCCCAACAGACTCCAGTTTTCTTTTGTCCCTTTAGGAGAATCAAATATGATAACAACCTTTCCAGCAAACTCCAGAAGAAAGGGGTGCTATATAATAAAATATGATATAAAATATAGTCTCAAAGCAGTTTTTAATGTGAAATGAGGGTTACTTTAAGATCTTGAGTATTTTCTTCAGTCTGCAAGGTTTCTGCCTCAGACTACTAGCTTTTCTCCTTGGTAGTGTAAAAGATGGACTCTTCCATTTAAAGACTTCTTGTGATGAGGTATAGCCAGCTGGATGGCAGAGTTTCGTTTCAATGAAATAATACCAATATATCCAGCTTGGTGACTCCAGAGGGAAATAATTGCCAAGTCTAGTATATATGTCCCGGTAGGTACCCAAATAAGATAGATCTGCTTCCTTTAATGTATGGAAAACACAGACTTGTCACTAAAAGGAAAAAGGTCACTCATGGTTGCTCCAACTCTGTGGTACCTTCTGAGAAGGGATGATTTAAAAAAAAAAAACTGCAAAAGAGGCTTCCTCATTGATGAGAAGACATTAAACCTTCAGAAAGGAGATTGAGGCAGGTCAGATTGGTTAATGTCCTCGGGTGCAAAATTGAATTTTATTGTGTTCCAGATAGTGGTGCTCCTCTCTCTTATCTTTAAGGCTGGGGAACCCAGACTGGTTTCCCTGGATACAGGAGCCTTCCTCCTCAGTGGGAATAGAAGACTTCATGTTGGCAAGGCTGAGGTACTAGAGAAGGTAGATACAGAAGGCATGTGTTGTCCCTGGAGACTATTGTAGTTGCATTAAAGCACACTTTCACCAAAGTTAACAAGCTGTTTGAACAGCACATCTTTCAGTTGATATATAAGGGAGCAGGAGTGGGAAAGAAAAGCAACTTATCTGTGATAGAAGTACTTAAAGCAAAACTGAACCTAAGATTCAAGTCTTAAGACTTTTCTGTCCCCTCTCGCTACCACCTGTTAAGTATACGTCTCTTATTGATACAGCTTTAGAAAAGAGAATAGACAATCAATTGGAAAAACTATGGGGTCAATAAGGTGTCTGAGTTTGGGTTGTAACATCATTGGATCTTAGAATTTAACTTAATTTCAGAGGCTGGGTTTGATTTTTTCAGACACTCTCATACATGTTTATTCGTGTTGATCTACTGTTTCTGCTTATTTCTTACTTGGCCATTGACTCTGATACAAGCTTTTGCTGATCAGCCCTTTGAAGTCACTACATCTTTTTTTGCCAGTACTTTGCTATTAACAATCTTCCAAAATAGATCTTGCCTTGAATCTAAGCTGGTCCTACTTTAGTAGGATGGGTGTACTCAGCCCATTTTGACATGCATATGGAATACATTGGTTCAGACCCCGCCTCCATGTACAATTCAAAATGCATATATGTAGCAAATTGATGAATTTAGTTTGAGTAAGAGAATCAGTGGAATTTAGGAAAGGCAAATGTTTTAGGTAGGACATATTAAGACAAAGAGTTTATTGTCTTAAAATGGGCTAAACTTTTCTGTGTTTGTTTACATAGGTCTTTATCACCAGTACCTAGAAATTTTGAATACTACAAGCAAAGATATTCTCATGGGCATTATGACTGTGAATATAGAAAATATCCGAAAAGACCTGTTGCTTGGAGAATGGACAGTGAGAAACATGAACAGAATAAACAAAGAATTCCCCCTCGTGGAAATCTATATTACCGATCTTATGAACATAGATCACCTTCCCCCGAGATAAGAAACTCTGTAGAAAATTTTTACACATATAATCCTCACCGAGTGTATTCACCAGGAAGAGGGGATGGTAACAGAAGATCTCAGTATATACCCACATACTCAGAGGGTGTACCCTACATAGAGCATGAGAGGAATTGTTATCCCCAGAAAATGCAAGGAAGGTATATTCCTGATGACCGCAGAATTAGAGGAAGTGGGAGAAGAGGGAAACCACCTCAGAGGTCAATAGCAGATTCCTTTAGATTTGAAGGGAAGTGGCATGAAGATGAGTTGAGGCACCAGAGGATGCAAGAAGAAAAATATTCCCAGTCACCTAGAAGAGGCTCAGAAGACTTTGACACAAGGAGCTCTTTTCAGAAGAGGTATAGGAAAACATTAAACCTGGGTAATTTGGTATATAAAGCCTCAAGTGAAAAGTCTATTTACTTTATGGTTGAAGATAACCACCTTGAAAAGCTTTTGTTTAAAAAAGATAAAAAGCATTGTAATATAGTTGTGGTCTACTGGTAGTAGTAGTGAAATTATTTCTTTTTAGAGTAAATCATGTTGTTAGCTAAAATGTTTAAAAAGATGGTATTTTCCTGTATAACTACCTTGTGCCTCTATGTAGGCTTGTGGGATTATAGGTTATCTTTACAACTGCGTTCTACATTTAAAGCCATGCTGCCCAACATTCTACACATATAAATTCTTACTTTCTTCTCTGTAGTGCAAGTGTAAACTGCTTTATGTCAACACAGGTATCCTGAGGATCGTGATTTCAGAAAATATGGACACACATCAAAAAGACCTAAAGACGTGGCGAGGTATGAGAACAGAGAGCCTGCCAGAAACCCAAAGTGGAAGCCTGAGCATTTTCCTCCACCTTACCAAGAAAAGAAAGATCAGCGCAATTTTGGACCTCAAACTCACCGATATGCCGAGAGGGACTATCCAGAGACCAGTTCAGCAACCAAAGTGTCCTATGACTATCGCCACAAGCATCATAAGCTCTCAGAAGGTGACCAGGACTTTTCTGATGGGAGAAGTCAGAAATACTTGAAAGAAGAAGATAGAAAACACAGTTCTCAAAAAGGCCCTATAGGTAGAGAGTCAGATTGTTTTAATGCCGGAAGAGGGAGAGAGACTGAAGATGGGCAAGTCAAAGAACTTTTTAAACCATCCAAGAAAGACTCAGCGGCCTATACTCATTCAAATAAAAATGAGGTTGATTTGAAGCCCTGTAATGACAAACGAAAGAAAAAAATAAAGAAAGAAGGGGAATTCAAAAAGGAGAGCAACTCCTCCAGTAACCAACCTGATACAAGTCAAAAACTTTCCAATGTGAAACACTCGTCTGTCAATATTAAGAAGAAATCACTTACAGTTAAAGTAGATGTGAAGAAAACAGTAGATACATTCAGGTATTATCTTCATTTTTCTTTATGATGTTCAATAAATGTTTCTACCACTTCTTTTTGCAGCTTCAAAAATGGAATTGGTAGTGTGCTTGGAGTTCCATCAAGGAGTGGAAAGGATTGCTTGGATTTTTTCCCAAAAGCCCTGTAATGAGGATGAATCCTGTGATTAGTAATAGAAAGTGATCTCATGTCTGCATGTTCCCACATCTTATTTCCAGATGCTTCCTGGGTGCATGGCATTCTGAGGAGTTGTTTCTCTTCACGGATTTATGCTGCCAGGTTTTCCTTTCTAGGGATAGGCTGGGTGGAGTTCAGGAAGACCTATTCTTTACGAAGTTTCTCAGAGCCTGTGTTCCCTGTTACCTGACATTCAGAGAATTTTTGAGTGAAAAGGTCCTGGTTTTATAGAGGAGGAAAGCAAAGTCCTGAGAGATGAAGTGACTATGTCAGAGTGGCTTGGATTCAAATTCCCACCCCCACCCTCATGACTCCAGGAGGCAGAGAACTTATTGTCATTCCTGCTACCCTGTCAAAATGACTGGGCTTAACTGACTAGATTCTCCCAGATAGGCTATAATCTGGGGAGATGCTTATTTATAAGACATTTGCTTTAGCTCTTAATGAGTCTTAAAAAAAAGACTGCTATTGTAATAGGTTATAGTCAAAGTCAAGCTCGCATGCTTTTTTCCATTATGAATATTATCTCCATTTATGGATTCTGACAATAATAAGATGCTGCAGTTAGCTATGTCAGCTAAATCTGTTCATTATCTTAATACACAACCAGTATGTCAATGAAAAAGGGATGGACCATGTTCATTTGGTGCATTCATATTCACAGTTGACTCCTATTTGTATTTGAATCAAAACAAGAAAATGAAATGGGAAAGAGTAAGATGGGAGTGGGAAGGGAGGTAAACACAAGGTCTTGATTTTTTAAACAAAATATTTTCTGTTTCTTTTCTTCAAGTTAAGCATAGCAGTCATCCTTCTGCATACGTTTTTTACATTCCTGTACTTATAGAAAATATATTATAATATGTATATTTATATGTGCTTAAAATGAATTAATAAATTGTGTCACTTTTGAAGACTACTAGAAATACCAATTTTGAAGAGTTTTGTTTTTCTAAACTTCCTTCAAGATACTGCACAGTTAAATTTATAATTTGATATGAGAAATGGAAGCTCGATCATCATCATGGATCACAAACATGAGCTTCCATAAAAATGGAGGCTACTGCACTTGTGTTTTAAATTTAAAAACTATAATTATATGAAATCTCATCATCTATCAGTGGAGCTTGGCAGCACATGTTTGAATACCTGCCCAGGGCCTGCAGGATGGCTTGTGTAATAAAGAGCCTTGACTGCAAAACCTCTCTGTTCAGAGACCTGAAGAATAAATAACTGAAAAAATGTGTGCATCTTTTCAGTTTGATAAAGCATCATAGTCAACAAAAGCTTTCTCTGTGATTATAATTATTTGTTGATGAATGAATTGTGGACGAGATTCGTGGGTTGGATTTAATTACGTGGGGACTGAAGAAGTACCCATAAAACAAAGGTAGTTAATGCCCTCAATAGAATTTATGTTTTCAATTATTAACATAAATTAGAATTTTCTTTGTTAAGAAAGATTAAAATAATCATAATTATAAGGTGCAGAGAAAGGTTTATTTGATGGTTAAAATTGAGAGAGTTTATCCACTTTTTTTGAAATACTAAGATATTTTGTGTATTTGATTAATTTTGGTCAAGTACTATTATTTGTTCTTTCAGTTATTAGTATGGTTAAAAAGGTATCGCCTAGTGATTTTTCTAGATTCCAGTTTGTATCTAGAACAGCAATAGGTAGACACTTGCTTGAATATTCCTTGTGTAGTTGGTATTGCTGTTAACAAAGACAATTCTAGTGACTCACTGTAAGAAACTTCATTATCAGAGGTAGAAGGTATATGAGTCATAATTATATATGTTTCAGAATGTAAATTAGAGAGTTACAATATGAACATCTCTACTAAGATCATTGTATACCCAAAACATGAATTGTTGTATACATCTGGTAGTCTTAAAGCAGATGAAGTAAGTTGCTGGTTTCATGTTGGTCAGGGAAGTGGAAGGGAGGAGAGGAGAAAGTGGGAAGGAGGAGGCAGTTCTAGTTTCTGGAGCAAAATAAGCTGAACCCAAGGCTCCTTTAATTTCCTGAGATGTTGGTACAAGACATCTGGGATAAGGAAGGTTGGCTATCAAGAGTTGATGGTGAGCTGAGTGAGTACACCAGCCACATTTGCATCTAGTCCTTTGTTTACCACTGAAGAGATACAAAGAAGATCTCCCTGCCCCAATCAGATCTTTCCCCATTCTGAAAAGAGATGAGGTGGGTGATAGGTGCCAGAGGATGCTGAGGAAATAGATTCAGCACAGATGGGGAACAGTGAGAAAACCCATAGCTAGAGTTTTGAAGGAAGGTAACCTATAGCCTATAGGTGGAGATACTTGCTCTTACATAGAATTAAAAAACTAAAGCCTTGTACCGAGCCACATTCCCAACCCTTTTCTTTTTTCTTTTTTAATTTTAGTATTCACTAAGTGAAATACTTCATTTTTTATTGATTTTATTTTTTAAATATATGACAGTGGAATGTATTATAATTCTTATTACACATACAGAGAACAATTGTTTATTTCTCTACTGGTATATAAATTATGTTCACACCAATTCATGTCTTCATACATGTTCTTTGGATAGTGATGTCCAACACATTCCACCATCATTGCTAACCCCTTTTATTTAGAGACAGGGTCTCACTGAGTTGCGGAGGCTGGCTTTGAACTCACAGTTCTCCTGCCTCAGCCTCCCAAGCCACAGGGATCACAGATATGTGCCACTGCAGCCAGCCTCATTTCTGGTTTTTACTCTAGCTTCTCTTTGTGTCTTTCAGGAAAACTGATAGAGAGAGGTAAACATTCTGTTAGGGGCTGTGGTTCATAGGTTTTTGTCTTCCTGTGAGCCACTGAGCAGCTCTGTGATATTGGGTAGGTCACCTGGCTATACTCTTTTGGCCCCAATTAACCTGAAGTTTCTCTAATCTTGCTTGGATTGGCCATGTGTTGATAGCTATGGAAGCTGAGTTGACAAGGCACTTGAAGGCTCATATAGTTCTCTGAACTTTTGCATATTCATATGCAAAATATTTAAGAACTAAATATTTTAAATTTAAGTTTATCAGAATTAAACAAAAAATGTAAAAAGGTAAGCTAAGAAACTTAAAAATCAAAATTAAATTGGCCTCAATAAAATGTTAAAATCTATTATCTTCTTAGCTGAAACATTCATTTCAGAGTGGTCAAGTCATTTTCCATTCATCATTTATTTATTCACTGGGTATTTTTTGAGGACCCATCTTATTTGAGACAGCCTTTTGGGATACCCCAAAAGTATAGGCTGAATAAGATTAGGATCTTTTTTTCCTCCTTTGGTTTTATAGATGAATATGGTAATGTTGGCAGTACCACAGTACAGCGAGTGATTCATGGGGTGGTGTATGGCTGAGCAGCAGAACAGGTGATACCAGACTGGGAGATTCAGGAAAGGCTTCGTGCAGGAGTTGACCTGTGAGCCAAGCTTCAAAAATTTGTATGTCTTTGGTACATGAAAATGAGGTGAAAAACATTTTATATAATAAAGGTTAATGAAGGCAGAAAAACATACCCAGGAACTTTGAGCTGGGTGGTTCTGAAAAGGAACAGAGAGAAAGGAGACTAAGAAGGTAGGCAAGTCAGGACTGCCAGCCTGATTTGATACTACAGTCTGGTATCCCTTATCTGAAATGCTTGGGAACAGAAGTGGTTCAGATTTAGGATTTTTTTAAAATTTGGGAACATTTGCATTTACACAATGAGATATCTTGGTTATGACCATAGTCTAAACATGAAATTCATTTAAAAAAATATTTTTTAGTTATAGGGGGACACAATGTCTTTATTTTGTTTTTATGTGGTGCTGAGGATCGAACCCAGTGCCTCACACATGCTAGGCAAGCACTCTACCTCTGAGCCACAACTCCAGCCCCTCATTTATGTTTTTTTTAGTTTTAGGTGGACACAATATCTTTATTTTATTTTTTATGTGATGCTGAAGATCAAACCCAGTGCCTCATGCATGCGAGGCAAGCACTCTAACATTGAGCCACAACTCCAGCCCCCCCCCCATTTATGTTTTATATACACCTTATACTCAGAGCCTGAAGGTAATTTTATATAGTATTTTTAGGGTGCCTGGATGTTTTGACTGTGACCTGTCTTATGAGGTCAGATACAGGAATTTGTGGTGTCATGTCTTGTCAGCACTCAAAAAGTTCCAGATTTTGGAGCATTGTAGATTTTGGATTTTCTGATTAGGGCTGCTCAACCTGAATTAGCTCATAGGAAAAGGGAGATGATTCAGTTTTGGCAGCCCAGATTGACATCTCTAAGATGGATTAGTTGGGTATTGGAACTGGCAAGGCTTGTTTGAGGACTTTTGTGAAAAAATATAATGAGATGCTAAGTAAGGGAAGTCATTGTCTCTGTAACATTTCTCTCCAAAATTTCTAAATGTGTCCTTAGGGAGGCAAAAGCAAATGACACAATTGGGTAAGTACTTTATGAACAGTAGTATGCTATGTAAGATGTTAGTTGCTGGTTGAAGAAAAACTTGGTATGTTTCATATGAATTGTGTTATAAGCTTCCAAAGGGCAGGGGAATCTGTTGGTTTGGGATTTTGTTGTTTTGCCATGTGTTGATTTTTTTTTTTTGATGAGTCCTAAGTATGGACAATAGCAAATTAAGGTTTAATTGCAGTTTTTAGGTTGCCTTAGCTATTAAGTACAACACAAGGAAGAACATCAGTGGAAGTATCCTAAAACAGAAGAGAATTTAGTGGGAAAGTGAGAGGGAACAGAGGAACTTGGAAGATTTAATGAGACCAATACTGGAAATGTTATTAGAATTCAGTTTTTTAACTGTATTTTAATTTTAAAACTGTCCAGATGCATTTCAAATGAGAACATTTTGTCTTTTCAGCTCAACTATTTGCTTTGGGGGTATTTCCTGAAATTATTAACTTGTTAATCAACCTGTGCCATAAGAAATAGTAAAAAGGAAAATATGAATCAAAAGATGATTAGATTTATAAATATAGAGGCTTAGAACATTTTAAATTCTCAAGTCTAAAGAAGGTTTTTAATGTAGCAAAAATACCATAATTGTTTTAAAGAGATTTATTTTGGGGTTATATTATTTTAAATATATTTTCTAGAAAATGAAAATTTTAATATTTTTAACTAAAAATCTTATAGCAAGGAAACTCTAGGATAAATGTTAACTTATAACAAGTTTAAACAATGAAATCTTAGGAATTAAAAAATAACTTCAAAGTATACTGCAGCACTCTTATGGACTGAGAGTTGGGTGTGGAATGGGGACAAGAGAAATTGTTGCCAGTAATTACTTTGTAATAAATCACAAGTAAGTTTTGCTAATTACAGGGTGAAAAACTGGAAACCTTTATCAGCTGATTTCCTCTTGGCAGAAACAGAAACTGAGGCTGCAAAAAAAATTATAAACTGATTTCTCCTTGTAGATAGCCCATTTTAATAGTTCTGTTCAAACAACTTATTTTTCACCTAGATTTTTTTGTGTGTGTGTGGCACTGAGGATTGGACCCAGCGACAATATTCATTCCCAGTCCTTTTTATTTTATTTTGAGCAGGGTCTTGCTAATATTCCCCAGGCTGGCCTTGAACTTGTGATCCTCCTACTTCAGCCTTCTCAGTAGCTGGGATCACATATGCACCACCATGCCTGGCTTATGAAATGTTTTTTTTTGTTTGTTTGTTTGTTTTGTTTTGTTTCTTTTTTGGGGGGTGGGGGGGACCAGAGATTGAACTCACGGGCACTCAACCACTGAGCCACATCCCCAACCCTATTTTGTATTTTATTTAAAGACAGGGTCTCACTGAGTTGCTCAGTGCCTTGCCATTGCTGAGGCTAGCTTTGAATGTGCAATCCTTCTGTCTCAGCCTCCTGAGCCACTAGGATTACAGGCCTGTGCCCTTGTGACTGGCTCAAAATGTTTTTAAAAGCTTTATTTTTTTGGTATGAAACAGGCCTTTTTAACGTTAAGCCCCTTTAAACAGAAAGAATTTGCAATTGTTTATTATTGGAAACTGTTACAGGCTGTTCTTGCTTTTACCAGTAAATGTCTCTTAGCTAGTTATCGGATACACAGTGGGAAGCTTGCAGCAAATTAGGAGGAAAGAAGGGAAATGGGCTTTCTAATGAAAGTCCTCCTAACGAATCAAGAAACTACAGCAGTGACATCAACCTGCTGCAAATCACTTTTCCATGTTTCTGCCTTGCAGGGAATTTTCTCCAGCAGTGCTGCTCTGAGGAGCAGGGGGCATAGAAAGTCAAATGGAAGCCTTTGCTCTGATGAGTTATAAATAGGCACTTAAAATCATTTTGTTAGAAAAGTTATTTTTTTTCTTTTTTTTTTTTTTTGGTACTGGAAATTGAACCCATGGGCACTTAACCACTGAGCTGCATCCCCAGCCCCTTTTATATTTTATTTTGAGACAAGGTATCACCAGGTTGCTTGGGGCCTCCCTAAGTTGCTAAGGCTGGCTTTGAACTTGAAATCCTCTTACTTCAGCCTCCAGAACCGCTAGGATTACAGGCCTTCACCACCACACCCAGCAGGAGTTAAAATTTTTAAAGAATATCTGTAAACCCCTCAGGACCCAGAGACAATTTTGGATGCATGACTGATTTAAATAAGGAGATATGTGCACGTATGCACCTATGCCCTCAAACATCTGTTTGTTTTTGCTATAAGTTATTATATATTACAATGGTGCTACTGTTATTTAAAACATAGTTCAAGGCTTCCTTTGGATTTATCTTCACAGTCTTTAGCATACTCAGAAAGAATATATTCTTTATTATATTATACATAGAATATGTATTATATAGATACTAAAATTGATGTTATTTACCCAGTAGTTGTAAATCTCATCTTTGGACAATGAACTTGATTTTTGGGAAGAGCCAGGAGGAATTTGAGCTATATACAGAGGGATAAGATAGGTATAAGCTGATTAGTACTGTTTTGGGTCTAATATGAGATATAAATATAAAATAATGAGACAGTTCCTTCTGTAATTCATTAAGTGCCTCTATATGAAGAATATAAGAATAGTTTTAAGCTAAGAGCAGCATTATTGGAAGAAAGCATAGTTTCCCATTATGAAACTTGGAAGACTAATGTTCATTTGAATACTCAACTTCTGGGATATAAAGTAAAACAACATCCATTGTCTCAGTGTCCTTGCACCTTCTCCATAGGGCGATTATAAAGATTAAATTATAATGATTAAATGAGATAATGTTAGTAAACTCTAAGCCCCTATGTTTGGCATTTCGTAAGCCCTCAATAATTACTAGCTTTTTTTCATAATCTTTACTTTTATAGTAGTACCTAGAGATCAGGAGAGCTCTTAACAAAAGTTACAAAGCTTCAGAAGGTATTAAAATGGTAAAATCGCTGGGGTTATATAATAAATGGTAGCATTTCTTTAAGGGTGCATTTAGGGCAAATACTATAATTGATGTTAATGATCATAACTTTGCTAACAACCAAAATATTTTCTAAGAGCTTGGTGAGATTTTGTGATTAATTGCTTAGCAATTCAATTTTGAATTGAATTCAATTTTGAAATACTATTCTAAGCTTCTCATTACAGGTAGAAATATAAATTTTTTTCTGAAGTCAGAGGTTTGTATGTTTGACATCAACTTTTAAAGTGTGGTAGTATTTTAAGATAGTATAATCTTGCTGGATATACAATGTTTGGGCCATTTAGAAATAGAAAATAATCTTATTGATTATTCTTTGCATATTAAGTATCTTTAATGCCTTGGAGTTTTGAAGTAAAATTTTTTTTCACTTAGAATTATGAGGCTTTTATTATTAAAGTGACAAATATTTACTGATCTTAGATTTGAACTCAGAACTACTTATCTATGGCTGTTTTCTCCTACTTATTGTACATGTTTTATATCATATAATCTAATAACTAAATTATATGACAAGATAAATGTCTTTTTAGTTTTATAGCTCTTAATTTTTAGTAAGTTCTTTTTTTAGCAAAATAGTTTCAAATTTAGTTAAACATTTGCAAATTATTCTAGGGCTTCTTCTAGCTATTCCACAGAGAGACAGATGTCACATGATTTGGTTGCTGTTGGCAGGAAAAGTGGGAACTTTCATCCAGTGTTTGAACATCTTGACTCAACTCAGAATACTGAAAACAAACCTACAGGAGAATTTGCTCAGGAAATCATAACAATAATCCATCAAGTTAAAGGTTGGTATATTTTACGCATACATTAGGGATAACAGAAAAATAATGTGCTGGCTTTTCACGAGATAATAGGTAAATACCTGTGATATATTTCAATAGTAATATTTCATTGTAAGTTAGATTATGAATTAGGAATCTGTTGGAGAGATCATCAGGCATACATTCAAGCCTAGTTGTTCTTTTTTTTAATATTTATTTTTTAGTTATAGGTGAACACCATGTCTTTATTTTATTTTATGTGGTGCTGAGGATCAAACCCAATGCCTCATGCATGCCAGGCAAGCGCTCTACCTCTGAGTCACAACTCCAGCCCCATAGTTGTTCTTTTTTAATATATTTATTTTTTTAGTTGTTGATAAACCTTTATTTTATTTATTTATATGCGGTCCTGAGAGTCAAACCCAGTGCCTCACATATAGCAGGCAAGTGTGCTACCACTGCGCCCCAGCCCCCGCCTCAAGCATTGTTCTTTATGATGTATTTCCAATAACCTTGTGCTTCAACTGGTAGTAGATTAGAAATCACAAGTTAGAAAAGAGAGGTCAACCACTGAAAAAAGATTACCATACTGAAATCAGTGAGACACAATAACCAATAGCCTAACAGGGAAGAAGAAGCAGGGGAAGAAAAAAAAAAAAAAGAAACTCAAGCAATCGGGAAGTCTTGATCATTTTGTGATATTCTTAAAATCCCCTGAGAGCAGTACTGGGACTTTGTGCCATCAGGATATTGCTTAGTGATAAATGAAAGATTCCAGTTTGCTTTGGCATACTTTATGACATCAGAGAGTTGCATAATAAATACTTTAAAGATTTGCATTAAATTGTTTTGTTTTTGCTTCTGGCAACTTTCCATTAATTGGAAAATTCAGTGATGTAGAACTGCTTCTACCAGTAATGCCACAAAAATAAGGCAATTGTGAGTGTTATAAGCTGGAGGCCTTTAAGAATTTTTATTTTATACTACTTAGCAATTGCATTAATCTTTTTCACCTTCATAAAACATATTTCAAAAATGAATTATTTTCTCTGCATCCCTCAAGCTAAGGCATATATTTTCTTGAAAGCATTCAGTTTTAGACTGGGAGTATAGCTCAGTGGTAGTATGCTTGCCTAGCATGAGTGAGGCCCTGGGTTTGATCCCCAGCACTTCAAAATAAGTAAATAATAAAGTATGCAGTTTGTCTGAAACAGTTACCCTCTCAACCCTAGCTCCTCTCACCCAAAGCAAGTGTAATTATTTGCAGAAAGGGGGCTGGTATAACATAAAAGTCCAGGAGATTATCTCAGAACAGGAACAGTAAGTTAGGGAAAAGGATTGCTTAAGTAGCATTCTGATGGAGCATGTGTATTCTCTTTCTCTCTAACCTATTAAAAGTCTGTGCAACATAGCTGATTTCAGAATGTCCTCAAGAACTTCAGTTAATGTTAATTGAAACAAAATTGTATTGGAAGACCTGTGGTATGTGAACATAGCATTTAGCATTGTCAGAATTTTTGTGATGTTTCAGGATTGTTTGTGGAGTTAATTTTTTCTCTTATTGAACTGTAGAGCTCCCCAAATAGTATCTTACCTTGGAGTAGAAAGGTCCTCACTTTGAGAGCACTACTGTTTTCCCTAAATAAGTAAGCAGACATGTCAGATAGGAAGAAAACCCCTTGGATTCATAAATCAGATGTTTTAATTCTTGCTTGGGCTTGGGAAAAACATGCAAACACTGCAAATTAGTCTGCCAAGTAAGTTTAGGTCCTGTGTATTTTCAAGAGAAAACATTGGATGTTTTCTAAATGGTCCTTCTTCCTGTACTTATATATAATCTTTTAAGTGGAATCAGTTTTACGTTGAGATAAAACTATTTATTTCCTTTTTCAGCAAATTATTTTCCATCACCTGTCATTACTCTAAATGAGCGTTTCTCAAAAATGCGAAGTACTCATGATGCAGATGCAAAAGAAATTAAATTGAATTCAGATCCAGAAATTCACAGGTAATGATTGATTACTGTATTCCCATTTAACCATGGGAGTAAACCTCAGAACTCTTGCTTCCTGATCTTGCTCACCTGGACTTTCGTGAGACTCTAGAAATATGTATCTGACATAAAAACAGAACCTACCCAAGCAGGTACTGAGCCAGTGCACATCAATGGAATAGATTGCATTGAAACCAATGACTAGCATTGTTTAAATGTATAGAACTTTGATAATATTTACCTACCTAACTTTGATTCTGCTGTGTCTATAGTAGTTACCTACTGAAGTTATCACTGGAAGAATGAGAGGCAGTTGTCAAGCCATTGAAATCATGTGATCAAAATGGCTGTTCTGAGGGCAGCCGGATGAAAACATATCTTCTGCTAGCACTTGTCCGAGCAGGTGGTGCACCCTGTCTTGTGAGCTGAGTTGAATCAATATTAGAATGCAATATATCACCAGAATAAAGTTTGAAGTTACACAGGCTAGTGATCTGAGAACCCCTAAAACTTCCCTGAAATGTGCTTCACAAGATCTAGATTCTTGGGAAATTGCCATATACCATATAGATGAAAAAAATTACCTGTTAGCAGGTTTCTTTTGCCTGTTCCAAGATATACCTGCTTTATTTCAAATTCCATTCTGTAGTAGTAGAATCAAGGTATCAGTGCATAATCTATTTAATTGTAATATGCCTTTATTATTTTAGGAGAATAGACATGTCTTTGGCTGACCTTCAGAGTAAACAAACTATGGTATATGAACCAGATCAGGTAAGTGAACACAAGTTTTGATGTGAGATTATCTTTTTTTTTTTTTTTGGTATGCTAATTGGAAAAGGGATTGGTGATTGGGGGTTGAGATCCAGGAAATTTCAAAAGTTCTCCAAATGATTATGATCATTGGCCAGGTTGGCACAAGAATGCTGACAAAAAGACAAAAATATTCCTTAAAAGGGACAATCCTTATTGATAACAGCTTTGTAACAAAATTTTAGCATTTAATATTCATTCCATAACTCCACATTGTGAAGCTTGTAAAAAGTATGTTCCAGTCATGTGGAAAATATTTTTAAATTGTACATGAAATGAATGAAAAGAAACTAAATTTCATTTGATATTGACCTTCTATTTACTGGAGAGTGTTTGAAAGATTCTGTGGAACATTAACTAGCAAAATAATGGAAATGTTACATTTCTTTACTGTCCCGTGTTTGGTTCCTACCCAATACCTCCCCCCCCATCCACCTCCCATTTCTTTACTAATTAGAAAGACTATCTTGACTAGCCAAGGAGTAAGAAAAGTGGCTTTTGTTTTAAAATGTTTCAAGTTGAACTGAAAACAAATTCCATGCATGTGTGATTTTGTTAGGATGAACCTAACTACTATGTATAACTATAAAGCTCTTTTTTAAAAAAAGTATGTTAGATTGTAAAAGAACTGCTAATTTATTCATTGAAAGTAAAATGTTTTTATAGAAAAGATATTTTTAATACATTTCTAATAGAATATATATAAAGTTTTTCACATGTGAAATTATAGATTTGATTAATCTTAGATGGGTTAATTTATTGAATGATATTTTCAGAAAATTTCTAATCATCAAAGTATTACAGTGAACTTGTAGGAAATTTAAGGATTTTTTAAAAAAATCATCTGTTATTCAACCATTTGATACAGAATATTATCTGATCATCTTTTCGTGCAGTCTTACATCTTGCATTTTAACATAATCACTATCATAGTATATATGCACTTTTGTATGTTTTTTTCTTTTTACTTAATTCATAATAACATGTCTTTTATGTAAAAATCTCTTGAATTCCCCATGACCTTTTATGATTGAGGCTTTTAAAGTTTCAATTTTTTTCAATGAGTGTTTTTCCATGTTGACTTCCACATAGTATTTATTAATTTAAATGGTTGTACATTATTCTTTTGAGTTATTTACCATAATTTATTTAATTGTTCTTCCCTTTCCCTTTAAAGTTTTTTTTTTACATTTAAGTTACTTCCATTTTTGTTATTTTTAAATATAGTACTTGGAATATTTTTAGGTAGACAGCACTTTCTTTGGGATAGAATCCTGAAAGTGGGATTTCTGATTTAATATTAGGAGCTTTTCTGACTGTATTGTCAATTGTGTCTCAGAAAATTTGATTCAGTTTACACTACCATAGCAGGATGAGTACAAAATAACTTATTTAGGACTTTTAAATAAGGTTCTTGTTAGATATGGTCTTTGTGCAACTAACAGTAATGTGAATGGTTTGTCTTCTGTCAAAATTCCTCAGACTCTGGTCAAAATAATAGATCCAAATGACCTACGACATGACATTGAAAGAAGGAGAAAAGAACGATTACAGAATGAAGATGAGCACATTTTTCACATAGCTAGTGCTTCAGAGAGGTAATCAGTAGATGAAAAACATACTGTTATCAGGGAGCTTTTGGTTTAAGCATTTTTCCAGTTTTTTTGTGTGATGATAATTTTAGTGTAGGGATTTGATCCTTCAAATCCATTTTCTATGGTTAAATGAAATCTATTAAAATGTTTCAAAATTATTCAGTAATCATTCTATGCATCTTGATTTAAACAAGAAAAATTATGGGGTAGGTGGATATTTGAGGACTTCATAATTCTAGAGATAAGTATAAAAGATTTTTTAATATTAGCAGAAGCCAAGACCAGCAAGGTTATGGACTGTTTGGCTCAAGCTGATTAAAACTGATACATTCTGCCCTAGATTCTGGAGTAGTCTGAATAATGCAAAATTTCCTGAAGTTAGTACAGTTCTCTTCCAGAACTCTTCATGGATGTTTATCCATGAAATGGGCAGGTGTAGTAGAAAATGTAGAGACCTACATTTGAATTTCATCTCTTTCCAATTTATAAGATGTTTGATCTTGTACAAATTTGATGAGTCACTATAGCCTTTCTATAAAATGATGATAAAACCGCCAGGCACAGTGGCGCACAACTGTAATCCCAGCAGCTTGGGAGGCTGAGGCAGGAGAATTACAAGTTCAAAGCCAGCCTCAGCAAAAGTGAGGTGCTAAGCAACTGAGTTGAGACCCTGTCTCTAAATAAAATATAAAATAGGGCTGGGGATATGGCTCAGTGGTTGAGTGCCCTGAGTTCCTCAGTGCCCCTGAGTTCAATACCCAGAACCAAAAAAAAAAAAAAAAAGATGATAAAACCAACTTATTATGCTATGCATATTAAATGACTGGCATATTTAAAGAACTGATGCCATGCATGGCAACGGCTCATCAGTAGATCTCCCAGAAAGTAGGAATAGTGCTAATAGTTTTTTATATAGTCCATAGTATCAAATTACTGAAATATTTGACTAGACTTTTAAGTCAAGTCTATGCCTAACTAAGTCTTAGTTGAAATAGATGGAGCTTATTTAAAACTGGATTTGATTCTAACAATAAGTTTGGGACTAATTAAAAGATAATCAAACTGTGTGTTGTGGTATATGAAAAATATGAAAGTAAAATAGTAAAAATCTTTTCCTTTGCTGGGTGAAAATCACCAGTCTCCTAATATGATATGATTAATGCATTGCATGACTGGGCCCTTTAATGTCACAAACTGTCACATTTTTCTTGAGACAGCAAACTTAAGAAACCCAGTGTACTAAGAAATAGGATTTTTCAAACAGATTTAAGATAATCAGCACATTGTACAGACTGTGTAGTGCTTCAGGATATATCTTTACCCTCTGAAATGATTAGAACTTGAGTACTGAAGTTAGACCTGAGTTCATATTCCTGCTCTTAGACCCCTAGCTATGTAATTGACTTTTGGCAAGTTACATAGTCTCTGTTTCCTCAAGTGTAAAATAGGGATAAGATTTATACTTACCTTGTAGTGGTAGTTAAAATTAAGTAAAGTGATGTGTATAAGGTTAACATAAAATTTATCAATGTCAGCTTTGAAAATAGTGTTGAGGCATGCAAAGATGTCTTCCTACAAGGTATCTTTTGCTGGGTGTGTTGGATTATTTTATGTTTGTTTTGTTTTGGTGCTGGGGATCAAACCCAGGGCCTTGTGCATGCAAGGCAAGCACTCTAACTGAGCTATATCCCCAGCCCCAGGATTATTTAATTCCTACTGGATAGTTGGTATGGAATATAGAGCCATGAGGGTTTTTAAAAATCGAGATATTACGTACATAAAATTCCCCATTGGAAGTAAACAATTCAGTAGTTTTTAGTATATTCACAGGGTTCTATAACTATCACCATTATTTAATTCCAAAACATTTTATCGGCTCAGAAGGAAACACTGTATCCCATTTCTCCTTCCCCCAACCCCTGGCAACCACTCTTCTACTTTCTGTCTCTACGGATTTGCTTATTCTTAACATTTCATATAAATGCATCATATTGTGTATGGCTTTTGTGACTGATTCTTTTGTGTAGCATAATGTTTTCAGTGTTGATCCAATGTTGTAGCATGAGGATGCTTTTTATGGCTGAATAATATTCCATTGTATTGATGTGCCATATGTTGTTTATCCATTCATCAGTTGATGGATATTTGGATTGTTTCCACTTTGGGGCTGTTGTGAATAATGTTGCTATGAACATTTTTGTGTAATTTGTTTTCATTTCTCTTTGGTTGATACCTACAAGTAGAATTGATTAATTAGGTGGTGACTCTATATTTAACTTTTTGAGGAACTTCCAGATAGTTTTCCAAATTGACTGTATCATTTTACATTCCACAGCAATTTCTCCACATCATTGCCAGTATGGATAAGATTGTTACTGTCTTTTTTTCAAAAAATGATATAGAACCTCTTATATATAGAACCGTTTATCTCTTTGTCCTAATTCAATTTCCTTATTAAAATAAAAGACACTTCATCTTATATCTTAGAAATTCAGTTTATAAAAATTGATCTCATTGTGTTTTAATCAAGTCAGTATATAGTTTCCATGGACATTCAGAAGAATGAAGCATAATAAAATAAATCATAGGAGAAAGTGATTTCCCACCTGTGTGATTTTTCCTTAAAAAGTTGTATGCAGGTTCACTGGGCATTGTGGCACATGTTTGTAATTCCAGAAACTTGGGAGGCTGAGGCAGGAGGATCGTAAGTTTGAGACCAGCCTGGGAACTTAGTGAGACCCTGTCTCAAAAATTAAAAAAAAAATTAAAGGGCTGGAACTGTAGCTCAGAGGTAGAGTGCTCCTGGGTTCAATCCTCTGTACCACAAAAAACATTGTATACAGGCTCTGTGTCTATTTGCTCACCATTGTATCCCCATTGCCTTGAGCTAAGTTCATATTTGTTTAATGAATGAAGACTTTCCAAAGCAGCAGACAGGGCCAAAAATACTTAAATTAGAATGCCTATCTACCTGGATTCCTGTTCTCTGATACCTTAGGAAACTTCACCAGCAAACCTGATTCTCAGGGATTTCATCTGATTTCCAAAACCCTGATATTCTCCATTGCTCTCCCTTCTGGTCAGTCTCTACCCTGAAGTCTCCATGGCTTCTGACAAACTATTTCTCCCTTGGGCTGGGGATGTGGCTCAAGCGGTAGCGCGCTCGCCTGGCATGCGTGCGGCCCGGGTTCGATTCTCAGCACCACATACAAACAAAGATGTTGTGTCCGCCAAAAACTAAAAAATAAATATTAAAAAAATTCTCTCTCTCTCTCTCTCTCTCTCTCTCTCTCTCTCTCTCCCTCTCCCTCTCCCTCTCCCTCTCCCTCTCTCCCTCTCTCTTTAAAAAAAAAAAAAAAAAAAACTATTTCTCCCTCTTCTTATCAGAGTTACTAAGTTCCCCACAATGTAATTAAGATGTGTTATATAAGTTTGGGCTATGTGTGCTTAAAAATAATGTCAGTGTACTTCAAAAGGACATCAAACTGTCAAGACTTCCTTTTTAGCTAGTCAGCTTATAGGAAAACATCAGTTTTTATTCTTGCTATTGTAATAATCTATACTAAACTAGAGTGAATTTCGTGCGAATCTTTTATTCATATGTTCAACAAATATTTCCTCTGTTCTATGGTTACTGTTTAAGCACTAGGGATACAGTGATAAAAGTATACACAAAGCCCTTGCCTTTGTGGCACTTGGAATTTAATGGTGGAAGAAAGAAAATAAGCAAATAAATACATGTTAGTGAAGTGATAGATGAAAAATAAGGCAGAAGAGGAAAATAGAAAAGAATAATATGTGGTATGATTTTAAAAATTTAGCTGGGATGTGAATTAAGGTATTTGGCCACAGGATTACACGGGTGGGGGGGTAGTATTTCAAGAGAGGAAACAGTAAATTCAAAGACCTTGAGGCAGGAATATGGTTGTTCTTGCTTAAGAACTAGAAAGGGAGCTGGTGGGTTACAAAATGAGAAAAGGAAGAGAAAGTCAAAGCGTGAAGGACTTTGAAGGACTGAAAAAGATGGAAGACTCTTTTTTACTCTTAGTAAAATTAAAAAACATTTAGGATTCTAACCAGAGAAGAGATATAATTGCACTTAAATTTTAAAAGGATCACTATTGTTTTTAGGTAGAGAATGGATTATACAAACTAGAGAAAAAAAGTCTCAAGTAAAAAAAATAAAATAAAAGATTGGAGGTAGGAAATCTGCATGATAAGGTGGCATAGTAGATGGGACTCATCAAAGAACCAGGCTCCTTAGACCTTGCTCCTCCTCTAACCTTTGCACACAGCATGTGCCTCGTGTCCCAAGGTGGTTGGTTGTGCTCTAGCCATCATGTCCTCATCCTACTCTTTCTCTGAAATTTACACATGACACTTTTAACACTGTTGGCCTAAAAATTTAGTCCCATGTCCATGTCTAGTTGTGGGGAGGATGGGAAATAGATCTTCAATCTGAGTGTTCATTTGCCTGCTTAAGAATCAAAATTTCTCAATGAATGGTTTTTCAGTTTTTTTATTGTGGCAAAATATAAATTTACCATTTTAATTGTTTTAAGTGTACAGTTAATTGGCATTAAGTATAACCATAGTGTTATGGAACCATCACTGTTATCCATTTACAGAACATTTTCATCTTTAGAAACAAACTCTGTACCATTAAACAATAACTCCCCATTCCTTCATCCCCTCCAGTCCTTGATAACCTTCTTTCTTACTATCTCTATAAATTTTCCTATTCTAGATAACCTCATACAAGTAGAATCATACAAATTGTCTTTGTCTGGCTTCTTAGTATCATGTATTCAAGATTCATCCGTATTGTATCATGTCAAAATTTCCTTCCCTTTTCAGAAAATTCCATTGCTTTTTAAAGCTGAATAATATTCTGTTGTATGGATATACCACTTTTTGTTTATCTGTTCTTCTGTTTATGGACATTTATGTTGTTTCCACCTTTTGACTATTTTAAGTAGCGCTGTTAACCAATATTGGTGTTGTCTTTTTTTTTTTTATAGCCATCCTACTGGGTATAAAGTAGTATTTCATTGTGTTTTTGATTATAGCCATCCTAGTGGGTATAAAGTAGTATTTCATTATGGTTTTAATTTGCATTTCCTCCATGACTAATGATGTTGAGCATCTTTTCATATATTTATTGGCCATTTGTATGTCTTACCTGAAGGAATTTCTGTTCAAATTCCTTGCCCATTTTTAAATCAGGTTATTGTCTTTTATTATTGAGGTATAAGAATTCTTTATCTATTCTAGATACTGCGGGTTGAGTGTCCCTTATCTGAAATGCTTACGCCAGAAGTGGTTCAGCTTTAGGGTTTTTTTTTTTTTTGGAATATCGTCATAATGAAATATCTTGGTGATGGGACCCAGTCTAAACATGAAATACATTTATGTTTCCTATATGCCTTACACATATAGCCTGAAGTTAATCTATACAGTGTCTTTAGTCATATGAGGTCAGATGTGGGGTTTTCCATTTGTGGTATCATGTTGGTGTTCAAAAAGTTTCAAATTTTGGAGCATTTCTGATTTCGGATTTTCAGATTAGGGATACTCAACCTGTACTCCTTTTTCCAATATGTGCCTTACAAAGAGAGTTTTTAAAAGCCCATTTCCTTGTTTATAGACATAGTCATATATGCTAATGATAATCATTTGGGAAAAATATAATTAAGTATAGAAATATAAGGCAGTTTTAATTTCACCAGTTAGAGATGACCACTGTTAATATTTAGCACATTTCCTATCATTTTTTTCTCAGCATATATGTGTGTATTTAAAATTACTGAAATTATCCTCAGTATATAACTTAGCACCCTACTATTTTGACTTACTCTCTTATCATGAGTATTTTAACAGGACATGGTTTTTTTGTTTGTTTGTTTGTTTGTTTTTGGATTTTTGTTGTTTTGTTTTTTTACATTTTAAAAGACCCTGAGTGTCTTCTTCTTGTCAGGTTTGGGGGTCAGAGCTGGGGCCACAAAATGAACCATCCACTTAACTGCCTTCTCTGAAGGAATTGCAGCTTGTTCCATTAAACACACAGGTGCACCAGTAGTTACAAACATGAAGAGATAGGTGTTATCACCCCAAATACATTTTGTGCACGTGGCATTTTGTGTTACTTAGTTTACCAGAGAGGGGTTTAGGAAAGCCTTCCTTGGAAGAGGTACAAATGGAGCTAAATTTCATCTAAGTGGAAGGAAATGATCACAGAAGGAACTGCAGGTGCAGAGGTGTGGAAACAGGAGAGATTGGAGTGTTTTGGAGAGACTGGAGTAAGGCAGATGGCAATGCAGCAAGAGCCAGAGCCTGGAGGACCTTGTAGGTCCTGATGAGGAGTATGGATTTCATCCTAATGTCAGTGGGAAATGTATGGAGGTACTGAAGTAGGGCTGAGGTCATGAGTGGCTGGTTTACCATGGAACAAGGCCTGCAGAAGATGTAGGAAGAGGATTCCCTAAGGGCTGTGGAAGTGAGGCGTCCAGGATCAGAGGAAAAGCCCAAAGAAGGACCTCCCTCCATGATAGGGCTCCCTGGAAAAAGCACTTGATGGCCTCAGGACCTCTCAATATCAAGAGAAGGAAGGCTTCCTTTTAATGCCCTGGCCTAGCAGTATCAGAGTGAGGTGACCCTGGGCCAGTCTCATACCTCACCTCTGATGAATAGGCCAAGTCATTAGTGCTTTTACAAAGGGGAGTCTGTCAGTAAGGTCAGGGTGGGGGGCAGTGCCACCAAATTCTAGAGCAGCGACAGTCTTTCCTCTGAAAACACACATTTCACATGAGTTTTAGCCTCCAGGAAGCCTGTCCTTGAACCTCAGATTAGGAACACTAATACAAGGAATATTGTTTCCCTCTCCTATTGATTACTGCCAACTTAACTAAATAATGTTTTTTTAAAATGAGGGTGTTAGCCCTAAAAACTAATGTTTGTAACTTTAGTAGTGAAAGATCATTGAGTTTTACTGTTGTGTTACTTTAATTGTCTCTAAAGGGGCTTTTTAAATTTTTTTGTTTATTTGTTGGATAAAAGTAAACTAATAATAGATTCTTGTTTCTCTCTTTCATTTTATTAGGAATGATCAACGTTCCAGTTTTTCAAAGGTGAAGAATATTCATGCTGATGGATTCCAAAAACCTACACATTTTGTAAAATCAAATTTTAGAAAATTTATTCAGAAACCTTACATAGTAAGATTGGAGTTCCGGAATTTTCATTTTTTGTACATTCTCCTCAACTATATATTTTCAAAATGCCTATAACTGTGCATTAAGTATGTGTTAGAAGATTCATTTGAGGTTTACAGTTACTGTGACAAAAGAAATATTAATCTCTGGATTTATTATAATACTTAAGAATTTTGGGAGAACAATTTCATTAAAATATAATTTACATACTGTAAAATTCACTCATTTTAGGTGTAAAAGTTAGTGATTTTTTTAGTAAATTTGTGATGATGTATCACTATCACAACAATCTAGTTTTAGGATATTTTCACTACCCAATAAGAGCCTACATGCCTGTTAGTTACCCCCTGTTTTCACCCCAGCCAACCACTAATCTACTTTCTGTTTTAAAGATTTGCCTTTTTATAGGGCAGCTTACAGAATGTCAGCTGACTACCTTCCATAAGAAATGACTGGAAAGATGGAAGCCAGAATCTGTGTCTGTAACCTAATTTCAGAAGTAACATCCCATTACTGTATCATATTGTAATTGCAAGAAGCAAGTTACTAGGTCCTATCCACACTCAAAGGGAGGATCATTAGTGGGGATCATCAGGAATCATGTCAGCAGCTGCCTGCAATCCTCCCTCTGATCAAACTCCACAGAAAATGGAGCATATAGAAGGTTATAAGATTGTTGATTTTAGAAATAAGAAACTGTCTTGAGAATGGGCTCTACCTTTTTTTTCTTTTTTTTATTCCTGTCAGAGGATTCAAGTTCTTTGTGGTTACAGATTTACTAATGTAGTTGTTTCTCTTATTTCTGGTACTTTCCAAGCCATGGCAGGAACATCACCTCAAATCAGTTGTCTGAGTCAGCAAAACCTGCCTCCTGCAGTATTGGGGATTTGTGTTCTTAACGAGTAGGAATCCTTTAGCAACTCCTGATAGTAATAAGTTTATCTCCTTATCCTGGAGGCCTGTATAAATAAATGCTAGATTCATAGTCCATTTTTTAAAAGTCACCCATTGCATTAAATAAGAGTAGGGATTTTTCTGGGTTTTTTTAATATTGATTTTTTAGTTGTAGTTGGACACAATACTTTATTTTATTATTTATTTATTTTTGCATGGTGCTGAGGATCAAATCCAGGGCCTCTCACTTGCTAGGCAAGTGCTCTACCACTGAGCCACAATCTCAGCCCTTCTGTTTGTTTTTTGACACTCATCACATGCATGGATGAAACTGGCCCCTCACCAACTAGCGTGGGTCATGTCAAAGAAGGAGAAATGTGTTCCCACAGCTAAGCTCCATGGTCCCAACTTTGGTTGCTTTTGTTTTGTGGTACTGGTGTTTGAACTCAGGGGTGCTCTACCACTGAGCAACATCCCTAGTCCTTTTTATTTTTTGAGACAGGGTCCCCTTAAGTTGCCAAGTCTAGCTTTGGACTTGCAATCCTCCTTCCTCAGCCTCCCAAATTGCTGGGATTACAGGTGGGAGCCACCACCTCTGGCTGCCTTGAGTTCTTAATCCTGTATATTTAAACATGTGTCTTTTACATGGTGAAACTAGTTTTTAAAATCAGTATTTAAGCATATTAACCCATACTAATACTTTTTCATGCAGAATTATGCTATGCGGAGAAAGGATATTGTTACTCAAAAACCATTTGGAGTTGAGGGAAAACATCAAAATACAAGAGGCTTTAAAAGACCTTTCAAGGTATTGAGTGTTGTTTTCCATTTAATTCTAACTTTGGGCTTATGCTTTGAACATAATATTCTAAGTATAATTAAAAGCTATTTTGAGGTATTGTTTCAAATAGTAGCTATAAACTAGTGTTTCTGGTTTATATGCTTATTTCTAGTATTTACAGTTGACTATAATTAGTTTATTAATCACCTCTTCCTCAGGACTTGATTTTAATTTTTATTTAACCAGTGAAACCCTTTCTTCAAATATTACTTGAAAATACACATGCACAAGACAGATATAGGTGGAGTGACACAAGATGGGGAGACAGGCAAAATCCCAGACTCTCCTATTAAGCCTATCCTTAAATCTCTAAGGTGTTAAGTACAGAGCTCTCATGCTTCTCCAGGAATAACCATTGGAAAAACCCTGCCCATAGATAGGCACACAACCATCAGAGAGGACTTCTGGTTCATCAGAGAAAGATTCTGGTCCAGACAACTTTGTTAAAGTATATTTTATCACATTCTAATTATATCTATAGCTAATATAAATGATAGTTTTTAATTAGCCAACATGTTTGATTACCTAAAACACCTCATTCCCCCAAACAAATGGAATAAAAGCAATAGTCCAGGTGTTGTATTTCTCTCCTTGCTCTCAAAAGCTGTGCTTTTAAAATCCATTTTGTCTAAATTTCTTGTTTATGACAGGTACTTTGTTCATATTTTTCATTCTGTGTTGTCTTCTCCCCCACACACACACAAAAAAAAAAAAAAAAGGAAGAAGGAAAGAATTAAAGCTTTTTTTTTTTTTTTTGTGTGTGTGTGTGTGTGTGTGTGTGTGTGTGTGTGTGTGAAAGTCCCAGGCAGGCTTGATAAAGTACTTAACTGATTAGGGGCAAATTAGTATGAGCAAAAAGGTGTAGTACAAACTATCCCAAAACCATAGACTTAGAAGGGTAGTTGAGTGATCTTCTATAAATACTTGGCTTCTTGACAAAGTTTCTAGATGTTAAAAGCATTTTTTCTACTAGGAATAGCATGATTTGTAGGCATTACATAGACTATATTTTTATCCAGTTCTTTATATAAAACATGGATGACGTTGGGTTTTCAATAATAGCTACAGCCATAGAGGTATAAACATGTTTTATACCATCTGTTAATCTCTTGAGTAATGAGGCATCAGATCAACTGAAATTGTGATGTCTGCATCACCTAGAGGCAGTGTAGATGGATTTGCAGATCTCAGTGCTTCTACATATTGCTCTTCTCATTACTCAGATCTAGTTGATTGTTGTATTTTTGTAAGATCATCACAAGACTTATTTCCTCTTACCCTTTTATTTAAGGGAAGATTCTTTAGCATTGTTAGATATTTTTCAAAATTAATGCAATAATCTTTTCTCTTGACCAATCATTTAAAGTTTTGTAATGTTATGATTACTTAGAAGTTCATAATTTTTTCACAGTAATATAGTGTATAGTGTGAGCAGATAATCCTTCCTAAAAAAATATTAGCCAGGCTAAGTGGCTCATGCCCATAATCCCAGCTACGCAGGAGACTGAAGCAGGAGGGCCACAAGTTTGAGGTCAGTCTGGGTAATTTAGCAAGGCCCTGACTCAGAATTAAAAAGGTCTGAGGATATAGCTCAATTGTATGGCACATCTGGGTTCAATCTCCAGTGCCACAAAAAAGAAAAAAAATTGTTAAAATTTACTTTCTACATGAATTAGACTAATTCAAAGGTATAGTAAGCAAAAATGGACCATGTAAATCTCAGGTTTAGCTCTGATATATCAAGTTTGTGCATATAGTTTTAATGAAATTATAGTGTCTTATTATGATTCTCTTTCATCTGAAATTTCCTCTAACCTTAATAATTGGAAAATGAACATAGAATAAATAATTTTTGTGCTTCATCATGTATGATATCCCCATTTCTAAAAGAGTAAAATGAGGAATCTACTTAATTCTTTTAATTACTCTGCAATAATACAACATCTATACATTTGTTTTACCAATAATTCCCATTATCTTTTACCAAGTACTCTGAGGATGGAACTTAAATAAACTAAAATCCAAATTTTAAAAAGATTAAAATCCATTCCTAGTGACCAAGTCTTTGAAAATTATTATAGAACCTAACATTCTAATTATTCTGTCTACATGCCATAATTGTAAAGCTGTAATTCAGTATAACACATCATATGGCTTTCGCTAAAGAACAAGCTTGATCTTTTTAATGTTGAAGGTTTTATAACCAATGCTCCCCTTTCATAGCCTCACAAGTATCTGTCTCCCCTTTAGTTACTTTTTATTTATTTATTTTTTTATATTTTGATACTGGAGTAGAGTGCTTACCTTGCACATGTGAGGCCCTGAGTTCAATCGCCAGTACCACCAAAAGATATATACATATGTAATCCTTTTTTTTAAAAGCACAGCAGCTCCAGCAGTGGCAACTCACGTGACTAAGCCCCAATATATTTTTCCTGGCATTGCCTTAGTTGCTGCTTAATCTGAATTTTATTGTCAGAGGATAGCGTTTGAAGAGTCTTTTCATTTAATGCAGTAATTATAGTATAGTGAACAATAGTTTTGATTTCTTTAATGGCTCATGGTATGTTTAATCTTATATTTATTTAAGAGTTACTATTGGTTAGTGCTTCATGTTGAAGGAATCATCTCTTTGCTATCTATTTAGGAATATGCAGGCTTATTCAGACCTTAACTTTCTTTTTTTTTTTTTTTTAAGGCATATAGAGGTTTATTTAGGAAGATAGATAAGGGAGAATTGTATGCTGTCTAGACAATGAGAAGCAGCCCTGACTTGGGCTGGGGGTCCATATTTATAGAAGGGCTATATCGGGGGCTGGACTGGAGGTGGATTCAGGATGGAGCTGCACAATTTTCTTGCCAGCTTTCCTGCACTTGTGGGTTTCCCTCATTTTTCAAGGGTGTGGGCCAAGGTCTGCAACTGTGTTTTCTGCATCTCAGTGGCTTGATTTCTTAATTTCAGTGGCTTAAGGGAATTTGCCTTAAGATTCTGTTTTTCTTTATTCTAAATCCCTATCTCATTTCTACCCCCCCAAATTTTGATCCCTTAATCTTCCCAGCCTGAAGAAGCCATAGAAGATTGATCTTCACCCCTCACAGAGCTTAATTTTCTGCAAAGCAAATGTGCCCCTATTTGTTTTTATAATTTTAGCTTGTTTTAAGCCTTAGTGAATTACCAATAGTAAACTCTTCCTCCAGGCATTACAAAAGAGGCCACTATTGACTGGGACCCTGGTCATGTAATAGCTGAAATGTGACTCAGGGTGTTTTAAATTAAGAAAAAAAAAAAGAAAGAATTTGATTTAAAGACAAAACTCTTTCTATTCAACTTTGTCATCAAATGTTTACATATAACTAGATTGTGTTTCCCTTTTATGTTTTTGTTTTGTTTTGAAATGGGGCCTTGCTGTGTTGAATCTCCAGCTCCTGGGCTCTAGTGATCCGCTTGCCCTAGCCTTTTGAATGGCTGGGATTTTCTTTTTTTTTTAAACCAGGGATTGAACCAGTGGCACTTAACCACTGAGCCACATCCCCAGCCCCACCACCCCGTGCCTTTTTAATTTTTTTTTTTTGTTGTTGTTGTAGATGGACATAATAATTTTCTTTTCTTTCTTTCTTTATTTTTTATGTGGTGCTCAGGATCATATCCAGTGCCTTACACATGCCAGACAGGTGCGCTACTACTGAGCCACAACCCCAGCACCCCCCAGCCCCTTTTTATATTTTATTTTAGAGACAGGGTCTCACTGAATTACCTAGAGCCACACTAAGTGGCTGAGGCTGGCTTTCAACTTGCAGTCCTCCTGCCTTAGCCTCCCAAGCCGCTGGGATCACAGGCATGCTCCACTGTGCCCAGCTGGGATTTCTTTTTTCCTGTGAACATTTGCTTGAGAAATTGAGAAAATGAAAGCAAATTAGCAGAAAATAATACTAATAAATCTGATAAACACTAATCTTCTGAGTAGAGTTCTGATTTTACTTAAAAAATCGGGGAAATGAATTTGTATGCAGTGCTGCTATTTTGAAGTTGAGAGTCTGCAACTTTTATTCTGACCTTTGTCTCTGCCCAATAAGTGAACACTGGTTGAATCCTTAACTCTTGAGTGGTAAGGAGAGATGGAAGAATATAACTTTCTGTTTGTGCCAGTAGAGCTGAATGCTGTTTTATGTTCTTCAAGTTTGGACAGCCCTTGCCTTGTATATCCATAGACTCCTGTTGGCAAAATCAGTAAGACTAGCTGCCTGTCAAATACTCCACTAAATTGTCAATGCCTACAGAAAAAAGGGTGTGGTCTGTTTAGTCTTTCCCTTGCATGAAGTATTAGGTATGGGTTTTGTTAAATAAATTCAGAACAATGTTATAGTTAACTTTGCCTGAGAGAGCATGTTGGGTCACCAAAGTATTAACTTTCTACAATATTTTCTCCTGACTCCCTGGAATTAGGCCTCCAAATATTCAGTTTGTGCTAAACTTGTCCTATTACATTTTAAAGTGTGCCTAGAGTTTTGCTTCATATGGCTTCACATTTATTCTTTAATTTAAACATTTTTTCCAGTGCTGGGGATCAAACTCAGGGCTTCATGCACAACAGGTAAGCACTCTACCACTGAGTTCCAACCCTGGGCCTACACATATATTTTTTTGCAGGACAATTGTAGTTGGATAATTTGAGGGAGAAATCCTTTTTATAGTCAAGAGCTTACTTAATGCAGCCTCTTCCAGAAGAGTTAGCACGTAGTCAAGATTTTAAGACTTAGGCAGAGATAAACAGTTGGGCCACTTCTCCTTTCTGTTTTAGATTATTCTAGGAGGATACTGGAAATGCAGGTGGCCACGAAGAGTACATGGTAGGGGGAGTGAGGAAAGGAGATTTAGAGAATTGTTTTGGAAGGTTTGGAGAGGACAGGTTGGTGAGTAACCAGACTCCCCTAGCACTAATTTATGATACCAATTCCTCTTATACCATTTAGGAACATACAAACATTCATTGTCCTCTTATGTCTATTATAATACCAGACAGTATGCAAAGCTAGGAATCGCTCTTTACAACCCATATTTGATATAATGAGGGTTTTTTTGTGATAAAGAAAGATGGGTTTGAAGGTTTCAATGGGAATAAAGTTAAAAGTTTTTGATTCTTATATATTGATTCTTAATGTCTTTCCCCCCCTCACTGGTATTTGATATGATCACTGTGAATCAGAATAATTTTAGCTCTTTGAAGGTTTTGGAAAATTGTATTTTTTTTAGCATGATGAAGTTCAAGAATTCATTTCAAATTTCTTATTCTTTTTTTTTTTTTTTTTTTGGTGTGTGTGTGTATGGCACTGGGCATTGAACCCAGGGGTGCTCTACCACAAAACTGCATCTCCAGCCCTTCTCATTTTTTAAATTTTGAAACAGGGGTCTCACCGAGTTGCCAAGGCTGTCTTGGATCTTGTGATCCTCTTGCCTCAGCCTCCTGAATCTCTAGGATTACAGGCATGCACCACCATGCCCAGTCATTTCAAAATCTTTTATGTAACAGTTTTAAAAATTGTTTTTATGTAAAACAAAGAATTTTTTCAAGAAAATAGTGTATAAAATAAACTAGTAAGCTAGTTTGAGGGAAACGTACTTGACTATCATAAACCCCTTCCCTCTACTATCTGTAATGCCTAGAATCAAGGGCAGCTCTAAATACCAGACATTTAACTACCTGTAGACTTGGGAACTATAGTTTTAATGCTTAATTATTTTTTCCCTTTGCAGAGCAACTTTAGAGGTGGTAGACTCCATCCCCCATATAAATCAGACCTGGTACAGAAGAGCTTATACATTCAGGCTAAATATCAGCGTTTGCGGTTTGCTGGTCCAAGGGGATTTATCACTAATAAATTCAGAGAGAGATTACTGAGGAAAAAAAAGGTTAGTTGGATGATGATCATTTAAAAATGTTGAGTGACTTTTGAACTCCTGAATCATCTATGTTCATTAGAAAAATGAGATTTTTCATTTAGTTTTGACTAAAGAATCAACCTAGATTTCTAAGATGTTATTACATGATAGTTGAATAAAAACCTCAAGGAGTAATGCTAATAGAGTTGCGAGACTGTTTAACCTTAAAATGCTTTTAGCTATTATACTTGAAATATTTTGAATATGCCAACTGTTTGAACTTTTCACTTTAGGATTTCTGTTGTATAGTTAATCTTTGAAATGGTAATTTCGATAAAGGCTTTTAATTGATATATTTTAGTCTTGTACAATGTAAGTGATATGAATGCCAAAAAATATTGAGCAGACTGTATACAAAGGTATATAATTTCAAAGTGTACTAATTCATATTTTTACCCCCACTCATATTTTTTTAAATTGTGGTAAAATATGTATATTGTAAAATTTTCCATTTTAATGGTTTTTAATATGCAATTCAGTGGCATTAATTACATTCACAGTGCTATACAACCATTACCACTACATGCTCCTTTTCATAATGTGTTTTTAATTGACAAGTACAAATTATATGTATTTGTGTTGTACAACACAATGTGTGTGTGTGTGTGTGTGTATAACTTAAGATTAACTTCACACACACATATCCACACACATCATGGCATGGCAAATTATAGGTATATGATATATTGTTATTATCTGTAGTCAATGTGCAATAGATCTATCTCCTCCCCCCCCCCCCCACTCTGCTATTTGGAGGCAGTGTCTTGCTAAGTTGCTGGGGTTAGTCTCAAACTTTTGATCCTTCTGCTTCAGCCTTCTGTGTGGCTGGAATTACAGGCTTGCACCACTGCGCCTGGCTACAATAGATCTCTTAAATTTACTCCTTCTAACTAAAATTTTGTGTGCTTTGACCAATATTTCCCTAACCTCCCACCACTCTCCCCTCAGCCCCTGGTAACTACCATTCTACTCTCTGCTTCTAGGAGTTGAACTTTTTTTATATTTCATATAAAGATTAACTCATATATTTGGTTTTCTGTGCCTGGCTTATTTCACATAACATAATGTCCTTCAGGTTCATCCACATTATAAGTATAATATATTTTATTTATCCATTCATCATTGATGGAAATTAAGGTTGATCCCATCATGCTAACTTTTTTAATGTAGTGCTGAGAATCAAGCCCAGTGCCTCATGCATGAGGGGCAAGTACTCAACCACTGAGCTACAACCCAGCCCCACCATCATGCTACCTTAACTCTAATAAAAAGCTTCTTTACTTGATAATTTGAATTGCATATTCTTAGCTGCAGATTGATTTTATTTAAATTAATCATGTTAGTATTTGAAAATGCAGCATAAATATATATAAGATTAACTTCCACATAATTATATTTAAATGAGAACAATAGTATTAAATCAGTCAAGAAAGGCATGCTTGTCAATCTTTTTGATTCATTTTTATTCATAATTTTAGGCCATTGTCTTCTGAGAAATGTATATATTTCTAGTTTTGCTATCAAATAGCCCAACTGCAGTATTTTGTTTTGGGTTTTTGTTGTGTTTTGTTTTGTTTTTTTGGTACTGGGGATTGAACTCAGGGGCATTCGACCCCTGAACCACACCCCAGCCCTTTTATGTACTTTATTAGAGACAGGGTCTCACTGAGTTGCTTAGCACCTCCGTTTTGCTGAGGCTGGCTTTGAACTTTCCATCCTTCTATCTCATCCTCCCTAGCCACTGGGATTACAGGCTTGCACCACCATGCCTGACCCCTTTACACTGAGCTTGCTTAAATTACTTTAGTAAAAGTTACATTTTCAGAAGATGGACCAGTAGATTGATAATTGATTGTTTTTTAGGTTTTAGAATTAAATAGAATATCTTACATAACCTCTCCCACCCTCCAATTTTAGTTGAGTACCTTAAATGAGGTTTCTAATTTTACCATGTATGTCATGATTTTAAGAAACTACCTATTTTTTTAAAAAGCATGAATGATATTGGAGTCATTTCTTCTGTCAGGCTGTGCCAGGGCTTGGATAGAGATGCTGCTTTTCTTCTTGCCCTGTGGGGCAGGTTTCTTTGGAGCAGATCTTCCTAGAAATTTGTTTCTAGTCACAGGTGGCAGCCTGGCTATTCTGAGGAAAGCTAGTTATTGCTTTTCACTTGAGGGGTAAGGTTGAGTCAGGTCTTCTCCTTAATTGCCGGAATGGGTTTCTAGTGCATGTTGTCTGTTTCTCTTCTATTCACTCTATGCTGAACTTTGAGTTTTAGCTTAACTCCATTTATACCTCTATGTTGTAGGTAATTTAGGGCTCCTAAATGTTTACTCAGCCATGCTTTAGCCTGTAGTTTCTATGTTCCTTGGACTTGCTTCGGTTCATCTTCCTTTCTTTGCCTCATTTTGCCCAGTTCCTGCTGACTACCACATTCTTTCAGGCTACATTGCCCACCAGTCCCACTTCACAACAAATCAAAATCAAACTACAGGCCATCATCATAGGACAGAGGAATTTGTGTCCTAAAGGGAGCCACAACCTTTAGGCTTAGGCTGTTTATATCATCATAGTTAAAATCCAGTGTGGGTCATAGCCCTGCCTTCCTGTTGCCTTTCACTGACATCCGACTGCTTTGTAAGTGGTCCCAACATGCTGGATTTTTAAAGATCAGGCTCTCCTACAATTCCAGTGTCTAATACTCTTTTTCTTAGGGCTACTTTTCTGGATTCTACTTCACATATCCTTGTAGTATAGCTTACTTTGACCTGGGCCTTTCCAGTCTGTCAGTGCCTGCAAGCAAGCCATAACCATGCTTTTTATAGATTTATATTTGAACAAAACCCAGCTCTATGAGCACAGCACTAAATTGGGTACCCTACTATTAGTACCCTATTTAACAGTTGGGCTCTGCTTTTCTAACCTTTAGGGAAGGAAATGCAGCTGCTCTATTTCTGCCAAGGTCTGAGCTAGGGTATTTAAAGCTAACTTGGTCTTTAAGCTGTCCCAGCAGTGTTGTGCTACTCTGAAAACCCATTCCATGTAGATAAGCTGATGGCTTAGACCTACCAGTGCATTTTACCCCATGCCCTAAAGACGGGGACAAAGGCCTGAAATCATTGGTGTTCTCTAATGTTACCTCCCTTTTTTCCTTAAAACTAGGGACACTTTTGCTCAAATAGGAATACTATGTGTGAGGTAGCATTTATATCACTTTTTTTGTGGTGTTAATGATCAAAACCAGGGCCTCATCCATGCTAAGCAAGCATTCTACCACTGGGCTACATCCCCCAGCTCACATTTACATCACTTTTTATCCCAAGCTTTAGCATCACAGGGAACTTTGAAGGTCCTACCCTAGAGAGACTTCTTAGTCTGGGTAGCATCTCTAGACACTTAGGCTTTTTGCCATGTTGAGTTCATTTTTTGGCAGTTTTTACACTGCCACCTAGATTAATTAAGGATGCATGATTAAGTAATTGAGATACCCTAAAATTGGATATAAAGCTATTCATTTACACATGTCTCAAAGTCCACTAGGAATATTTAGATTGTTCTTATCTGGACGCCTCACCCTCCCACCGTATTGGAATGCCTAGGCTCATCATTCATGGCTGGAACATCTTGCATTCCTTATCCATAGTACAATTTGTTTCTGTGCCATCAGACAGTGTTTTTTCCTGTGTGCAACAAAGAATAGCCTTGGGGAAAGGTGGGGGTGGATCCTAAACATCCTCCTAATATGTCCTCCTCTTCTTCCACTTCCCATATGGTGGTAGTTTCCCTAAAGCAGCATTGGCTCCCCAGATGCCTACAAAGTAGTATGATTCTCAAGCAGAAGTCCCCTTTACTGGGTTTCTTTTTTCTTGGATTCTGTTCTTAGATTGGAAGATGGAAGTTGTCTTTTACTTCCTGAAATAAGGCTTGTCTTTTATCCACTAGTGTTCAGAAGTGCCCTCATTAAATATCTTCTGCTTACCCCAGAAAGGCTTTTTAGAAACTCTTGAGTATCTGATTATGTATCAGAACAGGACAAATAACCTAGTCAAAATTCATGAGGCACCTCTGGGAATGTTGCCTCTGAAAAACTCTCAGCAATTGTGCATTTGGTTAGGAAGACACAGAGTGCCTAAGCACCATAGATTATCCAGAAAACCTCATAGATTATGCCTGTAAGCTAAGTGCCTACCAGATATCTGCCCATGGAAAAGAAGGAAAGAGAGGAGAGGGCATGAAGACAACGTAGAAAGGAAGTTACTTGAGACTGGAATTTGTGGTTTTGGGGGTTGAAAGAAATTGTGGAAGTCCTGGAGTCCAAAGATATGATGGGAACCAAGATCAGACAAATCCACAAGGATTTATTGTATACCTGCCAATGTCTGAGCTGAAGTATGCCAGGTGCAGAGTAAGTGTAAGGATATCATTGCATTTGAGCATTTATGATTTAGAGCCTCTGGTTTCACTACCTACCCCTCTGACCTCCCTGTCTTACTTGGTGATTTCTCTTTCTCCAAACATTCTTTTTAATGTAAGCATTTCCTGGTGTGATATTTGTTATTCTCCTTCCTAAATCCTCCCACATGCTTTGATTACACTTACCTCTTCCCAAGACTTCACTGTCACTTTTGTTAATGTCTTCCATCCTGACTGCTTCCCAGACCTCCAGATGTTCAGCTGCCTCCCAGATACCATCACATGCATATCCTAAAAACACCTCAGATTTAATATGTTCAAAGTCACGCTTGTATTGAAACATGCTGCAGCATGGATGACCCTTAAAAATGTGCTAAATGACAGAACCTGAAGCCAAACACAAAAGGCCACCTTATTGTATGGTTCCATTCTTATGAAATGTCTAGGACAGGCAAACCCATAGAGACAGAAAGTAGAGTAGTTATTGCCAGGGATCAAGGGATTAGGAGAAAAATTGGGGGTGTAGGGTATGAGGTTTCTTTTTAAAGAAAAATATTTTAAAACTGTGGTCGTTGGTTGCATGATTCTGTGAATGTACTAAAAAGCCATTGAATTGTACACTTTAAAGAGCTGAACTGTATAGTATGTGAATTATATCTCAGTAAAGCTGCTAAAAATAATATCTTAAACTCTCTTCCTCAGACCACTCACTTCCCCTCCTGGTCCATAGCTCTTGCAGCTACCCAAGTCAGCCTAGATACTCGTCCTGCTAATCATTTGTGCCAGTTCTCCTTCCAGCTTTAATGTTCCAAGTCTTCTTATTTCTGTCACTCATTCGTAACTCCATTCAATTCATTTGTTTTAATGGCTGCATATTATTCCGCTGTATGAATGTATTGTTTATTTAAGTGCTTTTCAAACCTTTTTGTTCACATACTCTAAAATTTTATAAAATTATCTACTTTCTTAAACATTTTTAGGTTATCTGTTATTTTTTCAATCATGAGTTGTTGTAAAGGATATAATTTCTTTCATATTATAAACACTGACAGTCTTAAATAAAACTGTTACATCATTCTTTTAAATCTCTTCAGTGGAACCTGCATACCACAGAAATTTGATAACTAGCATCATCCATTTAAAAAATATATACAAATAAGTTCTTTTACCACTAAGAAATTTTATCTCATTCTTTTTTTGCCTTAAATTTAGATTTCATTCTGCTTCCTCCATAGAATTTATTTCTTGATCACCAAATTTAATTTGTCACATAATGTTATTAGATTTCTGTGACTATTAGGTTTTAAATATTTTCTCTGGATTGAGTTAATGTTATAGTTAAAAATACCATAAATATATTACAAGTTTTATTCAGTGTTGATTAAACAAAAAAAGTTTTACTGGAAATACATTTCTTTTTTCGACTAGTTCATGTACTTATAAATATTACTTATTGCTAGTAGAATAATACAGTGTTCAAGTATCTATTCTAATTCTATTTTTTCTTTTTATAGATGTAAGTGCTGAGAAACCTTGTTTATATGATTATATAGATGGGAGTGAAAAGACTACTATATATAGCAATGCGGTTCTTTGGACTCACTCTGAATTATAGGCCAAAAAATCACTTAGTGATCTGTCACCAAAAAGTATTTTGAGTGTTTTATTACCAACAGCTTGAGTTTGTCCTCCTTCAGTTTTTGTTAAGCAAAGTTAAAAGAATTGAAAACCATGTGACTTAGAGTACAAAAAATGCTATTTATTAGTAGTTGTTAGGTTCATTCACTTTCTTGACATATCTTGAGGTTTGTCAGGTAATATAAAATAGTAGATTCGGGGCTGGGGCTGTGGCTCAGTGGTAGAGCGCTTGCCTTGCATGCATGAGGCACTGGATCCGATCCTCAGCACCACATAAAAATAAATGAATAAAATAAAGATATTGTGTCCATCTACAACTAAAAAAAATTTTAAAAAATAATAGATTCAGGATGAGAAGAAGATGTATCTTTCAAGTATAAGGTAGAAGGCAGGGAACCAGACTTAATTATGCAGGCAGGATAATTTTGGAAAGTGAACACTGGGAATTCAAGGGTCAGGAAATTAATTCCTTCAAACTATTTGTATTCACATACTCCTTGGAATGTCTTCATCTACTTCTAAGGGTATGTGTGCCCCAGTTCAGGGATCCCTGACTTGCTTAACCAAGCCTCTGTTGATAACTTAAGTGTAGCTTACAGGTTTTCAGTAATACTGCTTAAGGGCATTGACATTTTGGTACCTTGTCATATTGCCCCTTTTACTTATTTATACTCTTACCAGCAGTACATGAAAGGATCTACTTACCTACGTCCTAGCCAGCACTACACATTCTGTCTTTATTATCAGGTATCAACTTAATAACAGAAAGTAATCCATATTGTTTGCCTTTCTTTGATTATTAATGGTGTGAGCATCTTTTTTATGTGTCCATTGGCCATTTGTATTTCTTCCCTCAATTTTCCTATTTCTATACTTTGCCAGTGTTTCTATTAGGAGATGGTGATTTTTCTTATTGATTTGTAAAAGCTTGTGATCTATTGAAGCTATTTACTATCATTCATTTTGCTTGTGTTTATGTCTGTTAGCTCTTTATGCTGGTTTTTGCATCATGGAACTTTTAGATGGTCATGAATTTGTCAAGTTTGTCCCATATGGTTTCTTTTTTTCATTATTAGTTCTTTTTAGATACACATGATAATAGAGTGTATTTTGACATATTTTTTTATAATTTTAATATTTATTTTTTAGTTTTTGGCGGACACAGCATCTTTGTTTGTATGTGGTGGTGAGGATCTAACCCAGGCCGCACGCATGCCAGGCGAGCGCGCTACCGCTTGAGCCACATCCCCAGCCCAATTTTTGACATACATACATGAAGTACAACTTATTTCTAATTAGGATCTCATTCTCATGGCTATACATGATGTGGAATTTCACTGTGCTATATTCATATATGAACATAGAGAAGTTGTGTCCAATTCATTCCACTGTCTTCCTTTTCCTATCCCCTCTCTTCCCTTCATTCCCCTTTGTCTAATCCAGTGAACTTCTGTTCTTTCCCATATGGTTTCTAGATTTCACATCGTGCTAATAAAAATTATTTTCTGTTTCCTTTAGGTAGTTTTATGGTTAATTTTTAATGCAGAAATATTTAATCCATTTAGAATTTATTGATATTATAAAATGTGAAGTTGGATCTGTTTTTTCCTCACTGAATTTAGTCAGTTTTTCTAACCCTATTTATTGTGGAATTTGTCTTTTCCCTACTGATTGAAACTGCTACTTTTGCTATATTCTAGATTCTTACATATTCCTGGCCTCTTTTTTGGAAGCTTTGAAGCTGTCTTACATCCTTGCCTCCTGCAATTTGCTTGTTCAGTCTCTTTACTACTAGCACACTTATTGTCCTGGAACATAGATTGTATCATATTCTCTTACAGAAACTCTTTCCAAGTGTTCTATTGACTACAAAAAAAAGAGACCAAACTTGTTAGCTAGGTCTAGTCCTAGCCACATTTCCCCATGGCCCTCTGCTTTTTAGAGCACAGCATGTGTTTTTCTGTATTTGTACCTTTGTTCCTACAGTTTTCTTGGCTAGAAATAGCTTCCTGATCCCTATTCTTTTTTGTAACCAAGCTGTACTTTCCTTTTAAGGCCCACTATAAAGCCTTACCAAAACCCCCTCTTTAACTTTTGTTTCATTTGATTTCTAATTATTATGGTTTACCTTCCTACTTCCACAAATATAGTATCAACTTCTTAGAGTCGAAGGGGTCTCATTAGTCTTTCCTCTTCTTCTGTTGCCTTTCATCTGATCAGTCTTTAGAAAATGCTTGTTGAATGGAATTGAATTTTATCATATATACACACAGTCATATAAAGTCTGGAGGAAATCAAGTGCAGATTTTAAAAAGAGTCCTCTCCCAGTGGAGTCATACAGGACTTGCTTAATTACCCCAGCAACAAGTTGTTACAACATATGTGAAATGTTGCCAGCCTGGAGAGCTCTCTAGATTCAGTACCCAGGGCTTTTGCTGGGTGCTGATCATTTAAGCACCCGCTTCAGGTACACACACTAGCCTCCCAGAAGGAAAGTAGATATTCAAGAGAAACCATATTATTTACACAAATAATTTTAGCATGCACCAGTTAATGGTAGGAATGAACGCTCCTGAAATTTAAGTTCTCACATGCCCGTCAAGGGCCAGCCTTACAAGCAGGACTTTCCAATGATAGTAGTCAGGCCTGCTGTGTTTATCTCTTTCTGTATACTATGTTTTTGAGGGCTTAATTTCACAGATAGTAGATGCCTAACAGGAGAAAAGGATCAGTATAATAGGAATAATCAGGGCATGTAAGTACTATTATTTGATACTGTCTTCATAGAGGAGGTAGGTTATAAGATAAGGCATGGAGAAGAGCTGGACATAGAAAGAGCTAATACCATATTTGGCAGTAGGTTGTAGGATTAAAGTAAAATGGGATTGTATAAATTAGAGAGAGCCTCCAAAGCTGTGTATATTCAGGATTCGATGTGTTAATAGTAGGACATATTCCTAGACTGAGAAGGAGAAGGATGTTCACTTGGTTAGCAGTTGATAGGTTTCTGTGAAAGAAAGATGAGATGCAAAAGGACCAGCAGAGGAACATTTGCAGTGACCCAGGTGTCAATTTATGAAGACCTAGCTGAGAGGGAGCTCATATATCTAGTTCAGCATTCTACTTTCAAATCATTGGAAGTGCAGGGGATTAACTTGAGAGACAGTATGAAAGAAGCTATGTCCAGGGTGAATGCAGTTCAAAACAATTGCACATTTTCATGAAAAAAAATTTCAGTTGAATTTTCTTTTGAATTATTGTAGTTAGAATTTCCTTTTAAAGTTGTTAGTAGATAACATTTTATTTAAAGATAAATTTGTGATTTTTATATTGTACAAGTAAGAATATGATCGAGCCTACCTCTATTTAAAGGAATGATGTTGAACAAATTATATTTGCATGTATTTTGAACATTTCATTAACCAAAATAGAAGAATAAGAATTTTCTATCAACACTGTTTTTGTTTGGAATTGAACATTTCCATACTAATACAAATGCCAATAAATAAATCAACTTTTAAATTTCTTTCAGTTTTAATATTGTAAGATCCTAGTAAAAGGTAAGGATACATGTATTAATAAATTTTTATTCTTTAATGTCCCTGAAAAACATGTCATTCTACCATTTTTGTTTTTATTAGTTGCATGGTCTTATGTCAAGTTTGTAGTTGGTAATTTAATATTGTGTATAGTAATCACAGTATGAAATCCACATTCATTACCCTTTAATCATAGTCTTACTGTTCTTGTGAATTCTTTTCCCATATTTATTGAAACCTTATAAATTTACATTGTAGGTAACCATCTGAAAGCAAGAAAGCTTTTTCCCCTTTAATAGCTTTCTCTGCAGTGATCAGTCATTAGAAAAGCCCATATAATTGTAGAATTAGAAATATCATATAATGGGAAGGACAAAATAGTAGTTTGAAGTTGTACTTGTGTCACATCAGGCTCTGTATTGGAGAGACAAGGGTTTAAGTGTCTCAAGTTTATGCCAGGGATGCCCTCCCTCCCCAAAACTCACCCAACTAGCAGAATGCTGTTTTCATCAATTTACTAATACCAGTGTTATCCAGTGTCATGTTTTTTGTCGTACTGACTTATCATTTGATATCTGCTTTGATGTGTTCTCTTATTACTTTGTGTGTTTGGGGTTCTACATAACTTTTGTGGGGATCTCAAGGTGCAAATAGTACTATATAAGTTAAACTGTCAAAAATTGAGATGCGAACTTTAGCTCAGATACTATAACTGATTGATTCTTCTTTTGAAGTCTCTATTTCTCTTGTTTTCTCTTGGTAGGAATATACAAACATTGCTACAGAAACCTAATCTGGAATTGTTACAAATGGAAGCAACCCTTCAGGAGGATATTTGGGAACATCTGTTTTTGTCCGGAATTAGAATTGGCACTAAGGCACTAATACTGTAACTTTCTTGATAAAATAACTTTATTTTTCAGTAGTGGAATGCTGCAACTTTTTTACACTTAAAATTGCTTTTAAATTACAGTATTCAGTTTAAAAGTTGTATTAACTACAGTTTCTTTTGCAAAAAGTCTCAATAGAAATACTTGAAGGGCATTATTTGTTGATGCATTTTTCTCTAAGCATGGTTTCGAGAGAACTTAACCAAGTTATATCCAGACATTTATATGTTGAAAGCTTTGTTTATGTAAAACAAAAGTATCTGAATTGTATAGTGTCTGTACATGAAAGAACTTTAACAGTGGCCTTACAGTAGCTAATTTTATACTGGGTTTTTCTTTTTCTGATGACATTTTGGCTTATAACTTGAAGTTTTCTTAAGTTTCTGATGATTAAGGCCTATATAATTCATACATTTCATATTATGATATCAGAAGGCTAGAGAAAAGGTGCTTCAAATTTTCCATCAGGTAGTTGTGAGTGCACTGAATTTTTAGTAATTTGTTCATTCAGTTGTTTCCACAACTATTTGCTCTTTTCCAATTTCAAAATGCTATTGTGGAAAATGTAAAGATTTTATAATCTATATTCCATCTTATTTTTCCCTCAGGGCAAGCTTGTGCATATCATATTTTTAAAGGCTTTTAAAAATGTGACAGACAAAATCTCATATTTGAAAATTGTACTTTACTACTACAGCGTTACATGTTTTGCAAGCACATCTTATAGAGTGTTTATTTTCAGTTCAGTTGATATGTATAGTGTGCCTATTATATGTAAGATAGAATCGATGGGATTTTAAGTGAAATTTTTAGGTCCCAGTACCTGATTTCTTTATGTTTTCTATGTTCTGCTTAACAATACATATACATTCCCAACTAAATTTTTGTGAAATGTTTATTTGTAATAAAGTAAAATATTGTTGCTCTTTCTGCTTGAAGAAGTTACTCGACAATTTGTGTGAATGTTATTTTAATTTTCATTGAGACTTACAGCCTTGGGTAGGACCTGTTGATCTTTAATGTTGCTCAGCACTTGTGAAGACAGAGCTTTCTAAATCAAAATATGAAGGTTGGTAAGAACTTGGTATTTCATAACAGGATTATGAAAAATCTTACTACAAACATTTAGGTCTTTGCATATCTTGAAAAGATGGGACAGTCTTTGCTTTACACGAGTCATTTGATAAAGGGATAGGGCAAGAGCACTTGCTTCATTGCTAACTGGATAATAAATTTAGGCAGATGGCCTTCTCTATAGGTCAGGTTTTCAAAAAAATATTTAACATTCTGCTTATGGTAAAAAAGAAGTGAATGCAAATAGTATGACAACTTTGTATTGTCTGAGTACTTATAAAATCTGTCAATTTAAAAAAAAATTTAGTTGTAGTTGGACACAATACCTTTATTTTATTTATTTATTTTTATGTGGTGCTGAAGATCAAACCCGAGGCTGCACATGTGCTACACGAGTAGTCTACTGCTGAGCCACAACCCCAGGCCGCTGCACCCCTCCCTTCAAATTTTAAAATAATTTATTTCAGGGGCTAGGATTGTGGCTCAGCGGTAGAGCACTTGCCTAGCATGTATGAGGCACTGGATTTGATCCCCAGCACCACATAAAAAAATAAATAAAGATATTGTGTCCATCTACAACTAAAAAAAATATATTGAAAAAAAGAATTGATATCATTTGTTCCCATATCTAGAGGACAGTTATGGGCTTTGAATGAATATTTAATTATTTGGTTGATAACTATGTATTTCATAGATAGTGTGCTTAAATTAAGGCAATGAAGAAGACACATGGACCCTGCCTTTATAGTACAGACAGTCTAATAGGGAAAATGGACATTAAATATAGAAATGAAACTTGTTAAACAACATCAGTTCTGTAGCCCTATTTTTATTTATTGTAGCAAGGGTAAGATGGTTGATTTAATTTACTCATTCCACAACTGATTCGCTATTTAGGCCTATTTGAATATACTTTTGTCACTGTCTCAAAATGCAAAGCATGTTAACTGCAAAGTACCTATTCGAAAAACATTGCATGGGGCTGGGGATGTGGCTCAAGCGGTAGCACGCTCGCCTGGCATGCGTGTGGCCCGGGTTCGATCCTTAGCACCACATACAAACAAAGATGTTGTGTCCGCCAAAAAACTAAAAATAAATATTAAAAAAAATTGCATGTATAAGATATAAAGCCTAAATAGGAAAACTTGCTTTATAATTTAGTGTATAAAATAAGAACAAGGAGGATGTGGTTGTGGCTCAGTGGTAGAGAGCTTGTTGCTCACGTGTGAGGCACTGGGTTCAGTCCTCCGTACCATATTAAAAAAAAAAAATAGAATAAAAGTATTGTGTCCATCTACAACAAAAAAAATTACCAAAAAAAAAAAGAACAAGTGACCATATTAATCTTATTCACCATAATGTCACCAGTGTCCAACATCCTACTTGACACTTAGCAGGAACTCACTAAATGTAAATGTTAATTGAATGATGAATGAGTAGTTAGTAGGATATGTTTATTAGGATCTTCATATATAATTTTTATATGGAAGTTAAATAGGTTGTCTGTAGCTTTTGGGATGGGGATTGAACTCAGGAGCACTCGACCCCTGAGCCACATCCCCAGCCCTATTTTGTACTTTATTTAGAGAGAGGGTCTCACTGAGTTGCTTAGCATCTCGATTTTGCTAAGGCTGGCTTTGAACTTGCAATCTTCCTGTCTCAGCCTCCTGAACCACTGGGATTACAGGCGTGCGCCACCGTGCCCAGCAGCATTTTTAATTGACTAGAAAGAATCTGAATTCCTGAATGAATAAGATTTGAGAAGTTTTTTTTATGCTATTTGTTTTTTTTTATTGGTTGTTCAAAATATTACAAAGCTCTTGACATCTCATATTGCATATAATAGATTCAAGTGGATTATGAACTCCCATTTTTACCCCAAATACAGATTGCAGAATCACATCGGTTACACATCCACATTTTTACCTAATGCCCTATTAGTAACTGTTGTATTCTGCTATCTTTCCTAGTTTTTTGAAGCATCCTATACCATTACTTCCTCCACTTCCCCCCTGCATTCTAGGCCCTTCACTGGCACTAAGAACACAGTAAGACACAATCCCTGCTCTGAGGAACCTCACAAACTATCCAGGAAGAGATTGACAAAGAATTGGAACATAATAGTGTTAAATATTATAATAGACATAAATGCAAAAGATTGAAACTTTGATTTTCCTAGTTGAGCATCCCCTCTTTGAAATTATTCACTAACCTTAGAAGGTACTATTCTGTTGGTGATTTTGCCGGTTTTAAAAATGACCTATTGAAAGAAACTGGGTACATGGAATCTTTGTATATTATTTCTCATAGTTGCATGTGAATCTATGGTTATCTCAATACACGATTAAATTTTAAAACTACTCATGGTTGTATCACAGAGAAGATTATCATGAATATTTTGGAGGATACATTTTCTTTTTTTCTTTGGGAAAAAAAACTATTTACATTACAAAAATTTAAGTAGATGTATAAAGGTACCACATTTTACCTAATGGATCTAAATCAGTTTTTGTGGGGGGTTTTTTTGCTTGTTTTTTTTTTTAATTGTAATATTTCTTTATTTTTTTTAGTTTTCGACGTACATGCTGAGGATGTGGTGCTGAGGATCGAACCCCGCTTGAGCCACATCCCCAGGGTTTTGTTGTTGTTGTTGTTGTTTATGGTTCTGGGGTGCAGACCTCGAGAGTTGTGCATACTAGGCAAATGCTTAACCACTGAACTACATTTCCAGCACTTGGATCTTTTTTTTTTTTTTTTAATGGATGGGTTACTTTTAGGCAGAAGCAGGAAAATTAAGGTGGGTTAGAAAGTCTTTCCTTTTCCATCACCTAGCAAATTCAGTAACCACCAAATAAGGAAAGGAGAAGATGCTCATGGCAATAAGGTATAGTATGACTTTGAACCCTTCTGCATGGCACTAGTAAAGAAACAGTGTTGACAAAATCTTGGTAATAATGGACCCCCAAATATGAACAAAGGAACTAATGGGGTGACCAGGACACATGGAGGAGAATCAAGGAAAACCTTTGAGATACCAAAGTCTTTGCTACCATCCCAACATTTCACCAGGACTAGATGTTTCCCAGATGCCAGAGCAGCCTGGGGAAGCCACTGAAGGAATAAGGTATATCTGACTGTGTCCAGTGAGCCCTGGTTTTGGAAATTTAATGAGAATTCAGAAGAGAAGGGATACCAGATTTCCCCATAAAGTTCCAGCCAAAGGAATTTTTATGAGCTTTGAGTCCATTAAACTACAGAATTAAGATGTTTAAACAAGAATCATAGTGGTAGAATAGCATATAAGTGTTAGAAATCTTGACAAAACTTAACACACATTGACAGATTGGGACATGGGGGAAGGAAAGTGGGATAAAGAGTAGGTACTACTACTGTCTTCTCTTTCATGGAGATGTTTCATAACATCTTTAAGATTATAGGGATAAAAACCCTAATGACCACCATAACTTTTTCATAGTCTTTTAGTTTTCCTTGATCTTAGCACAGTTCTCAAAGTGTGGTGTCAAACCAGGAACATCAGCATGTCCTGGGAACTTGTTAGAAGCATAGATTCTTGGCCCTACTCCAAACCTCCTGAATCAGAAACCCTGAAGTGGGCGCCCAACAACCAGTGATTCAATAAACCCTTCAGAGGATTCTGTTGTATACCCAAGTTTAATAACTACTGCCTTACTTACTCTTTGAAGAACCAGTAGATGTATGATGAAGAAATATTTATGAAATGTAGCAACCCCTTCTGTTTCATTTCTAATTCTTTTCTATTCAAATAAAATCAAATTTAAAACTTTAAAATAAAAAATATATCAATTGCATCAATCCTGTCCATACATATGAATGAATACTGTTCTGGAAGTTTACCAACCCACTGTTAAACTGTTATTTAAGTAATAGGATTGTGAGTAATGGTGCTTTTCTGCCAGATATAATGAACATTGTATCGTTTTCATAAAGTTTATTCTTTTGTTTAAAAGTATGACACTTCATCCTAACCATTTGATATCTGTTACTAAAGTTCATGTGAGCAAGCTTTAACTCTGTAAACTACCTACTTCATTATAGTCCAGTGGAGTTTTACTCTCTACCCTTCCTCCTCTCACATCATAAAAAAGCAGGTAGGCTTATTTAAGTACGCATTGTGTTGACTTTTTAATAAAAATTATTGGTTTACAATACTTAACATAATCATATAAAATTTAAATTCATCTTACTACTGTTTTTTTAATATTTATTTTTTAGTTGTAGTTGGACACAATACCTTTATTTTATTTATTTATTTGTGGTGCTGAGAATTGAACCCAGGGCCTCATGCACACTAGGCAAGTGCTCTACCATTGAGCCACAACCTCAGCCCTTACTGCTGTTTTTTAAAAAGAAAAACAAAATGTCTTAACCTGATAAGAAAAAGTTGTTCAAGACTGCAGCTGCAAAATGGAGTTACTTTTGAGGTTCTTACATGTCACCACACCAACGCCTAAGTTGTTTTGTTCTAAGAAATCAGAAAAGAGATGATAGCAAAATCCTATTAAGTCCACAAGATTTCACTTACATCCCTATAAGGAAAGTTAACTTTGAAATGACTAAGTCATCTTATATTTGTTCTTTGTCCCTACTTCCTCCACTTCTTTTTTTAAAAATATTTTTAGTTGTAGATGGACATAATACCTTTATTTATTTATCCTTATGTGGTACTGAGGATCAAACCCAGGGCCTCACACATGCTAGGGGAGCACTCTACCACTGAGTCACAACCCCAGCCCTCCTCCACTTCTTTATACCTATAAAAATGATTTACTCTGTTTAGCTCATTGGAGTTCCTTTCTGTTTTATAGATGGGATGCTGCCTAGTTCATGAATCAGCAACTCAGATCTTTGAAACTCCATTTGTTGAAATTTCTTTGATAAAGCACATAGAATGGTATGTAAATGGGAAAAATTCACAATCCCACTGCTCAAAAATATTTTATCCTCCAAAATATTCTTTGTATTTTTTCATTAGTCCTTTTTCTGAGCTTTGCCTGATTTAGTTGGTGGCTTAGATTATAGTTGATGTAGTCTTTAAAGGTAGTCACATATATGTTTAAAACATGTTTGAAATTTGTGTGACATTCAAGTGCACCTATTTTGGGGGACAAGGAATAGGGTCACAGCCCCAGAAGGCTAAACAAGTCTTAAGAAATTATGAATCATCATGATCAAATTAAGTGGTTTTGTTTTTGTTGTACACATCATTTAAGATATTAAAAACCAGGTTAAACTTCAGATAATTTTCCAAAGTAAATTCTTATCTCAAATTCTAATCCTTTCTTGTGGTACTTAATATTTAGTAAAGAAGAAGTGGATTTTAATATTGAGAGTTCTTGCTGATGGCAGTTTGTGAAAGGGAGTGCAGGGAACACAACACTGCTAACTTCAGTCCTTCAACAACTGTGGTGGAAAAAAAATGTTGCCTAGATGTTCCTCAAAAAGTTAAACGTAGAATTACCATATGGCCAAACATCTCCTCTCCTGGGTACTTAAATTCCTGTATATCAATGTTCGTTGCAGTATTATTTGTGATAGCATTATTTGTGTCAACAACCCACATTTCCATCAACAGTTGAATGGATAAGCAAAATGTAGTAAAGCTATAAAATGGAATTTTATTCAGCCATAAAAAAATGGGATTCTGATAATGGTACAACAGAAGATGAACCTTAAACATTATCCAAAGTGAAAAAGCCAAACGGAGAAATGTTATATGATTCTACTGTCATATGAAATATCTAGAATAGTTTGGAAATCATTCTTTAATAAATACAATTATTTATTTTTATGTGGTGCAGAGGATCAAACCCAGTGCCTCATACATGAGAGGCAAGTGCTCTACCTCTGAGCCACAATCCCAGACCCACTTTTCTACTTTAAAAATATTTCTTTTTTAATGTCTGAATGATTTAAGACTTTCCCTTTGATAATTCTGAAATTGATCAGTGATTGTCTCTTTGGTACAAGTCTTTTATTTATTTTACTGAGCTTTTGATGAGCCCCTCAGATTTGGAGACTTCTGTCTCTCCCTTCTCTCATCATTTTCTCCCTTCCACCAGTGCTCTCTCTTCAGACATGCTGCCTACACCTGTCCAACGCCCAGGGCAGCACTTGGCTACCTGGGCTCTTTTTCACTTATTTACTCTTCTCATCCCCTTTACTATTTTATATTCATTTTTTTGCATCTTTCACAGCCCTAACCTGTTCTAGTGTTTGCTGAATTCTGCTATTTCATTCTTTCTTCCTTTGGCTTCTGTTTTTAACTTCTCCTCTGTACTTTTTTCTACTTTCTCCATCTCCTCTGAGGGCTTTATTGCTCTTGTGTACTGATGTTCCTGGGAGCCCAGTCCTTGGTTCTCTTCTCTCCTGCACAGTTTCCCTGGATGATTTCATTTAGAGTTGCCCTTAGATACCACATATTCATTAATGTTTTTAAAAGTTCTCTCTGGTCCTGAGCTCTACACACTTATTTCCATCTGTCAAATAGAAATGATGGTGGCACACACCTATAATCGCAGCAAGGCTGAGGCAAGAGGATCACAGTTTGAGGCCAGCCTCAGTAATTTAGCGAGACCCTAAGCAACTTAGTGAAACCCTGTCTCAAAATAAAAAATAAAAACGGCTGAGGATGTGGCCAATAGTAGGTGCCCCTGAGTTCAACCCCTGGTACCAAAAAAAAAAAAAAAAAAAAAGTTCATCTAAATGTCCTACAACCATCACAAACTCATCCTTCTGAAACTGACAACCCCAAAAATGTTCTTCCTGTATTCATCATCTCAATTTTTGACTAGTTCACCCAAAGACTCAAAATCTAGACAGTCTTCTCAGGTTTGTTTTTTCCAGTTTTTAAAGAAATCCAGCCTTGAATGACTAGCCATACCTGATCTCACATTAATCCCATCTAATCTTTATAAGTACCCTGTATGGTATGCAGAGCAGGTGACAGGCAACATTATCACAACTTTTTTTTTTTTATTGGTTATTCAAAACATTACAAAGATTGCAGAATCCCATCGGTTACACATCCACATTTTTACATAATTTTTACATAAACATTATCACAACTTTGAGGTTACAAGAGGTTCCCAGAAGATAAATGATCCTCACAGTTATATAATGTGTGTTGGAACTAGAAGCCAGGTTTTCAGACTGAAATTCGTCTTGTTCTGACCAAAAGGATAACTGCACATGTATTGAACACTTACTCTGCCAGGCAATGTTCTAAGCACTTACCATGTATTAACTCATGTCATCTTCACCAAAACTCCTACAAGATAGTTAGTATTATTGTCTCTGTTTAACAGATGAGGAAATTAAGGCACAGATGATGTAAGTAACTTGCCCAAGGTCACCAGCTAATAAATACTAAAGGTTTCAGACTCAGGTAGAGTTCATTTCTTTTGTGTGTGGTGCTGAGGATCAAACCTAGGGCCTCATGCATGCTAAGCAAGTGCTCTCCCACTGAGTCACATCCCAGCACCAGAATTAATTTTAAAAAATTCAGTCTTACTGACATATAATTTATATACAGTCACATTCACCCTTTTTTAAGGCATATGATGTAATGCCAAGACATAGTCTCAAGAATCCACTATCACAGTCAAAAATCTAGAATATCTTTATCACCCCAAAAATTTGCTTTGTGCTTCGTTGTGGACAAACCTCTCTCCCAACCTCCAACCCCTAACAAATAATATGTTTTTTATATTTTCATTTTTATAAACATTAATTGTACTTATTAAAGGGATCTAGTATAGTATTTCCACACATGCATACAAATTGCATTGATCAAATCCAGTCTCCCTTTATCTGTCCCACACACAAAACCCTTCCAACCTCTATTAATCACTATTCTATATTCTTGTTGACTCTTTTTTAGCTTCCGCATTTGAGAGAGAACATGCAATACTTGTTTTTGTTTTTCTGGCTTATTTCACTTAATCATCTTCAGTTCCATCTATTTTTCTACAAATGACAGGATTTCATTTTTCATTACAGCTGAATATTACTCCATTGGGTATATATACACTGCATTTCCTTTATTCATCTGTTGATGCGCACCTGGACTGGTTCCATATCTTAGCTATTGCCAATCGTGCTACAATAAATATGACTACGCAGGTATCTTTTTGGCTTTTTGATTTCATTTCCTTTGGGTAACTGAGTCATATAGCAGATCTATTTTTAGTTTTTTGAGGAATGTTCTGACTGTTCTCCATGGTGGCTATACTAATTTACATTCCTGTCAGCTGTGTATAGGAGTTCCTTTATCTCCACATTCTCTCTAGCATTTGTTATTTTTTTCATTTTTTTAATAATTACTATTCTAACTGGGGTAAGATGATGTTTCACTGTAGTTTTGATTTGCATTTCCCTGATGACTAATGGTATTGAATATTTTTCCATATATTTGTTGGCCATTTGCATTTCTTCTTTTGAGAAGTATCTCTTCAGTCCATTTGCCATTTTTGTTCTTTTTATTAGAGCCTTAGAGTTATACATAATAGATGGGTTCATTTTGATGAAGTCATATGTGCATGGAATTTGATTTATTCTATTTCAATCCCCAGTGCCCACTCTTCTTCCTCTACTCTACTGATCTTCCTTTCACTCATTTATTTAATTTTGATTGGTGCTTTCTACATATACATAACAGTGGGATTTACTGTGGTAAATTTATACATGCACATATTGTGATTTTATTAAATTAATTCTTCCCCTTTCTGGTTCCTCCACCCTCCCTTTCTATCTCCTTCTGCTCCACTGATCTTCTCTATGTCTTTATGATATCCAATCCCCCACCCCCACTTTTCCCCCTTATTTTTCTGTAGCTTCTGCATATGAGAGAAAACATTTGACCCTTGACTTTCTGAGTCTGGCTTATTTTACATAGCATGATATTCTCCAGTCTCATCCATAATTTTATTATTCTTTTTTTTTTACGTTTTAGTTGGACACAATGCCTTTATTTAATTAATTAATTTATTTTTATGTGGTGCTGAGACTCGAACCCAGGGCCTTGCACGTGCTAGGCGAGCACTCTACCACTGAGCCACAACCCCAGCCCCTCATTCTTCTTTATGACTGAGTAAAACTCCATTGCGTATATATGCCACATTTCCTTTATCCATTCTTATGTCAATTTGGGTTGGTTCCATAGCTTGGCTACTGTGAATTGTGCTGCTATAAATATTGATGTGGCTGCATCACTGTAGTATGCTGATTTTAGTTCTTTTGGATAAATACAAGGAATGGGATAGATGGTTGTTCCATTCCTAGTTTTTTGAGGAATCTTCACACTGCTTCCAGAGTGAATGTACTAATTTGCACTCCCTCCACCAATGTGTGAGTGTACCATTTTCCCTACATCCTCATCAGCATTTATCATTATTTGTAATTTTGATACTTGCCATTCTGACTGGAATAATATGAAATCTTAGTGTAATTTTGATTTGCATTTCTCTAATTGCTAATGATGTTGAACATTTTTGCATATATTTGTTAGCCATTTGTGTTTCTTCTTTTGAGGAATATCTGCTTAGTTCTTTTGTCCATTTATTGATTGGGTTATTTATTTTTTTCAGCGTTAAGCTTTCTGAGTTCTTTATATGTTTTGGATATTAATCCCCAGTCAGAAAAGTAGCGGACAATATTTTCTCCCATTCTGTAGGCTCTCTCTTCATCATGTTCTTTGCTGTTCTGAAATTTTTTAATTTGATGGCATCCCACTTACTGATTCTTGGTTTTATTTCTTGAGCTTTATGGGTCTTATCAAGGAAGTTGGTGCCTGCAATATAATGGAGCATTGACCCTATGCCTTGAAGCTTCTATCAATTGTGAAGTTTCTAGTCTAATTCCTAAGTCTTTGATCCACTCTGAGTAGATTTTTGTGCAGGGTGAAAGGTAGGGATCCAGTTTCTTTCTTCTACATGTGGATATAGAGTTTCCCCAGAACCATTGGTTAAAAAGGCTACCTTTTCTTTAACACGTGTTTTGGTACCTTTGTCAAATATCATATGACTAAGTATACGGGTTGTCTGTTTCTTCTGTTCTGTTTCATTGGGGTTCCATCATGGTTTTGATATCAATACCATGCTGATTTTGTTATTTTAGTTCTGTAGTATAATTTGAGATCAGGTATTGTGATACCTTCAGCATTACTCTTCTTGCTCAGGATTGCGTTGTCTATTCCGGATCTCTTATTCTTCAAAAGAATTTTAGGATTGTTTTTTCTAGTTCTGTGTAGAATGTCATTGCTATTTGATATGGATTGCATTAAAACTGTATATTGCTTTTGGTAGTGTCATTTGCCAGTTTTTAAAATTGGATTATTTAACAATGTGTTTTCTATACTCTGCCTTTTTAAGAATTCCATATAAAAGGAATCATCCAGTATGTAGGCTGTATAACTGGCTTCTTTCACTTAATATTTTGAAGATTTATCCATGTTTTTACCTATATCTCAGTAATTTATCCCTTCTTATTGCTAGTATTATTCCATTATCTGGATATACCATAATTTACTTATCCATTCACCACTTGATTGACATTTATTGCTTTCATGTTTTAGCAATTATGAATAAAGTGCAGGTCTTTATTTAGACATAAATTGTTTATTCCACTTGAGTAAATATCCAGAGGTGAGAATGCCAGGTCATATGATGAATAAGTGTCTAACTCTGTAAGAAATGACCAAATTGTTTTCCTGAATGGCTGTATCATTTTATATTCCCATCAGCAATATGTAATAATTCTAGTTGCTTGACATCCTCACTGGCTTCAGTATTTTGTTTGTTATTAGCCATTTGTTATAGTTTGGATATTAAATGTCCCCCTAAATCTCATGTGTTGAAGACTTGATCTTCAATGCAGTAATGTTCAGAGGTGGGGCCTTTGGAAGGTGATTGGATCATGAGGGCTCTGACCTCATCAATAGATGGATTCATGACTTAATAGGCTATTGGGAGGTGATGGAAATTGTAGGAAGTAGGGCCTACTTGGAAGAAGTAGGTCACTGGGGGCAGGCCCTTAAGGAGTATATTTTTGTCCCCGGTCCCTTCCTCTCTACCCTTTTCTCTTTGCTTCCCAATGCCATGAAGTGAACAGGCTTCTCCACCATGTGCTCCTGCCACTATGATATTCTGCCTCACCGTAAGCCCCAAATGACTGGGACAACCATCCACTGAAACTTTTAGCCAAACTAAATTTTTCTCCTTTAAATTTATTTTTTTCAGATGTTTTGTCAGACAGATGGAAAGCCAACATACTGTTTGTTCTAATACGTATGAAATGGCATCTTTTTTTTTTTTATTGTTGGTTGTTCAAAACATTACATAGTTCTTGATAGATCATATTTCACACTTTGATTCAAGTGGGTTATGAACTCCCATTTTTACCCAGTATACAAATTGCAGAATCACATCAGTTACACTTCCATTGATTTATATATTGCCATACTAGTGTCTGTTGTATTCTGCTGCCTTTCCTATCCTTTACTATCCCCCTCCCCTCCCCTCCCCTCCCCTCTTCTCTCTCTACCCCCTCTACTGCAGTTCATATCTCCCCCTTGTATTATTTTTCCCTTTCCCCTCGCTACCTCTTGTATGTAATTTTGTATAACCCTGAGGGTCTCCTTCCATTTCCATGCAATTTCCCTTCTCCTTCCCTTTCCCTCCCACCTCTCGTCCCTGTTTAATGTTAATCTTCTTCTCATGCTCTTCGTCCCTACTCTGTTCTTAGTTACTCTCCTTATATCAAAGAAGACATTTGGCATTTGTTTTTTAGGGATTGGCTGGCTTCACTTAGCATAATCTGCTCTAATGCCATCCATTTCCCTCCAAATTCTATGATTTTGTCATTTTTTAATGCAGAGTAATACTCCATTGTGTATAAATGCCACATTTTTTTTATCCATTCGTCTATTGAAGGGCATCTAGGTTGGTTCCACAGTCTTGCTATTGTGAATTGTGCTGCTATGAACATCGATGTAGCAGTGTCCCTGTAGCATGCTCTATTTAGGTCTTTAGGGAATAGACCGAGTAGGGGAATAGCTGGGTCAAATGGTGGTTCCATTCCCAGCTTTCCAAGAAATCTCCATACTGCTTTCCAGATTGGCTGCACCAATTTGCAGTCCCACCAACAATGAACAAGTGTACCCTTTTCCCCACATCCTCGCCAGCACTTGTTGTTGTTTGACTTCATAATGGCTGCCAATCTTACTGGAGTGAGATGGTATCTTAGGGTGGTTTTGATTTGCATTTCTCTGACTGCTAGGGATGGTGAGCATTTTTTCATGTACTTGTTGATTGATTGTATGTCCTCCTCCGAGAAGTGTCTGTTCATGTCTTTGGCCCATTTGTTGATTGGGTTATTTGTTATCTTGTTGTCTAATTTTTTGAGTTCTTTGTATACTCTGGATATTAGGGCTCTATCTGAAGTGTGAGGAGTAAAGATTTGTTCCCAGGATGTAGGCTCCCTATTTACCTCTCTTATTGTTTCTTTTGCTGAGAAAAAACTTTTTAGTTTGAGTAAGTCCCATTTGTTGATTCTAGTTATTAACTCTTGTGCTATTGGTGTCCTATTGAGGAATTTGGAGCCCGACCCCACAGTATGTAGATCGTAGCCGACTTTTTCTTCTATCAGACGCCGTGTCTCTGATTTGATATCAAGCTCCTTGATCCATTTTGAGTTAACTTTTGTGCATGGCGAGAGAAAGGGATTCAGTTTCATTTTGTTGCATATGGATTTCCAGTTTTCCCAGCACCATTTGTTGAAGATGCTATCCTTCCTCCATTGCATGCTTTTAGCCCCTTTATCAAATATAAGATAGTTGTAGTTTTGTGGATTGGTTTCTGTGTCCTCTATTCTGTACCATTGGTTCACCCGCCTGTTTTGGTACCAGTACCATGCTGTTTTTGTTACTATTGCTCTGTAGTATAGTTTGAAGTCTGGTATCGCTATACCGCCTGATTCACACTTCCTGCTTAGCATTGTTTTTGCTATTCTGGATCTTTTATTTTTCCATATGAATTTCATGATTTCTTTCTCTATCTCTATAAGAAATGCCATTGGGATTTTGATTGGCATTGCATTAAACCTATAGAGAACTTTTGGTAATATCATCATTTTGATGATGTTAGTTCTGCCTATCCATGAACAGGGTATATTTTTCCATCTTCTAAGATCTTCTTCTATTTCTCTCTTTAGTGTTCCGTAGTTTTCATTGTATAAGTCTTTCACCTCTTTTGTTAGGTTGATTCCTAAGTATTTTATTTTTTGGGGGGATATTGTGAATGGAGTGGTTGTCCTCATTTCCATTTCAGAGGATTTGTCGCTGATATACAGGAATGCCTTTGATTTATACGTGTTGATTTTATATCCTGCCACTTTGCTGAATTCATTTATTAGCTCTAATAGTTTCTTTGTAGACCCTTTTGGGTCTGCTAGGTATAGAATCATGTCATCTGCAAATAGTGATAATTTAAGTTCTTCTTTTCCTATTTTTATGCCTTTAATTTCTTTCGTCTGTCTAATTGCTCTGGCCAGTGTTTCGAGAACTATGTTGAACAGGAGTGGTGAGAGAGGGCATCCCTGTCTTGTTCCAGATTTTAGAGAGAATGCCTTCAATTTTTCTCCATTCAGAATGATGCTAGCCTGAGGCTTAGCATAGATTGCTTTTACAATTTTGAGGTAAGTTCCTGTTATCCCTAGTTTTTCTAGCGTTTTGAACATAAAGGGATGCTGTACTTTGTCGAATGCTTTTTCTGCATCTATCGAGATGATCATATGGTTCTTATTTTTAAGTCTATTGATGTGGTGAATAACATTAATTGATTTCCGTATATTGAACCAGCCTTGCATCCCAGAGATGAATCCTACTTGATCATGGTGCACAATTTTTTTGATATGTTTTTGAATCCGATTCGCCAGAATTTTATTGAGGATTTTTGCATCTAGGTTCATTAGAGATATTGGTCTGTAGTTTTTTTTCTTTGAAGTGTCTTTGTCTGGTTTAGGAATCAGGGTGATGTTGGCCTCGTAGAATGAATTTGGAAGTTCTCCCTCTTTTTCTATTTCCTGAAATAGCTTGAAAAGTATTGGTATTAGTTCCTCTTTAAAGGTTTTGTAAAACTCTGCTGTATACCCATCCGGTCCTGGGCTTTTCTTAGTTGGTAGTCTTTTGATGGTTTCTTCTATTTCCTCAATTGATATTGGTCTGTTTAGGTTGTCTATATCCTCCTGCCTTAATCTGGGCAGGTCATATGACTTAAGAAATTTATCGATGCCTTCACTATCTTCTATTTTATTGGAGTATAAGGATTCAAAATAGTTTCTGATTATCTTCTGTATTTCTGAAGTGTCTGTTGTGATATTGCCTTTTTCATCCCATATGCTAGTAATTTGATTTCTCTCTCTTCTTCTCTTCGTTAGTATGGCTAAGGGTCTGTCGATTTTATTTATTTTTTCAAAGAACCAACTTTTAGTTTTGTCAATCTTTTCAATTGTTTCTTTTGTTTCGATTTCATTAATTTCAGCTCTGATTTTAATTATTTCTTGCCTTCTACTTCTTTTGCTGTTGTTTTGCTCTTCTTTTTCTAGGATTTTGAGATGGAGTATGAGATCATTTATTTGTTGGTTTTTTTCTTTTTTTAAGGAATGAACTCCAAGCAATGAATTTTCCTCTTAGAACTGCTTTCAATGTGTCCCATAGATTCCGATATGTTGTGTCTGTGCTTTCATTTATCTCTAAGAATTTTTTAATTTCCTCCTTGATGTCTTCTATAACCCATTGATCATTTAGTAACCAATTGTTCATTCTCCAAGTGATGCATGTTTTTTCCTTCCTTCTTTTATCGTTGATTTTCAGTTTCCTTCCATTATGATCAGATAAGATGCATGGTATTATCTCCACTCCTTTATATTGTCTAAGAGTTGCCCTGTGACATAATATATGATCTATTTTTGAGAAGGATCCATGTGCTGCTGAGAAAAAAGTGTAACTGCTTGATGTTGGGTGGTATATTCTATATATATCAATTAAGTCTAGGTTATTAATTGTGTTATTGAGTTCTATAGTTTCCTTATTCAACTTTTGTTTGGAAGATCTGTCTAGTGGTGAGAGAAGTGTGTTGAAGTCTCCCATGATTATTGTATGTTGGTCTATTAGACTCTTAAACTTGAGAAGAGTTTGTTTGATGAACATAGCTGCACCATTGTTTGGGGCATATATATTTATGATAGTTATGTCTTGTTGGTGTATGGTTCCCTTGAGCAGTATGTAGTGTCCCTCTTTATCCCTTTTGATTAACTTTGGCTTGAAATCTATTTTATTTGATATGAGTATGGACACTCCTGCTTGTTTCCAAAGTCCATATGAGGGATATGATTTTTCCCAACCTTTCACCTTCAGTCTATGTATGTCTTTTCCTATCAAATGCGTCTCCTGCAGGCAGCATATTGTTGGATCTTGTTTTGTGATCCATTCTACTAGCCTGTGTCTCTTGATTGGTGAGTTTAAGCCATTAACATTTAGGGTTATTATTGAGATATGGGTTGTTCTTCCAGCCATATTTGTTTATTTATTTACTAAACATGGTTTGTTTTCCTTTTTGATTATTTTTCCCCCCTTTACTGTCCTACCTCCCACTGTTGGTTTTCATTGTTATTTTCCATTTCCTCTTCCTGTAATGTTTTGCCAAGGATGTTTTGAAGACATGGTTTTCTAGCTGCAAATTCTTTTAACTTTTGTTTATCGTGGAAGGTTTTAATTTCATCTTCCATCCTGAAGCTTAATTTCGCTGGATACATGATTCTTGGTTGGAACCCATTTTCTTTCAGTGTTTGAAATATGTTATTCCAGGATCTTCTAGCTTTCAGAGTCTGTGTTGAAAGATCAGCTGTTATCCTGATTGGTTTACCCCTAAATGTAATCTGCTTCCTTTCTCTTGTAGCTTTTAAAATTCTCTCCTTATTCTGTATGTTGGGCATCTTCATTATAATGTGTCTAGGTGTGGATCTCTTATGATTTTGCACATTCGGCGTCCTGTATGCTTCTAGGATTTGGGATTCTGTCTCATTCTTCAAGTCTGGGAAGTTTTCTCGTATTATTTCATTGAATAGGTGGCTCATTCCTTTGGTTCGGACCTCTATACCTTCCTGTATCCCAATGACTCTTAAGTTTGGTCTCTTTATATTATCCCATATTTCTTGGATGTTCTGCTCATGGTTTCTTAACAGTTTTGCTGAGCTGTCTATGTTCTTTTCAAGTTGAAATACTTTGTCTTCATTGTCTGATGTTCTATCTTCTAAGTGTTCTACTCTGCTGGTAGTATTCTCAATTGAGTTTTTAAGTTGGTTTATTGCTTCCTGCATTTCTAGGATTTCTCTTTGTTTGTTTTTTATTACCTCTATCTCCCTGTATATTTGATCTTTTGCTTCTTGGATTTGTTTATGTAATACATTGTCGAAGTGGTCGAAGTGATCTTTCATTGTCTGATTTTGCTGTCTAATGTCTTCCTTGAGACTCCAGATCATCTGCAGCATGTATATCCTGAATTCTTTATCTGACATTCCATCTGCTGCAGCTATTACCTCTTCTAAAGTTGAGTTGACCTGCATTGCTTGTGGTCCTTTCTTTCCTTGTCTTTTCATATTGCTCGTGTTTCTTTCTGCTTGGTGAAACTGTTGTGTTTTTGAAATTTTCCCCCTATATATTTATATTGCTCTTGTATAGTTGAAAAGCCTCCCTTGCAGGGGCGGGCGGCAGCTCTGCTCCTCCTCCAATTGGGGTGATCTGTCTACCACGCTGGCGGGCCGCTGGGACTGTTCTGCCGGTCGGTCGCAGGTCTGCCTACCTTGGAGGCGCGGGCAGCGGCTCTGCTCTGCCCCTCCTCCAATTGGTGTGACGTGTCTACCACGTCCGTGAACCCCTGGGCCTGTTCTGCCAGTTAGTCGCGGATCTGACTACCTTGCAGGCACGGGCGGCGGCTCTGTTCTGCCCCTACTCCAATTGGGGTGTCATGACTACCATGCCTGCGGGTCCCTGGGCCTGTTCCAGGCGCGGGAGGCGGCTCTGCTCTGCCCCTTCTCCAATTGGGGTGACGTGATACCACGCCGGCGGGTCGCTGGGCCTGTTCCGGGCGTGGGCGGCAGCTCTTGCTCTACCCCTACTCCAATTGGGGTGACGTAACTACCATGCCGGCGGGCCTCTGGGCCTGTTCCAGGCACAGGCAGCGGCTCTGCTCTGCCCCTACTTCAGTCAGGGTGACGTGACTGCCACGTCCGCGAACCCCTGGGCCTGTTCTGCCGGTCAGTCGCAGATCTGACTACCTTGCAGGCGCGGGCGGTGGCTCTGCTCTGCCCCTTCTCCAATTGGGGTGTCGTGACTACCACGCCGGCAGGTCGCTGGGCCTGTTCTGGGCGCGGGTTGTGGCTCTGCTCTGTCCCTACTCAAAATGGGGTGATGTGACTGCCACGCCGGCGGGCCGCTGGGCCTGATCCGGGCTCAGGAAGCGGCTCTGCTCTGCCCCTCCCCCAAGTGGTGTGACGTGTCTACCATGCCGGCAGGCCGCTGGGCCTGTTCCGCCAGTCTGTCACAGGCCTGCCTACCATGCGGGCTCGGGTGGAGGATCTGCTCTGCCCCTACTCCAATTGGGGTGTCGTGACTACCACGCCGGCAGGTCGCTGGACCTGTTCCGGGCGCGGGTGGCGGCTCTGCTCTGTCCCTGCTCCAATTGGGTTGACGTGACTACCACGCTGTCGGGCCGCTGGGCCTGCTCCGACCGCGGGCGAAGGCTCTGCTCTGCCCCTACTCCAATTGGGGTGACGGGTGACGTGTCTACCACACCAGCAGGCCGCTGGGCCTGATCCGCCGGTAGGTCGCAGGTCTGCCTACCTTGCGGGCTCGGGAGGTGGCTCTGCTCTGCCCCTCCTCCAATTGGTGTGACGTGTCTACCACACCAGTAGACCGCTGGGCCTGTTCTGCCGGTCGGTCGCAAGTCTGTCTACCTTGCAGGCTCGGGCGGCGGCTCTGCTCTGCCCCTACTGCAAATGGGGTGTTGTGACTGCCACGCTGGCGGGCCGCTGGGCCTGATCCGGGCTTGGGGAGCGGCTCTGCTCTGCCCCTCCCCCAAGTGGTGTGACGTGTCTACCACGCCGGCAGGCCGCTGGGCCTGTTCCGCCAGTCTGTCACAGGCCTGCCTACCTTGCGGACGCGGGTGGAGGATCTGCTTTGCCCCTACTCCAATTGGGGTTTCTTGACTACCACGCCGGCAGGTCTCTGGACCTGTTCTGGGCGCGGGCGGCAGCTCTGTTCGGCCCCCGCTCTAGCCGGGACTACGCGACACCACGCCGGCGGGTCGCTGGGCCTGTTCCGGGCTCCGGCGGCAGCTCTGCTCCGCCCCTCTGGCCTCCACAGTATTCAGCAGGACCCGGACCGAGAAACAGTTTCCGCGGGTTCTTTATCCCTGGGCCAGAGCAGTTCCGGGAGCCAGAATTTGGCCTCTCCGGACTTGGTGCATGCTCCGACAGCAGCAGGCTCCAAGAAGCAGTTTCTGCGGGTTCTATAGCCCTGGGCCAGAGCAGCCCCGGGAGCCGGAACTCCGCCGCTCCGGGCTCGGTGCGTGTTCTGATAGGAGCAGGCTCCAAGAAGCAGTTTCCGCGGGTTATTTAGCACTAAGTCTGAGCAATTTGTCTGCGAGACGCAGACAATTGTCAGCCTGAAATTACCTGTTCTATAGCTGAAAGAGCTGCGATCAGTCGAAAACAAGGATGGTGACGTCAGCTCTCCAAGATGGTGGCCGCTGGCTTCCTCCGTGGTCTGACCGGTGTGGAGAACCGAACTGGACCGTTTCCTTCCCCCGTCTCCAACCCAGAATTCAGCTCCGAGCTCAGCAAATGCCTAGCTGGCAGGAGCCCGCAGAATCAGCATCGCTGTATCTCTGCGCCACCAGCCCGTCGTTTCCCAGCGCGCGCCGCAGACTCCAGCCGCGGGGCGGTCTGCTGAACAAGCAGCACTCCGTACGGACAGATCGCTTGCGTTTGAGCCCCTGAAGCTGATCCTCGTGCGATAAAAATCCTTCCACTAGGTTTTGGAGCACCCCAATTTTGCTGGAAATTCCTAACAAGATAGCTTTTAGCCGTTCTAACTCGTCATTTTCCCTCACAGTGACGCAGTACATGGAGTTACTGCACTCCCTTCGCGGCCATCTTGCCTGAAATGGCATCTTATTGTGTTTTTTTATGTGCATTTTTCTAAAAAGTAATGATGTTGAGTATCTTTTCATGTGTTTATTTTCCTGCGCTCTTATTCAGCTAGCCTCCCTTCCAGTAAACTGGATCAAGCCATTTGAAATCCCCTGAAGTATTCCTCACCCTCCTGCCTTTATACCTTTGCACATGCTGCTTCCAATTTCCATTACTCCAAATGCCCTTTCCTATTCAGTTGCTTTATACCTGACCCTTAAGACTCAGGTTGATAGCTTTCCCAGCTTGGCCTCACTGGGTTAGCTGCCCCAAAGTACCTAAATACACTCCTGCTTAAGACCAAGTTCACCAAAGAGGAGCCGCAGTCTGTTTCTCTTGCCCCTCCACCTATCTCATAACTGACTTATTGGAGCAGCTCAAAAAATACTTGCTGACTAACTAAAATCCTCCATATTAGCCAAAACCGCATAGCGACTTTCTTGTACCTATAGAAAAAAAGTCCAAATTTTAGCAATTGGCTTATGAAATACTTGGAGAGAAAGGCAGGATGGTGGGCCGTCCTTCCGGTTTCCTACTCACCCAAGCTGATATCTCAGGAGCCCTCTCTTTCACAGTTTCTTGAAGGCAGGGGGAGAAGTATGAAGGGAAGCCTCAGACTACATCTGCTCTGGGCAAGGTGCTAAGTGAAAAGTTTTCTCACTGGTGACTTCCTCTAGAACTCAAGCCTTGCCTTTTTCATTTCCCTCGACAGCCTCTTCCCTGCTTGCCAACAGACCAAGTTCTACCTATTTTCCCAGATGAGCATTTCCACCAATATTTTAGACTATCATTTCCTACTTCTAATTCTTAACATCTCAAGAATAGACACCTTGCAATTTTCCTTTACACTATTAGGCTTGGAGGATACTAGCCACAGTGTAGTCTTTGGTAAATGTCATAGATTCCCCCCCAAAAATATAAAAGCCAGGAAATCTAGAGAAATTAACTTTTTTCCTTAGTAGATCAATATTGAGAGTGGGAAAATAGTCTGTTTTAGTCAGATTTTGTGTAACTGTGACCAAAAAAACTGACAAGATCAATTTAAAGGAGGAAAGGTTTCTTTTGGCTCCCAATTTCAGAGGTTCAGTTTGTGGTAGGCTGACTCCATAGCTCTGAGCCTGAGGTAAGGCAGAACATCATGGTGAATGGGTTGGCAGAAGAAAGTAACTCAGTTCATGACAGATGGGAAGCAGAGAGCTCCATTCACCAGAGACAAAATCATACCCCCAATGAACCACATCCTCCAGCCATACTCTATCTGCTTATAGTTACCACCCACCACTGAATTGATTAATCCAGTGCCTAGGTTACATCTCATAATTTAATCATTTCACCTCTGAAAATTCTTACAGTGTCTCACACATGAGCTTTTGGGAAATATGTCATACCCAAACCATTACACAGTCCCTCATTGTTTTCGAGAAGATACAGTATGGTGGTATAGCTCAATTATTTTTCATCTCCACTGTAGTTAGAAACAGATGATATCAGACCGGGGTTGTGGCTCAGTGGTAGAGCACTTGCCTAGCATGTGTGAGGCACTAGGTTCAATCCCTGGCACCACATAAAAATAAAGAAATAAAATAAAGGTATTGTGTCCATCTATTAAAAACAAAAAGTAAAAAGAAACAGATAACATCATCAATATATTTTAATCTAGGTATTTAAAACTTTTTACTTGGAAATAATTTCAAATGTACAGAAAAGTTGCAAGATTAGCAAAGGAATATCCATATAATATTTACCCAGATTGAACTATTAATATTTTTTATTTACTCTATCATTCTTTTCTCTATGTGTGTATGGTATTAGAGACTAAGACCATAGTGCCCACTGCTATTAGAGTGTCTTTGCTATATAAACTTTTCCAGCAGTCCTATCTAGGAAACACACATACATATGCATAATTTCTCATATTAGAAATTATGAGGTCACACTGACATCTCTTATCTACTCCCATAGGATTCTTCCTTGCCTACTACTATTTTATATTTGTATGCCTCTTCTTACACAGTTAGAACCCAGGCTCCCAACAAGAGCAAATCCTTTCATTGTATAGTTAGTCATGTAATGCATCGATATTAGACAGCTTTCCATCACTATAACAAAATACCTAAGATAATAAATGTATAAAGAAAATAGGTTTATTTTGGTTCACAGTTTTGAAGGTTCCAGTCCATCATCAGTTGACCCTATTACCCTTTGGGCCTGTGATAAGGCAGCACATCATGGCAGGAGTATATGGTGGAGCAAAACTGCTTACATCATGGACCAGGGAGCAAAGAGAGAAGGTAAGGGGCTGGTGTTCCACTAGTCCCTTCAAAAGCATACCTCCAATCACCTAAAGACTTCCTACTAGTGGCAGAAGAAAGTAACAGAAGAAAATAGGCCCCACCTCTTAAAGGTTCTACCACCTCTAAATAGTGCCTCCTAGGAGACCAAACCTTTGGCACATGAACCTTTGGAGACCCTCAAGATACAAACTATAGAAGCATCTAAAATAGTTTCAGAGTTGCTTTGCTGATCCTATTACAAGAAACAAGCCTACTAAAAATAGTTCAGGATTTATTCCCAATTCTCTAACCCTATGCCCTTAAAAATAGAAGGTATATAGATAATGGAAAGAATATAGATATGTGTTCATTACTTGAATTACTAATTCAAGTAGTAATTCAAGACCCCTCACCCCAGACCCCATAATTTGGTTATATTATTCACATTAAGTAGTTGGGATTTTTTCCGTTTATTTTAGCTTTCCCCCATCCTTGTTGATTTGCTTTGATTTTTTTTTAATAGGTAGAATGTTAACATGCTTATAAAAACCAGGAGATAAACTCAGAAGTATTACTCCTGCTTTTTCCTCCAACTCCTTACACGTGACCATATTCTGGTTTCTTCTTCCTGTGTTTCTTCTGGTAAAAACAAGATGATACATGTATGTGTTCTTATTTCCCTTTTTTCCTTACCCAGAAGGTAGCGTTGTCTATATCCTCCTTTTTATTTTTTCTATTGTCACTTTAAAAATCCTGGAAGCTGCTCCATAACAATTTGTGAGATTTTCCTCATTCTTTATGAATTCATAGTACTTCACTATGACTGTACCATAGCTTATTCAACCATACTCTTATAGTTGGATGTGTAAGAAGTTTCTGATATTTTTTTATTACAAATAATGCTGTAATCAATAACTTTATGCATATTTATTTTCATATTGATGGAAGTTAATCTTCAGAGTAAATTCCAAGAAATGAGATTGTTGGGCTACACGTATATGGGATATTGTCAGCACCAGGCCCTTTCCATAGGACCTGTAGCAGTTTGCATTTCCCCCAGCAATGTATTAGAGTGCCAATTTCCCCAAGGCCTGGTCAGTAAAGTGTTGACAAGCTTTAAGTGTTTGCCAATCTGATCCATGAAAAGTGGTACCTCGATGTACTTTTAATTTGCATTCAACCAGAGAAATTTACTTTTAAGATGTTAGAGCTGGGCTAGGTGGCACATGCCTGTAATCCCAGTGGTTTAAGACACTGAGGCAGAAGGATTGCAAGTTCAAAATCAGCCTGAGCAATTTAGCTAGGCTCTAAGCAACATAAGGAGAACCTGTCTCAAAATAAAAAATTAAATAAAAAGGGCTGGGATGTGGCTTAGTGGTTAAGTGCCCTGAGTTCAATCCCCCCCTCTCCTCACCAAAAAAAAAAAAAAAAAAAAGTCAGAAAATGTTCTGGTTATGAAACACACTTTATAGATTTTCAGCATAGTATTCTCTTAAAAAAAACTCTCTGGAAACAGTATTCACCCAAGAAAATTTTTAGCACACATTCTACCCAATTGGATCGGAAGGACTTTTTGGACTCCTAACTGCTTTTTCTGCAATTTGGTCTCTTCCTGTTCATATTTTGGCTGGCAAGAAACTCTTCTAAAGCTTTCTTGCCCCACCTAACGGACAAGGAAGGGAATTGAACTGCCTGTATCTAAAGCTGCCTAGAAACCAGAGGACATGTAGCAGCCACCAAGATGTCATGGCATCATAGAACTTAGGACAAAAAAATAATTTAAAGAGAACATGATCTGTAGTTTCACAGTAACGGTTTCAGTGTATTTCTAGAGCATGTATAGCTAAGCCACAATTTAGAGAGTGTTAAATAATAAGGGTAGTTGATGTATTTTCTTTTCTTAGCTGTGCTAATTGCTACATGTGTAATATTTGGTGACAGCTGCTATGGCAGTTAATCTCTAGGTTTTCAGATGCTCATTTAACAATGTTATTTATTTATTTATTTATACAAACTAGAAATAACCCTTTTTCTGGTTATATAATAAGTAATGCAGGCTCAATGGGGAAAAATCCTAGAAAGTATGAGAATGTATAAAGAAGATTGATAAAATTGCTTATACTCCTACTACTGAGTGGCAATGAGTTGATAATTTGGTCTTAATCATTGTGGGGTTTGAACACATATATATCCACTTTGCATGCACATACATTTTTCATTTAAATTTTTTTTCATTTTAAAATTTTTAATTAGTTTTTATTATTAACACATATTAATTATACAGGTTAATGGGATTCAATGTGATATTTCCAGACATACATACAGCATGAATTGATCATATCTATCTACCCTTCTTCTCTCCTCCCCTCCCCTACACACAGAACCCTTCCCAGTCCCCAGTAATCACTATTCTACTTTCAGGTTGACTTATTTCTCTTCATTTCCACATATAAGAGAGAGAGAGAGAGCGAGAGAGAGAGAGAGAGAGAGAACATGGGGTGTTTGTCTTACTGTGTCTGGTTTATTTTGCTTAACATGATGTCCTCCCTGCCCCCATTTTGCTGCGAATGACAGAACTTCATTCTTCTTTTCTTTTTTAATTTTTTTTAGTTGTAGTTGAACATAATATCTTTATTTTATTTATTTATTTATGTTTATGTAGTATTGGATCAAACCCAGTGCCTCCTGCATGCTAGGCAAATGCTGTACCGCTGAGCCACAACCCCAGCCCAGAACTTCATTCTTTATTGCTAAATAATACTATGTTGTACATAAATACCATATTTTATTTATTCTTTCATTTTTGGTGAGCACCTAGCTGATTCCATATCTTAGCTATTATGAGTAGTGCCAAACTAAGTATAGCTCTGTAGCTATCTCTTTTATATTCTGATTTCATTTCCTTTGGATTTACACCCATAAGTGATATAGCTGGATCATATGGTAGTTCACTTTTAGTTTTTTGAAAAAGCTCCATGGTATTTTCCAAAGTGATTGCGCTAATTTACATTTACACTTTACACCAACAGTGCATAAGAATTCCTTTTTCTCCACATCCTTGCCAGCATTTTGTTTTTATGATAGCCATTCTACCTGTGGTGAGATGGTATCTCATTAGAGTTTTAATATCCATCTCTCTGCTAACTAATGGTATTCAGCATTTTTCACATATTTATTGGCCATTTGTATTTCTTCTTCATTAAAAATTTGTTTTTGAAACAGAAACTTGCTTTGTTGCACAGGCTAGTCTCAAACTCCTAGGCTCAAGTGATCCTCCCACCTCAGTCTCCTGTGTGATGGACCTACGGCACCAACTATCATGGTCAAGTCTGTATTTCTTTGTGAAGTATTTATTTGGATCATTTTCCCATTTTAGTTGGATTACATTTTTGTTGTTCACTGTTTTGAGTTCTTTATATATTCTGGATGTTAGCTCTCTGTGAGAAGAATAGCTAACAAACATTTTCTCCCATTCTGTAGGTTGTATCTTCATTCTGTTGATTGCTTCCTTTGTTGTGCAAAAGCTTTTTAGTTTGATATAATCTCATTTGTCGATATATTTTATGGTATTGGGGATTGAACCTAGGTGCATTCTACCATTGAACTACATCCCCAGCTCTTCCCCTCAGCTTTTTAAAAAAATTTGAGACATGGTCTTGCTAAATTGACCTTGAATTTGAGGCTGACCTTGAATTTGAGATCCTCCTACCTCAGCCTCCCAAGTAAGATGGGATTACAAGCATGTGCCACCCTTTCTGGCTCCATTTGTCACTTCTGGTTTTGGAGTCCTATTCAGAAAATCATTGCCTATAACAATAACTGGAAGTGTTTCCCCTGTTTTCCTGTTATAGTTTCAGAGTATCGGGTCTTATATTAAGGTCTTTGATTCAATTTTAGTTGGTTTTTGTATAGGATGAGAGATTTGGAATAAGTTTCAATCTTTTACATGCATGTGGATACCAGTTTTTCCAGTGCCATTTGTTGAAAAAAAGGCCATCCTATCTCCAGTATAAGTTTTTAGTACTTTGGTCAAGATTCTGTTAGCTATAGATATATGGATTTATTTCTTGGTCCTCTATTCCGATCCATTGATCTATGTGTCTGTTTTTATACCAATAGCATGCTGCTTTGATTACTATCCTCTGGAGTATGTCTTGAAATCAGGTATGGTGATGCTCTTTTTGATCAGGATTGCTTTGGTTATTTGGGGTCTTTTGTGCTTCCATATGAATTTTAGGATTTTTTTTTCTAATTCTGTGAAGAAAGTCATTGGTATTATGGTAGGTTCTGCATTGAATCTGTAGATTGCTTTGGGTAGTATGGACATTTTAGCAATATTAATTATTCTAATCCATGAACATGGAAGATCTTTCCACCTTTTAGTTTCTTCTTTCTTTCTCCAGTGTTATGTAATTTTCATTGTAGAGGTCTTTATTTCCTTAGTTAAATTTATTTCTAGGTATTGTGTGTGAGTGTGTGTGTGTGTGTTTTGGTTGGGATTGTTTTCATGATTTCTTTCACAGCAAATCCATTATTAGTGTTTAGAAAAACTGATTTTTTTATGTTGACTTTGTATCCTGATACTTTACTGAATTTGTTCATCAGTTCTAATAACCTTTGGTGACATATTTAGTTTTTTTAAAAAAGAGAGAGAGAGAGAGAGAATTTTAATATTTATTTTTCAGTTTTCGGCGGACACAACATCTTTGTTTGTATGTGGTGCTGAGGATCAAACCCGGGCCGCACGCATGCCAGGCTAGCGCGCTACCGCTTGAGTCACATCCCCAGCCCTCATATTTAGTTTTTTTTTTATGTATAGAATGATATCATCTTCAAACAGGGATAATTTGACTCTCACCTTTTCTATTTGTATACCTTTCATTTCTTTCTCTTGCCTAATTGTGCCAACCAAAATTTCTAGTACTATATTCAATAAGAGTGGTGAGAGTAGACAGGAGTGTCCAGGCTGCAGGTGTACACGACACCATCCAGGCTGCAGGTGTACACGACAGCCGAGCCTGCCTCCCACAGCAGCTGCATGATGCTGGACTGGTGCTGACCCTGGTGCCTGAGGGTCTGTGTAGACAGGTCGTAGATGGCCAAGGTTCCATCCAGGTAAGCAACAGCTGCCAGCGACATCACACTGCGGAAGCCCAAGGACTCCACGGAATTGGATTCACTCTCCTCCCCTTCTCCTAGGTTGGGCTGGGAGGCCACAGTCTCAGGTCTGAAAACACCCACCACCTTGCTGGTGGTGGCACTGACCACTTTGGCCTGGCAGTCCACAGAGCCAGTCAGGATCAGGCTGCCATCCTGTTTGGCAGTAACACAGGTCAAAGGGCCCTGGTGACCCTCAGTCCCTTTTAATACATGGATGGGGTTTCCCTGTTTCAGGTCCCAAATCCTGACGGTGCCATCTTCATAGCCTACCACAGCTCTCTTTCCGTCAGGGAGGACAGGACCACAGGTGGCTGGGCAGTTGGGGCCCTGGAAGGTCTTGCAATTACCATTTGGGACCTTCCACATCCAGGTGTTGCCATCAGCTGTGCGCCAGTAGGACAGGTGTCTGAGGTTGCCACTCCATCCACTCCAGATCTCCTGTTTGGAAGGACCAGACCTCCTCCTTAGTGTCTGCCTGCCACACTTTCCACAGACCACTCATGTCCCCTGTGGCCACTAAGGTAGAGTCATGGCTGAAACCAGCACAAGTCACAGAGTCTTTATGGCCTGCACACTCAAAGAGCACTCCCCATCACTGAGCCTCCAGACAAAGGCTTTGTCATTTTCACCCCCTGTCCCTGCCAAGGTGTTAGTCTTGGGATCCAGGCTCACACAAAACACAGACGCTGAGTGCAAGGCAAAGGTGACCTCACCATCATGGGGGCCCTCCATACTGCTGACCCCTCCTTCCTGGGGTTCCAGGACCCAGCCCTCCTCGTTGCCCTCTTCCTCTTCTTCTTCCTCCTCAAAGTCCACATCTTCCATCTCTTGGGCCAGATGACCCGGGTCCGGCAGGCCAGGATCCAGTTCTACCACCTCCTTAATCTCTTCATTACCATGGAAGCTTAAGGTCTCCAGCGGGGGCGTGTCCGCAGCGGCCCCAGCTTTCTGATTCCATACTCCATGTTGCATAGGCGGCCGATCCACTTCTCTGGGCCCAAATACCTCCCAGAGTCAGCTCTGTGCAGCGACGCAGAACTCCAGCTCCTCCCGGGAAGAAGTACGCATAGGCGACTCCTTTTTTTTTTTTTTTTTTTTTTTTTAGTATTCTTTTAGTTGTAGATGGACACAATATCTTTATTTTATTTATTTATTTATCTTTAATGTGGTGCTGAGGATCGAACCCAGTGCCTCATGCACCCGAGGCAAGTACTCAACCACTGAGCTACAACCCCAGCACTTGTCTTATTCTTTTTTTAAAAAATTTTTTTTAGTCGTAGATGGACACAATACCTTTATTTTATTTATTTATTTTTATGGCATGCTGAGGACCGAACTCAGTGTCTCACACATGCCAGGTGAGCACTCTACCTCTGAGCCACAACCCCAACCACCCTTGTCTTATTCTTGATCTTAGAGGAAATGATCTTACTTTTTTCCACTCAGTATGATGACGGCAACGGGTTTGTCATATATAACCTTTGTTCCCTGCTACCCATGGTACTAAAGATTGAACCCAGTCTTGCTCATGCTAGGCAAGCACTCTATCACTGAGCTATATCCCCAGCCCCATATATAATCTTTGTTATATTGAGATATGATTCTTCTATACCAAATTTATTCAGGGCTTTTATCATGAAGAATGTTGAATTTTATCAAGTGCTTTTTCTGCATCTATTGAGATGATCATATGATTTGTATATTTCATTATATTTATGTGATATATTCTATGGTTTATGCATATTGAACCATCCTTTCATCACTGGAGCACACACACATTTTTCTACTCTGTGTTCTTTCTCTCTATACACACACGCACATGTGTACACACACACTCTGTACATACACACAATATACATGTATACATATACTCTATGTATGCGCAATTTATATGTACACATATGTACAAAAATGATCATATTTTATACACATCATACACATATTTTAATGATAAAAACTGAATAGGGCTGGGGTTGTGGTTCAGTGGTAGAGCACTCGCCTTGCATGTGTGAAGCACTGGGTTCGATACTCAGCACCACATTAAATAAATAAATAAATAAATAAATAAAAAGGTATTGTGTCCATCTAAAAAAAATTTTTAAAAACTGAATACTTGTAAATTTAGTATTTTATCATTACTTTAGTTACTTAACATACAGTGGACATCTTTTTCTGTTCATCAAAAAGCTCTAATGCTAGGCATGGTGGCATGTGCCTATTGTCCGATCTTCTCTGAAAACTGAGGCAGGAAAATCACTTGATCCCAGGAGTTTGGGGGCTGAGAAATATAGGGAAAAAAAAGCACTTTTATGACAATATAACAAAATATTTAATTGTTTCATAGTTGTATTTTTGCAACTGTAACCTTAAACCTTTTTGTCATGAAAATGTAGTTTATACTTTACTAGCTTCATAAATAATGTCTGTGAACATAGATTTTTGTTTATATTAATAATTATTACATTAGAATTAATTCCTAGAAGTTATTGGGTCAAGGAGCATGTATTTAAATTTTTTTCTATTCAGGTAATGCAGACCCATCTGGTTAAGGCAGAATAATGCCCCTTCCCAAATATATCTACGTCCTAATCCCAAAAACTTACACGGCAAAAGAACTTCAAAGTTGTGATTAAATTAAGGATCTCAAGATGAGGAGATTGTTCTGGATTATCTGGGTAGACCCAGTGTCTTCACAAGGTTCATTATAAAGGAAATGAGAAGACTGGGGAGTCACAGAAGGAGAGATGAAAATGGAAGCAGAGTTTGGAATGGTGTGATTGCTGGCTGGAAAAAGGTCTTGAGCCCAGGAAGATGAGAAGCCTCTAGTTTCTAAAGAATCTGGGTAAGACCAGGAAAAGGATTCTTTTGTAGAGCCTCTGAAAAGAGTTCAGCCCTGCCAATACTTCAATTTCAGTCCATTGAGGCCCTTTTGGACTTCTGATCTACAGAACTGTAAGGTAATCAATTTGTATTATTTTTGGATACTGAGTTTGTGCTAATTGATTCCAGCAGCAACAGGAACTGAGGCATACATAGTTTAAACAACTGTCCAAAGTAAGGCTTATCTCCCTTTGTATTCTTCAGTTCTACTCACCAGGGACACCTTGGCTATTTTTTTTTTTTTTTTTTGTAGTTGTAGATGAACAGAATGCCTTTATTTTATTTATTTTTATGTGGTTCTGAGGATCGAACCCAGTGCCCCACGCATGCTAGGCAAGCGCTCTGTCCCTGAGCTGCAGCCCCAACCCCTACCTTGGCTATTTTTTGATTTATGAATTTAAGACACTATTTATTGAATTTCCTTTTATAATGGACAAGAATTTAGCTCTTTACATTACTCCTTCCCAGTTCCAACCCCAAACTCTCCCAATTCATTGTCATACTTTTTAAAAACTTTTTTCATTATCGTACTTTTTGTTAATTGATATTAATTTTTACACAGTATACAACCTCATAAATATTATGTGTGTGCTTTTTGTTGAGTAGAATTTTTTTCTTTATTACAACTTATTTTTATTCCTGATGTCCTGATAATAATAACTGCCTTGCTGAGCATGGTGGCACATGCCTGTAATCCCAGTGGCTCAGGAGTCTGAGGCAGGAGGATCATGAATTCAAAGCCAGTCTCAGCAAAAGTGAGGTATTAAGCAACTCAGTGAGACCCTGTCTCTAAATAAAACACAAAATAGGGCTGGGGGTATGGGGATAGGAAAGATAGTAAAATGAAACAGACATTATTACCTTATGTACATATATGACTTACATGACCAATGAGATTCTACAACATGTACAATCAGAAAAATAAGAAATTATACCCCATTTATGTATGATATATCAAAGTGCCTAAATGCATTCTACTGTCATGTATAACTAATGAGAACACATTTTTAAAGTTATTTTAAAAATAGGGAGGCTGAGGCTATAGCTCAGTGGTAGAGCGCTTGCCTTGCATACGTAAAACCCTGGGTTCAATCCCCAGCACCACATAAAAATAAACAAATAAAGAATGTTGGGTATAACTTCAATTTACTATTTAATAAATAAATAAATAATAGGACTGGGGATGTGGCTCAGTGGTCAAGTGCCCCTGAGTTCAATCCCTGGTACCAAAATAAATAAATAAATAACTGCCTTGATTTTTTTTTTCTGGGTATTGAACCCAGCTCTACCATTGAACTACATCCCTAACCCTTTTGGATTTTTTATTTTGAGACAGAGTCTTGCTAAATTGCACAGGCTGGCCTTGAATTTTTGATCCTCCCGCTTCAGCTTCCAAAGTTGCTGGGATTATAGGTATGCACCCCCATACCCAGCTCAAATTTTCTTATTTGCTTCATTTTAGACACTCATTCAAATCCTCTGAATTAGTTTCCTATTACTGCATAACAAGGACAGAAAATCAAAATGGGGTTTTCTCTGTGTGTTGGGGGTAGGGGTATGTGTGGTGCTAGGCAAGCGCTCTAATAGTGAGCTAACCCCCAACCCCAAAGTGGGTCTTATTGGGCTGAAATCAAGGTATTGGAAGGACTACATTCCTTCTAGAATCTCTAGAGGAAAATTCATTTTCTGGACTTTTCCAGTTTTGAGAGACCGCCCACATTCCTTGGCTGAAGTCCACCTTCCATTTTCAAAGCCAGTAATGGCCCATTAGGTCTTTCTCATGCTATGTCATCTCCCCGACACTCTCTCTTCTTCTCTGTTCCATATTTGAGGGCCACTGTGATTACATTAAACCTAGTTAGATAATCCAGGATAATCTCCCATCCTAAGGTCAGCTGATTAGCAAACTTAGTTCCATCTGCAATCTTAATCCCTATTTTTCATATAAATCAATGAATACATACATAAGAGAAAGGGGATCTGCAAACTTCTATCATGCCTGGCAGACACTTGTTGTGGAGTAGCAGTCATGCCCTCTTAGATTCCAAAGTCTCATGATCTAGTTAACTTTAACCACTTCAAAGTAGTTCCTTGTAGATGTACTGATGCCATTAGAGTAATAAGTAACTTGAAGAATCCCTTGTTCCTCTTTATTGCAATTCTTACCTGGAATATATAACATAAGCAACCAATGACCAAATCAACATCCTGTACTATTCTTGTCAACTGGTACAGACTGTAACAAACTGGTTTGTTATAACCTCCTTCTTGTTCTTTTGTTTATTAATCTATAAAACCAGACTCCTAGGACACCATTTTGGGAACACTTATTCTTAGCAACTAGAATATGTGGGTTTTTTAATATTTATTTTTTTAGTTGTAGTTGTCAATACCTTTATTTTTTTATTTATTTTTATGTGGTGCTGAGGATTGAACCCAGGGCCTTTCATGTGCTAGGGGAGCGCTCTACTGCCCAGCCCCTAGAATGTGTGTTTTTTATTTGGTGGCCAACCTTGTTTTGGCTCAAATAAACTTTTTGCTCATACATTTGGTATGCCTCAATTTTCCTTTCAGGTTGATACTAATATATGCAAAAGTTCCATGAATTAGACTGTGGTCATGTTTGAAGGGGACATTATCCTGCCTACCACTTACTCCATTAAATCTGCTAAAGCTTATTAATAACATGCTCCAAAGAGTCAATTAAAGCAGACCTACCTCCTAGAGCTGTTCATTCTCTTCAAACCAAACTAATTGCCCTCTGGGCGTGCTATACACTGTCACATAGGTATTTTTTCTCTTATTAAGTTATGTGATCTCTCATTTCCTTGGTCTCATGTCCCTCTCCTTTCTTAGCATACTCCTTTCTTTTTCTGAAGCACATACTTCTGACATTTTATATAAGGGGTACATTGGAGGCTATAATATTTGGAGTCCTTTTATGTCTTAAGAGGCCATTATTTCACCTTCATACTTGATTGAGGGTTTGGTAAGTATAGCATTCTAGATTAAAGATCATTTATTTTCAGAATTTTGAAGGTTTTGCTCCATTAACCTCCAACATCAAGAGGTATAATTGAGAAGGATGATACTATTCTGATTCCAAATCCTTTACCAAGCAACTTCTTTTTTCTCTCTGGAAGCTTATAGGATTTATCATTGGTGTTTTGAATTTCATGATAATATGCTTTGGTGCGAGTTTCTTTTCATTCATTGCCCTGGCCTCCTGGTGGGTATTTTCCATATAGAGACAGTTGTCTTTCAGTTTAGGGACATTTTCTTGTGTTACTTATTTGATGAATTCAGTCCTTCCAATTCTTTGTTTACTTTTTTTTGGTGGGGGGGGTCTGCCTATAGTTTGGACATAAGACTTTCTGGAACAATCCTATTTCCTATTCCTTTCTGTTCTATTTTCCATCTTGTTATCTGTTTTGTTTTTTTTTTTAATCCTACCTCCTGGAAATGTCCTTGATTTTAATATGACAATATTTTATTCAATTTTTAAAATTTCAGCTATATTTCAATGATCTCTCTTGTCCTTTGTGACAACTTCATCTCCTCTTTTCCCTCTTCCCTTTCCATTATCTGTTTCTCTGAGTATGTGTCTCTCTAACTCTTGTTTTCATTTGTGTCCCACCTTATTTCAAGGATGCAATTTCTTCTCTTAACACTCTGTGAATCTTCCAGTGTTTTGCTTGTTGCTTGAAGTCTTCTTTTAATACTGGTATGCTTTTTTTCTTAGTACCTTTTTTTCAGTTTTTTTTTTTTTTCTTTTTCTTCCACATTAGAAGTATTTCTTAACTATCTGGCGACTTTTTTTGACAATGAATATTGAGGCATCTAAAAGCTTTTGCCTTTCCTGCCTGGGCAGGGGCTCTGGTAATGGGTGATGGAGCCATGTATGAGTCAGGGCCTGACAGGAAATAAGTGTCACACATCAACTGAGTCATTGAGAATGATTTAAAAAGGGACAATTTATGACAAAGTGAACAGGATTTACGGGAAACAACAAAGAATAGATCAATATCCCATGAGCGACAATAACAGAAAGCTGGTACTACTTGAGGGCTGAAGGGCAAGAGTCAGGAGTAATGTTTGGACTCTGTAAGGGTCTCCATGTGGAAGGGGGTAGCTGACACAACTCATGTTCTTCAATAGAAGGATACAGCCAATCTAGGACTCAGCAAGGAAAGAAGACAGGAAACAAATATCCTGATGTCTTCTGCAACCATCCATCTCTGTAGGTGCTTTCCTCCCAATGAACTTGATATGAAGCCATCTGTAATTTCCTTACCCAGAGCAGGCTGGATGAAGACCAAGTATGGGAATGGAAGCTTCCAGCACAGCTATATCTGTGAAAGTTTGGTCTAGAAAATAGAAACCACTCTAGGAGTTTTTGGTATAAAAAGTTGAACATAGAATTCAGGGTTTATATGGGAATTGGAAATACTGAGCAGGCAATAAGGGTAACGGTCAGGAACACTGCCAAAAAGGTCAGAGGACTTGACTCTGAAGACCTTGGCCTGAAGCTCCAATGCTGATATAGTATTTGCAGCAATCCTCAAGACTCTCCAAGAAGCTCCCACCAATTATCCCAGTTTATAGAGGCTGTTCCAAAGCCTAATGGGAAACCAGTGCCAATTTCATTTGTCCACATATCTGGTTTCCACTGCCTCCAGAAAATCAGTGTTTTGTTGAACTTTCTTCTGCACCCACTTCTGGGGATCTTTCCTCTAGGTCACCCTGGTTTTTTTGGAGAAGGTGCCTCTCATCCCATGTTTGTGGCAGGGCGGGCAGGCAGAGAGGATGAACCAGCCTTGGTCACTAGGGTACTGGGAACTGGATTCTCCTATGTTTATTGTCTGCAGAGAAGAAGGTTCCTGTCTCCTACCTGGTGGAGTGTTGTTGAGAGAGAACCCGAGGGTCCAGCCACTCAGTGTTCAGATGGTGATACCATCTACCTCATCTCAGCCTTGAGCCTCACCTGGAGTTTACTTAGTCAAGGATTTCCTTCCTGAGTCTGCTACAAATTCTAATTTGGTGGCTTCCTACTAAAATGTTGTTTAAACCCTTATCATTGCCTTGAAATGCCCAGTCCTTTGATGTTTCCTTTCCTAGTCTCCTTGTCCTTGTGGAGATTCCCTTTTTAACTCCTTTAGTATCATTTTACCAGAATTTGAGAGGAAGAAATGGTAAACATAAGTAGTGTGCTAGGATTGACCAGAAGTGTGTTCATTAGGACTTTGCTGTAAATTGTTAAATTAGATGCTCACTTTAAAGTCCCATGATCATTTTTTTTTTCTTGTACTAGGGGTTGAACCCAGTAGCATTTAACCACTAAGACACATCCCCAGACCTTTTATGTATTTTATTTAGAGACAGGGTCTCACTGAGTTGCTTAGAGCCTTGATAAATTGCTGAGGCTGGCTTTGAACTCACAATACTCCTGCCTCAGCCTCCTGAGCTGCTGGGATTACAAGCCTGAGCCACCATGCCCAGCCGATGATCATTTTTTTAAAAATATTTTTTATTTTATTTATTTAGTTTTCGGCGGACACAACATCTTTGTATGTGGTGCTGAGGATCGAACCCGGGCCATGCGCATGCCAGGCGAGCGTACTACTGCTTGAGCCACATCCCCAGCCCCCCGTGATCATTTTTAATATTTTTTCAACTATAGTCATTACTTACTCTAAAATATTCAAATAAGGAAACACATAAAATAGAAAAGGTATAAGAACCTTTAAAAATAACCTTTTCCAGGTGCTGGAGTTGTGGCTCAGCAGTGGAGTGCTCACCCAGCATGTGCGGAGCACTGGGTTTGATCCTCAGCATCACATAAAAATAAAATAAAGGTATTGTGTCTAACTACAACTAAAACAAAATATTTTTAAAAAATAACCTTTTCTGGGGCTGAGGATGTGGCTCAAGCGGTAGCGCGCTCGCCTGGCATGCGTGCGGCCCGGGTTCGATCCTCAGCACCACATACAAACAAAGATGTTGTATCTGCTGAAAAACTAAAAAATAAATATTAAAAAAATTCTCTCTCTCTCTCTCTCTCCACTCTCTCTTTAAAAAAAATAACCTTTTCCATTATTAAGATTATGTTCATTAAGGAAAATCTAGAATAGGGCCAGACACTCTCCTAAGTGTTAACCCATTACAGCCTCATGACAACCCTATAAAGGAGGCACTATTCTCCCCATTTTACAGATGAGAAACTTGAGGTACAGAGGTTAAGAAATCTCCCAAGGTAACATGCCAGCTAGTACCAATCCTGAACTGATCACATTTAGGCCAGTAGCTGTACCCCCATGCCATGCTGGCTCAGAAAATAGAGAAAAAAAGGGTGTCTATAGCTACGTGGCTCCAAGATAACCTTTTAAAAAAAAAAAAAAAAAACTTTTTTAGTTGTAGATGGACATAATATGTTTTTTTTTTAAATTTATGTGGTGCTGAGGATAGAACCCAGTGCCTCACACATGCTAAGCAAGTGCTCAACCACTGAGCTACAACCCCAGTCCCCAAGGTAACCTTTTTTTAAAAAACATTTTTTAGTTGTAAATGGACACAATACCTGTATTTTATTTATTTATTTTTATGTAGTGCTGAGGATGGAGCCCAGTGCCTCAGAAGTGCTAGGCAAGCACTCTACCACTGAGCTACAATCCCAGCCCCCAATATAATCTTTTAACCTTCTGGAATATTTGCTTACAAAGTTTTAATGTCTTTTTCTAAGGTACAAAGCAACTGTAAGTGTAGGGGATGTGTGAATATGTAGTCTATAGCTTAACACTTAGTGTTATGCTATAAGCATTCTATATATATCCAGATTTCATACCAAGCAAAACACCCATAAGAATCCATTGGAATTTTATGTTAAAACTGTTGAACAGGAATTCTAAACCATAACAAAAAAACTTTTACCCAATTCCAGACAATTCCATCATATCTAATTGCTTCAGACACCACTGACTTTACTTTCTCAGGTCTGCTCTCTCTTGCTAAGGGATATTGATTAGACACGACAAACAACCTCTTTGAATTCAAATCCTCTCCCATGTTACAATTGGGGTAATAACACTTAACTTACCCTGCTGTCATGAGAATTTAAAAGAGGATGAAAGAGAATTGCAGCCCCCTGCTTCTCCATAAATGGCAACAATTATCTTAAGATCATCCTCAATGCCCAGAGAGATTTTCCAGAAACACATAACACTGTAATTTTTATGTCAGGTGAAATCTTTCCATCCTTTTATTTTGGTGCTGGGGGAAAGTCTGGTCCCTATTTGATAAGCCATTTTATGTTGTTTATGAGAGACAGGCATATATAAAACTTTTCATAAACTGGGTGTGGTGGTAAAACCCCTGTAATCCCTGTGGCTTGGGAGGCTGAGGCAGGAGGATTGCAAGTTCAAAGCCAGCCTCAGCAATTTAGCAAGGCTCTAAGCAACTCAGTGAGATCCTGTCTCTAAATAAAATACCAAATGGGCTGCAGATGTGGCTCAACAGTTAAGTGCCCTTGGGTTCAATACCTGGTACCAAAAAAAAAAAAAGAAAGAAAGAAAGAAAGAAAGAAAAACAAGAAAAGAAAAAAAAACTTTCCAGAAAATTTATTTCTGAATACACATCAAAGTTTCATTTCAAGATTCTCTCCTGATTGGGACATTTTTGGAAAAGCAAATGGTTAGATGATCATAGCCAGAGTGTACATAAGGAACAAGAACATCTCATTAAACATTACTAGTCTTCTGACCTTTAGGTCAGTTGAGAGACTGGGTGGGCAGGAAGGAATCGGTCTCCTAGAAAATTCTCATTAAAAAATATCAGGGTTGGGCTGGGGATGTGGCTCAAGTGGTAGTGCATTCGCCTGGCATGTGTGAGGCCCTGGGTTCGATTCTCAGCACCACAGGAAAAAAAAATAAAGATATTGTGTCCACCTAAAACTAACAAATAAAATATTTAAAAAATCAGAAAGCCAGCCTCAGCAAAAGTGAGGTGCTAAGCAACTCAGTGAGACCGTGTCTCTAAATAAAATACAAAATAGGGCTGCAGATGTAGCTCAGTGGTTGAGTGACTCTGAGTTCAACCCAGGTTACCTCCCCCCCAAAAAAGAATATCAGAGAATTGCTTAAGTATTTTTATAAGAAATTATAATTACTTCCCAGAATAAGGTTATGAAATACATTCTCAAAAAGTTATTTCAGGGCTGGGGATGTGGCTCAAGCGGTAGCTCGCTCGCCTGGCGTGCGTGCGACCCGGGTTCGATCCTCAGCACCACATACAAACAAAGATGTTGTGTCTGCTGATAACTAAAAAATAAATATTAAAAATTCTCTCTCTCTCTCCCTCCCTCTCTCTCTTTAAAAAAAAAAAAAGTTATTTCAAACAGGTTTAATATTTCACAAATTTTTTGGTACTAGACATTGAACCCAGGGGAACTTTACCACTCAGCTACATCCCCAGCTCTTTTTATTTTTTATTTTGAGACAGGGTCTCACCAAGTTGTTTAGGGCCTCACTAAGTTGCTGAGACTGGCTTTGAACTTGCAATCTTTCTGCCTCAGCCTCCTGAGATGCTGGGATTACAGGTGTGCACCAGTGTGCCTGGCTTACAATCAAATTTATAAAAACAAGAAAAGGTGCTGGGCGAGGTAGTGCTTGTACCCTCAGCGGCTTGGGAGGCAGAGGAAGGAGAGTCTCGAGCACAAAGCCAGCCTCAGCAATTTAGCAAGGTGCTAAGCAACTCAGTATAACCCTGTCTCTAATAAAATACAAAATAGGCTCGGGATGTGGCTCAGTGGTTGAGTGCCCCTGAGTTCAATCCCTGCCCCCACCCCCAAGAAACAAGAAAAGAAAAGAAAGGTCATTCGGGAATCCTCCAAGGAAAAAAGTGCCTCTTCACCAACTTTCTCAATTTCTACCATTAGAAAACTAAGGAGGAGTTACCAGCGTGAATACTACAGTAATATGTGGGATAATCATGTACCTTAGTATCCTTACACATTTTAAAAAATGTCTGGAGGGACATTCCATCAATAATTATTATCAATTATCTCGGCAAAAATTGATAATAGTGAGATTATGGGAGATTTGCAATTTTTACAATTTTGTGTTCTTTTTTTTTTTTTTTTTTTTTTTGTGGTGCTGGGGATTGAACCCAGGGCCCTGCGTATGTGAGGTAAGCACGCTACCAACCAAGCTATATCCCCAGCCCAAATTTTGTGTTCTTTACCAAGCATGCAGTACTTCTATAACTTCTATAATGATAATAATAGAAATATATTTCACCGAATATCAAGTCAGTTTTGGTAGCTCAGGGATGCATGTCACCACTAGCTCCCTGGGGTCCATTTTCATTGCCAAGGACCAACCAGTTCATTAGACAACCCCAGCAGCCTTCTTGGCTCTGAGGAGCCGAGGTATAGCAGTGGTGTTCATACTTTAGCTGCTTCAGAATCCCCCAGAGGACTGGTTAAAGTGCAGATCACTGGGTCCCAGCCCCTGAGTTCCTGATTGGGCAGGCCTAGGGTGGGGTCCATAATGTGCATTTCTACCCAGTTCCCACGTGCTGCTGCTGGTCTGGGGACCACGCTTGACTACCCACAGTGGCACTGAAAAGAAAATTTTAGTGAGAGAATGGAAGCCTAAGCCCAGGGCTGGAAAGCAAAACAAGCAGATGAACTTCACTGACTTCCCACTTTTGCCTCTGGCTGGCTTGTAGTTATTTTTGAGGAGATGAACTTGATTTGACTGACTCTATTTAATAAGAAGTCGTGCTAGATAAGGGTTGTGCCATATCTTATTAAGTGAGTGCCTGATTCAGAGGCTTTTCAATTAAGTCCGGTGTCCTCTGGGGCTTAAGAACCCATCTGGGGTTGGCTGTCTACATTAGGGGCTTCACCACCTGGAGGATGGCTGTGGCTTCTCACCCTCAGTAATGGCCACTGGTCTTGGTTTTTCTGAACCCTGAGTGATGATGACACTGAGAGCGATGGGGTAGTGGCTTTTGCAATGCTGATTTCCTGTTTAGGAAGCAGCATGGGCAGTATTATTGGAGGTAAAACAGGAGAAAGCCCAGCCCCATAATCTACCAATTACATATGTAGTCATATTTTTTGTTGTTATTGTTATTGATAAAATATATCTAACACAAAATTTACCATTTTAACCATTTTAAACTGTATAGTTCAGTGGCATTAGGTATATTTAGAGTGTTGTGCAACCATCATCACTATCCATGTTTTCATCACCCCATGTTGAAATACTGTAACCATTATTACATACACACAGTGTGTATGTATGTATGCTTTTTAAAACATATTGTTTAGTTGTAGATGGACACAGTATCTTTATTTTATTTATTTTTATGTGGTGCTGAGGATTAAATTTAGTGCCTCACACGTACTAGGCAGGTACTTTACCACTGAGCCACAACCCCAGCCCTGTGTGCGTGCTTTTATTGAAATATAATTCATATCATACAATGTCCCCCCACTACTGTGGATCAAACCCAGGGCCTTGCACATGCTAGGCAAGCACTTGGGTCCTGAGCTGCACCCCCAGCCCTTTTAAAACTTTTTTTTATTTTTGAGACAGGGTCTGGCTAAGTTACCCAGGCTGGCCTTGAATTTACAATCCTACTACCTCAATCTCCTGAGTAGCAGGAATTACAGGTGTGTGCACCATGCCCAGCAATTCACCCATTTTAAAGCGTATAACTCAATAGTTTTTAGTATTTTTGCAATTGTACATCCATCAAGAAAATCACTTTTGTCACTCCAAAAGTGGAACTCTATACCCATTTGATGTCTCTCCCCAATTCCCTCCAGCTAATAGAGACCACTAATTTACTCTATGGATTTTCCTATTCTGGACATTATAAATGGGATCATATAGTCAGTGGCCTTTTATGACTGGCTTCTGTCACCTAGTGTCATATTTTCAAGGGTCATCTATGTTATAGCATGAACCAATGCTTTATTCCCTTTTTTATCCACCATTTTTTTTTTGTGGTGCTGGGGATTAAACCTAGGGCCTTATGTATGCAAGGCAAGCACACTCTACCAACTGAGCAATATCCCCAGCCCTTCAAATTTGACCTCATTTATCTCCTTCACATCCCCACCTCCCAACAAAAAATTTCTTCTCCACTTGGTTGATCTCTCCAACTACCCAGCTTTCAAGCCAGCTAAAGAAGTATTGCTTTAGACTGTGTGTGGTGATACACCTGTAATCCCAGCAGCTCAGGAGGCTGAGGCAGCAGTATCATGAGTTCAAAGCCAGCCTCAGCAAAACCAAGGTGCTAAGCAACTCAATGCGACCCTGTCTCTAAATAAAATACAAAAAATGTTCTAGGGATGTGGCTCAATGATCAAGTGCGTGGAGTTCAATCCCTGGTAAACACCCACCTCAAAAAAAAAAAAAAAATGCGGCTGGGGATATAGTTCAGTTGGTAGAGCGCTTGCCTCGCATGCATAGGTCCTGGGTTCAATCCCCAGCACCACACAAAAAACAAATTGCATTAGAGTCCTCCATCTTTGTTCCTTAGCCGAGCAAATCATCTGTCTCACCAGATTCTGTCAAATGGATTTGAAAAATGGCTCTAGAATGGATTTTTTCCTTTTTGTCAGTGTCAGTGCCATCACATTTCTTGCCTTTAATATCTCTGGCCTGTCACTGGCCTCCCACATCTCCCCAGACTCTCCCTCCTTCAGTTCTGCTTCTGCAGAGCAGAGCTTGCCAGTGACCTTCCTAAAATCGGCCTGCTTGGAGATCTCTGCTCCTACCCATTGCCTGCAGGGTCTTGTTTGCACTTGGCTGGCACAGAGACCACTTAGAATCTGACATCCTGCACTCCTGCCCCTTCCACACAAGCCCTCTAGAGAACACCATCTGTTCCCCAGACTCTGAACATTCATTCTCACTTGGTCTTCCTTCCTTTGTCTGAAATTCTGGGAAATGTCTATGCAGCCTAGAGACCCAGTTCCAGTGGAACCTAGCCTGTGACAGGGCCCCTGAGCCTCACTTCTGAAAGTTGAGGGGAAAAAAAGAAACCATTTTTTTAAAATTAGTCAGTTGGTGTGGAATGGTGGTGTAAGAAACCATTTTTGTAAGTCAATTTCTACTTTTAAATCTTCATTACCAATAAGATGGAAAGCTCCCTATTGTTAGTTTATAGGCTTCATTTTAAGATTGGCCTGATTATATGACTTATTCTTGATACACACCAATTATTCTATTTAACGTTAGCACTTTCTACAATGCTTATTTCATCTATATGGTCTTAAATTAATGTGCAGTGCTTTGGGATTTTTAAAATTATCATTTGATTTGCATTTTAACTGTGAAAATATTTTTCCTTATACATGACCCCTTGTAATTTTGAGTGTGGGGGACAAATAGGGTGGGCAGAAAGCTGTAGAATCCATATTCCTTGTTAATTTCTGAGAACTATTCTTCCAATTTACTATTTTCTTAGACAAAGCAATGCTGTGGAAAAGGATGGAAAAAATGCTCTTGGCAAGTTATTCTGTATAGTAGGGCTCATTTTGTGTGATTTTTTTTGGTGCATTATAATTATACATAATAGTGGGATTCATTATGTCATATTTCTACATACCTTTTTGTGCATTTTAGATACAAGTTTCTGTGACTGATCAGCTTTAAAATTGATTACTCAGGCATTCTTTGGATTTTTTAAGAAGAAACCCACCTTTCCAGTTTTACAGAAGCGTGGAAGAGTACATCTCACCTTCTAGTTTCTTCCTTCATGTTTTCCTTTGCTAAGCAAGCCTTTCCTACAAACCATGTAAAGACAATCATGGTTTAGCTATTTCATAAATGATCTACTTCTCTGATTTCATTTCTGCATCTCTATAGAGCAGGCAAACCCATTCCTCTTGGATTTGTTGAAAAGGATTCACTAAAAATGAAAACGGGGGAGTGAGCTAGGCGTGGTGGTGCACACCTGTAATCCCAGCAATTCAGGAGGCTGAGGCAACAAGATCAGGAGTTCAAACCCAGCCTCAGCAATTTATGGAGGGCCTAAGCAACTCAGTGAGATCCTGTCTCTAAATAAATTTAATTTAGAGCTGGGGATGTGGCTCAGTGATTAAGGGCTCCTGCGTTCAATCTTGGTACCAAAAACCAACCAAACAAAAACAGGAAAACCTGCCAGCATGGAGCCTTGTCTACTTGCTGAAAGTGCTATTTGCCAGGGTTCTCCATGGTAGAGTTATATATTTCTCCCATTTTAAATACACAGACATTTATTTCAGGAAAATATTTTGATGCTATGCAAATATACTGTTTCTTAAACTTTCACCCTCAAATTTGAGATTTTTAGTTGGATTGTGCCCTAGTCAACCATGACCACTTTTTTCTTTTCATTCCTTCTACATTATTTATTGGAATTATTCTGTAAGTAAGACTTGTCCCTTTCTCCTCGTTTTATTTTCTTCTTTAATCAGTTATTTAGTTCTGTCTGAACTCAAAGATATTACTTTTATTCTTTGGGTTATAATTCAATACTGTTATTATTTTTTCGCTTGACTTATTCTACCTTTGGCTTTTGGGAGCCCTTTCAGGCTGGTTTCTATGCCAGCTTGTAAGCCCTTTGGGTGTGTCCCTTCACTTTTGTTAAGCACATCTTATGGCACAGGGAGATTTTTTACATTCCTCCATAAAGCTCATGAGAAGTGCTCTACAATGACTGTCTTCTGTAAAACACTCAGCATGTAATTTATATTAAAGATGATATTAAAGGTTATCAAAGCAAAGTATCATTCATTACATGTAAATTACAGATGTCAAGTCTGAGTACTTGGAGAGAGCAAGTATGATAGGCTATAAGAGCTAGAAAGACAGAGGCTTAACCACCTTCAATTTTTATCTAAAATGTTGCTACCACTGAGCAACACAGTGGTGACTTTTAAGTCATGTGATATCACTCTAAGTGGGACAGCTCAGATACTTTTCATTTTCCAAATGTGTTCTCTATTCTGGTAGAAATGGGAGTTTAGTGGGACAAAGATGTGGTATTAAATACAATTGTATTTCTCTAGAAATATTCATGAGATGAATTCACATAATTTGAAATATTCATTAACTATTCCGTAAAAATGTTTTGTAAGAGTGGCAGAATGAGGAATTACATGTCTATTCATGTTAGCTGGATTGGAATCTTGATATTAACTTCCCTTGTGTGGTCAGCAAAACTTTCTCAAAGGAAAAATGAAAGGACAATGAGAACAATTCAAAAGTACTAAACAATACATGAAAAAAAGTTCATTTGTAATTTTGAGAATCTTGAAAAAAATCTGTAGTGTTTTGAATAGAATTCACACAACTTAGTTTAGTTAGGACATTATAATTAGGGCCTAGCTCAGGATTTTTTTTTTTTTTTTTTTTTTTTGTACTGAGGATTGAACCCAGAGCCACTTTACCACTGTGCCACATCCCCAGCTCTTTTCTATTTTTTATTTTGGGACAGGGTCTCACTAAGTTGCTGAGGGCCTTGCTAAGTTGCTGAGGCTGGCTTTGAATTTGCCATCCTGCTGTCTCAGCCTCCCGAGTTGCTGGGATTCTGGGCATACTCCACCTCGCCGGGCTTGCTCAGGGGTTTTAAAAATATTAAATCTTGCTTTTGTGATAAAATGACAAATTTTCCTTGAAGAAAGCACACCCAGATCAAAGCCCACTTGGGATCCAGAAGGAAAAGGTAGAGTTGAACATGTAGCTCAGAGCTCTTGCTTAGCATGCATGAGACCCAGCACCACAAACCCCCAAACAAACAGACAATCCACAAAAGTATGCCTTGAGATACACCAAGACTCAAAACTTCAAGTGGTCTGTCTTTACCTGTGTGAAAGCTGGCAAAACAATTCAGTAAAAAGACTATATTCCCCACGTGGGGCAGAGGGATGAATAAGATTAAACAGGATACAAAACAAGCTGCTGATTGTTTTTCCCTTCAGAGTTCCATAGCCAATTTGCTGGTTTAGGTGAATTGACTTCTCCAATGTCCAGGTAAGTCCAGCTATGTAGGTCTCACCAACAATGTTCAACAACTTTTGACTCATTGCTCTGAGAATGCATGGGGCAGCCAGCCAAGAATCTTCAGCACCCCAGATGCCAGGCCACTGCAAGCTTAGCTCAGCTATTTCCATGTTGAAACATGTCCAGTCACTTTCAGGGGCCTGAATCTCTTTGAGAGAGGATTAGAATGACCCAGTGACCCCGGATTTAGCAAAAAGAAACACCTCTGGATTTGGACAGATCCCAGACCAGTTCCAGGTAGAGTTGAGGGTGGGGAAATCTCAGTAACAGTGGGTTTAGTCAGGCTCTATGAGTGTCAACATTTGTCAACTCTTAAGATCTTATCATAAGGCTTCACTGCCCTGAAATTAAACCATGATATGCCAAGATTTGTAATGAGTGAGACACCAGGGTGCTTGGCACAGGTATAACTGAGTATTCATTGAGTCCTTCCTTCAACACTTTGGATTCTTTTTTTTTTTTTTTAAATATCTACTCTCCAGTTGTAGTTGGACACAATACCTTTATTTTATTTATTTTATTTTTATGTGGTGCTGAGGATCAAACTCAGGCCTTGCACCTGCTAAACCAGCGCTCTACCACTGAGCCACAACTCCAGCCCCAACACTTTGGATTCTTAATCTCCAGTTTGTTTAATCCCTTCCTTAGGAGTCTGACATTGATGTCACTACTACTTCAATCTCAGATCTGTGTGGATGAGTCTCCAGTTCAGATTACTCTGACACACATGAACAGTATTTAGAAAGATGATGTTTCTGATCTCTTTTTAATAACTCACTGATTTTGAAGGGGTTTTTAAAAAATATTTCTAGTTGTCAATGGACCTTTATTTTATTCATTTATATGTGGTGCTGGGAATCGAACCCAGTGCCTCACACATGCTAGGCAAGCACTCTACCAATGAGCCACAACCTCAGCCCCTCGAAGGGTTTTTAAGCTAATGAAACAGTAATAAGAACATCTTTCTACAGAAATCTCAGGAATGGCACCAATTTACTAGAGTTGTTCCATTATTTTAGGTGAGGTATGGAGACAGCTCTCCATTGGGTAAGGGGTCAGCTTTTGTCACCTTTGGGTCCACTGACCCTCAGCCTCCTTCATTTTCAAGGGGCCAGTGATCTAAATTCTCCATTGTCTTACTTTCCCTCTGCCCGAATGTCTCCCATCTATTTCATTATCTCTTCCTACCACCAGATGGTGGAAAGGGAAAAGGAAATAACAGGCTAGTAAATGAATGTAGTGGCAGCAGAGTATCTATGGCTGAAAGGTGTGGTGGGGAATGGACCCATAAAAGGAGCTTGTGGGTTGCCCAGGAATTCCCAGTTATCATTTAAGCGTCCACTCAAGGGTAGGCCATTCCAGGTCTGGGAATCAACGTGGTCCGATGATGCCTGTTGGGAAAGGAGTCAGCCCTTGCCTCAGTGGATTCCTGGGACTATCAGAGCTTGAGAAAATCTCTGAGCAAGCAAACCCCACCTGGCCCTGGCACACTGATGCGGGGTGAGGAGGGTCCCTGCGAGGAGTAGTGCCGGGCAGAGTGCCCACCTGCCCACTGCACCCTTTTCTCCCGATCTCCTTCGCACCGCCTCCCAAGTGCAGAATTAGCACTTGGCCTGCCTGCGTTCCCAGGCTACGCTGAAGGGACCCTTTCTCCTAGCTTCCCAACAACCCCTCCGCGCAGCCTTATTCTGGTTGTCTCCATCCTCCAGGGCTCACCTGTCATAACTCTCAGCAGGTGTTCGGCCCACCTCCTGCCCGTGATCTCCCCTCCCCCAGCTCGCCTTCCACCTCTCCTTGTCCCCTCTGGGTTCACCCCCTTCTCTTCCTTTTCCACGTGCCCCTCAACTCCGAGGCCCCCTCCCCCCACAGCCCCCCATCTCCTCCGGTCTCGAGGAGTCTCGCGGCATTTCCTGGGGCGTTAGCCGAGCCGCCGCGGGTAGGGGGCGGCCGCTCCGAGCTGGGTCCCTCCAGAGCCGGCGGTGAGGAGGGCGCCCGAGCGTCTCAGCCGCAGGGACGCCCCTGGGAGACAGGCCGGAGGCGGTCCGAGCCCCGCCCCTCCCCGGCCCCGCCCCCGTCCAGTCGGCCGCGCGTCCCCTGCAGGCGGAGCCGCAGGAGCATAGCGGCGGCGGCGGCTACGAGGAGGAGGGGAGAGCGGACCGCACGGCCGCTGCTGCCCGGCGCTGGACTGGGCGGCGCTTTTTTTTTTTTTTTTTCGCAATTTCCACTCGCGGGGAGCAGGAAACCCGGCGCAGCCAGGCGCAGCGGGCCGCTATGCAGCAGCAGCAGGAGTCGCCCCGGGGCAGCAGCGGCAGCAGCAGCAGAGGCAGCAGCAGCGGGCGGCGCTGAGCCGCCGCCGCCGCCACTGAGGAAGAAACCAGCCCAGTCGCCGTCGCGTTCCGACGCCCGCACCCGGATCCAAGCGCCAGGATCCCGGCGCCCCGACCCCAGCGCCCGCCTCCGCCAACTTTCACGCTGCCTCGGCGGCCCGGCCAGGCTCGGCGCCAATGGGTGAGTGGGGGGCCGCTCGAACCTGGGCGCTCATTTCAGCCTGGGGGCGGCGCGCCCATCCCGGGACCGCAGAGCCGGTGAGGGCGCCCCAAAGAAGGGTTGGGGCGGTGACAGCGCGGTGGGCGCCCTCGCCCGCCTTGCTCACCCCCATTCACTCCCACTTGCGCCGGTGTTTCTGCTTAGCCCGCGCAGCGGCGCCGACCGGGACCCACGGGGGCCTGGGCAGAGGATGGTGGGGGCTGGCCCCCAGTGGGGCTGAGGGATGCAGGGGGTGTGGTTGGCTTTTCGGGTGGGCGGGGAGAGTTTTGTCTTGGCCATTTTCTCACCCGAGCGCACCCTCCTCTGCTCCATAGATGCAAGTACCTGGACCTGGTGGCCTCCGGCCCTGCGCGGGGCTCGCGATGCCGTCTGGCTCTGCCTTGGGGGAACTTGGAATCTTCGGGTCCCCAGGGGTCTGAATTGTCTTTGCTGGGGGGTTGAAGGGGATGAGAGGAGGCGGGAAACGCCCCAGTACCGGGCCTGGTGCTCTGTCCAGGGAATCTGAGCTCCTGACGCGCCTTCCTTAATGCCCCCACCCCCGCCCCGCCGCCCCCCAGTGCTTCTGGCCCTGGCTCCCTCTCAGCCTGTCTTCTCTAGTCTGGCCAGTTTTTCCTTCCGTGATGCTCAAAGGACACTTGCAACAGCCTCTTCTAAGTCTGCAGGGTCGGGCAACTAGAAATGGTGATCCAGTTCTTGATTTACCAACAAACATCAGTTTCAAGTAGACAGCTAATGTAAGGCCCCCTGGGTCCCATTTGGTATAGACCCAGTAGGATGGGAACCTCCTTCTTGCCCAGAGGAGCTGGCACTTTGTAGGACAAAGGACTTTTGATCTCCTAGGCTATATTAAATGTTTGGTCTCCCCAGGTAATATTCTTGCTGACAGCCAGCCTCTGTTTTTCATGTCTCTAGCAGACTATTTTTGCGTGTTTCTAGGCCAAGCATAGGAAGCCAGTACATTACAATAAATCATAACAAAGTGAGACCTTTCCGTGTTTAGGTAATAGGGTTTGGGTACACCAGTCAGACAGTGACAGGCCAGCAGTCATAGGATGCTCATAAAGGACAAGAAGCACTAGGAGAGGTTTAAACCGGACCTAAAGTTGTTGGACATAAAGTTAAAATCCTGTTTGTGGTCACTGGCCAAAATGGTTTTCCTTTTCCAAAGTGGTGGTGATCTGATGGCTTTTCAGCTTAAATGTCACCTTTTTTCACAGTGTCCTACTTTGTGGAAGGCAACATTTAACTCATGCTCTTGTTTTGCTTTGGCCCTGATGATTTAGTTTATTGATAAAAGTATACACTGTAAACCTTACCGGTCACTTTAGGAATGGATTGCCTTCTCATGAGGTAATCAGAAATGGTGTTTCATCACCTTTCATTTTGGGTGGGTCACTGAGGGAGTTATACAGTGCTCTTCTCTGATCCCTGCACCAGTCCCAGCCTAAATTAATACCCTTTCTCTTATGGCACCTTTTATTTTTTCCATAGCAGTATTACATATTAGAGTTTATTTAACATTTATCTCCCGTCCTGGAAGTTCTGTGGCCACAGGGTCAGTGCTATGTTGCTCAGTTTTGCTCGAAACTATTTTCTTTGGTGCCTGGCACAGAACAGATCCTAAATAAATGTTTGTTGAATGAATGAATGGATGGATGGTATGAAATCTTCCTACTCTGTGGAAGACATAGCACTTAACTCATGGTCTTGTTTTGCTTTGGCACTAATTTAGTTCATTGACAAAAGTATATATTTTAAACATTACAAGTCACTTTAGGAATGGATTGCTTTCTCCTGAGGTAACCAGAAATGCTGTTTTGATCACCTTTCCTTTTGGGTGGGTTACATACCAAAGAAGTGAAATCCAAATGTCTGTTCCTGTGGCCAGCCTGTGCTTTATGGATTTCAGTGCAAAAAGGATCCACTCTCCTTTAAGAAGAAACAGACCTGTTTATCATTCAGATCTGAACTGTTTTCAGGTCTTTAGGCAATTCTAAAGAATCTCTAAGAAAATAAAGGAGTGCTCTTGCAGTTTATGTCCTTTCAAGCTTCATCTTTTGTACTGTAACCATTATGTGGGGAGGGGGCAGCAATTGATTTTCATTTATTTTTTGAGTTAATACTTGGAGGTACTAAGTATAATGTTTATAGTGGAACTTAAGGTGCTTGTAGTACTTTGGGTAAAATCCCCTGCTCTTTTCTAAAAAACATCCTTAGCAGTATATTTGTGATGAAGTGCAGGTGTTTTAACAGTTGATTTCTGTATGTCTTCTGGTGGAAAGACTTAACAGTGTGAGGGTTATGTGTATACACTCAGAGGCACCCTCCCCAAGTCTCTCTGGTTTTCAGATTTATCAATTTATAAATTTGATACATTTGAATACTTACCTGGCTTGACAATAATTTTTCTGTTGCTGGATAACACAATAAAACTGTATCATATAGTCTTTGATCTGAAAAATATCAGATCTCTAACCCTGAAATGAAGCTGGTTAATTGCAAAATGGCCTCTTTCAAAAGCCTATCAGTACTGGGCACAGTGGTGCATTCCTGTAATCCCAGCAGCTCAGGAGGCTGAGGCAGGAGGATCATGAGTTCAAAGCCAGCCTCAGCAATTTAGCCAGGCCCTAAGAAACTAAGTGAGACCCTGTCTCTAATAAAATACAAAAAGGGACTGGGGATGTGACTCAGTGGTTAAGTGCCCCTGGGTTCAATTCCATGTACAAAAAAAAAAAAAAAAAAAAAAAGCCTATCAGAATGTGCCCTCTGAACTTGCCGGAGATGCTTTCAGTGCCAAACACAGGGAAAGCCTCTTCTAATTACAATTGCACAAATATTATGATCCAAATGTGAGAGTAGTGAAGGTTTTGCAAGTCCAGCAAGTGACTTCTGTTTAAAGAATTCTAGAATAATAACAAAGTTTGGACTTTTTTTAAAAAAAAAATTGTTGTTGTTGTTGTAGATGGACACAATGCCTTTATTTTATTTATTTTATGTGGTGCTACGGATTGAACCCAGTGTCTAACACGCGCTAGGCAAGTGCTCTGCTACTGAGCTACAGCCGCAGCCCAGTTTGGACAGTTTTGAGCAACATATTGTATTATTAATAGAATGCTTTATTCTAAATTAAAGCTAAAATGAATCTAATACATTTGCCTCCACAATCAAATCTTGTGTTAGAAATAGAAGAAAAGGTCCTTGTCTTTTTTTTAATATATATTTTTTAAATTTTTTAGTTGTAGTTGGACACAATACTCTTATTTTATTCATTTATTTTTTTATGTGGTGCTAAGGTTTGAACCCAGGGTCTCGCACATGCGAGGCAAGCCCTCTACTGAGGTGAGCACTCTACTGCTGAGCCACAACCCAAGCCCCCGTCCTTATCTTTATTGTGCATGACCTTCACCCCCTTATATGCATCATGTCAGGAGCAAACCTTGCTGTCATCCTGGTTGCGTAGATCTTGTTTCTTACCACTTCAGTTCTTTTTGCATTACTTTCGTTCACTAATAATTTCATTTGTTTTTATTTTTAAATTTTCCCCCTTTTTATTGGCACATTGTAATTATACAGAACAGTGGGATTTGTTATATAATATTCATATGTGCACACACACAAAAAAACAGTATAATTTTTTTGTGTGTGTGGTGCTGGGGATTGAACCCAGGGCCTTGTGCATGCAAGGCAAGCACTCTACCAACTGAGCTATATCCCCAGCCCCAAAACAGTATAATTTGATCAGTTTCATTCTCCAGTACCTCTGATTTCCCTTCCTACCCTCCCCAACACTTTCATTTATAATTGTCTTAAAGAATGTTGCATGCAGTGGTTAGTATTTGCCTACTTATCCATCCTTCCAATATTTATGAACCTCCTGCTTTGTGCCAGGCATTTGCTAGGAACAGGTGCATAACACATACAAACCTGCCAGTGTGGGCTTCTCAGTCTAGTGGAGGACTTGAATGCAATGGTCATGGCATTGTATAGCTAAAAGCTATGGTAGAACTCATGAAAGAAGAGTAGAGAAGGGCTGAAGAGTGGTCTTTGAGGAGATCATGCTTGAGCAGAAATCTGAAAGTTGAATATAAGTTGTCACTATTCTTCAGTCACACACCCCCAGGAATACAAACTGAGTTTTCTTTTAGTTGCAGGGAGAATGTGTGCCATAGGAACTGGTGGGGGTGGGGGCAGCTCATCAAGAGTGTCTAGAAAGATTAACTTGGGCCCATGCCTGTAATCCCAGCAGCCTGGGAGGCTGAGGCAGGAGATTTGTAAGTTCAAAGCCAGCCTGAGCAATTTAGTGAGGCTTTAAGCAACTCAATGAGACCCTGTCTCTAAATAAAGTACAAAAAAGGGCATGGGATGTGGTTCAGTGGTTAAGTGCCCCTGGGTTCAATCCCTGGTACAAAAAAAAAAAAAAAAAAGAATTAGTGGATTTGCACCTGTGTCAGGTGTTTTTGGCTTTGGGGCGTGGTTAAGGGAGCCGGCCATTGCTGTGGATTGCCAGAGGTCCTTCTGTGATTGGGTGTCTTAACAAATGTTCTAGAATCAGGGAAAATTGGAGCCAGGCTAAAGCTGGGGTTGGTACAGAAGCAGCAGGCCCTGGTATTAGCCAGGATTAGGGATGTCTGGTCGCATTTGTGGTTTGGACAAGGGTCATGTTTTGTCTGTGTTCACACATGATTATGGAGTGGCTTTGTTTGTGTCTTATCCCATCATGGTCACAGAGTGACCTTGCTTGATATTGGTGTTCTGAGGAATTGTTTCTCTTAAGTAGCACACCCAATCTGGCTGTGAGCACCTTGCCAGTGAATAGGAGGTGGTGGCTGAGGAGAGTGGTTTTCTAGGTATATTCTGTGGCCACCTCCTTAATATCAGTCAGCTCTAGAGGTTGGACTTTTGTTCAGCATTAAGCACAATAGATAACTGAAATACTATACCAGGGGAAGGAATACAGAGTAACACAGGGCTGATACTAGAGGACCAAGAAATCAGGCTCTTCACAGGAAAGATGCAGCACGGGTAAATACTGGAATGCTTTTGTTAGAGAAGTAGAGCCCTTAATACAGTGATTTTTAGAATGTGCTCCCTAGGGAGCCATTTAGAGATACAGATTCTCTGGCCCCATCCCAGCAGGCCTATTATTAAATTGGGGACTCTGTGGGCTGGGACCAGAAATCTGCATTTTAATGGAACCTCAGGGTTGCTCTGCTTCCTGGTAGTGTACAACCTTCCCACCTTGTAGGTGGGCACTCCTGGGTCACTGGAGTACACAAAGTATTCCTGTACATAAACCACATGCTGTTATAAGTGACACATAACCTTAGAAAAGATGAAGATGGTTCTATTTTGAAACAAACCTTTCATGAAATTATTAGGGTAGTACAGTGCTGATTCTTTAATGAATTCAGTCTAAGCCAGGCTTCCAACACCTCGCATTAGTGATACAGGTCAGTCCATTTCAGTGTTAGTCACATGGACTTTTATCATAGTATCCCACAGGCTCTTTCCAATCAACTTTTCCCTCCATCCTTTTTACAAGGGACTTAATAATATATTGTTAGCATTATTAGGATGTTTGATGTTCATAACTTTCTATACCTGGAACCTGTATTAATTTTTTAAAATATTTTTTAAGTTGTTGGCATGCCTTTATTTTATTCATTCATTCATTCATTTATATGTGGTGCTGAGAATCAAACCCAGGGCCTCACACATGCCAGGCAAGCGCTCTACCACTGAGCCACAACCGCAGCCCACCTGTATTAATTTTTGATTGTTGTTGCAATGAACTACTTCAAACTTGGTGCTTTGAGACTTCACAAGTTTTTCATCTGTCACTGGGCTGCATTCCTTCTTGGGCTCTGGTGGAGAATCCTACTTGCACTCCTTGGCTCCTGGTCTCTTCCTCTAGCTTCAAGGTCAGAAATGACTGGTCAGGTCTCTCTCACTCTGATATTGACTCTTCTGCCTCTGTTATCCATGTCTAAGATTTTGTGATGACATTGGGCCCACCTGGATAATCCAGGATAATCTCCCCTTTACAGGGTCAGTTGATTGGCAACTGGAGCTCCCTGTCATCATGTAAACTGACAGCTTCACAAGTTCTGGGCATTGGGATGTGGGCATCTGGGTTGTGAGGAGGCAACATTATTCGCCTAGCATGCAGAATAATGGACTTGGCTTTTAGTGGAGTTGGCTTTTCTGGTTTCTCTTAGAGAATTGAGTCTTCATAGTCAACCACCTTCTTCCTTCCTAAGAAGATTCTATCTTTGTTTTTAAATTGAAATGTTTGCATCTTATTAATAAAGCGACCTGCTTTAATTTGAATATGACCCCCAAAGTTCATGTATTGGAAAGCTTAATTCCCAAATTCATATATTAGTGGATTTGGAGGTGGAGCCTTTCAAAGGTAAGATTAGAAGAGGTTATGAGGGTGAGTATAAGAAGAGGAAAAGACCCAGGCTGTCATACTTGCTCTGTCATCCTATGTAATGCCTTCTGCCATGTTCCAGAGCAGCAAGGCTGAGCAGATGGGCTGGGGCTGTGCCTCAGTGGCAGAGCACTTGCCTTACATATGTGAGGCACTGGATTTGATTCTTAGCACCACATAAAAATAAATTTAAAAAGATAATAAAAAAAGAAAAAAGCTGAGCAGATGCTGTCACCATGCTGTTGGACTTCCTAACCTCCAGAAGCATGAGTTCAATAAACTTCTATTCTTTTTTTCTCCCCACATTTATAATATTTATTACTTATTCCAACCCATACTTATTTTTTAACTAGATAGAGATTTATTTAAGGAAGATCACAATGCAGATATATACTAGATAGATATACTAGATAGATAATTATCTTAAATTATTTTGTTTTGCCGGGTGTGGTGGCAAATGCCTATAATTCCAGTAGGAGGCTGAAGCAGGAGGATCGTGTGTTCAAAGCCAGCCTCAGCAATGATGAGGCACTAAGCAACTCAGTGAGACCTTGTTTCTAAATAAAATATAAAATAGGGCTGGGGATATGTCTCAGTGGTCGAGTACCCCTGAATTAAATCCCCGGTACCCGCCCCCCCCCCAAGATTATTTTGTTTTATTGCAGTTTTCTTTTCTTTTTTTGAACTTCTATTCTTTATAAATTACTCAGTCTCAGGCGTTTTGTTATAGCAACTGAAAATGGACTAAGATGCTACCTTTAAGTCATACTTTGCATTTATTTTCTTTTTCCTCTTCACTGCTCTGTTTCTTGAGACAGCTCCTTCCTCCCCCACTTTCTCCACAGAGACTGCCCTATACTTATTAGGACCACTGTCTTCTGACCCTGTCCAGATTGTGTTCTAGGAACTGTTCATCCTGAGGTAACCAATAATCAAATTTTTATTTATTTTATTTTATTTTATTTTTTATTTTATTTTAACTCTTTCTTGGCTTCAAGGACACTCTGTTTACTCCTGTTTTCCCCTACTGCTCTTCCCTCCATTGCTGGTTCTTCCTCCCCATCTACCTTTGTGACTTTGTTAGTCCTGGTCCCCTTCGCATGAAAAGTGTGACCTTGAGTGATCAGCAATCACAGTGATGATTCAGGTGTTGGGTATTGGTGATGCCCAGATCTTCATCTCCCATCTTGGTCTCTGTCCCTAGCTCAGGACCTAATCAACTGTGAGCGCCAAGAGGGAAGAATCTATCTGGTTATTTTTTTCCTGTCCCTGGCACATAGTAAGCCTAAAATTAACATTGACTAAAGCTGGGCATAGTAGCCTACGCCTGTAATCCCAACGGCTCAGGAGGCTGAGGCAGGAGGATCATGAGCTCAAAGCCAGCCTCAGCAACTTAGCCAGACCTAAACAACTTAGTGAGACCCTTTCTGAAAGTACAAAATAAGAAGGGCTGGGGGCTAGGGCTGTAGCTCAGTGGCAGAGTGCTTACCTAGCATGTGTGAGGAACTGGGTTTGATCTTTAGCACCACATAAAAATAAATAAATAAATGATTCAAAATAATTTTAAAAAATGTTTTAAAAAGGGCTGGGGATGTGGCTCAGTGGTTAAGTATTCCTGGATTCAATCCCTGGTAGCAATAAATAAACTAATAAATAAATAAATAAATAGAATTAATATTTATTGAGTTGATTCTCATTCATAACCCTGTGGTATATTTCACCCAGGTGTGTCTTAAACACCTCAAACTGAGCATGCTACAAACTAAGCTCAGCATACTTCCTCTCTGGTTCCTGCCATGCCTTTTTTACCTTCCATTTCCTTGAGTGAATTACTGTCTGGCTGATCATTTCCATAGGTGCTCTGATGTTTTCCTTGTCCTTCCCTTTTTTCCTTTCTCAGCCTCTTCCAATCTACAGTTAGGCCCCTAGTGTTTCTGGAATGGGCCCCATGTGGCTACTCTTCTGTACATTGTTAGAGCCTGACTGCCTTAGTGAAGTCCTCCAGAAGTCTTCACTTATTCCATGCTTGTTCAGACCTCTGAGCCTTTGCCCACATAGTGCCCTTGACAGGGAGCAGATATCCTTCTTCTCTGCTTTGTAATTTTCCTGTATTGGTTTTCTGTTGCTGCTGGAAAAAGGACTACAAGTAGTGGCTTAAAACAGCACAAATGTGGTGTAATCTTACAGTCAGAAGTTCAAAATGGGTTGTACTGGGTTAATGTCAAGGTGTGAGTAGGGCCAGCCATGTTCCTTCTAGAGGAGTCCATTTCCTTGTCTTGTCCAGCTTCCAGAGGCTGCCCGCATTTCCTTGGCTCATGACTCCATTGCTCCATCTTCTGCTTCCATCCTCAGGCTTCCTTCTATTTTACTGTGACCCTCCTGCCTTTCTTTTCTTTTTCTTTAAATATTTTTATTAGTTTTTAATGGACCTTTATTTTATTTACTTAATTATATGTGGTGCTGAGAACCAGATCTGGTGCCTTGCACATTCTAGGTGAGCGCTCCACCACTGATCCACAACCCAGCCATGCCTGCCTTTCTTTTATAAAGATCCTTGCAGGGCTGCGGTTGTGGCTCAGTTGTAGAGCGCTCACCTAGCATGTGCGAGGCATTGGGTTTGATCCTTGGCACTACATAAAAATAAAATAATGATGTTGTGTCCACCTAAAACTAAAAAATAAACATTAAAAAAAAGATCCTTGCATTTTATTGAGACTGCCCGGATAATCCAGGCTACTCTCTTTTTATCTCTCTCTCTTTCTTTTTTTTTTTTAAATATTTTTTTAGTTGTAGATGAACACAATACCTTTATTTTATTTATTTATTTTTATGTGGTGCTGAGAATTGAACCCAGTGCCTCCCACATGGGAGTTGAGCAGTCTACCACTGAGCTACAGCTCCAGCCCCTTCTTTTCTCTTTTGAGCCTTAACTTGATCACATCTTTGAAGTCCCCTTTGCCCCTCATAAGGGAACATTCTCACAGGTTCTGGGAATTAGGATGTGGACATTTTTGAGGAACCATTATGCAGCCTACCACACCCCTTGTTCATCTGTGAAGACCACCCCAAATGTTTCTGTACAACTATGAAGTCTATTCATCTCCAGTTGGGCCTCCCCAATCCATTGCCCTGACTCTTGCCTGGAATATAGTAAGTGCCATATGTTCATGAATGAATGAGTAACCTTTTCACCCAAGTATGGTTACTACTAGTTCCTGAGACTGGGGGCTGCCAGCAGTGTACATGCAGTTCTGTAAAGCTGTCTTCTGGGCAGAGCATGCTGACAGGGTCTGTTTCCTGACAGTTTACAGTGGCCCGTAGCACAGTGGTTGAGAAAGGTAATGTCTCATGTGTTACTTGCCTTTTGTGAAGAACTATAAGTTTCAAGATAGAAAATTCTCTTGGGCTGTGACTCTCTACTGGGGACAACCCCCCTTTCTCTGGGAACAATTTGGCAATGACTGGGGACACTTTGGTTGTGACAGCTGGGTAAAGGTCAGTCTACTGGCATCTAGCTTGACAAGGCCATGGATACTGCTAAACATCCTACAGTGCATAGGACAGTTCTCACAATAAATGTCAGCCATGCTGAGGTTGAGGAAGCCTGTTCTGAGGGCACCTTGGAGACTCATAACACAGATGGTTGAAGCTCTGTTTCCTTACTTTATCATTTGACTCCATTCTGGAACATAAGGTTTTCTTTTTTAGCCACAATTTTTATTTTACAAATGAACCTAGAAGTCCCTGGATAGCAAGGCTCTTTGGCCCTGTCTTTCACCGTTTTGTTTTCAGAATAGAAAGTGTCTTAACACAACTGTTGCCCCCTGATCTGTCAATACTTGGACCGTTACCCTGGGGAAAGGTGGGAACTTTGGGGCCCAACATTGCTAAACTGCTGGGATATGCTTCTGTGTCAGATGATGGGTCTTTCTACCACTCACTTATCCATCCCTGGAACTGAAGTGCTAGAAGGGTCCTTCACAGTCATGGCCCATGCCATCCAATGACAAGACCCAGTCTCAGAGAGGTAGAGTGACATGGTCTGCTAGCAGCAGAACCTGACTGCTTTCTAATTTGGAGAAACCCATCCTGCCTGGCTTCTGCAGGTGCTCAGGAGTTCTAGGCTCCTGCTTCCCCAGTGATGCTCTTGCTCCAGCTTCTTTCTTTAATAAGTTTTCTTTTTTTAAAAAAATTTTGTTATTTGTTTTAATTAGTTATATATGACAGTAAAATGCACTTATATACTTTGATATATATAGATGGGATATAATTTCTCATTTTTCTGAATATACATATTGTAGAATCACATTGGTAAGTTTTCTTTTTTAATATTTATTTTTTAGGTGGAGACAGACACAACACAATACCTTTATTTTTATGTGGTGCTAAGGATCGAACCCGGGCCCTGCCTATGCTAGGCGAGTGCTGTAGCGCTGAGCCATAATCCCAGCCCCAAGTTTTCTTTTTTTTTAAAACAGCTTTATTGAGGTATGGTTTACATACCACACAGTTTACCCATTTAAAAAGTGCAATTTAGGGCTGGGGATATAGCTCAGTTGGTGAGTGCTTGCCTAGCATGCACAAAGCTCTGGAAAAATATCAAAAATCCATGGCACCAAATAAATAAATAAATAAATAAATAAATAAAATAAAGAGTGCAATTTAATGGCTTTTGGTCAATTGCATTATTTTTTTCTAAAATTGTGATCAAATATAAAATAACATTTCCCATTTTAACAATCTTTTTTTTTTGGAGCCAGGGTCTTGATTTGTTGGCCAGAACTTGCTGTCATCCTTCTACCTCAGTCTCCCAGGGAGATAACTGGGATCATAGGCATGTGTCCTGTACCTGGCTCCATTTTAACCATTTTAAAGTGTACAATTCAGTGATATTAAGTTTATTCATAGTGTTCTGCAACCATCACCACTATCTAGTTCCAAAACATTTTTATCACCCCTCCCTAGTAAGTTTCTAAGAGGAATATCCAAATCCTTGTCCTCTGGGGACTCCTGGACCCACCGGACAACTTGAAGAAAATTTGGAAGCCCAAGGATCCCAGTTGAGATTCTCAAATTTTACAGGAAAAGAGAAACATGGGTTTGTTGTTTTGCAAATAGTTTTGGCTCCTTTCCTCTGGGAGGCATTTCAGTTTTGCTGGCTCTCTAGGCACCTGTGGGGGAATTTTGAATTTACTTTTATATCCCTAAGCACTTGTGTGTTAGCTCTTTGGGTAGCTTTCTTGGCCATTACTGGAATTCATTAAGAATGTTTGAGTCATGGGAACAAACACTGCAGTGCCACGCTGACTCCTCATTCACACATATGAGGTTGATGGCAATTCATGTTTCTGTCTTCAAATTCCTTTAGCTGGCACAGGTACACTGGCAGCCTGGTTGATTATGAGCACTTAGTTTTGAATTTGATCATTATTTCATGGATAAATATCTTACAAGCATTTCTGTAGTTTTCATTAGGAGACATTTAAGCAAATTGTACCTGGCAGATCTTTCCTCGGTGATAAACTGCACTTACATTAAACATTAGGAATAAAAAACACTAATGATAAAAATCCTATGATATTTTTCCTAACTGAACAGCATTCAGTTGACAAGAAAAGAACAAAAAAGGCCTTATTTAATTTATTTCCAGTGGCCAGGGAAGTGGTGGGGCAACCGCAGGATGCTGGTCCCTGTCCCCAGGTGTCGGGGGATAGAGTGGCATGATGAAATGAAATTCCTACTACTATTTCTTCCCATCTTGGATTAAATACAAATTTTGCAATATACATTAATTATTCATGTTGATAACAAATTTTAGATATTTAAGCACCATCAGCACCATCGTCTAGTATGCATAGACAGTTTAAATTACTGTCTCCTTAAGCTTTGACTTCTTACCAGTAAGTATGCAACACCAATCCTTATGTTTTTGCTGGAATTTTTTGGGTTGTATTAGACCTAGAACTTGGGGCTGTGTTTTAGGTCTGGTCCTCTGGGGCTGCACCAGTTTTATCCATCGCCTGCCACCTCCCTGTGTGAAAAGTCTAATTAGCTTAGTGTCCTGTCTAATTATTCCAACTAGTTCTTCTCTTCATGCCTGGAGCTAGATGGAGAAGGACTGGAAAGGCCTTCCATGTTTGCTCTCTCCTCTCTTTTGTCAGCTTCTTCTGGATGAAATTCATTTGACTTCTTTGTTTTTTGTTCCTTTTTTTGTGGTGCTAGGGATTGAACCCAGGGCTTTGTGCATGTGAGGCAAGCACTCTACCAAGTGAGCTATATCCCCAGCCCGTTTGACTTCTTGAAAGGATTCAAAAATGGGCTTTCCCTTTCTTATTTTTTGAACATTGAAACAAACAAAAAACACTTCCCCCCCAAAAAATACTTCTTTAAACTTGAATAAAATGGGGCAGTTTTTAAGCATTTAACCAGTCCCTTTGCTCTCAAACTTTTTAATTTATTTATTTATTTATTTATTGAGAGAGAGGGAGGGAGCCTCTCTTTGTTGCCCAGACTGGTTTCTAATTCCTGGAGTCAAGTGATCGTGCTGCCTCAGCCTCCAGAGTAGCTGGGACTCTAGGCACTGACTTCCATAAACTATTTGATGGAGAACCCAGGTATCAACTCAAATGAGGTCTGTCCTGAATTTGTCTGGGGTGCCTAAGGCTTGTTGGGCAGAGAAAGTGCTTGTTAATTAAGAGTGAGTTTAGCTTAATAGCTACCTTTGACCTTCAGAAAACAAATGAAAGGAAAGTAATTGGTTTGGGGTGGGTCATAGGGGGTGGGGGTGGAATGGGTGGGAATTGCCACCAATTAAAGAAAGAATTTCCAGTGAGAACTTGTGGAATGCAGCCTTTTAATCACCTTTTTTAAACCCCTTGTTCCCCCTGATGGGCAGAATCACAGCCTCTAGGACTGGAGTCCCCTTTGCTAGCAAATTAAAACAAAACAAAACAAACAAACAAACAAAAACCCTCTTTTTCCTTTTTCTCAAGACTGAGTCCTTATTATTGGATTGGCATCAGGGACAAGGACTGTGCTTTTGGTAACACGTTTACTCTTCCCTTCCATTATTGTCCATGGATTTTATTCTTAAAATATGCAAGACAAGAACCCAGAAGGAAATTGGCGAAGTGGGGAATCTAGTCTCATCTTAAAACTCTGGTTTCAATTTTCACCCTTAGATTCCCTTCTGTGGGCTCCCCTGAGGATGGAACAGCCGTACTTCTGAGTAATGTGGTTATTTTTACCCTTTGAGACCCTGTGTTACATAACTGAGCTTGGTTTCTCCTTTTGAGTTGGGGGCAGTTGGATGGGTTGGAGCCATGGGGGAAGGGTACTGTTGTGACATGTCTGGCTCTTTTAAGGAAGCTGTGGGTTTTTAAATGGAGGAAGAGACAAAGACATTGTGAAAAACAGCCACCGCCTGGCGGGTTAACTCCTGAGGCTGAGAAGTGCTAGGGGTCTGGTGGCAGGAAGAGACCAGGGGACAGTCCCCCTTGGGGCTGTCTCCGATTTTCAGCCTCCTTCCTCCTCCCTGTCTTCTCTTTTTTTCTTCTCTCTCTCCCACTTTCTGTCATGTCTTTCTTCATCCTCCCTCCTCCCCCACTTCCCCTGTGCCCCCTCTCTCCTCTTGCTCTTCTACCCTACCCCCTCACCAGTTTCTATAGCCCTTCCTCTCTCCCACATACTTTCTCCTCCATTTCTCTCCTCTTCATTTCCTCTTCTCTTATGAAACACCTCTTTTTCCTTCCCACTCCCTCCTCTCTCCTTTCCTACTCTACTACTGAAACCGCTGTTGACCGGTGACGGGTTCTTGCTTCCCCAATGTTGAAGAATGACACCAAAGAAGCACGCCGAGGCAAGGTCAGAATAGAAATTATTAGTTTATTAAAGGACAGCAGAAAAGACTTCTCCCGGAGGAAGAAGGGGACCCAAGAGGTGGGAATCCGTGGAAGGGCTGTTCTTTCCCCTTTTTATAGTTCTTTCAGTGATGGAATGTAGGTTGGAGGCCTACAGGTGGGCTTAATTATCACCTTTTGGGATGGGCTATCTCCAAGTCTGTTGGGGCTGTTTCCTGGGCTCCATTAACATTTCTTTGAGGTGGACTTTGGCCTAGGGCCTTTTCAGGACTCATTAACATTCCATGAGTTGTCCTGCGTTTTCCCTGAGTCATTCCCAGCATGGCCTCCATTTTAGATTTCACTCGATATTAGACCCGATCTACCTAACTACACTGACTACCTAACTTTAAATCTGGCTTCACTACCTCCCCCCAATCCCTCCCCAGCCCCTGTCTCCTGTGTCTCTCATCTCTCCCACCCCTCCTTCCCTTTTTTTGTCCCTTTCCTTCTTTTTCCCCTCAACCCCAGCTCCCCCCTCAACCTTCTTTTCCCTCAACTCCCTCTGAAAATATCTTTTTTTTTTTTTTTTTTTTAAACTGGGGATTGATCTCAGGGGCACTTGACCACTGAGCCATATCTCCAGCCCTACTTTGTATTTTATTTAGAGATAGGGTCTCAGTGAGTTGCTTAGGGCTTCACTAAGTTGCTGAGGCTGGCTTTGAACTTGTGATCCTCCTGCCTCAGCCTCTTGAGCTGCTGGAATTACACACAGGCACCACTGTACTCACCTTGAAAATGATCTTTTGATCCATGCAGTCTAAGGTCAAGATGGCTACAGGAGGAAATCATGAGGGGATATGTTCCCCCTAGCTGGGGAAGAGGAAACTTTTGGGGAGTATGTACCTTTTGTCTCCTGGCAGGGCTCCTGCTATCTCAGATACCAGGAAGAGCCCGGGAGTGAGACACTGGCTTGAAGAGGCCCTCCCCAGTCCACATCCCACTTCACAGGGAAGCAGCTCCCTGCTGTGGAGGGCACCAGGCTCATAATCACTGTCTGTGTTACCCAGAGCTGGGTCCTTTAAGAAGAAGGAGAAAGAAGTTAAGTTTTGCTAGCAAAGGAGAAACACAGGGTACTCCTGTCCTAACAGGGGGTTTAAAAGGCTGTATTCCATGTGTTCTCAGTTGGAGTTGTAATTCACTTGTTAATTTGGGAGGTGGTCATTTCTGAGTTTTTTTGGTACCATCCTCAAAGTCTGAATTACTTCTTCCTGTGGAGAGAGTGTGTGCTCAGGACAGATAACTCTGCCTGGGATGGGGAAGAAAGGTAATCCTGTTTCTTCTGCGATTAGGGAGTGGAGAGATTTGGGAAGAACAGGGAAAGAGGAAGGGAAACAAGTTTTATTTAAAAAATAAGTTGCAGGGGCTGGGGTTGTGGCTCAATGGTAGAATGCTTGCCTAGCATGCATGAGTCACTGGGTCCAATGCCTGGAACAAAATAATAAATAAAATAAAGTTAAAAAATAAGTTGCAGTGGCAGAGCAGCAAGGGATATATTAAAAGCATAAAAGTGGACCACTGTTACATCGATATGATGTAGAGAGCTTTATCCCTGACTAAGTGGACAGATTCTAGGACAGTGTTTCTCATTCTAGCTTCAATATTATTGAACTTTAAATATTTTTGTTATGAATATATAGTGGCTATATTACAGAATTTAGAAAATGGGAAGCAAAAGAATTTAAATTGACCACCCATATAGTTCCTTAACATAATCCTTATTTTTAGTGCATTTCTTTTTTAGACTTTTTAGTATATACTTGTGGATATATGTGCATATATATGTATATGTATATGTATTCCTGTTTTTTAAAATTTAATGTCATAGTGAAGCCAGATTTAAAGTTAGGTAGTCAGTGTAGTCAGGTAAATCGGGTCTAATATCGAGTGAAATCTAAAATGGAGGCCATGCTGGGAATGACTCAGGGAAAACGCAGGACAACTCATGGAGTGTTAATGAAGTCCTGAAAAGGCCCTAGGCCAAAGTCCACCTCAAAGAAATGTTAATGGAGCCCAGGAAACAGCCCCAACAGACTTGGAGATAGCCCATCCCAAAAGGTGCTGACTCAGAAGTCCTTCCTGACCAGATTACTTCTTTGGCCCACCTGTGTCCCACCCCTCTTCCAACCTACATTCCATCACTGAAAGAACTATAAAAAGGGGAAAGAACAGCCCTTCCACGGATTCCCTCCTTTTGGGTCCCCTTCTTCCTCTGGGAGAAGTCTTTTCTGCTGTCCTTTAATAAATTTCTAATTTCTACTCTGACCTTGCCTCGGCCTGTGCTTTCTGGTGTTATTCTTCAACATTGGGGAAGCAAGAACTCGTCACCAGTCAACAGCGGTTTCAATAGTCATCTTCAAAGCTAGTGTTTTTAGTAGATGAATATTTGAGTTCTTGTATCTTAATTTATGCAACCATTTCCCTATCATTTGAGCATTTAGATTGCTTCTATGATTTTCATAATACAAGTGGGGATGTGATGGACTTATTTTCCCTTTTTATCACTTAAGGAAATCAAGTGGTAGATAGGGTGACATTTTATATCTGTTTTTGTTTGTTTGTTTCCAAGGATTACCAAGTGATTGGAAGGGTCTGTGATAATGAAAACTTCAATCCAGGGGGATTGATTGCTGTGGAATGGTAGGGGACTTGTCCTTCTGTTTTTGCTTTCCGTTTTGCTCTTATGGCTGTAGGTGTTCCCATGTGTGGGGGTGGTGTGGGGTGGGAGACTGTGGGCGGGGGCTGAGTAGGGTGGAGGGGGTGGAGGTGAGGGGGTGGCTTCATACCTCTAAAGGAAACTGTATGTGAGGCTTTCATGTCCCATAGCACTGTACCTCTTTCATGGCACCATTTTGAGATGATTAACCTTGGTCATGAGTTCAGATATGAGATTAAGGGTTACACAGTAAAAGCTGAAACCCGTGAGGGTTTGTTTCCTTCTTTTCTCTTTCTTTCTTCCCTCCCTTCTTTTACTTTCACCACCTGACTGACATTTGAGGGAACTTCATTTCCCAGAACCACAGGGAAAACTGTGTTCTAAAGTCACTTCATACTTGGCTGAGATATGGGTCCAAGTCCTGTGCTGACAAAGCAAAGGTTATGGTTGTAATAAACCCTTGTGGTTTCTAGGTTAGCTTTGTACCATCATCATATATTCCCCTAAAAATTATGCTTAAGTTTCAAAGGGCACCAAGTATTGCTGGCTAAAACCCCCAGGATCCAGGTTGGAAGAACCATCTCAAAGTTTTACATTTTTGTTGCATAAGTTTCATTAATGGCCAGCATTGTGCAAAGTATTTGTTTCTCAGCCACCATGTATATGTCAAATGTCAGCTCATGTACCTGGCCAAAAAAAAATAGTTGAATATTTATGATGACCTCTCAGGGGCAAGTTACTGTGAAAATTCTAAAATTCATTATAATATATGTTAGAAAGCACTGGTAGCTAAAATGTGCTGTATCTTTTTTCCTGTTAAATTTTCAATTGTGAACATGATCTTACTTGAATTAGTAGGGGAAACTAATAGTTGACTCAATTCTGCTGTATATTGGAATTCAACTAAATTCTACATGTGTTTATTGATTGCCTGTGAAGTATAAGATCTGATAATGAGAGGAACTCAAAGATATATAAAAGTTTTGCTTCATGATACATTTTATTTAACTTTCATTTCCCTAATTGGGAGGAGATTGTGGTGTGGTCATTTCAGAAAGCACACAATGAAGTAAGTGGTTAAACCAAAGGACCTTCAAATAAGTTCTATTTATCCAGAAAGAAGGAAAAGTGTAGATTTCAGGAATACATATCAAATGCAATGATAATTTTCTGAGATGCAATGACGTCTAGTTAGTCTCTGAAACTCCCTCCTTGGTGGTTTAGAGGGAAACAAATAGAATGGAGTTTCTCAAATGAATAATGCTGAAATTCCCTTCACAAGGAAAATATTTCCTAAGAATCCCTATTTTGCCTTAAACTTTTTTTTTTCTGTTTGATAATGGGGATTGAACCCAGGGGCTTAACCACTGAGCCATATCCCCAGTCCTTTTATATTATTTATTTAGAGACAGGGCCTCACTAAGTTGCTTACAGTCTCTCTCAGTTGTTGAGGCTGGCTTTGAACCTACGAATCTCCTGCCTCAGCCTCCTGAGCTGCTGGGATTACAGGTGTGCACCACTGTGCCTGGCTGCCTTAAACTTTTTAATGTTGATTAGCTTTTACTTATTTTTTTTATTTTATTTTTTTACAAATGTCTTTTTTTTTATTGAGAGAGAGAGAGAGAATTTTAATATTTATTTTTTAGTTTTCGGCGGACACAACATCTTTGTTTTTTTGTATGTGGTGCTGAGGATGGAACCTGGGCTGCACGCATGCCAGGCGAGCGCGCTACCGCTTGAGCCACATCCCCAGCCCAGCTTTTACTTATTTTGTATTGTAGTAAGATACATATAACATGAAACTTATCATTTTAAGTATATTAAAGTGGCAGTAAGGCCACATCATTGTACATCCATCATCACTATCCATTTCCAGAAACTTTTTTCCTTTTTCCAAACTGAACTCCTTACTAGTTCTTGACAACTACTGCTCTACTTTCCTTCTCTGTGAGTTTGATTACTCTAGGTACCTCATATAGGCTGAATCATATCGTATTTGTCCTTTTGTGACTGGCTTATTTCACTAAGTATAATGTCTTTAAGGTTCATCCATGTGGTAGCATGTGTCAGAATTCCCTGCTTTTTTAATTACCTTAAACTCTGTGATAGTAATGCTACTTGAAAATGCAGGCATTTAACTAGACTTAAATTGCTTTTGCTTTTAGCTCATTTACAAGTATAAACCTGAAATGATTTTACAAATTAAGTATAAATTAACACACTGAAGTTCAAATCAACACTGATGGAGACACGGTGACGTGCTTCAGAAATGAAGTTATTGCTTGGTGCTGCGACAGAGCACACACAGCTCGCTTTGCTGTAGTCTTTTTTTTTTTTTTTTAATGGTTTCTTAAATTTATTTATTTTTTTAAACATAACACGAGGAAGGTGTTAAAACTGGTGTAATAGCTCAATAGAATAAGTATTCCAGATTTTGGGAGGGATGAAGAGGGAGATATTCAGAACCCTTCACCAGAATCCCCCCAACTTGATCATAGTGGGTTAATGATGTGCTTTATGGATGTGGTTAGTCAATGACACCAGCTTGACGAATCTTTCTTTCTGCACCAAATCCCATTGAGTTATCTGGTCCCCTTGGCTGACGAAGTGCTGTAGTCTTTTGTGTACACATTTCTTTCTCTGTTCAAACCACTGGCAGAATTCTTCATACAGTTCTCTTTACATGTGGTGCTAGGCCATAAAAACAGTTCTAAGAGTTGATGATGACATTTGATGTCATGGGTATGGCATCAAGCACCATTACAATATGTATAGTTGTGAACCTGTTCCTCAGCTTAAGAACCAAAGCAGTGTGTGCTCAGACTCTGTCACCTCCCTCTCTGCCCTGGAGGAAACAACCCCCATAAATCTTTTAAAAAATCATCTTCCCCTGCTTTTCTTAGATAAAGGAAATAGTTTTATCATTTCCTTATATCTCTCTTAAAACATTCTGTCCGGTTTTGCTTCATTTTAATTTTATAAAACTGGGATTGAAACTGCCCAGACTTGTCATTTGCTTGTTGTCTTTAACTTTGTGGTTCATTTATTTTCCTTGTCTGGTATTCCCTCATTTGAATATGCCGTTGTGTATTTGTCTTTCCTCCTTCTAATGGACTTTTGCATTGCTTCCAATTTTTTCTTATACAAACAGACTTCCTATCATCATTCTGACAAATGTCTTTGGTGCATGTGTGCAATATATATATTTCTAAACAGTTTTTACTTTTTAAATTTTATCTATTTTATATTTTTTGTCATGCTGGGGATTGAACCCAGGGCTTTATTCGTGCAAGGCAAGCATGGTACCAACTGAGCTATATCTCCAGCCCAGCGATATATTTTTTAATGGTGGATAGCAAGGAGAGGTTTTGCTGGGTTTCAAGTTCCTGTATTTCCAAAGTAGTTATAGCTAGCATATGTTTTTGTTTTGTTTTAAAAATATTTTTAGTTCTAGATGGACACAGTACCCTTATTTTGTTTGTTTATTTTTATGTGGTGCTGAGGATTGAACCCAGTGCCTCATATATACTAGGCAAGTGCTTTACCACTGAGCCACAGCCCCAGTCCCTAGCATGTGTTCTTAACTAGTAAGTGAATGAACCAACTAATGAAGAAAGATAATGTATTCATGTAAGGAGAGAAAGTATATGAATATTCAGCTTTAGAAGAGAATGCCTAACTGATTTTTAAAATATGTGTTCTTAGAGCGTAAACATTTCTTTTTATATGTAAATGTGTGTATATATGTGTATGTATGTATGTATATGTGTATATATATGTGTGTGTGTGTGTGTGTGTGTGTGTGTGTATATATATATATATATATATATATATATAGAGAGAGAGAGAGAGAGAGAGAGAGAGATAGATGATGGACTTTTAATTTTTACTTATTTATATGTGGTGCTGAGAATCGAACCCAGTGCCTCACACATGCTAGGCAGGCACTCCACCACTGAGCTACAACCCAAGCCTGAGTGTAAACATTTCTGTTCCTCCCATTCCTAGCATATTTGGTATCCCAGATGTATTGGGGTATAGGATAAACTGCTGTCACAGATACCCCAAGATAACACAGCTGTCAGCTTCCCTCTCTTCTCATTACTGAACTGTTCAGGGTGACCAGGTTGCTTTGCTGTGTAAGGTCCTCAGAAACCTGGTTGCTTCTCTGATGTTAGCATGGTCAAAGTGGTTTCCCCAGCAGAGCCTCCGGTTTTTAGCCCAAGGTAGCTTCCCTTTGTTAAGGAAACTGTTTCTGTCATTTCCAGTCACACCCCATGGCAAAAATGAAGCTATAGTCTCACACCTCGCTGTAGGGGAGTCTGGGGAAACAATCTCCAGCTGGGCAACCATGTGCCCAGCAAAAACTGGGAGTGGATTGGTATTTATCCAAAAGAACTAAAATCAGCATACTGTAGTAATATATGCACATCAGTGTTTATAGCCACCCAATTCACAATAGTCAAGTTATGAAACCAACCTAGGTGTCTGTCAGCAGATGATTAGATAAAGAAAATGTGGTATATATATACAATGGAGTTTTACTCAGTCATAAAGAAGAATAAGATTATGTCATTTGCTGGAAAGTACATCGTGCCAAGTGAAATAAGCCAGACTCAGAAAGTCAAGGATTGAATGTCATATGTGGAAGCTAGAGAGATAAAAAAAAAAAAAAGAATAAAAAAGGCATCTCATGAAAATGGAAGGGAGACCAACAGAGTAGAGGAAGGGGTTCAAGAGGGAGGGAGGAGGAGAGGGCTTGGGGAAGTCCTGGGGAACCAAATTTACTAAATTATGCTATGCCTGTGTATGAATATATCATAGTAAATCCTGCTTAAATATAATTGTAATGCACTAATTATAATGATGATGATAGAAGGAAGATCAGTAAAATAAGGGAATGGAGAAGAAGGAGGAGAGAAGGGAAGGTACTGGGGAGTGAGGTTGGTCAAGTTATATTATGTGCATGTGTGAATATGGCATAATGAATCCCACTGTTATGTATAATTATAATGCACCAATAAAATTAAAAAAAAAAAAACTAGGAGCAGGGCAATAGTAATTACCAATTATTGATATAAGAAATTACCACTGACTCAATGGCTTAAAACAATGACTTACAGTTTTCAAGGTCAGAAGTCCAAGATGGGTTGGCAGTGTTAAATACCTTTTGGAGACTCTAGGGGATGATCCTTTTCTCTACCTTTTCCAATTTCTAGAGGCCACCTGCATTCCTTGGCTCATGGCCTCGTCCTTGCATCACTTGGACTTCTGCTTCCATTGTCACATTTCCTTTTTTGGCTTTTCCTCTTCCATCATTTAAAGATCCCTGTGATTACATTGGAATTACCAAATTAATCTGGAATATTCTCCACATCTGATGATTCTTACCTTAATCAAATCTACAAAAGTCCCTTTTGCCAGGTAAAGTAGTATATTCACAGGTCCTTGGAATTAGGATGTGCATGTATATGGGGGGAGGGAGGGTTCTATTTCAAAAAATGGAGAGGGGAAAATTGGCAATGGAGATAATGATCAGACTTCCCTATATCATATAACTAACTGTGTTGCCAATCTCCTGGTTGTGCATATATTTTAAAAGTTTTAAATTTTAGGGGCTAGGGTTGTAACTCAGTGGTAGAATGCTAGCCTAGCACATGTGAAGCATTGGGTTCAATTCTCAGCACCACATCAAAATAAATAAAATAAAGTCATTATGTCCATCTACAACTAAATTTTTTAAAGTATTAAGTTTCAGAGCTGGCAAACTTGCTGAAGACAGGACTTTGTTTTCTGATACTTTGTAATCCTCAGGGTTTAAATGACTAATCCCCCAAACAAACCATATTTAAAATTTTTTTTTAGTGGTCAATGGACCTTTATTTTATTTATTTATATGTGATGCTGAGACTCAAACCCAGTGCTTCACACATGCTGGGCAAGTGCTCTAACACTGAACCACTACTCCAGCCACTACAAACCATATTTTTGAGGTCTGCGTCCTTTCTCACTAGTGACAGTGCCATCCATTGGTCTCATTTGCCACATTCCTTTTGTGAAGGGCATTTCCAACTACTGTTGTGTTCGTGATTTCCTCACAGAAGCTAGCAAGCAGCCAGTATTGCTACAATTAAATGATGTCATATAGTAAGATCATGGCACATAGTAGGAGTTCAAATGTGTGACAAATAGACAAGAACAAAAAAAGCCCTTGTGTCTGTGAAGAGACCTATCAGACATTATGTGTACACAGTAGGTAAACTCATCAAACTCCCATTTTGTAACTTGCGTGTTCATCTGGGCTGTGTGTGTGTGTGTGTGTGTGTGTGTGTGTGTGAGAGAGAGAGAGAGAGAGAGAGAGAGAGAGAGAGAGTGCGCGTGCGAGCGTGAGCTTCTTTTTTTGGCTTGTGCTAAGGACTGATTGTTTTTTGTGCTCCCCAGACTCATTCATATGTTAAAATCCTAATCCCCAACGTGATATTATTTGAAGATGGTGCCTTTGGGAGTTAATTACAGGTCCCTACTCCTTCAGACAGCTTGATTTTAGAAATCTTTATTTTTCTTCTGTCATTAGTTGCTTCCTTCTGATAATGGGGGAGGGGTAAATCAATAGTTCGTCAAATTCATGCACACCCATTTTTATATGTAAGGTGGGACAAACTTTCTGTGGTTACGACTTAGGAGTTACTAGTAGGCAGCAGGACTCATTTGTCCGGCAGGCTCCAGCATCACCTTCCCAGGTCCTCCCTGGGCTCTGCTGACTCTGCTTAGTCCCCTCCCTTCACGCTGTCCTAGGCTCTGTCTTGGGAAATCTTGGCTCTCAGCCTGGAGCTGACTAATTCTTGCTTAGGAGGTAGAAGAGAATAGCACGCTTGACTAAAATAATTCATGCATGCTGCAGTTTCCTGGGGTTTAATAGTTATGAACAAGAAGAAATTACCAATTGGGATGAGTTATTTTTTTTTGAGGGGGGATCATGAGACATCTTATTTACCTTTGCTTTACTTGGACTGCTGGAAAATGGAAGAATATCTGATTTGTTGTAGCCAGACCCATCACTCCTAATTCCCTTTTCTTCTTCCCTCCCACCCAGAACTCAGATGCACAGGAGAGGAGGGTCATTGTTTGAGGAGAAGTCATTCATTGATTCATGAAGCTCCACAGGGGGCTTCAGGGACCCCTCAAATCATGCTCTCTGAACACTAGTTCTCCCAGTGCCCAGGAAAAAACCATAGCCTTTTCATCCACACACCTGGCATGGCATCTCATTTAGGAGGGGCAGAAAAAAGAAAAATATTTGTTAAGTGACTCTGAAGCCAGAGCCTCTTTTCTCTAAAGCAGGTCAGAAATTGTATTTAAAGGTACCCTTTATTCACTTCTGCTCCTATACTCATGGCATGCCATCAGGAACAACTGAGCAACTCAGTGCTGCCCAGAGTCTTCCCTGCTGTTAACCTTGTCATGTTGTAACAGATATTTACGAGTTTGTGTTTCTTCTTCTTTTTTATGGTATGGGAGATTGAACCCAGGGGCACTCTACCATTGTGCTCATCCCCAGCCTATTTTAATTTTTATTTTGAGACAGGGTCTTACTTAGTTGCCCATGTTGTCATCAAACTTGTGATTCTCCTACTTTAGCCTCCTGAGTCACTGGAGTTATAGGTGTGTGTAACTGCACCCAGTTCTAAGTATTTCTTTCTTTTTTTTTGGTACCAGGGATTGAACCCAGGGTTGCTTACCCCCTGAGCCACATCCCCAGCCCATTTTATATTTATTTAGAAACAGGGTTTCGCTAAGTTGCTTAGTCTTGGTAAGTTATTGGCTTTGAACTCGCAATCCTCCTACCTCAGCCTCCCGAGCCTCTGAGATTATAGGCGGGCGCCACCACATCTGGCTAAGTATTTCTTGTTTGAAAGACCTAAAGAAATAAGTAAAATAATTAGTGACACCATCCACAGGAGAATTTTGGCAGCACAATGGCATTTTTGCCCAGATCACTTGTACTGTATGTGTGAAAATCTTCCTGTGGCCCTTGATTAGCCATTAACAGAAATTTCTTTTGCATTAAACTTGCCAAGAAAGGACCAATCAGCGAATAGCCTTTTGTAAAGCACCCTCCGATGTTGGGGCAGCTGGCAGGCTAGCTTGGTTTGCTGTCTCCTCCCAAGTTTCCCTGCCATGGCTCCACCACAGAAGAAATCTTCAACTTTATCTTTCTTAGTTGTGGTCAGCCTTCAGGCTTGTCACACTTCCTCTTGGGTGCGTAATGAAGCACATTTGTATGCCCTGGGTTGTGCAGAGTAGATTTGCGATAAAGGAGCCAGAGGGCTTAGTTCTGCAGGGCTTTCATCCTGCATTTTAGGGAAGTGTCGCTGCTGGCCCTCTGTATACCCTGCAGCGATAGATGTTTTTCTTCTTGTTTCCTCTTGCTGTACTTTTACTTTATTCTGAACTAGTCCCTGGTGTTCGCTTCAGGATTCTTTTCTTCTCCCTAGGGAGTAATTGCTTAGAAAATGCCCTCTTGTCAAAAATGTAAAGTCTTCCATATCATAAACTGGTAGTGGAGACTCCTCCATCATCTGACTTAATATTCGAACTGTTGTTAATGACTAAGAGATTGTAGCATGATGGCAGGTCTCTTTGGAAGCCCTTTGGGTAGACTGGGGTGTTGGCTATCTGCTTTGGTCAGCGTGTGTACAATCATTTGGGGACCACCGTGCATTGTATCACAGGTGGTACAGTGTTTGAATGCTTTCACACTTTGGAGAATTAGAGGAGCCATATGCTGCTTCACAGGTAACTGAGACTTGCTAAAAATAGAGCTTAAATAGCCCACTATCCTGGCATTGGGAATCATTGCTCTCTATTTTTAGGCTAGCCTTCGTTATCCCTAAACTGGGGATAACAAATTTGGGCAATAGCAATCAGTGAGTAAGGCCTTTGTCAGTTGGACACTGTTACAGAGTTTGAACCTTCACTCCCAGCTAGCTGGAAGGAGAATCCTAATCTTTTGAAATATGCTGACATCCACATAGTCCCCCTTCTCTGTCCCCACTCTCTATTTAAGGAGGATTCTGTTTTACTGTGGATTCAAGAGTATTTACCACAAGAAAAACACATCAAAAAGAGAATCCTGGTTCTTTTTGAATTATGGCACCAGGCAAACAAATAGCCAGGAAACAGATTTCATAAAACAATTTTAAGGCCATTGAAGAATGACACTAAGGCTCAGACCCACCTATTGTGAGCCTGGGGTGGTCTGAAATGGAAGTTAACATCCCCATACTTATTTGCAAATAGATGCATTAGATGATAAGAATAGGCTTACCTTTCATTGCTCATTTCGTAAGTAATAATCTCATTTTACTATTCCCATTCTTGCCCACCTTCAGTTACAGAAATAACTCTGAGTGGGTTTTTTTTTTTAAAGATGTGTGTCAAGCAGATACTTCATAAAAATGGCACAGGCGAAGTGTTCTATTTAGAATTTGTCCTGCAACATAAAACCACATGTGTTTTTGATTGTCAGACACTGGTTTCTTTGGAGGTAAGGGCTAAAGGAATGGAGGCCAGTGGCATGGGGCTGGGTCTTCAAGAGATGCACCTCAAAGGTACTATGGACTTTGCCTAAATATATTTACTTATTTACTTAAATAAGAATCACTCATTAGGCCTGAAGCAAGCATTTGATAATCAGGTGTGTTTCCTCTCACTGACGTTAACAAGTTACCACAATATTATGTTAAAACAATACAGATTTATTATCTTCCAGTTCTGTAAGTCAAAAGTCTGCTATGGGGCTGGGGTTGTGGCTCAGTGGCAGAGCACTAGCTTTGCACATGTGAGGCACTGGGTTCGATCCTCAGCACCACATAAAAATAAATAAACAAGATATTAAGTCCATGTACAACTAAAAATTTTTAAAAAGCTCTCTCTCTCTCTCTCTCTCTCACACACACACACACACACACACACACACACACACACCAGATGAGCATGCGAGCTACAGGGCTATAGATCTCACTGGGCTAATATTCAAGGTGTCACAAGGCTACATACCAGTGGAAACTCTAGGGAAAATCCTATTTCCTTGTTTTTTTCCAATTGCCATATTCCTTGGCTCATAGCCCCTTCATCTTCAGGTCAAATCAAGTCCTACTCAAATCTCATCACTCTGACTTTCTCTTTCAGTGCCCCTCCCCTCCTGCTTTTAAGGACCATTGTGATTACTGTTGGGTCCACCTAGGTAATCCTGGCCATTCATCCTGTTTTAAGGTCAGCTGATTCTACCTGCAACCTTAATTCCCCTTTGCCAGGTATTCACAAACAAGTATTCCTGGGACTTAGATGAGGGCATATTTGGGCATGTGTCATTCTGCCCACCCTATCCTGGACTTTGTTTTTCTAGATCTACACATCAAGTAAGGCCAAAGGCCAGTTGTTTTGATAACAGCCTGCATGGAAGACAGCTTCCATCTTTAAAGCATTTCAGGAAGTTGAGAAAGAGGTTTCTCTCAGACTAGTGGGCTGTGAAATTTGTTAGATAACCCTGTTTCTCTGCAAGGCTGTCCTGGAGGTTTGATGGCCCCAGCTGGAACTTAAGGTGGGCTACCCTCCTGGAACTGCTAGAGCCTGGGGATGGCCTTGAAAGGGAGCAGGGAGTTAGGATGACTGGTCACAGCTGGGCTGGCCAGTGAGAGAGGAATGAGGAAGCAGGGAGATGAGGACAGGAAATGACAGTCTGCCCCTTGGGAGAAAGAAAATAGAAGATGGGGTTGATTACATTTGGCCCCAAAGAAAATAAAAGTGTGGTCTTTTTGTTTGTTGTGCTTTGTGATTGATTCCACTGTTGAGGCAACACAGAGACTTTGGGCTGAATAAATTTGGTCACTTTTTGTACATCCGGTGACTCTTGCCACTAAAAGCCTGTGTCCCTGGGGGCTTGTCACTGCCCAAACGGCTGTCTTGGGAGAGAGCAGCAGCCCAGCTGGTGACCTTGTCCCAGGAGGGCTTCACTCTGGGGAATGTAAACTGGTCTAGCACAGCTTGCAGAGTCCTTAGAATCCTAAGAAATAATTGGTTGTCAACTGACCTTACACTGGTTTGGGCTATGAAGAATTGTCAAGTTCTTTTGGGAAATAGTAGGTGGGACCTTTGTGCATCCTTTCCCACAGTCCCATGATTAGGAGGTATGTGACAGTGAAAGCAAGACTCGCTTTGGCTGCTCCTTCAGACACTTGTTTAGCAAGCATGCACAAGGAGAGTGCCTCCAGCTGCTCTGCAAGGGCTAGGCCGCAAAGCCTCTTGCGGGATAGACATTTAAGGCAAGTACAACAGGATTCAGCCATTTCTCAGCGGAGAGGAACTAGGGCCCTCACCCAGTCCTTGGGCCCCCTTTCTTTTTTAAAAATATTTTTAGTGTTGATGGACCTTTATTTTATTCATTTATGTATATGTGCTGCTGAGAATTGAACCCAGTGACTCATACATGTGAGGCAAGCACTCTACCACTGAGCCACAACCCCAGCCCCTTGGGCCCCCTTTCTGAAGAGAGGAGGCAGCTGGGCTTTCTAGATTTTCTTGAAGTGGTTCTTATAAGGGTCAAGGTGACAACATGGTATTTTCACCCAGTCCATAGAGCAGGGAGCCAATGTTCATTTTCATGATTCGAATTAACCAACTCTGATGCAGATGGATTCTGATTAGTCTTTCAAATGTTGACCCACCATTGCTGCAGTGTTTAATTTTTATTTGGGTGCTTCAAGTATGAATTGACCACCTTTTAGAATAAAGATTAAAGCTAACTGATACACAACTATATATTATATGGTATCAGCTATTTTTTTTTAGCATGGGTTGATTTTATTTTATTTTTATTTTTGGTACTAGAGATTGAATCCATGGGCACTTAACCAATGAGCCACATGCCCAGCCCTATTTTGTATTTTATTTAGAGACAGGATCTCACTGAGTTGCTCAGGGCCTCGCTAAGTTGTTGAGGCCTCTTGCCTCAGCCTCCTGAGCTGCTGGGATTACAGGCATATACCACCATGCCTAGCTGATTGATTTTATTTATTGACTTTTTATTTTGAACAAATTTTGGAGTTATGGAAAAGATGAAAAAATAGTATAAAGCATTTCCATATATTCCTCATCTAGTTTCCCCAAATATTAACATCTTACACACTCATAGTTCTATTATTAGAGTCAGGAGACTAACACTGGTATAATACTATTTATTATTATTTTTTTAATATATTTTTTTTAGAGAGAGAGAGAGAGAGAGAGAGAGAGAGAGAGAGAGAGAGAGAGAGAGAATTTTAATATTTATTTTTTAGTTTTCGGCGGACACAACATCTTTGTTTGTATGTGGTGCTGAGGATCGAACCCGGGCCACAAGCATGCCAGGCGAGCGCCCTACCGCTTGAGCCACATCCCCAGCCCCAATACTGTTTATTATACTGAAGGTCTTATTTAATGTCATCAGTCTTTCTGCTAAGATCTAGTTTTGTTTTGTATTTTGTTCTACAGTCCTATCCAGGATTCTATAGTGCATGTAGTTGTTATTTCTCAATAATATCCCACACTCCCTGACAGTTCTTCCATATTTTCTTGTCTTTTATGACCTCAATAATTTTGAAGAGTATTGATCAGTTTTTGTTGACTGTCCTCAAATTGAGTTTTCTCATGATTGGACTAAGATTACCCACTTTTTCTTTTTTGGTATTGGGGATTGAACCCAAGGGTGCTTAAACACTGAGCCACATCCCCAGCCCTTTTTGTTTTATTTTGAGACAGGGTCTTGCTAAATTGCTTAGTAGGATTTCTCTAAGTTGCTGAGGCTGGCTTTGAACCTGTGATTCTACTGCCTCAGCCTCCTGAGCTGCTGGGATTAAAGGCATGTGCCACTGTGCCCAGCTTCATTTTAGCCATTTTTTTAAAAAGAATTTTTTTTAAAAAATTTTATAGTTGTAGATGGACAGATGCCTTTATTTTATTTATTTTTGTGTGTTGAGGACTGAACCCAGTGCCTCACGCATGCTAGGCAAGTGCTCTGCCACTGAACTATAGCCCCAGCTCCTTAGCCATTTTTAAGCATCCAATTCAGTGGCATCAAGTACATTCACAAGGTATGCTACTGCTATCTATTTCCAGAACTTTTTCATCATCCCAAATGGAAACTGTACCCATTAAGCTGTTATACTCCATGTCCCTCTCCCCCAGTCTCTGGTTACCACCATTCTACTTTCTGTCTCTATGATTTTCACCTATTCTCCATTCCTTATATAGGTAGAATCTTACATTATTTGTCTTGTGTCTGGATTCTTTGATTTAGCTTTCAGATTCATCCATGTTGTAGCATATATCAAGACTTCCTTTTTAAGGCTAAATAATAATCCATTGTATTTTTAGGCCCCATTTTGTTTATCCGTTTGTCTCTTGATGGATACTTGTGTTGTTCCCCCCTTTGGCTATTATGAATAATGAGTGATGATGTGAATAGGGGTGTATAAGTCATTGGGTCACATTTTCAAAAGGAACTTGGAAAGATAGTTTGAAAGGCAGGAGAAAGCCCTGTTCTTTTTTCCATCCCTGCCTAAGGCTTCCTCAGAATAGAGGAAGGTGGTAGGGGGATTCAGAGATGGGTGTAGATGGTTGAGGGGCCAGAAAGAGAGAAAGGAGCCCAATCTCTCATGCTTGCTCAAAGCTGCTGCCACTGGGGGAAGGTCTAGATGGTACAAAGTAATCTCATTGAACAGAGTCAAAGGCTAGGAACCAGCAGGAAGATGGTTAGGAAAATGATACATTGTAGCAAAAACAGTTCATTCTGCAATACCCAGAGCCAGGCAGGAGGGAATATCAGGGATCAGGTTGGAAATTAAGGCCACTTAATATCTGTTCCTAGTGTTTTTCAAAATTTTGTGATTCTCTCTCTCTGTAAGAAATCTATTTTACATTACCTGGTATACACATAGTCACATGTGTTTAGTTATGCTTGGATTACTAATTTCACAGCAAACATTTGATACACTCTGATATTTTCAATTCAATTCTGTTCCATTAGGAAAAAGATGCATCTTATAACCTGGGTTGCCCTTTGCTTGAAAACACTGTGCTGAACAAAGCCTCCTGTGCACAGTTCTTTTTACCAGTTATTTTTCTTTCTCTGTTAAGTTTTGTCCCCCACCCCAGGTTGAAAATATTAACCATTTTGTTTTGATTGTCAGGTAGGTCAAAGTCGAGTTGGCACAACTGAGCAGTAGGCATGTGTAGTGCTCATACACTGTATGACACTGATGCCTTAGATCTTCCTATTTCTTCACCTTCTTGCTGTATTTTTCCTCATCTTAATCATTCATATATTATGTTTTGCTGCATAAATTTTTGGGAGTTAACACACTTCTATGTGGAATGTGATGATGGAATATATAGCAAATCATTGAGAACCTTTGATCTGGACTGAGATAAATTGAGGAGTAAAGTCTGCATCCTTAGAATTTTATTTGAAAGCAAGGTCTGGACTATATGCTTTTCTTTTAACTCATTGAGACTCTGGATTAACTTTCTGGTCTTTGTTTTGGATTATCTAGAAAGCCTTGATACAAGTTCAAAAGACTATATTATCTGAAAGCATGAAAGTGACGAGGGTTTGGGAACAGGAGGGAAATGCAACCACAAATGGGTTTGCTCTGAAGATGCCTTTGGCAGAAGGACTCATGGTCAGAGACTGCAGGCAGTGGGGATGCCAAATCAGTGGTGGATGCAGTGAACCCTACGTTTTTAAAAAACAGAAATTTGCTGTAGTTACAAAGGCAGAATTTGAGGAGTTAGTGTAGAGGGAAAGTGTTATTTTAATTTTTTAATAGGGATAATTTACTTGCTTTCACATTTTCTGGAAGTCCATTGTTTATGCAGACGTATTTATTTTTAAAGAGACAGGTCTCTTTATGTTGCTGAGCTTGGCCTCAAACATATATATATATATATATGTATGTATATATATACACACACATACATATGTATGTATATAGATAGATAGATAGATGTTCATGTACCTTCATTTTTTTATGTATTCATTTATGTGTGGTGCTGAGAATTGAACCCAGTGCCTCACACATGCTGGGCAAGTGCTCTACCACTGAGCTGCAACCCCAGCCCCTTGGCCTCAAACTTTTGATCCTCCTGCCTCAGCCTCTGGAGTAATGGGGATTACAGGTGTGCGCCACTATGCCCAATTTTATATAGACATTTATCTGGTTTCCCTACCACTTGTAGTCTCTGTCCATGAGTTGTTCTCCCACAGCCTACCCATTGACTAGTGCACCCCAGCTTTCACTGTGCCCCCTATAGGTCAGAAGGCTCTGAGGCAAATGAAATGAACAGACATTTGATGCAGTTGAGCCTTTTAGGAGGCGATTTAGACAAATGAGGATGAGTTTGGAGTTGCATTTTTTTGGGGGGGGAACTGGGGATAGAACCCAGGGTTTTGTGAATGCTTTGCCACTGAGCTACATTCCAGCCCCCTGGAGTTGCATTTATTTTTAAATGAACTTTTCACCAAGCAAAAGAACCAAAAAGTATTAGCTCCTGGGGAAAAGAAACTGGCAAAGGAAAAGAATCATAATCTTAGTGTATCATGTAATAAGACTTTTGGTAATGTTTATGTAGTCATAATGAGTGAAAGCACTTACATTCATTTTCTAGGGCTGCTGGAACAAAGTACCACAGGGTGGCTTAAATAACAAAAACTTGTTATCTCACAGTTCTGGAGACTGGAAGTCCGAGATCAAGATGTTGGTGGAGCTGGTTCCTTTTGAGCGCTTGAGAAAAAGATCTATTGCAGGCCTCTCTCCTTGGCTTATAGGTGGCCATCATTTTCTCTCTATGCTTGTCTCTGTGTCTAGATTTTTCCTTTTTATAAGGACACTGGTTATATTGGATTGGGTTCATCCTAAAGACTTCACCTTAACTAATTATATGTGTAATGACCCTATTTCCAAATAAAGCCACATTCTGAGGTACTGCTGGTTATCTATGTGAATCGGGGGAGGAAAGTATTCAACCCATAACAACATTGAACACTGATCCAACCCAAAATATGTTACATCCATACTGGGGCAGTGGAGAAGGGTGGGTACTGTGTAGGTATATGTAAGTGGTAGAGGAGGATATTAGGCTTCATTTTCCATGTGAGAAAAGCAGAAAAGATGCCCAAGAGGGAAAATCTCAAGGCAAAGCCATGCTAGAATCTTTAATTTAGACACATGAAAGCAAATACCAAATAGTCACCTAAGAGAGGGATAAGCAGTTGCCTCAGGGGAAGGGAAGGTGGAAGTCTGGTCTTTTCTATAACAGACTTTTTTTTTTAGTTATACATGGACACAATACCTTTTTTATTTTTTAAATATTTGTTCTTTAGTTGTAGGTGGACACAATAACTTTATTTAATTTTTATGTGGTGCTGAGGATCGAACCCAGTGCCTCACATGTGCGAGACAAGTGCTCTGCCACTGAGCCACAACCCCAGCCCTTCCATATCAGACTTTTACAGCTATTTGAATGTTTAAATGGGTGTCAGAGTGACTTGGGTGATATGGACCTCATTTTTTGTGCTGTATGTGTTGAACTGCTCTTGCTGTCAGGTGAGAAAAGGAAGTGGGGACTTTTATCACCACTAAAGGACTCTACTGACAGGAAGTGGAGTCTTGGGTTTTCCGGGACCTATTTAGTGTTTCATTCTGAATGGACCTGATGATTACTTTTTAGTTCCTTTTACAATATCTGTATGGACATAATCAAAAGCAGGGGTTTTTCTTGGTGAGGAACAATGGTGGTGTAGTTTATTGCATTTTCAAAATCTTCAGAAGATGTCTACTTCCTTTCCTGCATTGCAGTTATTGATTTAGAAGTGAGCTAGAAGCATATGACAGGAACTGTCATGAGCTCAATCTGAAGTTAATTTTATTTTGGTTACAGGTAATTGTTTCATGTATGCTTTTGTGGGGAGCATTGGTGATAGATTTCCTTTTTTTCCCCCCCCAAAAAAGCTTTCTTCTTACCTGAGCAAACCTCTGTCTTCCTCTTTGCTCCTGTGATGTGGCAGTGGAAATGTTGAATGCCCAAGTGGGAATTTGTAGCTGCAGAAAGTTCAAGTTCTTCTTACTGATGCTAAATCACTTGTGGAATGTGTTCATCTGTTAAGTAGCTGATGGAATGAATGTATTAGGCTATGGGTGGAAATAACTAGAAAAAAAATCTGGCAAATAAACAGACCAGGAAAGTTAAAAACAAACAAACAAACAATAAACTTTATGGCACACAATCCATAAAGTATCAGTACTACTCATTAGAAATTAATGTTTGTACCATCAGTGTGCAAGAACAATGACCGTAAAAGAGCTCAACTGCAATATGTGGTACATCATTCAACATACACTCAAATGCCATATATATATATATATATATATATATTCATTCATTCATTCTTATCCCTACCATATGCCTGGCACTATGCCAAGTGGGGGCTAAGAGTAAACAAAAGTATCTAATACTTTCTTTTAAGGAATTTTAATCTGATTTGGGGTAGTAAAACATAGAATGTAAGCAATAATAAAAGAGTTAAAAGTCTAAGACAGGGGTCAGTAAATTATGGCCTAACGGCCAAATCTGGCCTAATGATTATTTTATAAATAAAGTTTTATTGGAACACCCCATGCTCATTTGTTTATGTTTATTGTCTGTGTCTGTTTATCATTGTTACAGTAGTTGGAACAGAATATAAGCCCTACAGAGCCTAAAATATTTCCTGTTGGCTCTTTAGGAAAAAGTTTGCCAACTCCTGGTCTAAGGCAATAATTATAAAGTTTTATAAGACATTTTATGATAAGCAGAAATGATTTGGTCAGTGCTCTAGTTAGTACATGGGTGGCCTGAGAAAAATTTTGTTGACCTCAAATCATGAAGATGGAGGGTAATTTGTGATGTAAGGAATAAGGAACCTGATTTCTTGAATGGGCACACACATGGCATTGTCAAGGGAAGAGTGTGGAGGCTGGTATAAGCACAAGTGAGGTGGTCAGTGTCAAACCAGCATCAGATTGTGGTGGTTTTGAGTTCTAGGATCAAGACTGGGAACTTCCTGAAATCATAATATTTCTCAAAAGCAGCATTCATGTATGTAATCCAGACCTATCATGTGGTTGACCCCAAGAGATGTTCAGGTATATTGTAATACATTGTTAAGTTTATTTGTTTCCTGAAGTACTAATTCTATGTGTGTTTGAACAAATATCTTTCATTCCCAGGGCAGGTTAACCTCAAGATCCTCTGAGGGGTTCTAATCCCAGGAGAGTTGTATGGATAGGCAGTCTCCCATGCCATAGGGCCAATGTTATGGAGAATCTTCTGAGAAGGGAATTTTAGAAGGGAATGTCATATAGATGAGAGATATTGGAGGGAGGGAAGGAAGGAAGGAAGGAAAGAAGGAAGGAGGGAAGGTGAAGATACTCCTATTCATCCTTGGTAGCTGCACTGCCTCTTCCTCCCCTTTAGGTCTTCTATACTGTCTGCCATTTTGTCTAGGTCTGCAAATCTGCCCGCACACATCCTCCCATGCTGTGCTTCTATCTTCCATCCTCTGGGTTATCAGCCTTATTCAGGTGGTCCACTGTCATCATGTTACCACCTGCCACCCCTTGCTGTGCCCTCTTGGTTTGTATTATGTTGTCTTGATACCTGTTACACACTGAGCTTTTCCACTCTCCCTAAATCAGTTGTTTGAGTTAACTGATCTCTGCACACAAAATCCTCTCTCTTATATGGACACAGGCCTGAGTGCCCATGCAGTGTTTAGCTCTGACCCTGTGGTAGGCTCAGATGAGTGGTGAGGGTGGAGCACCAGGCCATTACCCATGCTGCTGGGTCTTCACAGCTACTCATCAGTGTTTTCATTTATCTTTCACCCACTTTTTTCCTTTTGTAAATTTAAACACACACACACACAGTGGAAAAAATACAAAATTCCAGCTGGGCATGGTGGTGCACACCTGTAATCCCAGACGCTGGGAGGCTGAGACAGGAGAATTGCAAGTTCAAAGCCAGTCTCAGCAATAGCGAGACACTAAGTAACTCAGTGAGACCCTGTCTCTAAATAAAACACAAAATAGGGTTGGGGATGTGGCTCAGTGTTCGAGTACACCTGGGTTTAATCCCTGCCCTCCCCGCCCCCCCAAAAAACCAACAAAATTCCATAGTGCATTTTGCAGTAAACTTATTCTAGACTTTTTACCTTCAAGTTCCTCAGATTCTATTCTCACACTTGACCCTTACCAAAAAGATGACCTCGATTCCTATGCAAGAGAACATGTTAATTCTCTGGTGTCACTCACTTTATGATGGCTAGAAAGTGAAAAAGAGAGAAATATTCTGGGTTTCCACAATCCCCTTTAAGAATATGTTCCCAGTGACTTAAAAACTCTTACTAGACCCCACTTCTTAAAGGTGCCACCACCTCCCAGTAGCACCACATTGGGAACCAAGCCTTTAACACATGGGCCTTTGGGGGACATTCCAGATCTATATTAAAGCATATTTCTTCCATGTTTCAGCATGTATTTTTTAAAGATTAGGGCTCTGGGGGCTGGGGTTGTAGCTCAGTGGTAGAGCACTTGCTTAGCACATGTGAGGCACTGGGTTTGATTCTCAGCACCACATAAAAATAAATGAATTTATTAAAGGTATTGTGTTCAACTACAATTAAAAATATTGAAAAAAACAGATAAGGACTCCGTTAAAAACCGTAATTGTGATACCACTTTTACACCTGAACAACCCAAATCACAGCCTTCCTTATTAAATAAATATCTCAAGAAACCCCAAATTCAGGGCTGGAGATGTGGCTCAAGAGGTAGTGTGCTCACCTGGCATGCGTAGGGCACTGGGTTCGATCCTCAGCACCACATAAAAATAAAAAAATAAAGATGTTGTGTCCACCAAAAACTAAAAAATAAATATTAAAAAATTCTCTCTCTCTCTCTCTCTCTTTCTAAAAAAGAAAGAAAGAAAGAAACCCAAATTCAGAATGTTCACAGAGGTGGCCTTGTCCACGGTGCACACCTGTAGACATGTGATACAGAACAGACTTGATGATGCTTATTGATTATTTTTGTAAGTAGCTAAAAGTATATCTTTAAAAAGGAATTAGAACTAAGCATTGTTCAACCTCCAAAATAAACCCAGGTTAAGCCTCAGAAGACCCTCAGGATATCTTCTGTAATGTATCTACTGCAGGGAAATGATGACAATTTTAATAAGTTGATATTGTTTTATATTTTGTAATTCACAGAGACTGAAAACCGGAAGATACTTTGGATCAGTTCTTTACGTAGTGCCCTTAAGAATGAATTGAAGGGTTGGGGATGTGGCTCAAGCGGTAGCGCGCTCGCCTGGCATGCGTGCGGCCCGGGTTCGATCCTCAGCACCACATACAAACGAAGATGTTGTGTCCGCCGAAAACTGAAAAATAAATATTAAAAATATATAAAAAAAAAGAATGAATTGAAGCATTGAAACACCACAGAGAGAGAGAGAGAGAGACAGATAGACACACACACACTTTTATATCTTGTTTCTTAAAAAAATTATCCTTTTTGGGTTTATTGCTGTGCATAGATAGCATGGTTAGCTAAATCACTTGTGAAATAGTGGTTACACCAGCTAGAGTTTCGCCAGCATTAAGATTTTTCTCTTCATCTTTTAAGTTCATTGGGGAACATGATGCTTCTACTTGCACATTAAAACATTTTAACAATCCGGAAGTGTTTCACCATGTATTTTGTAAAGATAAGGACTTTTTTCAAAGCAATATCACAATATCATTTTTATACCTACATTAACTAATAATGTTTCCTTATCATCAGGCATTCAGTTCAAAATCCAATTTTTACATATAGCTAAAATATTTAAAAGATGTTTATTTGAAGCAGGCTTTGAAAGCCCTATATTTTGTAATAGATTGGTTATCTCTGAGTCTGTTTTAATTTACGTTCCCCATCTTATTTCTTTTTCCTTTGTGATTTTTGTTGTTTTGTTTTTGGTTTTTTTGGTATTAAGTAAGCAAATTCATTTGCACATAGTATTCACTACACTCTGGGTTTTTATTCATTCATTTATTTATTTAGGCACTGGGGATTAAATCCAAAGGTGCCAACCATTGAGCACATCTCCAGCCCTTTTGATTTTTTATTTTGAGACAGGGTGTCTCTCACTAAGTTGCTCAGAGCCTTGCCAAATTGCTGAGACTGACTTTAACTTGCAACGTTCCTACCTCAGCCTCCCAAGCTTCTAGGATTCTAGGTATGTGCCACTGCACCTGGCTACAGTCTGATGTTTGACTGCATTGTCAGGGTGCCATGTAATGTATTTCTGGACCTGCTGTGTCTCTCTTAAACTGATAGTAAATCCAGGGGCTTGATCTAATTTAAGCTCAGTTCATTGGCAAGAATATTTCACAGGTGGTGACACACACTTCTGTCACAAGGCTAGCAGTGCCTGCTTGTCTCTCTTTTTGTAATGTCAACTTGTTAGTGACCAATGTCCAGCTTCTTGATTACCTTGGAGATTGCAAAGTGTTGGGTGTCTCATTCCTTCATTCCTTTTTCATTTATTAGCAGGAATACTGCTATAGAAATTTCTCCTTGTCAACTATTTTTTTATCCTGAATTCATATAGGAAAGGCAGGAAGGATATTTGATTGTTTCTCTTGATTTGCTAGTTTTCAAAACAATGAATTGGTTCACTAGCATCTTCCAAAGTGTGACCAATGATTTTTAATACTATTACTATGAAACATACATAAGGAGACATCCAACTTATTCAACCTCTTTCAGTCCATTGTAGTTATCCGTGCAGTATTATATGTTGTACCATTTGTGTTCAATGGGAGCATCTTTACATTTGCTTCTACATTCTTTTGACACGACCCTGATGGTCTTTGATGGCTTCCTTGCTTTGTTGGTATGAGAAGATGGTCCAAATTTATCACCTTTCCTGCCCCATGGCCTGGAATCAGTCATTTTCCCAAGACTTTTTGGCTTCCTTTGTGGAAAAATGGTATTTAGAGATTCAAATATAATTATTTCTGGAAAAAATGCACATATGATCCTCTCAGATCATTCTTCTAGAAATCTTTCTGGTGCTATTGATCTCTTATGTTTTATTTATATTTGTTTCAGTTTTGGATGTGATTTAAATTTTTTCAACTCCAGCATGGTTTATTTAGGTTTTATTCTACTTTATTTAGTAACTTTTCAAAGGAAAGAAAAATGTTGGGGTTGAACTTCATTTCTGTTTTGTGCTACTCTATTTAGATACATATTTAGTAAGTGGTTTACAGATTCTGTGACAAAGTGTTTACAATATAGTTGATTAAGAAAACATGTTTGAAGAAGATACTTTTAGTTCTAGCAGCTTTTAGTTCAAATTGTTCAACTATTAAAACCACTAGCAAAAATGACTCAAAAAACATTGGCAGTTACTATGTTGATAGATTAACAATTATATGTAAATTCTTTGGTGAAACCATCCAATGCACCCTCCCTAATTACCACCACATTATGGTGTTCAAAATATGCTAGATATTACCTCCATTTAGATGTGGGGGAGCTCAAGATAATTACATTTATGACAGTTTAAAAACCTAGACTGTTTGAAGAGCCGCTGCTTTGCTGTTATCTTCTGCCTTTAGCTTTGTGAATTTGTTTCAGATCTCATCTTCTTGGATTCTCAGCTTTTTGTCAAAATCTTCCTTGCATTTCTTCCCACTCACCAGTAAGCTTTTTTTTTGGAGGGGGTGGTGGTGGGGGTGGTACTAGAGATTGAACCCAGGGGTGATTAACCACTGAGCCACATCCTGGGCCCTGTTTTATATTTTATTTAGAGACAGGGTCTTTCTAAGTTGCTTAGGGCCCTCACTAAGTTGCTGAGGATGGCTATGAACTTTTGATCCTCTTGCCTCAGCCTTCTGAGCCACTGGGATTACAGGCATATACCACCGCGCCTGGCACCAGCAAGCATTTTGAGGGCCTGATGGGGCTATGCACTCTGCTAGCTAAGTACTGGAAGGAGGAAGATGCTCTGGGCAGTGTCTTTTCTTTTAGAAGGTTCTCAGGCTTTCTTCTACCTTCCAGGGCCTGAGAGTAACAGGATTTCTACACCTGGGGGGTAAGTGTCCAAATGAAGAGGAACATTAAATCTGCCCAGGGGGCTGTGGATATAGCTCAGTTGGTTGAGTGCTTGCCTGGGATGCTTAAGGCCCTGGGTTCAATCCCCAACATAAACAAACAAATAAATAAAATAAAGAAGTGCTACTTCTGGCCTGTATTACCATTAGCAGTTCATTCCAGGTTAAAAAAAAAAAGAAAAAGAGAAAAAGAAATATCTATTACAGCTGAAATAGGTCCTGAGAAAGAGACTCAAACTATCCACCAAGAAATGACTACAAGGGCTAGCTCACTTCATAGAGTGCTTGCCTCACATGCCCAAGGCCCTTGGGTTCCACCCCCAGCACCACAAAAAAAAAGAAAGAAAGAAAGAAAGAAAAAATAATTTTGCCTTCCCAGGGAAGGCAGCAGTTTCACTATGGTTTCTTCTCACTTCACTGTCTACTTTCTCTCTTACCAGACGGTGCATTTCTTGTTAACACAAAGCCATACGGTGACTCAGCCCTTGTCCCAACCCCACTGTGCCTACTGACCACATTTTTCTGTGGAATTGTTCCTAACTTCCCTTCTTTTGACCTGGACCTTGCCTTTTATGGCTGATTCAGCTTAGCTACACTGAAATGTACATGTCCAAATATAAAACCAGTTCCCCATCCTCCTCATACTATCCTCAAAAAACGCAAGAGTTGCATTTTATTTTAGTCCTTACAAAGTATCTTGTACTATAGAGCTCCATGAACTTACTTTAAATAGAACATTTTAAGCAAACCCTTTGGATATGTTATCCACAATCAAATATGTTTCAACCATCCTTGCAGGGTTTGTTGAATAAAATCATTCATGAAATGAGAGGGTGCTGAGGGGTAGGAGGCAATGTTTTTTAATTGTTTTACTTTGCATAATCTGTAATTAAATTAATATGTAGTCTAAGCAGATTGTTCCTTCTTCTGTTTTAAAGTTTGCATATTCTGGTTGGATCTCCTTATTGAGAAAGATAGAGGATCATTTTCTAATCAGACATCTGTCTTTGGGTCTCCTTTAAGTCTGAGAATCAGGCTGACATTATAAAGTTAGGAAAATCTCTACTCATCTACAAGCCATTTTATTACTTAAAACTGTGTGTGTGTGTGTGTGGGGGGTGTTGGGGATTGAACCCAGGACACTCTGCTACTGAGCTACAGCTCCAACCCTTTAAGAATTTTTTATTCTAAGGTCTAGGGTTGTAGCTCAGTGGTGAAGTGCTTGCCTAGCATGTGTGAGGCACTGGGTTTGATCCTCAGCACCACATAAAAATAAATAAATGTATTGTGTACATCTACAACTAAAAAATTTTTTTCAGTGGGGGGGTACCTGGAATTGAACTAATGGGTACTCAACCACTGAGCCACATCCCCAGTCCTATTTTTTTTTTTTTTTGGTACCAAGGATTGAACTCGGGGGACTCAACCATTGAGCCATCTTCCCAGCCCTATTTTGTATTTTATTTAGAGACAGGGTTTCACTGAGTTGCTAAGCGCCTCGCTGTTACTGAGGCTGGCTTTGAATTTGTGATCTTCCTGTCTCAGCTCCCAAGTTGCTGGGGTTACAGGTGTGTGCCATCACGCCTAGCTTTAACTAAAAATATTTTAAAAATATTCTTTTATTCTGAGACAGGGTTTCCCTGTGTTAGTGAAGCTGGCCTTGAACTTGTGATCCTCCTGCCTAAACTCCCCAATAGCTAGAATTACAAGCATACACCACCAGGCCCAGCTTAAAACTGATAAATATTTATATATTTATAAGCTTTCTCTTTTATACTTGATTTTTTTTTTTTTTTTTTTTTTTTTTTTTGGATGCTGGGGATTGAACCTAGGGCCTTACTGCATGCAAAGCAAGCATTCTACCAACTGAGCTATATCCCAAGCCCCTTGTAGTTGAATTTAAAAAAGGGTTGTCTTCTTTAAGTGACTAAGCTGTTTTAACTTAACTTTTTAGTAAATCAGTTTTCTAAGGTCCTATTTATTTTCCCCTACATGATTGCTGTGTACAACTGTTCTCTATATTAATTAGCTTAACCAACTATAGCTGATTGTCTTTATTGTTCAGTATTTTTTTAAAATCCAAAAAGTAATTTGCACCCTTTATCTGTGCTTTCTTTTTCACTTAAGGCTTTTTCTGGCTGCGCATGCTGGTACACATCTGTAATCTCAGGTATTAGGGAAGCTGAAACAAGAGGTTCTTAAGTTTAAGGCCAACTTGGGCAAATTAGTGAGACCCTGTCTCAATGTAAAGAAAATTTTTAAAAAGCTAGGGATGTAGTTCAGTGGTAGGGCCTTGCTTCGTTCAATCCCTAGTCATTTTTTTTTTTTCCTCTTGGAGGCCAGGTTATTCTTATCCTCTCTCTATAAAGCATATTCTGGAAAGAAAAGAGTTCTAGGTTTGCAAGGGTTAATTGTTTAGTAACTCATTGTTCCAGAGCCCCTTGGGTGTTTTGTTTCAGGATCAGGCCCAGTTGAGGCAGAGGCCTCAAAATACAGGCTATGAAAGAACCAAGGCCTCAGGCTTTATGAATGCTTTCCTGTCCAGGCCCTGCCTCATGTTCTAATCTTTGATTGGATGCCTTTGTGCTGTTAGGATCAATGGTTGTACCACAGGTGGGAGTGGAATTGAAGCTGATCATAATAGTACTTGAGGGCTTGGATTGTGGCCCAGCAGTAGAGCGCTTGCCTAGCACATGTGAGGCCCTGGGTTTGATCCTTAGCACCACATAAAAATAAAATAAAGATATTGTGTCCAACTACAACTAAGAAATAAAAAAATAGTACTTGAGAGACTTGAATCAGTGGGTCATACTTGTTTTGGGCCAACTGGTCATGTTGATCTTTGATTTTCTGTAGCCTTTGAATCAAACAGTAGCTTACATCTGTAATTGCATTTCTTTGTGCTGAATGAGAAGGTATAGTTTAGGGTTAACACTTTTCTCAGGATACTCCTAGATTGTATGGATGCACCTGATCACCAAAATTTATTGAGCACCTACTGTATGCCAGATACCAGGCAAGCAGTAGGTAATGCTCAGATCTGTCCTTTCAGGGCTCCCATCCAGGAGATAGACAGGGAGACAGGTTCAGGGAAGCCCTCACAACATGTCATGATAATGGCTTATAAGACTAGTGACTATCATTTATGGAGCAGCTTCTATAAATAGGAATTTAGAGGTACCACTCCTCATTCTTGCACCAGATCATCTCCCATATTTTTTGTTTGTTCTTTGTACCAGAGATTAAACCCAGGAGCACTTTACACCCGAGCTACTACCTCAACCATTTTTATTTCTATTTTGAGATAGGGTCTCGCTAAATTGCTGAGGCTGGAAAAGAAAAATGTGACTTGTGTATAGACTAGCTTTTTTGTAATTGGAGATCATCCCCATAGCACCTGTGGCCTTGAGCTGGAAAGTCCAGACCCCCAAACCCTCTGCCCCAACACTAATAGGAAAGCACTGGATGGTGACAACTTGGCTTCGTATGGACTTATGTAGGGAAGAGTGTATTTTTTTTTAATACTGGGTATTGAACTAAGCCACATTCCCAGGCTTTTTTGTTTATTTATTCTGAGACAGGGTCTCACTAAGTTCCTGAGGTTAGCTTTGAACTTGTAATCTTCCTGCCTCAGCCTCCCAAGCCTCTAGGATTACAGGCATGTACCGCCACGCCTTGCAGGAAGAGTATATTCTTTAAGAAGTTGATGCATGAGTCTGTTGGGGTTCTACTGTTGCAAGTAAGATAAACCAACTTTAACTGAAGCAAGTTAAAGGATTTATTGGAAGACTTCAAAGTGGTTTATGGGGTGGAAGGAGAACCCGGAGAATCATGTCTGGGAAAGACTATATGTAACCAGGCAACTCCAGGGATTTCCAACTCTTTTGAGAGGCCTGGCAAGGGATTTCTGCTCCAGCCATTCCCAGTCTTTGTCAAAGTACTATGAGTCACAGTTGGGTCCTGTGCCCATACATTAGCTGGCAGAGTGCTGAACATGTTGACAGGTGGTCCTATCAGATTGTATCTCATGGGGGAGTGGTTTCCCCTTCCTGAATGGGGAGTGGTCTCTCCCTGGGGCACAAACACAGTCAGCCAACTTGATGAACAAATGTCTACACCAAAAGTTCCTCAATATATCATGCAAGCTTTTCTTTTTTAAAATTTTCAAAAGCTATATTGAGGTATGAAAATTTACCCAGTTTAAGTGTACAATTTAATACATTTTTAGTAAATTCACAGTATTGTGCAATTCTTACCACAGTTTAATTAAAAAATATTTCCGTTACCTCAAAAGATCCCTCTTACCCATTTGTAACATGTTGCTCTTCCCAACCCTGGTCTCAATTAACCACTGATCTATTTTCTGCCTTTTTAGATTTGAACATAGATTTTTATATTTTCCTGACTAGTGTACCTTTTGGATTTCTGGAAACTATGGCCCAGAATCACAGGGGAAAAAATAGAATCCCTGCAGTGGTACAAAATTGTATATCTTGCCCGTCTTAGTTTTCTCTGCTCTTGCTTTAGATCTTCCCTTTTCTCCTATAGACTGCCATTTGGTTGAGTGGAATCCTAGTCTTAAAACTGCCATTATTTAGTCCTCAGTCTTTTTTTTTGGGGGGGGGGTGCTGGGGAATGAACCCAGGCCTTGTGCATGCAAGGCAGGCACTCTACCAACTGAACTATGTCCTCAGCCCATAGTCCTCAATCTTTCTAAGCAGAACATTTCAGACCTCAGTTCTTCATCCGTAACATTAGGAAAAGGATTTGATGAAATGGTACCTAATGTTCTTTCTATCACCAGTAATCAGCAATCATGATCTTTTTTGGTAAAATCTTTTCTGGTAAAAAAATATTGCTTCTTGGTTTTCTGTGCTTCCTTCAATCATAGGACTAAAACAAAACATTAAAATTAAAAATTTATTCTTCAGAACTGGGTGCGGTGGCACATCATTGTAATCCCAGCTCGCTGCTCTGGAAACTGTGGCAGGAGGATCACAAGTTAGGTCAGTCTCAGCAACTTAGAGGGGCCCTGTCTCAAAATAAAATAAAAATGGTTGGGGGTGTAACTCAGCAGTAGAGTGCCCCAAGGCCCAATTTCCAGTACTGCACCCCCCCAACAATGTGTGTGTGTGTGTGTGTGTGTGTGTGTGTGTGTGTGTGTGTGTGTATTCTTCAGAACTCACAAAATGGAAAATCATACGTGGTAAGTGTGTAACATTTCTACTTCTGAAATGATTAAAACTGAAAACTGCATCAAGACTTTTGCGACATTGCATGCACACATGTGTGTATAAAACAAAGGAAATTAATTGGAAACTCTCATTCTCCTTCATGTACTTTGGTTTATTCAAATATTTATTGAGTCAGACATGATGCTAAGTGAGGGAGATAGAATCCTGGGAAAGATAAGGGCTTTTCCCAGATGGAGCTTGCAGGCAGTTGGGATAAGCCAATGTGAAATTGCAGCTCAGAAAGCTGGGCTAGGAGAGAGGAAGTAAATACAGCAAGCAAAGCAGGAGGGGCCAGGTCACAGAGTGGGGCTCAGAAATGCCTGCACCATTACCACCGTGAGAAGTTGGCCGTGAGAAGCTGCTTGGCAGCTGGCTTAGCCAACCGACAGTTAAAAACCACCCATTTCATCTTTGGGGGGAGGAGACATTCAGCAAATTTGAAGGTGGAGATAGGGAAGGTTGAAGTGTTTTCATTTCTGAGCAGATTTCTTATCTCCTCTGGCTCTATCTTTTCATAACACTGGTTAACTGTAGCTTTGGTTTTTGCAGCACAGTAGATGTAGCAAACTTGTGGAGGCTTTTGACACAGCGGGCAGCTGGAGGGTATTATTTTTCTGATGGGGAGACATTCTTAAAGTTTTGTAATTTATGGTGCCTTTAGAAATGGGATTTTGTTTACTGTTGTCCTAATTATACCTCTGATATATTTTACTTAGCTTAATGTTTTAATTTTGTGCTCATGCCCAGAGGTAGTTTCCCAAAGGGTACTATTAAAAAACAAAAACAAAAACTTAGGTAATGTTTTATCCTTAGTGCAGCTACTTATAGTTTCCTGAAGGCAAGGAAATGGGTTTTAGGGGACAGATTTTCTGTGGACTCTTGTGAACATTTGTGCAATCTGAGGTCTTCGTTGCCCATTTGCCAAGCATTATCCTAAACCCTTGCTGTGCAATATAAATACAGTGTAACCCACACATGTCATTTTAAATGTTCTAGCCACCACATTAATAAAAATAAAAAAACAGCTGAAACTGAATAATGTATTTATTTGACCCAACTTATCTAAGGTATTGTTTCAACATAAAAATTATTGGTGAGTAATTATACATTCTTTTTTCCCCAGAATAAGTTTTTGAAACTTGCTGTGCTTTTAGAGCACATCTCCATTCAGACATTTCAAGTACTTAGTAACTGCATGTGGCTAGCGATACTGTATTGGACAGAAAAGCCCTAAACTCTTCAAAATCCTTCAGAGAACATAGGAAATGGCACTCAGAGGGGGTAGGGGAGATATAGCTCATGATATAGGAGCTCTTAATGAAACTCTGCATAGGTTTTCTACCCTTAGAGAAACCTAATATATAAAAAAATTCATCTTGACAGGAAAAGTAAAGCAGGAAGTGATTATTCATGTTACAAAAGAATCAACCGCAGGATCTTTTAAATAGCAAACTCCCTTAGTGCACTGAAGAATATGACTCAATTTGCAAAAATGTGATTGACACTTGACATTTTAGTAGCACCTTTGTTGGGCAGAGAACTATCTGCCATTATAAAATGGAAGCTGAGTGGTGTGGTTATGAAGCCCGCACTGAGCACCTATTGCATGTCTTGGACTGTCACAGGGGGCCAGAAGGGAAATAAGGGTGATTTCATACCCAGAAGGCATTTAGGTGCCTACTTGGAGGACATATGCATAAGCCTCCTCAGCATCTGATGGTGGTCTCAGTGGCAGGGCTAGGGAAGCCTGGGAGCTGGAAGAGCCAGGCAGCTAGGTTGGATGCAGTCATAGGCAGGGTGGTCAGAAGGCAGGAAGAGTTCATGTGATTACTTATGTTTAAGAAAATTTAGGGCTAAATTGGGAGTTTAAAGAAAGGGTAAATCAGGAAAGACCATCTAGATAGGATATTGGATGCAAGACTCAAATATTATGTAATTATGCTCTATTTATCTTTGAGTCCCCAATCCCTAATCCCTAGCCTTGGCTTACCCTTGGGTCACTGAATGAGAGATTGAAGAAATTTCAGGATGTGTACCTCTATCTTCTAACTTTTTTTTTTTTTTAAAGAGAGAGGGAGAGGGAGAGAGAGAGAGAGAGAGAGAGAGAGAGAGAGAGAGAGAATTTTAATATTTATTTTTAGTTATCGGCGGACACAACATCTTTGTTTTGTATATGGTGCTGAGGATCGAACCCGGGCCGCACACATGCCAGGCGAGCACGCTACCGCTTGAGCCACATCCCCAGCCCTCTATCTTGGTATCTCCTCTCATCTCAGTGGATTCCTGAAGTGGGTCCATCCTACTTTGGAGAGTAGTGACTCAGAAAATGAACTTAACTTCCTTGCTGAGCTTCAGGTTCTTTCATTGGGCATCATATTCATATAGAGAACAGAGAAAATCCAGCTTGCTGTTTAGGGAAGAAGAAACAAGGCTATACTCCATAAGTTGGTCAGGTCCTGAGTCCCTGAGAGGACATAGGGTTTAAGTTCACCATTGAGAGGTCCTAGGCCCAGACCTCTTCTTAGAAGCCTCTCTGTTCTCCTCTCACATTGCAAAGGCTTGCCAGTAGGCAGTTTCCTTCAGCTCCACCCACCAGGAATCCCTCCTCTTCATGTGCTAATGGAATTGGCCCTTGAGAGTGAGTTTTCTAAGCCTTTTCATTTCTTGTTTCAAAAAGGGTACCTATGGTTAAAAAATTAGGTGATTTCTCCATTGTGTGAACCCTGTAGAGTGTGCTTACATGAACTAAAATGGCTATGGCATCACTAGGTGATATGGTCTCATTAGACTGCCATCATATATGTGTCCATCATTGACTGAAGCATCATTTCATGGCGTGTGATTGTATGTTACTGTACTAACTTAAGATTAAGGAAACCCCTGCTAAACCTTTATTATTAGGTTTGATGAACTTTTGGGAAACAACAGATTAAGTATTGTATGGCTATAAATTGGGGGAAACCAAGACATTTTCTACATGGCTCAGGCACATAGTTTTTAAATCTTACTAATCCTGATAGCTCAACATTTACACCTACATCAGAGGTGGGAGTAAACCCATGATACAAATTGTGTTGATTATGAGAATCCTGTGGTCATCTCCCTGTAAGATGTGATTGTCTTGTCCCTGTGTTCACTTCCAAATGTGGCTGGTAAAAAAACTTTCACCAAGAGCTGAAGTGGCAGCTCAGCCATTTTCTTATCTATTTAGATTCTAGTTAAGTATTGTCTTAACTCCTACTTTCTTCACACAAATCTTTTCAAGCCCATAATCCATTTACTGAGGGCAATTTTAGGTTAAAGGGGTAAGGTTCATAAAGCGGCTTTACCTGGAGTCATCACAGAACTGGAGAGCACTCAACAGTGCGGAAGCTGGTGCTTGCTCTAGCAGGTCTCCTTGTTCAATTCTCCTTGGTTCCACTGTCTCTCAGGCTACTTCCTGTCCCTTGAAAGATCCCTGACTTTCTGAACTGGAGACCAAGTGAAGGAGCCAGTATCATTCTGTAAGTGGAAGTTGTGGGTTTTTGGTTTTTTTTTTTAACTTTTTAAAATTAAAATAAAATGAACAGATGTTCTTTTTCTCCTCTCATCTCAGCGGATCCCTGAAGTGGGTCCATCCCACTTTGGAGAGTAGTGACTCAGAAAATGAACTTAACTTCCTTGCTGAGCTTCAGGTTCTTTCATTGGGCATCATATTGTTTAATTGGGAAATGGGATGATGTGGAAAGCAGTGTTTGGTGCATGCATAGTGGTTACTGGGACCTCAGTTCCTATGGCAAGTCTTCCATAGATCCATCTTTAGGTTATTTGAAGAGAGCTAGAGAGCTGGGTTTTTTTTCCCCCTTACAGATGAGGTCTTGGACTGATTACTCAGGCTGGTCTCTAACTTGTAGGCTCAGGTTATCTTCCCATCTCAACCTTCTAGTATCTGGGACTGCAGGTGTGTGCCACTATGCCCAACTGAAAGCTGTTTCTTTTTAATATATTGGTTATAGATAGATATAATACCTTTATTGTTATTTTTCAAAATAATTTTTAGTTGTTGATGGACCTTTATTTTATTTATTTATATGTGGTGCTGAGGATTGAACCCAGTGCCTCACACATACTAGGCAAGCACTCTACCACTGAGCCACAACCCCAGCCCACTGAGCTATAACCCCAGTGCTCTGAAAGCTGTTTCTTAACCATTCCAGTTGTTAGAATGGTTCATTTTAACTGCTGGGGAACAGAACCCTGCACAAGAAGATGGGAATGTTTCTGCCTGCATGCTTGTTAGGAACTAGGAGAAATTGAAAAAGGTTGCCTTGTTTCTGCTCTTACACTCCTTTCCATTGATAAGTGATGACATGGGTCACAACTCAACCTCATCCTGGGCATATTTATGACAGTGGAGTGAGTCAGCTAATTTTGGGATGAAACTATGATTTTGGGAAAGGAAAATCCACTTTGAGTTTCTTATGACTGGCTGGTTTAGCTGACACTGAGTGGAGAGTCTGAGTGGATAGGATATTCTGAAATGGCAGTGCCTTGGGAACTTATCGCTAATAGATATGCAAAGCCCTTGTGATGGGGACCCAGGTGAGTGGTCACCTGCCAGCTGTTGCTTAGAAAACTGACCTCAATTAATTAATTTTTTTTGTTGCTCATTTGTGCCTTTTGTCTTTTATTTATGAAATCTTTGCCAAAGCCAATGTCATTACAGTTTTCTTTTATGCTCTCTTAGATCTAGAAAAGAGGCACTTGAAGGCTCCAAATGTAAAGAAATGACAAGGAAAGGGAAATGCCAATTGCCTTGATTTGATCAGTGCACACTATGTGCATGTGTTAAAATATCACACTATATATACCTCATTATTATGTACAATTATTACATGTTGATAAAAAAACAAGAAGAAAAAGATTTATGATTTGAGCTCTTACATTTAGATCTGTAACCCATTTCCGTTAGTTTTAGTACATGCATTTTTTTAAATAGAGATCATTTAACTTTTCCATTATTTTATCATAACTTCAGAGTTGCTAATTTACCACTTGGGGCTCATCTAACTTTTTGCTCTCTTTGTATTCATTCATTCATATGGAGCTGCAAATGAAAAAGGAAAAGGTATGGAGATTGGTGTGTATTGAGGTAGGCATGAGGAAGAGCCCAAATTCTCAATAAATTATATAATTAACTTGTGGATAAATTAACTAATCTCTGGATTGCTTGGCTCTGCTAATTCGCATTGGCACTTTGTCAATGAGAAAATCCATTTTTCTAGCCTGTTAACTCCACCTATTATCAAGTATAAGAGATACTTTGTTTAGGATGGGAAGACAGTGTAACATGGTATTGTTGCCTAAGAATTTATCTGTTGAGAGGACAATTGTGTGTGTGTGTGTGTGTGTGTGTGTGTGTGTGTGTGTGTTTTGTACCAGGGATTGAACCCAGGGGTACGTTACCACTGAGTCATATCCCCAACCCTTTTTTGTATTTTATTTAGAAATAGAATTGCTAAGGCTGGCTTTGAACTCATGATCCTCCTGCCTCAGCCTCCCGAGTTGCTGGGATTACAGGTGTGCACCACTACACCCGGTGCAGTTGTGGTTCTGAGTAGCAGTCTGAGACATTGGTTTCACCAGCCTGGCTATTTATACCAGTCATCTTTACACGTTGTCCTTGAGAGATAGGTAATATCTCTGTTGCGTGGGAATTATGGTCCATATTTTATACAACTGAGGCCCAGGAAGGTTAGCATCTCATAGCACTGGCCAAACTCATGTCTGTTGTCTGCAGTCCCTGTCCTCAGGGAAAGAGACTGGACTCCACCTGGGTGGGGCAGATCTTTTTAGGCTGCTATTGTGTGATTCCCCTCTGAAGCCCTTGTTGTCCCTGAGACCAGTAGGCCACTCTGCCTGTGTCTGACCACGACCAGCACTTTGTGGTTTCTGTTCTTTAGGCTTTAGGTTAACCAAAATTGGGTTGCTGTGTATGGCCTTATTATTTTAAATATTTGTAGAGGGGAAGTCCCTTTAATATGACTCTACTGGCCTTCCGGGGATGCTGGGCCTCAGACTTCTATAACATCTAATCTAACTTGGTCTTTTTTCTCTGTCTTTTCCAGTGGAGGCCATAGTGGAGTTTGATTACCAGGCCCAGCACGATGATGAGCTGACGATCAGCGTGGGTGAGGTCATCACCAACATCAGGAAGGAGGATGGAGGCTGGTGGGAGGGACAGATCAACGGCAGAAGAGGTTTGTTCCCTGACAACTTTGTAAGAGTGAGTACAAAGCAAAACCCTTTTCCTGTCTCCTTTGTGGGCTCTGCTGAACAAAGGCTGTGGGGTATTTGAGGATGAATTGCATGGGACTTTCAGGGGCTCTGTTGACAATTTGATCTCCTGGGTGATATCAAGAAGACCATGTGTAGTTTTGCCCTTGATATCTGGGATACCTGTTTTGAAATGGCTTTTTTAAGGCCCAGAATTCTCTCTTCCCAAACTGTGTATCAATTCTTAGAAATTGCTAGAAAAATATAAAGCTTGTTAAATTATTTATGTACTTATTTATTTGCCTAAAGAGTTTCCAAGAAGTTTTTCCTTTTCCATTCCATGCAAAATGAAGTGAAATTCAGTTTTGACCACTTACATGAAGTAGCAATAAAACTAAATACAGAATCTGAACAATGCTATATTTTCCACTTTTATATTTATATTATCTTTTTGATAGGAGTAATATTATCTTTTTTTATTCCTTATGTCCATGAGGCACTGAACAAAACCTATTTCTCCAGTAAGGTTTTGAAAATTACGTCCTTTGCCAAAGTCATCTAGCACTTACTTACAAAAGTATATCACATTATCATTAATAAATTACATATTATATAGCTGTAAATACTAGTTCAAATTGCTGGGTAAAAAAAGGATCACCTGGAAGCTGTTCCTTATGGGAAATACTAGCTACATCTAAAAGCACCAGTACTATAAACTTCCCATCTCACATTGGAGAAGAGGAGATTATCCTTGGTATGAAGAGCTGCATACAGAAATCCTTAGGTTCTCTTTGGCATTCTCTGTAGTACTGGGCATACCAAACAGTGTGCGTTGGCTGCTTGAGGCAGGTAATATGGGCCCATTAACAGGTGGCCCTGCTCTCAAAGGAGCCCCATGGGCCTAGTGGTAGGATTTGGGGACAAGGAGTGTTGATGAAAAACATATGATGTGCTTTGGGATTGCCAGCCCCTAGGTCCTCTACCTTGTACTGTGTTAAGTCTCAAAAATGTAGGAATCTAGCTCGGTCTTTAGGATCCTGTTTCTGGGTGTTCCTGCTAGCATTTCTTTTTTCTTTTCTTTTTGGTATACAGAAAACTGGGGGGCTTTTTGTTAGTAACATGCTGATAAACACTGCTTTCTACAAATGGTAGGAGTATAGACCTCGCACCCTATGCTTGACTCCAGCAGCTTTCTCTCTTTCTCTCTCTGAATTGAACCCAGAGAATTGAACCCAGGGGCACTTAACTGCTGAGCTATATTCCTTCCCAGCCTTTTTTAAAAAATATTTTTTAAATTGCCAATGGATCTTTTCTTTATTTATTTATATGTGGTGCTGAAGATTGAGCCCAGTGCCTCACACATGCTAGGCAAGCCCTCTACCACTGAGTCACAACCCCAGCCCCTCCAGCCTTTTTTATATTTTGGTTTTCACCAAGTTGCTTAGGGCCTCACTAAGTTGCTGAGGCTGGCTTTGAACTTGCGATCCTCCTGCCTCAGCCTCCTGAGCCGCTAGGATTACAGGTGTGCACCACCCCGCCTGGCTTCTCTTCCATTTTAAGAGTAGAAAAACATTTCCAGGCCACCATGAATTAACTCTGTTGATGCGGAAATGGGAAGTAATTCTTTTCCTTTCCAAATAAAATTTTAGGAAGGGACTGTTCTTGAAGTTGAACCAATTCTTCTGTGACAAGAAGGTTTTCCCGGATAAAAGGGACAATGGTTGGAGTGAAGACAAAGGTGGAAGTAATGACAGAGGAGGACTGTAAGAAAGAGAGAAGAGAACCCTGGGAAGGAGGGAGGGCTGTCAGAAAGAGAGAGGAGAGGCCTGGGATGGACCAGGGACTGTAGCATCAGCTCCAGTTTTGAGGGCAGGCCCTATTCTGAAAGCCTTTAACATGTCCTGTTGGCATAGTGCTCCCTCATTTCAAGCCACAAATTCACAGAATCTGAGAAGGCATTGGTAAACACCTATGGATTTTTCCCTGGACTCAAGGCTATGCTACAAGGGGTTATGGAAGATGGCTGGGAAAGACAGGGCAGGAATTGCCCACAGAGAGTCTAGAAGGTGACCCTCCTCCTCATCTAGGGTCCCCTTTCTGGGGACCAAAAGACTCCTTCCCTATGAAGGAGGGTGATGTGTTCCTTTTTCCCAGGATGTCTTCCATTGCCCTGCCTGCATTGCTTTGGGCTAGGTAGGGTGGGCCCTCAGCAGTGGCTCCTGCCTCCCATGGGCTTTGGCTTAAGGGGAGCCCTGGTAGGAGATGGCAGGGAGGGAGGAGGCTAGTGAGGTCATGGATCACCACTTTGGCTGCCTGTGTCCCTTACCAGAGAGGTGGCTGTTCCCATTCAGTCTATATTCCTCCACACACCTGTCCCTGCATCCCTGCAGGTCTGGTGGCTCTTTGTCCCTAACCCTTGGCTATTGCTGTGGGTTTTTAAAATATCTCACCTACTTCATATGAATCTCTTTATTAGTCCCACCTCAGATTACCCTAATTTGGGTGTGTCATTTCCTTTTTTTTTAAAGAGAGAGAGAGAGAGAATTAATATTTATTTTTTAGTTCTTGGCGGACACAACATCTTTGTTTGTATGTGGTGCTGAGGATCGAACCCAGGCCGCACGCATGTCAGGCGAGCGTGCTACTGCTTGAGCCAAATCTCCAGCCCGTGTTATTTCTTTTTGAGAGCCCAACTACCTCCCAACTACTTTGAGGATTAAATGACACAGCAATGACAATCTTTTAGTGCAGTGGCAGCTACATAGTGAGTGTGCTGCAGGTCCTATTTCGGGCCCTTTTCCCTGGGCCTGACTCTCCTATCTCTTAACTAATCAGTTGTCGAACCTTGGCTTGAGCCCTTGTGCAGTGAAGGGAACTTATGTTCTTGGGAGGTACTCACTCCATGTAGGGAAGAAAGGATGTGGCAGGAATGGTTGGGGCTGCAATACTTGTGGCTGTCACATTTGGTAGAAGAAGAAACTTTGATGCTTTCAGATGGCTGAGTCCATTTTTAAGTCTTCACCCTCAGGCCTATAATTGAAAATTCAGTAGGTGGATGCAGTAGAGTTTAACAATAACCAACACTTCCTTAGAGAATTCTAAAAGCATAAAAGGTGTCTTTAGTTAGTAACAATCATATTGGCATAGGTGTACAGTTTTGAAAGTGATTTTATATAGATTATATTTAAACTAAGAATAATTTGTCCCTGGATTGAATGAGGTTCTTTTGTGGAATCCCTTCATTCATTTTTATGCCTTTATCTTGGTGTTAGCACTGTTAGAGGGCCTTCCTTAAGAATTTTCTGAATTCATTTATCAGACCCTTACTCAGTGTCCCATTTGAGCATGTTCTCCCAGAGCTGGCATTCATTGTTCACCTTCAAATCTGTATTATCTTAGTCTTTCAAGACAAAAATACCAGCTATCTTCCTGGTATTCCATATACCAGACCATCCCATTGTCACAAACGAACCTGAATCTTACCAGCTCTCACTTTGCAATCTGTTGGCCCATGTGGCCTTCTGGATTTGTCCCTCTTTTAGTTCTCATTTATTAAATGTAAATGTGGAAGAATCTTTTCAAATCCTTTCTGCACCTACTTCTTTTGGAATATGTTTTTCTTTATCTCCTCTCTTTATTTTATTTTTTTTGGTACTGGGGATTGAACTCAGGAGCACTCAACCAGTGAGCCACATCCCCAGCCCTATTTTGTATTTTATTTAGAGACAGGGTCTCACTGAGTTGCTTAGTGCCTTGCAGTTGCTGAGGCTGGCTTTGAACTCCTGATCCTCCTTCCTCAGCCTCCTGAGCTGCTGGGATTACAGGTGTGTGCCACCACACCTGGCTCTCTCTTTAAATTTAAAAAAAAAATTCATTTTAAGATGAAATTTACATAGAATAAAATGTATGAGTCATTAGAGTGCATGATTTTTGTTGTTGTTGTTATTGGTACTGGATTGAACCTAGGGATGCTTAACCAACCACTGAACCATATCTCCAACCCTTTTTATTTCTTTATTTTGAGACAGGATGTCACTAACTTGCTTAGGGCCTTGTTAAATTGCTGAAGCTGGCCTTGAACTTGTGATCCTCCTGTCTTAGCCTCCTGAGTCACTGGGAATGATTTTTGTTTTTGTAATGAGTATGCCTTTGTAACCACTATCCAGATCAATGCTATTTCTATCCATCCATAAAATTTTATCATACCTTTGTCTAATCATTCATGTCTTCCTAGGTAATCAGTTATCATAGGTTAGTATTGCCTGTACTTGAATTTCACATATATGGTCTCATACAATATATGCTCTTTTTGTGTGTGTGTGTGTGTGTGTGTGTGTGTGTGTGTGTGTGTGGTTCTGGGGGACTGAACCCAGGGCATGCGGTATATCTACCAACTGAGGTATATCCTCAGCCCCCAATATGTGCTCTTCTATATATGGCATCTTTTGTACAACAAAATGTTATTGCATGCATCAGTACTTTGTTCAGTATTTTGTTCTTGTTGTAAAGTAACCCATGATAACATACTAAAATGTGTTTATCCATTTTCCTGTCAATAGGCATTTCAGCTGTTTCCAGATTGGGGATTTTATGAATAAAGGTTCTGAACATTCTTGTCTTCTTTGGGCAGAAGCACTCATTTCTCATATATATATATATATATATGTGTGTGTGTGTGTGTGTGTGTGTGTGTGTGTGTGTGCATGTGTGTGAATTTTGCCCTGGGCTCAAGACTGGTAACAAACACACACACACAGACACACACGTAGGAGTGCATTTGCTGGCCTTGTTCTCAACCAGTAGGTTTTTCTCTGTGTAAAGCTGTGGTCTCTATGAAGGGAAGGTGTCACACTTGTGCTTTGAGCCTCATGTGCCTCACATGAGCTGACTGAACTAATCTTGGTGTCTTAGTGTAGCTGCCCTAGGAGTATGACTGGTGAGAGCTCTAAAGCACAGAACTCAGTCTCCCAGAGATGATTCCACTGTTAGGCCCAGAAACCATCAAACTCTAATTCTTACATTATTAAACACATGCACATAGAGAGCATGTGTCTACATTTTGCTGAACTCATTTAATGAGGGAACTAGCAGAATAACAAAATTGATTCAGTGAGGGTATGAGGAACTGATTAAAAAGTCAGTGGAAAAGAGATGTTCAAATAAGATTGTAAAGTTCGATTCAAAATTGGTTCATGTCTTAGAGGACAATAAAATTCTAGCCTTTGGGGTTATCATCTCTACAAAAGGAAAAAAGGAAGCAGCATATTGTACCATATTTCTATGTGTTCCTCTTTTACAGGGTTGTAAAATGTCATAATAAAGTGTCAGTTAAATTGTTACTTTTCCAGAGATGCAGATGACCCTCTTGGGGGGCTTATTATAAAGTGCATTTAAAGGTCACAAGATCATCTTTTTTTGCCTGATTTCCAACTTTTGGATGTTTTATCCTGAATTGACCATGAATTGATCATAATACGTACAATAGTATGAAAGACTAGGATGAATTCTCAAAGTCTTTTAGTTGAGAAAAAAAAATGGCTGCCCTTCTGGGACCTCAAACTGCCACATAAAACAGAAAGACAGTCACCTACTATAGGCAGATGTGGGCTCTGTCTTTGGATTTAATTACCAGTGTCTTCCTTCTTAAACCTAACTCTCAGATCCAGATGGTGTGCTTTAGTCATGCAAAGGATTGATAAACAGCTCTTTTCTGGGTTCCTCTGACATGGATCTACAAAAATACTTTTTAAATTTTTATTTATTTATTTAGTGCTGGAGATTGAACCCAAGGCCTCATGCATGCTAGGCAAGTGTTCTACCACTGAGCTCTACCCCAGCCCCCTTTCCCCCCAACAGATACTCATTTTTAAATGGTTAGCAAAGTGAATTTTAAAAAGAAAAGGCCTTCACACCACGGCTTGAGCTGACATGCAGGTGTCTGTCTGCTCTTGGAGGGGACATTTGGTAAAGTGCAGCAAGACCCAGGCCCTTGACATTTTGTAGCTCACAAATAGACCTGTAGAAAGCAGAAAGCAGGAAGCTGCGGTAGGGGTTAAAAGAATTTGCTTGCTGATCTTTAAACTTATCTGATACTGTCTGTGAGGAAGTGAGCTGTTTTCTCGGGCGTTTCTATATGTGTTAGGTAGAAGTATGTTTGACACGCTGCCTGCCCCATGGCTGAAGGTGGGAGGCACTTGGAGCTCACATCCTATGTGAGCAAAATGTGACATTTTTCTACTTGCTTTGCCCTTGCCTCAGCTCTCATTTATTGGATGTTTTAGAAAGTCTCTGGCATACTGAGAGGCTTTTTTAAAAAATCAGATTATTTATTTATTCTAATTTGTTATATATGACGGCAGAATGCAATTCATTTCATAGTACACATATAGAGCTCAATTTTTCATGTCTCTGGTTGTACACAAAGTAGAATCACACCATTTGTGTCTTTGTACATGTACTTAGGGTAATGATTTCCATCTCATTCCATGGTCTTTCCTACCCTCACACCCCCACCCTTCTCCTCCTTCCACTTTGCCCTATCTAAAGTTTACTCAGAGCCTTTTCTTGGTAATTATGTAGAGTGGTTGGAATACAGTTTTTTTTTTTTTTTTTTTTAAATCAGTGAGGCGGAAGGCCTGTATTTTGCATACTCGCACCCCTCCTAGAGAAAGCTCACAGTTACACTGTTGTTCTTGACTTAGGAAAGAATTACAAATTGACTACAACTAAATCCTGTAAAATAGAGGTTTCCAGGTTGCTGTTCTATATTTAAAGACCCTATCATGGATCTCTTTGATTAAATTTCACTTTTCATTCAACTTTTCACTCAAAGGCCATTAATTTTGTGAATTATATTTATGATTGTTTTCAGGATACTTGGCACTCTTAGAAGGGAGCAGAAATTTTTCCAGGTGCATTTTGTGCTGTGCAGAGCCTCTTCTTGCTCACAACATTACTGCTTGGATGTGTGGGGGTCAGCTCTACTCAGGGAGTGAGTTGGGTGTCTGCTTTGTGCTAGGCACTGGAGGATATAAGCACAAAGGAGACACATTGAAAGGAATATCACATTGTCACAAATCTAACTTCTCCCACAGGATGAGTTTTAATGCCTGTGACCTGGCCTTGGGTCATTAGAGCGTGTGTTAGATATTATTCTGAAAAGCTGTTCAACAAAGGTGTTCCTGATTAAAATGCCACTTGAGAAGTTTCTGAGTGGATTCATCAGGCAACTGTTAGAACGTGCTAAATGAACCCATAGTTAGCTTTTCTGGCCCTGATTGCTGGGTTACTCTATGGAATAATAATGGCTGCATTCTATTCAAGGCCTACTGGCAGCCTGGCTCTGTGTGTATAATCAGCCTGTGTCTGTCTGTGTACAATGACCAAAATTTATTGAGCACTTACTGCATGCCAGGCAGGAAGGAGGCTAAGCCCTTCCTGTGTTTTGTTTCATTAAATCCTATACCTCCCTATGACATAGGTACTATTTTTATGATGTTTATTTTTCAGAACAGATGACAGACGCTTATCGAGGTTAAAAGACTCATCCACAGTCACACAAACTAGTGAGGAGCAGAGAGAGCGCTGTAATCCAGGCAGGCTGGCTCTAGTCCCCTAGCTCTAGCAGGCAGCATTATCTGGGTGCCTGAATTGTCCCTATGGCATTAAGTCAGTCACCATCATAGCCTACTGTATTATGCCTCCCCCAAGTATCCTCTCAGGTGGAGTCAAGATTATTGACTTATTTACTGAAGTTTAGAGAATAATCTTCACAAGTTGGCTATTTTAACCCCAAAGATCAACCTTTGCCTGGATTTATGGGCTTATACTATTTTTCTACAAATTCTGAAAGTAGGACAATTAGGGGAAATATTTCATTTTTATTAATTTATAAGCAAACATGTCATTTTGCAGTGTTTAGGATATATTCTTCAGGAATGTCTTTTCTATGAGTGGTAAATAATCTAGTAGATGTGCAACTATTGATTATTCCCCTGCCATAGGGCCCTTGAAAGTAAACAATTCCAGCTCAAATTATTGTTTCAACTTTAAACATATAGTTTATTTTCAGAAAAAAAGTTTAACAAATAGGATAGACATTATTGTGAGAAATGTTACTCCAAGTAAGGATCTAGAGTAATTAAGGACAAGTGTGTGACCTGTAAGAGCCCACATCATTTGGTGGATTCCTCAGGCTTTGTAACTGTTACAGTGCAGGAAGGTGGGGGTGTGTGTGTCTTGTGACTCAGGGAGAGCTGTGACCTCAGTGAATTTTAGTCCCCTGACCAAGTTGATCGTGGTGATTATGCATAATGGAATCTTATTTTCTTAATGACAAGATTATCAAATCTTAGCTTAGAAAGGGACTTTGAGATCATGTGTTTTAACCCCCAGCTTTCTAAAGATTGAAATCCAAACCATCTAGGACATTGTTGTGATCATTACTAGATATTTAAACTTGTACAGTGTAGGTTTCCCACAGAGGACTCCAACTAGTGGGTCTCCCATGTGTCCCTGTTCGGGTGCAGACAGGAGTTTGAATAAGAGCCTTAGGATATTTTTAAAAGCTCAGGCAATTTTGTTGCTTGCTAAAGCTTGGACATTCATTTTGTACAAGGCACCAACAGGGCAGCATCATCATTTATATCTAATATCTTTTTCTTAAGAACATGGATTGGTAGCCAATGACCTAGATTTGAAAATATTATGATATTCTCAAGTGGCTTTGTGTATAAAGTAGCTATATAAGTGAATATATAAGGAAACATAATAATGCTGGAAATTGTAAAAAAAATCTACAAATACACAAAGAACATAGTAATTTATAAACAATGCTCAATTTAAGTACAATAGAATAAATACATTCTAATTGCAGAATCGCTGAACTATATAGTTAACTCTGTTCTACTCCCTACCCAGTGGTAGTGAGGTGTGCAAAATTTCTAGGAATGGTTCTCAAGATTCCACTCCCAAATTTTCACAACCTGTAATTGTGAAGAACTGTCACTCCAGTGATTGTGTTATATGCCACAGCTAACCTTAAAAAAGGGAGGTGATCCAGGTAAGCCTAATTTATTAGAGGAGCCCATTAAGACTAGAGAGCTTCCTCTTCCTAGTGGTAGAAGAAGGAGATTTGCTTCCTGCTTTGAAGGAGGGGTCATTTGAGAAGGAATATGGGAAACCTACAACCTATAGGAACAAAGAACAGATCTTGCCTGGCAGCAGGAAAGAAATGGAGACCTCATACCTACAAGGAACTGGATTCTGCCCAAAACCTGAGTGAGCCTGAAGGTGAATTATTCTCTCAAATCTTCAGGTGAAATTCCAACCTGGCCCACATCTTGATATTGGCCTTGTGAGACTCTGGGTGATCAAAGAACCCAGCTGAACCTACCAGGATTTCTGACCTACAGAACTTAGAGATAATAAATGGGTGTTGTTTTAAGCTAATTAAGTGCATGGTTTAAAATACCACTCTCTCCTCATCTGCTGGTGGGTAGGGACTCTAGACTTCTCACCTCTGCCACCTCCATGAGCAATATTAGGTAATATACCCCTGGCCTTCGCACTAGAGACTGTGAGATCTTGGACAGAAGGGAGCTGCAAAAAGGGATTCATTAAACCTGCATAAGGAAGTTCTGGGCAAAATCCTGACCCACCCACACATGAATCTGACTAGAATTAACATGCCAAAAGGCTTAAAAATAGAAACTTAAGTGTGGAATAGTAACAAGGTTTTCAGAATGACCTCTAATAACACAAATGAAGCAGACCAGAATAGCACTATATGAGTTTTGGCTACTAAACTGTCATTGGAACCACAGTCCACAAGATAGCCCAGACCTACATGCTTAATCTGGAGAGGGTCCTGTCTGCTAAAGTTTAAATAGGGTCTAGAGTCTTGTAACAAAATAGCCCAAATGCTCAGGATACAATAAAAGAATATCTTGTGATAACAAGGATTAAGAAGATCACCGCTTAAATGAGAACAGGCAATCCACAGGTACTGACACTGAGAAGACTCCTATGTTGGAATTATCTGACAAAAATTTTATGCTTTAATAATCAATTATAAACACTCTTCAAACAAATGAAAAATTAGAAAATCTCAGCAAATACATAGAGCCCATAAGGTAGAAATTATAGAAATGAAAAATAACCAAATTAAAAAGCTTAAAAAATTTATTGGATGAGTTAAATAATAGATTATATATGGTACAGGAAAAAAATTAGTAAAATTGAAAATGGATTAATAAAATTCATTCAATAAGTGTTGGTGAGGATGTGGGGGAAAAGGTACACTCATACACTGCTGGGGGGCTGCAAATTGGTGCAGCCAATATGGAAAGCACTATGGAGATTTCTTGGAAAATTTGGAATGGAACCACCATTTGACCTAGCTATCCCTCTCCTTTGTCTATACCCAAAGGACTTAAAAACAGCATACTACAGGGACACAGCCACATTAATGTCTGTAGCAGCACAATTCACAATTGCTAGACTGTGGAGCCAACCTAGATGCCTTTCAATAGATGAATAGATAAAAAATGTAGCATATATACACAATGGAATATTACTCAGCAATAAAAAAGAATAAAATCATGGCGTTTGCAGGTAAATGGATGGAGTTAAAGAAGATAATGCTAAGTGAAGTTAGCCAATCCCAAAAAACTAAATGCCGAATGTTTTCTTTGATATAAAGAGGCTGCTTCATAGTGGATAGGGAGAGGGAGCGGGAGCATGGGAGGAATAGATGAACTCTAGATAGGTCAGAGGGGTTGGAGGGGAAGGGAGGAGGCATGGGGTTATAAATGATGGTAGAATGTGATGATCATTATTATCCAAAGTACATGTAGAAAGACACAAATTGGTGTGAATATACTTTGTATACAACCAGAGATATGTGCTCTATATGTATAAGAATTGTAATGCATTCTGCTGTCAAATATAAATAAAAAAAAGAAAGTGGCAGCAAATGATCTTAATAACAGGCAGAAATATCACAAATGCTCAAATGAGAGAATTATTAAATGCATTTTGAAATGACACTGTGATGAAATATTGCACAGCCATTAAAATTAGTTTATTTTTTAAAAAAATAAATAAATAAAGGCTGAAACTCCGCAAATTTGGTAAAAGGCATAGACTTTCAGAATCAAGAAGCAGAGCAAAACCTAAATAGGATAAACTCCAAGAAATCTATATCAAGACATATCATAATCAAACTTTGAGAAACTAAAGACAAATCATCAAGATAGAAACAATTCATGACCTATAGGGGAAGAATGATTTCGAATGACAGTAGATTTCTCATATGAAATCATGGAGCCCAGAAGGAAGTACAAAACATTTTCAAGTTTTGAAAGAAAAGAATGGTTTACTCCAAATTGTTCAGGAATGAAAAGAAAATAAAAATATTCTCAAATGGAGAAAAACTAAGAGAATTTACCAGTGGTAGACCTACTCTTAAGTAATGGCTAAAAAAAAAAAATTCTCTAAACACAAAGGAAATGTAACAGGAGACTTGGAACTTAAACAACAGTGCATAGGTAAAAATAGGGGTATATATAACAGGCCATCTGTCTCCTCATTACTTTAAAAAAATCATGCTTTATGGTTGAGGTAGACCTCAGAATGGAGGAATGATCTTGAATCAATAATCTAAGCTCATACTTCGAGAAACTAGAAAAAAGAAAGCAAAAAAAAAAAAGAAAAATCCAAAACAAGTAGAAAAATGGAAGTAATGATGTTAAGAGCAGAGCAATCATTATTGAAGTTGAAAAGAGAAAAACAACAGTGAAAATGCTGGTTCTTCAAAAAGATCAATAAGATGGATAAGCCTTTAAGAAGACTGATGAAGATAAAAAAGAAGATACAGATTATAATATCAGGAATGAAACAGGTGATATCACCACAGATCCTGTAGCTATTAAAAGGATAATAAAAGAATAATACAAATAATTATATGCGTGTATATTTGACAATTTAGATAAAATGGGTCAATTCCTCAAAAATAATAAACTACCAAAACTTATCCAGGATGAAATAGATAATAGTACAATGACTACGACAGAAACTGAATTCAAAATTGAAAAGTTCACAACGGGAAAGTTTCAGGTTCAGAAGGCTTCACTGGAAATTTCTACCAGATGTTTAAAGAAGAATTAATATTAATTCTACATAGTATGAATAGAATAAGAGGGAATAACTCCCCAAATTTATTATATGAAGACAGTCTAGGCTTGATACCAAAACAACAGACAGTCCAAAAAGAAAACTATAGGCCAATGTCCCTCGAGAACATAGGTACAAAAACCCCTCAAAGAAGTATTACCCAAACAAATCTAGCAACATATAAAATTAATACTGTACTGTGACCAAGTGTATGCAAGACTGTTTCAGTGTTTGAAAAATCAGTCACTGTGGGCTGGGGTTGTGGCTCAGTGGTAGAGTGCTTGCCTAGCAGGCATGAAGCACTGGGTTCAATCCCTAGCACCACATAAAAATTAAAAAATAAATAAAGGTATTGTGTCAATCTACAACTAAAAAAAAAATTAAAAATCAGTCACTGTAATCTACCATATCAACAAGTTCTGGGAGAAAAAAAATTGAATTGCATAGTCATATTAATAGATACAGAAAAAAATTGACAAAAAGTTAATACCCATTCGTGATAAAAACTCTTTGCAAACTAAGATTTGAGGGAACCTTCCCCAACGTAATAAAGAGCATCTACAAATGACATATACTTAACACCACACTGAATAGTGAAAAACTAAATGCTTTTATACTTGAGAATGGGAACAAGGCAAGGATTTCTGGAAACAAACTGAATGACCTTGAGTAGATAAAGGATTAAACAAATTCTTGTCCATCCATATCATGGAATACTACTCAACAATAAAAGGAATCAACCATTGATATACACAAAAACTTTGGTGGATCTCAAGGGCATCATGCTTTGTGAATAAAGCTCATTTAAAATGTTACATACTGTATGATTCCCTCTATATTATGCTCTCAAAATAACAAGACTAAGGCATTGGGAAAGTGATTATTGGTTGTCACAGGACAGTCATGGTATGTGGAAGGGACTGGTATGACCATAAAAGGGTAGCATGAAGGGGCTGTTTTGTGGAGATGGAACAGTTCTGTATGTTGATTGCAATGGTGGTTGTACAAATGTGCACATTGGATCAAATTGCATATTGAGTTATATATATACACAAATCAGTGCAAGAAAGACTGATAAAAACTGAATTAGGTCTGTAGTGTAGTCAACAGTATTGTACTGATGTCAACTTCTTTTTTAAATATTTTTTTTTTAGTTATAGGTGGACACAGTATCTTTTATTTTATTTTTATGTGGTGATGAGTATTGAACCCAGTGCCTCATGCATGGTAGGTGAGCTCTCTACCACTGAGCCACAGTCCCAGTCCAACTTCTTTGTTTTTGATATTGTACTGTAGTTATAGCAGATCATCCCTGGGGGAAGCTGGGTGAAGGGTTCATGAGACACTATATGCTATTTTTGTAAGTTCCTATGAGTATATATGTTTTTTTTTTAAATGCCAGTGGATCTCAACCTTGACTACATATGAATATCACCCAAGAAGCTTTAAAAATTCTCAACACTCATCTGCAACATGGATGGAACTGAAGATCATTATATTAAGTAAAATAAACCAGGCAGTACTTCATGATCTCACTTAAATGTGGAATAGAAACAACTTAATCTCCTAGAAGTTGAGAATAGAATAATTGGTGGTTCCCAAAGCTGGGGAGAGAAGTAGTAAGGAATGGGAAAGGTTGGTCATGGGGACAAGGTTAGAGTTAGGAGCAAGACATTCTGGTGCTCTTGCATAGCAAGGTGACTATAGATAATAATAATATATTTACTGTACATGTCAAAAAACTCAAGGAGGGGCTGGGGTTAGGGCTCAGTGTAGAGTGATTGCCTAGCATGTGTGAGGTACTAGGTTTTATTTTCAGCACTGCATATAAACCAATAAAATAAAGGCTCATCAACAACTAAAGAAAAATAAAATAAAATAAAAATTGAAAATCCTAATGCATAGGTTGCTTCCATGACCCATCTGTATCTGGTTATGAGTTCCACCATTAGTATCTTTTAAGATTCTTAACTCTTATCCTTATTGTTTTCCATTAAATAAAAAGGAAAAAAAAACCTCACCATTTTCCTGTACACTACACTTCTCTAGCCTGTCATGGGTAATGCACGTTGCAGTTATCTCTCAGGATGATCACATTCTGTTATTATGCTATGATGGTTGCAACTGGATTTAGGGAGGTCCCTTTCCCTGCACTGAGCAGGTCCCAGGAGGCATTACCTACTGTCCTTGGTTGGCTTGGAGACTGGCAAGGCCAGTGATAGACGTTGAGTTGGGAGGAGAAGGGTGGAGGAAGGAAGGGGGATTCTGGTACGGAGAGAGGAGATGTGGGCCTCAGAAACCATGTTATTGAAAAGGCCCATATAGGGCCCCCACAGGACCTGGTTTCCTGGGACAAACATGTTTGAAGGGGAAAAGACAGAGAAAGGGGATATGACTATTGGGAGCAGGGAAGTCAGGAAAGACCTCACTAAACAGTGACTTAAAACTTGAAGTGAGGGAGAGAACCTTTCAGGCATGTGCAAAGACCCAGAGGAAAGAGTCTCTGGTATGTTGAAGGTACAACAGAGACCAGTGCCCCACTAGAGGGGGGAAATCCAGGGGTGAGCGGCAGCAGATGGGTTTAGAAGTCACAGGGTTTCAGATAGGGCCACTGTGAGCGAGGAGTTGTGACTGAGTGAGATGGGAAGTAATTAGGGCAGTTCCAGCAGAGGAGTGATGTGACAGGGATGTTTTAACAGGTTCCCTCAGGCTGCTATGTTGAAACAGATTGCAAGGGGTAAGGGTGGAAGCAGGAAGAACATGTTGGAGGCCATTTGCAGGAATCTAGGGAAACCAGGAAATGGCAGTGGGAACAGTGAGAAGTAGTCAGATTCTGGATATTTCTGAAAGTAAAGCCAAAAGGATTTGCTGCTAAGACTGGATATGTGGCAAGAGAGGGAGGAGGGAAGGACACCTCTTAGTTTTTGTTTTTGTTTTTCTGTGTGTGTGTGCTGAACTCTGGAATGTGGGTTGAGGATGTGGGTCAGGAGTTCAGGGGCCTGGTCCAGGCTAAGATAGAAATTTGCACAGCAGCCAGGCATGGTGGTGCACATCTGTAATCCCAGTGGCTTGGGAGGCTGAAGCAGGAGGATCGCGAGTTCAAAGCCAGTCTCAACAACTTAGCAAGGCCCTAAGCAACTTGGCGAGAACCTGTCTCAAAATAAAAATATAAAAAAAATAAAAGGGCTGACTGGAGATGTGACTCAGTGGTTAAGCCCCCCTGGGTTCAATCCCTGGTACCCCCCCCCAAAAAAAAGAAAGAAAGAAAGAAAGAAATTTGCTTTGCATAGCACTTGGCTATTAGCAGGCACCTAGCAAGGCTAGGATGGCTGCTTTTCTTACCTGTCACCCCATGATGTCAGATCCTATATGTAGAGCAACTTAGAATGATATTTGAAGTATATGAATCAGTCAGCAAATATTAGCTACTAATATAAATATTAAGCCACACTGAGATGCTGTAAAAACTCCTGGTGTTTGGGTACTCTTAGATGGAGAAGCTGCGATGGAATTAGGAGTACAGAAGGATTTTGGGGGGAATAATGAGAGGCAGGCAGAGCCTTAGTCTGCATTACCCATCAGTCCCCAGCCAGCTCACCAAGGAGCTGCTGAGCATAGATTGCCCTGTAGAAGAAAAGGGGAGGTATTGATCAAAGGGTACAAGATAAGATGAGTAAGTTCTGGGGACCTGATACACAGCATGGGAACTCTGGTTAATAATAATGTATTGTATAGTATTTGAAATTTGCTTCATAGACTTAAGTGTTTGTGCAACAAAAAAAAAAAAAAAAAGAAGAAGAAAACTTTGGTTGGATGTGGTGGTGCACTCTTAACCCCAGCTGCTCAGGAGACTGAAGCAGGAGGATGGCAAGTTCGAGGCCAGCCTCAGAAATAAAAAGCGAAAAAGGCTGGGGATCTAACTCAGTGGTAGAGTGCTATGGGAGTCAATCCCCAACACACACACACACACACACACACACACACACACTCACACACACACCTTTATGAGGTGGTGGATATGTTAATTAGCTTGAAGGTAGTAAATATTTCACAATGTATATTAAACCATAACACTATACACCTTATGTAAATACAGTTTTATCTGTCAATCACACCTCAATAAAGCTGGAAAAAGAACGGGGAGAAGTGGCCAGACCCTAACACCCCTGCTGCCTGGGAAGGGCAAGCCTCAGCTAGAAAGAAAGCCAAGGCCTATGCCAAAGGTGCAAGTTCATCCTTGCAGGGCCTTCTGGGCAGGATGCCTCTAGGGCTGCTTAGGAGACATTTGGTTTCACTTTAGTTTCTTAAATCACAAGGTAATTTGAAATAATGTCCCCCCACACCCACCCAAGTCTCTGGGATATATTTCATCATGTTTGTGTTAGAAAGATGGGATAAAAATCCTAAGGGAAATGCAAAGAGAGCTAAGCTAAAAATGTAAATGTCTGTTTAATGTTTAGTTACAACATACTGTAGCATCACACGCACAGGCACACGAGCGTGTGCACCATCTTAATTATTTGTGGAAAGAGGTGCATGAAGTCAGCCTGTTTTCATTCTTAGCTGCCTATTTTGCTTGTCAAGAAGGAATGAACGTTTCATTTATTTACATACTTTCTCTGGGACCACCAGGTTTTTCTCACAAAGAGATGCTATGTGTTTGGGAGCCTGGGTGCAAAACAAAATGGGCTTGCCTGAGTTTGTAAGCCGAGAAGTTGTCCGAGCCAAACCACATCCTGCCCTGGGTTTCTGGAGGCAGGTGGTCCCATATGGAGACTCGGAGCCTGAGCAACCGTGTGAACCCTCATTTTCTCAGAGCTCCAGAGTTGTGCTCAGTGTGTGGGGACACCCTGGCGACTATGTCCTCTTAACACCAAGATTTTCTTCCAAGAAGGCCACCCAGCTCACTGATCCCAATGAAGGCTTTGGGGCTGATCTGATTCCAGTTGTGGTTGTGCTGAAATCAGCTGTACCACTGGCAGCTGCACTGCAACTCTTGGGAAATACTTTTCTAGCTATAAAACAAGGCCATGGTCAAGACCTGAGAAGGAGAGTGCAAATCATTAATATCAGCTAGGTGAAAACCAAAGAGGGACTCTTTTTATATATTATGGAAGGAAAAAATAAATTAAAATTATATTTAAAATATGTACTAGATGTACACTTAAAGGTATGTTTATACCAAATATAGTTGGGATTGATGAAGTGTTAAAATGTGAGCATATTCTTAGCAGGACTGTACATGTTTGGACAGTATTTCACTGTCTGCAGCATGGTGGGGTTTGCTCTCTGATCAGATATGATTCATAGTAAAGAAATAACATTCAAAACCAATGTGGACAGATTATGGGCAAAAGATACGTTATAGTTGTTTGAAACCATAAACATTAGTAACTGCTAAACTTGTAGTCATGCTGTAATATTAGGAGCTTCGTGGGCATACTAGGACGGGAATCTGGTTTATTGCCGTCATTCTAATTGCTGTCCAACAGCCTGGCTTATATGTATAATTCAGTCCTTAACTGTTTCTCTCAGCTGCCAATCATGATTGTGTGCACAACTTTTTTTTCCAACCTAATCTTTGTTGTTGTTGTTGTTGTTAAGCCTTTTTTTGTTTTGTTTTTGCAGTTCTGGGGATGGAACACAGGGCTGTGTGCATGCTGAGAAAGGTCTCTACCATTGAGCTATGCCCCTATCCTCTTCCTGCCCACCTCACCCGCCTCCCCACCCCTGATCTTTTTTTTTTTCTTCTCTTTCCGGTACTGGGGATTGAACTCAGGGGCACTCTACCACTGCCACTGAACTGCATGCCCAGGTTTTTTAAATTTTTGAAATAGGATGTTACTAAGTTGCTGAGGCTGGCCCCGAATTTTTGATCCTCCTGTTTTAGCCTTCTGAGTTGCTGGGATTATAGGTATTTGCCACTGTGCCCAGCTTAAAAAAGAAGTTAATTAATTTGTTTATTTTTCAGTGCTAGGATTGAATTTAGGACCCTGTATGTGCTAAGCAAGCATTTTACCACTGAGCTACACCTCCAACTCCCCCAATCTTGAAATTGGAATAATTGCCAACCTACTTATTAAAAATACATATGCCAGGGCTGGGGTTGTGGCTTAGTGGTAGAATGCTTGCCTAGCATGTGTGAGGCACTGGGTTTGATCCTCAGCACCACATTTAAAAAAAAAAACTAAAATAAAGGTATAGTGTTCACCTAAACTAAAAATATATACATTTAAAAAATAAATCTGCCATATTAAAATAATTCCAGCTATTGTGTATTAAATGAGTGATTACAACATTAGGCTCTAGTGGCACATAATGTGAACTTTGAAACAAATTCTATATGGAGCATGTCAGGCTTGTGTGATTTCTTTTCAAATGTTGAAAGTTCATTTTTTGTGCTTTTTGATATTTCTTCCAGGGACTGCTCTGTTACTTGGTTCAAAAGGTCGCATGACAGCTTATCTCTTTGGTGCATATAATCCAGGCAATTATAGTGTGAGCTTCTGCTGTCAGTAGTGGTTAAAAATCCACATACCTTTCTCCTTTTTTAGCCTCTGATGTTTTTTTTTTTATTCAATTTAACTCATCCTTTTATTTTAAAACTTGAATGGGTTCCATTAACAGATATTTTAAGGTGACAATCAAGTCTAGGGTGCTGCCAACTTTAAGCTGAACACAGTCCCCAGCCCTCAAGCTAGATATAAAATCTAATTTCAGGCCTGTTGCAATGCAGAGATGTAGCTGATTTGTAAACAGCCCTTGTAACAACATGGCCCAGTTGACAAGCCATGGTTCTCTGTCAGGGTGAAGTGTATTATTTAGCTGTCTAAATGGTGACCCTGATTGCAGTTCCACCTGGGGTGCATCTCACAGAGCCACACAGGATAATTAAAGCCACAGATTCATGATTGGTAGATTCAGCTCATTTTAGACTCATTACAGTCAAACTTAGGCCTGTCTTTATCCATTATAATGAAAGCCAAAAGAGGATTCACTTTACTAAAAACTATGTCCTTTTTTTTCCTTTTAGTTAGGAATGTACAAGTGAATATTAAAGCATAAAATAATTAAAAGTTACTCTCTGTGTAATGAAGCCTACTCTGGGGGCATTCTTGGCCCTTGCACTTCTTGGACTTCATAGTCACTCAGGTTTCTCTCAGCCCTGTAGCCTCTTGCTTGTCTGTCATGCTGCCAGAGATGAGTAGGTGATTCACATGGACCCATTTCTTTCCAGAGTGGCTAGAATGGTCTTATGGACCTAAAAGAAGCATGCTAAATATTCATCTGATTTAACTGAATTTAACATACAGTCCTTCAGATAAATCCAAAATTTTGTAGTTATTTAATGATTCATTTTTTTGCAGGGGAGGGGTACTAGGAATTGAACTCAGGAGCACTCAACCCTGAGCCACATATGCCTAGCCCTATTTTGTATTTTATTTAGAGACAGGTCTCACTGATTTGCTTAGTGCCTCGCTTTTGCTGAGGCTGGCTTTGAACTTGTGATCCTCCTGCCTCAGCCTCCCAAGGGTTGGGATTACAGGTGTGTACCACTATGCCCAGTTTGGTTCACTCTTTAATAGCATATAGTTTATTTGGTTACTAAATTAGTGAATTATTTAAGTAAAAAGGGAAGTTCTTTCCATGAGGTAGATCTTACAAGCTGATGCTGCTTTCATTTACATATAATTACTGATTATATCAAATCAGGAATGTGGGTAAGAGGAGTAGCAATCCAAAGGTTTAACATGTCTGGCTACTAGGAGTTGCATAATCTATTGCTGTCTGGGATCTGGCACAGTTGACAATTCATGGTTCTTCTGCAGGGTGAAGTGTCTTATCTAGCTGTCTAAATGGTGGCCCTGATTGCAGTTTCACCAGGGGTGTATCTTACAGAGCACATGCATTTATAACTTTCAATTTCCATGAATACTAATAATGATGGTTGGATATCAGTTTAAAGAACAGCATAGGCTGGGCAGGGTGGTGTGGGCCTGTAATCCCAGCTGCTCAGGAGGCTGAGGCAGAAGGATCACAAGTTCAAAGCCAGCCTCAGCAATGGCGAGGCACTAAGCAACTCAGTGAGACCCTGTCTCTAAGTAAAATATAAAATAGGGCTGAGGATACAGCTCAGTGGTTGAGTGCCCCTGAGTTCAATCCCCGGTACTCCCCGCAAAAGAAAGAACAGCATGATATTTTATATGTATTGATTTATAAACATACATGTTTTTAAATAAATTTGTTTTCCTTTAGGCCATTAATCTTTCAATTTTAATTTCTTCTTCTGCTTCTTTGACAACTGAAATTTAATGGCATATTGGGACAATTTGTGTTTTTGCAGAATGGTTTCTGAAGTATTGCCAAAATGCTGGCTGTTTTTGAAAATCCAGGTGATCTCTGTAAGTTATTGAACAAGATCCAAGTGTTGTATACATAGTTCAGTCTATTTATATTATAGTACTCTTTTCTACTGTGGCCACCTACACCTTGATTTTATAATATGAAATGTTACTGGACTATTAAAATATAGAAGAGTATGAGACTATAACCCACATCTAGCAACCCACCACCTAGTTTTATCAAATGTTACCATTTTGTCATACTTCTGATCCTTTAAAAATAAATAAGTCGACTTCTGCTTTCAGCTCAGAGATGTAGAGGGCTGCAAACATGTACCTCCCACGCTTCCAAGAAAAATCTGGGCAGACTGGAAATTAACAGAGAAAGGATTTTACAGAGTGAACAGCCATTGCAAAATCTGGAGGGAGATAGGTTCCTTCTGAGACACAAGACAGGATCTGAGCATTTGCTTACAGGGGCAGAAGTCACCAGATGCCATAGAAGTAGGTAGGAAGATGATGCTAGAAAAGGTGAAAAATTGCTGGGGGGTGAGCGTGGGCTGGCTTGAGAGTGTGAAGCTCCTGGGGGCAGCAGTTGGGGGGTGGGAGTGTGCCCCTTTGTAGGTTTTTCCTCCAGGAACCCCACCTGGCTTTCATAGGGAGGACTAGAGAGAAAGCTCATGATACTGGCTCAGAAACTGCTAAGAAATCCACTTAGACCCTATCCCTTGAGGAGCAAAGGGCTTATTTTACCTGGCAAGGACATGGCGTGAGGGCTCTGGTGAAATGTCACTGCAGCTGGGTGAAGGCAACTCACCTACCCCCACCCTACCACGCCATCTCACTTAAAAGATAGTCTGCAGGGAGCGGGGCCTCAAGCAGGAGGTAGACCGAGAACACCAGTGGTAACTGCTGCAGCTGGGGGTTGGCGGGTAGGGGACGACGCACAACAACTCTAGACCTGGAGGAGAGGCAGAAACACCTGTGAAGGCTACAGTCCCCAAGACATAGGCCTGTTGCACACTCTTGAGACTGAGGCTTAGAATATTCGAGAATTACCCCCACCAACCCCTACCTAAAGCATGCCAACAAGCCTCTGGGAGTATCAATGGTAAATTGTAGCAGAGAGACAGGCTTGTTCTGGGGAACAGTACAAAGGGAAAGCCCAGAGGGGACAAAAAGAATCACTAGAGGAATTTGAAGTTTCTGATATCCGTAAGGAACAATAAGCCTCAACACAACCCTGTGCTGAAGGTGCATTTGCCTCGGTAGGTACTACCCTATAGAAAATATCCAACTTTCAACCAAGGATTACAAGGCATGCCAAAAGGCAAGTAAAAGCAGTCTGAGGACACAAAATAGTCATTGGGACTAGCTGCAAATATAGCTGTTAGAGCTATCGAACCATACACATACATATTACCTATTTCTGTCCACTGTACCCTTTAGGTACCAGGTGCCATTTTAGGTGCCATTTTTGGAATGGGATTAATAAGGTCTGAAATCTGAGAGAGCTAAACCTCTAACAGAAGACAGAGAATCATAACCATAAATGAGTGAAAAGATAATTATAGACAGTGAAACCTGCAATGGAGAAATACAGTAGGGGAAAAGCATAGAGTGGCTGGTAGGGTGGTAGGCTGTTTGAGCTAGAGTCATCAGCTAAACATCAATCAGGGGAGGTGACGTTAGAGCTAACATGTGAATGATGAAGAGGGTCCTACCATTATTAAGAGTCATTCAAGTAGAAAACAGTGAGTGCAAAGGTCCTGAGGTATGAACAAGGTTGGATCCCCTCAGTATAATATTAGTGCTTTGGAAGGTACAAGTGCTAGGTGCACATTGCTGATGATAGCAACCTTGCCACTGTGTCTTTGTCATGGCTAACAGAGAGGAAGTAGTGGGTGGGTTTTCTCCTGCTTACATAATTTTCTTTCTTTAAATACATGGAGGAATTACTCCTCTCTCCTCCCATTTTGGTAGGCAAGGAGAATCTATTATACCTAATTTGTGACCACTTCAGGACCTGGCAGGAGGTAAAAAGACGTGAATTTGCAATTATGAGAAGATTCTTCATTTATCCAGTAAAATTGCATTGCCTCTCTCTCCGATTGTAAAGAATGTACATTAACTCAACTACTACTCTGTGCTTTTATTCCTGTATTTCAGATGGGAAAACTGAAACCCAAAGAGGTTACCTGACTTAATGGAGATTGCAAATCTATTATAGGTCAATCCTTGTATTTGAATGCTGGCAGCCTGACTTCTCATGACTGCTCTGTGAGAATTAACTGGAAGGCCTTGGTAACAAAGAAGATGGGAAACAAGACCTCCACATAGATCTTAGGAAGAAAACTGGAAACTGAATGTAGTTGTTAAATTCTTATGGTAACTTAGCTTATGTTAAAGCATTGGCTGGTGAAACTGCCTAGGGAAATGGATTTAATAAATACACATTGAGTGATGTAGCACTTGTTCATTTGTCATGAGGTGAAAATGGGTAGTTTAAATAGTTGCAACATCCCAGTTCCCTTTGCTGTCTTCCTACTATGAATGTTACTATATAATATGAATGCTGTAATAGCAATGTTGTCTGGCACTTCCCTACTCAGAACATTCTGGAAATCAGTTTTTGTGATCTCAGTAACTGTTAAGTAATTGGTACTGGTCTACTGTTTAGTAGACTGTATTTTGAACCCACTCAAATGTTTTTCATTCTTTTTTTATATAGTTTTAATGCTTATGCTTTGAGAAGAAATGAGGCTGGGTGCAGTGGTTTATGCCTGTAATCCCAGTGACTTGGGAGACTAAGGCAGGAGGATCGTGAGTTCAAAACCAGCCTCAGCAAAAGTAAGGCGCTAAGCAACTCAGTGAGACCTTGCCTCAAAATAAAAAATAAAAAAGGCTGGGGATGTGGCTCAGTGGTTTAGTGCCCTTGAGTTCAATCCCTGGCACTAAGAAAAAAAAAAAAGAAAGAAAGAAGAAATGAGGCATAATATAAATAACCATATTAAGGATATCATTGGAGAGGGAGACTGTTCCATTGGATGGAAAGGATTATTATAGGCCAGGGTGTAGCTCACTGATAGAGTGCATGCTTAGCATGTGTGAGACCCTGGCTTTGATCCCCAGCACCATCAAAAAGAATAAGAAAAAAATTTCCAAATACCTTTCTTGATACACCAAAAGACTGAAGAAGATACAATCTGGGTGGAGTGTTCTCTAACCAGCAGTAATAATTGAGTATCCATTGTGTGCAGAGTTCTGTTATCTGTACCATTCATGGGATTATATACTAGGCAAGAAAAACAGCGAACCTTTATATAGTGCTCCCCGTGGACCAGAGAAGTTAAGTAACTTGCTCAGAGGAACACAGATTGTCAATGCCAGGACTGGATTTGAGCCTGTGGGTGGTTTAACTCCACAGTCTATGCTCTCTCACCCCTAATTGTACTATGGTACAGCATTGTCTGGGTGGCCTCGGCTATGTTAAAAAAAAAACCCAAACCAGATGGTAATTAATTAGCAGGAGGGGGGCCAAATCTGCCAGGTTCTGAGACCCTGCTGGGAATCTTGGCTGAGCTCCGTGATAGGATTCTGTGAGTTTTTCTTTTTTTTTTTTTTTGTTTTTCAATATGCAACCACATCTCAATTGAAACCACGACTTCCTGTGAATACCTTATGATGTTATTTGAAGAAGGCAAATAAGCATATGAATTTTTAAAAAGTTTCTTCGAGTATATTGATTTTTACGAATGGATGCAATTAGTAGTTCTCATTAGTTCCAAGAAGTATTTATCCTGGCATGCCTTGGTTCCACGTAAAGCTCCTTAATACTAAAAAAATGTGCAGGTTCTGCTGCTTTGACTCTCTAGGACTTGAATGTGACTGATGACTTGAAACATGCGCAGGAATCCAAGGGTCGATGCTGCCAGCACAAATGGAAAAATGTATTGCTTTAATTTAAAAAACAGGCCATGTCTACTTTTTGACTCCCTTTACATTTAACCTGACAAGTCATATTTTCTGGGAGGGCGGGGAACTAGGGAACAGGATGGTGCTTTTTTTCATGGATAAGATCCAGGGTGCTGGGAGTGGAGCTCAGTGGTAGAGCCCTTGCCTAGCATGTTTGAGGCCCTGGGTTCCATCCCCAGCATCTGGAACAAAAAAAAAAAAAACAGAAATTAAAAAAAAAAACTCAAGAAAACATTTCACAGTGTGCCTTTTGATGGTACCCTCCCAATTGTGAAGTAGAAACAAAGAACCTAGATTCTGAAGCCAGATGGTGGTTGTAGACCACACTTCCCAAACTGTAATGTGGCCCTTCCTCAGGATGCAGATTGGGATGGAGTGGAGGGAGGGCTGGGCTGGCAGTGGCTGAGTACAGGGAAGCTGCGCCATTCTAAGAAGCTCCTAGCTGGTGCTACTTTTAGTAGCAAGGATCTCTGATGTTCCAAATCCCACCCTCCACCTCAGGCTATGCAGATCACTGGAATCTCCAGGAGGGGTTTAAACAATTCCCAGGGCCACACCAGATCCATTGAATTAGAGACTCTGGGAGTAAGTCTCTTAGGTGTTTGGGAAAAAATAAAAAGCAACTGAAGTGATTTAGAAATCAAGCTGCCTGCTTTGTTTATTGGGGGAGTAATGACAGCTTTAGCGAACTTCCCAGTAGAAATCAGATTAAGATGTTTAAAAACAAACTTTCTGACATTTTAGGAGCTTCTTTTTTGACCTAAACTCTCTGCGAAACCTCACCAGCCACCCCTCCTTGGAGGGGAATTGTGGAGCTTTTGTGATTGTGTCCAAACTAGCTTAAATCAGGGAGCGTGGAGAAAAAGTACTTAATGGTTAGCTTGCTGGCCTGCCTAGCATTAGATAATGTCTGAGAAGGCTCACGGAGCACGTCCAGAGAAACTGGGGCCCGAATATGGAAAAGTCATGATTATGAGGTAGGAGTTGGAATGATGCTTGCGAGGAAAGTGTCATTTCAGCTCTTTCTTTGCTCCCACATTTGGGGTTTCATTCTAGTGGTGTGTGGAGGGTCAGGACAACTGGAAAGGAGGCCCTGGGGCTGCATCTGTTGTGATGAAGCCAGGTTCCCTGTGGGGTGGTCCCTTTCACAGTAGACTTTTTCTTTTTTGATAGCAGAGACCCCCCTGCAATTGGCTCTTTAGGATTTCCTAAACCTCACTGTTACTCTTTTCCTGAGGTCTAGACACCAGGTGGGGCCTGATCTTTCCAGGTTTGGGCATCTCCCTCCAGTTGTGGTGACCTTCTTCTAAACCAAGTGTTTCCCATGATTGCATCTGTGCCTTTCCTTACTCTAGCTCCTTACATTGTGTAAGGATGAAAAAAAAACATACTGAGGGAAAATGTTGGCTACTCCTTCTCCCTCTCTGAGACATGGCGAGAGCCACGTTGTGCTTTGTTCCTAGGAACTTCCGTCCCTGGGAGGGTCCAAGCTGAGAAGCCGAAGTTGTTAAGTGTGAGCAGCATGAGGAGTCTCTGCTAGGGTCCAGTTTACACATTATGGAATCTGGGAGAATGCAGTGTCCCCTGCTGATCCTGCAGTCGCTGTAGGGCAGCAAGAACAAGGACATCTGGAACCTACCTCTGGCTCTTACACCTCCCACCTCCATGACACAAATGATGCACAGGAAAAATGGGTGCCTTCCCTGAAAGAGAAAGATCAGAGGGGTCCAGTGGGCATGTCTGGAGCATCTACTATGTCTCAGTGCTCTTTTAGGTCTCGGGGTGGGGGGGGACCCTGGAGGAGGGACAGCTGGAAACATGCTTTTTGAATCTGGTATTATCCACATATTTTGTGGATCTGGTATGGTAAGGGTGCATAAAGGGAGGGGACCTAAGAGTCTAGGGCAGGTGAGAAGAAATTTAATCCAGTAAAGAGGATGGAATGCAAGAGCTACTACTGAGTGCATTGTGAGCAGAGGCTTGGAGGGGCAGGAGAAACTTGATGCACATCTGGAAATCAGCCTTGCCAGAGAGTAAAATGGCAAGTGGGGCAAAGCCCAGCCAGGATGTTAGAGATCTTGCAACTGCTCCCAAGGAACTGGAACTCTTGTGATAATGGACAACTACTGGAGGAAGTATTTAAGTGTATATGTGTGTGTGGGGGGGTTGTAACATAAGATGAACATGGAGGAAAAGTTCCTCCAACATGTGACCTCTCCTGAATGAGCATCTGTATCCACACTGCTTTGGTTTTTTTTTTTTTTTTTTTTTTTTGGGCGGGGGGCGGGACAGGTGGGGCACCAGGGATTGAATCCAGGGGTGCTTAAACACTGAGCCACATCTCCAGCCCCCCACTTTTTTAAATTTTGAGACAGGGTCTTGCTAAGTTGCTTAGGGCCTCAGTAAGCTGAGGGTGACTTTGAGCTTGGGATCCTCCTGCCTCAGCCTCCTGAGCTGCTGGGATTATAGGCATGTGCCACCATGTCCAGCTTCCCCACAGCTTTTTAAAAAAAATTCTTTTGGTAGTTGTAGATGGACAGAATGCCTTTTTAAATTATTTTTTAAAAATTTTTATGTGGTGCTAAGGGTCAAACCCAGTGCTTCATGCATGCTAGGCAAGACCTTTGCCACCGAGCTGCAGCCCCAGTCCCCTGCCCACAGCTTTTTAAAAGTTGTTTTATGAGATCTACCATAAAATTCACCCAAAGTGTCCCATTCATTGGTTCTTAGTATAGTCACAAAGTTGTGTAACCATCATGACAATCTAATTCTTAAACATTTCCATCACCCTCAAAAGGTACCTTGTGCCCATTTGTAGTAACTTCCATGCCTAGCCCTAAGCAGCCACTCTTCTTTGTAATTTCTCCTTTTTCTTTAACATCAAGGGGAATGTTTTCCATGAGTCTGTTATTTACTTTAAGAAGTCTCTTTGCAAAATCACAGACTTTTCCTCTTGACTCCCCAGCTATTGCTCAGCCCTTCCCCGTCAGCATACTTTAGACAGCACATAACAGAAACCTGTCTGGGATGGTCTTAAACACAGGTTTGTTTTCTCACATAATTGGGAGGCTAGAGGTAGGGTAGTGGGATGAGCCATTCAGTGTGACATCAGAAACCCCCTTTCTTGTCCCTTCTCTTTCACAGCGACCTTCTGGCAGTAACTTCACCCAAGGACTGTCTTCCCTTGGTTGTCAGATGGTTGTGGGATGACAGCCATTGGCAGTAGGACCCTTTCATTCTTGTTCACAGCTTGTCTGGAGGAGCAGTCCTTTCCTACAGGCTAATTGGTTGAACTTAGTTCCTGTTGTCCACCCAAAACCGGTTATTAGCTTAGAATTCGTTAGGCTGCCCTTCTGGAGCTGGGAATGGGCTCCACTAAGAAATGGTGAGCACCTGTAACCAATAGTGGGTTCTGCTAGAGAAGAAGGAAAGGAGCTGGCTCTGCTGGGTAGGCAGCCCACAGTGTTCACTGAAGGTTATTGGATCGTGTGAATCTCATTTCCCTTTATTTGGGGGCCTTTTATGTCAAACATAAGCAAGGGGATCCTCTGGCTTTGAACTTATTATCTATAGGCAGGTAGACCCCAGTCCCAGTTCATCCTGGCTGGGTGGTAGTGGGCGTGATCAGTGATCTCAGCAGTGTTAAGAGTAAAAACAGGTTTGTTTTTTTTTTTTTTTTGAGACAGAGAGAGAGAATTTTTTAATATTTATTTTTTAGGTTTTGGCGGACACAACATCTTTGTTTGTATGTGGTGCTGAGGATCAAACCCAGTGCTGTGTGCATGCCAGGCGAGCACGCTCCCCCTTGAGCCACATCCCCAGCCCCAAAAAACAGTTGTATATGAGCATTTTTAAAGCCACTCAATATAAATTTCACCAATTCAGGAATTTCTCACAATGGTCAGATGCTACGCTGAAGTTTATCTTTGGACAGTTTAATAGTGTGGGTCTTTTGGGGGTAGTGTTATCATTGACACGTAGGAAATAAAGTCACATTAGAAAAACTTGTTTGCTTTAGGATAGAAATATTTGAATGAAATACATTAATAGTAAATCGTAGAAAATCACTGGTGTCTAGTTATTAAGTTATTTCCTGGGGAATCTCTCTTCAGAAAAAAAATTCTGCTTTGAATATGTCAGTATTCCAGTTATAATCTGAACTTGAAATTAACAAATTTGACTTTCTTTCAAGTGTAATTCACGCTTCACGGAGCCAAATAGACATTCTGCCAGTTATTAGGGCTTTATTAAATTCTGCTTTATATGTAATAAAAAATCAAGGTAGGCCTCTGTTGCAAAGTAATTTATTTGCTCATGAGCTATATTTCAGAGTCTATTTCAGGGTGAGGTTTGTCCACATGTAAGTAATGAACGTTTGCTGCTGCAGCTCTTAATGGTGAGAACGGATGTTGAAGAAAGCAAACACCATATGCCCTTTGTTTCCCGTGCCTGTCTCCTTCTGGAGGCCTGGGTGGAGTGTCTCAGCTGTCTCAAATAATCTCCATTTTGCTGTTACTGCAGACTCTGCGGTTCTCCAACTCTCTTCTCTCTGATGTTAATTATAACTTCTTCCTAATTAAGTGGCTCTTCCTCCTTTTTGGTCAGAAAGGTTCTACTCTCTCAAGTGCCAGAGATTGGATTAATTTTGAAAAATGAGTTTCACTTGATTTGTGACAGGCACAAGGGCAAAGGATTAAAAAAAAAAAAAAAAACCCACCAGTGTGAATGTGTAGTGGGAGGGGCAGGCGGGTTGGGTACGGGACAGGATGCTTAGAATAATTCTGCTGCCAAGTGAATCAGAGAGGCTTGCAGTTCTCGGAGAGCGCAGAACTCACTTCTGCCCGGAGTTCAGACAGTGAGCCAGAAATCACCATTTCGTACTCCACAGCATGGAGGTTTCAGCAGCCAAAGCCCTGAGTGCCGCAGACTTGTCTGAGAGTGTAAGTAGGCCATACATCTGTTTTGATTATTGTTATGTCTACATCTTTTGTACCCTGTTGCCTGACTCCCTTATAGGCCAGGAGGGAGATGTGATGGGGAATTTGGTCCTAGTTCAGTTCTTCCAAGATGCTGACCAACATCATTTTACACTTGAACCCAGGTCTTAGTTTTCTTGTTTGTGGCAAAAGGGAATTTCTTTTCCCAAGCCACCCTCTGGCTTCCTTGGTTGAGTCCCTTTTGGTAGGGGCACTTCTCAAGAGTTTGAGCAGTCCGTCATCTGGTTTGTTCTCTTCCTTTCTGTTGCTGCTATCTGCAGCCAGATGAGTTTTCTCCCAGGGACATTGCACACAGACAGCTCGATCCAGCCAAACTTTTGGCAGGTGACCATTTCGGCAGCCAGGGATCCCTATCGGGGTTGGGAGCAGGTAACATTTCTGAGGCAGCTGGTGGATTTGAGAGTCTGGGGTGAAGCCAGATGTGGAAGCCAACTTTCCTGTGATGGGAAGAAATAAAGGGGGAGGAGGTAAGACTGAGGTGGGAGACAGGATAGAGAGTCAGCTTGGGGTCTGTCAAGAGCGTTGTATTGTTGCTAGATGCCAATGAAGGTATCAGGTCAGGCTCAAATCCCTGCTCAGTTAGCTGTATAGCCTTGGACCACTAACAAAAATCCCTCCAAGTCTTCTTTTTCTATCTGAAAATCTCCATCACAGCCTTGCCTAAGCTGCTAGGTACTTGACAACGAATGTGAAAGCACCTGACACTCAAGTGCCTGACTTGTCTCTACTCCTCCTTCCATGGTTCACTGTCCTGGAACCTCAACAGTGTACTGGGTTCTGTGAGAAGCCACCCAGGGTATTTGATCCAGCTTGTTTCATGATGGCTTCCAAGGGTGCCAAGTTCTCTTGGTTCGTATCAGATTTGATCTTGGGGTCGGCCAGTTGGCCTTGCTTAAGCCCATAGCCCGAGGTTCTTCTTTTAGTTATGGCCAGATGATACTCCCACCAAATTTGAAAAGGGAGGAAAAGTTATGAGTGGGTCATGCTTATGTCTGACAGATATATTTGAGTTAAAGATGCTGAGGCCTGGGGCCCTGAATCAGGGCTCTTGAGGGAGAGTGATAATTCAGAAGAGCCATTTCCCATTCAGCATTGAGTTTCCGAGTTATGAACACCTATATTCAACTTGTGAGAGGGAGAAAAAAAGCAAAGATAAACATTGATGCAAACTGCTCAGCAGTCGATCTGGTTTCTGATTCAGAAGTAACATGCAGGGCGCCGTCACATCAGGTCATTTCAGTTACCCCATTTTTAAATTTAGGCAAATGCCAGATACATGGATCAAACCCCAGTTGCCTTTCCACTGGTGTGTGTGTGTGGGGGGGGTGTGGGTGTGTGTGTATGTGTTTGTGTGTGCGTGCGGCACACACAGGGCACTTTCTGGAACCTGCCTTGTTAATTAACTTTACTATGTGCCTTATATTCCCTAACTGTGAGTTAATTGCTAATAATAGTATTCCCCTGCCAGTCACAAGTTCTCCCATCCCTTTCCCCCACTGAATTCCTTGTATTCCATCTCATATTTAAGCTAAAGTTGTTTGCCTTTAGCTGCCATGCCTCCTCAATATTTGTGTATCAGAGAGCTCCGCCAGTGCTATTTTTCATCTTTGATTTTGGAGAAATCCTATCACCTGGACACTTGGTTTGTGTATAATAATTTAAGAGTTCCTTTTATCTTCTCCAGCAGCAAAGCAATGTATCACAGCGAGCCAACCCTCAGCAGTTCTCTGTTGCTCTTTGTTGAAATTCAAGTCCTTTCCCACAGTCGGCTGGGCTGGTATGGTTTGGCTTCTGCCTGCCTTTTCAGCCTCATCAGCGTCACCTTCCTCCTTGGACATTACCTACCACCAAAGCAACTTCCTGTCCTCCCCAGCCCTCACTCTGTCCCCTCCTGCCTTTGGGCCAGGCACTGGTACTTCTCTCTGCCAGGAATGCCCTTTTCCTTGGTGCTTGCTGTGGCTGGTTCTTTCTTTTCTGTCAAGTGTTTTTCTGAGCAGCCCCCCTGGGTCATCTTATCTAAAGGGACTTCCTCCATGTTATGTTTCCTTTTTCCCTTCTCATCACATCACCATACTTATTTCTTACAGAATACTCATGGATTGACTTGCCATCTCCCCCACCAGAAATGCCACTCTGGGAGGGCAGGGGCCTTGTCTGTTACTCTCACTGTATCCCCAGCCCCTAACTCAGTTCTAGATGCACAGTAGATGCTCAACAAATATTTGTTGATAGTCCTTTCTTTCTAGCCAGTCCCTCCTCATTCCCAGTCTGCATCTATCACTGCTTGGACACTTTGGGAGCACCCCAGACCCCAGGACTCTGTTTCCCTGTCTTGGCAAGCTGCTGGCTGCAATCCAGTTACCCTCGAACTGTTTTAAGCATCATTTTTTTTTTTTTTTTTTGTTCTCAAAATGAAAACCACCTGTCTGCAAAGCGATTTGTGTAAAACAAATGCTCTATTTCTTTACTGAGGCCTTCTTCCCCTTCTGCCTTTCTTCACCTCCTGCCAAGAATAATGGGAAAAACCCTATTATCTTGGAAAATGGTTTTCCCTGTGGTTGGAATCCAAAGTTGGATGATTTATCACCAAGCGTGCTGGGACGAAGCTTTCCCCTGCTCTGTTGGCTGCTCTCAAATGTTAGTGGTTTGTTCTCCCTGGGACTTCAACCAAGTCATGTGATGGGGGCTCAGCCTTGGCAGTGTCCTTCTCTGTATATTTGCTTGAAATTTTCCTTTCCACTGGTAAAGAACCTAGCCCAGGGCACTATATAAATGGGGGCAGGGCTGGAGACATTGTCTCAACAGTGCTTTGTGGTGGACAGTTCACAACTTCACTGAGACCTTATGCCAATTCTGGGGAGTAGATAATGTTACTCCCACTTTACAGATGACTGGAGGCTTATGAAGATTGGGTGACTTGCTCCCAGGTACATACATAGTTGTCTTTTTTTTTTTTTTTGGTACTGGGGCTTGAACTCAGGGACACTTGACCATTGAGCCACATCCCTAGCTCTATTTTATATTTTTTATTTACAAACAGGGTCTCACTGAGTTGCTCAGCATCTTACTTTTGCTGAGGTTGGCGTTGAATGCCCGATCCTCCTGCCTCAGCCTCCCGAGCTGCTGGGATTACAGGCGTGCCTGGCTAGGTACATGGTTGTTTTTTTTTTTTTTTTTTTTTTTTTTTTGGTACCAGGCATTGAACCCAGGGGCATGCAACCACTGAGCCACATACCCAGAATTTTGTAATTTTTATTTTGAGACATGGTCTTGCTAAGTTGCTTAGGGCCTCACTAAGGTGCTGAGGCTGGCTTTGAACTCATGTTCCTCCTGCTTCATCCCCCACCCAGCCACTAGGATTACAGGTATGCACCACTACACTGGGCGGTCCGTAGGTTGTTATCAGTCAGGATTAGAACCCACATCTCTATAGCGTTCAAATCAAATTTTTATTGATGTACTGAGTTTTTCTTAGGCAAAGTTTCCTGAGGTTGCCTTCTGTGTATGTAATACCCTTTTGTATTCCCCATTCCATTAAAAAAAAAAAGCTGGTCAGGACCTTCTAAAATGATTATGTGGTCTGCTGACTAGTCACATCCCAGTTTGGAAACAGTTTGTAAAACACTACCATAGGTAATGTGTAAATTATGCTTATTTTATCTGGAGGCTTAAATGGATTAATCAACTTTAAAGTTTTTTTTGGCACTAGAACATGAATACATAAAATGCACATAAGAGTACAGCTTGTTGAAGTTTCACACATTGAGCATGTCTGTGTAGCCAGCACCAGATCAAAACACACATCACTGTTTTCAGCTTCTTGAATCAAGACAGAGGTATGGAGAATAGAACTGGAGAGTCCCTGAATTTGTTCTGAATTATGCACATACAATTTACTTGACATACCCTCTCTTTGTGGAGGTTCATATTTTGTTTCCAGTGACGGGGCTTGGCTAGAATTTTAGCTCTCAAAACTACAGAAGAAATGGCATATATCTTCCTTAATGGCCATCAGAAATTAGTACATCTGGGTGCAGTGGTACACACCTGCAATCCCAGCTACTAGGGAGGCTAGGTAGGAGGATCACAAGTTTGAGGCCAGCCCAGACAACTTTGTGAGACCTTGTCTCAAAAACAAACACACACACACACTCAAAAAAAAAAAAAAAAAAAAAAAAAAAAAAAACTAGGGATGTAGCTCTGTGGTGGAGCACCTCAGGTTCAATCCTCAGCTACCACCCCCCCCCCAAAAAAAAGAGAGTCACCCCCCCCCGAAAAAAAAGAGAAAGAGAGAAAAAAAAGAAATTGACACAAAAGGAGGGTCGACTGAGGATGTGCCTGATTTTGCTGAGACTGGCTTTGAACCCACAATCCTTCTGTTTCAGCTTCCCAAGCCATTGGGATTACAAGCATATGCCACCGAGCCTGGCTCGAGGCTGGCTTTGAACTCGCGATCCTCTTGTCTTAGCCTGTCTTAGCCCCTCTCAACTGTGGGGCCTTGCTCTCTCCTCCTTGGTAAAATTTGAATAAGGAGGAGAGGGCAAGGCTCCACAGTTGAATGTGGAAATATTTGGGTGTGAGAATTTATGGTCCTAGTAATTGAGATCAACTTTACTGTGGGCCTAAAGGCGGGAGTTGGGGAGAAGGAGGAAAGGATTTGTGATTAGAGTCCCAAGTCTCTAGAGGTTAATGAACATCTGTATAAAATAGGAAACTCCCATCTCTCCTGATAAGTATTGACTTTTAAAGAAAATTGTCTAAGTATACTAAATTAAACTGCTTATTTCTTAGTAAAGGTATACATGCATCTCAATATAAATGCAAGCCAGATTAACTTTGCTTTCATAACGTAGGTTCTCTAAGGGGATCTTGGTGGACACATTGTACATAATTCATTTTAATACAATGCACATAGAAATAAAAGCTAATACTATAATGTGTTTTTAAAGCTTGACTGATAAGTTATAAACTTTTATTAATTAGTGCCCTCTGTGAGAGTTATTATGCATAGCTAACTTTTAGTCTAGCCGAAATAGCCTTCCTGAATCAGGGACTTTGGGATAATAATAAATTCTGTGTGTTTGTGTTTGTGTTTTTGTTTTTGATCTTTGACAAAGATCCATTGAAACTGTGAAAACTTTGTTGGTTAGATAAGCTCTAATTCATTGTTCATTTTTGTAAAGGGGACTTTTAACTGTTATGTGTTCAGTATGACTTTCCTAGGTGGGTGTTCTTGACTTCTAATGCTGGCTTGAAAGTTTGTGTTTAATTCTGAACAAGTCATGACTATGTTAGATGTAAGAAAAGTCTTGAAATAGGCAGGTGTGGTGGTCTTCTCCTGTAATCCCATTAAGTTGGAAGTCTGAAGCAGGAGGATTGCCAAGTTTGAGGCCAGCCTCATCAATTTAGCGAGACCTTGTTTCAAAATTAAAAATATAAAGGGCTAGGGATGTATCTCAGTGATAAAGTGCTTCTGGGTTCAGTCATTTGTAAACCACCCCCTTCTGTCTTAGAAATGGAACACACACTCTGAAACAAGAGGAGGAACACTGCTGTGGATAGGGAGTGGGTGTATGTGACTTACTGTTATTTTATCTGCACCTAGAGTTGTGCCTGGGCACTAAGGATTTGCTGAATGAATGGGAGTGAGGTGGGAGAAAGAGCTATAATCATAGCTGGCATTTAATAAGATTGTACGGTGTGCTTTGCCTGTTTCATCTGATTTAGTCATCACAAACAAGCCTGTGGGGTAGATGCTGTTATTATCCTTTTCATTAGGGTGACTTTATGTCCTTTGTCTGGGGACAGTTCTGGTATATACCTGTTGTTTTAGCATTAACATTGGCAGTGCCTCCTTTCATTCTCAAATGTCCTGTTTCAGGTATGTTCTAGTTTGGATAAAGATGAGAAAACTGGGGCACAGAGAAGCCATGTCTCTTTCCACGGTCACCCAGATAGTAGAGGTGAGGTTCTTCCCTAGGAGTCTGATTCAGGTCTTTGCCATTCAGTCACTAAATTCTGCTGGCTCACAGTTTAGGTCAAGGAAAATGTATTTTAAAAACTTTATGGTTTTCAGTCTCAGTATTTAGTAAAAATTACTGCCGAGTTGGCATATGAAGTAGGTAACGGGATTTAGGGCAGTGGGAATATGCTAGACAAAGATCCATTGAAACTGTGAAAGTGTTTTCATTGGTAAGGCTGGACATTTCAGATCCTGGGATGATAATGCCATTCACATGTGCATGGTACTTTATTGTTTATAAAACCTTTTCTCCTTTATTATTGAGTGCAAGTTTCTTGTGTACTCTGGGTGGTGAGTAGTGGGATTCCCAATTTACAGAGGAGGATGGGAGATCAGCTGCCTGGCACGGTCATCTTCCTGAGGTTGTTCAGCTAGAAGAGGGGCAGAACCAAATTCAACTCAGGTATTCTGCCTCCCTGGTCAGTAGTGCATTGCCTCTCTGCCAGAGGAGCATCTTTATCAGATGTTCTTAACCATTGGAGGGTGCTGTTCCTGGAAGACTAATGAGTCACCTGAAACAGGGTTTCTCAGTCTGAGCATCTTTGTGTGTCATAGAGATTGACCCGTGCTACTCTCTTCCCACTAGATGCAGTAGCATAGATTGTGACAACGAAAAGCCCCCCATTAGAAACCATCGACCTAACATGATAGCTGCATTAAAAAGAGGGAAAGACAACTTGAAAATGTTCGACTTGTCATCGTCCTCTTCTCCAGTTTCTAAAACATTAGAAAAACCATTAAAAGACCAGCAAAGGGGCAGAAGAGAGAGAGAGCAAGCAACATGTTTCATGTTGAATTCTCTTCTATGAAAGAGCATTGGGTCTGCCAAGAAAGGAGACGATAACCAATGATTTTTAAAATTAAAAAAAGAAAATCACAATTAAAAATGTTTTTATAGAAAAGTTAGAGATCAGCCAAAATATACACATACAAAATCTCCTGTGATACTGCTCTCCAGAGATAACCACAATTCACATTTTGCTGTATCTTCTTCTAACTTTTCTAGCATTCATGTATAAATATATACTAATTTATAGCATTTCCAAAATAGGCCCAGGTCAAAAAAGCTATTACCTTCAGCCTTTTGTAGCTTAAATATGCCACAAATATCTTTCTTTATCTATAATATGCAACAACAAACTTCTTAATAGCTACATGATATCACATTATATGGCTACTATAAAATTTATTCATTCATTTTTCTGTTGTGTACATTTGGTTTCTTTCCAATTTTGTTATTACATACTAAACTAAGAGTGTCCGTGTATGTACTTAAGCCCTTCACAGCTAATGTTTTCCTTATAAAAGTTACAATCACTGTAACTGTTAGCATTCACAGAACAGGATACCTAATTCATAATGTTCTAGATTGTATTTTGATTATATTATATACCCTTGTCCCAAAGAGTTATAAGAAATGCATTATAAAAATTTGTTTTTGTCTAGGCATACAGAATGAAGTCTGGAAAGTTTCTTGTTTTTTTTTTTTTTTTTTTCCTGATTAAACAATGACTAATAATAAACCATTTAGGTTTCATGCCTTGTTCACAAAGCCCTCTTAACTGCATTGTGCTACTTCCTGAATGGTAATCAGTCTGATGAAGATTGTTGAGCCTCACTTAAAGACTATGTACATTGCCAAGAGAAATTTAAGACTGTATTCTCATGAATTCTCATTGTTCATGGATTTTTCCTATATGCGTTTTAAATAAAAAATTACAAGCTCATAGTAAAACATTCAAATGGTACATAAGAGGTTAAATTCTGGAATGTATCACCCCTTGATTTTGTTTTCCTCTAGAACTTTCCTGTGTATATACAAAAACTAAAATATAAAGCATGTGAGATGGGCATGGTGGTGTGTGTAATACCAGAAGCTTGGGAGGCTGACGCAGGAGGATCACAAGTTCAAAGCCAGCCTTAGCAATTTAGCGAGGCCCTAAACAACTTAGAGAGACCCTGTCTAAAAATACAAAAAGAAAAAGGGCTGGGGATGTGGCTCAGTGGTTAAGCTCCCCTGGGTTTAGTCCCTGGTATATCCCCCTCAAATGTTTTTAAAAACCACAAATTGGGAAATAATATGCAATGTATGAGTCATCTAACCAGCTTTTTTCATTTAATGTATCTTTCTGCTCCACCACGTTATTCTGTTTAATTGGAGCCCTATTTGGGGTTGTTTTAAGCTTTTCTCTTGCAACATATCATCATCTTTATTGTGAGTCTCTCTACAGGATAAATGCCTACCAGTGGAATTGTTTTATTAAGTCTGTCCTTACAATTTTGATCAATATTGCTAAATTGCCTTTCCACCAACAATATATAGCTTGACATGTTTCCATTAGGCATTTTTTCCTCTCTGACATGAACTTGATTAATAAATTAGCAACACAAAGGTAGAACCTCATCTACCATAATTGTTTAGTAGTAGACCATGTTCTCCCTAGTGACCATGTAGGGCTTTTTTTTTTTTTTTTTTTTTTTGTAGTGTGGATTGAATCCAGGGGAGCTTTACCACTGAACCACATTCCCAGCCCTTTGTATTTTTTATTTTTAAATTTTGACACAGGGTCTTCCTAAATTGCCCAGACTGGCCTTGAATTTGAGATCCTTCTGCCTCAACCTCTTCCGTTACAGGGATTACAGGCATGCACCAATGTGCCTGGTTAGGGATTAGTTTTCATGACTGAGTATGCTGGGGGGGTGTATTTCTAGATTTTCTTTGAGGATTGGTCTGAAATGGGCTTTTATGTTCATCCATGGTGTAAGAAGTACAGGTGTAAAGTTGGGGAGACAATCCTCACATAGGCAACTTTCGAGTAAACTTTGACATGTCTTAATTAGAATTGAGGTGGTTAGAAACGGACCCTCATTGCTAAAAGAGGTTGCAATATTTACTTTTCAATAGGTGTTTGAAATAGAAAAATATGTCAGTTAGCATTTTAGCATGTATGTGTTAATCAGCTTTTCCTCACTGTGACCAAAAATACCTGAAGTTTATTTTGGTCTCATGTTTGGAGAAGTTTATTTTGGTCTCATGTTTTCAGAGGTTCAGTCCATAGTTGGCCAGCTCCATCATTCTGGGCCTGAGATAAGGTAGAACATTGTAGCAAAAGGATATGGTGGAGGAAAGCTGTTCAGCTCATGACGGACAGGAAGCAGAGAGAATAGGAAGAACCAGGGACAAAATATAATCCCTAAGACATGCCCCCAGTGACCCACTTCTTTTAGCCATGACCTACCTGCCTACAGTTACCACCCAGTAATACATTTAAATTATTAATTCATTAAATGGATTAATCCACTGATTAGATCACAGCTATTATAATCTAATCATTTACCTCCTGCATTAACATGGGAGTTTTTGGGGAGACACCTCCTATTTGAACCATAACAATGTAAATATAATCCAATAAATGTACATGAAGCATGGTATAAACATGTATATCCATTTATTATCTTTTCCATGAAAGGTTTTCTGATGTTTCTCCATTCTCCAGCATCTCACACTCCATGTCCACATTTTTCATACTGTCCTTTCCTAAAGAAAGTAAAAGTTACAGCTGGTGTTGTATTTGGGATCTTTTATTGTTTTTATTTTTGACCAGGTTTGCCATTATAATTAAAATTTAACCAACACTCAGTTTCTAGTCTTTATTACCTTAGCACATAAGATTTGGCATATATTTGGGGTATTTGTTCTACAATTCTCCATATTTTGTGGGGTTCCTATGCTTGATAAAGGAGGACTTAACGGGATATCTCATCCTCATTCCCCAGAATGGTACTCATAAAGGTCTCTGTCACCTCACTGTTCAGAGCATTGCTTTCCTGCCCAGTGAAGGACATAGCAGGATGCCACCTTTTATTTATTTGGTATTTGAAATGGTGGAGGATGGCAGACATTTGAAGAAGGTCCCTTGACCACCAGTGGGCACAGCAGCTGCCAGAGCCCCTGCTAATAACTGTGTGAAGGTCCTGTGTTTTCTGAGAAGTCAGGGGCTTTGTGATGGACAGTGCAGATGTTTGCTGCCCTCTTGGCCAGGAGTTTTTGAGTTTGTTTGTGGTGAGCCACCTTGCGACTAAGATACAGAGAGCAAAGCAGATCTCTGGGAACTCCTCATATGTTAGTGAACCTAAAATTGGACCAACTCTTGGCACTCCCTTTTCTAGTTCTCTAGCTAATGCTAGGAGAGGGTTTAGGGAACCTGCCCCAGCTGGTGGAAGCTCAAAGCTGTTTAGATTTGGCCTCAGGCTTGGTTCCTTCCTTTCTCTTCTTGCTAGCCCTCAGAGGGGCCTTTAACTGGGGCCTGCTTAACATCTTCCTGGCTTAGGACCTCAAGAGAAAGTCTTTGAAAAGAAACAAAGCAAACACTTATATTTCTTATTGTTCAAGCAATGAATTTTCTTTTGTAGTAAATGCAGAGGACTTTTTAGAGTCAGGAAGTATGATCCAAGGAAAATAGCCTTTGGAGTTAAATCATTCTGGAGTGGTGTGTGGGCTCTGGCTTTTTCCTTAAGGGGCTGTTTTAGGCCAAATTGTGTCTTAAATTCATGCATTGAAGTCCTGGCCCCTAGTACCTCAGAATGTGACTATATTTGAAGGTATATTTTTAAAGAGGTGATAAGTTAAAATGAGCTATTAGGGTGGACCTGATCCAATATGACTGGTGTTCTTATAAGAGGAGATGAAGATCAGGACATAAAGGAGGACACCAGGGACATGCACACACAAAGTTGACCATGTGAGGGAACAGCGAGTCAGGCAACTATTTGCAAGCCAAAAAGAGAGGTCTTAGGAGAAACTAGATATACTAATATCTTGGACTGGGACTTCCAGCCTCTAAAACTATAGGATGGTGAGTTTCTGTTATTTAACACCGCCCCCGCCCTGCCCTGCAATCTATGGCATTTTGTTATGGCAGTTTGAGTGGACATATGGTGGGGGGGAGGGCCTTTTAGCATATCATCTCCTCTAATTTTGCTCCCTAAAAAGGACAGCAACAGACTGGCATGGTGGCTTTGTACCTATAATCCCAGCTACTCTGGAGGCTGAGGCAGGAGGATTGTAAATTCAAGGAGAGCCTGGACAACTTAGACCCTCAAAAGAAGGCTGAGACGTGGCTTTGTGGTAGAGTATCCCTGGGTTCAATCTCCAATATGACAAAAGCAATATCAATATCTACCTTTTGGAATTAATATAAAAAGTGGAGGGGCTGGGGATGTGGCTCCAGTGGTAGCGCGCTCGTCTGGCATGTGTGTGGCCTGGGTTCGATCCTCAGCACCACATACAAACAAAGATGTTGTGTCTGCCGAAAACTAAAAAATAAATATTAAAAAAAAAGTAGACGTAGTGGGCTGGGGTTGTGGCTCAGCAGTAGACTGCTCGCCTGGGACATGTGAGGCCCTGGGTTTGATCCTCAGCACCACATAAAAATGAAGTAAAGGTATTGTGTATAACTACAACTAAAAAATAAATATTTTAAAAAAAGAATATAAAAATGGACATAGTAGCTGGGCATGGTGGCACATGCTTGTAATTCCAGTTACTCAAGAGGCTGAGGCAGGAGGACCGCGAGTTCATTTCTTTTTTTTTTTTTTGGTGGTGGTGGAGATTGAACCCAGGGCTTGTGCACCGGAGGCAAGCACTGTACCAATTGAGCTATATCCTTAGCCCCAGGATCACAAGTTCAAAGCCAGCCTCATCAATGGCGAGGTGCTCAACTCAGTGAGACCCTGTCTCTAAATAAAATAAAATATGGCTAGGGATGTGGCTCAGTGGTTGAGTGCTCCTGAGTTCAATCCCCAGAACCTAAAAATAAAAAATAAAAAACGTTTTTAAAAAAGTGGACATAATGTCCAGCCGATAACACATGGTACTGGTGGTCTTAATCATAATTACTTAATAACATCATGATATCATAATGTAATCACCCTTCCACTCTCTCACACAGGTTATTTGGCGCCAGCGTTTTTTTTTTGTTTTGTTTTGTTTTGTTTTTGGCAGTTGGAGAGTACCAGGGATTGAATTCAGGGGTACTCACCCACTGAGTCACATTCCCAGCCCTATTTTTGTAATTTGTAATCCTCCTGTCTCAGCTTCCGGAGTCGCTGGGATTACAGGTGTGTGCCACCGCACCTAGTTTCTAATGTGTGGGTTTTTTTTTTTTAAACTCTCTTAGTTGTAGATGGACCCAATACCTTTATTTTATTTATTTATTTTTATGTGATGTTGAGGATCTAACCCAGGGCCTCACAGGTGTTAGGCAAGTACTCTACCTCTAAGCCACAACTCCAGCACTCTAGCATGTTTTGAGGGATATTTCTCCTTTATTTTCTTTTAAGTATAAACAGGGTTGCAAAGAACTCATGAATTTAGCAAGTGGTGGAATATTTTATTTTGAGTAACCTTTTTCATTCTCTTCATCTGTTAACCTACTAAGGTTCCAGGTAAAATTTCATTTAGGACAAAGATTCAGTTGGATTGAAAGTGGCTTGTGGTGTGGTGTGAATACCCAATATACTTAATATTCATTGTATTAGTCTACTCATGTTGATGTAACATATACCACAGACTAGTGGCTTAACCAGTAGAAATTTATTCTCACGGCTTTGTTGTCTGAAAGTGCAAGATCAAGATGTGAACAAGATTGTTTTTCTTCTGAGAGCTATAAGGAAGAATCTGTTAAATGTCTATCCTTAACTTCTGGCAGTTTTCTGGCATTCTTTGGCTTGTAGGTGCATTGACCTGAACTCTGTGTTATCTTCATGTGGTTTTTATCCCCATGTGCGTTTTTTTAAATCCAAATTTCCCCTTTTTATAAAGATACCAGTCATATTAGATTAGGGCCCACCCAAATGACCTCATCCTAACTTGATTGTCTATAATGACCCTGTTTCCAAATAAGGTCATATTCAAAGGTACTGGAGATCAGGACTTGAAAATCTTTTGAGGAATATACTTCAACCCTTATTAATAATTATATTGGAACCTGTTTTGCCATCTGCATACCTCTGCCTGTGGTTAGAAGCTCTCCCTCTACCTGGTTTGCCACTCTTGTTTATCATTTAAGTTTCAGTTTAGGAGTTACCTTCTTGGGCATGGTGGTGCTTGCCCGTAATCCCAGTGACGTGGGAGGCTGAGGCAGGAGGATTGCAAGTTCAAAGCCAGCCTCAGCAACTTAGCAACACCCTAAGCAACTTAGGGAGACTCTGGCTCTTAAAAAATATATTAAAAAGGGCTAGGGATGTGGCTCAGTGGTTGAATGCTCCTGGGTTCAATCCCCAGTCCAAAAAAAAAAAAGTCACCTTCTCAAGAGGCCTTCCTAGGCCTCCCTCAATATAGATTGATTGATTGAATGAATGAAATAGATTGCAGCGTAAAATTAAAATGTGATTGAAAATTGTGCTCTGCATAATTTACCCTTAAAAGTGTGAGAGAGCTCCTCTCTACCCCACATCAATGTTACTTGTAACTTTCTTGTATATGTTGGCTGTGTCTCCACCACAGATGCTATTTAAATATCATTTTGTGCCTGTGAATTGAGATGTCGGGCACCTTCCGAATGTCATGATGTTTCCTGTTCTGTGTGTAGAGCATGCCAAGAGGATTCAATTTGTTGGATTTGGATTTTTTTTTTTTGCAATGAATCACAATTTGATTATGATTTTATGATAATTCCCAGAGCAAAACTGGCTAGAACCTTTTCTGAAGGACATCTAGGTCTAGAAAACTTGTGATTCATGAGTAAAGGTGGTGTTTTCTAATGCTAGTTAGTTAGTGTTTATTGAGTCCGTTCTTGCTAAAACTTCTAGGTGTTGTGCAGAATACAGAAGGTAGTAGGTAACAGTTCTGGCCTCCAGGATGACACAGTTCATGTCAGATATATGAAAAATATGGGTTGTAAATACATGCAAAGTTGTATGAAAAGGTGTAGTATAGAAGTGAAGAGGAAGGAGTGCTTGCTGTGGGCCAGAACAATCAAAGGCTTTTTTGAAGAGCTTAGCATATTTGGAGGCTGTGCCTTGAGGGAAGAGAGATTCTACAAGAGGAGGGAGAATACTACTCCAAGGTGACAATAACATGATATCATTAAAGCTGTTTAATAGTCACAGTATATTGTGTGCTACCTCATTTTTATAAAGTCAATTTTCTTCATGAAGTAGGTATGATATGATTTGTAATAGGAAAATATTGGGAATATCCTGCATGCCCCATATAAATTATAGTACATCTATACAATGGAATCCTCTATAGCCAGAAAAAAGAATGGGAACACTTTTTACCAATATGGAAAGATCTCCCAAATATATTAAGTGAGAAAAGCAAGGTGCATGGATGTAAATGATATGCTAATGTATATGATTTGCTTAAAGAAACTAAAAGATGCCCAAGAAACGAATAACCTAGGGGTGGTAGTGATAATTTCCTGGGAGTGGTTAAACTAGGAGAATGAGAGCTGGCCGTGTGTGTGTGTGTGTGTGTGTGTGTGTGAATTTAAAGACATAAATATATCCTAGTCAGAAAGTTAAAAAGAAAGGGATGATGGCCGATGATGACAGTAGTATTTGGTCACACTGTTGCTACTGTTAAATTGACTTAAGCATCTCAGATGCTGTGCCTTACTGGGACACAACAAAGATAACTAGGTACACTTGGAAATAAGCTCTTGCATTTGCCCCCAAAATGAAATTCCCGTGATCAGTTTTCTACTTTGATTATCACTAGAAATATTTCAAATATACACTAAATAGAGAAACTAGTCAAAGAAGCCAGGTACGGTGCATGCCTGTAATTCCAGCAGCTCAGGAGGCTGAGACAGGAGGATTGCAAGTTCAAAGCCAGCTTCAGCAACTTAGTGAGGAGTTAAGCAACTCAGTGAGACCCCGTCTCTAAATAAAATACAAATAGGGCTGGGGATGTGACTCAGTATCCAAGTGTCCCTGAGTTCAATCCCCAGTGCCCCCACTCCCCCGGCAAAATAGAGAAATTAGTCAAACAAACCCCTTCAGATCTATCACCCAGTTTTCAGTGATTATTTTGTCTCATTGGTTCTCCTTCCTCCTTATTGTCCCCCTCTACCCTGACCTCAATTATTTGGAAGGCAATGCCTTTCTGAGTGTGTTACAGGTTGAGCCTCCCTAAATCTGAAATCTGAAATCCAAAATGCTTCAGAATCTGAAACTCTTTGAACAAGAGCATAATGCCACAAGTGGAAAATTCCATTGACCTCATGTGATAGGTCACATTCAAAATGCAGGCACACTAAAAATATTGTACAAAGTTATTTTCAGGCTATGGGTATAGGGTATATGTGAAACAAATGAATTTGTGTTTAGACTTGGGTCTCATCCCCAAGAAATCTCATGATGTATCTGCTAATACCTCAAAATCCAAAAAATAAAAGAAAACTTGAAATTGGAAGCAGTTCTAGTCTCAAGCACTTTGAGTAAGGACTACTCAGGTCATCTTTAGATCATTTCTGTGGCCTCCTAGGTCCCACCATAGCCCCAGACACTTAAAGCAGATTGGATGTTTGAGGTGATAAAAGCTTTCTTTAATGGAATTTGGCTGGTTGCCTGAAGCTCATTTGACTTAAGTTTTAAAATTGTGATAAAATACACAAAACATAATTTTTACATTTTAACCATTTTTAAGTATACAGTTTATTGTCATGACTCTGATCGCTAGAACTTTTTCATCCTGCAAAACTGAAGCTCTGTACTCATTAAACAACTCCCCTTCCTTCTAACCCCTGGTAACTACCTTCTCACTTTCAATCTATGAATTTGACTAATCTTGGTACCTCATGTAACTGGAACCATGTAGTATTTGTCCTTCCATGAGTTGCTTATTTCACCTATCATAATGTCCTTTGGGTTCATCCATGTTGTGGCATGTGACAGAATTTTCTTTTCAAGACTGAATAATATTCTGTTGTATGGAGACCACATCTTGTTGTTTATCCTTTCACCAGATGATGGACACTTGGGTCAAGTTTACTTTTTGTTCCCTTTCAGAATACAGAGTTTTATGGGTCAAAATCATTCCATGTCATAACACATCAGAATGCATTAGCATGCTGTGATCCTCCAGTTAAGAGAATAATTCTGAACAGTTTGAGACTTTTTATACCAAATGCTTTGACTTGCAAAGACCAGCAAACCTTTCTTTCTGCCCTTTTGTGATCTAGGACACCTTTTTTCTCTCAAAGCTCTTATATTGAATTTTGCTTTTCACTAGGACTAGATTATGAATTTATAGAGACTGGGGCAGGGGGTGGGTTGATGTCTTCCCTTGTGCAGATCTGACATTGTGTTGAGTGCTGGGTGGGTTAATACTTGTTATAGAAGCAATGTTACTTTGGGCAAGGCATACAGCCATATCTATGTAATTAGGGAGTTGAACCAGATGACTTCTAAGGTCCTCTTTGGTTCTAGTATTAAAACTGATGATGAAAATTCAGACTTTCTGGAGGATTAAAGAATAGAGGGGTAGGGAGGAGAAGTTTTTGGATAGACATCTTTTTTTTTTTTTACCCCTCTGGTACTGGGGATCAAACTCAGGTCCTCACTGATTTTCCCAGCCCTGGATAGACATCTTTACAGTGCCCCTCAGATTAAACCACAGAGGTGTTCACCCACAAATAGAACTATATAGAATATAGTATTTTTGAAAATAACATTTTGGATTTGGGGCTTTCTCTTTGCACAGTGGTAATATTCTTTGCATTGCAGGAAAGCCACCATTTAAAAAGTTATTTTAAGTTTAGCTTGTGTACCACATTTCCTAGATACACATGGATAGAAAACAAACCTCCTCTTGACTGCGTCATCTTTACAAGTAATCTCATAGGAAATCTCAGTGATAATCTTACCATGACAAGAAGTCAGAGCAATAAGTAACTGAGAAAAATGAAGATTCTGGAATCAGATAAAAATTCTGGTAAGGAAATGTGGAGGGAGATGTGATCTGAGTATTGACTCTTGTTGATTTTCTGAACTTTGTGCCAGTTTGTGCATTTTTATTTTAAGCTTGGTTACCAAAAGTCTCTTGTTAGCAACCAGATGGTTGTCAAATAATTGATATGGGTTCATTTTAAAACCATTTGGGAAACATAGTGGCCTGGATTTTCCAGTAGAAGAATTTAGTAATTCTGCTGGTCTTTGAATGCCAACAGGGCTTTTTTGGAAATTGAGTTCTCTAATGTCTTGGAAGTAACCCCTGGAAAATTGGAAACAGTGAATTGATTGCATGATGTACTTGGAATAGAAAGTTAAAGCTGTGGATACAGTTTGTCCAGCCTTAGAAGTAGTTAAATTGGATGAGTTTTTGTTGTTGTTTGTTATTGTTTTTAGTGTGCCAAGTTCTGTCTTTTTCTCTCTTCTTTCTTTCATGTTGGAGATTTAGCCCAGGGATGCTTTACCACTAAACTGCATCTCCAGCCCCCCTGCCCTTTTCTGGGTACTAGGGATTGAACTCAGGGGCATTTGACCACTGAGCCACATCCCCAGCCCTATTTTGTATTTTATTTAGAGATGGGGGTCTCACTGAGTTGCTTAGTGCCTCACTGTTTCTGAGACTGGCTTTGAACTCACAATTCTCCAGAACCACTGGGATTACAGGCATGTGCCACCACGCCTGGCCATCTCCAGCCCTTTTTATTTTTATTTTTTGAGACAGGGTCTCTCTAAGTTGCTTAGGGCCTCTTTAAATTGCTGAGGCCTGCCTCAAACTTTTGATCCCTCTGCTGTAGCCTCCCAAACCACTGGGCTTATAGGCATGCACTCCTGGTTTTTCATTTGTTTTCTGAGATGAGTTAATGAATGTCAGTAGACATATCAAATGTACTGATCTAATTTTATCTTCCAGTTTCAGAGAGTCATTCAAAGTCCTAGCTCCTATAGTCTTACTAAGTGCTTTTCAAAGGAAAAAGTTCTTTTAAAAAGTGGGGTTCACAATGCAAGGAAGGGATGTGAGTTGCCTCCAGGGTTAGTGAGCTACAGTGGTCTATTTTGATCTGCAACCATTGGAAGTTGCTAGTAACTAGCACTTTGTATTGCTGAAAACAATTAAAAATAGAGTTCAGATCTCTCTGAAAGAGCTTCAGGTGGTAATGAGGCCCCTTGACATGGTAACCCATCTTAGTGATGACAAGGAGCAGCTGTGCTTCAGAGAGGTCTTCTTTTAGTTGCCCTTTTCATTTGTTGATATTCCCTCAGAGTATCTGTAGATCTTTCCAGAAGGATTCTGTCTTGAAAAACATTCCATGGCCTCCCTCCCTCCCTCCCTCCCTCCTTCCTTCTCTCTCTCTCTCTCTCTCTCTCTCTCTCTCTCTCTCTCTCCTTGATGTTATGGGGTGAAGTGATACTCCCACCTTAACCTCCCAGGTAGCTGAGACTACAAGCACATTCCACCATGCTTGGAGGGCTGTTTTGATGTGTATATATATAAAGCTTTCCTATACTCTTTTCCATTCCTGCTATCACAGCTAGCCTGTCCCTGGCTGTCTTGGGGAGTGACCTGGGAGTTGAGTGGAGCGGCTGGTGGAACTAGCCTGGAGTTCTCATTGGTGAGTGGATTAGTTTTCTGTGGCCTCCACAACAAATTACCACAAACTATGTGGCTAAAAACAACAGAAATTTATTCTCTCACAGGTCTGGAGGCTAGAAGTTCAAAACCAAGGTGCCTTCTGATCATTCTAGGGAGACACTGTTGCTGGCCTCTTCCACCTTCTTCGGGTTCTTGGCTTTCCTGGCTCCCTTGGCTTGTGGCCACATTATTCCAACTGTGCCTTCCATCTTCACATCCCCTTCTTCTATGTCTGTCTTTTCGATGTCTCATATGAGGACACTTGTCATTAGATTTAGGGACCACCCAGATAATTCAGAATGCTCTCTTCATCTTGAGATCCTTAACTATATCTGCAGAGATTCTTTCTCTACCTAAGATACCTTTCACTGGTTCTGGGTGTTTTCAGTCAGTCTACTACTGTGGGGTGCCAAGGTGGGGTGGGTCTTGGAAAGGAAGCAGAGGGAAATAAATCCTTCATTGGTAACACTTTTTTTAAGTTATTATTATTTTTTTCTTTTTTGTGGCGCTGGGGATTGAACCCAGGGCCTTGTGCATGGGAGGCAAGCTCTCTACCAACGAAGCTATATCCCCAGCCCATTTAAGTTATTGTATTCTTTTCAAAATCTTTATTTATTTATTTATGTTTATGTGGTGCTGAGGATCAAATCCAGTTCCTTGTACATGCTAGGCAAGCGCTTTACCACTGAGCCACAACCCCAGCCCAAGTTATTGTATTTTTATTCCATTATTTTGTTTATTTTTTTATGTGGTGCTGAGGATAGAACCTAGTGCCTCACACATGCTAGGCAAGTGCTCTACCACTGATCCACAACTGCAACCCTTCATCGATAGCACTTTAAAACAGCTAGTGTTTGTATTAATTATTTGTTTATGTTGTTGTTGTTGTTGTTGTTATTATTATTATTTTATTGTGGTAAAATAGACATACAACTTACCATTCTAACCATTTTAAAGTGAATAGGTCTGAGGTGTCATTGCTATATGGTCATCATTACCATCCTTCTCCTCAAACTGAAACTGTGTCCCCATTAAACACTAACTCTTCATTCTCCCTACCCTCAAATTGTTGGTTTTAAAATTCTTTGAAGATTTTTAGAAGTACTATGTGATCACTTTAAAAATATGCATGGTCACCTACAAAGATATTGAGACATATTTTACATACTATATAATTTACTCATTTCAAAACATAGTTCTGTAATTTTTAGTAAATTTACTCAGTTATGCAAACATTACCTTAAAATGCTTTAGAACATTTTTTATCATCCAACAAGATCTTTCATGTACATTTATAATTAATTCACATTCTTACCCCCAGCCCAAGTATCTTTTATGGATATTTCATAGAAAGTTTTTTTATTTAATATTTTTATTGGTGCATTATAATTATACATAATAGTGGGATTTGTTGTTTCATATTCATACATGAACTTTATGTAAAGTTTTATTTAAAGCTTAAAAATACCCTTTTGGGAGCTGGGGCTGTGGCTCAGTAGTAGAGTGCTTGCTAGTACATGTGAGGTACTGGGTTTGAGCCTCAGCACCAAATAAATAAATAAATAAGATATTATTCATCTACAAATTTAAAAAATATATGTTTAAAAAATACCTTTTTGGTTGTAAAATACACAGAAGTACCATCCTATCATTTGAACTTGTTAGAAATACAGTTTCCAGCCATGCCTTAGACCTACTAAACTGGAATATACATTTTAACAAGATTCTCAGGAGATTCTTATGCATATTAGACTCATGGATGCACTGATACATTGTATCTACTATATTGATCCTTTGTACACTTAATATATTATGAGCAGTTTCCAAAAAAATCATTAAATCTCTTCTGAGAACATTTTAAACTCCACTTTAGGAGTATACTACAATTTATTTAGCCAGCCAACTCTGTGGCAGACAATTGGATTTCCCATCTTTTTTGCCCTTGAAAATAAATCTATGATGATCATCTTTGTATGTAAATCTTTGTGCCTAGTTTGATATCTACTGTGCCAGTAATTTCACTTCTCGGAATTCTAAAGCAATAATTATAGACATACTGCTAAAATTTAGAAAGTACAGATGCTGATGAGTATGATTAGTCACTTAAAGCACTGCTTTCCTGGACACCAGACCTAAAGCTGAGCAGATAGTGAGAAATCTCAGCCATCAACATGCATCTTCCTAATTTTCATCTCGTCTTCTTGAGCGTTGGAATCATTGTTGAGTGAAATGAATGATTAAGTAAAGGAATTAATGAAAGAAAATGAACTTCCAAAAAGTGAAGTAAGTACAGGTTTATTTACTTGTTTTGAGACAGTCTCACTATGTTGCCTAGGCTGACCTAGAACTCATGGACTCAAAAGACCTTCCTGCCTCAGCCTCTCAATTAGCTTGGATTTACAGGTGTGTGCCACTGTGCCCAGCTGAAGTACAGGTTTTTACTGAGCCACAGTGAAATAGAAAGAGGCAAAAGACTCGGTCTGTATGTAATAATTTTCTCATCCATTCTAAGCCTGTCCTCATTAAATCTTCAGTTTCCATTAGTCAGTTTTGACCTTGCAAGCAGCCCAACGTGTCACTCTTGGAAGCCCTTGCTGTTTGAACCACCCTAGCTCTCAGCACTAACTTTTAGGTGGGAAATTAGGGTCATGGGATTGATGGTACCTTTCTCAGACCACATTGCCTGGGCTTTTGATTCAGCTTTCCTGCTTTTCCTAAGAATCGTAGACTCTTAAATATATCCTGATTGCCCTAGTCCTTGGGTCCTTGGAAATTATGTGAGGAGGTCAAGTGTCGGAGACCAGCTCCAACAGGGGGTCTCGGGAGACGAACGGATGGTGAGGAGTCGGCGAAAGAGGGGTGGAGAAACAACACAGACACCAAAGTGCAGGTGTTGATCCCAATCTTTACTTGTGAAGTTGATCATATATACTTTTCATTTTGGCAGGCTCACAGTACTTTGTGGTTACAAAACAGGAATCATTATTCAAAGAAACAAAATATTACCTAGCTACAATCAGAATAGAAGAATGTATCTTGGCTTATGCATAAGCAAACATTTGTACTTTCAGTTCATGTTTTGCTTTGAGCTGTTTCTGCTTAGTTAACTTTTAATAATAATTACAAATGTCCCAAACTATTGGCCTATACCTTGACTATTCTTTCTTGACTTACTGACTGGAACCGGTGCCATGGTTATGGCAAGTGGTTGACTTGTTATTAATTTTAATCAAACAAGAGTAAGAGCACAAACCATTGTGCACAGGAACAAGAACAAGTTGCCCAGTACTAAGCACTAATCTGTCTTCTTAACATTAATTTTTCTTCTCTAGATTTTAATTTAATTTCTCAAAAACTTCCTTGACAGGAATACAGGGAGTTTTTCATTAGACATTAACAATTTACACTCCACAGCTGAATCATTGCATTTAGAGCAAACAGATCCATTCTTTAGAAGTAGTTGCATTAATTGGGAAAGTCATGTTTTTTTTCTTCATACTTAATGGTCATATGAGAAGTCACAACTATACTTATTAAAGGAATACAAAAACAAATTAGCCCATTCCCAGAAACATACTGCGCTCCTCCAGAGGATGGACACCTTGCGCCATCCACCTCAGTAGGGCCTTGCCATTGCCTGAGTCAGGGGAGGGGCGCAGCAGTCAAGACTTGTCAAACTCCTGCCATCTGCTCCATTGCTGGACTCATTAGGTCCAGGAGGATTTGAGCATGTCCAAGAGGGCAAACCTGAAATTGCCTATTCCATATTCTATACTGCCATGTTCCCTGAGCTTTCTGCTGATATATTTCCTGAAGAGAATCAGCTCTTGCTTTCTCTGGGGAGGCAGGGGGAAGGAATAAGTAATAGAAGAGTCCTGTGCTCATCCTTGAGACTTCAGATCCACCCAGCTGCTTTCCAGGGGTTCTCTCACCACTGTGTGTATCAGAACCTCTGGAAAGCTGGTTAAAACAGGTTGCTGAACTGTGCGCTATGGCTCTTGGGAGGCAGAGGCAGGAAGATTGCAAGTTCAAAGTCAGCTTCAGCAATTTAGCAAGGCCCTAAGCAACTTAGCAAGACCTTGTCTCAAAATAAAATACAAAGAGGGCTGGGGATGTGGCTCAGTATTTAAATGCCCCTGGGTTCAATCCCTGATAACAAAACAAACAAACAAACACCCCCAACCCCCCACCTCCACTGCTGGGTCCTACACCATGGCTTCCTGTGTAGTAGTTTCTGGTTGGGGCCAGAGAATCCACATTTCCAAGGTTCCCTGCTGCTGTTGCTGTAGGTTTGGAGCCCTTCTTTGAGTGGTAAGTTTTTTTTTTGGTACGGGGATTGAACTCAGGGGAACTTGACCACTGAGCTACATCTCCAGCCCTATTTTGTATTTTATTTAGAGACAAGGTTTCACTGAGTTGCTTAGGGCTTCGCTAAGTTGCTGAGGCTGGTTTTGAACTTGATATTCTCCTGCCTCACCCACCCCAACAGCTGGGATTACAGGCATGCGCCACCTGGTCTGGCTGGAACCCCTCTTTGAGAACTGCTCTGGACTGCCCCCTCATTGCTCCTCTTCCCCTGCAATTGCTTCCAAGTAGGTGAAGCAAGGTGCTGGAGGACTGGTGTATTTGAGGCTCTTGCAGCCAGGGATCTGGTCCAGACCTCTTGGTGCAGTGCCTAGCCTGCATGTGTGCTCGCTGTGTTGCTGCTTACTGTACCTAAAGGAGGTTTTAGATAGGCTCAGATAGCAGCTTACTCAAATTACAGTAAGTCCCCTTTTCCATCTATGGATTCATTTACCTGCGGTCAACCATGATTTGAAAATATTAAATGGAAAATTACAGAAATAAACAATTCATAAGTTTTAAATTGCATTGCATTCTGAGTAGCATGATGAAATCTCACACCATCCCACTCCATCCTGCTACATCCCACCCAGGATGTGAATCATCCCTTTGTCCAGCTTATCCATGCTGTATATGCTGCTACCTGCCTGTTAGTCACTTAGTAGTGATTATCAGACCCACTGTTGCAATGTCATAGTGCTTGCATTCAAGTTATTTTACTTAATAATGGTCCCAAACAACAAAATTTTATGATAGTCTATTATTATAATTGTGTTCTTTTATTATTAGTCATTGCTGGTAATCTCTTATTGAGCCTAATTTAGAAATTAAACTTTATCATAAGTATATATGTATATGAAAAAAAAATCAGTATGTATAGGGTTCCATACTGTACCTGGTTTCTTGCATCTACAAGGGGCTTGGAACATATTCCCCATCGATAAGGGGAAACTACTGTACTTCAGGTAATGGGGTGAAGTTACTGAGTCATTTATGGAAATAGAGAACTTGGGTTAAGAACTCAGCCCCAGGTCCTTAGGGCCTTGAGGGCACTTCAGAAAGCCAGCAGTTTTGGGCACTCTAGGGTCTTGGCTTCCTGCATACTCCTGTGTTTCCCTTTGTACAAGGTCCCACTGAACATATCCTTTTAATCTGGCTCTTTCTGTTGACTTCCTCTCTTTTCCTCTAGTTAGGATAAGGCAACTCTCCTGGAAAGTGGCCCCAGGCTCTGTCTTTGACCTTCCTACTTGGCTTTGTAGCTTATAGCCCCTGCCAGTTACTACCTTCAGTCCTTAGAGAAAGGGAGAGTGGATAATGGTTCCTCAGATTGTGTCATTGAGGGCTTACCTTTTGTCTTTACCCTTCCCCCGTCAAGTCCTAAGTACAACTGACATTGATTGGAGAGGGCTAGGGGATTCAACTTTATCTTGTTCAGTGATCTCTCAATGGGTCTTTTCATTCTTGGTGGTGTTTGTGTGCTATTTCAGTACAGATTTTGGAGGCAGGTGCTTGGTGGTTTGTTACAGATCAGAGGGACAGTAAAGTATGCAGGGTGCCTGTGATAAGTAGCTTAAAGAACTAGGCTATCAAGCTCGATTTGGACTTAATTCCATTGTCTTTTGGCCCAGGGATATCACCACCTAGTGGACACCTCATCCCCTCATCCACCTGTGCTCCTTTTAGGGATTTCCTTTAGAGAGTTGCATCCACAAAGCAGTATTTCCCTCTGCTTTCATCCCTCCCCAGCATCCTCTATTAGGCTCTGCTAGGTCACTTGAACTATTACTGCTCATGTGTGAATATTTTTTTTTTACAATTTTTGTTTTAATTATAGATGGACACAATATCTTTATTTCTTTTTATGTGGTGCTGAGGATCGAACCCAGCACTTTACATGTGCGAGGCAAGCGCTCTGCCACTGAGCCACAAGCCTAGCCCATGTGTGAACATTTTTAAGTGTGCTGACTTTAGATCATTTTGAAGAAAGTATCTTCTGAGGTCTTTCTTTCCTATAAGCTAACTGAAGCAGCCAAATTCTTTTATTGGGGGAGAGTGGATTCTTGGCCTGTTTGTTCTATCATCCTTTGGGCTAGTCACATTTGTGCTAAATACCAGTGCAATTCCCTGTGGAATTGTGGGATAAGGACACCATCTTATTCTCGCCAGTTTGCAAGAGGTAAATTAGGCTGCGGCACTTGTGAGTGGAATTATTAAATATCAATGGGGGATAATAAATGTGAAGTAGCTTGCAAATCTTTCGATATTATGGCTGTTTCAGTGAAAACACAGCTGCTAAGATACTTTCCTAGCTGTAATCGAGAAGATAATTTTCTTTAAGGCTATTTAAGCTGGATCTTTAGTGCTTTTGGGTCATTAAGAAGCATGAATGGGAGCAAATCTCTGAAAAAGATGAATAGACACAGAGCAGAGGAGCAGTAGAGTCTATGATGTTGAATGGCAACATTGAGGGCCCAGGTTTTCCAAATAGACCAAGGACTAATTTGTTGTGTGGTTTATTAATGGACTGGAGTTGACATTGAACTAATACAGCTCATTCTTCCATCTAGAGTTAATGTTTGCACTGAAAATTTCCCCAGTCATGAATGATTTAGAGTAAGCAGGCATGTCAGATTAAGATATAGTACTAATATTTCATGAGAAACATTGAACAAGGCATGATGTTTAAATCAATAGATGAGAATGTGTGGTAAAAATTTCCAGAAAAGGCTTATAGGCTAAAGAAGAGCAGTTAATTGGAAAAAATTCAAGCTCGCCCAATATTTAGATTTGTTTAGAAGCCAAGTAAATAGGAGAGGAAAGGAACATTTCTCTAGTTCTGTAATATCATCAGCTTTTCTGGTATATTTTAGTACTGTTGACAGTGGCGTGGCAATTTACCTTGGTGAGGCTGATGGGAACTGAGGGGATGTTGTTGAACATTGATTTCAGAATTTGTACTGTACCTATGAAGACCTATGAAGAGATTTGGATCAAGTCAGGTTGGGTGGCTTCTGCCCTCAAATGTGATAAAATCCCTTAATGTCATTCCATAGATGGAATTTCCACAGACTGTGCTCTGGGGACTGGTGACAAATGCTTTGTAAAAATTCTCTGTGACACTACTTGGAGAGGCTTTCAGAGAGGGGAATTGGGGGAACTGTTTTGAACTCTAGCTTCACTTATTACCCAGTGTCCTCAGAAGGCTTGCTAGATCAACACACAGATGGTGTCGTAGCAGCTCTGGTCAGGTTTTGGGGTCTGTCTTTACAACGTAGGATGGACTTTGTACTTTTTTGGGTCATTTTTGGGAGGATCCCTCTACTTGAGATCTATATATTAAGATCAACATATATATTGCCCCTCTTATCTGTAGGGCATATGTTCCAGGACCCCCAGTGGATGCCTGAAATTACAGATTGTACCAAACCCTATGAGTACTAGCTTTTCCCTATACATATATATCTATGGCAATTTAATTTTTAAATTAAGCACAGTAAGAGATTAACAGCAATATTAATAAAACAGAATAATTGTAACCATATATTGTAATGGAAGTTATATGAAAGTGAACTGTCTTTTTCTCAAAATATCTTCTTGTAGTTTCACATTTACATTTAAAGTAAACACTTTACAGTTTATCTTTGGCATATCAGAATTGCCAGCATCACCATTCTTGTGCTTTAGGACATTTATGGGATTACTTACTAAGAACTGTGATACCTTGATAATCGATCTGATAATTGAGATGGCTACTAAGTGACTGATGGACAGGTAGTGTATGTGTGTATGACTAACCTAATGGATAGGTAGTATATGTGGATACACTGGACAAAGGGATGATTCATGTCCTGGATAGGACAGAGCAGGATGAAATTGGATAGTAAAGAGATTTCATCATGCTACTCACAATGGTAAGTTTAAAACTATTGTTTATTTCTATAGTTTTCTGTCTAATATTTTTGGAGCATGGTTGACCCTAAAAAACAAAAAATTGAAATTTCAAATAAGAAGAAACTCCTGTATAGGGTTTTTTTTTTTTTTTTTTTAACTTGGGGATTGACAACAGGGGTGTACTATTGTGCCCAGCTCCTGTATAGTTTTTAAAACAAACACAAGGAATTTATTTCTTTGTGTATTAATAAAGTCCTCAAACTTATTGGGGAAAAGAGAATAAACTAGAATTTCCTCAGGTTTCTTACAGGTTGACCAAGTGAGTATTGCCAGTGATTACCAAGAGGATATTTCAGAGATTTACTTTTACTTTGTTTAAATTGTTGTTTACAACAGGTGAGATGAAAAAACAAAGCACACACTACAGAGTAGGAAATCAAGTACTATTATTTATATCCAGAAAATCAGGGGCTGGGATTGTTGCTCAGTGGTAGAGTGCTTGCCTAGCACGGGCAGGACCCAGCTTCTATCCTCAGCACCACATAAAAATGAAGGCATTGTGTTGTGTCCATCTACACCTAAAATATAAATATTATATTTTAAAAAAAAGATAAAATCAGGATCAAGTCCTCAAAAAAGACCCTACAGTTAGGATGACCAGGAGAGTTTTTGAACCAGGAGGACTATTTGCCCTTGGTGACAGTACAGCCATCCAGCTCCCAGGAGTCTATCTTTTCTAGTCATGTAACATTTGTGAATGCCGATGAGCATCTGCTAATTCCTTTTCTATGAAAGGGTAGCACTGGGTGACAAGGGTGTTCTCAGGACATAAGCTGCTCCCTGAAGCCATATGTGTTTCACATGGCAGTGCCATCAGCTGGGACCTGGGGGCAACATGCCAGTCCAGACCCTGGTTAGTCATTTAGCTCTTCTGAAAATGATTCTGGTGTGTGTGTGTGGGGGGGGGGCAGTGTGTGTATGCACTCTCTCACCAGCATTGTAAAAGAAGACTGTGAATGCAGATGACTCAGTTATGCACACGAACTTGTGTCTTTACAGTTTCAGAAAACAAAAATACCCCTTTTGCTCAGTTTGAATAATTTAAAGTAAGATAGAATTTCATAGAAGAGCTGTGATCAGGGACAAAGCAGCCTCTGGCATGAGTGATAGCTTGGAAAGGTATGGGTGGGAAGAGGAATAGAAGCCAGCTACTAGGGTTACCTATGCTGTGGACTACCTGGGGAGGGGGGGCAGGGCATCTCTTTTTATGCATGTCCCTCCTCTCTGCATCTGTTTCTGTGGCTGTCTTTGTGCCCATTTGTATTTCTCTTTGTGTGTCTGTGTATCACCCTCTATGTGTGTTTGTATTTCTAATCCTCTGTCCATCTGTGGTGGGTCTGTCTGTCCGTGGGTCTGTTTCTGTTTGTAAGTGGGCTGCCATAGGAATTCTTGCCAGGCAGAGCAGGCTGGGCTGGTTGGATTCCACATCTGGTTTCTGATTAGATGCTAAAAAGGCTACACCAGACAAAAATAGGTGTTTCTCAAGCTCCACACAGGGAACTGGTTTCCTCATGGTCATAATATTACTGAAAGCTCAATTCTTGTCCCTAGTGCCAATCCAATATCGAGGACATGGTCTGGAGAAAAAAAAGAGATGAAGTTTTATTGCTTTGCTAGCAAAAGAGAGGCACAGGGGGTTTTCAAAGAGGTGATTCAGAGGCTACATTCCACGTGTTGTCTGTTAGAGTTGTAATTCACTTGTTAATTTAAGAAAGTCATTTCTGAGATCTTCTGGTGCCATCCTCTAAGTCTGAAGACTTTGTTCCTGTGGAGGGTGTGTGCTCCAGGACAGATAACTCTGCCTGGGATAGGGAAGAAAGGTAATCTTGTTTCCCCTGGGTTTAGGAAGGGGGAAGGAGAAAAAGGAAGAGAAAAAAACATGTCCGATTTAAAATAAGTTGCAGTGGCAGAGCAGCAAGGGTTATATTCAAAGCATAAAGTGGACCACTGTTAAAATATGACATCTGCCACACAAATGGAGGAAGATGAGGGGGAGAGATAGCTGGAAGTCTTGGAATCATGTTTAATTGGGAGCTTATAACTCCTATCCCATTTTTGCTGACCTGCTCGTTTCTCATTTTGCATTGCTTTCATCCTCACCTATCTTAGAATTCTGAGTGCTTCCTTTAGCTTTCTCTATGCAGAATCTATCCCCCTGGGAGCTATTATTATCATCGCTCCTGTTAATTTTCACATTCATGTTCAGTGTGGCAAAAGAGAGGAAAAGAGGGAGCAAGGGTGATGACTCAGGAAGCCAGAGAAATAGCCCTTAATCGGTCTAGAATTTTGTCCTTGAATTAAAAAACAAACAAAAAAACTGTCCCCAGGCTGTTTGGGCCTTGTTTCCTGATTACTACCTTTCCTTCGACCTTGCTCTGTTCATTTCTTTTTTTCCTTGATTCTGTTTTGAGGGTCACAGATTCCCCAAACTGGTAGAGGTGACTGTTAACTCCCTTTGTTGAAAGATTTCTCTCTGTAAGCTCATTTCTCTTATGGCATTCCCAGAAGCTGAAGGGACTTTCTTATTGTCAGTGATAACCCAAACTTTTACAGAGGACATTGTCATTGACAGTAATTTAAATAACTTTTAAAATACGTCTGAGAAAGGTTTAATGTCCAGAATACATAAGGATCTCTGAATTCTCAACAGCAAGAAAACAAATAACCCAATTTAAAAATGGGCACTAAACCTGAATAGACATTTCTCTAAAGAAGAAATACAGACGGCTAACAGGTATATGAAAAAATACTTAATATCACTAATCATCAGAGAAGTGTAATTGGAACCACAATGAGATGTTACTGATGTTACTCAGACCTTGTCCCTGATGCCAATTTTTAATAAGGAGGACATGGTTTTGAGAAAAAGGAAAAAGAAGTTTTATTGCTTTGCTAGCAAAGGAGAAGCACTGGGGACTCCTATCCCTGAGGCTGTGATTAAGAAGCTCTTCAAAGGCTGCATTCCAGGTGTGCCTTGATGGGGTGTCCAGGTGTGCCTTGGTGAGGTGTTGAAATTCACTTGTTAATTCAGGAGATAGTCACTTCTTAGTTCTTCAGGCACTATCTCCTTCTTTTGGTGGGCCTGTGCTCAAGGATAGATAACTCAGTTTAGGATGGGGAAAAGGTAATCTTGTGCTTTGCAGCCTGCCCTGCCCCCATTAGGGAGGGGGAGAGGGTGTCCCTTTTGAAATAAGTCTTGGAGCAGCAAGAGCTATATTCAAAAGGTAAAGTGGACCACTGTTACAGGGATAGCACTGCACTTCAGTAAGAATGACTATTATGAAAAACAGACAAAGGATAATAAGCATTGGTGAGGATGTGGAAAAAAGGGAATCCTTGTGTATTATTGCAGATGTCAATTAGTAAAGCCATTATGGCAAACAGTATAGAGGTAGCTCCAAAAATTGAAAATAGAACCACCAGGCTAAGGATGTAGCTTAGTAGTAGAGCACTTGCCTAGCATGCACAAGGCCCTGGGTTCAGTCCCCAGAACAGCAAAACAAAAACCATATGGTCCAGTAATTCCCCTCTTGGGCATCTTCCAAAGGTAATGAAATCATTATGTTGAAGAGACATTTGTACCCCCATACTTACTATAGCACTATTCAGAATAGCCAAGAAATGGAAGCAACCTGAGTGTCTATCAGCTGATGAATGGAAAAAAGAAAATTTGGTATATATACACAATAGAATGCTATTCAGAAAAAAAAATCCTGTCATTTGTGACTATGGATGGAACTGGAGATGAGTATATTAAGTGAAATAAGTCAGGCACAGAAGGATGAGTACTTCATGATCTCAGTCATCCTATTACAGAGCCGGGGTCTTCCAGGAAACTGAGGCAGTGTAAAGACCCCCCCCCTTCAAACCCTGCTTTTTGGGATCAAGTCAGAAAGATTTCAGACATGACACTCAGAGTAACAGGAATGAGTTTATTGAAGGGGTAGAAAAAGGGAAAAGGGACATTCTCAAGGGAAAGAGTGGGTCCTCTCAGAGAGGAGAGGAACAGTGCATCTCTCCTGCACTCCAGTTTTATTAGGGATCACAGAGAAGTTTCTAGAGAGTCCCACCCAGGTGCCCAGGTTTACCTTTTACTTTTGACTGATAACAGGGTAACGTCAGACTTTTAAATACCTATTGCCATGACAACTCAATGTCACCTTGGCCCATGCTGACTGGTTCTAATTGGATTTGTGTGTGTGTGTGTGTGTGTGTGTGTGTGTGTGTGTGAGTGTGTGTTGCTGGGGATTGAACCCAGGGCCTTGTGCATGTGAGGCAAGCACTCTACCGACTGAGCTATATCCCCAGCCCCCTAATTGAATTCTTAATCATGGTTAGCAGGAATTATCCTTATCCTCCAGAATCTTGTCTGTGAAAAGGGTCCCAAAAGTCCCTCCTTCAAAGTAGCTTGGGTTCCTCTTATCAATGTTATTTCCTGCCTGCATTTCCTCAAAGATAACAGGTAGTTTGTTGAGGAATGTGTATGACATGTGCTTTCTACTTAGGCCTGGCGGGGCTGCAGGTATATTGCTTTTTGGCAAAGAAAGCATGTGGGTGGTCAGCACAATGGGCCCGTTTTATAGAATTATTCCTTTAAACTCTTGTTCCCACTATCCTCATCTTTCTGTCCCCTAACAATACTTGGAATGTAAAAAAATTCTATCTCATAGAAATTGAGAGTAGAATGCTGGTTACCTGAGGCTGGGGAGAGTAATGGGGAAGAGATGGGGAGAGGTAGATAGATCAATAGGTACTAAGTTTCTGTTAGAAAGGAGCAAGAAGTTCTAGTGTGCTACTTAATGCACAGTAGGGTGAGTGTAGATCTTGATTTTGTATAACCCAAAAAGCTAGAAGGAAGGATTTTTAATGTTTTTACTATAAAGAAGTGATAAATGTTTGAAGATGTATGTTTAAATTGTTGGCCCTTAGGCCAAAGTAACTCCATTTTGAAAATCAGTCCCTGCCCACTCAGGCATGACCTTCCCGTTAGGCCCGCCCCCAGAGAGTCCCTGAATACCCAAACCACAACAGAGACATCAAGTAACAATCACAGGACCAGATGGGTTATTTTTTAACTACTCCTTTTTACATGACTATATAGTTAAGATGTTTTTTTCCAGCAGGCTGCTACATTGCAGAAGGGCAGCTTGGCAGATATTCTCTGTCAATAAGCCTTTTCTTAAACTCAAGATGTGTCTCTCATGTGGATATTTGCGCCACCTACCCTAACATATACATATATTGAATCATTACACAGTACCTCATTAATATGTGCAGCTTTTGCATATTTATGTATCAGTTTAAAAATAATGAAAAAATAACTTTCCTAATATAGTTCTTCTGTTTTTCTCTTCCATTTAAACCAATGTTATGAATTTCTTATTGTTTTTTACCACTGATAGAGGTATTTTCCTTATTAAATGATGTAGACATTTAAAATTTGCAAAATGAAGACAAGAACTAAAAATGAAAATGTGTCATCCAACCTCCTAGAGATAACCATGGTGGAGAATTCACTTTCTAGCCAGTTGTTTGCCTTCAACATGGATATGTGTTTGTTATTCTATTATAATAACAACATTCTAATCTTCCAGGGGAGTTCTCCAATTTCCCTGTTGGCTTCCATTTTCTCCACATCCAACCCCATTACCTATCTACACTGACTGTCTGTCCTTAATTCTTGCTTCAACTGTGGTGTACTCATATATGAACATAGGAAAGTTATAAACCTTGGCAATGTTTTGCAAGTTTGTAGAACCCTCTCCTCAAAAGTAAAAGAGCTGGAAGCAGAGTTGCACCATTAAGGCAGGGCTGGGGAGCCCAGGCTTCAGGGTGTTAGTGCTGTATTCTGCTCAGAGCATTGAGGGCTCATAGGAATCATGTCCATGTAACAGTGGTCCCTTCACCTTCTGAATATAGCCCTCGTTGCTCTAAGGTTTAGTCGAGTTCTTTGCTTTTTCATCCAGAATGCATCTAATAGCCACATCTAGGCTTTGTGGGTGTAGGAAATATCTGAAATAACTAATGTGTACTTATCTGTTGAATCATAAATCAGGCTACAGGATATAATTGGGAATCAGTGTGAAAAAATTTGACTTCACTTTAATCTTTCTATTGTGAACATCTAGTTTATGTTGAAAACTCAGCATATTCTATTTCTTCCAAATCTAGACACCACAAATCATTATTTTGTATTTTTTTTCCCTTAAAGGAGAACATAGTTCTTTGCCTGTGTTATCTAAACTTTTTTAAATGTGCCAGCTGAAATTGTTTGGTGTGTCTAGGAATGCCCATGATTCATGCCATTTGACTGAGTGGCAGAGTCAGTTACATTAGGTGGATTTTAGCTTTACTCTAAGTGGTTATTTGGGTTTTGGACAGTAGGTATTGAATTTGAGTTTCTCATTTATAAGGTGGGGTGTGAATTGAACAGTGGTGCTATTAATTTTTTTTTGAACCCCAGATATTGCTCTGTGTTTTCTTTCCCCTTGAATGTGTCATGGAGCCTTAAAATACTTAAATGGTATTTAACCTTTTGAAAGTACTCTCTTATTGCTGAACCAGGGTGGTTATAGCTGATTGGTCTAAAGGGACATAGAGCAACAAGGCACCCAAGGAAGGTAATAAATCCTGTGATTCTGTCCCTTTGTGTTTTGGGATGGGTAAAAATCTCATGATTTGCAGCTGGTGTATGTGTTTTGTGTGTCTGTGTGTTGTGTGTGTTTGATTGCAGTCTATTGGAAAATTGATACCGACGGGATGCATTATTATCGACACATGTTCCTACATGTGACCTAAAATCACTCTGCATTTCCATTTGTCAGGCTCCCCAGTGTGTTCTGGGTTCAGAGCAAATTAACTTCCAAATTAAAAAAAAAAAAAAAACAACCACCACCAAAGCTCTGCAAGAACTGAAGCTAAGCTACTGGACTGGTGTGGGGGCAGGGAGGTTTTATCATTGAAGGACAAGGACAAGTTGAGAAATTGTTCTGTATTTCAGCCTGTTAATTACTGCAGCTTCCCAGCATGTGTGAAAGGAGAAAGGAGAATATCATCAATAGTGATTCTTTTCCTTAGTTATTCCCCTCACCTGCTATTTATTGTGAGCATGCCAGGGAGGAGAGATTAGCAGAGTCTGACTTTTAAAAAACCCAGAGTCCTAGAATCATGCTGCGTCTGCCTTTCTGGTGCTGAGTGGTGAGGGTGGGGCTGGGCTGGCACTAAAGTTTAAGATCTATTTTTAAGCTTTGAGGATAAATCTTATAAATATGAGCTGGTGCTGCTTCTTTTGAAAAAGAAAAAAATTTCTTTCTACTCTAAAAATAGTTTGTTGGGAAGAAGTTTGTGGATTGTTTGTTAAAGGGAGATTCAGAAATTCAGCTGAGTGTGTTTCCTTATTTAAAAAGAAAAGAAAAAAGAAATCACCTCACAGCTACTGTCTGAAAGCAGATGTGGCTTCTTGGAAAAGAAATACAATTTCTGAGATTTCAATTCTAATGTCAGAATGTGGGAAAAAATGTGGAATTTTTTCTTTTGGCTGCTCTTTTTAGACCCTCTAAAATTCTACTCATTTCTTAAGATTACCTAGGTATGTTGTCCCTTTAGAAAGACATCCCTGATTTCTCCCAGGCAGAGTGAGTGGCCTCAACTTCTGTTCTTACCAGTACCTTTAGTCCCACTGGTCTTTCTCCTGTAATACTCTGCATTATTGTTACTGGAAGTTTGCCAGTCTTTGTCCCTAATGCCAATTTAATATGGGGGACACAGTTTTGAGAAAATTTCATGCTATTTACTAGGAGCATGAGGCTGAGGCAGGAGTTTTGTGAGTTCAAGGCCAGCCTGGGAAAAATAGTGAGATTGCACCTCAAAAAACAAAACGAGTAGAAACATACATACAGACACATATACAACTCATTAATGGTTGCTAGAGGAGGAGGAAGAGAAGGCTTTTACTGTGAAAGAGGTGCAGCTCTACTTTTGCTGTGTACTTTCTTTTACTATTTATTTTTTGGAATGAGCATGTGTATCTTATTATTAACTATTTTTGTTGTTGTTATTGTTGTTACTAGGGATTGAACCCAGGGATTGCCCTAACACTGAGGTACATACCCATCCCTTTTAGTTTTTTATTTTGAGACAGTCTCGCCGAGTTGTCCATATTGGCTTAGAACTTAGTTGTACCCTTCCTCAGCCTCCTGAGTCAAGTGGGATTCCAGGTGTGTGCCACCGTGCCTGGCAATTGCCTGGCAATTTTCTGAATGGTTTTATATATACATATGCACACACAGAGTTTCATAGGTCATATAGTGCTAAAAGACTTGAGTATATAGCATCTCCTCTCCCCTTTCTCTGTGTCCTGGTCTTACTTCTAGGAGGCAGTCACTCTTCCTCCTACCTATTGCTTCTAGTACTCCTGAATAATGTTCACATACCACTCTCTTGATTTGCTGATTCCAGATGTTAATTATTAGGGCAGCTGAAGATTTCAGCTCACTTCCCCATAGCCATCTTCCCTTAGGTCCTCTTATTTCAGGTTCTGGTTTAATTTATACTTAATGTTTTCATTAATGGAGCAACATTGATATTGAGTACTGAAGCAAGAATATATTCTAATTTGGGTAAGGGCCATGGCACATGCATGTAATTCCAGCAACTTGGGAGGTTGAGGCAGGGGGATCGCAAGTTCGAGGCTAGCCTCAGCAATTTAACAAGACCCTGTTTCAAAATAAAAAGGGCTGTCAGTGGTAGAGTATCCCTGGGTTCAATCCACAGTGCTCACACACTTTCTCTCCCCCCATCTCTCTATATTTTTTTTCTAATTATTCTCATATAATTTTTAATTTTCCCTACAGATAGTAATTCTCTTTTTTATTGTTTGTTAACAGTATATCTCCTCATGCCTTGAACTAAACAGCTCTATAAAATGCCTCTTTTCCCCTCTCCTCTTTTTCTCACTGGAAAAAATACCAGAGGCCTTCCAAGTCCTGCTTCACTCTGACTTGATTGCTCTTTAAGGTGCTGATACTGCCGGTTATCAGTGACGCGTTCTGTTTCCTCACATGCTGAAGTTTGAACATTAGAGAAGCACGCTGAGGCAAGCATAGAAAGCAGGTTCTCGGGATGGAGAAGGGGGCCATAGCTGAAATCCTGGTATCCCAAGAAGCAGGTGTTCTGCCCTTTTTATTCTAGGCTTCCTTTGTTCTCCTGCCCTCTTCCCCTTATCTTTCTCCTTCCTGTGTTTGTGACTAGGCCCAGGAATGCTCAGTGGGGTGGCCAAAAGGTGGGAAACAGGTGGGCTCAAGGGAGAAGGGCAGGATGGAGCAGCCCAGGACACATTAATTAACAACCTTACAGCTCCCTGTGGGGAGGGACAATTCCTGAGACAGGTTACCTTAGCCACAGGTTGGAGCAGGGGCAGGTTCTTGATAATGGTGGAAGAAGGGCTCTGAAGGAATTAACATTTCAATCATTTAGAGGACAGACTCCAACTTCCCAGACTCATTCAAAATTGGCCTCCTTGATCCAGCCTGACTCAATTTACCTATCTATGCTGACTGCCTCTCTAATTCTGCCTTCAGTGCTACCAGGCTGTCAGCCAGGAAATTCCTGTTACCTCTCATGTTGACTACACTGAGCCCTGGGTTCTTTATCCTTTTCTCTCTGGTGTTACTTTCCTTTATTTGGTGAAATACACTCCTTCCACCCAGTAGCCTTCTGAGAGAGAGTACATGGAAGTGAATTTTTTGACTTTTGTAGGACCAACCATACTAGGAATTGTATAATTGTACACTAAGAAGTCATTCCCTTTTAATACTCAACTGTCCTTTAGTACCTGGCCCATGTCTTTTAGCAGCTGGGATTCCCCTTCCTGCCTATGGAACTTAAGAATTCTAGGCCCCAATGACTGTGCTTTCATTCACCACATTCCATTTAAACTTCAAGATATCTTAATCTCCCATTTTACAACGGACAAAACCAAGGCACAGAGGTTACACCCTCAGCAGTATCAGGTGGAACATGAGCTGAAGTGTCAGCTGCCTATGCCAGGCTGCTGTCTTTCCAGACCCAGCTGCTGCTTACTTTGGAGAGAAAAGCAACAACAGCAGGCCCTGAGTGCAAATGCATGGCTGTTGCTTGCAGGGTGAGTCTAATTCTAGGATCCCACTTGTGTCTGGTTCCTGACAACTTCGGCTCCAGTTAGTCCTCTTTCAACTAGAAGAATCTTCCAGTCTTATTGACTGTGAGTGTGTGTGTGTGTGTGTCTATGTGCGCGCACACACCAGTGAGACAAAGACATTGATATATAGTTGTGCTCTGAGCTCCTTGTGATAATTAAAATGCTCTGCCTATCATTCGTATAAGCTCAGTATAATTATTTTTATTGCTACAGTATTTGCTTTCAAGCAACGTAAGAATCCCCCCTCTGTTCCTTTTGTGATGAGAAATGCCTCATTACTTGGGAGTTTGTGCTGACTGTACAATTTAGCATTTGATCTTTTTGTTAACTGAAGTCAGGTGACCATACATAGGCTAATTAGATTAACCTGCCCCTCCTCTTCTCTACTGAAACAATATAAAATCCAGGATTCTGTTGGCACATGCTTTCCTTAGATTAATGATCTTAGAGTTGCTGTGTGGAAATTTGCATAGCTCCCTACAGCTCTGAGAAATGAAAATGCCCAGCTGTCTAAAAGCCTTAATCAGGAAATGAGCATGAAATGGCATTGTTTTGTCACGGGTTTGGAATAATTTATTCTTGACAATCAAGTTATCTTGGATGGAAATGTATATAAACATTCTTGTAACAGGTGCTTTTTTGTTGGTAAAAATTCAAGAATTTCTTTACGGGGGGGAGGGGTGGTGGTGGCAGCTTTCAAATCATTGGCACTCACAAGCTGGTCACTGCTGAAAGTTATACTGTAGTCGTTTTTCTTGTCTCTCCTCTTTGAAATGGGAATCTATGAAGCAAGAGCATAGCAGCCGTAGGGAGCGTACACATTGCGTGGGCAGAGCATGTTGTGGCTGCTAGGAATGGGAACTCAGCTGCAGGACTGCTGGAGCCAGCCTCATCAGCCACTTCTTGCCTGTGTGTTTGTCCCCTCATGGGACCCACTTTCCCCATCTGTCAAATAGAGACAATAATGGCCCCTACCTTTTAGTGTGGTTGCGGGCATAATGTGTTATTTCATGTAAACCCTTTAGAATAGTATCTTGCCCACAGTATACTCGTAATAATTGTAAGCTAATTTCATATTTTTATAAGACCTAGGAAAATGAAAACTGTAGCCTGTTTCTTTTTATATTTAAAAAATCTTAATTGATTTAATTTTTTTCTATTAGATTATTCATCTTAGGAACAATTGTGACTGTAAAAAAATCACATTGAGTTAGATGTATATACTTCTTTTGTTTATACCTGGCACACAGAAGGTGTTGTAATATCTGTGATAAGAATGATAGAGCAGGGTTGAGGTTGTAGCACGTATGAGGCACTGAGTTCAATTCTGAACACTACATAAAAATAAGTAAATAAATAAAACAAAGGTATTGTGTCCATCTGCAACTATTTTTTTTTTTTTTTTAAAGAATGATAGAGCAATTGATAATGGCTAGTGTTCATTTGTTGAGTGCCTGGGCATTCCAAAAGATGAGTACAACTGATTCTTTCTCCTAAGGTGCTCAGAGAGCAAACACCTGAAGGGTTGACTTAAGGACCCAGACTTTTTAAAAAAATTTTTTTATTAGTTGCTCAAAACATTACAATGATCTTGATATCATACATTTGATTCAAGTGGGGTATGAATTCTTATTTTTCCACGTGTACAGATTGCAGTATTACATTGGTTTTACAGCCACGTTTATACATACAGCCATATTAGTGTACTTACAGGAGGAGGTGAGAGCTCTGGGACAGACATTCCACCAAAGGCATAGGCTCTCATCATGAAAATGATTAAAAAGACAGTAGAAGTGGCTTTTGGACCTTGATCATCACTTCCTCCTTTTTTTTTTTTTTTTTTTTCCTCCAAGAGCCAGCTTTTTACTTACATGTGATCCAGAAGTTCCTGTGTTTGAGTACTGTTCCATGGAGGAGGTATAATGTCCTTAGAAACACTCCTCCCTGACTCCCCAAGTAGAGACTTTGATGGGGGAAAGTGCCCATCTCTGGGAGCTCAATTTGAGGTTTTTGTAATTAACCTATTGGAGCATTATTAACCAATCCCAAAGTGTTTAGCATGGTGGTCACGTTTACATTCTGGGCATCAAAGCACACTGGATGATAGAACTATAAATAGAACTATAAATAAGAGTTAATATTGGTTTCTTATGAATTCTATTTTTCTTGATTATTATGCCATTAGTTATGCTTGCATTCCAAGAATCTTGGAATTTTACATCATATAATTAGAAAAATTGATTGATTGGGCCTGGTATAATTTTCTCCACAGCCTAGTTTTGTGTACCTTGCTTGATGAAATGTATGCACTGGAAAACTTTCTATAAAACTGCATATGTTAGCAAACAGTGTCATTACTATGACTAGTAGCATCAGGATCTTTAAAACTAGCAGTGACAATGATGTAGCTAAATTCTTATTAGGAAACAGTGTCAACTTTCTTCTTATTTGCAAAAAAAAGTAGCAGTCAATAATCAATACTGATCTAGAAATAGTAAATATACTTTGATTATCTAATTTTTAAATTTAAAAATTGAATAGTTAGCATAAGCACATGGTATCAGTTAAAACTGGCTAAATAATGCTTTCCCTGGCCCCCAGCTACCCTCTTTTCCTCTCTGGAGGCAGCCACAGTTGTCTGTTTTTTTTTGTGGGTTCTATATTACCAATGAGTCAGGCACACAAATCACCTAAATACTAGCATACATTCCTATGCTTTTTGACCTAGCAATATGTTTTGGTGATTGTCCTTATTGGAACGTGCAGAGTGGCCTCATTCCTGGAGAGAGTTACATGGAATGGATTTATGGTCTCTTATAACCAGGCACCTACTTCTCAGAGTTACATTCTTTTACATTCTTTTAGTCTTCTGCTAATTTAAGCAGTGCCATAACAGTTAATCTTGTACATATGCCATTTTGCACATGTGCAAATATATTTGTAGTTTAAATTCCTAGAAGTGAAAATACTACTCAAAAGGCATAGGCATTTGGGGCTGGGGTTGTGGTTCAGCAGTAGAACGCTTGCCTAGCACGTGTGAGGCACTGGGTTCAAGCCTTAGAAAAATAAATAAATAAATAAATACTAAAGAAAAGAAAAAGGCATAGGCATTTATTTATTTGGTATCAGGGATTGAACCTAGGGGTGCTTTACACTGAGCCACATCCCCAGCCCTTTTTATTTTGAAACAGATCTTACTGAGTTGCTTAGGGTCCTATTAAGTTGCTGAAACTGGCTTTGAACTTGCGATCCTCTTGCCTCAGCCTTCTGAACCACTGGAATTACAGGTGTGTGCCACCATACCCAGAGTATTTAATGTTTTCTGTAATTCGTTGGCTCTTAAAAATATTTATTTTTTAGTTGTAGTTGGACACAATACCTTTATTTTATTTATTTATATTTTTTTTATGTGGTGCTGAGGATCGAACCCAGGGCCTTGCACATGCTAGGCAAATGCTCTATTGCTGAGCCACAACCTCAGCCCTCATTGGCTCTTTTTGTGTGTGTGTGTTTGATCTGGAATGTGTGTCAGTGTCAACTTGTCTTCTCTCTGAGAGTGTAGAAACATTCTTTCTTGTTTTCTTCTAGTGCTTTTAAGTTAAATTTTAAAATGAGTACATTTATTTTGAATGTCTAATATTCTCATTCAAATGAAGAAAAAAGTATGCTTGTTTTGAAAAATGAGGCACTGTGTGAATTTTCTTATTGTTACCATCTTTTCCCCACCACTTTTAAGCCAGATCTGCATCTTCTGAGATGAGGAGTTGAGGGTGATCCAGGGAATCCCAGTGTATTTTTGTAGGGATGACACAGACCTTTATGTTATCACAGTTTTGGACTGCATTGGATACCCCCTCCCCCAATCTGTAGATAGTTGTTGTATCTGTAACACTCCACATCATTGACCATTCACTTGACAGATATTTATTAAGTGACCTCTGAAGCATGTCCAAATACTTGGTTGATATTGACACCTTTTGAAGCAGTGGTAATCATCTAGATGTTTAGCAGGGCATGGGCAAGCAAAAAGGCTGACTGTCTCTTAGGTAATTCCATTGTAACTCAGGAAGCAATGGTATCTCTTTGTGACTTGAGATTAACTCTTCTTATCTATGTCCAGTATCCAGTACTTGTGTTCTTGGCAGCATTCTTTCATCCCCACCCTGTAGGTCAAGAGATTGTTGATCTCATGTTTTTTGTTATTTTCCTGCTCATGTCATCAGTGATTTTTCGGAGATAATACTACAAGTATATCATGGTGCAAATATGCAGTTGAAGGTTATATAAAATATAGTAATAGGTATCCTCTTACATTAATTTTTTTCCTTAGCTTTGGGCTGAAAATGTCATTGGTGTATTTATAATTAGATGTCAAAGCATTTTCTTGTAAGTAACAGCTTATTTGTAAATATGAAAAAGCCATTGTGGTGTGAGACATCAGTGTGGTTTCACTATGTAATTTTTAGGGGAAATAATGAAATATTTCAAGCATATAACAAAAACCAGTGTGTGCACTATCTTGCCATATTTACTTTATATATGCATGTATGTATGAATGTACATATTCATATATTTGTATATATTCCTCTTTATAATTTTCTCTGAAGTGGGTGCCTTTTGTGGTTTGATAGCATGGGTATTTTATTGCAGTAATCACATACACACACACACACACACACACACACACACACACGTATTTTTTTTTTTTAGTTGTAGATGGACACAATGTCTTTATTTTTATGTGGTCCTGAGGATGGAATCCAGTGTCTCACATGTGGCAGGTGAGTGCTCTACCACAGAGCCACAATCCTAGCCCTATGTATTTTTTTTAGGAAACAGAATCTTTCAGATTCAGCTGAAGTTCTCCTTGTACTATTGCTCTCTCTCACAGTCCTTGCTGTCTTTCCCCATGTGTTCTGAGACAGAGACTAGCCTTCCCTGAAATGAGTCGAAGGCTGGGAAAGCAGGTTCTGTGTGCCATGAACACATGCAGAGTGGGGCTGCTTTTCCAACTTGCCTTTGGTATAGTGGGGAGGAAGATAGGTATGTGAGGGAGCAGTGAGCTATTTCTAGGGTTCCATATCCACTCAAAATTCTCTTCATTGGTAGATTTGGCGTAAAGATTCATTTTTAGAGATTTTTCTTTTATCTCCAGCCAGTGGTAATTTTGCAAAATGGTTTTCCCTGAACTATTGCAGGGGGCACAGCTGTGATCCTGCAGCCATATCTGGCTCAAATGGAAGCTTTCCCTTCAGAAAGGAATGGACCAGAATTGAAAGGACAAATGATACCTGTTTTTCCCGTCCTGCTTCTAGCATGAGCCCTGGGGGCCCTGCTCAGACCTCACCCACCCCTCCTTCCTTAGGGAAGTCCCAGGACCAGCATTCTGGGCAGGTCATGGTGGCGCCGAGCTCCCCCTGGTGTCTGGCACCAGCTTGCTCCTTGTGCATGTACTGTTGGTGGCAGGAGAGAAGGAAATATTGCAAGATAGGAAATAGGCAGCTGGGGTGAAGAGCAAGGATCCATTCAGCTGATTGTGTAAATGAGATGAGCCCTTGGCTCACCCACTCGATAGGCTGCATCTGGCAAATTACAACTATCCATTCCCTTAATGTTGATCCCACAAAGCTTCCCATCACCTGAGATGAACAGTAAAACATCCAAGCACTCGCATTTCATGTTTCTGATCTTCTAGGGCAAAATATTAGCACATTTTGATTTAAATGTGCTAATGTTTTAACTGTCTTCTACTAGTTTAAGCATTTATGTTGTTCTTTTAAATTGAAATAGCCTATAGTAAAGTGTAGAGGTCTTGGAAGTACAGTTCAGTGAATTTTTCAGATGTGTACACCTGTATAACCATTGCCCAGACCAAATTATAGAACATTTTCATCTTCCCAGCAGGCTCCTTTCTACCCCCCCTCATCAGTGCCTTCCCAAAGGTAACTGCTGTTGTGAGATCTATCACCAGTGATTAATTTTGCCTGTTGCTGAACTTCATATAAATGAAATTGTACAGTATGTAATCTTTTGTGTTTGGTTTCTTTCACTCAAAATTATCACTGTGAATTTCATCTGTTACATGTAGTTATTTTTTATTGCACTTGCTATTTTAAAATGACAGTAAAAATATATTGTACAGTACTCTCCAATTCTATTTGATCCTGAAGACATCTCTGTGATGGCCCATTTAGCATTTGGGGTCTTTTACAGATGACAAAAAGGGTCACTTAGATGCTTTAAGTTTTACCCCCCAAGGTCACATCCCTAGTAAATGATGATGCCATGGCTAGTACTGGTTTTCTGACTCAGAGCACCATTCTCTCCATTCATCATGAATCCTGTGCCTTAACCTGTGTCATCATTGGTGAAAAACAAGAAGAATGAGAGGAGAGAGGGGACCATCAAATTGGACTTTTGTTGGTGTTTTGCCATGCAGTATTTTGGTTGGAGACTGACCACCTAATTCAAAGAAGAGCCAAGCTAGTCAAACCCCCAGCACCTGGAGAGATGGAATGTATGAGGGATAGGTATGTGCATGTCTGGAGAGGAGAATGACCTTGGCTCAGCAGCCAGCCACTTTCAGGCAACTTTGCTTATTGGAAAGCAGACTACCTTAGTTTAGCTGCCAGTCACATACAGATCACATGTTGGCCATTGAGGTTGCTGTTTGCAGGTGTGTGTCATGGAAAAATTTTTCACCAGTGGCCCTGTTGGGGCTGTTTGGCCTTTGAATATGGGTGAACCCTTTTGGCTTTATTCAATATTATGCCTTTGGGAAGTAGGAATGTTGTGAGGAGTTCTCTTCCTTGCCTCAGTGGTCCTTGAACATATATCAAGCATCATTGCAGCACTGATCTCTTGTTGAGGACCTTAGTCTTATTGTCCATGCCATATTTCCATTGTTAAAGCATCAGATTTGAAGCAAAGAGAAGCTGAGTTTCTTTTGCCACGTAAAGAGGTTTGCTGACATCCTCTCTCATCTGTATTGTCTTTAAGCAACTGAAATCATTGCCAGTGTGTATAGAAAACAAAATGTCTGCAGGCATTCATGTGTGAATTCCAATAAACTCCCAGGGCCCACAATTCTAACAGAGTATAGCCTCTGCTACTGGGATAGTAGCATTTGAATTCTTTACAAATGGGCTTAGTAGTCAGAAAGCTGAGACTGAGGGTGAGGTAGTGAGTATCTAGATTTCAACCCCTGGAAATCTAGAGTCCTAGAAACTTGGATCAGAACCTCGGAGAGCTCCAAGTATGGCAACTATAGGTAGGCAGGAGTTGCTCTAATGCCAAGTCCACCCTCCTCTGCAGGAAGGAGCTGTTTTATGTGGATAATAAGGGATCTCACAGATTTGGACCTCAATAGTCTTGTGCTCGTGTGTAAAGTCGTACACTGCATCCTTTAAACATGGAGAAAAGCTATGGTTCCCACTGGAGCCGCTGGTAGAGTGACTTCAGGTGACATTGTCTCTTCTCAGGGAGGTGAGATGTAGGAGAGCTCTTCTTTGAAGGCCCAGAGTTTGGTCCCAAGCCTGACTCTGCCCCTAACTAGCTTTGTGGCCTTGTCTGCACTTGTGTCCTCTTTGACTGCCTCTCACTACTCTTGTGTATAAAAATATATGGCTGGCAAAACCAGATTTTTTTCCCCGATAAAGTTATTGGAAGGAACAAGTGAAAAATATCTATAAAAGCACTTCAATTTATATAAGCCTTTGCCAGTGTAAGGTCATATCATTGTTAACATCATCACCCATTTTCAAAGTACACAGATAGGAGCCTATGGCATCAGAATGTGAACATTAAGGTATTGGGCCAACTTGTATTTGCATGATAATTGGTACCATGGGGGCAGCATGCATGCCAGATATTTTTAGCCAGAAGCAGACACAGGGACTTGTGGCTTACTGTGATTTGATAAGTTTTTGAATGAAAGAACTTGGCCTGGGTCTTCTGGAAGCAAATATGATTTCATTAGGTAGATGATAGGAGCAGACATTTGTTTTAGGAGTGTTCCTTGTGGCAATGAAGAGGCTGAACTGGGAGGAGAGAGACTGAAGGTGGGGAGACATTATCATAATCCAGGCAGGACTCAGAGAAGCTTGGTTATGAGATAAGGTCAAAAGTTGGACAGATTAGGCTTCAGTTCTGGCTCCTACTTGTTTCCTTAACACTCTGTGTCTTGGTTTTATGTCTCTGTGAGTAGGACTATTGTGTGGATGAAAAATTGCTATCCAGGTAAAGCTCTTAGAGCAGGTATACATTCAGATGTTAGATACCATTTATGTGAGTTTTTTCTTTTGTGTGTGTGAGTGTGTACATAAAACAAAATTTGCCATTTTAGCAAATTTTAGTGTTTAGTCAGTGGGACTGATTACATTTACAATGTTGCACAACTCTCACCACTAATTCCAAAACTTTTTCATCATTCCAGAAATATACCCTGTAAACATTAAACACAAACTCCCCATTCCCCTCCCACCACTCCTAGGTAATCTCTAATCTACTTTCTGTCTGTATGAATTTGCCTATTCTAGATCTAGATATTTAATGTAAGTGGAATTATGTATAATATTTGTGCATTTGTGTCTGGTTTACTTCACATGTTTTCTAGGCTCATCCAAGTTGTGGCATGTATCAGAACTTTATTTCTTTTGAGGTTGAATGATATTCCATTGTATAGATGTACCACATCTTGGTTACCTGTTCATGGACACATGGCTCACTTTTATCTTTTCAATGTTGTGAATAATACTACAGTAAACATAGGCATACAAGCATCTGTCTGAGTTCCTGCTTTCAATTCTTTTGAGAACCTCCCTAGGACTAGAATTGTGGGTCATATGGTAGTTCTATGTTTAACTTTTTGAGGAACTGTATACTGTTTTCCATAGGGCCTGTACTATTTTACATTCCCCGCAGCATTGTATAAGGGTTCTGTTTTCTCCACATCCTCATCAATATTTTCCATTTTTAAAAATTCTAGCTGTCCTATTGGGTTTGAAGGGATATCTCATTATGGGTTTCAATACCTTTATTTTGTTTATTTAGTTTTTTTTTTATCTCATTGTGTGTTTCAGTACCTTTATTTTGTTTATTTAGGTTTTTTTTTTTTAATGTGGTTCTGGGGATGGAACCCAGTGCCTCATGCAGGCCAGCGTTCTCCTACTAAGCCACAACCTCGCCCTTATTGTGGTTTTGATTTTCATTTCTCTAATGACTAATGATGTTGAACAACTGGTTATGTGCTTGTTGGCCATTTGTATATTTTCTTTGGAGGAATGTTTATTTAAGTCTCTTGCTTGGTAGTTATATTTTTAAGGCCATAGAGGAAGAATAGAGAGAAATAGAGATTAAGGAAGTAGATAAAGCCAGACTGGGTGACTGATTATATAGGGGGGTTAAGCTGACTTTTCCAGCCTGGTAAATTGGTGGATGATAGGGTGTTAAACAAGACAGGTCCCTTCCCCCGCCCCCTGGGAAGGGGTAGTTGGAGAAAGGTGTTGTCTTTTGGTGGAATGACATTGAGTCTAGGTGTCTGAGGGAGGAGCCTGCACCATTCACTATGGCATCCATATACTTGATTGGTTTTTCTTAAAAAGAAGAATGTGAGGGAGGGGGTTGGAGTTGGAGCTCAGTGGTAGAGTGCTTGCCTAGCATGTGTGAGACACTGGGTTCGATTCTCAGCACTGCACATAAATAAATAAAATAAAGGTCTGTTAATACCTAAAAAAAATTCAAAAAAAGAGAAAATGTGGGACATATTTTAAGTTTTATCTCCTCCCTCCTTCTATCCAAGAAGCAACTTAAGAAATTCTGGTGCTGTAGCTCAGTGGGCTGAGGTTGTAGCTCGGTGGTAGAGCACTTGCCAGGCATGCGTGAGGCACTGGGTTTGATCCTCAGTACTGCATTAAAAAAAAAAAAAAAAAAGTATCGTGCCCATCTACAACTAAAAACAATATTAAAAAAAAAAAAGAAATTCACTTAGCGTTGGGCCTCTGTTTGACAGATGTAAATAATCACTGGGAAAATGAAGGAATCTGTGGTTTGTGGGCCAGCCTTCTGCTGCTGGAGCTCAGCCCTACCTGCTCTTGATTGGATTAGTTCTTCCCAGCCAGCTGCTCATGGTGTACTGCGTTGACACACTGGACAATGAGCATTCCTGAGAACCATGGCTTTTAGGGCTGTATCTAGTCGCTCTCCCAGTCTTACAACCTCTGCCCTTCCTCACCTTTCCCCAGCTTTGTGCCATTAGTTAAGTAAGCACTGAGCGTGTCACCCCTGACCCACTGAATTTCTTGGAATCACTACTTGACAAAATTGTCTGTTGTGTTACTGATATCACATTGCATCAAGGTGGGGAAATTTGTGTGCGCACAGTCATAGGCCACATTGTGATGGAGAGTGAGATTTGAGCAACTGTTTTTCCCCCAAAGAAGTTCTAGAGCCATAGCTGACCGGCAGCCATCATGTGGCTCAGGTGGGCAATGTTTGCTGATTGTCCCCTGATACCATCTGCCTGTGAGGCTGCAGGAACCCCCAGCAACCACTGTTCTAGCAGGTGCTGGAGGCTGCCGATGTGGGTGTCCATGTATATCCATACATGAGCATACAGCTTTGTTCAGTATGCAGAGATACCAGTGGAGGCCTAGGACAGAGCCCTGCCTACTTAGGGCTCTGGATGCAAGCTGAAGCTCTCAACCCACAAAACACCACCAGACTCAGTTGCTGGTTTCCGGTGGGGCCCTGGGGAGACAGGAAGAGAGGGTGAGGCTGTTGTGAAAAGCTAGCAGTTGGAGAATTGGATATGGTAACTAACTCACTTCCTAGTGTGTAGGAAGCCTGGTGGCAATGTTTTGATAAGCAGTTGTTTTCTTTCTACTTCTATCCTCTGCTCAGGCCTAATCATGGCCCCTTATATAATTCATGATTTTCCTGCTCATTCCATAGAGAGAACCCTTCCCCAGTTCTTAACCCTGCTCTTTCTAAAGCACACATCCCTTATCTGTGAGTCCTTCCTGCCATTCAGTCAGGCTAGCTCCTAAGTTTTCATGCTTTCCCGCTAAGTTAGTGTGATCATGGGTTCAGACAAGCCCTTTGGGAAAAATTCCTGTGAATAGACCTGCACTTTGTGAGTTACCATGATTTGGGGTTATGAATGCTTTGTTGCAGAATTATGTAAGTTATTAAAGTAATTTGAAATAAAGATTGAGTATCCCTTATCAACACGTTTGGGGTTAGCAGAGTTTTGAATTTAGGATCTAAAAATTTTTTGTAATATTTGCTTTTATGTAATGACATATCTTGGTGATGCACCAAAGTCTAAGCACAGAATTCATATACACATAACCTAAAGGTAATTTTATACAATGTTTTTAGTGCTCCTGCATTTTGAGTATGACCCATCATTGGAAGTCAGGTGTAGAATTTTCACTTGTGATTGTCATGTCTACTCGAAAGTTTTAGATTTGGAGCAATTTGGATTTGGGATTTTTGGATTAGAGATGCTCAACGGATAATTATATCAGCCACCAGGTTTTAAATATGCAGATCTTAATGAAACTTTGATAAGCATCCACCTAGACTGGGCAAACTTCTTCTCTAAAAGGTCAGATATGTTAGATTTTGGTCTCTGTTGCAACTACTCAACTCTGCCGTTATTGCACTAAACTAGCCATACAAAATATGCATGAATGTGGTCGTGTTCCAATGAAATTTTATTTACAAAATAGGGTGGTGGGCTGCTGAACCTTGGCTGAGAATGATAGTCCTTATTTTAGTCTGTCATCCTTATTTTTGTCTTTGTCAGAAGCTGAAAAGCCAGAGGAACTTGATGGCTGTAAACGAATTTAAATAATCTTTTGGGTTTAGTATAATTGTGAGCACAATGGTGATTTGGGAATACAGTTCTCTAAGCCCTGGTTGAGAAGAATAGAAATCAGAAAGCTTTTAAAGGGGTGAATCTGTTTATCCAAAACTTATCATTGTTCAGTAAGTAGAACAAACTGTCATTTAAAGCTCTTTGGTGGCTTTTATGTATCAGTCATTCTCTTGATGGTCACATGAAATGACTACATGGAATGCTCACCTCACCATGCCGAGCATTATTCCACTTAATAGGATTAGGTCTGATTTGGCATTACTATAGTTCAGTTTCCAGAAAGATGAAGCTTAATACAGTCAAAGAGGCACCCTAAAATTTCAAACTACAATCTTGTTTTCTCCTCATCTTTCCTCACAGGAAATAAAGAAAGATATGAAGAAAGACCCTCTCTCCAACAAAGCTCCGGAAAAGCCCATGCACGATGTGTCCAGTGGAAACTCTTTGCTGTCTTCTGAAACAATTTTAAGAACCAATAAGCGAGGTATGGTGAAGGAGAAAGAGCCCCCTTCCCTGTGCACAAACAAAACCTGGAGACTTCTGGGTGAACTGTGTCAAATTTTGCATTGCTGAAAAATTGAACTTTTTCCCTTTTGGTTTTAGGTATAAATCTTGGACACTCGTATATGGGTAGTAACTAGTAGCTATAATAAAGGCAACTAATACAAATGCTTTTTTGACAGTCAGGAAGTTGACAGAATTTGTAAATGATGATTGTTTTTTTCCTTAGGGTTTTAGCTTCTGCTTTCACATCTATTTTTATGGATGCAAGGCGAATTTAGAGAATGGTAATGTGCAGGCTGAGCTGTGTGTGTCTTGACAATGCTCTTCTTTTAATTTAAGGCAAATGCTATCAGGGTCTTTCTCTAACTGCTGAGCTCCCAAACACATGGTCTGCCTCTCTGGGATTATGAGGCAGAATGTATGAAGGTATGGCTAATATATCCATTTACATAGAAACCTTTAACAACCTTGTTAACTTTAGGTATCAGCCTGTTGTTTTCTCCCACATCTTCCCCTGGTAATAAGTGTTTGAAACAATGCAAGAGAGACTATAAGACTGCAGAAATGGCCCTACTCAATTCTGTACTGTGGACACACTAGATTTTCTCCCATGTTTCCTGACCTTGGACCAGCCAGGGCATACACAGATTGGAGCTGAGCTCAGTGTGCCCATAGTAGGTCAGCATTCAGCTGCCAACTTTTCCCAGGCTTATTACTTCCTTAAAGGGAAACAGAGAGCTGTTCAATAGCAGGAGCAGGAAATGTACTAGCAAAGGGGTCCATTAACAAGAAAAAAGAAGGCAAGTTTACATAACTATGGGGAAGAACAGCTAATCTTTCATAAAATTTAGACAGTATAAGAATTTGTCCAATAAACTGCCCATTGATCATAGCACTGGAAACATTAGCTTTGTGTCTGTCTTCCTTCCTGTCTTTTCCTCTGCCCCCCTCCAGCTGCCCTGGGTTACATTTCCTTTTTTGAATTATTTAGATGAAATATTGGCTGGAGGCCCACGTTGGTTAGCAGCTATAGGATTTTCTTTCTTTTCCTTTTCTCTTCTTTTTTAAAAACCCCATCCTACTAAAGTTGGGGTGGGGGGCTTCCCATTTTAAGAACTTAACATACATTGCTGTAAAACTAGTTTTCCCTCAAAGTGCTTCCTGCAGCCTTTCAAGTAAGTTCCCAAAGGCCTGAGACTCATTGGATTTGAGAGCTAGACTTCAGTGAGGCTCCTTCCTGCATTGCCAAACCTCCCTGGCTGCTCTGAGCTGTCCCCTTCCTCTGGCTCTTCTCAGGTCAGTGGGCCCAGCATTCACATGCACAGTGACCAGTAGCAAGGCCTCTCCAGCCAACCCTGTTTTTGTAAAGTCAATAAGAGATTTAAAGTAATTAATTAATTTCACAAGAGAGGAATTAATTAAGGTAAGGAATGAAGGTAATTATCTGGATGAGTTCAGTAAAATTACCTGAGAACTTTAAATCAACGAAGGAATAGAACTTTTCAGATAATTGTTTCTTTACAACTGAAAATCTGACCTTTGAGTTTCCCTAATGGAATTTTTTATTCACCAGAAAAAATGAAATTCAATGGGATGGCTTACTCCATTTACATTCCTTTTTAAAAGTCTTCTACTTTAAACCTGAAGCTGAATTAAGACAAACCTTTTATCTACTCTTAGGCCTTTTAATACTAAATATGCCAGTGGCTGTGAGACCTGAACACACGGAGGTGTTCTGTAAATATGAAGCCTATAACAACCCATCTTCATTCTGTCCCAGGCTTCACACTGACCTTCTGGGTCACCTGGGCCAAACATAAATTCCCAGCTGAAGGGAAGCATTGTGTACCAGGACTGTAGGCCCTCCCCCACCCCATCAAGACTAACAGTATTCTACTACTCCTTATAATAAACAGTGGGAGGGGGGAGATTGATTGGCCTTGTCAGACCAGATAAATAGTTCATTGTATTGAATTCAAAAGCTACATTTTTTCCCACCCAAAATCAATGAAAAAACACTTTTTTCCCCCTTAAAAAAGGATCAGAGACTAAATCTGTGGGGTGATTCTAGTTCCTGGTAAACACTTCATCCAAATAATTTTTAAAGCTTTATGAGTTAAATGAGTGACGTTTACCCTCTCCCCTTTATTTCCATCAAGCTTTGTCCCTAGAAACCTTATAAATGTTTTGGTCTATTAACAGAGGGAGGGAAATTGTTCTCAGGGTTTATTAGCCTGTTTTGATTCATTAATGTGGGACATATCTTAGAGTATATGAGTCCCTTATCATTTGGCTTTGGACCCTGTGAGAATTTAATGAATAAACATAATTTCTTTTCCTTCAGTTTTATCAAGATGGCTCTTCTTTATACAAGTCTTGTCATTTGATACAGACTTGGAACTGGCTTAATAAAGAACGAGTGACATCTATTTCTACCCTGCCTCTGAAAAGGAACCACTTCACTGGGGCCGGGATTTGAGAGTGACTTGGCTGAAGAAGTTTGCCCAATTGCGTTCAGCTGTTTTTACATTTTGTGACATGCTTCACTTTGCGGCAATTGCAAACAGGTTGTGGTACCTCATGGTCTGGGATGAGCTCACCCTCCCCAGACACCTGCAGAAGGTCAGAAAATACTTTGGATTTGAAGAAAGCTATTTATTCATAGCCTTGAGAAGAGGCTAGGACCACAGAAACATTAGTTGGGGGGATGACTAGTTTCAGTTTTCAGTTCAGATTACTAGAGTTGATTTAGGCAAGTACTGGAATGACTCCACGGGCTTTTCATTTGAGAAAAAAATGTGACTGAAATTGAGAGGGAAAGCAGGTCCTCCCAGATGGCTTGGCAGTCATCAGCTATACATTCAGGGCGTTAGAACTCCAGGGGCACTTGTGCCTATTCCCACCTGTGGTCACACTGGAGGATCTTCCTGTTTGAAATGAACAAGCCTTTCCCAAGGAATAAGAAGTCATTTTTCATGTCAACTTGCAGCATGGATATTTTATATCTTAAAGTTGTCCCAGATTCCAGTACATTGATGAATTGTAGACAGAAAATGCGAAAACTCTCCTCAGAGCCAAGTGCCATTCTCATGAACCAGACAGAAAAGAGTCGTCTGGTTTCTTCTGAGAATGACTTAATTCTTTTGTTTCTTCTGTCATTAAACCCATGTAGGAGAATGATGGGCTCTCAAATTGGAACATTGATATGTAGAGAATTTTTTTTTAAAGTCTTCATGTGTTTAGAAGCAAAATTGAATAAGATGGAAGTTGTGAAAGTTATTAACAAATATCCTAAATATGTTCTTGAAAATGAGTAGTGGATTTTGTCCATTTGAATATAGATTCTTTTCTGCTTGAATTTAAAACCAATTAAAAAATTAGTTGGTTTTGTCCTTAAAAGAATTTCCTGATCAACTTTATCCATGTGATTGGTTAAGTATCCAGGATGTAATCTATCTATACCCCACTGGCCATTCTGAAGACCAGGGTTCTAGTTTGCATTGTTAACAGGCCATGTGGGGAAGATGCATCTCTGCCTCTCTCTGACCCCTTCCTGCTACCTGTGATTTTGGACATTGTTCCTTCCTTTGGTGGATACCAATGAATATTCCATAGCATGTGCTTACTGTCTGTCAACTATGTGCCTGGCCCTATGCCTGGTTCTGGGGCAGATACAAAGACTAGAAAAAGAGCAGCCAATTCTGCCTGAAAGCACTTCCAGTCTGCTGTGTCACATGGGAAACGTTGAGAAAGTGCTGCACATTTCTTATACCTTTTTTTATGGCACGGTGGGGGTATATCACTTATTTACTTCTGTCATTCTGAATGTGAAGCCATTCCGTGGATTTCTGGTTGGCTTTATATGTCCTTGTTTCTATTTCCAGTTTATCATGAATTCAGTGTTTGGTAAGTCTCTATTGTATTTTGCACATTTATTATTCTTTGCTATTACTATTACTATTGTTATGCTCTTCTGATATAAAATGTATTTTTTAATCATCTTTTTAAGTCGCTCTGCTACTTTGGCATCTGCCTTCTAAAAGATAAACGCTTTTACCCATCTTTATTTAAGGTTTGTTATGCATTTGCATTTTACTGCCCCTTCCAGAGATTAATGCTGAGAGATCTGACAGTTTAAAAGATGTTTTTTGTAATAGGTCTAGCCCTGATGCTCTGAGGTGAGATCGTCTGTCTCATATGAGATTCAAGTTAAGATGGGGGAGGGTTGCTCTCTGAACTGGTATGTGGGTCTGACTTTGATTGTAGAACATTGCACTTCGGGTTCATTTGTAGTATGTTTAGTCCTTCCAACAGATTTGATTCCAAAATCTTCCTAACAGAGGGACCAACAGCTGCTCTGCCTCTGGTGACACACTGTTGCTTTAAAAGTTAGCACAGAAGTCCTTCAGAATACATTTTGGATGTTGGTGGGTGATACATACATGCCCTTCACATTAACATGGGCCGTGTGTTTGCCACACAAAATGGCTCTCCACTTGAGTCTGCTGCCTATAGCTATTAGGAGAATTTAACTTAATGTGTATCCTTTTCCTCATAGTGTCAGCACTAGTCATTCAGTCCTTAAACAGATTCCACCACGTGACTTCTTGCCCCCTTGTTCTAAAGGGGGAATGTGCTTTTCGAACTTTCTTAAGTATCTACTTGGCTGCCTGGGTAGTATTCCCCAAGTGTTTGTTGGACTGCTTTGTGAGAATCTGGATGAGGGTGTGAGTGCGTGCACATGTACAAATACATATGTGCTGGCCCAGAATGCTTGCCATGGTTCTAAGGTAGTGGCATAGATCTTGTAGGCTCTGAGCACTTTGTTGGAAATGAACTGTAAACAAAGGATGGAAAAAAGCATGTCCTTAATAAAGAAAATGTCGACTGTTTTGGCTTTCCAGTGGTTTGTTTTTTAAGGTCTATGCAAGATCTGAGGGTTTGTGTGAGAAATGTGACGTTTTTCTTTCTGATTTCCTACTGAAGAAACGAATGTGAATTTCCCCATAGTTAACTAGGTATCTGAAAATGTGGCATTTGAGTCAGTCTTTGAGTTTCCAAATCACCTGTTGATCTTACCTCAGGAGCTGGCTTTTGTGGACTTCTGGGAGAGTAGGAGTTAAGAGAAGGCATTATGATTGTGTGGAAGCTCTTGGCTATCACCTGAGCTAGTCTTTCCCAGGGGAAATGAGAATAAAGCTGCCAACCCGGCAGTGAGTGAACAGGAAAGATGGTCATTCAATAATACAGACATCTGTGTGAATGTATCTGTATATGCATCTATAGTCCTTTCTTCCAGTGGACTGTCATTCTCAAAAGTTTGAGAGCAAAGAGCCTTTCAAGAGGCCTTTTAAAACTAACTGTTCCCTGGCTGCATTTCTGTCGAGTTTAATTGGGTGTTCATGTTAGGACCAGTGATTGATTTTAGAGGATGTGTTGGCCCTCACTCATTTCTTATTGAGTAGTGCTGCATGTTGAGCTTAGGGATGGGGGTGAAAAGGGTAGAAAGAAGCTCTGTGGAGGGGTGTTGCTATTGCACCTTCTTTATACTTTTTTTTTTTAAACGTGTGTCATTAACAAAATTGGTTTTTAGAATTTTCCTTCTTCTATTTATTTTTTTTTTCATCTCTGTGTCCTTTCCCTAAGCCATTAGTACTAGAGTCAGGGAGGCTCTATGGAATAATCCTGTATTTAGACTCCTGCTGGATATTCTACCAGAGTCTCATCCCTAGAACCAAATGGGTTTGGGGTGGTGGCTCCACCTGGTGGCTCTCCTAGGAAACTCCTCCTCCTGCTCCCTTCCTTTTCTTTCTTTTTTGGGAGATTTCTTATTCAAGGATGCCTTTGATTTCTCTCACTCAGTATTTCCGATTCATGCAGTTCCATCTCAGACCCACAGCTTCTCACATTGTACACACATTTTCTTTAGCCCTTTTCCTTTCTCGTCTAATTTTGCTCATTGAGCTCATAGAATGTTTCCTGATCCTTGCTCTGTGGTACTTCCCCCCTAACAAGTATTTTTGTTGATAAGCATTTAAAAAAGTGACCCTTATAGGCATGACTTTAGGTTAGAGATATTAATTTGGACATAATAAAGAATCACACTAAAATTCCCGTAGGTGAGCCAGTCTCCTCTTTAATAATTCTAAGTACCCTTAGAGCTGTTTTTTCACTTCTTGTTGAACCCATTTTCCTCCTAGGAACAATACTTGATTACTGAGCTATCAGTCGCCAGCAGGTGGTGAAAGTAAAAAGTCAACTGACTTTGTTGACTTCATTATTGTTTGTAAATTCTTTCAGGGCAACTCCTTCTTGCCTGGGCCTGGATGCCGCCCCCCCCCCCCACACACACACACTTGGTATTCCATGAAGCACAAGTATTTTTGATAAATAAAAATGTCTTCAATTTCATTTTCTTTCAGTTTCTGTTAGTTGAGAAATTTGCAGACATGCCTTATTGTAGCTAGCTACATTGTGTATTAGTCTGGGAACTTAATCACCGTTTATAACTTTGTTTCTGTAGGAAAATGGAGTTCCAAATGCTCTGCAGAGAGCACAACACACTTGTAAGTCTGACTTCCTATTTTGTTCACTGTATTGCTGGCAGGAAGCTTTAGATAGTTTTTAAAAGTCAGAAAGACTGTGTAATTGGGGACAACTGGTGTTTGCTCATGTTGCAGAGGAATTGACAACTCACATGATACAGAGTGCTGAACTGTACACGCTCCATACCGTATACTAGGCTCTGAGGACAGCTCTGGGTTGAATCGAATTGCACCATCATGTACAAGCTTAGTTTTCTGCGGCCTGCATTTGACCTTGGTGTGCTCAAGTTTGTCCGTATAAGGTGTGCTCTGAGAGGGGGTCTTGTTTCCACCTAGGGGGAAAGATCTTGCAACAAGCATGACATGCTCAGATGGAAACCAGGCCAGCATTTCCCCTTGTGTATTGTATGGTATTTCAGCTCTGCAAAGTGTTTCACAAAAGACGGATGGGGAAAGACAGACAAAGGGAGAAAATTGCCTCTCTGGTCATATTTCAGTTATAGCTTCCCTCTTAGAATCAACAAGCACATTAGAGCATCTTATAGGCTCTCAGATGTCCTGCAGTAAGGAAACCTGCTTATCTTTGATCATTTGACTGAATACTAGTTAGGACTCCACTTTGGGATGTGCTAGGTTTTAACATCTAGGGCAAGGAGTTCTCTAAGCATCTCCAAGGTAATGCGCAGGGAATGTTAAAGTGAGTAAGTAGAAATGGGAGAAGTGACTGATGATGGTTCTAAAAAATATGAGTTAGATGATGTTTGGAGGACATTCCTGAACCTGAAACTTGCAAACCAGTCTTTTAGTTATTTCTCAAGTGACAAGATGAACGGGAATTTACCACTGATAATTCCATGGGTCTTTGTGTCTCATGCCTAGGCTGAGCCTTGGCATGAAAAGTGGGCACAGAGGGGCCTAACCCAGTGCTTGTTTAGGCCTACCTGGGACTAGGCTCAGCATTAAGCCTGTGATTCCAGGTGTGGGTTTTAGAATGATGACAAACCCCACACAGTTAAACTATCCCATCTCCTTCTTACTCTGTTTCAACTGAAAAGATAGGAAACCATAGTTTTTCTTGATAGCATTAAAATCCTGATCATAAATACAAAGAGATTTTTTCAATCTCTCTGCCTACTAGTAAAAGAGACTTCCATTTTGAATCCGGGGGATAAATCCACATGTAGGAATATAAGTTGAAAACCAAATAGCCTACCATTTTAGAGTTATGGAATCATAAAATTACTGCGGTGGCTGAAGGTTCCTGATATATGGCCCCACTTACTGACATGCTAGGCAAGAGGACATAGTACCTCTGCCTGGGAGATCCTAAAGAACACTCCTCATGTCTGGGGAACTGACCTTTACTAAGTCCCACATGGGAATCTCCATTCCTAAGAGAGATTTTTCTGGCAAGGGAGCTGGTTGATTAATGAGAGGTAATTAGTTAGAGGTAGATGATAGTTAAGTATTGCCTGTATTTTTTGCATTGTTTGGGGACAACAGCTGGACTCACTTAGAGGAAACTTTGGAAAGGGGGCATTTTCTTCTAATTATATCTACTGATCTTTCATCACAGCCTGGTCCCCCTGATGCCATGTGCAACCTCAGCTTAGTCTTTGAACTCTTGGCATTTTGTGCTTGTGGAGCCTTGGGACTGTTGTGCCCAAACAATGAGGACATTTCATGGCCCACCTCCCTAAACCATGCTCACATCAACAGCAGGCCCAGCTGCAGTGCCAGGTGGGCTGCCCTCATTATTCCCATCAGGAAGGGAAAGAGTTCCCTTGTGTGCCCATGCATGAGAAAGAGCACTGGAGGGGACTAGCCCGCCTGTTCATTTGTGTTTCTCCGGAGAACAGAATGAGCTCAGTGGCAGCAGGGCCCTGGTGCAGAAAGAATGGCTGTTGGGGGGGACCTAAACTCTACTCCTGCAGTACCTCCAAAGTTTCTTTGAAACTTGAGGCAAGTTGTATTCTCACTGTTTTCCAATTTCCTGTGTAAAACAAGGCAACTACTCTTGTTGATTCCCTGGGAAACTGAAAATAAAAATGAGTGAAGATAATAGGCTTGGAGGTAGGGTGAAACAAGGGAGTGAAGTAGGGTCAGGAGTCACTCCCTGAATACAGTAGTAGTTGTTATTAAATGTGGTATACTGCTGGTAAGACTCCAGGAATTGGGAAGAAATTAGAGATTTATGAAAAATAGTAATGAAGTGTTGTTTTCATGAAGCAACTAGTGATCAGATGTACATGGAACATTCTCCAGGACGGACCAGATGCTAGGCTGTAAAAGAAATTTCAATACATTTGAAAGGATTAAAATCATACAAAGTGTGTTGTCTGACCATAATGGAATTAAATTGGAAATCAACAACAGAAGGAAATTGGGGAAATTCACAAATATATGGAAATTAAACAACATATTTCTAAATAACCAATGAGTCAAAGAATTCTCAGGAGAAATTATAAAATATTTTGAAATGAATGAAGATGAAAACACAAAATACGAAAAGATAACCACACACAGCTAAAGCAGTGCTTCAGATAAAATTTACAGCTGCAAATATGTAAGTTCAAAACCAAGATAGATCTCGAATCAGTAGCCAACTTAAGAAATTAGACAAGAAAATCAACTAAACTCAAAGCAATCAGAAAGAAAGAAATGATAAAAATTTCAGTGGAAATAAGGAATAGAAAATAATGGAAGTAGAGAATAGAAAACAATATAGTAAAAAAAAAAATCAATGAAGCTGAAAGTTGGTTCATTAAAATGACCAAGAAAATCAATAAACTTTAGCTATACTGATTAAGAAAAAGGGAGAGGAGATATAAATTACTATATGAGCAATTAAAGAGGGGATATTGCTGCTGATCTTGAGAATTTAAAATGTTATAAGGAAATACTGTAAACAATTCATACATTGTTGGTAAGAATGTCAAATGGTGCAGCCACTTTGGAAAAATAGTATAGTACTTCCTCAAACTGTTAAATATAGAGCTACCATGAGACCCAGTATTCCAAACCATATATTGGAGTATTATTGGGCCATGAGAAGGAAGGAAGTACTGTTGGATATTACAAGATAGTTGAAACTTGAAAGCATAGTGCTAAGTGAAAGAAACCAGACACAGAAGAACCACATATTGTATGAGTCTAGCTATATGAAATGTCCAGAACCAGCAGATCCCTGGTGACAGAAAGTTGATTAGTGTGTGACTAGAACTGGGGTGGGAATGGAAAGTGACTATTCATGGTCATGAGGTTTCATTTTGCGGGTGATGGAAATGTTCCAGAATTAGATTTTGGTGATAGTTGTACAATTCTGTGAATACGTTAAAAACATTTATTATACACTTAAAGTTAATGAATTTTTATGTTATATGAATCATATCTCCAAATAACATCTCAATATAGCTGTTAAAAAAAAGAATGTTAAAAAAAAGTACAAAAGTGCAGTGCTTGGTGCTGTCTCTTTCTTTTTCTTTTCTTTTTTTTAACATTTCCCCTCTCAGCTGAGGGACAAGATGTTATCCTAGTCTTTAAAATTATATATTTCTCAGTGAAGCTTTATATTTTTCTTTATTCAATCAGTTGCCTAGGAGATAGTGAGTCTGAGGGATCAAAATGACACTGTTTTTGCTAGAGATGACCTAAATATTAGATAATCGATTTGAGAAGGGTAGAGAACTGACTGTGGCCTCCCATTGTTCATTTCTTGAGAAAAAAATGAGATTGCCTGTAAATCAAAAGCCAGACCTCTTATATTCTAAATTCTCTGCTTCATGGAGAGAGCCTCTGCTGGCGAGGAAAGAATCCATTTATGTTTCCAATTTTTCTTGCTGTTGTCAGTAACTCTGCACTGGCTATTTTTGCTCATAAATCTTTATCTCTACTGCTGATGATTTCTTTAGGAAAGATTCTTAGATGTGGAATTACCAGAACAAAAGCATGTATAAATTTTGTGGGACTTTCATTCATTATTATCAAATTGATTTCCTGTACCATTCTGCACCACCACTGGAAATGGAGAGTGTGTTTCTTGGAATTTTATGCTTCAATGGCTCTGCTTAATAGAGTGTTTGAACATTTTTTTCTATCATTTACTAGTAATCTTTGCTCTTTTTGTAAGATTTTTATTTACTTTTTTTTTTAACTAAATAGTATATTATTCTTTTGTCATTCATGGCACTGTTTGCTTTCCAGTTTGATCACTTTTCATTTTGTTTGCCATTGATTTTGATGTACAGAAATAGTACATTTCAATGTTTTGTGATTTCTCCAAAATAATTCTCAGATAATTTTCCTTTTCTTTTCTTTTCTTTTTAAATATTTATTTATTTATTTTTAGTTTTCGGTAGACACAAATCTTTGGTTGTATGTGGTGCTGAGGATCGAACCCGGGCCGCATGCATGCCAGGCGAGCGGGCTACCGCTTGAGCCGCATCCCCAGCCCCTTTCCTTTTCTTTTCTACGGCTTCATTTTCTACTTCAAATTTTTTTATCTATATGGAATTTTAATGTATAATATACAAATTGATTTTTATTTTGAAATAGCTACATTTCCAGGACTATTTACTGAATCATTTAGCCTTTCCCCATGAATTTGTGATACCTCATTTTTATCATATAACATTATTATGTATACTCAAGTCTTCTGTACTTTCAATTCAGTACCATTAATTTGTCTCAGCATTCTTGCATCAATATAGTTAACTATGTGGCTTTATAATACAATGAAATATGTAGTATAGCAAGCCTGTGTCCTTCCTGGTATCTATCTCTCCTTATTTTCAAAAGTGTGGTACTTATTCTCATTTATTGTAAATTCATGTCCTCAAATTAAAAAAAATGGCTCAGCGATAGTGTACTTGCCTGGCATGTGTGAGGCACTAGATTCGTTTCTTGGCACCACATATAAATAAATAAAGTTCTATCAACGACTAAAAAAATTTTTAAAAAATCTTATTGGTATTTCAATTTGAATTTTATTAAAATTATGTCAGTATTGAAATAATTGACAATTCCCTAGCTTTTTAAAAAGAAGTTTTGTATTTTTATTCAAGCCATCTTTATGTAGAAGGGTATAAATGAAAACCTTTTGTCCCTCGTCCCTCCTTGCAAACATCAGAACAGATAAATTCTTGTAAATTAAAACATCTTTTCCTCTTGAATTCTAAATAGCTGATTCTAGCCATCCAGTGAGACATGGAATGTGACTCTGTTTAGTCAATTGTTGTATTTTTATTTGTGCAGTCTTGCTTACCTCTTATAAAGTTATTCCTAGATAGGTGTGGTTACTGTTGACTTTTGTAAATAGGCCCCTTTCCCCCTCATGTTATTTTCCTATTGCTGATACATAGAAGAATTTAATATTTGAATATTTCTCTTTTTTGAATATCTTGAATATTTCTCAAATAGCCCTTTGTGGAACACCCTTGTGAATTGAAAGATGTTCCCTTTTGATATTAAGAGAATTGTTAATACTTATCAGTTACTAACTTTTAGAAGGTACATGAGTGGAAATTATTAAATGCTGTATTTGAGCAGATGGCATTTTAGAAACAAATTTTTGAACATGGATAGCACTTTACAAGTATACATGTGTGTATCTGTACATATGCACATATACATCTGTGTGTAAAGGAATTCTATCTGTGTGTTTAGATAGGCATACATACATATATATATACACAAGAGGTAAAGAGAGGAAAGAAAGGGGGGAGAGGAACTCATTCTCTCCTCAGAAGTATTGTTATCAGTCCACTGTGAAAGTAAAGAAACTAAGGAGGGAAAAAGTGAAAAATGATATGCCTAAGGCACCAATATGAGGTGGATGTGGAGGTCTTTTGCCCCTTCTTCACACCCACGTGTTTGTAGTAATATCAGTAACTGTTGGAAAAACCTTAGTGAACAACTGATTGTAAATAATTATTTTTGGATGCTTGTGGCTGCATTTCACACCATTAATGCACTTTTTGTTCTCCTGTGGGTATTGTGTTTGTTTAGGTTTTGGTATTTTCTACTAGATTATAAACTCCTTGAAGGAGGAAGCCATATCTTATGTTGCAGCCAACTTTAACTTTTGAACAGAAGTATGTTTTTGTACTCAGGCACCTTAACCCTTTTGAAAGAATGCCTGGCAAATGAAGTCAGACATGGTGATGAATACCTATAACCACAGTGGCTTGGGAGGCTGAGACAGGAAGATCATAAGTTTGAGGCCAGCCTCTAAAACTATAAAGGATCTAGGGATATAGTTCAGTGGTAGAGCACACCTGGGTTCAATCCAAGTAAGCCCATCCCACCCCCACCCCCACCCCCCCAAAAAAATCAGAGTTAGCAAAGGTAAACTATCAGAGGAAAACTATTAGGTCATGTGTTTAAGACAAAGCTGTTGAAATTCTGATTTATAGAGATTATCTTTGGTTGCTGAGTGCAGAGGGAAGAAGGTGACTTATTTGAAAGTGGATCATGAGAATAAGTGCTGAACCTAACTTTTGGTGCAATAAAGGGCCCTTGATTAGTGGAGAGGGAAAAGGTGACACAGTTCAACAGGAGGACATTTGAATTGGACTCTGAGTAATGCTATGGCAGTTATAAGGACACTGTGCTGGAAGAGCAGGAGCCTACATTTTTCACATTGACTTTTATAACACAGATGAAAGTGACAGTGTGTTCAGGGCCAAGGAAAGTTTCAATTTCATGTGATTATTTTAATTCATATTTGATTTTACACACTTTCCCATGGGTTTCTAAATGAAAGTGTGAAGAGTTTGGTTAATATTACAGATGGGAGTGTGTGTATTCTCTTTTTGTTGAAGTCTATGGGCCAGATTTAGCTTTACCTTCTTTTCTGAGCTTCTTCTTTTCCGATATTTGTTCATTGTTCCCTTCATCAGGGCCAGGGAGGGAAAGTTAAAATAGTAATCAGGAGAGGTGGTTGGATTATGTGATAATCAGTTTTGCTTCACAAGAGCCCATTGATCATTATATATGATCAATGATTAGCATTGCTTTAGGATTGGAGAGGGGTACTAGGGATTGAACAGGGGGTCCTTAACCATTGAACTAGAACCCCAGCCCTTTTTGTTTTATTTTATTTTTTATTTTGAAACAGAGTCTCACTAAATTGCTGAGACTGGCCTCAAACTTGGAATCCTCCTGTCTTAGCCTACCAAGCTGCTAAGATTACAGGCATGTGCCACTGCGCCTGGCACTTTAAGATTGTAATATAAGCCAAATCTATTTGCTTAACCATGTGAAGTTGGCTTGTTGAAAATTTAGGGAGTTGATAACCCCCAGAAGCCCTGTTCTCTCACTTGCTTCTTGCTTCTTACTTCTTTTCCCTCTCTGTTTCTCCCCTTTGTCCCTAGGACCAACCTGGATGTATTTTTTGATACTCTCATTCCCTGGAAGAAAAATTAAATTTTTAGAAGGTTTTGCCACTAAGTTTTCCTCTTATTTCTTTTAATCCTTTTATTAGACCACATTATTTGACAGACTAAAGCAAACAGATGAATGCAATGTGCTGTTAATAGCTTTATTTATTTATTTTTATTTTTTAAAAATATTTTTAAATTGTCAATGGATCTTTATTTTATTTATTTATATATGGTGCTGAGAATTGAACCCAGTGCCTCACACATGCTACGCAAACGCTCTGCCACTGAGCCACAGCCCCAGTCCCAATAGCTTTATTTTTATTTTAAAAATGTTGTTTAGGGAAAAATGATACCAGTTGTTTTATGCTTGACTTTTAAAAAGCTTTAAAGCAACTCTGGAATTATCGGTAGGAGTAGTTTGTTTCTTTTGAAGAAATTAATTTCCTTATGTAATTCACTTTAAAAAATTTTTAGTTATAGATGGACACAATACCTTCTATTTATTTATTTATTTATTTATTTATTTATTTATTTATATATATGCAGTGCTGAGGGTCAAACCCAGTGCCTCACACATGCTAGGCAAGTGCTTTACCACTGAGCTACAACCACAGCCCCATAATTTACTTTAAAAAAATTTTTTTTAGTTGTTGATAGACATTTATTGTATTTATTTATTTTTATGTGGTGCTGAGGGTCAAACCCAGTGTCTCATACATGTTAGGCAAGTGCTCTACCACTGAGCCACAACCCCAGTCCCACAATTTACTTTTAACTATAGCTTTGTGACAAAAAGTAAGACACTTGAAGTTCTATACAAAGAAAAAAAAATCCCCTGGTTACTGATGTGTCTGACATGGTCTGGACAGGAACAGAAAACCAAGAAAAGCTAGGAATGGTGCTGCAGTCTGACTGGGCACAAAATAACCGAGCCACCACCAAGCCTTGTAGATTCAAACAGCAACTCTTTATTCTCGAACTCTCACTGACACTCTACACGCACGTTCTGGGAAAAAAACACTCCCTCCACTGGGCTCTGCGTACCAATTCTCTCAGAACCCTGCGAGAACTCAACGGGAACTCAAGGAGCTGGCGCCTGAGGCAGCAGGATACGCCCTATTCCCAGCAGGATCCACCCTAAACCTGGAGCCACCCTAATCCCTGAGCAGGGTCACCTTTCAACCAAAAATGCCATGCATCATTCCTACTTGGCTATGGCTCTCAGCATCATGGAAATACTGTATCTATTTCACATATACACATACACATTCCCTCCTAAGCTTTGGCCCTGTGGCTCTGCGTTTCTTTCATGGAACTCATGTGCAATTTACATTAGTGTTTAAGAGACTCCTTTTCTCCATCCTTCCCTCCTTCTTCTCCGCACTCCTTCCTTCTTCCTCTGACACTCTGTCCATCCTCCTCTTCCTTAGCCTTATGCTCTAAGCACCTCCATTCTGGAGTGGGTCCCTAGGACATACACATGCTTGTCTCATCAGCTCTTATTTTCATTTACAGAGTTGGTGGGGATAATATGGATCACTGAAATCCGTGGATGACCCACAGAAACCTTTCTTCAGTTTAACTAGAAGTCTTTTGTTAGAAAGGTTTATGTAGGATACCATTTCATTGTTCTCATTCCCTGCTGATCTGTTCCAGTGGAGTGTTAATAAATTTGAAAATGACTAAACCGAGGCATCAAAAAGGAAGAGAGGATGAGAGGCATACATTAGTTGGGTTGTTATGTAGGACCAATATCTCACTCCCTCCACATCTTCATAAATTATAAACTGTATCGATCCATTCACATTGATGTATGAACTCATTCTGCCAAAAGCCCAAGTCAAAGTGGAAAATGGAAAGTGATCATTTATTAGAACGGATGAGTGTCAGCTTTGTACCGAAACAAAACAAAGCCACACAGACCCAGATGGCCTCCCTTTCAGACATAATATTGCATAGTCTTAACTAAATGGACTTGGGGGTAACCAGCAAGACTTGATAAACACTCACAAATATCCTGTCTTTATTCAGTGACTTAGAACTAGACCACACTTCTGTTCAGGATGATTCTGAGACCTCAATTTGAGTACACACGAGAAGTTCCTATAATTCTCTACTCTACCAGCTATTATGGCTCCTGGGAAGGTCTTTTCTTCTTTTTTCAAAAATTGGCAAATCCTAAGGATCCTACTTTGCAACCCCTTCCCAGAGTCCTCAGGAAGAAATATTGAGGTCCCCTCTATGTGTTATCCACAGCCCATTCTCTTTCCTATAGCTGACAAACGTTCACTGAATAAATCAGGTTCCCATATGACCTGTCAGAAGCTTCTAGGGAGTTTTAGATGGTTCTGGTTCTTTGCTGGGAAAGCCCAGTGGTGATTTTGAGTATTGAAGTTGCTAAACCAATCATTCTCATTCCATAGCACTGTAGGTTTCTACTAGTCTTTACTCAGTTTGATTGCACAGGGTTGGGCAGGTGGCAAGATGTGTATTCACTTTGTATTCAGCTCAGCATTCTTCAGAATATTACCTCCTTTGAACAATTTTAGTATCATCTCCTTGTTTATTTCAGTGGGTGTGGAATAAAATCATTTATGGTTAAAAAAGAAACTTAAAAAAAAGAAGTCATTCATGGTAAATTGGGTTGTATTGCTAGATGCCAATCCCTTCCCATAACCTTGTTACATGATTGTTAGCTAAGTGATGTGTTTCTTTTGGCATGTTTTATATTTCAAAATGAAGTTTTAGTAAAGACACATAAAAATGATCAAATGGGACTCAAACACACATTTATACATTCATGGAATTCAAAGCAGTCTTATTCAAATAGCAAAAGGTAAAAGCAGTATAAGTGTCCTTTCAAGGATAAATAAAATGTAGTATATACATACAATATTCAGCATTAAAAGGAAAGAAAATTTTGACACATGCTACAACATGGATGATGCTTGAGGACATCATGCTAGGTGAAGTAAGACGGTCACAAAAAGAAAAATACAACATATTTCTGCTTATATGAGGTATCCAAGATAGTCAAATTCATAGAGATGTGTAGTGGAATGGTGATTTCCAGAGGATGGGGTGAGGCCAGACTATATTGTTTAATGCATAGAGTTTCATTTTGGGTAATTATCTCCACCATCTATCTCACACTCAGACTTTTCATTTTCCCAGCCAGTCTTCATTTTCCCATTGTAAATCTACTTAAAGCCACTAAAATATATACTAAAAAGGGTTAAAATGATAACCTTTATGTTACCTATATTTGGCCACAATAAAAAGGGATCAAGAATAATATGGCAAATACTCAATAACCTTTTACCCACCAGCAGTGAAGAAATTTTATCAATTAATAATTACAGTGGTTAGTATGAATGTTACCCTCAATTGTAGCGTGTGCATTTTTTTGAGTAGAAAGAATGACTTGGCTGGTTAAAGGGATTCTGTGCCAGGAGGTGTTATCTTCTCCTGTTTAATGTGTATTGGTTAGCTAGAGCTAAACATGCTATACTAAGTAGGAAATTGATAACTGTTTCCTGTCCTTTAAAATTACTATTTCTAGAAAAAAAAAACCATGAAATAGAAAAATTTCTAGAAACTCCTGTTTACTCTTTGGGCCCTGTCAAATAAGAAAAAAAAAAGTTAAGGGAATTAAATGTAACTCACTAGGAGAGAAAAGCAACGTAAAATATTTTCAGACTTCATCTTCCCTGAGTGTTGGTTTTAAACCCATTTTAAGCATTATCATATCAGTTTTCTGTTGCCACCTTAATGCCACACAACAAATGACCCACAAAACCCCAGCGACATACAACATGCAGCTGCTCTAAGTATCTCACATCTTCTAGCAGAGATATAACAGAGCATGAAACAGAACAGAGATATGTAACATACAGGTTCACTTCAGGCCTAGGCTTAGAACTGCATGCTGATGCTTTCATTTTACTTTGTTTTCCAAAGTAAGTCACATGGGCTGGGAAATCTACTTTGCCTTTAAGGGAAGCATTCTAAAGTCATGTGAAATGAAAATGGGAAGGGGTAAAGAATTAGGCCCTTTATACAGTCAGTACATCCCAGTTCTCTATGCACAATGTCCTAGTAGAGACATCTGTCTAGTCATCTAAACAACCCTGAGAAGTACATAGCATCATCCTCACTTTTGGGGGGGGGGCGGGGCGAGGAGTGGGTGGGTGGGTAATAGGGATTGAACTCAGAAGCACTTGGCCACTGAGCCACAGCCCTATTCAGTATTTTATTTAGAGACAGAGTCTCACTGAGTTGCTTAGTGCCTCACTTCGGCTGAGGCTGGCTTTGCACTCATGATCTTCCTATCTCAGCCTCCTGAGCCACAGGGATTATAGGTGTGCACCACTGCACCTGGCCAACATCCTCATTTTGCAACTGGAGAAAACAAGGCTCAGAGAGGTTATGTGACCTATCCAAGGCCTACCCACTGTTGGTGAGTGGGTACAGTCATCCCTCAGTATCTATGGGAGATTGGTTCCAGGTGTCCCAAGATCCAAGGATGCTCAATTATAAAATGCTTGTATAAAATAACATGGTATTTGCATGCAACCTATGCACATCTTCCCATATAGTTTAAGTCATTTATATCTAATTCAATGTAAATGATATGAAAGTAGTTGTTATACTCTATTGTTTAGAGAGTAATGACAAGAAAAATGTACATGTTCAATACAGATGCAATTTTAAAAAGTGATTTTGATCTTTGGTTGATCCACAGATGGAGAACCCACAGATATCAATTGAGGGCTGACTATATTTGACTTTGAACCCAGGTCTATCAGACCCCTTCCTGCACACTGCCTCTGCTTGGTTCCATGCAGCACTTTGGATTATTGCCTCTTTCTAGAAACATTCAGCTTTGCCTTTTGTGTTTGTATATTTGCCCCCTTACCCTGCTCTTCCCCTTTCTGTATTTACATTTTGTTGACTCCTCTAATTTCTTAAATGTAAACTGTTTCTATGGTTATATTTGACATCTTCTGTTTTTTCCACTTTTGATCACAACCAGTGCTATGAAGCATATAACCCCCAATCCCAACCTTTAAGCTGGTGTGTCTTTCTTGCTTTCATAATCCTTCATTTCTACTCCCCGACACTCTGTGCTAGTTATTGGTCTCAGCAGCAAACCATTGACCCCATGGTTCAAGCTAGCTTAGGTTGTAAGGAAATACCTGTCTTGTACAACAGGAAGTCCCCAGCAGGGTAGGTGCCTTAGAATCCTGGATACTTCTCTACCCTGCCTCTCTCTCTGTGTTAGAGTTATACTGTGGCCAGCAAGTGGAGCAATGATGGACCTCCCAGTTTACATCCAGTGGCAAAAGGCAGGGAACTTCTTTACATTTAGGTGCTTTGACAGACCTGCCCATGTCTCTCACTGTGCCCAGGCTCAGGACTGCCTGCTCAATTCTGAACACACATCCCGTGAGACCTGACCCAGGTCTAGTGGTCTGCAGGAGAATGGCTGACAGGAGGCAGTTACCGTTCCTCCAGCTGTCCCTGTATGGTTGGGCAGCAGATTTTCCCTCCTATCAGATCCCTGGATCCCTGCTGCTTCTGTCTTCTGTATTTTAATTGATGGTATCACTGGTCTTCACTTCTTCCCTTTAATACTTTGGGATCATTTTTAACTCCTCTTTCCCCATCTTTCTCATTTATGTGTTTCTTGTTCTTTGCCTTTTTTGTGTGTGCTAAGGATTGAATCCAAGGCTTCATGCATGCTACGCAAGTGCTCCACCACTGAGCTATACCCCAGGTTTTTTCTTTGTTTTTGAGATCATTACTTAAGGTTTGTTCTGGGTCAGCCTCTGGGTTAGCCTGTAGTAATCTACAGGGAGACCAACTGAATCCCTACTGTTAAGAGTCTAGGATTTAAGACTCAAATAGTCCCTGGGCAGTATGGGTAGGGAGAAGAGAGTACTGCACACCTAGGCGTGGTGTGCAGTCCCATGATGGTGCTGGTAATGGGAGTAGTCAGGGAAAGCATCCATAAGGAGTTTCTTCTCAGCCAATAATTCAACATTACTAATGTCTCTTGTTCTTCCTTTAAGAGAAAATCATTCCTAGTCCCTGATTTGGATCCTTATCACTTCTTTCTATAGACCAGGTCAGCAAACTATGGCCCATTGGTCAAATTGGGCATTGCCTATTTTTTAAAAATATTTTTATTTTTTTTAGTTGTAGTTGGACACAATACCTTTATTTTATTTATTTATTTATTTTTATGTGGTGCTGAGGATTGAACCTAGGGTCTCGCACATGCTAGGAGAGTGCTCTACCACTGAGCCACAACCTCAGCTCATATTTTTGTAAATAAAGTTTTATTGTCACTCAGCTACACCCATTCACTAAAGTATTGTGTATGGCTGATTTCACATTACAACAGCAGAAAGGAGAAGTATGGCCCCCAAAGTCTCAAATATTTTCTCTTTTACCCTTTACGGAAAAAGTTTGCCAGCCCCTGCCATAGACCAGTAGAAAAACTCAAGTCCTGTCTTCCAGAAAGTTTCATCATGCAAAAGGAGACTTTCTCATGTGTAACATGTAGAATGCTTTGTAATTAAGCCTGCTGAGGTAAAGACATTTAAGTATCAAAAAATATTTAAGTACTGATAAAAACTGATATTATTGGGGAGATTAATGGACATTTATTTTTCTCTACTTTTTGTTTTTCTCTACTGTTCCTTTCTCTAGTCCACCATTAAATCTATGTTCCTTTTCTTGCCTCAAGACTTCTAGATTGACACTTTCTAGATTTACAATTTCTAAATTTACACCCTTCGTGACACTTGGTTCCCTCCCTCTGAGGGGGAGAGTAAAGGTGCAGATTGGTTGAGAAAATGAAAAGTCTAAGTGTGAGACAACCTTTTTTTTTTTTAAAAGCACCTTTGTGCCTTTCCTGTACTTACAAAGAAAGTAGCATTTGTTTAAAGAAATGAGAAAAGTTTTTATTTGCTTTGAACAGATAATATATGTATTACTAATTTGTTTGGGAAAAAAAAGTCTGCTTAAAATTCTTCACTTTCAGGTATCTCAGTTCTTTTATCTGCATGGTTCAAATGCTTGGGGGCTTGCCCTTTTTTCAAGGACACCGCTTTGGAGGGCCTTGATGACAAATCCATTTGCAGCCCCTCCAGGAAGCCTATAGTTCTGAGTGTTTTGTTGCTCTGACCAGCACACAGTTATCTGCCAATAAGCCAGCGCTTGTGTTCTTGTGCTGTTTAGACTTCACTGCTCTTTTCTTTTTCTTTGAGTCATACAATTTCTTTTAGACTCACCCTAAGTTTTCTTAGTTAGGCTTATTGTAAAGAATAACATCTAATCCCTTCCCTCCCAGGAGAAATCTGGTTCCTGATGATCTCCTTCACCCCATGATCTCTGCACATAAACAGAACTATAAGCACTAGCAGATACTTGACCAGAAAAATATCATTTCCATAGTGTATGACCTATAATCCAAGCACACAGTAATACATACACACTGGTGTCCTTTTAAAAACACAAGTAGGATCATACTGTTTATGCTGTGTTGCAATTTTTCACTAGGTTAAAGAGAGTCTTGGTAATCTTACCTTATCAGTTCAATTAGAGCTATACTGTTGCCGGACGTGGTGGTGCACACCTGTTATCCCAGTGGTTTGGGAAGCTGAGACAGGAGAATCACGAGTTTAAAGCCAGCCTCAGCACCTGCGTGGCACTAAGCAACTCAGTGAGACCCTGACTCTAAAGAAAATATAAAATAGGGCTGGGGATGTGGCTCAGTGGTCGAGTGCCCCTGAGTTCAATCCCCTATATCCAAAAAAAAAAAAGAGCTCTGTTTTTGGAATCTCTGTGTGGTTATACCTATAAGTTAACTAACTAGTTCCCTGATGGAAGGACAGTTAGGCCGATTCTGTTTTTTTTTTTTTTTTTCTGTCTTCTTTATCTATTCTGAATAATGAAGCTATGAATATTATGCATACATCTTTGCACATTTCATGTGAGTTGCCTGGTGTGTGACTTCCTAAAAGTGAAATTACAATTTTCTTGATTTTTAGATCTTCTTTTTTGGAAGAACTGTTCAGCTGCCTCTGGTCTTTCATCCTTTACTGATACTGTAGAAATGGGACCCCACTAGAAGTCAGGCAGCCCCTCCAAGAAAATTATGTGAAGTTATAAACATTGGCATAAACTTCCTTCCCCCGTGGAACACGTAGGTGCTCACTTTAGCAGGCAATGGGGATGTGCATGCAAAGAATGACAATGCCACCGAATAGGGCTAAGAGCTAGTGTTGTGTGGGAAGCCCTGTGGGTATAGGGAAGCCTTATCAATATCTTCATCCCAGAGCAGGCAGGAAGCTCAGGGTACTTTCCAGAATTTCAGTAGCTAGAAAAGGGAGAGAATAAAGGTTGGAAGGGGGTCAGTGGTGAGGCTGTGGCAGGTGTCAGCCTGCAAATTAGCTGTGCTGGCCTCCCTGGAAGGAAGCATGGGCATTGAGCTCCACTGAGCCAAGACGCCAGATGACAGAGCGGGGCTCTTGCCAGCTACTGACCCGATTAATAAGAGGGTACTTGGCAAGCAACTTCCTGAACACTGTGCCACGCGGCCATTTGTGGATCAGGACTCATGAAGTTGCCTAGTGTAGTCCTTTAGTTGTGATGCGCTGCTCCAAAGCCTATGAAATGTTGCAATGAACAGAGTTCAAATGTTTACTGTTTTATTTTATGCATTAGCATAAATTCCCCCCCTCACCTGTGTGTTTCCTTGGAAACCATAATCTTGAAATACAGGATTAGAGGTTCTTAAATTTTTTTTAATTTTTTAATTGCCATGGAACCAGCTTGCCAGCTGGTGAAGCCTATGGACCTCTTTTCAGAATAATGTTTATAAATGAATAAAATAGAATCCATAATATTACAAAGGAAACTAATCATATTGAAATACAGATATCAAAACATGGCAAAACATAAGTAATACATATTCTTTATCAATGCATTACATAGAAAGATCCTGCATTGAATCTAATGGCAATTGGGATTTTTTTTTTTTTTTTTTTTTTAAGAATTTTAATATTTATTTTTTAGTTATCAGGGAACACAACATCTTTGTTTGTATGTGGTGCTGAGGATCGAACCCTGGTCGCAGGCATGCCAGGCGAGCGCGCTACCGCTTGAGCCACATCCCCAGCCCGGCAATTGGGATTTTGAAGCAGAGATGAGTGTAAATGATATTTCAAAATAACCGCAGCTGTGAACTGAATTTTTTTATCCATAAAATGGGAAATAAATAAAATTCACAGGTACTGCTAATACCAATGTGGTTTGTTGTCTATATTCATAGTGGAAATAAAAGCCACATTTCAGTTAGAGGATAATAAAAGATTTATTTTTCTTTGTATCCACGTTTGCTTATTGTTTGTTTACTTTTGGGTGCTGTGGAAGGAACCCATATCCTGTGCATGTAGCACATGTACTCTGCCACTGAGCTATATCCCAGCCTCCACCAAGTTCAGATCCTCTGAATTCTAGCCACAGACCCCCAAAAGGACCTTCCCTTGAGAGGTTTAGCTTTTTAAATATTGAAGAATGAATTGCAAAGATATAAACTCCCATTCACTTTAAGACAATTCATAAATGCCTAAGTTTCCTCTTCTGCTTTGTTCTGATGGAAATGAGAAGGCGAACTATATTAAAAATGAATCTAAATTTAAAAATATTTTGACTACCCGTGACAAGATTTCCCCCTTCCCCAAAAGTGGAATGTGTGGAATTTTCTGTCAATCTCTAAAGCTCCCACTACAGTGGCCATTTTTTGGTGCTGATTTTAAAAACTGTGAACATCCAGATTTATTTGTGGTGAATATCTGTCCCCTGACCCCAGAGGCTCTTAAGAATAGTTAAGATGTGGATCCTAGATGATTATTTTTCCAGACCTTTGTCCCAGTTCTTAAAATGTTTGTGTTCTCTCTCTCCTTCCCCCTCTCTCCCTCCATCTCCTCCTCCTCCCTACTTCCCTCAACCTTCCCTCTTCTTTCCCCCGCATTCCTCCTCTTTCCCCCTTCTCCATCTCCTCATCCTCTGTCTTGCTCCCTCTTTGCCCACTTCCCTCCTTTAACAGTAAAAGTTAGGGGTATGATATGTCTATTTGTCAGCAGCAAAGTTGGAGAACACCTTTAAAAATAGATGTATTAGAGGGAGTATGTTGGAGAAAAGGGAGAAATCTTGTTTATGCCCAACAAATAACTTATATTTAGAGTCTTCAGTTTTTCCTTTGAAATTCTGTATTCTCATTTCACTTGAATGACTCTGCATGGAGCATTTAAAAGTAGATCAAACAAAACTCTATAAATATGTTCAGTTCTTTTGGGCATTTTGCCAGAATCAGCCTTGCTAAAGCAGAGAAGAGCAATGTGCTTTATGTATCAGATTTTTTCCTCTGAAAATTTAGAGTCTGTCCCAGAGAGCTAGCTGTCTGGACTGGAGGAGCCAGACCAGAGATGCCTTAGGGAGGTGTCCCCTAGAATAACTTGCTGTAAGGTGGGTTATTTGGATTGAGGGGCATGTCGAAAGGTCAAAACCAAGGCCTGAGACCATTTTAAGGAAGGGGGGAAAAGAAAAGGAATATTTTGAGACCCCTGATTTTGTTTTTCAGTGTTCCTTTGTGTCACTCTGATGGGAAGGGAAAACTGGTGAAAAGAAAATTGGTTGAGCCAGTATAAATAATTAACAAAGCTTCCTTTTAACAGAAGCATGAGTATAAAGCCAAATGGAAATAGAGAGGGAGTCAGGTGGCATTAAACGTGCCTGTAAAGTAGGTCTTTTCCCATCATCCCCATTGCATACATGAGAGGCTAAGAGCCCTATAGTGGTTGCAGTGCTAAGTCCAATGGGCTGTGTGTTTCTTCTGTCTTGTGAGCTTGGGCTTCTCTTTTTAAAATTAAAAAATTATTGGTACATTATAATTATACATAATGGTGGTATTCATTGTTACTAGGGGGGTTCTCTTAATGTGTTTTAATGCTTTCAATATGGACAATAAATTCATAAGCAGTAAAACACTAGTTTTAGATGGTGGAGGTAGAGGACAATGAATTCTTTTTTTTAATATTTATTTTTTAGTATTTGGTGGACACAACATCTTTATTTTATTTTTATGTGGTGTTGAGGATCGAACCCAGCACCCTGCACATGCCAGGCGAGCACACTACCGCTTGAGCCACATCCCCAACCCGACAATGAATTCTTTATGCCCATGACATCAATAGTATAGATACGGCTTCTAAGGAAATATCAGATGATTGTATTAACATTGAAAATATTCACATGCAGCCTATCTTTGCAGAAAGTCAGATTATTAAGTTGATGGTCCTTTCTATATATTATGCTGGCAATAAGTAGAACTCATTTTTTGGTCATATTTTAATCAGCCAACTTTTAGACTATTTCTAGAGGCTTCATTAAATAGTGCATTAGGGGGCTGGGGCTGGAGCTCAGTAGTAGCACACTTGCCTAGCATATGTGAGGTACTGGGTTCGAGTCTCAGCACCACATATAAATTTAAAAAAAGGTCTATCAACAACTAAAAAATAAAAATTAAAAACAAATTTGAAGTTTGAAGTTTTTAGGGCTGAAACAGAACTAGATCAGGGGTTTGTGTTCCTCTCTCTCTTTCTAAATACCTGGGCCCACATTTTGATTGAGAGAGGGCATTTATGAAGAAATGGTATCATCATAACCATAAGAAAACACACGTGGGAGTTGGTGAAGGAGTTGAATTTGTCGAAAAATGTGTTCTTGAAAGAGTTAAGAGTTGAAGCGGTGGAGACAAACATAAATCTGATTCTCAGAGATAATGAAAGTATAATAGTGAGGACAGTGTTAGAAAAGCAGTGGTTGTTAGGGGAACCCAGAGATGGAATCCCTATGGCTGAGAGACTGTGGTGTTCCTATGAATTTGATGAGGAAGCTCAGAAGATGGACACAGGGCCCTCCCCCTGGATAGAGACCATTGTGTGGGCCAGAGGAGTCAGGCCAGGGAAAATGACCTTGAATTGCTCACTGATAGGATAATGTGCTCTCCTCAGAGCTCTTGTAACAGCATCTGATCAGAATTGTGACTAGTGTGGGCTATAGGTATGGAGCCATTTCTCTAGGCTGCCTTCATGGACCAGGAAGCTAGTTGTCATTCAGAGACCAGAGTTTCTTTGTCATTTGGCCCTTATAAAGCACATTTCTGCCTGATTCAATTGGTATTTATTTACTTGTAGAATAGGAACTGACTTTACTATTAATGTCTTGCAAGCGTGTTCAGAAAGATAAGTTTCATAGTACAAGATAATTAATAGGTGATTGTGTATTTAAAACCAAATCTATAATGGTGTTTTACGTGCTCTTTGTAAAAAGAAATGGATGTGCAGAAGCATTTAAATGAGTCTCTTTACACCTTTCCCAAAGTCACTTTGAGGAAGTGTCACCTTCACTTCGGGGTATAGCCTTTCATACCATTTCATGTGCTTACACAAGAGGGTTCAAGTACATGCACACCCTTTTCTCTCGTTCATCGAATTGTGCTAAGTCCTCACATATTAGTTGACTGTTGAGTAGATTCATTTATTTTCCAATAAACATTTGTTGAATGCATGTTGTGTACTAGGTTCTGGGTGATCAGGAATAAATAAAATAGTTGATGGTGTTGCAGTTACCATGCATATGTGTTTATCAAATTGGGATCATATAATGTATGAATTTTTTAAAATGTATTATGGACACCTTTTCACATCAATATGCATACGACTACTTGTTGTGTTTAATGGATGTGGAATATACCATGACATTCAGAGGGTTTCCCATATAGATTTCTGTGCAATATGCATTTGGTATTAGAAAAAATGTTGCCCTGAACATTCTTACGCAAAAATCTCTGCCTACTTAAAATAAATGTTTTCTGCCTTTTAAGAGGACCAAACTTAAAATCAAATACACATAATATTTTGTTCATTATAACCCTGCTTTGTCCTTTAGTAGGAATAATTGCAAGTAGACTGTGAATTTGTAAGAGGAAAGCAGTTAGGAATAGATCATTGTTGAAAATTACAGATATTTTGTATTATAATGCTGGTGGAGAATGAGGCACCACTGACACAGTGGCAACACCACAGGGCCCACCATCTTTTTATCTCCACAGCATCAAAAATTCAAGATGGCATTAACTTTTAAGCATATATTGGTGGGTGCCCTATTTAACACCATTGATATTTTATCTTTCCTTCTCTCTACCCTTCCTGTCCTTCTCCAGTGCCTCTTTGACTGGGAGTTTGTATTCCAGAAAACCATGACCCACTGACAGGATGCAGAATAGGTATTCATTAACTCATTAAGCCATTCATTTGTCAAGAATGGATTGAGTGAATACTCAGACACTGAGCTAGGTGCTAGGGATCAAGGACAAGTAACAGAGAGTCATCAGGCCCCCTAGGGACCAACAGACTTATCAACTGATGATGGTGCTGTGTATATATGCCTTCATGACTATGTATTGACCTTTACTTCCCTGGGTATGTGATTCATTCTGTCTTCCATTGTCTTCTTCCATTGGGCCATCTACCTTGAAGCTCTCTCCTTGAAGCCATCCCACACACCCCCTACTCCAAGCACTTCTTTCTCTGTCACTGTGCTCATCACATCTTGTTCCATACTTCCCTGTTGTTATGGTTTGGATATGACATGTCCTCCAATAAACTCATGTGATAGACAATGAAGAAATATTCAGATGTGAAGTGATTAGATGATAAGGGGTGACCTAATCAGTGGATTAATCCATTAGATAGTACTAGGTGATAACTGTAAGCAGGTGGGGAATGGCTGGAGGAAGGACGTCTCTGGGAATTGTATCTTATTCCCCTGGCTCTTCCCTTCTTCTGCTTCCTGGCTGCCATGAGGTGAATACCTTTCCTCTGCCACACCCTTCTGCCATGATGTTCTGCCTCACTTGGGCACAGAGCGATGGATTCAGCTGACATGGACTTAAAACTCTGAAACTGTGAGCCCAAATAATTTTTTCTTCTTCTAAGTCATTCTTGTCATGAATTTGGTTCACATTAATGAAAAGCTGACTAACACACCTGTCCAGAGGCTTCTGGATTCTCACAGCCCATAAAATAGAGTCCTTATCCTTAGCTTGGAAGCCAGAGTCTCCCAGAGACTCACTGTCAGTCTGCCCTTCAGGTATTTTCTGGGATCAGTAGAAGAAGCAGGTTGATGACCACAATCTATTTAACATGTGCCTTGGACAAGTTACCCAGCCTTTCTGTGCTCATTATAAAGATGGGGCAACCAATCTGAGCCTCATACATCTGGTGTGAAGATCTGAGGGAAGGGACTTCAAGTTTGAAGCCAAAAGTGCCTCTACACTAGATGTTCAGTTCCTTCATCACCAACAAGATGAAGTTGATTTTTTTTTGTGTGACTCTTGATTTCACCTGCCTCCCTCTCTCCTCATTATGGCTCAGAGGCCCTAATAAGTGGATCCCTACTGGTTCTCCATTTTGTCCTGTATTCTTGTGGGACTTGAGAGAAAATGAGCACTGGCATAGCTATCACGGCTTTTCCCATGACTCCTGCCTTTGAAATAGCAGGCAAATGGAGTTCCTGTTTTCTGCTATGCAGAGATGTCAATCATACACATCCTTTTAAGAATCAAGCAGACTCATTTCCAGGGACCACACAGTACTAGTTCATTTACATGTACATATTTTCAATGTCACAGTTCAGGCACAACCAAGAGGAGTTTGAAAAGAAAGACCCAAGAAGTCCCTTTTTCCCCCAGAGCATGAATGGTTTCTGAAGTGTCATCCTCTTCCTCAAATCACATTAAAATAGTTTGATGATTGAAAATGTTTTCAATAAAGGATATGATACAGGGTCCACAAGATCACTAATTTTACTTTTTTTTCCTTCACATCTAGGATCCAAGTAAAATGTATGAATCTCCCTATTTATTTAGTTTAGTTTATATTGTTTTTTTCTATCCCAAGACATGAAACCTTGCCTCCTGTATAAATTGAGATTTCTAACACAAGGACAGCTTCTTCAATAAGTCATCATGCTGCTAAGTAATGTGGGGAGTTGTTGCACCTCTAGTGATGTTGCTAGTGCACCAGAGCAGAGATCTCCATATTCTCCACCTTTTTTCCTTCCAGGAACACATTTCAGAACTTAGAACTACGTAGTACAACAGATCCAAAAGCCTGTGAAGTAAAATCACAGCATACCAGCATTCACCTAATAATTATCACTATTAGTATAATATTGTAAGTATTTAGAAGTCTGATTTCTTTCTTTTTTGGAAAAGATACTAAAGGTAGTCTCTAAAGTAATGTGGTTCTGGAAAAGTCTCATTTATTTTTGACCTGATGCTCTTTTTTTGGACAACAGATTTGTCTAGATGTCTGTCAATTTTGGCTACACATTAGAATCACCTTTTCACAGATCTTTTAAAATCCGAATGTTCAAGGTATACCCCAGATTAATGAAATCAGAATCTCTAGAGGAAGGGCCCAGGTATTGGTATTTTCCCATTTCTCCCTAAAATTTTTACTCGGAAAAATTTCAAATGTATAGTTCAATGAACGTTCACCTAGGTTCATTAGTTATCATTTTGCCATATTTTCTTTTTATCCCTGTCTCCAAATATACTCTTTTTTTTCTTAAACAATTTCAAAGTAAGATACAATCATCAGCGTGCTTCATCCCTAAATACCTCAGAATGTATTTCCTAACATGGAGGACATTCTGCTATGTAGCCCCAGTAGAATTAACACACTCAAGAATGTAACAATATAATGTTATTATCTAGAATATGTCCATATCCAAATTTACCCAGTTCTCCCAATAATGTCCTTTATCCTTTAAATGATCTAGAACTCAATTAGGGATCATGCATTGTTAATAGTTGTCATATCTCTTCACTCTTTTAATTTGACATTTAACATTTATACATATTTATGGTTATCTTTACTTCTCTAGAAATCTAAAATGGTTCTCAAGCCTTTAAAAATATTTTGTGACACTGATTTTAAAAAAGGAAAAAAAATAGGTCAGTGTTTGTGAACTGTCCCTCATTTTGGATTTGCAGAATAGCTTCCTCATGGTTAGATTTAGGTAAATGTGACGGGAGTATTCTGTAGGCACATGATAAATGTCAATGTCTTGTGATTGGTGATGGTAAGTAACTTTGATCACTTGGGTAAAGCTGTATCTGCCAGCTTTCTCCATTCTTACGGGACCATTTTCCTTTTGTAATTAATAATAATCTGAGAAAGACACGTTGAGATTCTGTAAACATTTTAATTCTCAACAAGCTTTCACCCAGTGTTTTAGATCAATTGGTTCTTGCCAGAATCAATTATTACTATGATGGTTGCAAAATGATGATTGCCTTTTTCTATAATCTCTATACTTATTAGTTATTAATAACTAATTAGTCAACATTCTTTTGTAAACACAAAAAAAGGTGCTTTTTTTGTTTTTTGTTTTTTTTTTTTGGTACCGGGAATTGAATTCAGGGGCACTCAACCACTAAGCCACATCTCCAGCCCTATTTTGTATTTTCTTTAGAGATAAGATCTCACTGAGTTGCTTAGTGCCTCACAGCTGCTGAGGCTGGCTTTGAACTTGCAATTCTCCTGTTTCAGCCTCCTGAATTACAGGCGTGCATCACCACACCCTGCCTATTTATCAGTCTTATCCATCTATCTAGTTAGCTTGCTACTTACTGAGATGTCAGTATAGACTTATGAATTCTTTTTTGGAAATGAACAAATTCTAGCATATCCCTCAGTACATGCTATTATTGTCCCAAAGTTGGCCACTGGAAAGACTTGCAACAACCATATATTTCAGTCTCACCTCTATTTTCTTTGCCCCAGTCCTAGAAGAAGCCATTTTTCTATGGAGCGCTAGTCCCTCAGGTACTGCCACTTTGGGAGTTTTATGAAAGCTCCAGGTGATTTCAGTGTGCCACTAAGATTAAGAACCACTGAGCCGGGTGCAGTGGTGCAAGCCTGTAATCCCAGTGACTAGGGAGGCTGAGGCAGGAGGATTGCGAATTCAAAACCAGCCTCAGCAATGGTGAGGCGCTAAGTAACTCAGTGAGACCCTGTCTTTAAATAAAATACAAAATAGGGCTGAGGATGTGGCTCAGTGGTTGAGTGCCCCTGAGTTCAATCCCTGGTACTCCCCCTGCCCATTCCAAGAAAGAACCACTGAGTTAGTCTATCAAGAGAAGACCACCTGTTCCTGTAAGATGTTTTCCTACCTCCTGTGAAATGTTGGGCTGATTCATTGTGGAGGTCTAGATTTTCATGAGCATCATCATAGTGATAGACAGCTTCAAATATAGATCCCTGGCTCTGTCCCTAGAGAGTGAGTTCAAGAGGTATAATGATAATCTGCACATTAACATTCTGGCACAGGTGGACCCCAAGCTGTGCCTGGGGAAAATGCCAGAAGAAACATGGACACTGGGAATTAGGAACTTTTGATTTTCCTCTTTGATTTTATCAAATGTTTTCTCTTTTGTGATATGATTCCAAAATACTTTCACGTTCCTCAGGTATGCAGTAAGGATACATTTGGTTAATTTAATGGGTTCCTTGAAAGCATCAAATAATTTAAACCCTTATAGTTTTATTTTGTCATTGGATATGTGGGATGTTAAAAAGTAGACTGAGTATAGGAAGTTCTCAGTTGACCTTTCTTTATCTTTGACATTATTCGTGGTTATATTTTCATTGGCCATTGAATGAATTGGTCTAGTAAAGTTCTCACTTGTCCAAAGACCCTAGGATGAAGGCTCTAAAACTATGGTTGTTTGTCTTGTTCTGGGACCGGGCCATGGTTTGCTTTTCAGTTCCTGTTGTTTCATTTTCAGGAAAGGTGAATGTGCTGCCTTGCTTTCTCCATTTCATTAAAACAGGAGCCTACAGGCCCCAATTCCCAGCAACTATAGGGAAATACTCCTTATTTGTGGCTTTTCACTTTGTGGTTTCACCTCTTAACCATGGACCATGTTAACCTAGTTTATCCTTCCTGCAATCTGAGTCTTCTTAAAAGCAGCCAGACCCCTAGAGTTGCACCACCTGGTTTGAAATCCTAGGCTGTCTATTTGCTAAGTGTAAAATTTCTGGTAAAATGCTTGATCTCCATGTGCCTCCTTAATCTCCTTGTCTGTAAAAATAGGAGAGTGTCAGTAATCTACCTTAACGGTTCAACCTGAGAATTAAATGGGGATACTACAGGTAAAGTGCTTAATAAACCCTGGAACGTAGTACTTTCTCAATGAATATTAGTCGTTGTTAAGTAAAACTAATTAAGATTGGAAAGTGCTATGAATTCTAGTGAGAGAGTGGAAGGTGAGCCTGTCTTTTCATACATGCATGTGTATGTTCCTGCATATGAGCACATGCTCATGTATGTGTATTTCATGGCTATCATATAAAGTAGAGACATATGCTTTGGGAGTCTTCCATATTCTTACTTCCTCGATAAGCCATGTGTGCATATGCATTTGAATATGTATAGATAAAATTTATGTCCATTCCTTGTTTCAGTTATGTGTGAGAAGTGGTCCTGCCTAGAAAACACATCATGACATGGAATAGTGACAATGGTGCTGATATGAATGAGGAAAAACACATTTTCTCTACTTTTTAGGTTTTTTTTTTTAATGTACAAAGAAAAATATTTTTCTTTCTTTTTTATTTTTTTTAATTCTAATTTGTTATATAAGATAGCAGAATGCATCACAATTCATATTATACATATAGAGCATAATGTTTCATATCTCTGGTTGTACTACTTCTTAGTTTTTCTAAGACTTATATTTTTGGCCATAGTCAGCAAATATATTTAATTTTTTAAAGAAAACTTTTCTTTTAAGACTTGGTTTATTCCAGAGAAGAAAACCCAGTAAAGTATGTTAAAATGAGTTCACACCAAAGACTCTATGCCCAGTTCATCTGGGCATAAAGGTGGTAGCTGAAACTAAGGGATTCTAAATCCCAAGCATAGATAAATTATACATTTTAATCTCCAATTTGTAGTAGCTATTAGAAGGAGATGTCATCTCCCTGCCTCTATGAGGAAGGTCAAGATTCACGAGTAAACGTCAGTGAAATGCCAGGAGAGGAAAAATACGACACCCTGAACTTCCTGATGTTTAAGATGGATGGATGCAGGTGATCTTCAGGCATCCCACCTGAATTGGGTCGTAGGCTGGGTAGGTCTGGCACACGAGCTCAAGCCAGGGATGTGCTAGAGCTCGGGCCTAGAAAAGCAGCATACTGGAGCATGGGAGTACCCTGTAATGAGAGAGTTATGGTGAAGACTGGGTGATGTGTGGCAAGAAGCAGTTAAATACAAATTGTAGTGAATTTGGGACTAGCTGTTTCATCCAGGACGGGAGAGAGAGCTCTGAACTCAGTCAAGGAAATACTGCCATTTACTAGCTTGGTGACTCTGGTGAGTCAGTGAACCCTGGTTTCCTCATTTGCAAAATGGTTCTGGTGCTTTCCTTGTTAAGGTACGTGACCAGCAGGATGAGCTAATAGTGATGGGTATCAGAAGAGCTTTAAGGATCATGAGCTATCCCAATTAGGGGGTAGGGTTACTGTTTCTGCTTGGGGTCAGGTGACGTGATCTTTATCACCAGCTACCTCTGAGTCTCTCCCTTGTGCTCTCTGTAGGGCTTTTCTGGGTATGTTGAAAATGTGTTTTATAGGACTTCATGCCACCAATTAAGTAATCTTATTAGAGGCTTTTTTATTTTTTTAGTGGTGCTTGGGTTTGAACCCAGGGTCTTGTGCATGCTAGGCAGGCACTCTACCAATTGAACTATATCCCTAGCCCTTAGGGGCTTTTTAAGAAATATTGTTTAGCTTGGTAGAGAGAAATTAGTGAATGTATCATTCTTCTGATACCAGGCAGGTCTGGACTTCCATAGGAAAGTCCAATGCAGAGATTTGGCTCTAGAGAAATCTGATGATTCTGTTCCAGGTCCTAAGTCTGTTAGATTAGTCTTTTTTCTAAGAACGTATCACTCCTGCCCTAGCCATCTGTGCAGTGTTGGATTAGATACTATGTTTTACTATAGAGGGTTTTTTGAAGATATGAACTTATGTATAACTGTAAGTTTTACAGCTTCAGCTAACACTGGGTCTTCACATTTTACTTTTAAGTCATTTTGGTAGGGACTTTGATGATTTCTGTGGTTGTGTCAGTTTTCAGACATTTGTCATTTTACTTGTTTCATGCTCAAATTTGTGTCTGCAGAATTTACTTTGAAGATAATGTGTAAAAAATGAAAGCTCTTAAAGACTCATGTACTTCATTTAATGGGGTCTAACTGGGGATGGGGGTTGGACAGGGGTGCCAAGACTGCCTTGTCATCTAGATTTTCTTTTTCTTAAAAAACACACACATACAACACACACACACACACACACACACACACACACACACACACATACACACACAGTAGTTGGACACAATACCTTTATTTTATTTATTTTTATGTGGTTCTGAGAATCAAACCCAGCGCCTCACACATGCTAGGCAAGTGCTGTACCGCTGAGCCACAACTCCAGCCCCTAGAATGAGAAACTTCTATCCTCTATGGCACAGAGTACTTGATTTGCCTTCTATGGTATCAGAAGCCATGGAGCAGTGATGGTGTTCTCTGCACTGGAATATCATTCCCCTGGACTTGCTGCCTTGGAGAAACAAGCCAGCATGCAGGGACCTTCAGTTCCAGGGAGAGCCAGGCTCTCCTTATGGTGATAGGCTGCAGTGCTCACCTGGGATGGGCCTGAGAGTTCTGAGATTGTTCTTATTAAGATGCACTGGCGGATGACTTTGCATGACGAGATAGAGATTATTTGTATAGTCATCAAAGATGTGATTAGACAAGATATTGATTCGAACTTCTGTCCTTGTACCTGTTTCAACCCTATTCTTCCGTAGTGAGATGCAGGAAGAGAACAATGAAACAGGGAACTAGGCCGCCGGCTTTTGAAAAATATTGATTGGAAAGCACATTAGATGTAGCACAGACACCTTCCTCTTTGTGTGATGTCATGCTGCACGGGGGCATTAATGTGCTCTGTGATCACCCCTACAGGGACTTCCTTTCTCAGGGAAAAGATTAGAAAAGAAAAAGAATCCCCAGAGGCAGTACCTCAAAATAATTTTAGCATTTCTAAATGTGTTTCTTTGAAGTCGTTGATCCCTTTGGTTTTCTAGGCCATGTGGTGGTGTGAAGGAGTTGTGTGAGGTGTCGGCTATAAGCAACAAACTTCTGGGGCAGTGTCCATCTTAGCTCTCATCCACCTCTCTCTGACTTGGGCCTCCACTATTGCCTGTCTGTGTTTCTGTCATCTCTCTCTCACACACACAAACATGTCCCACATTCATGTTCTCTTTCCCCACAGTGCACATCTGTGGTGCAGATGTGCTGTGGACAGACATATCTGTACTTGAACCAGCTCTAAACTGGAGGCTCCCAGGTGGGCCACCCTGGGTGAGTGAGATGATGTAACCTTGAATGTCCTCTGGTGAAGTGAAGTGTGGCCCTGGCTTTTATCTTGATTTGCCTGGGTTGGTTCTGTGTAGACAGCTAGGGAGCCTGTTAATGGATCCCCTGGGACCAAGGGAAGAGGAAAGAAGTGGATTTGTTGAACCCTGTGGGGCATTTAAAATGGTACCAAGAGCAGACTGAAACCTAACCAGCCTTTGCTTATCAGGCCTGAGTTCTAGCATGTTGAAAGGGTGATGAGTAGCAGGAAAAAGGTCAGGATACTTTCTCTTTTCCTTTGCCATTTGGGGGAAAATGCTCTCTGCCTTGCTAGCATTCAAAGCAGACCATTCTTGTTTCTCTACCACATCACATCAGCTTTCATCAAAAATTAACTGCAGCAAATATAAAGCCCTATCCATGGGAAACCGTTTAAGGCAACACTGTGCTCCAGTGCTTCAGGGGTGGGGTTTTTGCCTTCTGCACCAATGGATCAGTTTCTCATATCCATGCCTTTTTTGACCCAGCAGCTTTTAAAAGACCAAGAAGCATTGCTCTGCTTTCTACTGCCTCTAAGAGATCAGGGCTGCTGTGCCTCTAGCCATGTCCCAGAGAGCATATTTGAGACAAGTCAGCTTAATTTGCCTGCATGCTTAGGAAACCTCTCTTTAAAAATCTTAGTTTGGGAGAAGAACTATATCTAAACATTCTGCTTTTCCCATCCAGGGGAGCGACGGAGGCGCCGATGCCAGGTGGCGTTCAGCTACCTGCCCCAGAATGATGACGAGCTTGAGCTGAAAGTCGGTGACATCATAGAGGTGGTAGGAGAGGTAAGCAAGCAGCCATGCAGTGCCATTGCCTCATGAGGCCATTAGACCACTGTACACACAGCCATAGGAAGCTCTTGTTGCAGATGCACAGGCCACCCGGACTTCAAGTTGGATGTTCAAACTTGAAGAAACCCTAGAAATCATCCAGTTGAGTCTTCTGAGAAAACAGGTTACTTCAGAGGAATGCTTCAGGCCAGCTGTGGTCAGATGTGGGGCCATTTGAAACCATTGTCTTTCTAATACAAAATACTAATGCCTCTGAAATTCCAACCTAGCATCACCAACTTTCTCTTCTGCTTTAATTGATGATAGACTCTGGGTGTCTAAAATGACTAAGATCCTTCTGCTCAGCATGGATTCAGAAACCACAGTGGATTTAGAAGGAAGGAAAATAAATGACATTTATTAGAAGACCAAGTATATGGCAGGTGTGAGGAGGTTCCTTTTTTGTGGTTTGAACCCAAGGCCTCGTGCATGCTAGGCAAGTGCTGTACCAATGAGCTATATGTCTAGCCCTGTGATGGGTTCCTTTAAAAATTAGCTCACTGAACTTGTCCTGAATACTTTACAGTTGTAGATAAGAAAAGAGCCTTAATAGACCCAAGAAGAGACAGGGCTGAGGAACAAAGACAGATCCATTGGTTTGGAGACCTTTATTCTTTTTGTTGTACTGCATTCCCATGTCCTGCTTGGTCATGGCTATTCAAAGCCAGCCTTGCTGGTGAAATAGCCCCCTTGACACTGGGTTGGCTTCTCAGGCTCCATTCCCTTGGGCCTGGGAAGATTTTGAGCCTCAGACTTAGAGCTTCATTATTCTGATTGATCATTTGTATCTGTATATAGAAAGAATTTTCTGATTACTTTTTCCCCCTGAATACCAACTGACCTCACAGTCTCAGAAATAGTAAATAATGTGCCAAATAAAGGTGTATGTCCCTAGAGAAGCAGTTAATGGGATTCCAGTGGCACTGGGAGGACACCCTATAACTCTTTTTGCCTATTTCCAAGTTTTGAATAATTTGTACTGTTATGTCATTCATCATTTTTTAAGTCTCTGTTTTCAAGCAAGGCACATAGAAAAAGTTCTTGAAAGTTGAATGAGTGATAAATGAATGGACAATAGAAAACCAACATTTATTCCAACAATAGGTCAGTTTTCTTAAGATAGTAGCCATGGAAGAAATTCCCGAGGAAAAAAAACAAACAGAATGTAAATTAAAATATTAATATGATTTGAAGCTAATGTAGCAAAAGAGAGCAACAAATAGGGAAAATTTATAAAAAATTATATATGAACATGAAAATTTTGGGGAAGCTACTAGAGCAGTGATAAGTGATAGATAAATTTGTCCATAAACACAAATCCCACAAGGGGAAAAAATCTTATTTTGGGGGAGATCCGGATTGAACCTAGGGGTACTTAACCACTGAATGACATCCCTAGCCCTTTTTAATATTTTATTTAGAGACAGGTTCTTGCTAAATTGCTTAGGGCCTTGCTAAGTTTCTGAGACTGGCTTTGAACCCATGATCCTCCTGCCTTAGCCTCCTAAGCTGCTGGGATTATAGGTGTGCACCACTGCACCCCGTTGCCACAAGGGGAAAATTCTTAACCACAAGAAAATGTTCCACCCTGATATTAATTAAAGAAGTATAAATTAAGACAAAAATGGGTTTCTACTTATGAATATCTAAGAAAGTGTTCAATGGTAAGACTATTGGCAAGCTTAGGCTAACTGATGAATTTGTGTATCTGCATGATACTTAGATGAAGCTATTTAGCAAGGTATGTGAAGAGCTATTTTAAAAATCTGAATAATACTTGTTGACTCAGTGATCTCATTCCTAAGAATTTATGTGCAGAAAATGGTTAATGAAAGAAAAAATACACGGGAAACATGGTAATTACAGCAATGTTTGTGATAATGAAAGATAATCAAGAAAGGGAATTAAGTTATATTTTCCAGCTAGAAGATTGTGAAGCCATTAAGATAGTAAATACAGAGGCTTTTAAGTATGTATTCATTGTGATACTTTACCTTATAATTATCTGTTGTATTCCACTAAGCTGAGAACTTTTCAATACTAGAGACCTGGTTTTTATCTATCTTTATATTCATAGTACCTGGAATAATGCTTGAAACCTAATATGCACTTTAACAAATGCTCACTGAATAAGTAAATGAATAAATGGAAATATGAAAACATTTTTTGCAAAATAAATGAACAGATCAAAACACAAAGTTGTGTATACTAGGATATAATCATGTAAAATATATCTAGATGCACATCATCAAAGACTGAATGGGAACGAGAATTAAAAATGGTCCTGTCATAATAGATGATTTTTCCTTTAATTTTTTAATAATGCATAAGAAAAACACAAATGAAGGAAAGGAAAGTGATTGCTACCTTTCTGAGAAATATTGCCCACTTTGCCTGCCTGTTGGCTATTGGGAAATCAAGGGTGGGTTGCTGTGCCAGTGCCCACCCAGATGATAGGAGGCCTTTACCACCATCTGCAATATCAGGCTCCTTTCCACTCACTGCCAGATGAGTGCCAGGCTTTATTCTGGGCTTGCTTCCATTAGGAAAAAGGAAAAATAGCCACAGGGTCCATGATACTTACATAAAGCGTAAAGGCTGATCTTTTAATCCATATTTTAAAAATTATAAAAAACTTTATTATTCTTTATTATTCCAATTTACTTGTAATATTTCAAATATTAGGCCATTGTCATTGTGTAATATAAAAACTGTCATTTTCTCTTGACAGTAAATATTGTATAAGTAGTAATTGGTAACTCTTCTCACAAAAGACCAAAACCCCCCAAATAAACAGCAACCTTTAAATCAAAGGGACAGATTAAGGTAAAAAAACATAATAATAGCTTTGTAGTAATATATAATCAATCTATTAATCAATAAAAATATAACAGTGTATATGTACATATTAGATTATATTCTTATTGAATAATAGATTAATTTCTACTAAGTATTGCAGAGCTACGCGCACACACACACACACACACACACACACACACACACAATGTTGGCCCTTATGGACTAGTTTCTTGAAATAGCTGAATCAAGTAGAGAATCCTCAAAAATGATATGCATCTACCTTATTATCTAATTTTAGTTTAAAATCTCACAATATATATTCATTTGTCATTTATCATGTAATGTCATGATATAGGATCAAGGCCTTTTCCCTAAATATGGGTTTGCTGATTTGAGTTCCTTCCTTTGTGCATCCACAGTGCCTCCTCTACAATTCCCATTGATTTCTTTAACGTGCATTGAAAACATAAACAAAGCAATTGGAGTACATATCTTTCTAAAATTCCACAGCCTTCCACCCTCAATCTTTTTAGTTGTCCCATACATACCTAATTTGGTTGTGTTCTTTCTTTCCCTCCCTCCCTCCCTCCCTCCCTTCCTTTCTTCCTTCCTTCATTGAACTCAGGGGCACTCAACCACTGAGCCACATCCCCAGCCCTTTTTTTATATTTTATTTAGAGACAAGGTCATGCTGAGTTACCTAGGCCCTTGCTAAATTGCTGAGACTGGCTTTGAACTTGTGATCCCCTTTCCTTAGCCTCCCACGCCGCTGGGATTATAGGCATGTGCCACTGCACCCGGTTTTGGCAGTGGTTTTCCTTTTAACCTTCAAATGTTATCTTTATCCCTTCTTACCACTAACTCTCTTCACATCTCTATATTTTTATGCTGTTTAACCAGGTATTTGATACCAATGACAAACAATGAGCTTAAGCAGGTTTTGGAAGAAACCACCCTGATCCTTGGTAGGATGAACAACTTTCTCATCTGGCAGGAGCCAGCTACCAGCTTGCAGCCCTCCCCCTCAGCGAGGACAGAAGGGAGAGTAAGCTGTGGTCCTGGAGTTGACAACATAGCCTTTGCTGGAGAAAATACTCACCCTGCTTCCGCCTCCTAGCTGGAGAGTGGTGGTACTGCTATGGGAAAAACCATCAAGGTGAACCTAAGGAACCCAGGCTGCCAATTAAAAAAAAAAAAAAAAAAAAAAAAAAAGCAGGCTGCAAATTCCTACATTGATTGATGTTTGTGGGGGTTGGGGTACTAAGGTTTGAACCCAGGGTCTCAGGCATGCTAGGCAAGTTACATCCTTAGCCCTTTTAAAAAAATATTATTCTGAGACAGGGTCTCACTAACTTGCCCTGGCTGGCCTAGAACTTGTGATTCTTCTGCCTTAGCCTCCCATGCATGTGTGATTACAGGTGTGTATCACCATGCCTAGCTCTGGATTGTTATATTTATTTATTTATTTATTTATTTATTTATTTATTTATTTATTTATTTTTGTGGTACCCTGGATTGATATTTCTAAAGAAGTTATTGTGAATACACATTTGAGTTATTTTAGTCTACAGTGGAGAGGACAGGGAAATGTAGGTGAAATTCTAATTATAGAAGAACAGAGATGGTGTGTGGACAAGATTACCAGGGGAAGTAGATTTGAGGGCCTCTGGAGTCTTTTTGTGGGAGAGGGTATCAAAGTACATTGAAGCAGCTTTGTTTTTCTGTCTGTTATCTGTCTTGGGAAGTAGCTGCCTTTCTTCCTGTGTTGAATGTGCCTGGTCTTATTCTCTCCGAATAGTGACCTGAGGTATAGTCAAAGATTTTGGCTTTTATGTGTTCTTTATGGTTAGTTTTTGAGGCATTTCTCAGTGGCCCCCAGTGAGGCTGACTGGAGACTGATGTGGGTAAAAGACTAACCTGGCTTGAGGGTTGCAAAAGTGTTAACTTGGGGCTGGGGTTGTGGCTCAGTGGCAGAGCACTTGCCTAGCATGTGTGAGGCACCAGGTTTGATCCTCAGCACCACATATAAATAAATAAAAAATAAAGGTACATGAACAACTGGAAAAAAAGTGGTAACTTGTATGTTCAAAAAGTACCCACATCTTCTATTTTGCTTCCAGGGCAGGAGACTTGGTTTGCTCAGCTGGGTTTAAGAAGGCCCTCGAAATGCTTTGAAACTATAACTCAGATAATCTTTTGTGAGTGTGGATGTGCAATTCATCCTCATTTCATTTTTGGATATGAGAAATCAGGCAATTAAAAAATTAATTGGTTAATTGTGATCCGAACATACCTCCATTCTTACCCATTAAGACACTGACTTGCTCTAGAACTCCTATCCTTTTTCAAAAAAAAGGATAATATTAGTATAAAATTTATTTATTAGAATGTGATCATCCAAAGAGCTCAAGCTTTTCTTATTTTATTCCCCAAATAATTTAGGAGTGAACACTTCTGAGTTCCCAGTGTACAGAGATGGTAAATTTTAATATTAAGGAGAAGGAAGCCATGTTTAGAAGAGAAAGTGATTAGGTTTGAATCATCAGCACACACAACAGGCCACAACCCATAAAAGTAACATATTTGCAAGTTCAAATGTATTTATTAAATAACAGATTTGCATAGCTATGAGATTTATCAAATATTTCAGTGCTTACATTTAAAAAAATTTTTTTAGTTGTAGATGGACACAATACCTTTATTTTATTTCTTTATTTTTAATGTGGTGCCAGGGATCAAACCCAGTGCCTCACACATACTAGGGAAGCACTATACCACTGAGCCACAACCCCAGCCCCTCAGTGCTTACATTTTTTAAAGAAATCATGTTTATGATGATTCAGAGATTTATTGAATGGAATTTGCTTTAAAACAGGCTCAGTCTAGTCATGGAGGGTAAGACGTAGATAGTTAAGTAAGTAACTAAAACCCCACATTATTACCAGAGTGGCAAATAATGTTATTGATCAGTGAGCAGGAAATTGAAAGATGGGAGTCTCATTGAGGGTGAAGAAGATGCTTCCTAGAATAGATGAAATTTCAACTGGACACATGAAAGGTAAGCAATATTTGGACTGATTCTTCAGGCACTGGTTGTATTATGCCAGGTGCTGGGCTAGTCTGGAGAGAGGACAGAGTGTTAGTATAGTACAGCCTTTCTCTGAAGTAGGTAGGGGGTAACCTGGGAAGGTTTGGAACAAGTAGGGTGCAGCATGTGTGGTGTATGCAATAAAAATGGAGTTGTGATAAAAGATATATTGCTGCCCACACTGAACTTTCAAAGGAACATCCATCCATTTAAAGGTTCCTTCCCTAGGGATTTTTCTAAGGTTAACACATCCCCATAGGCAATTTTCACACCTGGGAATAGTAACAGGACAAAACTTGAGACTCTTGACTCATTAGAAAAGTCATCTTGCTCACTCAATTTCCTCTTTGTTCATATTTTCAAATTGGAATGATGGAAAGACCTTAGCTTAGAGTCACTTAGGAATTTGGGGACCTGTAGACCAGCCTGTGACTATTGGGAAGAACAGAACTGTCAAGCACTGCTGAGGAATGTCTCCAGAAGCTTTAACAGAAACCCTTTCTACTCTGATGAAGTATGGATGTGGCTCTGTCTTATTAGGCAGAATTTGCTTAAGCTTAAATAGAAATTATATGTTTTCTTAAATAATTTCCTTTTCAACTATAGATTTCTCTTTCATGTGAAATAAACTTGTTCTTGGAAGAATGGGGGAAGGGGAAAAAGTCAACTCCTGTGTCTATGGAATGTTCTGGCCAACAAGAGATGAACTTTGCATGAATTGGGGGAAAGTATTGGTCCAGGCCTTTAGATAATTTTTTTTAATTATTTTTGGCACAACCAGCTTTTCATGTACTAAAACCAACAGGATAGTTATTTAAAGCAACTAAAATGGAAAATAATGTAGGCATATGTCTTCAGGAAGTAGCCCCCTTAAAAAATATTTTCCTATTAGTTCCACAGATAGAAAAAGGATGCTTTCCGAAACAATTTTTTTCAGCAGTGTTCAAAAGTTAAATTATGTGTTTGCACATTTATATGAAGTTCTAGAAAAGGCAAAACCAATCAAAGGTGATTGAAATGAGATTAATGATTGCTTTGAGGTGGATTGACTGGGAACAGGCCCAAGGAAATTTTCCAGAGGATGAAAATGGCGTGTTTGTTGATAAAGGTGTAGAATACAGTGAGCATTTGTCAAGACTAACCAACTGTGCTGTTAACATCTGTACATTGATATAAATTATACCTCAATTATAAAAATTTCTTAAAATGATCTTAATATTTTTCTGGTGTTAAAAATGTTCAAAATACTTTCACTTCCCTTTCACGGGTAGGAGAAATAACTATAATGAAATCCTTATTTAATTATTCTGAAATTTTTTTTTTGAATTTTTAATATTTATTTTTTAGTTTTTTTTTTTTTTTTTTTTTTTTTTGGCGGACACAACATCTTTGTATGTGGTGCTGACGATCGAACCTGGGCCGCACGCATGCCAGGCGAGCGTGCTACTGCTTGAGCCACATCCCCAGCCCCTATTCTGAAATATTTTGAAGAAGATTTTATTAATGTTTAGGTATGGACCTTCCCTTAGAGTTTATGTTGATTTTCCTTTATGGAAAGAATGGGAAAAACCACTCTTGGAACAATGAGTCTGACTTCACTGGCCTCTGTGTCCATCTCTCCCAATTGCTTCCTCCAAACCCACCCTTCCAGTTTGTGTTGACTAGGGTTTGGAAAACAAAATAGTCATTGAATGAAAAAAGCTATAGCAGTCCTTACATGGATTTTTCTGTCTGGCTACTTGTACCCTCAGGTAGACTTTAGACTTGGTAAACCCACTGTTCCCTTCTCACTGCAGTTAACAGGTAAAAATCTTCAAGGATAATAAATTTGAGCTGTTCCAAGTAAGTACCCATGGGAAAGTGCATCATCTTTTTTATTCCAGTCATCATCTTTCCTGCCTTACAAATGTGGATTATGTTTGCATAATTGGCTGGTGCAAGGTGTTGAAATTCACCCAGTTGTTTTCTCAGCTTCTAACAGGAGTATGATCTAGAAACCACTTCCTTGAGCCTTGAACCCATTTAGATGCTGTTGATCATAGAGACCTGAAAATTGCAGGGCACTGGAATATAAATGGTGTAAGTGTTTTTACCTGGCCTTTATTTAACTCACCAGGAGCAAGTTGCCTTGCTCCCAACGCTGAACCAAAGGCAGAGTTTGTTCTTAGGGCATAGCCATGGGCCCCAGAGCTGGTCAGGTTGATCATAGAGAGACACAGGTGGGGTTTGTGCTCAGCCTAGAGCTAAGGCCTGCAGAAGACTATTTATGAGTGGGGATGGGAAGAATGTAGGCATTTGCTACCTTTTATTACTTTGCTTTGGAGAGAAATTTAAGCCCTTGGTGACGTTATTATAAAGGGATGCATATCTTTCTTTAAGTGCAGAAACATCAGCAAAAGCCAGCTTGATTTCTCTCTCTCTCTCTCTCTCTCTCTCTTTTTTTTTGTAGTTGAATACAATACCTTTATTTATTTTTATGTGGTGCTGAGGATCGAACCCAGTGCCTCACACATGTGAGGTGAATGCTCTACCACTTAGCTACAGCCCCAGCCCAGCCAGCTTGATTTCTGAGCAGGAGGTGTACAGGCTTTGCCTGTTTTTCTCTTTTGTTGCAGATGTTCTCAAGGATGGGGTCTTTGACTGTTTCATTCACCAGTGAATCTGTGGAGATCCTGGGCCAGTGCAAGATAGATTAAGTATTCATTCATTAACTATCAGTGGAATGGCGGCACAGAGAAGGCCACACAGAACAAGACATGACAGGACCTAGTTAAGAACAGTGACCAATAGAGTAGGGTCTCTTGGTCCCTTTTGTTCCTCAGTGGAAGGAAAAAACCTTTTATGGGGGAATCAGGACTTGATAAGCCCCCATGGAGAATTTGTGGTCAAACAAATGAAATCCTAGTGATTTCTCTTTCATTCATTCATTCATTCATTCAATTAATTCAGTGTAATGCATTGTGCTTTACTCTTGGGATGAATAAGTAAAGGAATGTCATCACTCTGGGCTTCAGTATCCTTGTCTTTATGCAGGAAGTTGAACTAGAATATCTCCAAAAATGGATAGTGTAAGAGTGAGGATCATTTTTCTCATATCTCCAGACTCATCTCAAGTCCAAAGCAGCAGTATGAAGGAAGAAATAGTACAGAACAGCTGTCATTGGTCCCGAGGCCACCCCCTCCCCAAGGTTCTGCTCACAAAGAAACAGCCTTGTGCCCGTGGCGCCTGTGATGGGAAGTGTATCCCTCAGGCGATGAGCAGTGGTTTGATTGTCTGCCCCTCCACCCACTGCATGGCTAATGATAGACCTCTGCCTTTTTCCCATAGGCCACTCCTCTCAGACTGTGCTGTGACAGCCGATATAGGCATCTAGGGGTATGGTGAGGTGAAGATAACCCCTGTTTTCCCAGCAGGCAACCTGCTGATCCTACACATCAGGAGCAATTCCCTCGGGGATCTCCGACTGGAGCTGCTTATTACCAGGAACAGGAACATTTCATACATCATCAAACTGAATGGCATGGAATTAGCCCAGCTGCCCTGCACAGTCAGGGACTATGCCACAAATCGCTCATTTGTGGTTCATGCCCTTGGTTTTCCCCTCCTGCCCTGTGATTCCTGGGAGGAAGAAGGTCATTTTTTTAGCACAAAGGACCCCTGCTACAAATCCTGTGAATATTGATATGCAGGCTCATAGCGAATCTTCCTAACCATCTTAATCCTATAAAAAGCTCCTTGAAAAAATAATACATATCAGTCGAGTTGGCATAGAAACATGGAATGATTTCAGTGGAAATGCTGTTAATGCCATGAGTTGGTATTCATGGTTGGTATAGTCACTGGGACAGTTTTGCATGGATGCTATCATCTGCTTTCTTTCCTGAAGAATTTGTGGTCACACAGATGTAATCTCTGCTCTACAAGTCTGTATCCCATGAGTTCTCTAATGTTCTAAACAAGTTGTTCTGGTTATCTCCATTTCACAGGCTTTATCGGCTTCCCCCTTTCTGGAAAATCTTGTATGCCCTCTCTCCTAATTTTAGCTATTGTTTTTCCTTTCTTATTTGTGACTTTTCTTTTCTCAAAGCCTTCCTTTAGCATCTCAGGTCTCACTAAACTTGACTTTGTATAGATAAGTTGAATTTGTGTTGTCATAGTATTTCTCATTTTATTTTCCTTATATTGCTAGTTTGTTAGTCACACTTTGTCTTGGTAGATTGTCACCCTTTCCAGGAAAAATAAACACATCCTGTATAGTTCTGTATCCCCAACTCATAGAGTAGAACCATTATGCATAAACCTCTAATATGGATCAAGATCCTTCCTTAATACGAATAACTGTGACATGTGCTAATTATCCCTATTATACAGATTATAAAAGTGGGGTTCATTTTGGTAGGAAAAAATGGAATAAAGTCACACAAGTTTCAGGATAGGATTTGAACTTGGCTTTTGACTCTAATTTTCTTTTTTGTTATTTGAATTATTTTAGCTCTTAAATTGTATTTATTGATTTGGGCTGGTAGTGCATGCACATAGTAAAAAAAAATTTCAAAGATTCTAGGTTTCTTTTTGTTATTCTGCATCATATTGGTAATTTAATACTTGCTTGTTCTCAAAATGAAATTACTTTCCTCCAAGAAGCCAGCTCACTATTCTGACTTCTGCTGTTCTGTTAGTGGTTCCAGCACAGATTCTTTTTGGGGGGCGGGCGGGGTTACCAGGGATTGAACCCAGGAACACTTGGCCACTGAGCCACATCCCTAGCCCTATTTTGTATTTTATTTAGAGACAGGGTCTCACTGAGTTGCTTAGCACCTTGCCATTGCTGAGGCTGGCTTTGAACTTGCATTCTCCTGTCTCAGCTTCCCGAGCTGCTGGGATTACAGGCATGCACCATACCATGCCCAACTTCCAGCACAAAATTTTGACATGACATATTTTTTAACCCTCTCTCATGTGTACCAGCTAATTGATCACTCAAGGCCAGCTCATACCTCATTTCCTCAAATCCAAATCTGCTTGTCCATTCTTACTGCTCCCCTGATCTAGCCTTCACTCCCTACCCAGATGACTGCATTCTCACTACTGTCCATACCTCCCTTTATCCCCTTCCAGTTCATTCTAGGGTCATCTAGAAACTTATTGGAAATCTTTGTACCTTCTGAATGAATTCTTAGACTGTTCTTGTTAGGTTGTTTACTTGGTTTTGGTAATCTGGAACAACTATTCTCAGTTTTTAAATAATGATTTTAAATGCATAAAATGAAACACTTATAGGGTTCCACTGGAGAATATTATGCTACGTGAAATAAGCCAATCCCAAAGAACCAAAGGCCAAATGTTCTCTCTGATATGTGGATGCTAATTCACAATAAGGGGAGGGGGCTATGGAAGAACAGAGGTACTTTGGATTAGATAGAGGGGGGGTGAAGGGAGGGGAGGGGTATGGGGGTAGGAATGATAGAATGAATTGGACATTATTACCCTATGTGTATATATGATTACACAACCGGTATAACTCTACATCATGTACAACTAGAAAAATGAGAAGTTATATTCCATTTATATAAGATGTGTCAAAATGCATTCTACTGTCATGTATAACTAATTAGAACAAATTTTTTTTAAAAAAAAGAAAACACATAGGGTTCTAAAGGGAACTATTTGTATTAAGGTAGCTATCAAATTATTTTAAAAGCAAATTTTGATAAAGTAATCTATGTTTCTTCCTATTAATATATTAAATAACAAGGATATCCTACCAGGTAGAATAACTTACACCACCATTTCAAAGTAACAGTGAGTACAAGTGGTATTTCAAGATCCCCACACGTGTGTGATATGATGAAAATATCTATGATTTGTTTGGTTACAGGTCCTTCTATTATGTCACCTACATTCATAAACAAAGCAAATGCCAAATTTCACATAGAGGTTAAAGAAAATGAAATGTGTGTTCAGTGTTCATTGTTGTCCACTTACATTTGTGGACCACAGATTAACCCCCCCCCCCCACCCTTCCATAGTCTGAATCTCAAGACCCTGTGGCTTACTTTCTGGTTCCCTGGTAACTTTTAAGTTTTGGATCCTCTTTTTGTCCCTATGTGGGCTCCACTCCATACCATACAGATGGGAGATTAAACTGGGACCTCCATGTCTAACCTGCATCTCTGTTCTTCTCTTTGCATCTATACAGGTGGAGGAAGGATGGTGGGAAGGTGTTCTCAATGGGAAGACTGGAATGTTTCCTTCCAACTTCATCAAGGAACTGTCAGGGGAATCAGATGAACTCGGCATTTCCCAGGATGAGCAGATGTCCAAGTCAAGTAAGCAAGTCTACTCCACAAACAGGAAATGGGGGAGACCATTAAGCTCTATTCCAGCTTCCCTTCTGTACTGTGTCCTATGCTGAGAGGCTGTGACAAAAGCTCATGGGTATTTTGTTGATTGTACTACCTTAACCCACTGTGGTTTAGTAAGTTTATCACTGAAGAGGTCTGACTTGCAGCCATACATTCCATACATCTCTGGATAGATGACTGTCAGCCCTCATACCATGATGGTTCTGCCTCATGGGGGGCTCATACAGCTATGAGATGTTTTTACCATAAGTTCATAATTATGTTTTAAATGAACCCAATGAGATTGTCGAATTTCTCAGTGTCCCTTGTGGAACATGGAGAAAAATGACAAAAAAATATGTGTGTGTGTGTGTATATATATATATATATATATATATATATATATATATATATATATATATATATATAATTGATGGCAAGAAGTACTGTGCACAAGAGAAGTGCATGCTAATTTCCTTAAAAGTATGAGAAGACATGCTGGGCTCATAATGCACACCTGTAATCCCAGTGCCTTGAGAGGCTGAGGCAGGAGGATTACAAGTTTGAGATCAGCCTCAGAAACTTAGTGAGGCTCTCAGCAACTTAATGGGCCTCTGTCTTAAAATCAAAAAAAGGGCTGGGGACGTAGCTCAGTGGTAAAGCACCTCTGGGTTCAATCCAGAGGTCTGACAAGACAACTGAGTCTAGGCCCCACCTTGAGCAAGCATGCGTTTCCTTCTGCAATGGTGAGAACGAACTTTAGGTCTTTCTTTCTCCAGGGCCTGAAAGTCTCCCTCCAGTTTCTCTGCTGCCCTTTCCAGCTCATGGAGCAAAAGGTCAGGACCGGGAAGCTTTGTTCTCCCAGTCGCTAACCCAACTTCCCACGTGGGCGTCTGTGTTTATCTTGTGCCGTGTTGAGCCAAGGTCATGGGCATGAATGTTGTAGGAGGCTTGACTGTGTCTTAGTAGTGGCGACACTACCTAGGGTTGCTGACTTCTCAATAAGAGGAGGGCAGCTCAGTCTTGCCAAAATAATTCTTCAATGTCTTCCTTTTCCATCTGGAAAAATCTGACTTTTTAGTGGTGTTCTTATGTTGGCTTGATGTCTCTTTTATTTAACCAGTGGTATGATTAGACAGATGCCTGATTTGGAAGTAAAGCCATTTCCAGAGAAGTGCTCAGGTGACCTCTTTTGCTTCGTGTCTCAGAAGCTCTGGATCACACAGCCTGACATATATAGATAGAGCTACACTGGATGGTTGTCTCAGTAGCTTCAGCAGTACCTCTTCCTCCACTGCTAAAGCCTGGGACCTTCCTTCCCTGAACTCCATTCCATCCTGGAGTCTATAAAAGGAAGTACTGGGAAAGGATTTTGGAGCAAATGTAACCTGGAGCTCCTGATGCCTTTTCTGGCTTAGGGCAGAGGGATTTTCCACTAACATGGCCCTGCTAATGCTTGACTATGAGAGTTGCTATTGTACTTCAAATCCACATAAGAATTCTAACTGCCCTAGTGTTGCTTTTTGTACACTGGAATAGTATCATACATGGTAATTAGGTCCTATAATAACAATACTTTCAGGGACATTGTGGATTAAATGTGCTTTTTTTGGAGGGAGGACCAAATCAGGTCATGGGGAAATGAAATATTGAGTTCCAATAGCAATAAAGTATATCAGCCACCTTACCTATGGAAGGCCTCTAATAAATGGTAGCTCTCATTGTTAATCAAGATAATTGGTTGGGGCATAACCAGTTAGTGTTTAGCAGTTTAAAGCTGTTTGGTTACTCATTGATGCTGGGGTCACTGAAGCATCATGTCTGCACTTGGAAATGATTTGGGGATTCCTGTACTGATACAGAGATTTAGGGGAGGTATTAGAATCCTCTTTGGGAGAGCTTTATGTTATTTTTAACTATGCTCTCAGATCTTGTAGTTTTGGAGCTATTGAAACAAACAGTCTCCCACACATTTCTAAATCAATAATTTGGACAATTGACCCTGCCCAAACTCTCACCTCAAAGGTATGGTACTGGAATTCCTGGCACAGAATTAGGAGGCTCAACTGTCTTTCCTTCACCTGTGCCCCCCAGCACTCATTCAATTACTAGCCCTCCATTTTAGGACCAGGAGAACCCCAAAATTTCAATAGCCATGTTCAATCCATGGAATCTGCCCATCGTTGAAGGGATTTTTGAGGTCCCTGGAGAGGCATGGACTCCTAACAAGGATGCATTCTTCTGATAAAAGCAAATGGCTTTGGTAGTCTTCCTGCATGTATAGTTAAGGAAAAGAGGGCCTATCTCTCCACCTGTTTGTGTTCATTCATCCATCCTTTTTCTCCTCCTTCTGTTCCTTGTTCATTCAACCTTTGTTGAGCCCCTGTTGTTACTATGACATTGTGTGAGGCACTGAAGATACAGAGCAGAGACCCTACCCTCAGTAAGCTTACCCTGAAGAAAGGGACACACAGATCCCCAGTTATTCAGAAAAGAATCCTGAGTTCTGGCATCAGAGGAAGAGTGGATACAAAGGCAGAGAGGTCAGTCCTGTGGCAATGTGGCAAGTGGGTTGGTCCCAAAGAGCTCTTCATTGAAGAGCAGGTGTGAAAATAATGTCCCTGTAGCTTGCTAAATGTAAGAGTCCTCTGAAATCAAGAAGTAGTATCTATCAGTGTTCTGACAATATTTTCAGTAGCCATTTACACTCTGGATTTGCTTTAGCATGTGATCATGAAAATTTATATAATCAGATCACTTGCAGAAATTATATATACTGGTAGGATTTGTCTAAGCAGAACCTTTGGTTTTAGAATGAATCTACTTATTCTTTTTAAACATGTCTTTATTAGTGTATCATAGTTTCACATAATATTGGGGTAAATTTTGACATAATCATACATGCATGAAATATAATTTGCTCCGTTACAGTTCCCAGTTCCTCCTCTTTCCCTCTCTTCCTTCTGTCCCCCATCCTCTATTCTACTGGTCTTCCTTCTATTTTATTTATTGTTTTAATTGATGATTGATAGACATACATAAAGGAGAAATTCACTGTGCTTAGTCTTATCTCCATAAATGGTGTTAGTGGTTTCAATGGACTTTACTGTTTAGAGAAGGAAAAAAAAAAACTTTTTGTTTTGAAATAATTATAGATTCACGAAAGTTGTGAAAACAAACACAAAACTGTACACCAAAATCCCATGTACACTCCACCCAGTTGTAACATCTCTTATTGTCATCACAAATTCATATTCACTTTTGTCCTAAAGCTGAAAAATACAAAACGTAGGGCATACACAAGACACCTAGCTTTTTCTCTGGTATGAACTTAAATGTACTTAATCAAAGTCTTTGTTAGACCATCCCACTTAATACTCTTTATAAACAGCAATTAGTTTTCCCACAGAGATTGCCTAATTAACATGTGACTCTGGGGTAAGTTAAACTCCAATGTTTGTACCACGTTGGTAATTTTTAGAGATCACAGGGATGTCATTTAAACATCCTTTTAATTTAAATGCTGTCAGGCATTAGGGTGAGTTTTTTAAAGATAAATAAAAATCTATATCCTGGTATGAAGAGAAACTTGAGTACAATCAGTCTTTTTTTATATTTATATTTTAGTTATAGGTGGACCCAATATCTTTATTTTTATATTTATGTGGTGCTGAGGATGGAACCCAGTGCCTCACACATGCTAGGCAAGTGCTGTACCTCTGAGCCACAACCCCAGCTCAATCAATCTTTGTATATCTCTTTGTTTCTCTCTCTCTCCCGCCCCCTCACACACACACACACATACACACACACACACACACACACTTGCTTCTGTATGTGTACATATTTGTGCATGCTTATTTCATAGTTGTGTACTTCACATTTCTACTTCAAGAACACACTTGAGGTACTAATTAAATTTTGTATATTAGTGGATGAATGTGATAGAAGTAACATTAGCACTATATTAATTAAAGATGTGTACCATGACTGCTTGTCATATGGAAAGTGTTTAATAAATGCCTGATGAATTTATTACCTTAAAAAGGCATTTTTTTTATCTTTGAATGACAGGTAAAATTTGTTAGAACTTGCTTTTTTTTCTTACTCTGATTTAATTTTACATATGGTGATTGGTTATGAAATCCCTAAACTTCTTAGACTAGATTATCCTGAACAACAAGGAAAAACTGTAACAATTATATTGGTTGATATTTTGGTTTAAACATCATGTCAGAGAAGAAGATACATAGTTACATAGTAGCAGAAACTATTGCTGTATATTTAAATTTGAAAATATCTTTCCAATTCACAGAATTTATGAAACCTTAAAGGTAGTTTTTCAAAAAGATTTTTATGAACCTTTAATTATAGGAAATTTCTAACATATTCAAAAATAAGACTAGTGTAATGAATTCCTTTGTACCTATCACAGAGCTTCAGCAATTACCAATCCATGACCAAATTTTTAAAGTCCTACACAGTCTCTCCCATGTAATCTTGAAGCAAATCCCACATATTTTATAATTTCAACCATAATTATTTCAGTATTTGTCAATAATAGGATGTCTTAAAAATGCTATTATTGGCTAGGCACCATGGCACAGAGCTGTAATCCCAGGGGCTTGGGAGGTGGAGGCAGGAAGATTGTGAGTGCAAAGCCAGCCTTAGCAAAAGCGAGGCACTATGCAACTCAGTGAGACTCTGTCTCTAAATAAAATACAAAATAGGGTTGGGGATGTGGGTCAGTGATTGAGTGCCCTGAGTTCAATCCCTTTTACCCCCTCCAAAAAAATGCTATTAACACATTCACCCCAAATTGCAGCAATTCCTTAAAATAATTAAAAATATGGTAAGTATTCACTTTCCCCTAATAGTCTTCTTATTTTTGATGAATTTGCTAGTGTGCATCTAGATCCAAGTAAGGTACATACATTGTGATTAGTTGATATATCACAGTTTGTTTGAATTTATAGATTTCTCCATTGTAGACTTCCACATCCCAGATCCATATTTCTTTACCTCCTTCCCTCCCTCTTTTTCTCACACACACACACACACACACACACACGGTATTCAGTAAATTATGTTGTAAAAATTGAAACATCCAGGGTTAGAACTGTAGCTCAGCGGTAGAGCTCTTGTCTAGCACATGTGAAGCCCTGGGTTCAATCCCCCAACACCACAAAAATAATAATAATAATAATAATAATAAAAAGTACATACATACAAGTGGTTGCAACAGTAATACAGACAGAATCTTAGGATTTTAGGGGCAGAAAGGAATTCAGAGATCATTTAGCTTTGTATCAGATGACAGCACTATTGCCCAGTTTAATTAAGTCCTGAGTGTGGCCTGACTTGTGAATACAGAGGCCAGAATCTGACAAATTTCAAACCTAACTCAAGTTGATCTTATTTTTTTATTATGATCACAGATAATGATGATTTTTTAATATAATGGTAGTAACTTTTTAAAAAAAGTTTTTTAGATATATATTTTTAGTTGTTGATGGACCTTTATTTTATTCATTTATTTATATGTGGTGCTGAGAATCGAACTCAGTGCCTTACACATGCTAGGCAAGTGCTCCACCACTGAGCCACAGTCCCAGCCCAGATTATGACTATTTAATTGTGGCTTTATTCTTAATTGTACACATACTAATATTAAGTAGAACTGATCACCAAATAATTATAATCACAAAATATCCTGACTTTTATAAGAGTTACTTGAACATGGTGGCAAAGAAATTCAGATTTCACTGTTGTCCAACTTCATTTTCATTCATAGCTTGCCTCACATTTAAGATATAAATGTGGGCTGGGGATGTGGCTCAAGTGGTAGCACGCTCGCCTAGTGTGTGTGGGGCACTGGGTTCAATTCTCAGTACCACATAAATGTGAAATGAAGATATTGTGTCTACCTAAAAACTAAATAAATAAATATTTTTAAAAAGATATAAATGTATCTTCAATTTTAAACACTTAATTTTTTTTTTTTACTTTTTGATGGACCTTTATTTAATTTATTTATATGTGGTGCTGAGAATTGAACCCAGTGCCTCACACATGCTAGGCAAGTGCTCTACCACTGAACCACAACCCCAGCCTAATTTTAAACATTTTAAAAACATTAATTAACTTTTTTTTTTAAAGAGAGAGAGAGAGAGAGAGAGAGAGAGAGAGAGAGAACTTTAATATTTATTTTTTAGTTATTGGCGGACACAACATCTTTGTTTGTATGTGGTGCTGAGGATTGAACCCAGGCCGCACGCATGCCAGGCCAGTGCACTACCGCTTGAGCCACATCCCCAGCCCAACATTAATTAACTTCAAATCATTGTTATAAAACTAAAAATATTCCTTTGTTGTTTTTAAATCCTGTAGCTACAGGAACATTTTTAGTTATTTATTATAATCTTGAGAAAGTTTGCATTTTCTTTCTATAACCATTAATAACCATGGGTTTTTAGTTTGAATTGAATTTCTCATTTTCCTAATTCTTTATTTTAAAAAGTTTAGATCATGTTTATTTAGTGATGCATCAAGCTAAGACGAAGATGAAACTGACTTTTAAAAATATGTGGCATACTACTCCCATGATACAAAAATATTGTGTTTCATCAGGTATAAGAACTCAATTGTTCAGTGCCCCTCATCTATGAAAACAAAAGCCAGGCTGAGAAATTATATTCTGGGGCATCACTCATTTTTCTTTGTAATGTTCGATGGTATTTATTTTCTGTTTGAAGAATGTTCTATTAGCAATGAAGAGCAGTTAGCAAATTCATAAAACAAAGTTTCAGGCAAAGTTAGCATAAGCATATGATTTTGTGTTTGAATCTTAAAATTCTTCCCTTCTATAGTGTTTGCTCTCTGCAAATACTCATATTTAATGCTGACAGTATTTCCCCCAATAAGGTAAACATCACTCATGTTCATGATCTTTCCATTTACTCATTTCTTTTGCTTTTCAAATAGAATGCTTGTGTGTCCTCACCCAGCCCCCAGCCTAGTCTGCCTCCCAGACAGCTTCGTTGCCAGTAAACAGGGAGAGTTTGCAGACAAACTTGACCAAATTTAGAGACATCAAAGCCATGGTCTGTCTCAGTGACTCCCAGATCTTGTTTAGTGTAAGGGCACGTGGAAATTCTATTGTACTTGGGGGAACCTTATCAAAACAGTGATCCACCCCCACCCCCCACCCCACCCCCACCCCCACCCTTATACTTGTTTTTTAACAAGGACAGGACGGCTATTCGGTTTTGGAGGACCTGGCTGGCAAAACAGTAGTTGTGTCTCAGGAGTAGTAATGACTTAATCACTGAAGTTGAGTAAAAATTTGTTCAAATGAAAACTAGCCATTTTTAACTTTCTCTGTTTTTGTCATCAGTGTCCTCAAGAGCTGTAAGTCTCACAAGAACATTTGAAACAGATTGTTGCTTCTCTAGATTATTCTTACATAGTCAGTGATTGGATTGCCTAAGTATTTGCTTTAATTAGATGCAGCACACCTGGCAAAAAGGGCAGATTTCAAAATGAGGGTATACTACCAGTCTATATGTCATGGAAATTAGAAATACCTGATTCTATTTAAGTTGTTAATCTGATTATTCACAAATCCCTTCATGTATTAGGAGTGACAAGGCCCTGGAGCTGACACTATGGTTCCTACTGGGTTTCTCATTTCTATATGTAATGTTTATACGAAGTGAGATAGGTTGTTCTCTTCCCACTCTGTACATATCTCCTACCTTTTTCATCCCTCCCACTGAACTATAAAGCTATATGATGTAACTAGCCTCCAGTTTGAGTATTTAATACAAAAGCCATTATAGAACTTATTTCTTAGAGTAATGTCTTTATTAATTGATGTGGTATTTTTGTAGCAAATCATTTTTACCTGTTTTTACCTGTTTGTGGTACTCTGTAGGGCCTATGTTTATGTGTGTGTATATGTATTTGTGGGTGGGTGGATGGGTGGGAGAACACTCAAAGTGGGACAATATGTGTGTATTCTCTGTATTTACTCTTGGTTCCAAAGATATTTGGGCTTAAATCATATGTCCAGGCTTATGATATTGATAACCTCTACTTGTAACAAAAAATTGACACATGACACTGGGTGAGTCCTATGTCCTCATGCTTAAATACAGTTTCATGATGACTGATATGGCAAAACCTCAATTAAGATGTTTCAAGAAACAGGATTTTCTAGTGTCCTTGATGCTAAACAGAAACCCCCTTACACTGAGATGAATGCCACTATTGGCTTCAAACCTCATTGGTGAACCCCCCTCCCCAGTATATTGATACATTTTCTTGCTTAAAGGCATTGAAGATGACAATTCTCTCATGTATGTATGTATGTATGTATGTGGTGCTGGGGATCAAATGCAAGGCTTCATACACACTAGGCAAGTACAATACCACTGAGCTATACCCCCAGCCCAACAGACTTTTTGTAGAGAATTCTGGGTCTCATTTAGAATCTTGAGGCTTGAATATTCTGTTTTTATCATATGGGGCTGTAGAGGTAAAAAATAAAGAAAAATGGGGCCTAGATCTGGCTTATACTCTGCAAAGCGAAGATGGTGCTACACAATTAAGTCATTCAAGGAATCTGTGAATTGTATTCCTTCTGGTTAATTGAGGTTTTCCTATTCTTAAATTACAATCTTGAGATGGCTTCCGGGTTTAACTGAGCATAATCTATATGCTGGTCACTTGCAGAGGCAAACCCCAAATCTGGGTGCTCATTGCTGTCATGGTTGCATGGGGACTTTGGGCTCATTCTGTAACCTTAAATTCTGCCTAATGGTCTCTAATTAATTTTGTGGATGAAGCTCTTGCAGCAGATTCATTGAAGGCAAGTTCAGTTAAAGACTCTTCCTCTTCCTTCTTTTGCCATCATTTGCTTCCCCTTCCCCCCTCTCTTGTTTTTCTCTCCCCTTCTCTTCTCTCATTCACTGTCAGGAAAGACTACCTTTGAAGGGACAATTCTGTATCGAGCTGCACCTGGAAAGACGGAGGGCCACAGACGCTATTACAGTGAGTGACCTTAACAGCAGGAGGCAATTGTAAAGATAAGATCTGGGTACTTGTGTTTTTTGACGCAGCTGCCCTTTCCTGAGCTGCTCATGCTTATGCTCTTATGCCAAGTGTCTGTGTGAATTTCTGATCCAAGGATATGGGCTTATTTGCCTACGATAAGTGTCATCTCCTTGGTGTGCGCTACAAGAGCATTCCAACCATCAGCCCCTGGCGCTTTCTTGTTTGCTTTCTGCCTCTATCATGTATGTGACTTGCATGCATGAACCATGTGTGCAGAGAAGGGGAAAGAAGCATTCGTCATGGCACATGTATTTATACCAGTGTCTTTGGGCTGCTGGGGTACTAGAAGATGGCTTTTGGGAGAGACATCAACCTCTCACATTTATTGCTTTTTCTCAGTGGGTTATTAGAAACTGCTAAACCATTTTGTCATTGCTTGGTTCAAAGAAATAAGATTTTGGCATGAAAGTCCATGCCAGAAATTGTGTTTTGCTTTGCTCATTCAGCTAATCACCACATGGCAGATTTCTTTTTGGCAGGACCAATATGTAGCCTTTTGTGTTGTGAAATAAGGCTGCCAAAAGTTGAGGGGAAAGAGATGAATGAACTCATCTCATGATGCCCTTAGAATAGTTCCTGCTACATAGTAAACACTATATATGTGTGTGTTAAATTTAAAATAAATAAGAATGGCTCTGATTAGTGCCAGAAGAGTACATTAAATTATACAAAGTACAGGACCAACAGGAGCAATTTAGAAGAGACTTTGTTTTTTTGTTACCTGAAGGAAGGGCATCCACCTTAGTGCATGTTTATACGTATGCATATAGGCATATGTATATGGATGTAAGAAAAGAAAAGGTTCAGACGTGAATGCTAGAACCATGCTTCTCAAAGTATTTGAGTGAAGCTTATTTTTCTCCCACTGTGGACAGATGCATGGTCCTACTGCACATGACTGCTCCACATGCAGTGTGCTGTCTGTGCCTCACCAAAAGAGTTTAATAGCACCTGGATTGGCCTGTGCCCCATTCATGTGGACACATCAACTGGCCATATGGTTGGAAGTCACACCAGTGCATACCGCTAAAATGCTATAGTCATTTCCAAACTTACATACTTTTTGCACTTATCTCATGATGTCCTAGTAATGAGTCCTTCATGAACTGGGCCAAGTCCATAGTAAATTCTTTGGATTGCACTGCCCAAGAGTGTCATCTGGCATTCTGAGAATGACATGGGGACGTTTTATGGGCTAATGTGCATGAAGGACTGCAGTAGCTAAAAGATGCAGCACCAAATTAATGTGAAATTGGAGTTATCTTTCTTCTCTTCCAAAGGGAAGGATCTGGATATTGAGTTATTTTACCAATGCATATATTCAGCTATTTAATTTACATACTTAAAAATGACAGAACCAACCAGGTGCAGTGGTGCATGCCAGTAATCCCAGCTACTCAGGAGGCTGAGGCAGGAAGGATCACAGCCTCAGCCCCTGAGTGAGTCCCTGTCTCAAAATACAAAATAAAAAAAGGGACCCGGTGGGTGGTGCACACCTGTAATCCCAGTGGCTTGGGAAGCTGAGACAGGAGGGTCATGAGTTCCAAGCCAACCTCAGCAATTTAGCGAGGCACTTAGCAACTCAGTGAGACCCTGTCTCTAAATAAAATACAAAATAGGCGGGGGATGTGACTCAATGGTTAAGTGCCCCTGAGTTTAATCCCCACTACCAAAAAATAAAAATAAAAATGGCTGGGAGGGGGACGTGTAACTCAGTGGTTGCGTGCCCCTGGGTTCAATCCCCACTGCTGCTTTAAAAAAAAAAAAAAGAAAGAAAGAAAGAAAAGACAGAACAGAACGACAGAAACAGGCTGCCAGAGTTTCTGGAAGAAAAATCTGCCGTGTGTTTCCTTCTCAAGTCATGCTTGTGTGGTTGAATGACCGTGCAATCTCTCCCTGTGTAATATAGAATCTATCTCACAGAGATTAATATAAAGTTATTAAGATGAGCCCAAAGGCAGAAAATCCCTAAAACTGGAAACTTGGTGAAATTAGGATGGCATTGGTTAAAAATGTTATGGTTCTAGTTAATAGGTAATGCTAGAAGATCCCTTTGAATACCCTCTCCGAAGAACTAAAACAGGCTTGCCCTAATCCATCTGCCCTGCTGCCTTCTGGTGGTGGTGGTGGTGGTGGGAGGGAGGAGGGTGGTGATGGTTTCTTTCCACTAATCATTATTTTTATTTCACCTTCAAATGGTTCTTTCTAAACCAGAAAAGAATATACAAGCCGTTTATCACATAGAAAGAATCCATACGGCAAAATGAGAACATGTTAAAAGGAAAATGACACAATATTTAGACTTTGAAATTATATCTCCAGCAGGAATATTTCCAAAAACAATGAGCAGATAAACACATGAGTGGATATCTAACCCAGGGGGGTTTTCCATGTTTGCACACTCAAATCCATTTCAAGTGGCCCCCTTGTTGTGGGCCACTCCTCATTGTTTTGTGCTCTGTTCTTGCTCACAAATGCTGTTCTTTTAGTTAATTAAAATCTGCACCAGGGACCTTCTTCCTCCCCCACCCTTCTGGCTTACGAATTCAGTTTTATGAAAAATAGCAGTAACAACAAAGAAAACCATTGTTTAAGGATTTGATTTTGAAACTTGTAGCAATTTCTAATGACCTTTCTATATATTTCGGGTTTTCATTTAATAGTTTCTTCCTGTACTGAGATGTCCTCATTTGAATGACTTCAGCATCTTATATAAAAATACCATAAAATGTGAGCAATTATTTGGTGTATTATTTTTATGGACTAGGGGGCCACCTGAACTGTAGGAAGACAATGCAGGATCGGCCTATAGAGAACAAAATTTGATGACATACTTTCATCCTAAGAGCATCGTTATGATCAGGAGATATGTAATAAATGGTCAGGAGCTATGCTACACATCTAGAAGCTTTGAGAGACAGTTTAATGATAAAATTTAGTATTCCATAAAATTTCCTCTGAATCCTGCCCTTTGATGGCAAAATTGATGTACTGATCATCCAAAGAAGAATGTATACCCAGAAACTTAACTAGATCCAAATAGGCCCTTCCTTTTAGGAACATGATTGTGGGGAAGCTGGGGGAAAAAAGAATCTGGGGAGGTAAGTGTCCATAATGTCTTGCTGATACCTGGTTTATGCCTCCCAGCACATGCCACAGGAGGTCAAAGGAAGAGTGACATGTCCCCAGTGTTCTTTGGAAAGGGATTCAGCTGTGGGAAGAGGATGGTGTTAAAGGAGGGAAGGAGAGCCATAGACTTTGGGGATTCTGGCCTCTGGAAGGGCAGCTTTCTTTCCCTCTTTAAAAACACCATCGTCTTTCTAGTGAAGCCATCTTAATGTCAAGTTTGGTTCAGTGCTTTCCTAGAGAAACACGTCTGCATGTGTTTATTCCTCGTGAAACCATCCAAAGAGATTTAATTCTTTGGCAGTCATAATTTTGTGTGGTTTCTTTAATTGCTAATGTGTTTAAATCGCTTTAAGCTTTACAGTTTCCCTTTAGGAAACGTTACTTTCATTGCTAATTGCTAATTGACTTGACTCAGAGTTGGAGGTACAGTATGTGGTACTGACTGGGTGGGGAGGTGAGGAAGGGGGCTGGGAGAGTTGTTATTACACAGGCTATAGCCAAGTTTGGATTACAACCAGGCTCCAGCTGAAGAGGGGTGAAATGCCACATTTTCAAAGAGGTCTCCTGGAAATTAGGTTTTCTGAGAAGTTACTTTGATTCACTGTTTTCAAAAAAGGCTGGGGGGCCAGGTGTGGTGGTACACACCTGTTATCCCAGTGGCTCTAGAGGTTGAGGCAGGAGGACTGCAAGTTCAAAGCCAGCCTCAGTGTCTTGGTGAGGCCCTAAGGAACTCAGCGAGACACAGTCTCAAATTAAAAAAGAGCTGGGGATGTGGCTTAGTGATTAAGTACCTCTGGGTTCAATCCCCTGTACCCACTACTCCCCCCAAAAAAGGCCAAGGGTTGGGAGATGAAACAAAACTCAGCTAACTAAACAGCATATTCAACACACTGACTTCAGAAGCCCAGTGCAAGTTATCTTCCACCCAGTGACACTTGTAGAGTTGGCTCCTGGCTGGTTGTGAAACTCTTCAGGCTCTGGATGATTTCTGAGCTCTTTCTCTCCCCATCCCCACTCTTGACAGGCTTAAGGGAAACCACAGGCTCAGAGAGTGATGGGGGTGACTCCAGCAGTACCAAGTCTGAAGGTGCCAACGGGACAATGGCAACTGCGGCCATCCAGCCCAAGAAAGTTAAGGGAGTGGGCTTTGGAGATATTTTCAAAGACAAGCCAATCAAACTAAGACCAAGATCAATTGAAGTAGAAAACGACTTTCTGCCAGTAGAAAAGGTATGTTTGACCATTTTATTTTATTTCAGTATAATGTGGCATATCCAAAAGTGCATTTTGTGGGGTTTGGTGTTGGAGACTTCTAATGCCTCTTTTAGGGTTTCATTGTCCTCATGTACTGGTTATTTGCCCACCCTGCTTTTTAGCTCTTCCTCTGTGTGGGAATAGATTCCTTTAAAAGACGCATACTCTAGTTTTCTGTTTCCTTTTTTCTGACTCTCTTGTGTTAGTCTGCTTTCCCACTATAATGAGATACCTGAGATAGAATAAAGGTAAAAAATTGGGGCTGGGGTTGTGGCTCAGTGCTTAGCACATGTGAGGCACTGGGTTTGATCCTCAGCATCACATAAAAATAAATCAGTGAAAGTATTGTGTCCATCTACAACTAAAGAAACTATATTAAAAAAAAGATAAAAGATTATTTTGGCTCACAGTTTTAGAGAGTCTAGTCTGATTGGTCAGCCCATTGTTTTGGGCCTGTGGTGAGGCAGCACATCATGGCAGGAGCACGTGACAGGACAAAACCACTCACTTCATGAGCCAGGGAACAGAGAGAGGAAAGTGCTAGAGTCCCACAGTCTCCTTCAGAGGCATGCCCCCAATATCCTAAGGATCTGCCATAACACTCCAGCTCTCAAAGGTTCCATGACCACTCAATAGCATCACCCTGGGGATCAATCCTTTATTACATGGGTCTTTGGAGGATATTTGAGAACCAAAGTATAGCACCTCTCTAGGGAATGTTTCTCAGGATGACTTTTGAGATGGCCTCACACTTCTCCATCTTCTTTCTTGAAAAGCTCCTCATACCTGGACTTGACACATGCCTTTAACACCTTTCACATACCGAGAAATTTCTCTCCTTTTCTTGTACTCTTCTCTAGTGTTTTGTGCTTTGGTGTATTGACTGTGGTTTTGCAATACAGAAAAGGGATTATATTTTTTTTTTCTGTAAGAGTAAGTTGAAGATGATTTCAGACTGCTGAAAAGAAGTCTCCTGTATGTGTGAATGGTGGAGATGGCCTGCATTGACTCCCTGGGTTGTTCCCATCAGGGAGCTGGCTCTTTTCTTCTGTCTCTACTTCTGGGTTGGCAAGACAGAGACTGTGTGTTGCTGCTGAGTACACCGTTGCCATAGTAACACACCCAGAGCCATCACGCTTGTGGCTGCTGATGACGTCTACTGTGGTACACTTCTAAGCATCATAGTCTTGCTTAGGAGTTAATAAATACTGTGGAATTTTCCAAATTATAATAAGCTACACTCGTGCTGTGCTTAAAGAATGTTTGTTAATTTGATTTAGTGCTGAAATTTTTGCTTTGACATTTGTGCCAGCAGGTTTGGAAGATGGGGAATTGGCCACATCTCTAATGCAGGTTTATCAGTGGCTTTTAAATGTTTTCATTTTTCAGTGAGATGAAATTTTAAGGGTTGCATCATTTTCTGCAGCTGTAGAACTTCCACCCCCATGGCCCCAGCAACCTTGCCCAATGTCATCATGCATTAGAAACAGATTCTGAAAAGGGAGCTTTTGGGATACTTAATCCCTTTAGAAATGAATAAGGGAGAAAGAGAAGAAACCTTGAAATTAGAGACCATTTCTTCCTTTGTTGAAGTTGCTTGGACCCAGCATTATTTCTTTCAGTATTCAATATATGATGTTTCTCAAGATCTGAGAACTATCTAGTTAGTATCCAGTTAGTGAGCTTGTGAACTCACTTCTGTTTCACATGATCACATTCAGATTCCTATAAGTATTTACAAAAGACCAAGTCACCATTTTGGAAAGGAACAATGGATGGAGTTTTTCTCCATTTTATTCAAGTGTTTGAAGTAAACTTGACCATTGACTCAATCAACAAATAGTTCATTCCCTTCGTTTAGTTTATATTTTTGGTCTTTTTTTATTCTGTGTGTAGGAAGACATTGTGTGTGTGTGTGTGTGTGTGTGCGTGTGTGTGTGTGTGTGCGTGTGTGCATGTGTGCGCATATGTGACTATTATTATTGCTAATATTTGATTTAACTGCCAATAATATATTGGGTTATTATTAATAGCAATATCAATGAAAAATATTAATTCCCAAGTTTATTTATTTATTTTTGAGATAGTCTCATTATGTTGCCCAGGCTGACCTTAAACTCCTGGGTTCAAGTGATCTTCCTGCCTTAGTTCTGAGTACTAGGACTACTTGTGCATGCCACCGTACCTGGCTATTCCAGATATAGGTTTAACTTCCTACTTCAGTATTTCTGCTTGGAGATCTTAAATTCATATCTGTTTATCCAAACCCAAATTCCACATCATCTCTTTCCTCCACCCACATATATCTTAGTTTTAGGCTGCACCAACTCCTCTTGTCACTCAGAGCAAAAACCCTGGGGTTGACCTTGACTGATTCATTAGGAAATTCTATCAGTTCTGCTTCCATAGTATGTCCAGAATCCACCCACTCATGTCTCATTATCTTCACTACTTCCTAATAAAGCTTCTTCCTTCTCCTCACTAATGTACACTATGTGCTTAGAACAGTGCACAGCACATAGTAGGTGCTCAATAAGTATTTATCAAATGAATAATATTAAAAGCTGTATAATAGAACTTTAGAGATTACAGACATCTATAGAAAGGGGTGACTGGGTGGAATACTGGAATAGCTGCATAGTTCAAGTTAAAGTAATTGTATGGTCAATGCATCTTTGTGAAATAGATTTATTGCATTGGTATTGATGGTATGAAGCATTATTATTAATAGCAATATCAATGAAACATAATAATTCCATCAGAGTTATGTAATATATATGCATGTGTGTCTCCTATGTGTGCATGTGTGTGTGTGTCTTGTTTCCTGATTTGTTTGCAGAATGAAACTATGTGCTGGAAACTTCCTTAACCCACTTCTCAGTGTGAAGCCTCTGGGGAAAACATAAATTTCCCAGCCTGCTCTAATGGCTGTGGACAATTTTTATAACATCTAAGAAGATTTGAAACTATCTGTGCTTCCTGTGATTGGTACCATGGGTAGTTGCATAGATTTATGGATCCATTATGTCATTATACAACCTGGCACAAGAGCTGATGAGTGTGATATTGTTTTATTAGTGTACAGCCTGGTTCTCATCACTTCTGGGATGGTTTTGTGTCCAGGATTTATGTTTAAGGAAGAAAGTTCCCTTTGAGAATGGAGCTGCTCTTTTGATTTGGCAGAAGCAGAAATTGGATCTTGTACGGAAGCATTTGAAAGGTTAGACCCAAGCATGCCTCTTGCTTAGGCTGGGATAGTTGACCTTCTGACATGACTGGTTTGATAACTTGGATGAGGGAAAAAGAGAAGATGATTATTATTAATGTCTGCAGGCATTAAATTGTACTTTCCATTCAAGTTTGCAAAGTATCGACATCCACTTTTCTGCATCAGTAATTTTGTGCTTATTTTGATTGTTTTAATCCATATCACCCAGAGATAGTGATTAGATTATATGCCAGGAGAGAGATTGTTTAGCATCCCCCTGCTGACTATGAATAAAGAAATAATGTAGGTATTCTTCTCTTATTAAATTATAAGGAAGGACTCCATTTATGAACCTTTTTAATACTCCCAGATGGATATGCCTGTGAATGATTTGTGTAATGCACCACTTAAGTGAAATATTTACAGATGAAATGATATAATGTCTGGGATGTGCTTCCAGTAGACTGAAAGATGGACAAGTTGGTAGGGCATAGAAGAAATTATATTGGTCATGAGTTGATAACTGTTGAAAGTGAGTGATGCATATATGAGAATTTGCTATACTCTGCTCTATTATTGTGTGTATTGGAATTTTCCCTGGATTAAAGGTTCAAGAAAAAATAACTCGTAGAAAAATCTACCATTTAAACTAAGAATAAATACAAGTGTGTGCTGCATCAAAATAATGAAAACATTGTGTAGTAAAAGATGAACCAGGTTAAATATCAGAAGTTTAGAGGGGCATGGTTCCATTGTCCTAGCAGACTGACCTTGTCAAAGTTGACTTTAGTTGGAACATCTATAAAATGGGAATAATCTTTTTATGTATTGTACCTCATAGAACTTCCAAAAAAAAGGCATGTTAGCTGAAAATACTTTGTAAGCTATAAATGTAACTCATTTCAACTAGTGTTTGTCAAGTGCTCACTGTTTGCACAGCACTGGGGATACAATGATAAAGACATATCACTATTCTCAGGGACATATCACTGTCCTCATGGAGTCACAGAAAATAAACAAGCAATAATAATATGGTCATAATCAGGCTGAGAACACAGTGTAGTATCTTGTAGGAGCTCTCAAACATGGCAGGAAGTCATTAGGAAGACTGGAGAGCATGTGTTTATGTGTATATATACCTACTTCGTACAGGAAGTGATTTTAGACTGAGAATTATGGGTCTACTAGGCATTCATCAAGCAAAAAAAAAACCAGAGTTAGCAAGGAAAAGCAGCATGTATAATGCCTCAAAGAGGGAAAGAGAGCACAGATAGTGTGTAAAGGCTCCAGCAGAAAGTGGGGAAATATGAGAATGGGGGAAGAAGCAGGGCCCAAATCATGAAGAACCTTATGAGACTTGTTAGGAGATTTGGACTTGATCTTGGGGGCAATGCAGAACCAGCAAATGTTTTAAGCATGAAAATAACATAACTAGATAGGTTGTTTAGAGAAAGAATTCCAGCTACCATGTGAGGAGTGGATTACAGAAGACATGGTGAATAAAATTCAAAAAACAGGTGACAAATTTATATTGGCTCTCCCAATAAATAGCTCCCCATCCCCAATTTAGGTACAGTATTAGTTAATAAGATTAACCAGTGAATGGAGAATACAGAGACAATATTTGCTAAATTTTTCAGTAGAGAGATGCAGTTAATTCAGCACTGGTTATTGAAAAGATGATTCCTTCTATGCTGCAGAGTAATCTTTACCTTTCAAATTTGCCTTCATCAGTAACAGCATTGCAATATAACATGTACAGAAATGTGTGTAGGACATACCATGTTCATGGTTTAGAAAGGTGTCGGTTCTCACTAAAAGTATGTTTAGATTCAGTGCAATCCCAGTCAGAATATCAAGAGGCTTTTTGGTGGTGGTGGTGGGGACTGACAAGCTGATTCTAAAATTTAAATGAAAATGTAAGGGACCAAGAATAGCATACATGATCTTCAAGAACAAAGATGGAGGCAGTGTAGAATGGGTGCAAAGGTAAATAGAGCAATAGAAGAGAATAGAGTCCAGAAACAGACCCAGACATACATAGCCACTTAATTTATGGCAAATTTGAAAGGTATAGTCTGCTGTGAGAGTTAAATGGGCCTTCTAGTTGATTCCCAGAATTAGACTTACCTACCCAATTTCAACATTAGACTGGCTGAGACCCATATGATTTTAAAAGGCCTGCAGAGAATGCCTGCTTTTAAGAGGGGCAGAGAGAAAATCTGAGCATGTCCAATTTATTTTTTCTAAATTCTATCAGATAAGTCCTTTCACTCTTCCAGGGGAGAATGGATGCAAGAATAGAGAATGTCTCAAGAGTGTCCATTTCAATTCCCTTTATGTGGAAAAAAGCATCAAGATAAGGGATGTTTTCTCCAACTGCTTAAATGATCGTCATGGAGAGAAACAAATGGTTTGGGGAAAGATTTGAAATGTAGAATCAAGAAGTTTGATAGTGTCTAGGGAGAAAATGAGAAGGAGAAATTGAAGATGATGCCTTGGGCAAATAGTTTAAGCAAGTAGGTGAATGGTAATACTAGTTCCTGATTAGATGATACTAGAGGAGGGATATATTTTAGGTGGAAGGTTAGGGTAAGACTAGCTGAATTTTGAGGTTCTTGTGGGACTATTAAATGGAGGCTTCCAGCAGGCAAATGGATAAATAAATCTGGTGATCAGGAGAGAACCATAGATATAGGTTTGATATGTAGCCTAAAGATTGGGTTGGAAGACTTTAAGAAAGAAGGCAGCCCACATAGGACCTTCTTCTCATGAATAAAGCTGGTACCTCTGTCTCCCACCTGAGGACCTGAGGGAGAATTTCCTCATCAGGCTGCTTTTCTGTGACACCAGCCTGATCCTACCCTCTTTTTCTAAACTCTTTCCACCTTTTATGAGTCACTCAGATGATTACTTCCAACTAAGCACTTAGGTAAAGAAGTGTCAGATAATATACATGGGTATATAAATTACAGATACTTGGGGACCAGTTGTAGAGCACTCACCCCCCAGCACGTGCAAGGTGCTGGGTTCAATCCTTGGCACCACATAAAAATAAATAACTAAAATAAAGGTATTGTGTCCAACTACAACTAAAAAATATATTTAAAAAATTACAGATACTTGGGCAAGTCCAGGACCTAAATGGACATGGATTTATACATAATAATCCTGACTTTTTTGTGCCGTCTTATTCCATGCCCAGCCTCTCTAGGCCTCTTTAATCACTGTCAAGCCAGTCTTTTTTGACTGGTTGGAAAAGGTATTTTGAAGTTTGATGGTTTTCCTACAAAGGAATCCTTCAAAAAGCTCCTTTCCCATGGTCTTCTTGTCTTAGCTGATTTCCATTTGTAACTTTTGACATCTCTCATGCAAAAGGATTTTGTTTTTCTACTAGATATTGTTTGTAAGGTCTCTTTTTCAACTCTTAACATCTTGAGTTTCATTTATAGAATCACAATCACCCAAATTAATGCCTTGATGGCATCAACATTGTAGCTTTTATTTGTGATGGAGAATTAGAATTAAAATTATATGTAAATGAGTCACTAATCAATTGTTTTAGTTAGCCAAATCTCAGTAAGAGAATTTAAATATCTTCATACATATCTCATATTTTTTAAAATCCATTCTAGTAAAAATTCATCAAGCTGTATACTTACATAAAATTAAAACATGTAAACATCTAGTGATGATGTTATTTCTTTAAAAATGAAAGCTCTGTTTCTGATCCTTTGAAGACTAGAAATAAGCTCTGGAATTTCTAGAAGCTAATGATATATTTTTTAACTAATGAAATCACAACTTGTGATTATCTGAGACTTTTGAGTATTGGATGTCCCTCATTTTGTTTATAAGAAAATTATGTATCATCTTTTGAGCTGTTGGAAAATCCATAGCTTTTAATGAGCAGATGGTACCAAGATGCCCACTGATTGCCTGGGATGAATAAAGTCTCTGGGATTTTCAGACTTCTGTTTCTGTCTCCCCAGTGTGTCTCTGCAGTATTTTCTTACCTAGGAAAAATAATGTGGGGAGGATTGATAGGGAAAGGGAAACAAGGCTATTCTTTGACATGTTGGGTGCTGTTTGGTGTTTTTTTTTTTTTTTTTTTATTGGTTGTTCAAAACATTACAAAGCTCATGATATATCATCTTTCATACATTTGACTCAATTGGGTTATGAACTCCCATTTTTACCCCAAATACATATTGCAGAATCACATCGGTTACACACTCACCTTTTTACATAATGGCATATTAGTGACTGTTGTATTCTGCTACCTTTCCTATCCCCTACTATCCCCCCTCCCCTCCCCTCCCACCTTCCCTCTCTACCTCTTGTGCTGTTGTTCAATTCTCTCCCTTGTTTCCCCCCCTTTCCCCTCACAACCTCTTCTATGTATTTTGTGTAACATTGAAGGTCTCCTACCATTTCCATATGTTTTCCCTTCTCTCTCCCTTTCTCTCCCCCCCCAATCGTCTTTGTTTAATGTTAATCTTTTCCTCATGCTCTTCCTCCCTGTTCTGTTCTTAGTTGCTCTCTTTACATCAAAGAAGACATTTGGCATTTGTTTTTTAAGAATTGGCTAGCTTCGCTTAGCATAATCTGCTCTAATGCCATCCATTTCCCTGCAAATTCTATGATTTTATCATTTTTTTAGTGCAGAGTAATACTCCATGGTGTATAAATGCCACATTTTTTTTTTATCCATTCATCTATTGAAGGGCATCTAGGCTGGTTCCACAGTCTAGCTATTGTGAATTGTGCCGCTATGATCATTGATGTGGCAGTATCCCTATAGTTCGCTCTTTTAAGATCCTCAGGGAATAGTCCGAGGAGGGCGATAGCTGGGTCAAATGGTGAATCCATTCCCAGCTTTCCCAGGTATCTCCATACTGCTTTCTATATTGGCCTTACCAATTTACAGTCCCACCAACAATGAACAAGTGTACCCTTTTCCCCACATCCTTGCCAACACTTATTGTTGTTTGACTTCCTAATGGCTGCCACTCTTCCTGGAGTGAGATGGTATCTTAGGGTGGTTTTAATTTGCATTTCTCTGACTGCTAGAGATGGTGAGCATTTTTTCATGTACTTGTTGATTGATTGTATGTCCTCCTCTGTGAATTGCCTGTTCAGGTCCTTGGCCCATTTGTTGATTGGGTTATTTGTTCTGTTTGGTGTTTTATATATGTTTGTTTGACATGTACTTTGTAAAGCACTCAGCCTTGTGTATTTTCTAAGAATTATTTGATTTCAACTAAGAATCACATTTCAGAAAGCCTTAAAATTATATTTTTTAGGAGCCAGGCATGGTGGTGCACACCTGCAATCCCAGCTACTTGGAAGGCTTAGGCAGGAAGATCACAAGATCAAGGCCAGCTTGGGCAACTTCGAAAGAACCTGTCTCAAAAAATAAAAAGGGATAGGAGTGTAGCTCAGTAGTACAGCACCCGTGGATTCAATCCCCAGTACCAAAGAACAAAACAAAACAAATTATATTTTTAGGATTATAGAGATTATTAACATGCAGGCCAGGGAGCCTAGGTTCAAATCCAACACTGCCTCTTCCTGAACAAGTTACTTAACCACTCAATGCTTTGATTCCTCATCTTTAAAATTAGAATAATGAGAGGATCTTCCCCAGAAGGTTTTTGCGTAGGCTGAGTATCAGATAAAACGGTTAGAAAAGTGCCTGGTGTATAATAATCACTTGAATAAGGTTGGTTATTATTGTTGTCTATCATAGAACAGAAGAAGTGCCTATAAATGGCAGTGCCCTTTCCAGGATTTTCTTCTTTCATTTTTGATTATGGAGAATTTCAGAGTCTGAGAAGTACAGTTGAATTTTGCTGTACCTATGCTAACTGTTTGTTTCACTTCACTAAGTCTTAAATGTCAGCCACTAGAAAACAAGTGTCATAATTTGGGACCTTGTCTGTGTTAGTCACTGTTATATTTACAATTCCTTGAAAATAGTTGCTAAAACTGTTATATATAGTTGGCCCTCAATAAATATTTGTTGACTCAATGAATGAAGATAGTATTTTGTCCTAATCCAATTGAAATTATCAAGGAAAACTCATTCTGTCTGGGGTCTGCTTGTGGTCTAGCTATAGAGTCACTTTCCTATTTGTTCATCAGTTGGCTCACTCATTCATTCATTGATGCATTATTGAATGCCTTTTATAGATCAGCAGTGGCAGCTCTGGGATTTCTATATAAATGAGCTAAGGAGTGATAATTCATGTGAAAAGATATTGAATAGATGGTATGTCTAGATGCGGTATTTGCATAGTAAGTGCATATTTTTTTTGTCCTGACAGTTTATTGATTTGGGGTGGGGTAGGTCTGATCTACTTAATTGGAATAGAGTTAACACCTTTCCCCTCAAGTCATATCTTGATCAGTCATCATATACATGCCTTTCATTTGATGCTCAGAATTGTTCCTAATTGGAGAAAATTGAATATGTATAAAAGCCACTCTAATGCAGGGGACAAAGACTAGTAGGGGTATGTCCAAAAAAATGAGAATAGAAAGGAAGGAACAAAAGTTCCTTTTTAAGATATTGAGAAGGAAGAGCTAGGGGTATCCCAGAGATCTTTTCAAGTAGGGAGTAATTGAGTGAAATGTTAAAAGATGTTGGATTCTGCTGGGTTCGGTGGTGGATGCCTATAATCCCAATGGCTTGGGGAGGCTGAGACAGGAGGATTGCAAGTTCAAAGTGAGCTGCAGCAAAAAGCGAGGTGCTAAGCAACGCAGTAAGACCCTGACTCTAAATAAAATACAGAATAGGGCTGAGGATGTGGCTCAGTGGTTGAGTTCCCCTGAGTTCAATCCCTAGTACCAAAACAAACAAACAAAACAAAGACGTTAGAAAGCCATGATACTGGCAGTGTGCACAGGAGGGGAGGTGGTGCCTCATCCCACAAGGCCCTGCCAGTCCCCTTACAAGCTATACTTCTTCTGGGTGGGCTGGCAAGTTGGTCAAGGAGTTCAATTGGGCAATGGCCTGATCAGCTTTGCACTTTAGAAAGATAACTGGGGAGGTGCCAGGGAATGTGGACTAGCGGATAGGAGAGGAAGTAGCTGGGAGAGTTGCCAGCCTGGGGCTCCGTGGTTGATGACTAATTGGCTAGGCACCAGGAACTTCTAGTAGCTCTTGGAAAGGGGCAGATGGGCCCACCTCATGCATACTCTTTAAGCTGGGTTGCCATTGCCTGGGTTGGCAGCAGAACTGACAGAAGAGCCAAGTTTCCTTTCAAAGAAAATTCTTTGTATATCTTGGGAACCAAAAAGCCAGGAGTCAGCATTCTATTACCTTTGTTAATAGATAGGCTAACGATAGAGAAAATTTATTTTTTTTATTTTTAGTTTTTTGGGGGGGGAGATAACAGGTTATTTTTAGTTATAGATGACAGTATAATCCATTTTGGTAAAATTATACAGCATGGAATATATCTTATTCTAATTTAGGACCCATTCTTGTGGATATACATGATGGTGGGATTCACTTAGGTATTTTCCTATATGTACATAGGAAAATTATGTTAGATTCATTCTACTGTCTTTCCTATTTCTATCCCCCCTTTTTTCCTTTCATTTGCCTTTGTCTAATGTACTGAACTTTTCTTCTTCCCCTCACCCCCATTATTGTGGTTTAGTTTCCACATATCAGTGAAAACATTCAGCCTTTAGTTTTTTAGGATTGGCTTATTTCACTTAGAATCTATACATTTGTCAGATCCATCCATTTCCTGACAAATATCATAAAGTCATTCTTCTTTATGGCTGAGTAATATTCCTCTGTGTGTGTGTGTGTGTGTGTGTGTGTGTGTGTGTACCACAATTTCTTTATACATTTCGGTTGAAGACACCTATTGGCTCCATAGCTTAGCTATTGTGAATTGTGATGCTATAAACATTGATGTGGCTGTGTCACTGTAGTATGCTGATTTAAAATCTTTTGGATATATTTGGAGAACTTGGATTATTGGGTCCAGTGGTGGATCCATTCCTAGTTTCTTTTTTTTAAAATATTTATTTTTTTAGTTGTAGTTGGACACAATACCTTTATTTTATTTATTTATTTTTATGTGGGGCTGAGGATTGAACCCAAGGCATCGTACATGCTAGGCAAGTGCTCTATTGCTGAGCCATAGCCCCAGCCCCCATGCCTAGTTTCTTAAAGAATCTCTGTACTGCTTTTCAGAGTGGTTGCACCAATTTACAGTCCCACCAGCAATGTAAGAGTGTACCTTTTCCCCCACATCCTCACCAACATTTATTATTACTTGTATTCTTTTTTTGGTCAGAGGTGGGTACTGGGATTGAACTCAGGGGCACGCAACCACTGAGCCACATCCCCAGCCCTATTTTGTATCTTATTTAGAGACAGGGTCTCAGTGATTTGCTTAGTGCCTCACTTTTGCTGAGGCTGGCCTTGAACTTGTGATCCTCCTGTCTCAGCCTCCCAAGTTGCTGGGATTACAGGCATGAGCCACCGCACCCAGCTTACTTGTATCCTTGATAGTTGCCATTCTAACTGGAGTGAGATGAAACCTCTATATGGTTTTAATTTGCATTTCTCTAATTGTTGGAGATGTTGAATGTTTTTCCTTATATTTGTTGACCATTCATATTTCTTCTTTTGAGAAGGGTCTGTTTGGTTTCTTTGCCCATTTATCAATTGAGTTATTTTGTGTGTGTGAGAAGTTTGAGTTCTTTGTATATCCTGGAAATTAATGCCCTAAGATAGAGAAAATTCTAAAAAATCACATAGGGAGGACATAGTTAAATACAGTTATAAATGAATATGGACATATTCTTGCATATCTATAAATCACACATGTATTTATTTCTGTATACATATGCATTCAACAGGCTTATCTTTCTAATTAGTTTTTAATCAACTTTTTATTTGGTGAAGATAATACAGGAAGTTCTCAATACCCCATAAAATCAGTTTTCACTATTGTTAATGGCTTATACTAATATCATATATTTGTCCTAATTGATGAGCCAATGTCAATATATCATTATTAACTGATGTCCATACTTTTTTCAGATTGCCTTCATTTTGACCCAGTGTCCTTTTTTGTTCCAGGGTCTCATCCAGAATACTACATTACATTTAGTTACCCTATTTCTTGGCTACAATGGTTTCTCCGACTTTCCTTGTTTTTGATGACCTTGACAGTTTTGAGTTTTGTAGAATGTCCTTTTTTTAAATTAAATATTTATTCTTAAGTTTTAGGTGGGCACAATATCTTTATTTTACATTTAGTGATGCTGAGGATCGAACCCAGTGCCTCGTGCATGCTAGGCAAGTGCTCTACTACTAAGCCACAACCCCAGTCCCTAGAATGTTCTTAAATAGGCATTTATTCCAAGTTTTTCTCATGATTAGAATGAAGTTATATGTTTTAGGGAGGAAGACCACAGAAGAGAAGTGATGTTTTAGTCAGCTTTGTGCTGTGCCCAAAATATCCTGAGAAGACCAATCAAAAAAAATTATTGATTGATTTTTTTATTTTTTAAATATATTTTCAAATTTGTTCTAATTAGTTATACATGACTGTAGAATGTATTTTGACAGATCATAAATGGAGTATAACTCCTCATTCTTCTGATTGTACATGATGTAGTTACACAGGCCGAGTAGTCATATATGCACATAGGGTAATAATGTCCGATTCATTCTACTATCTTTCCTATTCCCTTTCCCCCTCCCCTTCCTTCACTTCTCTCTGTCTAGTTCAAAATACTTCTATTCCTCCACTCCCTCATTGTGAATTAGCATCCACATTATCAGAGAAAACATTTGGCCTTTGGTTCTTTGGGATTGGTTTATTTCACTTAGCATAATATTCTCCAGTTCCATCCATTCACTGGCAAATGCCATAATTTCATTGAGAAGACCAATTTTAGAGGAAGAAAAGTTTAGTTGGGTCTCACAGTTTCAGAGGTCTCATTCCATAGATGACTGACTCGCTTGTTCTGTGCTCAAGGTGAGGCAGAACATCATGGTGGAAGAGTGTGATGGAGTAAAGTGGTTCAGGACATGGCCACTGGGAAGGAGAGAGATAGAGAGGGAGAGAAAGAGTGTGAGAGAGCTCTGCTCAACAAGGTCAAAATAGATGCCCCAGTGACCCACCACCTCCTTCAGCTACACCCAACCTGCCTATAGTTACCACCCAGTTAATCTGAATCAGGGAATTAACACACTGATTAGGTTAAGGCTCTCGTAACCCAATCATTTCACTTCTAAGCTTTCTTGCATTGTCTCACACATAACCTTTTGGGTGACACCTCATGTCTAAACCATAGCAAGTGCCATTTATATCACACCATAATTAGGGCACAAACTATCAAGATGACTTCATACTGTTGATGTTACCCTTCCTCACCTTGACTGAGGTGTGTTAGTCAAGCTTCTCCCCTTGAAAGTTCTGGTTTTTCCTTCCACACTCAGCTCTTTTAGAAGAGGTCATTCTGAACCCTGGGCTTAAAGTGTGGGGTTTATGTTGCACTTCCTTGAGGGAGGAGTATCTAAATAAAGTTTTCGGAATCCTTCTGCATAGATTTGTCCATTCTCTTATCCTAATTAGACTTTGTTAAAGTGATTTCTTATCTGTGTTCTGAATTCCAAATGCTAATATTGTAACACTTGTATCAACATTTGTCATTTATCACCTAGTGACATCTCCCACATTTGTTTTTCATGTGTCATATATAAACAGATCTATGTCTTATTTACCCAAACAGATTATAAAGATTATTATTATACAGAGTAGGACACAGTGTAGGCAGTTAAGAAATATGGACTAAATGATTTTAAAATTAGTTTAACTTAAAATTCAAAACATTAACCATAGTTAACAACTGAAACAGGTCATCAGGATTTGAGAATATAAGAAATGGGGTATGATGTGGATAATGTTGATTTGGCAACCTGATTTGTAAAGTAGTCCTGAACTTGTAATAGTGGCTGATATGGTACTTGCTATGTACCAGGTTCTTCTTAAGCACTTTTCATTTACATTATTTAGTCTTCCAAATACCCCTGTAGATTAATTCCATTATTCACATTTGGAGGTTTTTGTTTTTGTTTCTTGTTTTTTGGTGGTGCTAGGGATGGAACCCAGAGCCTCAAATGTACTAGGCAAAACATTCTATCACTGATCTGCCCTAACCCCATCATTCCTATTTTATAGATAAGGAAACTGAGGCAAAAAGTTTAAATATGTTGTTGATGATCACACAGATAGAAAGTGGCCCTACTGCGATTTTGATCTCAGATACTCTGGTTCTAGAGTTTTGAACTATTAACCACTGGACTCTAAATTCATTAAAGTGGTGATTAAAATGGTATCTAATTTTGGGGGAAAAAATTGCTATTTAAACAGTTCATGCCAGTCCGTTGGAATACATCTGATGACATGGCAGCAATCTTGCTATATTTTTCCTAGGGGAAGTATTTCTATAAAGCTACTACTGTTTTTCCTTCTTAAGGTTTTTTTTTTTTTTTTTTCCATGAGTAATTTTTTTTTTTTTGTAGTACAACTAATTTTATTCCTTTAAAATACAGGCATTTTCACAATTGATGTTTCATTTACAGACCATGTTTTAGATAGCCCTCATTCTCCAAACATGTGATCTGTTGAAAGATAGTTGGCTTTTTATTTCCTCTCTGGCATTTTTAAACCGAAGTGGTCACTGGGTCCTGCCAAATAAACACTCCCTCAGTGTGTTCCTTGTCCGAGTGGTTACACCTTTGGGCCCCAGGAGACAACCTAGATTCCTGCAGTGATGTAGGCAGGGGAGGAGGACTTCTTGCAAAGCCACCCAAGCCATGAATCGGCCCTGGCTTCCTGAACCATAAACAAATGCAAGCTTTGTTCTCCCCATTCCTCATTTGGTCCCAAGTATGAGTCAGGGTTAGGCTGGGTCCTCAGGCTCCGTGCCTTTGGCTGTTGGAAGGAAGTGGGAGGATTTCAGGGTAGTTCTGGGACCTTTTCAAACTGAAGAGAGGAGGCTGACTGCATGATGGGAGAAGAGGTACTTCTTTTTTTGCTTTTAGAGTTATAATAAATCCCTTTAATTTGTATCTTACCTATACCATTTTGTAGCAGGACTTGTACTGGATTTACATGAGTGGGTTAAAATGTGTGTGTGCTAGCTAGACTCTCCCAATGGAGGGGGAACTCTGGTTATACTAAGGAAGAGCCTATATCAAATGTAAGGATTCTTTTCTAAAATCAGATATTGCACTGAAGCTATTCAACTGTTTTAATCCTCTACCCTCACCTCCGATGCTTTGGTCAATTCTGCCATTAATTTTTACAGATGTTTCCAATTTCTGTGTGTTGCTTTTCATGTGCTCATACTGCAGAGAGTAATTTAGATGGGCAGTTTGCACAAGCAGTAACTGTTACACCATGTCACAGAGCTAGCTGTTTAGCAATTACAGATGTTTGTGCAGTAAACAAATCCAGCTTGCTTTTCAGGTTAGTTTAGGAGAGAAGAATATGTCCACGCAGAGCGAGTCAGCTATGGGGCATTTCATTCTTGGGGGGCACGGACATTTGGAGTTTTCCTTGTGAATGGAGAAGCTGTAAGTAGTGACTTCTGGGTACATTTGAACTGTTCTTTATAGAGGTAAAGATATTTGCCTAATTTTTTAGGGCTGAGCATTTATTTTCATATACTCATATAGAGTGAAATAGAGAAACTGAACTATTTGCTTTTCTAAAAGTTTACTAGTAATAAGTGGTTATGTTTCTTTCTGTGAGTTGTTCATATTTGTCTACCTAAAAGCAGAAGTCTGTCATTTTCCAAACACAAAATAAAATTCCCTAAATAAGCCACAGGATAAGTGAGGTTTTACAGTGTGTCATATGTCTTCTATATCCCTGTCTCTCATTGAAAAAAAATTTTAAGGGGAGAGCCGAGGTCTATAAAGTATTTCTCTTTATGTCTTTTTCTGTTGACTTTAAATTATAATATTTTCAAAATTACCCCCAAAAAGGGAAATACCATGGCAAAAAGGAAACACGTTGTTCTAATATTATTTCAAGAGTAAGACAACTTCTTGAAAGGTTTTTAAATGGCGTCTGTTGCTTGCCTAGAAGGAAGACAAAGGCAGATCTATGAGGGGAGTCTCAGTAGGGGTTGACTAAAATAAAAATAAGTTCTTCTGCCGAGGCTTGAGAGGATTTTCCTAGGGAAAGAGATCTGAAATTTGCTGATCTTATTGCTGATGTCATCATTCTGAGTTCTGAGAAGTAGAACTCAGAATTAGGTATTTGTGTGCAAAATTAAGAGGGTGACTTCATTGGAGAAATGAGAGGGAACATGATGGGTAGCAAGTTGTGACCTGTGGAAAATTCTCAGCAGTAGTGCTACCCTACCTCACTTTTTTTAGCCCTTAAGACTATGAGGGGCTTCTGAACCCTTTGCTTGTTTGTTTCTCAGAAATGGTAATAACTGTCACTTATCCCATGACAAGAATTCTTTGCAATAATTAGAGAAATAATAAAAACTCAAAGTTGAAGAAATCAATAGAAAATTTCCATAGTCCTCTTATTGAGGAACTATAGTTAACATTTTATATTTATCCTTCTAGATTTTTCCCCCTGAGCCTGACTATGCATGCAGTGTACACCTGTCACTCTTCATACACTAATAGGTTATAGTAAATATTGCCTGTTTTTAAAATCTTAGCACATTATGGGCCCTCTTTTTCTGTCATATAGTCACATGGTATCTTCAGGGTCTCCATTCATTGTAGAGATACAACACCATTTATTGAACAATCCCTAAATGATAATGACCTAGGTTGCTTCCACATATTCAAAGCTTTTTTTTTATTTCATTTAATTTTTTTTTTCCTTTTTGGGGTATTGGGGTTGTGGCTCAGTGGGCAAGTGCTTGCTTAGTACATGTGAGGAACTGGGTTGATCTTCAGCACCACATAAAATAAATAAATAAAATTATAAAAAAGTATCCTTTAAAATTCTTTTTCCCTTTTTTATTTTGAGACAGGATCTCACTAAGCTGCTTAAGGCCTTTCTGAGGTGCTGAGTCTGGCCTCAAACTTGGGATCCTTCTGCCCCAGCCTCCTGAGTTGCTGAAATTACAAGCATGCACCACTGTGCCCAGCTCATACTTTAAATATTAAAAACATCATTCTTGTATGTGTATCATTGTTCCTTCCCTGAGTATTCCCTTAAGCTGAATTTTTATTTATTTAGTTGTTTTTATCATGTAGTGCTAAGGATCGAATTCAGTGCCTCACACATGCTAGACAAACACTCTACCACTGAGCTCCAGCCCCAGCCCTTAAGCTGAATTTTTAAAGAGGAATTTCCAGGTTAAAGGCTGACTTAATTTCGGTTGGTTTCTTTTTTTGTTTAAAATAACCCAAGTATATGGTAAAAGAAAAAAATACCAACAGAATAAAAACAAGACTCTCTTAATCCTATATACTCACTTTTACTTCCCAGTGGCAATCCCCATTCAAGCTTTCTAGGTATTCCTATAGAAATGTGTAATTGTTTAATTGTAGTAAATACATAATTTAAAATTTATAGTCTTAACCATTTTTAAGCATCCAGTTTAGTGGCTTTAAGTACATTCAAATAGTTGTGCAGCCATCATCACCGTTCATCTCCAGAACTTTTTGATCTTGCAAAACTGAAACTCTGTACCCATTCAACAGAAAGTCCCCAGAGCACCCTCGCCACAGCCCCTGGCAACTACCATTCTATGTTTTGTGTCTGAATTCGAGTATGTGGAATGATACAGATTTGTGTTTTCATGGCTGGCTTATTTCATGATTGTTCATGTTGTAGCTTGTGTCAGAATTTCTTTTCTTTCTAAGTAGTATGGATAGACCACATTTTGTTGGACCATTCATCTGTCAATTGATATTTGAGTTGTTTTCCCCTTTTGCCTATTGTGTGTAATGCTGCAATGAACATTGACATACCAATGCTTGTTCTTGCTTTCAGGTCTTTCAGGTATATCTCCAGAATTGGAATTGTTGGATCATACAATAATTCTAATTTTAATTTTTTGAGGAAACTTCATAGTTTGTACCATATTCCCATCAGCAATGCACAAGTGTTCTAATTTCTCTACAACCTCACCAGTACTTGCTATTTTCTGTTTGATAGTAGCTATCCTAATGGATGTGAAGTAGCATCTTATTAAGGTTAGAATTGGCGTTTAATGTGTGTTCATGTTGCCTAGCACTAAGGGAGAAGGATATCATTCTTTTCATCTTAGAATGAAGAGTTAGGGAAAAGACCTTCTCTCTGAGGATCACCATTAACCAGTTGCATAATCCCACAAGATTGCAAATTACTTAAAGGAAGAACTAGGTTCCCATTTTCCACAGTCCCTGAAGAAAAACTAAGTGGAGTGTCCAGGTGGTTGGTTGATTTCCTGCTTTTCCCATAACCTTGTCCCCTTACTTGAATCTGTAGTTGGAAGTTTTATGGAGAATAGATTCAAAATAGTTCTTTTGAGAAAAGATGAATTTCTCCTTGATGCTATTGTTAATTTGAAGTGATAGTACTTGATTGATTTTATGTAGTGGGGAAGGCTAGTTTTATGATTGGTTTTCTCTTGTCACCTTCTACTCTGGAATTGCTTGGGGACAGGAAATGAAAGTTCTTCCTTTTATAAGTTATTTGCTGAGTTGTTTGATTAATATCCTTCAGTAGGACATACAGAATTTTCTGTAAGTATTTAATTGTCCCTCTTTTTCTTTTTCCTGATACTAATAATTATTTCACAATATTTATATCCTGGAATTTGCAGATGTTTTTGGTTTCTGATATTCAAGGTTTTATAAATTCCCAAGTGGCCATTAAAATGATCATGCCTTTGTACTTAACTTGCCTTTTTCTCTCTGATATTTTCACTAGTTGTAAAATGATATTCTGGCCAACTGGGTTTCAGTGGGATGGAATGAATTTAATGCTATATGAAAACTGGCAACTTTAAAACAAGCTATCCAGAGGCATGGTGGTGTGTCTTTTCTCACATATAAAGAATGTGGATTGCAGAGCTCAATCAGTCAGCAACTTCTTTGGTACTTCTCTGTGGCATTGCAGACCATTTAATTGGTACAAGATGACAAACTTATTTCCAACTCAGACTCTTAATTTTGGAGGCCAGATCCTCAAATAAATATATACCCATAAATGCTGTAGAAACAAATGAAAACACAAGCATAATGAGCCCTTCTTTTACCTCTAATAGTTATTTCTGTCTTTTAAAACGTGGGCTATAAAATGAACAATTCACAATTAAGAGCATATCAGAATAACCTTAAAAGGCACTTCTTCATCAAAAAGCCACCCTTAAGGTATTTGACAAATGGCCTTATGATTCAGAAGTGTCAGCTCAATTAAACGTATCCTTGAACTTTTAGGGATCCAATAGTCAGGGTTTGGAAAAGGGGAAGCAGAAAATTGAGGTCTGTCTCACATAGAAGTTGTATTTCTGTTTTGCTCATTTAAAATAAAGAAGTTAGAAGTGGTAAAGATGGATTTATTGCCTCATTTTCTTTTTCTTCTTTTACTGGCTAAGCATTTTCACCCGCCAGCGATTTTAATATGTTTTGCTCCATTTGTTTTGGTAGCATCTGCACTGTCTTTCCTTTTTATTTTGACTTCTTAGTTCAGGTGCTCATTTTCTCTTTCCACTAGAGGCAGCTTTTCTAAAATTTTGTGGGTACCTTTTCTAGACTCTGATAGTAAGTGAAGTAATAATATCAAACCTGTCAACATTTTAGACGCTAGAACAGTCCACATTTATCCTCTTGATGCAGTGCTTGGCACTATCTAGTTACTATACTCGGAGAGCTGGATGCTATACAGGTCTGTGTGTCTAATTTTATATTTAATTTCTTTTCTTTCCAGCCCTAATGCCCCCTCTACATTTAAGCATTTTTAGAAGCAGTGAAAGTAGACTACCTACTTAAAATTTAGAATCCTGTTTTTGTTTGTTTTGGTGTTTTTTTGAGGTGCTGGGGATTGAACCCAGGGCATTCTACCACTGAGCTACATCCCCAGCCCTTCTTATTTTTTCTTTTGAGATGGGGTCTTATGAAGTCACTCAGGCTGGGCTGGAACTTATGGTCCTCCTGCCTCAGCCTCCGTAGTCACTGGGGTTACAGGTGTGCACCACTGCTCCCAACTAGAATCCTGTTTTTTTCAAGTGATAGGAATATAGATACTATTGTGTCACAAAGAGAGAGAGCTGAATCAGAGAGGGATTGCTGAATTTCCAAGTAATAAAAAAAACGGATCTGTGAAACCATAAAGCAATACTTTTATCTAGCCCAACTCTATATGAAATGAAAGTTCTAATGGTGGTTGATTTTCTTGATGTGAAATTGAATGGCTAGAAAGAAGCAGAGATATTCTAGGAGGCAATGACACAAGGAAGTGAATAAAGATGGTCAAGAAACTGGAAATCAGGAGTTGTGGAGAATTAGTGATTATTGCAGCAAAGAGAGATGACCAAACAGAGGCCGTGAGGAAATGAAGAATTAAACAGGGTTTGATGAGGTGACTGTTTTCTAGTCCCAGGAATGACTGCAAAAAAGGAGAGCTCTAGTTAACTTGAGGCAGGGTGACATAGGTGGGAATAAGGGAGAAATAGTCAGTACTGAGGGCTGATAACTCTTAATTGTCCTATGGGGGCCAGGATATGAAAATCTTTTATGGAAAATCCCTGTCAATTTGGGGAGATGACCAATCTGAACTCATCTATCTGAAATGGATGAAATATAATAACTCAGGAGTAACGAAGGCTTTATTTACTACAAAAGCAACATTCCTTCTTTTTGTCCTCCTTTGTCACCATCTTCCATGAATCTGCATTGTGTTTTTCCTGCATGCAGCCTATAGCAAGTCTTTGTGGAAAGCACAAAGAGGGATTGCTGCTTTCTGGAGTCTAAAAATGGAGAACATTGAAATGAACATTCTCCATTGTAATAGAAAAAGACAAGGAATTTAAGACAAGAAAATGTGTCAATTGGGATATTTTACTGAGTACGATGTCTTGCCTTCTTCCCCTAAATAAACCAAAATATACCATAAAAAAATATACCAAAATATACCTTCTTCCCCTAAATAAACCAAAATATACCAAAATATACCACAAAAAGGGCAATTTAAAACAGCACAAGGGTAAAATAGGTGATTTCATGTTTTCTGATTTAAATGAAAATTTTCTTTCTCTGTGTTTTGTCATTTAGTGTCTTTGTATATATTACAGAGAAAGGAGAAGAATGGGGAAATATTTAGTACAGGAAAATGAGAACATGCAAAATGAGTAAGGAAAGACTTACTTTGTTCATATGATGAAGATATAATTTGCCTAAAACTCAAAAGAGAATTTCCAACCCTAAGAGAACTCTCCTTTTCCCCCTCAGACTTGCCATTAAATTGAAGTTAAAATGAATGAAAGGGTGAATGGATACGGATGACAGCCAAGTAGAGACCATATTAAACTTTTGCTCCACTAGACTAGAAATTATAAAAACGTTTCTTTTAAAAATGCATTTACTCAGCCAGGTGTGCTCTGTAATCCTAGAGACTCAGGAGGCTGAGGCAGGAGGATTCCAAGTTCAAGGTCAGTCTCCCAGCAATTTAGTGAGGCCTTAAGCAATTTAGTGAAATCCTGTCTCAAAATAAAAAGGACTGAGGATATAGCTTAGTGATTAAAGCAACCCTGGGTTCAATCCCCAGTCCAAAATAAGTGAATTTATTCAATCTGTCCACACTCCAAATCTTGAATCCCATTTTTTAAAAAGTCAATCTTAATTTTCAAGTCAGCAGTATGTTCACATTAAGTGGAGATGTTCACCAAATAACTGAGAAATGAAAATATCTGTGAAATCTGGGTAATTTAAAATTTGTGACATTCTTCAGTAAATATGAATATAGTAGTCCTAAGAGTAGCAGGAAAAAAGTGAAATCTCAAAATTTGCAGGACGGTGTAGGGGAGAGTTTCATCATGCTTGTTTTTCTGCCATTTGAGAAACTCTTTGGTTATTACTTTGGTGTTTTAAAAATGTTTTTACTTATGAAAACCTAGAAAATGTCTAGAAAACTGAGGATGACTTAAGTATGGACCTTATGCAAATAGATTCCACCCCTTAAATCCATACTTCTTCAAAGATGAGGAATCTGTAAACATTGTCTTTGATCATACATAAAAAACAGTTATAAAGAAGTTATTAACTCCTTTTTTAGTCCCTTTTGGCTGTATGAATAAGGGTTTCATGGGTTTAATTAAAAGAGCAAGAAGTATGTTTTGACTTTGGAAACATTTGATAAAATGTCTCAATACTTTATTAGGAACAACATTAATTGGAAATGACTCTACATCATGTACTTAGTCACTGAAGATATAAACTGATGAATAACTATAAGTAAAGAATGATGATAAATGGTGGATGGAGAATGTTCTATATGGGTGGTGCGTTACAAATTACTGTCATGACTCATTTTACAACTCATGTTCTTCACATCCTTACTAATGGCTTGGAAAAGGAAATACAATGACAAGAATGAAAGCTGCATGTGATTTCTAGTTAGGAGGTGTTGCAAATCAAATCAGATCTTTGGACAGACATCAGTAATGTGGAGAGATAGACCATCCTTTATAGCTACCTTAGTGTACTTTATTTTTTAAAACTTTATTCTTTTCTGATTATAAAAGTGCTGTTTTTTTAAACACTGGAGAAAAAAGAAAGTAAAAAAAGCAGTGATAATTTAACCATCATGGGGCAACCACTGTTAACATTTTTTAATATTAACTTTCAGTCCTTTTGCCATACATTTTTAACTGGTTGAGATCATACCACATACACAATTTTTTTCCACACACATAATTTTGTATCTTTTTCACTTAGCATTATATGAAATTTCCCATGTCATTACAAACTTTTTGTAAACATCTTTTTAAAAGGTTGTGTGTAAGGCCCAGTTTTTGTTTCCTTTTTTGATGGTGTTGGGGATTGATCCCAGGGCCTTGTGCATGCTAAACATGTGCTATACCACTGAGGTCTACCCTTAATATATAAGGCTCTATTTTAAACATCTAGATACATAGAAGATCTGGGAGAACTGGAACTTGATGGTTGCATTGATTCTCTTCAAACATTATGTTTAAATCTCCCAGATTATAACTGAGAACACAATATTCTCTTGACAACATGAAAGTAAAAATAAGGTAGGAAAGCAGTTTGTGTTTGTGGCCTGCATAGTGGTAGGTGTTCCACAAAGGTGTGTTGAATTTAATTTACTCCATATAGGATCTGAACAAGATTTTGATTCTCTCTTCCTCACTAATCTTGAAAGAAGCCTTTAAGAGCAGCCTTTGGCAGGAGGCCTGGCTACTTCCAGGTAGAGGGTTGTGAATTCAGCTTTTCATGTCTAAGAATCTGTCAGTAATTTCCACTAGCAGCTTTAGATATCTGTACCACAAGAATTTATGGTCTCATTTGGCCCCTGTTTCTTAACTGCCTTGGGAGGAGTATCTGTTTGGTCCAGTGGTTTAGGATTTCTTCGTTCATTATTGAATGGACGCCAAGCTTTGTAAAAGATGGCTTGGGGTAATTTTCTATAGTGGTATGTTTGCTCCTGAGTATCAAAATTCGCAATAAAAGGCTTTCTGTTCTCTGACAACAGGCCGTTTTTCCCAGACACACGCCTTGTTGTTTTTCCATCCTTAACAGTGGATAACAGTTTGGATGCAGCCAGAAGCAGTTGGCATGTGCCTACACTTGAGGGGCTCCTGGGATGGTCTTCTGGCCGTTCACTGTAGGGGACACCTTAACTGAAGCTTTATTGACCCGAAAGCTCTGTGGGTTTTCGGCTCTGACCCTCCTTGGTTCTCCTATCTTCTTTGTTCTATCTACTTTTCCTTCCAGGCAATGACTATAAGGTAATGGCTGTTGCTTTTCATCCCTTCTCATTTTTCAGATTTATCACTTTCCTCCAAGCACCTCTCTGCTGTGAGAGTGTCTTGTAAAAGTTGCTTCATGTTCTCCAGACCCCAAGTAAAGGAATGGAGCTGTTAACCTGCTATTTATTTAAAAAAAAAAAAAAAAAAAAAAAAAAAAAAAACTGTTACAGTCAAACAGTCATTCTTTGTAACTAGAATTCATAAAGAGGCATTATGATGATTGATTTTTTAATTTAGTAAAATTCAATAACAGTGAGTACCTTACATATCTTTTTCATTTAAGCCTCCTAGAAAATCTAGAATATATGAATTATTATTGCCATTTCAGAAGAGAAAACTGAGGTATAGAGAGATGAAGAGAAAACTGAGGTATAGAGAGATTAAGTAACTTGTCCGAGATCACATAGCTAGTGAGGCTTTTTAAGACCATTTCTATTCAATACTAATTCACTAGAGACACTGAAAAGAGGGACAGGTTTATTTGTTGCATTGTTGTATCCATAGCACCTCAGAAATGCATTGCACACAATAGTTTCTCCGTAAGTATTCACATTTTCTGGTGGATGTTAAGTTTCTTTAGGATTAAAGTAAATCCTGAACATTTAGTACCTCTAATGTGTAAGGCACCTGGAAGGATTGTGAATCCAGTCCTCACCCTCCATGCCTCCATTCCAGTTAGTCATTCACATATAGAAAGAGTCATAAATCCAAAACAGGAAAGTGAGGACATATGTGGTGAGAGAGAATTCCAGCCATTGTTATCTATAATATTTTCTTTGAAGACATATAATATGGATTTGCCCCATTGTTGAAGATGTCTTTCTGACTAGTGACTAGAGTGCCCTGAGCTTAATTTTGTCTCTTTGTGGATCTCTATTCTTGAAGCATCTTGGATTATCTAAATATACCACTCTGTATCTAGAAGATGTATCAGGTGTATAACTGACTTCCAGATATATTTAACAAGCTCCTATTTTGAAGAAGTAGGTGAACTGAACTCATTCTTTATAATAAAAACAAAACAAAAACAATATCATCATGCCAGGTGCAGTGGCACATGCCTGTAATCCCAGCGGCTCCGGAGGCTGAGGCAGCAGAATTGCAAGTTCAAAGCCAGCCTCAGCAAAAAAGAGGTACTAAGCAATGCAGTGAGACCCTGTCTCTAAATAAAATACAAAATTGGGCTGGGGATGTGGCTCAGTGGCCAAGTGCCCCGGAATTCAATCCCCAGTAGCTAATAATAATAATAACAACAACAACAGCATCATTATTTCTCAGGTAACTTGATGTAATATTCTCTGCTCTTCTGTACAGTAGGGGAGCCCCAATGATTATAAAAAGGAGTAAGTGATGTTATTTAGGAGCCTATAGAGTAGATGATGAAAGTGAAGAATGAGTTTTATAATATTAAAGCTGGAACCACTTAATGTTAGCTAGATTTAGAGATTGGTTTTATGGAATCAATACCTTATCTTTCATAGTGGTAGAAAGGAGTGTTGCAGATAAGACTGAAGTGAATGAATGCTATAGCAGGCATCCCTGAGCAGGAAGCTTCTGGACACAGATAGATTTGTTCTCTAACTTACCTCATTAGATGCTATCTATACCCCTGATTATTTTGTAGTTGAATATTAAGTATCAGGATATCAGAGCCTTATGAGCAATTCTTTTGCCATTCTAGTCAGCATCCATAGGAAGAAAGAGGCAGGGAAAGAGGAACATGTCCTAGCATGACATAAAATCTACAGTTGAAACCATTTTTAAATGTACAGCTCAGTGCTGTTCAGTACATTCTCATTATTGTGCAACCATCACCACTAATCATCCCAGAACTATTTTTTATCTTGAAAAGGTGAAGCTCTATACCCATTAAACACTCACTCCCTGCCTATGGTGACCATAGTTCTTCTGTTTTTATAAATTTGACTACTCTAGGGGCCTCATATGAATGGAACTATGTAAACAGTTGTCCTTTATAGGGGATTGGTTCCAGGACCCCCTGTGGATACCAAAATCTATGATGCTCCAGTCTATTATGTAAAATGATGTAGAATTTGCATATAAACCACACACATGCTCCCTGTATTTCAAGTCATCTCTAGATTACTTGGAATACTAAATACAATGTAAATGCTATGTAAATAATTGTATTATTTAGATAATAATGATAAGAACAAAGTCTATACATGTTTAGTATGGACACAGTGTTTTCCACAAATGTTTTAATCTGAGATTGATTGAATACATGGATATGGAGGGAGGGCTGACTATATTTGTCTTTCTGTGACTGGATTCCTTCACCCAGCATAATGTCCTCTGGGTTCATCCATGTTTTAGCATGTGTCAGAATTTCCTTAAGGTTGAATAACATTCCATTATATACCTAAAGCCTTTTAAGTAGCAATTTTCCTTGAAAAAGCAGGAAAATTTGTTCCCAATATTACCTCTTTTCTAATTGAAACAACTTCATTTCCCTTTCCTACTTTGAAGGACAGAAAACTTTCTTTGGAAAATTCTTCTGGAGAAAGAAATTTTCCATTTTTTTCTTTGGGTAAAGACATTTTTGAAGACACACTTGACTAAACTAGTTATATTTTTCAGATTAGAAAGATGGTTTTTGTATGTATCAAAAGTTTCTCATGTCTTAATTTAAAAAAAATTTACTGTTCAAATGGTAGATTAATTGATGTTTTAATAAAAAGCTAAATCAAAACTATTGCAGACCTATTACTTTTCTACTGAAGGTTTCCCATTAGGATAATTTTTCTACAATGCTTCCCTGAGCCACCAGATCCATCTCTTTGACTCCTTTAATCAGAGTCTTTGTGTGTGGTTGGCACTCTAACTACGTGGCATGCATATATGTAGACTCAAGAACATAACAGAATTGGGAATTTTCCCATCATATTCAAATCAGTTCACAATCACTGCTTTATGCCTGTGGTAACTATGAACTATGGCCAGGTAGACAGTCTAAATATTTCTTTTTAAAATTTTTTAAATATTTATTTTTGGTTGTAACTGGACATGATATCTTTATTTTATTTATTTATTTTTATGTGGTGCTGAGGATCAAACCCAGGGCATCCCACGTGCTAGGTGAGCGGCTGTACTGCTGAACCACTATCCCAGGCGCCCCCCCCCACACACACACACACAGTCTAAATATTTCTCAAACCTCTTTTCTACAACCACAGGTTCACTTTCTTAGTTGGATTATTGTGTCAACCTCCCCATTATCTACTTAGCTTTCTTATGTCCTTTCCTTTCTTCATCCTTCTTAAAGTCACATATTTAATCATGCCATACCTCTACTTATTTTTCAGAATGACCTGGTTGTCATCATTAGGTACCTTGAGGATAAAGCACAAAGTACTGTAACAGTGGCCCTATTTACCTTGCAGGCCTCTGAGTCCAACTCTCACTCTGCTGTGATCTCTTGCCACTCCCATCCTGTGTCTGAGAGTCCTCACTTCCTGTACACATTTTTCCTCCTCCTCCTTTTTTTTTTTTTTAAGTCTGGGCTTCAATGAGTTGCCCTGGGTGGCCTTGAACCCCAGGGCTTAGTCTTCCAAGTGCTGGGACTGAAGGTGTGAGTAATCATGCCCAGCATCCATACACATTCTTGCCTTGCTTCTCTGCTTTTCTTCAGCTTGAATACCCTTTCCAAAATTCTTTTTGCCCTGCAGCAGAGCTTTGATGATGGATTAGATACAGGAAGTACAATAACTTGGTAATCAAAGTTAAGACCCATGTCATGAGCCTAGGAGACAGAGAGGATGGGCAAGAGAATTTAGGAAAGGGATGGAGGATGTTCATCTTATTCTTTCATAGAATATTCATTCTTGGGATATATTAGTGGTGTCACAGAAATAGAATTTCTATACTTGGAAAGATTTGGAATACACTAAGATAAACATGGGTACAGTTAAACAATAACCACAGGACATCTCAGACCCTTTATATGTTATGTTGCTTTGATTAGATAGAATATTCAGTGCTTCCAAATGGACCAAATGATGAGATTAGGTAGTAGGTTGGTGGATGTGCCAGTGGAACATCATGGGGGAACACACTTCAGAAAATGATGTCTGTCTGCATGTACCTGAGTGATAATGATCCATCTAGTCTTTTGATCAAATAGATATGAAACTGTAAAGAATGTGAGGGAGCAGGCTAGTATGAGTATTTGGAAATCAGAAGCAGAGAGGTGTCCACCAGACACCTCTACTTCTGAGATTGGATTCTTTATGGCAGCCAACAGTCAATAGGAGGCAGGATGTGTGTGTTTGGAAACAAAAGGAAGTAAAGCAAGGATACCGGTGCCTAGGAAGACATTCTGGACAGTGTGACTGAAACATTGGGGTTCCAAGAGGTACAGAGGCCTTCTGATGTCAGGGAAGGAGTCTCCTGTCTTTGTACCTGTTGTGATGGGATGCTTATGCTAGGGCAGAGTGGAAGTAGATGTTATCCCCAAGCTCCCCATTTAACCCAGCAACAAGAGTCTTATAGACTTCTCACTTTGTGGGTATAACAGAATAATAAACACCCAGGTCCTGATCTCAAGGAGGGCACTATTTCTGAAGATAAAAGTAGTTAAACTGCTAAATGTGGTATACCTGACAGATGCTTCTAAAGCAACGATGAATCTGGCAAGGTCTTTAACTGTGATTAAGCAAAGAGGTTTTTTTTTTTTTTATTGGTTGTTCAAAATATTACAAAGCTCTTGACATCTCATATTACATATAATAGATTCAAGTGGATTATGAACTCCCATTTTTACCCCAAATACAGATTGCAGAATCACATTGGTTACACATCCACATTTTTACCTAATGCCCTATTAGTAACTGTTGTGTTCTGCTACCTTTCCTATCCTCTACTATCCTCCCTCCCCTCCCCTCCCATCTTCTCTCTCTACCCCATCTACTGTAATTCATTTCCCTCCTAAGCAAAGAGGTTTAATATAATTTTAATTCTAACTTTTGGGGACAACCACAGAAGTGAGCATCATATGAATAACTCTAAGCCTTACACCCAGTTTCATAAACAGAAAATGTTTAATTTTTTCTTCAACCAAGTTTTAAAATAGACCACAAAGCAGGGCCCTTTGAGAAATCAGAATTGACACAATAGTATGAGAGGTGTTTCAGAGGTAAACTCTGTCCCTTGAATGGAACTACAAATGTAGGTTCGCTTTAATGGACCATGTCCATTATTTTTAGAATTTTGAGTTGTATTTTGTTCTGGCATGTCTTCTGTTGATGGCTTACAGTTTAAGCTGGACCCACCAAATACAGGCACATGGACAGTTGCTGGGATAAATGAAAGCCTTTCAGTGAGAGCAGAGTGCATAAGGTGCTGCATTTTAAGGATACATCTTTGTGCTTTTGTGATCTTTTCTGGCTCTGACATGAGCTGCTTCACTGGGCTTTGACTCTATTCCTACTACTCCCTGTTGAGAGCCAAGAAGACTTCATTACACTTTCAGTCATAGGTGTTCATGAAGCGAGCATGTTAAAAACAAATATAAATATTAAAAGTTTCCAGGGAGTTTTCTAGCAATTTGGGGATCCTTCTGAGTTATGGTGGAAAGGAAACTGAAAATAGTGATATATAGATATTATTTTGTCACCATATCTGGTATCTATATATCTCTATATGCTATAAATGAGCAGGATTTGGAATAACCATGCTGCATGCTTGGGAACCCCTCACACACCACTATAGAGAACCAGCCTCACAAATAGTTGTTGCAAGTGGTGATACTCAGCATCCTCCTGCCTTCTTGTCTGCTTTCTTGTCTCGTGTTAAATGGGCACCTAATAAATTTGTACTGGACAGAAGGGGAAGGAGTACTGTCAGATGCTAGCATTGTAAAAGGACTGCCATCAAAGAGCTACCTTTAACTTGGATTTTTACCAGCTGTTTGAAAGGTCATCTCTTATGTTTGGTTTTGTGTGAGCACTTGAGTGATGTCTACATGTAGCTTCTCAGAACATCATCCACGTCTAGAATAGGTGGCAGAAAGTCTGGCCTATGGCCAGGGTGAGGTGGGCAGGCAACTTCACAGATCTCTCCTCCCTCTTACCCATTCAGCTGACTGCCTTTTGATGCAGAATTTGTGTGTGGTATTTTGAGAGAACATTAGAGATGGATTTAAACCTTCTCCTTAGCATTGCTCTATAATTAGAAACTTCTTTTTACACCCAAAGGAGTTTGCACCTGAATTACAGTCCAGTTGGAGGAGTGATTTTATACTATTGATTTGAGTGTTATTCTGGTCTCACTTTCCATTGTCACAAAGAAACACACATTCATCATTTGGGGAGCTGGATTCATCTGGACTCAAATCCAGTGATTGTCTTTCCTGGAAGCATTCGTTTCTTCATTTTGACTAGAAAAAAAAATCACTTGCTCTACTAACCAAACTCATGTGATAGTTATGTATTCTGATACTGTGTTACTGAATCTTGTGGAGCCAGGAGTATATATGAAACTCCCACTGTACACAAAAACTCCAAAAAGTTTAGTTAGCACTTTTGGTGAAAGAGCCAAAGGGGAGAGGGACTAATATTATTAAATGTTCAAGGGAATGAATTTTCTGAATTTTTAAAACTTAGGTTTTTAAGTGGATATTGGACTATAACAAGAGATACAAAAGTGAAGCCAACCTGGTGATCACTGTCTTAAAGTAGATCCATAGTGATAGTCTATAAAGCCTTCAATGTGTATGTGTAATTAGTAGCAATGATAAGGTATTATGCCAGTAAGAATACAGAAGATAGAAGGCATTGGGTGGAAAAGGAGAGGAAGAAGAGTAGAAAAGATGTTTTATACTATATTGAGGTATGAAAATTGGCACTTGAGTGTTGAATCCATGAAAGGGCATTTGATTCATATTAATAGAACCTCTGCTACAGCTAGGTCCATGCTTCTCAAGTTTGAGTGTGCATCAGAATCCCATGGAGGGTGTGTCCCCTCTGAGACTGCTGGCACCATCCCCAGAGTTTCTGATTGAGAAAGTCTGGGGCGTGGCCTGGGAATTTACTTTGCTAACAAGTTCTCAAGTACTGCTGGTCTCAGGCCACACTTCCCTAGGTCTAGGCTCTTGAGAAGACAGAAACACTAGGACACTTTCTGTCTCTGGAACACCTACTAGACCAGCTGAGAGGGGAGGATCTGGCCTTACTCTAGACTTTTAATCATGGCCCACAAAGGAGAAGGAAGGCTTAAGGTACTGAACACCTTCAGAAGATGAGTATAATATCTAGCTCACCATCACAGAGGCTAGTGTGCTGTATTTTCTGAAATAGAAAATACAGCTACTGTAAGCATTGCTATTTTCATGTCTTTTAGTACTGAAGTAAGGGTATTTAACCAGTGGTCTTTCCTGATGTCTATAAACTTGGACATTCTGGTAAACCAGACATCAGACATGAGGGCAGTTTGTTGTTACCAAAGTTATAAGAATATAAAACCTGCCAAGGTTTCTCCAAAGCAAGACATCTGGTTTAAAGCCCAAACCATTGCTTGTCTCATTTTCAGGAAAGTAAACAGGACTGAGAATTGTGTTTATACTATTTACATGTTTGCCTTTCTTCCTTCCACTGTCAGTGATGACTGAAGTTTTAATTGTTTTTGTTTCCTTCTTCTTAATGTGTTAACAGTAGTGATGCTTTACTGAGTCCCCCAAAGGGAAAACAGATTGATAGTCAAGCTGCTGGAAGTGTGAACTGGAATATTAATGAAATGATACTTTGAGAGCTTCTAGTTTTACTACCAATACCTGATTTTTCAAGATAATCCTAAGAACAGTTCTTCATCAAATTTGACCTTATGGCAGAAGAACATCAAACTTTTTTCCTTCCCTGATGTTTCCTTGGAGTCATAAAATGTTATTAGTTTGAGTACTTAGTAGCAGTTGAGGGGTGGCGTATTATTTAGGGTTTCTTTTTTTATCCAATATAGAAAGCCTCGCGGCACTAAATAAAAATGTCCCCGTGTAAAATGCAAAGGCTTTCTGTCACAAATGTTTTTAAAAATTCATGAAGGGCTGAAGATTTGATTTATCTTATCCTCTTTCTGTGATTTATTCATATTTAATGTTAGGTTCAATGTTTGAAGCATGAAGAACTTTTTCAAATTAAAATCTGTGGTGAATCAGTTTTATTTGAAGAAAAATTCCACCCTGCTGGTTTTTGAATTATGCAGCTCATTTCTCTTCTTGTGTTCAAGATGTTTGGGCTTCCTAGTGGCTGGGATTCTCACTAGTGAAGCCCTTCCTTAGGGAGCGAAATTTACCCAGCTACTTGGTTGTGACAGATGTTTCTCTGGTATCAATAGACACTTTCCTCAGGTATTAATCATGGTTAGACAAGTGCAGTGGCAAAGGAGAAAGAGTGGGGACAGCTTTTACCTCTGGAACCATCAGCTTGTTAGTTTGTGTATTGGTGTTTTTGTTGGGGCTGCTCAGTAGCCTGTGCTTTCAAGAACATCTTTAGGCAGAGGCAATATCCAATCTTTTCTAGGGATGATTCATAAATAATGAATGGTAATAGCATTAACTTCAAATGAAAGAAGGAAAGTGAAGTCAAGGCAGACTATACTTTTTTTTTCCTTTTTAACTAGTTAATAGGCACATATGGTCCAAGGCAATGGACCTTCTTAAGGCCGTGGAACATTAAAAGACTAGTGGAAAAGGAGCTGCTGGGCCTCCTTGTTTTTCATTTTGGGGACAGCTAGAGAACAAGAACGAATCTTAGATGATAAGGAGTCACAACAAGGTCCAGTTGCCTGGGACACCTGGCTTCTGCCTGCCCATCCACCTGCCTATTCATCTTTCTGTCCTTCTAGCCCTCCATTCCTTTATTTCATCCCTTTTATTTCTTCCCTCTTTTTTCCATTCTTCCACTCACAGTTATTTTGGAATACTGCCACTGGGCCAGGTACTGTCCCTCCATAGATTTAGTTAATGTCTCATAAAATGAAGGAAACTGTACCTGGGGAATGATATTGGCGAAATATCGAGATGTTGTGTGCATGTACAAATATGTAACAACAAATCTCATCATTGTGTACAACTATAATGGACTAATAAAAAATATGGGGAAAATAATAAACTCTTAAAGACCATCAGGGAAGAAAGAAAATAAAAGGTACTGAGTGCTTTCAAAGATAAAGCTCTTTTTATGAGGCTTCCCCTTGTTTGTCATTGAAGATCAGAGCTATTAAAGAGTGGCAACCAGTACACAGAGCAGAGCATAAACTTAAGGGAGTGGTTTTTAGAACCAGTCTTGAGTATTTTGACATTATGATCTTGATTTTGTTCCTTTGCTTGATGAAGAGAATTGTCTTGATGTGTTAAATTGTTTTTTTCCCCCTCAGACTATTGGGAAGAAATTGCCTCCAGCTACAGTGACTCCAGACCCATCGAAAACAGAAATGGACAGCAGGACAAAGAGTGAGTTTCCCTATTTTCAAAAATCCTTACGTAATCTCCAAAGCTTTTTCAAACATGTCAGAAAAAAATCCACACAAATGTGTTTCATTAGATCCTCCATAAGTTAGATTCAGAACTTTGTTTTTTTGTTTTGTTTTGTTTTTTGTTTTCTTTCTAAAACATGTTTTTTTTCCTGCCATATGTGTCTTACCCATGTGCAGAGCTAACATTTATCCACGTTTACAGAGTACTTTGCATACTTTAGGTGGCATAAATATTCTAGAAATGGCAGCTCGAGCACTTTAGGGATTCACAGACCTTCAGGTCAAAGAACCTTAACCCCTTTTAGCCTAACCACTTAGCCAGAACTACCCAACCTCATCCTCCCACCAGCCTCCTGAACACATTTCTGCTTAAATAATTCTAGATACTTCTGGAATGTCTGCAGGCAAGAGACTCAAGTCTTTTTGGAAGGATTAAGTGAGTGGATAGAGGGTATTAGCTGTGTTTTGGAACAGTGCTAGCCAATAGAAATATCATGTGAGCCATATTTATAATTTAAATTTTTCTAGTGGCCACATTAAAAAGAAACAGTTGAACTGAATTTAATATGTTTTATTTAATTCAATATATCTAAATAGTATCTTTTCAACATTAATTTATATAAAATTATTAAATGAATTACCTTCATTGTTCATGTGATATCTTTTTAATACCTTGTGTGTTTTACAGGTGTTGCATATCTCAGTTTGGAGTAACCACATTTCAAGTGCTCAATAACCACATGTGCTTATTGGTGACCATGTTGGAAAGGGTAGTTTTAGAGTAATTCTTTGACCTAAGATAGGTTTCCTGGGCCTGGAAATGAGCACAGTTGCAATGTTCAGCTCCCTTAAGCATGTAAAAGAATCCTGGTTCTAACTCACCACATCTTATTCATTTCCCAAATATCTATTAACTATCTCTATGTACCCAGCTGTCTAGAAGCATCATGGCAGGGGAATGGGTTATTAATGAGGAATAGATTTACAGAGGCAGGGTGGAGTGTTTTGTCTTAGAGTCCTAAGATAGTTCCATTGTTATTAGCTAGTGGTATGATTTTCTTTGGAGAAATAATTTGATTTCTCAAGCCTTCCTCCTTATTGTTTACATTGTCTATGAAATCAGGGGTTGTACTTGAGAAGACCCCTCAGATTTTCCCCCCACATCTTAATCCTCTGACCCAATTTTAAAAGCTTTAGGACTCACAGTGAAAGTTTTCGTATTCAAAGTGTTGAACAGCCAGATGGGAGAGACAAAAGGAAGATGTGAACAATTTGAGAACATGGGAAGATGTCCTAGGCATAGATGTTAATATGACTGTAACTGAGTAGTGGTAAGAAAGGATGATTATCACTGTCAGCAAAGCCTTGAGGATGTTTACTGATGGACATTATTTATGGACTTCAGGGCAAGAATTTTGTAGTTTAATTTCACCCTGCACCCACTACCTCTGGCTTTCATTGCCAAGAGCAAATTCTACAGTAATTATTCTTCCATGATTTCCATTTAGTGGCTCCCTAGTCTACTAAAAATCCCCCTTCATTTGGATCATTTCCCTGCTTTTGCATTTTGAGGCTACATTTCTGTTCAGGTGCAAGGTGCAGAGTACTGACTAGTTATTAGAAACAACTCTGAGCTTGCCACCTGAGCACTCTTCCTTCTTCCTTCTGCTCTGAAGACAAACTTCTGATGAAACTTGCCCTGCAGCGCAGAGGAGGGCAGCTTCTTCCTACACAGCTGTCTTAGCATGCTCAACTACGAGTTCACATCAGAATTCTGAGTTATAATGATTCAAAAAATGTTCGTGTGAGTATTTTCTGAGTGAAGGTGAAACTCAGCTGATCAGGATTTAAACAACTAGCATTATCCCCATCCCCCTCCCACAAACAAAAAGCTTTTATGGCATTGAAATTCATGGGAAGCTCTTGCTTGGGAACAGATTGCTATAATTTTCATAACAAGAGGAAAAACTGTCTAAATATTCATAATGAAGTGCCCTGAGGTGCCTCCAGCTCATCACATCTGGACTTTCTCTCTCTTTTTTTAATTACAATTGATGTAGATTTGTAGCCCCCCGGGATAGGAAAAATAGCCCCCCAAAAGGGCAGTTCAACATCTTTCTGAACTAATGGTTTAGTCTTATAGATTCAGAAGACCAGTTTATCAGGTGAGTTTGAAAAATAAAAGTCCTTGACAGAATTTGTACAAAGGCAGATCTGGCTTCTGAATAAATGATGGCTGGTGGGACAGAGGCCAGGTTTTCCTGCCCAACCTCACTCACTTTATAACTGCACATTTGTACCACCTGTATGATCACCCTGTTCATCGATTTGCTTCTTAAGAGTTGTCCACCATGATGATGATACATGGTGCCTTGCTCCTATCGTTAGATCATTGGTCCCTCTAGATCAAAGATGTATATCCCTTACCATGGATATCCCTTACCATATACCCTAGAAAAGTGCCAGGGGCTCAGTGGGCATATAATATATGGTGGTTGAGCAAATGGAAAGTTATGAATGACTTAGGACTTACTGGGTTTTGAATTGAACACAGGGTCTTTTAAAAGCTAATAGCCACGGGCCCCTTTCCTAACCATGTAGTCACCAGTAGGAAAAGGATACACATGTTTATTAAGACCCATCTTCTGAGTAGTTAGCAGAGATTATCAATGTTCCTTGGAACTGACAGACCCTTTACTCTTTCTTGCCACTGCTTTCACCCAATTAGCCTCAGACTACCAGGAACTAACCTGTAGTCTGATGTAGTCCAAGTGAAGTTGATTGGCTCATTGCAGTGAAGGAGGCTGCACAACAGAGGGCCAGTGTCTATCCCATTAAACAAAAGAGAAAAAAGCCAGTGTGGTGGTGTATGCCTATAATCCCAGTGACTCAGGATGCTGAAGCAGAACGATTGCAAATTCCAGTTTAGCTTTGACAACTTAGTGAGATCCTATCTTAAAAAAAAAAAAAAAAAAACTTGTTTAAAGTACTGGAAGTACACCTTGGAGGTAGAGTACCCTGAGTACAAAGAAGAAAAAATTTTAGTGAATTTAGTGAAATGTAAATGAAGCTGTGTTTTTATAGGTACAAACAAAACAGGGCTCTGTGACAACATAGTCAGCATCCTTCTAGACTGGGAGGTGGACCCCGGTCCTAATTCTTCAGCAGTTATGGAGTGAAGCTTGAGGTGCAATGCTGTATACAGAAACCCTTATACTAAGGCTCTGCACTTGTGGTGGTAGACAGGTTGCTTCTTTGGGTCAAAGTCACTTAGTTCCTTAAAGCAAAATTGGAATGTTTCATTCTTACTGAAACAGTTTTTAAAAGCAGGTTTCTGATAGTCTGTGGTTTTAGGGGAAAAATTTTCTTGGGGGAATAAGAAAACAATAGTTGCTCAAAAATGAGGGTTGTTACACTTTATACCTGTAGCACAAGCTTGGGAGAGACTGTTGCCTGTTCTGCAGCAGCATTGGCCTCTTACCCCTGCCTGATGAATGGTGGGCACATTGTTACTCTCTTGGTCTCAGCTGATTGTTGCTTTCTCACTACATGTTGAAACAGGAGAAAAAAAAAGGGGTCAACTCTCTACTGTTGGGAAGCCTTGGACCCTTTTTTCCATGCTGGATCTTTCTGCCCACTTATCTACCCCAAAGCTCACTCATTCTTGGGCTTAGGGTCACATTCAGTATGAAACATGTTTCCTACACACCTGATGTGTACAAAAGCCCTAGAGTTCGCGGTCCCAGGAATCCCTCCTCTTCTTAGGAAATACCTTTCATCAAGTGTCCCCAACACAGACCTTGCTATCTGGATGATAGTGAGGGCCATCCTGTGAGAGAACCTGTCCTACCCATATTGCTTAAGATCTGCATTTCAAATACACTTCTCTTGGAGAAGATTTTGTGTTTTCTTGGTGGATAGCCTTTCTTCCAGAATCTCCAAGCTTCTCATCTGAGCAGAAGAAACTGCCCCTGAGAGGAGTGGTGATCTGGCCTCTGTTCTATAGTAGAGAACAGGATGGCTTTGTTTCTCAGATTTTCATTTCTTCTTAAAAAATAAAAAGAAGCCTTCTCCTTTTACAAGAGAGTAAAATGTGTTATAGTTAATACCTGGAAAGTAATAGGAAAGCCAATTTTCCAGCAGTGTTTGAGACCAAAGGTGGTTGCTATGACTTAGGGTTTACAGTCAACTTCATAAAGAAAGGTGCTGAGTTAGAGTTGACATAAACAGTGAAGTCTACATTGGGTTTTATTTCCCCAAGTTTAAATGTAGACCAGGCCACTATTGACATTTGGACCGGACCATTCTCTGTTGTGGAAACTGTCTTGCATGCATCACAGAACTTTTAGCCTGTATCCAGTAGATGCCAGTAGTACTCCTAGCCCTAGTTGTAACAACCAAAAATGTCTCAGAGTATCACCAAAGTCCCTTGGGAGTATGTCTCAATCCATTCTGTGTATTATAACAGAATGCCATAGACTGAGCAATTCATAACTGATAGAAATCTCTTTGGTTCATGGTTCTGGAAGTTGGGATATCCAAAATCCAGGAGCTACATCTCAACATGCCATCTGCCCAATATTTGCTTACCCACCACTGTATCAGTCAGAAAACTAACATTACCTGGTGTCAAAAAATGTACACACTGGGCCCTGATCTGGTGCTAACAGAAACTATCAGCCTTGAAATCATTATGAACAAACAGTTCCTGCTGTGTTCTGATGTAGTGGAAGACATCACATGGGCAGGAGAGAACAAGATATTGAACTCACAGCCTCAAGCCCTTTTATGGTCAGCATTATCCATTCTTGAGGGTGGAGTCTTCATGACTTAACACTTCCCTTCAGGCCCCACCTCCCAACACGATTGACACTGGGGAGTCAATTTCTAACACATGAGCTTTGGGGGACACATTCAAACTGTAGTAGAGCCAGTTTTGAACTGCTAGTGTATTCTGCCCTACACTCCATTAGGGCATTGCGGCATCATTACCATCTGATTCACAGTGGATACTCAGATATCTATTGAGTAGATGGCAAGCCTAGTATATATTTCATTCCCCTACCACTAGCCCAGATTCTTAGAATATGACCCATATATGGAGTTCTTATCTAGATTGAACATGTAGCACACCTGATCCCAGAACCACCACCACATTCCCAGTCCTTGCTGTAGCTTGGCTCCTTGCTACCATTGAATCTTGGCTAATATCCATTGCTAGACCAGTGAGTTTCACTGTGTGTTCCCAGAGCCAGCAAATCTCCAGACCCCACCCCAGCCTTACCCAATCAGAAACCCTGGGGGTGGGGCCCAGCTATCTGTTTTGGCTAGTCCTCCACCTAGTGTCAGTGCCCACTCAAGCATGAGAACCACAGACCTAAACCAAGTTTGTTTGTTTGTGTGTTTATTTGTTTGTTTTTAAGATTCCCTGATGATGAGAATCACTCTGTGATTCCTGGTCCTACCTTAGACTTGAAGATTCAGAGCCAGGAAAGAGGTCTGGGAAGCTATAGAATGACTAGGTGCCCCACGTAATTCTTATCAGGAATGACTGAGAAGCACACCTCAGTCTTATTCTTCTAGGATGTTTTCTAGACCATTGTACAAAGCCCACTTCCATGTTAGTCCTCTCTAGTGGGATCCTCTTTTATTTTGAAAGTTATTTCCCCACTTCTAACACTTGAATGCTTTCAGCTAGATGCATGTCTCATGTCCTCTCCTCAATGTTGTCCTGTGGAGAACTGTGTGTATGCATGCCTCATGTTCTCTACTTGATTATAAGCTCCCTGACAACCATGTACTAGTCTTATTTACTTTATTCCATCTTCTCCAGGACATGATAGAATTCCATGCCCTTACATGCAATGCCTAAATACAAAAAGCTCTGGAAATTCAAAGGTTTTAGTGCTCATTGGGTGAAAAAAAAATTTGCCTGGACTGACTGACATGCATCTTTTATTGGTCGCTTGGGGTGACTAGTCATCCATTTGCTGCAGAACTTTAATAGTTCCAGTAGTGTGTGTGTGTGTGTGTGTGTGTGTGTGTGTGTGTGTATAGGGGGGTGTTATATATTATATGGTATGTTCAGTATATTTCCTTTCTAAAACCTGAAAAATTCTGTCCCCAGGGGTTTTGTATAAGGGATACAAAGTAATAATGTCTCAGATAACAGTTGAATGGGAGAAATTCTGATTATGATGTTGGTGAAATTAAATATCACTGAACTTGATACTCTTGTTCTTGTGACCCAAAGAAAAAGAAAACACTATTTCCAGGTGTATCCTGAAATAGTGTTTTCCACCTTTGCTGATGGCTCTGGAAGGCTTTCTACTAGACTCTGAATGTGGCACATGGAACTTTGATCTTTGTATCCCAAAGCTGACTGAGCTCAGAGAGTTCTTCTGGATTTAATGTTATGTCCTTTGTGTGTATATTCAACTTGTTAATTATTTATTCTGCTTATAGTTTAAGCTGAGGGATTTTTTTTCTTGTTGAACTTTTTATTGACTAGATCATAAAATCACTTAAAAGGAGTTATGTGATATGGGCATGTGAGTTCAATTCCTTCAACCATCTTTATAATATCATGTAAATTTCTAAGTCTAGAGATTTGAAATAATGATTTGGGAGGGTGTGAATCATGACAGAATTTCTTGGTGATTTTTAATTGAGCAAATTTCTTAAAATTTGAAAGCTGATAATCAGTACAGGGGCTCTTGATCTGAGACTTAGGTAATGTCATCAGGATCCTTGTACCTTTTTATATTATATACATTTTTTCCATTCATTGTATGGTTTGTTGTGTTTTGTTCCTGAAAAGAGTTAGTCATTGCTTTTTATAAGATTCTAAAGGACTCTAAGACAAAAAAAAAAAAAAAAAAGCTATAGAACTAATTCAGGATTTCAGTCTTATGTTAATTTATTAGTATTTTAAAATCTTCCTAAGGAAAAAAAAGAGAGACAATCGGCTCAATCACTGGATAAATTGTGCCTTTTTTTCTTTATGTTTGCCTATGTATTCATTCCTGTTTGATCCAAGGCTAATTAAATCCATCAAATTGATGAATAGATGGAAAATTCCTGCCTCCAAAAATTAATTTCATTACCTTCTCCATTTCTGCCCCCTGTTCACAATCTTTATTATAATCTTTCCACATCCAAAGTTGATTTGGGATTGTATTCTTAAGATATGCCAAATGCTTCCTCTTTTGTGAACTCTGTCCTGCATGTAATCTTGCCTTTCTCTGAAACACAAAAATACAACATCATAATCAGTTTATGTATGTGTGCATCTCTTTTTGTCACTCCCCTCCCCTTACTTTTCTCTAGGCATTAAATTGTCAATTCCATGCAAGGACAGGAGGGAGAGGCAGGGCTTACTCATATATCACAGGCTCAAGAGCTCACAGTATCTTCTTGGTGGTGGTTCAGTAAATATTTGAAAATAGGAAACATATATTATGAAACTACAATCACAATATTGGAGTTAATAAATTTTCATGTTTACATTTTTTTTGATAAATTGTATGAGGAACTTAGTTATTGCCCAGTGTGCTTGTTGGAGCCCTCAGAGCATCATTGACATGCTTTGGGGGACCTGAGTGGGAGATGGTACAGTCCTACTCTCTTTTTTCCCATATTTTTATTGGTATATTATAGTTGTACATAATGGTGGGATTTGTTCTTACATTTTCATTCATGTACACAAGATAACAATATGATTTGACCAATATTATTCCCCAGTACTTCTCCTTTCCTTCCCTTCTTCCCTCCCTCTGGTCCCTTTCCTCTATTCTATTGCTCTCCCTTGGGTTTTCATGAGATTCCCCCCCACTACCTTTCTTTTCCTTTTTCCCTCTCTAGCTTTCAAATATAAGAGAAAACATATAACCCTTGACTTTCTGAGTTTAACTTATTTCACTTAACATAATGTTCTCAAGTTCCATCTGTTTTCTTGCATGTAACATAATTTCATTCTTCTTTACGGTTCAGCTATAAAGAATTAATCATAGCAGCTCTGTTATTAGTTGTTTAATATTTGAGATCTGGAAGAAGATTTAATGTGCTAAAAGTGTTCTGCTAAAATTGACCAAACCCTCTTCTTGTCCCTCTGTGGCTGATCCCTGATTTTATACCTGAGGACGATGTATGATTGCTATGGGTCATGTGCTCCAGAAGGTCCATGGGGATGGAACCCAGTCCTGAGTGTCCTAATTCCTGGCCCAGAATCCTCTTCTTCTACTTTCTGCCCCTCAAATGTTCTACTACTTTATAGGAATCATTTGAGAATCAAGAAATGAGAGTTCTGAGGGGTTCTAGGGATGCAAAGAGGGGCAAGACATGCAGCAGCAACTTGCTTCATGGAGAGTGGTAGTAGGTAGTAGGCAGTAGCCACTAGCAGTACTATCTCCTCCTTTTATCTAAAGATGAAGCTTTCTAGATAATTCTCTAATGCCTCTCACACAAAACAACATAGCTGTGTGGTAGAAGTGTTCCAAACTACAATATGGTGATGGTCACACAACTGCATAAATATTTCAAAACACACCAAAGTGTGTAGTTAAAATGGATGCATTTTATGCCATTTAAATTGTCCTTCATTAAAACTGTTTTTCAGTAAAGCAGGAGACACCTACCCTTCTTAGCTTATAGGGAAACTGTAAGCATAAAGCAAAATGGCCCTGTGGAACATTTTAAAAGCATGTTAGCACTTCTTGGCAGTATTTTCCCACTGTTACTATCAGTCAATTCCACAGCCATTTATCGATCCTCGTAGGCACCAAAACATAGGAAAAAGAATGACAAAGATACATAGGAAGAACACCCTGACATGAAGAAACTCCATATTTATTTTTGTTAGTTGTAGTTGGACACAATACCTTTATTTTATTTACTTATTTTTATGTAGTGCTGAGGATCGAACCCAGCACCTCGCATGTGCTAGGCATGTGCTAGGCAAGCACTCTACTGCTGAGCCACAACCCAGCAACAATCAGTTTATTAAGTCCTCTAACAAGAGATCCAGAGACAGGTCCCCTGAAGCTGGTGCATTTGAAAGACATCTCAGCAGTGTCAGAGCTCAGTGTCAAATTCTCTGTGATTTTCTTGGCTTTCTTCTCACAATTGAAGCATGATTGCAACAGAGCAAACATTGCCCTGGCTTCCAACAAAGATAAAACAATGTTTAAAGCAAAAAGGCAGGGGCAGCTATTTCCAAGTCTTTTTTTCCTCTCTTTTAACCAGGAAACAAAATCTAATCACCCTACCCCAAACAGAGTATCTCTCACATTTCATTGGCTGTAAGTAGATCACATGTCTAACCCTAGATCAATCACCAAGAAAGGCGAGTGAGGTGAAAATTACTTGCCTGGACAGATTTTACTCTTCCCTAGAGCTGTGGAAGGCTTCTCCATTCCAGAATATAATGCCTGAACGAATTAGGCTTCTGTGAACCAGGAAGTGGGCTGCTAATGGCTGCTGGGAAGTCAACCAACAGCAGTCTATCATACTTTAAACTTTTTTGACTGAAAGGAATAAAATATGACCTATGCCTTCTTTCTTTGTTGTCCATGGGCATCTGATAATTCTTTGTGAAATGTCTCCTGATTTCCATCCAAAGAATTACTGTTAAAGCAAGGACCCTGCAGGGCAGTTCTTTAGTAATACTGCATGTGTTTGTGTTGTTTTAAGTTTTGAGGTCAGGTAGTCATATTTCACAAGCACAGTCAATATGAAAAGAACATTTGACCAATTTAGATAAGAGAAGTTTTTGCTACTCCTAATCAAAAAGAGATGGAACATTAGTAACTATGTGGGTTTAGGAAAATGGTCTTGATGGGATTTAGAATTAGTGTCCCTCAATGCAGGTTAATGAGCAAAAGCCATCGTAAGTCCAGGGTTTTCAACTTGAGGATAGGGGATATGACTGATATCTTTAAGCCACTGCACAGAAAACAAAGACATCTGCAAAGAACTAAGTGATCCCTTCTCCTTCTCCCTTCCCTTTTCCTCTGTCTTCCCCTTGCCCTCTGTCTCTCCTTTCCCTTCCTTTTTCCTCTCCCTCTTTGTCATATCTCAACCATAGACCACAGTGTGTCTGTATTATGGATTTTAAATTGCGTTTATTTTATGTATCATTATCTTTGATTGATGAGATGTTCACCAAAATAAAGAACTGCATTTCAGTGACATAAAGTATAAAAGGGACAGTATAATTGATACTTATGTATATAGCTTTAGGTTATTATCTGTCTGCAGGAACTGGCCTAAGCCTTGGGAAATATCTAAGGATATTCAAAGCCATTAGACTTATTGACTCTGGTCGAGAATAATAAATGCCTGTTCTAGTAGATACTAGTTCTTGAATTTTTCTTTCTACCTTTTGTCCTAAGTCATAAAAGCTGAGTTTTCTAAATCTTAACGTCTCAAATCCCCTACATGTGTTTTCATTGTCTTAACCAGTGCTTTCAGGTGTGATATGACGTCAGACAAATTTCCAAAAGCATATAATTCAGGACATACTTGAATTGATTTTGAGTGGCCTTAGTATTTTTCCCTCTTTAAGGATTATGTATTTCCTGGCTAATCAACAGCCCCATCAGTGAATAAGCAGGTTCCCACATAGAGACCATGGGATGTATTAGAACAGGTTCATCCCTTCCCACACGCATATGCATAAAGAATATTCTGTCAACATTCATTGGCTGTTGTGGTTGACACACATACACATACAAATATATCAACATTTATCTCTTAAGACATACCATAATGATGTGATTTTTCATTGTTCTATGTACCATGTTGCCTTCATATAATATATAAATATCCTTTTTCTGATTTTGTAATGTGTGAAAGAAGGCAATAGGACAACATGTAAGCTTTTTGCTCTCTGTAGATGTGTGCTTATGCATGCACCTAAAGAGTTTATAAAATGGTATACATCTGTTTTCCTGAGACCAAGAATAACTTTTTGCTTTCTTCCTGCAAAGCAGCCAGTGGCAGTTCACAATTTGTGAGGGGAAGAATGCAGAGAATAAATATGTATAAGCCTACAATGAACACTCTTTGGGAATTTTCTTAGGGTGGCGCTAGCTTTATGCAGTTGTAATAGCCTACCTATTAAGTGTGCCTTTCTCTGATGTTAATGTGACAGAGAGCGCCTTCTCCTGGGGCAGCTCATTAGATAAAACACCTTAAAGGTTGTGTTTTCTTTTCTTCTTACAGGCAAAGATTACTGCAAAGTAATATTTCCATATGAGGCACAGAATGACGATGAATTGACAATCAAAGAAGGAGATATAGTAACTCTCATCAATAAGGTAAATGAAGGTTCTCTCTTGCCTTCTAAACTGTGGAGTGTTTTGGTGTGTCCATGGAATAATACAAAGTTTTGCTTTAGCCTTTGAAGCTCCTAGTTTTCATGATCCTGTACTTGGGAGAAAGAATTTGTATTTTTTCCTTTGATCAGGTTAAGTCTAGGTGAATGAATGAACTTGAGAATAGAATAGGTTTCTGTTTGCCTTAGGACCAGTTGTAGATTTGCACGGCCCTGTAGAAAAAGTATGTCCCAGAAGGAATAGCTCAGGAAGCAGCCTGCTTGGCTATAGGTTTTGCCCTCTACAGCAGCTGGGCTGCAAAGCTCTGTATCATGAAGGACCCATGAGGGGCTTTAAAAAGACTGGTCATGCCTCACAGGCAGAAAACACTTAAAGAATGTATGCTCTACAGATCAAAGACAGGTAAAGTGCCTGAGAGAATTTTGCTTGTCTTGTTTGGACTAAGAAGGTTGGACGATTTTATTATCATTACAGCCAGAGCCCTGTAAACACCAGGAGAGCTATAAAATCCAAGTGAAGCCATGCGGTTTGCCGGGTCTTGACCACATACCATTTCTGCATTCATGTAGCGCTCCTCACCAAGTCACTAGTTGAGTCATATTATTCAAGTGATTCCTAGAACTCTTTGGTCTTTTCTCTGATGTACAGAGTTTTTATGATGGTCAGTAGAATTTGCCTTTATGATTAAGGTCAGCTACGTCTAGGAAATAGCTTTGGAGATTGTGTTTGAAGAGCCTAGTCCAAAAATGCGAGGGAATTGAGGATCCCAGAGGTTAAGTAGCTTGCCAAAGGTCAGATGTATTTTAGGGGAAGAGCTGGTCCTTTCAAGGACTCAGTATTAAAGTGGAGCTTTGCAGACACCTATCTGGAATAGCAAAATTATTCCATTTTGCAGATTACCTAAAAACTCGTCCATCTTTTTACCTGTGAAATATTCTCCCTTTAAGTTATTTCAGTATAGTTCTGTGGGTGTTGAATGTGGCAGGAGGAAATGAGAGGAGGGGAAGATGCTTGCCTTGCTGTTAGTTCCTTTCTGCAAGTGAAACAGGAACGGTTCTTCCCTTTTTTTTTTTTTTTTACCACCCCTCCCCTCATCCTTCTGCTGGCCTCCTTTGAGCTGCTCTCTTATGCATTGTGCATTCCTATTTTTAATCAGACCTGTAACCAAACAAACAGGATAAGGAAGTTGTTAAACAGGCATGAAGCATAATACAAATGCTTTAATAATTAGCACCAATAATTGATTTTAGTAATACAGGGAAAGGGATGGAGTGTTATTTCCCCCCCACCCCATAATGATAAAGCAACCAGAGAATTAAATAGATGCCATTTTTTGAAGGCAAGTGGGGCTCATTGCCCTGTTTTTGGTTTTGTTTTTAGAGGAGGGGATAGCCCCCCCACCTTTTTTTTCTTGGTACTGGGGATTGAACCCAGAAGTGCTTATCCACTGAGCTACATCCCAGCTCTTTTTTATACTTTATTTAGAGACAGGGCCTCACTAAGTGCTGAGTCTGGCTATGAACTCAAAATCCTCCTGTCTCAGCCTTCCAAACTGCTGGGATTACAGACATGTGCCACCATGCTCTTTTTTTATTCTTCTTTTTAATTGTAAACCTGATGTGCCCGTAATATTTAATAAGGTTTGAGAAAAGAAAAAAAAACACCATGATTAATCTCCATCATAACCCAGTCCTTCCTTGCCATTTGAGTCCATGTCATGATGAGAACATATTCATCTTCTTTTTTTTTTGTACCAGGGATTGAACTTAGGGCACTTAACCACTGAGCAACATTCCTAGCCCTTTTTTGTAGTTTATTTAGAGAGAGGGTCTCACTAAGTTGGTTAGGGCCTTTCTAAGTGGTTAAGGCTGGATTTGAACTTGTGATCCTCATGCCTCAGTCTCCAGAGCCACTGGGATTACAGGTATGCATCACCACACCCAACAAGAACATATTCATCTTGATGATTTTGTCCTTAACCTCATAGTTTAAGATCCAGTCTGAGGGCTGGGGTTGTAGCTCAGCGGTAGAGCGCTCGCCTAGCACATGCGAGGCCCTGGGTTCGATTCTCAGCACCCAATTAAAATATATGAATAAAACAAAGGTATTGTGTCCAACTACAACAAAAAAATAAATATTTAAAAAATAAAGATCTAGTTTGATAAAAGGAATCTGATTTTTCCAAAGACCTTGCGGGGAACATCTACCAGTCTAAGTCACCCAGTAGGGAAACATGAATAGGCCAGAGTGGCAGACTGCTTTCAAGAGTATCCAAAGGGTTGTTGCATCCCATTTCTCTGCTTTCATTGATTTTATTTAATGTATTCAGAAGGAGTTTGATATTACATTTGCAAAATGTGCTGCTGTCTTCTCCCGTGTACACTTAGTCCCTCAACCTGGCCTATACACTGATCCTAGAGTGCATGTATTGTTTTGACACTTGGTCCCCTGGTTCCACACTGCCCCCTCCCCCAAGCTGTTTACTGGTATCCCTGCCCCTTCCTGTTCATGTAGTCACATGTATTGGGCCTATGGGCCCAATAAGCAGTGGTCCAGCCTCCTTCTCTGTGCCTGGTTCAGAGGAAAGCCCTGGGATGGTAAAGGATGCTTTTTCCAACTCCATTCATGCTTTATCTGCCTCATCCGTAGCACCTGGCCCCTTCTTCTTGTCATCCCTTAACAATGCTGTGCTCACGTGACCTCTATGCACCAACCAGTCTTGGGTAGTTTCTCTTTCCTTTTTGGAAAAATCAAGACAATGATTGCTGACACTCCTTTCCTCAGGCATTCTACCACAGTCCCTTTCTGGCCTTGGTCCTTGTGACTGTTCTGCAGGAACCTCCTGTGTCCCCATCCTGCTCTTGTGTCCTCAGAAATCTGATCCTAAAAAGCATGTGTGTTCCTGCTTCCTGGACTGTCCTCTGCCTACCCGCTGAACTGTCTCTTTGAGAACTAATAACAGCCAGTCTTCACTCATGTACTTGAGCCCATTTTGAGCTTATTTAACAAAAATTCCTAGTGCTCTAACATTATGTTTTTATTATTATTTTATATGATCTTCTGGGAAATCAGGTTTCTTGCTGTCCTGTACTGGTGCAGGTTTTATTTTTATTCCCATAAAATTCCTGCCATCCTTGACCTAGCATTCTAGTTTGTCAGAAACAGCATGTTAAGATACAAGTCATGTAGGCTACCAGCTCAGAGAAACCAGGATTTGAATCTCAGCTCCATAGTTCCCGGCTGTGTGTTTTGGGGCATGAAACTTAACCCCTCTGAGCCTCGGTGTCCTCAGCCATAGTGTAAAGGCCACAAAGCTGTCCTCACAGGGCTGCTGTAGGGAATTACTAAGACACTATGTATAAAACACCTCTTGCAGGAAGGATTCTGCCAGTGGTACCCATAAGCCTAAGAATTGTTAATTCAACTTCAACTGCTATTTCTTGGACTTCAGAGATGGGAATCAAGGGCTCTTGTGTCTGGACTTAGCTGCTAGGGCTGGAGTACTATGACATTAAGTGGGTAAAAATGGTAGAGGGAGGGGAGAGAGGGAGAGAGAGAGGGAGGGAGGGAGGGAGGGAGAGAGAGAGAGAGAGAGAGAGAGAGAGAGAGAGAGAGAGAGAGAAGAAATCCACTTGAAATAATTAAGAATTCACAGTGGGTATGATTTTAGCAAGAATTTGAAAGGAAAACATGCCCTAAATATTTAGCTTGCTGAAAGCTGTAAAAATGAAGTCTGAGCCTATAACCCTGGTGATATTCTAGAAAATACTTACCTCTTCCTCTAAATTCAGGAGTCACCCAGAAGTTAATTTAGATGATTATATACTATTATAAATATATTCACCCTGCTTTGTTTAATATGCATTTTTGTGCTACTCAGGATTCAACCCAGGGGTGCTCTGCCACTGAGCTACATCCCCAGACCATTTTATTTTTTATTTTAAGACAGGGTCTCACTAAATTTCTGAGGCTGTCCTGCAACTTGTGATCCTCCTGCCTCAGCCTCCCAAGTAACTGGTGTTACAGTCATACACCAGTGTGCCCGGCTTAATGTGCATTTTGATATGCGTATGTGTTGTATGTTTGAGTTTTGAGGTAAAAGACCTGAATTGCTGTTCTCTAAATTCAGTTGCATTTGCTGTGAGATTCTCCATTGGCCTTGAATTCTGCTGATACTGCCTTTTGTAGTCAGTTGGGGTGGGTTTCCCTTTACCCTGCTTTTCCATGCTGTGGCAAGAGTCACAGAGCTGGAGTTGCCCTCATTTTTAGCCCTAGATTGTCAGTTCTTGTGGCTTTCTAGAAAATGAGTCAGACACCTTTAGTGGGAGTCTATAAGCCCTCTATGGTTCCTGAAATAATGTGCAAAGACCTAAACTATTTGTGTGTGTCCCTGGAAACTGAGATGTGGCAAGCTGAATGATTTGTTTTTTAGTTTATTTATAAAGAATTCTTGTGGATTTGGGAACATTTCCACTTGTGCAGAACACACCTGTGTTTAGCTTTTATTTCCAGTCACTCAAAAATAGCTCCTGCGTCTGTGTTCCTGCCGCCCCCATCCCTGCCTTCCTGATTTGTGCTCAAAGGATGTTTGAGAAAGTTCAGAAGCCTCTGGGTCTGGTTTCAAAATAGAGAAGATCCCTGGAGGAGGACTGAGGGCTGCTTGGTGGGAGCCAGGTCAAGGCTTAGCTCTAAGACTGTCAGCCCTTAGAGGCTGTACTGAATGGGACCCTTGCCACTTGGGACAGAATGAGCCCAGATGTGGAGAGGCAGTATACCTTCTCTTGGTCAACAGCCTCCCAACCTCAGAGCATTGGACCTTCGTTTATGGTCCTTTCTAACCAGGAGGAAGGGATTCCTATTGGCCCCTTTGTAAACAAAAATCTTTAGGTCTTGCTTATAAAATTATTTTCCTTGGTTAGCTGTGTCTTTGACCCTTAAAAATATGCACTACCCCTATGTCTTCCTTGTTACACGCTTGTTTGATAACATCAGGATCCATGCTTAGAAAGATTATAGTATTGACTAAAATCATGGAGTGATGGAGATGGAAGGAAGGGGATTGAGATGACATAATCTACCACCAATGTTCATGAAAGGGAAACAATAGATACATCCTAAGGAAGGAGTGGGACCCAGAGAGTTACTAAAGATAGTTAGCAACACCTCTAATAGTCATTTTTCTTTGGACCTACACTGGGGATTGGACCTATTCTACACTGGGGATTATTGGCAGCAATTTTAATTTGTACCCTGTTTTCTTCCCCTCTCAATGTTTGTGCATTCATTCGTTCATTCATTCACTGATTTGCTAAAAGGGGTTTATGGTGTGCTAGGAGTTTCTGCTGGATGCTTGGAATGCAGTGGGAAAACAAAAACTGCAAACTGAGAGGTTTGTCTTTTCCCGGTTCCAAATATTTGGAGTTAGTTCCTCTGCTCTGGGGGCAGAGTAGAACTGAATGCTAAAACTCACCCAGCTTCTTTCATCTCTACCTCAACATGTTTTCCTCCCTCCTTTCCCAGATAATGGCTGAGAGCATTTAACTGAATACTAACTAGATCTTCCCAGTGTAGGATTCTGGGTGCTGTCGTTTTCTCTTCACAAGTATCTCAGGAGCTTAGCATCTTGCCTTTTCCTCATAGCAGTGCTGGGGGGTCACATGGGACCATGAGCATTCTCTCCATATCACAAAGGAGCAATAAGAGAGCCAGAGCATGGAAGCAGCTCTCTCAAGGGACTCCCAGCAAGTCTGTGGCAGAGGCAGGACAGAGGTCTCCTGACTCCTTGTTTGAGTGCTTGTGGGACTTGAGAGCTGGGCAAGATGGTAACTATGGGTAGGATATTTCCTGTGAGGCCACTGGATATTTGTAGTAGATGGGGCTCAGTCACTCCCGGAGGTGACTCTTATCCACTCTTTGAGACTTGCCTGTTGTTGCTGGTTATCCAGGGCAACTATTAGTGGAGTTTCCTTTCTAAATTAGTGACATTATCATTATTACTTGTAGAACAACATTAGCATGCCATTACCCCTATCCATTGGTTTGAGTCTTGCATTTTGAATGTCATGCTTCTGCTCCTTTTTATTTTACTTTTTTTAGTTATATGTGAGAGTAGAATCCACTTTGACATAATTATAAAACCATGGAATGTATCTTGTTCTAATTCAGTCCCCAGTGCCTCTGTTCCTGCACTTTTATAATGCTTTCTACATCATCCATGACTTTCTGATTCCATGGTCACCTGCCCAGAAATGAAATGATACCCAGTGAAATGACAACCCCAGCCCAGGACTAAGTGCAGTTCTGTTTGTGCCTGAAGCCCCCCTCTCTCATGGCTGTTTTCCGCTTTCTTCCCATATCTCGTATGTTTTACTTTCTTCTTTTCTTCAAGGCCCAGGTATCACTTAGGTTTCTGCTTGCTGTTACTATGACAAAAAAGAAAGGCAGGAGTCCTGAGCTACTTCCTAAGTCCTATGACTATATGTTTTTGTTTGTTTGTTTGTTTGTTCTCGTGTTTATTTTCCCCTTCCTGCCTCTTTCTCATCAATTCATTGAAACATTTATGGGAAAAATATTTCAGACTTCCTTGCTTCCCACTCCCCAGGAAGTAAGGTTGCCTCCACCAAGAGAAGTGACTTTGGGCATCTCAAGAAAGATCTTTAGCTTGGTATAAGAAAACCAATTGGCTAGTTAGATTGCTGGCCTTGACCCCTTCTCTCTGAACTGCTGAAGCTTTTAGCAGAGCTAAAATGCTAGGATTAATTGTGGTTTCAAGGGTGAGGAGTAAATTAGCAGGTGTCACCCTGAATGTGATGACATGCTGACAGACCCATTAGAAGGACATGTTTTATGAGTGAATGAAAAAGTTAAGCACAGGTCTGGGATCATCTCAGTTTGTACACATTTGAAAAATGTCAGTGTTCAGCAAATGAGTCATTTATGTCATAGAATGTATTTCCTGCAGTATGGCCTGTCTCCTTAGACTGCATATGTCCTTATTCAAGAGAGAAGTCACAATATAGCTCCTCCTCAAGGGATTAGAAGCCCAAGGGATTACAGTTGGCTGCTGGTTTGTCTTCCTCTTAAAAGCAGCCAAGATACTGTGGTAGGAAAGAAAAACATGACATCCTGAGTGTATTTGATTAAAACTCTTCTTCACCAAGCTTGTTTACTTTCACAAACACACGGTTTTGAATTAGATGAAGATGGTAAGTATAGGGCCTGAGATGGGAAGAAATTTCTTTTTAGTTTAACAGTAGATAGTCAAAACAGTGCCATTCCAAAATTTTGATGCTCATTATTAAAGAATTTTCCTTTGTATCATGGACAGATGAGTTTGCATTTGATGCAAATTCCTAGGTTCATGTGTCTCCACAAATTACATGACACTATCTAAAGGGACTGTTCTATATTTGTTCAGTCTTAATTGTCTTGTTACTCCAGAGTGCTATGCTTAAGTAGCAGGGCATCAGTAATCCTGATGACAGCATCTTGAAGCATACCTCCCCCACCACAACAACACACAGAAAATTCTGCAGGTATCTTAAGGAATTGGAGAAACTCCCCTTTTTTTGTTTTCTATTTCCAACCTTTCTATTTGTATTATCCTAAGACAGGTGTTGTGAGGTTTCACTGAGATGTGTAGCTGAAAGTGCTTTAGAATCATCAAAGTTGAATCATTATTACTGCTATGATAAGTTATTATAAGAAGAAGAAAAAAAATGCCTGGTGACTTAATATTTTTTCTTAGTGTATTAAATTAATGTCAGAACTTTTCCTGAAATTCTTCTTCATTATTTATTTTAACTTTATTTTAGGATACAAGTCATTTGTTATAGTTGTATGGCCCCTGTCTTATTAAGTATCTCAAAGCTCTTTACATTCCCATACATATTTTATTAAAACATGTTTTCTTTTTTTTTTGAAAGATATTATTTTTTTATTGGTTGTTCAAAACATTACAAAGCTCTTGACATATCATATTTCATACATTAGATTCAAGTGGGTTATGAACTCCCATTTTTACCCCAAATACAGATTGCAGAATCACATCGGTTACACATCCACAATTTTACATAATGCCATATTAGTAACTGTTATATTCTGCTACCTTTCCTATCCTCTACTATCCCCCCTCCCCTCCCCTCCCATCTTCTCTCTCTACCCCATCTACTGTAATTCATTTCTCTCCTTGTTTATTTTCCCATTTCCCTCACAACCTCTTATATGTAATTTTGTATAGCAGTGAGGGTCTCCCTCCATTTCCATGCAATTTCCCTTTTCTCTCCCTTTCCCTCCCACCTCATGTCTCTGTTTAATGTTAATCTTTTCTTCCTGTTCTTCCTCCCTGCTCTGTTCTTAGTTGCTCTCATTATATCAAAGAAGACATTTGGTATTTGTGTTTTAGGGATTGGCTAGCTTCACTAAGCATAGAATCTGCTCTAGTGCCATCCATTTCCCTGCAAATTCCATGATTTTCTCATTTTTTAGTGCTGCGTAATACTCCATGGTGTATAAATGCCACATTTTTTTAATCCATTCATCTATTGAAGGGCATCTGGGTTGGTTCCACAGTCTAGCTAATGTGAATTGTGCTGCTATGAACATCGATGTGGCAGTATCCCTGTAGTACACTCTTTTAAGGTCTTCAGGGAATAGTCCGAGAAGGGCAATAGCTGGGTCAAATGGTGGTTCCATTCCCAGCTTTCCCAGGAATCTCCATACTGCTTTCCAAACTGGCCGCACCAATTTGCAGTCCCACCAGCAATGTACAAGAGTACCCTTTTCCCCACATCCTCGCCAGCACTTGTTGTTGTTTGACTTCAGAATGGCTACCAATCTTACTGGAGTGAGGTGGTATCTTAGGGTGGTTTTGATTTGCATTTCTCTGACTGCTAGAGATGGTGAGCATTTTTTCATGTACTTGTTGATTGATTGTATGTCCTCCTCTGAGAAGTGTCTGTTCAGGTCCTTGGCCCATTTGTTGATTGGGTTACTTGTTATCTTATTGTCTAATTTTTTGAGTTCTTTGTATACTCTGGATATTAGGGCTCTATCTGAAGTGTGAGGAGTAAAGATTTGTTCCCAGGATGTAGGCTCCCTATTTACCTCTCTTATTGTTTCTCTTGCTGAGAAAAAACTTTTTAGTTTAAGTAAGTCCCATTTGTTGATTCTTGTTATTAACTCTTGTGCTATGGGTGTCCTATTAAGGAATTTGGAGCCTGACCCCACAATATGTAGATTGGAGCCAACTTTTTCTTCTATCAGACGCAGAGACTCTGATTTGATATCAAGCTCCTTGATCCATTTTGAGTTAACTTTTGTGCATGGCGAGAGGAGGGGATTCAGTTTCATTTTGTTGCATATGGATTTCCAGTTTTCCCAACACCATTTGTTGAAGATCCTATCCTTCCTCCATTGCATGCTTTTAGCCCCTTTATCAAATATAAGATAGTTGTAGCTTTGTGGATTAGTCTCTGTGTCCTCTATTCTGTACCTTAAAACATGTTTTCTGAGATCAAAAGTGGCATGGAATATGCTTTTCAGTAATGTATTAAAATTTTAAAATACTTACTCTTGGAATAAAAATTAAAACAAAAAAAGATAAATACAATGAAAATTCTAAATTACCCATGACCTTACTACTTTCTCATACCTTAATATTTTAGCAGATATTCTTTCAGACTTTTCCTATACATGCACATAACTACAGTTTAAAATAAAAATATGATCATATTATTCACCCTTATTGTCCAAAATATATCATGATTATTTTTGGCAACATACTAACAAGTCCTTAGTATCCTAATATATGGAGGGAATACTATGATCTTTTTTATATTTACCTATTTCATTTTTCTCTATTTTAGGCCATTTTGTACACAATCATCACCTTGCCCATATAAGTCTTGATGCCCATAATTATTTCTGTTATAGTCTATGAACTGTGTAACCTTGGTCAGGTTGCCCATCGTTATGTGCCTCAGTTTCCACATCTGTGAAATGGGGTAATAATAACACCTATCTCCGGGTGTTGTAAAGATTAAATGAATTAAAGCAGGTATTATGGATTGAATGTGTCCGTCAAAGTTCATATGTGGGAAACTTAATTTCCAGTGCAACAGTGTTGGGATGTGGGACCTTTAAAAGGTAATTAGGTCAAGAGGGTTCTGCCCTCATAAATGGGTTACCACTATTATCATGGGAATGGGTTCATTATTGCTAGAGTATGTTCTGGCAATCCTGAAAGTGTAAGTTTGGCCCCTTTCCCCTTTCTCTTATGCATGCTTTCTTGCCTTTCCACCTTCCACCATGGAGTGATGCAGACACAGGCCTCTTGACCTTGGAAGCCTCCAGAACTATAAGAAACAAATCTGTGTTTTATAAATTACTCAGTCTTCGATATTCTTTTATAGCATCACAAAACAGACTAAGACAGTAGGTAAAGCACTTAGAAAACCTGGCTCATAAAAAGTGCTATATGAATGTTAGTTGTTATTATTTCCTGAAGATAAAATTGCCAAATGTGCTACTGCATCACTGCATTTTGAGGGCATTTAAATGACGTTCTGAAAGACTGTGCCAGTTTAGTCTCCCCACAGGAACATATGAGAATGTGTTTCCCAACCATTCTCATACTTGAATATTTTCCTCCTTTTCAGTCTCTGCTAATATGATTTAATCTCTGCTAATTCTGCATTTTAGAAAGAACCAAATTTGAAAAATTAATGCATCATTTTCCAATTGATTAAATATATCCCATATTCATGTCCTTAACCTGTCATTCTTTATATTACAAACATTTTTTCTTAGTTTGTGACACACAGAGATATTCAAGAAAAAAAGCCATTAAAACCATTTAGTCTTAAAATTTCTTCATTTCATAGTTAACTGTATAGTGTGGCAAGATTCATCCTTTTAAGAATAGCTTTACTTAAGGCTTTTTATTTTAGTCCTAGTTGGAAAGGGTAGCCGGCTATTAAATGCATTCCTTTTCTGCCTTCCTCAGGGCTTTCAGAGGTTCTATTTAAAGCTTCTGTCCTTTCAGTATTTTTTTTATAGTGGCATTGAGAGAGCCCTGAGGTTCTGCATGGATGCTTATAAGGATCCTCATATCCTAAACCTGGGCTTGGCAAACTTCTACTATAAAGGGTCAGAAGGCATTTTAGGGTTTGTGGACCATTCAGTCTCTGTCAGAATTACTACTCTACTGTTGTAGAGGGAAAATGGCCATAGAGGTAAATTAATGGACATGGTTGAATTTCAATGAAACTTTATTTATGGATGCTTAATTTTTAAATTGCAGATGGACACAATACCTTTATTTATTTTTATTTGGCTCTGAGGATCGAACCCAGTGCCTCACACATGCTAGGCAAGTGCTCTACCACTAAGCCACAATCGCAGTCCTGGATGCTTAAGTTTGAATATCATGAAATTTTCCTATTCATTGAAATATTATTCTTCTTTTGACTTTTTTAAAAAAAAAAACATTTAAAAATGCAAAAGTTATTCTTAGCTTTTGGCCCATAGGTTGTAGTTTACTGACCCCTGAAGTAAAATATCTGGAAATAGACCATAAAAATCCAGCTGATTGATTTTCAGCAAAAGTGCAAAGGCATGCTGGGCATGGTCACCTGTAATCCCAGTAATTCAGGTGGTTGAGGCAGGAGGATCACAAGTTCCAGGTCAGCCTGGGCAACTTAGTGAGACCCTGTCTCAAAATAAAAAGTAAAAAGGGTTGGGGATGTGGCTCAGTGGTAGAGCACCCCTGGGTTCAATTCCCAGTCAAAAAAAATATATATGTGCAAAGATCATTTAAGAGAAAAAAGATGATCTTTTCAAGAAATGGTACTGGTATAATTGGACATACATAGGCAAAACGTGAACTCCAATCTAAACCTAACACATTATGCAAAGGTTAACTCAACATACCATGCCATAGATCTATGTGAAAAAACAAAACATGAAAAGTTATTTATGAAAACAAAGAAGAAAAGAGTTGTTAGACATGATATTAAAAGCACAGTCCATAAACAATAACTGTCAATTTGGACTTGAACAAAATTTAAAACTTTTGCTCTGCAAAAACACTATTGAGAGAATGTTGTTTTCCACCCTGTTCTCCTACAAGCCCATCTGAGCCCCAATATTTAATTAGTAATCACCTGATAAGTAATTGCATGAATTTCAAGGTCCTTGGTTTTATTCTGAGTCTTTCCAAAAATATCTTTTATAATATAAGGCCATAGATCTTCTATATTGGAGACTTTCTTTGCCCCTGTGACCCTTGTTCCTCAGAGCCATGGACAGATGTAGCCATACTCCACTGGTCTGACTGGGACTCAGCTGAGCAGCCTGAGGGCCTGGATTTGACCTGAGAAGTATATTTTTCACTCACTACCCTGGCCTAGAAGCAAAATTGGCTAGATATAGATAAAAAGGCCCCAAACAAAATTTTAGGCCAAGAAATGTTTTCCTAATGGAGAAACTTCTTAAAAGAATATAGGTTTATCCTGGTGAAGAATGGAAGTAGAAGGTAGAAATTTACTAATAGCTCCTGCAGCTGTCTATGGTATTCTTTTTTTAAAATATATTTTTTAAATTATAGATGCACACAGTACCTTTATTTTGTTTATTTTATGTGGTGCTAAGGATCCAACCCAGTGTCTCACATGTGCTAGGCAAACATTCTGCCACTGAGCTACAACCCCAGCCCTGTCTCATTATGCTTGACCTTCAAAATGAGTATGACTGTGCCCTTCACCTCTTATGTGTTCCTAGCCTTTATCTGTGAAATGAAGATTACCACCTCCTCCCCCTTCTTCACTGCCCTATTTATATCTCTTAGAGGTGGTGCAGGAGGTAAGGAAAAATATCTGAAAACATAATGAAAGATGCTGTATGAATGCCACTATCTTTATCAATTAAGCAAATTGATGTTCTGTCATCCCTGTTCTCCTTTTAATGGAAGAAAAGTATGTATTTGGATGCAGAGCCCACACAGTTCCCTAAACATAAAATGAAAATTCAGCTACAGGACGCATGTCCTTGAGAAGTAAACTGTACATTTAGCCATGTGCTATGGATAAACCAAAGGTGCCATTAGAAATAGCTTTTAAACTTTAGCATGGAGTGGTCATCTCAATGTAAAAGACCTAGCAAGGAGAAAATAGGGAGTTTCTATGAAAACATGTTGAAACATAAGTTCAAATATTTGATTATGTTTAAATGAGCAGGAAAAAAATGTAAAAGTGCTATCTTAATGATTTGTATTCTGTGTATGACTTACATGTCTTCAGATACAGTTAATGTTCCTTGTGCTTTAAGCCAGGTTACAAGGACACTGAAAGGCCCCTGTCTATATAAGTATTTCCTTTTCACATTACTACAGGGAAAAGAAATACTACTTACAGACTTTTGAAGTGGATTTATAGAAGCAGAAAGTCTTTCATTCTGCTATTAGAAAAAAAATTAAAGTATATCCTTTTTCTGAGAAGACTTAAGATCGAGTATACCACAAATAAAATCAAGAAGCAATTCATATATATTCATTGTGTACAAACTATACAGCCATGCCCCACAACTCCAGGAGATACCCAATATGAATGGTGACCCTGGAGTTGGGCCAACATGAGTTCTAGTCTCTGAAGAGGCTCCAGACAGAAACATCTTTTTCTAAGAGGGAAACTGACTGTGAGCATAGAGGCCTTTGAGGTTTCTGTCCTTGGTTGTCCTCTATCGCATGCACCCCCCACCTTCCACCCTACTCCCCACCACCTTTCCTGATTCTGGTCTCTGATTCTCAGTGCCTATGATAGTTCTATTTTTTTGTATGAAGACTGAGGTTTGGTTTAAGCTTTTTTTCTCATTTCTTAGTGACATCTGCACTCAAAAGTTTTGGATTTTTTTCTCCTGTAGTATTTCTTAACCCATGTGTTATCAGCAGGTTATAGAGTTAGAAAAGTGACCTCCTCAGTGTCCCAGAGTAGATGGAAAGGGCCTTAGGTGGTTGGAATTCCATCAAGGATGATGACCTGCAAATATTCTTGGCTTCTAGTAGAATGAAATATTATTAATAAAATTATAAGAATTAATAAAATATTTTATGTGTGCCATTTTCTGAAAAAGTTTGGGTGGCATGTATTTATCTTCCCATATAAAGATGCTTAACAATGGCTCTACTTTATGTTAGGAATGCTTTAATTTTCTTATTAGAGAGAAGTGCATATGCTAACAAAAGAAACTCCATGATAATTAAAAACCCTTGGTGCTAGGGTTGTGGCTCAGTGGTACAGCGCTTGCCTAGCATGTGTAAGGCACTGCATTGGATCCTTAGCACCACATAAAAATAAATAAATAAAAATAGAGGTTCACCCACAACTTAAAGGTACATACAAGGGTTGTTTTTTTTTTTTTTTTAAGCCGTGTACCTTTATTTCAGACATCATTTCTCTTTCTTTCTTTCTTTCTTTCTTCTTTTTTTTTTTTTTTTTTTTTTTTTGGCAATTAGACCTTGAAATAGCTTAGACTTTTAAAGATAGAGCTTAGGGCTGGGATTGTGATTCAGTGGTAGAGTGCTTGCCTAGCATGTGTGAGGCACTGGGTTCAACCCTCAGCACCACATAAAAATAAATAAAATAAAGGTCTATCAATGACTAAAAAAATATTAAAACAAACAAAAAAGATAGAGCTTAAAGTTCTCTTATCTAAAATAAAATAAATTCACTCTAATTAAAGAAACAATCTTCAAAGGAGTATATGATTTCTGGTCGAAGCTATGGCAGAGTAGTGAGTTTTAGCCTTAACTCTCCTGCCAAAGACAACTCTAAAATTCAACAAAGTATAGGAAGCATCTGTTTCTAGCACTGGACAATATATAGTACCGAAATGTGATGCTGGAGAGAGGGGAAGCATAAAAATGAGTTTCACATCAACTCTGGCTTTTTGCCTGGGGGGAACTTTGCAAATTGTAGGGGCAGTGGAGCCCAAACAAAGAGCAGCAGATTTATGGGATAAAGGAAACAAATTGTAATTCAGGCTGCTGGGGTGGCTTGAGTTTGCAGGCAGGAAACTGTAGAGGGGAATGAGTTATGCCGAAAAAGAGTTTCAGAAGTATCTGACTAGCTATAAGCTGAGTGGATATTCCAGAGTTCATCAGTGATGGGGGATGCTCGAGTTCTGGCCAAGCAGAGTAGAAAAATAAGGAATGCTGAACACCCCAGGCATCCAATTGAGAACCCAGAAAAGTCAACCATAGATATAGTGCTACCCTAGACCCACCCTAACAAAGACTAAAAAAGCAAGCCTTGTTAGGTCAATCTTTTTAAAAAAAAAAAAAAAAACAAAAAACATTTTTTTTAGTTGTAGATGGAAACAATATCTTTATTTTGTTCTATTTATTTTTATGTGATGCTGAGGATCGAACCCAGTGCCTCACACATGCCAGATGAGTGTGCTACCACTGAGCCACAACCGCAGCCCCTAAGTCAATCTTATCTGAAAGCAACTTTTCCATAGTTACAAAACTCAAAACTCAATACCCTCACAAGGAAGACAACAAAATCCAGTCTCTGAACAAGGTAGCCAGGTGTTGAGAGCATGTAATCACACATGACTAGATCAAAGAAGAAGCAGGAAAATGTGAGGTATAGTATGGGTAGCTTATAAAAGACATGGCATCAATACTTGCTTCAGTTAATATTGCCATAGCCAAGCTGGGCACAGTGGTGCATACCTGTAGTCCCAGCTATTTGGGAGGCTGAGGCAGGAGGATTGGTTGCTTGAGTCCAGGAGTTTGAGGCAGCCTGGGCAACATTGTGAGACTCTGTCTCAAGAAAAAAAAAAAAACTGGCATGGCTAACAGGAAGTGTGCTTACTTTTGATGTGTTACCCACCTAGTTTTTTGTTAACTGTTTTTATAATATATCAAATGGAACTCCAGGATGCGGTGGCGCTGGGCAGGCAGGCAGGATGGATTCAAACTAAAAAGCTTCTTCTTAGCAAAATAAACAGTGAGGTGAATAGAGAGCCTACAGAATGGGAGCAAATCTTTACCACAAGCACATCAGATAGAGCCCTAATCTCTAGGATATATAAAGCACTCAAAAACACCAAAAAAAAAAAAAAAAAAACAACCCAAATAACCCAATCAATAAATGGGCCAAGGAACTGAACAGACACTTCTCAGAAGACATACAATTAATCAACAAATATATGAAAAAATGTTCAACATCTCTAGCAATTAGAGAAATGCAAATCAAAACTACTCTAAGATTTCATCTCACTCCAGTCAGAATGGCAGCTATTAAGAATACAAACAATAAGTGTTGTCAAGGATGTGGGGGAAAAGGCACACTCATACGTTGCTGGTGGGACTGTAAATTGGTGCAGCCAATATGGAAAGCAGTATGGAAATTCCTTAGAAAACTTGTAATGGAACCACCATTTGACCCAGTTATCCCACTCCTGGGTTTATACCCAAAGGACTTAAAAATAGCCTACTACAGTGATGCAGCTACATCAGTGTTTATAGAAGCACCATTCACAATAGCTAAATTGTGGAACCAACCTAGATGCCCTTCAGTAGATGAATGGAATTAAAAAATGTGGTATATATATACACAATGGAATATTACTCAGCATTAAAAGAGAATAAAATCATGGCATTTGCAGGTAAGTGGATGAAGTTGGAGAATATAATGCTAAGTGAAGCAAGCCAATCCTAAAAAACCAAAGGCCGAATGTTTTCTTTGACATGAGGATGCTGATTCATAATGGCGATGGGGGCAGTGGGAGGAATGGAGGAACTTTAGATAAAGCAAAGGGGAGGGAGGGGAAGGGAGGGAGCAAGGGGGTAGAAATGATGGTGGAATGAGTTAGACATCATTACCCTAAGTACATGTATGAAGACACGAATGGTGTGAAAATACTTTACGTACAATCAGTGACTTGAAAAATTGTGCTCTGTATGTGTAATATGAAATTAATTGCATTCTGCCATCATGTATAACAAATTAGAATAAATAAATAATTTAATTTAAAATATGTCAAATGGATAAATCAGATGTCAATATAGAAAAGCATATAAATTGTTGTCCAATAAGAAGCCAGGAGTTTGGATCATGACTTCCTGTAATTACAAGAGTGAATCACTGCCTATGCCTCAGTCATCCCTGTGTGTTGCCATTTGGAATGTGGTATTTTCCTGAATGGACTTGTCTTTAAGACTGTGTCCCTGAACTTCCCTCCTTAACACTCTTTAACCAGAGCTCTTTTTTCCAGTTACCTCATAAACCATGATGTGGACAAGCCTGCTTTAATAACTGACTTATCGGGGTATGGAAGTTCTAAACAGCAATGCCAGCCCCAGCCATACAGCATAATTGCATCTCTTGGGAAAGGTGTTAACAAGCAGAAGCAGAGCAGAGTGCTCCTGGGCTTCGGCTTCCGTGGAGCATTTGCTCAACATGGCACCCCACCCCAGCTTCATACAGAAGGCATTCATTAGTAAATATTAAACAGCATTTTCCATACTACTGGTGGATGCTGAGGGTGTGAGGCTCCCTTGGGGCAATCTGAAGCTCACTTAATAGCCACGCTGAAATTTTTCAACACTCACTTTCTCCTCAAATGATATCTCAGTCATCGGGGAAGGTCATGAAAGATAGCTGTGCTAGGTACTTCTAGGAAATTGGCCCTAAGGAGAGTGGGGACAACTGACCACCCAAAGAAGTAACTGAGCAGAGTACATTTGACTTTCTAAGAGGTAAACCCATTCTTATCTTTTCTTAGTTTTGGCTTGACATTTCCATCTTTTGGACTCAAAAAAGATAGGAGAAAATGTGACCTATCTTTTTTGGGGTACTTTTTAAAGTTTTTATCACAAATATGGACAAATAACGAATTCAGTACAGATCAGCAGGTAAACCTGACTGTATAGAAGAAGCTTACTTTGCCTTTGCCTTTTCAACTTGACCTTACTTTTACTGTTTCTTTTTTTTAATATTTATGTTTCTAGTTGTAGTTGGACACAATACCTTTATTCCATTGATTTATTTTTTTATGTGATGCTGAGGATTGAACCCAGGGCCCCCTGCGCATGCTAGGCGAGCGCTCTACTGCTGAGCCACAATCCTAGCCCCACTTTTACTGTTTGAAAATGAGAAAAGGTAGAATAACAGTCTAGGGGAAGTTTGGGCCATTCATCTACTCATCTATTCAGCCAGAATCTTGTCAGAACTGGTATGTCCCAGGCACTGTACAAGTTATCAAATGAATAAGATCCTTGTTTTCAAGGAGCTTTCTTTTATTTATTTATTTTTCTTTTTGGTACCAGGGATTGAACCCAGCGGTGCTTAACTACTGAGCCACATCCCCAACCCTTTTTATTTTTTTTTTATTTTGAAATAGGGTCTCACTGACTTCTTAAGGCCTTGCCAAGTTGCTGAGGCTGGCTTTGAACTTGCCATCTTCCTGCCTTAGCCTTAGAATTGCAGGGATTACAGGTGTGCACCAGCATGCCCAGCTAAGGAGTTTACCCATTTTAAGACCTTTGCTACACCAAGTATGGTACACAGAGCAGCAGTATTGACATTGCTTGGGAAACCTCTTAGAAATGCTGAATCTCAGACGTGTCCCAGACTTATTGAATCCTAATTGGCATTTTTACAAGATCCCCAAATGAGAAGTATGCACATTAACGTTTGAGAAGCACTGATCTAAATCGAACCTATTCATAACTTGAACATTGGAATGACCTAGGGACTGTTAAAAGCACTGATTTCCTTCACTTCTTCTTCCCCGCGCCCCCCCCCCCCGCCCCCCGCGCCAATTGTGATTTTAATTGGTGTGGGGGTCTCGTCTAGGCATTGGGATTTTTTAAACTTCCTAGGTGATTTTAAAAGTGCAGCCAGGTTTGATAGTTACTTATCTAACATATTGACAAAACATCCCATGATGAGAGTTGTGGCTCATTCTTTTAGCCAATTTACAAACCAGGTGATAAGTTTGTCTCTTCTCAAAATTTGAAGTGTCTAGCTTAGAAGTAAACATACCAGGCTTCAATGGTGACTCCCAGCACATTTGGCCCTCACCATGCCAACAGGTTATCTATAAAGGAGTTCTCTCAGCTGGTCCCTATTGCAATAGCTGTATGGAGCACTGAAGTGCTTCAGCCAGGTTACCTGGGGCAGTGCTGGCAGGATTGTACAGACTAAGGCACAATGTTGAAGTCTGGGCATGGCCTCCTCCTTCAGACACACCCAGACCTTGGCATTCCTCCCCTCGGCCCCCCTCAAAGTGTTTGAGTTGCTGCCAGGGGCTAGAATTGGCTTCCCTAAGGCAGCAAGGAGTAGAAATGGCCCACCAGTACCCAAAGGTGGCACTGGATCACATGACAAATACATAGGAGCTTAATAAAAAAGCTTTCCTGACCACATCATCCCTCAGGGACTCTGGGGCCAATCCATGTGATCCCAGTAATGACAGTAGCAACAACCAGCAGTTGTTTCCTTCTCTACACCTTGTAGTGATTTTCATGGGTATCAAAAAAACTGAGATCCAGAGAAATTTCATCCCTGACAGTGGTTTAAGTACCACATGGCCAACATTTGCATTCTTCCTTCTCTGAGTTCAGGCAAAATAAGCAATGGCTACCTTGTGCCATAGTGAGTTCTCCCTTAAGCTAGAAGAGAGTAGATAACCTAAGATAGTGCTGAACATAGAAGTTAGATGATAGCACACCTAAGGCTCTGTTAATTTATTCCTTTAAAGGAAAAACAGCATTTGTATTTTATAAGGAAGAGTATTCTCTTTTATTCTAATATCTGCCTGATGATGAGACATACACAAACCATTTTGGCTATTGTGAGGACTTGATCATGGAAGAGTGAACACTCTGTCAGAAATATAATTTCTTTCCATACTCTTGACTCTAGATAAGACTCCAGGTCTGTTTTCCTTTGCTTTCAATAGAGCTTATTTCTAAACATTATTTTTTTTTCCAGAAGCTTTCATCTGCATACTGCTCTTTAATTCATTTCTACCTCCTGCTTCATTCTAATAGCATCCCAGGATTGGAAATAAATAATAGTATGTTGGCCACACTACCTCTCTCCTCAGTGCTCACCTACTGCCTCATAGTTCCTCTTTCACTCAACAACTGCTTTGGCGGTATCCACTTTCACCCTGGTGACATTCTGGCCTCACAAATCATTGGCCACTCATTCCTCCATTCTTCCCTTTCTTTTATTCATGGGTGCCATCTTGCCTCACACCTCATGTCACTATTCAGTAGACATTTAGGGGTTGCCTTTGCTCTAAACCCCAGTTCTTGAATGTTCTTCTGTGACATGGGTTCCCACCCTCCCACTTTCCTTCCCTCTCATTCAGTGTTCCTGCCCTTGACTTTCTCATTGCCTCTGTTCTTGGTATCCTTCTCTTCCCGGCTGCCTGGCTTCTCTTGGTTCACTTGTTTTTTAAATCTAACTTGACACTCCTGTGGTGTTTCCATGCCATTTTGATTCGCTGTATCTTCCTATGAGGCTCCAATCTTGGGAGCCCCCACGAGGGCATGATGATTTTCTTTCCACCCTGGATTCCTGTCTTATTCTGTATATTTTAGGTCCTTGAGAAATAAATTGAATTTGCTGGTAGTTTACACTTCTGGAAGAACAACCCTTATATGAATAATTCTCTCTTCATCTCTGCCATCAAAAGCCTTGTTCCTTTGTTTGGTTTAAGAGGAGTTACATTTGCTTCTTATTTTGCTGTCAAAATCATTCCTGTTTCTCTTAAATTAGCTTCTATTGCTGAGGTTTTCTGTAAATCTTCTATTGCATTGGTTTTTCTGTAAATCTATCCCACTCCAGGCATCCCAACCCCGTGCCTGGTTTTTGTCCTGTACTGGCTTTTCTCTTTGGATGCTCTTAGTATTCTCAACCACACTGACAGTTTTCTTTTTTGACTGTGCTTATCTCATCCATGGGCCTTGTGTTTATTCTTATACTAATCAGAACAATTAGACATATTGTATTCTCTCTTTGTGCTTTCCCTCTGTTGCTTTGAATTACAGCAATGATTAGCACTGTTAGTGTTTTCCTCAAGGAGCAGAGTATAGATGAGCCATCCAAGCCAGTCATCGCTAATGGGAGATATGATGAATATAATGTCCTTATGGACACTTTTCCCCTGTAGATATGCATAAGTTCACAAGTTACTCTGCATAGGTTCCTGCTTATTAAATTTTTCTTTATTGTTTTTCTCACACATGAAGCAAAATGGTTCTTGGGCTATTGTTTGCATAAGGCTGAGGTGAAGCATAGCTTTGCATCATTTAGAAAGGTAGCACTAAACAATATTTGCATGCCTTTTGTGGACATAGTTCTGTATCAGGTGATCCAAAATGATTGTGGAGGAAGGTCCAGTCCTTACATAAACAAATCCTTCTCACACGAGAAGATTTAAGATTATTCAAAAAGCTGTTACTGACAGCTTTTCTTTTGATACCAGAACATTTGGTTAATACCTGTTCCCCAGAAGAATCCTGCAGAATATTGTGTGTCTGTCTCTCACATACATCTCTAAGCTCCCAGCGGGTAGGGCCATGTTTTCTGCATGTTTAATGTTCAGTACCTTCAGAACTTGAACATATTTTGCACTTAATAGATGTTTGTAGAATTAAAAATCATGAAGTGCAAATTAGCATAGTGCTGAATTTAGAGAAAAGAAGTCATTCATGGTAGTCACTTTCCTAAAAGTGAGTTTCAAGTTGGGTTTTTAAGATAACAAAGACACATGCAGAAAGAGGAGGGGGAAAAAATGTACCAGAATTTTCTAGATTGAAAGACTTAATTTCTAAGGATTAAGGGTAAAGAAATTCCACTCCTCCCTGCCTCCTTTATAAGTTTTTCTAGAATCATTGATGGCATTTGTCAGAACCTTAGAAGCCAAAAAATTATGCCAGGTATGGGGCACATGCCATAATTCCAGCAACTCAGGAGGCTAAGGCAGGAGGATTGCAAGTTTGAGGCCAGCCTTGGCAATTTAGTAAGACCCTAAGCAACTTAGCAAGATCCTGTCTCAAAATAAAAATGACTTGGGTATGGCTCAATGGGAAGCACCCCTGGGTTCAATCCTCAGTATCATAAAAACCCCACCAAATCCTGTCATTACCACTTCTGTTTGTGGATCCCTTCTTTGGGGACTGATGCTAGATTGTTTAGGGGGTAATGTAACAAGGGCAGGACCATATTATTTTCTAGATTTATTGTCATTTTTTCTAGAAAGATAAGCATTCTATCATTTAGAAGTTTTTTGAACTCTTGTTTTGTTCTGGGTAAATCTGAAATTGTTGCTCCAACTGTAATTTGTTTTGAGTATTGGTTAGGACTACAATTTACAGTGTGTCACAAAGGATTAATCTCTAATATCTGCATGCTTTTCTAAGGCGTTAATTTATCTTTGTAACATACCTCTGGGAGAGGGGGAGATGATCATGATTTACTTCTAGAAGGTATCTTGTCCAAGTATTCAAATATTGGACTGCTGGAGATTATAGGTCTCAGAAAGAATCTTCATTGATTCTTATTTATTATGTGGAACATTGTGTGAAGGACTGAGGGTGTATTGGTGAAACAAATCAGATGTATAACTCACCTTGCTGGAATTCTGATCTAGCGCAGTGCAAATGTACCATATATAAGCCCTGGTACACTTGGGGCCTACAACTGATGCTTGAGCCCTCCAGGTCTCTTCCTCAACACATCAGTCCATGGGCCCTGAGCATGATGTCCTCTCTTTCTTGATTAATTATCTTCTTGCTTCACATGTAATTTTAAAAGTGACTGTGCTGCCAGCATTTTTTTTTTGCAAAGCCTTCATTTGTTTTGGGCTTCAGCTAGAAGTTGTTGATCACAAGTCTGAGTGAGGCTTGGGTTTTAACTCAAGAATTCTGGACTTGACAGTTGGGTGTGTATTATACACATACAGTGGAGGAAGAAATGCCCAAGGGAGGAAGTTTATAGTTGGCCAGGTGAGTCCTGGATTGGGTGTTAGAAGTAGAATTGAACCCAGAGCACCCAGTGGATGAATGCAAAATATATTAAAATGAATTGGCTTCCATCCAATTGAAACTATAAAAAAAACTATAAGTAGCTTTGTGTGCTGAGGTTAAGTGCTTAGGAGAACCATGGGGTCATTAAGTTTAGGATGGAAGCTTGAAGAAGCTTAGGGGTTTTCCAGTCTTGCTCCTGGCCCTCTATCTAGCACCTGGCTCAGTAGTGCCTGATGTAGTAGGTGCTCAAGAAACATTCAATGAATGAAAGAAGAGAATATATATTATTCAAAGGAAAGCAGGTTTGATCTGGAAGAATGACTAGGTTTATTTATTCATTTAGTAAGCAAATGTTGAGTTCTGTAAAGGGGATAAAGGACTTTTCATGGTGACAACGGTGCTCCACCAACATCAAAAGGAGAAGGTGAAGGAGAGCAGCATGTTAATGAGTTTGTATGAAGTATGATTTTTTTCTTATGCTTGGCTTACTGTTGCAAAGCCCTTTTTAATTCTGACAAGCTTTGTGACAAGTTATCCAAAAGAGGACATTTTTGCACAAGATATTTTCTAAGCTTCCTTTGCAGTTAATAAAATACTTTTATTTCAGTAAACTTAAAAAGAAGCCCATACATCTCCTCCCATCTATAAGAAAAAATTTTTAAAAAAATACTTCATGATTCAGGGTATCTAAAAGCAACATTGGGCTTTGAGTCCCTGCTGGAAGCTCTGACTTGGTTCTCTACTCTGACTTTTGGGGTTGTGCTGACTTAATAACCATTGTTACATTGATATCAGCGTCAAGGAGAGGGCTTCTGTTCTCCCATGAAAGGATGGCAGACCTCTCTGGAGCATGCTTGCCCCCATTTCTCACTCTTCCCTGCCTCGTTTCTAGGACTGCATCGATGTTGGCTGGTGGGAAGGAGAGCTCAATGGCAGACGAGGCGTGTTCCCTGATAACTTCGTGAAGTTACTTCCACCGGACTTTGACAAGGAGGGGAATGTAAGTCTCCATGGCTTTGATCTCAGTGCACCATACACTGTCAGAATTGTGGCTTCTGTCATGGGACTTGGGATATAGGATTGAGACTGTTTGGTATAATGTTAAAGAACACTGGCATTTGAGTGTTTGATGGGCTTGGGTTCTAAGCCCTTGGCTGCCTATACCTACAACAAGTCAATTTTAGAACTCAGCTACTACCTGGTGACAGTGATCCCAATTCCAGAGTTTCATGTATAAATAGGATAATGTGTTTAAGGCACTTAGCACAGTACCTGGCACATTTGAGTGCCCAAATAAACTGTGAGGACTGTGGGTGCTCGGTTTGGTAAGTGTACTGCCTGCATCCTGCATAGTACGGTCCTTGAGGGTAGTGAAGTAACCAATATTATGCAAATGGCGGACACATTATGAAGCTAAGGATGCAGAGCAAGACTACAAATCTTCCTATACTGTATATGCATGTTTGTGTACACATATCCATATGTGTGCATACACACCTCTCATTTATGTTTTTCTTTGTGGGAACCCATTTGATGATGCTGCTGTCCAAACAAGCCAGTCCATTTTTGTTGCCTTATTCCACATGTTGTTTTTCTCTTCCAATGATGTAACAAGAAATGTTGAAAAGCTAGAAGCACCCTACAGTATAAGGAGGAATGGCAATTTGGTCTTATCGATCCTGTTCTATACCTCAGGGTTCTTTGCTCAGGCTTTTATGTGACCTCTACCCACCTCTCCTGGTTAGAATCCTCTTCATGCCTATGGGGGCTCTGTTACTGAACCAGGCTGAATCTGACTTTGACATATCACCATTCTAGTAGAGCTGAGGTGAGGTACAGTAAGGTTAGCTACAATATTGGTAAATTGGTTGCCAAGGATACTAAACCATCATTTCATGGTGAAAGTGCTACTTAGATGAATGGACATAATTGTTTAAGAAGCGAGATAGTGCTGGCATCTGCCAAGATTGTACCCTGTAGATCATTAAATGGGTTTGAAGTCCAAAGCCTAAAGGATTTTCAATAGCTTGCTTTCTTGTATTGTTTGGGTGAAGAGTGTTCTGTTGTACACTTGCTATTCTCTCTTGGAATCTTGAGTTTGGGTTCTGCATAATATGGATTCAGCTTCCTAATGTTTTCTAAGTCCTTGACACTTGAAGTCAAATTCATGGACCAGCAACATCAGCATCACCTAGGAGCTTGTTAGAGCTGTTCAGGCCCTATCTTAGGTCTGATGCATTAGAATCAACATTTTTCACAAAATTCTTAGGTGATCTGTTTGCATATTACATTTTGGGAAATGCAGGTATAGAAACAGATGTCTAAGTGATGACAATCCCACCTTCCACTTCCCCCCATATTTTAGGAGAGAATTCATACATCAAAGAGCTCATCATTCAGTAAGAAAATTGTCCACCAGGCAAAATCACTTGAAACATTTTTACTAATGACTAGCAATGTTGGATTGTCACTTGACAGAAAAATCGATTACTGAGAAAAACAGATCCTAAACACTTATAATGACTGGATATGAAATGTTTTAGAATAACAGGACCCAAGAATGAGATTTAGAAAACATTTATAGAGTATAGTGGTTGTGCTTTAGGCTCACTATTTTCATCCATAAAATAATGAGAATATTCATACTTACCTTATTGAACAGTTGAGAAGACTGAGTGAGATGATGTACATGAATTCTTCAGCACAGTGTCTGGCTGTTGGTTAATGCACCCTGCAGATTAAGCATTCCAGTCATATAATTACTATTGCCACAAGAGTGGCAAAAGACTCCAACCAGAATTGTGAAGTAATGTTATAAGGCTGATTCTGGGACTCTGGCTTTTTTTGCATCAGCTGATCAAATCAGCCCTGTTAACTTGGTGTCTTGCTTACCTTCCCTGGGAATCTAGCTGCATCTAAAACTTTACTCAACAGCCATTAAAAAAGACAGCCAGTGAGGTATAAAACACACTTACAGAAATAAGCAAGAACAGGGTGACATAATCTTCATGTTACTTTGCATATATTTTCTGGATCTGCTGCTTTACAATTCTATTTTCCTTTCCTGGGCTGGCCATCATGGCGGTTGATTGGAAGTAAAGCATACTCATGACTGCTGCTTGTTTGGGCTTAGTTTGGCTGCAAATCTGGTATTGAAAGACATGGGTGCCTGCCAGAGCTTTCTGAAAGGATACTCATGGTAGCCAGAATGAGTGGAGGCCAGGGACCATCTAGGCTGCCTGTTATCTCCTTCTTGCCTATGTTTGTGAGGCTACTAAAAGCCAGCTATGTCCTAAAGCACTGGGATACCAAAACCTTCATATAACTTTGAAGGAGAGCACATTGGCCAAGGAATCTTAGCAAGCCAGGTGTGGCGGCACACGCCTGTTATCCCAGCGGCTCCGGAGGCTGGGAGGATTGCAAGTTCTAAGCCTGCCTCAACAATTTAGTGAGGCCCTAAACAACTCAGCAAGACCCTGTCTCCAAATAAAATATTAAAAAGGGCTGGGGATGGCGTTCTATGGTCATGCACCCCTGGGTTCAATCTCTAGTACAAATAAAAAAAAGGAGTCTTAGCAAGCTCGCTATCCTGCTAGACATTTGCTACCTTATTGGTTCTGATTGAGCCAATATGGTTCACTTTTTAAAATATGAAAGATAAAATTGCATATTTACCATGTACAACATAGTGTTTTAAGCACAGTGAGATTCAAGCAAGCATAGATTGAAAATCTTCAAAAACTTTCCATCTGTACTGAACATGTATACACTTTTAAAATTGTCCTTCCCTAAAAATACAGTACAACAACTATACTACATGGCGCCTATATTGTGTTAATTGTTGTAAAAAAAAATCAAGATGATTTAAGGTATACAGGAGGATGTGCTTGGGTTATATGCAAATACTATAACATTTTATATAAGGAACTTGAACATCAGTGGATTTTGGTATCCTCAAGGGGTCCTGAAACCAATCTCCCACAGATTCCAAGCAATGACTGACTGTATATATGCATTGTAAATGTATACACGACTAAATCTAGTTAATTAACATGCATTGCTTGTCTAGTTATCATTTTTATGGTGACAAGTGGTATGACTAAGGTAAAATCTGGATCTGTTTTTAAGCCAATGAGCAAGTGTGCAGTTGCCTCCACGGTGGCCCCTGCATTTTAGTTGCTGTTCTTATTTTAGTGGGGCAATAAATTCACTTAGGTGAGATGGACTCCACAGTGTACATTTTTAGAAGCTCTGTGTTACATAAGCTATTAAGGGAAGCACTTTCACCGGGAGAGTGAAGTTGTCAGTGATGAGTGGACTTAGCTCAGCTTGCTTGTTGGGGCATGTATGCTTTTTAGAGCCCCATGGGCCTTTCTCTAACCCTACACAAACAGCTACCACCTCCTTGATAAGTCTTTTAACCTTGTCCCCATGAAGCAGAAAACCCAATTTTAGGGAAACAATAGTCATACCTGTCAGATAAAGTAAAACCTACCGCTGAAAAGTATTGTATAATATGACACTTAGCTTTGAAAAAATTCAAAGTATAACATCCTTTTTCATCCCCTTTGGCCTATAAAACCAGCCAACCAGCTTTGTGTTAGTTGTTATGCCAGCCTTCATTGCTGTACCCTGAGCATTGGTGAGGTGGTGACAATGTGATTAGAGATGGGGCTGTCATTTGCTGAGTTGATGGTGTAAATATGATTAGAATCATTAACACGAAGGCACTATGTGAATGACAGAGTCTAAAACATTCTGCCACTGGTTTCAGCAGATGTCATCTTGTCTTGCCAGTGGCTGGGGCTATAATCACTCACCCAGAAAAGAGGACAGTCTGTGATGATTAAGGTCAACAGAAGCAAATGGCATTTCTTTAATAGCAGATCTTTTGACTCAGTAGGTATCACCAAGTATAATGACGAGGCTAGATATTTTTTGTAGGGACATGAATTCTGTTGGTTACCACCAAGCCTTCTGGAATTCTTCGTGGTCTTTCTTCCTGAGAGCATTCAGCAGATTCTCTCTGTAGGGTGACATACACTTGGGGCTTTAGCTCAAGATATTCTGGGAGAGCACCCGTTGATCTCTTGGTGCATATTTTAGAGCAATTATGTAAGCTATTTATGAGAGAACCTAGATTCAATGGCTGTCTGTTTATTTTGAACTTTGAAAGTAAAATTAAACATCATATTGGATAGATTTAATATTCTGAGTTCTAATGAAGTGACATGTGTGCTCTGTCATTGTTACTGAAGATAGCGGGGAACTTGGACTCTCAAGAAAAGCAAAAACAACTCCTCACTGTTGTTAGAAAAAGAAAATATGAAATAGATATTCCTATAGGTAGTGTTTTAAGAAAGTCTCAGGCCATGACTCTTGTAAGGAAAACAGGACAGATCATCAGAAGTGGAATTACTATGCCAGCATGCATTGATTGGGAGGGCTTTTCAGAGTTTGTGCCATGTTACAAATGGGCATTGCTAAGGTTCCCTTAGGTGTTTCCCTAGTGAATATCCCACAGTGGAGGGTCTGCCTCTCAGCTATAAGGACTGTACCTACAACTGTGATGCAGGCTATAAGCCTTCAAACCATAACAAGAACCGAGATGTCCATCATCTGGAGCATATGGGTCTGCCTTCCCTGAGCATTCACCCTCTATGGGCCTGATTAAGAATCAGGTTTTGGAGCTGGGGCTCAGTGGTAAAGCACTTGCCTAGCACATGTGAGGCACTGGGTTCGATCCTCAGCTCCACATAAATAAATAAAATAAAGATATTGTGTCCATCTACAACTAAAACAATTTTTTAAAAAAGGAATCAGGTTTCATCAGAAACTACACTTTGTCCTGGAGGGCAAGAAATCAAAATGAGGGGCTGGGATTGTGGCTCAGTGGTAGAGTGATGGTCTTGCATGTGTGAGGCACTGGGTTCGATCCTCAGCACCATGTAAAAATATAAAAAGGTATTGTGTCCATATATAATTAAAAAATAAAAAATTTTAAAAAAAGAAATCAAAATGAGAGGAGTTAGTTGTTCTTGCAAAGGACCTGGCGGGTATCACTTAGGGCCCTCCTCACACACCAGAAGGAAAAGGTTTGCCAAGGGTATTCTTAGCTAAGCCCAGCTTCAGCTACTCTATTTTTCTGCATTCTTTTAATTGACTGGATCCTTTCTATTCATATCATTCACCAGACACATTCTAACATCATTAATTAGATTTCCCACTTTCCCATTTACAGTTGTGTGCCAATCTAGCCTTTTAAAATTGTTCTAGATCATCCAGCAGCACTTTTGCAGGTTCCAAATTTTACAGGAAAAAAACAAGCCAACCCTTGCTGGCTATCCACAATTGCTAATCTTTCGTAGGTGAGTTTTGCTGCTTTAACTCTGACCACCTTCTCTTTACCAAGTTCTTAGGAGGCCCCTGACTTTTTGCTATGATCTTCTGACAACCTCGTTTATAAAATCTGCTCTTAAACAAAATTTTCTTTGTTCCTTGTCATGTCCTTTAGCCTTTTGAAATCTACTGTAGTTCTTTCTAATTTTTAAAGATGCCCAGGAAATTGTTTATAAAAGAGATAAATGTGTACTACCAATAAGCAGCCTTAGTGAAATAATCCACCTGCAACATTATCTTGTACATTTAATTTTCTGAGAGGTCTCACATGCAGAGGAATAAGGCTTGACAATGCATTAATGTCACCCATATATGGCCTGTTGATACAATACCTGTGGGCTTTCCCTAGGTCACCCAGGTGATGCTTCCTCTCTCTTTTCTGATGGTACTTGTAGCCTGTATTCTTCCAGTTGAGCATCTCACTCAATATACTCTCACCTGAAGTGCTTATCTCGGATCACTCAGTCTGAACTGTAATCTCTTTGAAGGCAGAGCCCACATACCAAGAGTCCTCTTTATGGGGCCTAAAAGCTTGCACAGAACATGGTTGGCAGTCAGGACCCCCTTGTTCTCTGATCTTGTGGTGGCAAGGTGTACCGGCTCTTCTTTCTGCCCCTCCTCTCCTTCTTGCTGCTCTCTCTTATACTCAAATAAAAGAGGAAGAATGAATGGAGGATTGGGGAGAGCTGGGCTCCTGTCTTATTCCCCTTCTGAGATGAAGGGGATCCAGGCCCTTTATTCCAGACAAAGGATCTGGGCATATAATCGAGGCATCACTTCTGGGGTGGGATGGATGGAGTGAAGGAGTCAAGGGGATGAACTGAGAGAGTATTTTAGGGGGAAACAGAACACCAAAGTCTAGCTAACCACCCAACAGGCCATCAATTTGGATGCACCCAGCCAAGAGGGAAACCATGGATATAGACTATAAGGCTAGAAGCTGAGGGCAGGAAACAATAGAGAGACCCTCTAAAGAGCAGGTTGTACAGTGGTTCCTAGGAATCTCCTATGCAGGTGACAGGGCAGGTGTTGCTGGGACTCTGAAGGGTGCAGAGGGGCAGTTATACACACTGCCATTACCCCAAGCATAGCACTAGCTGCACTCTTCAAAAGTGTGGCTGTTCCTCCAGGGGCAAGGAGGAAAGGGCAGGGCAGACGCCTCCCATGTGTTCTAGAATTGTGAAGCGTGCCCTGGTCAGGAATCGTGTACTGTGTCTCTCCTCCAGCCTCCAGATAACTTTGCTCAGTGCATTGTAGGGCTTCCCAAGGCCCCGAATTGCTCTAAATCAAGCTGCGATTTTTTTCCAGAACCTTATATTTCCCTGAGGAAACCCCCTGCTATGATTTGAATATGGTTCGTTCCCACCCAAACTTATGTTGGGGCTCAGTCCCTAACATAACAGTGTTGAGAAGAGGTAGGTTTTTAAAGAGATAGTTAGGTCATGGGGATACCACTCTAATGAATGGATTAATGCATTTCTGGAGAGACTGGGTTACTTCTCTTGAGACTAGTTTCGTTCTCACAAGAATAGATTGTTACAAGCCAGCCAGCCACAGTCCCTTGATCTCTCTTGTACACATGCTCTTTGCCTGCCTTTGCTTCCCCATCTACTTTCTGCCACAAGTTGAAGCAATATGAAGCCCTCATCAGAAGCTAAGTGTATGCTGGTATCATGGGCTTAGACTTCCAGAACCACAAGCCACAATAAACCTCTTGTTTTTATGAATTACCCAGTCTCAGGGATTCAGTTATAGCAATAGTAAACAGACTGAGATATCGCATAAAGTGTACCCAGTCATCAGAGTATATTTCTCTGGTTTTTTTCATCAGAGCACATCTTGGGGGCCAGAGGTCTGAAGGCAAACTGGCTCAGGTTAGAATTCCTTCCTGGGAGAGCAGTTGAGCCAGCTGATGAACTCTTACTTAGAGCTGGCAGTCTTGTCAAACAAAGGGCAGAGTCAGTTCTGTAATCCTTTAGCAGGAAGCAAAGCTTGCCTTCCTGTCATCCTTACTCCAGAACATCCAGATCTATTTCCTTCCTGGTGGTATAATGGTACCAAAAAAATCAAATTTAGATACTTTGTCCTTTGAAGGATGATGTTGGTGTCTCCATCTAAGCCAACAACTCCATATGCAGGCAGATGTGCACACACACACACTTAGGTCTGTGTGCTCTGCGTACATGAAGACCATGAAAGGCATTCAACTCTCAGAAATCAGGAAATGTTGGCTCATTGCTTTTGTTAATGACATTTTCATTTTGGCTCTTTTTAAATGAATTTCCACAGTCTGAACATTGAGGGATTAGTCTAGGCCCCCTGTGGTTACCACCTAGCTGTTGTCACAGCCCCTCTGAGCCTTGGTTTTCTCAGCTGTAAGGGGACTCCTCTGATGACTTGTGGCTCTAACATCCATTGCTTTTTTTTTTATTATTTTTTAGTTGTAAGTGGATACAATACCTTTATTTTATTTACTTATATGTGGTGCTTAGGATAGAACCCAGTGCCTCATGTGTGCTAGGCGAGCACTCTACTGCTGAGCCACAACGCCAGCCCTATTGCTTTTTTTTAAGCACTGAGAATTGAGCCAGCCAAAGATACCTGAGCTTGGGGCTGGGCATTTTATTTTCACCCTGGAGGGAGGGATACAAAAATAAATAGAACACACGCCTCTAAAAATTCAGGACTTTGAATCCTCAGGTATTAGTTAATATCCTGTAGCTGTCAAACTCCATAGGGGCACCTTGGCCTACTGCACAACTTGGAGACCTCCCAGTCCTGTCCTTTTATTCAGCCACAATTGGACATTTTTGAGAAAAATCAACCCAGCAATCTCCTCATGTCTTTTTCTTTGACAACCATGAACTCCTGTCATATATTTTTTTACTGTCACATTTTTTTTAGAAATTTACCCAGTCTCCCTTCTCAGTTCTTACTGCCCTGTGTTCTGGTTGGATTTTTTTTTTAAGTAGGCCCATATGCATTGCACTATGACTCTTTTGGGGGCTATTCTAGAACTACATGGGCCCCTGGCTCTGAATTTTGTTTAGAGTTGCCTTAAAAGATGTCTTATTTGAGCCAGGTACCTTAGTGCTCTCTTGTAATCCCAGCGGCTAGGGAGGCTAAGGCAGGAGGATTGCGAGTTCAAAGCCAGCCTCAGCAATTTAGCAAGACTCTAAGTAACTCAGCGAGATGCTGTCTCTAAATAAAATACAAAAAAGGACTGGGGATGTGGCTCAGTGAGTGGTTAAAAAAAAAAAGTATTATTTAGAAATGGAGCATCTTTTCTCATCTAAAGAAACATGAAGACTGTTGAGATTGGTGGACCAGAGAAAGTGAAGTCATTCAAAGGAAGAAAAGAAAAAAAAAAAGAAAATTCCCCTCTGCTAATAAGGTAGCAAAGGAAGCACCTTACCAGTGCTGATCCAGTATGGTAGATGCAAGACAGCTCACAAACTTTCCCTTTCTTTCAAAAGGGGACCACCTTCATGATGGCCACTGCTCTAGACACAAACACACACCTCTGCCTCCTCCCTTTCCACATCCATACTGGGACCACACTTTTCATACATTGCCTGTTAATGCAACATTTTCTGTCTTCCCTCCCCACCTACCTTCTTCCTTCTTTCCCTCTCCCCACCCCCTGCTCTGCTCTGTCACATTTTATGTATCTGCTACATGCCAAAGTAGCACAACATTAAGGGATGTATTTTTCTTCGCCCAGTAATCTTGGAAAATAGTATGACTTGTAATTGTCTTTTTTTTTTTTTTTTAATTTGGGGCCATGTGGTTTGAGGCAAGGTTGCTGGGGTAATGTCCTCCACTAGAAGAAGCTCATGTGAAATTGGTTATAGAAAGTTTCAGACCAACAAGGAGTGACCAAGATGTCCAGGGGTAGGCGTTGTTGGGATTTAACTGGAAAGAATTAGGCCACAGGGTGTTGGCAGTTTCATGAATAAGAAATTACTCTGATCCTGAGGTACAGGAAGGTTAATTGGCAGAGTTTCAGTGATGACTTCATTAAGTAAACATACATCTGTCCCCAGTATAATTTACATAAAGACAGAGAACGGAGGAAGGAAAAGGAAGGAGTTGGTGGAGAGCTGGAAGGGACTGACACAGGGGATAGAGGAGTGGTAAACCCTGAGCCAGAGACCCATCCCCAAATCCATCCACTCAGTAGAGGGCCTGTATGCAAGGAGAGGTGGCCCTTAGAGCAGCTTGCCTTCTTTTTTTTTTTTTTTTTTTTGATACTGGGATTGAACCCAGAGATACTTTACCACTGAACTACATAGGAAGCCCTTTTTATTTTGAGATAGGGTCTCAGTAAATTGCTTAGGAACTGGTAAGTTGCCAAGGCTGTCTCAAACTTGTAGTCTTCCTGCCTCAGCCTCCCAAATTACCGAGATTACAGGCATATGCCACTGCACCCAGCAGCAGCCTGCTTTTTTATGATAAAAGTTTGTCAGTACTCATATAGACAATACAGAAAAACATTAAGAAAGAAACACATGTATCATTCATAATTTTACTAGTCAGAGGCCACCACTTTAAATTAATTTCTTTCTAGTCTTTTTCTGTAAAGGTTGTATCATGGTAAGCTCATACTGTAGCTGCAATTTGATACCCATTTTCTCTGGCATGATGGATCTTTCATGCTGGTTAAGAACATGTTGCGGGTCAGACAGCCTTGGGCCTGACTCCCATCTCCTGCCTCATTTGATAGCCTGGTGACCTTGGGAAATGCCTTTATATCTCTAAGCCTCAATTATTTCAATGGCAGAATGGGCATACTAATATCACCACCTCATAGAGTTTTTGTAAGGATTAAACAAGTCAGAGAATACTCCTTCTGCTTGTGAAATCACTTCCTCCTAAGAAAAAGAATATTAATTCACCATTTATAGATGAGAGGGAACAGTTTGGTAAGGTTGCTTGCCCAGTGACCACAGCTAAGGATGGCAAGAGATTCGTAGTGACAGATATTAGAATCCCCACCTCTTGCCGACCATGCTATACTGTTTAACTCAGAGGAAATTGGCTGACTCACCCAGCTACTGAAAAGCAGTGCTGAAAATTTACTGAATCCAGAACCTATATGCTATGAGAGCTCTCCAAAATTTCCTTGTAGGTCTGCTATTGTCTGAGTTTTACTTAAAACCATTTCTTCCTGTGGCCCTGTACTACATTTAGTACTGGTGAGTCAGAGCCAGGACTGGGCATGTGTGTTTGCTGGTCCCTGTGGTAATGACACAATAATATGTTTTCAAAGACCAGAAGAGTCTCTGGAGCTTTCCTAGAATCACAAGTATATGATGCCCAGAGAAACTGAAGAGAGGAGGTATCAACAGCAATATGGATCATGTGTTCCAATGCTTCCCATTCCTATCCATCCTTAATGATTTTAACATTGAGATGGTTTTACCTTGCCCTTGGCCCTCACCCTTTTGCCCTTGGCATAACTAAGATGATACCCTTGCCGGATTCCCCAACTACTTATTAATTCACCAAGTTGAGCCCATCCATCTCCCTTCTACAGTCAATCCTGGATGACAAGGAAATACTGGCTATCTGGAACCAGATCAGGAATAAATGCCATTGATTACAGTTGATTATATTGTTGCCTCCATCACCTACAGAGTGACAGTGTGTGAGAGATAAATAAATAGTAGCCAATTTGCAAAACAAAACAAAAAACCCTCTATTCCAGTTTATCACATGTGACAGGGTACATCTGATCCATGAGGGACCTCAAAAATGGTCTGCCAGCTTCAGCATAGAAAGGGGTAGAAGAAGGTATAGAACCTGAACTGGCTGTAGCAGACCCTCAGCCTACATTTTGTTGAGATCCCTCACCGGCAGCAGATATGATTTTTTGTCTTCATAGTGACTCTCTTCAAATCACTTGGTTATTCAGCAGATTAAATCTTAATTGCAAATGTGGTTTCAGCGTAGGAGTACCATTGTGCTTGCTGGTTTCAGGCCATTTTTGCTGAGCGGTGCTTTTCCAGAAGGCTGTTACAAATTTAGAAAGGAGGAAATAGCGTTTCATTTGTCGATCAGAATTTTATTATGCCAAATGAATTTATTCTAGTATTTGTTTAGAGGTGCCAAAAGCTGACATCCCTGGAGAGAGAATTGCTCAGTTTTTTGGAGAGATTCTTCAAATTGTCCACACTGTGCATAGAAAATATTGTCTGTGGTCCTTCTGTGAGAGGACAATTTGCCAACAGTCTTATCTGGTCTAATTTTGATTGTTTTTTCAGAGACCCAAGAAACCACCACCTCCATCTGCTCCTGTCATCAAACAAGGCGCAGGTAATAAATTTACCTTTCAATTCAATAAAATAAAATTGTACATCTTTCTTTTGCATATATTCAAATTGTCCATGGTAGAGCTCAAGATTCCTCGATTCAAATGCCACAGATTGCCACATTGGGAAATTATGATTTGGTCTCAGCAGGCAGGTTTCAAATATACTGCTTTTCCTAAACAAACAAACTAAAATCACTAAAATGTGATTTTAATGTCCCTGATACTGTGCAAAAACGGGAGCTCCCCAAGAGAATGGTCAAAAGAACTTTAAAATAAATGAGTTTTGTGTTTTGTTTTTAATAAACTCCTTTTGAAGAGAGAACCTAATATTGTCCTGCTTCCCCTGTGCCTAATGGAGAGAGTCAGCCTAGGGAAGATTGTTTCCCATGGGCCATAGTGTCATTGTTCATGTATGGCCTTGCTGGATTTTCAGTGTCTGTCCTCTGTGGTTAACCAAAATTTGTACTTCCCTCACTTATCCATCCCCCAACAAAAAGATGGTTGTTTTTAGCCATGAATACTTTTCATTCCTCGTTCTTTTTTAAACTTGAAGAGTCCAATTCACTTTTTCCTGTATAATTCAGATATTAAGGTTGAATAATATAGCAAGAATTGAAGTCATTTGACTTTTGTTAACTCATTGCACATGAGATTTTCATACATAAAAAGGATGGTTCATATTTCCCAATAGAACTCCACTTTATAATTGTTACAGTAAATTATGGGGAGAAATTCCTCCATGAGTAACTAGCTAGGTAAGTGGCATTTTAAAAAGTAACAACTAAAACAGAATAGTGGGGGTATTTTTAGTTCTGTAAACTCACAGTTATGATATTTCTATAGCATTTAAAGTATGAGTAAATTTCCAGATTGTTTATACATTTATTAAGAATTTTTTTAACATTTATTTTTTAGTTCTCGGTGGACACAACATCTTTGTTTGTATGTGGTGCTGAGGATCAAACCCGGGCCGCACGCATGCCAGGCGAGCGCGCTACCACTTGAGCCACATCCCCAGCCCCAAGAATTTTTTAAAATGACTTTTGGCCTACCAAGTTGGAGAGAAAAAATCAACCTGACCCCAGATTCCTTTGCCGTTCCCTCAGGCATAATTGAGAATTACAGAGATTAAGCCCTGAAATGGGATGTTAATTACATCTCCTGCTTGGCCTTCATTTGTGCTGGCATTGAACAGTTTCATTTTGCCACCTAGTGGTTCTGGCTATATAAATATTTTATTGTGTAGAGATTAAAGCAGGCTATTTATGTGTTTTTCTCTGAGAACCCTTTCTCCTGGAGGCCTTGGTAACCATTGGAGACCAAGGAGATGGATCAAGTGGTCCACGGCTAAGGCAGCCTAGAATGTAGTTAACTAAGATTGGATTCTTCAAGATGGTCCAATTGTTGATTTTTTTCTGTATCTCTAAGAATGACACTGAACTTCTTCATTAGCATTAGGAGACTATATTGGTAGCATGGTAGGCAAATTCTTATCCTTTAGAAACAATTTCACCAATATTTGTTAAGGGATTCTGGGGGGCAAAGCAAAATGGCATTTTATCTTCCTAGACTACTTCTGCTAATTTATGAAGGATCTTGGGAACTGCTTTGAGATTAGGAGGTAGAGAGTTATTAAAGGGATTCAGATGAAGTATATGTTCAGTGGATTCTTCCTTTTAGGTCCTGAGATTTCTACCATTGTACTACACTCCTAGAACCTTTTATTATTTTTTTTAATTTTAAGACAGGATCTCTCTAAGTTGCCTGGACTCGCCTTGAACTTGTGATCCTCCTTCCTCAGCCTCCTGAGTAACTGGGATTATAGGCATGTGCCATAGCAGCTAGCTGTGAATATTTTTTTAAAGTTCTCTTGGCCTCAGAGGCTGTGTAATTGAGATTTTAATACCAAGCACCCATTTTAGAGCTGGTCATGTGAAAAGTCTGTCAGGCACTCAACCATGTCTATAAATAAGAGAAATATTTTTGATTGGTTTGTGCTCTAGTTATTTCTGAAATTCTCTTATATGCCTGAGGCTAATGGCACCAGTAAGGCTAATAGCACACACCGTCTTTACTTTATGTGGTGCTCAGGTGAGGGAGCAACTACAGTCTGCATGGGTAAAGATAAAATGCAAAGTGGTGCAGCTAGGAAAATGTAATACTTAAGAGATTCAATAGAAAAAGAAGGGATATATAGAGAAGCAATGTAACATCTCTGCACATCCCTCGACCTAAAATTTTGCTGTAGGTACTACTGCTGTATTACAAGGTACTCCAATTTTAGTAGCAGAAAATAAGAATCTTTTTATGCTCACAGATACTGTGGGTCAAGAATGTAAACGGGGTATGGCCTGCATGACTGGTTTCTGTCCCATCAGGTCTGGGGCCTCAGTTGGAAAATCTGGACTAGCTGAGGCTGGAGAATCCACCTGGAAGATGGCTATTTCACTCACATATCTGGCTTCCCATGGCAGGGGTACCTGGAAGACTGGGCTCAGCTGAGCCTGTAAGCCATATCTACGTATGGCTTCTGCAGGATAGTTGTCTTCTTACATGGAGACTAGTATTCTAACAAATAAAGTATTAGCTACATGGACTTTTATGACTTGCTTTGGAAATTACATAGTATCACTTCAACCACTGGCCAAAGCAGTTACAAACCTGTCCACATTCCTGGAAAAGAGATATAGATCTCACCTCTTAATAGGAGGTTTATCAAACAATTCCAAGCCATGTTTTAAAACTACTACAAGATGGAATCCAGTTCCCTGTGAAATCACTTATTATTATAGAGCACAATATCCAGTGACCCCTTATTTTTGAATTTTGATGAGTGACTCTATATGTTCCCCATCCCTACTTAGTGACTATTTTTATGCCTAAGGAAGCCAGGTTTAAATACCAGAAAATGTTAGTGGTGTTCTTATGAATGGAGAATGTATAGGCAAACAAACATAATGAAATGGGCTAGAAATTACTTTTGCTCTGTTTCTAAGCAACTCATGTTAGCCAAGTTATGCCAGCATCCAGCTCAAGAGGAAAAAAATCAATTGACTTTCCTATACCTAATAAATACTGAAATGCTGGTGTGTCTTATAAATGAATAGAGAAAATATTTTCTGATAACTATTGTCCTTTCCCTCCCAGGTACAACAGAGAGAAAACATGAACTTAAAAAGATACCTCCTGAAAGACCAGAAACGCTGCCAAACAGAACAGAAGAAAAAGGTATGGAATTAATTCTTCATTGGCACTTCTAGAACAGCAAGAGACAAGGCTGTCTGTCATAATACTAGTTTGTATTAACCATAGAATTTGCTTTTTCTTTTAAATATGGTGATTATGAGTTTGTTTTGATTACTTTTAAGTATCCCATTTTTAAGAAAAATATTTTTAGTTGCAAATGGACACAATACCTTTATTTAATTAATTAATTTATTTTTTTTAAATTAATTTTTATTGTTGGTTGTTCAAAACATTACATAGTTCTTGATATATCATATTTCACACTTTGATTCAAGTGGGATATGAACTCCCATTTTTACCCCGTATACAGATTGCAGAATCACATCAGTTACACAACCATTGATTTACATATTGCCATTCTGGTGTCTGTTGTATTCTGCTGCCTTTCCTATCCTCTACTATCCCCCCTCCCCCCTCCCCTCCCCTCTTCTCTCTCTACCCCCTCTACTGTAATATGATGCTGAGGATGGAACTCAGTGCCTCACACATGCTAGGCAAGTACTCTACCACTAAGCCATAACCCCAGCCCTAACATCCCATTTCTAAGTAAGCAGGAGATGGCTGGCTGTATGGCACTCAATAGGGCCAAAATTTTTCATCAAATGGAAACTAATCAGACCAGTCACTTAACATATTGGGATTCTTCTGTAATATTTTTGCCGTCACCACCCTGCCCATGTCCTAAAGTCAGTGGACTATCAGAATATATCTGACAGTATCTATTCATCGTCTTCCCTGTGCTTAGTGCCTAGAGTGCTCATTCACCCTTTTTTTTAAAAAAAAATATTTTTTTAGTTATATGTGGACACACTGTCTTTATTTTACTTTATGTGGTGCTGAGATTAAACCCAGAGCCTCACACATGCTAGGTGAGCACTCTGCCTCTGAGCCATAACCCCAGCCTGCTCATTTACTCTTGATGGGTAGACTTGGCTTAGTGAAATTCCCATCCAAACAAATGAAAACTTTCTTCCTTGGTCACTGCTGGGCTCTTGATTCTGGCTTAATAATGTTGCAGACACATGTCCTTGGCCAAGATATTGGGGATCAGATGGAGAGTGACACAGGAGTACTGGGGAAAGCAGCTTAGTGCTCACTTTTCTGAAGGTGGTCAGAAATGTCATTGGCAGGGAAGTGGCTCAACACATCTTACACAGTCAGGTTTACAAATGTGTTTGATTCCCACTATGTCGAGTGTATCTCCCCCCAAAATCTGCATGCTGTGAAAGGACTCCTTTTATTAGGTGCCTAATATTTGATTGATCATACATTTTTATGGGAAAAGTGCTGTTATTATTCTGAACAGGAGGTGAGCAAATTCCATTTTAAAAAGCAGTTATTTTGAAGTCATAAGAGAAATGCTAAATTAATGAATACAATTATTTGGAGGTGCTCCTTGGCAGCCTCATGAAATTTTATTGTGAAATTTAATATTTTATATCAGCCCTCTAAGTTTTACCAACATTGCAAGCTATTAAGGATCTATACCTCTTTCTTTCACAGTGAACTGGTAGAATTTGAGTCATGGAACCTCATTGTGAAAGCCACATCTGTGTCACACATCACTGAAAAAAATAGCCATTGAATATATACTAACAAAATCACGTGTGGTGAAATAACCAAACCATCCCCTGTCCTCATGGAGGATACATGACTCGTGTCTAGGTGATAGCCAGGCTCCATGATGAGGGCATCTTCCTACAGTGGCCCACACTGACTGACTTATGGGCTAACTTGTGAGCAACCACTTTCCTTGGCTGGCCAAATGGCTGCACACCCCTGGTCCCTGTTCTCCCATGAGTCCTTGTTCTATGCCACAATGGGTCAAAGAGGCAGAAGTCTCCGTCAAAAGCAATAGGAAAGCCAGGAAAGCAGCCCTGTCCCAAAACTAGGTATGCTCATTAGGGCAGCCCATACCCTCCCTCCCATTCGTCCTGCTGGCTATTAGAGTTCCTGTTCTTGTCCTAGTCCTGTTACCCAACAGGAGTCATACCCCTGCTTAACATGTCAGATGAGCCTTCCTCTGGCACCAGTATGCCAAAAAGTGAGTTCTTAGCATTCCTGGTTGGAGGGTGTTTCCCTATAGAAACATTGAGGGGGTGAACAAGATGAGAGCTACACAGTATCTGATGAGGTGCCAGTCAGCCTGGGCACCCAAACATTGAGTCTAAGTCAACCCAGGGAACCTACCTATGATCTAGTGGGCAACTCTCAATTTCTGTATTTATCAAGAAGAATGTGGATATATGCTTTTTGCCCATACATGGGGCAAGGCTAGTTGGGAAAAGAAAACTTGAAGCTGACATTGAACACTGCCCAGTTTGGCCAGTGTTTCAACTTCATCCCAATAGCCCTGACTCCAAAGAGCCTTGGAAGCCATATATCTTGAGAAATCCCAGTTTACTGTCCAAGTTCAAACTGTACACAAAGAGAATCTAGAAGAATTGTTCTCCCAATGTTTCCCCCTTTTACTGTCTCATAGTCCTTTTTAGAAGCAGACCTGAGAGGTGTCAGGCCTGATCTCTCCCCACACCCAGAAGCAGGTCCTGTAGGCCATTTATCAAACCCATCAACCACCTACTGAGTATCAGCTACGTGCTAGCAGCACAGGCCTCCTAGGGAGATGAGCAGATGTGGGAGAGGCCCACAGCCTAGGGCTGTTTCAAGCATGCAAACACCCATAAAATGTCCCAGTGGAGCCTGTTTATAAAGGGCTGCCTTTAATGCTTAGGTGAGGAAGAAAGTCTTCTTTTGAGTGTGGGTCCAGCTGTTGAGTTGGGAACATGATGGTGTCACGTTTCAGCTAGGTTTTGATGGGTGAATAGGAGCTTGCTGAGGGTGGGCAGTAATCTCCCTGGAGAGAAGGGAACAGGGAGATTACATGGCTTTGTGGGGCTTTTTCTCACTTGACAAGGAATAAGTGATACTCTTTGCTACCAATTTCACCTTCAGAAATGGCATCAGTGATTTTTTTTAAAGCAGGAAATAAGCAATCTGCATCAAAGTACTGTCACTTACACTAGATCCATCTGTTTTCTTTATGCTTTGTTTAACAATGACTTAAAGAAAGACCAGAGAGAGAGCCAAAACTGGACTTACAGAAGCCCTCCGTTCCTGCCATCCCACCAAAAAAGCCTCGGCCACCTAAGACCAATTCTCTCAACCGACCTGGTGCACTGCCCCCAAGAAGGCCAGAGCGACCAGTGGGCCCACTGACTCATTCCAGGTACTGCTTCTCTCTCACCAAGGGGTGGGCATGGGATGGGTACAGGACACGATGAGGTGCTACAGACCTGCAGAGGGAGGGAGAAGGAAAGAGAAAAGGGGATCAAACTTCACTTTTCTACTTTGTAGCAAAATTGCATGAAGATGCTGGCCACCTTCTGTCCAGTGCTGAAAAAGTGGGTGCAAGGTTTGGGGCACAGTGTGGGATTTAGGATTAGCAGGTGAGGCTCAGGCACACAACATCTAGGCCCTTCCTACACACAGGGATTTCCCTGGCTTTGTTAGAACAAGGCAAGCTGTCCAGCAGACTGGAGACATGGGTAGCACACCCACCTTCATCCCCTGGGTGTCAAGCTAACCTCGGGTATGCATAGCTCCCTTACAGCTGTGTCCACTGACCCTGTCACTATTCTGTGGGGCCCCATTCCATACCCCAACCTCCTTCTGCTCTTCACTACATGGCCTGTTGTAGAACCCAGAAGCTGGCATGGCAGAAATCTTCCTAGTGTACATGTCTCTGAGCTCTAAGAAAGACCCTCAAAGTCTTGGGACATGCCTTCTTAAGGGACATATTTGAGATGAAAATTCCTTTATTGGCTGACTGAATGCATGTTTTAGTTATGTGAGATCAGAGTTTGTGTGCATTCTAGAACTGAGGTGCCTACCACAGATCAAAGAATTGTTGAATTCTCTTCACAAGTTTATTGCCAAAACTTTCTATCATTGAATATATGTATTATACATGTTGGTATAATACGCCAGAGCAAGTCAGTGACCCAGAGGTCTTCTTGTGTACTGTCAACACATTGGGGTTTTGTTCTTATAAACTAAATTTGCATGTTGAGAGTTGTATGGGGCTTCTGAGCTCTCACATTTGAGTCAGGCCTCCAGGCTAGAATCTCAGCTTTCCTCATAGGTGAAGTGTGAGTCTCAGCAAGTCATGGTCCCTCTCACCTCACTTCCCTATCTGTAGATTGAGGATGATAATAGAATGCACCTAAATAATCCCCAAATATGAAGCCTCATGCCTGTAAATCAACAATATTTTCAATGTCATTTTTAATTGTTGCCTTTGAACTGGGATAACCTTCAGTAAGACAAAAAGAGCTTGTTTACTTTAAAAATGGTTTTTTAAATTGTGGTAAAATGCACATAACATTAAATGTACCATCTTAACCATTTTAAGTGCACTGTTCAACAGCATTAAGTACTTTCAAATTGTTGCATAACTATTTCAAGAACTCTTTTCATCTTGTAAATCCACAATTCTATACCCATTAAACAACAACTCCCCAATTTCTCCTCCACACAGCCTGGGCAACCACTGTTCTTTTTCCCATCTCTATGAATTTGACTCCTTGTAGATACCTCATATAAGTGAAATCAGACAGTATTTTTATGTCTTTTTTAATGACTGGCTTCTTTCACTTTGCATCATGTCCTCAATGCTCATCTGTGTTACAACATGGCTTATTTACTTTTTTTATTTAAAAAATTTTTTTTGTAGTTGTAGATGGACAGCATGGCTTTATTTTATTTATTGTTTATTTTTATATGGTGCTGAGGATCAAACCCAGTGCCTCACATGTGCTAGGCAAGCACTTTGCCACTGAGCTACAGCCCCAGCCCTTCCTTTACTTTTAATAACAACAACAACAGAAATGCACCCCACCCCTGCTATCTAAATATGGAAGCAGGTCACAGTGTGGATGGTTGAAAGATGTCAGAATCAACCAACAGTGATGGTTGCACACACACCTATGTGCAGTGGAGCCCCCTGCCCAGTTGAGCACAGAGCTGTGGTCATCTCAGTGACACGTGAGCCCACTTGAGTAGCAACAGGTTTACCTGTGTCATTCTTCAGATGTCTACCAAGGTCCAATGCAACAACTATTCCTGGAAATGGCCTTTGGGGAAAGGAATGAGACTTGGCTCCTTTTGAGCTGGTCACACCCCTATAGTCATGCTCTCTTCTACTGGCTGATAGTAGAAGGCTTTTTGCACATGTGCATGATGAGGCCACTTCACAGTCCCAGGGACTAGAGCAAGAGTCATATTAGTAGTGTGGTTGGCCCAGAAGCTAGCACAGCAGAAGGGAAAGGTTTAATAAACCTAAGTGCTTCCGAGAAGAATATGAGCTATTCAATCAGGGAAAAGATATGGAACAAGAAAGGTCGAATTCACTACAGCTGGTGCAAGGAGAGCTGAAGCTCTATGCTGCCAAATTGGGTTAGCCTTTGGGGGCTGCAAACATTTCAGTGAACTTAATAACAATCTCCAAAATATTCCTGCTGCTCCTTCTAAAGATTTGAATGAAAGATCATTTGCATTCTAGAGTTTCCCTTGGCCCTCAGGTTATGGGATAGCTTTGTAAGCTAGGGGAAATGTGTCATCCTGACTGAACTTGTGAGCTCTCAGAGGTTCCATTTACTTCCTGCCTCTACCTAGCTCTCCTCTTATCTTGTTTTCCTAACATCCAATTGTCAGATAGGAGTATGGACCACCAAGGAAGATATACAAGAGGGCTTTGGACAGAAGTCAGTGGGAAATGCAACTTCTTAATGTTGTGTATGTCATCTGAGCAGTGTGGGAGAGAGTAGCCAGCTCCCAGCCCCACCACTCATCTTCTGGCTGCCAGCTGCCAATGCACTAGTTTGCAAAAAGGCCTGGAGAGGAAGAAAAGACCTGAGATTCCTGCAAGCTGGCTGAAGGAAAGGCAGTGCCTACTCTAACTCAGTGGTTCTCAGACTTGGGCAGGCCTCAGGACCAACTGGCAACCTGTTCAAAGCAGATCGCTGGACCCTACTATGCAGTTGCTGACTCAGTAGGTTCGGGGTAGGCCCGAGAATTTACGTTTCTTATAAGCTCACGGCTGCTATTGCTGCTAATGAAGTCAAGATTATGAGAACCACTGTTCTGGTTTCTCCCAAGTTGGTGATGGTGCTTTCCCTTTCTTCCCTGGCCACCTCTCACACACCTGCTAATGCTCCATGACTTCTGTGCCCAATCAGCACGCCCCCCTGTGGAAGCCTTCTCTTATCTCTCACGATTCCTCTCTCCTTCAAATGTCTGACACCATGTTTAGCCTAGTGCTGGGCGCCATGCTGTGCCACTTGGGATGTGCACACCCCCGGACTCCTTTACCAGATTTAAAGCAGATCAAGAGTGTGTTTTGTCATCTCCACATGCCTTACGGTGTCGAGCATATGGTAGTGGCTCATTTAACAAACACTTGTTGGATGCCATGGTTCCTTAAGGGGAGGAGGTGCCAGTGCTTATATTTTGTTCTATTTTGCCTCTCTTCTGTCTTCCTTCCCAGCCTCTGTACAGGCTCCTTAGCATGTGTGTCTTACATTCTAAGAAACCTAGTGTGATCACTTTTAACAGGCAAAAAAAAATTTAAAAAATCAAAAAAAATGTTTATTATTTCTCAGTACTTAATGCACTTTAATTTTTTTTTTTTTTTTTGCTAAGCAGTTGGACAACTGATGTATACACTTACCTCTTAATGAAGTTGTTTTCTTCTGCCAAATTAGTTGATGTAGGAACATAAACTGTATTCAGATTTATGTCACAGTTTCTCTGAAGAAAGGGTATTGTGTGCTGTGTGAACCCAAATCTTTGCCAGAATTTGCTGGACTGGATGGATGGATGGACAGACAGAAAGATGCTTGAACAGAAGGACACACAGTCAAATTGGCAGCTCTTGCTGGGAACTAGGCATCAGCTCCAGCTGCCGTGTCTGGGCCTGAGCTCCTCCTCACCAGCCAGCAAACTTGTTACCACGTGGTATTTTAAAAGAGACTGTCACTTTCTCTTTAAACAGGAACAAGCATCCCTGAGGGAAAAAAGGAATATGTAAGTTTAAGAAGATTATAGTCTTTTTTAGATAGATTCACTTAACACAAATGTATTGAGGGGCTACTGTGTGCCAGCCCCTGCTCAGATGGCCCAGTTCACTTTTTAGGAATTCCATCTAGGAAGATCAGAAGGACACCAGCCAGCAGTTTATGTCCAGTTTGAGCAAGTGGAAGCACACATTAAGGACCCTCAGATGTTTACATCCTTGACCACTAGTAAGAATGTTCCTTCAATTTCTGGAAAAGTAAGTTAGTATGGAATTTAAACAGGGATAAGATACTTCAAAAATTATTATAAGAATTGATTTAAAAATTTAATAATGATAAAATGGATATTCCCCTAGGCCATAATTATAGTCTGGGCCTTGGGGATGTCTTAGTTATTATTTTATAGTATATAAAAGTAGACTGTTCTTATCTCATCTACCTCACCACATAACTAAGGTGTTTGGAGTGCAAAGAGCATTCTGTCTACCCCTATTAACTGTCCATACCTAAATCTGTGTGCCTATATACAGATGAATATATGAGGTTATATGTTTAATAATGTGTATAAAACCTTTTTGGGGCTGGGGTTGTGGCTCAGAGATAGAGCGCTCACCTGGCATGTCTGAGGCTCTGGGTTCTATCCTCAGCACCACATAAAAATAAATAAATAAGTATATTGTGTCTATCTACAACTAAAAAAAATTTTAAAAAATAAAATAAAATAAAGATATTGTGTCCACCTATAAAAAAATACATATTAAAAAAAACTTTTAAGGATTTTTTTTAGAATGCCTTTATTTAACGTGTTTATTTTTTATGCAATGCTAAGGATTGAACCCATTACCTCACACATGCTAGGCAAGTGTTCTGCCACAGCCCATAATGTGTATAAAACTTAATGAAAAATAAGTTCAGAAACCTTTGTGAAAAGAGCTCTTGAGATTTGGGAGAAGGTTACTTTAGAAAACAAAAAGGAAAACTGATGAAATGGTGGAGAGAAGCAGGTTGCCCTCAGCTCTAATTAGTGCCTACAGTGGGAGGTGGCAAGCCAGAAACCTGAGGGCAGAGCAGGTGTGTGGCCTCAAAGGAAAAGAAACAGATTTGTTAATCTTCCCCAACTCAGACATACAAGTTATAATTATATTTCTTTTTCTTCCCAAAGAACATGGAAGTTGGAGCAGGACTTTGGCCCTGAATTGGGGCTGGGGAGCTTTGCCTGTTGTCTGCTGCAAGCTCATGTGTTCTGAGGGGCAGGCAACTGATAGGATTTGGTACCCAGGGTTGTAACTGTTAGACAGGGAGTGTGGGATGAAGGGGAAGGAAGTGCAAACAGGAATGTGAGGAGGAAGCCAGGCAGGCCAGGCTGGAGTGGGAGAAGTTGCTGATCAGAAGGAAGTACAGGAGCTGGTGATCAGAAGGGGAGGTTGTTGCTTATAATTTTATAGATGGGGCTATTCCAAAGATGGGCCTATCCCCAGCAAGGGAGGGCATGAATGTGGGCAGCTGAAGGTGAATGAATGAAGGTCCTAAGGGCTGAAGTGATAGGGAGCGATTTCCATGTGGTCATCATAGATATGCTCAGAAAGATGGCAAGAGCTGGAGGAGAAAGCCAATGTTCTTCAATGCAGTGTCTTCCCATTGTGATCAGGGAGTTGTTGACACTTCATAATAAGAAGGTTCAACCATGTGTAGCAGGTGGTATGAGCCTCAAAAGAGAGTGTTCTTGAAGTGGATGGGGGATGTGACCTTGATGTTGTAGTAGCAGGACTGTTCCATCCTGTGTTGGGCAGAGCCAAGTTAGTAAGTAGCCCTCATATTAGCTGGTGGCTGAAAGCATCAAGATGTAAGTGGGCCATTTGTTGAGGAGAATTGGTTACCAGGGCTCAAACCTCCCAGAGGGCATTGTCCATTGACTTTGGACATGGAAGCTGGCATCAGAAAAGGTAATTCTAAAAGACAGTGGAATGAACTGGCCCAGTGACCTCTTCCTATGCCCCTTGGAGATGACCTGTTGCTTTAAATGTTAATCACATCACATGTACCTTTCCTGTGAAGAGCTGGAGGCCATGGCAAGAAGGTACAGTGCATGGGAAGGTGCAGTGCAATGGAGTTGCATTTTTTTCCACACCAAGTGACGCTAGAGCCCTGTATTCATCCTGTTTTGTAGAAAAGAAGGGAAGTACTTTAAAAAAAATTTAAAAATCACACAAGGCATCACTAGGAATCTTTGAAAAGAAATTTAGAGCAATCGCATAATTCAAACTCGAAATGAAGGCCTGAGCATCCAAGAGCACGTTTCACCTGCCAACTCAGGGAACATTTGCATGTACTTCCACACTAGCTTTCTCTGATTTCAGAGAAACGCAGGGAGGTAAGTGACTGATGAGCTCAGAGGCATTTTAGCTTGAGACAAAGATTAAGTAGATCAATGAAGTATTTAGGGAAGGGCAGACCTTCCTGGTTCCTAGCCATACGCGCGCACACACACACACACACACAAACACACAAACACACACACACAAACACATTTTTTTAATAGATGTCTCTCTTGAGACCATCTTACCAGTATGGGAGTTAAGTTTTTCTTTAGATTGACCAAGGCAACCTGGCTACTTATTCACCACAGGTTTCAACTTAGCAGGAAATATATGTCCAGGTTATGATGTCCCTGAGGTGAATAGCTCCTATATCCACGAAAGAAAGCATTAATAAAATAGACCTTTGCTCTTCTTAGGTATAAAATAATCAATTGATGAATTTTAAAAGGGAAGGAAAAACTGGTGAGTGAGCCTTGCAAATGTTCCCTGAATTGGCAGGTAAGATGTGTGCTTGGCCGCTTTAGGCCATCATTTGAATTTGGATTACTAGAGTGCTCCAAATTTCTTTTCAAAGATTCCTAGTAATGCCTTGTATGATTTTTTTTTTTTTGGAGTGTTCCCTTTTCTACATGTCAGGAATGAAGACATGTCTTCGGAGAATTCAGGAGGGAGGTCTAGGCTAGAAATTATGGAGGGTAGGTATCTTTGATTCATAGATGGCAGTAAAAGCATGGAATGGATGCAATCACTCTAGGAAATTATGGAGAGGAAGAGGTGGAGAGAGTAGAGGCGACTATTTATAGGGTAGAGAAAGAATTAGAAGCTGTCAAAAGGGTAGGGAAAGCAGGTTGTCATGGAAGTTAGAAGAAGAGAGTGTGTAGCAACGACTGATCAGTGGTTCTCATGCCTGGGCATGCATCGAATCATGTGGGGTGAGTTGAAAAGTAGGCATGAAGCCAAGCATGTGCGAACTTACCTTGTAAGAAATTAACTGGACAAAAGAACAGAAAATAGATGCTTGATGTGAATTCAGTGATAAGAAAAGCTTTCTCTGTGTGTTTGTATATATTTAGTTCATTTATTTCAGATATTTGTCAAATGCCTACATTTGGCCAACTCCCCTTCTAAGAGATGGAAAAGTCATTTGGCCAGGCCAGACATAGCTCCTGCCCACTCACTGCTTGCTTGGGCTTTGGAGCCTGGCACACCAGGATAGAAACCCCACACTTCTTCTTACATACCCTTTGACCTTGGGCAAGGTGCTCACCTCCTTGAGTCTGTTTCCCCCTCTGCAAAATGACACTGGAGGGGCTGGAGTTGTGGCTTAGTGGTAGAGCACTTGCCTAGCATGTGCAAGGCACTGGGTTCAATTCTCAGCACCACATATAAATAAATAAAGGTCCATGAACAACTAATTAAAAAATTTTTTTAAATGACGCTGGAAGGCTACCTTGCTCCTTTTTGTCTCCTTTGAAAGAGCTCAGCAGGTAACTTTGATGGAAGAGGGGTTCCAACACAATGGCAAGCAGGTCATGCTCTGGAGCCCCAAGAGAGTAGAGATGTAGCTATCAGACAGCATATCAGGAGCAGCCACCCCTAGAAGCAGCAACAGGTTTGGCACTCTGGGGAGGCTGGGACCTGAGGGAGGGGAGTTGAATTATGGAGCACAGAAATCCCAAAAGGTTGGGGGAAGCACCTTTTCATATTTTAGGGTTGTCTATATTACTTGCTGACATGATTTCATTTGTATGTATAATCTTCTTTCTTTCTACCCACATGTAGACTGAATCCTATTTGTTACAAAAAGAACCGACAGTATTGACAGGATTTAGCCCTGAGTGACATTGATTTTCCTGCTACTGATGACCATAATGAGGCAGTGAAACACTAGGAAGTATTAACACCTTGACACCCACACAGCACAGTACCATTTGATTTCTGTCACAATTCTTCTATGGATTATTTCTCTAAATACTCGTTCTTCAAGCTGCAACCCACAAACTGTTCTTAGAGTTGTAAAATGATAGGTTCTTCTTTGTCCAGACACAGACCAGGAGTTGGACTCAGCCTCTTTAAAGCCCTTTGCACCTCTTTGAGCTTCCAAGCTGAGGCATAGCAGATGAGGTCTACAGACAGCATCCTCTTTTTGCCTTAGAGGGTTAATGGGGCTTGTTGTGCCCTGCATGGGCTCTGGAGGGAAGCCTTCTTCCATGTATACTTAAAGAGTGTACATAAAGAACAGAAATTTGGAGAGGAATTGAGTGAGCAATGCCCATCACCTTCCAACATGTCTTCACCATCTATAAATAGAGAGCTTGTTTGTGCTCATCTGGACAAGGACATGCAATGCAAAGGGACAGCTGCCAGGAAAACCACTCTGATTCCTGTTTCTTGTGCCTCTGGCCTCACTCAGATTGTCCCAACTTAAGTGGGACCGCTTTTGCAATCCCAAAATGCTTTTGATGCCTAGAGACATTTTTGGCCACCAGATGGGCACATAGGGACTCCACAGATCTCAGCAGGGCCTTTGGATCTATATTTCTGGGAAAGGGGAGGGAGGCCCTCCATCTGATAAGTAAAGAAAACTGGAGTTCCTGCTGCTCCTATTTTGTTCTTTCCTGATGGAAAGATCCAACCTCCACAAAAGTCACATGCATCCCGGGGCAGAACGCTTCTGAAAGACTGACTTCACATCTGCCGTCTTCACAGATGGTCCAAACCCTCTTGTAGTTGTTATTTTGAGAGGAAAAAAATCTCTTGGAGCATAGAACATGTACATGTGGATGCTTGTCTTTATTATTGCCATCCCAAGTATAGTGGGGAAAGATTGGCCTGGGCATCAGAAACCTTCCATCTGGTTTCAGCTCTGCCACCAATCAGCTCATAGCCCTAGGCACATCCCTTCCCTCCACCGAGCATAGGACCCTTGCCTGTAACAGAGTGGGGCTTGATCTGGGTAGGGCTCTGCCCAGCTTCATGGAGTCGAGGTCTGATATTCCAGAGTGGGCAGCAAAGAGGAGTGCTCACTTGCATTGACTGTAAATCTTCAGGTTCATTATTGGACTGAGACCTTGGAGGTGAGCGGTGATTCCTCCTGACTTTACATTAGAATGGGGTGATAAATAAGTTTGCTGAGTGGGAGAGAGAAAGAAGACAGGATGATTCAGGTGGTTTCTCTGTGGGCTCACATTTGACCTCTACCATTGTCCATATGAGTGGACAGCTCCTGGGGAGGATGAGAAGTGGTAAAAAGATAGAGGATGCATAGCATGTGCGACAGTGGTTGCCTGCACATAAACAATGGGGCTTTTCTATTTCTTTTCCTTTCTTTCCAACTTCTTCCCCTCCTCCATAAAATGTTTTAGGCAGTTAAAGCCCAAACATTTGCATTATGGTAGTACATCCTTTTGAGGGAAAGAGGGACTGCAGAAAAGAGTTACCATATGGACTTGGAATCTTATTCAGTGAGAAGGGTGGAGCCATTCTTTCTGCCATCTTCTCTACTCACCTCCAGAAGGTTTGTGGGTCCTTTGTAGGATTTGTTGTTGTCGCTGCTGTTAGTGCTGCTGCAATTTGTTTGCTTGCTTGCCTTGGCTTCTTGCGTACTTCAACACCTTTTCCATGCCACATGTCTTGGCTTAACTGTCCCAACTTGGGCTAAATTGGGCCATGCCACTGGCTGAGTTCACATTCTCAAGGGATACACACTGCATCTTCCACATTCCCGTCAGTGTGCAAGCCCCATCTTAGGTCTCAGATCTAAGTGGGAAGAACAGGCCCCTCTGGATGCATGATTTTTGTTTATTATTAGGACTTCTTAACTCGGGGAGCAAAGATAATTTACCCAGCTGGCAGTGAACTGAGGTGACACAGGCTGCCCGGCATCATTGATGACTCACTGTCCCCATGGCCATATCCCTAGCCTGGAAGACCAGGAGGCTGATTAATACAGCAGCTTCAAGAAGTGGTCAGCAGCCTTAGCTCTGCAATTAGACTTAGGCTCAACCCTTATTGCCAAGTGACTTAACCTTCCTGACAGTTGTCTTTCCTATAAAATGAAAATCCGGATGTCACAGGTGGAGTTCCCCAGGAAGCAGACCCAGAGCCAGCAGAATATGAAGATTTGTTTTAGGATTCCATACCCATGTAACGGAGAAGGAAGCATGATTGGGCAGAGGGAGAAGTCAAATTGTGATACTTGCTCAAAAAGCATCTGCCAAATCCAAAAGGAGCTTTGGAACTAAAATGGCCCATCTGAATTGTCCCACATTGCACTGAAATTGCTGAGACTTTTATATGGTGGGGTGTGAGCTGCCCTACAAGGAGGCTCTCTACAGTTGAGAGAGTCCCTGGAGGGCCAGTAGCTGGAAGCCACCCAGTGACAGCATTCCAGTGAGGAACCCACCCCTGAAGGGGTTCGGGACATAGTGGATACTTCCAGGGGTGGTAGTGAGGATGGAATACTTAATACCTGAAGGATGCTCTTCTAGTGCCTGACATATGGTAAACATTCAGCAAGCAGTAGCTGCTGCTGTTATATCCATGGGTTGTACTTTTCCTTCCTCAGTTCCCTCAACCGTTCAGTCCCTTCTCTATGATTTAGCCTCCCTGTACAGAAAAGTAAGGAGACTCTTAGCTGCGAGTTGTCTATTCAAGCCACGTGTTTTAAGTGTCTGTAACTAAAGCTGCTAAGAAAAATACACAAAATAGCTTTATTTTAATTTCAAAATCAGAAATGAGCCAGGATAACTTTGTTCTGAAGCCTTTGGATAGATGGTGCTAGGTATTGCCAGCCTTCTACTATGTTCTTTTATTTAACAGCTGTGACCATAAAACCCATCAAACAAAAACACTTATAGGAACTGGTAAATGATAGAAGGATGGGCTTTTTCCTCTTTCTTGGAGTTCAACAACACCCTGTTTTGCCAAAAAGAACCCTTGTGTTGGGCAGACTGGGGGAGAATGGGCACTATCGGGGGCTGTATCCTCATTGGATGGCAGCCACTCCAGACATGTGCTTCTGTGAATTTCAGAAATTCTGGTATTTTTTAGAACTGAAGTTCATTAGCATTGTTGTAAAGAGGCTATAAATACAGTGAAAGGCATTTACAAATAGACATTGTAAAATGCTTACACACCCACAGTCTGAGCACTGTCAAAACACCAGCTGCAGCTCCCCTACTTGGAAGGATCAGAACCTTTTTTAAACTACACCTACTGTGTTTTCAAAATAGGCTAGCTTCTGGCCCTACATAGATCATTTCCACTGAAGCTTGTGTCTGGCTCTTGGCATGAAGGATCAGGGCTCAGTTATATATGAGCAAGATCTCAATCTCTTTTCTGTCAGAATGTAGCTGGTGCTTTAGAATCTGGGGAGGAGTCACTAGGGGATGATTAGTTTTTATTTCTTCAGGGTGGTCCTTCATGGTTCAGGGTATCAGACCATCTGTACAGAGCCTGCAGGCTAATCCCAGAGATATGAAACTCTTCCCTGGCTCACCCAGGACACACCAAATGCCAATTGAAGAGCAGCCACTTTGGCCAACTTCTAGTAAATGACTTTTCCTTTTTATTCAGAACCACCAGAACAGCACTCCCCAAATTTGGGATTGAGCCTCTAGTAGCTATAATCAGTTTACAGTTTAGTTTTACATTTACACTATGTTCTTTATAATTCTAATAGTTGTAAAGACAAAATGCCCATATAGCAATAGTTGTCCATTGACAGCCACAATCCAGAAATTTTTTTTTTTTTTTTAGTTTCTTTGGAGTTCTCAGAGTTGTTATTTGCTTAGGCTACCATAACAAAATACCACAGACTGGGTGGCTTACACAACAGAAATTTATTTTCTCATGGTTGTGAGCACAAGATCACACTAAGATCAAAGTGTCAGCAGGATTGGTTTCTCTTGAGGCCTCTCTTCTTGGTTTGCAGGTGGCTGCCTTCCCTCTTGGTCCTCACAGGGTCTTTTCTCTGTGTATCCAAACTCCTCCTCTTATAAAAACACTAGATTAGTTTATGGCTCACCCTAAGGACCGCATTTTAACTTAAAGGCCCTGTCTCCAAATGCAGTCACATTCTGAGGTATTGGGGGGTTAGGGCTTCAACATTTGAATTTGGAGGGGACACAATTCAACCAATAACAGACATAATCTAGGGGATCTCCAAGAATTTGTTTTTCATTTAAAAAGTGTTGAGACGTTACTCAAGTGTGAGAAGTGATTTGAGAATGAAGGTGCTGTGGTCTGAATGCCTGTCATCCTCCAATTCACCTATTGAGATCCTAACCCCCAAGGTGTTGCATTAGGAGGTGGGACCTTTAGAAGGTGATTAGGTCACAAATGGCATTAGTGCCCTTATAAGAAACCTTTCAGCTTTTACCACTTGAGGATGTGGTGAAAAGATACCATCTATGAATCAGGGAGCAGCCCTCACCAAACCCTGAATCTGCCAGCACCTTCATGTTGGTCTTCTAGGCTCAGAACTGTGAGCAATAAATTTTTGTTTATAATCCAAGCTACCAGTTTACAATGGTTTGTTGTTTTTGGTGGTGCTGGGGATTGACCCCAGAGCTTTGTGCATACTAGGCAAACACTCTACCAACTGAGCTATATTCCCAGCCCAGTTTACAGTGTTTTGTCAGCCTAGAAGAACTAAGATAGGTTAGGAAATCAAGAATGCACCCAGACCTGATGGCACATGCCTATAATCTCAATGGCTTGGGAGGCTGAGGCAGAAGAATCGCAAGTTCAAGTTCAAAGCCAGCCTCAGCAATTTAGTAAGGCTCTAAGCAACTCAGTGAAACCCTTTCTCTAAATAAAATATTAAAAAGGGCTGGGGATGTGGCTCAGTGGTCAAGTACTGAGTTCAATCCCTGGTACCAGAATGCAACTTATCCACAGGTTATTGTCTAAGGTATAACAAGGTCCAGACAGATCATAATGTTTGCCTATTCATTTACAGGAACTTTTTTGGCATACCTACATGTACAGAGCTTGAACTGGTAGGGGATAAATGACAAAGCCCACTTCTGAAGATTAAGTGAAGAAGATCACTAGGTACATAGATCTCATATATGGAATCTAAAAAAGTCAAACTCAGAAATAGAGAGTAGGATGACAGTTATTAGTGGCTGGTGGAGAGGACAGGTAGACAGGGAAAGAGGAGACATTGGTCAATAGGCACAAGTTTCAGTCAGGGAGGAAGAATAAATTCTAGTGATCAATTACACAGCATGGTGACTATATTAATAATAATGTGTTGCAATCTCAGAACAGCTAAAGAAAGGATTATAAATGTTCTCGCCACAAAAAGATGATAAACAGTTGAGGTGATGGATATGCTAATTAGTGTGATTGATCATTCTACAACATATGTGTGTATTGAAACATCACATTGTATGCCATAAATATGTATGATTGTTGTCAGTTAAATAAAATAATATTTGAAAATAAATTAAAAGCCAGATCCCAAAGAAAAATAAATACATATAAAAGAACAAAATAGTTGAGAGTGACAGTAAAAGGGAAATAAGGGCAGAAAAGTAATAAAATCCAAGATATGATGAGCACAGTAATACATAACAGAGTCTTCCAACAACCCCTCAAGATAGGCTCATGTTGGACTGGAAGCTTTCAGCTGTCAAATCAAAGAGAAACACAGCTTCTTCAAGATCCATGGTTACCAGAATACACAACTAAACTACACGTTCAGAAGCAGCTGCGTTGTTCTGAGATGTATGTGATTAACTTAGGAGCAAAATTCCTTCTCTCCGATAGTCCCTCTTATTTACTGCTGAGCCTCCCACCAGGATGTCACCTCAAACCATCTTCCCTCTTGACCAGATAAAGCAAGCAAAAAACAAACACAAACAAGGAAAACAACAACAAACCCAGCCTAGTGGAATTAATTAGTCCCACTGTCTGAATGACCTTTCTCCCCAGGCAGGATATGTGTAAATTCTGCTTCTTGGTGTGTTCCAAAATGGTTAGGACTGTCTGGCTGTGAGTATAACTTGAGTTGAGTCTGTGAGTTCGGAGGATGAAACCACCAAATCCATCAAGCTCTGTGGCTAACAAATAATAATATTAAAGGACTCTCAAGAAATTATTCTATTCTATTTGGGGAAAGGAAGACATTTTAAAATGATAATGATCCTTTCCTACTAATAATTCTGCATTTTTAAAATATTTCATCCCTGAGTACCCATGGGGGAATCATTTCTAAGAACCCCCTCCAAGGATACCAAAATTATTGGAAGCTTAATTCACTTATATAAAATGGTATTCTATTTCCATTTAACCTATCCTCTTTTGTACTTTAAATCATATCTAGATTACTTATAATAACTGATACAATGTAAATTCCATGAAAATAGGTGTTAAATTGTGTTGTTTAAGGAATAATGACAAGACAAAAAAGTTTGTATGTGTTCAATACAGATGCAGTTTTTATACTGAATATTTTTTCTTTTCTCAATATTTTTGTTTTTAATTGACAAGTCATAATTTTATATATTTATGGGGTACAGTGCAATATTTCAATATACATATAAAAGGTGTAATGATCAGATCACAGTAATTGGCATATCTACCACCTCAGGCATTTATCAATTTTTTGTGTTGACAGCATTAAAAACCTATTAGCTATTTTGAAACATTCAATTAATTTCTGTCAACTTTAGTTATCCTACTATGCTATAGAATATTAGAAGTTCTGGGTACAGTGGTGCATGCCTATAATCCCAGAGGCTTGAGGCTAAGGCAAGAGGATTGCAAGTTCAAAGCCAGCTTCAGCAACTTAGCAAGGCCCTAAGCAACTCAATGAGATCCTGTCTCTAAATAAAATACAAAAATGAACTGGGAGCCGGGCACGGTAGCACACGCCTGTAATCCCAGCAGCTCAGGAGGCCGAGGCAGGAGGTTCTCAAGTTCAAAGCCAGTCTCAGCAATGGTGAGGCGCTAAGCAACTCAGTGAGACCCTGTCTCTAAATAAAATCCAAAATAGGGCTGGGGAATGTGGCTCGGTGGTTGAGTGCCCCTGAGTTCAATCTCCAGTATCTTAAAAAGGGGTGGGGGTGCTGGGGATGTGGCTCAGTGGTTGAGTGCCATTGAGTTTAATCCCCATCACAAAAAAAAAAAAAAAAAAAAAAGACATCAGAAATAATTCCTCTTATCTAACTGCACTCCTGTACTCTATTAATCCTCCTCTCCCCACCTCTGTCCCCTCCACACCCTTTGCAGGCTGGAAGACAGAATTTCATTCCTCTTATGACTGAATAATACTCCATTGTGTACGTGTGTGTGTGTGTGTGTGTTTATACCACATATACTTTATGTATTCATCCATCAATGGGCACAAAGGTTGATTACATAACTTGGCTATTATGAATAGTGTTTCAATAGACATGCAAATACAGATGTCTCTTTGACATAACAATTTCATTCCACTTGACTGTCGGGGTCCAGCCCCAGCGGGGTCCAGGGAGTCCTGAAGGAGGAGTGGCGTCGGCGAAATGATGTGACAGGAGTCGTTCCGTTTGAGCAATCTCCAGAGAGAGAGCTAAAACTGCTTTCTCTGGGTCCCCTTTTTATTACAATTTTTCTCATCATTATAGATTCAGAATACGTCATTGGTTATATAATTTAAAACTTTGCCAAGACATGACATTTCCTTAACCATGATTGAGAGCACACCGATCTACATTTTTCCAGGATATGACCCCCAGCCATACAATCATCAAAGTACAGAATCATCAATAAAACATGTCACCAATTTACATCCTTCAGATTTTCCCAAGATTTACTATTTTTCCCAAGATATGTTATTTCCTTATTAACTAATGCCAAACTACGTAACCAGACTCTAAGTCTCCTAGCCAATCATTAACCCAAAGTACACTTGTACTTTATTTTTAATCTAAAATTCCCATCTAAAAAGTCCCTTTAAATCTTATATTTAAAATATCTTAAAGTGTATGAATCATCCTTAAAACATATCAGAAACCTATACAACTAAAGACTTAAGAATTTCTAAACTTAAGAATCTAAATAAAATAATATTTTTAACATTATTCTAAAACTGTGTCTTATAAAGCTGTTTTAATTAATTCCTAAATTTATTCTCATAAAACTGGTTGAGCTGCTTTCTCGAAGAGTTTCTTTGTTTCTCAGTCAAGGTACACTAGTTCTCAAAGAGTTTGTTTCTCAGTCAAGGTGCACTAGTTTTCAAAGAATTTGTTTTTCAGAGGATGATTGTTGTCCATTATTAGGTTTGTCCACAATGTACTAAGATAGAAGAATAGCCTTTTACTTTGTCCTTGATATGCTGAGGGGTGGGTAGAACGGCCTCCAAGGCATGAACTACCTGTTCTGTTCTAGCCATCTGAAATTTAATTTGTTTGGCATTTAACATACTCATGCCTCCTGTGAGAAACATAAGCATGAAAATGCAAAGTCCCAATTACATAAAAAAGGGTCTCATGGTTTCGGTTACCCACCAACCAGCGTGGCTTTGCCAGCATTCATCCTCACTGTGACCCTGTCAAGACAGTGGGAGAGCGGCTTTGCCAACACTTTTTCTCACTGTGACCCTGTCAAGACAGTGAGTGGGGGATCGCCTCCACCACTTGGCTGTATATATGATAGTTCTAGTTTTTTGAGGAACCTCCATACTGTTTTCCATGGTGACTGCACTAATTTACATTCCCACCAATAGTATATGACAGTTCCTCTTTCTCCATGTCCATGCTAGCATTTCTTATTTTTTGTCTTTTTGACAATAGCCATTCTAACTGAGATAGGATGAGATATTATGGTTTGATTTGCATTTCCCTAACAATTAATGATGCTGAATATTTTTCTCATAAGCCTGTTGGTCATTTTTCCTCTTCTGAGAAATCTCTATTCAGGTCGTTCATTCATTCATTTTAAAAATCAGATTATTTGTTTTATTGTTGTTGAGTTATACAGTCTTAGATTGGTTGAATCCATAGATGCAGAACACACTCATATGGGGGATTGACTGGACCTTCAAATTACTCGATGCTAGAGCCCTGACAATAAAATGCATTGAAATGTATTTCTCCTTCCCACCCCTTCAGTTGGCTCAGGATCTCTTTGATTCATTGGCCCTGAGCTGTGGTGGCCAGGGAAATGAAGAAAGAGTCTGCAACAGAACCCTTTTTGGGGGGCTCCACAGTCAAAGGAAATTGGGTAAGGCAAGAAATAAAGGTCCTTTTATGGAGCCCAAGTTATTTCGCCTTTTCAAGTTCAGTAGATCATTCTCTGCCTAAACTTGTATTTCAACCTAGCTCTGAAAGGCCCAGTAAGTCCCATAGTACACACTCATTGAATAGTATTCCGGTGATATTGCTCTTAGTAGAGACCATGCCCTTGGGCCCAGCCCTGCTCCCACAACCTCCTTGCCCTCCAAATTTACAGGTCTTCTACTGCAGCCTTCCCTCCACCACCCACTACTTCCAGGACTCACCAGATACACCAGGACATACCAGACACAGCAGACTCTATCACACCCGGCCCAGCACAGCCTGGCCCTCTCCAGCCTTGCCAGCTTTTTTCCTCTTGCGTCTAAGGACCCCTGGGCACACGTGTACCCTCACCTACCTTTGAGTCCCTGCTCAGTTATGCCTTTTACAAATATGTCCTCTTTCCCTTTTTCTCCAAGGCCCAGCTATAATGCTGTCTCTTTTGTATGCCCTCCATCCGGGGCCATACAGATCCTCTGAACAAACCCAGGACTGTGGCATACCTGTATTGGGCATGCCTATACCATATGTGCTTGTGGTTTTTTGTCTGTCTCTCCCATTTAGACCATGCTCCTTTCCAGAGTAGGTACCACCTGACTTGGCCCTCTCCAAACCCCCAGTACAGTAGGTATTTGTCAAATGCTTGTTGAGTGACTGTTCCTCCTTGTGTAGTTGAGCTTCAGGCCATAGTGACCTTCAGGAGCTATGAGATGGACTATTTCTGTTGCTTTCCTGGGAACAACTGCTCGGCTTCTCCTTCTCATTTTATGGGCAAGAATCTTTTCCTGTTTCACTGCCATCACAGCCCTTGGATAATCTTGTTCTGGGCTCATCTCCCTGAAAGGGCCAAAGAACTGCCCTTTTAGAAGAATTTGGAAGAACCTTGTGCTAGTGTATGAGGAAGTTGGGTTTCTTTCTCATTGTCTTGAAGGCCTGTTCCCATCCCAAACATGTGCTGCTTCCAGCCCAGATACAGGAAATCACTCGTGTCCTGATGGGCACAGGGGCACCCACCCAGGAGCCATCTAATTTTACAGACCTATGCCCTTGTGCCAGCTTTCAGACTGCCAGATCTCAACTCGACACCTTGTGCCTGTCAACAGCCTGGCTGGTGCCTTAGCCCCAGGCCAGAGAACCTTTTCTTCAAGGTTAAAAGTAGCTGACCTTTGACAAGCAGCATTGGCTAAATTCCATGTTCCTTAAAAGGGAAGCTCCCAGTTTGCCAGTGCTTATTTGGCCATGGGGCGGGAGCGGGCCTCTGTTGCACCCTGTGTATCCAGAGGGAGGGTTTGTGGCTGAAGGTGCGTTGGGGAGCAGTCATTAAAATAGCCATCTTCAAATCTATGTGCAGGAGAGGGGGTTATTCAGTCCATTCCCAGATTGTACCACGGCCTATGTGGCTGGACAGCTCATTGGCTCCCAGTGGCTCCCTGTGGCTCCGTCACAGGCAACAGTGCCACTTGCCCCGTGCACAGCACCCTCCTTAACATGTATCCAGCAAGAAAGCTCACAGAATGACGAGAACACATACCGATTATTAAATGTCTGGACTTGTGTTTTTAACGTAGGGGTGACGGTCCAAAGATTGAATTGACAGGCAGTACGCTAGCCAGCATCCTGGACAAGGATCTCTCGGATCGCAGCAATGACATTGGTGAGTAAAGACATTGTTCTGCTTTCATTCCAGAGTTGGAAAGGAATTACAGATCCTTGTTTCCCCCTTCAAGCAGTGTGATGAGAACTAACATGATAATTGAAATGCCAGGCTGCCAGCCCTTGCTTGACTTTAGATGTCACAGTTTTGTAAAGAAGGGAAGGGATGGTACCTTCTGCATGAAAACAGAGTACCTAGGATTTTTACCCTTTCTGGCCTTAGCAGAAACTCCTTGCAAAGTCTAATGAAAAGAAATGATGAATAAACCTTTTTGTGAAAGTGGGCATGAGCACATTTTTCAAGTGATATGTGTATTTAGCATAGAGTGAATGGGTGCAATACAAAATGGCAGAGATCATTGTAGATCCAGCACTAAGTATTTGGACTCTGAGTTTAAAATGAGCTTTGGTATGGTAATTGCCAGTTAGTCTCCTATACTACTGAGTTTTCTCAAGGACAGGATACCACCATGTGATTAACAGGAAGGGGGCTAAAATCTCTCTGGGTAAACATAAGTCAGAGGTTCATTTGGGGGTATCCTTGGGTAGATATGAGGCTCTTAGTGGTCTCACCTGAATGATAGCTCTGTTAGGAAATCCAGATTCAGGGATCAAACTTTTTTAGCTTTACATCTTTTATTTGTAACTACTGTGGTCATAAATCAGCATTCTTTCATATTCTGTATATTGTAGAGGGCTACATTTTGAACTTTACCTTATTTTAATTTGACTTTATGTTGTGAGGTAATTATAGATTCAGACAAGTAAGAAATGGTAGAGCTCTGTATTCCCTTTACCCAGTCCCACCTCTGCATTGTAATATCTTCCAGAACTATAGCATAATATTGCAACAGGTCATTGATGTTGATGCAATCTCCCAATTTTAGTCAGATTGTCCTGTTTTGCTAATAACAGTGTGTGTGTTGAGTTTGCCACAGTTTTTTTCATATGCTGGGATTCCTCACATTGCTCTTTTCTGGCCACATCCACCTCCCTCCTGCACACACCCCACCCCCAGCCTCTGGCAGTCACTATCAGGGATTGATTTTTCATGGAATATACATTTCCAGCATCATCTGTGTTGGCCACTCAACATTTAGAAACAGTTCACCAGTTGGCAGGCCTTATAAGAGCACTAGAATGCTTGACATGAATGTTCTTCTTGCCTGGTTTTCATCCCCTGTTTGGGTGCTATTTTCTTATGAATCTGCTAATAGAATTGCATCTTTGCAAACTGCTGACCTGCAGTCTCTGGCCTGACCTCTTGAAGGCTTGCGGGTAGATGTGTGGTCATGACTGTAAATACCAAAAGTACTTGCCCTGTTTCCAAAAGCTGGTTTACATCCTCAGCCAGCCTTTGAGAAGCCCAGTCAGACAGCATAACCTTACAGCTTGGGCTGATGCAATAACAGCAGGAACTCTGGCCTGCTGTATCATTTGATCTGGTGAAAAACAGGGAGAAGCAGAGCAGCGATCATCTGTGAATGAAAGAGAATCATCAAAGTGAGCCAAATTAAGTTCCAGTTCTACCACTGGGGTCAGTGTTTGGGCTCCAGAGTGACTGGTGGGCAAAATTCAGCCAACTGCTGAACTGTTTCTAAATGTTGAGTGGCCAACACAGATGATGCTGGAAGGTCAGGTGGGGCATTGGTGAAGGTCAGGTGGGGCATAACACAGGAAGGGAGGTATTTTTCTACCTCCAGAGTACACAGAGCCATATGTCTTGCTTGTAAGGAGCGTTGACCTTTGTTTTCTTTGGGTTTGGAGATACCTAACAAGGCTAGCGTCCAAATATGAATAGTATATTTTCCAGTCTAACCAGCTAGTTTGGAAATGTTGGAGGTATTGATGTGGGAAGGGTAAGTCTATAGAAGCTTTTCATACTGTGAAAACTAAGCACCAGAAGTATGTATTTGGGAACTCAGAAAAATGATGCTGAGGTTTGGTTCTTTCATTTTTGCCAAGAAAACATTAGTTCCCAAAGACTGTAATACCTCAAATTAACCACTTAATGTATATATATTATTTGCATCACACAGAATGATAATTGGCAACTATATAATCAACCAATAAATACTTGAGTACCTCCTACTTAAATGCAAGGCTGCCTGGGTACTGAGGCCCTCACATGGACTCTGCCTTCTATTGGCATTAGATCTACTTGAGCCCTTAAAGTAGCAAATGATGACTGGGTGGTAGAAAGTAATGCTGATCAAAAGAAAGCATGTTCCCCAGGACTGGTATGCTAGGATAGGCTCCATAAAAGAGGATGGACTTATCCATTCTTTGAAGTTGGATTTTTATTAGGCAGGGTAGAAGGTGGGCAGGGAAGTCACATGTTAAGTGTTGACAATTATGTGTAAACCAGCCTGGCTGCAGTAGTGTTTGTCCTGGGAAGGAGGAGAGTTGACCTGGAAATATAAGTGGGAGCCAGATAGTGTTTATAGGGGATAGATTTGTGGTTTATTTTGTAGTGGGCACCATTGATGGTTGACACTGAAGTGACATGATCACATCTAAAAATTAGGATAGACAGCTTTGCGGGACCAATTAGAGGAAAGAAAGGTAGGTGTCAGGGAGTCAGGTTATTTGATAGTTGAGGTGAGAGATAGAGCCAAGATTAAGCTGCTCACAAAAGGATTGGGGACAAAAGAAAGGATGTAAAAGCAGCAATACAGGAGAATTATTGCTAGACTTTAATAACAACTTGATTGTGGGAACAGGGAGGAAGAGAGAATGATAGGTTAGTTGTGAGGTTTTAGGGTTCAGTGACTGGGGTAACAATGACCTGAGTGGAAATGAGCATGTCAGCAAAAGGAGCTGGTTTGGGAGGGGGCATTTGATGGATTTAGTTAAGCATGTTTACTTTGAGATTTGGACAGACATCCCCATATCAGTGCTGGACGGAGTCTGAAAATAGAGGTCTGGGGCTCCAGAGACTGGCAGGGATTGCAGATAGAGATTAGGAGTTCCCTGGAAGCTGTGGCAGGAGCAAACATTACAGAATTGGCATCTGCAGACCTGGGTTTGAGTAATGAATCTTCAATTTCCAGGCTAGATAGCCTTCTCTAATTTACAGATTCTCTGAGCTTCTACTTCCTTACCTGTGTTTGTCTTGTCTTCCAGAATTCTGCAAATCACTTGTTAGGCTGCCAAAAAAAAATAACATAATAGAAATGCTTATTATTAATGTTGTTTGAGCTGGGGATGAGGCTCAAGTGGTAGTGCGCTCACCTGGCATGCGTGTGGGCTGGGTTCGATCCTCAGCACCACATACAAACAAAGATGTTGTGTCCGCCGAGGATTTAAAAAATAAATAAATAAATATTTAAAAAATTAATGTTGTTTGCTTAGAAGTGGCTGCTGGGTCAGGAAGAAGATAATCTTTACCATAGGAAAGGGGAAGATGAACCCTGGCACAGTGGCGCATGCCTGTAATCCTAGTGGCTGGGGAGGCTGAGGCAGGAGGAGTTCAAAGCCCAGCCTTAGCAAAAGCAAGGAGCTAAGCAACTCAGTGAGACCCTGTCTCTAAATAAAATACAAATTAGGGCTGGGGAATGTGGCTCAGTGGTGTGTCCCTGGGTTTAATCCCTAGTACCCAAAAAAGGGAGGAGGTGATGAAGCTGTGCATAGCAGTGCACGCCTGTAATCCCAGTAGTTTGGGAGGCTGAGGCAGGAGGATTGTGAGTTCAAAGCCAACCTCAGCAATTTAGTGAGGCCCTAAGAAACTTAATGAGACCCTGTCTCAAAACAAAATATAAAAAGGGCTGGGGATGTAGCTCAGTGGTTAAGTACCCCTGGGTTCAATCCCTGGTACAAAAAAAAAAAAAAAAAAGAAAGAAAAGAAAAAGAAAGAAAGAATAAAAAGGGAAGATGAATTTAGGGCTCAAGATCAAACCCTAGCAAAGTCCATTTTTAAGGGAAAAAAGTGAGATTTTGCAACATCTCAGAGACCAGAGGAGGAACAGATTTTAAGCAGAATGTCTTTAGACTCAGCAGCAAGAATGTTCTTTGTAGGTAGATCCACCAAGGAAAAAAGGGCACTGCAGAGGGGGCGGCTCTCTTGGGCTGCTTTTGTAGCATTTGTTCATTGCTTTGAATCAAGGAGGAAGTTATTTGTACCCGAATGTTTTGTTAGTGCTTTAGACAATTGAAGCTGTCCAAATGTGGGTTGCAGTGAATAGCATAATATAGTCCTGAAAGTCATTGGAAACCATCAGTGTTAGCTATAAATAAATCTGTGTTCCCTCTTAATAAAGCTGTAATTTAAAATTATTGTAATATTAAATTAGAGAACATGGCTTTTTCAGATCTCATGTGGGCAGCTACCAGCATCTGTCAGCCAGCAATAATTTAGAATGAAATCAATTGGTCCAAAACTAAGTTGTTGATGGCAGTTTGAGATATTGTTTGTATCAAACTACACGGCCATATTTCAAGTAACATAATAGAAAACATGGAAGAGCTCCAACATAGGCCTGTGCATGAATAGAAAAGAAAATTAAATTGTCCAGTTTTCTCTTGCTGATAGAAGAATCTCTGTTCTGATTGAATGAGAGATTATAGGCCACAGAGTCAAGTGCCATAACATTTACTTTTATTATGCCGTATATTGTAGTTCCCACCACATGGCAGGATTTATTGTTATACTTCAATACTTCAGAGAGATTTTCAATTCCTTTCCTTCTAGAACACATAGCAACAGGCCTCCAGATGGGAAGCAGCCTGTGAAGTAAACCATCTAGTTTCAACTAATTGACTTGGAGAAAGTCCTTCTCATTCCTCCTTATTTAGAGACAGGATCTCACTGCGTTACTTAGGGCCTTACTAAATTGCTGAGGCTGGCTTTGAACTCACAATCCTCCTGCCTCTGAGGGATGTAGCTATGTGTCTGATAGCCTGGCACTGGAATCATTGCTCCAGCCACATAAGCCACCATGCCTGGCCCCATTTCTATCTGTTTATGTTGACACTACCCCCTCTATGAGGAAGGTGAAGGTTTCCCCTTCGCCTTCAACTTGACCCACAGAGCACCGTAGTCAATTTAGGGGCCAAGAGTTTCTACCTTTAAAGTTAGACTTGGGCCATGAATGTGGTTCAGAAGATATGAAGGCTAACTGCAATTTATCCTCAGATCTCTTATGGATGCCTAGGGACTGTGGTTCATTTGGACCAGGAAGTGTAAAAGTATTTATGGCCTAGGAATCATTATTTTTTAAATATTTTTTTTTAGTTTTTTAGGTGGATACAATAGCTTTTATTTTTATGTGGTGCTGAGGATCGAACCCAGTGGCTCACACGTGTGGCTCTACCACTTGAGCCACAACCCCAGCCCGGAATTCTTTTAATAGCCACTTGATTTGGGAATCAATTTAAAGGTTCTAAAATCAGATTGTGGTGATGATTGCACAACTATAAATTTACTAAAAAAATATTAACTTAAGATGGTATGTAAATTATACCTCAGTAAAACTGTTAAAAAGAAAAAAAGGGAACACTAAAATTTTCCTAACACATTAAGGTCCCAATGTAAATAAATAAATAAATAAATAGACAGCATTCATCTGTATGTATGGGGTTAAAAGGGTGCTTCTGGGCTGCTTCTGCCCTTGATCTTTGGTGTCGTTTGTTGGCGCCAGGGCCGCAGCAATCATGGTGAACTTACTTCAGATTGTGCGTGACCACTGGGTTCATGTACTCGTCCCTATGGGATTTGTTGTTGGATGTTATCTAGACAGAAAGAATGATGAAAAACTGTCTACCTTCCGCAACAAGAGTATGTTGTGTAGAAGGGAATTGAGGCCCAATGAAGAAGTTACCTGCAAGTAAAGACTGTGGCTGAATCACAGAATATTCACATTTTAAAAGTTATGTTACAAATAAAACCATGTTTATTATTTTTTAAAAACGGGTGCTTCCAATAGCTAGACTGTGGAACCAACCCCGATGCCCCTCAATAGATGAATGGATAAAAAAAATGTGGCATTTATACACAATGGAGTACTACGCAGCACTAAGAAATGACAAAATCATGGAATTTGCAGGGAAATGGATGGCATTAGAGCAGATTATGCTAAGTGAAGCTAGCCAATCCCTAAAAAACAAATGCCAAATGTCTTCTTTGATATAATGAGAGCAACCAAGAACAGAGCAGGGAGGAAGAGCAGGAGGAAAAGATTAACATTAAGCAGAGTCATGAAGTGGGAGGGAAAGGGAGAGAAAAGGGAAATTGCATGGAAATGGAAGGAGACCCTCATTGTTATACAAAATTACATATAAGAGTTTGTGAGGGGAATGGGAAAAAAATAAGGAGAGAAATGAATTACAGTAGATGGGGTAGAGAGAGAAGATGGGAGGGGAGGGGAGGGGGGATAGTAGAGGATAGGAAAGGTAGCAGAATACAACAGTTACTATTATGGTATTATGTAAAAATGTGGATGTGTAACCGATGGGATTCTGCAATCTTTGTAATGTTTTGAATAACCAATAAAATAAATAAATAAAAATAAAAATAAAAACGGGTGCTTCTACCCCACTTAACAAAAATATTTGTGACTAATAGCTGCTATATTGGTGTTTCTGAATTATGTGTAAACCAGTTCTTTATACATAGAATTATATTTTACATATGTTAAGAAAGCTCTTCAAAAACCTGTAGAGGAATCATTTGAGGATGAAAATAAGTCCCTAGAGCTTTGTCTATTTAATTTTACATGGTTTTCTTAAATGGAAGCCCACCTGGATGTTGATATGTAGCTGATTACAGCTGTGGTGACAGAACAATCCCAGTGTTCAGAAAGTTTTCCTAAAACCTTCTGGGTGTTTTCTAAACATATTAGGGGGAAGAGCATGCCTTTAAAATCTTTGAGTCCCCTTTGAGGTGCAGCTAAGATGGTTGCCTCTGAGGGATATAGCTATGTGTCTGATAGCCTGGCACTGGAATCATTGCTCCAGTGCAATGCAGAGAAGATCCTCTGTTTTTGTCTCCCCTCTCCCAGCATTCATATTTTCTAGTGTTGAAATAATGCAGTGGAACAAGCAAGAGGAAGGAAAGATGTTTAGCACATTTCTCTCATTCACCACAGCCCTGTGAGGGAATGGTATAATGACTTGTGTTTTCAGAGTAAATGTGCAGGAATAAAGAAAGCCAGGTAACTTGGGCAAGGTTAACCAGCTAGTAAAAAGCAGAGTTGGGGGATTGAACCTAGGTCCAAACTTCAGTGCAAGAGGTTGATCTATATCAGCAGTCCTCAACTGCTCCCTTAAAAGGGATATTTTGCGACATTTTTGGTTATTATATCATGGGGGTAGGGATGGCTATGGGTTTGTAGTAGGTAGAGGACAGGAACACTACTAAACATCTTATAGTGCAAAGGGCAACCCCATAAGCAACAAAGAATGACCCTGCCCCAAATATGGATAGCACAGAGATCAAGAAATCCTGGTCTGTGTCAAGAAGCTGATATTAAATTGGGACTATCTGAACTGTCCCCCCCCCCCACCACCCCCCCACACACACACACTCTCCAAGTACAGCCTTGTGTTCCCTGGAGTTGACTGTACGATTTCCTGAGAATCTATATAAAACCTACTTTGAAAATAATTTCAGAGCTTTGGAGACTAGTGATTTAATGTACAAAAGAATAAATATATTTGAAGTAATTCACTTAAACAAGTAATTCATTCAACCAAGGACAAAGCCATGACCTTGGAGAGAGAACTCTTCCTCAAGCTTGTGGCAAGTTACTTGCCCTAGAAACAGCAATACGATTTTTGGCAGGGGATACCAGGGATTGAACTCAGGGGCACTCAACCACTGAGTCATATCCCCAGCCCTAATTTGTATTTTATTTAGAGACAGGGTCTCACTGAGTTGCTTAGCACCTCGCTTTTACTACTGAGGCTAGCTTTGAACTCAAGATCATGCATCAGCCTCCCGAGCCACTGGGATTACAGGCGTAGGCCACGCACCAAGCCAGTGATAGGATTTGAACTTGGTTTCCATACAGAGCATTGTATTTGAGGTTACATATTCTCCAATGGTTCGATAGCTGGTGTTTAAGTGGATGTAAAAGAACAACAAATAAAATGTCACCAATGCTATATTCTAAATCTATATTCTCTATAGTAAAGCTCTACAGGACATATATAAAGCAATTTAATTGTGACCATTAACAGAAAATTTTTGTTACCATGATACCAAATCTGCAAAAATAGGGGGGTTAAATTCTTATTGGGCAATTTCTACCTTTTACTATAAGAAATCATCTCTAGGGGTTTCTTGGGCAGATTTTGAGCAATGTCTTGGATCCCCTGATTTGGATTGTTGGTTTTTCTGCCCTGCTTATATAATAATATTACATTAGAAAAGTTTATATTAAACTTCTCCTTTTGGAGCTAGACAGCCAGTTATTGATCTTTGCAGCATTTCAGGTTGTTGAGCAATTTCTCAGATTTTGTAGAACATATGTAACCTGATGTAAAGAACCCCATGAGTGGCATGTGCAGAGTTCCAGATAGACTACTGGCTAAGCATGTGTATGAACACCTCCCTGCTTTCTTGGGGATAATTACTCAGACAGGAGAACTTATATTTGAGATGCAGTCACGGCTCACTTTTACAGAAACTGTCTCCTTTCCAGTGACATCCAAACATGGCCTTTGGGACCAAAGATGTGGTTAGCGTTACCCAAGCCAAGAAATGGCAGATGCATTTGCTGCTGTTGTACAAGTCTGCATGTGACAGTGTGGGGTGTGCATGTGTGAATATATGCAGTTCTATCTCCTATTAAGGGACGTAAGTCACAATCAAACTTAAATTTCCATCAGCAATATTTGAGAAGTGCTCTGCATTTCTCTAATGTGGCGAAAAGAAAAGAGATCGTGTTGAGCATCAGTCACTATTTCATGGAAGCAAAACAGGCAGCACTGCTGATTGATTGCTTGTTAACCCTCACACTTTTGTTTCCTCCTGATGCCTATGGAGACTGACTTAATTAAAAAGAGCTGCTAGGGGCTGGGGATGTGGCTCAAGTGGTAGCGCGCTAGCCTGGCATGCGTGCGGCCTGGGTTCAATCCTCAGCACCACATACAAACAAAGATGTTGTGTCCGCCAAAAACTAAAAAATAAATATTAAAATTCTCTCTCTCTCTCTCTCTCTCTCTCTCTCTCTCTCTCTCTAAAAAAAAAAAAAAAAGAGCTGCTAGGCCTGACCCGCTCCCAGCCGTGCCTTGAGCCTTCCTTGGTTCCCACCCCTCAGGGGTGTCATTGTAGGTATTCCCCTAAGTAATTAAACAGATCAAGCTGGCCACCAACACTCATTTCAAAAGGTGTCTTTCAATCATACAGGAAACGGGCCCATGTGGAAGCCTCATCTTTCTGGGTTCTTTAAGGGCCCCAATTCAGCCCTCATGGTGGCACACACTTGTAATCCCAGCAGTTTGGAAGGCTGAGGCAGGAGGATCATGCGTTCAAAGCCAGCCTTGGCAATTTAGTAAGGCACTAAACAAATCAGCGAGACCCTGTTTCTAAATAAAATATAAAAGGGGCTGGTGACATGGCTCAGTGGTTAAGCACCTCTGAATTCAATCCCTGGTACCAAAAAGTAAATAAATAAAAATAAAGGGCTTGATCCTGGATACAAACTGAGCATCTCCACTTACAGACCTTTACAGTCAGAGATGTTGGTTTTCATCAGAATCCAGGAACTCACTCTACCTGTATATCCCCAACAGGGCAGTCTTGGTCTTAGTAGTCCATCTTGGGGACTGTGCTTACTTATGGGGGGTTCCATAAACATCTTTTATCCCATCACATCAGATGAGTATAAAAGCAATAAACATTGGTTATGCCAGTAAGAAATGTCTCATGAAGACTATAGAAACACAGGGAGAGGTCAAACAAATCATAGTGGGGAGACCATAACAAATGTTGCCTAACCTCATTAGAGTGATATATTTGGTGGTGTGAATTATTCTAAAACACGAGAGTATGCCCAAGCCACCTCCACCTGTTAGCCCATAATGAGGAGTATAATCATCTGAGGAGGGATGGAGGGATACATGAGGTGGGGGAACATCAGTTAAGATGGCTCTTGGCTGATGAACCAAAGTTAGCAGGCCTCTAACCTTGTCTAAAGTTTCTAGATCATGCCTTAATATGGCTAGAAGAGGATTTTGACAATTTGCTTCATAAAGTGATAATAATAAAATAGTATACTTAATAAATTATATAGTGCCTAGTAGCCACGTGGACTTGCAGCCAGCCCCAGAAAAGCTCACTTGTGTGCCAAGATGATGTATATTCCCCTTGTATTTTGGTCATCTGCCTCTCTGTGAATAGGACCTTCACAATCTTTACCCATCCCAATGGCTTGAGTGCTTCTACCTTTGCTATGTGCTGAGATGCTTTTCAGCCTTTTTTGGGTACAAATCTGAAGACTAGTATACAACAAAGAGACTTATATAGTAGCCTTCTCTATATCCACCATGTACTCCACAGAAGCCTGTGAGTTGCAAGTGAATGTGAAAGCAAGATGGGAACAAGTGACAGTCATTTCTCAGATTGCACATGGCATTTATTTGACTTGGGATACTCCCCATTCTCCGCCCACTAGCTGTGGGCTCATGGATTGGCAGAGCCCAGCTCTGGCTTTTGTTTTACTTGCAGGTATACAGAGAGATACACAACCTGCCAGAAAATCATGCTCACATACCTCTTTGTCAAACTGAAACCATATGGACAAACTATAATTTATTAAGCATGTTATTTTATTATTATCACTTAATGAAGTAAATTGCCAAAATCCTTCTCTTGCCATGGACTCTTGTTAAGGTATGGTCTGGAAACCTTGGCCAAGCTTAGCAGGCTGCTAACTTTGATTCATGAAATAAGAAAAGTGATTAGCAGTTGGGGAGTGAGGTTGGTGGGCGCCATTAAAAGGTAATTGGATCTGGTGGTGACAGGCTGAGTTGGAGGTTAACAGGGTGCCCTGATTTGGAACCAAAAGAAGCCTATTACATACCTTTGCAGTAACCTGTGGTGATACTCTCCTCACCTCCCCAGGCCTGAGTCATCTCTCCCTGACAGTTTGTGCTCTTTGGAATTTCACGGATCATTTACAAAGAGGCTGAAAATTGGAAGGGATTGCCAATTTTTATTTTATAATTTAAGCACATTTGAAAAATGTTATCTCCTATTATTAGAAAGGATATAATCTCCCAAGTTTAAAAATTGAATAGATTAAGTTTAATGGGAAACTCACCATACTGACCTTTTTCTCAGTGCTTTATGGACTGGAGACAACTTTAGCATAGACACATCAGTTCTTGGGCTGGTGTTTGAAAACCACAGGTCCAGCTCATGTCTACAAAGGTGAAAGGTAGGGGAGAGAAGAAATGTGGGACAATTGGAAGGCACCAGAGGGAGTCAGATATTGAAGTATAACTCAGGTGAAAACTCATACCATGAGAGTGAGAAGGGAGGGGCACAGAGAGAGAGAAAATTGCTTGTAATTTTGTAAAAATCAGTCATGGAGGGGTTGGAGGTGCCTCAGTAATAGAGTACTTGCCTAGCGTTTGTGAAGTCCTGTGTTCCATCCCCAGAACCCACCACACAAACACACACATATACACATACAAAGTTAAATCAGTCACACAACATTATTTTTTGTTGGTGGTGGTTGTTATAAGTTGTAGATGGACACAATACCTTTATTTATTTATTTATTTGCAGTGTTGAGAATTGAACCCAGTGCCTCGCACATGCTAGGCAAGCATTCTACTGCTGAGCTACAACCCCAGCCCATGAATTATTAGATTTTTAAGAGCACTTGAAATACTTTTTACCCCAGTCATCTTTTTTCTCGCAAGTTTTACAGATGAGGAACAGCTCATTTAGTTACCAAGGCTGGGGATGGGAGCCTTCCAGTCTCTCCAAGAAGTTGATGAGGCTCTGCTCCTGTACCTCCCAGTGGAGAAAGAAGAGCTCTGGGCCTCAGGACAGTAGCTCTTTCTTCCTCAAGTTTTGTATCAGCATAATTTTGGCTTCTATGTAGTTTTGAATGTTAGGATATTACTATTTTACATATGCATTAACATTTCATGTTATGAGTGTCTGCTTCTCTTTTATCTAAGTAAGTGCTATTAAATAAGATGAAATGACACCTACATCTTGCTGTCCAAAAAGCAAACACACTCTTGGTTGAGGCTGCTTGCCCTGCTGAAGCAGGCCATCTGGCACCCATTGCATCTCTCTGGGTCTTGGGTTTGTTTCTGTCTCTTTTATTTTATCCTTTTCTGTTTGTCTGTTTGTGATACTGATATGGGTCCCAGGGGGCAAGTGCTCTACCATTGAGCTATACCCCCAGCCCTTGGGTTTTCATCTTTCAACCAAGGGCTTGAATGAAATGACTGTAAGGGGCCCCCCTCCAGCCTCACAATCCATGTTTCTATGATTTCCACTTCTTTTTTTTTTTTAAGGGATTCCTTTATTTTTTTTAAAATGGGCTTTTACTTTGTTTATTTATTTTTGTGTGGTGCTGAGAATCAAACCCAGTGCCTCACACATGCCAGGCAAGCACTCTACCATTGAGCCTCAACCCCAGCTCCTGATTCCCATTTCTTTTAGCTGACTTTTTTGGACATTGAGGAAACTATTCTCTTAGTAGCCTATGAATCCTCTTTAAAATTATGTAGTTTGTTCTTTCATTTGTTTCTGAGCTGCTCAGTTTCCATGTTAATTTCCCCCCCCTCTTCCTTTTTTTTTTTTTTTTGGTACCAGGAAATGCTTACCCATTAAGCCGTAACCCCAGCTCTATTTTACTTAGAGACAGGGTCTCACTGAATTGCTTAGTACCCCACTGTTGCTGAGGCTTGAACTTGGGATCCTCCTGCCTTAGGGATTACAGGCGTGCACCACTGTGCCCATCTCTGTGTTAGTTTCTTGATCTAGAATTGATAATGTGCCCCTATCTAAGGTCTAATTGAGGGTTTTCTTTGGCTTACTGATTTTTCCTTTTAAGAATTTTGCTGGCCCTATTGAAGTGCAGGTAACTGTTAAGGAGTATGAGCACGACTTTTTATAGATTTTTAAGTTATTCATCCTTTTTAAAAATTATTTTGATTTTTTAAAATGCAAATTCTTACTGAGAAGTGTAAAAGGATAGGATGTTGACTATCCTAAGTTTGAGTAACTAGAGCAAACCCTGATAGAGAGGTGACATAGTTCCAAGTCATCAAGAAGGGCATGAGATATGTCAGATAAATCAAGCAGCCTCAGACAGGTATGCTTGGATTTGAATCCTTACTCTGTAAATTCTGTTGGTTTCTAATTCTTTACTTCCAATGAATTTGGAGGAGGTACCCACTGAATTCTTTGTTAATACTTTGTTAAAAATAATTCTTGATGATGCAGGATCACTGAATTTGAGTATATAATTCATGAGGTCAGAGAATTGAGTGACATTGTAATAACAAAATTCTTCCTGTCCCATCTAATTCTGTTTATGTGAACAAGTTTCTTGGTGCTTATATCTCTAAAATGAAGAACGCAGTCAACACAAAGCCATTTCATTCTGATATTAAGTAATAATCATCCACATACACCATGAAGTATTTTGGGGGAAAAAAGCCCAATAAAATTCTATTTTTCCATGCTTAAAAATTATGTATAAATATGCATGGTACATATGCATGCATATGTTTTGATTGTTTTTATGCTAATAATTTTAATAACTCAGTCCAGAAGACAAAAAATATTTTTATATTTACAGCCTGATGATTTCAGAAAAGAAAAAAAATCATAAATTTTAATTTGTATACGTGTTTTTATATCAGAAAAAGATAACATTATTAACAAAAGATTTAAAAGCACATTGTATTAGAATGAAATTCAGGACCAGATGGTAAAAAATATAAATTCAGGGAGGAAAAGGAATGATGTAAAATTTCCAACTGTTAAGATCTTATAATATTTTTAAATGGATAATAGTGGTAAATTGCTGTTATTCAAAAATATATTGAATGAATACATTTAAGCAAGCAGCATAAATTATATTTTGAAATACCAACATTTAGCATACTGCAAAAATTACATCTTTTGTAACTCAAATTTATGTAAAATTTTAGATGTCAATTTAAGATGTGTGATGGGATATACATGGGTTTTCACAATTATTTTAGGAAGTAGACAAGGCAAAATCGTCTGAAAACCACTGGTCTCAGAAATATACCATTTTATGCTTACACAAACATTTCTGTGGATTAACTTCTAGAAGTAGTATTGATGTATCTGGAGGTGTATGTATTTACATTTTGTGATGTGTTGCTAAATGGCATTACAGAAAGGTTGTGTCCATTTACATACCTGTGAATAATAGTGCAATAATTATTTCCAATAAAGAAGTGTATAATTTATTAAAATGTTTTGCATAGCAAATTTGGGCATGTAGTGAGCAATTTTAAAGGAATGCAAATGTGGAAACCCACTTTTTCCCACTTAACATTGCTTGTCATCAGTTGAGAAAATCACTCCCTCTCCTCAGTAAGATGTGACCCCCTTCCCTGACCCCTGTTAGGTTCCTGTGCTGTCATTGCTAATTTTATCTTTTATCTTTCTTTCATGATAACTAGCAGAATTTGTAATTGTACATATAAAAGTGTGTCTCAAAGGATTCTAAACTATATGTGGGCAGGTACCATAGCTATTTGTTCCATCCCTGTATCTCCGTATGCCTAGTCCAGTGCCTGGCTAATAGTATATGCTCAGTAAATATGCACTAAATGAATGCACTGAGTGTAAATGAGAAGAAATAGCAAGATGCAGGGTTATAATATAGATCTTTGTTGCCACACGTGACTATTTATATTTAATTTAAATAGTTGTACTTGCCCATCTGCTCAGTAGTTATGTGGGGCTAGTGGCTACCATATTGAATAGTACAGATAAAGAGAACTTCCATCATGACTACAAATTCTGTTGGGAAGCACTAATAGAGAGCAATTATACTTTCATTCTCAAAACTGTCCACTTTGCCTGGCATGAAGTAAATACTTAATAAAAGTTTGAATTAATGAGTAAATAAACCAGATATCTCCCTCTCTTATTCTTTTTTTTTTTAATTTTTCTATTGCTTCTTTTTAGTTATACATAGCATTAGGATTCATTTTGATATAATTATAAAAGCATGGAATATAATTTGCTCTAATTCAGTCTCCAGTACTTTCCCTTTCCCTCTCCATGTTCCCTCCCCTGTACCCTTCTCTCTACTTTACTGATCTTTCTGCTATTTTTAGTTTTTTTTTTTTTAATTAGCGTCTTGTGGATATACATAATGGTGAAATTCACTGGGGTTTGTTCATATACGTACATAGGAAAGTTAGGTCAGATTCATTGTGCTATCTTTCCTTATCCCATCCTTTCTCCATTCCCTTCATTCCCTTCATCTATTCCACTGATTCTTCTGTTTTCTTTAAACAACCCCCCTTATTTTGGATTAGTTTCCACATATCAGAGAAAACATTAAACCTTTGACTTCTTGAGTAATGTGTACCAAATAGCCATTCAGTTCCCCTTAACTTGCCTGGTAACTTTCATTTCTTGCCAGAAATTTCCTCAAAGAAGCCAGTCCCCTTTTCTGCCCATTTCAAAACATATTTATATAAAATAGAGAAAAAGCCAAGTTTGTTATTAGAGTACAGAGTGGTTTTTTTCCCACAAAAGACAATTATTGTTGTAGAAACAATTCTCAGAATTCACAGTTGAATGAATAGTGCAGAAATCCTGCCATCTGTTTAGTGTTTTGTAGTAGAAGGGATCCCATGACTTGAATCTGTATGTAGGGGCCCTGTCACTTTCTGGCAGCATCCTTAAGTGAGTTTTCTAACCTCTGACCTTCCATGTCTCCCTTCATGGAATAGAGTAGTGCCCACACAGCATGGGTTTTTGTGAGGATGAAATGGGCATGTGTATGTGTGAAGCAGGGAGTAGTGGGGTGACTGCCATGTGGGTTTCAAAACTTGTTTACTCTTGGCAGCTTATGTCCTGCAGACTTCATATTTGGATCATAAATACCAATGCAACAGCTAATCTTCACTATCCCTAAACATTTTAGATGGTCTATTTTCCTGTAGACTCTAATCATTGCTAATTTTCCTGTTGGTGACTCAACTAGCATAGTTATTCATTTAAGCCCTAGTAATGGGCCCATCTTTGTGGTCTATACAGATTTCCACACTAGTCAAATGACTGATGTACATGGTGAGATTTCTTTCTGCTATTCAGAATGTCTTATGATGTTGCTTCATTGAAGAAAAAGACCCTGCAGCCCTGTGGGTTTAGGGTTTTCTCACTTTAAATCTTAGAAAAAAAAAAAAAAAGGAGGTAGGAGTATTCCTAGCTTTGCTCTTAGATCCATGTTCTCAAATCCCACAACTCCATTAGTGGGGTATGAAAACAAAATTCTACCTGGATGATTTGAAAGGGTTTTCACATAATCTCTCATTCATAAAGAGAATAACCTTGTGAAACTGATGGCTCAGGTAATTCTTATTGTTTTATGGTGGAAAAAAATTGAAGCCCAGAACAGCTGTTTGCTAATTTATTCAATAATCATCTATTGAACACTTGCCACAAGCTAGGAATGATATTAGGCCTGGGAAAACAGAGATGAAAGTTACAGTTTATTTCCTGGCTGGTGGAGGAGTCGGATAAATCAATAAGGGCACTAAATGCTGAGATCAGACTAATGGGTAAGTTGGGAAGCACTCATTCCAGGCCTTAGGGTGCAGTTTGACTTCTTGGAAGAGGTCTGAGTTGTGCCCAGCCTCTGTGGCTCAGAAGGAGTTAGTTAGACATACTCAGGCACTTCATACATCTCTCTCTGGTGGCAGTACATGGAGTTGGGGAGGGGCTTAAAGTGAGAAATGTATTACGGTGGTTCCAGGCAAGAAATTTGGGCAGCTTTAACGATCTAAGACAGGGATATGGAGCATAAAGAATGGCTTCCAGAATTATTGGGAGGTAGTGATGTTGCCAGGCTTCAAATGTAACAAACTTCCGTCCAAGGGCTCCTTTTCAAGTCCAGAGCTGTGAGCTATAATGAATCAACAGGGCCATTTAAGAGCTCCCAAACAGTTCCATTGGTGACAGCTGACTTGTCTCAGACTTTTGACTGTTCCTCCTCTGAGTTTTCAGTGGATATACTCTAGGTCACCTGTGGTCACTAGTACCATTCCTCCCATCCATGGAAAATGAGGCTACATTTTCTAATTGAACTAAATAGGGCGTGACTGAAGTTCCTGGAAAATGGGCAATTCTTTGTGCCATGAAGAGTCAAGGGCCTTTTCCAAGTTGATTCTATCATGTCCAACATCAATTATCCCCATATGTCTGTAGAGGGATTTTCTTCCAACTGTCACAAGAGCCAAGAGCCTCTCATCCTTATGAAACTTTTAAAAAATGCCCCAGCACTTGCCAGTTTAATAGTTTTGGACTAGTTTATGGGCATTAAAACCATTTTCTATTAGGAGGAAAAATTCCCAGCTAGGCTGAGAAAGCTTATATCAAGTTTCAACTTGATTCATTTCAAAACCCGCCATGAAAATTGGGACATTTTCTTCGCACCACAATGAGTTAGTCATGGAAATTCTACCTTAATCACAGCTGCCATGGCCGCAGTCATGAGGAGCATGCTCTGGGCCACTGAAAAGTTATGTGACAGCATTGAAGAGTTTGTCCCCTTTACTGTCAGAAAGCAGAATTATGTTGCAGTTTGTGGTCTGTGGAAGTATAACATGAGGTTCCTTTTTCAACAAGTGACCTCATATGTGGTGCATGATTTTTTGTCTTGTTTTATTTTGTTGTGGGCTGGGGATCAAACCCAAAGCCTCATGCATGCAAGGCAAATTCTACCACTGAGTGACATCCACAGTTCACATCTTTGTCTTTATGGCAGTTCAGTTTGGTTCTTGTTTCAAAAAAAAAAAAGTGCTCTTTAAAGCTAAAATTGTAGGAAGTTAAACTTGGTAGAAATGTTCATTAAGAGGCTAAGAGAGGCTCCTCCTGAGGGAGTCTGACCCTCCTCTTACTCTCAATGACAGAAATGAGGCAGTCATCTCAGCCATCTGTCTTGGAGATGCTTGCTAAGTGTGGCCAGGTGCCAACATGCATGGGTCTATTTAGTGCAGACCTTAGCCAATAAAGTGAAATGGGCAGCCAAGCTTTCCCTGGAGCCATGGCACAGAATGCTGCCTTCTGCCCTGGCACTGCTGCCTCATGTTCCGCTAGGAGCCACCTCTCTAAGCTATACTCCTAGACTAAGAGCTTTTCCTGAGATGATTTGTTCATTTATTCTTTCATTCCTTCGCTAACAGAATATCCGGTGTTTTTCCCCTCAGGAATGAGCTAGACTTTGAGAATGCAAAGATAAGTTCCTGTCCTCCTGGGGCTCACAGCTTAAGTGTGGGTGATAGACACCATGCCTCTGAGTCATTCTGAAAGCATAATTTATTATAGAATGCCACCTCATACATTGTCAAACCCTAAGCTCCCAGGTGGACTTAATTATTTGAGTAGGCTGAGAAGGGTGGGTGGGGAGTGAAGAGGCTGTCCTCCATAGAGTTGAAGCAAAAGTTTCCTGATGTGAACTTGGCCATCCCTATGTGCCAGTGGACATGCCAAGCCCAACCCAAGGTGGGCTGAGACTGTCCCATCTGTTCCCCTCACTCTAATGTCCTTGTCCCATGCTCTTCTGCTTGATGGGTCTACTCCTCTCTCCAGCTGCCGTGTGCCTGACCTGTTGCCAATCACCTGAGCTTTTAGCCACCACTTTCATCCAGTGCTCCAGGAACTGTGTCACCCCCCAAATCAGGCCAGCACTCCTCAGCCTGACATTGGAAGACCCATCATAATGATGAGATTACCCGGTACAATTTTTCCCAGCAGGCTCTTCACTCACCGGGAACACCCTAGAATGTTCCACCATTCACTTGGTGGCCTCCCCTCTCCATACCTCTACTTGGTCAAATCCTTCCTTATCCCTTCCTCCTCTAAGCCCCCACCTCTGCTACAGCAGTGCTTTTCACACTTTGCTATGGTTCGTATCACCTGGGGAAACTTAAACCTACCCATACCCGGGCTGTACGCCAGACCAGTTGAATCAATCGAGGAATAGAATTTAGAGACAAGGGGTATGTGTGTGTATGTGGGAGGTGGGGTGTTTAATTGTCCAGGTAAGTCTGCTGTACAGCCAAGATGGAGAAACAGTTCATTAATCTTTAATTGTTCTTTAATCACTTTACCCTGCTCAGTGTTTGCCTCCAAAGCTTGTTTTAGTTTCTTGGATAGGGTGATGATCTAGCTTGTCCAGCTCAGTCCCAAGAGCCCCTAGCCAAGGCCCTTGGCTATGACCTATTCATTGGAACTTTTATACAGTCTTTTCTTCTACCTCCTCTGCTGTCTGTCTGCTCAGCATCTGCTCCTCAGGCTTTCTCTTCAATGTTGTCCTCTCCCCTGCCCCAGGCTTCCTCTTTCCATTGTGCTACCTGCCCTCCCCAACCACCTTCACCCCCACCAACAAACCACCCTGTCTCGAGCCTTACTCCCTTTTCCCCAGAGCCGCCAGGGATCTTCATAGATAACCTGCTAAACTCATTGTATGTAGAGTACACGCAAGGATATTTGTGCAGCATTTTTCTGTAATAGCAAAACATAAGAGGGGGAATGATTTGAATACTAATTATCCAACGATGCAGCACTGAGTAAATAAATGATGAGTGGCACTGCTATAGATTATTACAATGATCAAAATATTTGTGAAGATTTTTTTAGAGACATAGCATATAAGGGTAAGTGAAATAAGCAGAATGCAATATTACATGTGTATGAGCTATGCTCTCTATTTTATAAAGTCTTAAAGGAATATATACCAAAAAACAGTAGTTGTCCCAATGTGATACGATTATAGTTGACCTTCTTTTGTTGTTAACAACTTCACTTCTTTTTTTAAAAAAAAATCAGGTATTGAGTATGTATTACTTTTGTGATCAGAGAAAAACTAATTTCAAACAGTGAGGGAGGGGAAGAGAGGAAGGATAGGAAAGGGGAAGGAACTGTGGAATGAAATTGACCAAATTATACTATGTACATGTATTAATATATCACAATGAATTCTACTTTTATGTATATCTATTTTTTTAAAAAAGAGAGTTAGAGAGAGAGAGAGAGAGAGAGAGAGAGAGAGAGAGAGAGAACTTTTTAATATTTATTTTCTAGTTTTCAGCGGACACAACATCTTTGTTTGTAGGTGGTGCTAAGGATCGAACCCAGGCCACACGCATGCCAGGCGAGCGCGCTACTGCTTGAGCCACATCCCTAGCCCTTATGTATATCTAAATGCACCAATACTATGTCTAAACGAACCCCACTATTATGTATAATTATAATGCACTAAAAGTGAAAATAAAACAAACCAATAAATAAATAGAAGGAAGCTCAATAGAGTAGAGGAAAGGGGCAGGGGGTGGAAGTCCTAGGAGTTGAAATGGAGCAAATTATATTCCATGTATGTATAACTGTGTCAAAATAAACCCCACTATTATATATAACTATAATGCACTGATTTAAAAAACTAACTAAATAGAAAGATTGAGGAATATTAATGTCAGTTAATGGCCTTTTGCATCAATCCACCTGTGTAATGGGAAATTTCCATTTCAGACAACAGGGAGTTGGTAGAGGTAAGGGTAGAATCTGAAGGAGAACCTGTTAAGAAAATAAGATTGTTTAAAGGGAAGGCCCCTGAAAGGGACCAGTCTAGTGAGCCAGCTCCTCCCCTGACCCAGATCTTCATGGCACCCCATGGAGCTGGCTGGAGAAGTGGGTTCCTTTATGATTCTCACCTAGATGCTAAATACTAATGGGCTTCTGCTTGGCCTCCAGGTACCACTGATGATTTTCTTATTTGTTTATTTATTTATTTATTTATTTATTTAAGTCATACATGACAGCAGAATGAATTTTTACATATAATACATAATGGAATGTACATACATCAATCATTTTGTCAATTCTATTCTGCTGCCCTTCCTATCCTCCCTACTCCTCCCCTCCTCTCCCATCCTTTTTCTCTATCCAATCTAATGTGACACACTTTTTTTTCTTTTTCTCATTACAACCTCATGTATGTATTCTGTATAACAACTCCGTGCAACTCCCCTTCTCCCTCTTTTTCCCTCCCACCTCTCTTCCCTATTTAATGGTAGTCTTCTTCTCATGCTGTTCTTCCCTATCCCATTTTGAGTCATCCCCCTTATATCAGAGAAGACATTCAGCATTTGTTTTTTAGGGATTGGCTAACTTCACTTAGCATAATCTGCTCTAATGCCATCCATTTGCCTGCAAATGCCATGATCTTGTTATTTTTAGTGCTGAGTAATATTCCATTGTGTATAAATGCCACATTTTTTTAATCCATTCATCTATTGAAGGGCATCTAGGTTGGTTCCACAGTTTAGCTATTGTGAATTGTGCTGCTATAAACATTGATGTGGTTGTGTCCCTGTAGTATGCTCTTTTTAGGTCTTTTGGGTATAGTCCAAGGAGAGGGATAGCTGGGTCAAATGGTGGTTCCATTCCCAGCTTTCCAAGGAATCTCCATACTGCTTTCCAAATTGGCTGTGCCAATTTGCAGTCCCACCAGCAATGTACAAGTGTACCTTTTTCCCTGCATCCTCACCTGCACTTATTGTTGTTTGACTTCATAATGGCTGCCATTCTTATTGGAGTGAGATGGTATCTTAGAGTAGTTTTAATTTGGATTTCTCTGATTGCTAGAGATGGTGAGCATTTTTTCATGTATTTGTTGATTGATTGTATATCCTCTTCTGAGAAGTTTCTGTTCAAGTCCTTGGCCCATTTGTTGATTGGGTTATTTGCTTTTTTGACCACTGATGATTTTCTTCAAGCTGTCTTTGCAGATGGTTAACCTTTGATTATTTTTATCTTGCCCTGATAAGAGTAATTAATTGAGTTATTATTCATTCACCAGGTACTAGAATAATGTCACTTAATATAATTCCAGGTATATTTTAATGGCTTCTCCTGACCATTGCCTTGTGCTTAGTTTTGCATAGTCCACTAAAGGAAATAGTTTTCAAATAACACCTGCCTGTTCATTAATAGAGTAAGCTGTCACACAGCCTAACTATTTATTATAATCATCAGCAAAAAAGTTCTCCCCCAAATATGGGGGGGCACACATAATTTTATTTTTAACTTCTCTGCCCTGAGCCAGCATATTTGCAGTTATGGCAATTAGGATACTTTCAGCTGCAAATACAGAATATCTGATAAAAAATTCACCAAAATAATAGAGGTTTGTTAAAATCACATGACGAGAAGTCTAGGCACTTGGTCATTCCATGGTTGGTGGGCAGGTCATTGGGGTTGTCAGTTACCCAAACTCTTTCCATTTTTCGGCTCTTCCATCTTCAAGATCTCCCCTCATGGCCATGCCTGTGGTCCTAAGTTGGCTGCTAAAACTCCAGGCATCCTCTCCTCGCCCAACAGCTTCCCAAGTCAGAAGGCAGAGGGATATAACACAAAAGACCTTCTTCTCACTCATCCCTTTCTAAACAGAGAGGAAATCTCTTTCCTAAAAGCTCAATAGACTTAACTTTATTTCCCAGTGATCCAAATTGGGCTACATAGCTGTCTCTAGACCAGTCATAGGACTGGGCACATTGACCTAAAACAAAAGTGGGGCTGTGTTAGAAAGGAGAATGGGGAATGATTTGGGAAGGTCATGTATGCCATAGCATTTAAAACACAGTCTACTTGTGGCAAAGAAATGGTATTGTCCTAGTCAACAGCAATAATGGTGCTCAGGGTCAGCCCCTTTCTGTTAGCCATTCCTCTGAGCATCCCGCACACATCTGTACTTGGTTTGTAGATCCCCAGAACTCTACAGAACTGGGTAACCCATTTGTATGAGCATTCATTCAAGAGGTTGGCAAAGTCTAGTCAAAGGCCTCCCTCCGGACATGTGTTAGACACATGAATGATCTTCTGTTTCTCTGAGCATCAGTCACTGGGATGTAAGCTCTCCAAAGGCAGGGCCCATTTCTGCCATGTTCACTGGTGTAGTCTCAGGATCTTTTGCTCTGGGTGACAGAGTAGTTGCTCAATGACAAGGGAAGAATGGATGAACAGACTGACAACTGCAGAAGATAATAATGACTCTGAAAACAGAATGGGGTTGGGCTCTGTGAGTTATTTGAGAAGTAGAAGTTTGGTTTTCTCTCTAAGGAGTTTACAGACCTACATCAGGGTGACAGCTGATAATCAGACTACTGATTATCAAGCAGAGGAGGAGCCTGCCCCCTCTTGTCTTTTGGAATCAATGACCAGCATTCATTTGCCTGTGGCTATTGTACCTTGTGATAACTGCCTTTTGTGTTGAGACTGCAAGAATGTTTTTATCCACTAAAATGGACTTGGATTTGTGGAAAAAGAGAATTCTTACTTTAATCTTCTTTTTTATAGCTTTTTAAAGTTTTATGGATGTAGTTATTGAAGGGAAAAGTTTGAATCATATTTATTGAATGGCCAAAGGATGTAAATGACCTTTGTAAAAGATGAAGGATAATCCAGATGGAAAGGATGATTATTAAGAAAAGAGGTACTTGTGACTTAATGTAAAAGCCTTTCTCACTCCTGTTTTTCCCTGTAACAATTGATTTTATTTTTGTTTTAGACCTAGAAGGTTTTGACTCCGTGGTATCCTCTACTGAGAAACTCAGTCACCCAACCACAAGCAGACCAAAAGCTACAGGGAGGCGGCCCCCATCCCAGTCGCTCACATCTGTAAGTGTTTCCTCCTCAGGTCTCCTTGCTTCTCTACAGCTGAAAAGCAGGAAACATTAGAGATTCTCGCCAAGGACTCTTCTGCAAATGGCTGATTGGAGACACCCGAGGAAAGGGAGACCATGAAATACACTGCCAACTAAATGTGATTTAAAAGTCTTCTTGAATCAAGCAATATTTCTATTTGTTCTTTCTGTTTCTGCCAGCAAGGTGGCACACCCTCTTCCCTCCCACCTTCCCTCTCTTTCCTTCTAGACTGATTCTTGCTTGAACCTGAAATGAAATTGGTAAGAAAAATGTCATGTTTTATGGTGGGAAAAGGAAAATGAGGCTGGTGTGGTTCATAAACAGGACAAAAGATTTACTAAATAAAGTTCTGCCGCTATACAGTGCTAGGCAGTAGCCTTTGTCTCCCAAAGCTCTGTCATCTTCACCCTTCCATGGAATAGCATGTGGACCTTCAGGAAATTGTTTTTAGACTTATGAGGCAGCTGGTTACGTAGAAGACACCAATCAGAACACACATGATAACCCACAGAAATTTTTTTGTTTTAGTCATTTGGAATAACTTCTCATTGCAAACCTGTTACTTGGACCAGATTTTTAAGAACATGATTTATAAAGAAAGTAAACTTGTAATCCTGCCCCTAAAACAAAAAACTGTTAACCTCTTACTATATATCCTTATTTTTTTAAATTTCTATTTTGTATATATAAAATTATTTCTTCAAAAATGGAGATTATATAGTATATATAGTATATATTGTTTTGGACCTTGCTTTCCCCACCTTAAATTGCACACCTTTCTCCCCAATCATTGCCCCTTCTTCCAGAACAACACATTTAATGGCTGCCTACTCTTCTAATGTGTGAGTATATGACAGTTAAACCAGTGTACTATTACTGGATATGTATGTTGTTTCTGGTTCTGTGGAATAATCTTGGTGCTGCTCCCAAATTATTCATTAGGCACAAATTTTGTGAAATTGGGTCAAAAGGAAATGTATAGTTTGCTTTTGCCATAGTTTGTAAATTTCCCCTCCACAAAGATACCTTCCATAAGCAGTATGTGTGTGTGTGTGTGTGTGTGTGTGTGTGTGTGTGTGTGTGTTCGTTCAATCTGTCATCTGGCTATCTATCTGTCTGTCAGTTTGTCTGTCTAATCTATCTCTAATTATCACATTGCCTTGTTCTTGCAGCTCTAAGGTCTTATAACCTCCACCTAGATACACCAAGGAATTAACCTTTCGTAGGTTTCCCAGGACACTTTCCTCTTCTCACCTCATCACTAATCCCTCATAAGCTGTCACCATTTAGAAGAAAAAGAATGCCACTTCCTTTGAGCCTCTTCTCTCATATCTACTGAGTCTGTAAGTGTGGTTTAAATCGTCCTATTTGTCCTCTTTGTATGAAACAAACCTAACTTTGCATTGACACCTTTTTGAGAGAAAGACTTGAAAAAGCGGCTTCCTTTTTCACTGTTCTGTAGAGTTCTGTGGCAATGCCGCCTTCTTTCCTCTCTTCCTTCTCTCTCTTTTCACACCCCACCTCAACATGCACGTACACACAGTCTATTTCATTGCTTCTTAGCATCTTTCCATTTCAATTTCTCAGTCCTCTTTCTTCCACATTCTCTATAAATCCTTCATCATTTTTATTTTCTTTCCAATTTCTCTCCAACTTTTCAAGGTCCAGAGAGCCCTGTGGCTTCCAGAATTAAATAACAGATTTTAATTACCATCCTCACCTCAGTTCATGCATCCCCTGCCTGGGAGTTGTGTGTACTTTTGGGACAAAGTTAAGGCATCTCATCCCTCCCACTTTTGAACTATACAGTTGTTCATTCATGCAACAGATGTTTATAGACATCTATCCCATGTGGACCAGATACTGTGCCAGGTACCAAGGATCTAACTGGGAATGAGAACTACACAGCTACTACCTACAGAAAGCTTATAGCACAGTGACTCAAAGCTTGACATTTTATAGGGAGTGGTTCTGCTTATGGACTTATGACAACAGAATACATTTGTGCTGTAATGAATTATAGTGACCATGTTCTCTTCCCTTCATTCCCATCTGCCCCCATTTGGATGTATACATTGAATTCCTATTTACTCTTCTTACAGTTAGCCCTTGTGGGTTTTCCATAGCAAAATGGAATCTGTGGATAGGGACATATTGCTAAAATGCCACTAGGGGAATGATTGAGGAAATGTGCCTGTCATGATTCCCCAGCATGCGGCCGTTCATCCTAATTAAAGCTATTTATGTTTATACGATTCAAAGAGCAAGGTTTGATTGGCAGCTTGTGCAACACAGGTTATATAGGAAGAAACAGGCTTTTTGAATAAAAATCTCAAAATTAAAGGATCCAGGCATTGTGTGGTAGTTAAGCAGTTAAGCCTAGATTAATAAGAAAGCTTGGTTGGGGGTGTTATTTTAGGTAATTGGATTTTCAGATTAAATGAAGATTAACAAGTAAGATCTCTTAAAGCACAAACTTTGCTTAAAAATTCCCTAAAATATATTAAGTTTCTGCCTTAGTAAGTAAACAGAAGAAAACAAACAATATTTACCGGCATAATTTTTCTATAATGACTTTAAATGGTGATTCTGAAAAGGAATTTTTTTACCACAGGGATAGAAGGCAGAGGGATAAGGCTGAATATGAGCTCACCCCAAGATATCTCTGGAAGATTCTTTATTTAAAAAGATTCCTTGCTAGAGGAATTTTCATTTTCATTTGCTTTGTTCTAAAATAGACCAATTCTAGCTCAAGAATCATTTCTGACCAAGTGAATTCTGGTGAATTGGTCCCCATTCATCTGCTTTTTGATCTTCACAATGAGGCAGAAAGGGCAGGGGATGTTGTCTCATATTTTACCCAAAGATGCTCCATTCTGTAAACATACTTTCGTAAATACAGACTTCAAAATGGATAACAACTGGCGACAGTAATGAGGGCAAAGATTTAGCTGCAGCTACCAAAGAAGAAATGGGCTTGTTATGCTAGCAGGCAGGGCTGGGCTCAAGGTCTGCAGAAACTCTGGTCACCGGATGTGTTAGTCAGTTTTTTTCATCACTGTGACAAACCCAATAAGAACAACTTAGAGGAGGGAAAGTTCATTTTGGCTCATGGTTTTAGAGGTTTAGTCCATGGTGGACCGGCTTCATTGTTCTAGACCCAAGGTGAAGAAGAGCATCATGGTGGAAAGGCAGTAGAAGAAAGTTCATCTCATGGTGGAAAGGAGGGACTATAGGGAGATGCACCCTGGCAGGGCATGCCCCAGTAACCTGCCTCATCCAGCCACAGCCCATCTGCCTACAGTTAACCACCCAGTCAGTCTCTTCAAACTAGGGTGGACTGATTAGGTTATAGCTCTCATGATCTAATCTTTTTTTTTTTTTTTTTTTACCTCTGAATCTTCCTGTATTAACAAAGGAGCTTTTGGGAGACACCTTCAAACCATAACTCAGGACCACAGGCCTGGCGGTCCCTTGCCTTTAGAAATGGTCTCCTCTCAGATAAGTCCTTAGGGCACTTCAGTGTAGTAGATTTAGTGAACCTGATAAAGGGTTGAGGAAAAGGATAAGAAAGGATGGAGGAGAGGAGCGTGAGAGGCAGTCTTCTGTTGACTGTGGGTTCTTCCCCACCAGGCTGAGAGCCTTATGAGGGCAGGGACTGTGTGTGCCATGTCACCATTAAGTCTACAGTACCAAGCTCTGTGCTGGACACATAGTAGCAAATGTTTGGAGAAAGGAGGGAGCAGGAAAAGATGGACAATGGTTGCTTGTGTGGATGAAGTGATTGATTGGCATTGGGGTAGAGATCCTGGCTTAGGAAATCTTGTTTCTTGGTCTCAGACCTGCCAATAATCAGCTCTTATTATCTCTTGTACACAGATATTAGCACTCTCTGCCTCACAGGGTTTTAGTGGGGAGACAGAGAAAATAGAAGCGTCAAGTGCTTTGAAAAGCATACAGCATCATATTAACAAAAGCTGTCAGCTAAGGTATGATTCTGACAAAAGCATTTTCTTTTGGCTTTATCCAGTCCTCCCTTTCAAGCCCCGATATCTTTGACTCCCCAAGTCCCGAAGAAGATAAAGAGGAACACATTTCGCTTGCGCACAGAGGAGTAGACGTGTCAAAGAAGACTTCAAAGACTGTTACCATATCCCAAGTGAGTGACCAGCCAGGGTGAGGTGTCCCTGCCCTTTCATGCATGCACTAACGATGGGTTATAAACCAAAGCAGGATAAACAGCCAGTCACAGGTGTTTGTCATTCTTTAGTAATAGTGATTACTATAGTCATCAAAGTCTCTGAGGCATGTTGCACAAAGTGTCCCAACTGGGCAGAATCAGTGAGCTCAAATTCAGCGATTTATTTACTACATTTTCTCTTGTAGCGGAACCCCTTTTCAAATTGTCATACACACACAATCACAAATGCCCTTACAACCAAAACAACTTTAAAAGCCTTCATGTTTCTAGAGAGACTACAGTAAATATTAAATATTGTGTTCTTCTTCTCACAGATCTTATCTTTTATGTTCAGAGCTGGCCAAAAATTATAATTAGAAGTTCATATAGGGTCTCTTTTTTTTTTTGTACCAGGGATTGAATTTAGGGGCACTTGACTACTGAACCACAACCCCAACCCTATTTTGTATTTTATTTAGAGACAAGGTCTCACTGAGTTGCTTAGTGCCTTACTTTTTCTGAGTCTGGTTTTGAACTCGTGATCCTTCTGTCTCGGCCTCTCAAGCCACTGGGATTACAGGCGTGCACCACTGTACCCAGCCATAATATGGCCTCTTAAAGCTGATTTGATTCATGATCTAGAATACATTTATAATCTAAAATATTTTAATTGCATTGCATGCCCAGGAATCCCAGGGATTAGTAAGGACAGTAAATTATTTGTGAGAAATAAAGAAGACGACATAGCTAGGCACAGTGGTATGTGCCTGTAGTATTAGGATCTTGGGAAGCTATGATAGGAAGATCACTTAAGCCTCAGAGTTGGAGGCCAGCCTGGGCATCATAGCAAGACCTCAACTCAAAAAAAGAAGGACAGCTGAGGGTGTAACTCAGTGGTAGAGCATCTGCCTAGCATACACAAGGCTCAGGGTTCCATCCCCAGAATCACACACACAAAAAGACATTGTTAGCTACTCCATGCAACTTTTGAAGAGTAAGCACCCTATACAATCTCTGTTCTGCATATGAATATGAACCAAGATTTAAAAATTCCATTTTATGTTACGTTAAAAAAAAAAACCAGTCATTTGGGACTATTTTCTCAGAACATTAGCAATCTCTTACTGTCTAAAAGTAGAGAACTAGTCTTTTGAAGCAGGAAATAGCCCAAGAAGCCAAAGATTATGTGGGATTTTTCTTCTCATGGATTTTTTTTTTTTTTTTTTTTTTTTGGTGGGGGGGAGTACAGGGATTGAACCTAGAGGCACTTAACCACTTTTCATAGATTTAAGAATTTACATGTATTTTTTTTCCTTAAAATCTGTTACAGTAAGCAAAACATGATCCTATAAGACAGATCAATTTTAACTATCCACAAAACCAAAGCATTCTTTCTTTATAAAGAATCTTATTTACTGAAATTGGATTTAGAGCCCACCACCATCACCAACTCCTTTTTCTTTTCTGGTTTTCTCTGACATCCCTGGAGTGTCTCTACAGTGACATCTACTGGTGGATAATGGCTTTTTGTGTTTCTGATTTGCAATTCTATTCCATTAGCCTATTTCACTTCCCTGGAGTTGTCAGGCTGTATTTTTCAGTGCTTCTAGAAATTCCACTTGAACTAATTTTATCAGGGAGTGTGGTGACCTATACTCTGTGAGAGCTTTAAAAACACTTGTTAGTTGAAATGGGTCACGAGAGCCAGTCATACAGGAAATGCCAAAAGAAGCATTGATTCAAGAATATCTGAAGTCAATGGGCATTGGTAGGTCGTGAGAAGTACGAAAGGATGCAAGATGGAAAATGGGAGAAGGCATGAGCCCAAGAATAGGTAGTTAACAAAAACATAATAATAGGAGAGCACAAATCTTCAGACTTGAATCCCAGTTCTGCCAGTGATTAGCTGTGAGACTTGGGGAATTACCCATCCAGCTCTCTAAACCTCAGTTTCCTGCTTGGTGAAATGCTTGTGCCAGTTAATCCCTGTTTAAATTGTAGAGCTGACGTCCGGCATGTGATCAGCACTCCATAAATGTCAGTTCCTCTTCCCTCGTACTATAACTCCTACTAACAACAAAGCACGGGCTGGCGGATCACTCTGCCTGGCAGCAGAGAGCGCTTTTCCTCAATGGTAACTTGGCAGAGAAAAGGCGAGCAGAGAGGCTGGGAACGATGGCCCATCTGCTTTGGCTCACTCTTTCCAGTCTCTGCCTCTAGCACAGCCTGAATCCAGACTCTACCTCCTCACTGCTGTGCCAGCCAAGCCCCTTCTTGGCACATGCCCTGGGGTGGCCGGCTGGGTGCCTGCTGTTGGAGGGAGTCCCGTGGCTGTGGTGCCAAGCTTCGCCACCAGCCTCAGCTTCCGCTCTAACACTTACCAACATCCTATCCCTTTACTTTGCTTCCTCCCAACCTGCCTACCAACTCACTTCCCTTTGCCAGTGTCTCCACCCTGGACCTTCCAGGTGCCTCTCTCCTCTCCTCTCCTCTCCTTCCCAAAACTGTACCAGGTCCTATGCCCTCCTGGCTTTCCATCAGGCTTCCCCCACCTCTCTCCTCCATGTTCAGCCTGACCCTCCATTGACTCTTCCCCCCCAGATATCATGCAGTTCATAGTCTTAGCCATATCCGAAAACAAGCAAAACCTTTCCTTTAACATGTCTCCTCCTGAGGCTTCTGAACAAGTTTATGCCCTCCTCCCTCCACCCTATCTTCCTTTCTCAAACACATTTCCGGGAAGAGTCCTCAACTTGCTGGCCAGAACTTCTCGCCTCCCGTTCAGAAGCTAATCTGCCTTCATTGTGTTACTGTCTCCCTTGCACTACCAAATGGGCTCTCCTGTTTTCCTCTCAGCACTCTTTATGCACTGTTCAACCATTTTTTTCCCTTCCAGAAACTTCTCCAGGAGATTTCCATCACCCAGGTTCCTCTACTGGTCTTGCTTCATCCCCTCTCTTTCTACTCTTCACAGTTGTCAAGGGTTCTCTCTCCCTTCTCTCCTTGCCTGTTCACCTTGGGCATTCCCTAGATTTCACCATTGGGCCTCTTCTCTTCTAACTCTGTCTTATCTGTCCCCATGGCTTCCATTCCCTTTAGCCCAACTCACTCTTTTAGTTGCTGGCTGCGTCTACTAGATGCATCCCCTTGTGGCCATCCCTCAGGCTCCTAAAATTCAATGTGTCTAAAAGAGAAATAATTATCTGGGCTTTCTACGGGCTCTTCCTTCTATGAAAGATACAACCTTGATACCTGGTTCTTCCTTCCCCACCTGTGGCCCTTGATCCATATTTCCTCTTTTACCCTCTGGGCTGTATCTCATCTCCCTGGTCAAGGGGCATATCCTCTGTGAGGACTGGGAATCCATCAGCCTCTCCTACTACCCACCCCAACACCAGGTGCTTTGTTAGATGTGCTTGACTTTACCACATCTGTCTATTCTTTTTGGCTACTATCTAGGTCAGACCTTTACTATTCCTGGCTTCCATTGTGTGAGTCTCCCAGCAGTTCTCTCCAGCTCCTGCCATCCCTCGGGCCTTCTGTGTCCACAGCAATCTTTAGCAGGCTCCAGTCATTTTCGCCCTTTCAGCCAGCACCTTCTCCCTCCCCAGCTTTGTTCTCTCTCCCTAGCTCTCTCCTGCACCCTGTGACCTACTAAGCATGAATGCATTTTGCTTTCTTGTGTGTAGACAAGAAAGGCCTTTTCTAGGACCTTCCCTCCTCCTACATCTTTGTTCTCCAACCATCTCTTCTTTCTTCTGCCCTCTCCAATATGGGGCTGTCAGCTGCTCCTTCCTGCTGCTTTCCTTCTGGGATGGTTGCCTCTTAAATGAATTTCTGGACCTCTCTGTGCTTCCTCTTTCTTGTGCAGTCTTTCCCCTCATCTGCAGTGTACTGATTTGTTTGTCTGTCTGCACTCCACTGGTTTCTCAGGCGAATGTCTTGCTCACTTTCAAAGTTTGTGGTACCTGGAAAGCAATTGGGTATCTCTATATTGTATATGAAACCAGTAAGAAACTGTCTTTCCATAAAGAAGATCATATTCCCCCACTTGGGTTGGGGACAGGCCTGCACGAAATTAGCCCTTAGTGGCTTCTGGATGAAGGAATAAACAAGTGAAGTATGCAGAAGGAAGTGGGAACAGGGATGTTGAAGGAAGGTCTGACTCACCAGAACAAGGAGATACAGTTCACAAATCCCTTTCTTTGAAGCCTCTTCACCTTCCCTCATCACAGGTGTCTGACAACAAGGCATCCCTGCCGCCCAAGCCAGGGACCATGGCAGCAGGCGGCGGCGGACCAGCCTCTCTGTCCTCGGTGGCATCCTCCCCACTGTCGTCCTCTTTGGGAACAGCTGGACACAGAGCCAACTCCCCATCTCTGTTCAGCACAGAAGGAAAACCAAAGATGGAGCCTGTAGCCAGCAGCCAGGCGGCTGTGGAGGAGCTAAGGACACAGGTCCGCGAGCTAAGGAGCATCATTGAGACCATGAAGGACCAGCAGAAGTGAGTGCCCAGAGACCCTTTGCACATGGCTTCTAGATGGCCCTCCACTAGGCCAGGACCTGGGTCTGAAAGTCTGGGTCCCATCCTGCCCCAAAGAGTGAGCCAGATCTCCCCCTGATGATGGCAGCAGTGGTTGGAGTGTGTGTGAACCCCAAGAGGCTTAATTTATACTTAAATTATGCTGTGTGTTTTTATGTTCAGTCTACTGTGTGTAGGCAGGGCGTAGGCTGGCCATGGGGTATACAGAATGAGTTTGTGGCAAGGACTGATACCATTAGCAGGTTCCTAAAAAGAAAATTCTTGAAATCCCTTATAAAATACAGTATTTCTGTGTTAGTCAGCTTTCTATCACTGAGACAAAATACCTGAGAAAATCAACCTTAACACAGAAAAGGCTTGGAGCTGGGGTTGTGGCTCTGTGGTAGAGCACTTGCCTAGCATGTGTGAGGCACTGGGTTCAATTCTTAGCCTGCATATAAATAAATGAGTAAAAATAAAGGTCCATCAACATCTAAAAAAATATTTTAAAAAGTAAAATTTAAAAGAAAGAGGAAAGAATTATTTTAGCTCATAGTTTCAAAGGTTTCAGTTCATGGTTGTTTGGTCCCATTGCCTTCAGGCCTGTGGTAAGGAAGTACATGATGACATTATGTGATGGAAGAAACTGCTCACCTCATGGCATCCAGGAAGCAAAAGAAAAGACAGGAGTGGGCCAGGGTCCCAGTATCTCCTTCAAGGGCATACCCCTAATGACCTAACTCCCTTCCATTAGACCCCACCTCCAAAAGATTCCACCACCTCCCAATAGTACCACAGGCTGGTAACCAAGCCTTTAACTCATAGGCCTTTGGGAAACATTCAAGATACAAACTATAGCAGTACATATACCACTTATTAAATAAGCCCAACAGCCAGCTTTTCCTCTAGCATCAGAAAAATTGCAACTTCTTCACTTAGCTGCCAGATGAAGTAGTTTGCCTGTATGAGGAACCATAACATATGAAGATATAGGGAATATTAAACCTGAGACTTCTCACTTAGCAAGATGTTTTTACTATGAGATGTAGGGGACTTTCTCCATGTGTGCATACACAGACTCTCTTGCCACATCTCTCATCTTCAGGGAGAACTTGAATGAGGAGAGAGACCTGTGAGCAAAAAAAGTGTCATATATCAGTATCACCCAGGATGCTGTTTGCAATGACAAAGCTGGTAGAAGGATTAGATATAGAGGGCACTTATCTGAGGAAACTGAGGCTCAGAAGAGATCAGTTTGCTCTTTCTTGAGGGAACTGGGACAGGCATCTCAAGGAAGCATTTCCAAGTAGGATTTTAAAAGATCATCCAGGATTGCCAAGAGCATAGCACTCTAGCAGAGGGAACAGCAGACTCGTGAATATGCATTGCAGCCTAGTGGGTCAGCCCAGTGTGTCCCCTGGTGCCTGGCTGCCTTGTGATCAGGAAATGCATGGGCAAATGTGGCCAGACACCTGAAATCACACCCTTCGGAAGGAGTCTGGGGCTGGCAAAAGCCCTGCCTTCTGGGGCTGGCAAAAGCCCTCACTTTGAGCAATGTGACTTTAAGTAGGTTCTGTTCCACTTAGGTTGGGTAATGTCCGTTGAAATTGGGGCCTCTTGGACTAACTTCCTGTCCAGTGGAGACTCATCCAATAAATATCAAGAACTGGCAGGTTGGTACTTAAGAGAGTCTCCTAAGACTAGCCAGGCTGTCCCTAACTCCGTAAAGTCCCCAACTCCTATATGGCTCTGGAGGTTACAGGTTTGGGTACCCAAAGCCCCATTCATGTCCAGACAATGTGTGTCCCTTGCCTAGCAATGACCCCATGGCCCCAAGACATCCCAGAGCATTGGTTGTCAGACTCTCCTGTTTCCGAGGTTTTGGCCCATTGTACCCTCTAAGAGATGCCTGGGAGCTACTATGTACATGGCTGAAATGCTTTGCAGTCTGTGAATAGCCAGAATGGTCCTTCTCCAGCCAACATCTGAATCAGTACCTCACCATGGCCCCTCTTCCAAGTCCTGCCTTTCGCAGCCTTCTACAACCTTCCACAGCCTGTCCTTCATGCCTAGGGTCAGTGGGTCCCCACCAGTTTCTTAGCTTAGCTCTTGGTATCACTTTGCTTTTAGTATTCACCTCAAGTCTGTGCCACCTCTCCCCATCCCCAAATGTGCTCTGTGTTCAGAGGCAAGCTCACCTTCCATACTCTTCCCTGGCTTTTCTTCATCAACTCCCCATCTTCCTTTTTCCTTCTAGACCCACTTTTATTAATTTAAGGCTGAGTCATTTTCTTGGGACCAATTTCTCCAGCTAACTTCCCCTACCCAGACTTAGCTTTGCCTGACATGGTCTTCCTAAGATTGGGCCATTCATTTAGGATCTCACATTCTACTTCTTTCCTAAGCCCTAGGTGGTTCCCACTGAGATATGGATACATAATGTGTACTTGAATAAGTACAGCAGTGAGTCACAACTGGTTAATGTCAGATAATATGTTACAGCCGTGCTGGGGTACTGTTCCAAGTACAGTGACCATTGTGATATTTACCTGAAATGAGCAAATGCAGTTCACTGCTACTGTTACTATGCTATTTCCAACACAGTTCATGGAAATGTACATATAGAATTAAGTGTTTGATATCTTTAAAAGGACATAGCTCTCAGACCAGTGTTTGGATGGTTGCAGTATAGAGCCATGACTTTGCAAGATGATTAGTGTTGTTCCACTTCATTGTTTAAGGTTGGAAAAGGCATAGGCCATGTATCCTAACTCAGGTCTGCTTTCTTTCCAACATGCTTGCCACATTGTTTATTCAGTTATTTCCTCTCCAAGTTTTTGAATCTTACTATTTGTAGGATTTTGTAAAACCTGGTGAAAACATACTAGTTACTTTTTATTCATTTAAAACTCTGTAGGAAATTAAGGAAGTATAGATGGAGTGGTATTTTGTAATTATATTTGAAGACCAGTATTCTGTTACAAAGGAATAATTAGAAGGAAGAGGACAGAATATGAGCCTGGATACGTGGAGTCTGGTTTTTGGGCAAGTCAGGCTAGGCACTCTGGGCCTCAGTTTCCCCATCTTCTCCTTTTGGGAGAAGGTTGGACTAAGGAATCTCAAAGATCATTTCTAGACCTACCATTGGAAGGCTGTATATTTTGGTGGCCCCAAAATAATGTCAAGCCTTTCTGTCTGAAACAAATCTTAAGCAATAATAATGCAAAGGAAATCTGTTTGGTCTACATTTTCTTTGTAAAAGGAACAAATGGATTTAATGATAATAAGATGTTTCTTGTCTCTTATTGGGCTTTTGTTTAATTCCATTGCCGTCTGCTTTTCAGACGAGAGATTAAGCAGTTACTGTCAGAGTTGGATGAAGAGAAGAAAATCCGGCTTCGGTTGCAGGTGGGTCCATCAGGCCCTTATTTTTAAAATAAATGATTGTTACTTTTCTGCAGATTTAGAGGCACTTTTTGTGACAATCTTCTTAGAATTGTATAGTCTTACTACCCAACCTTTCCTGGACTCCAGAAGCTCTTGGGGAAGGGGAACATCAGTAAACATACCCCCAGTGAGGCTTCTCATGTGGAATTTATCTTAAATGTCTCCTCTCTGAAAAACTCCCTCTGGTTTCCAGAAGACTTCATCATAGTACCTGCCAGAGGACATGGAGCTGGGGAGGCCCCATTGCCATCTGGCTTCCATCATACGGTCACTGGGACTTCAGAGACCGTAGCTGTCCATACTTGGCACTTCATCTCTTTACTTCTCTCTGGTGGTCACATCAGTCCTGCCAGGGTATCTGAGCTCTGTCCCCCTCTAGCCTCTGATTCAACTATGCCATGACCAAATGGTGGAGAGTATGTGGGCATTCCAGTTGACCAAAGGTCAATGCTCAACTTTCATCTAGTTGGTGCCCTTAGTGATGAAGACACATGCTATTCAAAGAAATGATAGGTAAACTCACCATTACTTTGGAGGTGCTTACACATACCCCCTTGGGCCAATCACAGCTGCCTTCTGACACTGTAAGATGGTCCAGTGTGTCAGGAAACTGGAATCCTTGCTGCTTTTGACAAACTTTGGATCCAAGTAGCCTAAGAATTAAAACACCTACTTTGTTCCTAGTGCATTGTGCCTGTGTACCTGTTATTAAGGCTTATGTCATTTCTAGCACTGTCATTGATTCTTCATTCAGATATCATTTCACCTTTGAAATTCTCAGGTTGATTATTTTCTTTCCACTGAGCAGGTTGATTGTCTTCAACTTTTATGAAAGCAGCCAATTCATTATAATTTTGTTTGATTCTTTTTTCCTTTTATAGATGGAAGTGAATGACATAAAGAAAGCTCTTCAATCAAAATGAATACTTGATAACTGAGATGTCTCATTATTCATCCTGAGTCCAAGACTCAAATTTTCTGCCCCAGCCAAAATAATCTTGTGCCAAAAGATTAAAGGTTTGCCTCAACATGTCCCTGTTTGAAAGATTAGCACAAAAGTCTTGATAGCACAACACAAATTCCATCCAAGAGGAGAATCTTCCCCATGGTGTAGTCCTGGGTCTGGCACTGGTTGTGACTTAGAGCAAATTGTGCTAGAGGCTTTTCTACCTTGAGATCTCATGCGAAACGAAAACTCAGGCAGTTTAGTCCATAGTGGTACTATTTTGATGATATTTTCCATTAATAAAATGTAACTTCAGATTATTCGTTTACAAGCTTTATAATTTTATGAGTTTTTAATCATGTTTTGTCACTGATGCCCCCTAGTGTTTGTACTACACCTAGTCAGAAGCGAGTGTCTTATTCTTTGGCTTCAGGTGAAAGCTGCCTCGCTTTGTGTTCCCCTTTAGGATTCTATTACATATGCAATTTTAGATCCAACCCATCCCTTCCCCTGCCAGCAGACCCCGCCACCCTAAGAGAAATTTTAGCTTATATATGATGGTATATTTACAAAAAAAAAAAGAGAGAGAGAGAGAGAAAATCTGGTATTTGCAATGATCTGTGCCTTCTTTTTACCACCCTCTTGATTGGAGCTTTTGTGATGCAGCTACCATGATTCAAAAAAAGAAAAAAAGAAAAAAAAAAAAAAAGTAAGAAAGAAAGAAAAATCTGCCACTTATCTAAGTCCACTAGAGGCCACTGTCTTCACAGCTTCTCTCACCCTAGCCAAAGGTCCTAAGAGGAGATAGCTGAGAAGTTGGGCTCTGTGGTACCAGCTGTGACTTTTTCAGTTCCTCCTACTTTTAGGTTGTTCATGAAACTAGAAATGTCATCCCTGCTTGATTTTTCATCAGCCAAGTTAAACCCCTGCTTCCTGTCCTTTGCACCTTTTGCGTGAACAGAATATGCATTATTAAAGCAAAAATAAATAAAAGTAAAATGCAAATGAAAACAAGGGGGGGAAAGTTGTATTATTTCCTGCACTGGGTTATCTGTGTGTGTTATTGTTTAAACTGTATTCACATAATGTCATTTGCCTTGCTCACTTGTAACCCCTTCCTCAAGTCCAAGAGAATGGGAGGGAGGGTCTTGTTGAAGTATAGCCATTGGATCTTTCTTGCATTTATGGAATTGCTTTTTCCTTCCTAAGGAAAGTGATGTTTGCTTATCTGCTTTATCTTTGTAGCACATGAACAGTTCAGCCTTAGACTATGTAACTGTTTTCTCATCCTTAGCTGAAAATAAGGGGCATACTGTATTGCACGATTGTTCAGGGGTAGAGATGGAGGATGTGGTCCCTTAATGGCCCCCAAAGATGTTTGATGTGTTTCTAAGCAGCTGCTTTGCCTAATTCCTGAGTTTTATAGTGAAACTACACAACATTAACAGATTTTACATAGCCGTGATAAATGAAAATTGATAACAATGAAGGAATGATGCAAAAACTCACATTATTCATCATTGGAAGTATAACACATAAATATCTCTTCCTTTCTCTTTCTCTCTCCCTTCCCTTGCCTTGCTCTTGCCTGGATACTCATCCATTCTGATTGAGGCCATTACTTTCCTCTCAGTATTTACAAAGCCCCAATGCCCTGGTCTTCCTGAGCAGGGAGGGACACAGTTAAGGAAAGGGAGTGTGTAAAGAAAGAAACCTCATACCCTCATACCCTTTATTCCCATGTCTGGATATATTGCCTTTTTAGCAGTCTTGGTCTCAGTGTGCTTGCAGCCAGAAGCACCAAGTTTCTCACGGCAGCATAAAACATTCCTGTACCCCTTGACTGTTCTAAGCTTTTCTGCATTAAACTTGAAGCCTTCAGAGATTCCCCACCACCTAATATAAGAAAGAGGATTGGGTTCTTCGATGTTTGAATTTTTCATTTACTCATCAAGAAAATCCCTGATGATATAGTTTTATATAATGTGTATACAGAATAGGAATGTTAGTAATTAAATTGAGATGTTGGGGGACCCTCATGGGGCACTAGCAACTTGGAATGTAGAGAGCTGATGTATTCTCCTCACAGAGGCCATTGGCTTCCTTTGTATAAAGAGAGGGAGAAGTGATATGTAGAAAGAGAAGTTGGCATATCCAGCTTCATTACTGCCCCTTGGGCTAACAAGCAAGAGGATTCTGCATCATGGAACTGGATGAGCCACTGCCCACACAGCCACCATCTTTACTCTTGGCAAAATGGACCCATCAAGAATATTGAAAAGCTTGAAAGTATCACTTTTGAAAAAAAAATTCTTTTGCATTCAGCATGGACTCAACCAAGCATCTATGGAGATTATTTTTTTGCTTCATTTTCTAAAGTTGTATTTAGAAAAGTCTTAAGTATTGTGCTTTGTAAAAGAAGATGATTAAAATGAAATTTTGTGAAAATATTTTTGTTCAAAGCTGTCATGGCCCAAGAGGAATGGTTTCTTGGAACATAAACCCTTTTTCTCCATTTTACACAATTTGATTACTCTTATAGAAATGTCCTTAGAAGACATGAAATAACCCATTAAAATCTGTGCCTATGAATTCCATTTTTTAAATTGTTCAATTTTACATTCCTATCTAAGCAGAAAATGCTAGTTAGGTTTTCATTCTTTTTTAGTGTAAAAAATCATTAAATTATCATTATTCAAATAATTGTGTAAAGCCACTTTTATTCATGTAAGGCCCTCTAGGGAGCACACACAAGTACATGATTCATTTTCTACCATAAGGACATCCTGTATCTATCATCACATGTGTATCTCTGGTTAGTAATGGCAAGGTTTATTTCCTTTCATAAGCAGCTCCTTGATGGGAAAACTGCAGGGTGTATAATTTATTGTTCAGAGTTGCCATGGTCTGTATAAAAATAATCCTCAGGTGTCACAGAGGCTTTTGTATTGTAACCTGGGGTCATTATGGTCCTAACCCCCACACACACACCAAGATTAAGGTTTGTTCCTCTAGTTGTTTCTTTTTTCACAGATTAATATTAAGATGTTTCAGCACCAAGAGGGCTTGGTGAAAAGCATTTCCCTTTGATTTTGTACAAATGAGAAACAGAACAAAGAAACACATGCATGGGTGATGGATGTTCAGCATGGTTGATTTTGGCATCCAACAGAGGGAAAGCTAGGTTCTTAGGACCAGGGCTGGGCACTGAGCTGCTATTCCCAAACTTGGTTTGGTAAGGGCCAAGGCAGAGAAAACCCTCCCATCCATAAATAAATGTCAGTGGCAAAAGGACTGAAAGGGGGATCAAGTCTCTTAAAGGGATGAACCTTGCCTGTTTCCTTGTTCCGTCCTTAGGGTCACTGAGGCTTGGTTCCCAACCCATGCAGCTTAGGTGACTCCTGAAGCCAACAAGAACCCATGCAGAGCATGCAGGTTTCCCAGAGGGGGGTTTATTTCACGCCTTTTCACTCTTTTACAAAGCGAAGTGGTCATAGAGGCAGCCCCTTCATGCAAACAGCAGTATGTATTCATCATGTTCATGAATTTGGAATTCAAAGTAAAATATGCTGTTCCTTTTTTCTTGTTAGAGCAATAGGTGATGACTTATTTCAACCAAACAATAGAACAAGATGGTCTAGTAGGTCATAGATAGAGTTTTCTGAGGAGGAAAAAAAGAAAAGCTAAATTCCTGATGAAGCAGTTTCATGGTGCCATCTCTTTAAAGGGTAATATAATAAGTTTAATTAACTTATAGAATAAAGTAATGTAAGACTTGAATGCTTTCCCCACCCAACCTTCACCTATGTTCCTAGTTCTCCAGAAAATTAAATTTTGTTAGCAAGCTTTGAGCTCTTTGATAGAATGGTGCCTTGAAAGTGCAAATTTTTTTATATTTTCATAAGTTTTAAGGGGTTTGCAAACCAATTCTTTTGGTACTGGGGATGAACTCAGGGGTGCTTTACCCATTGAGCCACATCCCCAGCCTTAATACTTTTTATTTTGAAACAGGGTCTCATTAAGCTGCTCAGGGCATCACTAAGTTGCTGAGGATGGTTTTGAACTTGTGATCCTCCTGTCTCATCCTCTTGAGCCACTGGGATTACAGGCATGTGCCACCATGTCTAGCACAAACCAATTTTCAAACTGACCAAGCCATCCCAAAATCAAACAAAAACCATGAAGAAATAATAACATTTCCAGGATTATTTCCCCCAAAGAAAAACAGTTGTCTTAAGAAATGGGAATGATTCTTTTCAAGCTTCATGATTATTTCTTAGACTCAATTGGAGAACCAATAATTTAGCTGGGGCTGAAGCTCTGCCATTGAATGCTGAAAGGAGACAGATGAATAGGTATTTTAGACGCTTGTATGAAAGGGCCACCCATCCCCTTGCCTGAGTCCTGGGAGGGGGACTTGGAAGATGTTATTGTTTGTTCTCAATCAGGGTGATCTCCTTGGAGGAAGTGAATCTGAAATGAGGAGAAGGACCTGGATTGAAAGAGGGAGACATATCAAAGGGAGCTTCAGGCCTGAAGGTAGATTTTACCTACTCTCATAGCAATATATCTAGTGCTGAGAATCTGGGATGGGATGATAAGACAAAACAGAGTGACAACTTTCATGGTACTAGCAGACACCTCACATTGCTGAGGATGGGCCTATTAACAAGAGCCTTACCAATGAATCTCTTTTAAAAACATCTAGTGGACCAGAGTGATGACTACAGTAAGTTCAAATGTAGAACACAGTCACTTGTTCAATTTTTTTCTGATTGTGAAGCTACATTATACTGTGCCCAAAGTAGAAAACAAAAAAATATAAAGAGAAGGCAGGAATGATCCCAATCTCAGTCAGAAACTGCCTTTAATTGTTTGGGTCTCTAATAATCAAGGTCATTCAGTATATATAGTTTTATTTTTATGCGTAATATTAGCTTCTCATTGACCTTTTTTCAGTAATAAGATTTGTAATGGCTATATAGTATTCCACCTATAGATATGTCAGATGATATTAAGCCAATCTTTGATCAAACATGTATAGAGTTCTTTTTTATGTATAGAGTTCTTATGATGTGCCAAATGCATGATAGGTACTGAATGATTCATAGCAAGGCAGGCTTGCTCTCCAAGCTCAGAGCCAAGAAGGGAGAAGTAGTTGAGTAAACAGGCAAGTCTTTGTAAATGAAAACATGATCACAGAGAAGTTTTTTAAGTCTTTGGAATCAGAGGGGGGAGATGCCCAGTGGAGCCATGAGGGTGAGAAGATTCAGGAAGGAAGGAAAGGCATTTTTCAATAATTCTGTTTTTTTTTTTTTCTTTTATAAGTAAATCTGCCATGAACATCTTTGGGCATGAATCTTTTTGCTCACATTTCTGGTTTGTCCTTAAGATAATTCCTAGAAGTGGGTCATAAGTTTAAATTACCTGAGGTTTTTAGCAAAATTAGTCTATGCCCAAGTATAAACATGGTTTAATGCACATCAGTATACAAAAGTGAGTAACCACCCATCTTTCTTTAAAGTTTGCCTTAAGCCTCAGGGAGTGTCAGGTGTGGATCTCTTCCTTCTGGCTAGTCACTGATGAAATGTCACCTCCTTAGAAAGGATTTTCCTAACACCTTAAATAAAAGCAACTTGAGCAGCAATCCAGCACAATTCTCCCCATATCAATACTTTGTTTCATACTGAAACCAGAGTTTTGAGATGAGATTAGATTCATAGCTTTGCCAATTTTCTTCTGGGGTCTTGTCCCCCAAATTTGAAGAATAAAATCCGTGGACAATAACAGAAGGGAAGAGTGAAGTGAGTAGGATTTATTTAAAGAAGAGCAGGAGGGGGCTGGTAGCAGAAAAACCCTTTTTGGTGTGCTGGCTTAGGGGCTATATTGTTTTGGATAGAGCTTGGAGCAAAATCTATGTTAAACAGTCATTGAAAAAGTTTCAATTGTGTCCTTTAGCCTGAGGTTTACTCCTTCCTGTAATTCCCCTCTGGGTTCTTCCCCTTCCCATCTGGGACAAAGGAGTTGGCAGGAGTTTTCCCACAGGTGAGCCTCAAGATCTTTTACATTTGAAATAGGCCTTGAAGGTGCTCATTAACATTTCTACTGCTTAGGCTCACAGTGTGGTTTCTGCATTTGAAGGAGACCTCAATCTGGACCCAGCACTTCCTATTGCTGACCATTCACTATTCTTATTCAATACTTAATATACATTCAATCTGTTTCTGTCTCTCCTGCTTTGAATGAAACACAATGAGGATAGTGACTTCACTGCTGTATCCCCAAAACCTAAGACATTGACAGACAATAACCACTAGATAGATATTTGACTGAATAGATGAATTGATAATTATGACTGATGCCAAATGGAATTCATTCTATAAATTTGAGCAGCCCAGTTTTATTTTTACTAAAACTAGCACACAAATAGAGCATTAGGGAAGATCTGTGACAAACGGAACAGACTTGAAGAGAAGCTTCAAAGGCACTGCACTTGTACTGGAGTCTCAGCCAATACCTGGACCCTAAGGAGAGTGCTTTTGGCATCAACATAGTTCTAGAAAACAAGTTCCCAAGGTCTGTACATCATTATCTTGAAGATGATCATCTACTATTGGAAAACTGTCGCTACCTCAGTGTTAAAACATAAAGCTTTATTTTCTCTTAGATTTATTCTGGAATAAATTTCTTTGTTGACGCTTGACCCTTCTCTTGATGTCAGATGAAAACCTAATTACTACTTCTCAGGGCTGACCATCTGTCCTCAAAGTGATGAATAAATGAAACATGTCCCTGAGTCCTGTGCCTCCAAGACAAGCCACTGGGAAGTAGTTCTTGCCAGTGTGATTCCTGGAAGAAAAGCATTAGTATTGAATGAGGATAGAATAGATAGTAGAATGATCAGGCTGTCAGGATAATGGGCATCATTCAACCACTACAGGAAGCTAACTGATAAAGGGATTAATGGGCATCATTAAGGCCTTCTTCAAATAGAAAAACAAAAAACAATGATGCTCACCTGTGGAAACAGCTCCTTTGTTCCAGAGCCTTGGTGCTATTTTCAATGTCTGTTCTAAATAGATTTTGACCAATGGTTTTGGTACTTTTTCAATGCCTATTTTACATCATTTTGTTGTTGTTGTTTGTACCAGGGACTGAACTCAGGGGCACTCAACCACTGAGCCACATCCCCAGCCCTATTTTGTATTTTATTTAGAGACAGGGTCTCACTGAGTTGCTTAGTGCCTTGCAGTTGCTGAGGTTGGCTTTGAACTCGCAATTCCCCGGTCTCGGCCTCCCAAGCCATTCAGATTACAGGCATGCACTACTGCACCTGGCTCTGGCTCTATTTTTTATTTTGAGACAGGGTCTTGCTAAGTTGCTTAGGGGCTTGCTAAATTGCTGAGGCTGGCTTAGAACTCATGATCCTTCTGCCTCAGCCTCCCGACCCGCTGGGATTACAGGCATGCACCACCATGCCCAGCTGTTTTACATAGATTTTTACCAATGATTTTGGTATTTTTTTCAATGCCTGTTTTACATAGATTTAGATTGATGCTCATATCCAAAACCTATATGAACCCCTAAGCACACCAAAACAGTATCCTGCTTCCAGGTCCCCTCCCACATTGCCAGGGTTCTATCTTTTCTCATTAAATAAATCCCACTCTATTTGCTTTTCTGTTCTGTGATTGCCCTTGGATTTCATTCTTCAAGTTTGCAAGACAAGAACACAGAAAGAAATTGACCCAGAGTCACTGGGTTTGTTGTGACACTAAGAGCTGTGTATTAGGAAAAATCCAACTTTACAGGCTGCGACCCTCAGGCTGCTGACCCTGGTAGGGATCTCCTGCTGTGTGTAGCTCCTAACACTAGAGAAGACTATTTCAGCTGCAGAGATCTGAAGTTAGAACAAACTCTATCCACCAACAGAAGCAGAGAATCTGGCCTCATCTTAAAACTCTGATTTCAGTATCACCATGGAGAACTTGGTAGAAGTGAAATTTCTTGGGCCTTCCCCTAGAATTACTAAATTAGAAACTCTGAAAAGGAATCCAGCCACCTGTATTTTAACAAGTCCTCTTGGTGATTCTGATGCCCACTCAAAATTGAAGATCATTGCCTTGCAGGTATCAACTCCCAGTGAGTTTTGTGTAGAGTAATGCACAGCCATCTTTCCCAGGTTTGGCAAGGTACGCTATCCAGGACTATGCCAGCATCTATTAGGTTGAAATTTTGGAAACTGACATTATTTTTGTAGGTTCAATGTGGTTGAATAGTTTCAGCTCCAAGATGTGAAGAGTTGCAAGAAATATCTTCCCATGCCTAAAACAAGAAAAAGTCTAGATAGATTGAAAATGAACAGAGAACTGAGGGGTTTTTAAAATTTTTTATTTGTTCTTTTTAGTTATACATGACAGTAAAATGTATTTTGACATACATATATGGAGTATATCATGTATTCATATATGAACATAGGAAAGTTTCTGATTTATTTTACTGATTTATTTATTTATTTTAAAATCTGATTTATTTTACTGTCTTTCCTATTCCCATCCCCCCTCTCTTCCCTTCATCCCCTTTTGTCTAATCCAATGAACTTCTATTCTTCCCCTCCTCGATTATTGTGTGTTAGTATCCTCATATCAGAGAGAACATTTGGCCTTTGCTTTTTGGGGACTGACTTATTTCACTTGGCATGATTGTCTCCAGTTCCATGCATTTACCAGCAAATGCCATAATTTCATTCTTCTTTATGGCTGAGTAATATTCCATTGTATATATATACCACTTTTTTTTCCTTCATCTGTTGAAGGGCACTTTAGGTTGGGTCCATAGTTTACTTATTGTGAATTAAGTTGCTATAAACATTGATGTGGCTGTGTCGCTGTAGTATGCTGATTTTAAGACCTTTGGGTATATGCTAAGGAGTGGGATAACTGGGTCAAATGTGTTTCCATTTCAAGTTTTCTGAGGAATCTCCATACTGCTTTGCAGAGTGGTTGCACCAATTTGCATTCCCACCAGAAATGTATAAGTGTACCTTTTCCCCACCTCCTCACCAACATTTATTGTTACTTGTATTCTTGATAATTGATAATTGCCATTCTGACTGGAATGAGATGAAATCTCAGTGTAGTTTTGATTTGCATTTCTCTAATTGCTAGAGATGTTGAACGTTTTTCCATATATTTGTTGATCAATCATATCTCTTCTTCTGTGAAGTGTCTGTTTGGTCCCTTTGCCCATTTATTGATTGAGGTGTTTTTGGTTTTTGGTTTTTTGAGTTCTTTAGATATCCTGGAGATTAATGCTATATCTGAGATAGAGAACTGAGTTTGCAGAGCAAGTGGTCATTCCAAAATCTGGAGAGAGATAGTCACTTCCTGGGAGACGTAGGACCTGAGCATTTGCTTACAGAGGCCCAAGCCACCGAATGTCATAGAAATAGGTAGGAAGACTAAGCTAGAAAAATGGGACAAATTGATAGAGGCAGAGCATGGGCTGATTTGAGAGTATGACGCTCCTGGGGACAGCAATTGGGAGGGAGGAGGTTCTGTTCCTTTGCAGACTTTTTTCCTCCGGGAGACCCAGCTGGTTTTAATAGGAAGAATTTGGGGGAAATCCTGAGAAATCCCATGGCAATGGCTCAGGAGTCACTGAGAAATCTCAGACCCTTCCCCCTTAATGAGCAAAAGGCTTATTCTGCAAGGGAAAGACAAAGTCTGAGGCACTAGTGAAATACCATTGTAGTTAAGCCCAGGGAATTCACCCTCTTTACCTTCCCCTGCAGCCCTCTTGCACCTTGAGAGAGAGAGATACAGAGAGAGAGAGAGAGATTGAATGTTCAGGGAGAAGAGCTTTAAGCCTAGGGCCTGGGGCTGGGGCTCAGTGGTAGAGTGCTTGCCTGGTATGTGTGAGGCACTGGGTTCGATCCTCAGCACCACATAAAAATAAATAAATAATAAAGGTACATCAACAACTAAAAAATATTTTTTTAAAAAGAAGAGCTTTAAGCCTACAGACTGAAAACACTGGTAGATATTCACTGCACTATAGGAAGGGGATTGGGGCATCTATCCATGGAAGAGAGAAACATTTGTGATGGTTATACCCCTGAGATACAAACCTACTGTGGACTCCAAAAACTGAAGCTTAGAATATCAGAAAACCTGTCCCCACCACCCATGTCCCACCAGCATGCTAACAACCCTCTAGGAACAACAGGAGGGAGAACTACAAGGTACTCCATGGGGAGCAGCACAAAGGGAAGCCCCAAAACTCAGAGGGGGGCACAAAAAAGGAAAATCACTGGAAATTTATGAGGATGTCCACAGGAAAACAAGCATAAGCACAGCCCAACTGCTGGCTAGATGAACATCAAGTCCCACACTCAGGGCTTATTTATCTCAATATCTGCTGCACTATGTAAAATGTCCCACTTGGGAGGCATGCCAAAACATAAGAAAACATAAAAAAAAACTGTTTGAAGAGACAAAGCAATTATCAGAATAAAACTTAAAAATGGCATAACTATTAGAAGTATCAGAGGGAATTTAAAATAATTGTGATTACTATGTTAAAGGATCTAGGGGAGGAGACATCATGCAAGATCAGATAGGCAATTTAGTAGAGATGTAAATGGAAAGAATCAAATGGCTAGAAATCAAAAGCAGTAACAGACATGAAAAATATCTTTGGTGGGCTCGTCAGTAGACCTGAATATTCATATTGAATAAATAGCAAAACTGATAAAGACAAAAGGAAAGGAGGCACAAATCACCAAATCAAGAATAAAATGGTATATCACTGTAGATCCTGCAGCCATTAAAAAGATAATAGTTTTACAAAACTATTAATAAATTACAAAAGATCAGTACAGTGAGAGGAGTAGGGCAAGAGAGTGAGGAAGGAAGTACTGAGACTGAATTAGAGCAAATTATATTCCATGCTTTTATGGTTATGTCAAAATCTATTCTGATGTTATATATAACTAAAAAGAATCGATAAAAATTTTAAAAAGAATAAATATGAACTTTATGATAATAAATTGAATATCTTCTAAGAAATGGTTCAATTTCTTAAAAACTCCAAACTACTAAAATTGAACTGATAATCTGTGTAGTTTTCAGTGTTTTTTAGAAAAAAAAAATGAGCTTGTAATTAAAAGACCTTGAAAAAGAAATCTCCAGGTCCAAATGGTCACACTGAAGAATTCCACCAAATATTTGAAGAAGTAACACCATTTTACACAATCCCTTCTAGAAAGTTGAAGAGGACAAACTGTTTCCCAAGCCATTTTATGAAGTTAATACTACTTGATACCCAAACAAGTCAAAGACAATACAAAAAAAATGAAAACTTTAGATCAATATTTCTCATGAACTTAGATGCAAAAAGCCTTAATGAAATATTAGCAAATCAAACTCAGCAATGTATATAAAGAATTATACAATACAACCAAGTGGGATTTATTCCAAGTATGCCAGATTGGTTCAATATTTGAAAATCAAAATAATCTACCAAGTCAATAGGCTAAAGAGGAAAAGTCATATGATCCTATCAATTAATACATAAAATATTTGAAAAAAAATCCTGTGAGAAATGAAATCCCAGTGGTCCCTTTTCAGAATATAGTATTTATCTTTAAATGTAAGGTGACTTGGGATGTAAGAAAGGCAACTGGAGGGGAGAGCAGGATGAAAAGCTGCAAACAGCTAACACCAGAGTGTAAAAATCAAAGCTCTTTGACAAACAGGAAGTGAGAAGAAACCCCCACCTGACCTGACCGACAGAGATAAACTGTGTACCTGCCAAAAGGCATTCAATCCAAGGGCATTTCTTGCCACAAGAGACCAAAGGTATATTACTTTAAATAATCCAACTAATAACTACTTTAAATAATCCAGTAATCCAATTACTTTAATAATAAAACCTAGATGAAGTTCAGGAACATTGTGCACCCCATGTACTCAATGAGGAACCAAGGGAGGGATCTTGTGCTCTAGTTGAATAAAACACTGGTTGTACTCAATCAAGTGACCCTGACCACCAAGCACCTGATCTTGCAAGACTGTCATTAAAGTAAAGCCTTGCTTTTTGCTATCTTTGTGTCTCTTAGTCCATTCTTTTGGCTTGGACAGGTGAGTACGATTCTTACATCTGATTTTCAGGCACAATAAGAACTCCCAGAAAACTAGGAGTAGAGGGAAACTTCCTAGCCTTGATAAATAAATAGACAAAAATTTATGGTTAACATATTCAGGTTGAAGGACCTGAATGTTTTTCCTCCTAAGATTGGGAACAAGACAAGTATGTTCTACTCTCACTACTCTTTTTCAACATAGTACTGCAAATTCTAGCTACAGTAAAAAAGCAAGAAAAATAAATAAAAGGCATATAAATTGAAAAGAGAAAATAAAACTGTCCCTATTTGCAGATTGCATGATTGTCTACATACAAAATTCCAATAAAAATAATCCTGCTGAACTAAAAGTAAGCTAAGCAAGGTTGTGTAATATAAATTCAATAACAAAAAGTTGCAGTTCTACATATTAACAATGAACAAGTAGAGCCTGAAATTAACACTATACCATTTAAAAATCACTCTAAAGAAAATTAAATACTTCAATATAAACTGGGCATGGTGGTGCATACCTGTAATCCCAGCAGCTCGGGAAAGCTGAGGCAAGAGGATCACAGGTTCAAAGCCAACTTCAGCACCTTAGAGAGGCCCTAAAGACTTAGTGAGACCCTGTCTCAAATATAAAAAAATAAAGGGCTGGGGATGTAATTCGGTGGTTAAGCACCCCTGTGTTCAATCCCTGGTACCATAAAAAAAAAAAAAAGAAGGGAAAAAAGAAATACTTGGATGTAAATATAATAAAACACCTATCAGATCTGTATGCTAAAAATTAGAAAATTGTAATGGAAGAAATCAACTAAGACTAAATACATTAAGATGCATACTATGTTTATAGTTTGGGAGATTCAACCTAATAAAGATGTTAATTCTCTCCAAGTTGAAAATATTCATGCCCTAGGGCAAGGCAATGAGTTCTTTAGTTTGGAACTCAAAGGGCAATCCATGAATAGAAAAACTGATAATGGGACCACATCAAGATTAAAAACTTGCTCTGTGAAAAACACCTTTTTCACTTCAGAGGATGAAAAGACAAGCTTGGGACTTAAGGAAAATATATGAATACCACATGTTCATCAAAGTGTTACCATTTAGGCATGTTGGGTTTGTTGTCTCTGCTCAGCAAAGAATTGAAGAAGGAGACACAGAGATAGCAAGCAAGCAGGTTTATTGCAAAAGCAACAACAAACAGACTTCTCCCAAAATAAGGAGCCCCAGAGCTGGGAGTGGTGAAGGAGTTTTGGCTTGTTCTTTTTTATGATCTCTGGAATTTTCTCCTTTTCTTATCTCCTCCCCTGTCCATAATTTCCTCACTATTATTTATTGGTATCCCCTGTGTCCACAGATCTATTTTAGTTTTTCTATTGGATTCCCACACACACTTAAGGGCATGAGTTTGGAAGTGTCTGTCTGATAGGGTCCCTTTCTTGTATCCATGAGCACTTTGATCAACCAGGAAGTTGACCTCATTAGAAGACCCTTTCCATGCTCCTTTGGTCTGGCTCTGCACCCAACCTCCTCACTTGCCATCTTGCCCTGGATGTCTACACCCTTCTACATCTCCCTCAAAAGGGCTAGTAGTATCTAGAAGAGATTAAAAAAAAAAAAATCCAAGCTTTCCCACAATCTGCACATATTTGAATATCACATACTCGGGAAAGACATACCAAGTAGATTGACAGCAGTGGTTCCACTTTTGCTATAAAACACAGGTTTTATGTGTGTGTGTGTATGTGTGTGTGTGTGTGTGTGTGTGTGCGCGTGCGCGCGCGCGCACCTGTGTTTTGGTACCAGGGATTGAACCCAGATGTGCTTTACCACTGAACCGCATCCCCAGCCTATTTTTTTATTTGTACTGATTTGTTATACATGATGGCAGAATGCAATTCATTTCATATAATACATATAGAGCACAATTTTTCAAGACACTGATTGTACACAAAATATTTTCACACCATTCGTGTCTTATACATGTGTTTAGGGTAATGATGTCTAACTCTTTCCACCATCATTCCCACCCCCTTGTCCCCTCCCTTCCCCTTCCTCCATTTGCCCTATCTAAAGTTCCTCCATTCCTCCCATGTTCCCCCCGTCAATCGCCATTATGTGTCTGCACCCTCATATCAAAGAAAACATTTGGCTTTTGTTTTTGGGGATTGGCTTGCTTCACTTAGCATTATATTCCCCAACTTCATCCATTTACCTGCAAATGCCATGATTTTATTCTCTTTTTATGCTGAGTAATATTCCATTGTGTATATATGACACATTTTTTAATCCATTCATCTATTGAGGGGCATCTAGGTTAGTTCCACAGTTTAGCTATTATGCTTCTATAAACATTGATGTGGCTGTATCCCTGTAGTATGCTGTTTTTAAGTCCTTTGGGTATAAACCCAGGAGTGGGATAGCTGGGTCAAATGGTGGTTCCATTCCAAGTTTTTCAAGGAATCTCCATACTGCTTTCCATATTGGCTGCACCAATGTGAAGTCCCACCAGGAATGTATGAGTGTACCTTTCCCCCCACATCCTTGCCAACACTTATTGTTGTTTGTATTCTTAATAGCTGCCATTCTGACTGGAGTGAGATGAAACCTTAGAGTAGTTTTGATTTGCATTTCTCTAATTGCTAGAGATGTTGAACATTTTTTCATATATTTGTCAATTGATTATATATCCTCTTCTGAGAAGTGTCTGTTCAGTTCCTTGACCCATTTATTGATTGGGTTATTTGTTTTTTTGGTGTTAAGGTTTTTGAGTACTTTATATATATCCTAGAGATTAGTGCTTTATCTGATGTGTGTGTGGTAAAGATTTGCTCCCATTCTGTAGGCTCTCTATTCACCTCACTATTTTTTTCTTTTGCTAAGAAAAAGCTTTTTAGCTTGAATCCATCTCATTTATTGATTCTTGGTTTTAATTCTTACGCTACAGAAGTTTCATTAAGAAAGTTGGGGCCTAAACCAACATGATAGAGATTTTCCCAGCCTATTTTTATTTTTTATTTTGAGACAGGGTCTTGCTGAGTTGCTTAGGGCCTCACTAAGTTGCTGAGGCTGGTTTTGCATTTGGGATCCTCCTGCCTCAGCCTCCCCAGCTGCTGGGATTACAGGCATGTGTCTGGCAGGCTGATTATATTCTTATGACAACTCCAAAAGTTGGCTTCACAACTTCATCACCTTGGAGACTTTTTTGCCTATAGTGATGAAATATCCATTTGCATTCCTTCTCTTCTCTTCTCTTCTCTTATCTCTCTCTCTCTCTTTGGTACCAGGGATTGAACATAGGGGTGCTTAACTACTGAGCTACATCCCCATCCCTTTTTAATATTTTAGAGACAGGGTCTTGCTGAGTTGCTTGGGGCCTTGCTAAGTTGCTGAGGTTGACTTTAAAATCAGGATCCTCCTGCCTCAACCTCCTGAGCTGCTGGGATTATAGGTGTACACTACTGCACCCAGCTCCATTTGCATTTCCAAGAAATGCCCTCCCAGTATTTCACAGCTCTCCTAATAGAGCTATATCAATTCTTTTGTGTACAAATCAACGGTATTTCCTTAGAATAGTTTCCATATGGATTATCCCCCTGTTAATTTACTAAAACAGATGTAAGAGAGGCATTTAAAAAAACATGATGAGGGCTGGGGTTGTAGCTCAGTGGTAGAGCGCTTGCCTAGCATGGGTAAGGCACTGGGTTCAATCCTCAGCACCACATAAAAATAAATAAACAAAATAAAGGTATCGTGTCCATCTACAACTGAAAAAAAAAATCTATTTAAAAAAAGTGACTTATCACTACACACTTATCAGAATGGCTTTTTTTTTTTAAAGATGACAACACCAGATGCTATTGAAGATGCAGAAAAAGTAGATCATGCATATATTGTGGGTGGGAATGTAAAATGGAATAGGCTCTCTAAAAAATAACTTGGCAATTTCATTAAAAATGGAACTATCATATCATCCAAAATTTGCACTTCTGGACATTTATCTCAGAGAAATGAAAACTCGTTATTACACAAGAAGGTGTTCATGAATGTTGATAGCAACTTATTTCATAATAACACCAAACTGGAAACAGTTCAGATATCTTTCAAATGGTGAATGGATAAAGAAACGATGGTATATCCATACAGTGGAATGAACTGCTGACACATGCAACAATTTGGGTGAAACCCAAGAGAATCATGCTGAGTTGAAACAGAATCCCCAAAAGGTTGCATACTGTGTGATTCTATTTACATAACATTTTAAAAATGACAACATTATAGAAACAGAGAACCAATTAGTGGTTTCCAGCAGTTAGGGATAGGAGGTAAGGAGAAAATTGGTCCTGGCTCTCAAAAGTCAACAGGAGGGATCCTGTAGTGATAGAGCTGTTTTTCCTCTCTTGATCATATCAATGTCAATATCCTGGTTGTGATAATGTACTGTATTTGGGGGGAGAGGGTATAGCGATTGAACTGAGGGGCACTGGACTACTGAGCCACATCTACAGCCCTATTTTGTATTTTATTTACAGACAGGGTCTCACTGAGTTGCTTAGCACCTCGCTTTTGCTGAGGCTGGCTTTGAACTGGCAATCCTCCTGCTTCAGCCTCCCAAGCCATAGAGATTATAGGCATGTGACCCGGCAACCAGGCTAATGTACTGTATTTTAATAAGATGTTACCATTGGGGTTTTGAAACTGGGTCAAGGGTACTCTAGATCTCTCTATATGATTTATTTCAACCACATATGAATCTATAATCATCTAAAAAAAAAAGTTTAATTTAAAAAACAGCAATACTGACAAACAGTGAATCTTCTCTAAGAGAATCATCAGAGTGGAGAGTGGCCTGAAAGTTATGTCCCAGAGTGATGATTGAAGGGTCTGGGAGGTGGGGTATCACCTGGAGAAGAGAACTCCTAAGGGCAGTATGTAGACAGCTGCTATGCAGAAGAGGATTAAATAAGAATCCATGGTAAGAAGGTACAAAGAGAAGATTTCATCTACATATCTGGAAGAACATTCTATGACACCTCAGCATTAGGGTAAAGAGGTTTCCAGGACATGTCCTTAGAAGGGGCAAGGTAAGGGTAAGAAAGGAATAATTGTTGAACTAAACAGAAAAGAATAATTCAGCATTTTGCAATTTTCTCCTCAGAGGAACTAGGGGAATTGGAAGGACATTCGGGAAGGTGCTAGGACCTGCTTCAGGTGTGCAAATTACTGCAGACAATGAGAAGGTGGACTGTGTGTGCCCACTTAGGGGAAGGCGCTTGTTAGCTGGGTAAATGCTGGGTTCTTTACCCAGCAGGGTTTGTATTTAGAGGAAAATATTATTCAAGCCAGAATTCATAACTCCTGCATGTCTCACTCAATCAGCAGGACCCCAGAGAGAGCTGAGAGGAATTCAGGAAGATTGCCGTGAGGATAACAGCAAGACACTGGCAAGTGATTTTCAAATGGGCAACTTTGCCCTTTGAAAGGCTGTGCCAGTCACTGGAGTAATTTCAGATGAACAGGCACATTAGGAAAATTACTACTATTATGCATTACAAGGTTACAAAGAATGCATGTGTCCTTTTATAACATCGCATGAAAAAAGTCTTAGAAGTGTTGTGAGTTTTCCCAACTTTGGTGGATGTGTTCTCACAGATTTCCTTCAAGCCTATTTCCCATAATGATGCTGCTGGTGAAGTTCCTGATTTCTACTAAGACTGGTTGTAAGGCAGGATTTCTTCAAGGATTTGTACAGGAACTTTCTGCTTTCTTTTAGGGGTGGCTACTGGGCTATATAATTACTAAAATGTGAAGATAATCTGAAGTGTTGCAAGTTAAATCCCATCCTGCCTGTGTCAAAATTGCATGTGATGTGCTGCAAAGAGCATCAGCAACAAAGTGCAAAGACAATCTACAGAATGGGAGAAACTGTTTGCCAATCACATATCAGATAAGGGACTCACGTCCAAAATATGTAGGGAACTCTGACCACTCCGTAATCATAAGACAAATACATAGTTAAAAAGTGGCCAAAGGTGTTGGGGTTGTGGCTCAGCGGTAGAGTGGTCACCTCGCACGTATGCAGCCTTGGGTTCGATCCTCAGCACCACATAAAAATAAATAAATAAAATGAAGGTATTATGTCCAACTACAACTAAAAAATAAATATTAAAAATAAATCTTTTGGCCAAAGGATTGCTCCCAAGAAGTTATACAAATGGCAAATAAGCATATGACAATAGGCTCCCCATGGTTAGCCATCAGGGAAATGCAGATTCAAAGCACAATGCTATACCTCTTCACACCCACTAGGAAGGTTGTAATAAAAAGGATAGACAATAAGTAGCAGTGAGGATGCAGAAAGAATCCTCCTATACTGCTGGTGGGAATGTCAAATGGTACAGTCACTTTGAAAAACAGTGACAGTTTCTCCAAAGGTTAAACATAGATTTTTCATGTGACCCAGAAATCCCACTCTTAGGTATATACCTGAGAAAAACCTATATCCACACACCCTGTACAAGTTTATTTATATGAAATGTCCAGAAGAGGTGAATCTATAGAGACAAAGTAAATTGTGGTTGGCTAGGGCTGGGTTTGTTTGGGTTGGGAGGTAGAGACTAATATCTAATGAGTACTTTTTTTTTTTTGATGGGGATTAAAATGTTCTAATATTGTGATGGCTGCACAGTTCTATGAATATACTAAAAAACCATTAAATCATACACTCTTCATGAATGAATTGTATGGTATGTGAATTGTATGTCAATAAATCTGTTACTAGAGAAGAAAACACTCAAAAAACCTTGTGACAATGTCTAGTGCATTCTATGATTTAAATACAATTTAACCATTGCGACTAAAATGGTGGGTTGGAAGCAGAGTGAAGACCCTTTGGGGTTTACAGCATTCCATAGAATCTATTTTCAACAAACAAGGTTTGTTGCTGGTGCCTCCTAGTGCTTTGTCAAGGTCACAGTGAAAGTCAGGACAAACTGGACTCTAGGACGGGGCTCAGGAAGGCCATGCATTTGGCAACTGAGGATAAAATGAAGCATCTGCTCTCACCAATGCTGGGTTCAAACTACATCTGTATTTAGTTTGGAATTGAATATCAACGTCAAATCTGTGCTTTGAAAGAGTCTTTACCCTACTTGAAAGCTTCAACTTGTTTAAGAAAAAAGTAATCGGGGCTCCTAATAGTGGTCAGACTAGAGGGATGGAAAAAAAGAAAAGAAAGGAAAAAAAGGCTTGAAATTCCTGGCTCCGCAACTCCGGGAGCTGCCCAGGGGAGGCGGCAGGGGGCGCCCTCCTTGTTCCTGCCCCGCCGCCCTTCCCAGCCGCCCCCTCCGCTTGCCCTGACGTCCCCAGCCCCCGCCTCTTTCTCGCTGGCCTTCAAAGGGCGCTCGGGGCAGCTGGGCTGGAGCTTCAGTCCGCCTCTGAGGGGCCTTTGGCGTCACCTGGCCGCCGCCAGGCCACCTGTTGCTCTCTGGGTCCCGCGTCCCAGGAGCAGGTGCCGGGACTGCGCGGACGCTGCAACTTGTGGCCCCCAGCGGACTCCCAGCCACCAGCCACTGGCTCTGAGGAGGTTTCGGGGAAGGGCACGCCGGCAGTCACATGGAGAGCGGCAACGGGACGCCCCTGGCCGGGGCACTCGGGGCGGCGGCCGAATCCCCCCAGTGCCGGTTGCCGTCTGGAGGGGAGGGCGCGACGGGGCTGGCTGAGCCCGACCGAGCCGCGGAGGACGCTGCAGCAGGCAGCTGCGGCGGGAGCGGGGGCGGGCCACCGCGGGCTCTGCGGGCAATATACGTGCGCAGCGAGAGCTCCCAAGGCGGCGCCGTCGGCGACCCTGAGGCCGGGGCGCTGCAGTGCCTGCTTCGGGCCTGCGAGGCTGAGGGCGCCCACCTCACCTCCGTGCCCTTCGGGGAGCTAGACTTCGGGGAGACGGCGGTGCTTGATGCCTTCTACGATGCAGGTGAGGGCGGGTGCCCCCTTTGTCCCCAACCCACTCCAGCTTTCCTTATCCTCCCAGAAGCCATGGCACTCCCTCCCTGGGTCGCTACCCTTAGTTCTCCTCCCCGCTCCCCATACTCCCTGAATTTTGGACAAGACCACTAAGGTAGTGTCGTGCCCTTTTAAACATAAGAAAATAGAGGCCACCGGCATTTAGACCCCCTTTTCCTTCAGTCTTTTAAAATATCCCATAAACCCAGATGATGCTGAACATGCATACATACACACACACACACACACACACACACACACAACCCCAGTTCTCCAACTTTTCTCACTCCTGGCATGCCCCATACTGGCATGGGTCCCAGTTGCAGGATTCACATTAGAGTCACCTGGGGAGCTGTTAAAACTCTCCATGCCCACCCCAGGCCAGTGACAACGCGGCACGGAAGCCTCAGGGGTGCTTAATGCTTCCCAGTGACTTCACCTCGCAGCCAAGAGCTGGAATCCTGTCTTACAAGTGGTGTGGTTTTGCCTCTTAGAAATACTCCAGTATTCTTTTGCACATTTTAATTCCTGACGCCAACACACGCTGATGGTGGGGTGTATTCTACCACAGTGCACAAGCATTTAGGGGTTCAAGGAGTGGCATACTATGTCTCTAGGTAAGTGTGCCCTACCAATTCAGCCTTCAAATCAGTACATCAAGTTGGAAGAAATTTCTCCAGGTGTGCAATGAATAGTTTTTTTCTTTTAATTTTTTTAAGTTGTAGATGAACACAATATTTTTATTTTGTTTATTTATTTTTTAGTTTTCGGTGGACACAATGTCTTTATTTTATTTTTATGTGGTGCTGAGGATCGAACCCAGCACCCCGCACATGCCCCGCGAGCTGCTTGAGCCACATCCCTAGCCCTATTTTGTTTATTTTTATGCGGTGCTGAGGATCGAACCCAGTGCCTCCAGCCCCGGCCCCTGAATTGTTTTTCTTATGATGCAACTTTGGTGACAAGCTTTTGGCATTTGAGTGACATTTATAAGCATTAGATGTGAGATAGTAATTACCTGGGAATCCTTGTCTTCCACTGGTCAAAACGGAGTAACAGTGTCTACCTTAAACCTAAAATCGTATGAGAAGATCAGTGGGGGATTGCCCTTAAATTCTGGGCTTGCAGTCCTGTCATAGTATTTAATTGTATGTGTTTCTGTGTGGTTTTGGGGATGGAACCCAGGGCTTCATGCATGGTAGGCAAGCACTCCACCACTGAGCTACACCCTCAGCCCAGATAATTCTCTTTTTACTGGTGGCAGCATGGATGTGGTTCTTCTGCGGAGCAAATCCTCCCCAACTGTAAGGGGGTGGGGTGTCAGGCTTGTTTAAACAAGTGGTTGCTGGACCCATTGAGAAAATACTCTTGACATTTTTGACTGTACTGACTATACCCTTCAGCACCTCATCTTTTTGAGAAGTTGTCCAGGAGGCTATTCACCTAGAACCACTTGGTTTTCTCCACTTCTGTTCATTCTGCTCCAAGGTTAAAGCTTGATCAGACCCTTCTCTGAATGTCCCTTTTGCCATTAGGCACAACTCTGTCCTCCTGCCTGCTGGTGTCAACTCTGAAAAATTTACGTGCAATGGCTTTACTTTTGTGGGACTCTGTGTGTGTGGACACATGCATGTGTACCAGGTCTTCACCTGCTAATAGTGTCCCTTCTAACAGGTTGGGTGTGAAGGCTCAGATATCAAATCTCAGGCTTTCAATTCCAGAGCTACTGAACAAGGACATCAGCTTTGCTTGCTTGGGGTCTAGATTGCCTTGAATTTTTGATTACATCATGTATCTCTTTTTGGTTAACCTTGTCCTGGTCTTGAATAAATCACTTCTCAATACCTTGTTATAATCAAATTATTAAAAAATTTTTTCTGTAGTTGTAGATGTATAGAATGCCTTTATTTGTTTATTTTTATGTGGTGCTAAGGATCAAACCCAGTGCTTCACACATGCTAGGCAAGTACTTTGCCACTGAGCTACAGCCCCAACCCCAAATTATTTTCATAGTTTTGAAAAAGGATATGTAGCAACTGTGATGAGTTCATTTATGAATTAAATAGATGATCTCCCCATACCCACACCCACACCCACACCCACTCCTGGCTTTTTTTTTTTAAAGCAGTCTCCTTTTTTTAACCTTTATTTTATTTAATTTATTTTTTAAGAGATAATTTTTTTTAAAGAGGGGAGAGAGAGAATTTTTTTTAATATTTATTTATTTAGTTTTCGGTGGACACAACATCTTTATTTTATTTTTATGTGGTGCTGAGGATCGAACCCAGCGCCCCGCACATGCCAGGCGAGCGCGCTACCGCTTGAGCCACATCGCAGCCCCTATTTATTTTTATGTGGTGCTGAGGATTTAGCCCAGTGCCTCGCATGTGCTAGGCAAGCACTCTACCACTAAGCCACAACCCCAGCCCCATTCCTGGCTTCTTGATCTCCATCCTCACAGCTTTTTTTTTTTTTTAAGTATTTGTTTTTTAGTTATAGTTGGGCACAATACCTTTATTTTATTTATTTATTTTTATGTGATACAGCACATAAAATGGAGTGACAGTGTCTACCTTAAACCTAAAAGCATATGAGAAGATAAGTGGGGGCTTGCCCTCAAATTCAGGGCATGCAGTCCTGTCATAGTAGTTTAATTGTGTGTGTTTCTATGTGGGGTGGGGGATGGAACAGTCGAACCCAGGACCTTGCATGTGCTAGGCAAGCACTCCACCACTGAGCCACAACCCTAGCCCCATCCTCACAGCTTTTTGATATTTCCACCAAAGAGATATAAATCTGCCACTTTGGCTATTGTATAAAATCCTTAAACTGGTGTTTTAGCATTCGGGTTGCTTCTTCCTAGAGGTTCCAGTTTGGTAACCTCTAGCCATATGTGGCTCTTTACATTTAAATTAGTTGAAATGCAATAAAATAGAGTAGTTCTTTAGTTAGACTAGTCCTGTTTTAAGTGTTTCATAGGCATAGGTGGTTACTGTGTGGAACAGCAAAGAGGTAATGTATTCCTTGTTGCCAAGGTTCCCTTAGAAAATGTTTTTCTAGAAAAAGGAGGGGAGGGCAACTATTGAGCCATCCCAGGTGTGTTTTGAAGGGTCATAGAAGTGACACTTAAGCACTTCTTATCTCCTGTTCTCATAGCAAGTCAAGGCTGAGTTTGATTGTATCTTTCCATCTCCTTGTACTGTCATATGTGGTTCAGTCTGGGATTGAATGAGCTGAAGAATGTCACAGGCACCTAAGCAAGAACAAGTGGACAATGTTGGGGAAGAAAACTACCCAGCACCTTTTAAAAATCATGGCAGTGTGTGTGTGTGTGTGTGTGTGTGTGTGTATAATATATATAAAATATATAACAAAATTTACCAATTTAACTGGTTTTAAAGTGTGTGTTTCAGTGACACACTTAAAATGTTGTGCAATCTTACTATTTTAAGACTATTTTTCAGCCAGGCTTGGTGGTGCACACCTGTAATCCCAGCAGCTCAGAATGCTGAGGCAGGAGGATTGTGAGTTCAAAACCAGCCTTAGCAATTTAGTGAGGCCCTAAGCAACTTAGTAAGACCCTATCTCAAATATTTGATAATATTTAGATAAATAAAATAAATAAATAAATAAATTAGATGAATAAATAAAAGGGCTGGGATGTGGCTCAGTGGTTAAACATCCCTGGGTTCAATCCCTGGTACCAAAAAAAAAAAAAAAAACCCGAAACAAAACAAAAAAACAAAGAAGGAACACTGAGGCTCACAGTAAAATTGAGAGGAAAGTACAGAAATTTCCCATGGCCTTCTGCACTGCTGCCCACAATGAGCTCCTCCACTCTCAGCATCCTCCAACACAGTAGTACACATACACTGACAGGTCATTATTACTCCAAGTCTTTAATTTACATTAGATTACACTCTTGGTGTTGTATGTTCTGTGTGTTTGGACAAATGTGTAAACACATGTATATGCCATTATCATATCTGTGCAGAGTATGAGAAAATCCTCTTATGCATATTGAACAATTTGGGTTTTATCATCTCAGATTGAAACTCTGTACCCATTAAATAATAACTCCCTATTATTCAGTCTCCCCCAACCCCTAGTAACCACTATTTTACTTTGTTTTTATGAATTTTTGCCTGCTTTAGATACTGCATATAAGTGGAATCATAGAATATTTGTCATTTTGTGACTGACTTATCTCACTTAACATAATGTCTTCAGGCTTCCCCCATATTTCAGTTTATAGAATTGTTCTTAGAATTTAGTTCCTTTTTTGAGCTGGGGTTGTAGCTCAGTGGTAGAGCGCTCGCCTAGCATGTGCGGGGCCCTGGGTTCGATCCTCAGCACCACATAAAAACAAAATAAAGGTATTGTGTCCAACTACAACTAAAACAAAATATTTTAAAAAAGAATTTAGTTTCTTTTTAAGGCTAAATAATAATGTCACATATATACACATTGTTTATCCATCAGTGAGCATTTGGGTTGCTTCTACCTTTGATTATTGTGAATAATGCTGCTTTGAATATGGGTGTACATATATCTGTTTGAATCCCTAGTTTTATTTCTTTTGGGTATATACTCACAAGTGGTGCTAGGGCATATGATAATTCAGTATAATTTTTTTGAGGAGCATCCCATTTACTTTTAGCAGAGCTGGTAGCCATCTCTTTGTGTCCTTAGCTCCTAGAAAGACCGTATTTGATTGGATTAATCTAGCATCTATCATCCATTGCAAAAAGGAGTCCTGAAAACTGTAAAACCTGTCAATTCAAGTGTCAATTGCCTGGTTACTTCCAGTATTACAGAACAAAGGATGTCCCTCTTTTCCTAAGACAAACTCCTTCAGGATATGCCTTTGGTTTGCCTATCTTGTCATTTTACTAGAATCCCTAGTTATGACCTCAGCTCGTGCAGTGTGTTTGGTCTGTATTTTCCAGAGCAGCCTTCAATGCTTGTGAACATAAGACTGAGACATCCTGCAGTGAGGAACCCTATGTGATTTGGTTTCATACTTTCCATCCATTTTGACCATGGAGACTGGTTCCCCTGGATGCTATAATTGAATATATTTATTGTAGTAGCACATGTTGAAGTGAGCTCTGAACTGGTAGAATTCAATTTATTATCTCCTGGGAGTCCACCAAGTTATTGATGTAGCTTTACTCTCCAGTTAGTTTGGTGGTTAATGTCCAATCTAAGTGAGGGCCTCCACCTAGATACTAATTGGAAGCCTCCTTGAGTTAGCTATTAACTGCTCAAATGACAAGAACAGCCTTGTCCATAACTGCCTGAGGCACAAGTAATCTTCCATACCTATTGGGTCTGACTTTGCCTCACTTCTTTCCTCTTGGAACCTCATTTATTTAAAAATTATTATTATTATTTTTAGTACTGGGGATGTAACCCAGGGGTGCTTTACAACTGAGCTACATCCCCAGTCCTTTGTTTTATTTTATTATTTAAATAAATTTTTGAGACACGGTCTCACTAAGTTGCTTAGAGCCTTGCTGAATTTCTGAGGTTGGCCTCAAACTTGTAGTCCTCCTGCTTCATCCTCTGAGTCATTGGGATTATAGGCATGTACCATTGTGCCCAGCAGAACCTCACTATAAATGTCACTTTCTTGACCCCAGAGACTTGCTTCTGATTTTTTCTTCAATTATGTTTACAGTGATTTTTGTTGTTATTTGTTGGTACAGGAGATTGAACCCAGGGGCACTTAACTACTGAACCACATCCTTAGCCCTTTTTATTCTTCATTTTGAGACAGGGTCTCACTAACTTGCTTAGGACCTTGCTAAGTTGCTGAGGCTGGCTTTGAACTTGTGATCCTCCTGCCTCAGCCTCCCAGGCCACTAGGATTACAGGTGTGTACCACAGTGCCTGACTTTACAGTGATTTTTTTTTAAAAGTTGTGAAGTATTACTGTTTATAATGTAATGCTTGCATTTTTTGAACATAGATAAAAACCAAGACTAGGACTTTAATCTGCACATTAGTCATTTGACTTTCCTCTATGCTGATACCCCCCCCCCTTTTTTTTTGATTCTGTCTGGCTTGTATAGAATCAGGGGATAAAAATTGTGGTGGATACATTCTACGGTCATGTATATCTATCTAAAAAGAATAAATTAAAAAAAGAAATTGTGGAGAGAGCTGGGTGGCTGCCACATATTTGTGCTGCTAAAGTGACCATTACATTCCCTAGCTAGGGAGATGTACCACTACTTCTGATCAATGGAATGTAAGTAGAAGTGATGTTTGTCACTTTTTGGCCAAAGTGTTGCTGCATGTAGTAGGCCTCCCCAAATTCTCCCATCCCTTTTCATGGTCTGCATGGTGACCTTGGAGGCTTCATGTAGAAGACAGTGGTGGCACAAGATGGAAGGTGCTTAAATCCTTGGGTCACCTTTTGAAGGACAGCAGTTGCAACAGGAACATCCATTTTGGATTTTACATAAACAAGAGAGAAACTTTTTGTCTTGTCAGTGTACTAAAACATAGATTATTTGTTATAGTGATAAGGTTGTGAAAATCTAGCCTAACTGCTAGAAAATTGTCTGCCAGGACATACTTTGTCAAGAGAGAGCCATGGATCATCTCATGTCATGGATCCTTACTGTTGTAGTAGCCCCTCCATATGGGCTAAGAAAATATGATATGCTTGAGGCATTAGGTTAATAACAGCCATGTGAGGGGAGACATTTTATTTCCTTTCACAGTTTCATCAGTTTTGGAGGCTGGGTAAAAATTTCTTTTTTATATTAAATGATTCTGTAGTGACTGTTGGTTTTTAATCCAATAGTGATATTGGCTTTCTATAAAAATAGACATGTTGCCAGGCACGGTGGTGCACACCAGCTCAGGAGGCTTAGGCAGGAGGATGATAAGCTCAAAGCCAACTTCAGCAATTTAGTAAGGCCCTAAGCAACTTAGTGAGACCCTGTCTCAAAATAATAATAAGAAAAAGGTCTGGGGATGTGGCTCAGTGGTTGAGTGTCCCTGGGTTCAATGCTTAGGACCAAAAAGAAAAAAAAAAAAAAAAGAAAACCTAGGAGTTAGCCTTGACTCTTTTTCCTCATTGCTAAATCTGGTTTATTATTTCCAAACTGATTCTCAAATCTGCCCATTTCCCTTTGTGCCCTACTACCATCATCTGTCATCTAGGTTACTACCAACAGCTTTTTAACTCGTCTCTCAAAGCTGGGCTAGTCTTTTGGGGGGATGGGAGGCGGGATACCAGGGATTGAACTCAGGGGGACTTAACCACTGAGCAACATCCCCAGCCCTTTTTATACTTTATTTAGAGACAGGGTCTCACTGAGTTGCTTAGGGCCTCACTAAATTGTTGAAGCTGGCTTTGAACTCACGATCTTCCTACCTCAGCCTCTGAGCAGCTGGGATTACAGGTGTACACCACCACACCTGGATCCTAGCCCTTTTAAAAATTTTTGAGATAGGGTCTCACTAAGTTCCTTAGGCTGGTTTTGAACTTGCAATCCTCCTGCCTCAGTTTCTTGAATGGCTGGGATTACAGGCATGTGCCACAGCACCCAGTCCTGGGCCAGTCTTGATATATTCAAATCCATGTTGTCTGCCTAGAAGCCACTGTAGCTAATCCCCCCTCCCTTACCCTGCAGTCTTCCTCTGGCCAGTAGCTATTCAGCATTCACAGTTCTTCAGGAAACCTTCTCAGACTCCTCTACTCCTCCCTGCTAGCTTTTGCATGCTGAGGGGTTTTTTCCTAGCAGATAAGACAATTGCAATTAAATGATTACTGATTTAATGATTGATCTTCTGCCAGAGAGCAAACTCTTCAATGGAACAGATGCAGTTTACTTGATTCTGGGACTTTCTATCCACTTTTGTTGTTGTTGTTGTTGTTGTTGTTGTTTTTGTTTTTGTTTTGTACCAGGGATTGAACCCTGAGGTGCTTAACCACTGAGCCACATTCCCAGCCCTTTTTATATTTTATTTTTGAAACAGGGTCTTGCTAAGTTGCTTAGGGTCTTACTAAATTGCTGAGGCTGGTGTTGAACTTGGAATCCTCCACTCTTAACCTCCAGGGTGGCTAGTATTATAGGCATGTCACCATACTTGGCTTATCCTTCGGCTTTTAGTGGATTCAGATGACACTTGATTTCTCCTTTTGAGATGAAGCCAAACTTATTGGATGCCCTCAAAAGAAATTCAGAATAGAGTTTCTGTTGGTGACCTTGTTGAAAATGGTGGCCAGGACATAGGCATTCTGCACTTATGCCTTTATTAAGAAATAAAGTATGTCGTAATGCTGTTTCTGAGTCTGAACCTTTCTCAGTAGTACATGTCTGATAGAAGAGACTAACAGAACTTACTGGACACATCGGAATGAAACACTGGCTTCATGTGTATGCTGGACATGCTGGTTCTTTATCTTTTTGTCCACATTTTTTATACTGTGTTATTTTCTATGATATGATTATGGTTTTACTTTAAACAAATATAATGGGAATTATAACTCAGAAGCTTTCTTGCTCTCTTCCTCCCTGCTGCAAAAAGTGACCTGGTATGCAGCAATAATTTCACTCCCAGGGACCAGGCTGCAAGAGCCCCTATCCAGACCTCAGCTATGTTCTGCCAGACCTGGGTACTGGCTGGACCACAGGGGTCGGGAGGGGTGGGGGGGGGTGCTTCCTTTCCATGCCACTGCTACTCCCACAACATTAAGCTGGGAACTTTCCTCAACTTTTAGTCATGTGGGCCAACTTTGATGAAAGAAGCATTTTACTTGCAGCATTTAGTTGATTCATTGCCGATCACCTTGAGCACATTTTAGAATTGACATTTGTGGGCTGGCCCGCTACTTTATTAGCTATTATTTGTTACTAGGGCAAAAAATGTTTTATTTTTAGCGGTCAGCTGGCATAGTTTTGGAATATAAGTCATAAGCTTTTAAATTATTATTTAAAAGCCTTCTACATATCAGGTTTGGAGATGGGTGGTATTCAAATCTTAGTCAAATAATAGCTGGGATAGGACTGAACTTCTACAGAGTAGCCTGGAAAAATTCATGTTTCTCAATACTTTGTGCAGGTTTTGAGCTATTGGGTGTGGCAGAACTTGGCAGGAATGCCTGATGGTTGTTGGGGTTTGGTTGTTGATGGTTGTGGGTTGGGGGGTGGTTGCACAGCAGAATGGAGTGGTGGGCCTTGGCAGGAAGTAGTGCTCATTTGGAAATCAGGGTTTGCAGGAGGGCATCCCAGGGGCCAGGCAGAATTGAAGGGGAGGGAAAGAGAAGGAGGTGAGAAGTAGGAGCATTTGATGTAGATAAGTTTTTCCCTCTTAAATGTTTTATTTATTATGGAAAATTTCAAGCATGTATATTACCCAGCTTCAGCAATTATTAACATTGTTATTCTTTTCTCTTCCTCTACTCATTCACCACCCCTACTTGACTATTATACTTAAGTGTTTTAATGCAAAATGTATATACATTGAAATACACATCTCATCTGACTTTGAAAAATGATTAACCATGTGTAACCCAAACCCCATAACAATACAGAACATTTCTATCTTTCCAGAAAGTTCCCTCATGTCCCCTCTGATGCATTCCTTCCTTTACCCCCATTATTGACCTCAAGAACTGATTCATCTATCACTATAGATTAGATCAGCCTTTTCTAGAGTTTATATAACTAGATTCACACAGTGTGTATTCACAAAGTGTGCCTGGCTTTATTTGCTCAGTACGATGTTTTTGAGATTCATCTATATTACTGCAGGTATCATAGTTTGAGTTTTTTAAAATGTGAAGTACTATTCCATTGTAATAATATACTACAGTTGGTTTCAGCTTTCTCCTATTTGATGGACATTGAGGTTGCTTCTAGTTTGGAGCTAATACAAATAAAACTGCTAGGAACATTTATGTGTAGGTCTTTTTGTGGACTAATATTTTTTTATTTCTCTTAAGTAAATACCTAGGAGTAGAATGACTAGATCAAAGTATAGGTATATATAGGAAACTCTGTCCCTTTATCTAAAGTGGTTGTACCATTTTGTATTCCTAGCACCCATGTGTGACAGTTCCAGTGGCTTCACATCCTCACCAACATTTTATATTATTGATCTGTTCAATTTTGGACTTTCCGGTAAAGGAGGTAGAGGTTTCTCATTATGGTTTTAATTGCCTTTCCCTGATGATTAATGATGTTGAGCACCTTTCCATGCACTTTTTTGACATGCAGATGTCTTCCTTTGTGAGGTGTCCCCTTGAGTCACGTACCATCTAATTGGGTTGTCATCTTATTATTGAATTATGAATTCTTTATATTTCTAGATTTAAATGCTTTGTCAAAAGTATATTTTGTAAGCATTTGCTCCCAGACTGTGGCTTGCTTATTCATATACTCAGTGGTGACTTTTGATGAGCAGAAGTTTTTATTTTTGATGTAGTCTAATTTAGTATATTAATCTTTCATGATTGCATGCCCTATCTGTCTTATGAAACCTCCCAAGTGGTTTCTGTGCAAATAGTCTTCTGTGTACTTCTGAAAGCTTTATAGTTTTATCTTTTACATTTACATCTGTGATTCCTCTCAAATGAAGTTTGACACTGGAGACTTTGATTAACCAAGCCTGAAACCTTGCTTCAAACATATTGGGAGACAAGGCTTGGCCAGGATGAACTTACAAGGCACTTGGATTCTAGATCGTAGGACCACAGCTACCTCCTTTTCATCTCATCATCCCAAAAAGTTCTGGAGGCTCAGGTTGCCCTTTATGCCAATGGCCCATCTGCCTTTTGGAGAAAAAACTTCCAAAACAGAACAACACATGTACTATCATTGTGTCCCACTGGCTCTGATAATACAAGTGGTACTGCACAAAGGACATTGGTATTAGGCACCAGAGTTTGAATTTCTACCCTATCCTTTATCATTTATTGGCTGGATGACCTGGATAACTTAAAATGTCTGAGTCTCATTTTTAAAATCTCCTATGTAGTGAATCAAGCTCAGTGTCTTGAACTTGGTAAGTGCTCCATAAATGCTGGTTATCCTTACACCCTTACCTTCCGCCCCCCATCAATAAGTGTACCAGAGCTTCAGTTTATAGAATGAAAGATGCTTTGGGCAATAAAGATTAAGGGCTCAGCGGACATGGTGGCACATGCCTGTAATCTCAGCTTGGGAGGCTAAAGCAGGAGGATTGCAAGTTCAAAGCAGCCTCAATAACATAGTGAAACCCTGTCTCAAAAAAAAAAAAAAAGATTCAGGGCTTGAATCCCTTGGACAGTTGGCCAGTCATCAGAAAGTTGTGTCATATTATACTCCTGCAGTTTGTAAGAAAAGTTTAGAGGTTGGAGATTACATCTTAACTCCATTTTTTGTCCTGTGCTAAAGAATGGAGGTGAGGAAAAAGCATAAAACCCTACTTTGAATACGCCTCTTAATTTATCTTTCTATCGAGATATATGTGTGTGTGTGTGTGTGTGTGTGTGTATGTACATATATACACACATATATAGTCTTGAGTGTACTTCTGAGTTTTCACTTACTGAACACATTGTATACCTAGCACCCAGATCAAGAAAGTGGATGCCAACAGCATCCCAGCATGTGATTGTTGCCCTTTTCTAGCCTTACCCCTGGCTAAGAGCAACCACTATACTGATTTTACAGCAGCATAGATTAGTTTTGCCTGTTTCTATACATTCTATTAATGAAATAATAGAGTTTGTACCATTTTAGTGTTTGGATCCTTTCATTCACTTATGTTTGTGGGATATATCAATATAACAATAATTTGTTCAGTGTCATTCTGTGTAGCATTGTGTAAGAGGATGCCACAATTTGTTTCTTTTGTAAATGAACATTAGAGTTGGTCCCAGTTTGAGACTTATGAATGGTGCTGCTGCTATGAATATTCTAGTACTTGGTTCTTATTGGTTTTGACAGCTTTATTGAGATATAGTCCAGTCATCTAAAGTGTATAGTTCCATGGGTTTTATGTATATTCAGAGTTCTGTAATCATTACCACTATCTAACTTATTATTATCCCCAAACAACAACCCATTCATGCAGGAACTACCTGGAGTCTCACAGAACTATATTAATCCCTTTCAAGGGCAGCAGCTACAATGACCTAACCATCTTATACTAAGGTGCCCCCCTTAAAGGTTTCACTACCTCATCACCATTGCACTGGAGAGCAGTCCTCCAGCATATGAACCTTTTGGGGGCCACATGCCAACTGTATCTAAACCATAGCAGATGCTTAATTGGCCTCCAATGTATCCCATCAAATATTTTGTTATGAGCTTGCAGCAAAGACAAATTTTGATGTTTAGAATGACTCTTAGATTGGCTTTGGATTTCACAAGGCTAAAGCTTCAAAACTTGTTGGATGAGTTTGTTGAAATCTGTTTTCTGTCTTAAGAATGAGACTCTTGTATCCAAAAGTGCTTCTGCTTTCTCAGAAGTAAATAATTACTGCAAAGTCTCTGGTTTTTGAGGCATGCTTGATGCAAATCATAAATTTTTCACATTCATTGTCAAATGACCACCTAAGAAAAAGGAAATTGGTATGTGAAAAAAATTTAAGAAAACTTGAAGGGGTAAGGACAACAAGTGATGGCCCCATATCATCAGTTCCCCCCACAGTTGGTGGGGACAGACATCAATGAGGAAACACAGGACACAGAATAGGTGAAATCAGCATTCATACAAATGTCTTGATTGGTTTATGATGATCTTTAAGGAGCAGTTGGTTTTATTAAGAATAAAAGGGTATTGTTGGAGAAGTAAATGTAAAAGCAACCATGAGTCTTCTGGTGTTGACTGATGTTCGTTTTAATGAGACAGAGAACAACTTAAAGCAAAGACCCTTTTTTTTTTTTTTTCAAGGACTCTTTTCTACAATTTTGTCACTATGAAAGAAAAACTCAGTGGTACATTTTTCATGGTTTGCAATGTGTGGTAGCACTACATCAAACTCTGCTGGGCTCTAAAATTGCATGTAGCTCAAAGGTGAGATAAAGAAGAGGTGGAAAGAAGAGCTTGTTATCTGCTGGTCAGAAAAGGTTTATAAGAAATTTGTCTCAAAAATTTGCCAAAGACATTTTTTGCTTTTGCACAGAAAATAAAACAATTAAAAGCATGAGGAGAGAGCCTACTGAATGGGATCTACAGATCTTTGCCATCTACTCCTCAGATAGGGGATTAATAACTAGAATATTTAAAGAACTCAAAAAACTTAACATCCCCCCCCCAAATAATTTGATTAATAAATTGGCAGTATAACTACAGAGAGACTTCTCAAAAGAAGAAATATACATGGCCAATAAATATATTAAAAATGTTCAACATCTCTAGCAATCAGGGAAATGCAAATCAAAACTATACTGAGATTTCATCTTACTCCAATCAGAATGGCAGTGATCAAGATAGTGTTGGTGAGAATGTGGAGAAAAAGGTACATTTAATATGTTGTTGATGAGACTGCAAATCAGTACAACCACTCTGGAAAGCAGTAAGGAGATTCCTCAAAAATCTAAGAATGGAACTACCATATGACCCCGCTACCCCACTTTTCAGTATATATTCAAAAGATCTAATATTGGCATACTGTAGACATGCAGCCACATCAATGTTTATAGCAGTGCAGTTCACAATAGCCAAGCTATGTAACCAGCCAGGTGCCCATCAACAAGCAAATGGATAAAGAAATTGTGGTATATATACACAATGGAGTTTTTATTATTTATCATTTTTATGAATTATGCATAACCAATATTTTGTATAACCATAATTCATAAAAAAATTTGCCCAAGAAACGCATGGCAAAGTGATCCTGTTATAAAATGGTTGAAGAAACCTGAGAAGGAGTCTTTGGGTGATGAAGATGAAAATTTGAGGTGGTGTGTTCAAAGGCTGCTGGGGAACCAAAGTTGGATCTGGGAGGTGTGACAACATGGATAATATTGCTGTCATTTAAAGCAATGAACGCAACCTAGCTTGCAGTATAATGCAGCTCATTTTTTTCTGCGTTGTTGGGTGAAAGACAAACGTGTTTGTGTGAAAGACAAAGCACCTGAAATCATGCAATACTTGTTTTACAATTATTTCACTGAGAGTGGTTTGAAATTAAGAGCCCACTAAGTCCATTTACCTCAATGAGTAAACATAGTTTGCTTTTATATGCCATATCTCTTTTGGAAAACCTAGTGGTGGATACATGTTGATCACACTTATATAGCTACAAAAATGATTTATTTTGGTCATTCTTATAAGAAAAAATAGATTCTGGGAAGCAAAAGATGGACCAGATATAGTTTTCTGGTGTCCCCACTCTTCCCCTCCCTTCTCCTAGTTAAACATCAATAGTCAAAGCAACTATTACCCATCTATTGTGGCACTAGGTAAGGATTTGCTGACCTCTTAACACTGAATTGGTAGGTTGACACCTTTTCACAAGATTAGAAGATGAGATTTAAATGATAAAAAAATTCCAGACCACTGTTAAATTAGTGTCTTAGAAATTCTAAACCATGATAGAGCATTCTTTCAATTGGCCTAACTTGAAAGAGTGTTAGCAATGAACAGTAATGGATAAAGTCAGATCTTTTTTGGTACTGGGGATTGAACCCAGGGCTGCTTAACCCACTGAGCCATATCCCCAACTCTTTTTCTATTTTATTTTATTTCATTATTATTATTATAATTTTTGTTTGTTTGAGACAGGGTCTCACTGAGTAGCTGCACCTCACTTTTTGCTGAGGCTGGCATTGAATTTGTGATCATCCTGCTTCAGCCTCCCAAGCCACTGGGATTATAGGCATTTGCCACCATGCCTGAATCTATTTTATTTTGACATAGGGTCTTGTTGAGTTGTTGAGGGCCTCGCTGAGTTGCTGAGACAGGCCTCAAACTTGTGGTCCTCCTCCCAAGTCATGATAAAGTCAGATCTAAATTATGGTAGGAGTTAGTCAATATATCTTCTGTCCAATAAATTTGAGCTTTTTTTAAAGGGAGTTTTCAGATGTCCAGTGTTGCAATTAAGTCCAATCAGATTTTTTAGAAGTGTCTTTGGTAGGAAACTTATTCTAAACCCCAACTATTTACATTTAGACAAAGCCAGTCTTATTTATATTCTTTATTTATTTTAGTCTGCTGGGAGGAAGATAGTCTTATGGGTAAGCTGGAGTATATTTAAAGATTGGCATGAACCAGTATGATTACAGAACTTCTCTGGTAAATCATTCACTGTTCACTATTGTATCATTTTGTTGACTAATGCTTTACTGCAGAAATCCAATACTTATAAACCACACTAAAAATTATAGTCTTATAAAACATTTAACAAAAATTATGTTCAAGATGGTGTTCAAAATATTTTTTGTTGTTTTTTTGGTTTTCTTTTTACATAGTGCTGGGGTTTGAATCCAGAGACTCATGCATGCTAGGCAAGTGAGTTGAGCTAACCCCAGGCCCCCCAAATTTGAATGAATTGAAAGCCCATATATATTTGATCTCATTTTATATTAGCATGTTTTGACATGATTATAATTGATAAATTGAGGGGTGCTTCAATGTAAAATTTAAATGCTTTCCAGCTAAAGTGTACTTTTTACTGGACTTGGCCTTTTGTAGTCCCCCATGGTATATCACTTTTTAAAGTGTGTTAAACCTTGGTAGATAGGGATGTGTTCATGCCTGCTTCATGATCAAGGAAGCTGAGTTATACTATGCAGGCTTCTTTGCCAAGGCTGGCCTGTATCACTGGGAACTAACTGGAAACTAATGACTGATAAGAACATAGGGTATATTTGGGAATGAATATGTGAATTTTATCTCTTTCTTTTTTTTTTTTAAAGAGAGAGTAAGAGAGAGAGAGAGAGAGAATTTTAATATATATTTTTTAGTTATTGGCGGACACAACATCTTTGTTTTGTATGTGGTGCTGAGGATCGAACCTGGGCCGCATGCCAGGCGAGCGCGCTACCGCTTGAGCCACATCCCCAGCCCCTTATCTCTTTCTTTTAATCTGTGATCTTTTGCCTAGTATTTAGTCTGATATATCCATTGTCTTCCTCCTCAGTGGCTTGATTTTAGAGTGAGTCAGGATAGCTGTAAGTCTTATCCATGCACTGGGGAGAATAGGACTTTGGGTCAGAAAAGTGAATTTGAGTCCTGTCCTAGCTGAGTGAACTTGAACAAGTCTGTTAACCTGTTTGCATTTAATTTGCCCACCTGAAAAATGAAGCCAGTATTTGCCCTGCCTGCCTCTCAGTGAGGTGCTTTTGAAATTCACCTGAGGTGTTTGGAAGAATTTGGTAAATGACAGACCATGTGACCATTGTGATCATTAAAGCTTTGAATGAATTAGTAGTCTCTTTAGGAAAACAAACCTGGAGGCTTTATATATGATTAAAAAAAAATTCAGACCACTGTTAAATTAGTGTCTTGAAATTATAAAAGCAAGCCAGTTGAATATTGTCTGGATATAAATTGCTTAAAATAGCGCTTGGTTTGTGGCTCAGCGGTAGAGCGCTCACCTAGCACAGGTGAGGCCCTGGGTTCGATCCCCAATACCACATAAAAATAAATAAAGACATTGTGTCCAACTACAACTAAAATAAATAAATAAAAATAAATAAATAAATAAATAATTGCTTAAAATCAATTCATGCTAGTAGCCTGTGTGACAAATGTCAAGCAAAAAATTTCAGTGTTAAATTTGAGTCAGTTTTCCTACTGAACATGAATTGTTCTGACTTTTTATTTTAAGTAGCAGCATTGACCTATTTTAAATGGCACTAGAAAGTCACTACCTCTGGAGTGGAGCCATAGAAGTACTTCTGGAGGTAGTGAGGTCCTAGAAGTACAGGTCTGGAGGTACTACAGGTCCCAGCATAGAATGTTGAGAAGGCATAAAAAGGAAGGTTTTTTGTGTTGCCAGATAAAAACTTAATTTACTTGGCAAAAAGCTACTCCACCAAGCTCCAGACTGCCTATAAGTCTATGGGAGTTGGAGGCTGCTGTCCTTCGACCCTGCACTCTGCCCTTCCCTATCACTTTCCTTTGTTTCCTCTCCTTTATTAACTAAAGATAGCAATCATTGTGGCCTTGGAATTAGTATCTTATGTTGCCACTTTTAAAATAGCATCAGTATGAAACTCTTCATTTTTAATTTTGAGTAGGTAATGGAGTCCAGGGAACAATCATATAGGCAGAATGTCTAATTTACTCAGCTGCAGTGTTATTTTTGACTCTGAGCAAACCTCTGTGGGGATCAGAATTATCCATTTGAGATAAATTAGCCGAGCTGTCTTGTCAAGTGTTTCCTCAGCATATGCATTTGTCCTATCATTAGCAACAACCTCTAAAGGGTGAATTTGAATGTGATTGTCTCCTGTTTAAAATTTCTCCTGATATTTAAAAAATAGTTTTGGGTGAGGCATGGATACTATGACTATTTTATTCTCTGAGTTCTCATATTTTAGCAATGCATCCTAAAATATTTGGGAATAAAAGGATATGGTAACTGGTATTTGCTTCAAAATAATATGGAAGGGGGTGATATGGATAGCACTGGAGTTATAACAGAGCTTATCATGAGATGATAATTGTTGAGGGTGAGGGACTCTTATGTGGGTTTCCTACTCTTCTGTCAACTTTTATATATATTTGTAGTTCTCCATTAAAAAAAAAAAAAAAACCTACCATTGTTTTCCACTGCCTCAAGGTAGAGTCCAGTCCTCTTAACATGCTTGGAAGGCCCCTTTGCCAGTTGGTACTTGCTAGCCCAGATTCATCTCCTAGGGTGTTCTGGGCAGGAAATTAACATTCACAACCTAACTTGTCTCTGACCTTTTGCACTTGCTTGTCTTCCTACAGCATTCTTTCCTTCCCTTTCCATTCCTCCATTCTGCCCTCATTTACCTTCCTAACTCTTATAGATCCTCTGGCCACAGACAGCGTCACTTCCTCCAGACTTTCTCTGACTGCTCTCCGTGCTTGAGTGGTTAGGCACCCTCCTGGGAGTTCCTCTCTCCCAGTTTCCCTCACTTTAGCCCCCTTCACAGTAGCTCTGTGTGCACTTCCTTCTAGTTCCCTGCATAGTACTGTACTTTTTTTTTTTTAAGAAAAGGATTATGCCCCATTCACACTTCTATCCTTGGTACCCAGCACAATGCCTGGTATACAGTAGGCAATCCATATATAAAAATAAAAGTGTCAATTGGTGACACTTGGCCTCAAGGCTCCCAGTGTCTCTGCAGAACCTGTGGAACCTGGTGCTGATGAGGCTTCTACCTACCTTCTTTTTTTAATATTTATTTTTCAGTTTTAGTTGAATACAATTCCTTTATTTTATTTATTCATTTCTTTTTTTTAAGAGAGAGAGAGAGAAAGAGAGAATTTTTTAAATATTTATTTTTTTTTAGTTTTCGGTGGACACAACATCTTTGTTTGTATGTGGTGCTGAGGATTGAACCCGGGCTGCACGCATGCCAGGCAAGCATGCTACCGCTTGAGCCACATCCCCAGCCCTTATTTATTCATTTTTATGTGGTGCTGAGGATCAAACCCTGGGCCTTGCATGTGCTAGGTGAGCGCTCCACCACTGAGCCACAACCCCAGCCCTCTACCTACCTTCTTGTTTCCTCACACTCATACACTTGACACCCACAACTCACCTCTATTCCATTTCATCAGAATTTTCATTGACTTGCTGTAAGTCACAGTAATGTGAGCAGAAGTTTGGACATTATATTTCTGTATCTCTAGTGCACATAGTGGGGAACCTCCCATGAAATTTGGAGCTCTTGCATCTTCTCAAAAAATTACAAATTTTGAAATGGTGTCTAATACTACTAAGCAAATTTAAATATGTTTGTGATTGATACAATAATTTGCTCCTTTTTGAATAAGTTTTCATGACAGGACACAACTTTAGGGGGCATTTTATGTTGTCAAGTTGATGATGGATATGTGAACGAGGAACTATGGCACAGAAATGTTTATTGTAGCATCTGGACATAGAAAAATAAAAATGAATAAAATCTCCATAGATAGGATGGATAAAAAATTGTGATCTAATTGTGATAAAATGGAAAGCTATATAGAAGTGAAACTGAAGGAACTGGAGCTAGATGAACAAGTTGGTTGAATCACATCAAAAAGTAGCAAGTCAGGGCTGGGAATGTAGCTCAGTGGATACAGTACTCACCTACCACACATGAGGCCCTGGGTTCAATCCTCAGCACCACACACACACAGAAAATACACCTATCCTGAAACACATTAAACCTTTAAAAAGATTGCTTTAAAAAAATAGCAAGTCAAGGGGTTGGGGTTGTGGCTCAGAGGTAGAGCACTCACCTCGCATGTGCAAGGCCCTGGGTTTGATCCTCAGCACCACATAAAAATAAATTAAAAAAATAAAAGTATTGTGTCCAACTACAAATAAAAAATAGCAAGTGAAAGAAAATACAAAAGGTACTATTTATATAAAATTCAAAGACATGCAAAGATGAACAACATATTATTTAGGAGTTCATAAATAGAATATGCCCATATATGTCTTTACATACTGTCTTAGCCTGTTCCGACTGCTATAACTGAATACCATAGCCTGAATGGCCTGTAAACAACAGAATTTTACTTCTCATAATTCTGGAGGCTGGGAAGTCTAAGATCAAGGTACCATCAAATCCACTGTCTGATGAGAGCCCACTTGCTGGTTCATAGCCTGGATCTTCTCACTGTGTTCTCACATGGCAGAAGGGACAAGTCAACTCTCTGGGGCCACTTATAAGAACATTAAACCTATTCATGAGAGTTCTTCCCAAAGGCACCATCTCAATATATTATCACATTGGGGATTAGATTACCACATACAAATTTAGAGGGGGACACAAACATTTGGTCTATAGTATGCACACAAACACATGTGCAGGGAAATGATAAATCCAGAAATGAGGATAGAGATCTCCTCTGGGCAAGAGGGAGGAGATGTGATCAGGGAAGTGTATATGTAATGACTTGGGCTTACCTGGGTTTTCATTTCATTATACTATATGCTTCATAAATAGGCAAACTATATTTGATATATATTTCATAAGAATGACATTAAAGATAAATTCATTAGCTGATTTTGAGACTATATTCCTATCACTTTAAAAAAGGAAGAGGGTTTTTGTTGTTTTTTAAAAAATTCTTACTTCTTTTCTTCCACAGTTCATGGGTTAAGTGAAATCAAATCATTCCCCAACTCTACCTAAAAGGTTAATGGTAGAAATACAAATTGCCATGGCTCCCTGTTAGTTATCAGTAACAAGTAGATTAAGTAGACAGATGATCTGTCCTCTCACTCCCATCCCTGTCTTGTTCATTTCAGATGTTGCTGTTGTAGACATGAGTGACTTCTCCAGACAGCCTTCCCTCTTCTACCATCTTGGAGTCCGTGAAAGCTTTGACATGGCCAATAATGTGATCCTGTACCATGATACCGATGCTGACACAGCACTGTCACTGAAGGTAAAGAACATCGTTCACCTTCCTCTGAGTGCATCATTTTGGGAAAGCAGAATTTTATGTCAAGCCGAAATGTAACATAGCACAGGAATTATATGTGAGAAAAGTAATAAAAATTGCTTTTGCAATACCTTTTTTCCTACCACTGGTTCTACCTCACACATATAAATTTCTGGCTGCTCTGTGAGCATCGTTGCTACATTATGCTTTTGCAGGCAACCTGAGCACTTCCAGGCTCATTAGAGAAAAAGCAAAAAATATTCACTTCCATTGACACAAACACACTACTCTGAATCCCTTTGTGGGCAATTTGATCCAAACTTACATGTTATAAAAATTAGTTCTTGACTTGGATAATGACAGGGATATATTTAACAGTTACAAAATAAGCAGAAAATTTTACCATAGATTTAATTTGTTATTATACTCTAATCTGAAAACATAGCAAAACTGAAAACAAGTGTATTCCTATACAATTCAGTAATATTGAGAATTTCTGAAATGTATTTTGGCAAGATTGAAACAAACATTTTTTGATAATATAGAACATTTAAAAAATATCTTTATTTATTATTTACGTGGTGCTGAGGATCGAACCCAGTGCCTCACACATGCAAGGCGGGTGCTTTACCACTGAGCTACAGTCCCAGCCCATATAGAACATTTTTAAATGCTTATATTTGCAAAATATAAATGTCTGATGTGCGTTATTCTAAAATTCAGCTAATATTGTTGAATATCTTAGAAAATCCTGCTTTATGTTAGATCATTTAGAAATTAATAGTTTGTTTACAGCACTGTTTCTCAACCTTGATTGCACTTTAGAATTACCCAGAGAGCTTGTAAATATCCCAGGAGCCAGGCCACACCCCAAACAATCACAATCTCTGGGGTGTGCTGCACAGGCATGGGACTTTCTTAAACCTCCCAAATGTGCAATCAGGTATGAGAACTAGTGGGTTTAGAGATTGGCCTTTACAGACATCCTTTTTAAGTGTCCAATTCCCTCAGTACTGTAACAAGACAATTTTATGCCATACTTGGGCTCTGTGTGTGTGTGTGTGTGTATGTGTTTCTTGTTATTTAATATTAACCAAATTTTTCTGGGTTCTATATTGGTTTGAGATTATTTCCTGATAGAAACACCACCTGCTTCTGATGTATAATCTGTATGTGTTAAACCTCACATGCATTTTACGTAGATAGGTGCTCTGTAGTTATAGCACATAGTGTATTTGAAGAAGTCATTTGTATGACAGTGAAAAAAAGAAACTTTTATCAGTGTGCTTTACATTGTAGAATATGTATAGTTTATAGTTTAGAAACATATTTAAAGTCTATAAGCCAACCTAAATAACTTTAGAGATTTAGATATTAACTGCTGATTTTACTGATTTTTCACTGTGCTTAGAAGTATTTAGAATACTTAGAATTTAGAAAATATGAAAGTATATAGATTATTAATCTATACTTTGATGGGAAACATGAAATTTTAACATTTTTTCCTAATTCAATACATTTTTCCTCGGCTATGCTTTAGAAAAGCCCTCTGGAAAGTTCTATGATCTAGATAATTTTAAAGATTGAAAATTTTTAATTTTTAACGAATCAGACAAATATTTCCTACAATGGAAATGGGTAGTTAGTCATTTATATCTAATACCAGAGGAAGCAATCTGAACTTCTTATCAAAAATAGAAATCTTGGTCTAGGGATGTGGCTCAGTGGCACAGTGCTTGCCTAGCATGTGTGAGGCCCTGGGTTTGACCCCCATCGCTGAAAAAAAGATTCTCTGATTATATAAAACATGTTTTACAGGGCAGATATTTAATTATGATTTCTCTTGCAGAAATGTTGGTTTCTAGCATATAAATGATATATACTCAAGGTCTGCATAACCATCCTGTTGTTAACTGGCTAAAATGGACATGAATTTGAACCTGCCTAGACAGTTCTAATAGGGTGTCAGGAATACTTCCAGTAGTACTCTTTCTGTAGGAAGGGTGACCATGGTGTTTCTGCAGCCTTTACATTGATCTATTCAAACCTCAGGATGGCACAGTGTTTCCCAAGTGCTTTCTTACTATCACTGTCATTCTTCTCTGGGAAGGTGGGATGCAGGGCACTCAGTGCCCCAAATTTGAGTCTCGAAATATCTTTTGGGGGGCTAGAGCTTTAGCTCAGTAGCAGAGCATTTGCCTAGCACATGTGAGGTACTGGTTTGGATCCTTAGCACCACACAAAAATAAACAAATAAAATAAAGACATGTTGTTCACCTACAACTACAAAAAGTAAAATAAATCTTTTGGACAAAAGTATTGTCACTGATATGGGAAAACCATCATAAGCAGAAATGCCCTCCAGTACTTCCAAAGCTAAACAATTATGATTAGTTTTCCATAGAATGTGAATTTTTTGATTATCAGAGGTTCATTCTATTTGAAGCTTTCAGATTATGGGGGTTCAAATGATTAATTCTTGTTTTAAGGTGGGCACTATATGATGTGGGGAGACTTAATGCTTATGAAAATTAACTGTTTAGAAAAACTATATTCATCTTTTGTTTTTTTTTCAGGATATGGTAACTCAAAAAAACACAGTAAGTATTACATTTTCAAATTTTTAGCCTCATAAGTGTAAATTTTTTAAAAATATAATTTTTTAGTTGTAGATGGACGCAATACCTTTATTTTTTTGTTAATTTTTATGTGGTGCTGAGGATCAAACCCATTGCCTCACATATGCCAGGTGAGTGCTCTACTACTGAGCTACAACCCCAGCCCATAAGTGTAAATTCATAAAATATTTGCCTGAAAATCTCACAGGTAGCAAGGTGATTTCTAATCATGTGTTTGTTGTTTCTAAGGAGGTCAGTTGGAAACCCTCTATCCCTCAATCCACCAGTTAGCTTAGGCCCCACTTGGCCCTTTGAAAGTGTGGGACAGGAGGCAAGGTCAGACAGGTGTACATTCTTTATTACTTCATAGGACTTTGAGCTTGGAACCACCTAGGTGTATCCTGAGCTGGACCTGCACTCCCATGGACCACCAAGAGTCTTTTTACTGGAGTCAATACCTCCCATACTTCCTCACCAAAATCTCCCTGATGATGAAGGAACATGAACTTATACCCCAGTTAACAAGGGGATCAAGCCTGAATTTCCCTGCCACAAGCTGAAAAGAAGTGAGATGAAATTCTACTTCCTTCTGCTCCTTCCTGTTCCTTTATTATGAACTGAAGTTTCCTGATTCAGCTTATAAGTTCTTGTGATTATCTAGTCTTATTGCCATGTTGGTTTAGATAGTATAATGAAACTAGAAACTACCATCCTAAAAAAAATATATGAATAAGATCATGTCCTCAGAAATTGTGCCAGGGTTATCCTATACCTTTGTATGTACCCCAAGCTTCCTATTCCCCTAGATCTGTGGTGGTGTAATTTGAGAATCTATGACCTAGACTCTAGACAGGCTCTTGGTCCCTTTCCTTTGGATCTCAATATCCCTCCTACTAGCACTTCTACAAGGGAAGGGTCTCTCAGTACTTTTCCTATTCTAGTTGGAGTTCCTAGAGGGACCCAAGAAAAGGACACAGGAGGCGAAGCTCTCCCCAGGTTGCCCTCTGCAGGGGAGTAGGAGCTTTGCATGACTTTACCCCTCCCAAAAGGCCCCTAGCAGGGGAGGGGGGGCTCCCCAGTACTCCACCTAACAAAAATACCCACCTGAGGGGGAAACTTGGACCCTCCTTCCCTACCAGAGGATGAAATTCTAGAAACAAAGCAAGTGAGGTAGTTCAATTACCATTGGAATGTGGATTTATAAGCTGATTTGTAAAATAAGGCCAGAGGTTCTGGTTTCAAGTTCCTCTTGGAAAAGAAACGGGATAATGTGTCATTTTGTTTTTGTCCCATTGACGTACTGATGTTTTTCCATTTATGGGAGTCTGTCCTATTCTTTCCAGATCTTGATTTTTCATTTTACCTCCTTCATGGAGAAATGGGGGAACAGTCAAAGGAGATTGGGCTTCAGGCCCAGGAGGTGTAGTTGGAGTCGCATCTGTCTCTTAAGTCACATTGGGCAGTTGTTCTACCCTTGTTTGGGTCATATCAGTAAAATGAGAAATGTTGACCTCTGTCCTTTTGTTTGTGGATGCCTTCCAGCATTCAACATCTGTGGTTCCATATTTATTGCACAAGCAAAAAGTTGTAACTTGGATTTAATGCAAGAAATGCCTATGAAACACTATTCCTTAAAACAAAATGAGCTACATGAAGGCAAGAAGCTATCTTTTTTCATTTCTTACTGTTGGGTGTATATACACTTCTATCTATCTGGATTTTCTTTTGTACTGGGTATTGAACCCAGAAGTGCTTAAACACTGAGCCATATCCCCAGCCCTTTTGTATTTTGTTTAGAGAGGGTCTTGCTGAGTTGCTTAGGGCCTTGCTAAATTGCTGATGCTGGCTTTGAACTCACAATCCTCCTGCATCAGCCTCCTGAGTCACTGGGATTATAGGTGTCCGCCACCATGGCTGGCCTGCACTTTGAAATATTTTTGTCTTCTAAAAGACTTAGTGTTATAATAAATGTTAAGTAGTGTTATAATTCTAGTGTTACAATACTATGTAGTGAATTCAGTTATAATTCCACTATGTATTCTCCTTCTGGCACATACTCCCTTCTGAAATACCCAGGAATTCCTTTAATATTCATAGTAATTCTAAGCACACTTTGGCACCATTCTTCCTAGGTGTCTTGATTGTTTGTTAGGAATTAATTTATTCTACAGGATTTGACAACTAACGTCTCTAAATTACATTAGAATTCAGTGCCCAATATTAGTTACCATGCTTGGAAGGTGTGAAAAATTACAGCATTCAAAAGAATTTTATTTTATTTTTATTTTTAAAAATATTTTTAATTGGGGGGCTGGGGTTGTAGCTCAGTGGTGTAGAGTATTTGCCTAGCACACGTGAGGTGCACTGGATTTGATCATCAGCACCACATAAAATAAACAAAAAAAAGTATTATGTCCATCTACAACTAAAAATTTTTTAAAAAATATTTTTAATTGGCACATAGTAATTGTATGTTTTTATGGGTACAGTGTTACATTTCAATACATATATACAATATGTATGAACAGATCAGGGTAATTGGCATGTTCATAACCTCAAATATCATTTCTTTGTGTTGGGAACATTCAAAATCCTCTGTACTACATATTTTGAAACATTCAATTAATAGTTGTCAACCATAGTTACCTACTGTGCTATAGAACATTGGAAGTTATTCTTTCTATCCTGCTGCATCCCTATACTTTCTATCCTTCCTCTAAAGCTCCATTCCTCCTTTCTTCACACCCTTCCTGAGTACTGGTAACCACTCTTCAGAAGAATTTTGAAAGGGACCTGAGATAACTTGAAGGCTAGAAAATAGTACCAAAGAGTAAATGCTGAAGGGATGTAAACCTTGGAAGATACCATTAATGGTTATCCTTAAATGTTATCCTCTTTCTGAAAGTAAGGAGACAGTTATTTTTTCCGCTCCAGATGGAGTGGAAATAGGGCAAACAGAAAAATGGTTTGGATCAGCAGAATGAACAGCTTGCAGTTAATGGCGATTAAACATTAAAACAGAATGTCAAAGTAAATTGGGTGACTTTTAAGGAGAGTTTGCTTAGTTGTCTCTTGCATGTGGATTGGGATAACACTGGAATCGGGGAGCCTGGGTTTTATGACTCCAGACATTTCTGGAGACAATCTGATAAAATCATTGGTGATCATTTTGGAAAGATTTTGGTAAAACACACATAGATATAATGTAGCCAGAGTGAACTTTAAAGTTTTGTCAGTCAGGGGTACAGCTTACATGCCACAGCCTGAACATGTAGCCAGATATTTGTGTGATTGTGAATATATGAAAACCAAGGTGCTTTGAGATCTGTCTTTAGGGAGTTATGTGCCTGATGCCACATTGAATACACCTTTATTTGGCAGAAGGTTGGGCGCATTCATTTCCATTTCTAGAAGTAGTTACTTAGCAGAGATGGAAAGGCTGGGAAGCTGATTTCACAGCTTCAGGCTGGGCTACCCATAGCCATTCTGTGTGCCTTTACTCTTTGGAAACATGACATCACCTTTTGTGCTCACCACTTTTTCAAATGATGCTCATGTTCTTATGTACCAGGTTTTGTTTTTTTAAAAAAAACTGCTTGGGGCTGAGGCTGTAGCTCAGTGGTAAAATGCTTGCCTCCCATGTGTGAGGCACTGGGTTCAATCCTCAGAACCACATAAAAATAAATAAAGATACTTTGTGCTCATCTACAACTAAATATTTTTTTAAAAAACTGCTTTACAGCCAGGCATGGTGGCGCACGCCTGTAATCCCAGCAGCTCAGGTGGCTGAGGCAGTTCAAAGCCAGTCTCAGCAAAAGCAAGCCACTAAGCAACTCAGTGAGACCCTGTCTCTTAATAAAACACAAGGACTGGGATGTGGCTCAGTGGTAGAGCACTTGCCTAACATGCTTGAGGCACTGGGTTTGTTCCCCAGCACCACATTAAAAAAAAAATACAACAACAACTAACTAAAATACAAAATAAGGCTGGGGATGTGGCTCAGTGGCTGAGTGCCCCTGAGTTCAATCCCTGGTACCAAAAAACTGCTTTACTTAGGTATAACTTGCATACCTACAAATTTACCTGTTTTAAACACACATAATTCAATGACTTTAAAAAAATTTTTTTTAAAGAAAGAGAGAGAGTGAGAGAGAGAGTGAGAATTTTTTAATATTTATTTTTTAGTTTTCGGCGGACACAACATCTTTGTTTGTATGTGGTGCTGAGAATCGAACCCAGCCCGCACGCATGCCAGGCGAGCGTGCTACTGCTTGAGCCACATCCCCAGCCCGACTTTTTAAATTTTTACATAAATTTTTTTTGTAGTTGTAGATGGACAACATGTCTTTATTTTATGTGTTTATTTTGATATAGTGCTAAGAATTAAACCCAGTGCCTCACAAGTGCTAGGCAAGTGCTCTGCCACTGAACTAAAGCCCCAGCCCTAATTCAATGACATACATTTATTTATTTATTTATTTATTTTTTAAAGTTTTTTCATGCCTCCTTTTTTTTTTTTTTGAGAGAGAGAGAGAGAGAGAGGGAGAATTTTAATATTTATTTTTTTAGTTTTCGGCGGACACAGCATCTTTGTTTGTGTGGTGCTGAGGATCGAACCCGGGCCGCACATATGCCAGGAGAGCTCGCTACCGCTTGAGCCACATCCCCAGCCCCAATGACTTTGATTTAATAATGTATGTGGTTGCACAGCCATTACCATAATCTGGTTTTGGAGCGTTTCCATTACCTCCTCAAATACCTTTTTACAGACCATCCCTGTTCTTACCTCCAAACCCAAACAACTTCTAATCTGTTTTATGTCTTATAGATTTACCTTTTTGGGCTTTTCATGTGAATGGAACCATACCATATGAGGTCTTTTGCACCTGGTTTCTTTCAATTAGCACGTTTTTGAAGTTTTTCTATGATGTAGTGTGTATCAGTAGTTTTATCCTTTTTATTGCTAAATGACATTCTACTGTATGGATAGTTCACATTTTACTGGTCCTCTCCCCAGTGATGGGCTTTCGGGTTGTTTCCACTTTGGGGATACTATAAATAATGCTGCTCTGAACATATGTGTTCATAAAGACATACACATATTCATTCCTCTTGGGTAGATACTTAAGAATGGAATTGTTGGGACATATGGTCTATACATGTTTGACTTCTTAAGAAACTGCCAAAATGATTCCAAAGGAACTGTTCCATTCTAAATTTCCACCAGCACTGAGAGGTCCAGTTTCTTTACATCCTCATCAATACTTTGTTGTGTCCATCTTTTTATGATAGCCATTCTAGTGAGTATGAAGTGGCATCTTAGTGTAGTTTTAATTTGCATTTCCCTAGTGACTAGTGATATTGAGCATCTTTTAATATTTTTATTAGTCATTCATGATCATCTTTGGTGAAATGTCTACTCAGATATTTTCCCCATTTTAATTGGTTGTGTACTCACTGTAGAGTTGAAAGACTTCTGGAAGCAAGATTTTTTATCAGAGGCTTCAGTTACTCAATTCAGTTATCAGTTATTACTTTTATGGATCAGGCCCTTTTTGTATCTAAGAACTTTTAGCCCAACTCAAGGTCAAGAGATATTATTCCTATATTTTAAAAAAAACTGTTAAACCTCCATTTAGGTCTCGGATCCATTTTGAGTTCATTTTTATATCTGGTATGAGATAGGTGTCCAAGTTCATTCTTTTGCATGTGGATATCCAATTGTCCCAGCACCATTTTTTTCTGAGAGGGCTATCTTTTCTCCTATTGAATTGTCTTGGCACCCTTGCTGAAATCAACTAAACCTATATGTAAGGTTTATTTCTGGATTTTCAGTCCTGTTCCATTGATATGTATGTCTAGCCTTATACACAAGCCACACGGTTTTGATTAATGTTGCTTTGAAGTAATTTTTTAAATTGGAAAGTCTGAGTCCTCCAACTTTTTCTTTTTCATCCTTTCTTGGGACATTTGGGCTCCTTGCAGTTCCATATGAATTTAAGAATTGGCTTTTCCATTTCTGCAACAGCAATAATAAAAACCCACACCATTGACAGGGATCGAATTGTATCTGTAGATTGCTTATTGATAACAATATTAAGTCTTACAATTTATGAATATGGACTGTCTTTCCATTTATTTAGATCTTCCATAATTTCTGTCAACAATTTTTATAATTTTCAGCTAACAAGTCTTTCACCTCCTTGACTTAAACTTATTCCTGAGTATTTTTTCCTTTTGGATGCTCTTATAAATGGAACTGTTTTTTAAATTTCCTTTTCAGGATTTATTAAAAAGTGTTACAAAAATCTTGTGAATACTCATCACATTTTAATTCATAATTTAATATTTGATTGAGTTGAAATGTAATTCAGTTTTCAGTCAGAGCTTTACAAAAATGACTTTTTGCTTTTCCTGTATTTTTATCCATTTCAATTTTTATATTGTTGCTTCAGCATAACAAAGATAGTCAATCTTAGCATGTCAACAATTCAGAAAACTTGTTTATATAATGACAGATCAAGGTTGCACCTTTATGAAAGCAAAAGAATGAAAATGCAGCCAACCATGAGGCTACTTTATTGGTTAAACCTTGGAACTTCCTGATGGTTTGCCACTAGTGTACATAGTCCATAGGTATTCTGTAACTTCCTTTGTTTTCATTTTCCTTTGCAAGAATAACCAGTTTTGAACTTGTAGCATATTTCACAGATTGATTTCCCCTGAAAGCAGAGTCTGAGATTGAATTTAAGGTCCAGGAGGTTCATTAAAGAGTGCCTTTGGGATTGACACTGGGCAAGGGGAGGGAATGAAACAGCACTGGGCAGAGGGAGAAATGGAGCTGTGATGCAAAACCAATGACAGCCTTGGCAAACCCCTAAAGGAAGTCAAGCTTGACTGGCCTTTCTGAGCTGTCCTGTGTGAGGATGAGATGGCCAGGTTTTTATACCCCTACATCCATCCATCATCAGAAAGAGTGTAACCTTTGATAAGGTGCTTTCTGCAACTAAGGCAGTTCCAGAAGGGGCTGACAGTAGGGACTGGGGGTTAAAGAACTTCCAGTAGCTAGGGCAATATATCCTTCCTTGAAAGGGGGTCTTGGTAGCACATCTGAATATCTATCACACATAATAATTTCATATGGAGAATATATAAATCATATATACCCCAAGACTAAAAAATAGATCTTCAAAGCTGATAGGCACAGGAATAATATTTTCCTGTTGAATTGGTTGGTAATTACCTGAAAACTGCCTAACCTTGCCAGAGAGGAAACACGGGGACATTCCCTGTCCCCAGGAGACTTACTGAGAGAAAATGAGGTGTTCCACCCAATACTTACAGTTGGAATTGTTAGAAGTATACTAGATCACATTTTCATTTGTCATGTCCTGAAGCCAGAGTTCACAGTTTTTTTTTAAGCAATGTTAAATTTCCAAGCTTGGATCACATTATTAAAAAGTACTTTATTAAAAACCATGTTATTAAAAAACTAATCTGGTTCCTGACCTCTGGACTAGGTGATTTTCTTTTTCTGGAAAATCAGTGAGATTTAAGAGAAACTTGTTCCCATTAAAATGGTTATCTTTATAATCCCAATAAATTGGAAATTCTTTGAGAAACACACATTGGCAATTCTGAGGGCATTGTGTTCAATACTGGAAGTCTTCCTCCTGGCTTGTGAACATGGTTAGAGGGTAACAAAATTTCTCCTATTCTTTCTTTCTTGCTTTCCACAAGTCTAAAGTTTTCTGTGAACTGGGCTCCAAAATTATTAAACATATAGAGTGTTTAGGGACAGTTTGGTAAAAAGTCAATTAAATTTCAATTAAATTTCTTCTTTCCATGTCTTTTGGGTTTTCTGAGTTGAAAATCAAGTTTTCTACCACTTTTATTATTAAAGACTCCATTTCAAACAGGAAGGCTTCATCCCATAGAGATGGAAAAGAAGAATTTTATTTTATCCACAGAATATTAAAATCATGTAAAAATCTCTGCTCTTTGAGTATTTATTTACCTTGTGTGGCTATTTTCTGTAATTTCTACCTCATCTTAAATTCCCTATTACAGTCTTTTTGTTTTTTCCTGCATGGCTATGTTTTTGCTTCTGTTTGTTCTCTTAAATTGGAAGTACTCTAGAGGTGTGAAATATAAAACTTTGCACTGTACGTCTTGAATATCACAGGGTAACGTCAGATGTCACAGGACCAATGTCAGAACCACATTATTGATATTAAATTCTGCCTACCAACTGAACAAGTCCTTGGAATTCAGGACACCCATTTGTTTTCTTTAAATTAAGATATAATTTACATATCTTAAAATTCACTATTCCCTCATATATTTGTGTTGGGAATTTTGTGTAGCTTAATTTATTTAAGGGCATTTCAGAATTAAATTGAAGTGACAAGAGTCCTAGGAAGGGAGAGGAAAGGCCTGAGATTTGTCTAGCTCTGTAAGTCATCTGTGTGCCAGTTGCTTAACATTCTTGGGTCTCAGATTCCTCCTCTATAAAATGAGACAATGGGGCTGGGGTTGTGGCTCAGTGGTAGAGTGCTTGCCTAGCATGTGTGAGGCACTGGGTTTGATTCTCAGCACCTCATATAAATAAATTAATTAAATAAACATCCAACAACTAAAAACTAAAAAAATGAGACAATAGGCTGCTTTCTGAGATTTGTGCCAGCTTTGAAATAATTGTCATGTTATGAGAATCATTCAATTGTTTGAACAAAGTGGATCAACTATTGCAATAGGTCAGTTAGCACTCCATGGTTTCCAGCAGGGATATTTTCATTTACTTTTAAGTGGTACAGTAGCCTGATTTTGCTATTGAAATCATTATACAGCTTCTGTATGTTTATTCCTCCTATAACCAAATAAATATAGAAAGGTAACAATGTGGAATGTTCTTTGCATTGATCATGAAAAACAAAAACCAACCTACATTTTTCTGGACATGCATATGTGCTGATTTTTTTTGGAGGGGGTACTGGGGGTACTGGGGATCGAACTCAGGGGCACTCAACCACTAAGCCACATCCCAGCCCTATTTTGTGTTTTATTTAGAGACTGGATTTCATTGAGTTGCTTAACACCTCGCTGTTGCTGAGGCTGGCTTTGAACTCGAAATCCTCCTGCCTCAGCCTCCCAAGCTGCTGAGATTACAAGCATGCCCCACTATGCTTGGCCATATGTGCTGATTTTTAAACTTCTCTCCTAACTGGCTAGACAAAGATATGTTTATGAAACTTAAATTTTTTTGTGTGTGAAAAGTATTGCCCCATATTTGTTCCTTAGCTTGCTAAATTTTCTTAGAGTCTTCTGGGCTTTTTCAATTTTGGTCTTCATTAAAGATTTGTGACTTATTTGCATTACAAGATCCAAAGAACCACATCCTGCCAGCAGGCAAGATGTGCATTCTTCTGCAAGTGCTCAGAACTTAGTTCATCTTGGCTGATATTAAACCACTGTCCATCTGCCATTAATGCTTTCCCCTCTCTTCTGATGAGGCCATGTGTTGACTGATTAAATGTTTGTATCAGTATAAAAAAATGTTCTCTGAAAGGTCAACCTGAAAGTCTCATTATGAAGTTCATCAGGAATAAACTCTTAAACCCTGTGCTGCTATTAACCAGCTATGCCACCAGCAACTAGCCATAAATAAAAATAAGTGCTGCTCTAACTAGGTCCCTTGGTTTGTGTTTCCATCTTGGCCTCCTTGGTTAGTGGCCATGATAGAACCTGATGGACAGCTGAGAGGAGGTTCCAACATACTCTGGTCTCCTGAGTTGTCCTGGATAATCCAGGCAGCTATTGTGGATGAGAAATATGCCAAATTACTAGAAAGCTTTATTTGTGTATCCAATGAAGGAACATTGACATTTTTTGGCTACAGCTGGGATGTTCCATATGATGCCTCTGCAAAGAGTCCTGAGAGGCAGTGCTTAGCCTTTTGGGGACTTGGGATCCCTTTTTCATTCTGGAGGAGCCTATGAATTACTTTTGAGAATATGTTTGAATATGTTTAAATACAAAGGATTACAGGAAGACTATGTTGAAATGTAGTTATCAAAACTATTTTAAAAATTTTATATGGTAATGTGCTGCTTTACTAATGTCAAATAATATCAAATATCAGGCCTAAAATGTGTCATAATTTTGGAGTAATAATGGGTATAGAAGTTATTTTTAAGGTATCTGCAGGAACTATAATGGGAAATAAAAAATTCTGTGACTTCTATTAGTGACATCATTCCATGTTTTGATAATACTAGTAGAGTACAGTACCTACATTCCTGATTGAAAGAAGTCTTACATTTCAGTTGAAAGCAAATGATGACAAATACAAAATTTTTCTTATTCAAATTAATAGACCCCTAAGTTCACAACTCCTGGTCTGGTCTAGAACTAGTGTACATAGCTGATATTGATTCCATTATATGCAAAGGACTTCACAGAAATGGTGATATTTAAGCTTCTACTGCCTGATAAGGTTTCACTATTATTGTCCCCATTCTAAAGATGAGGAAACCAAGGTTTAGATAGATAAGTACATCTAGGTTGGAGTGGTACTAGGATTTAATCCTTGGCCCCCTGAATCCTTTGAGTTGGGAATGAGACTGACTTCTTATTTCAGTGCTAATAAGGTCGGTCTTGTTCACCTAATCTAACATATGTGAAAAACAAAACATTGCTCAGTTCTGTTTAGAGGGTGATGAAATTGGCATGCCTTCATATTCTGCTGGTGGGAGTGTAAATAAATTGCTTCATCTTTTATGACACCTAAGCCACACACATCAAGAACTTTATACTTGTTTTAGTAATTTCACTCCTGGGAAGCTATCTTTAGGAAAACACCATGGTACAAAGATGCTATATGCAAAGATGTTCATCTTACTGGTACTTAGTAGGAAAATTTCAAATCAAACTGAAAGTAAAGCAATAGGAGAATGGTTAAGTGTATATAGTTAATACCATAACATTTAAGACTATGTAATTAAGCTTTTTTTAGTAGTGATATAGGATGATTTGTTCATGGTAGTGATATTTATAGATGGTAGTAGTTCTGGAAAATTGCAATTGCTAGATTAGGAACTCAAAACTTTACAGTATCTTCCACTTTCTACCCCCACAGTGTCAGAGATCAGTGGTTTTTACTCTGCTCTCTGACCTCACTTACTATATGAGAATCATCCTTTTAGAAATATTTGTAGAGTGTTTAGAATAAGAGTTTACATATTAATGTGGCTAGAACACTGGTTCTAATGCTTCTTTATGTAGGAAACTAAGCTGCCTTTGTTAAATTTGTTTTAATGAGCTGGATTCTTGAGATGTTTTCATTTACAAATGTAACAATTAAAAATAGCTGATCCTCGTTCACTATTGAACATGTATTATGTTAATCATTGTTTTTCTTTTAAGTTTCTGGTCTCTCCACCAAAAAAAGTTTGAATGTGGTCCATCATTTGGAGATGTTTGGGCCCATTCTTCCTCTTTTTAAGAATAAAAGTACTTGCACTCAAAAGCCTGTGCTTTCATTTGGAAGTTATGAATTGCTTTTTAAAATGTAGTCATTAGTTCCAATTTCTTTCTGTCAGATTTCTTAAACTTTAATACAGTTTCTGAAAGATTTTTTCAAAGGAAGTATTTTTACCTTCCCAAGTCTCTAGATTCCTGCTGTCTCCTCAGTCCTGTTTATTAAACTCTCAGCTGGTTTCAGAGTTCATGCATTTCCTCTCTTTCTTCTCATTTTTCTCTAACTATGGCTAAAAATTGGCTCCAAAGATCACCTCCTATCCTAACTGCAGGGTCTCTGCTGCTGCTGTTGCTCTGCCTCCTTGAACAACAACTTGTCACAGCACATATCTTATAGCTGTCAAAATCCTATTTTTCACACCTCATTATTTAGGGTTTGAGCAGGACTGGGGCAAAGTTTATTCTTGTGCTGTTTGGGAAGACTAGTTTGCTAAAGGAATAATGTAAACAAGATTTCAGTAGAAACATTTGTTTTGGAAACAGTTGAAGATATAATAATTCTTTACAAATAGATTTGATCGTTCACCTTCAATTTACCTATCTACCATACAGAGGCTTATGATTATTTATTTGTAATGTTTATGAATACTTTTGTTATAATTCTTTTGTGTGTGTGTGTGGTGCTGGGGATTGAACCCAGGGCCTTGTGCTTGTGAGGCAAACCTCTTGTCAACTGAGCTATATCCCCAGCCCACAATTATGTCTTTGTTTTAAATATCTTTAAAATATATATATATATTTTATTTGTAGTTGGACACAACACCTCCATTTCATTCATTTATTTTTATGTGGTGCTGAGGATCAAACCCAGGGCCCTGCACCTGCTAGGCGAGCTCTACCACTGAGCCACAACCCCAGGCCCCCCACCACCACAAAAAATCTTTATTTTATTTATTTATTTTATGTGGTGCTGAGAATCGAACTTAGGGCCTCACATGTGCTATGCGAGCGCTCTACCATTGAGTCACAACTCCAGCCCCACAATTATGTCTTTTAATGAAACTAAGAAAAGGAAAGAGAATTAGGAGAGGGAGAGAGAAGGAGAGTAAGAGTATATGTGTGGTATCTATTTTTTATTTACCATTTCTTGTCCTTTTCATTTGTTCTTGTGGATTTGAATTACCATTTGGTGTCATTTCCTTATTCCAAAGCAATTTTATTCCCACCTGTGTGCTATGCTTTTTGTTATTATTGTCAAATAGCTTACATCTCTCTATATGTTATAAACTCCAAAATATGGATTATATACATCCTTTTCTACATTTAATTAAGTTGGTTAAGAGAAGAAAGGAAAAGAAATTTATGATCATACTGCATTTTATAATTGCCTATGGAACTACTTTTATTAGAATTTTTTGTCTACTCTCAATTTCTTCCATTCTAAAGAACTTCCTTTAGTATTTTTGTAAGATAGGTCTACTAGCATAAATTTATCTCAGATTTTGTTTATCTGGAAATGTCTTTGTTTGATCTTCACTTTTTCAGCCTTAATCTTTTGGAGGGGGTACCAGGGATTAAGCTCAACCACTGAGCTACATCCCCAGCCCTATTTTGTATTTTATTTAGAGACAGGGTCTCACTGAGTTGCTTAGTGCCTCTGTTTTTGCTGAGACTGTCTTTGAACTTGCCATCCTCCTGCCTCAGCCTCCCGAGCCGTGTGCCACCGCACCCGGCTGAGACTTTACATTTTTAAATATCTTTATTAAAAAGAATTTTTACTAGTTATGGTTATTTTTCTGGGGATAGAATTTGAGAAGCTTTTCACACCTCCAGCCCAGCTTAATTAGGATTGTTTCTTCAAAGGTATTTTACCTTCTGTACCTCACTGATCCACATAGCCCTTTCTTTCCTCCCTCTCAATCTGAAATAGGAGGGCTTTTACCATGGACTTAACCAATTTCAGATAGAAGAAAAATATTTTCACTTCTGAATTTACAAATGGCATTTAATTTAGCAACATGGTTTTCCTGGCATGGATGAGGGAGAAACTTGTCTCTAACCTACCAAAACCTACTAGTTTGCTGGCTAATTTGGGTCTCTTTGAGAACTCAAAAGTGTTGCAGGGAGGGAAAGGGTCTTGTTATTTTGGTACAGGCAGTTCCTGCTGATGAAGAAGTAGATCTGAGCCACCTTCCTCAGCAATCACCCCCACACACCTTAATTCTTGAGCCTTCTATTTATAACACTGGCACTTGTGTTTTGAGGGGGTTAATGCCAATAGCTGGTACCCACAGGGATGGTCACCAGCTGCTGCTTTGCAGCAGGTTCAATATTCTCAGAAAACCCTCTTTTCAGGGATAATGCAATATGAGAAAGTTTAGTCTAAAATGTTGACCCATCACCTGTTTTTGTATGGGTTGGGAGCTAAGAATAGATTTTTACTTTTTCATTTTTTTTTTTACCCTTTTAAATTGTTGGGAAATATGAAAAAAGAAGATTATTTCAGGACATGTAAAGATGTGAAGTTTGAATTTGTGTCCTTATATAAAGTTTTGTGGACACATGGCCACGCTTGTTTATTTGTGTATGGTCTGTGTCTGCTTTTGTGCTATAACAGCAGAGTGGAAGAGTTGCAAAAGACACTGTGAGATATGAAAGGCCAAAATATTGATCATCTGGCCCTTACAGGAAGTTAGCTGACCTGGTCTAAAATGTGTTTTAGTGGAATAATACCAGTAATTTCTTTTAACAAAATATTTTAGGATTCAAAATGTGTCATAACATGGCTGTAGAAGCCCACTAACATCCAAAAGAGAGAGGTTTCAATACGATTATTTATGTCTTAAGTTAGGATAGAAATGTCTTCCTCTAAGCAGATCTTATTCAAAAGTAAAACTTTTTAAATATATATTTCATGTCATTGAAACTAATTCCCCCATATTGTAAGTTTTCTAAAGTGGGCTGTTTGATCTGAGATCATGATATTCAGACAGTTTTCTATGTAGCTAATGAATTTGTTTTTAATTTAGAAGAAAATTTAGTTCTTATTCTATGTCCCATTCTTGGAAAAAGAAAAAATATATCTGTCTATATTATGTCAAAACTACCTAGATACCTCCGTTAATTCATCTGACTTCTTTTTATTTTTATTTTCATACATTTGATTCAAGTGAGTTATGCACTTCCATTTTTACCCCAAATACAAATTGCAGAATCTCATCTGACTTCTTACATTTTTTTAAACTGAACTATTTCTGGCATCATATAAATTCTTCATGTAGAAATACAGGGATTTAAAAGTCTGAAATTTTAAGTTAGTTGCATTTTATGATAGTGTAGGCAAAAGATTGATGATGATATAAGAGTGTTGTTAGAGAATTATATTTCAACCTTAAAATGTGCTAAAAAATTGAGCATAGATATAATTCTATTTAAAGATGTTTATGCTATATAAAGAATTATGATTTTTAGTCAAACTATAATTATTCCATAGAAAAAGTATACTGTTTCACCTATTATTAAAGGTAATTTGAATTTTTTATAAAATTTCAATGGATCTTTCCAAAAGATCTCTAAGACTAATCATAATTATTAATATATGCTTCCCCAGGGCTGGGGTTGTGGTCTCAGTGGTAGAGCACTTGGCTGGCATATGTGAGGCATTGGGTTTGATTCTCAGCATCACATATAAATTAACAATTTTTAAAAAATATATGCTTCTCCTAAATTTTTATTAAACAAAGTTTATATTTCACCTGTATGAAATTATCAAATAATACATATTCATATATGTTGAAAGAAAAATGATATGCCATATTATAATCCTTGGTTCTCACTGGGTTCAAGTCCTTCTGGTTTGAGGGCCATAAAATGAATCAATTGATTTTTTTTTTTTTTTTTTTTTTTTTTTTTAGACTTCCAACTCTAACATTTCTGCCAGTGAAATTCATAAACATTTACAGGTCAGCTCAGCATTTGAAACCAAATTTCTGTTCTATTATTTAAATGATAGAGCTTTTGAAATTTAGAGGTTTCCTTTTTTATGTCTAATAGATTTGTAGTGATATTGCATAATTTGTTGTTCATATTGAAATATCTTTTTCTTCATATCCCACCAGGTCCTACCTGCTCAAAGTCACAGCTGTACTTCTGCAACAAGTACTTTCTGGATCATTTTTGTTTCTTTTTTTTTTCCAGGCATCTAGTGGAAATTATTATTTCATCCCCTACATTGTGACACCATGCGCTGATTATTTTTGCTGTGAGAGTGACGCCCAGAGGCGAGCCTCGGAGTACATGCAGCCCAACTGGGATACCATTCTGGGCCCGCTGTGCATGCCCCTGGTGGACAGGTTCATTAGCCTCCTCAAGGACATCCATGTGACCTCATGGTAATTCTTACCAGCCACCAACAGCCCTGGGAGCCTTGTTAAAAATTTCCCTTTCCTTTCAGAGAGGTGGTATACCTTGAAATTACCAGTATGCCCAGAGAATAAGGAGCATTGGTCAATCATTTAAAAATCATCCTGGAATCCAGCCTCACTAATCTGAGTCACTGAGGTAAAGCCAAAAGAGAATAGAACTGGAATTAGGAGGTCAGAATTGGGCCTGTGTCTGCTCCTGACTCCCTGTGTGACCTTGACATATACCTTCTCTTCTCTGTGGCTGATTTCTCCTCTAGGAAACAAGAGAGTTAAATCAGTAATTTTTTTTTAACCATCTATTTCAACTTGGAGATTCTGTTTCATGATCAGTTCTGAGCATGATTTTACATTCCCTTAGTTATGGGGGTTCTTAAAATGCCCCAGCAAGGTCATTCTGACCTTGAGTTCTCATATTCTTGAGAACCTACATATTTTCCTGACTTCAGGATGTACTGTGACATGTTCTCTTTGAGATTTATATCAAAGGTAGTATGCACTACTCACTCAGGTAGAAAGGTTTGAATGTAAGTCCTGGTAAGATGATTCCTAGCTGTGTAGCCTGGGAAAGGTCACTTCCCTTCTTTGAGTCTCAGTGCTCAAGAAACTGTACCTTCAGTGTTCTTACTCTAAAAATTAAAGGCAGAAAAATTATTCTTAATCAAGCAATCCAGTTGTTTTGCTTGAAGCCAATTTAAAGGATTTATTCCTGTAAGTTGTGTCACAAGGAGGAGGATTTGTACTTCTAAAACAAATGAAAATCCAAAGGACTGGCAGAACTGGCTTGTAATGAAATGTCAAGGACCTCATGTCATGTTTTGGCCCAAATCATGGCACCTTGAACCATGGAGGGTTACTACTGAAATATTGGCATGAAGTTCATACTTTGTTCTCCTTTTCTATGCCATTGCCTCTTTTCTGGATACAGACTTTCTTTTAGAGACCCTAGTGGGGAAGAAGACTGGAAACATAGACACATGTGACCATATGCCAACACAAAAAGCAAATGGCAAACTTTTTGTGACACAGTCCTAGCAAACCTCATTCAGTTTTACTTTGCTAACTTTTGTCTAATTGCAAAACAAACATTTTAGTGACGTTTAGGGAGAAAGTTCTCCCAATATCATATTTTCAGGTCTGACAAGGAGGTCGGCTAACTTGAATCTTCCAGATGAGTCATATCTTTGCAAGAAATAGGTTCAAGTTTGTTTCTCATTCGGTGTATGTATGTATTGGGAGGAAAAGAACTTTTTTGATTTGTTTTAATTTCCAAGGGCTTGAAATGCCTATTAGTGGATTCCACCCCACAATTGGCTGGAGTCTTGACAATAATGAGACAGTAAATGGTACTTGTGATTGCAAACATCTGTAATCAGGATGGCAGGTAAGTTTTAAGCTCATGTGCCAATTCTGATAGATTTATAAAGTATCTTGAGTCCTATGCTATAAAGGGCTTTGAAGCCATTTCCAACTTCATATTGATTAGCAACATCTTCCCTGGTTGCCAGAGGCAGAAATGGCTGCATGATTATTACATATCTGAAGTCCCCAAACCATAATCAAGTCAGTGTTTTATTTACCTAAAAGTTACTGTTCTTATTAGATTTCTTCATTTATTGAAACTATTTTTCAGAATTACCCTTGAAAACAAGACTGAAGTATAACTTTTTACTATCAGGCCAAACTAATAACACTTTAATAGCTTTCATGCCTTTATAGTCTACCAAATGGGCAATGGCTGTCACCCAGTTTAATGACTCATTCAATTAATGACAGAATTTTAAACACTGGCAGAATTTGCTGATTTGGTCATCATTGGGGTAATAGCAGTTGACAAATAAGGAAATAAAAATGAAAGCATTGCACTAATATTTTTACATCAAAACCCTTTCTGTGGGATATCACTTCATTCTTTAAATGTTAATTGAGATCTTATTATAAGCATTGGACCAGGCTGTGTAATGTATGCACATTTTTATGGCATAGTTTTATAATTATTCACATAAGTATGATTTGTTCTTATTCTATCTTGTGTTGTTTCCTCTAGGAAAGATGATTTATCCTACTGTCTTTTTAAAGAAACAGCTTAATTTTTCTCTCTACAATTAAATCATTTCAGCTTCTTAATGGGTTGGCAGCATTACTGCTTGGCAGTGCTCATTCTCTGTTTAAAAATTAATTGGAAAATAGGCAAGATATTTAAATCAATCTGTGGTCATTGTAAGTTGGCCTCTGTACACCAAATTAGGTTGTTTTTCAAGGTTTTATTCCAAGTATCAGATACTAGCATTGACTCTGTAAGAGGCTATGGGCACATTAAGTGTGGATTTAAACTGTTTTAAATGTTCTTACATATCCACATTATTATCTAGACTCCCTCATAAAGGAGATTTTTATATTTTACATTAGAATAACATTATGGCAGTCAAATAAGACAAGGGAAGTGGGGGGAATGAAAGGCAACGTTTTCTGTAAGCTTCCGAGCATGGCTTCTGTGTACCCCCTTTGGATTGCTTGGGGACATGACACCAGTTTCCAGCTCTCCTTCAACTGGTGAAACCTTCATGACTACTAACTGGGGACACTTAATAAATGAGAATATTTTAAAAATGAATTTCTGTGTATTTCGTGGTTCTGGGAGTTTTGTTTGGCTTTGTGATTATCTGTTGCTGGTAGGGGAAAAATAAATACTCAAGTAAGGTACCATCTTGCCTTCTATGTGGTTCAAAATACCAGAGGAAATAGATTGAACTGTATAGAAAATTCTGTATATTGTTTGAATATTTCAGCTTTGAAAATATTTTTAAGGTTGTAATGAGCTGGTTTTTATTTGTTAACATTATTGGCTCATTTTGGCAAAATGTGAATAACAAATTGAAGTGTCTTTAGTTTGCTGCATGAGGAGGCTCGGGTCTGGGCCAAGGTCTCCATGTGTCAGCCTCAGTCACATAAATAAGAACCATATTTGTTTGAGTGCCAAGGAGGAGGGTCCTGGATGCACATAGTCATATCTATATGAATGGAGGTTTTCCTGTTCCCCTGTCTAGTGTTTATTACAAAGAAACCTTGTTGAATGACATCCGGAAAGCCAGAGAGAAATACCAGGGTGATGAACTGGCAAAGGAGCTGGCTCGGATCAAACTCCGCATGGATAATATTGAAGTTCTGACATCAGACATCATCATTAATTTACTCCTGTCCTACCGTGATATCCAGGTATGAAATGTGCCTAACTGAGGCTAGCATATAGCAAAATTTTTCTTGGCATGAAGAACTCCTCATGTGAGTGTATTCTCACTCAGTGTATGGTGTATTCTCACTAGATGTATTATTTTACTAGGTGTATGGTGAAGTAGCTATTTTATATAAATGGATCTGTGACCAGGTCAACCAGCTTATCTATCAGGATGAGAGTTTTAGAGAAGGGTTTTTCATATTAGGGCTGGTGTGACTGCTCCAACAAGAGACCACATATATGGCACTGTTTAGTATAAGGAATTAATAATTTAACAGTTTATATACACTTTATGCTACGCATAGTTCCAAGCCTTTTGCTAATCCTAAATTCATTCACTATTCTTAACAAACCTATGGTATAGGTTTATTTTGTTGATCCCCATTTTTGGAGGGGGAATACTGGGGATTAAACTCAGGGGCACTCAACCACTGAGCCACATCCCTAGCCCATGGTACCACATCCTATAAGCCCTGTCTCAAGAACTCTTCAGTAGCTTCTGAGGTCTGTTTTAGACTAAATATCTATATTCTCTGAAATATAGATTCTTTGAAAACACAGTAGCCATTTCCTGGTTGCTAGGCTTAATTTTTTCTGCCTTGGGATGAGTGGTGGTAAATTAGAAAAGTAACAAAGTCCTAAAGGACATAGCAGACCAGAGAAGATAAGAAGGACAATGGAGTCAGTTAGCCTCAGTCTAAATCCTGACTTCACTAACTGCTGTGTGACTTTGGGCAAGTTATTTAATTTCTCTGTGCCTCATTTTCCTCATTTTAAAAAATATTTAGTCTAAAACAGGCCTCAGAAGCTACTGGAGAGTTCTCAAGATGGGGCTTGTGGGATGTGGTACCATGGAGGAAAATCAGCATTTCCTCTTCTGAATTTAATGCCTTTGAGACATTCCTAAGGGAGTCTGCCTCCCTTTCCTGTGGCACACGGGGTAATGTACAATACTTATAGACTCCTATAAAGCTACATTGGAAGTTGTTGGCCATGTTTCTTTAAATCTAAATAATGGAGATATCCATTTATGCCTTGGACCAAGAAGAGTCAACTGCTAAGGAACTCATACCCCTAGTGATGAACAGATGCAACTAACTGATTTTAGTAGCAGGTGCCATTAGGGATTGTGATAATGATTAAAGCATGCACCATGGCCAAGGATTAACCTTTCTTGAAGGTTTTCTTCCCTTGAGTTCCTGGCTTCTGGCTTCCTTCTGCCCTTGCCTTCAGGTATTATCACTTTATTTCTTTGTGTGTGTGTGTGTGTGTGTGTGTGTGTGTGTATCCTTTCATTTCTTAAACTTTCATTGATGGGCCTCTTGGACTAAAATGTGAGCCAAGAGATCTGTGGAATCCACTACTGTCTTCTCTTTCCTAGGCCAATAGTATCAAATGCAGAGCCATAAGACAGGTTTGGGATTTTTGTAGGAAACCCTCCTCTTCAACCATAGCTGGCAGCAAGTTGGCTAATACCAATGATTGTAAGCCTGGCTAAAATGTTAACTGGTAGCGCTACTAAGAGGGGACCCAACTGAGACACACATGGTAGCAATTTTTCCCTAGATGATTATGTAGCATTTAGACCAGTGGTTCTCAACCAGGAAGCATCTGATAGCATCTAAACACATTTTAGTTGTCAAAACTCTGTGTGTGTGTGTATGTATGTATGTATGTATGTATATATGTATGTTTTGCTAGCTTCTAATGAGTAGAGGCCAGAAATGCTACTGCCTTTCCTATAGTGCACAAGTCAACATCCCACAATAAAGAATATTCTGGTTTAGATTAATTTGACTGATTATGATAAAACAAGAAGGGCTAAGGTATTTTTTCCCTTTACATGGGAAGTTAACTGTAGATTTTCTTATGTATATGTCTAGCTCATTTTAAAATAGCTTTTCTGGGTGGTTTTAATCCTTTTCCACTGAAAACATAGTAGCCATTTCCTGGTTGCTAGGCTCACTTTTTTTTTTTCTGCCTTTGGATTTAACAGTTTTTCCTCAATCCCTTTGTTCTCTTTGGTAACAGGAATTTCTTTTCTGCCCTCTCTCTCATTTATCTTATTTTCTGATTTTTTGTTGTTGTTGTTCTAGTGAAGGTTACAAGTAACTTCACTAAACACTCTATGCAAGGAAAAGTTAAAATCTGGAGACTGGCTTATGTTTATAACTATTCAGAAAAATCTACAAAGACCTGCGTTTCTTCTCTTTTTCACCTTGAGATCTCTCTCCAACAGGACTATGATGCGATGGTCAAGCTGGTAGAAACTCTGGAGATGCTGCCTACATGTGATTTGGCTGATCAGCATAACATTAAATTCCACTATGCATTTGCAATGAATCGGTAAGAATGATAATGTATGTGTAGGGTTCCCCCCCCAAACCAGTGATTGAACCCAGGGCACTTAACTACTGAGCCACATCCCAGCCCTTTTTTGTATTTTATTTACAGACAGGGTCTCACTGAATTGCTTAGGGCCTATGCTAAGTTGCTGAGGCTGACTTTGAACTTGCAATTCTCCTGCTTCAGCCTCTTGAGCCACTGAGATTATAGGAGTATGCTACCATGCCTGGCTGTGTAGGGTTTTGAAACATGCTACCTATTGAATTCTGCTTCCTTCTTTTGTTTTAACATTCCAAGTATAAGCCAGGTCATGTGCTAAATGCCAAGGTCACGGAGATAGACAAGGCACAATCTTCCTTCAGGGACTTAGTCTTTGGAACATGTATTCTAGCAGTGAGATCAGACACGTAAAAAAACCCTAATAGCTCAAGGTGGTACATTGTTTAATGAAAGTTTGTCCAAAGTGATAAGGAAGTATAGTAGAGGGAGGGAACCATTCTACTTGGGGGTTTTAGAGAAGCTTATTCACGGGGATGGTGAAAACATTATTCCATTTGGCCAGACCAGAGTATGAGCATAGAGTTCTTCATACACAGGTGCCTTCAGGGAATATCCATTGAAACTAGAACACAGATGCAGTGTGGCAAATGCAGGTGATGAAGTTGAGACCATGGATGGAGGATGGGACCATGTCTTGGGAGGACTTTGCATGCGTGAATAAGGAGTTGATATTATCTTGTAGACTGTGGATGACTAGTTTAAGTGACCGGATTGATGTTGTATGTAAGGAGAAAGAACTTGGGAATTCAAACTTCTGGGCTAAGCAGAATGTGAAACTTGGAAATTCATGCCTGGAGATCATAAGCCTCAGAAACTTCACTGGTAAGGTATTAGCTAAGATTATATAACAAAAAAGCCACAAATGCAGTAATTTAAATTAGATTGAAATTTCCCTTTCACATGGCAGGCTAGAGTGAACCAGCCTAGCACCCAGCCCTGCTTCAGGAGTTGTTGAAGCACTTAGCATCCAACTACTGTAGCTCTTTTCATCCCTTAGAATGTTGGTCTTATCTGCATAATTGAAGCTAAGTTACTGCCACTCAGAGTTCCACCCCAACTCTATTCCATAGGTAGGAGAGGAAACCCAGGGCAAGTCATTTCCTTTAAAGCAAGTAGAATTTACACATGCCACTTCTATCACATTCGATTGGTGAACACTCAGTCATATGACTCCATTTAATTACAGGGGAAGCTGGTAAGTGTAGTTTGTAGCAAGGGAGTCATATACCCAGCCAAACTTGGCTACTATGGATTTGCAGGATAACTAGAAGTTTGCCACATTCAACCTCACAAGGCTCTAGATGCACTTAAATGTATTAGTTCTACCTTCTCCCTTTCTCTGTTGAAAATCTATAGGAAGAGAAGCAGCATTAGGTGAATATCTTGAGAACCATTCCCTGATACACTCCTTATTGGGCCTGAGCTGGGAATTAATTATGTCAAATCATACAGCAGAGTACTCTGGGAGAGTATTCAAACTTATCTTGAGAGCCAGAGAGTTCTGGCACCTCCTTATCAACCTTCCATAACTGATGTCTTCAACAGGGAGTGAACGAGATGAGGGTTGAGGATGAACTAAGTTAGAGGACTGCTGTATTGGATTTCCCAGTTTCAGAGACTCTGCTTTGCCTCAGCAGTTGGATTGGGCTATAGGTTGTTGACTTGCCATTGGCAGTTTTTTCAGGACATTAGCAAAATAAGAGCTTATGGCTTTTTGAACCTTGTAATACATGTGAGGTCACACTTCTCACTCTTAAATCAAGGCAAAATTTATGATCAGTGAAATGCATAGATCTGAAGTGTATAATTTGATGAGTCTGACAAATGAATACACACATGTAAATAACACCCCAATCAAAATAGAAAATATTTCCATCACTCCAGAAAGAAGTTCCTAGTGTTCTTTGCCAGCAGCCCTCACACTTTTATAGGTCAACCACTGTTGTACCTTCTATCTTCATAGGTTAGTTTTGCTTGTCCTTGAACTGTTATCACTTATGAGGTTCACTGTAAGTGCTATAAAAATTGTCTTATTAAATAAAAACTGAGAGCCGTGTAAGTTATTCATTGCCATGTATTTTCCCCAGACAGAGTAGAGGTTAACTTTTGTCAGAGAATGAAACAATTGATTACCATTCTCTCAAAAGAATAAAAGAGTAATACAGATTGTGTTAGTCAGCTTTCTGTCACTGTGACAAAACACCTGAGAAAAACAACTTAAAAGAGGGAAAATTTATTTTGGCTGTTTCAGTCCATTTGTCTTCATCACAGGTGGGCTTGTGGTGAGTCAGAATGTCATGGGACATGGTGGAGCAAAACTGCTCACTTCATGGTATCCAGGAAGCAGAGAGCTAAGAGACAAAATATCTCCTTCAAGGACATCCTCCCAGTAACCTGCTTCCTCCAACTAGGCCCTGCCTTCTATAGGTCATATCACCTCCTAATAGCACCACAGGTTGACAACCAAGTTTTTAGCACATAGCCTTTGGGGAAAATTTTACATGCAAACCAATAGGTCTTGAAATAGAAAATGGGTAACTAAGAGGTGATCCTGAGATGAATGTGCTTCCAATTTAGAAGCTCAATGGCCAGGATTGCATGCCAAAGAGCCGTCTTTCTCTTTGTCTTCTAGCCTGATTTCCTCCTGTTAGACAGAAGCTCTATATTGTAAGCCAGGCAGGATACTTGATGCTGAGAACCCCCTGCACCAGACTAAGAATTTTCTATAGAATTGCAACATTTGCTTTATTGATATAGGCAATCCAGTTCTGATTTTTTTCACTTTTTTTCTTTAGATTCAACTTGGACATCTGTCAGGATAGTTTCAGTAGGGTTTAGCATTGTGTACAGTTTGGGGGAATTTTATGGCGTTTCCCATAGGGGGAAAATAGTCATGGGTAAAAAAAAAAATGAGTCTTCCTACATTACTGTTGACCTTTAACTCTTAGGAAGTGGAGCAAATCATTGTCATGAATTAGTTACTAGAGGTTGGGAGGAATGAATGACGTTTGACACTCAGATGGCAAGGTAAGGTCTCCCTGTCAGTGGGAAAGCTGGTTTGAGCCAGCCAGCTTTTCCTGGTATCTTCCACTTCATTGCATTCAGAAGCTTATTCAAAGATACTTCAGGTTTCCACTGAACAGTTAAACTACTGCCTCTCAATGGCATGGAATCCTTTGTGAGCAATTGTTGTTTGCTATTGCTTTTACAGATAGGACTTTATTACTTACACTATGCATGCAGAATATTCTGACCGGAGATCCAGTCAGTAGGCACAATGGTCCAAAAGAGAATATGAGAATCAGGCTTAGATTTAAAACAAAATAAAGTCTGCCTGTTGCAAAATAGAAGGCATGTACTCATATTCTCCTTCCTGCGTCTTTTGATCAAGACCACCAATTCCAGCAAAAGTTACCTCTGAATTGCTTAGCACCTGAAGGGGAAACTGAATGTATAATGCATTTATTGGAATAAGTAAGTTAAACTGAGTAATAGAGGAAAATGCTCTTTGGGCCCTAGAAATAAATGTGGGGGAGAATAGATGAAAGTGACTGAATCCACCCCACATCAGAGGGTCTCTGTGCTTGCTCCAGAACCTATGGCTGGCATCTGTGTCTCCTCCTCTGAGCTTGCCAAAACATTGCTTGAGTGAAGGGACAGTTTCCCTAAGAGGCAGTGTAGGTTCATCACCTCTTCAATAGCCATCAGTCTCCTTTTGTCTCTTTGTTTATTTTCACCATTCAATATCACCATCTTCATTTCTAGATTTGTATAAAATTCTTTATTCTATGTTTATCCAAAGTAGAAAAATGAGATCTACCCCCTGTTACATAGTGCATTGTTTCCAGGCACTTAAAAACATTACAAAAGGAGATAAATTTGTTGTTGCTTTCTTAGTAGCAAAGGTAACCACAAAATCTGTTGACTTAGACAGAATTATGTAGTCCAAACTCTGTTCAGAGAAGATGGAGAAAGAAATAAAAGTAGAGGCCCCAAATATAATAGCTGGTTAGTAAGAGATCTGGAACCAGAACTAATTTTGGCCCAGCATGCTACAGACACTGATTCTTTTAAAGCTAAGGTTAATAATTCTATGCCATAATTACACTCTTCCCAGCAGACTTTAGCTTACATTTTATTTGCCTGCAGAACAACCAAAATAAGCCATTGGCTTCCACTTGAAATATTAGGCCCATCCCTTTCTATGTCCTGGTTAGTCATATGTTGTTTCAGTCATTTTTTTTTCTAGTCACTGTGACCAAAAGACCTGACAAGAACAATGTAGAGGAGGAAAAATTTATTTTGGCTCATGGTTTCAAAGGTTCAGTCCCTGGTGGGCTGACTCCATTATCTCTGGGCCTATGGTGAGGCAGAATATCATGGTGGAAGGAAAAACAACAAGGTTGTTGGCGTGTCCTGAGCTGTTTTCCTCCACCATGATATTCTGCCTCACCCCAAGCCCAGAATGAATGGAGTCAGCCTACCATGGACTGAACCTTTGAAACTGAGCGAAAATAAACAACATAAAATTAGTCATCTTAACCATTTTTAAGCATACCATTCAAAAGTGTAAAATAGATTTAAATTATTGTGAAACATCTCTAGAACTTTTTTTTATCATGTACATCTGGAACTCTGTAACCGTTACATAATTCTTTACTTTCCTGTCCCTCAAGTTGCTGACAACCACCATTCTACTTTCTGTCCCTGAATTTGACCACTTTAGATACCTCAGATAAGTGGAGTAACACAATATTTGTCTTTTGTATGTGCCTTATTTGACTTAGCATTATGCCTTTAAGGTTCATCTGAGTTGGAGTATATATTAGAATTGTCTTTGTTTTTAAAGCTGACTATATTCTGTTGCATGGATAGATCACATCTTATCTATCCTTTCATCCACCAATGGACATTTAGATTGCTTTAAAAAAATTTTTTTTAGTTTAAAAAAAATTTTTTTAGTTGTTGATAGACCTTTATTTTATTTATTTATATGTGGTGCTGAGAATCAAACCCAGTGCCTCACACATGCTAGGCAAGTGTGCTACCACTGAGCCCCAGCCCCAGCCCTAGATTGCCTTTATCTCCTCACTATTATGAATAATTCTTCAATGAACATGGGTGTGCAAATATCTCTTTTGAGATTCTGCTTTTAATTCCTCAGATACATGCCTAGAAGTAGGTTGCTGGATCATATAGTAGTGCTATTTTAAATGTTTTACAGAAAATCCATACTGTTTCCCATAGTGGCCAGATGGTGTATAATATCTCCAGATAACATCTCATACTCAAGAGGGTGCTATTTAAAAAAAAAACCCAGAAAATAAATACTTGCCAGTATTTATTTTAAAAAGTTTTTTTAGTTGTTGATATATCTTTTTTTATATGTGGTGCTAAGAATCGAACCCAGTGTCTTGCATATGCCAGGCAAGTGTGCTACTGCTAAGCCACAGCCACAGCCCTCTTGCCAGTATTTTTATAGTAACATCCTAATGAATATGGGATGATAGCTTATTGTAGTTTCAATTTATATTTCTGTGATGATCAGTGATGTTGAGCATCTTTTCATATTCTTGGCTATTAGCATATTTATCTTTGGATAAATGTCTTTTCAAGTCCTTTGCCTGTTTTAAAAGCAAATTATTTGGTTTTGTCATTGTTAAATTGTAGGAGTTCTATGTTCTAGATATTCTGATCACTTGCATGAGTTTTAAAATTTTTCTCCCATTGCGTAGGATGTCTTTTCCCTTTGTTGGTTGTATCCCCTGATGCACAAAAAGTTTTTATTTTTAAGATTGATATAGTCTCACTTATCTATTTTTACTTTTGTTTCCTGTGTTTTTGGTGTCATATCCATTTCTTAATAGTATATACTTTTGGTAGCAAAAAGCCAGTTATATTATTTCTCTGAGAAATGAACTATCTTATTATCTTCTGAGTGGGTAGCCCTGCCAATAGTACATGTTTTCTTTTTTAAGAGGATTTATCCCTTCTCTCTGGCCTCCTTGAGCCTGATAATATCCCTTTTTTCTCCTTCCTGCTTTAGTTCCCTTCTTTTTGTCCTTCTTTCTTTATAATAAAGAAAGTCTATAATAGACTTATTTGTGTGTCAGCAGAAGGGCCATGTGTAAAGGAGGAGAGAGCTCATGAGGGGTGACTGAAGTTAATGAGTGATTTAAAATATATAATCACACATGTGCATATTATTACACACACACACACACACACTTTATAGATAAGCCAACTTGTTCTCTTCAAACTATTGTAGTGCTCTACATTTTCTTGGACAGTGCTGCCATTACTCAAAATAGTATGATGTCAGTAGGGAGAGGCGATTTTTTTTCCTTTGGAATGACTTAAGAGACAATTTATGGGGCTGGGGTTGTAGCCCAGTGGCAGACCACTTGCCTAGCACATGTGAGTCACTGGGTTCAATCCTCAGTACCACATAAAAAAATAAATAAAATAAAGGTATTGTGTCCGTCTACAACTAAAAATAAATAAATAAAATTTTTAAAAAGAGACAACTTATGGGGCTGGGATTGTAGTTCAGTGGTAGAATGCTTTCCTAGCATGTGTGAGGCACTGGGATCAATTCTTAGCATGCATATAAATAAATAGAAAAAAATATAAAGGTCCATCAACAACTAAAAAATATTTTTAAAAAGAGAGAACTTACAAGGCACATAGGAAATTAATATCATTGCAGTAGGTTTTGTAGACAGATCTGGATTTGAATTCCAGATTATACAGTATACTTAAGTGTTATTGTCAAGACCAAGCCACTTAAGTTTCCAAAGCATTACCTTCCTCATCTATCAAATAGGATAGTGACATCTACCATGTTATAATTACAGATGGAATATCACTTATCCAAAATGCTTGGGACTGGAAGTGTTTCAGTTTTTTTCAGATTTTGGAATATGTGCATAGACTTTACCAGTTGAGTATCCCTAATGTGAAAATTTGAAATCTGAAATTCCCCAATAAGACTTTCAAAATGTTTCAGATTTTGGAGCATTTCAAGTTTGGGGTTTTGGTTGTCCAGAGAACATTTAACTTTAGAATGATTTGAAAAATATTTCAAAGTCACTGGGCTGTTGACAACCCAAAAAACCAGGGACTGGACTTCTGTGAATGGGAATTAATGGGGGATTCTAAAAATTAAGTAAGAATATAAAATAAAAAATGTTAACACAGTTCCTGGCACTTAGAAAATGCTGTATAAATGTTTATTGCCCTTCAGTTTCCCAAAAGAGAACCCTAACCTCCAGTGGTAGGTCATCTTTAATGATGGTCTTAACCTAAGACAATGTTGTGGCCAACTTTTCTGTCAAGAAAATACAACACTGAAAAAGCTAGACTAATATACAATTGAGTTTTCTCCCCTACCTGACATCAGATTTTCTATCAATTAGATTTAAGAGCATAGTTTCTTATGTTTTTATGTTTTTCTCATGTTCTTTTTTTTTAATCTTTATTTTTTAATTTTTATGTGTTTCTGAGGATCAAACCCAGGGCCTCACATGTGCTAGGCAAGCGCTCTACCACTGAGCCACAATCCCAGCCCCTCATGTTCTTTTTTAAATTTTTTATTTAGTTATAGATGGACACATTACCTTTATTTTTGTTTATTTTTATTTTTATTTTTATGTGGTGCTGGGGATTGAACCCAGTGCCTCACACGTGCTAGGCACCTGCTCTACCACTGAGCCACAACCCCTGTCATGTTCTTTAAAAAAAATATATATATATATGTTATATATATATATAATATGTATATATTCCTCTGGTAGCTTAAGGTATTTTCCCTAGAGCATTAAGGGCAGATACAGGAGACTTTGTTGTAACATATATTTCATCTTTGCAACTGAACATCCAGAAAATTATAGTAATAGCAGCCGTACCAGTTTCTCCCTTGATTAGTATTTTAAGGCTCATGATAGTAAGTTTTATAGTTTCCAGATTTAGATATTACTTGAAAACCAGTAATTTATTAGTAATTAATTTTGACATGCAGAATAAACTCTTTTATAAAAAATTTTTAGTCATACGTGGACACAATATCTTTATTTTGTTATGTGGTGCTGAGGATTGAACCCAGTGCCTCACATGTGCGAGGCAAGTGCTGCCACTGAGCCACAACCCCAGCCCCAGAATAAACTCTTAATTATTAACCAGTGTAGGTTGCTGTCAAGCCTTCCACTTGGCACTCTGAATAAATAGCATATGAACATTCGATGCTAGTTACATTCATAAGTCTCCAGTTGCCATATTGAATCTGGAAGACCAAACTGTAAGTCCAAAAGATGCTAGGGAAAGCTACCTTCCCACCTTCTGCCTAAGGACTCCAAACAAATGGAAAAGGACAAACAGTTCTGTTAGGAAACATTTATTGAGAATTGCCTGTAGATTCAGCCTCTTGTGCCTTTGAGTGTATATTGAGAGACTTCACATGCAGTCATTCCTGTCACTGTGTTGCCCTTGAAATAGAGACATCAATCAGGAGGAATCAGGGAGACAGTCTTTCGGATTTCCTGGGACACATTTCTGGAGACCTGAGCACGAGCAAATCAACACTGTAACCTCCTTCTAAATTTAAGGATGGAAATTTATATTTTATTTAAGATGAAATATCAGTAAAGTAGTTTCACATAATGCTTTACTTATGATTCAGAAAAATCATGTTTTAGTATGAATGAATACTTTATTTAAGGAACATACAGAGAAGACTTTTATTTGAAGGACTTATGAAGAAAGACAATTTTGTGATGGGGAATGTGTTGGTTTGGGAGTTAGGTGGCCCATGTTCTAGCTCCACTTTTTTACTGCTTAGGCAGATATCTGTGGGCAAGGTGCTTGGCTTTGGAAGTGTCTGAGATCAGAAATGAAAAGGAGGAGGGTGGGTTGAAGGTTGGCTATTAGTGCAAGGTTTTTGTTTTTGCTTTGCTTTTTGTCAAGATCACTGGTACCATCCCAGGTATTTTAATAATTCATGTTTGATGACATGGGAAGGCAATGTGGGCTTACCTGGATGAAGGTTTGGTTTAGAATAGAACAGATGGCTGAGGAGGGAGATTAGTCCCAGTGGTTGAAGACCTTGACTGGTAAGCTAAGGAATTTGGATTTTGTTCTGTAGACACTAGAGAGAGTTACTGAAGGTTATGTAAGCAGACCGACATGAGCTAGGTGCCCAACTCTACAATTACTGCATGGCCTTGGCCTTAAGCAGTCCACTTAACTTTTCTAGACTCTATAGTCCTCTTTTTTTAAAAAAAAGAATTGAACCAGATGATCTTGAATATTGCTTTCCTTTCAAAAGTTCTATAAGTCTGTAACTTAAAGCAGTATTTTATTAGTTAAATGATCATAGTATAATGTATCCTTTGTCCTATCAGCAATCTCAGTCCTGTTAGGTGATATCCATTTCAGGGAGAGTAAAATCTCCTCTATATGCTTTCTAGTAGCACATGTATTAAAAAATGTTTAACTTAAACAATAAAGAATTTGTCAGAAGAACACAGGTTTACCAGAAGGCATATTTATGATTTTTTTTGATGGTGCTGGGGATCGGCTCCAATGCCTTACAAATGCTAGGCAAGTACTCTACCACTGCATTATATCCCTAGCCCCTAAAGCCCATACTTACTAAATGCCAAATTTTTCTCAAATTATTTGCCTGTCACCTTACGTAGACTCTGTCTGCTTTTGTTGTTGTTCCTGTTGTTAGGGAATTAATTTCAAAGCAATTTAAGATTGTTATTTTTATCATGAGTTTTTCTAAGAACTTTCTGTGTACTTCTAGAGTCATAGTCTAGGTTCTGCTCAGAAGTAGCATCTGAAATAAGAATTTGGGGTCACATATTGTATTTGGGAGGTGATCCTAGGACACTTTAGAAGGGGAAGTGAAAGAAAAGTAGTAGAGAATATGGTAGGGAGCAAATTGCCTCTGTGGGAAACTAAGGGTACTATTCTCTCAGGGAACTTGGGAGACTCTATAGAACATGCTTCAGTTATCTCACCCAAGGGGAGAAGCTGGGGACTTATCTGCTAACTCCCTTCCATCACTGGTTGCAGGCTGCTCTGGAGGTTGGAGAATGGCAAGAGCCACAATACCCATATATGTGTGCCCAGGAAAATGCATGTGCATGCCCTCATTGTCTGCTACCTTCACTATTAACATTGGAGTTGACATTTTTATCTTTAATGCCTTCTTATCTCATCAGTCGTTTTTCCTGAAATACTAATTTCTGGTGAACTTCTGAGTCTTTCTGCTTTCTCTTTGGTGTAGAACCATGGGAGAATTTCATTTTAGTTTCTCATAGTGGTTTGTTCTGCTCAGCAATATGCTTTAATGGGTTCTGATTTTGAGAGGTATTGATGCCTTAGTTGCTTGGCTACTGTAAGGTTTTTATTTGCTGAGATATATTTCTCTATTCAAAAGTGTTTTAAGCCAGGTGCAGTAGCATGCACTTGTAGTTCCAGCTAGTTGAGAGGCTGAGGCAAGAGAATCACTTAAGCCCAAGAGTCTGAGACCAACCTGGACAAATTAGCAAGACTGACTCTGTCTCAAAAAAAAAAAAAAAAGAGAGAGACTGGGCTTGTAGCTCAGTGATAGAATGCTAGGCATGTGAGAGGCACTGGGTTTGATCCTCAGTACCACATAAAAATTAAAAAGGTATTATGTCCATCTACAACTAAAAAAAATTTTTTTAAAGTTTTATTTCTTTAAGTATATTATTGACCAGAAAACTTTTAGAAGTACCTCTCTGAATTATGCACACATTGGGCTTCTCAGAGAAGATTGAGAGAATCGTTGTATAGAGAAAATTCCCACATGATCCCTCCTTTAAGAACAGATGGAAAATGTTGCCTCTTTCATTGATCCAAAGAAAACATCAATGCTAATCACCAGAGAACTTCTCTAAGGTGAGAAAATACCTTTGTTAATTACCTGCTACCCATTCTTTTAGCAGTGTGTTAGTGTAGATCCTGTAGAGTGACCTCAGATGACACATTATTATTTTTAACAACATTGCTATTTTTGTAGTTTTGAGAATAGCTGCCCTGCAAGTCAGATGAAAGGAAGTTGTGATCAGTGGCCAGCCCATTAGGGGATTATTAACTGCATGCAGGAGTGCATAGGAAAAGACTCAGGGAACATGTTCTGGTTGTCTTAGACATTTGGGAGGGGGGGTGTGAGGATGCCCAGTGGATGGTGCATGCCTATCAGGAGATAGCTGCTGTTTAGATGTTTAGGGGAAGTTATATTGGAAGGCACTAGGCTCTGGAAAGCCACTTGGAATAAAAGAGGAAACTTGAAGAAGAGCTTCTAAATTCTTCTGGGTAGGAGGTCTTTGGTTAGGCAGAGCCTTTGAGAAACTTTGCAGAAGAGGAAGAGAAATGGCTCAGTGTGGCCTGGCCTCACTCCCACCCCAACTCTGCTCCTCCAGGTTTGCCATTCTCTAGCTACCCTCACCTTCTTTTAGTCTGAAGAGTGGTAAGATATTTGCATCTGTAGGTATTTGAATATGCTGTTTCATCTGCCAGGAATGCTCTTTCCTTCATTGCTTACCTGATTGCAGTGATCATTCAGGGTCTAGTGTTAGTGTCCTTTTCTGAGAGAAATGGCCATTGCAAAGAATACTGTACCTGAAAATGATATTCCTGTCATTAATCATTCTCCTAGCATTCATGTTTTTGTGTATACTTGTTTAATATCTATCATCCCTCCCACTAGACAATGGTAAACTGTGGTGTAGAGTTGGGAGATACCCATATAATGAGTGTCTGGGTGTTATGGTTAATTTCAGAGTTTGGCAGTAGAAGGTTTTTATCTTGATTATTGGGTCACAGTTTCTTGCTTCTTTTCCAACTCATAATTTTATGGTAGTCTGTACATTTTAATTAAAAGAACTGGAGACTGAAGTATGATTTTGTTTTGCTATTCTGAGTACTGGAACCCTTTCACAGGCTTGGTGATTAGCATATATGTTTTTTAATATTTTATTTTTTTAGTCGTAGTTGGACACAATGCCTTTATTCCATTCGTTTATTTTTTTATGTGGTGCTGAGGATCAAATCCAGAGCCCTGCGCGCATCCTAGGCGAGCACTCTACTGCTGAGCCACAATCCCAGTCCAGCATATATGATTTTTAATGATTCTTTTAGAGACTGCACTTTACTCTTTTTTTTAGAGAGAGAGAGAGAGAGAGAGAGAGAGAGAGAGAGAATTTTAATATTTATTTTTTAGTTTTTGGAGGACAACAACATCTTTGTATGTGGTGCTGAGGATCAAACCCAGGCCGCACACATGCCAGGTGAGCGCGCTACCGCTTGAGCCACATCCCCAGCCAAAGCACTGTACTCTTAACTAGATTTAGTTCACCTGTGATTAGCCCAACCCCCAACCTCCTGTCCCTCTGCTACCTTTTCAGTCTTGTTAATATTTGAGCTATTTCTGATATCTTTGGATTCAGTTCTTGCAGGGCCTGCAGTCCAGGTGCTGTGGTGGTGCCTGTGATGACTTTCTGGTTTTGAGCATCTCCTTCCCTGTGGTTTTCTTGGCAAAATGCAGGGGGTGAATATGGGGAAACAGCATTGTTAGGCCAAGTGATTTGTTTTTGCTTAGGGATGCTTCAGATGGTGTCCCATGCTGTTGTCTAAAGATGGGATAATTTTTTCCTTGTCCTTGCAAAGTATCTCTTTCTATCAAAGGCTCCCTCTTCCAGTCATAAGTACCCAGAATGACAAGCAAGTATGGAAACTTTTGTAGCACTGGAATTTAGTACTTCAAGGCTTCCTTCCTTCTCCTTGGTGTGATTGTTGTATTGTCTGAGTTTTTATTGTTACCACAGGAGTGAAGGCATTTCATATCTCCTATATCCTAGTTGGAAGGAATCTCTTATAAGGTTTTTGGGAGTGATCCAAGGCAAAATTTGTTCTAGAAAGGAGACTGATTTAGTGAGACATCTTGCTTGTTAATCTCAGGACTGGCTTGGAAAAAGGTTTATTGGAAGTGTGGTTCCTGTGGTATGGACTTCCTCTTATGGACACACAGTATAAGAAAAGGTGGACAGGAAGACAGGATGGTAAGTGGCAAATCAATGTTCTGGCAGACCTGCAGCTCACCCTAATTCTGTGAGGTGAGCAAAGTCAAGCCTACTTTTCAGATGAAGAGCTGAGGCACTGAAAGGGAAAGGGACCTGCTCAAAATTCACATGGGTAGTAAATGGCGTAAAAATAACCAAGATCTAGCATTAGGTAATTCCAAATAAAGTGTTATGGTTTTATTCTGTTCATTTTGTTACATAAATAATAGGTGAGTATTTACATAGTCTTGTGAAAAGAAAAAGAAACATTTGAATCAGTCATTCCTCTTAACTCTAGTTTCTGCTGCCACTCACATTCCAGAAGTAACCACTTTTGTCAGTTTGATGTATGTCAATTCAGACAATTTGCTATGCACTTAACATGCAGTTAAAATGTCATACTGTAGGGTTTTTAAAATATAGGACCATATAGGAAGTATTTTGTTATTATTCTTTTTCACTTAGCAATCAATTGTTGGAGATCTTTCCATATCGGTACATTTAGTTCTGCTCAGTTTGTAATTCATTTAATAAACATCTATTGAGCATCTACTGTGTGGCAGATCCAGTTTGCACTGGCACACAGTAATAAATAGAGTAGACCAAAAAAATAATCTCATCCTCTTGGAGCTTACCTTCTGAAATGAGGAGAGATGTAAAATTATTAAAATAGGCTAGGGTGATAGGGAGGGCTGGTGGGCAGGGGAGGTTGTAATTTTAAGTTGGGTGCTTAGAGAAGGCCTTATTTATTATAAAGTGACATGGATAGAAGATCAGAAAATAGCAAGGAACATGACACGTAAATATATGGGGGAAGAATAGTTCAGGTAGAGGGATGAGCATGTGGAATAGTACGGAGGCTTGTACAGCTGAGGCAGAGTAGATGATGGGAAAGTGGATGGTAAGAGAGGTAAGAAATAAGATTGGAGAAATAACTGGGAGCCAGATCTTGTAAAGCCTTGTAAGCCATTGAAAAAAAAATGGTGTGTGTTCTATAGGAGCCACTAGAGAGTTTTGAGTAGAGAAGTGACCTGACCTGACATACAGTGGAGAGGATCAGTCACTTCTGTGTTGAGATTAGATTGTAGAGAGGTAAGGGTGGAAGCAGGAAACAATGGTGGCTTGGACCAGGGTGGTAATTGTGGGCATCATGAGTAGTGGACCAGTTTGAGAGATGGTTTGAAATAAAAGCCAACTGTGTCTGCTGATTGGATATAGGGTGTTAGGGAAAATCAAACATGGCTCTAAAGTTTTTTTTATCTGAATAAAAGGAAAAATGGACTGCCTGCTAAACCAGGTGGAGAAGGCTGTGAGAAGATTAGGTTTGGTAGGATGATTGTTTGATTTTGTACATGTTAAATTGAAGGTATTAGATCTGCAGGGGAGATGCTGAGAAGGCATTTTTTGTATGTAAGTCTGGAGTTTAGGGGAGAGGTGTGCGCTGGAGATAGAAAACTGGGAGTCATCAGAATATAGGTGGTTTGAAAATCATGGCACTGGATTATATCACCAAGGGATCTGGTATAGTTACCAATAAAAGAAAAGATCCAAAGGTTGTACCTGGGAATACTCCAATGTTAAAAGATCAGAGAGATGGGCAGGAACCAAAAAATTGAACTAAGGAAGGAGGAAATTCAGGCAAATGTGGTGTCCTACAAATCAAATGAAGATAGTCCTAGGAGAAGGGATTATACAGTTGTTAACTGCACAGTTTGATTAAATACACGTAGATGGAATGCATATATAGGTCAATTAGGACAAGGACTGAGAATTGACCAGTGGATTTAGCAGTGATGCAGGCATACTGAATTAGAGAGTGCAACATAAGAGACTCAGATTTGTTTGGTCCAGGATATACCCTGGACCCCAGGGGTTTTAAAGCTCCCCAGGTGATTCTAATATGCAGCCAAGGTTCAACCACTGTCATCATTTCTTTCTCTTCATTGTGAAATGACCTTATTGCCAGAAACAGATGTTGCTGACTGATTAAACACAGGAGTCTTTATCTATAGGTTTGTTCTTGGATACCTTGGGATCTGAAAATGATAAGCAGATCTGAAAGCTGATTATTAACTACTAAAGCGATTAGCTGTTTAGCACCTGTCTTAAAAGTGGCTTTTAAGCAGAAAATCTCTTTTTGCTTTTCATTTTTTTAGATGCTTGATTTTTGTTTTGTTTATACTCAAAAAGATCTTTTATTTGAGAAACAAGGGTAAGTTTCAAGCTAATGAAAAATGTTAAGGGAAATCTCAACTTGTCAAAAAAGAAAAAAGAAAAAAAACCCCAAGAAAACTCAACCTGAACTCACATCAGTAATTAAGCATTTGAGTTATACATTTTTTTTGCAGAATCATGTGTATTTCAAATCCCCAAATGAGGTTATACCAGGTATAGAAAATTTGTAACTCATTAGAATTTTAATATTTTCCATATTCTTGACATAGACATTAGAAGTTATTTAAGTGCTTTAGCAAATTTGAATTGGGTTGGTATTGTTAGCACTTCAAAAATTAAATATGGGCTGGGAATGTGGCTCAAGTGGTAGCGCGCTCGCCTGGCATGCGTGCGGCCCGGGTTCGAGCCTCAGCACCACATACAAACAAAGATGTTGTGTCTGCCGAAAACTAAAAAATAAATACTAAAAAAACTCACTCTCCCTCTCTCTCTCTCTCTCTCTCTCTCTCTCTCTCTCTCTCTCTCTCAAAAAAAATCTTTAAAAAAAAATTAAATACCATAGATGGGCTATGCAAAAAGAGATCTAGTTTACAGGCTCATTAAATTAGATTCTATATGACAAACAGAAGGAAGAATCACATATATCAAAACAGGACCAAGGCTGTGGCTGTGGCTGTGGCTCGAAGGTAATGTACATGTGTGTGTCCGTCCACTGGCAGTGAAAAAAACTTTGCAATAAAGGTCTGTCAACACCTTAAAAAAAAAACAGGACCAAGGTATAAAATGGAAAAATTCAGAGACAAAATAAAGGCTTAATTATTGCATTTGTGCAAGTATCATTGCATGATTAGTTTTGGTTCTCCTTTACCCCCATTTCTTTGTACTACATCACTGGATTTTTTATGAATCAGAGGTACATCATTTTACCTATAGACGTTTCAGCATGTCTTTCTAAAAGTCAAGGACACTTTTATAAAATAATCATGATTAAGGTGTCATTCCTAAAAATCAACAAAAATTACTCATTGTCTGTGTTCATACTTTGCCAATTGTTCTGTGGTTTTTTACCTCACTTTCCTCTTCTCTTGTCTTACAATTTATTTGTTGAAGATAGGATCAAGTAGGAACTAAGTATACTTATATGAGATTTACTAATATGTATCCTAAGCAGTTGCTGCTTTTGAAAAAGAAAACTGAAGTATTACTTTGATTCTTTTTTCTATTAAAGCACATCATCCTCACCTCCAATCTTCCAGCAGGATGAGTGCACATATACTCTTGGTCTTGATTGGGCTGTTTGTGATCTTACGTATCTTTCAGGAGAAACAGTGCAGGTGACCGTGAGAAGGCTCTTCAGGTCATGCTCCAGGTTCTGCAGAGCTGTGACCACCCAGCTCCTGACATGTTTTGCCTGTGTGGGAGGATCTACAAGGATATCTTCTTGGATTCAGACTGTAAAGATGCTGCCAGCAGAGACAGTGCCATTGAGTGGTAAGTAGCATATGCATCTCTGCACAGAATCACATAGGCCAAGCATCCAGGTCTTTTCCCTATGTGCATATGTGTGTCCATCCACTGGCAGTGAAAAAAACCTTGCAATAAATGTGGTCTGGGAATTTTCAGATTCCCTTTTCTGAGAGAAAGCCATGAAAACAGAGTTTTCTCTTGAAAACACACTTCCTATAAGTTCACTCATTTATGAGGCAGGAAGAAGGCTCAACATACTTCTTCCCAGCTTCCCCTTCTAGAATATTTTTTTAACCTTTATTTATTTGTTTTTATGTGGTGCTGATGAATGAACCCAGTGCCTCACCAAGGCTAGGCAAATGCTTTACCACTGAGCTACAACCCCAACCTTCCTTCCAGAATCTTATCCACCACTGTCAAGGTATTATCTTCCCAGTGATCTGTTCATTATTTATTTATTCAACAAATATTTATTGAGGGCTTACATTGTGCCAGAAATTTTCTAAATGGTAGAAATGTGGAATGTGAACACAATAGACGTGAATCCCTGCCCTCAGGCACCTTGCTGTTAAGGGAAGTCAGAAAAGTAAATAAGGCAAAATGTATGGGATGTTAGCTGATGGCAAGGGCTATGGGGGAAAGTTAAGCAGGGAAAAGAAAAGGAGAGTTGTGAGGGTAGTCTGAAATTTTAAATAGGGTGGGTAGTAAAGGTGAGTAAAAATGTGAAGGTGGTGAGGGAGTGGGCTTTGCAGATAACTGTGGAGAAATATGTGAGGTGGAGGGAACAGCACAGGCAAAGACTCCAAGGAGGAAGCATGCTGGACACACTTACGGATGGTGAGGAGTAAGCAGAAGAAGAATAGCAGGGAAGCTAAAATAGTAAGCTGGGTTCCCATTTTGGTGGCTAAAAATTCAACCCCCAGATCAGGAAATCACTGCTTGTAACTCCTTCAGAAAAGTCAGAGGAGTTTTTTTTTTCCCCCAGCTACTTAAGAAAGTAATGGTGGTAGGTACAGGAATAAATGCAGCTTAGTCTTTTGATCAGGTCATGTATGCCCTGGATAAGACCTTGGAGATCATCTAACCCAAACCCTAAAGTATGGATGTGAAGCATGTGGCCCAGGGAGATGGGTGACTGGTCCAAGGTCATGGGGCTGGCTAAAGATCACAGGGATAGTTAGTGGCAAATCTGGGACTGCAGTCTTCTGATTGGAGTCCAAATCATCTCTGTCCCTGAGTAAGGCCTGTTTTAATTTGGGAAAAGGAAAACTTATTTGCCCTCTTCTTAATTAACTTGTTTTTTAAATGATTTTTTTTTTTGAGACAGAGTTTTATTAAGTTGTTGAAGCTGGCCTTGAACTTGCGATCCTCCTCTACCTCCTGAGTAGCTGGGTGCACAGGTGTGCACCACCACACCCACTTCAGTATAACATTTAATTGTAAAAGAAAATTTTTAAAAGGCAAACTTGGTAGGATATGGAATTTTAAATTCCCAAGATATGTGGGGGCAAAAAAGGTTGAAATTTTGTTGACTGGGATAGGAAGGACTTTCTTGGTGTCCTCTGGTGAGTCTGAAGTTACTTGTATTATTCTATAAAGTTCATAAAGCCATATTTTAACTGATACAAATAATAATTTCTCCCTTTAAGAAGTAATATTTTATTGATGAATTCTCTTGTTACCCCTGGTTTATAAGTCCTTGGTATTAACAGTGCCACTTGAAGATATGTTTGTGTCATTACATCATTGATTGAATGTTTTTTTTCCTGATCATACTAGTCATACTTGCTCATGGGAAAGAAAGAAACTTTTTATGTATAGAAAAGAATAAGATTTGGACTATTACAAATAAATCTGCTATGAAAGTTTGTGCAAAGAGAAAAGAATGAAGATAGTTGAAATGGAACTTTTTTCTTTTGTGCTAGGAAACCTGGAAATCCAGATGCAACAAAATGAAATTATACCCCTATCTCTCACCATGCACAAAACTCAACTCAAAGTGGATCAAGGACCTAGGAATTAAACCAGAGACTCTGCGTCTAATAGAAGAAAAATTAGGCCCTAATCTCCATCATGTGGGATTAGGCCCCAACTTCCTTAATAAGACTCCTATAGTGCAAGAATTAAAACCTAGAATCAATAAATGGGATGGACTCAAACTAAAAAGTTTCTTCTCAGCAAAAGGAACTTATTTTTGTATAAAAATAGTATTTCTAGTTTTGTATCTTGTTCCTTATTCTAATGTGATAGATCCTTGCCCCTCCTGTCCCTTTTTGTTGCTGCCCTGATAACCATCCAGCATTCTGGCATCATGACTTTATATATGAAAAAACAATTTCAGATCGTGATAAAGAAAACAAACAAATGACATACAGAAAAATAGCCTATGATTGATGCTATTTTGATATCACAAAATATTGAATGTACAACTGGAGTCAAACCTTAAAAAAAGAAGATTTTAACATCAAATTGTGGTCATCTTTTGAGGATAGGATTATAATAGACTTTAAATTTCTTTTGTCTGTTTTAAAGTGACTTCCCTGTTTATGTGATCATTATAGCTTTCATTACAAAAACATAAGCCTTTTGAAGAAAAATTTCAAACTCCCTAGTGTAAGTTATAGCACTGCTATTACAACATCTTGAAACAGTCATTGGAGAGCTGCATGTTCATCAAGGTGAAAGGGAGAACCATGAAAAACAAAGTAATAAATATTTTTATAAGAAGGTAGTTTATATCATTATTTACACATTTTTGTTCTAATAGAATAAGATGATATAATAAGAATTTGGTGCTTCTATAATTATAGGTATCGCAAGGGGTTTGAATTGCAGTCATCTCTTTATTCGGGAATTAACCTTGCAGTTTTGCTGATTGTTGCTGGACAACAATTTGAAACTTCCATGGAACTAAGGAAAATAGGTAATGCTGTTTATTATTGCAGATGTTGATGTTTCAGTTATTCAAGTTTAGCATTGAAAATTATGTTCAAATAACTAGCAATATATTTCAAAAGAAACAATCAGTTACTACCTGATAGAATACCTGAGACACAGCAGCCAAAGTAAAATGTCCACATGTCCTCTGCTCAAAGGCTTATGTGATGTGACCGAAACTAGGAAGATTTTTTTCATGACTATTAAAAATTCAAATTCTGAAGGTGTTCGACTGAATAGTTTGTTGGGAAGAAAAGGGAGCTTGGAGAAAATGAACAATTACTGGGATGTTGGCCAGTTCTTCACTGTCAGCATGTTGGCCAATGATGTTGGGAAGGCAGTGCAAGCAGCAGAGAGGCTATTCAAGCTGAAACCTCCAGTCTGGTAAGTCCAGTCTTTGCTTTGTCATCACTCTTCTTAATATCTGATTCACTAGAAGGACTCACAGAACTCAGAAATGCTGTTATACTCAGTTATGGTTTGCTACGATGAGAGAATATAGATTAAATCAGCAAAGGCAAAAAAAGCACATGGGGAGACCATGTACAAGCTTCCAGTGGAATCATATGGACAGTGCTTAATTCTCCCAGCAGCAATAGAGACAGCATGCTTGCAGCATATCCAGCCAGGAAAACTTACTGAGCCTTGATGTACAGGGTTTTTATTGGAGGTGAATCATGTAGGCATTGAATGTTCATGTGATTGATCTTAAGACCTCAGTGTCCAACCCCTCCAGTATTCAAACTCATACAGTGAGTGGCCCAAGGCCTCCACCATGACTCATATTTTTAGTAGAAACTGTGTGACATGGCCCAAGGCTTCAGGGAAATAGGCAGAATACTTCAGAGATTTAGAAGTAATGCCTCAGTATTCAGTCAAAGGCCAGATCTTTTTTTGGAATGAGTAAAATTTGGACAATCGAGGCCTGGTGAGTACCCAAACAAATTGGTTGGAGTCTAGCTGGCTTGCCTTTCTAGGATAGCTCCAGACTTTATCCTCAAAGAGAAAAATAATACTATGATGCTTTCAGCTGAACCATCTCCATTTAGTACTTTGTGAAATATAGTTAATGTTACTGCCTGATCACTATACTTCAAAAAGTTCACTTTGCCTGAAGACAGCAAAGGTATAGGCAGAGTCAAGACTTCATAGCATCAAAATCTACCTGGTCAGAGTCTTAAGTTTTTAAAAAATGAGTTTCAGATTGGTGATTATTAGTGGTAAAGGGGAGGATGGAGATGGGAGGGAAGTAGGCATACCTATTAGAGGACAACATGAGGGATCCTTGTGGTGATGGAAATATCTATCTTGACCGTTTGGATGGCAACATTCTGGTTGTGATATTGTACTACAGATTTGTAAGATGTTGCTGTTGAGGTAAACTGGGTCAAGAATTTATGGGTCCTGTCTGTATTATTTCTTACAACTCCACCTAGATCTAAAATAAAAAGTTTAATTAAAAACAAAAGACAATGGGTTTGAAAGTTTGCTATTTTGTAATTTTAACTTAAGAACTGCTTGCCTTTTTTTTTTTTTTTTTTTACTTGAGGGGATTTCCAGCAATAGCCAGAAAGCTTGATAGCTGAAACACTTTGGCTTTTTGTTGTTTAAGAGAGTTATAGCATGCTTTCCAGTCACTATGCCTTGCATGCTATGTACTAAAATTGAGGTTTAGGCCAATATTGGTAAAAAGCCATGTTTTATGATTTTGTTGGACTTACTTATTTTGCCTGTTGTTTTGGTTTCTTTTAATTAGTTATATGGTTGCCAAATGATTGTGTATGATGTACTGTGACAGAATATGCATTTAAGAAAATAAAGCTTTGGGGTAGCTAGTTTTAAAGGGAGTACACGTGAATTCAGTTCTAATTTATGGGGTTTTGTGATTTTTTTCCCCAGGTATCTGCGATCATTAGTTCAGAACTTGTTATTAATTCGGCGCTTCAAGAAACCCATTATTGAACGTTCACCTAGGCAAGAACGGCTTACCTTCTGGTTAGATATAATTTTTGAAGCAACAAATGAAGTTAGTAATGGACTCAGATTTCCAGTAAGTTATGCTAAATTCAATTTTCTTCCTTCCTTCCTTCCTTCCTTCCTTTCTTCCTTTCTTTTCCTGATGCTAGGGATGGAACCCAGGGCCTTGCACATGCTAGGCAGGTTCCCTACCACTGAGTTATGTCCCTAGACCTAAATTCACTTTATAAGATAGACAAAAGAAACTTGGGATTATTATTACCTTAATTATTGAATACTCTAAAGGGAAGAAAACTGTAATTTCATATGTTAGAATAACTACCAATCCCATGCAGAATCATCAAGTGATAGATCAACTCCCTGGGGAAAAGTTGGCTATATCTTCTCAAGTAATGGCTGTCAACTTAGAGTAATTATGTCCTCAAGGGACATTGGCAATGTCTGGAGACATTTTTGGTTGTCACAACTGGGGGAAGAGGTTGTTCTACTGGTCACCAGCATGCTAGAGACCAGGGAGGTTGCTACCCATTCTACAATATACAAGACAGCCCCCCACAATAAAAAAAAAAATATATATATATATATCCCAAACTATCAATAAGGCCAAGGCGGAGAAATCCTGCTCTTAAAAAATATAGTCTTAACAATAGAAACATGGAATTTAAAACTGTCTCCTAATAAGCTTTGGTTTGCCTCCAGTGCCACTGATTAATATTTAAAACTTTATTGAAAAATCAGAATTGCTTTTCGCTTTTGTTTCAATTCTATAGCCATTTATAAAGGTTCATAAGTAAGATATCTAAGTGTCCTGGAAATTGCACTTCAGTAATTATGTTTCATATGTAGGCCATGAGATTTTGTGAACATGTTTTTAAGAATTTCATTAAGTACTTAATAAAAGATGGAGTTGTTGGAAAGGACTGTGATAATTATTTTGTTCCTGCGTAATACATTTTAAAATCTTACTTTAATTATGAAAATTTCAAATCTGAAAGGTACAAACCCATAATGAAATGGACAATTGTGAAAGCTTTTTGGGGGTTTAGCTGTCTTAAACATATTGCTTTATTTGTTTTGAAGATGTATTCCTACTCCCTCCCAACTCTCTCTTTTTCCCTCTCTCCCCACTTCTCCACCTGCCCCCTTTTCTCTCCCTCCTCCTCCTCCTCCTCCTCCTCCTCTTCCTCCTCCTTCTCCTTTACTCTCTTTTTAAAAAAATATTTTTTAGTTGTAGTTGGACACAATATCTTTATTTTATTTTTATGTGGTGCTGAGGATCGATTCCAGGGCCTTCCAAGTGCTAGGCTAGTGCTCTACCACTGAGCCACAACCCCAGCCCTCCTTTACTCTCTTAACCACATAACACCTTACCAATGAAAATGTCACTCACTTTTCATCTCCTTTACAGACTTGGGACCTGCCATCCATTCCTTCTTCTTTATTTCTCTCAAAAGCTGCAACCTCCTCCCTCTTTCTTTTGTCACCTCCTCAGACAGGCCTTTCTTGGCTGCCATGTCTGAAGAAGTGTCCCTCCCCATTCTGCCTTATTCTCTTTAAAAAGACACTACATGACGTTAGGTTACATAACCCTATCTGGTGCTCTGTCACCCCATTCAATCACAGCCCAGCTATACCCTTGGCTTCTTAAGCCATGCTTAGCATAGCTGGTCTTTGAAGACTATTTGTTGAGTATAAATCTTCCCACTTCCTCTCTGGGTAGGGTCACCTGTTTTAGATTCACGTGTCTTACAAGAATTTTCTTATCTTAGGTTCTGGTGATAGAGCCAACCAAAGTCTACCAGCCTTCTTATGTTTCTATCAACAATGAAGCTGAGGAGAGAACAGTTTCTTTATGGCATGTATCACCCACAGAAATGGTAAGGGAAAAAGTCACAAGCAGTTCTCTTTCTTCTCTATTATTTAATCAAAGATTCAATTTTCAACTAGGAAGAATTTGTGTGTTACAGTTGGAAAGTATAGTTCACCCATGCTCAACTTCTGAAATATAGAACTGTATGAGAAGGTATAAGCACAGATGAAAGAAAAGAAGCAGATTTTTCCCCTTTTTATTTTTTAATATTTTGTATTAGTTGTAATTGGACACAATACCTTTATTTTATTTTTATGTGGTGCTAAGGATCAAACCCAGTGCCCCACATGTGCTAGGCGAGTGCTCTACCGATGAGCCACAACCCCAGCCCCTGGATTTTTTCCATTTTTATGTATTGTGTATATGTATATATGGGGAGCATATGTGGGTTTGTAAGTGGACATATATGTGTTTATATGTAATATTTTCAAATATATGACAAGTACAGGTTTTTAAATAGTGAAATCATAAGGAAGCAGATAGGGCATATGCAGAGAAAATCCCTCCATGTTTCTCAGACCTTGTTTCCATTTCTATCCCCATCTCCACCCCCAGTGATTGAGAGGATAACCCTTATCTTTTCTCTAAACTCACTTATATATGTATAATATATATTATACGAGTTTTATTCACAAAGGCATTTTACATTACAGTGTGATCATACAAGCATATACTTGTTGCTTTTAAAATCATGCATACATCATGGGAAGTTTTTCAGGTAGAACACACAGATCCATCTTGATTCTTTAAGTGTCATATTCCCTGGTTTCATGTCATATTGTATATTTTGTGGTCTAGATGAACCTGTTATTTCACCTCATTCATATGCTAGTGTGCATCCTATGCTCATGGAAGCATTTCAGAAGAAGAGATTTCCTAGAATTGGACTTGCTGGACCCAAGGGTACATGTATTTAAGACTTTGATAGTTGCTATCAAATTATATCATTCTAGTTTGTACTCGTACCAACAGTACACGAGATTACAGAAATGCTGGCTGGGCTTGATGTTTTGTGGTAATGGTGATATTTTCATCTCTTTATCTAAAGTACTTCATCAGTTTGTTCTTTCATAAATTTTGCATTTAATAAAGAAACATAGCACCTTTGACAAACACTTTAGATAGATTTATTTGCTGTGCATGTGTTTCCATGGAGCGTGAAAAGACTTCTGCCATTAACTTGGCAAAGAGGTTTATTTTTCTTCCTGGAAGCAAGAGTGTGAATGATAATGTTGTAATCAGGTAAAAATAACCAATATCTTCACAAATAACTTGCAACATTAAACAATAAGCAGAGGATCAATTCATATTAAAAACTCCTTATCAGATGTATTCATGATATCTCAAGTGAGGGCCAATAACCTTGTCCAATATTTAACATTAGACTAATCAATCTTCTTATCATTGAAAATAGTCAGCAACCATTAGTGAGGACAAGCTAGCATGATGTGCTTGTGTTTTTATCCTGCACTCTGTACATTAAATATCTGAGTACAAAAGAAGCATATATTTTTTCAACCTATGATAAAGTGCACATATGGCATTCATACAGATACATCTCATTTGAAGAATGCACACATCTTTAATTTAATTTGCCTCTTCTTTGGGTATTTTTTAAAATAATATACTAGGGATTGAACCCAGAGGTGGTCTACCACTGACCTGCATCCCCAGCCCTTTTTTATTTTTTATAAGGTCTTGAGATAGGGTCTTGCTCACTGAGGTGGGCCTCAAACTTGTGATCCTCCTGCCTCAGTCTTTCCTGAGTCATTGGGATTATAGGTATGCACCAGCAAGCCTGGCTTCTTTGGATATATTTTTTAAACCTTTTATTGAAGTTGAGTCTCCCTAATCCAAAAACCTGAAATGCTCCAAAATCTGAAGCTTTTTTAATGTCTATGTTCAGAAAGTCTCAGGTTTGGGAACATTTCACATTTCAGATTTTCAGATCAGGGATGCTCAACCAGTAAAAATGTATGCAAATATTCCAAAATATGAAAAACTGCAAAATCTAAAACACTTCTGGTTTCAAACATTTCAAATAAGAGATATTTGGTCTGTGTAACTTACACTCAAAAAGTGCATAAATCATAAATGTATAGCTTGATAGTTTTTACAAAGTGATCATACCTCAGTAGCCCCTGCTCCTGCTGTCTTTGTGCCATCTCCATGAAGCACCCTGTTCTGAGTTCAGAAAATCCTTTACCAGACACCAACCTTGCTTATTTTCTTTGTATCATTGATACCACTCTCATAAAAGAGAATTTCTAAAATAGGGGTCTGTAATCTCACTCTTTCTTTATATAGATGTAAAATACCAGATATTTAGACAAATAGTTCCAGAAAAAAACTGATGCTATTAAAGTAACTCTTTATACTTATAAAGCTGAAATGGTTTTGATTTCATGGAATTCTACCAACTCAGCCCACCTCATTTGAAACCTATAATGGTTGCTGACTCTCAATAGAAATTTCCATTGGTACATATAATATCTCACTGGTTGTAAATGTTTTGCTTTGCATATAGTCTGTAATAAGAAATGGAAAAGAATTATATACATAGCAAATGTTAGTTTTCCTTGACTGATGAAATGTTTTCCATAAGTGCTCCTAGTTGTCTAAGAGAAATATAAATTGCCTTTTTCTCTGAGAGGAATCCTTTGAAACATTTGCCTTCATTTACAATTTTGAAATTGTATGGATTGTGAAAAGCAAGCAGATTTGCCTAGAGTGAGATGACATTTTCTATATAGTGTTGCATTTTTTCTCCTGGTAGGCTATGTATGGATAGTAAAAAGAGAACACATATACATATATACAACTCCTTGTACCATTGCTTTTAAATTAGATTAAGTTCCTGGTTTATTAGCCAAGAACTCAGAAATTCACTGGAAGCAGGAAGGCAGTAATATGCTAGTAAATGTTGAACAGCCAACTTTCTGGGGATAAAGGCTAATTTTTAGTGTTTATTGATTCCTGTAGTGTAAATACTACCAGGGATCAATTTTAAGCAACCTCAGGCCAACAAAATGGATTTTCCTGTTTAATATTATTTTTTTACACTTGTGATGTATTCATATTGTAGCCTATGGTTTTTCTGAAACTAGAGTTTAGACATTCCATCCAAGGCTTAACCTTGTACAGTTTAAGGGCAAGAAATGGTAATAAAGTAAGAGGATGAAGTTGGGTTTTTTTTAAAGTGTGCTTTGGAGTTTCTGGGAAGATGGCAAAGTAAAAGAGATGACTTTCCAAGTTGCTCTGTGGCATGAGACCAAGATAATAGATGTATAGCTTCTCAACAAGGTGGGCAAAAGAGGGTTATGGGAGCCAACCCACCGTGGGCAAAGGAGGGGGACTAGAGGAAGCAGCATTTCAGGTGGTGTGGTGGTGTGTCTTGGTGTGGAGAAATCTAAGATCAAAAACCCTCCCTGAACTTATCTGAACCAAGGGGTAGCAAACTATGCAGGTCCTTGAGAAGGACTCTTGGGTTTTAAATAAGTGAGTACTGGTGGTATCTCAACTTGTCCGGGAAAGAGGAGCCAGGAGCCACTTTGGGGCAAGCACACCCACTGTGACATGAATGGGACTCTGTAGATCAGGAAAAACACACACAGAGAAAGCCATAGTATCCTGGCAGGTGCCTAACAAGGAACCTAGGCAGTGTCTGGCATAACAGAAGAGAAATTGGCTTGGAGTGGACTGTTCCTAGGGGGACTTCAGTTATAAGGGCTAAGGGGTGCCTTTGTGTCTGGTGGCTCATATGCTGGCCTGGAAATCAGAGTAGGTATGGGGTGAATACACTCAGAAACTACACCTGGGAAAGCTGAACTCATGGGCAAAAGTGAGTATAATCATGGTCACTCTGATCCATGATTGGATTTCTAGGGAAGTAATCAAGAACTAAACCCATGGAAATAATCAAGCTAAAGTCTAGGCTTAGGGGCAGGTCCACCTAGTCTCTCCAAAGAAGGCATCTTTCAACCTAGCCAGGCAAGACCTGAAGGCCAAGTAGGTCCCAGCACCACCTGCTGGATCTCCCCTCACAGAATGCACTGCAGAAGCAGTACCTTGGGTGTGCACAGAAGGGTCAAAATGCAAACTGACTGTACAACTTACCCATCCCATCTCATGCTGGTGAGAAGGGAAATTGAGTCTTATATCAAACAGCTTCAATCTAAGGCCACTATAACTAGTAACTCAGCCACACAATAACAGGAAGAGGTTAACATCCCCCATACCTTGTTCTTTCTATCAGTATTTACACAAGAATAATTGATAAGAAAGACTATTAAAGATAGATATTGACCACCCATTCCAGTCAAATATTTTGACTACTTCAGTGGAGCCTTCTAGTCTACACCAAGATTTTTTTTTTTACATATACATATTCTTAAATTAGTTTTTTTAAAAAATTCTTTCTGTGTGTGTATGTGTATGTATTCCCCAAATGTCTATGCACCCAATTACATGGAAGAAATGCTCCATGACGTTAAATTCCAAATAGACCCCAACACAATAAATAATACAGGGAGATTTTAAAACAACCTAACAAAAAAATCAACACAGATATCTCCAACCTAAACAACACTATAAATCAAATAGACCTAACAGACATCTACAGAATATTCCACCCCAAAACAGCTTAAATTTACCTTCTTCTTAGCTGCACTTGCAACTTTTTTTATAAAATCCTTTGTATTTTAGGCCATGAAGCAAATCTTAGCAAATACAAAAAAGACTGATATAATCCCATGTATCATATCAGATCATAATGGAATGAAGCTAGAAATCAACAGCAAGCAAAATAATAGAAGCCACATAAATACATGGAGATTAAAAAATACTCTATTAAGTGAAGAATGGATCAAAGAAGAAATGAGAACAGAAATCAAGAAATTCTTAAAAATGAACAAGAATGAAGACATATCAAAGTCTCTGGGACAGTATGAAAGCAGTTCTAATGAAAATTTATAGCACTGAGTATCTACATTAAAAAATTAGAGAGATCCCAAATAAATAAGATTATGTTCCACCTCAAGGCCTTAGTAAAAGAAGAACAAACTAACCCCCAAACCAGTAGAAGACAGGAAATGATTAAGATTTGAGCTGAAATCAATGAAATTGAAAATAAGAAAATGATATACAAGATCATTGTAGCAAAGAGTTGGTTCTTGGAAAAGATAAATAAAATTGACACAATCATAGCCAAACTAACCAAAAGAAAAAATGAGAAGAAGCAAATCAACAAGATTAGGGGTGAAAAAGGAGATATCCCACATATCCCTCTGAAATCCTGAGGATTATCAGATCCTATTTTGAAAATTTATACTCCAAGTGGGTTTCATTCCAGTGTTGCAAGTTTGGTTCAACATATGCAAATCAATAAGTGTGACTCATCACTTAAAACAAAATTAAGAACAAAAAGCACATGATTATCTCAGTAGATACAGAAAAGACCTCTGATAAAATCCAACACCCATTCATGTTAAAAAAGGAACTTGCTTCAACATCATAAGGGTCACTTATGACAAACCCAAAGCCAACGTCAAACTAAATGGAGAAAAACTAAAAGCATTTCCAGTAAATCCAGGAACAAGCTAAGGCTGTCTACTTTTACCACTCCTATTCAATATAGTCCTTGAAACATTAGACAGAGCAATCAGGCAAGAAAAGGAAATCAAAGGTATACAAAGAAGAAAAGAAGAAGTCAAAGTATCTCTGTTTTCCAATGATATGATCCTCTATCTAGAAGATCTAAAAAAAACTCCACCAGAAGACTTTTAGAGTTTATATATGAATTTAACAAAGTAGCAGGGTACAAGATCAACACCCATTAATCAATTGCTTTTCTATACTCCAACAGTGATTCAGTCAAAGAAGAAATCAGAAAACCCATCCCACTCACAATAACCTTAAAATACTTGGGAATTAATCTAACCAATGAGCTAAAAGAGCTCTACAGTGACAACTCATAGAACACCAAAGAAATAAATTAAAGAAGACCTTAGAAAATGGAAAGATATCTCATGTTCTTGGATAGGCAGAATTAATATTGTCAAAATGACCATAATACCTAAAGCAATATACAGATTCAATGCAATCCTCATCAAAATACCAATGACATTCTTCACAGAATTAGAAAAAAATCTTAAATTCATTTGGAATAAAAAGAGATCGAGAATAGCCAAAGTAATACTAAGCAAGAAAAGTGAAGTAGGACTTCACTTCACAATATATGATCTGAAATCATACTACAGAGTATGTAATAACAAAAACAGCATGGTATTGGCACCAAAATAGAAATGAAGACCAATGGAATAAAATAGAAGACACAGAGACAAACCCATAAACCTATAGCCATCTGATATTTGACAAGGATGTCAAAAATATGTCTTAGAGAAAAGACTGCCTTTTAACAAATGGTGCTGGGAAAACTGGATAGCTATATGGAGAAAAATGAAATCAGACCCCTATCATTCACCCTGCACAAAACTCAAAATGGAATTAAGCCAGAAACCTTAAAACTGCTAGAAGAAAACATAGGGTCAACACTCCATCATATAGGTGCTGGTGCAGACTTCCTTAACAAGACCCCTCAAAGCACAAGAAAAAAACCCAACAATCAATAAATGGGATGCCATTAAACTAAAAGTTTCTGCACAGCTAAGGAAATGATTAAAAGCATTGAGAGAGACCCTAGAGAATGGAGAAAATCTGGCCAACTACTCCTCCAAAAGGAGATTAATATCCAAAATATGCAAAGAACTCAAAAACCTTAACATGCCCCTCAAAAATAACCCAATCAATAAATGGACAAAGGAACTGAACAGGAACTTCTCAATAGAAGAAACACAAAAGGCCAATAAATACATGCAATCAGGAAACGCAAATCAAACTACATTGATTTCTTTTTACTTCAGTCAGAATGGCAATGATGAAGAATACAAACAATATATGCTGGTGAGATTGTGGGGAGAAAAAACACTTGTACATTGTTGGTGGGACTACAGACTAGTATAACCACTCTGGAAAGCAGTTTGGAGATTTCTCAAACTAGGGATGGAACCACCATATGACCCAACTATCCCACTCCTGGGTATTTTCCCAAAAGATCTAAAATTGGCATGCTATAGTGACACAGCCACATCATTGTTTATAGCAGCACAATTCACAATATCGAATGCATAGTATCAATCCAGATGTCTGTCAATAGATAATAGATTATGAAATTTCAATCACACACAATGGAGTTCTACTTGGCCACTAAAAAGAACAAAATTATCACATTTACCCATGAATGGATAGAAAGGGAGAATATCATGCTAAGTGAAATTAGCCAAACTCAGAAACTCAAAAGGTTTTCTCATATGTGCAAGCTAGAGCGAAATAAAGGAAAGGTGGAGGGAAGGATAAAGTTACAGAAGGAACCAATAAAATACAAATTAATAGATGAGCGAAAAGAAGTCCTGCATACAGACTAGAGGAAGAAGAGGGGGAGGGGCAGGACGGGAGGGAAAAGGGAGAAGGAAAAGTGGGGATCATGAACAGAAATTGATTTCTATGCATGAATGAATTGTTGGGATGAACCCAGCTACTATCTATGACCATAAAGCTCTAATAAAAATAAATAAATAGATAATAAAGTGCACTTTGGAGGTGAGCATGGGTGGTGCATGTCAGCGACTTGGAAAATTGAGAATTGCAAGTTCAAGCCCAGCCTCAGCAATTAAGCAAGGTCCTAAGCAATTTTAGCAAAACCCTGTCTGAAAATAAAAAGTAAAAACAAAGACTGGGGATGTTGCTTAGTGATTAAACACCCCTGGGTTCAATCCCTGGTACCTACCTCCCAAGAAAGTACATTTTGGTACAGTTTTTCTATTAGTCATGATATGCCAGATACTAAAACAAATAGCTCTTAAACCTCAACATCTTGATAAAAGTTTGTCTATGCCTCATGTCATATCTGGGTTGGCAGAGTCCCCATTCCATCTTGAAGTGGCTGGGGAAAGAGAAAGTAGAGGATTTTTGTGGAGGTTTTTATGCGTCACACCTACAAGTAGTACTCTTACTCCTGCTCACATCTCATTGGTCAGAACTCTGCCACATGGCCCCATGTACCTGCAAGGGAGGATGGGAAATGTTGTTTAGCTGTGTGCCCAGGGAGAAAAGGAAATGAAGATTAATGAACACTGAACAATATTTACCATAGTCTTACTTCTCCAAACGTTTTTGCAAGACACTCAACTTAGATGGATGATTCCCAAACCTGTTTTAGAGTTTGCCTGCTATGTTAATAGAATATGAAAGACCACTTATTATGTATTTATTGTGTGCTTATTATTTATATCTCAAATTATTTATTTCAAGTTTATATTTCACTAAACTAGACTAGAGATACAGATAGATTTTTTTTCACAGCTCTCAAAAGTTTATTTCCCATTTACACAACTATGCAAAGTTGGAGCTGAGTTGGTTCCAAGCACAGATAGATTTTTATAATACATTAGAAAATATTTCAGGTATTCCAAGTTATGCAAAGTATATTGCTCTAAACTCTAACCACTATTGAAAATAAAATAGTAGAAACGCTTGACTATAGTATGAAACAAAAACTGATCTTTTAATTTGGAAAAAACCAAGCTATGGACTTCTGTCTTTGATACTTGCAGAAACAAATCCACGAATGGAATTTTGCAGCCTCTTCAATTAAAGGAATAAGGTAAGAAAATGTAACTATTAATACACGTAATAGTGAATGTTTGATGCACTTTAAGGTTACCATTATTCATGAGTTGTGATGTTCTTATTTTTAACTGAACCCAAAATAAAAACTATTTTCTATTTTGTTGCCCTGCCTGAGGTCCATAATGTGCTGCTAGTAAAAGTCTCTTGGATTATTAGAGTGGCTTTTCTCACATCCAGCAGAAGAAACTCTTGTCTCAAACTTAAATAAGTTATATACAAGTATTCAGGATCAATCCAGGAGTTATTTGCTAATAGCACTTGGGTGGGATCTCCTGGACAGAGCAATGAAACCAGGGATATTGTTATTAGGGAGGGAGTGAGGTAGTGTACTCCAGGGAGAAGTGTGGCTCTTGCTTTTTTATTCAGGAATGGTGACCATTTGTGGTTTTTTTCCAAGCAGCAATAACACACCTCTGCTGCATTTATCACCCTGCCAGCATTTTCAAGGGTGGGAATAGTTCTGAAGTGGATATGAGTTCTAGTCCCTTTGTTGTGTGATGTTGGGAAATCACCCAACCTCTTTAGGTTCCATTTTCTTCACTATTTTTACCAAATCCAAGAACTTGGACTAGAACTTTTTGTCCTCTCTTTGATTCTATGACTACCTCAGGCCACTAAATAAGTCTCCAGTTATCTCTGGTCACACTATAATTCTGATCAAATTAGGGCTTCAACTGGAATAATGATTACATCACTTTTGAGGGAGGGAAATAATTTAAATACACAGTAGTACATTTGGATAATATTACCCAGAAAACCCAATGTAACCCAAATATGTTAAAGATTTTCAAAAATATATTACTCAGTAACGAAGCTGTAGAAGAATATATAGGTGAGGACCTTCTTTTGTACCTTTTTTTTTTAGTCACTCTGGACTGATGCTGTTTCAACACATTATTTGTCATGTCATCTATATCATGAAAAATGGTCTAAGTTTTGTACTCAGTAGAAATTGACTTAGAAGGGACCAGATGAAGTGGCTTTATTTGAAGAGCTAATTGTGGAAGAGAATCTAGCCTGATTCTTCATAGTGCCACCTGGCAGGGTGAGAGCCATTTTGGAGGCTTTGGCCCAATGTGGGTAATGAACTTTTCTAACAGTGAGATCTGTCAGCAGATGGAGTTTAGTGACATTCTGTTGCTGGATATGTTCAGGCAAGCTGAATATTAAGTTTGAATTTGAGGTGCTGTGGAGTTGGATCCACACTTGGTTGGAAATGAACCAGAGAATATTTAAAGACCTTTCTTGAACTAAGATGAAATGTTTATTTCTGTTAACCTTGTGTGGCCACTAATACTGTGTCCTGATATTTTCCAAGTTTAGAAATTCCTTTAATACCACAGTAAATGACTTTATAAATACCTTGCCTGTCTTTGTATGTGTGATTCTAAACTCCTAGAGGCCAAGGGACAATGGTTTTTACCCTTTTCTGCTCTGCTTAGCACTGAGTATAGAAGAAGTTCTTGATACACATTGGTAAAAGTCAGTTGTAAATGCTAACTCAAACACAAACAAGATAAAGTTCTCTGGTTTTAAATTTCATAGAGAAATAAGGCAAAATGTGGGGTTTGTGTTAAAAGATTAATGAATCAGGAATTTGTGAAGTGAAAGAAAATCTGTTACTAGATTTTCTCAAAAGTTTAAAATTGGTGTCACAACTTACATACAAGCATTCTTATGTTTTGCAATTTTACAGCCTATCTAAGTTTGATGAACGGTGTTGTTTTCTTTATGTCCATGATAACTCTGATGACTTTCAAATCTACTTTTCCACTGAAGACCAGTGTAGTAGGTGAGTTATAGCTGACTCAGCTATTTGCAATCTATTGATGGTAAATAATTGTTGAAGGGCCTTTGCTGTGAAGATGTTTGTTTGCTTTATTGTCTTCTTGAAATTTTAATTTACAGAAAATGATCATACTGCTTTGAGATGTAATATACATACCTCACAACCATTTAAAGTGTACATCTCAATTTGATCACTCCCAAAAGAAGCCCAGTATGCATTAGCAATCACTCCCCATTTTCTCCCCAACCTCACCCACATAACCCTAGCCCTATGCAACCTTTCTTTCTAAGTCTGTGAATTTGCCTGTTTTGGACATTTCATATACATTGAGTCATATAATGTATGGTTTTGGTGACTGACTTCTTCCATTTAGCATAGTGTTTCCAAGGTTCATTGATATTGTAGCATATATCATTACTTTGTTGTTTGTGTCTGAATAATATGTCATTGTATGAATATGCCACGTTTTATTTATCTGTTCATCAGTTGATAGGCATTTGGTTTGCTTCCACTTTGGGGCTATTATGAATTTTGCTTCTATGAACATTCATGTTCAAGTTTTTGTGTGGACATATCAAAATGTTGGATCTTATGGGAATTTTGTGTTTAACCTTTTGAGGAACTGCCAGACTGTTTCCCTGTTACATTCTCATCAGTAGTGTATGATGGTTCCAATTCCTCCACATCCTTGCCAATGCTTGTTATTGTCTGTGCTTTTGATTATAGCCATTCTGGTGGGTGTGGCGTAGAATCTCATTGTGGTTTTAATTTGCATTTCTCTAATGACTAATGATATGAGTATATTTTCTTGTGCTTTTGGACTATTTACATATCTTGTTTGAAGAAATAGCTATTCAAATCATTTGCCCAATTTTTAAAGCTCACTTTTTTTCTTTTTTTTAGTTGAAACCAGGGGCAGTTTACCACTGAGCTACATCCCTGGCCCTTTAAAGACAGGGTCTCACTAAGTTGCTTAGGGTCTCACAGAGTTGTTGAGGCTGGCCTTGAACTTGCAATCCTCCTACCTCAGTCTCCCAAGTGTGCCACTGCGTCTGGCAAAGTTCACGTCTTTTACTTATATGTATGTTTTGACCAGAATTCCCCAGTGTAACCCTTTACTACATTTATTTTACATTTTCTCTATATGCATATGGTGGTTTTTACTGAACTGGTCAGGAGCAAGTTGTAGACATAATGCTGCATTGCCTCTAAATACTTAAGCATATTTCCTAAAAAAAAAAAAAAGGAATGTATACTTATGTAATTATAGTAGTTACCTAATCATACTGTATAAGATTGATATGGTACTGTAATCTAGAAGCCATTTTCAAGTTTTATTTATTGTCTCCCTAATACCTTTTATGGTAAAATAAGACTTTTTCCTGGCCCACAGTCTAATCCACAATCATATAACATTTACTTGCCGTGTCTGTATACTTTCCTTTCATCTGAAAGAGATTATCATTAGTCTTAGTCTTTCTTAATACTTTCAAAGAGTGCAGGTAATATGTTTGCAGTCCTTTGATTTGAATTTGTTTGCTGTTTGCTTATCAGTATATTCATGTTATGTATTTGGGGCAGGAATACCACAAAAGTAATGCTGTGTCTTTCCCAGTGCCTCATATTAGGGGATACACAATATCTTTGTGTCATTTCTGGTGATGTTAAATCGAGTCAACAAGTAAAAGTGATGTTTGCCGTGTTTCTCCAAATTTTGTCTATTTTTAATTGGGCTATTTGTCTCTAAATTATTGAATTTTATAAGAGTTTTTTTTATATACAATCCATACAAGTCCCTTTTTAGATGTGGTTTGCAAATACTTGATTCCATTCTGTGGATTGTCTTGTTGAAAAACTTGCAGCACAAAAGTTTTTAATTTTGAAGTTCATTTTATCATTTTTTCTTTTGTCAGTTGTACTTTTAGTTCATATTTAGGAAGGCTTTGCCTAACACAAGGTGTTCTATGATTTTTGTATTTTCTTCCAAGAGTTTTATAGTTTTAAGCTGTTAGATTTAGAGATAATCCATTTTAATATAGTGTGAGGTAGGGGACCCAGCTTCATTCTTTTGCATGTGGATATGTGATTCTCCAAGTACTATTGGTTGAATGTACTATTTGTCCTCCATGAAGTGGTCTTGGCACTCTTAGAAAATCAGTTGGCTGTAAATGTTTAATTCTATTCCACTAATCTATGTATCATTCCTTTGGCAAGTACTACACTTTCTTGATTAGTGTAGTTTTGTAGGAAGCTGTAAAATCAGGAAAAATGAGTCCTTCAACTTTATTGTTTTATTATCCTTTGTTTATAACTGTCATTCAGTACTCAGTGCCTTTTTTGTTTTACTTTTTTTTTAGATCACACATCTTGATTGATTGATTTTGGATTATTTTTTCTCCTTTATTCCTATTTACTTACATTTTTTTTCTTTTTCCATATTTTTGTTGGTTCAGTTATAATTACATATAAGAGTGGATTCCTTGTTACATATTCATATATGCACATGATGTAACAATATAATTTGGTCAGTATCATTCCCCAGTATTTCTCCTTTCCATTCCTTCTTCCTTTCCCTGGTTTGTCATTTTAATAATTTTTAATTGGGGTATAATATACAGTAAGTAAAGTGTATAAAGTTCACTTAAGTATATGGTTAGATAAATTTTTACATATACCTACACCCATATATCCATCTCCCATATCAGTGCCCCAAAAGGTGCCTTGTGCCCCTTTCTAGCCATTAAACCCCCTTCAATGATAAGTATTTTTTATTTCTATCATCAGTTAGTTTTGCCCATTCATGACCTTCAAATAAATAAAATTATTCATATTCTTTTTATTTCTCCCTTCTTTCTCTTAAGATAATAGCCATGAGATTCAGCCCTGATGTATGTATCTGTTCATTCTTTTTATTTCTCATGGTGTTCCATTATGTGAATGTACAACCATTTATTTGTTCTCCTATTGATGAACATTTGGATTATTTCTAGTTGTGGCTCTTATGAATAAAACTTGAATGAATATTCTTACACATGCCTTTTGGTGAAAATAGACATTAAATTCTGTTGGGCATATACCTAGGAGTGGATTACTTGGTTTTAGGTTAGCTTTATATTTAGCTTTGATTAATTAGTTTTCCAAAATGATCTCGTGAATTTATACTCCCCAAAGTAAGGTATGAGAGTTGTTTAACAACAATTAACAATAAATATAATTCTGAGAATTTTAGTTATTATGGTGAGTACATAGCATGTGTCTCCTAAGAAGCCTGACTTTGGGTTTCCCCGTATTCTCAAATATTAGAAGAAAAGGTAACATGGATTAGTTATAAAAATGAATGTTTTATGGTCTTGCAGAAATTCTCCTGAAGCATGTGCTGTTCCTCCTTACCATCTTTTTTAAAAAATATCTTTATTTCATTTATTTATTTTTATGTAGTGCTGAGGATCGAACCCAGGACCTCACACTTGCTAGGCAAGTGCTGTACCACTGAGCCACAACCCCAGCCCCTCCTTACCATCTTATGAAAGAATTCTGAATAAAAATGTTCTACTGGATCAAGATCACTCTTATGCAAATAAACAATTACACAAGTCTAAGTGGCTGATATGGTTCTACAGCATTTGTGAGAAAGACATGGGTAATAGTTGATCTTAGGTTTAATCTTTTTGTCAATGAATGATATGGCATTTTCTTCCCTTGTTCAAGATTTGGAAGGAGTTGATTTTGCTATCCTTAGCACTGATTAAGTTACCCCTGCAATACTGATTGTAGAACCAAATTTTAAAGAGTAATACAGGGACTTATTTAAAGAATGTCCAGTTAGTGGAGAAACCCCCAAATGAGTCATAAGAGAAACCATAAGAGAATAAGAAGGAAAGTCTTATAGGGATAAGAAAAGAAGTAATGTAGAAAAGAACTCTTTTTCAGTGTATTTCTAATTTTATTTTTAACTGATACATAAAAAATATATTTATTTGTGGGCTACCATGTTATGTTTTGATAATGTATGCATTTTGTAATGTTCAAATCAGAGTAAATGAATATATATCCTCAAACAATTATCATTTATTTATGATAAAAACATTCCAAATCTTTCTTCTAGCTTTAAAGAAAATAAAGGGCTTCATTATTATCTATAGACATCCTACTGTACAGTAGAACACCAGAACTTCCTTCTCCTTAGTACCCATAATTAGCTTTCCCTATCCCTCCCTCCCTGCTGCTCTCCCTATCCTCTGGTAATTATCACTCTGCCCTCACTGACATCAATTTATTAGAGACATCTGCACTATTCACAATAACCAAGAAATGGAAACAACCTAAGTGTCCATACGCTGATAAGTGGCTAAAGATATGTGGTACATATACCTAAAGGGGGTTAACTCTAATCTGTGGAGGGTACCCACATAAAAGTAGTCTTCAGGTCAATAAAAGGGAAACATCTCTCATTGAGTTCTCAGATTGAGCTGCCTTTGGGAGATAATGGGTTCTCTGTTGCTAGATAATGGCTACTCTGATGCTCAAGCATCAGTTGACCAACCAGTTGGTAGAGGTACTGTATAGAGAGCATTCAAGAATCACATGGGGATAGCCTATAGAGTACCATGTCAAATCAAGGAGTAGATTGATTGTTCCATGACTTATTATATAAGTTTGTTTTATATTTAAGTACAGATTAATATAATGAGACCAAGTTAAACAATAGCGGTCCTAACTGGCAGCATCTTTGTGACATTTGCTGTTCTAGGTTTTGCTTTTTGGTGAAAGAGATGCTAACCAATGCAGCAGGCAGTACAATGGAGCTGGAAGGAGAGGCTGATGGAGACACCTTAGAGGTGAGTCACAGAAGGCCTAGAACTTGAGAAAAGTTCTTTACTATGTCTTTGATGCTTAAAAAAAGTCACAATTTTTATTGTAAAAATCCTTTATTGAGTGTATTTTAAAATACTTATGAACCAGCCAGCCATCATTATCCATGATTATAAGAGATTGTTTAATGTGTCTCTGTAGAAAATCTCATTACATTGGGATCCTCTCAGTCAGAATGCTTAAGAAAATATGGTTATGAAATAAACCAAAATTTCCTTTTATGCACAATCTATAAAAAGGTTTTTTTCTAAGTAAGTTAATAATATTTATGAGATTCCAGGAGAAAAAGTTAGGCCACTGGAAGCAGACTTTTGCATTTATGTCTAAAATTACTTGAGTAATATCTACTTGCATACAGTATGCTAAATATAACAATTTTTCATTTTTAAGAAAATAAAATCATCATAAGCTCTTTCAGACAGCATAGTTCTAGTCCACAATTACTACACCACTTTACATATGTTTAAATCTTACTCAGTTATTCAGATTTGCCATTAATTCTGGTTCTCCCAGTAATTACAATTTAATGAGATTTTATTATACTTTTAAGTTAGACTGAAATGAATTCCTCGAGATTTCCTTCAGAAAATATCAAAGGAATTCGTTTTAATAATTGAATCAGGTACTAGAGTTATTAGCTTAGAATGTAAGTTTGTAATAAAAATGAACTGAGTGATATGCTTTGAAGGCAACAGATGTGGGGGGTAGAGAAAGGTGTGAGTTATAAATCTTTTATGGAGCAGGCTGATTTCTAGTTATATCAGACAATGATATAGATACTTTAATAATGTTAATCCGCGTGAGCATCCGTAGAGGTAGACGAGAAGGGACACACACACACACACACACACATGCTCACTCTCGCACTCTATCACACTCTAATTTGTATATAAGCTGTACTTCTGTAAGTAGACATAGTGGAGCATGCAAAACAACAGAAATGGCCATTGCTTCCTGTGTGATTTAAATCCTGCTCAGCCTGTAGTCACCTTTGTTTTAATAATTGAGAAGGATCAACTCAAATGCAGCTGTGTGTAACAGCTTTTGATGATAAGATTGGGAGAACAAAATACCAATGCTAATTGGAAATTGAGGTTTTGCAGTATGTCCTAGATCCCTATGACTGAAAGGGGCAGGGACCCCAGCATATGCACTCTGTATTAAGACAATTTTAGAGATTACTGGGAACCGGGGAAGATGGCGGCGAAAGGAGTGCATCACCTCCGTGTACCACGTCACTGTGCGGGAAAATGACGAGTTAGAACAGCTAAAAGCTATCTTGTTAGGAATTTCCAGCAAAATTGGGGTGCTCCAAAACTTAGTGGAAGGATTTTCATCGCAAGAGGATCAGCTATGGAGGCTGAAACGCGAGCGATTTGTCATTTGTCACAGAGGGTCATGCTGCTTATTCAGCAAATCGCCCTGCGGCTAGAGTCTGCGGCGCGCGCTGAGAATCGACGAACTAGCAATGCAAAGATACAGCACTGCTGATTCTGCGGCCTCCTGCCAGGTGTGCATTTACTGTACTCAGAGCTGAATTCTGGGTTTGAGATGGGGGAAGGAAGCGGTCCAATTCGGTTCTGCACACCGGTCAGACCACAGAGGAAGCCAGCGGCCACCATCTTGGAGAGCTGACATCACCATCCCTGTTTTCGACTGATCGCAGCTCTTTCAGCTATAGAACAGGTAATTTCAGGCTGCCATTTGTCTGCGTCTCGCAGACAAATTACTCAGACTTAGTGCTAAAGAACCCACGGAAACTGCTTCTTGGAGCCTGCTCCTATCAGAACATACACCGAGCCCGGAGCGGCCGAATTCCGGCTCCCGGAACTGCTCTGGCCCGGGGCTAAAGAACCTGCGGAAACTGCTTCTCTTCCGGGTCCTGCTGAATACTGTGGAGGCCAGAGGGGCAGAGCAGAGCCTTCGCCCGCGGCCGGAACAGGCCCAGCAGCCCGACGGCGTGGTAGTCACGTCACCCCAATTGGAGTAGGGGCAGAGCAGAGCCGCCACCCGTGCCCGCAAGGTAGGCAGACCTGCGACAGACCGGCAGATCAGGCCCAGTGGCCTGCCGGTGTGGTAGACATGTCACCCCAATTGGAGTAGGGGCAGAGCAGAGCCTTCGCCCACGCCCGGAATAGGCCCAGCGGCCCGACGGCGTGGTAGTCACGTCACCCCAATTGGAGTAGGGGCAGAGCAGAGCCGCCGTCTGCGCCTGCAAGGTAGGCAGACCTGCGACTGACCAGCAGAACAGTCCCAGCGGCCCGCCAGCGTGGTAGACAGATCACCCCAATTGGAGGAGGAGCAGAGACGCCGCCCGCCCCTGCAAGGGAGACTTTTCAACTATACAAGAGCAATATAAATATATAGGGGGAAAATTTCAAAAACTCAACAGTTTCACTAAGCAGAAAGAAACATGAGCAATATGAAAAGACAAGGAAAGAAAGGACCACAAGCAATGCAGGTCAACTCAACTTTAGAAGAGGTTATAGCTGCAGCAGATGGAATGTCAGATAAAGAATTCAGGATATACATGCTGCAGATGATCTGGAGTCTCTAGGAAGACATTAGACAGCAAAATCAGACAATGAAAGATCACTTCAACCACTTCGACAATGAATTACATAAACAAATCCAAGAAGCAAAAGATCAACTATACAGGGAGATAGAGGTAATAAAAAACAAACAAGCAGAAATCCTAGAAATGCTGGAAGCAATAAATCAACTTAAAAACTCAATTGAGAATACTACCAGCAGAGTAGAACACTTAGAAGATAGAACATCAGACAATGAAGACAAAGTATTTCAACTTGAAAAGAACATAGACAGCTCAGCAAGACTGTTAAGAAACCATGAGCAGAACATCCAAGAAATATGGGATAATATAAAGAGACCAAACTTAAGAGTCATTGGGATACAGGAAGGTATAGAGGTCCAAACCAAAGGAATGAGCAATCTATTCAATGAAATAATACGAGAAAACTTCCCAGACTTGAAGAATGAGACAGAATCCCAAATCCTAGAACCCTACAGGACGCCGAATGTGCAAAATCATAAGAGATCCACACCTAGACACATTATAATGAAGATGCCCAACATACAGAATAAGGAGAGAATTTTAAAAGCTACAAGGGAAAGGAAGCAGATTACATTTAGGGGTAAACCAATCAGGATAACAGCTGATCTTTCAACACAGACTCTGAAAGCTAGAAGATCCTGGAATAACATATTTCAAACACTGAAAGAAAATGGGTTCCAACCAAGAATCGTGTATCCAGCGAAATTAAGCTTCAGGATGGAAGATGAAATTAAAACCTTCCACGATAAACAAAAGTTAAAAGAATTTGCAGCTAGAAAACCATGTCTTCAAAACATCCTTGGCAAAACATTACAGGAAGAGGAAATGGAAAATAACAATGAAAACCAACAGTGGGAGGTAGGACAGTAAAGGGGGGAAAATAATCAAAAAGGAAAACAAACCATGTTTAGTAACATAAATAAACAAATATGGCTGGAAGAACAACCCATATCTCAATAATAACCCTAAATGTTAATGGCTTAAACTCACCAATTAAGAGACACAGGCTAGTAGAATGGATCACAAAACAAGACCCAACAATATGCTGCCTACAGGAGACGCATTTGATAGGAAAAGACATACATAGACTGAAGGTGAAAGGTTGGGAAAAATCATATCACTCATATGGACTTCGGAAACAAGCAGGAGTGTCCATACTCATATCAGATAAAATAGATTTCAAGCCAAAGTTAATCAAAAGGGATAAAGAGGGACACTACATACTGCTCAAGGGAACCATACACCAACAAGACATAACAATCATAAATATATATGCCCCAAACAATGGTGCAGCTATGTTCATCAAGCAAACTCTTCTCAAGTTTAAGAGTCTAATAGATCACCATACAATAATCATGGGAGACTTCAACACACCTCTCTCACCACTGGACAGATCTTCCAAACAAAAGTTGAATAAGGAAACTATAGAACTCAATAACACAATTAATTACCTAGACTTAATTGATATATATAGAATATACCACCCAACATCAAGCAGTTACACTTTTTTCTCAGCAGCACATGGATCCTTCTCAAAAATAGATCATATATTATGTCACAGGGCAACTCTTAGACAATATAAAGGAGTAGAGATAATACCATGCATCTTATCTGATCATAATGGAATGAAACTGGAAATCAACAATAAAAGAAGGAAGGAAAAATCATGCATCACTTGGAGAATGAACAATAGGTTACTGAATGATCAATGGGTTATAGAAGACATCAAGGAGGAAATTAAAAAATTCTTAGAGTTAAAATCTATGGGACACATTGAAAGCAGTTCTAAGAGGAAAATTCATTGCTTGGAGTTCATTCCTTAAAAAAAGAAAAAACCAACAAATAAATGATCTCATACTTCATCTCAAAATCCTAGAAAAAGAAGAGAAAAACAACAGCAAAAGAAGTAGAAGGCAAGAAATAATTAAAATCAGAGCTGAAATTAATGAAATCGAAACAAAAAAAACAATTGAAAAAATTGACAAAACTAAAAGTTGGTTCTTTGAAAAAATAAATAAAATCGACAGACCCTTAGCCACGCTAACGAAGAAAAGAAGAGAGAGAACTCAAATTACTAGCATACGGGATGAAAAAGGCAATATCACAACAGACACTTCAGAAATACAGAAGATTATCAGAAATTATTTTGAATCCTTATACTCCAATAAAATAGAAGATAGTGAAGGCATCGATAAATTTCTTAAGTCATATGATCTGCCCAGATTGAGTCAGGAGGATACGGACAACCTAAACAGACCAATATCAATTGAGGAAATAGAAGAAACCATCAAAAGACTACCAACTAAGAAAAGCCCAGGACCGGATGGGTATACAGCAGAGTTTTACAAAACCTTTAAAGAGGAACTAATACCAATACTTTTCAAGCTATTTCAGGAAATAGAAAAAGAGGGAGAACTTCCAAATTCATTCTACGAGGCCAACATCACCCTGATTCCTAAACCAGACAAAGACACTTCAAAGAAAGAAACTACAGACCAATATCTCTAATGAACCTAGATGCAAAAATCCTCAATAAAATTCTGGCGAATTGGATTAAAAAACATATCAAAAAAATTGTGCACCATGATCAAGTAAGATTCATCCTTGGGATGTAAGGCTGGTTCAATATACGGAAATCAATAAATGTTATTCACCACATCAATAGACTTAAAAATAAGAACCATATGATCATCTCGATAGATGCAGAAAAAGCATTCGACAAAGTACAGCATCCCGTTATGTTCAAAATGCTAGAAAAACTAGGGATAACAGGAACTTACCTCAACATTGTAAAAGCAATCTATGCTAAGCCTCAGGCTAGCATCATTCTGAATGGAGAAAAATTGAAGGCATTCCCTCTAAAATCTGGAACAAGACAGGGATGCCCTCTCTCACCACTTCTGTTCAACATAGTTCTCGAAACACTGGCCAGAGCAATTAGACAGACGAAAGAAATTAAAGGCATAAAAATAGGAAAAGAGGAACTTAAATTATTACTATTTGCAGATGACATGATTCTATACCTAGCAGACCCAAAATGGTCTACAAAGAAACTATTAGAGCTAATAAATGAATTCAGCAAAGTGGCAGGATATAAAATCACACGTATAAATCAAAGGCATTCCTGTATATCAGCGACAAATCCTCTGAAATGGAAATGAGGAAAAACACCCCATTCACAATATCCTCAAAAAAAAAAAAAAATACTTGGGAATCAACCTAACAAAAGAGGTGAAAGATTTATACAATGAAGACTACAGAACCCTAAAGAGAGAAATAGAAGAAGATCTTAGAAGATGGAAAAATATACCCTGTTCATGGATAGGCAGAACTAACATCATCAAAATGGCGATATTACCAAAAGTTCTCTATAGGTTTAATGCAATGCCAATCAAAATCCCAATGGCATTTCTTGTAGAAATAGAGAAAGCAATCATGAAATTCATATGGAAAAATAAAAGACCCAGAATAGCAAAAACAATGCTAAGCAGGAAGTGTGAATCAGGCGGTATAGCGATACCAGACTTCAAACTATACTACAGAGCAATAGTAACAAAAACAGCATGGTACTGGTACCAAAACAGGTGGGTGGACCAATGGTACAGAATAGAGGACACAGAAATCAATCCACAAAACTACAACTATCTTATATTTGATAAAGGGGCTAAAAGCATGCAATGGAGGAAGGATAGCATCTTCAACAAATGGTGCTGGGAAAACTGGAAATCCATATGCAACAAAATGAAACTGAATCCCTTTCTCTCGCCATGCACAAAAGTTAACTCAAAATGGATCACGGAGCTTGATATCAAATCAGAGACATGGCGTCTGATAGAAGAAAAAGTTGGCTACGATCTACATACTGTGGGGTCGGGCTCCAAATTCCTCAATAGGACACCCATAGCACAAGTGTTAATAACTAGAATCAACAAATGGGACTTACTCAAACTAAAAAGTTTTTTCTCAGCAAAAGAAGCAATAAGAGAGGTAAATAGGGAGCCTACATCCTGGGAACAAATCTTTACTCCTCACACTTCAGATAGAGCCCTAATATCCAGAGTATACAAAGAACTCAAAAAATTAGACAATAAGATAACAAATAACCCAATCAACAAATGGGCCAAGGACCTGAACAGACACTTCTCAGAGGAGGACAACCAATCAACAAGTACATGAAAAAATGCTCACCATCTCTAGCAGTCAGAGAAATGCAAATCAAAACCACCCTAAGATACCATCTCACTCCAGTAAGATTGGCAGCCATTAGGAAGTCAAACAACAACAAGTGCTGGCGAGGATGTGGGGAAAAGGGTACACTTGTTCATTGTTGGTGGGACTGCAAATTGGTGCGGCCAATCTGGAAAGCAGTATGGAGATTTCTTGGAAAGCTGGGAATGGAACCACCATTTGACCCAGCTATTCCCCTTCTCGGTCTATTCCCTAAAGACCTAAAAAGAGCATGCTACAGGGACACTGCTACAGCGATGTTCATAGCAGCACAATTCACAATAGCAGGACTGTGGAACCAACCTAGATGCCCTTCAATAGACGAATGGATAAAAAAAAAAATGTGGCATTTATACACAATGGAATATTACTCTGCATTAAAAAATGACAAAATCATAGAATTTGGAGGGAAATGGATGGCATTAGAGCAGATTATGATAAGTGAAGCCAGCCAATCCCTGAAAACAAATGCCAAATGTCTTCTTTGATATAAGGAGACTAACTAAGAACAGAGTAGGGACGAAGAGCATGAGAAGAAGATTAACATTAAACAGGGATGAGAGGTGGGAGGGAAAGGGAGAGAGAAGGGAAATTGCATGGAAATGGAAGGAGACCCTCAGGGTTATACAAAATTACATACAAGAGGAAGCAAGGGGAAAGGGAAAAATAATACAAGGGGGAGATATGAACTACAGTAGAGGGGGTAGAGAGAGAAGAGGGGAGGGGAGGGGAGGGGAGGGGGTATAGTAAAGGATAGGAAAGGCAGCAGAATACGACACTAGTATGGCAATATATAAATCAATGGTTGTGCAACTGATGTGATTCTGCAATCTGTATATGGGGTAAAAAAGGGAGTTCATAACCCACTTGAATCAAAGTGTGAAATATGATATATCAAGAACTATGTAATGTTTTGAACAACCAACAATTAAAGAAAAAGACAATTTTAACTTTATTGACTGTCAGTTCTTTCCTGGGCTATTGAAAGAGATTTGTTTTCTGACTTGCAGATAGTGAACCTATTTGGGGTACTTAACATGATTAGAAGCAGGTTTTAATTGTAGCATTAAAATAGTTGGAAAATTCCAAAAAGTGAGCCAGGTAAGTTATATGTGAGCCATATTTTTAATTTTCTTAGATTCTGATTCTTAAGGTCATGCTATAAATAACTGAATATCTGAGAGTTGTTATTGAACAAAAAGTATATAACTTATATACTTGCTTAGCAATCAAATAATGTTTATAAATTTTTTAAAAACTGATGGACAAGTTTTGGGCTTCTGAGGGGCTTCTCCACTACAAATTGTGTGTCCTGTTGTTTTCCTTCTGTAGTATGAGTATGACTACGATGCAAATGGGGAGAGAGTTGTTTTGGGGAAAGGAACCTACGGGATTGTGTATGCTGGCCGAGACCTGAGCAATCAAGTGCGAATAGCCATCAAAGAAATCCCAGAGAAAGACAGCAGGCAAGTTGGCGCTGACCTTCCACATTCTGTACTTGCCATCTCAACACCCCAAATCCCAGGCTCACCATGCATAGTACAGAAGATTTAAGAACAAAAGCATTATGTGGTCACAAAACTTGTAACTTTCTTGTAATAAAAATAATTTGCTTTTATTTTCTGTGTAATCTAAATAGATTGAGAAATGGACTAATTTCATTTAGACATTTGTGGATTATAGAGTCATGTCTTAAAAGAAAGTTGCATTTGCATGCATCCACTCCATCTAAAGTTTTGCATTTTGAGGGGTGGGTACTGGGGATTGGACCCAGGCCTTCATGAATGTTACGCAAATGCTCTTAATACTCAGATACACCCCCAATTCCTTTTATAAAATTTTATTTTGAAACAGGGTCTCACTAAGTTACTGAGGCTGGCCTGAATTTGCCACCCTCTTGCCTCACCTCCTGAGTTGCTGGGAATACAGGCATGCACCACCATGCCCAGCTCTAAGCTTAACATTTTTATATAATCATTTGCAGATAAAACAAATGTGACAAAAGTGTGACTGAGGTCTGTTTTTTTCCCCTCTTTTCGATGCTAGGAATGAAACCCAGGAACTCGAGCATGCTAGGCAAATGCTTGACCACTGAACAACAACCTCAGCCCTGACAAGAGTGCTTTTAAACTTATGTTGTCATAATTGAAATCAGCTATGATTTGTTTGGATATGACATTACAGAAAACTAAATGTAGTTGAAAGATCAGATTTTTGTGATATAGACTTTTTTTTAAAACATTCTCCCCTTTAATCTGACCCATGAATTTCAGGCTATTTTTCTACTGTTGATACTGCTAATTTATTTTCTCGACATTTCTTAGTCTTATTAAATGTTCACTTCTTTTTGAATTTACCTAATCCTAATCTTAAACAAAAGCATAGCAGTGTTTACTGTCAAATGTTTCTGTAGAGAAGCTACATATTCAACCATGGCCACAGCATAGGAGATAATTATCCCATGTCAGCCCACAGTTGTAGCATTGCCCCCAGCACTGGGTCTTGATGGATATGTGCAAAAATTTCTCTATCTGGGTGATCACTATTGATTGGGGATGGGTTAAACATCATTTTCTACCCATTGTAAGACCCTTCATTCATTCATCCATTCAGTTGTTGGTTTTCAGTGGGACAGCATGTGATAATTATGTGAATTATAAGGTCTGAAATGAATTAGTTCAAATTCTTCGTTTTATACCAGTCTGAAAAGCCAGGTTGAAGATGAATTCCCCAAGACTATGTATAGACAAGGCTAGGATCCAGGTCCCCTGAGTCCCTCATCCAGTATTGTGTCCCTTATTCTCATGATGAATAAGTCGTTGCATTCTTATAGATTTGGGGAATTCCTGGTATGGACTGCCTCCTTCTGTGGTAGCACTAGCAGTTCTAGGTTTTGTTTTGTTTGGTAATTTTTTTTTTTTTTTTTGGTACCAGGGATTGAACTCCCAGGGATTGAACTCAGGGGCACTCAACCACTGAACCACATCCCCAGCCCTATTTTGTATTTTATTTAGAGACAGGGTCTCACTCAGTTGCTTAGCGCCTCCATTTTTGCTGAGGCTGTCTTTGAACTCTCGATCCTCCTGCCTCCACCTCCCAAGCCTCTGGGATTACAGGCATATACCCGTGCCCAGCTTGTTCTAGTTTTTTGTGTGCATAACAGTTCCTGGATTTTTAGAGCTAGAAGGGGCCTTAGAGATCATTTTGTCTAACTCCCTGAATTTATGGCTGAACTTATGATGATCAGATACCTTCTGTGTGCCAGCTTCTGGGCTTGTGCTGGAGACAGAAAGGTAACTATGATACTGTCCTGATACCAGGGCGCTACCAGTTTAGTGGGGATTGCAGATACTTTGCCCATGAGTCAAAGTGACAAGTGCCATAATAGAAGGGTACACAGAGTGTATTCAGGACATAGATGAGAAGTGAATTTTCCTGGGTGAGTTGTGGCAATTTTGAGGAAATAAATCATCTTTAAGCTGGTCTTTGAGGGATGAGTAGGAGTTTGGCAGAAGAGAAGGCCTACCTGAGGGAGAAACAAAGATGTTAATACACAAAATCTTTTCAGAGAATAACAAATTTCTGATATGGCTTGAATGCAAGATGTGGGGCAGTGGAGAACTTTTGAGACAAAAACTTTAAAATGGTGTCATCTGGCATGATTGAAGGTCCTTGTGTGCCGTGTGAAAGACTATAGTCTCTGGAATTTATGGAGGGGAGTAATATGGTGAAGTGTGCATTTTAAACAAATCCCAAGAATGAGGGATGAACTAAAAAGGCCAGAACCTAGGGCTGGGTCGATCATTAGGTGGCTACTGTTGTGGTCTGGGATGAGTGTGTAGAATAAGACTAGAAGGCAGCTGAGGACAAAATCTTTCAGAGCACCACCCTGCACAGCAGACAGAGAAAGGGATTTCTGAGAGTTCAGGCCCTACCAATAGTGATAGTAACAGTAGAAATCACTGAGTGCTTACCACACACCAGATACTCTACTAGGTGCCTGAGAAACTTATCACACTTAATCCCCAGCAGCTCTACATGGCTGGTATTATTATAGGTTAAATATTCCTTGTCTGGAAAACTTAGGGCCAGAATGTTTCAGATTTGGGATTTTTATCAGATTTTGAAGTATTTGCATATACACCATGAGGCCTGTTGGGGATGTGACCTAAGTCTAAATACAAAATTCATTTACATTTCGTACACACCTTCTATCACATAGCCTAAAGGTAATTTGATACATTACTATAGTGGTCCTGTGTTTTGATTGTGACCCATCACACAAGGTCATGTTTGGAATTTCCTGCTTGTGGTATTATGTTGGCACTTAAAAAGTTTCAGATTTTGAAGCATTTTGGATTTTTGGACTAAGGATGCTCAGCCTGTATCCTATATTTTACAGATGAGAAGCTGAGTAGTCTTATAGGAAGGGAAGAGAAAGTTTCCATAAGGAAGGGATGGCCAGCAGTAGGGTGGATGCTGGTGAGGTGCCACAAGGGTCTAGAGCCCCCAGGATTTGGCAGGTGATACTGGCTTTTTAAATTTTTCATGATAGGTACTCTCAGCCTCTGCATGAGGAGATAGCCCTGCATAAATACCTCAAGCACCGCAATATTGTCCAGTACCTGGGCTCGGTTTCAGAGGATGGCTACATCAAGATATTTATGGAGCAGGTACCTGGAGGTGAGTAGTTGCTGTATTCTGGCAAATTCTGAAAATCACTCTTGAAAACACAATATGGACATCATTAATTGTCCTGCCATTTAAAAAAATGACAGACATTGTAGAGGTTGGAAAACACTGGTTTCTCAGAAGAGTTGGATACAGACTTTCCAAATGTCACATAAACAGACTATTTTTGGTTTGTTTATTCAACTCACAAATACTCATTGAATATCTACTGAGTGCCAGCATTGGAGACAAAGAGATGAAGAGAGCAATCTCCTGCCTCTAGGCCTTCATAGTCTAGGAATTTTAAAGGTGGTTTGGAGAAAAGAGAACACAGGTTTTAAAAGTGACATTACAAAATAACATCAGTAACAAAATCAAACATCAGTGCTTTGTCCACAAAGTCCCCAAATGTAGGCAGTAGAATATAGGAGAAAGAGTTCCTTCTTAATTTGAATTGGTCCCACAATCTATAAGCTGTGTGGCCTTGGGAAAATTATTTTACTACTTTGTGCCCTCAGTTATTTGGTAGAATAAATAAATTGTAAAATTAGAATATAATAATTACTGTAATAATTGTAGTAATAATTATTGAAATAATAACTATCTTAGTGGGTTGTTGGGTAGGGTAAATGAGATGATGCATATATAGCTCTAGAACAGGGCCTGGCAGCAAGCTCACTGAAATAATAATAAAATTTATGAAAGTTTTAAATATTAATTATTATCTGAATGCAAATGTAAAAACTTCAGTTAGAAACTTGTATTTGTTCCTTTATTCATTCTACCAGAAATCAAGAGTCTATTATTATTAAGAGTCTAATTTTATACATTAAGATCTAGGCAATGGGCTCAATTTTGAGGGTTATGTTAAGGATATAGTACAGTGTCTTTTTCCTCAGGTAACTCATAGCCTAATAGAAAAACGTGTCCATTGCTGTTCACATTTGTTACTGTTCCAGGTTTTGCGATGAAGGGTAACAACAGAATTAGAGATGGAAGCCAGACACAGTGGCACATGTCTGTAATCCCAGCTACTCAGGAGACTGAGACAAGTGGATCACAAGTTCAAAGCCAGCCTTGGCAACACAGGGAAATTCAGTCTTGAAAAAAAATATTTATTCCCTTTTATAGATGGGGGACCGAAGTATAGTAAGGTCGCATAGCCCTGTATGAGTATGCATAGTTGAGACCGGCTGATACCCAGGAGCCTGTTCTTACCAGCAGGCAAGCCACCTTCTCTGGGACATGTGGTCAGAGAGTCTGAAGTGGGGGGGGGGGGTTCTACTGGCCTATGTGTTCAGTGTTCAATAGAATAATGGGGAAGGCTTATTAATCAGGATGGTCCTACCCCTCTACCATTGGGGTGGGTGACCTACCATTGGGGCCTTTTCACAATGAGGACAAAGAGGCCTAGCCTTCTCTAATCCTAGTCCTTGTTACCTCCAAAGACCACTCATTCTAGACCTGTCCACTTTTGATTACAGCAAGAGGTGTAAATCTGGCTTTGACTCAAACAGAATGGGTGTCCAGCAAACAAATGTCATGGGATCTGAGTCATTTATAACATTGGATCATGCCTCTTTAGTTCAAGGAGCCATATTTCACTCTTCTCCTGACCTCATGTAGCTGAACAGAGCTAATCCCAAAGTTGGCCCAACTGAATTTCAAGGATCACAAGGGATTCTTCTTTGTCCTCTACTTTAATCTGGCCGACAGGCTGATTTGCTTCCAGTCTGTTCTCTGGCTGTGACTGTAGAGAGGCAAGACTCATTGCATTTAGCAATATACAATGGTATAGGTATGAAGTGCTTATGTCAGGTTAGAGATGTCACTTCACTACATTTCCCTAAACTCATTACAACTGAATCTTTGTCATCCTTATGAATGTTTTACTGTGTCCATTTCTAGGAAGCCTCTCTGCTCTTTTGCGATCCAAATGGGGGCCAATGAAGGAGCCCACTATCAAGTTTTATACCAAACAGATCCTGGAAGGCCTTAAGTATCTCCATGAAAACCAGATAGTGCACAGAGACATAAAGGTACAGGCTTTTCTAAACCAACAAAGTGTCATTTTGCTCATATCTAGTCATGATAACTGTCAGTGCAGCATATGCTGAGTGACTTGCTCATGGGAAGGTTGGGAGGGCTTTTTTTTTTTTGAGAACATTTTTCAAGGTTTGAACCATTAAATGTCAGTTTGTTTAAATCTGTCTTTAAGCATTTTGTACTATTCTTCTCTTGAAGGGTGATAATGTTCTGGTAAACACCTACAGTGGAGTGGTGAAAATCTCTGATTTTGGAACCTCTAAACGTCTCGCAGGAGTGAACCCATGCACAGAAACCTTTACTGGTAAGCATAACAGAGTAGGGCTATGGTGTCCATTTTAGTGTTAAACTTTCTTCACAAGCTATAGTCATTGGAAGGCTACTTACTGGGTATCTTCTCAGCGCAGATGCATGATGTATTGTCCCCAACTTCAAATCACCAGTTAGTTGTACATTACCAGACCAATAGGTAGAATGCCACTCACAAGTGACCTGTGTCTTTTTGAAATTCCTGCTTAAAAGCAACAGTAGCCCAAACCTTGATCCTTGGAAAGAAGTACTGATTTTTAATAAATAAAGATTTATGGTCTCCTAAGGAGGAACATAAAGGTCACAAAGGTCTTGCTTTATAGTGTTATGAAATAGCTCTCATATCTCATAGCTCTGAAATAAGCTATAAAAGGGACATGGCTGGGGGTGGGGCTGTAGCTCAGTGGCAGAACGCTAAGGGTTATGGCTGTTTTCTATCTCTGTAGTCACCAAAGCTGTAGAATGGACAGCTTGAGCCTTAATTTGAATAAAGTCTCAGCTTTGAAGGACTTTTCTTCAACAAGAGACTTGTTATATGTTAGTTGCTGGACACCCACAGTGGAGACACATTCTCCATCAAAAGGGAATTTTAATGCCTCAAAAATTACTTTTAAGTTGTAACACAAGGGGAAGTGTGTGAGTTTCAAAATGGGAAAATATGGCACCAGGGCTTCATCAGAATCTCCCATAGAAAGAGCATGTTGAATCTTCATTTTTTGTTTCTGGTACAAATGTACATATGCTACATATATCATATGTGTATGAATATGTATGTAGGACTGGCCCTTTTTTCTCTCTTAGCACTTTACTGCCCTAATTGAAAATGACTTATATCCTCCTCTTTGGAAGCCACCAATTAGCTTAGCAATACATAGCAAGAGGGGCTCTGATATGACAAGGAGTAATTTCAAAAACATAAAACCCCCCAACAATTTATCTCATAATTGGCATCCCTAAGGAGAAAAAAAAATCTCAAAGAAAACACATGTATAATTCATTATCACATATCACATTTCCCAAGTAATTGGTTTGAGGAGGCATGAATTTTGCATTGCAAAATAATGCATGGGTGTTTGGGGAATAATAAAGAAGGGGTCTCATTTTGGTTAGGAAATTCCCTTGCATGTAATTACTCTTTGCTAAACAGAGCAGTTCTGTAAAGAAATCTGAGTTAGTTGGTACAGAACTCTGGGTTGGATGGATCTGATGGAGCTTTTTCCTGATAGTACTCAGAGGTCTTCTGAGTCTTGGCAGGAGAACCAAGGGCTTCAGGCAACTTCTTGGCCTGGATCCCTCCCCTCCTGTGTCCCTCTCAAGGGCTCGCATCACAGGTGTAAATGGACTAGAACAGGCTCCCCCCCATACTGGGGATCCAACCCAGGTCCTCAAGCATGCTAGGCAAGTGCTGTATCACTGAGCTACAATGCAGCCCTCTTGTTCTTGTTCTGGTAGTTAACAGCTTTATTGAAGTATAACTTGCATATCATAAAAGCACCCATTTAAAATGCACAATTCAGTGGTTTCTGGTAAACTTACTACATCATGTAGCCATTATCACAATATATTTTTTGTTTGTTTGTTTTTAGTGCTGGCTTTGATCCCAGGGACACTCTACCACTGACCTATACCCCTAGCCATTTTTATTTTTTATTTTGAGACAGGGTCTTTCTAAGTTTCTGAGGCTGGCCTCAAACTTGTAATCCTCCTGCCTCAGCCTCCTGAGTCATTGGGATTACGGGTGTACAGCACTGTGCCTGGCTACAATGCAGGTTTTGAACATTTCTGCCACCACCCAAGAAGATCCTTGTGCCCCTTTGCATTAATCCCTGTTCCCACTGCAGCTCCAGGCCATCACTGATCAACTTTGTTTGCTGATTTGCACATTCTGGGTTATTTCATACATGTGGAATGATAAAATATGTGATTTGCAGCATCTAGCTGCTTTTACTTAGTGTGATATTTTTCAAGGCTCATGCATGCTCTAGCATGTATCAGCCCTTCATTCCTCTCAGGCTGAATAGTATTCCATGGTGTGGATGGACTACATTTGCCAGTTAATGGTCATTTGGGTGGTTTCTACTTTTGACTGTCACAAATAGTGCTGCTATGATCATTCACATGCAAGCTTTTGTGTGAATGTATGTTTTCATCCCTCTTGAGTAGATACCTAGGGACAGAACTCAGAATAGGAACTTTACTCTATGGCTATAAATGTCCTTGGTTCAAGGATGAGCAGGTTCAAGTCCTGGCTCAACCACTTGCTAGCTGGAAGACCTTGGACATGTTACCCACCCTATGTGTACCGTAGGTTTTTCATAAGTAAAATGGAAATGCTCACATTACTTACCTTATAGGGTTTTATTACTTACCTTATAGGGTTTTTAAAGAATTAAATGGGTTAATATTGATAAAGTACTTTGATCGCTTTCTGGCTTACAGCAAGTAAACTTGGAAGTATTTATTAATTTAAAAAGAAATACCTATTTTCATATAGAAATTGCAGGCTATTAGAGCTGGAAGGAGCCTTTGAGAGAATTGAGTTCCTATGTGTATCTAGTGTGTTGAACCTGTGGGACTCAAAGGTTGTCATGATAAAAGCCATTGTATTTTTTTCCCCACTGCCCCATAATATCCTGCCCAGAGCAGTGGGCCTTTCCCATGACTTTTCCAGCCACTCTCAGAAGACAAAGAGTCCAAATGACACTTTAAAGAGCAAACAGGTCGAATTGAGTGATAAAAAGAATGTGGGCTCATATACTCATCAATGGTCTGGTCCTCATTCCCAGGGCCAACTCCTCTCCCCTCACCCTCCCAGCTACAGCAGTAGGCAGTGATCTCTGCTCAGGTGACTCAGTGTTGCTTCTCTTCTGTCACCTCTTTTTTCACTCAATAGCTACAGAAAGGCAAGGAAAGGGGTTTGACATATTGTCACTTAACTAGTACTGCTATAAGCTGAGTTTGTGTGCTATGGACCTGGGTGATGGTTCCTGTTAATTGCTCTTGATGGATCCCCATGAATGTGACCCTCCACATCATGGGCAGGGGCCTGCCTTTGGCTGACTAACCCCTGCCCCTCCCCAACTCTTGCCCCTCACATTCTATCCACCCCTCTTCAACTTTCCATGAAGGAATTCAGGTCTTGGAAGACTGCCTTTAAGCTAGATTCCTCTGGGGGAAACAAGCAAACAAACAAACAAAACCCCTAAACTGGTATTTCTACAACGGGCCTCACTTTTTAATTTAAGAGTTAAGGGTTTCTGCATCTTCAAGCCATTGTTGAGAGGTAATAAAAATATCCCCAGACTTTACAATCCCCTATCTCTGCTGCTATAAGTGACTTTTGCTCCCTTGAGAACCAGTCCTCTGTGCACCTTACCTCTATGGGATGTGCATGTATTGAGCTCTGAGTAGTTTGAAGACCTTGGGTTGGGAAGAAGTGGTCTCCTCCAGGGACCATCCCTTGGGTTGGGCAACTAGGGAAGCCCCCACCACCATGGGAGGCTGCACCTTCTTTAAAGTTTGAAACATCAGGCTCTAACAGTATCTGAAAGACTGTGCTAGTCAGCTCTTTGTTGCTATGACAAAATACCTGAGAACAACTTAAAAGGAGAAAGACTTTATTTTGACTCATGGTTTCAGAGGTCTCAGTCCATGGTCATCTGGCTCCATTATTTCTGGGCCCACTGTTAGGCAGAATGTCATGCCAGAGAGCAAAGATGTTCCCTTTATGGTGTCTGGGAAGTAGAGAGTGGGAGGAAGGTGTTAAGGACAAGATATTGTCCCCAAAGGCACATCCCCAAGGATATACTTCCTCCAATTAGGTCCCACATCCTACAGTTTCCACCAGCTCCTACTCAGCTATGAATCCATTAGTGCATTAATCCATTGATGCATTGATGAAATGAGAGCTCTCTCTCCAAAGAGGCTGCCTTCAACACCCTACCGTTGTATCTCCCCTCTCTAAACACTCTGAACCCCTTGGTCTGGATGGGATGCCTCTGAGCAATGGGCCCAAGACTTGTGTACCCAGAGATCTGAGGTGCCCTTAGAAAATGTGTACCTTGTGGCCCCAATTTCTCCCCTTGTCCTGGTATCTGTATCATGTCTTGATGCCTTTGTCAAATTGGGCTGCAATTGTAGCTCAGTGGTAGAGTACTTGCTTAGCATGTATGAGCCACTGGGTTAGATCCTCAGCACCACATAAAAATAAAAATAAATAAAAGTATAAAAAGTATAAAAAACACAATAACATTTTTTAAAGTATTCTTTATGCCATGTATTTTCCCTGCTGATAATTTGAAAATCCTGTTTGGGCAATTGTCCAGGAGCTACTAACAAATTTTATGTTCCAAGGGGGCTGGGTTAGTGTTTGCGGGTCTTCTGGACACCTTTTTCTGTATTCAGCACCACCACCCTGGTGTAGGTGCTGAGCCAGTGACAGTGAGGTGGGGCACCTGTTGGAGGAAATGGAGTTTAGGGAGAATATGAGGCCCCTATAGATGTAAGGCAGGCCAGTTTCCCAGGATTTGTGCATGATTCAGATGCCCCACAATGCCATCTTTGCTTGGGGGTGCAAATAGGAGGGTAGGATTAGAACTTTGAGGGGCGTGTCACTGGGCTGGAGCAAGTCCCTTGGAAGGGCAAGATGAAGATGGTTCTGGGAGTATAGAGTGACAAGAAGATAGGGACTGGAGTCACCTGAGGGTCCAGAGTAAGCTTCCTCTCAGGAACAAGGAAGAACAAGTCCCCTTTCCATCCTTCTGGGATCTCTTTAGCACTGCCTAATTGCAAAGCCTAACAGGGAACCTCAGGCAAAGCAGAAATGTTTGTTTGGTTTGGTTTGGGTTTTGGGTTTTGGGTTTTGGGTTTTTTTTGTTTTTGTTTTTTTGTTTTTTTTTGTTTTTTTTTTTGAGTTCCAGACCTAGCAGCACAGAGCAGAGCTGGGAGATGATAGCTTAAGAAACAACATAGTGTCAAATCATTTTTTAATTAATGAATTTTGGATTCATTAGAAGGCACATTCCCTGCCAACACCTCTCCCTTTGTTATTCACAGCAGCAACCGCCTGCAGGGGATATTGTAACACCGGAAGTTCCTTTCCTGTGGCTCTGGGGTTTCCTAATAGTGCATCAAGAGTGATGCACCTCCATCTTGCTCAACTCTGCAACTGACTGAACACTTCCCCACCAGTTTATTAGCTCTGGAGACCAAAGCCATCATTTGTGTCGCACTGATGAGTTGTGCTAATACAGTCTAATTTTATATTTAACTTTAGATCAATTGAAATGAAATCAAATCAAGTTAAAACAATTTAAAATTAATTTCTTCTGCCTCCTAGCCACATATCCACAGCCAATATGTGGCTAATGGCTACCATATTGGATGGCATAGAATAGATCATCCCCATTATTAAAGAAAATTATTTTGGTCACAGCTGTTCTAGAGTCTTTAAATTTTTCATGGGAAGGAAAAATGCTGGTAAGATATTGGATCTTTAAGAGAAGGACATAGCAGTAGCTTATTCAAACTTTTTTTAAATTTTTTTATTAGTTGCTCATAATATTACAATGATCTTGACATCATACATTTGATTCAAACTTTTTATTTTTTTTTTTAACTGAAAATGAGCCCTTTTTATTGAGTAAAACTCAGGAAACCTGTTTTGGTTGAATGATCTTGAGACGGGACCTTTCATTTCTCTGACACCAGTGTTCCTATAACACCTTGGCTAAGGTCATCTCTGAATTTGATGTTTTCTTCTAAACCTCTTTGCCAGCCTATAACATCTGCTAATGTCCCAGCCACATTTTCCCTTTCCCAGAGCCCTTGATTGACCTCCCTGCTCCCCATCTTTCTATTCAATAATCCCTTCGTCTTCCTGCTACCATATCCAATCAGTGTCTTCCCTGGGGTAACCTCTGGTAGCTCATGAACCACAGGATGAATTCCAAAGCCAGTCTTTTTTTAATATTTATTTTTTAGTTACAGGTGGACACAATATTTTATTGTTATGTGGTGCTGAGGATCGAACCCAATACCTCATGCATGCTAGGCAAGCACTCTACCTCTGAGCAACAACCCCAGCCCCCAAAGCCAGTCTTCAGAACATACAACTTGCCATTTAGACTATGCTCTTGCTGCTCTCCTTAATCCTTTCTACACCCTGCCCCCAGTGAAATATCACTTGTTGTTCCCTGGACTCTACCCATGTTCTTGCTCAAGTTCTTCCCTATACCTGAACACCCTCCTATCCCTTTGATCACCTCTTCAACCATTGTAGCAGGAACCTACTTCATTGGCAGTGCCAGCTGATGCCCCTTTGGATCACATTCTTGGCAAGGTGACACTTTACCCAGGCTGCTCCTTGACAATGTCTGAACCTGGTTAAGGTTCTAGAACCAATATGAGAGTCTGCCAATGGGCAAGTTCTCCTTGGTGACTTGGCTGAAGCCCGCAATGCTGAGACTCTTCTACCTAACTCTTCCTCCCTCCGTTTCCCCCAGGGCTCAGGCCTGCTTTGTAGTATGGCATTCTCCCTGCCAATCCTCTCCTCCCCTTTATCCTTCATAGACCTTCTCCCCAGTAAATCTCTTATATGTCTAATCTTATTTTGGCATTTGCCTCTCAGAGACCGAAAGAAATTGACACAGTCATAGATTTCCCTGATTCAGACCAGACAGAATCAACCATTTTTTCATCCACATTCGTCCAGCCTTCTGTGTACACCTCTGTTACAGCACTTAGCACATTTTACCACCACCATTATATATGTCTCCTCCCCTGGGAAGCTTTTTGTGATCAGGCTGTTTCTCCCATTCCAGTTTCCCTGTATTTGGCATGTGCTAAAACATGCTAATTGAATTGGGCCCATTTATCCTTTGAGGGACTATGCAATCCTCTCTCAATATGCCTAGTATTGAAAGAAGTCATGTTGCATGTTTCGGGTCAAAAAGTGATGAAGCCATATTATTTATGCATAGAACAAGGCTCCTTCCACTATTAACGAGACAATTAAGCCCCCAGACTTGTTTGAACTAATGGTCCAGTTCATTTATAAGCAATATAGTGCTCTGATTTTTGCATTTATTTTCTATATAGGTACTCTGCAGTATATGGCACCTGAGATTATTGATCAAGGACCTCGTGGGTATGGTGCCCCAGCTGATATCTGGTCCCTGGGCTGCACCATCATTGAGATGGCCACCAGCAAGCCTCCATTCCATGAGCTTGGTGAACCACAGGCAGCAATGTTCAAAGTAAGACACATTTGGTCATTTGGGTGGTTTAGATGTTGGGGAAACAATTTAAAACAAGATCTCTTCTCAATCTTGAAAACTTATACACAAAGGAGAGAAGGAAAATGGTTTTGTTATTTAATAAGTTTTAAATTAGAATGCAAGCACATCACAGATAATCTGCTAAGATTTCAAAGATTGAAGGAAATCTCACCCCTTTTATATTGCTAGGTAGATAAAATTTGTTATAACCACATTCTCAAGATAAATAATTAGTCCTCAAGTGAGAGGACTTGACAGCACATGGCTCCTCTAGAATTCACCTGGTAATTGAGGTGACCTTTTATGTTAGGGAATTGGCTTTTTGCAGAGGAAAGACAGGAGGTAGTTTTGGAGTGAGGCAGCACCAAAGTTGGCCCCCTTCCCTCCTACAGAAACTGGGAGATAGAGGCACTGTCTTCCTCAATGATGTCATTTCAAAGCAATGGCTCTCAAGTCTTGGGAAAGACGTTTCTGGTAAGAGGCTTATCTAGCTGTTAAAAAGATTTACATGCACCAGGTGCAGTGGCACGTGCCTGTAGTCCCAGCAGCTCGGGAGACTGAGGCAGGAGGATCACAAATTCAGAGTCAGCCTCAGCAACTTAACGAAGCTCTGAGCAACTCAGTGAGACCCTGTCTCTAAATAAAATATTAAAAAGGGCTGGGGATGTGGCTCAGTGGTTAAGTGCCCCTGAGTTCAATCCCTAGTAACAATAGCAATAACAACAAAAACATCTCAAGAGAGAAAGAACAAAAAATTCTAAGTTCTCTAAAGTAAATGCTCTAAGAGAAGAATCCTCTTCCTTTATGTTGGAAGGGGATAATTAAGCCTCTTATTTTTCATTTGCATAGGCCATGGTGGGGTATGCGTCTTTGAAGGAATGGATTTTGGAGAGGCAGAACTGTAGGTACAGATAATGTATCCTTTATCATTCTAACAACCTTCTATGGTTAATGGAAGGACACTCCATGTGTGGAGGCTAACATATAGGTGGTGGTTTTACTGCTGGGCAAGTGGGACCTTGAAAGGGGATCTACTTGCTTATGACCCCACAGGAAACTGATGCCAGGACAACCCTATGTGCCCAAGGTCAGGTCTGCAGTTTCTGACTCTTGAGTATCTTTGGAAACATTTAAGGGGCTCCAGCCCTGAGAGTCCATTATCAACAGTAACCTTCCATGGAAGATAGTTTTTTAAATTTTTTTCTAGTTGTGGGTGGACAGAATGTCTTTAATTTGTTTATTTTTAATGGTGCTAGGGATCGAACCCAGTGCCTCACATATGCTAGGTAAGTGCTCTGCCACTGAGCTACAGCCCCAGCCCCTATGGAAGATTTTTATTCATCCCAAAAGGGTAGGGGGGTCTCAAAAAGTCAAATGGCCATTGTTTGTAGATAATGAAGCTATGGTACATTGACATAGCTTCATAGTACATGTCCAGAGACCTTTTAGTAGCTTTTCTGCCACATTTGGCAGCCTCCATCATGGCCTGCATCATTGCCGGACCCTCTGGCTCAGCCTCTTGGGCAGAAAGACCTCAAAAATATGAGTGTGGGATTATGTCCTCTGAGATGAGCACAGCACCTTCAACTGGCTCTGAGCAGCACTCTGTGCTCTGAGTACCTTGGCTGCTCTCCTCAGCCTGACTGGGCCCCAGCAGAAGATTCTCAGAGCTTCCTTCCATTATATCAGCTGCCCAGGTAGCTTCAAGGCCAACACCTCAAGTCCACCAAAGTTTTCTGGTCCCTGCAGTGCTAACAGAACCCTGAACACAAGGACTAGAAGACAGCAGCAACCTTCTTGAGCATATAGTGACCATTCATGGCCCCCAGTGAGGTTAAAGATCTCACCTGCAGCTTCCATCACAGGCCTTAGAATAAATAGCAGCTGGTGCTTGGAAAAACATGGTGCCCACTGGAGAGCCATGTCTGTCTGTTTTCTGTAAAACTCCAGAAACCCAACCGAAGGCTGTGACTTTCTCAATTCATCCACAGGGCATGAACAACTCCCAGGATCTTCTTCCTGCCTCCTGTTTTTGGTTAGCTCATTATCTGTACAAATTCTTTGCAAAAATGTTGATTTGTTTGGGTCACACATGAAGTAACTTTATGTTGCCAACAAAAAAGTTAGTATTGAGCAAATAATGTCCACTGTGTTATTCATTTCTTGGATAGTAGAATCCTTCAACAAAAATTTTAAAAACTTCTGGGCAGTGTCTGAAACAAAGGGAATTATTCTTCCCCCAAGGGGAGTGTTATGGGTTTAATTGTGTCACCCAAAATGATATATGGAAGTCCTTATCCCCAGAAACTCAGAACATGACCTTATTTGGAAGTAGGGTTTTCACAGAAAAAAAATCACATTAAAATGGTATCAGAGTGGACCCCAAAGCAGCAATGACAGGTGTCCTTATTAAAAAGGGATATTTGGACTCCAAGACAGACATGCACAGAGAGAAGACTGTGTGAAAGCAGGGGGTTGGGGTGATGCCTCTTCAGAGGGAGACTGGCCTCAGGGGGAGACCTTGGTCTCAGCCTCCCAGACAATATATTTCTGGTGTTTAAGCCCCCCATTTTGTGATACTTTGTTACAGTAGCCCTGGTGGACCCTTAAGGGAGCTTTTAAGTCACAGCAGAGCACTCTAATAAATGATGTATTTGCAAGGTGGTAGGGTGTGCTGTCCACGAGTAGCAGTGTCCTGGGAATGGGACATGTCCACCTCATCAAGGGCCTTTGGGAGGTGAAGTCAGAAGGCTCTGCAGCACCCAGGTCTTTGCTCCCACATGCCATGCAGGAAAGGAGGCCAAGCCAGCCCTCAGGACTGCTGAGGAGCTGGCCATGAGCTTGGATCAGGAAAACAGAACAGCTTCCTCCACTGGATTGAGTGGGCTTGGAAAAGACACAGGGAAGGCTGTAAACTTTAAGATGACAATGCCTAAGAAAACTAGAGAGCCACTCCTGATGGGAACAATTATGCAAGAAGAGGTTATTCAAGGTTTGTCAGAAACATTTCCATGTCATAGTGAGATGTGACAGCTGAGAACTGACTGGTTTCCCTATGGGTCACAGGAACAGGGAACCTTTGGCAGGATAGCAGTTGACTATCCAAAAGTGGGCCCTGAAACAGCCATTCTAGCAAGAACTATAAAATGAAGGAGCAGTTCACCTCCCTCAACTGCTGTATCCCTAGGGAGGAGGCCCTGGCTTGGCTGTGGATGATTAGACAATTTGTCTGTGAGGTTAGCAGCCTCAAGTTTTGTATGCTTATGGCTTAGAGCTGGAGGATGGGGACGTGGGCTGTGGATGCATAGGGACTTAGAGGTGTGGGGGGTGTCTCTTGGGAACAGATAGCCTGCCCCAGGCTTTGGCCCAGTTCCCTCTCAAGTCTCTTGTGCTATGTAACTAATAACTATGTGACTTGTTATTCCTCACAGTTCTGTGAGTGGACTGTTGGATGGCTCTTCTGCAGGCCTTGCCTGGGCTCACACCTGTGGTTGTATCCAGGTGGCAGCTTGGCTGGGGTAGGATCCTCTGAGAGGTCCTTTTGCACATGACTGAGGGTGTGGCAGTGAGGGTTGGACCCTTCTGTCCACACAGTTGTCCATCCTGGACTCCTTCCCTGTATGGTGGTCTCAGGGCTCCAAGAGGACCAGGGCAGGGACTACAAGACATCTTAAGGCCTAAGCTATGAAACCCTCACATAGAACTTTCACCTCAGTCTCTTGGTGAAAGGAAAGTCACAAAAGGCCAGCTGATTTCTGTTTTTATTTTTTCAGTGCTGGGGATCAAATCCAGGGCCTCACCCATGCTAGGCAAGCGCTCTACCACTAAGCCACATCACAGCCTTCAAAAGGCCAGCTGAGACTCCAGGGATAGGGAAATAGAGACCACCTGTGGATAGGAGGAGCAGGAACATAGCATTGCAAAGGGGCATGGACAGAACTGAGCATCTTTGGAGCATTCCCAGCCCCTCATAGGATGGAGGTCTAGGAGCTTTCTGTTGAAAATTCATTCCCCTGAATCACCTGAGGCTTCACTGACACATTGGTTACCTCTCCCTTAAATGCAGGTGGGAATGTTTAAGATCCACCCTGAGATTCCAGAAGCTCTTTCAACTGAAGCCAGAACCTTCATCTTATTCTGTTTTGAGCCTGACCCTCAAAAACGGGCCACTGCCACTGATCTACTCAGAGAGGGTTTCTTAAGGCAGGTGAACAAGGGCAAGAAGAACCGAATTGCTTTCAAGCCCTCAGGTGAGGCCTACCTGGACAGCTGGGGAGATGCCCTGGGCCTTCTCTGCTGCTTACAAAGAGTGCTAGCTCTCCATAGCATTGAGCTTCCATGTTGTGCCTATTTATGTGAAGAGTGGCAGGGAAGGTGCTGTAGGTTTGAAGGTTGTCAAAGTCCATCTAGCAAACATCCCTCCATCTCCTAACAGGCACAGGGAGCCTGGAGGGTGACCGTGAGGTCCACTCCCCCAACTTCCTTGAAGTCTTTCTTTTGGGAATGTGTGGACGTGGGAGATGAGAGGTACCTGTCTGGGGTTTGTGTCTCCCCTAAGTGTAGAGCCTGATGTTTCATTTTTGGAGCCTGGCCTGCCATCCTGGCCTTGATTAAAGGGTGTGTTAGGGATGCTGCCTGTGGTAGCTTTCCCACAGGCTACCAAAGCCCAGTGACACCTTCTAGAATAGTAGCCTGTAACTAGCAGTGACAAAGAGCAGCCTGTGAAAAGGAAGCCATTTGCCATCTTCCCTCTGGGGTGGATGGAATCAGAAGGCATGGCAGAATAACTCTAAACTTGCTCCACAGAATGTGACCCTAGACCACCTGTTTATGATGAGGCCCATCTCAGACCTACATTTCTCACCATGGTCTCAGGTGACTCTTCACACCACCTAAGTCAGAGCTGTGCAGGCTTAGCAAGCCCCCAGGTGAGCACCTGGGTCTGAGAGGCTGCCAGAAGCTCAACCTCCACCTGGTCCTTCTCTGAGCCTCTCCATTCCCTGTCTGGCTGTCCCCCACAGAAGGAACCCGCATTGTCACCAGTGCCCTGGCCCTGCCATCACCAGGGGAACCTCTGGGCAGTAGCAGCAGCGAGCATGGCTCCATCTCCCCAGACTCTGATGCCCAGCCTGACACATTCTTTGAGAGGACACAGGTGCCCAAGCACCAGCTCAGTCACCTTCTCAGGTACTGCCCGTTTCCCTTGTCCCCCTGTTGTGGTCCTGTGAGGGGTGCTGGTGTTCCTTAGTGATGCAATACTTGCTGGGTCATAACCAGAGGGCTGGGTAGGGCTTTTGCTTTCCTGCAGGGCAGCAGAATGTCTGGGGACAAGCCAGGAGAGCGCTTTGCTTACTCTCCTGCCCTCTCTGTTCCACTGTCTTATTTCCTTCCTCCTCTGCACTTCCTCTCCTGTCTCTTCTTCCCCTCATTTTACCCTGTTTCCCCTTCCCACATACCCCCTTATTCTCTCCCCCTTCCCTCTCTCAACTTGCCTTCCCTTCTACTCCCCCTCTTTCCTCTCCCTTCCTCTTCCTCTGCTCCCCCCCCCCAGCACTCAACCCCACTTCTTTTCCCCCTTCTCCCTGCAAACTTGGCTACTATGGGGGAAGCAAAGGGGAGTGGGGGATATGGCCTCCCTCCTCCTTCAGCCTTGTTCCCTGCAGCTTCCTCTTCTTGAGCCTGGGGACTGCAGTGTATTCCTCTTAGCCCCGCCCCCACAGCATATGATGGTACACTTCCTGGTGACAAACACAGGATTGTCACATGTGTTTTGTCTGCAGCGTTCCAGACGAGAGCTCAGCCTCAGAAGACCGGAACGCACCTTCGTCCCCAGATGACAGGGACCAGGGCCTCTTTCTGCTGCGCAAGGACAGTGAGCGCCGTGCCATCTTGTACAAAATCCTTTGGGAAGAGCAGAACCAGGTGGTTTCTAACTTGCAGGAGTGTGTGACCCAGGTACTGGGAATGGCATCTGCTAATCTAATCCCACCCCACCTGGGTCCAAGTCCCTGGACAGGTTTGAACAGGAACCACTCCTCTCTGTAGCCTGGAACATTTGCATAGTTAGAGTGAGCACCATAAGTATTTTCTAACATCTTTCCCTTCCCCAACAAAACAAAAGAATATACAAAGAAAAAACTCCACTAAAATGTGAATTTGCAGATCACTGCAGTGCTTCTAGGCATTTGCGGGGTGGTGCTACCACCTGGTGGAGAAAGAGCCACATGGCAGCAGAAACACCAGGAAGCTGAAGGGCTTCCAGCCTCTGGCCTCTTATCATCTTGGTTTTGAGGCCTACGGTGGAGTTAACCCCCAGCTGTAGGACATGCTAAAGCTGCCCTCAGAATCTGGGAGAACAGCCACTTCATGGAGAATGATTATGGATGAAAAGAAATATTTGAGTTTTAACTAGGACACAGCAGTAGTATACTGATCCCCCTATCTTTATTTTGGATGGGGAAGGTCCTTTTAGGAAGAGGTCACTCCCACACTGTAAACTAGGCCTTTTGATGAGGGCCCTGATGAGGGCCCAAACAGGAGGTAGAATCATTCAGTGGGACTTAATGGTGAGGATGTGTGCTTGCCAGAAGACCCCCCCAGGAAGGATATAGAGGGAATTCTAAGAACAAAGGCTCCTTCTTCCCCAAGGGATTCCACAATTCTGTTAGCAAATGGGCAGTCTAGTTTCCCACAATACATTTTGAATTTTCTATCCCCCCTCCCTTACTCATTCAATGAAAATGATTCATATGTTTGTGTGTATGTGTGGTCAGAGCTCAGAGGAGTTGCATCTCTCAGTTGGTCATATCAAGCAAATAATCGGGATCTTGAGAGACTTCATCCGCTCCCCAGAGCACAGGGTGATGGCATCCACAATATCAAAGTTGAAGGTAGACCTGGATTTTGACAGCTCATCCATCAATCAGATTCACCTGGTACTGTTTGGATTTCAGGATGCTGTAAGTGTTCCATCTGACCCTGGAGAACATGATAAACACCATCTTCTCCCATAGCCCCCATTTCTTCTCATCTATTTACACCTGAATGCTGAAATTTAGCAGCTCCTCCTAAACATTGAGGATGTAGGTAGGTACAGGAAATGTCACCTGAGTGAGTGGGCTGATTGCTTTTGGCCACAGAGAACATAAGAATAGGATTTAGGAGCATATGGCATCTGGCAGCAAGTAGGTATAGACTTTAAGCTTATGTGTTTGCCCAAACAGATATGAGTTCTTTCAGGCCCGAGACTATCTGGTTCATCTTCGTGTCCCCAGCCCCCAGTGCAATCTGTCATCTCCTAGGTTTTCAATAAATGCTTGTTGAATAAACAATGAAGAGGTCCTGTGATGTCAATCCCATTGCTGTACACATCTTCTAGACTCCAACATGACTTAGGGCAGCCTGGAGGAAGACTGGGTTCAGAAGAAATGTGTTAGACAAAACTCCATGGCAGCATTGCCAATACTCAATCTCAGAGTAAAGGCAAATTAGAATTAGAACTTGACTTTCTTAAAGCACAACAGACTAGAAATCTGGATTTTTGTGATTTTTAGGTAAATAAAATTTTGAGGAACCACTTAATTAGGCCCCACTGGATGTTTGCAATGGATAACATCATCCGCAGAGCAGTGCAAGCTGCGATCACCATTCTCATTCCAGGTAAGTGCCCTCTGAGGTCAAGGTCAGCGTCAGGCTTTAACAAAGACCAGAATTATTCTCTGCATTCAACAATCATTTTTTTCCCCTGTTGGCTTTATACAATCCTGCAGTAAAATGAATGCTGTCATAGATCCCATCAAAGGTGAACAGTCTATGATAAGAACATATGGTACTTACTTATGTGTCCCCTGAGTGTAATGAAAGTGACTACTTACAAATGCATCATGCAAAAAGGCCCGGATCTTCCAGTGCTATGGTACCTATTTCAGTGTGTGTGCTCACAAATGCTTGCTAGATAGTTGAAAAGAAAACGGCTCCATTTCTTTTTCCTCTCTCTGAATTATCTTCTAGTAGCTATAGGAATTTTGGGTGTTTTTTTTCCCCCTGCTGGGGATCAAACCCAAGGCCCCATTCCTATCAAGCATGCCTTCTACCTGAGCTATTTTGAGCTATGCCCCCAGCCCAGTTTTGGGCTGTTGTAGACTTATTTCTGGAAATGTTAGAGCAGCTTCATGGCAAAGTCACTTCCCCTTCTGAGATACTTCTTCCTGTAATGGAAGGCTTTAGAAGGGTTCTATGGACCTGGCCTCTTCCTCTCTTTACTCTGGGACTTTGCTGTTCATCTTCTGTCTGCTCTCCTGAATGCTCTGTAGCCTACGCTCTAAGCAAGTATTTGCCTGGTTGTATCTTTGTAAAGCCTCCTAGACTAACCTCCTTACATCTTTGTATAAACTGGGAGTGATCATTTTTATGGTGCAGGGAACCAAACAGAATTGTCTTCTCTCCTTTTATAAAGCTAGCACACTCCCCTTGAGTAGCCTCATTTGGTGGCACAGGACGTGAGCTAAATGCCATGATAACCATGGTCTATGATTTCACAGAGCTCCGAGCTCACTTTGAGCCTACGTCTGAGACTGAAGGGGTAGATAAGGACACAGATGAAGTGGAAGACGACTATCCCTTAGCAGACCTGCCCGGAAGCGAAGCACATGTGGCATCGGGAGGGAGAAGACCTGGTGCAGCTGTTGCTGAGGAGGCCCAGCCCCACCAGCATCACCTGAGCCTCCAGCTGAGCAAGCTCAGGCAGGAGAGCAACAGGTGATGACCTTCCAGGCCCTCAGTTTGGAGTTGAGTTGTTTGGGGCCTCACGTCTTTACCATCAATGAACTGGGCAAGGTTTTATGTGCAGTTTCAGCTGAGGAACTAGAATGCCTTCCTTTAATATTAGGAATCAGATAAGTATAGGGCCTTGTCACAGGCCACAAGGAACTTTGCCATACTAAAGACAGCAGTACCTTAACTCTTTTCTGTATCTTTACCAAGATGGGACTCCTGGCATGGCACATAGGCTGGCATGCTCAGTAGACATCTGTAGTAGCAGAGTTTGGGGGTGTTTGCACTTCGTTATGGATGATGGACTCAAGGAAGTCTGCCCTCTTGTGTCTTCCTGGTAATTTGTCACGTTCCTCAGGCAGGTATCAATGAACTGCCTTCCCAACCAGGGTACCCTGGCATTATCATAATGTTCCCCCAATGCCCAGGTCTATTTTGTTTACTTCCTGGTATCCAACAGGTGTTTCATAAGCATTTGTTAAATGAACAAAATGATTCCTCTTTATTTTGAAGATTCACATCAATCAAAATCAAAATGCAAAAATCAATGAGCTTTTAAAATAATTAGAATCTACAGCTCTGGCAAACTGTTATTGGGAGAGAAGGTGCTGGATGTATATACTTTGGATGAAAAATTGTGCAAACCCCCAGGATATTTCAGGTTTAATTTGTAGACATTTCTTTAACAGACCTGAAATCTTAAGTAAATAGTAGTGGTGGCAAAATTTTAAGAAGGTGACAAACATGAAATTGGTAGTAAAACAGTGTTCTTCATAACTTTTTTTCCCAATTCAGTTATATGTGGGATCAAAGGTCATTCCTCTCCACTGTCCAGTCATGCCATTATTTTCTATTCTTAGTAGACTTAGGAATTAGTTAAACAGCATTCAGCACATTAATGTGAATGGCTAACTAACGAAGTGGCTCTTGGGCAGCCTGCCCATCCTGTAGCAAATGCCTTGACCATGCAGCAGTTGGGCAGAGCTGTAGCAGGGTGGTCTGTGATGTGACTGGGGATAACTAGTGTGTCCCAATGACAGGCCTGAAAACGCTTTGCACTGAAGGGGCCCAGGCATTGGCTAAAGTTGTCTCCTTCACTCTGGTAGGAAGAAGACTGCTTGACAAAGATATAGGCAAGGCCAGGGGTAGGGGGGTGGAATTCCTCACTAGAAAAATTTCCTCCTTGCTGAGGCAGGAGTGTTTGCCTCTCCCCATGCCATTTTGTCACTGAATCATCCAGGGGTACCTGTGTTCTCATCTGTTTACACATTGTTGCAGTGACTTCTCAGAGTTAAACATCAATGATTAACTTTTACTAATCCAAATAAAGCTTAGTTCTATATCCCTAGTTCACCAGCATGGGTAATATACATAAAGAACATGCAGTTAAAACAAAACTAATCTCGTACATAAGCAAACAAAAGAAGGTAAACATGGCTCCAGTCTGCCAGTCCTGCTTCCCTTCTCCCAGGCATATGATCCAAGCTGGCATGGAAAGGACCCAGAAGTTGGAGGCTCAGATGTGCCAAACTCTTTCTTGTCCTAGGGAGACTGTCCTGATGGGGAAAGCCCAGTTTCTGTGACTCTGGGTGAATTATTTAGTGACTCAGTGCCTCAATAGTTCAGCTCTGAGTGGTATTAAGACCTAAATGACCTAATCCATTAAGTGTTGTGCAGTCCTGGATTCTGCATAGATATTCAGTGTTAGTAGTTCTGCCCTGTGAAACTCTGGCTCTCCTCAGCCAGCAGCTGTCCCCTTGCTTCAGCTCCCTCCAAAGGAGGAGGGTAACCTATTTTTCAGCTACTGTATCTTAGAGAGACAAGCTTAAGGAATCAGGTAATCCTTCTGGCTTAGTTGTACTGATTGACATCAGATTAACTTCTAGTTCATGATATACTTTGAGACAAAACTGTTTAAGTCTGGTTCAGGCTGCTATTACAAAATACCATCAACTGGTGGTTTACAAACAACAAACTTACTTCTCCCAGTTCTGGAGGCTGAAGTCCAAGATCAAGGCTAGCAACTTCATAGATGACTGGCTACTCACTGTATTATTGCATGGTGGGAGGGGCGAGGGAATCTCTGGGATCTTCTTCCAAAATACCTTGGTGGCTAGGGTTTCAATAATATAAAATGTACCCACGCTCCAAGTGCTGGTCTTTGTTGTTAAATGAGAAAAGGTAGGTTCCCCTGCATAAGCTGAAACCTGGTTAACAGAACTCTGAAGAAAGAAATTTGCTTCCCCCTGAGCTGAATGAAAAAAAAAAAATTTAAAGGCATAATCCCAACAATCTCAATGTTAAACAAATGTTTGAGTTGAATTAGATAGTACTGAGCTAATGCTTTTTTTTTTTAAACCAGACTCTTGGAACACCTAGTCCAAAAAGAGAGAGAATACCAGAATCTTCTACGGCAAACGCTAGAACAGAAAACTCAAGAATTATATCACCTTCAATTACAATTCAATTATAATGGTGAGTCATTGTTCATGTAACTCTAACTAAGGTGTGTCAGAAAGACAAACTAAAAATCTGCTGAGCTGGGCACAGTGGCGCACGCCTGTAATCCCAGAGGCTCAGGAGGCTAAGACAGGAGGATCACGAGTTCAAACCAGCCTCAGCAACTCAATTCAGCGAGACTCTGTCTCTAAATATACAAAATAGGACTGGGGATGTGGCTTAGTGGCCGAGTGTCCCTGAGTTAAGTCCCTGATTACCCACTCCCCCCACAAAAAAACCTGCCTAATATTTTAGCCAGCCTTGAAAAAAAATTTTTGAGATTACCTTCTATTAAACCAGGACTCTAGTAGATTCTGGAATACTATTCAATAATAAAAAGGGAACTGCTGATACTTGCAGTATGCTAAGTGAAAGAACCAACCATTCACACAGTTCTCTGGAAAAGACAAGAGCTTCAGGGGCAAAAAACAAATCAGAATGGATAGGAGAGGGGATGGATTATGCGAGAACACATGAGAACTTTGTGGAGTAATGGAAATATCTGTATCTCAATTGTGGTAGTAGTTTACAAGACCGAGTTTTGTCAAAAGTAAACCTAAAAAGGGTGGTTTACTGCCCAAATTATATGTCAGTATATCTGACTTTCTCCTTTTGTGGGCTATAGCTACCTCTTGGGGTGTGGACTACATAAGCGCCGAAGTAATGTAAAAATCTCAATACTACTACCTATTTCACCCGATTTTCAGTGTAGTTAGGGCTGTGCACCTGAAGAAAGGTCATTTTTTAAACATTTAAAGTAAGACATCGGATTACAAACTTAAGGTGCTGAGGTAAGGGTAGTTCTCTCTGGAAAGTCAGTTTAAGAACTAGGAATTGTATAAAACATATTAGAGCAGATCAATGACACAGGTTTAATACACCTTTTCATACCACATTTTATATCATGGATTTATGGTTACAATTAATATACAATGAAACAAATTTCTAATTGTTACAGGTATGACAAAGAACCTAGCACCCCCTCCTAGGCAGGGAACAGATAAAGAGCTTATAGACTGGCTACAACTTCAAGGAACAGATGCAAATACAATTGAAAAGGTAAATTTATAACCAAAAACTATTCCTATGATATTGTTAAAAACTGCTTATTTCTTATGTATTTGATCTTTGTTTCAGATTGTTGAAGAAAATTATACACTTTCTGATATTCTTAACGATATCACTAAGGAAGACTTACGATGCCTTAGACTACGGTAAGAGCTTCAAAACGGCTTATTAGAACCTTTTCTGGGTAAATACATTAAAGTAGGCAATAGTGCTGGTAACTTCCCCTCCTTGAAATTCATTCCCTTTCCAGTGTCTTTGAAAACATACTACCTCTTCTCCCTCCAAAATCTTGGCAGGTTTGGGCTGGGCATGAGGTACCAGTGCACTAGACCCAACCCCTCCCATGGTCTTGTTCCCATGTCATTTAAAATAGCCACCTCTACACCAATCCATCAGCGCTTCTGTGCACACTTCTAATACCATGTCCTAGCACTGCTGGCACTCAAGGATTATATTCACACAGGAAGAGAATATATTTTTGGTTTTGTTCATTATCTAAATTAAAATGGGACTGCATTTTTAAGAGTAGATGGCCAATCTTAAAATAAAATCTAGAATTATCTTTTGCCATAAGTAGGCCTATCCTAGATTAGTTTTGGGGTTGTCAGTTGGAACTTTGCCTTTCTTATGGTAACTCCTTTGTTCCACAGTGGTGGTGTCCTCTGTCGGCTGTGGCACGCAGTCTCCCAGTACAGAAGGCAGGCTCAGGAGTCCTCAGCGACTGCGGACTAGGCTTAATCACACTCAGCTAAGCCAGGAGGACACAGTGAGCACATATCCTCCTGCTTGTGGTTAAAGCTTCTTCTGTACATGTATACACAAATTCTGCTCAGTTTACACAAGAAAGAGATATGTTCAATTAATTCAAGAATCTGGTGAAGTTTGTCATTTTTTTAAACCTATTATTTATGAATGTTTTAAAGATTATATAGAACTGTATGTAATGTGAATAGTGAGCTTTAGTTTTGATATCCTAGAGTATTAGGAGAATCTCAGAAAAAGAAACTCAGCATTCTGTTATTTTAAATACAATGGTAGTTTAAAATGAGACAGGTGTTGTAGGGTAAGCATTATTAACTAGTATAGAACCTAAATGTGATAGGACTGTAACCACTGATGTGTAAATGGAGAAAACTAGTTGTTTGGCCTTTCACCTGTTGCCTGGTTATAATAATAAAAAGAAATATGAAGAAATGATGGCTTTAGCTGTGCAATGCCAGAATTGCGTCTTCTCAGGACATAGCCAAAACAGATGGCAGGGTTGGAACAGGTACACAAGGAAGTGTTCTTCCAGTGACCAGACAAACAACTATTTGGGAGAAGGTTAAACTCTATTAGACTTGTAGATCTGAAATAGGTAATACAATAATATAATAATCACAAAACACTCAAGCACTCAACATCTTCTAACACAACAATATACAAAACTGCATGCACTTACTCTCCCTTCAATTTAATTTACATGCTATTTATTAAAGTTGAAAATGCTGTTCCTTATAGTTGCTGACAAACAGCCCATCATTACATACGTCTCCCATTAACTGACTGACTTAAACTTGATCCACTGGTTGGCACCACGCACTTCAAAGGGTGGATCGCTGCTGTAGATGTGGTAGCCTAGTTCCTCCAAAGGTGGCTCAGGATCAGCTGTGGCAAACTGGGCAGCGTCCTCAATTTCTTTCCTTACTTCAACATCAATTTCCTAAACATTGGATTACAGTGCAAGAAATTTTTAAATTAACAGCAGCTTGGGTAGCACCTGTTTATCTCGACAGGAAGATAACAATCCAAGGACTGTACAAACTGTGCTACGGGGGAAAGGGTAAAAAAAAAAGGCTTTTTGCCAATATCATCTGTGATAATGCATACTTTCACTACTTAGTTCGCTGCCCACCCCACCTAATCTTAATAAAGAACAGCCCAATGAGATTTCAGAATTATTCCCTGTCATATCACTTTCCCAGGCTTGAACAAATCAAGACTCTGTGGTTACCCAGAGGTGGCAACTTTTTGTGGGAGGGAGGAAAGACAGCCACCTTTAAAGCCAAACTTAAACCACTAAGAGTGAATGTACCTTTAATTCTTCAACACTGGCAAGATTGCTGTTCACCATTCTATCCTTAAGAAGCATTATAGGGTCACTCTTACTTCTTACTTCCTGAATTTCTTCTCGTGTGCGGTAACTGTATGAGGAAAGAAACAGTGATAGGTGTAAGAACAGTTACAGTGGGGCAGATAGCTAGGTGAAATCTGAGTACATTCCTGAGAGGAAGGGACACAACAACACTAATGTTACTGTGAGAAGAGCAGAGTTATACTTCCAAAACACAAGAAAGCAGCCTGTAAGAGCTGCTTCTATCTTCTATAGCAAATAGTATGCTGAAGTATGGGCTTCTCTGGCATTCTCACAATGGGGGCCAAGTTCTGGTTTGCTTCTTTGATCTAAAAGAGTACAAAAGAAGTGTCACCTGTCCCACTCCTTTAGGCTATTATATTTTACATGGGTTGGGGTATCAATGCCAATCACTTTGCCTTTCTCCCTTACAACCCCAAACAAAGCATGGCCAGCAATTACTTAAAGACACCAGGTTTTCTGATTCTTGATTCTATGATATTTATAACACTAAAAGCAAGTGTTCTACCTTTTTAAAAAAAAAAAAAACCAAATCAAAGTATATTTTCACACTTAATTTGTACAATAGACTTTGACTAAATTGACTATTAATTGTGTTGAGTCTGTGACTGCAGAATTGTATGAGATATCTAGTAAGTGAAAAAGGAAAACTCACACCTTCCTAATGTAACCTAGCTCTTTTGATATTTCAACCTATTGAACACCTCCCTCCCAGCCAGAATATTTCCAAATCCTGATTCTCTTCAGGTACAGTATGCCATGAGTGAATTTGGGATAATGCCTACATAAGCTAAATGCCTCCAAATATATTACTCTCCCATCAGACCTGTTTTATCTAACAATTTCCCTCTACAATTTAGTTACATGCTTTAAAAAAAAAATTACTGTTCTTGCTAACATCTAGGGACTTTCTGAGTGCTTTCTATATTGGAACCAATTTATTAGTAGTACTGCTTTCAGACTAAGACTAAGACTCAAATAACTACTTGATGTCAACAAAAGTAATTTCATGTGAGCAGCACTAATCCAAGCCCATCCTCTTTGAAAACCACACCCAGATCTCCCATGACTATACCTGACTCCAGGGTCACTCATACTGTGTCCATGATAACGGTAAGTCTGCAGCTCCATCAGGATGGGACCCTAAAACGGAACCCATAAATTGTTAGGTAAGATAAGGGGACCAGGACCAGTAATGCCAACAATTCACAGCCTCAAATAGAGACCCTTGCAGCATACGATATATTCTCATCCAATCTTCTATAAGTCACCTGCCAAGGATTTCTTATTATTTATGGTACATTTCATCCTTCTCATTTTTAATAGGAACTTAAAGCCAGGTACAGTGTGGACTGTATAAGCTTGAGGCCAGCCTCAGTAACTTGGTGTTGGTGGTACAGAACTTAAAGCAGTCTGCCAACAATTTGTTTTTTTGTTTTTAATCACTGAACATGTCATAGAGCCCATGGACATTAAGTAGATTTCCACTTGCACTTAAACAACTTTTCTCATTTTATGATGCAGTGTTTCTTACAGGGACCAGCCACCAATCCAGCTTCACCTAGACTTTGCTGGTTTAACAGAATGACCTTTACTATCTAAAGCTTGCAACTCTGCTAGGAGTCTGGCTAGCCCAGCTGTGCATCACACCAAGCAGCTTGCTACTAGCCTACTTTGGCAAGGCTATGAACACTGATGGGTGAGGGTGGATTCATTCTGGAATTTATTCATTTAGTCTTTTAGTAATGTCATCTTTCAGTCATTTGGAATCACAGTGCATTGGGCCAGGGGTGATAAAGGGGATTTCTAGGCCCTCCCATAGTTCCAAGATCAGGCTTTGGTCAGGTTAAATCAAAATATTCTATGAACTGACCATGTTTTCACCCAGGGTTGGACTCCAAATGTTCTTCTCAGGAATTGGAAGAGATGGGGAAACACACCTGAGGATCTGGCTCCTAGTCTTACAGTCTTCATGTGGACTGCTCAGCCCACTGTAGTCAATCTATCACCTTAGTCCTGCTCACCTTAGTCATCCTCTAGCTCATCACTTCATCTCCCTCCTAGTTTCCTTTCCCTCCATCCTGACTTTTTCATCATTACTATTCACATATGATTTACACTACTGCCCAAATATACACATGGCATGCCACTAAAAGGTAACCATAGGGCTGTGGTTTCTCAGCTGTGGAACACTGATTTAAGGAGAGTAAGGTACTTAAACCTCTTTTTAGGCCAATTTCATTGTTTTCTTTCTCACAGCTATACACACTTAATAAGCAAAATCCTATGCTGGGCATTGTGGCAATCCCTGATCTGGTCATTCAAGGGGCTTATAATTAATGGGTGGGTAGGTGAGCAATTAACCAAAACAAAAATAGATCATCATAATGGAAGACAGAGGTGAAATACTGAGGAAACACTAGAAGACTGACCTCAAATGGGGGAAAAGTGGAATGTTTCCCAGGATATGAGCTACCAAGACCATGCTATTCATAGGACTCCATTCACCTGCCTGGACTCTACTTCATACACTTGTCTTAAGACAAAGTTATTGGGGAGTTTTACCTTCCCAGATCTACAATAGGCAGCCGCAAACCTTGTTGCTTCTCGGACACACAGGATGTCCATTCCATCCACCTGTTAATAGCAACAGAACATAAATCCAACTGTCCAAACCCATTTTACCTATTTCTTTCTTTAAAGAGTGCTGGGGATAGAACCTAGGGCTTCACACAATGCTGGGCAAGCACTCTAGCCCCCCATTTTACTTTTATATGACCTGCTCATATCTAAGAAAGTCTGGTATCTAGCTGAGAGGATGTGACCCTGGCTCTACAAACTGATGTCCTTACCCTCAGCCCAGGAATAAAATCGCCTCTTTTGTAGTAATCAGTGCTGGCTGCTGCTCTCTCAACAGATGTTCCCATTCCATAGCGGTTATTCTCACAGATGAAAATACAAGGTAATTTCCACAATGCTGCCATATTGTAAGCTTCAAATATCTGACCCTGTAAGTAATTATAAAAAGTTGAAATGGTTTCATTTTGCTCATTTCTCTAGACTTCTTCATCATCCCAATAGTTGTTGCTCTGCCTGGCATAGAGTGCTTTCATAAAGACTGAAAAAGCCTCATCTAAAACCAAATTTTTGGTGGTGAGGGAAAGGAGGGAGGGAGGGAGGGAGGGAGGGAGGGAGAGAGAGAGAGAGAGAGAGAGAGAGAGAGAGAGAGAGAGAGAGAGAGAGAGAGATGGATGGAGGGGATGGTGGGGAAAAGCGGCAGGCATCATACTCTTGCAACTAAGGGAAGAAAATACCATTACTTGTTTCTCTGGGGCCTCATTACTAGTACAGAATACACTGGAAAGATCAACATGTAAAAACTACCTAGTTTTATGCTTTGTTAATCTATACAACCCACTGGATAACCAGAGTGAAACAGCATCTATAATACCAGCCCATCACCACAGAACATTTGAGAAGCACTAATGTACAGCATAGAAGAGCTTCTTCACAAGAAGTGCCCCTGTAAGGTTTGGGGTAAAATGTGCCCAGGAGTAAATCTCTTATCTTGGTCAGAAAATCAAAGGCTAATTTGACATATGAAATACTATTTTAACCAATAAGCCATATACTATTTCTTTACAAACTCAACTTTGAATATTCAATACTTTGGAACCGAAACTAATTGTTGTTACAAAGTTAATAGACACATACCTGGTTAGCAGCACCATCGCCATATAAAGTCAAACAGACCTCATCTTTTCCATTGTACTTGCAGGCCAGAGCAATCCCAGCTCCCAGGGGCACCTAATAACATTAAGGATGACCAAGAAAGGAACCACAGAAATCCATGAGAGGAGTAATGCTCTAAATTTTAACTCCTGGACAGAATTTGAGACAGAAATAACACTATCACTACACACTATTCCTACCCCAACCCTGTCTCTGTTCACCCACCCTGATATATAGCATATTCTATTTTGGCCAGTAGGCAATGACTTATCTGTATCTAAAGATTCAACTACTGGGCTGGGGTTGTAGCTCAGTGGTAGAGCATTCACCCAGCATGTGTGAGGCCCTGGGTTCGATCCTCAGCACCACATAAAAATAAATAAATAAAGGTATTGTAAATAAATAAAGGTATTGTATTCAACTACAACTAAAAAATAAATTTAAAAAAAGATTCAACTACTAACCGTAAAGAATTAAAAAATGAAACATAGGTTTAAAATATATGTAACAGAATCTTACTCTATTCGGTATATTGCATGCTATTAATTTTTCATCATTCAATAACTGATGAGGGCAAGGACTCCCTACTGATAGAGGCTGGCTTTGGATCATTAGTAGGCCCCTAAAGTCCTGACTGCTCACCTCTTTTAGTGTTAGGACCTAGGACAAGGCAGAGGCAGGTGAAGTTGATGTGATGAAGTAATTAATGTGCTGAAATATAGAGGAAAGTGAAGGGATAGTTCTGCTAGAGGCTCTTTGCCTACTTGTTAAACATAAAAATGAATAAATTTTAAATCACTATCCAAATCTACTTATTAATTGTTCAAATGGCAACTTAAGAAGCAATAGGGATTTAAAAGCAAACCAAGCCCCCACAGTACTAAAATCCTTCAGGGAGAAGTTCTCTGGGGTGTCAAAAGTTTCTGAAGACATGGCCAGGACCATATCTACAAAAGCACACGATCCTCATCTTTGACTACCTGAGCTCCGACAATGCCATTGCCCCCATAGAAGTTCTTGGCATACATGTGCATCGATCCTCCTTTCCCTTTAGCACAGCCTCCTCTTCGTCCTAGAAAGGGCAGAACACACACTCATGAAAAAACAAAGTCATAAAACCACACCCAAGTCTTTACTCTGAGGCCAGTTCAATCCCCAAAAGCCTCTGTCCCTCCATGTAAACATGTTCCTCCTTGTCTCCCTGCCCTTTGATAAGGAAGTTCAGACTAATTCCATGTCTTTGACCATTCATTCCAATCACACCTGTTCTCTAATCATTTAGTTGCCTTCAGATGTTCAGTATAGTAGTCAGGACTTCTTTTTTGGCCAGTCAAAATGTATCTCCTGACTCTTCTACACTGGTAAACTAAACAGTTCAAGAGTCAAGGGGACAAAGAAAATAGGAATATTAAAGATTGCTAGAATCTACACCGTATACCAGGGAGTGCTTCAACCCAACTTACTTTATCATGACTGATTTACTTCTACTGACAGGCTTGATGATGATAACTGCACTCTGATTTATAAAATTTTCATTTAAGGGACTAGATGACTTTACAAATGGCTAGTTTACTCCCAAGGACAACAAATGTACCAAAACATCAAACCAGAGGATTGGGGGAGGGGGGGGTTAATTTTAAATTCAAAAAGGTTTTAGCACTAACTTACAATGGTTAGCACCTTAATGGTGAAATATCTGAAAATTTAATTCATTCTCTTCCCTTCTATAAATCCATAGCAAACCTGTTAGCTCTGCAAGAATTTCTCGGACAGAAAGGCCTCGAGTAAAGGTGAAACCATGAGCCCGGTAGGCTGTGATGAGGTGGTCCGTGGGATTTATGCCAGCCTCCAGGCCCACACAGCAGGCTTCCTACATTAAAGGAAGAAGAAACCAACATGATACTTCATACTCATTTCTGGATAAAAAGATTTCTATTAGACCAAATATTATGAAACATTATGTTATGTGGGCTAAAACTCATTAGTAACTACAGAAAGTGACTTTTTTTTTCCATCAAAAACAGTGGAGGGTAAGGCCCTAATCAGAAGCCATAAACAATCCACAGATATGCCTGTACAATGAAAGATCCTAAGTCAGATGTGAATGTTAAAATACTGAGGGGATGTAACATGAAAACTGAGACTTGTTTTCTCTCAGAGAAATAAAACACTATGAAGCCTTAGCCCCTTATTTCCATTTGGCACCAACTAGCTGAAACCATAGCATGGCATCCTTCTGGACAGGAATACTGCCCCATTCAACCCTGGTCTGTCACCATTCCCCATGTTTTGTATATCCAATCATTTTCATTCATTGATCCTATCTAACTGGCCCCTATAGACATTTGAGTTTGTAACCTTTGGCCTAAACCCACAAAACAACAAAATAACCCTTTCTCCTAGGAGTATCCACAGTACAGGTGATTGCAATGTCAGAAAGTTTTGTTTTATTTTAAACAATACCTTTATTTTATTTATTTTTTGTATGTGGTACTGAGGATGGAACCCAGTACCTCACACATGGTAGACAAGTGATCTACCACTGAGCTATAGCCCCTGCCAGAATGTTTTAAATTAAGAATGCATACAGGAAATTGGCAATGTTTTATGTGAATGAATGCTTAACCTAAGCTTCACAGCAGGTTCTGGTATTCTACTTTTAATTTTAAATACCAACTTCAAATCCTTCTGAAAAAAAAAGAGTGAAAAATCAAAAAATAGTAACCTTACCTAAATAAACATGGTTTTATTAGAAACCTACCACTTACCTGACCATCACACAAGTGACAGAAACCACGAATGATTTTCTGTTTATAAAGCTGATCAGCCTTTAACTCCATTCGGCGCACAGTCTGCATCATCCTATAGTATTTGAGCCCATCCTCCCTGGTGAGCACTGTCGTGACAGGAGGGCCCTCTTCTAGCCGGTGAAGGTCACATTTCTGAAATGGAGCAAGGCAGTCATCCCCTAGTTACTATATTGCAAACACTGCTGACTCATTCTAAGATCCAACTTGGTCGCAAATAATACTGAACTCAAAAACCAGCAAAGAAGCATATCATCAATGCTTTATATTATTTCTGACTCTTTAAATCTATAAAAGCCACACCAGGCAAAGGGATGGAGCTTTGGAGGAAGGAAATTTTTTTTAATGAAAACTCCTAGACATCAACTGAGTTATACATAATATATATATATATATATATATATATATATATTAAAATAAGAACCTTCTTATTCGAATGTTTTACTGAGTCACATCCTAAAGTTTGAAATAAGTTTTATTATTTAAGCCTCCCTTCCCTGAAACATCAACAAACTGCTAAGAATAAATTCTTATTTTTGCCCAACTTCCCTGAGCCTTTGATTCTGGAACATTTGGGAGAAAATGTCAAAAAAACATAAGTATCAAAATGTTCTGAAGGTATAAAACTATATCTGTGGAAAAACATCACGAAGTAAAATACCTCTTACCTTAATTTCAAATGTAGCATCATTTGCAAAATTACGGGATGCCACTAGCACTCTGCTTGCCTAGAAGACAAAAATACACAAATCCGTACTTTTTTTAGTGTCAGTTATTTTAGAAAGTCATTATTATCATTGATCAATTATCAGGATGTAGTCTGAAATATAAGGGGACCCAACATGTTCATGGGCTTCTCTTCCATTCTATTCACTATGCTGGTATCCTCATCTTCCAAAATAAATCCATGCTTTGGCCAATCAAACATGATCATACCCCTCTCTGAAGACAAAATGAAAGATGGGAAAAACCAAACCCATACATTTGATCACTTTGTTTTAAAAAAAAAAAATATTACAGTGGGAATATAATGAAATTAATGGCCAAAATGAAGAGACTGTGGGCTTTATACTATTTTAAGTCATAACCTCATATCCTCATCTGGAGGTTAACTGTTAAAATTATACTTCAAATAAAACTATTGGCACTATTCAAAGTATGAAATGAGTACATTAGTGAGAAATATACAAAATGGAACCAAAGATATATTTAGGCACTGACTTAAAAACAATAGACTTGAGCCAACAGTTTTATAATTTGAACAGCCTAAATCCTGGGTGGGCTCCTCCTGAGGCCCAAGAAGGGAGAAATGTTCTCTAAAACAGTGTTTCTTTCTTGATGTTTGGGTAGCTGTCACCGCTTGGGGGTAATGATTTCTTCCTACTTTTACAAGGGAACAGAGCTGTTCACAGCAAAAGTATTCTATGTGGTGGCTAACATTCAGGTTAGATTTCAAAGATACTGTATACTATATTAAACAGCCACTTTCTACTACATTTTCACACACTTACATGTAAACCAGCATACATTCTTTTTATGGAGATCTTAAGCACATTCATCAGATCCCATAAAACACTCACCTGACATGTAATACAGCATTTGTTTTTTACTATCTAACTCTAGCACTAGACTTCTTTTGGTAAGAAGAGTTAAGAATGATGTGCTATGTGTACCTCCAAATGAACAAGCCAAGAGGCAGAAAGCTATTATCCACTCATCTTTTTACTTGTCAATATATAGCAGTTCCTCCTTATCTGCAGGGGTTACACATTCCAAGACCCAGAATAGATGCCTAAAATCACAGGTAGTACTGAACCCTACACAGAGCACTGTAATAGTGAGACAGTAGATTTTATAAGCAAGAGGGCTCCTAAGTGACTAACAGGCATGTAGCATATACTAAGTGTATCTTGGACAAAGGGATGATTCACATCCTGAACTGCATGAGATTTCATCATACTACTCATAAGGGCACATAGATTAAAACTTCTGAACTGTTTATTTTTGGAACTTTCTGTTTAAAATTTTTTCAGGCTACAGTTGACCACAGATAACTAAAATCAATGAAAGCAAAAATACAGACAAGGAGGGACTACTGTACCATTATCTGATAAAGCAACAAACAAACAGGCCAATGACACATACAAAAAATTCTAAATACTAGAAATAAATGCTTCAGTTAAACAGAGGTAGAGTCCATTAATAAATCTCAAAATGAAGAAAATTTAGAAATTAGTGAAAAAGTAAAGCTGAGGGGTGAGGCAGCAAAAACAGTTGATGTTTGACAGTCATGAAACTGATATGGATTTTGGGTCATTAAATTATTTTTCAGAGCCAAAACTATCTATTGTATTGAAAAATAAATCTCCAGATAAAACTACAGGAACTACAGTTTTGGGAACCATTTAAAAGTAGAGATCAAACCAGGTGGCAATGGTAACAAAAAGCAAATTCTTTCTCAATCATAAAGTCAAAACAATGAAAAATGATAAACTGTGCTACATAAAATAAAGAACAGGAAGGGCAAAAACTGTAATTGCCAGAAAGCTAATTTATCCCCCTTTTTCAATATTAAGAACCTCAAAAATAAGTAGGACCACTGATACAATGGGTGAAAGGGGCAAACATATGGCTAAAAGCCGTATCAGAAATGTGAGTGTATCATATTTTTAACTGAGATTTCTTTTTTAAATATTTTTTTAGTCATAGTTGGACACAATATCTTTATTTATTTTTTATGTGATGCTGAGGATCGAACCCTTGCATGTGCTAGGCAAGCGCTGAGCCACAGCCCCAGCTTAACTGAGATTTCTGAAAAGATAACTACCATTCATTTTCTCTAGAGAGCCATAAAAATATTCTCTTTTAAATGGGATTCTTTTTTTTTTGGGGGGGGGGGGGTACTGGGGATTGAATCCAGGGCCTCAAGTATGCCAAACATATGCCTTTCCACTGAGTTGCACCCCCAACCCCTAAAGGGATTCCTCTTTGACATAGACCCAACTTATTCAATAAAATGAAAACTAAGTTCCTAAATGCATAGGATTCATTTAAGTGAAGGTCGAAATATAGTTCAAAAATTTCAGATTCTACCAGTGTAAATTAAAAATGTTTCCTACTTCTCAAGAAGCCAAAAGAATGTTGGTAATATACATCTCACAATGCACACCTGTAATCCCAGCAGCTCGGGAGGCTGAGATAGGAGAATTACAAGTTCAAAGCCAGCAATAGCGAGGCGCTAAGCAACTCAGTGAGACCCCGTCTCTAAGTAAAATACAAAATAGGGCTGGGGTTGTGGCTCAGTGGTCAAGTGCCCTGAGTTTAATCCCTGATACAAAAAAAAAAAAAAAAAGAAACCAGAAATGCAAACAATAAGACAAAGAATAAAAAATTTAATGCAATTCAGTCTTCTTCAGGAAATTATAACTTCAACTATCAATCTCATTAAAAAAATAAAATCAGGATCTTCTAATTCATTTCAAAGTTTCATGCCAAACACTATGAGACAATGGTAATCTATAAGCCTGAGATAAATCTCCATAGCTCCCTGTTTCAAGAGGGAATGGCAAACAAAGAGAAGAAAAAGTGAAAAGATGAAAGAAACATGCAGAGTCCTGGGAGGGAAGACAAGGGAATTAGTTTTAGGCAGAGTGTCACAGCTATCATATCAATTGCCTAACCTTTCTCCTTCCCTTCAAGGGGTAGATGATATGACTCTAGTTACACAAGTTTGCCGAATTTGGGCAAGCCACTACTTACCATTTGTCAGTTCTTTGGGGGGAAAGGCTTCTTACATGTATAATATAAAAAGTAAACCTTAATCTATTTTGTATTATTTATACTGAAATGAAAAAGACATTCACTCATATGAAGAATTACAAAATGTAATAAAAGCCTACGCAGTAAGAATTTATTGCTCTAACCTTTAAAAAAATAAGGGCAAAACTTTTAGTTCTTGCTAAATTTAGAAGCTCTAGGAATGGTTCCTAATTAATCAGCGCAGGACAAGTACAGCTAACAGAGAAAACTAATTATCTGAAGAGTTGACACCACCAAATGGGAAGGTAACTGAGCACTTTCTAAGGTGACTTCATCTCTGGAATTAAACTTTCTTACTCTAAGTTTAGGAGAAAAAAACCTGCAAGTAAGAGAAACAATAAATTTTACTTTCAGAATACTAAACCTCCATCAAGCATCTAACAGCAAAGAGTTAAGGATATTTCTGAGCTTCTACTACTAGTATTGCCCTCTATCAACAGATATCCCCAAAGAGGATGACACTTCTTAAAAGCAGAAACTCTTGTAGAAAGGTATGAAATTTAGCATTTATTAGTTTGAAATTCCAATTCAACTTCTTAAAACCTTTTAAGAAGGTTATCGTGAAGGTATGGAAGTAGGAAGGATAGTAGAATGAATCTGACATTATTACTCTATATACATATATGATTACTTGACCGGTGTGATTCTACATCATGTACAACCAGAAGAATGAGAAATTATACTCCATTTATGTATGATGTGTCAAAATGCATTCTATTGTCATGTATAACTAATTAGAACAACAACAAAAATATCAATAAACACTGAATATATCACACATAACATTAACAGGAAGGTGGGCTTCCAGTTACAATTCAAATGCTAATACAGTATCTGATTAACTCATTTTGTCCCATCAGCACAATTGTGGAACACTTATAAAAATATAGTATGCAATATATAGCTACATAATAAGATCATATTAAAATATAACAATTATGTTAACAATATGTATAAGCTCTAGATTGATATTCAACCTATTTTAATGCACCTGTGTCAATTTTGTTGAAATAATCTAAGACCTGAAAACCTGGGACTTAATGGGTTAATCAAATCGTGTTTTGTCATTTCTCAATGGGATTCCTAGAGCAGCCCACTTCCTACATTTTGACAATCTTTGCCCATAAGGCCCAGAGCAGCATTTAGCCCTGGGGAAATTACTAGAACCAGAATTACAAGTCAAAGCTTGGGACAGTTATATCAACAAACACTATCTTACTTTGCCTAAGGGTCAAAACGCTAGAAGCTTAGGTATGAGGAACATGTAAAAGCTGGGGCCATAAATAGTCTTAATCTTAACACCTACCCTCTTAAGATCACTTCTGTTTTCTTAGCTACTTTTACTCTAAGCCTCTGTGTGTTTAAGGGTAAAGGCAGTTTCCTCTCTGGGCTCTCCCTGACCTCTCTCAAATAACTGCCAAGAAAAGCTCCAACGTAGAGAGAAAGGGAGGAAAATTTGTTTTTGGCGAGTCTGACCCTGTTTGAACCCTCATCAGAGCCGAGTGCATGTGTGTCTAACAAATGTATATCAAATTGGGCACTCCATAAAATAACAACTGTATTCAACACATATGGCACTTACTATATGCCAGACACTATTCAGAAAGGTTTAGGCAAGGTTCATTCCTTGAATCCTCCCGATGACCCCACGAGGAAAGTACTCTTTTGTTGTCGTTCTTTTTAGTTATTCATGACAGTAAAATCCATTTTGATATAATTATACAAGCATGGAATATATCATATTCTAATTAGGATGCTAGTCTTGTGGATGTACACGCTGGTGAGATTCACTATGGGGAAAAGACTCTTATTATCTCCTTTTTAAATAAAGAAACCAGCCACCAGGACGTCGGGGGAGAAAAAAAAAGTTTTTTGTGCTTCCCTAAGGTCACAAGAGTTAGTAAACGGTGAGAACGATATTCGAACCGAACAACTCAAGTCTCCGCATTCCAAGGTCTTTACTATTACGCACCACACAGCCTATCGATCAAGAACAATGAAATTACTAAAACTTGAAATGAGTGGAGTCAACTGGCGACCAGAAGTACTAGGCTCCCCATTTCCATGTCCTGTAAACAAGGGCTGGCAATCCTCCAGCACTCCTCCTGCTCGGCCGGCGGAGCCGGGCCGACGGGGGAGCGGGAGAGGAGGCGCAGCCAAACTCCAGGTTTGGAGAAGGTACCCCTTCTCCTTACCCCGCGCCGCAGGCGGGGCACCTGCTCCACGCCTCTCATCCCGGGGCTCGGAGCAGAAGGTACCGCAAGGAGTCAAAACAAAGGTCCTCGGTTCCCCTTGTGTCCCCCTTCCGGCGCCGGGCCCCAAACGGCGAACAGCCGGGCGCTTGGAGGTCCAGTTCGCCCTCCTCCAGCCCCGTCTCGGCCCCACCTAGGCCTTGCTCAGGCCGCCTTACCGGCTTCTGGGCAGCGCCAGCCAACACGCGGGAGACTGCCGCGAGCATCTTCCTCATGGAGCAGGAGCAGCGACAGCGGCGGCGGCGACTCCAACGACTTAGGATGAGCCGGCCGTCTTCTAGTCTCCTTCAAGCGCCCCGAGACGACGCCACGCCTTAAACGCAACACGACGTGACGGAGTCCGAACGACGTCAGGCGCCGCGCCGGTCTGCGAACCAACCAGAACGGCTCCCAGACGTTCTGCCCCGCCCACCCAGAAGGCTCGAGGCCGCTCGTTAAATATCAGCACCAGAACGGGCGGGGCTGTGGGCTCCTCCGGTCACCACGCGGCGGACGGTTGAGGCGGCGGGGACCCGAAGGCGCCTGCGTGGGAAAGTGCCCGCTCCCCGGAGGCGGGACCTTCTCCTTGCTATCTGCACTACCTTCTGAGGGGTGGTAGTTGTGCAGGCTAGTGCTATGGTACTCTTAGTCCTGCCAGTGATGCAACTTTGCAGCCTTGACTCAGTACACAAGATGATGAAGGTTAGCTACATGGGGCCAAATGACAGAACATCTGGTTTCTATAAATGGTTATTCCACTGACTTGCTTTTAAAGATCATGTGACAGTTTTAAAATGCTGCCCTGTTTACTTGAGGATCCAAAAATCAATTCCCCAGCTATATGTTGCGAGTTGACCACATATTATAGGAACAAGAGTTCAGTCTTAGTGCTTAATCTGAATTTGTTAGCTTTTGCTTCTTCTGGTGGGACTCTGAATTGTGGACAACAGCAGATTGGATATGTGCATTAAGCTTGGAAAAAGCAGAAGCCTATATTTTTGTGTTGTGGTTACCCAAATGCTATAAAGATTTAAAACATAGGACATAATGAAAACAATGAAGGGAAATGTGTGGGTCATTTGAGCTTAGACCAATGTGTTAGGATAGGCTGGGTTATGTTGTAGTATCAATTAACCTCAAATTATCAGAGGTTGATTTTCCACTCGTGTGTCAAACATGGATTGGGCAGGAACTCTTTCCATGATATCACTCAGGAAACCAGGATGGAAAGTACTGTCGGGAAATAGCTCAGTGAACTATGTCATCCAGGGAGCCATGGCTGTCTTCAACAAGCTAGGTCTCTAGTAGGGGTAGAGGAGGGCTCTTTGGGGATTCTGTCTCAGGCCAAGGGGCAGGGACCGCTTCTGAGATCTTCTGTTCCAATTTCCTTCAGTGTTCTCTTTCTCTCTTCTCCCTCTCTTTTCCAATGCTCTATTATTTGAAAGATAAAATAAATGCAGATAGTTGTTGGTTTTAGAATAAAATAAATAGCTACAAATCCTTTGCAAAAACATAATTGAATAAATAAATTGGGAAGAAGGAATAACTTTTCATTACAGAATTCCAATTAAAATTAATGTAAAAAGATGCTGGAAATAGAAAATCAGCATTTGGTAAAGATCACAGTTGCTGTTGCAGACAAGAATTAACATGGATGGAGGCTAAAATTAGTGGATGAAAGTATGATGAAAAAACAAGACATTTACATAATCTCAAAATATCTCCTGACAGGAAATTTATTCATTACAAAGGTTAAAATAGTAATTTTGCAGTGGAAAAACAAGGGAATCCATTTTTTTAATAATGACCAAGACATTTTCTTTGTGCTCTTTCTTTGCAGAAATTGCAAAGCCAAACTTGGAAGCAACCTTGAAAGTGAGGGTGCTTTAGGAAATTGTGTCAGGTGGTGACAGGTTAAGGTTGTAGTTATTAACTATAGGCTAGAAGTAAAGTTATATGAGCTAGAATATTCACAAAGTTTTCCTGCATCTGGAGGGGAGGCCAGGGAGATGAAGAAAGAATTGCATGAGGCACAGATCTGAGGAAGAGAAAGTCTTTTAAGAAAAGAGGACTCCTTATCTTGAGTGAAATTGGAGACAAAGGACCCTACTTCGCCCCCACCCCAGAACTCACTAGTTTACATTGTGCTTCTCTGGGTGAAGCTCAGATTTAGATTAGAGATCCTGAAATGTGCCTTTGACCCTTTCCTTTGCAAATTACCCAAAAAGATATTCAATCAAGCGTACTTCAAGGCAAATCCTGATCCTTAACGTGCATTTGGTTTTCTGGTTCCAATCACTCCAGTGAATGAATTAAAATAAAACAGTCACATACATGTCATAAAAGTCTGCAAATATTTGTGAATGTCTTTGATGTGCTAGACACCATGCTGGTGGAAGGATTATGCCTAGGGGCCTTTTCATCTTTGGAACCATATAAATGCTTTACATAACCACAACAAACAATAACATAAAAATGGAAATGAAATGCAACAAACCAGTTTAATCATATATCAAGTTGTTGACATAACCCTACACAGAATGACCTCACATAACTTAACACCACAGAAATGTGACTGTGCCTCCTCAGTGGGATGTATCCTTAGGACAATACAAACTAACTGCCCCCCAAAATCTTTATTTTCAGTTATCAGTGCTCTTCTTATTATTTTTGGTGCTGGGGAGTGAACCCAGGGCCACCCAAGCCCTATCAGGGTTATTATTATGTGAGACTACATACATAGATATACATATACACGAAGTGTATACATGATTATGTTAATGTCATCAGGAACCAGGATTTTCAGCCTAAAAGAGATACGAATAGGAAATGCAAGAAGTTAAAGCCTAGAGGTCCTGAATTTGAATTGCAAACACCAGTATAAACTCCTGATTATTTTCCCCTTAAAATATATATCTCCAAGGCTGAGGTGAGCTCATTGGTAGAGTGCTTGCCTAACATGCACAAGGTTCTGGGTTCAATCTCCCGTCCTGCAGAAGAAAAAAAAACTATATCTATTATATATGGAGAGAGAAAGACATATCTATAGTGATATATACCTATAATGAAATATATAGTTATATATATTGACATATATATCTCCTCTCTCCTCTGAAAATGTTATAGAGCTGGGGACTTCTGGGAAACTGAGGCAACATGAAGCCCTCCCTTTAAATTCTGATTCTTGCAGTCAACTCAGATTTCAGACATGCCACTCAGAGTAACAGGAATGAATTTATGGATAGGAAAGGGAAAGGGGATACTTTCACGGGAGAGAGTAGGTCCTCTCGGAGAAGAGAGGGACAGTGTGCATCTCCTGTACTCTAGTTTTATTGGGGATCCCAAGGAAGTTTCTAGAGAGTCCCACCCAGGTCCACTTGTTGACATTTGATTGACAGCAGAATGACATTAGACTTTTTTTTTTTTTCACAACACTTTTTTTTTTTTTTAAGAGAGAATGAGAGAGGGAGAGAGAGAGAGAATTTTAATATTTATTTCTTAGTACTCGGCGGACACAACATCTCTGCCTGTATGTGGTGCTGAGGATCGAACCCAGGCCGCACGCATGGCAGGCGAGCGCGCTACCCCTTGAGCCACATCCCCAGCCCTGACATTAGACTTTTAAGTACCTACTGATATGGCAACTCTAGGTCACCTTGGTATGCTGACTGGTTCTAATTGGATTATCAAGCATGGATTTGTATAGTTTTTATGGTTAGGAGGAACTATGCTTATCTTCCAGGATCTGGTCTGTGAAAAGAGCCACAAAATCTCCCCCTTCAAAGTAATTGTGTTCCTCTTATCAACTTTATTTCCTGCCTGCATTTCCTTGAAGTTAACAGGTAGTTTGCTAGGGAATGGCATATTTTATCCACCTAGGCCAGGCAGGGCTGCAGGTAAATTGTTTTTTTGACAAAGAAAGCATGTGGGGGTCAGTACAGTTGGCCCATTTGATAGAATGATTCTCTTAACTTCATGTTTCCACCATCCTCATCTGTCTGTCCCCTAACATTTCCCCATTAAGGACTTTGGGCCTCTAATTCTTTTAGGGTATTTGGGCACTGACTCATCCTTGCTACTCCCTGCTGAAAGGGGGCTATGTCTAGAAACTAAGTTCTTGTTCTTTATCAGGTGATGCATGAAATTATGGGTATTTAGGATCAGGGCACTCTAGAGGTCTATGGGGGCAGTTGGTGGGTCACTGGATAATGTGTACATAGGTGAGGGATCATGCTAATACAACAATAAATAAGACAGCAAAGCATTATTTTTTTGCAAACAATTATCACAAAAGTAATCAGTATTATTGGTTGGTCTCTGAAAACCATGAAGATGGTAACTCCTTAAAGATTTAGGTGGGATCCACATGCCACTGATTTACTGATTTGTTATGGAGACCAGTTAAGGCTTTAGAAACACTAGTAGAGTTGTTAGAAACATATATGCAACATTAATTTTTATAATGTCATGGATGTCCCCATGAGCTGTAGTTAAAATACCTAATGCCATCTGACTTTTGTAAAACATCTTTATATTGGCATTACTTCTGTGTTTAGTAAAGATCCCTTTATCTGTGTCATTTAGGGCTTTCTTGGTAAAGTTAAGACTTGGATTCCTCTTCCTTCAAATTAACTTGGGTTCCTCTTATCAACTTTATTTCCTGCCTGCATTTCCTTGAAGTTAACAGGTTTGCTAGGGAATGTGACATATCCTGTCCACTTAGGCCAGGGAGGGCTGCGGGTAAATTGCTTTTTGGCAAGGAAAGCATATGGGGGTCAGCACAGTGGTAAAATAATTTTATAGAATGATTCTCTTAACTTCATGTTTCCACCATCCTCATCTGTCTGTCCACGTTTCATCTTTTAGACCAATATGAGGGTTAAATATTGGGGCTAGATAATCATACTAGCAAACAGAGAAACACATATCAAACTTGTCTATGCAGGAGGTTAGGAAGATTTGTATCATATTGACTCAAAAAAAAAAAAAAAAAAACAAAAAAACAAAGAAAACCCTTGTGATACTGAAAGTCTTTTGTGATAGTTATCAGGCACTCCCATCTAAGAACCCTTCCTTTATAGCCTCCAGCTTTACTTACTTTTGGTGGGGCTGACACAAGTATACATATTAAGTTACATTAAAAGTAAAAGAGTCAAGAACTATGTAATGTTTTGAACAACCAATAATAAAAATTTAATAAAAAAAAGTAAAAGAGTCATAGTCTTTCCTATTAAATGTCCATGTATAGATGTGCTTTGGTTATAACTCTCCTGCCAGGTGTTTAAGAACAAGTTGGTCAAAATTGTCTTTTGTTTCTACCTACTGTTAAGAGTCAGTTGAGATTCCTCAGGGGGTCACTTTTGGGGACATGTATGAAGCCTCTTGGCTCCTTTAGCTTTTCTCTATCAGTGGTGTCATGTGCTAGGATGGGTCAAGGTCTTGCTGACCTCATGTGGCTTCTCTTAGAAGCATCAGAGACATTTCCCTCTCCAGTGATTGCTGGGAGCCATCAGCCAAGTAGGTATGACAATTTCCTTGCCAGCGTACCCCCATGTTTCTTTAGTGGAAGGACTCATGGAAATAGGACATTTTGCAGGACATTGCATGTAAGGTGACCTTGCTCAAGGACCAGGGCGGATCTGTGTTTAGGGTGTTCCCCCTTTAGAATAGGGCGGTTTAGCATAATAGGAGATTAGGGTGTTCCCCCTTTAGAATAGGGCATATCCTGCTGCTGAGTTCCTCTTGAGTTCTTAGGGTCAGACAGTATATTTGGGAGACAGAAGCCCAGGAGTAGTGGATTTGGGCAGAGAGTGGATTTGGGCAGAAGGGGATTTGGGCAGAGTGTGGATTTGGGCAGAGAACGTGGATTCCCCCAGAACGTGTTTGTAGAAGGCCGGTGTGAGTTCGGGAATAAAGAATTGCTGTTTGAATCTACAAGCTGTGTGGAGGCTCGTGATTTGTGCCCAGCCAGAGACTTCGGCAAGTGATGCTCTTCTTTGAAGCATGTACACTGGTTGGCTTCCTGTTCACAAGGCCCAAGGCCCGTACAGGAGTCCTAGCTGACCTTAAAGAGCAAGTGCCAAAATATTGGCTACCTTTTCCTTGGCCCTTTTGCTTCCTTGAATTTGGTCTCCAAGTTTTGGTTTTAAATACCCAGCAGGCCAGTTTCACCAGTCTTGAAGTAGGAGTACTGGGTTTTAACTTTAATGTCTATAATTTTTACAGTTACTTACCCCTTCCATTTAATTGGGTAAGTATTTGTACTGGAAGTCAGCCTTATATCCTCTGTCCTATGAGTAATGGCCTATTATATCAAATTAACTCAAGTTGTTATATTAGAAGTTGTACTTCTGCAAAGCACAGACAGACAACAGTTATAAGATTTAAAAGGAAAATACAAAATGGAATTAACAAGAGGAAAAACATTCAGTTTGTATAATAGCTATGAACCAAGAAACATAATTGTTATAATCCCAAATCTTTACTTAGTTATATTTCATATCCCCTATTTATTTTAAGATCACAGAAATCTTTACAACAAGAATCTAACTTTTGAACTTAACTTTTTTTTAAAAACATTTTCTTTTCTTTTCTTTTTTTTTTAGAAAGAGTGAGAGAGAGAGAGAGAGAGAGAGAGAGAGAGAGAGAGAATTTTTTAACATTTATTTTTTTTTTAGTACTTGGCGGACACAACATCTTTGTATGTGGTGCTGAGGATCGAACCCAGGCCGCACGCATGCCAGGCGAGCGCGCTACTGCTTGAGCCACATCCCCAGCCCTGAACTTAACTTTTTTAAAAAATATTTTTTTTTTAGTTATAGTTGGACACAATATCTTTATTTATTTTTATGTGGTGCTGAGGATTGAACCCAGGGCCTCTCACCTGCTAGGTGAGCGCTCTACCGCTGAGCCACAATCCCAGCCCCTGAGCTTAACTTTAAATGAACTTAAGTCTAGCCTACTTTGGAGTCATCCTAACATGGAATAAGGTAAGAGGCAGAGTCTTAACTTAGATGAGGTAACCTCTTGACAAATCTTAAAAAAGTGTTTTATTTTTGAAGCTGATCTTTGCTTCTTTCTTAAAGACAATTTTACAAAGTTCTCATATATTTTTTCCCAAGTTTATATGAATATCAGTCAACAATGCAACATTACATCTGAAAGATGAATCAAACAAAAGCCAAGAGAGCTCCTAACTTCTTTTTATATAAAAGTGGCAAAATGTTTTCATGTTCCACATTGTCAACCTTTAAACAAACCAGGTTCTCCTTATTACCTTCCAAAAATACATTTAAATTTCCTTCTCAGTGTAAAGAGTAACACAAAATTTTATACATATCACTTATTTGATGACAGGTTATTTTATCTAATTACAAAACATTAAATAGCATAAATAAATCCCCAACTAAATTTTTTATTTCTATATAAGTCTGAAAGAAACTTATATAGAAATATTGCTACAAAAAACTTTAGTTTGGAGAACACCAGCTTGGTAAAGTGCTCTCCTAAGCTTTACATTTTTTTTTTTTTTTTTTTTTAAAGAGAGAGTGAGAGAGGGGGAGAGAAAGAGAGAGAATTTTAATATTTATTTTTCAGTTATCGGCGGACACAACATCTTTGTTTGTATGTGGTGCTGAGGTTCGAACCTCAAACCTGGGCCACACGCATGCCAGGCGAGCGCGCTACCGCTTGAGCCACATCCCCAGCCCAAGCTTTACATTTTAAAAGACTTGTATACTTGGAGGCCAGGAAAACATCTAATATACAAAAAGAGCCAGCAATAGTTAACATCACAATTACATTTATGTCCTTATATTAACTAAGCTTAACTTTTTAAAAAATATTTTTTAGTTATAGTTGGGCACAATACTTTTATTTTTTTATTTGTTTATTTTTATGTGGTGCTGAAGATCGAACCCAGCACCTTGCACATGCTAGGCAAGCGCTCTACCACTGAGCTACAACCCCAGCCCAAGTTTAACTTTTAAAGAAAAACTTAGAATCCATAGTGTAGCATAATAATCTAAAAGGACAGTTGTTTGTTTATTCAGAATTGTACAAACCCTAATTGCTTTAAGACTAGTTCCTCTAAACAATAAAACCTAACAGACACAAGAAATTATCTTGATAGATATCAGGTTAATGTTTTAAAAAAACCCTTGTTACTTCAACTCATATAGAATTAAATTCTGGTTTATGTCAGTACATTAATATTTGACCTTAGGAAAAAAGGCTTAAATAACTTCAATTGATTGTGTTAATTATAGTCAACTACACACAAACTTTTAGAGATTTATCCTCCATAAACCTTGTATAACTTAATTAGACATGCTATAACTTCTTTACTTTATCATATAAAATACTTTATCATCCAGATACATTTTCCTTCTAATTTCCATACTAAAATATATTTCCAAATCTGTAATTTTCTTATGTCTATTTTGTTCAGTTGCTGATTCTTTCTTAAATTTACATTCTGAATCAATCCTTATGAAATTTCTGAATTTAGATAAATTACCCCATAAGATAAAATACTTTATGCTTTTTTATAGTATTTTAATTGAAACAGAGCTGAAACTTTTTGTACTATTTGCATACAGAATTATGCTTATTAGAATTTTAAGTCTTAGTAAGCTTGCTTTTAGTGAAGACCCAGAAATAAACAATCTTAAACTTTTTTCATTTACCAATTTATAAAAACACATTTAATAAACCTAAATATATATCTTCTGAAATTCAAGAAATTAAGAGTACTTGATTTTATATTTAGCAGTTGATGTTTTAGCATTTGAATTGGAAAATTAGTCAGATATCTCCTCTAGCAAACATGTTTATGAGAATTAATCCAATCTATGCCAAATATAATTTAGTCATTTTTAAATGTAAAAATCAAGATATCAGACAAGTATAGTTAACAGTATAAGCCATCTCTTTTTTCTGAAGAAAAATCCTAGAAGCAATGAGTATTACACTCTAAACATGTTTATAGAAACCAACACTCTATTAATTGCCTGACCACCTATACAAATATGTGTTTTAGTAATTTTGAAGACATCTGTACTTTTATCCATTTACCCAATTTAGATGAACTAAAAGACATTTGGATTCATTCCTTTTTTTTTTTCCTTCTTCTTCTTGTAAAATTTAATTTATGAGTGTTTATTTGTCTATATGCCAATTTTGGTACCACATAAGTGATATATAGACGAGGAAATGTATATAGACACACATACAATACACAGGTGCACACAATTTACATGAAGAACGATAAGAAACAAAGATTTTTGAGCTTTCCCTTGAGTAATTTGACCTCTGAATGAAGAAAGCAAGAAAAACAGGTAGAGGGTTTTTAAAAAAAACAAAACCTATAGTTAGATAAAACAAGACTGATCAAAACAAATATATTAATTTAGGTGTGCAGGATTCAATTGTGAAAAAAAAACTATGAGCTGAAAAACACAGAAGTTCTATAAAAAAATTAAAAAGTCACAGCTGTAATTACTCTAGTAAAGGAGCACATGGGACATCTTTATCAGACCAGAGTATACTTTGGGATTAGAGTCAGTGCAAATATTTAAAGAATGTGGGAGGCTGTGAAATCCTCTGGTAAATGTTCTCAAGGTAAAGATGACTTGTATGTGTGGGATCGGCCCATTTTCCTTTCTTATACCCAATTGGAAAGAAGAGGAAAACTTCAGGAAGTAGCATGTCCCCTGATATTCCTGGGTCCATCACACTCCATTACAAAGCTGGTCTATCAGGCTCCCTTGCAGCGCTGACCCCTACAGCTTGGGGCAATGTCTGCATGATCTCAGGGCAGAATGCAACCTCTTAAGCATCCTTAAAAGGTCCAGGACCTAGTCTAGTTGGCCTTTCCAGGTCCCCTCCGTCTCTCTCTCCTATTCTCTAGTATTAGGGAGGAATTTAGCAGAATCCCAGAGAAAGAACAGATAAACAGTCATTTATGTCCCACAGCAGCTGGGATTTAAAAGTGACACTTTTTCCCCCTCTGGTCTCAACCTGATTTGGGCACCTGCTCATGTGGCTTCCATTTTTAGATGGGTATCAGGCAGCTAAAGAGTAGGAAAAGCTGCCACAGGAAGCAAAATCTCATACATAGGACAATTCTGACCATTTTTTCTTCTCCCTTTTGTAACAGTCTCATATGGTATAGTGTTATAGCTATTTTTCCCTCTAGGGACCATTTTTCTATTCTTCCAACTGGTGATCAGGCCAGGTTTAGATGCAGAAAATTATCAGGCGTCTTCTTTTTTCTCAACTGCAATTAGGTCATCCCTGGTATCATTTTTGAGGATGAGGCTCTCCTCTGAATAAAAAAATAAATGGGAGAGAACAGAACATGGGTGCCTGCACTAAGGAAACTGTCTCTTTGGCTAGGGGACATCTCCCTGATCCTGGAGCCTTTAGAGGTCCCTCTCTTCCTTCCATGACCTCTGGCTGGGGCCTCACTCAGAATGGAGGATACTAACTTCTTGATAACTCTTTATTTTAGTGGAGGACATTTGCAAGGTAGTTGTCCCTTTAAAATTTGTCTTACATGTTTTATTTCTCCTTTTGGCTCTTTGAACCAGGAGACATAAGGGATAGTTTGAGTGAGTGAGACAGAGCTTCTGGTCTTTTTCTTACCAGATGAGGAGGGTACAGAAGAAGTGTCTTGTCAGAGTCTAGAGAAAATAGTCTAATTTAAAAGCTGGGGATCTCCATCTTGAGAATCTCTCATACTGAGTCCCTGTTTAAGAGGTTGATAGAAGGGACAAACATGGGATAGAAGCATCGCTGAAGAGGGAGAGATTGCTTGGCTCACGCTCTAGGGATCAATGGGTCACCTCTTTCTGAAAGACCTCAGATCAGACTAAGACTTCATCTCAGGATCCAAAATTCATTAGGTGGTGCCCTCTACCATCGGGCCAAGTTAACCAGAAAGAGAGACACAGAGAGTGGTCCATATTTGGTACCCTTGAGGGCTTTCGGGGTCAGACTCAGGATATGAGAACTTCATGCTGCACTGGGCAGTGACTCCAGCCAGCCACCTCCAGTTGTCTCAAGCCTTCCCCTGTTCCATGCACCAGATTTCTCCCACAGAAAAGAAACAGAAGCAAGTCAGGACCAACATTCCCAACACCTGGGTAAAGGGGGATTGGACCCACCTGCCCAATAAGCCTGTGACCTGAGTCTTAAGTGGCCAGCCATCTTAATCGCATTTAATTGGCTGACAGGTGCTCAATGTTTAAAGAGAGTTTGTCCACTAAGAATAAAGCACAGAGAAGAGAAATGAGAACTCCCTTGTCCTTATAACTTGCCCTTTTGTAGATCCTATACAGTGCAGGCTGCAAGCCTCTCCAATTTCCTTCTGGGTTCTTAGCTCGTAAATTTGAAGAATAAAATCCAAGGATGATGATGAAGAGGAAGAGTGAACACAGCACCAAGAATCAGAGGTGGAGAACAGAGTTTCAGAAAAGGCTGAATAAAAAAAGCAACCAGAAAAGAATTGGGGAAATTGAAGATAATAACCAATGATAACCGTTAAAAACTAGGCAGAAACACCAAATGTTACAGAGTTGGGGCCTTCCAAGAAAGGAAGGCAATACAAAGACCACCCCTCCCCCTCCAAACCTGGATTCTTGTGATCAAGTCAGAAAAATTTCAGACATGTTGCTTAGAGTAACAGGAATGAGTTTGTTGAAGGAATAGGAAAAGGGAAAGGGGACACTCTCAAAGGAGAGAGTGGGTTCTCTCAGAGAGCGGAGGGACAGTGTGCCTCTCCTGTACTCTAGTTTTACTGGGGATTCCAGGGAAATTTCCAGAAAATCCTATCCAGGTTCACCTGTTGACATTTGACTGACAGCAGAATGATTGCACACCCACTGTTTCAACCTTGCCCATGCTGACCAGTTCTAATTGGATTCTTTTTTTTTAACTGTGTTTTGAAACTTTTATTTATTTATTTTATGTGGTGCTGAGGTTTGAACCCAGTACCTCATGTGTGCTAGGCAAGCGCTCTATCACTGAGCTACAACCCCAGCCCTCTAATTGGATTCTCAATCATGCATTCTTACGGGTTTCATTGTTAGGAGGAATTATCCTTATTTTATGGGATATGATCTGTGAAAAGGGCCACAAAATTTCTCCCTTCAAAGTAACTTGGGTTCCTCTTACCAACTTTATTCCCTGCCTGAATTTCCTTGAAGTTAACAGGTAGTTTGCTAAGGAATGTGACATATCCTGTCCACTTAGGCCAGGCAGGGCTGCAGGTAAATTGCTTTTTTGGCAGTGGGCCCAATTTATAGAATTATTCTCTTAAACTCATGTTCCCACCGTCCTCATCGGTCTTTCCCCTAATAGAAAGACCTAGAAGCAAAGACCAACCCATTCCAATAGCAATTATTCTGAAAACTCAGCACCACATAAAATTCAAAATTCAGCACCACATAAAATAAATAAATAAAAGTTTCAAAACACAGTTAAAAAAAAAAAAAGAATCCAATTAGAACTGGTCAGCATGGGCAAGGTTGAAGCAGTGGGTGTGCCATCATTCTGCTGTCAATCAAATGCTAAAGGAAAAGAATGAAGAATTAATGCTGCCTTTTCTGTACAATCTGAATTTCAAGGTAAACAAGTAGTTGATGAGAGAGAGAGTTCTTTACAGGACAGTTGCCACTAGTAAATATAAAAAAAAAGAATCATGGGGCTGGGGTTTTGGCTCAGTGGTAGAGCGTTTGCCTCACATATGTGAGGCACTGGGTTCAATTCTCAGCACTGCATATAAATAAATGAATAAAATAAGAGTCAATCAACAACTAAAAAATATATATTTTTTAAAAAAAGAATCATGGAATGTTAATAATTTTCTCTTGTAGCCCCTAAGAAGATCATGGATTCAACTTTTGCCTTCTGCCCCAATAGTAGATGAAGTGGCTTTATATTCTGTGAAATGTTCTTGTCTCAAGATCAGACCAGCATCCCCTCAACCCTGTTTCCTGCCAGCTTACAGGGATGCAATAATTATGATAAAAAATGGAGGAAACATTACAGGAACAGATGACTTGGTGTCTTTAGTTAACAAATGATAAGATTTGGAAAAAAAAAAAAGAGGAAGGGGGAACTGTCATGTTAAAGGAGATTTATTAACCAAATACAACGGGCATATCTTGGTTGGATCCTGACTCAAACAAAGCAAGTGTAAAACACAGATTTCTCAGGTAATTTGGACAATTACACTGACTGAATGTTTGATGGTATGAAAAATGTTCTTAGTGTTCAAATGTCATTAAATTCCTCTTCTTATACAGATACATACTGAAGGTTTTTTTGTTTTCTTTTTTTAATTTTTAAAAATGTTTTTAGTTGTAGATGAACAAAATACCTTTAGTGATTTCTTTATGTGGTGCTGAAGATCGAACTCATGCTAGGCGAGAATTCCACCACTGAGCCACAAACCCAGTCCCTGGTTTTTATTTTTGTGGTGCTGGGGGTGAAACCCAGAGTATCACCTGTGCCAGGCGCTCTACCACTAAGTTACACCCCAGATCCCACATATATAAGAGTAACTTTAAAGCAACCCAGCAGTAAGGGTGGCAGTGCTTGGGTAGTTTGTAGGATTCATACAGAAGCAACAAGATAGACCATAAGCTGTTAAAGCTGGGTGATGCCAACATAGGGATCCTTTGTATTCTGTTGTATATATTTGAAAATTTCTCTTAATGAAAAGAGTAGAACAAATATCAGACATCAATGATTAAATATTCAATATTAACCTATTAAGTTGATTTAAGAAAATCCACATTCTGATTTTTTGGCATTTGCTTACATAGAGCACATGGAAGCTACTGAAGGACTTGCTTAGGTTGGGCAGTTGCAAGCAATTCATTAACATTCATCTGTCGATCAATAGGTATTGAGCACATTCTCTGAGCTAAGCTCTGGAGAGATGGGAGTCTGTGGTGCTATGCTGTTGTGGAGCCTGTGGTTTGTTGGGCAGGGGAGGTGGGGGCAGTCATTAAACAGAGTAACTACATACATAATTAGCACAATTACATAATGTAATGAACATAATTAACCCTTTTCAATTGTATTATGGACAGTCAGGGGCTGGGGGTGGTCCAGAAAAGTAGAGTATCTCAATCTGTGCTGGGTAATTTAGAAATGAGAGACATTCATTTCTCACAGTCTTGGAGGCTGGGAAGTCCAAGTTCGAGGCACCAATACTTCTTGCTGTGTCCTCATGTGGTAGAATGGGTGAAAAGGGCAGAAGTGACAAATTCTATGTCCTCACACGGTAGAAAAACAGAAAGGCATACAAGAGCCTAAGATGCTCCCTCTAATCTCTTTGATCAGGGCATTAATCTTGTAACCTCCTCTATGTCTCTCACCTTTTAGTACTATCACATTGGTGATCAGGTTTCAACACATGAATTTTGGGGAGGCACATTCAGACCATAGCACTAAGGAAGAGCCCTTTGTGATGGGATCTGAGAGTGGAGTACAAGGTTGGCAGCAGGTCATCCTGGTCCTGTTAGATCTCATTAATGACATTTTTCCTAAGAAGAGTGGGAAGCCAAAGAAGGATTTTATCATTAGCTTTGCATTCTATAAAAATGGAAGATGACATGTATCCTCCCAAAGGAAATCAATGGGGAAAAGTGCTATTGTGTTTTCAGGAGGGCACGGAGTTTCTGAATCCAAGATACAACCTGTGCATGTGTCATCCACGGGGTGGAGGTTGGGTAATGATCCTCCCTTTTGATTAGCCGATGTAGAAATGTGGGGAAAAGGGTTGCAAAACCTCCCCTACTGCGCCATGGGTGTGCTCAAGCCAGAGAGAATGCAAACATGGAATGCTGGGGCCAACAGATCTGTATTTCAGACATCGTGTCACTTGTGACCCATTCTATGTTGCTGCCAAGAGCAGGGCAGACCCCTTCTTTTTGTGAGTGGCTGCATCACCCTGGGCTGGCTTTAGGACAGACCGCACATTGTATCAAGTTGCACATCCTTGTCTGACCTAATTGTTTAACCATCACACAGACCATGAATGACTAGTCACTATCTCAATTGTTTTCTGGGCCAAACTCCAAACAGAAGTAGCCTTTGGAAACCTATGGAGAGGCAGCCCAGCCTCTGTACTCTGGAACTGGTCTGCCTGTCTCAAATCCTGGCTCAATCACTCACTAGCTGTGTGATCTTGGGCAAGTTGCCTAACCTCTCTGGGTTTCCATTTCCTCATCTTTAAACTTCGAAGACAGTATTCATAGGCTGGGGCTGTAGCTCAGTGGAAGAGTACTTGTATAGCAAGAGTGAGGCACTGGATTCCATCCTTAGCACCTTTGGAGACTGTCCCCTGAGGGATTGAAATGTTAATTCCTTCAGAGCCCTTCCTCTACCCTTATCAAGAACCTGCCCCTGCCCCAACCTAGGCCCAGGAATTGTCCCTCCCTACAGGGAGCTATAAGGTTGTTAATTAATGTGTCCTGGGCTGCTCCATCCTGCCCTTCCCCCTTCAGCCCACCTGTTTCCCACCTTTTGGCCACCTCACTGAGCATTCCTGAGCCTAGTCACAAACACAGGAAGGAGAGAGATAAGGGGGAGATGGGCATGCTATCCATCTACAACTACAAACAACAAAAAGAAAGACAGTATTCATTTCATAGGCCTGTTATGAAGCTTGTATGGGTTTATATTTGTCAAGCTAAATGCTTGACCCTTAATGAGCACTCTACTAGAATTGTGTAACTATAAATATGTCAATCTTTTAACCTCTTGGTGCCTTGGTGTGGATCTTCAGGAAAGCAGGGGAGCCGCAGGACAATACAAAGACTATGAACTCAGGAACCTGAGGCCTAAGCTCTGGGCCTGTTTTTCATGTTAGGTACCCTGAACCACTGGACTGACTGTCCCACCCCTCAGCTTCAAGGTTCTCTTTCAGATATACTTTGAGAGTGAATCAGTTGGGCACTTGGCAGATTTAAGGGTTAACAACTATCTTTTTGGGGACACAGGCAAGTGCTGCTAAATAAAGGGAGGCACAGGACATTGTTACTTAAATGAGAGGCTAAAAAGTAGGAGCTGACATAACAGCTGCTCACCTACTGGTGTGTGCCCAGGGCCCCCATCTGTGGGACTGCTGGGGTCCTCAGAGCCTTGGCATTTCTTTTCTCTCTGGCCTTTACTCCTTCCAGCCCAGAGCTTTTTAATGGCAGCAGTACCATCCCTCTTAGTTCACAATGGCCACTTCTGCAGGTGGTGGTGGGGAGACTTTTAGATTCAATAGGCAGGGCCAGAGAGGCCATGCAGTCTGGGCAAAGAAAATTGCTCCTATTTCTCACCTGACTTTCGAATGTCCTCCTGGACATTCACCAGTGAAATCCCGTGTTTAACCATCTGAACTTAGATGCGGCCCCTTTGCTTGGAATATAAAAGAAAACTGAAGAAAGATTATGTCAAGAATGTGTTTTGCTCTGGAATTTTTTTAGAATATATTTTTAGATGTTGATGGACCTTTATTTTATTCATTTATTTATATGTGATGCTGAGGATCCAACCCAGTGCCTCACACATACTAGGCAAGTGCTCTACCACTGAGCCACAACCCCAGCCCTTGTTCTGAGCTTTTTTAGGCATTATTTTACCACTATGGAAAAATCCTATCACCAATGGAAATGCTTCTAGTGGTATTTGAGTCACAGATTTAACGCCCTAATTCAGTCTACACTTGCAGCTGTTCTACTTAAAGCAATTCTATGACAACAACCGACTACATGGTGGCTGTGGTAGCTTGGTCACATCCAAGCCTTTTGAAAAACCTTGATGTGTGCAGGTGGATTATTTTATCTCTTCCAGCTCGCTAGTGACTCCTAGTGGTATGTATGAGCATCGCTTCACTTAGTGGTTGGTTTTTGAATTTAAGTGTGGTGGCCCCAAAATTTGGTAAGGAAATGATCCTTTCATGCAAGACTCAAGGCAAAATCCTGCTTGAGTGTCCCATAGCCATCTTTCTCATCTGTTGTCACTCAGAATATACCCAGGCCACCAGCTTCCATTTTCTAAAGAGAATCTGGTCATTATTGTGGGAGGGACTACCTTTGAAAGAGGGCTAGGCCTTATTAGTGTGACAGAGTTTCTGACTCATAGATCTTGGGGGGAGGCCTCTACCTTTCTGAGGATCTCTCAGGTGACACCAATGTGGCTCTTTTGGGGTCTAGTTCTCATACTGTCTTGAATACTCGTCAGCCTTCTAAAGGTAGTAGAGCCCAGTGTGCGGCCATAGTTTAGAAAGTGGCCCTTGTGAATCGTTTCCTGGGTTGGGGGATCAGCTACCATGAAGACCCCAAAGGGAAGCAAGGTTTCCTACAGGACACCATTTCCTCCCAAATGAGCCTCAGTGCCTTTGAAGAAAACACTCAATTGAGAAAGCTAATGTCACCTCTTGGTGACTTGCAACATCTGTTTTAAAAGAAATATGTCGATGGCAGCCTAAGCAGGTGCCTTTGAAGCCAGAATTAGACAGGCAGTCAGTATAGATGAATTGAGTCAGGTCGGATCAGGGAGGCCAATTTTGAGTGAGTTGGGGAAGTTGGAGACTGTCCCCTGAGGGATTGAAATGTTAATTACTTCAGAGCCCTTCTCCACCCTTATCAAGAACCTGCCCCCCCCCAATCTGTTGCCAAGGTAACCTGTCCCAGGAATTGTCCCTCCCCACAGGGAGCTGTAAGGTTGTTAATTAATGTGTCCTGGGCTGCCCATCCTGTCCTTCCCCCTTCAGCCCACCTGTTACCCACCTTTTGGCCACCCCACTGAGCATTCCTGGGCCTAGTCACAAACACAGGAAGGAGAAAGATAAGGGGAAGAGGGCAGGAGAACAAAGGAAGCCTAGGACATATACAAAGGGCAGAACCCTTCACTTCTTGGGATATCAGGATACCAGCTATCCAGCTATCACTCCCTCTCCCTCCCGGGACAAGTCTATGTTACCCCTTTTAAATAGACCCTGCTTTGTATGCTTGCCTCAGTGTGCTTCTCTAATGTTCAGACTTCAACATGTGAGGAAGCAAATACTGGCGGTATCACCTTTACAGAGAGAACTGGAGTCTCAAGTTGCCAGAGTACACCAGCATTTGTGTGTTCTCTTGGACTTGTCCCTATCAATTATTTGGAAAATAAAAATCCTTGTGGGTTTGCTCAAAAATGAAGGAGAGAGAGAAAGGCAAATGCAGGGAAGAACGGATTAAGAAAAAAAGGATGGGGGAGAGAGAGAGAAAGGAAGAAAGAGAGAGAGAGCCTATGTTGGGAGAACTGGCCTTGGTGTCTGGTGAGCCTGAGAGGAGGTCACATGGAGCCATCAAATGCTGCTGCCTGCAGTGACAGGAGGGAGTGAGTTTGGTATGTATTACTTTCTAGAACACAGATGGCTAAGCTGCTAAGAGGAAGTGGAGGGCAACCAGTCTGGACTCTCCTGCTTCATTTGGGTGCTGGGCGTGCAAGCCTTTCTCACTTTAGCAAATAGCTGAGTGCAACCAACCCGCTTCCCTACAGGAGTTCCAGCCACAACAGAAGTTAATGGCAATTGCATTTTTGCAACCTTGGAGTTGGTTTGTGGCACTCCAAGTAGAAAGCTGTGTGTCCAATGCCCTTTAGAGTGTTTTGCAGCCTTTCTCACCAGATTCCTCATCTGAACTGCAGAACTCAGAAATTCATGTACATGGTGATCCTCTCAATTCTCCCCAAGAGATTACGTGACTTCCACTGTAGGGACATAGAGAGAAGTTCATTCATTACCTACAATGGATGCTTGGGGGAATTTGGGGCCTCATCCTCATTTTGGGATTAGAAAGGCTGAAGGGAAATTGGAATCACAACTTTTGTTCACCCATTTGTCCACTTGCTCTATGAAAAGCCTAGCATGGCCTGGTGAGTTGGGGCACGCCTGTAATCCCAGAGGCTCCAGAGGCTGAGGCAGGAAGATTGTGAGTTCAAAGGCAGCCTCAGCAACTCGAGGCCCTAGGCAATTCAGTGAGACCCTGTCTCTAAACAAAATATTTTAAAAAGTGCTGGGGATGTGGCTCAGTGGGTAAGCAACCCCCTGGGTTTGATCCCTGTTACCAAAAATAGAAAAGTCTAGCATGATGGGACTTTACGCTGAAACTCAGGAACCCCGAGTTCTAGTCTAAGCTCTGTCACCTACTAGCTGTGTGACCTCAGACAAATTACATCCCTGGGCCTGAAAGAATGAAACATGACTCTGTACAGCTGGGGGTGGCTTTAGTGACAGTTCAGCCCTCTTGTTCACAAATGAAAAATCTAAGGCCCAGGGATGTAATTTGTCTGAGGTCACACAGCTAGTTGGTGACAGAGCTGAGACTAGAACTCAGAGTTCCTGAGTTTCAGCCTAAATTCCCATCATACTAGAGTGCGTGGATAAATGTATGAATAAAACTTGTGATTATAACATAATGATCTGATAAGCCCAATGTCAAGCACCTTCAGAGTAGTGACCTTGTGTCTGCCCTTGATGGGGGATTCTTATCTGAGACTGCCTTGGATCAACACTTCATTGAAGAAAAGGAGCTTGTCATGGCATGCACAAGCTTAGGGGAACAGAATGTGTGGCAGGTTTTACATCTACCTAATTGAATGATTTTGACAGCATTCTGTCTGCAACTTCTTTTACTGAAATGTGATACTGAAGTTATGGAAAAGAAAGATGACAAAAAGCTTTGGTCTACTTTGTGGGAAGCCACCATATGTATCCAAACAACCTGAGCCATATTTATTCATTCTTCCAACAGATATTTTGGGAGTGCCTATTCTGGGATTTGGAGATATAGAACCAGACAAAACCTCACGTTGTTAAGTGACTTAAATCAGTTTGCAAAACCTGGTAAAACAAACAAACAACCCTCCCCCAACTGTTACATCTAGACAAAAGTACCTTGAGTTTTTTGGAGGGACTCCAGAAAGCAAAGTTTCCAAATCTCTATAGCTCTCCAAAAATGAAACAATTATACAGGAATAACCTCAGTATGCATGAAGCTAAAATTTAAGGAGTGGGTACTTAGTGGTTCTGATGAGCAGCATCAGCATAAACTGAGACACATTTTAGGAATTCAAATTCTGGGACCCTAGCCCAATCCTCCTGAATAAGAAACACTGACAAAGGACCTGCAATCTTTATTTTAAAAAAGATCTCCAAGTGATTTGGATGCCAAGTTTGAGGACCACTGGTGTACTTTATAACAAAGGACAATTTCCCCAGGTGATGCTCTCATGTAAATACTGTAATAGAAAAACATTTCTTCTGCAATTGCTGGGTATTATGAGAATATATCCATTTTGCAATTATAGAAAGATTCCACCAGGTGACATTTTAGAGTACAGAAAGTCCCTTTTACTTCATAATGGTGTAAAAACAATATGCACTCAGTAGAAACCAATCTTTGAATTTGGATCTTTTCCTGGGCCAGCAGTATGCATCTCATGATGCTGGGCAATGACATTGACCACAGCTCTCAGTAAGCCACCCAATCACAAGGGGAAACAACCTGTACTCTATAGCATACTATCTTGCTAAGCTAGGATATTCAGTAGGTTATGATATTAAATACATTTTTGGACTTATATGCAACTTTTGGGTATACTGAGACATAACTACATTGTATATCAAGAAGAATCTGTAGTAGGAAAAACAACAGTTCTGCAATTACATGATAAATCCTCCCTATGGCATTCTAACCTGAGTAGTAGGAAAAGAATGTGGAATATGTAGTTACAGGTATATTCCACTAGGTGGCACTTGAACTTGAGTAATGAGAAAAACAACTGATTTGCAATTACAGAGCACCGCCAGGTGGCACGCTAACTCAAATAATAGGAAAAAAGTCCCATATATAATTGCAGGAAAATTCTATCCCAAGACATTATGACAAGAGTAAGAATAAAAAGGTCTGCATACAATTGTATGAAATTTATACTTGGGTACTATAACCAGATTAACAGTAAAAACAATAATAAAAATAATTTTTTTTTTTGCTCTGCAATTATATGAACATTGAACTAAGGGTAATCTAAATTAGAAAATTATGTCCTGCAATTACACAAAAAAATTCCATAGGATGGCATTCTAACATAAGAAATAGAGAAACTTGGTCATGTAATTACCCCCAAATTCCATAGGATGGAGCTATCACATAAAAAAGAAAGATAGCTGGGCACAGTGGCGCATGCCTGTAATCCCAGTGGTTTGGGAGGCTGAGACAGGAGGATTGCAAGTTCAAAGCCAGCCTCAGCAAAGGCAAGGTTCTAAGCAACTCAGTGAAACCCTGTCTCTAAATAAAATACAAAACAAGGTTGGGGATGTGGCTCAGTTATGGAGTGACCCTGAGTTCAATCCCTGGTACCAAGATAAATAAATAAATTAATTAATAAGAAAAAAAATTGACTATGCAAATACCCTCAAATTCCACAGGATGGCTCTTTAACAAAATAAATAGAAACTTGAACATGCGATTACCCCCAAATTCCACAGGACGATGCTCTAAAAAAGAAACTAGGCTATGCAAATACCCTAAATTCCACAGGATGGCACTCTAACTGATAAATAGAAACTTGAACATGCAGTTACCCCCAAATTCCACAGGACAGCGCTCTAACATAATAGAAACTTGGCTATGCAAATACCCCCAAATTCCACAGGAAGGTGCTCTAACATAATAAATAGAAACTTGAACATGCAATTACCCTCCAATTCCACAAGACGGCACTCTAAAAAAACAGAAACTTGAACGTGCAATTGCCTCCAAATTCCACAGGACGGCGCTCTAACATAAGAAATAGACGAGAAATTTGAACATGCAATTACCCCCAAAATTCCACAGGATGGCACTATAACACAAAAAATAGAAAAAAACGTTGTCCTGCAATTACACAAAAGATCCACAAGATGGAAGCATAACACAAGAAATAAAAAAGTTGGCTCTGCAATTACAATAAATTGCCACAAGATGGCACTCCAACATAAGAAATAGATAAAGTCAGCATTTTCTGAAAATTCCATAGAGTGTCAGTCTAATTTAAGAAAAGTTTGCTTCTTGGTGTGGAATTTTTTTCCAGGAACTTAAGCAAAAATTATATTAATATGATAAACTTATTAGATTTACTTATTAAATTAAAATTTAGTACATTTATTTTTCTGTACTTTGAATTTATCATGATTATAGTGTTTACTCTTTGAATTTTTAATAACTAGTTTGTACATTCTTCCCACCGGTAGGAGATCCTCTTGGGTAGAAACAAAATAACTTAATTTTTTCAATTTGTCCAGCCTCTACTGCAGAAGCTGATGCTACTATAATAGGAATTAAATAAATGTATTTTAAATGAATTAATGAATAAAACTGTAATAGGTCAGTGAGTATCAAATGAATAGGAGGAGAAAAATATGAATAGAATAAGACACTGGATTTTTTTTTTATCTCTTTTCCCAAGGCTTCTGTATCTTGCTATGAGACATGTAGAGTGAAATGTAGAGGAAAATGTAGTTGAGTCCAAAATAAATGTTGTTAATGCCTTTGAGATTAAGATCATTTAATTAATATATATGAAGATTTAGCAGTTTTAAAAGAAGGAAGAAATTTGTGGACATTAGGTTTGATTATGTTTTTGAAAACCACTGAAACTATTTTGACAACATTTCTGGAACTTGATTTTTGAATTAAATGGTTTGATTGCCCAAAGGAGCATGGGAAAGCTGCCCTGAAGCTCATGGTCACATTGCTCCTTTGGACCTGTCTCCATCACAATCTTGTATTTTGCCCTTGGGAAGGGAATTTGAATTTTATCCTGAATTAAAAACCTAAACCAAAAGAAATCTCCAATAGTGGTGTGGTAGTCATCTGCCACTGATTAGGGATTTTAAAAAAGGAATATGGAGATCTTGGCCCCTAAAGGCTGTGCTTTGGCCTGTGGGCTGTGTCACTTACACAGCTGGGAGCTCCTGGGGTTGCTTGGCTTTGACTCCTAAGGATGTTACAAAATGCCCTACTTCCTGGCTGTTAGCCTACTTAAAATTAAAAATGGGTGTACAAGCCTTGGCATTTGTGGTCTGTCATTAGTCACTGTGACATTCCCTGGAGCATCTGGCAGCCTCAAAGGCATCTTGAACATAGGGTTCACCTAAGTATCCTTAGAGCTTAGAACATTGCTGGGCATATAGTAGGTGCTCAATAGATACACCCAGGCTAATCTCATATCACAAAACCCTTGGAGAATTTCTTGCATCTGATGTATCAGAATACTATATGTACATGGAACCACAATTGATCACTAAAAATTATAGTACTTAGAAAAATTTCTGAAATGGATCATTTTGGGGGTCCCGTCTACCTCACATTCCTTGTGCAGTGTGAGGACTCATGGGCAATGAATGTACCAAGGCTGACCTGACTTCAGCTTTGGAGAGTTTAAACATGTTAGAAACTGAACAAGGAAAACTTCCTTCTGTGTCTTGCAACCTCTTATTTGCTGTTCTACACATTTGAGCAAATGGCTTCATCTTCTGGAAGCTTCTGGAGTAAATATTACTTTAGGTTAAATGTTGATATTACATTGTCTTCTTCAAAGTGAAAACCAAAACCATGCAAGTCTGAAACTAATTCTGAATAATCTTATTTCACTTTGTGGTCATTAACTAGTATTTTTTGCGAGTTTAGGTCCTCTGAGAACTGTGGTTCTCAACTGGGAATGAATTTGTCTCCGGGAAACATTTGGAAGTGTCTAGAGGCAGTTTGGGTTGTCTCTTCTTGAAGGGAAAAAGTGGCCAAGGTCCTAGATGCTACTAAATATCCTACAAGGTACAGGAGAACCAATGATGAAGGTCTCCCTGGGCTTATACGTGGAGTCATGGATTTGACCTTCTGATTATTGACCTCTCCATCCTCTTTGTGTTCCAGGAGGCAGACCTGCAGAAACTGCTCTCTGGCTCCCTCTCAGGTTCAACCATTGGGCAACACCAGCAAGAAATGGGAGCCAAGTAGAAAAGTTCCTTGCCATAGAATCTGGAAATGTTTGTACAATCTTGGCAAACAAAACCTTTATTCCCTGTGTCTTCACCTTGCATGTTTGGTTTCATGCTCAGGCCTTGACTGATACGATTATTTGGTATATTTAAGACTCAGACATTCAGGTTGGCACCTGTTTATTTTCAAGGCCTTTTACACAGACATTTGAAATGATGTCATGCAAAGACTCCTGTTTCTCTTTTTCCTTTCTTGAAGCTCAAGTTTCTCTACCTCCTTTTCTTCCATGTGACCTTTAAAAACTTCATCTAGGTTGACATGCCCTATCAGAGCACCTTCCTGCCCTGTGCCCTATGGGCCTCAGAGGATGGGAATCATTTGAGTTTTCTGAATGCCAGGAAGGTAGACATGTGGACTATGTGCTAATCTTCTAAGAAATTGTAGTTATGAAATGTCAGTAGTCCTTACTTTTAAAATCCTGGAAATGACCTTTAGGTGAGAATCTGTTAGTCTCTAAGGACATTAAGTATGAGGAAAGGGCTCTGAATGAGAGGTTGAGATTTCCTACCTGTTACCTTACTTCCTAATTCCTTTCTCCCACCCCCAAAGAATAAGTTTTTGATGAAACATGGTATTATAATTCATACTATGTGTGCTACAGGAGCTGCTCAGTGTTAGAAAAATAAAAGTGGATTTGACTTACTGATGTTCTATTTCAAGAAATATGAAACTCTCCCCTCCATGACTTGTTATCACAAGGCAAGAGGGAGTGGGCAGGATTTTCAGACCCTAAGATTTTGATAGTGCTTCTCCAGATGGTTCTGGCATTCCCAGATGTATCAGTTCCTAATTGTCCTCCATCGTGGGCACACTTAGGCTCATGAGCTCTGAATCCTCACTGCAGCCCCAGAAATTATTTTGCTCCTCCAACAACATTTATTAATCATTTATAATAACCCAGGCCCTGGAAATAGGACAATGAACATGACAGAGGCACAATTTTAATAAGCTGCTCAAAGCTCAATAGACAGATGAGGAACCTAACATAGGGAGCCAATTCTGACTGAGGTACTTGGGAAGGTTCAATAAGGAAGTGATAATTGTGCTAGGTATTAAAGGAACCACAGAAATTCACAGGCTAGGGAGGAGGGGAAAGACCATTCCAGGAAGGGGGAGCAACATGTACAAAGGCTCATTGAAAGCTGACAAGACATGGAGGGTTCAAAGCATAATAGCTCTGTGTAGCTGCCAGGTAGGGGTCTTACGGGGGAGCAGGGGGCAGAATAGGATAATGGAAGAGGTAAGGTTGGAAAAACAGGCTGGCATCAAATGATGAGGGACTTTCTGCCATGCTCGAGAGTTTGGACTTCATTCCATAAAGATGCAGAACCAGTTGGTGGATTTTTAAACAAGGCGTAACATGGCTGGATATCCATCTTAGATTAACTTTGGTGACAGTGCGGAGTGAGGGCAGGAAAGGAATAGGGGGTGGGAGAGTGGTTAGCATGGTGAAAAGGACTGAGGCAAAACTGAAATGATGCCACTGGGGGAAGGGGACCAATAAAGTGGGGGAGAGAAGGCCCTGGGCAGTGGGGTGAGACTAGGAGACTGTGGTTTTAGTGAAGTTACATTTCAAGTTCCCGTGGGACATCCAGATAGAGATGTTCAATATGCAGGAGATTACCTCCTCACCAAAGCAGATCCAGATGATTTTGTTAAAACATTTTTTTAAAAAAAATATAAAGAATACAGACAAATGTGTAACATACAAAGGAAAAGAAGAAGAAGAAGAAAAAAAAAAAAGGAAATGACAATTGCTATTAAATATCCTACAAGGCCCAAGAGAGCCAATGATGAAGGTCATTGTTCATTACTATGCTATATTTTTTCATATCTTTTCATAACTTTCGTTTTCCTTCTTTTTGTTTTTTTTTTTAACTCATAAATGTTTAAGTATTTTTAAATTACACAAGTGTGGATGAAATCTCTATTTTAAAAATGCAGATTAAGCCTAGCATGCATTAGGCCCTGGTTCAATCCCTGATGCCGCCCGTTTCCCCCCCAAAAATGCAAATTAAAGTTTCTTTAGAGCAGTAGTAAACTTTCTCTGAAAAGGTTCAGATAATGCATATATAGGCCTTGGGGGCCATATGGTCTCTATGTGGCATTTACTCAAAATCAGCCACCATAGTGCATAAGTGGCCATAGTTACTATGGAAGCAAATGGGTCTGGCTGTGTTCCAAGAAAACTTGATTTAGAAAAAGCAGCTGGCTGGATTTGGTCCAAAGGCTGGTGTTTGCTGAGCTCAGCTCTTCGCCTCTCTGGTTGCCTTGTATAGAGGATCTGTGAAGACTAAAAAGCTCTTGAATTTTCACATTTTGCTTTTGTCACAAAAGCCACACTTATAATCTGATGCTTGAAGACAAGGCCACCCAGAAGAGACCCATATGCAGGTGGATTCCTGCTGGTGCTTTTTGCTTGATCAGTGGTGGCTAAAGAGACAGTAATTACCAGGTAAGTAGTGTGTATGTATAAAATACCTTTGTTTGAATCCCTGTCTTAGCTCCTTATGTAACTTGATGTACTGATTTTATATCAGAATATTGAACTATTATTAACTTCACATCATAGTATTTAAATTATGGGATTCGAATAAACATTAAAGACTTTACCTCTTCTGAGCAAAGGAGTATTGAGTTTTCAATTGCATATAGGACAGTTGTGTCATTAGTAAATCTTAAGATCTTAATATCTGTGGGTGTATGTGTGCACATGCATACACATACACATATCCTATTGATTCAGTTTGTCTAGAGAACCCTGATACTTAAGGCCAAAACTCAGGGAGATAAATTTTCTTATTTGCAACCAAAAGCATCATAACCGGAAACAATACAAGTGTCCATCACCAGTAAAAGGGATAAATATTGCAAAATATGCAAATGAAATACTATGCAGCAATCAAGAAAATAATCAGACTACCACCACATACAATAATATGGAAGAATCTAAGCAACAGTGTTGAGAAGAAGTCACACACAAGAATCTACACACAGGGTTGCGGTTGTGGCTCAGTGGTAGAGCGCCTGCCTACCACGTGTGATGCACTGGGTTTGATCCTCAGCAGTGCATATAAATAAATAAAGGTCCATTGACAACTAAAAAAAAAAAAAAAAAAAAAAAAGAATCTATAGCACTTCAAGAACAGACAAGCAAGGATACAACAGCTGTTAGGGTAAGAAGGGGTATGAGGAAGCCTTCTAAGGTGATAAACATTTGTTAAGATCTGTGTATTTTACAGTGTGAGATTTATACCTCAATTTTTTTGGGGGGGCAGGGGAAGACTGTAGAAACAGGATCACAGATTCTTAGAGCTTTTAGACCTTCTCAATGAAACAAACAAACAACAACAAAAAAGAATTGACATCTGAGAACAGGAAGACTCCTAAAATTCTGAAGGGACTTTTGTGAGGGCGTTAGTTGTGCCATGATCTCTGTCAGATTTAGCTGTTGATACTCTTTTTTTTTTTGGCCTTGGCCTCACACCTTCCCATTCCTTCAGGAATGGAAATTTTATAATAAAGACCTAGGAGACTAGCTGGAAATGAATGTGTGGGCAAGTCCTGCACATTTGCATAGTGCTTTTCTATTCAGAAATGATAGAGAGCATCATTGGATCCTTTGCAGCAACCTTGGGAGAAAATGCAGGGGTGCGCATTTATCTTCATTACCAAGATGAAGGGTCTGGAGTTCTGAGAGGTTCAAAGGTCATTTAAACTCAAAGCTTCTAACTTCTAATCAAGTGCTATTCTAGTGGCGTTCATAAGCACTGATTTCCATATAACAACTGAATATAGCAAGTGACCCTTGAAGGATAAAAAAATTGCTACAAAATGTTACTAGGACGATTGGTAAAATTTGAATATAGATTATATAGAGAGAATGACATTGTATTTACCACTGTTGAATTTCTTGACCTTGATAATTATTGTTTCTTAAGGGAGTGTCTTTGTTCATAAGAAATGCATGCTTGAAGTATTTAGAGTAGAAGGTCATGTGTCTACAACTTATTCTCCAATGGTTCATTAAAAGTTATGTATATACAGAGAGCACAAGCAAATATGGCAAAATGTTAACAATATGTGAATTCAGATGAGTGGTGTACAAATGTTTGTTGTATTGTTCTTATAACTTTTCTGAAGGCATTAAATTTTTTCTGAAAAAGAAGTTTTAAAAATAAAGAAAAATAGGACTTTCAGATAAAACCATGTTGTGCCTGTGTTGCACACATCACACAAAACTATAGTTATCTTGGGCAGTGTAAGAAAACGACAGAATTTTAATTCCTAACAGATTTATTAGCTATTTCATTTCATCACAACACTGGCAAAATATCCCATCTTGTTTTTACTTAACATGGTCTAGTGAATTTAATAGGGACCAGTTGTAGTCTTCATAGAATACAATAGAATGTTCTATTATGAGGCCTTGAGGGAGGTGAAGAGTCTGCATGATCCTCATGATCCCCACTGCCTTTCCAATGTCCCAGGAGGGTGGCAAGACATTGGAGGGTTTAGCTACATGGTATAGGAGGGACACTGGATCCCAGGGATAAGAACTCCAAAATCTCATGACCCAAATGTGTTTGGGAGCACCAGAACTGCTGGACTTGAATGAAAGTTAAGACCTTGTCCACTGTAGGGAAATGGTCAATAACCATGAAGCAATCACACAGCTCTGGGATGGAAAAGACTCAATAACCGAGTTCAAATTTCCCTCCAGTATGGCAAGATAGGTGCACAAAATGGAAGTAAATAACAAAACTTATTAATGTTTGAATTTTTGGACTATCATTCTTATTACATTAAACAGCATGTATTGCAAAGTGTGATAAGCTAAGCACTTTATTATATCATTTTGTCTTCATGACAACTCTAGGACTTAGTGTAAAATACTTCCCATGTTATAAATGAGGCAATGAAGCTCAGAGGAGTTAATAACTACTTACCTGAAGTCATACTGCAATTAACTGGTACAGCCAGCATTTGAACCCAGGCAGCTGACTCCAGAGCTAGGCTCTTAGCCTCTCTACCATGTTTGTGGGAGGCTACCCACTCACCCTTAAGGCCATTCTCCCCAGGCCATTTCACCTCTAACTCCCAGCCTGCAGAACAGGACCTGATGTTAATGTTAATCAACATTAAAGGAAGATGCTACTCTGTGGTGTAACAGATATGTAAAAAGCCTAGCCCAGCTCAACAGAGCAGAAGAAAAAACACTCATTCCATCCCTTTCACTAGGCAGCCAAACTTTCCATATTGCCGATGACTAAAAGATGAGTTGATTGTGCCCAGGAGGGTGTGACTCTACTGCCAAATGTCCTGGCTGGTGATGCTCTCATCTCCTGCAAAGAGTGAGGTTCTTCCAAACGACACTGGTGTTCTCCATTCCCCCCATGGATGTGTAACTCAGTCAGGTAAGCCTGCCAAGGTCACACACGGTGCCTGAGCCAGAGCCCGAAAAGAGCAGGTCCTGCACTAACAGCAATTTGTGAAACATAATGAATTGCAGATTCCTTCTGGAGCTGTTTAAGCTCCTTGATGTCTCAGATGCGTGGCCAGCATGGATCCTTCCACCTCCAGCTGGAGTGGAGGTCCAGATGACAGAAATCAAGGGCACCACTCAGATCAAGCTTGGCTTTCCCAAGGCTTGGTGGGGCAGGTTCACATGTATGAATGGGGCTTTGGGGAGCCGACCCTTTCAGCAGATCCAAACCACACAGATCACACACACACACACACACACACACACACACACACACAAATCTATGGAAAATAACGCCTTTCCCATGAGCTGACCAATGTTAGCAATAGTCTCCATTCAGCTCAATGGCACTCCGAGTGAGAAAATGTGAAGACTTTTCTCCCAGAAAAAAAGGGGTAATGTGATCAGCAAAGAACATGCCGAGTGTCCTAAAGGAAAAGTTTTCTGGAGATAACATTTTCATTCTGACAAGCCCTGAATACTTTAGTTCTGCTTTTGTTGCGGTTCCAATTATATTTGTCATCTATTATCATCACATCACAAAACTAACATGGATTCAGCTATCTATAAATTTTATTATTCCCCAGACTCTAAGAGGTAGCTGTCATATATCTCATTTTCGGATGAATAACCAAGTTAATATAGCCCCAAATTATTTTAAGTTTGATCAAGGTCAAATCCAAGTTAGAAGTAGAGGACGTTGAATAACAGATGAATCTCATAGATACCAATTCAAGTGAAAGAAGCCAGATAAGAAAGAGCACAAAGAAAAGGCAAAACTAATTATAACACAGAGTGTATAACATACATACACTCTATAACCGAGCTATATACATGCTCAGCCCAGAAATCTTTAAAGAAAATTTCAGGAGCTATTTTGAAGATGCAAAGTCCCAAATTAACAACTAGACTTTATTTAGAGATATGTGAGCAAATGGTTTTGTAGCAATTATCACCAAAAAATCAGTCTATACTTACTCTGTATGTTGACACCATAAAGTTGCCCTTAAAAAGAAAAATCCAAAGAAGCTTCCTAAAACCTTGAGAGATTTGCCTTAATAGTTCCAACGTCTGTTGACTGTAAGCTTAGAACTATGCATCATTAAGTTTGATAGGATGTTCATTTAAACTTGTAGCTTCTGATTGCCATAAGGGGGTTGATTTTATTCAACCAATTTTGATGACCCAGATGGACATAACCCCATTCTAACTCAAAATAATAGAGTCAGTCCAGGAAAAAAACTATATACCTCTAGGAATTAAGAACATAGTTAAAGGTATTTCTTCTTGAAAAGATGTTTAGAAGGAAAATATGATAAATCAGATTAACTTAAAACACAAAAGAGAATCTTGAAGCTGAAGGGTAAGAAGTCCAGGGTTACAGGGTACCAAATGTGAGAAACAGGCCCAGAGCTCAGGCTTCTGGTTCCTGAGTTTAGAGTCTTTCTACCATCCCAGGGATTCTCTGATTAAAAAAAAAAAATCCTATCTTACATTTAGAATGGATATGTACATAAAAAAAGATCTGCTCCCACATAATGAAATTAAATATTAACAAGAAAATGGTGCCCCATCTTCACCCCCCAAATTTTCTCATCTGGATGCTTAAAAACACATTTCTCATTAATTCCTAGGTTAGAAAAGACCTCAAAGTAGAAACATTCTCTTTTTAAGTGAACATGACTGTTATAGAGCAAACTCTGTGGGATGTGGTCAAGTTCGTAGACTATATAAGACAATATTAAAAAGGAGAAATATAGATGGTACAGTACATTTTCAACTCTGGAAGAAAGAAAATGAAAACAAGACTGAAGAAAAACAGAAGGAACAAGTTGAATCTAGTAAAGGAGGAAATAAACTAAAAATCAGAACAATCCCAAACCTGGGTCTTTGTAAATCTAAATACACGTTTGGTAAACACGTCATAAGCCTACAGCCAATATCATATTCCAGTGGTGATATATTATAAGAATTCCCATTTCATTGGTTATTGGAATCACTTCCTCATAGAAGCAGCTGCCTTCAGGTTGGCCCTGAAACATCAGCCATGACCTATTTACTGTGCACTTCAAATCTATATCAAAATGCCAATAGAACTCAGTGAGGCTCACTACATACCCACCAGAATGGCTCAAACATAAAAGGAAGACTGAATACCAAGTACTGGGGAAGATGTAGAAAACTAGGACTCATATCTTGTTAGTGGAAGTAAAATGGGTGCAGTCATTTTGGAAAAGCTGAATTTATGTTCGCTCTATAAGCAATTTTACTCCTAGTATAAAATTAACAGCAATGAATTTTTATGTCTATCAGAACACATGTACAGAAGTATTAATGGCATTATCATTCACAATAGACAATAGACTCTTTGTTGGAACAGACCAACAATGGTTTGGGCAATGGTCCTGGTTGCTTTGTATTTAATCAGAGTCCCTTAATCCCACTTCCCTAGGTTTTTATGAATTTTCTCCTTCAAAACCACTTTTTTTAAACTTGAAAATCACTTTAAACTGGGCTGGGGTTGTGGCTTAGTGGAAGAGTGCTCGCCTAGTGTGTGTGAGGCCTTGGGTTTGATCCTCAGCACCACATAGAAATAAATAAATAAAACAAAGGTATTGTGTCCAACTACAATTAAAAAAAAATTGAAAAAAACAGAAAACTACTTTAAACTTATAGACATGTTCAGTGCATGTCTGAAAAGAAAAAAGATATTTTTTTCTGCAAGAAAAAAGATATTTTACATAACAATAGTCCAGTTACCAATATCAGGAAATTTAATGATGATATTTTTATTTAATTTTCACTTGTGTTTCAATTTTATCAATTGATCCAAAAATGTCCTTTACAAAATTTTTTACCTCTAGGAGAAGATCCAATCTAGGGTCAGGAATTGCATTCATTTGTCATGTTTCTCAGCCTCCTTTAATCTGGAACACTTTTAGAAGAAGATATTTATATGGTCTTCAAGTACCTCAGTAAAGATTGCTTATTTGTTGAAAGGGGGAAAACAGTAACTATACAGTAGAGAAATCTGATGATGCTTTGCCTGGGTGATCAAAATTAATGTTCATAGTGAGAAGCAAATGAACATATGGACCTCCAAATGTGATACTTCCAAATGTAAGAAGGACACATCATTTGTGAGATGCACTCATGGAGAACACATGACCCTAATCTAGGTGTGAGGGAACATGAGACAAAGGCAAAATGGAGAACATTTTACTTAATTTAAAGAAGACGCTTATGAATTTTTAATGTTATATAGGACAAAGACTGTGGGAAATGTTCCTAGTATTCTCTGATAAATTCTTTTTTTTAAGCTGGCCAGAGAAGATTTTGTTGTGTTCCTTCATAAAATGCAAATAGCATAAGAACAGATAATATTGACCCATTATTAGTCAGCATCTGAGGATGGATGAGATTCTCAGATCCTTTATAATAGGATATATAGCTATAGAGAGAAATCTGAAAAAGGTTTTGGCTCCTGAACCATTTACTGTGCCTCCTTCTGTAAATATTTATATACAGATAAAATCAGACTAAAATCAGTCATCAAGATAGTGGTGAATTTAAAAAAAATGTATAAAAAGGTTCTCTCAGGGAAAATGTGCCTATATGTGGAGATTGGGAAAGTAGAGGGAATATGGGGACTGATATGAAACTTTAAAAATTAATTTGCTGATAGAAATAGCTTAAATAGCCTTAAGTAGCCTCCTAGGTCTACATTGACCTATAATATGAGCAACAGTTTGCCTGAGGATACAAATCATGGGCTACGTTGGTTCTGAGAGACTGGAGTATGTATTTTGTTAGGTTGTAGATTCAGCTACTGGTAAGCTTCCAAAATAAGGGTAGAACAAACTAGAAGATGTATTTTCTTATGATGAACAGGCTAGTATGCCTCAGTGTTGGGGGCCTAGTCTCCTTTTTGTTGTTCTGGGACCTCAGAGGTCAAAATGGTCAAAGGTAGCTCACTATTGCCTCATCATTCAACCAGTAGAAAGGAAATCAAAGGGAAGGACATAACCTTTCTCTTTAGGGAGCCTAAAATTTGTAGTATTACTTCTTTTCACTTCCCATTAGCCAGAACTTAGAGATATGGTCACATTTAGTTGCAAAGGAGGCTGGGAAATGTTGTCTTCATTTTGGGCATCCATGTGCTCAGCTGAAAATAACATTACCAGGAGGAAAGGAGAAATAAATACTTAGGTCAATAGAATTTACTGAAACAGGGGAAAACTCATGGATGGGGGGACAGAATCTGGGAAATTGAGGCAAGTAGGGGTAGGTTAATGGGATACAAGGTAGAGGAAGAGGCCGCCAAAGACCAAGTAACTAATTCTATCATCTTGTTTCAGTCTGGATAATTCCATTTGCAAACTCAGGAACAGAGGATAATATGTACATACATATTTTTCACGGAGGAATTGATGCTATGCCTCTTTCCACATTTGGGTTATTATATAAGTTCACACAATTACAGCTTACAGAACAGAACAGTTCAGAGGGAGGGAGGAAGGGAGGAAATGTTACCACCAATACAATTATATACCAACAAATTGGGGACTTAGAAGAAATGGATAAATGCCTAGAAATGTACAAAATACTTACACTGAAATAGTCTTAGGCCACTCTAACTGGCAACTCAGAGAGCAACACAAAAAAAGAAACATAACCCCACTCTTATTCTTCCCCTCAGTGCATAGCTCAGAAGAAACTGAATTGAAGGAAAGACAGGTGAGCACACAGACCTTCATTTTTCATTTTTTGTTAAGAATCTTCTCTCTGTGTGTGTGTGTGTGTGTGTGTGTGTGTGTGTGTGTGTGTAAATTCTTACTGTGCTGATTGGTTCAAGGACATATATACATAAACATATTTGCTTATTTTTCTCATTTTTAGCATTTTAAAAATGTGGTTATTTTTCTTTGCCTTTTCTTTTGAAGGTTAGGGGTTTGGGTTTCTATATTTTTGTTTTATTTTGAATTGATTTCATTTGTTCTCTTATTTCTCATTCTCCTTTTTCTTCTATTATCAAATTTGATTGTTCTCTCTTCCTCTCTCCCTTCACTTTGTTTCTCATATTTTTCCTCCTCCTTCCTTATAACTATTACCTGCTACATCTCTTCTGCATTCTCTGTTCATTTTTTAAAATTGTGAACTCTTTTCTACCTTCCTATCACGTTTTCTCTTAATTAACTGTATTTTTACCATCTTTTAAACTTATTGGTTTCTATAATTCCTGTCCCCACCATTAGTGCTGATGAAATTATTACTGCTGTGCACGACATAGTTGACACTTGTTGTTTGCTTTGAAGCCAGATATAGTTCATGGTCACCTATTGCTTTTGCTGTTGGCAATTGCTGATCCCACCATTTCTATTTTTTTGTGTGTGTGGTAATTAACATTATAAATGTCATAGTATGAACCAGGTATTTATTTTAATGATGTATATTGTTTGCACTGGTTTTTGCAATTGTTTGTTTCTCTCTATTCTGTGAAGTGCTGGGAATCTACAGGGACACTACAAGTTCAAAGATCAGAGACTCTGCTGATAAACTAAACCAAAAGTCACACACTTTGCTCCACACACAAATTAATGATACTCAATCTTCTGCTATACTTTAATACAAAGAATAAGAGAGAGAAAAACCAAAACTAATGACCAGGCCCCAAGTAGAAATGGCTAGGGGTGGGCCCCTAAGTCCCACCTATTGACATCTACTGCCACAGCAAAAACAGAGATAATTAACACAAAGGCTGTGGATACCACACCTGTAGGTGTGTGTGTCTCAATTCTAGATCACTCTAGGATACTTTGACAAGTGAAGGCTATGCCCTAAAAAATCTCACACATAAGAAGAGAAATACCTACTAATGGGTGCATAGAACCCAACACAGGAATACAAGAAATATGAAAAAACAAGCTAACACAACACCTCCTAAAGTTCATGATTTGCCAGCACCTGACCCCAAACATATTGAAGTGGATGAAGTATCAGATAAAGAATTCAAAAGAATCTTTATAAAAATGACCAAGGAATGCCAAGAGAACATAGAAAAACAACTTAATGAATTAAGGAAGTCAGTATAGGATATGAATGAGAAAATCAATAAGGAGATAAAATGTTGAAAAAGAATCAAACAGAAATCTTGGAAACTAAAGACACAATCAATCAAAGAAAGTGTTCAGCTGAAAGTCTCTCTAATAGAGCAGACCAAGCTGAAGACAGAATTTCAGAGCTGGAAGACAAAATGGCCAGCCTTGAATATTCAGATAGCATTAAAGAAAAGAAAAAAAGTAATCATGACCATAATGTACAAGAACTCTGGGACAACATTAAGAGACCAAATTTAAGAATCAAGGGAATTGAGGAGGGTTGTAAAGTGCAGGCTAATGGAATGGATAACCTCTTCAGGGGAATAATAATAGAAAAATTTCTAAACCTTCAGAATGAGAAAGACATCCAAATATAGCAGGTATACAGAACCCCAAATAGAAAAGTTCAAAAAAGAACATCTCTACAACACAGAATACCTAACATACTGAACTAGGATAGAATTTTAAAAGCCTCAAGAGAAAAAAAAAAAAAAGTCAGGTCACAGAGGCAAACTAATCAGAATCACTTCTGATTTCTCAGCACAATTCTAAAAGTCAGAAGGGCTTGGAATAATGTGTTCCAAGTCCTGAAAGAAAATAACTGTCAACCAAGACTACTATATCCAGCAAAGCTATCCTTCAAAATCAAAGACAAAATAAAAATCTTTCTAAGACAAGCAGCAACTTAAAGAAATACTTCATACAGAAGGAAAAAAAAAAAAAAAAAAAAAAAAAAAAAAAACAACCCAGAACTCACAAATGAACAAATCTTATTTGAAGAGTAGCTAAGCAAATGAGAAATAGGACCAAATGAAACACTGTAAATAAATCACAATGTCAGGAATGAATAAACATCTCTCTATAACAACATTGAACGTAAATGATCTCAACTCTCCAATTAAAAGACATAGGCTGGCAGAACAGATTAAAAGAAACAAGACACAATTATATGTTTGTAAGAGATGCACCCTACAGGCAAAGACATCCAAAGATTGAAAGTGAAAGGATGGAAATTGATATACCATGTGAATGGAGCCCCAAAACAGGAGGAGCTGCTCTCATATCTGACAAAGCAGATGTCAAACCAAAATTAACCAAAAGATATAAAGAAGGTCACTTCATACTGGTAAAGGGAACAATCCAACAAGAATATGTAACAATAAATATTTATGCCCCAAATGTAGATACAACTAATTACATAAAAGAGACACTAATCAAATTGAAGCCTCAGATAGACCCCAGTACAATAATACTGGGTAACTTCAACACAATTCTCTTACCGTTAGATAGGTCATCCAGACGTAAACTTGGTAAAGACTCTTTGGACTTGAAAAATATAAATCCAATGGGCTTAACAGACATCTACAGAATATTTCATCCAATGGTATCTAAATACACTTTCTTCTCAGCAGCTCATGGAATCTTCTCTAAAATAGACCATATTTTATGCCACAAAGTAACTCTTAGTAAATACAAAAAAAAATTGTTATAATTCCTTGCATCTTAGAGGATCATGATGAAATGAAATCAGAAATCAATATGACAAACCACTATAGAAATCATATAAACACATGGAGATTGAACAGTATACTTTTGAAAAATGGATGGGTGATAGAAGAAATCAAGGGAGAAATTGAAACATTCTGAGGCTCCAATGAGAATAGTAATACAACACACTAGAACCTCTGGGACACTATGAAGGCAGTACTAAGAGGAAAGTTTATACCTATGAATGTTGACATAAGAAAGTCAGAAAGATCCCTAATAAGCTACCTAATGATGCATCTCAAGACCTTTGAAAAAGCAGAACAAATTAATTCCAAACCAGTAGAAGGAAAGAATCAATAAACTTGAGAAAAAAAATACAAATGATCAATGAAACAAAGAGTTGTTTCTTTGAAAAGATAAGCAAGGTTGAAAAACCCTCACTAAAACTAACCAAAAGAAAAATAGAAAAAAACCCAAGTTAATAAAATTAGAGGTGAAAAAGGAGAAATCACCACCAACATCACAGAAATCCAGTGGATCATTAGGGACTATTTTGAAAACTTATGCTCCAATAAATTGGAAAATCTAGAAGAAATTGATGTATTTCTACACAAATATGATCGTCAAAACTGAATCAAGAAGTCATAGAAAATCTAAATAGACAGATAATTTATAATGAGATAGAAGCATAATAAAAAGCCTTTGGCCAAAGAAAAACCTAGGACCAGATGGACTCTCAGCTGAATTCTACCAAATCTTTAAAGAAGAAGTAATGCCAATAACTCTCAAATTATTCCATGAAATAGAAGGGATGAAACACTTCCAAATTCATTCTATGAAACCAGCATCACACTCATACCCAAATTAGATAGGGCTACATCAAGGAAAGAAAACTACAAACCAATATCCCTAATAAAGTTAGATGCAAAAGTACTTAAGGGGCTATGGTTGTGGCTCAACGGTAGAGCACTTGCCTAGCATGTGCTGGGCACTGGGTTTGATTCTCAGCACCACATAAAAATAAAATAAAGATATTGTATCCAATTATAACTAAAACAAAACAAAACAAAACCCCACAAAATATTAAAAAACATACTTGATAAAACATTAGCAAATTGAGTTCAATAATATAAGAAGATTGTATACCATGACCAAGTTTGTTTTATTCCTGATATACTAGGATGGTTTAATATACACAAATCAATAAATGTAATTCATTGCATAAATAGAATTAAGGACAAAAATAATTTAGCCACCTCTCTCCCTTTTTTTGTGGGGGAGACTAGAGATTGAACCCAGGGTCACTTAACCACTGAGCCACATCCCCAGCCCTTTTTAATATTTTATTAGAGACAGAGTCTTGCTGAGTTGTTTAGGGTTTTGCTAAGTTGCTGAGGCTGGCTTAGAACTCACAATCTTCTTGCCTCAGCTTCCTAAGCTGCTGGGATGACACATGTGTGTCATCATGTCCAGCTCATTTAGTCTTCTCAATAGATGTATAGAAGGCCCTCAGCAAAATTCAGCACCCATTCATGATAATAACCCTAGGATAGAAGGAACTTATTTCAATATTATAAAGGCTATATATGAAAAACTAAAGCCAACCTCATGGTAAATGAAGAAAAACTTTAGAATCTGGGACAAGATAAGGATACCTACTCTCCCCACTCCTATTTAATATAGTGCTAGAAATTCTAGTCAGAGCAATTAGGCAAGAGAAGGAAATAAAAGAAATAAGGACAGAAAGAAGTCAATTATCACTGTTTGCAGAGGATATGACCCTATACTTAGAAGATCCAAAAACTCTACCAAAAGATTACTAGAGCTAATAAATAATTCTGCCAAAGTAGCAGGTTACAAGATCAAGAGCTTTCCTATTTACCAACAATGAATCTACTGAAAAAGAAATCAGGAAGACAATGCCATTCATGATAGCCTAAAACAACAACAACAACATGGAGCTGGGGCTGTAGCTCAGTGGTAGAGCACTTGGCTAGCATGGGTGAGGCACTGGGTTCAAGTCTCAGCACTGCATATAAATAAATGATCAAAATAAAGGCCAATCAATGTCTAAAAAAATAAAACAACAATAACAACAGCAACAACAACAACAAAAAACTAAGAATAAATCTAACCAGTGAGATGAAAGACTTCTACAATGAAAACTATAGAACACTGAAGAAAGAAGTTGAAGAAGATGTCAGAAGATAGAAAGATCTCCCATGATCATGGATAGGTAGAATTTATATTGTTAAAATGGCCATACTACCAAAAGCAATATACAGATTCAATGCAATCCCCATCAAAATACCAATGATATTCTTCACAGAACTAGGGGGAAAAAAAGCCCTAAAATTAATTTCAAAGAAAAGCAAATAAGGGCTGAGGTTGTGGTTCAGTGGTCACACACTTGCCTAGCATGCATGAGGCACTGGGTTCGGTTCTCAGCACCACATACAAATAAATAAAATAAAGGTCCATCAACAACTAAAAAAAAAAAAAAAAAAAAAAAAGAAAGAAAGAAAGAAAAAGAAAAGCAAATAAGCCAAAAAAGCAATGATGGAAGTATAACAATACCTGATTATATTATAGAGCTATAGTAACACAAACTACATGGTACTGGTATGAAAACAGACACATAGACCAATGGTACAGAATAGAAGACACAGAAAGAAACCCACATATCTACAGTCATCTGGTCCTTGACAAAGGTGCCAAAAACATTTAATGGAGAAAAAACAGCCTTTTTAGAAAATGGTTCTGGGACACTGGTTATTCATATGTTGAGGAATAAAACTAAAAATCAACTCAAAATGGATCAAAGACCTAGGAATCAGAACAGAAACTATGCAAATCCTAGAAGAAAATGTAGGGTCAACACTCCAATATATAGCCATAGGCAATGACTTTCTCAATAGGACCCCTAAAGCTCAGCAAATAATGCCAAGAGTTGACAGCTGGGATGGCATCAAATTAAAAAGTTTCTGCACAGCAAAGGAAATAATTAGGAACGTGAAGAGAGAACCTACAGCATGGGAGAAAAATCTTTGCTAGCTACTATTCTGACAGAGGATTAATATCTAGAATAACGATCTCAAAAAACTTTACACCAAAAAACAATTACCCAATTAATAAATGGAAAAATGAATTAAAGAGAAGAAGAGATACAAATGGCCAACAAATATATAAAACAATGTTCAACATCATTAGCAGTTAGGGAAATACACTAAGATTTCATCCCACACCAGTCAAAATGGCAGTCATCAAGAATACAAATAATAAGAGCTGGGGTTATAGCTCAGTGGTAGAGTCCTTGCTAGCATGCATGAGGCACTGGGTTCAATCCTCAGCACCACATAAAAATAAATAAAATAAAGGCATTCTGTCCATCTACAACTACAAAAAATTTTAAAAAAGAATACAAATAATAATAAATGTTGAAGAAGATGTGGAGGAAAGGAACACTTTCCCACTGTTGGTAGGACTGTAAATTTGTACAAACACTATGAAAATCAGTATGGAGTTTCCTCAAAAGACTAGATATGGAACCACCATATGACTCAGCTATATCATTCCTTAGTATTTATCCTAAAGAATTAAAGTCAACACACTACCGTGATACATGCATATCCATATTTATAGCAGCACAATTCACAATAGCCAAACTATGGAACCAGCCTAGTTGTCCATCAATGGATGAATAAATAAAGAAGACATGGTATATATACACAATGGAGTTTTATTCAGCCATAAAAAGGAATGAAATTATGTCATTTGTAGGAAAATGGATGGAACTAGAGACCATGATGTTAAGTGAAATAAGTCAAACTCAGAATGTCAAAGATCATATGTTTTCTCTTATATATGGAAGCTAGAGAGGAAAAGGGAAAAGAAAGGTGGGGATGGATCCCATGAAAATCAAAGGGAGATTAGTAGAGGAAAGGGACCAGAGGGAGGGGGGTTAGGACTAGGGGAGGGAGGGGGAAAGTGCTGTGAAATCATATTGGCCAAATTATATTGTTATATTGTGTGCATGCATGAACATTAGCAACGAATCCCAGCATTGTATACAACTATAATGCACTAATTAAAAATGTGGGGGAAAAGATGAAAAGATGAAAGCTTTTCCTCTAAGAACAGGAACAAGACAAAGATGTCCAATATCACCATTTTTATCCAATATACTACTGAAAGTCCTAACCAGAGCAATTAGGAAAGAAAAAAGAAATAAAATGCATCCAAACTGGAAAGGAAAAAGGAAAATTGACTTCTGCAAATGACATGATCTTCTCTAAAAAAAAAAAAAGAAAACCTTGAAGACTCCACCAAAAAAAAAAAAAAAAAAATGTTATCGTTGTTATAATAAACTCAGTAAAGTTGCAGGATTAAAAAAAATTAATGTGGGCTGGGGTTGTGGCTCTGTGGTAGAACACTTGCCTAGCATGTGTGAGGCACTGGGTTCGATCCCCGGCACCACATAAAAATAAAAACAAATAAATAAAGGTACTGTGGCCACATAAATCTAAAAAGTATTTTAAAAAATCAATAAACCAAAATCAGCTGTATTTTTGCACACTAACAGGAAACCATTTGAAGAATTAAGAAAATAATCCCATATACAATAGCATCAAAAGAATAAAATATTTATGAATAAATTTAACCAAGGGGGCAAAAGATTGGTATGCTCAAAACTATAAAACTTTAATGAGAGAAATTGAGGAAGACACAAATAAATGGAAAGATATCTTGTGTTCATGGATTGGAAAAATTAATGTTGTTAAAATATCCATATTACCCAAAACAATTTACATATTCAAACTGCTATCAAAATTCTAATGGAATGTTTCATAGAAATATCAAATCTAAAGGTCATATAGAGCCATAAAAGACTCCAAATAGTCAAAGTGATCTTGAGAAAGAAGAGGCATCACATTTCCTGATTTCAAAGTATTTTCCAAATGTATGATAATCAAAACAGTATGGTACTAGCATAAAAATAGATACAGAGACCAATGTAACAGAATAGAGAGCCCAGATATAAACCCAAACATATACAGTAAACTGATCTTGAACAAGGGTACCAAGACTGCATGATGAGGAAAGGACAATCTCTTCAATAAATTGGGTATTTACATCCTGGAAAATTGAATATGACTCTTAATTCACACCATATGCAAAAGTCAAATCAAAATGGATTAAATAGGCCTGGGGCTGTAGCTCAGTGGCAGAGTGCTTGCCTAGCATGTGTAAGGCACTCGGTTCAATCCTAAATCACATAAAAATAAATAAAATGAAGGCATTCTGTCTATCTACAACTACAAAAAAAAATGGATTCAACAATTAAACATAAGACCTGAAACTATAAAACTACTAGAAGAAAATACAGGGAAAAATCTTCATATTGCTCTCGGCAATAATATTTTGAATATGAACCCAAAATATAGTTAACAAAAGCAAAAATAGACAAGTGGGATTACAATAAACCCAAAAGCTTCTACACAGAAAAAGGAAACAATAAGAGTGAAGAGACAACTACAGAATGGGAGAAAATATCTGCAAATCATATATCTGATAAGGGGTTTGAAACTCAAACAACTCAATAGCAGGAAAAATAACCCAACCAAAACAATAAGCAAAGGACCCGAATAGACAATTCTTCAATGAAGACATAAAATGGTCCTTGGCTACATGAAAATGGTCCTTGGCTACATAATTTCCCCAATTATTGGGGAAATTAAAGTCAAAACCATAAGAAGATATCACCTCATATTGTTAGAATAGCTGTTATCAAAAAGACAAAAGTAAGTGTTGGCAAGAATTTTGGAAAAAGAGAACTCTTAGATACTGTTGGTAAATTGGTTCAGCCACTCTAGAAAACAGAATGAAAGTTCTTAAAAAAAAAAAATAAAAAATAGAAGTATCATATAATCTAGCAATCCCATTTTTTGGGTACATATTTGAAGAAAATGAAATCAGAATCTCAAAGAGATATCTGTACTCCCATGTTCATTGCAGCATTATTCACAATAGCCAAGATATTGAAACACCTGAGGGTCCATCATAGATGAATGGATAAAGAAAATGTCACAGACACACACACACACACACACACAACACACACACAAATTATTATTCTGCCTAAAAAAAGAAAGAAATCATGTCATTTGCAACAGTATGGATAAAATCAAAAGACATTATGCTAGGTGAAATTAGCCAAACACAGAAAAACAAATACTGCCTGATCTCACTAGAATCTGAAAAAGAATCTAAAAAAGTCAAATTTATAAAAACAAAGAGTAGAATGGTGGTTGCCAGAGACTGGAAGGTGAGGCAGTGGAAGAAATGTTAGTTGTAAGCATACAAAGTTTCCTGTATGCAGGATTAATAAGCTCTGGAGATCTGATGCACAGCATGGTGACTATAGTTAATGTTGGGTTGAATATTCAGTAGTTGGCAAGATATTTAAGGACAAGAGAGTCTTCTCAATATGCTTCAAGTTTTCCCTTGTAGACAGCTAGCATCGTTTTTTGCTTAGATTATTTCTAGAGTCTCTCTACTCTAAACCCTGTCCTTTCATCATCTATTTTCCACAGAGCCACTAGAATGATCTGCTCAAGTTAAATCATATCATTCCTCTGCTTATAATCCTCCATTAGTATTTCCTCCTGCTCAGGAAAAACTCCAAAGCCTTCCCATGTCTACAAGGCCCAGCATGATCTAGATTTTGCCTCTGCTTCTGTATTTAGACCAATCACATTGGCATTCTTGCTATATTTTAAAAATATATCACCTCAGGGCCTGTGCACTAGCCACTTCCTCTGCTGGGAACATCCTCCAGATACTTTCATGGCTTGCTTCCTGACTTTGTTTTGATATATGCTTAAACATCACCTCCTCTGGGAGGCCTTTTCTGATTATACTATTTAGACAGCCATGCCGGGCTGGTGGTGCACACCTGTAATCCCAGCAACTCTGGAGGCTGAGGCAGGAGAATTTTGAGTTCAAAGCCGGCCTCAGCAACTTAGCAAGGTCCTAAGCAACTCAGCAAGACTCTGTCTCTAAATAAAAAACATATATATTTTTAAAAGGGCTGGGGATGTGGTTCAGTGGCTAAGCACCCCTGGGTTCAATCCCCAGTCCAAAAAAAAAAAGCCACCCATGCAGTCACTTCCTATCCTTTCATGACATGTTTTTTATCATGGCGTTTTTCACTCCCTGGAATAATACTGCCCATTTATTTGCTTGTTGTCTCTCTCTTCCACTTTAATAATTGGGATATCTCTGGTCATGTTTGCACTATATCCCTTGCATTTAACACAGGCTCTTGTGTTTACTAGGAACTCAATTAGTATTTGTTGAAATAATGAATCACTTCGTCCACCTATATGTAAAATTGTGTTTTGGTTCCTTAAGTCCATCCTACCAGCTCTGTCAGAAACTAGAAATTTATAGCAAATTCTGAAGAATATTGGGGGTTAGCAGATTTTGTGTCAACTTCAGGTGTGGTAGTGAATTCAAGTCTTTTTTTAATGTCATTTCAGAGCATAATTTTAATTTTCTCAAAGCAAAAACAGGAGCTAAATTATTACCTGTTTGTCCATATCAATCATACATATAAATGTAATGGTTAATACTGAGAATAGAAGAAATACAACATTCAGAAATTATTTCTGTTTACTTCTATTTTAAAAGCTGATTACTTATAAATTTGAATTACTTTAAAATTACATTCTTTTAAATTTAAATTAATTGAATTTGGTTAAACTTGGCTTGTTACTGTATATACAATAGTTGTGAAATTCAAATATGCTTTTGAGATAAATGTAATTAGATAAATGTAATTACTTGTAAAGTACTCTAATGGCTTATCTAGATGTAACCATCACAAACTAAGTACCTTTGTGAATTTAAATGCAAACTGAAGAGTAATTCATACAACCCCTAATTGTTATTCTCTATTGTGTTTTGATGATAAACAGTAATTTCCCATATTCATTTTCTTTGTGAGAATTACTTATTTTTCTATTCAAGATTATTAAATTAGTTTATAAATTATACCCTATAAACTCTCCTAGGAGTCAATCAGAAACTACATTGTCATTGATATTTCTGAATGGTGGGAGATGCTTTTCAAATTTAGGTGGGTAGACAGAGTAGAATTCCTCTGTTTTTCAGGGTTTCATGTTTTTGTAGTGCTATTATTTTGAGATAATAAGATTGTTCTAGAGGACAAATGACTTTGTGTACTTGTAAGAAAAAAGCCAAATACACTCCCCCAAACCAACCACCATCACCAATAAAAACCCAGAAGTCTACACCAAGTTTGTCCAAGGACTAATGAGGCTCATACTTTTTGAAGAAGCAGGATAAGACAGTGAAAGTGGTTAGTCCTTGCTTTGACTTCCACCTACTCCAATTATAAGTGTCACTTAGCCCATCTTTCACTCTGAAGTCTTAGTCCCCAAAGCCTATCTGAGAAGCACTTTACAAATATTCATGACTTCCACTGTGAAGTGAAATGTTATTTGTCAATAATACCTCAATAAAGGTGAAAAAAGATCTGCTTTATATAAAATTATTATATGGAATTGAAGAGGTTATAAACACCAAGTCAGGAGAAAACAGATTGGTAAATGATTTTCCTTTGAACTCCTGTACAAACCAGAATAGTGGGTTAGTGAAAAAGGCACAGAATGGAATGGCGAGTGTAGAAGATGGGTTTGTTTCTGGGTGGTTCAGCAATGGAACCCTCTGGAGAGGTTTAGGGAGCTTCGAAAAAAATTCATCATGCTTTAAGACAGCTGGTCTCACCCCCAAGAAACAGAAGGGAATTACAGGGGAGAATTTCCAAATGCTGCTCTTCCTTACTCTGAGCAATTTTAGAGGAGAAGTTTACTTGGGGGTTCATGGTTTCAGAGGTCTCAATTCATAGACAGCCAGCTCCATTGTTCAGGGCCTGAGGTGAGGCAGAGCATGATGGCGCAAGAGCGTGGCACAGGGAAGCAGCTCACATGATGACATGATGATCAGAAAGCAGACTAAGCTCAGCTCACCAAGTATGTACCCCAAAGTCACTCCTCCAATGACCCACTTCCTCCAGCCACACCCTACCAACCTGCAGTTACCAGTTAATTCCTGTCAGAGGATTAAGTCATTAATTGGGTTAAGGATCTCATAACACAATCATTTCTCCTCTAAATATTTTTGTATTGTCTCACACATGAGTGTTTGAGGGACACCTAACCTCTAAACCATAATATTCCTTCATCTTCCTTCTGGTTTGGTTTGGCCAATAAGAGGTTGTGGTAATTGTAATCTCGGGGACTTTGGAAGCTGAGGCAGAAGGATTGAAAGCTTGAGGCCAGCCTCAGCTACTTGGCCAGACCCTGTCTCAAAAATAAAAAAATATGATAAAAAATAAAAAGGACTTAGTACATATACGAATACACCACAGTGAATCCCACCATCATGTATATCTGCAAAATGGGGTACTAATTAGGATAAGATATATTCCATGCTTGCATAATTATATCAAAATGGATTCTACTGTCATATATAACTAAGAAGAACCAATACAAAAAAGGACTCAGAATGTGGCTTGGTGGTAAAGCACTCCTGGGTTCAATCCCCACTACCTCCCCCTCCAAGAAAAGGAAATAGTAGTCAGAAGTTGGAGTTCAGGGTAAAGTGAAGTTGGGTTATTCATTCTGTAAGTCCCTTCCTTGCTAGGTCAACATGGCTTTCTGGTTTGTGTGGTGCAAGAAACAGATCTGGGTTCTGGTTACCACTCTTTCCTTTGCCTTTCCAGGCTTAGGGCTGGTACCAGGTCCCTCCTATTACTTGTTCTAATGGACTGCATTCTCCTTTGGGATTTCCCGAAACTCTGACAACAGCTCTGCAAATAAATAACCTCTTAGTTTATCCTGAGTGTGCCATTTGTTTCTATCTGGAACCCTGTTGGTGGGGTGTGGGGTGGAGAGTGGATGGGGTGGCTGGCTGGTCTGTATGGGGTCAATTGCAAACACTGGACAGCAAAGATCAAACTTGCCAATCTGTAAAACGAACTTGGATGCAGTTACTCGTTAGACTACTATGTATTATGTTTTAAAAGAGAAAACAGTACACAGGAAACGTTACACTCCTTTTCCCCTCTCTGACTATTTCAACTAATAGGCCTGTGGATTAGTCACTTTGCTAATGAGTAGTTTTACCCTGGCCCTCAGTGAACTAGGCCACAGAGGGGCCCTGCAAACTCTTGGAAAACCTCATGAAAAATTCTATTCTTGTTGACCCATTAGTAGGGAGGTGAGACCTGCCAGTGATCAATGTTTATATATCATAACTATATTTGGAAATTTAATTGTCTTTCTAAAATTCTCAAGTGAGAAAAGTAAAGAATTTTATAATAATAGAATCAAAATAGTACATTCCAGGACCTAATGTGTTCTTATTTTTCACTGGCCTCTAAGACTTTTATAATCCAGAAAAGCAAGCAAGGAAAATACAGCAGTCTGTCTCAACAGGGGTGATTGTGTCCCCCAGGGGACATTTGGCGATGTCTGAAGACATTTTTGGCTATCACACTGGAATTAGAATTCTACTGGCATCTAGTGGGTAGGGATCAGGGATGCTGCTAAACATCTCCAAAGCCCAGAGCAGCCCCTCACCCATCACCTAACAAAGAATTATCTGGCCCAATAATGCTGAGGTTAAGAAATGCTTCTCTGGATGAAATTACAGCTTCATCAGTGAGGAAAACTGGTGTTAAATAATGTTCCCAACTTTGCAATTTAAAAACCATACTCCAATGTAGTTAGGTACCCCTAGTTTATTGGTATCACTATAAATCACTCACTAAACATTTTGCCTTAGAGTTTAGGGCATTCTGAAAATGGCAAGTTAAATGCAGTGCATAATCGATGTTTTTCAAAATAGAAACCAGGCTAGTTGGTTGGATGGAATAAAATAGTTTTGGAGCACATGGAGTCTTCTTTTAATTGCCTCTCTAATCAAGAGCATTTTCCCTTCAGATTGTGGTTCTAATTAAAGTAGTGCCCAGCTCAAAAAAAAAAAAAAAAAAAAAAAAAGGTCTCAGGTTCAAGAGGGGGGAAGGAAGGCAAGTACAGTGTAATTAGCATCTTAACCATTAGAAATTGCAAAGAAGAGAATCTAGTGCTACTTGGGAAAGATTTTACCAGACACAAATGTTCTGTCTCCTTTCTGTTCAAAATAGTTCTGGCTTGAATATGAGATCCTCAAGTTGTCTTTGAATAAGGAGGAAAAAGTCTGTCTGGGAATTGACTACTGTATGCTCCCAGCCTCCACCCCAACTATTGAGGTTTGCTGGTAAAAGAAGAGGTCAAGATATTGTGTTACTTATCATGTTTGTCATTAAAGGATATGGTGTGCTTGTAAAACTCCCTATTGTTAAGCCTTATTCTATGTTGGAGAAGCAGGTCCAAGAGGAATCAATGAACTATTAAAGACTAAAAACTTTTATGGCAAAGAAAAATCAGCCTGGTATTAAACTTAACAAAAATGCTGGAAAAGAATATATGAAGTTTCTAGAAAGATGGAGGTAGGCATCTTAAGGTCAGTCTCCAAGAAAACAGAGAAAACAAATGTGGCCAGGTAGAAGGAAATGCCAATGTTTCCAGATTAATTATCCCAAGGAAAGACTACATTTCTTGGAAAAACTGATCTTATACAAATTTGCAGCTCCAAATACTGTTCTGAGTTTATTAGAAGAATCAGCTCAATGGCCTCACTAATTTGACAGTTTGAAAGAGCACTTGAGAGTTTGATGAAATTTCTGCTCTTCTCCAAAGGAATGTTCCTAGAAGCAGAAATTGGTTAACTCAGACTGACAATACTGGAATGAAGAGCTCAGATAGGGGCTGGGGATGTGGTTCAAGCGGTAGCTCGCTCGCCTGGCATGCGTGAGGCCTGGGTTTGATCCTCAGCACCACGTACAAAACAAAGATGTTGTGTCCGCCGATAACTAAAAATAAATATTAAAAATTCTCTCTCTCTCTCTCCCCCTCTCTCTTAAAAAAAAAAAAAAAAAAAAAAAGAGTTCAGATAGGCCCAAGCTGCAGGAATTTAACCAGGTTGTCCAAATAATGGCTAAATAGTGCACAAAGCTTGCTGCCAAAGTTATGCAACTTAGATTTTTGTGGACCACCCAAACCCAGCTCCTTGCCAGGTGAGGGTGTCAGGGAATATATGGCTGTCATGAGTAGTCACTTCGAGCCTGCCTGAAGTGGGCTCTCCCACTGACATTTTAAGAACATTCTCGTTTCCAAGCCAATAAGGCCCCATAAGGATACAGTGGTGAATTGGGGTCCATATACTCCAACAATACCAATAACAACCCTGGACAATATTCACTAAAAATGCTTAACTGTTATGGAGTCTACTTTTTGAGGAATCATTGCTTTATTCTAATCAATGAGATGATAACAAATCGTAGCAGAAAAATATTTTTTCAGATATTAAGATAGCAGAAAGCATTTAAGTACTATTTGAAAGAAAGAGAGTAAATAAAAAAAAAAGAATTTAATATGAAACAATTCCAACAAAGATCAGTAATAAAGATGGCCATGCCCCAAGGGGAATAAAGTTGATGACAATAATACCTAATGCTTATTTATCTCTTACTACAGTCCAGAGACTGCTAGGAGCTTTCATTAATTTTATTGCATTGAATATTACTCCCAACTCTATGAAGTAGATACCATCACCTCCAGTTTGCATTTGATCTGAAATGCAAAGACTTGAAGTAACATGCCCAAATTCTCATAGCTAAAAAGTAGGAGAGCTGGTGTTTGAATCCATGTCTGTCTGACTCCAGAATCCAGGCTTTAAAACACTATATTCTATTGGCATGAACTTTCTGGCTCTGTGGTAGAATAGGATGCCCCACGGGAATAGCTGAAGTTTCATCACTTGGGCTTTTAGAATGAGCAAAATATTAGTATGTGTGTCATAGGAAGTAGACTCTAATGGCTCAGGGGTGGGTTAAAATCAGATCTGGAACTTTCATTTCTGAGTGTTAACGACCCTTAATGAACAGCATTAGCCGCATTAGTATAATTCACTGCATTTTTTCACAGTTTCCTCACACACACTTTCTCATCTGATCCTCATTGAAACCTTGTGAGGCAGGCAGGCAGGCAGGCCATGTATTACCATGCCCCCTTCTCAAAGAAGTGATGGGCAGTCCCATCAGAAATAAAGCATTGCCAAGTTACTTATCATCAAAAATATGTGGGAGGAGGGAGAAATGTGATTCCAAAAAGTTGCTTATTTCAATCCTGAGCAGTTCATAGGAGTTTATAATTTATTTCCATAACAGTGTGATTGCTTCCTTTTCAACAAGGCTTTGACTCACTCGGAGGAATGTATTCCATTACATGTCTGCTGGCTTCAGGCTTTATGTAGAGCCAGTTGGTTGCCATGATGACTGGAACTAACAAAATACAAACCATGAACTCTTTCAATACCAGTTACTAACTTGTTTCTAAAATCCCACCTCAGAACTGTGGAAGCTGATGGTGTTTCTGAGGTAGGATATGTTTATATTCTCATCCATTCAGGAGGTTCCTCCTTCTAGTTTGAAAATAGTCTCAAGACATCTGCTTTGGAATCAGGGAAAACTTAGACATACGACTTTGTTTCTGTGGCTAAAGAGTGTTCGGACAGCAGTGTTTTCAGCCATGTCACTTTATTCTTTAAAACCTTGCATTTCTCATACCAAATACATTTTATCTCTGGTTTAGGCAAACTAAGATATAACAAACTTTACAAATGGCCTCATATAGACCAACCCATTTGGCATTTACTATTTTAGTACCTAACTCTTATCAGAGGATGTTCACTCATGAAACCAAAGGAATATAGGATATATAACCAAAGGAATATAGGATAATATGTTGGAATTTTGAAAAACAAAATGATTTCTAACATATTATAAAGCTTCCTTGATTACAGCTAAATGTGAAGTTAGAAGAGAGGTAGGGGAATTTTAAAAATTTTCTAAATTGTGGTGAACCTCTGTTTTTCCTTGATAAGCATCCATTCCCAAATTTTCTGATAGCTATCTCTCTTTGGATAACCACTCTCTCCCCCATCCCCAGGCATATAATTCAGGTGCAGTTGACCCCAACCCAGTTCCAGGGATGGGCATGTGACCCAAGCCTGACCAGAATATTGGACCTGTGTCGATATGAGGGTTAATTCAAGGAGGGGCATATAACCACAACCCTGCCAATCTGAGCCAGTAAGGCTCAATACAATGATTTTTGTTGGAGCTCTTGAGATGGAAGAATATTCTAATAGGTTGGCTGACTAGTTGTGTGAAAGCTTAGAGGTACTGTTAGCCATCTTGCTACCATGAGGAGATAATCTGCTTGAGAATGGAGTTTACTTAGAAGGAGAACAATAGAGAGATGGAAAGAACAAGAACAACTTCTGATAATATTGTTTGAGCCTCTACATCCAGCCATGTCTGAAGTCAGTCTCTGAACTTTTCAGTTATTGGACCCAATACATTCCTTTTTTTTTTTTTTAACTTTAGTTTAACTAGGTTTATTTGTAACCAGAACAGTCCTGATTACCATAGAAAATTATATTATTTTAAATATACTTAATAATTAAATCTAATTTGAAAGGAAGAAGAGATCTTTGGAATCCAGTTTCAGCTAGTAGAAAATTATAATATCTACTAAGTCTATTAATTCCCTTTTAATCAAGAACTTTTGGGGAAGTCTGTTTGTTTAAATATTTTCAAGATCTCTCCTTAATTTTAATTTGTGCTCCTGAGAAATAGTTTGCTCTGAAATGATAAATCTTGACTCCCATATTAACTAAAACACATCCATGGATTTTATTCTAGAAGGCTCACTCAGCCTGATAAGGGACATGCTGATGTCTTGATCATAGATAATCCTGAAGTTCCAAAAGAAAAACTGAGAATATACTATTTTTTAATATGCAACTTCAAACTATGAGTATATTTAATATTTTTTGCTCCATAAGTCATTGCACAAGTCTTTAAAAAATTATAAAATATTTGGAGGACCAGTCAAAAAAAAGCCTTAATAACATTATGATTATTATCTCATTGTCTTTAAACATCTCCAGGAACTTTACAAATTTCCCTATTTATTACCATCTTAGAGGGCTAATATATTCACTTTAGTAGATTCTCTAGAATATTAATAAAATGCTAAATGTTACATTATGGTGGGGATTTTCAACCTTGGCTGCCAATTAGAATCACCTGGGGAGCTTTTCAAACCTCCCAATGGCATGGTCCCGCCCTAAGCCTGTTCAATCAGAATTTTTTGGAATAAGGTCCTGATGTTGGTGTTTTTAAAAGCTCCCTAGGTGATTTCAATTTCCAGACAGGGTTTAGAACAACTGCATTATTGGAAATATTGACTAGAATCTATAATGTGATCCAGTAAAGAATCATTTAATAAATAATACTTTAAAAAATTATATCTAACATATATGAAATAAATTATATATATTTGAGCAACTCACATGCTCTTGGGCACACTAAGGTACCTTTTACCAAACCCTACCCTCCAAAGTTTTCATTTTAAATTTATTTAAAACAAAGATAGTAAATTCTCAAAAATCATCACTTTAACTGTTTAATGTCATTTCAATATTATCTATGTTCTTGAGGTTATTTATTTCTACTGTAACTATTTGGAGAAAACACTACATGACAATGAGCTATGCTATATAATGATGTGTGTTCCAATACCACATTTAATAACAAACATCACATTGGCAGCTTGAAATAGGCTACAGTGGGGGTATTTATTGTCAGCTCCTATATGTTAGGGATTTCTATTTTTGAGAGTCAGTTTTAAATCATTTACTACCATACCACTGCTCACCCCTCATTCCTTCACCCACTCCCCTGTCTGTAGTCACTTGAAGCTGTACTGGGAGAGAAAAAAACTGAGTTGATCAAAACCCAAATTCTCACTAGGACTCTCAATTTAGAGAGAAGTGACTCAATGAGGAAAGTAAGCAACTCTAGGAAGACCAAGGAAAAGTCCTGATAATTTCATTAGAGACAGAAAAATAAAATCTAAACTGTGCCATTTACCATGGATTCATAAAAATATTGGGGGCATAAATTCCAAGCAATATTTTAGGAATGAGATACATCCTCAAGTATAAGATTTGAACTCCTAGTGTAGAACATGAGAGAAATTTTGTAAAGAGAGTTCATGTCCTTAACAAAGAGGACACACAACTCTCTACCTCTTCCTCTGTGACTATATCATCAGGATATAGAAAAGTGCTTAGAATACCTTATTTAGACCTCAAACTCTAGCTCTAAGAGAAATAAATGTTAGGTAAGTTAGAAGAGGATCAAGAATTCACCACACCATATCAGAAAAAAATGGAAAGTCCAGATAGCCACTAACACTGAGAATGAGAAAATAACAGTGAGACAAAAGTCAAGATAGAATGCTGAAACAACAGATGTGTCTAAAAGGGAAGATGTCAGAGTTAAGGAAATAAATTGAAGGCCAGAACAATGCTGTTGAAGGTTGGTAAGTTAATTAGAAGCAGCAAGAAGAATGAGCACAAGATGCAATCAAATTAATGACAGAAAACGCTTGAGTTTATATAGTCAGAACAGAGGAAAAAGACAAATGTTAAAATTTTAGGATATTAATAACTAAATAGAATTGGGCAACATCAACTAGGGGATCAGAATTAACATCACAAATGAAAGTCAGATGGACATCAAATGAATGTGAAACCCCAACAAAACAACACTTATATAGTATTCTGGCTGGGAATATATAACTTGAATCTAAGGAACATTCTATTTAAAAAATTAAAAAGTCTGAATTCTCTTAAAATGTCAATGTCATAAGAGACAAATGCTGATGAGAGGGGACTAAAGAACATGACAACTTAATGCAATACATAAATTTCTAGATGTTGCATTACAGGGTCTCTCAAAGTTGCTGAGGATGGCTTTGAACTTGGGATCCTCCTGCCTCAGCCTCCCTAGTTGCTGGGATTACAGGGGTATACTACCATATGTAATGTGCAGCTCCATAAGAATTGTAGGGTCAGCTTGTCTATTTCTGCAAAGAAGCTAGCTAGAGCCAAGCATGGTGGTACATGCCTATAGTCCCAGCAACTTTGGGAGGCTGAGGCAGAGGATCACAAATTTGAGGCTAGCCTCAGCAACTTTGTGAGGCCCTAAACAATGTAGGGAGACCCTGTCTCAAAAATAAGAAAATAACATACATAGGAGAAATATATTCAATAAAAGGAATACAAAACATACACTCCAAAAACTACTAAACAGTGCTTAAAGACATTTTATAAGGCCTAAATAAATGGAAAGACATCTCATGTTTATGGGTATTATGGTTTAGATATTAGGTGTCTGCCAAAAACTTATGTGTGAAACAATGTAAGAAGGTTTAGAGGTGAAATGATTGGGTTATGAGAGGAGGTGGGTCATGCTTCTTAATGGCCATTTCCATACCTGCTTTCCTCTACTATACCCTTCTACCTTGATGTTCTTCTGCCTCACCTCAGGTCCCAAGGAATAGAGTTGTCCATCTGTGAATTGAGACCTCTGAAACTGTGATCCCCAAATCAACTTTTCCTCCTCAAAAATTTCAAGAGAAATGAATGTTAGGTAAGTTAGAAGAGAATCAAAGGATCAAGAATTCACCACACCACATATGTCAAATCGTGTACTTTCTTGGGCTGGGGGTATAGCTCAGTGGGTAGAGTGCTTCCCTTGCATGCACAAGGCCCTGGGTTCAATTCCCCAGCACCACAAAGCAAGCAAGCAAGCAAGCAAGCTAGGAAAGAAAAAAAAAAAAAAAAAGAATTCACCACACCACACACCATATCAGGAGGAAAAAAAAAAGGAGGTCCAAATAGCTGCCAATATTGAGAATAAGAAAATAAAAGTAAGGCAAAAACTAAGATAGAATGCTGAAACAAACAACAGATAAACTCGGAGGAATTGTGCTGTGTAATTTTAAAACTTACTAAAAAAGCTACAGCAATCAGGACAGGGTGATACTGGTATACCATAAGAACAGACATACAGATCAATGGAATAAAGATGAGAGTCTAGAAATAAATCATGTTTACAATTAATTGATTTTTGACAAGGGTGACAAAATAACTCAATGGGAGAAAGAAGTTTTTTTTCAGCAAACAGGACTGGACAACTGGATACCCACATGCAAAAAAAAAAAAAAAAAAAAAAAAAAAGAAGGTGGAGCTCTTCCTCACACTGCACACACAGATTACTCAAAATAGAACAAAAATAATATCAAAAAACTCTAAAAAAAAACACCAAAACTAAATCTTGTGACCTTGGATTGAGCAAAGGTTTCTTATATATGATACCAAAAGTATAAGTAATGAAATAAAAGTAGATACATTTGATTATACCAATATTTGAGACTTTTGTGTTTCAAGGAAGCATCAACATAGTGAAAGATAACCCACAGAATGGGAGAAAAAGTTTTTGCAAGTGTGATAAGGAGTTCATATTTTGTTTTTGAGATGGACTATCACTATACTGTCCAGGTTTGTCTTGAACTCCTGGCTCAGGTGATCCTCTTGCCTCAGCTCCTGTGTAGTTAAAACTATAGGTGCACATCACAACATCTGCTCAGGGGTTCACATATAGAATGTAAAAAGAACCCAAGAATTAAAAAAAAATTTTTTTTTAATGAGAAGAGGATTTCAATGGATATCTTTCCAAAAAAGATATACAAATAGCCAATAAGCACATGGAGAAAAGATGCTCAACATGAACTACCAAGAAAATGAAAATCAAAATCACAATGAAATACCATTTCACACCCACTGGGATGGTTAAAATAAAAGAGTCAGATCATATCCCAGTGGCTTGGGAGGCTGAGGCAGGAGGATCACAAGTTCAAGGCAAGCCTCATCAACTTAGAGAGGCCCTAAGTAACTTAGTGAGACCCTGTGTCCAAAAAAAAAGATTTTTTTTGAAAAGGGCTGGGGATGTGACTCGGTGGTTAAGTGCCCCTGGGTTAAATCCCCAGTACCCTCCTCAAAAACAAAAAACAAAAACAAAAAATGAAAAAAAAAAAAAAAACCAGATCATAACAAATGCTGGTGAGGATGTTGAGAAATTGGACTAATCCCACAATTCGGGTGAGGATATGAAATGACAAAGTTGCTTGAAAAAAATCAATTTGGCAATTCCTCAAACATTTCATAGAGTTTTCATAAGACTCAGAAATTTCACATCTATGTATTTACTGTAATAATTAAAAACCTATGTCCATACAAAAAATGTACATCTATGTATGAATAGCAGCATTATTCATCATAGCAAAACACAAAAACAACCCAAGTGTCCATCAACTGATAGAGTGTAATATATACATGGAATGTAATATTATTTAGCAATAACATGAAGTATTGATACACGCTGCAATCTTGAAACATTATGCCACATGAAGAAGCCAGTCACAAATGGCCTTAGATTGAATGATTCCATTTATATGAAATGTCCAAATTAGGCAAATTTATAGTAACAGAAAATAGATTAATGGTTGCTTAGGGCTGGGAAAAATGGGGAACATTTACACTGATGGGTATGGGGATTTCCTTTTGGGGTGATGAAAATGTCCTAAAATTGTGGTGGTGGTTGTTGCACAACTCTGAATATACTAAAAATTATTGGATTGGATGCTTTAAATGGGTTCATTGTATGGTATGTGAATTAGCTCGCAAACATTTAAGAAGTGTTTGAACAGGGGGAAAAATAGTATGGAATTTAACTAGCAGAAGAAAAAACTTTTGAGCTATAATAGTACCTAACAGGTCAAAATTTAGAATTCACCTCCATTTTAGCTCAAATAGCGATAAGAAATGGTAATTCATTTAGGGAGTCTGTCACTCTCTTAGTAAGATACTTACTAGTTACTACGTGCCAGGCACTGGGTTGGGTGCTGAGGATAGTGAATCAGACAAGCATGTTACCACAATCACAGTATTTAGAGTGTTCTAGAAAAACATAAAGAACTCAATTGAGTTGATGCTCTAGGAGAAAAATGCAGATAAGTAGGAAAAGGTAAAATAAAGGATCCTAATCTAATCTAGAAAGGGAGGGGAGATTTCGCTGAGGAGATGACATTTGAGTTGAGCTCTTCAGGATTATGAGGAGTAAACTAGGTGATGACTGGGTGTGAGGTAGAGAGGATTCCAGACACAGGAAACTGGGCCTCTGTTGCCAAGGATCCCAGAGGACAATGAGACGTAGGAGGCAGCATGGAGGACAGTGGAGGGGCAGACAGACACTGCGAAGTCTCATAAGCCATGTTAGGAATTTGGACTTTATTTCAAAGGCCATGGAAACTGATGACAGATTTTAAGGAGAATTTTCAATTGATAACTCCAGTAATGTTTTGTGTGTTCGTCAGTTTTTTGTCACTGTGACAAAATACCTGAGATAATCACAGGAGGAAAGTTTTACTTTGTTTTACAGTTTTAGAGGTTTCAGCCCATTGTCACTTGGCCCTGTTACCTTTGGGCCTATGAGGCGGCAGCACATCATGGCGGGAATGTGTGGTGGAGCAAAGCTGCTCACCTCATGGCAGTCAGGAAGGGGCTGGGGTTCCAACATTCCCTTCAAGAGCATATTCCCAATAATTTAACTTCCTTCCTCTAGGTCTCACCACCTAAAGGTTCCACCACCTCCCAATAGCACCACATCTGGGACCAAGCTTTCAACACATGGGCCTTTGGGGGACGTTCAAGATCTAAACTACAGTCATTTGCTATTAAATTTCTCATTGAGTAACACAAAAATGAAACCACCAGACTATGCCAGTAAAGATGATGTGGTCCCTTCACTTCTAACCAAACCTCCTAGTATATGGTTCTTATATTTTGGTCCCTTGGAAACAGTTTATGCAATTCCCAGATGGAGAAGGGAGGGGAGAATGTACAGAGGAGCCCTTAAGCAATGAAGCTGGGCCATATGAGCTTTGGTGAGCTCAGCAACATCCATAACACCACACTAGTTTTCTTTAAGCTTCAGATGTATGTCAGACAATGAGGTCACTCTTTATGACTCTGGGGTCTTGTTATTTACAGCTATAATGTTAAAATTGGCACCATGGGCACTTTATGAAATAGGGGTGGAGTAGCCCTTGGCCTCTTTCATATATTGCCTGGGCCATGATCTGGTATTCTCAATTGAATGCAGGTGAAAACAGATGGAAAATAAATTATCTTACAATTCTCAGTGTGTTTTCATTAACTTAGCATCTGTTGGAAAATTTGTTCTGAGAATAGCATCAAGGAACTGATCTACATAGTGGATTACAGCCAACTGAGGCCTCTGAGAGATGGCTTCTCCATTGGCCAAGGATTGCTTTGCCAAAGTTTTCAAAGCTATGGGGCTGCCTTGACAACACTAAAAGACACTAAAGTTCTTTAAATTTGCCATAAGTCACAAGTTATAGTTGCTCAGAAGTCTGGATCTTTGGAATATGTGTTCTCTGGTTAATCAATTTTAACCATTTTTTCTTGGCTGGGTAAGGTGGTGGGATGTCTTCTGTGTTGTTAATAGCAACTCAAGAAACTTCTTTTTGTTTCTCCTTGCTTTTGACTTTCCCTTCGTTTTTTAAATTTTAACACCAGGATCTTCTTTGTTTCTCTTGATCTCTTTCCTTGGAGTGACCTGCTAGAATTTTGAACTGTTATATAACATGGTTCCAGCTGCATAAGGCTAATTAATTATGGTTAAACAAACAATATGTTTTATTAAAAATAATTCAATTCTACTATGTACTGTAGCATTTGCCTCTGCTGGCCACCATATTTTCTCTTTTTGGCTTCTCTGACATCTAACATTTCTGCTTCTTTTCTGTTATGATTCACATGATTGACACCTCAGCATTTATACAATCCTGAATTAGTCTAAGCCAGTAATAGTGGTTCTGTTCTCCCTGACAATGAATGATTGAAGCCATCACTATTCTTGATAAGTTGATGTGCTATATACAAAGTCTATATTAGTGAACTTCTTGTTGTGTGACATAATTAGTTTCCTGATTATTTAAGCTGATGTGAGCTAGGGTATTCTGTTACTTGCTAAGAGTATACTTACTTTTTTTCTTTATTTATTTTAGAGTACAATGCATTTTGACATATAGTACACAAATGGAGCACAACTTCTCATTCCTCTGGCTGTACAAGTTTCAGAGTCACTCCACTAGTGTAATTGTACATGTATATAAGGTAATAATGTCTGTCTCTTTCTATCATCCTTCCCATCCCCACAGCCCCACTGCTCCCCTGAATTCCCTCTACACAAACCAAAGTACCTTCATTCTTCCCTAGCCCCCACCCCACTATGGATCAGCATTTACTTATCAGAGAAAACATCTGGCTTTTGTTTTTTTGGGATTGGCTCATTTCACTTAGCATGATATTCTCTAGTTCTATCCATTACCTGCAGATGCTATAATTTCATTCTTTTTTAAGGCTGAGTAATATTCCATTGTGTATATGTACCACATTTTCTTTATCTATTCCTCTGTTGAAGGGCATCTAGGTTGGTTCCATAGTTTAGCTATTGTGAACTGAACTGCTATCAACATTGATGTAGCTGTGTTACTGTACTATGCTGATTTCAAGTCCTTTGGGTATAGATGGGAGTGGGATAGCTGGGTCAAATGGTGGATCCATTCCCAGTTTTCTGAGATATTTCCATACTGAAAAGCACACTTATTGATGTTTCTTCTTAGTTCTCTGATTCCCTGCTTCTCAGTCTCCTTCATTTGTTTGCTTCTTTCTATTTTAGGTCTTATATTCAGCTCTCTTTTCTCCCATTCAAGTACTAACCAGGCCCGACCCTGCTTAGCTTCCGAAATCAGATGAGATTGGGCATGTTCAGGGTGGGTATGGCCATAGACTAGCTCTCTTTTCTTACTCTTCAATCTCCATCAGTGAACTCACCAATTTTGGGGCTAGGGTTGTGGCTCAGCAGGAGTGCACTAGCGTAGCATGTGCAATGCCCTGGTTTCGATTCTCAGCACTGCATAAAAAAAAATAAGTAAACAAAATAAAGGTATTGTGTCCAACTAAAAAATAAATATTAAAAAAAAGAACTCACCAATTTTTCTTTCTTCAACTAAAGTTTCCCTGTTGATGACTTCTAGATAGAAATTGCAGCTTTACCTCTTTTTTTAGCTTTATATTTATAATTATGCTACTTGGCATCAATAATGAAATCAACCTTAATTCCACTTCATAATCCCCTGTAGAACTTTTAAAAATACACAGGTGTGCATGCCCCATCCCTGGGCATTCTGGTCCACTAGATTTAGAGCAAGGCCCATGCATTTATATAGTTTTTTTTTTTTTTTTTTTTAGTTGTCAATGCACCTTCATTTTATTTATTGATACATGGTGCTGAGAATCGAATCCAGTGACTTACACATTCTAGGCAAGTTCTCTGCCACTGAGTCACAATCCCAGCCCTATGTAGTTTTTAATTTTTTTAATTTTTATTTTTAATTTTTTTTTTTGAGAGAGAGAGAGAGATTTTTTAAAATATTTATTTATTTTTAGTTTTCAGCGGACACAACATCTTTGTTTGTATGTGGGGCTGAGGATCGAACCCGGGCCACATGCATGCCAGGAGAGCATGCTACTGCTTGAGCCACATCCCCAGCCCCTATGTAGTTTTTTAAATAAATAAAAAAAGAATTTGTAGTGCTGAGGACGAAACCCAGGTCCTTACACATGCTAGGCAAGTGCTCTGCCATTGAGCTATACCCCAGCCCCATCTTCATATTTTTAAAAAATATTTATTTTTTAGCTGTAGTTGGACATAATACCTTTATTTATTTTTTTAATTTATATGTGGTGTGAGGATTGAGCCCAGGGCCTCGCATGTACTGGGTGAGCTCTCTATTGCTGAGCCACAACCCCAGCACCCATCTTCGTATTTTTAAAACTCCACAATGATTTCCGACACATAACCAGGGTTAAGGATCATTGGCCTAGGAGCACCCGTTCCTGGATATCTCTTGTGTATTTAAAACATATCTAAAACTGAACTCTTCACCTGCTTTCAGTCCCCGCAACTTTTTCTTATAAACAAAGATGAGTCAGCTACAGCATCCAGCTTTAAGCCTTACAATCTAGTTAGGCTTGGAACGGAGTGGAAAAATAGGTAGTGTATTGTTTCTTGAGGTTTCTCAGGCCTCATCTGTCTGTGGATATAGGTAAAAGCCCAGATAACAATAAGCATACACATTTCCCTAACTTTTGCATCCTCCTGCTTATGTAGAACTTCTAGTCTAGAGCTGTCCAATAGAAATTTCTGAGATGTTAGAAATGTTGTATATCTTCACTATCCAGTGCAGAAACTACTAGCCACGTGCCTTTTTTGGGGGGCATTAGAAATGTGGCTGGTACTAATTAAGAATGGAATTTTTACTATTAACTTTAATTAATTTAAATAGCCACATGCACTAGTGGCTATCATAATGCACAGTGTGGCTTGTCTTTGCAAACCCTACTTGGTTAAATCTGGAAATCTTTATTAAAGATAAGACAACACCATTTCTACCAGATACTACTTGTGTTACTACTTTGTGATTTTGACTATAGTCCACAGGAAGGGATATATTTTACATAATGTATATTGTACATATACATGTATATACATATACCTGCATATACATATATGCCTACTTACATAAAACTTACTATTTGTGAGGATCTTTGACTTTTATATTATTATAGTTTATTAAAAACTGCTGTCCATGAGCCACCGAATTAATTTCATGATTCAGTAATTCATCATGCTGCACAAGTTAGCAAGCGCTATCCCAGGGAGTTATCTTGTCCCACTGGGCGTTTGTCTTTCTACCTGTAGCATTGAGGTCTTTCCTGGGTGCCACTGCTAGGTGGCCAGGGTTCAGTCCAGACTCATCAAAGACCCTGTAGCACCAAGCTGTGGTCTGCAGTGAGTTAAAAGGGAAGGCTGCCTCTTTGTGTTTCAGTATTTCAGAGGGCTTTCAAAGCATGCAGCTGATATCTGAATCCTTGAAAGTTTCTGTGTTAGTCAGCTTTTCAGTGCTGTGACCAAAATACCTAAGAAAAATTACTTAAAGGAGGGAAGATTAATTTTGGCTCACGATTTCAGATGTTTCAGTCAGTGGTTGATCAGCTCCATTGCCTTGGGCCTGAGGTGAAACAGAACATCATGGCAGAAGGGCATGGCAGTTGGGAAGCAGAGAGAGAGACAGAGGCAAGAAGAGGACAGGGACAAGATATAATCCCCAAGGTCTTATGCCCTCCAACTAGGTTCTAACTTCTACAGTTTCTACCACCTCCCAATAATGCTGTCAGCTACGAATTCCTCACTGGATTAATCCATTGATAAGATCAGAGACTTCATGATACAATCACTTCCCAAAGTCCTCACCTCTGAACATTACTGCATTTGGGACCAAGCCTTCAACACATGAGTCTTTAGGAGACACTTTATATTCAAACCATAACAAGTTATTAGTGAAACAGCTCTTTTGGCTTCCACTTATCACCCACCAGCTCAAAAAGCTGTGTTGCCATTGGAGGTTTAGAGGTTAAAAAAATAATCTGAACAACACACATCATGCTCTCCTCAGAATTGCTTTTCCTCCTTTAGCTCTTAGGTGGCCTCTTCTGCCTGATGACCAAGGTTTTGCATTGGGTCAAGCTCTTCATGTCTTACTTTCAGAAGTTTCCTGAGATTCAAGGAACTTGATAGGCATTTGTTCTGTGTAGGGCTGAAGGAGCCTCAGAAAAGGAGAGGGAAAAAAAGGAAGAGGTAAGTTAGTCTTACAGGATGAGTAGGAGTTTGCAGGAAGACAAAAGGGACTTGCTATGGTGCCTTTTTCAATTTCTGCAAATTGAGTCAGTAGCTTTTCTTTTCTGCTTCCACAATATTTTGTTCATACATTCATTACAGATTTCTCACACATTAGAGTTGTTGTTTCTATCTAGATTTTGAGATCTTTTTGGTACAAAGATAATGTTTTCCTCATCTTTGTATCCTTAGCAACTAACATGAGGCCTTCTCTATTGTAGATAGAAATAACCACTGACAAAATAGATGACGGTGCTGGGAGCTTTTGCCCTGAGAACTGGTATGTTAAGATGGAATTCATTTGTTCACCTCTCAGGATGATGTGTCAGAGAAGGTAATGTTATAGGTCCTAAAGTTGAATTATTAGGTATTATTGTTTTTCAAGATACTTCAGGCCAAGGGTAATGGTAGGTTTCAGCTACATCTGGTAAGCATGTCAGTAAGAATGTGTTCAGGTGCCTAGATAAATTGGTGACAAACACACAAATTTCCTACATCTGTGGAGCTCTGTGTCTAGTGGGGAAGATGAACAACCAACCAAGCAGTGATAAGGTGGTGTGACTAAGGGCACACCGATGGCTATAAAAGAATATAAACCACCTTACAGCAATTAGGGAGGCTCCATGGAAAGGAAAGATGAGGGGTGATCCCAAAGATGACCTTGGAAAAGGAGAAAGAAAAGTATTCCAGAAAAGGGAGTAGCAGGCACAGAGGCTAGAAGACATGGTGCCACAAAAATACCAAAGAAAATTCTGTATAGAATATTGACATGCTCATGAAAAACTAGTAAGAGAGGAGGAGGCCAAAGAGATAAGCATAGGCCAGATTTAAATGGCTTGTCCACCATGGAAAGAAGCATGGAGTCTAACTCAATGGTAATGGGAAGGCACCAGTGTTCATTTAGTTGGGCCACAGGGATGGAATCCTCTGGTGCACCCAGGTGCCCTATGAGTGTATTAAGCACCTTCAAGGAAGAAAGAGAAAAAACAAAATGGGAGATGTGGACTCTAAAAGGGAATATTGAGCAATAAAGGCAAATCTACTTGATCACCTTTGCCAGCCCTGAATGACTTAAAGACTGAAGTGGATTCTAATGAGGGGAATAGGGCTCTGCCAGTAACTGCTTTCAGAGGTTTCAGGTCAACCCCACTGTCCTATCTATATTCCATAGAGAGAATGAATAGACAAATTCTTCTGGAGATTTCCAAGGTAGGTTTGGGATCATCAATGCAATCTCAAACCATCCCAGGATTTCTGCCCCAATACTAGGTCTTTGCCACTACCTGTGAAGTAGACCAGATCTCTCAAGGGACCCCATAACTAACCATATCCTTTGAAACCAAGGTCAGCAGGCAAGCTCATCTCTTGCTATTGGAGCCCAGCATGATGTTGGTGTATTATACCCTTTTCCCAGTTCAGATCTAAATCTCACTCAAGTGTGCAGGCAACAAGTTAAGCAGACTATAAGCCTAAAGAAGTCCTCCAATCAAATTCCTTTCTGATTCTTCCTGGGTTTCCATGGAAATCTGTGATAAAAGTACAATCAATTTCTGCTTCCTGTGAGTATTCATGTTCTCACCTCTTAGTAACGTCTCCTGGGAATACTGGAAGTGAGGAAACCCAGGAGGCAGAGGTGTGGACAGAGTTGGTGCTAGTTTTAGGGACTGAATCTGAACTCTGAGGGCACTTTTGGAGGCTGTCAGGGACCCTCATTGATACAACTCACTGTATGCTCAGGGCATCTGATGAACACTACAATCATGGAACACTGAGATCCTGTGGGCTGTTGGAAGCTGGAGTAGAGGTTGAAGAATCATGGAAGAGAAGTTGTGGCCCTGAGGCTGACCCTGGAAGAGCACACTGCAAATCCATTGTTGCTTTTGCTTTACTTCACTTTGCAAAAATTTTTCAAACTAATCTTGGACATTTGGAAACAGCACAATCCAGGGGGGAACAGGAACATTGGCTTCATAGTCTAGCAGCATTTGTCTGCAGCTGCACTGCCCTCATAGCACAGGTGTACAGAGCATGATTAAGTGACCCCAGAAATCTGACTGCCTGGGGTGTGGTGCTCATTTTTCCAGCCTGATGTAATGATCTCAGGGTGTGGGTACACTCTGCCTCACTCCCCTTTTTTTCCCCGCCCCCAAACTCTGGATTTCAGTTAACTGTGAAAAACAGCAGCATAAGAAGGCAGACTTCATGCTGCTGTTGTTGATTTGCTTTTTAAGCAACTCTGGCCCCCTTTTAGAAGTCTGTCCCCAAAAGCAGAAAAAAAGGCAAGATGAATGTTTAAAAAATCTTTCAGCACCTTCATTGATTCAAATTTTAGTGTGATTTGGCAGGCAAAGCAGAGTAACATGTTCCAGTGTTTTAACTTGCACAGAATTGCCAGATTAATAATTGTACAAGTCAAATAATAGCTAATGAATTATGGGGGAAAAGGGTGGTAACTGTGAAGACTGCTGCAATGTCTAGACATGAAGGTGGGGGTGGGGAGGTGGAGCACCAAGGGAGACACAGAATGTCCTTGCCTTTGGTTTTCCTCAGACTTAGTATTTTTGTGTTAGCATAACACTTGAGATAAGATATTGATAGGTGAGAGATAATGTTTTGGTTAAAATGAAAGGTTAAGGGAGGTGGCACACACCTATAATCCCAGTGGTTTGGGAGACTAAGGATTGCAAGTTCAAAGTCAACCTCAGCAATTTAGCAATGCCCTAAGCAACTTAGTGAGACCCTGTCTCAAAATAAAAAATAAAAAGGGCTGGGGATGTGGCTTAGTGGTTAAGTGCTAAGTCCTTTTGGTACTTGGGTTCAATCCTGGTACCCCAAAATAGGAAAGATCAAATTTTAGGCTGTATGCTGAAGACATTTTTAACTTAAGTGTGTTAAAAGAAAAAAATGTGATCTCTTAACCTGTAGTATAAATGTACACATATGAACAAATATACACTGACTTTGAGGTTTAAGAACCACAGACGGATCAGGTATGGTGGCAGTATTCCAAGCCACTTGGGAGGCTAAGACAAGAAGGTTGTGAGTTCGAGACCATTCTGGGCAATAGAGTGAGACTCATCTCAAAAAAAGAGATAAATAAATAGCTACAACCATGCCAATTCAGCTAGGAGAGAGATGCTGGGGGAAACCAGGTTTTGGAGCAAGCAGATTTGGGCTTCAGAAGAGTTTGTGAATGTCACTCATAGTTTTGTGATCTCATGTCTGGGTCATATGCAGGGTGGGTGTAGTAGCAAGCAGGATTAGAGGATAAATATGCCCACTGACTCATGAGAACTGGGAGGAGGAACAATATATAGGATTATGAAGTAACTTCTACTTTTATTATCTTGGAATCTCCACTGCCCAGTGAACCCCCTTCACAGCCCACAATATGGGGAGAAAACCTGAGAGTGGGAACTAGACAAACACCCAAGGGTTTTAGGGAAGAATCCCAGAGGCAAATATATAAAAAGAAACCACATATGTTGGGTGTTTAGTTGTTTGGGTGTAAGTATAGCTCTACAAATTATGTATAATTCTGTATATAATGGATGATAATGCATATACATGCAATTACTTATGCTCTGCCTCATTTGCATAAATATACATTAAAATGTGAAATGGACAGAAGGACTGCTTTTTATGCATGCTGGGAAAGGCTTTCTATTTGCCTTTATTCAAAACTAAGTCAAACATGTCCTTCCTCCAGTCTCTCAACCCGCCAGGACCCTCCTTATGGACAGACCCATGTTAGAAGCAAGCACACAAGCCCTGGTTCTCAAAGAATAAATAGGGTCCTGCAGCATGGAAGAGGCAGCAGAATTTTATCTTTCCTCTACCCTGACCTGGCCACAGTAGCTCGAATCCTCAGCATCACTTCACTCCTTTAGGTGAAAGAACTGTTATTCAGGGAGGGATGTCCATAATTAGAATGGCTCTGAGAAAATGGGAGACGCAAGAGTAAGTTTCTACTAGTGTCCCTGGGAAAGGCGATGCTGCCTACAATGGGCAGATACCCAGAATAACCCTGGGCAGTGGGGAAGAGGAAACAGGAGTAGGCTAGAAGCCTGGAATAGAGAAAGGAGGTGAAAGAATCAAAAAAGCCATAGGAAAAAGAAAAGTGGAGCCACAGTATTTAGAGGTAGAAAAACTCTTTGAGAATATTTTAGTCCAATGCCTTCATATCACAGATGAGGAAACCGAAGTTCAGAGAGATTAAGTGATTTATCCAAAGACACAAGGTATATAATAATAAATCTGTAATTAGAATACAGATTTCTTATCTCTGACAGGCTTCCCACTGTAACAAAATATGAAATACATAATTAAGCCAATATTGTTGATTTGTGATTCAGAGGAACAGTTGTTTCTCAGCCAACTGAATGCCCTATTGTTCTTCATTAAGAAATCAGATGATTCTGAATCCTGACTATTTCATGTTTCTCTTATAGATTCTGCATTTCAATGGAGTTTTATTGTAATCATGCCAAATATTATGGGCAGGTAATGAATATACCAGCTAATTTTAAATTATTCCATTATACACTAATTTGTTTTATAGGATCAGATTCAACTTTTTGAATGTGATTTTTTTTTTCAGACACTGAGATAAATTCTGTTTCTAGTACTTCCAGCTAGGACTTGAAAAATCAAAGGGCTGGAAATTGTATGAAAGAGTCAGGTGGTTCTGTTAAGGCTTCCAACATGTCTTGGCATTTGTCATAGCTTAAGCCTTGTTTGGACCACATGGAATCTCATGTTATTTTTGCTCTGCTAGGAAGAAGGATTTGCTAACACTATACAAAAGCAACATCCTCTTTCCTGCTGGTCTAACAATTCTGAAAGGATGGTCTGACCAAAGTCCTTTCCAAATGTAAATCTTTGGTAGTGGTTCTAACATAATATGATTTATCTTCATCTCTGTGATTTTTAACTTAATAACTTGGAAGGTGCTTCTTGCTGAGAACAAGACAAAACAACAAGTTTTGTTTCCTCTATCAAAACTTCTTATGGATAACTAGGAGCTCTCAGGCAGAAATGACAATTAAGATTTTCATTTCTAAAATCTCTCATTTATTCTTCTTTCTATCCAATCCCCATATTCCCTAAGTCTTTCAGGGATTCCTATTTTTTTTTTTTTTTTAGCAGTGACTTGTGTTATTTTCAAAACTGTGTGTATATATCTTTTCTGTCATCTTAACAGCTTTGAGACTGGAAGCAGGAGGCTGGACGTGGGTTCAGTATGCCATCTTGGTTTAATCATTAGATATAAAATTGTTTTCTTGAATGACAATCTTGAGGGGTCCAGAAAACTGAACTGAGTTGTGCTAAAGTCTGTGGTCTTTACCTGCAGGACCAAAGGACCCATTCCTGGGTCCTTGATTCTCTAACAAGGTAGATTCAGTGACAGCAATTGCCAGCTAAGACTCTCTTCCAGGGATGATTATTAACTAACCCCACTAGAAACCAATACAGAAATATTTTTGTAGCACAGTGAACCACCAGATATATCTTATCATCCATTTCTGTAGTGAATATGAGAAGATTATGTGACTGGAAACAAAAATACCACATGGAGCTAGGTCTAGTTCACAGTGATCCCCCCAAATTGCATGTGGTCCAGGGACACACCAGGAGACTGGACTATATAAACTTAGTCTTCCTTAGTAACCACACAGGAGCTAATTTTATACCTAAAAGCAGGTGGGATTTTGGATGAACTATATTATTGTGTGAATATGCTCTACTTCTCTTTGTTTTTCTCCTCTCAGTACCCCCTCACTGAAAAATCTTGGTGCATTCAATTGATAGTAGGAGATTGATCCTTGGCTTGTTTTAACCTCTTGGTGATACTGCTAGATTCTACCCAATGGCTGTTTTCTCTTATGAGACACATAATTTGTTCTGGAAGGCAATATGCCTAGCTAAAAATATCCTTCCAGATTCCCTTGAAGCTAAGTAAGACCAGGTGACACAGTCTAGCTGATGCAATATATGCAGATGTCACCAACGAGTTTCTGGGAATATGTTTGATTTTCTGATATGGATGCTATCCCCATTTCCCTGTCTTTCTGGTGCTTTCTGGTTGGAATGCAGCCATCAAGCTAGTGGTAGAGTAGCCATCACACATCCATTGGGTAACAAGCACAGTTTGCAAAAATATACACTAAAGATGGTGGGGTTGAAAGTGAAAGGAGCCTAGGATTTTGCTTGTAGGTTATGCTGCCAATCTCTGGACTCCTACAACATGAAAAAAATATAAACCCCTATTGGATAAGTTGCTATAGTCAGGTTATAGGAAGCTAAACACAATCTTAACCAATGTTAGTCAATTTACCTACAGAATTTGAAATTTACTACCTACCCCCTAAGCTTTATCACAGAGGTATTTAAAATTACACTGAATTCACTTTAAGAATTTGTTCATAATAATAGGCATTAAAATATTTTTAACAGGGCTGGGGATGTGGCTCAAGCGGTAGCGCGCTCGCCTGGCATGTGTGCGGCCTGGGTTCGATCCTCAGCACCACATACAAACAAAGATGTTGTATCCGCTGATAACTAAAAAATAAATATTAAAATTCTCTCTCTCTCTCTCTCTCTCTCTCTCTCTCTCTCTCTCTCTCCTCTCTCACTCTTTCTTAAAAAAATATTTTTAACAGTTCCAAAATTGTAATTCATATTAAAGAAAACTTGCCAGTCTTTAGGCTAAAAAGTTGTGATATAGTTGTCATCATCTGTTCCATCTATAGAAATTATTTATTTAAATGCTACTTTGGTGGTATTTGCATTTGTAATATCACACACAGTTGAATTTTCACTTAAATTTGATTTCCTGGTTGTCATGAAAGTATTTTTAAAAAGATAACATTATGATTCAATCTTAAAGTGAAAAACTTGGTACACAAGAAAATTGCCTGATAAATGGCATACAATAAAATTAGACAGGTAGATGCTGCTAAATCTCTTGGAGAAGATCATGGAATTTTACAAGCTATGAAATGATAGAATTGATTCATGAATCATAAATATTACTCAGATGATAATATCTGTCAGTAAATAAGCTTCTTACTGATTTTTAAAAGGTTCTTTAACCTCTGGCAATGTATCATTCAATTAGAGAACAACTAGTGAAATTTCAAGTTCAACTGAATAGGACAGGCAGACACAACTCTGATATACCTCCAGATTGCAAAAGGTTGGTGAATAATCTCAACTCCAATGGGATAAAAATGTGATGAAAAGAAGAATTATATTTCCAGTAACTCTTTCCTTTGACTGATTTCCCCCTTTGTCACAGGGTAGCATGGGCTCTTAATATCTCAGTTGAATTCCAGGACTTTTCAGTGACTTTTTAGTTATTAAATCTGCCTTATTTCATTTACTCAGACTTGGTCTTGTTCATTTACAAGTATAAAGACTTTTGTCTGCTTTCCATCTCCAACCCCCATGACCCCTTGCCTCTCCCTTTTTGAATAACCCTCTCTGTTGGGTGAAGTTCCTGAGGTATGAGCCTGTTTTCAGGTACACTTCCCTGAAGGAAACATCCCCGGGGCCCATGGAGTCACAATTTCAAGCAAGCCAACATCCCTCACTCATCTCTCCCCTTCTACATCACCTGACCCTGGGGCCTAAAAGCATAGGTAGAATCTATCTTCCATTCTTTTTGGGACAAGAGACCAGAAAAGTGGTCCCTACCTCTTCTGCCTGCCCCATGCCACTATGCCATCTCTTCCCAGCTCCACTTCTTCTATTGCAGTGATGCCAAATGGACTTTCCAAGCCTGGTAGGTAAGAAGATGCCAGACTACAGAATAACACGTCAGGTTGTTCTTTTTGTAGACCCTTAAACTTGACAAGCCGTTTGCTTATTTCCCTCACCCTCTTCTTAGCTAGGAAGAACCTCTCCAGCTCACTAGCTATGTGGTCGAAATCATACCCTTCCCATGGCTAGTGCTCTGGGTACACCTTTATGGTAAAAGGCAGGGGGTGGTGGTAGTGGTGGCAGTGGCAAATGGTTGGGCTTCTCTTACCCCCCAGAGTGTGGGGGTATCATTGACCTCACCCTGGATAATTTAGTAACTGTGTTCCAAAATATATACCCCAAAGACCTGACCACCTCCTTCAGCCACACCCCACCTGCCTTCAGTTACCACCCAGGTAATCCATATCATTTCACCTCTAAGCTTTCTTGCTTTGTTTAACATGTACTTTTGTGGGATACCTCATATCTAAACCATATACAAAAATTAAGTAAAAAATGTAAGAGCTAAAATTATAAAACTTGTGGAAGAAAATATGATTGTAGATAAAAATTGCTTAATAGGACATTATAATCACAAAATATTTTGATTAATTGAGCTTAAAATTTAAAACTGCAGCTATAAATACAAAATGGCAAGTCACAGTCTAGAAGAAAATATTTACAAAATGTATAACTAACAAGGCACTTCTATCTCCAAATATGGCCACATTCTGAGATATAACATCAGTTTGGAGGGAGTATATAATTCAACCCATAACATCACTGCATATATAATAGAACAGCTAAATTTTAAGAGAAGTGTTGGCAAGGATGCAGAGCATCAGGAATTTTCAGACTCCTAGTGGGAATGAAAAATAGTGCAATGGGTTGGTGTATAAAACATACAAAAATAGTTCCTCCCTTTGTGGAATTTACAAGACCACTGAGGAGACAAGATATTCCAGTAAAAAGTTAAATAGCAATGTGAGGCAATATGGTATCAAGGGCGAATAGAGTGGCAAAAGGGTGGTTTGACTTGGTTTCAAGACGTAGGACTTGAGTTATACCCTGAAGAAGGATAAGATTTAGAGAAATTCAAGACAGAAATGAGGGTGAAACATGATAGGAAAGTAATATTTACCATGTATGGTGTATTAGGAATATCAACCACCTCATTTAATATTCAAAGCACAGTACTAAAATATCAAAATGAGGTATGTACTAGCATTATTAGTTTACAGATAAGAAAATTGATATTAAGGAAGGTTGAGAGATGTACCCAAGCCCATGTTGTTAATGAGTGGATTACTAGTTAATAAGTGGCTGTGTGGGGAGGGAGAATTCGCTCTTTCTACTTTAGTACACTACCAGGAATAGTCTCAGGAACAAAATTTAAAAGTGAGAATCACTAAGTTACTTTGCAGTCATTGAATAAACAGAGTTGACTGGACCAAAGAGAAAGTACAGAAAAGTAGAAGATAAAGGTTAGATACTTTGGGTCAGATTAGAAGGAGCTTCAAATAATAGGCTTAAAGTTTAGACATTCTTTTATGGATAAGGGAGAAGTACTGGCAATTGAGAGTAAAGAATTTTTAAAAGATTCTTTCCAAAAGATATCATATATATATGGAATGATAGTAAAAAGTAAATCTTTGAAATATTGGATATCTTTTTGCACTAAATCAAAGTGCTAACGGCCACATCCACATAGTCAACAAATAGAGAGATAATAGAGTCACTCCCCAAAAGCCTTTCATCTTCTACATTTATCTCTTAAGAAAACCTAAATTCATTTTTTTTCTTTCCCTGAATACTTTGTTTTTCTCCTTCAAATAGCAACTTCTGTTTTATAGATTATTCTTGTTCTATTCTTTGTTTGGCTTTAAAAAATGAACATCTGGAATTTTCCTGGATTGTTATATTCTTGAAATAAAATTCTATTAAAAGATTTGTTGTGGTTGAAGGATAATTTATTACTTTGTTTCAAGTTGGTGGAAAGCTTATCATTGTCATATGTAAATTTAAGATTGAAATTCCAATTTAAACCCTTTAACTGGCAAATACAATCTTGTTAAGAGAAGATTCATCAAGTATTTATGTAGAAATACTTTCTTCACTGTTGTGTTAAATTGGATGGGTATTACCATCATTTTCAAGGCAAACTAATGGGAAAACTATTAGTCCACCTAGAAATGAAAATTCCTTAAAAGTTCTTGCCATTAAAATACCTAAAATGCTTGTTTTTAAAAGGATTTGATAAGAAATTTTGTAGAGTTGCATTTGGTTCCTAGGATTATTTAGTAATTCATGGCAAAGTCGATTCTTCTAAGTGTTTTATGCACAACCCCATTACACAACAGGACTCAAATATTAATTCCTACATTTTACTCTGTGGTTGTAAAAACCTCACTTTAAGGTCCAAATGTATTCTAACAGGTTATATTTTGGGTGGGATATTTTTCTGCTCAAAAGAGTGACATATACAGTACCCCACCCCCCGCCAATTTTCAGGGGATACCTTCTAAGACCAGTAGTGGATGCCCCAAACTGCAGATATATTGAGCCCTATAATACTATGTTTTCCCTATATGTGCATACCTATGCTAGAGTTGAAGTTATAAATTAGGCATAGTAAGAGTTCAACAATAACTAATGCTGAAATAGAACAATTGTAACAATATACTGTAAAAAAGTTTTGTGAACCCAGTGTCTCTCTTTCAACTGCCAGGGTGTCAGCAGTGTATACAGCATGGATATGCTGGACCGAGGGATGATTTAGGTCTCAAATGGGACACAGTGGGATGACACAAGATTTTGTCATGCTGCTTGGGATGAAATTGAAAAGTTATGAATTATTTATTTCTTGAATTAATCATTAATAATTTTCAGACCAAGGCTATCTATGGATAACTGAAACTACAGAAAGCAAAACCACAGGTAAGTAGACAGTAGCATAATTTACATATAATAAAATGCATAGTTTATAAATGCACTTTTGGATGAGTTTTTTAATTTAACTGTGTTCATGCCTGTAACCACCACCCAGCACAAGATACAGAAATTTTCTCTGATCTCACTTTCTTACTTCTATCATAAGATTATTTTTGTCTGTTCTAAGATTTCATATAAATATTATTATACAAAACGTACTTGAGTTCAGTTAGTTATTTATTTAACCTTGGCATAATGTAAGATTCATCCATATTATAGATGTAAGTAGTATTTCACTGAATGTATATACCTCAATTTGTTTATCTGTTTTTCTCTTAACAGACATCCAGCTATTTCCAACTGGGGGTTAGTACAAATAAGGCTGCTGTGATCATTCCTGTACAAATCTTTCTGGGGACATTTTTTTTTTTTTTTTTTTTTGAGTAAATGCCCATCAGTACAATTGGTGGGTCATGAGAGAGAGATGCATGTTAAACTTTACTGAAACTGCAAAAACAGGTTTCCAACGTGGTTGCATCTTTCTACACTTCCACCAGCGGCTATGAGAGTTCTAGTTGCTCCAGTCTTGTCAACACTTAAAACTATTGGTTGTTTTGGTTTCAGCCATTTTAGTTTTCTTTTTCTGGAAGCACTGGGGATCAGACTGGCTCTACCACAGAGACACACTCCTAGCCCTCCTAGCATGTTCTAACACAAAGGATGCCTAAATCTGTGCAGTGGGTTGAACAAAAATATGCTTTCCAACTAGAACTCAAGTTTTTCTGAAAGATGGAACTGTCTTTGAGGAAAGCTTTAGTAAGCTAGCTTGAGTGCACAGGGACACCCTGAAGTCATAGCTATAGCCCCAACATGGCAAACTGCCCTCTGTAAGAAAGGGATAAACATTTAGGAGTAAACAGAGAACTCAAGAAGAAAGAAAAGAAATAGATAGGAAATATGATAAAGATTGGAATCCTGGGCTGGGGTTGTGGCTTAGAGGTAGAGCGCTCACCTAGTATACGTGAGGCACTAGGTTCGATCCTTAGCACCACATAAAGTAAAATAAAGACATTAAAAAAAAAAAAAAAAAAAAAAAGATTGGAATCCTGTGCAGTAGAAATGGCTGAGGGACTTTTCAGGAATGTTTTAGTCAGTTTTTTTTGTTTGTTTGTTTTTGTTTTGGTCACTGTGACCAAAAGACCTGACAAGAAGGAGGAAAAGTTTATTTGGCTCATGTTTTCAGAAGTCTCAGTCCATAGACAGCTGACTCCATAACTCTAGGCTTGAGATGAAGCAGAACATCATGGTAGAAGATTGTGGCAGAGGAATGAAGCTCAAGACATGGCAACAAGGAAGCAAAGAGAGAGCTCTGCTCACGGGGATAAAATATAAATCCCACAGGCATGCTTTTGGGATTCTTTTTCTAACCATACCCTACCTGCCTGTGGTTACTACCTAGTTAATCCATATCAGCAGATTAATGCACTGATTAGGTTAAGTTTTTTTTTTTTTTTTTTTTTTTTTTTTAACCTCTAAACTTTCTTGTATTGTCTCATGTATGAGCTTTTGGGGGACACCTTGTATCCAAACCATAACAAAGAACAAAAACATTAAATATTATATTTTCAACCATCTTCTCTGTGGTCCTTCTAGATGAGCTCCTAGCTAGATCTAGTCACACTTAGGTCCTCAAGGGTTTCATTTTAGGGAGTGGGGCAGAGATCCAGGAGAAGGGCCTGGGTCCCCCATTTGGGTTATTCTCAGGGTGGAGATGAGTAAGAATCTCTAAGAGGCTGAACAGAGAATGATAATTCAACTGAAGTTAGAATTAAAGGTAATTAAAAAGATTTTCATAGGATTCCAGAAGCATTGAGATTTTCTTTCTTTTTTTATTTAAATATTTATTTTTTAGAAGTAGTTGGACATAATACCTTTATTTTGTTTGTTTATTTTTATGTGGTAATGAGGATTGAACCCAGGGCCTCGCACATGCTAGACAAGAGCTCTACCACTGAGCCACAATCCCAGCCCCTTTTTTAAAAATATAACTTTATTTTTATTTATTTATATGTGGTGCTGAGGATCAAACCCAGGGCCTTGCTTGTGGGAGTCAAGCACTCAACTGCTGAGCTATAACCCCAGCCCTAGCATTGAGATTTTCCAAGGGGTATGGAGCTTTCATATCAGTCTTTAAAAAATTTAAGGTAGAATGTGACATTAACAGATAGCCAAAACTAGAGTGACTATTATGTCCCAGTGTAGTCAGGACTTAGCTGGCTTTCTCTGTTGCCCAGAGTAAAACAGTAAGTATGTGTCACCTTTCACTCTTAAAGGTGTTCTGGTTTAGACAAAAAATTAATATAGTCACTCTATCTCAGAGGTTTCACCTTGACCACATATTTAAATCACCAGGGGATCATTAAAAATTCTGATGCCTGGATCAAATCCTCAGAGATTCTGATTCATTTATCTGCTGCATGGGGTCTGGGACTCATAAAAGCCCTCAAGAGATTCTAATGGGATGTCAACCTTGAGAATCACTGCTCTAACTGTAAGCCATGGAAATAGGATCTGCTGGAGTAGAAATTATACTTTTGGGAAAACCAATCAAATATGCATTAGCATTAAGAGGTGTTTCTTTGTTTCCAGTAAAGTTTACAGTGACATCCCCAACTTTTGGATCTGAAGGAAAGAAATATAAAATTCAGCCTTTAATTAAATACCATCTCCAATATACCAGTGCCTTCAAACTCTGTTAAGGACCTGGCATCTAGCAAGTCCAAGTACTTAGGGCCAGACATCATAAATATTTAAGGTGATAAATGTCCAACATAAGAAACAAAACAAAATGATGATTTTGAAGCAGCAGCAGCCCATTTCTGAAGTAAAAATATCAAAATGTTTTATGATCTTAAAAGAGTAATACATTTTGATTTCAGAGAGGATGGAAAGTACAGAAATTCCCAGAAATAATCACTATCACTATGTTTGGTATATTGGGGATATATTCTTGCATTCTTTTTTCTCTTTTGTATACACACAGATGTTACATAGGAAGGTACATATATATTGGAATCACACTGTACGTGTTGTTTGTAATTTATTTATTTGGTACCAGGGCTTGAACCCAGGGGTACTTACCCATTGAGCCACATCCCCAGCACTTTTTATTTTTTATTTTGAGAAAGAGTCTTGCTAAGTTGCTTAGGGCCTTGCTAAGTTGTTGAGGCTGGCTTTGAACTTGTGATCCTCCTGGCTAAGCCTCCCAAGCTGCCACCCCACCCAGCATGTAATTTATCTTTTAACTCAATACTGTATCTTAAATCTTTTAAACCAAATTCTCTTAAAACATTTTAAATAACTAATGTATCCTGTAATATGGATCTATGTTATACTTTAATCAATTCTCTATTTTTAGATGAGTTATTTTTAATATTATAAGTAATGTTGGGATAAATCTCTCTACAAAAGTACACATTTTCCTGTGTTATTGTTAGAATAAATTTCAAGAAATGGCCTTTATGCACTAAAGGTGATGTGTATCTTTAAGGCTTCATCAGAAGTATCTGGGGCTCATTTTATGTTCTTACTACCTACAGGTTTTATCATTTAAAAAATATGAGGTTTTTTTTTAGTTGCATACTTCTAAACACATGTCAGCTAAAAGAAAAAATAATATGGTATTGTTATAAAACAATGGTGACATGAAAAAGGTACAAATTCTTCAATATTCACAACATTGAAAAATGCATTCTTTTATGCCTGTGACTATTTTAGCCAAGGGCTTAAGTGTGTGATCCAGTTAAATTAAATACATTTCTGGGACATAACTTTTAGGTACTATTTTATAAGTTTTTTTTTTAAATATTTATTTTTTTACTTGTACACAATACCTTTATTTTATTTATTTATTTTTATGTGGCGCTGAGGATCGAACCCAGAGCCTTGCACGTGCTAGGCAAGTGCTCTACCGCTGAACCACAACCCCAGCCCCTATAAATTAGTTTTGATAAGCAAATCACCAAACCTGTTGATGCAGACCTAAATAGGTTAGTGAAGTAGTCAATAGCTAATTCACCTATTTGTGACCTTTCTTAATTTTGTTGCTCTTATATTTTTAAAAGATAAATAAACAGTAGCCTATCTCCAAGTTCTCTGGAGGTCTAGGAGCTGCTTTCAAAGACCTTTCACTTACCAAAAAACAGTGGTCATCTTGCATTTAGTTTGACTGGTGGAGGAATCTTGGCTGCTCACTGCAGGAAATATTCACATTGTGGAAAGGATCTGAAGGAAGAAAGGAAAAGAAGTTACAGTTAATCATGGGGCACATGAGTCAGCTTCATTTTAAGGATTTACTCCTAAGTAGAGAATTCAAAAAACATGGGAAGCCCTAGGGATGGAGAAGGAGAAAGCTATTAATCCTCAGGATAATTTTTTTCAAAGCAAATAATTCCTTTCTATATGAACTGCCATGAAAAACCATGTTAATGTTAAGATTAGTATGTATTTGAGGATTTTTTTTATTCCAGATGCTCTTCTGGGTAAATACGAAATAGGTATGTATCTGGAGCACTTGGAGGGCTTTGGAATTTGATATTGACAGACCACAGAAGAATGACTCAGCTGTGATATGTCAATATTTCTCCTGAGATTATGGAAGTTCTCTATGAGGGAATGATTTGTTTTCATTCAGTGCTACAAATGAGTATATTAGTAGTTGAGGCATCAATTGGGATTTAGGATTCCTTTCTCTAGTTTGCAGTTGGCTTTTTTTTTTGTGGCCTGGGGCAAGTAACTTTTGCCCCTCTTTTTTTTAATGTTCTGTCAAAATGCAAAAATAAAAATATTATGAGATGCCAAGAAGACATTTAAGAATACTCTACTGGCAGAAGGACATGTATGATGCACCAAAGAGTTGAAAATTTGCTTATTGAAAACATCTGATGATTGACTCTCAAAATGAGAAAAATAATTCTGCTTTCATATTTGAACAAACTTTATTCCATACCCTGGCTAAAGCAATTTAATACCATTTCTTAAGACTATAAAAGTTGCTGCATTTATTGAATGGCTTTCCAACATCTATTTTTAACATATGACGAGTGCTGTTCTTGGCAAGCCCTCAGCAGTGTCCCTAGTGAATGGTCTGCCAGAGTAATTTGAGAGTAAATATTTTGAGGTATTATCATTCCCAGAAGGTTTTTATTAACTAGGTGCTTATATATAGTGCTATTTTAAGGTGGTCTAAATGTTGCTTTTGACTTCATAATTAGGACCCAATTATAATGCTATAGTGGGGGTCAAATCCGAATTTGCTTTGCAGGGAAATTAGGCCATAGCATGCTTTCTCCATTTGGCAGTTGTATTCAAAGGGACATGATTCAACTCTAAGTAGAATCGCACAGTTTTGCAGAAACAGCATTAATGATGGGCTAGGCATTGGGTTAGTTGGTTCCCACTTGTTATCTCATTTAATATGTACGATGAGGGCTATTATTCCCATTAGATACACAAGGAAACTTATGCCACAAAGCAAGTAATGGGTTCTATGTCCCCCTAAATGCGGGAGCAGGGATCTGAATCATTAGACTCTAGAGTCCACGCTTTCAGATGTTCTATGCAGCTTCTCCAGTGTACCATGATATATGCTGATGCACACCTGGTCCTCTGGATCACAGTGAGCTAATTGTCTTGCTTTTAAAATCAGGAGTGGTATACTTCCAGTGCTAATATATTCTCATCTTTGCTGATGACATGAGCTAACTACCAAGAATAAGCAAAACCTTACCAGTGTGTGATTAGTGAATGGAGTGTTTCCTGTGAGACCCTGTGGTAGACAGAATAATGTCACCCCTCAAAGATGTTCATGTTTTTCCAATCTCTGGAACCTATGAATATGTAACATTACATGGCAGACGTTGAGATGGAATTAAGATTGCTAACCAGGTGACTAATATGAGGAGATAAGCTCTGTGGACCTGATGCTATGTGAAAGAGAGTGAGTCAGAAGAGGTCAGAGTGATGTGACATGAGAAGGACTCAGATGGCCTTTGCCAGTTTTGAATATGGAGGAAGGGACCATAAACCAAGGAATGCTGGCAGGTCACAGGAATTGGAGAAGGCAAAGAAAAAAAGAGAAAAAGATTCTTCCCTGGACCCTCCAGAAAAAACAAAACAAAAAAACCCAAAAACAGCTTTCCTGCCACCTTGATTTTAACCAAGAGACCCATTTTAGATTTCCAACTTCCAGAACTGTAAGACAATATATTTGTTGTTTTAAGCCATTAAATTTATGATAAGTAGTTAAATACAGCCTCTTTATTGATAAAATTTTATTATCAGGGGTCAGCAACAATGGTCTGAAAACATGGCTTGCCATTTTTAATATATATATTTTAGTTGTAGGTGAGTACCTTTTTTTTATTTTTATGTGGTGCTGAGGATTGAACTCAGTGCCTCACGAGCCCTAGGTGAGTGCTCTACCACTGAGCCATAACCTCAGCTCCCTACGACTTGTTTTTGCAAATAAAGTTTTATTGGAACACAGTCATGCCCATTTGTTCATATATTGTTCACGACCACTGTGGCAGTTGAGTAGTTGAGGAGGAGACCATTGGACCTACAAAGCCTAAAATATTTACTATTTGACTCTTTATAGAAACAGTTTGCTGACTCCTAACCTAGATTATAGTTACAAATACAATACTTAAGCCATGGGTGCAAATTCAATGTAAAAATGTACAGAATTTCTTTGAGAAAAATAAATCCTCCTGTTTAACTATTAGTCTAAATTTTCTCTAAACAAAGAATGTAGCAAAATTCTGGTAAATAGAAGGTCCTGATCAATTTCATATTAGTTAATTGAAATTCCAAGGCCAGACTACATGAATATAATGTTAAGAAACAAAAGATTTTGGGCTGGGAATGTGGCTCAAGCGGTAGCGCGCTCACCTGGCATGTGTGCGGCCCAGGTTCGATCCTCAGCACCACGTACAAACAAAGATGTTGTGTCCGCCGAAAACTAAAAAATAAAATAAATATTAAAAAAAATTGTCTCTCTCTCTTTAAAAAAAAAAGATTTCATGATAGAGGATATTTATGTTGTTAAGTATTTAATTTTAATTTTTATCCTTACCCTCAAAAAGTTTCAGCAGAATAATTTCCATCTTATTAAGAAAAAAACAGAAAAAAAAAAAAAAGGCTGTTTTTCCATTCTTAAGTCCCTCCTTCCTGCTCTCAGCTGGGGAACTCTTGGGATTGGCAGCATGTGCAGTTCCAAGAAGAAGCCAGTCCAGTACTCTGCTGTGCCCTGCATCAGCCAGCCAGCTACTCCCAATTAGCCTCAGCTGGGCCACTTCCTATTTGGGTCACCTCCCTTCTGAAATGGGTGACAGAGGTAGACACTTTTGGAACACTGTTGTTCACTTGAACTTGATTATTAGAGTGCCATTTCCATTCATGTTTGGCTGTAGTTTTTTTATGACAAATAATATTATAGAATTGTATTTTGTAAAGTGTTTCACTTCTCTCCTGAGCTCCTTTTTAGCATCCTTGGCTAGGGGCCCCAGTGTTTGTTCTAAATGTTTTTTAAAAAATCTGTTTTCTTGAAATGTTTAAGCTTTTTATTATGTAAAACATTTATAGAAGTAGAAAAGTATAATGAACCTCTTTGGATCTCTCACTTGATTCAATTAACTACTAGTGGCCCATCTTGCTTCATCCTCTACACCCACTTCCTCCTCTCTTCTTGCCTAATTTTTTTAAAGCAAATCCTTAGTATAATATTGTTTTATCCATATACACTCCACTATGTAACTCACACAGATAAGGTCTCTATTTTAGAAATATAGGGTTGGGGTATAGTCAGTGGTACATTATATGCTTAGCATGTAAGAGTCCTTGGGTTCCATCCCAGCCTTAAAAATAAATGCAAATTAAAACTGCTTAAAAATAATCATAATTCGGGGCTGGGGTTGTGGCTCAGCAGTAGAGCACTTGCCTAGCACAGGTGAGGCCCTGGGTTCGATCCTCAGCACCACATAAAATAAATAAAATAAAGGTATTGTGTCCAACTACATCTAAAAAATAAAAAAAATATTAAAAAAATCATAATTCATGTCACTTCTTACAAATAATGTAATCATTATACCAGTATCATTTCTTTAAAACTAATTTGTTATCAAATGTCCAGTGTTAGTTGTTGTTTTTTTTTTTAAAAAAAAATATTTGAGTACTTTCAGTGGTTTGTTTTCATTCTCTCCCTGAGGCAAGCTACAATAAAAGTGATAAGAAGGTACAAATATATGTTAGTTCCACATTTAAACACCAGTTTCCCCTTAAACTACCTCTCCCTAGAAACAAATCCTCCTGCATCCCAAAGACCAGCTAACCTTCCTCACCACAACACACTAGAATCCCAAAGGTAGCAATTGGAACTTTTTGGAAGTTTTGTTCAGACTGAAGAGTAGGATTCTTTTTGCTCCTTTTTGTCTTCATTTTACTCCTAGGAAGTTTTTTGGAGTCTTTGTAGAATTGCTCCTCATTCATACACAAACTTCTAACACTTAAAATATATTTTCAACTTTCTGATAGTCATCCTTAATGATCAATGACACACTGACACTTGCTCAAGCAGAAGCATGGACGAAAGGTGTATGAGGTAAGACTTTATGACTCATGTTTCTGAAGGGACTAACAGACTTTTGCTTTTGGTGTTGAAACAATGTGTGTGGTAACTGGAAAATAATAATTTCCTCACAAATGGAAGCAATAATGATGTAAATTTCCTGTTTGGATTTTCAGTTGATCTTGAAGCGGGCTTGTTCTTTCCATTTGGGCCATCCCAGGGGATTCCTACATCTGTCCTGCTTTTTGGAGGCTGGTTGGTAAGCAGGGAGACAGGAAAGACACACATATAGGTGTGCGTGTGCATGGGGTGGGGGAGTTGCCTTGACACTCCCAAGCTTTGCTTAAAGCCAGTGAAGCCAGTCATCATTCACATTTTTCTTTATTTAATTTTTTAATTTTTTTAGTTGTAGATGGACAGCATGCCTGTATTTCATTTGCTTTATTTTTATGTGGTGCTAAGGATTAAACCCAATGCCTCATGCATGCTAGGCAAGGACTCTGCCACTGAGCTACAGCCCCAGCCCTTTTTCTTTCTTTCTTTCTTTTTAAACATTTAATTTTACCTTCATTTACATCATTTTATTTTTATGTGGTGCTGAGGATTGAACCCAGTGCCTCCTGCATGCTAGGCGAGCACTTTACCACTGAGCCAAAATCCCAGCCCCTTCTTTCATTTTTTTAAAAATATTTTTTAATTCTCAATGGATCTTTTATTTTATTTATTTGTTTATATGTGATGCTGAGGATTGAACTCAGGGCCTCACACATGCCAGGCAAGCACTCTACCACTAAGCCACAACCCCAGCCTGCTTTCATTTTTTTTTTTTTAAGTTGTTGATAGACCTTTATTTCATTTATTTATACGTGGTGCTGAGAATCAAACCTAGTGCTTCACACATGCCAGGCAAGTGAGCTACCACTGAGCCACAACCCCAGCCTCCCTCACTTTCATTTTTTGATATTGTTGTTCATACTTTTCTTAAAATAACAGCTTTATTGAGAAATAATTCATATACCATATAATTCACCCATTTAAAGCACATAATTCAATGTCTTTTAGTATATTCACAGAGTTGTACAACCATCACCACAATTTCCTTCCAGAACATTTCATCTATTCAAAAAAAGGCCTTTTACCTCTTCGTAGTCACACCTACCTCCAAGCTGTAGGTAAGGACTAATCTACTTTCTGTCTCTATAGATTTACACATCTGGACATTTCATGATTACTGCCTCCCCACTCCACCCTCCACGGTTCAACTGTCATGTGTAAATGGAGACTTGACTTCCCATTGGTGGCTAACACACAGCCTGTGCCAACTCAAATCTAAACTGAAGTGTGAAAAGGAAACTAGAAACTCAGAAATGGTAATTGTGTTTCCAGGGAGGAAAAGAGAGACATCTAATAGATATTCAATAGAAGTTATGAATTTTTTCCCTTTAGAATAATCTTAAATTTTTAACTAAACAAGGAACTGATGTAAAATGCTTTTGCTTAGATCTGGGGATGCCTAGCAGGCTCTGCCTTCAGCTCCCCCAAATTGGGGAGTATTAATCAGGGCCTTCAAGAAACTCAAACATAAGGAGAACGCAAATGAAACAATATTCTCATGCAAGAATATAAGTCTCTTAAAAAAAAAATCTGAAAAACAGGGGCTGGGGTTGTGGCTCAGCGGTAGAGCGCTCACCTAGCATGTGCAAAGCTCTGGGTTTGATCCTCAGCACCACATAAATAAATAAATAAATAAATAAGTAAATAAAGGTATAAAAAAAGTTTTTAAAAAATCTGAAAAACAGATTAGAAATAATAGATACTATTAGGTAACCAAGCATAACATAAGAACAGGATAATCGTCTGGAAGTAGGTGGAACCAGACATTAACCACAGATAATGGGTCTACTAAAGGATGTGTGTGTAATTTTCCCTTTAAAACCTCTGTCTTAAATCTCTTTCCATTTAGTTGCTTTCCTGTCTAATATTTTTATTCAGTGCCCCAGAATATTCAACAAGGGGAGCATACAAATTAAAACATCAATGACTTAAAACAGTTTTAGGGAATTTACCTTGTTTCAAGAGATCTAAACAAAAAAGCTTTAGAACATGGATAAGAACCTTAGCATCATTTCCAAAAACAAACATGGCTTTACAGCAATTGGTCTTCTTACTAAAATGGATTCTGCACCAGAACTCATTAACATATTGTGACTTAGCAACAGATTCTCTGAATGTAGGATGGTGCCTCAATCTGGCTATATTTATAAAAATCACTTAGAGAGGTTTGTAGTTTCATTCTTTGCACTTCAAGGTATGAAGAGCAAAACAAAAAATTTTAAAACCCAAATACCTCACTATTATTTGTGTCAAGTGACTTTAGCCAATTTTAGAGCTTAATTCTTTGGGCTTTGAATTCAGCACTAAAATAACATCCACCAAGAATTTTAGTACACATTTTAGATAAAGATGGTTAAGACACAAAACTCACAGCCTTCATTTTGTTCCATTGCTACACTGAAGTTGAAAATGGTGTTGGAATTTTTTTTCTTTCTCCAGAAGGAAGGAAACTTTTTTCCTGTTCCTGGGCTTCATGGTTATTTCCTCTCTTCCACTGTTGGAACCCAGCAGAGCCAACCCTTACATCAGAGGTGTCTGTTTGCACTAGGAAACTTTTGGTAAAATACCACTGGCCCTCTGAGCTTGATACAAGGAGCTTTGGGTTACTTGGTAAGTCTTTAAAAACTACATTTTGACTATTTGGAGGTAACCCGTGTGAGAGTATGTTCTATCTGGGAAGGGAGTGAGTTGAGGTAGGGTTCTGTCTGCCAAGGGGAAGGGAGGGAATGTGAGACACAGGAACTCAAGTTCACAGACTATCAGAGGCTTTCTGGGGCCACTTAATGGTCCAGGATTTTTGGACTCATTTTATTCTGGCTATTTGGAGCAAGTATCCCTCACAGTTAGGGACAGGGAACTTATTTCCAAACCTATTAGGAAACATGGAACAGATAAGGATTTCAACCTACTGCCCTTTATTGATGAAAAAAATCTTCTGATTCCTGCCATCTTGAATCACTGCAGGGCATAATCCTAGAACTTCCTACTGAACCAGAAAAACCTCTGCCTGGGAGAATCCTTCTCTTCACATGGCCAAGGTCATCTTTCAATATATAGGGAACTCTTTGTGGAACTGCTTTTATATTATGCTAGTGGATATAGAATTTGCAACTATCTCACGACTGAGATGCAATAAAGTGCAGACTCAGTCAGTCCCCTTTTCTCCAAAGGAAGGATTCCAATGAGCTCTCAGATAACAGTCAAAAAAAAAAAAAAAAAAAAAAAAAAAAAAGTCAGTGCCAGGTTGTTTTAGGGGAGATATGTTTGTTGTTGTTAACCCCAGAAGAAAAGTCTTCACAGCCACAGTTCCTTCATTTATTCAACAAACATTTATTGAGCTCTTTTAATGTGCCAGGCACTATTCTGAATACTCAGATTACAGAAGTGAATAAGACTCAAAATTTCTTACCCTTATAGAGCTCCTGTTTGCATGGAGAGAAGGGATACGGATGATAAATGTTAATAGCTGTCCACTAAAAATCCATTTTCCTTGGAAAATGGGTGCTCAGGTAAATTATATTTCTCTGTCTCCCTTAGTTAGGTGTGGTCATGGAACTGAAATGTGAATGGAAGCACTAATTCCTGGGCTAGGCTTTCACATGTTGCTTTTGCTTCTTCCATATTCTCTTCTTTTCTGCCAACTGGATCCTGGACCTGGCAGTGACCCAGCTTCAACTATGCAGATGGGAACAATGCCCTAGAAAGTAGTAGAGCAACACAATGGAAAGACCACAAATCTTTGGAAGAGAGAGCAGAAATACTCTGTTGGCCTAGACTGCTCACATCTATATTCTTCAAGCCATGGTTTTCAGGCTTTTTAATAGTCATTTAGCAATATTATAAACAATATGTAAACAAATATTGTTTTGATTACAAATATTGTTTGATAGCAACATATAAACAAATTAGTAAAACATGTCAAATGGGATAACTGCAATCAAGAAAAATAAGAGTAATGAGAATGGAGAATATTACAAGATGGGGGAGGAGTGCTCACAGTTTTAAATATGCAAGTCAATAAAGGTCTTGCTGGGATAACTTGAGAAAAGATGTGAAGGAGTTGTAGGAATCAAGCAGTGCAGATATATGGGGGGAGAGTATTCCTACTAGAAAGAATGGTGCAAAGGCCCTAAGGTGGGAGTATGCCAAACATATTTGAGGAGCAGAAAAGGAGGTCAGTGTATAGGAACAGAGCAGGTGAGGAGAGACTAACAGGAGACAAATTCAGAGTTTGTGAGGGAAGAGATGAGACAAGGAAGTAGATGGTATATGGCTTTTGGTGGGTTCTTGTGAGGACACTGGCTTTTGATCTAAATGGAAAGGGGAACCATGGAAGTCTTTCAGTCACAGGAGCGATATGATCTAGCTTCTGTTTTAATAGGATTCTTCTAGCTTCTGCGTTAAGGAAATCAAGGGTAGAAGTGGGAGACCTGTTACAAAGCTATAGCAATAATCTAGTTGGGAAATGATGATGGCTTGGTCCAAGATTATACCAATAGTAGTGATGAGAGATGGTCAGATTTCAGCTATATTTTGAAGGTAGAGCCAACAGAAGTTGCTGATTCAGTGGATGTGGGGTTTAAGAGAAATAGAAGAGTCAAGGGTAACTTGAAAAATTAGAAGACCGGAGTTTTCATTTATTGAATCAGGGAAGATTCTGTGAAGAGCAGATTTGAGAGCAAAGAAAAAAAAACTAATTTGGGGGCATGTTAAGCTTGAGTGCCTCTTAGACATCCAAATAGAGATGCTGGGTAGCAGATGGATATACAGATCTGTAGTGAAACATGATCACCTTTATGAATATTAGATATTCACAAGGCAGGGAATGCAATATGACTGATTAGAGCACCCCGTATATGCCTGCTTCTCCACAAGATAGCAACAGTACATACATGAGAATTAAATTGAATTATATGGAATTAAATGAGAATTAAATTATATGAGAATTAAATTGAATTATATGAATTATATGGAATCACCAATGAAGGGAGAGCAAATGGAAAAGCAGTGTAAAAATGGAGACCTGGGGCCTGCCAATCTTTACAGTACGGATTTTTGAAAAAGAACAAGCAAGGCTGACTAAGAAAGAGCTATCAATGAGGTAGGAAGAAGGCCAAGTGAGACTGGCATCCTGAAAACTTGATGAAAAAAATCAGTTTCAAGGAGATGTTTACCAAGGGACACTAAGGAACAGACAGGGAATATTGCTGGGAAAACAAACAAACAAAAAACCCAAAAACCAAAAAATGAAGATGCTATGTCCATCATTTGTCAACTCTGACACCTTGAGTGAGTCTCTTAATAAAACTGAAGTCCAGAGAGTTGATCTGAAGAAGGGAAGGGAACAAGTAAACTTAATGATCCAAAAGCTTTCTTCAAGCTATATATTTTGAGGGAAGAAAGAAAAAAAAAAAGGCAAAAACTTCAGTGTGAATTTGCTTTCATTCTTTACCTAGATTGTAAAGTTGTTTCCCTACCCTCAAAAAAACAAAAACAAAAACAAGTTCTGTACACCTCTATCCCCACAGTGCCTTATGGCCAGTATATAGCCAACACAAAGATTTGATAATTCCACAAGGAACTCTTCAGCCTTACCTTTGTCTGAATACTGAGAGGATTAAAGATGAAACTGGTAGATGAAACAGAGCTATGTTCCCCTGAGAATGGAGTCCAGGAGGACACAGACCTGCCAGTTCCATATGAAGTGCACAAACATCACCCATCTCTTGCCACCCCCTTTTGAAGCAAATCTTTCAGTCATCCCTTTGAAGCTTACTCAAAGATAAGTCTTAGTTTTTTTCCTTTCCTTTTTCTGGTACATTTCCATCCATCAGAGATGCTAAAGGGGAAAGAAAAGCAGGCAGGTGAAGAGGAATAGATTTTTTAGAGACAAGAGACAAATGTACAAATAGAGCCACGAACTCCCAAGCAAAACTTATTGGGCATAATTACTTTTTTAGTTTATTAATAGGAAATATTCATTCTAGTAGTTATTTCCAATTAGTTTTAGCTATCCTTTTCCATAGGTATTAAATACTGACTGAGTAAGGTTTTGAATTGACTTATTTTCTTTTTTGAGTTTGTATCATGTCGCTTGATTGCTTTTATGAACACTAGATATTCACAAGGCAGGGGATTCAAGATGGAGGATCGGAGGTACCCAGCACTCACTTGCTTCTCCCATGAGATAGAATTAAAATAACTTGAGAGCAGCTGCTTACTTAGGTGGGTGATTGTGGGAGAATGCTGGAGTTTAATAGTAGACAGACAGACTTGGAGAAACCTAAAGATTTTCAAAGTGGAATAAAGGGTGAAATAGCATCCATCTCATGGAAGAGGAGTGCAGGGAGAGGAAGTGCCCCTTTGGGGGTGGGGTAGAAGTAAAAGAGGAAGAGACTCAGTAAGCACCACTGGTACAGGCTTCAGCACTCTGCAGAAATATAGTCTAAACAGATAGAATACCTGGGATTTGTGTTGTGAATTGGATCTAGAAAAGTTCTTTGTACTTCTCAGCATATTATCATGGTATTATTACTAGGAGCCATTTTGAGAAAGGCCCTATTGTCTAAGCTTACTGCTCTAAAGGTAAAGAGACCCTAAATTGTCCTCTCTGGAACCCCATGGAAGTATTAGTACATTGACTCAGTCAAGTTGTGGGGTTATAGGGGTGGGGTTTTGACATAAACTAAGAATTCTATGATTTGAGATACCAGACAACAGTGAGGGAGGGAATGGAAGGCACTTCTCTTTGGAATTGGCAGTTTGGCAGGCCAGTTGTTGGGGCCTAGTGGAACAAGCAGTCATGTGTGACTACATACACTTGGGAGCCAGGACTGAGAACACCAGAATCCTGGGCAACAGATTACACAGATTCTGCCATCTCTCTGATCCCAGTACTACAGATCTTTGACACTCCATATCATTTCACCATCCTAGGGAGCATACTGGGTCATGTAGCAGAGCTGATATTACCCTCACGCTCCAGGCATGCAGCATGAAAAGCTCCAGAGAGAACAACTGGAGAGTTCTGCATTCTGCCTTGGCTTACTGACATAACTGCAGCCTCTGAAAAAATTTTTACCTGGCAAGCTCTGCATTCTGCCCAAACTTGTCCAGCATGCAAAGAAGTTGGGAGGGAGTCAAATTGATTCCAGCCACAAATAAATCCTGATGGTCACCTGATAAGCACCACAAAGGGAAAAAAGGAGGTGAATGACCCTCTGCCTTTGCTCTGACCAAGGGACACACAGCTCAAGAAGACACAGAGAAGCTTTGATTGGCACAGGCAATATCCACTCTTGACTGCTCAGTTGAGCACTTCAGTGGGGAGGAAATTTTTATTAATTCTTTTTTTTTTTTCTTTTGGATTGCTGTTTTGTGATTTTTATGTCTTGCTCCTCTTCTTTTTAAAATTTGATTTTTTTCTTTCCCCCTTTTAGAAAATGTTTCTCCTACATTTCCTCTCCCTTTTCCTCTTTAACTTTTTCTTTCTTCTTTTCTCCTATTTTCCCACTTTTGTACTTTTTTCCTACTATCTTTTTTACTTTTTCAAATGTTTATTAATTTTATTTTTCTTGTTTTTTAACTTTTTATTCTGGTATTGTCCCCTTTCTATTTGTTGTTCATGGTGTTGCTGTTGTTTTTATTTGTTTTTTCTCTCTTTCTTTGTCTGGGTTTTCTTTCCTTTCAATTCCCCTCTCTTCTCTCCTTCCTTCCTTCTGTTCTTCCTTCCTACCTTATTTATAGCACTGGGGATTGAGCTAGGAACTTCATGCTATATCATAGGTAGGTACTCTGCTGCTGGGCTACACTCTCAACATAGTTCCCAGAAAGGAACTGTCCTTGCTCTAGCCATGAACCAGTCCTGCTTGAAAGTTGGTAGATAGTTCAACTTAAAAAATAGGGGGAATAAATGCTCTCAGCTGACAATCCATCCCCAAGCAAGCACAGCTGGAAGGGTGGGGGTTAAAGTCCTACTTCTGGACACTCATCCCCATAAACACATCGGAGAATAACAGCCATTCAGGGCCCAACGCCTATGAGGGACCTTGGCATAGACCATACCTATATCCAATCAGATGGCACAGTGCTGACAAGATTGATTGGAAGTGAGTGCCATAGAGGGAGAGCTGTGATCCCAACGCCTGCCTCTCCTAGAAACAACTAAAGCTGTGCCAGTGTCATGCCCATAACCACATTTGGGACAGTTAGTAACAGAAATGTTTTCAAGCAACAGAGCTAATATCAACAGAGCCCAAGAAAACACCTAACACCTGATAGACACTTCCATTCCCATTGTATAAGTAACCACAAAGAGTGTACCCCAAATATTCTGCTATCTACACCACACCTACTGAACTAACAGAGGACCTTATTCATGTGAGACCTACGGAAAAAGCAGGCCCTCAAGCTCTGACACAGTACACATTGTGTAAAAATCCACTAACCATGGCCAAAGAATCCACATTACAAAGAAACTACATTACAAAGTCCAACTAGAATTGAATTCCATACTACACAACAAATTGATATCCCAGGACACATCAAAGAGAGATAGCTGCTTACTATGAGGGACCTCACATAAAAGTGAAAAAGATATTCATTCTGACAGATGTGCAAATCTCAACACAGAAACATGAAAAATATGAAAAAACAAGGCACTATGACACCTCTTAGAGTTCACAACTCTTTAGTGATCAAAGTAGAGGAAATGCTAGACAAAGAATTCACAAGAATGATTTTTTAAAAAGCTTAAAATGTGAGAGAATACAAAGAAACAGCTGAATATATCAAGGAAAACAATGTAAGATATGAATGAGCACTTCAATAGATTGTGAAAAAGAATCAAATAGAAATTTTGGAAATGAAAATCTCAATAAGCCAGCTTAAAAAAAACTCAGTTGAAAGCTTAACAACAGATCAAGCAGAAGAAGGAATATTAGCATTTGAGGACAATTCTGCCAAAACAGTACATTTAGATAGTAACAAAGAAAAGAAAGAAAGAAGCAAACATATAAACTCTCTGGGACACCATTAAAAGATCAAACATCTGAATAAGCATACTGGAGGGAGAGTAGTTATATGTTGAGGGCATGGAAAACCAAATCTATTCAGTAAAATAATAGCATAAGATCTCCCATATCTTGGGAAAGACATGGACAACTGGGGACAGGAGGCATTTAGAACCTCAAATAGACATGATAAGAAAAGAACCTCTTTATGACACATTAAATTGCCAAAAGTACAGGCATGGTGATGAAGCCTATAATTCCAGCAGCCTAGGAGGCCAAGGTAGGATTAAATTCAAATGCAAATTCAAAGCCAGTTTCAGCAATTTAGTGAGGCCCTGTTTCAAAATAAAAAATAAAAAGGACTGGACATGTGGCTTAGTGGTTAAGTACCCCTGGGTTCAATCCCCGGCACCAAAAATTAAAAAAAAAAAAAAAAATTAAAAAAAGAAAGAAAGAAAGAGAAAGAAGTACAGACTAGCTGGCTGTATTAAAAAATAAAACCCAACAATATGCTGCCTGCAAGAAACTTACCTCACGTTCAAAGACATACATAGACTGAAAATGAAAGGATGAAAAATTATGTTCCAAGCAAATGGAATTTGAAAGCAAGCAGGAGTAGTTACATCCCACAAAATAGACATTAAGCCAAAATCAGAAGAAAGAAAGAAGGTCACTTCATATTGATCAAAAGAATAATTCATCAAGAAGATATAATGATTGTAAATATATGTACAACAAATAGTGGAGCACCCAACTTTATAAATCAAATCCTCCTGGATGTAAAGGGAAAGATAGGACCCAATACAATAATAGTGGGTGACTTCAGTACTCCACTCTCACCAACAGATAAATCATTCAGAACCCTCTCAAAAAAAAAAAAAAAATCAATAAAGAAGCATGAGAGTTGAATTATACTATAAATCAAACAGACCTAACATACATTTACAGAATATTCCATTCAACTGCAGAACACACATTCTTTTCATCAGCACATGGAACATTTTCCAAAATAAATCATATATTAGGCCATAAAGCAAGTCTTAGCAAACTTAAAATAATTGAAATAATATCTGGCATCTCATCAGATCATAATGAAATTAAACTAGAAATCAACAGCAAGAGAAATTACAGAAGTTATACAAACACATAAAGATTGAACAATACACTATTGAAAGAAAAATGGGTCACTGAAGAAATCAGGGGGGAAATTTTAAAAATTCTAGACTCAAATGAAAATGGAAACACAACATATCAGAACTATGGGAAACAGTAAAAGCTGTACTAAGATATTTATAGCAATGAGTGTGTACATAAAAAAATGAGATTATAAATAATTTAATGATGCATCTCAATGTCTTAGAAAAACAAAACAAAACCAAACCCCAAATCAGTAGAAGAAATAATAAAAATCAAAGCAGAAATAGAGACTAAAAGAACAATACAAAAGGATCAATGAAACAGAACTGATTCTTTGAAACGATAAAAAAAAATTTATAAACCTTTAGTTAAATTAACCAAAAGAAAGAATATACAAGTAAATAATATTAGAGATGAAAAAAGAGACATGACAATAGGTACCATTGAAATTCAAAGGATCATTAGGGAGTATTTTGAAAAACTATATACTAATAAATTGATGAACAATAAATGAACAATAAATTTATGAACACATATGACCTGCCAATATTGAACCAAGAGGATATAAAAAAACCTAAATACATCAAAAAGAAGTAGTGAGATTGAAGCATTAATAAAAAGGTCTCACAACAAATAAAAGCCAGGTCCATATGGATTTACTGTGGAATTTTACCAGATTTTTAGAAAAGAACTAACACTAATTCTCCTCAAACTCTTTTATAAAATAGGAAGAGAAGGAGGCCTTCCAAACTCATTCTCTGAAGTCAGTATTATCCTGATTTCAAAACTTGATAAGGACATAACAACAGTGGGTGGGAGACTGACTACATACCAATATCCCGGATGAATATAGATGCAAAAATTCTCAATAAATTACTTTCAAATCAAACTCAACAGCACATTAAAAAGATCTGATCAAGTTGGTTTTATTCTGGGGATGCAAAGATGTTTTAATATATGCAAATCAATAAATGTAATACAGCACATAAATATGAATCAAGGATAAAAATCACACTGTCATCTCAAAAGATACAGAAAAGCCTTTGATAAAAATTCAAATTCCTTCCTGATAAAAGTCCTGAATAATTTTTTTTTTTTTTTTTTTTTTTTTTGGTGGTGCTGAGGATTGAACCCATGGCCTTGTGCATGTGAGCTGAATAAATTAGGTATAGAATGATCAATATAATACAGGCTAATAAATTGGAAAATCTAGAAGAAAGAGCAAATTTTTGGACACATATGACCTACCAAATAATAAAGGCTGAATATGACAAGCATATAGCTAACATAATATTGATGGGGGAAAACTGAAAGCATTTCCTCTAATATCAGGATCAAGAGTATCTGCTGTCATCACTCCTATTCAATATTGTACCAGAAATTTTAGCCAGAGCAATTGCACAAGAGAAAGAAGGAAAAGGGATACAAAAGGAAAGGAAGAAGCTGAATTATCTCTGTTTGCTGATGATATGGTTCTATACTTAGAAATAATCCTCTAGAACTATAAGATTCTTATAGCTCAGGAAACAAGAGTAAGAATTGACAGATGGGATTGAATTAAGTTAAAAAGCTTCTGCACAGCAGAGAAAACAGGAGAGTGAAAAGAGACACCCTATAGAATTGGAGCAAATCTTTGCCAGCTATTCTTCTGACAGAGGATTAACACCTAGGATATATAAAATACTGGAAAAAAAAACTTAATAACAACAGAAAAAGTAATCAACAAAAAATGGGCAAATGATCAGAACAGACATTCTCAAAAGAAGAAGTATAAATGGTGAATAAAATTATGGAAAAAATACTCAATATCTTTAGCCACCAGGGAAATGCAAATCAAAACTACTTTGAGATTTCATCTCAGCCCAACTGGAATGGCTATTATTAAAAATCAAAACAAAACAAAAAACAAAGGCTGGCAAGGCTGTGGAGAAAAAGAAATCCTTATATACTATTGGTGGGAATGTAAATTAGTACATCCACTATAGAAAACAGTATGGAGGTTCCTCAAAAAAACTAAAAATCAAACCACCATATGTTCCAACTATATCACTGTGTTTATGTATAACAGGGAAGAGATACCTATATACCCATGTTTATTGCAGCACTCTTCACAATAGAGTATTATTGTATCATAATGGAGTATTCAACCATAAAGAAGAATAAAATTCTGTCATTTATAACAAAATGGATGGAACTGGAAAATATAATGTTAAGCAAAACAGACATAGAAAGTTATCACATTTTCTTTCATATGTGGAAACAAAAAAAAAAAAAAGAAAAGAAAAAGAAAAGACCTAAAAGCAGAAGAGGGACTCAGAACAGAAAGGGGAAAGGGAAGAAGAGTGAGAAGAGGGAAGGAAGGACAAGAGAGGGAAGAAGGGAAGGTGACCATGACAAAGGCATTATTTATTCATATATATGTAAATGTTGCAGTGAAACCCATTAATTTGTACAATTTATGTGTGTAAATAACTTTAAAAAATAAAGACTGTAGGATAGTGTATCTCCACATTTTCTTCCTATCATTCTATAGTATAAAAATAATGATTTCATAGGGTAAAATGCCAGTGAAAGTTGTGATCCAAAGGCCTTAAACTAAAAAAAAAAAGATATTTTAGTGTGAATTTATTTAAAATTTTAAATAGGATTATCCCTAAATAATACATTGGCTTAAAGCAATTCTTATCGAGAAAAGTTAAATTATACTATAGAGCTATAGTAACAAAAACAGCATGGTATTGGCACCAAAACAAACAGATATGATGACCAATGTAACAGAAGACAGAGACACAACCACATAAATACAGTTATCTCATACTAGACAAAGTTACCATAAACATACATTGGAGAAAATATAGCCTTTTCAAAAACTGTGCTGGGAAAACTGGAAATCCATATGTAGCAGAATGAAATTGAACCCTTATATCTCACCCTGCACAAAACTCAACTCAAAGTGGATCAAGGACCTAGGCATTAGACTAGAGACCCTGTGCCTACTAGAAGAAAATATAGGCCCAACTCTCCATCCTGTCAGCTTAGGAACTGACTTCCTCAACAAGACTCCTAGAGCAAAGAAGTAAAAGCAATAATCAATAAATGGGATAGTATCAAACTAAAAAGCTTTTTCACAGCAAAGGAAACAATAAAGAATGTGAAGAGAGATCCTACAGAATGGGAGAAAATCTTTTCCACCTGCACCTCAGAGTAATCTCCAGGATATATAAAGAACTCAAAAAACACCAAAAAACCCAATCAATAAATGGGCAAATGAACTGAACAGACACTTCACAGAAGAAGAAATACAAATGATCAACAAATATATGAAAAAATGTTCAACATCTCTAGCTATTAGAGAAGTGCAAATTAAAAACTACCCTGATGCTGGGTGCAGTGGCGCTGCAATCCCAGTGGCTCACGAGGCTAAGGCAGGAGGATCATGAGTTCAAAGCCAGCCTCAGCAAAAGTGAGGCACTAAGCAACTCAGTGAGACCCTGTCTCTAAATAAAATACAAAATAGGGCTGGGGATATGGCTCAGTGGTCAAGTGCCCCTGAGTTCAATTGCCAGTACCAAAACAAAAAACAAACAAACAAAAAAAAACCCAAAACCAAAAAAACTACACTGAGATTTCATCTCACTCCAGTCAGAATGGCAATTATCAAGAATACAAGTAACAATAAGTGTTGACGAGGATATGGGGGAAAAGGTACACTCATACATTGCTGGTGGGACTGCAAATTGGTGCAACCAGTCTGGAAGGCAGTATGGAGATTCCTCTGAAAACTTGGAATGCAATCACCATTTGACCCAGTTATCCCACTCCTCAGTATATACTCAAAGGGCTTAAAAATCAGCATACTATAGTGACATGGCTACATAATGTTTATATCAGCTCAATTCACAATAGTTAAACTATGGACCCAAACTAGGTGCCCTTCAGCAGATGAATGAATAAAGAAAATGTGGCATATATACACAATGGAATATTACTCAGTCATAAAGAATAAAATTATGGCATTTGCCGGTAAATGGATGGAACTGGAGACTATCATGCTATGTGAAATAAACCAATCCCCCAAATCCCCAAAAACCAAAGGCTGCAGGGGCTGGGCTGTGGCTCAGTGGTAGCGCACTTGCCTGGCATGTGAGAGTCGCTGGGTTTGATTCTCAGCACCACATATAAATAAATAAAATAAAGGTCTATCAACAACTAAAAAAATATTTTAAATAAACCACAAAAAAACCAAAGGCTAAATGTTCTCTCTGATATGTGGATGCTAACATACAATAATGGGGTGGGGGTGTAGGGAAGAATAGAAATTCATTGGATTAGACAAAGGGGAATAAAAGGGGGGAAGGGAATAGGAAAGACAGTAGAATGAATTGAACATAATTTTAGTAGTTCGTATATGAATACACCACCACTGTGACTCCACATCATGTTCAACCGCAAGAATGGGATCCTAATTAGAATAAGTTATACTCCATATATGCATAATATGTCAAAATATACTCTACTGTCATATATATCTAAAAAGAATTAAAAATTTTTAAAAAGTACATTGGCTTAACCTCTAATCCCCTATCATAATTTTTCTTCACCTGTTTATTTTTCAAATATAATGATTGAGATTTCAGAAGTGCAGACTGGTGATGAAATACATTTTTTTTTTTTGGTGTTAGGAATTGAACCCAGGGCCTCATTTATGCTAGGAAAGTGCTTTACCACTGAGCCACATCCCCAGCCCTTTATATTTTTTTAAATTTTGAGACAGGGTCTTGCTAACTTGCTGAGGCTGTTCTCAAACTTGCAATGCTTCTTCCTCAACCTCCCGAATATCTAGGATTACAGGTGTAACAAGCCACTGCACTAGGCTTGAAATAATCAGTAATGACTGTTTTTTATCATAAGCACCAACCTAAAAGATTTCTCAATAGCTTTTGTCAAAAGAGAATCAAAACACAACAGTGACGCTTCCTTTGGGGTGGGGGGAAGCAAGCTCCAGATTTTTTTGTTTGTTGAAATTGGGTTTGGTTAAGAGTCTACTGATAGATCATTAAGTAATCATACTTAGTGACCTCTTATAACAGTTGCTTAAACTCAGTATAAACACAGAATTGCTTATGAAATCACCTCATTTGGGCAACCTCAAGAAACTCGAGTTGTCTTTTCAGGAATAACAATCCTGTGAGAGAATCCTGTTCTTATGACAACACAGTATTATTTTCATTTTGTGTCATTAACATCTTTGCAATCTGGATGAGTACCACAATTACTCTTGAGTAACTAGATTTATAAGGAAATCTGAGATGTCTTACTGATTTAAACCAAGTAAACACTTTAGAGCCTCCCACCTTTATTGGTTCCTCATTTTCTATTTTTTGTTTACCTGGAAATGTCCACTCAAGAGAAATTACATACAGCTTGCAGTTTTAATGCGCTTAAGAACTGTTAATAACTGTTTTCACTACTAAAGCCAAAAAAAAGTGCACTCACTGTGTGATTATAGGTTATTTTCTCTTGATTTGGAAATAAAGCAGTACAAAGAGCCAGGGAATTATTCTCATAGGTCCAAAAGAATTGCATAAGTAGAAACACTATTGTCTTCTTGCATCCTGTTCTTGGTGGTAATATGAAAACAAGATCTTTGCCATCAGTTTGTAAGAGAGGGTATCAGTTTGCTTTCTAGTTGCCAACACCAGAAGACCTAACTAGAAACAGCTTAAAACAGAATGATCCAGACTTTAAAGTGGCTATGAACCACCTGGAGCATTTGCCAAAATGCAGATTCTGATTCAATAGGTCAGGCTGAGATCCTGAATTTCTAACAAGTTCCCAGGCAGGCCGATGCTACAGAAAAGCATACTGTGCCTTGAGTGGCAGGGACTTCAACAGGAAGATCATTTATGACCTCATGGAATGAGTTCAGAGCAAGGAAGTTCTAGGGTTAGTTCATTCAACAGTTTAACGAGATCATCCAGAATCTAGATTCTGCCTATTCTTCAATCCTCAGCATGTTGGCATTGGTCTGTATACTTGTTCCCTCATGGCTGCAATATGGATATAGCAGCTCCTACATCCACATTTTCATCGACAAAGGTGGGAAGGCCAGTTTCTCCTTCTGTCTCTGAGTAAAGAAAACCCTTTTCCAGAAGATTTCCTTTCATGTCCCATTGACCGGAATTGTGTGTCACAAGTTCTTTCCCAAACCAATCACCAGCAAGAAGAATTGTGCTGATTGCCTTTGACTTCTCAATATTCATAGTGGGAGGCAGCAGGGTGGTGTCCTGAACTTTCTTGAAACACATAATTATCTGATACCTGAGCAAAAATCAGGGTTCTATTCATTAGGATGAAAGTGGATGCCTGGGCTCCTGGACAAGCAGCCAACAGTGTCTGCCACAGAAAATGTTAGCACTAGGCTTCCAAGTACAAGGGCAGTGAAAGAATTCAAACTATATCACCACAAATGGTGCTGTGATAACAAATTCTCTATAACTTCGTGTTTAATCTTCGGCCAACTGATAACACAATCTAAACCACATTCAATGCCACATTCAGAGCCAATTCTAGTGAAACTAATGAAATCAGTTGTTTGTTTTTAGCATGTTGATCTATTTTGGTGGCCTCCCACCAATCCATCCCCCAGGCTTGGGAATCCAGTAGCTACTATTGACTCTCCTATCTTCCCAAGGGCCTCTTTTCAACTACTGTACTGCTCCACACTGAGCTCCAAATCCAGAAAGTGTGACAGTAGCAGCCTACCCTTCAGGGCACTAATTAGTGCCAATGTAATAATGGCTTCCAATGGATTCACTTTCTACCCTTTTAAATTAACATCCATATTTTAAGAAAGGCAAAGACTGAATATAATCCAATGTGAATTGTGTCTAGTCTCAAGCACTGACCTGGTGCATGAGGGAAGGTAGCCAAGTAGGACCTGCAGGTAAATTAGTCATTTTAATATTGCAAAAGGAAAGTTCAAAACTCAATGATAGGGCTGGGGATATTGCTCAGTAGGTAGAGTTGGTACAGTGCTTGCCTCGCATGGACAAGGTCCTGGGTTCAATCCCCAGCACCAAAAAAAAAAAAAAAAAAGAAAGATATTAAAACTCAATAATTATATCTAGATCTCACAATCAAATGAGCAAACAACTTCCAAGTAGCTAAAAGACTGAAATTAAAGTAGAAAGAATGTGCAATTTATGCATTCTCTTCAGAGTAGCACTTCCTCCCTCTTGATACTCCTTGCTCCTGTGACTTTCAACAGACCAGGTACTCATTCATTCCCCCAAATATATATCAAATTCCCACTATCTGGCCAAAACACACCAGACTTCCATTTGTCCTTAAAAATTCTGCTGCCAAATCAAAGTCATTAAATTAAAAAAATTTCCTTTAATTTCAATAGAAAGAATCATGTCATGTCCCATCCCAATCCCTGACACTGAAACAATTTTTGCAGGTAGGAAACTATAGAAACATGTTTTCATTGTTCAACACATACATGTAATAGCAATTGGAAAGTAAAGCAACCGAAATCTATCATATAAGGAAAGTTTAGTGAACTCACCAAAGGACAGAAGAGTTGGTGGGGTAGGGAGGTATATAAGGGAGTCGTTCCTTGGGAGGTATGGAGAGCTGTGATTGACTTATAGGCCGACACTCAATATCAGAAGTGGATGCACAGATTGATCATTTTCATTTACTTGACATTTGGACACAGAGACCCATTAAAAGTGGATGACTTTGGCATCATATAAAAGAAGTAGAATCTCTGGATTGGAAAAAAGGCCAAGTAGAAATTCATTTATCTTCTTTTATCATTCAATAGAATTCCAAGCTGGGCGCAGTGTCGCACGCCTGTAATCCCCAGCAGCTCGGGAGGCTGAAGCAGGAGGATCATGAGTTCAAAGCCAGTCTCAGCAATGGCGAGGTGCTATGCAACTCAGTGAGACCCTGTCTCTAAATAAAATACAAAATAGGGCTGGAGGATGTGGCTCAGTGGTTGAGTGCCTCTGAGTTCAATCCCCAGTACCAAAATAATAATAATAATAATAAATCCAAGATCTGGTTGACTCTCTATCCACTGTTTCAAATTTCTTAAATACATCATGATAACTTCTTGAGTGGTGGTATATAATTTCTTAGAATATAAAACCAATTGAGAATTTATCTTTTCATGATTCACAAAAATCATATGTAGTACAGTAAGCTCTGCCCACTAACTTGAAGTTGGTTACCAATTTTTAGCTTGTTAGGCTATCTCTTTACATAGCTGCTTTTCAGTAGTTGGGCACTACATTAGTCCAGGTGTGCCTGTTGGCTCATATGATTTCCCCATTGACCTTTCTAAAAGGCCTGATTACAGGCCACATACATAGTGATCAAGACTGAGGGTTCTAGAACCAAGGCTGCTGTGCTAAAGTTCTTGCTCCATAGCTCATCAGCTGTGTGATCTTGAAAAAGTTACTTAATGCGTTCCTCACTTATATCATGGGGATAATAGAACATGCCTTGGAGAGTTGTTGTGGGACTTAAAGTACTCAAAAGTGTCTGACACAAAGTTAGCTCTCAATAAGCATGCTATTTTAGCCTTACTTTTCCCTACTAACTATTCTCTCATGCTACTGTAGAACTCTCTTCCTGAATTGTGTTTCCAAACACTACCATGTACTAAGTCTCTACTGTATGCCAGGTACTATATACTAGGTACTTTAAGCACACTTAATCTTTGCATGCTATCCCTAGTTTACAGATGAAAATGAAACTCAGGGGCCATTTCGAAGCCTTTCCTAAATCACCTTGCTGGTAAATGACAAGTGTTGGGTAGGTACCCAGGTCTGACTCCAAAACCCACTTTCTTAATCACTCTGTTGAGTACCTCAGCCACATGTCACTGTTCCATCATGTCACTGTCCTACTCAAACATTTTCCAAGTTTCCGGATCTTATGGTGAATTAAGTACAAAATTTTTGTTCTTGGTGGACCTTACTAGTACCATTCAGTATGGCTTCTAATTGTTATATGTGTATTTTGGTCTTCGTGTTAAATGAACTTCAATAAGGCCATTTGCTCTCAATGGGATAAACAAATGCTCCTGGCAGTCAGCAAATAGCTGACACTCTAAATAAGCTGGCCCTCCATTAGTGTTATTGATTGCCACAGTTCTTCCATTTAGATGGCTCGCAAAGTGAAAGATGGAGCAGAGACAAAGATCTGAGATTAGGACATGCACAATTAAAAGTTTAGGATTTTAGTAGTTAAAAAAAATGGTGTGGGGATATATGGAGGGGCTCTTTTGCTTGGTTGGTCTAGTCCTGGAAATGTTAGTCAGTTATTAACAAAAATTCTCTAGAATAAGCAAACCCCAATTTTCAATGGTTTACTACAAAAATGATTGCAGATTGGCTATACTTTTCCTGAGCTTGACTTGAATCAGCAGAACTTGCCTCTGGATTGTAGAGTCACATCTACTTTCATATTTCTTTATTGTGAGAGCAGTAGCTACCCAGGGTATGTTTGTCTCATGAAGGACAAGGACACAAGCCAAACATCTAGAACAATGAAAGCCTTCATTATGTCACATATGCTAACATTTCCTTGATCAAAGCAAATCACATGGCCAAGTTCAAAGTTAATTGTTCTATTCTACTGTTAGGCACTGTAAGGTCATTGGCAGAAAAAGGAGTGAAGAATTAAGAATCATTGATGCTAATACTCGAGGTGGAACCAGACTTGTTCCTGATGGTAATGGGCACAGAAAGATTTTGATCATATAATTTTTAGCACAGTGGCTGTTGCAAATAAATTTATGTTGGATGAATGGGTGGGTAGGTAGGTAGAAGGACAGAGGATGTGAGTTAAAAGCCAATTGCTATTGCAACTCAGATAAGGGAGTCATAAGGGAGAGAAGCTAGAGATGGTACATACAAGAATATGCTAACCCTTTGGTCTAAAGTGGGTTATTATCTAAGAATAAAGAGATTTTTGTGGTCCATATAGTTCCTTCTATTACGATATGGAATGAGAAAATTGGGACTTTGAAGCCAGAATTAGACAGGTGTCAGTGTAGATAGGTAAATTGAGTCAGGTTAGATCTAGGAGGCCAATTTTGAGTGAGTCTGGGAAGTTGGAGACTGTCCTCTAAGGGATCTTATCCAGAACCTGCCCCTGCTCCAACCTGTTGCCAAGGTAACCTGTCCCAGGAATTGTCCCTCCCTACAGGGAGCTGTAAGGTTGTTAATTAATGTGTCCTGAGCTGCTCCATCCTGCCCTTCCCCCTCCAGCCCACCTGTTACCCACCTTTTGACCACCTCACTGAGCATTCCTGGGCCTAGTCACGTACACAGGAAAGAGAGAGATAAGGGGAAGAGGGCAGGAGGACAAAGGAAGCCTAGGACATATAAAAAGGGCAGAACACCTCCCCTCTTGGGATACCAGGATACTAGCTATGGCCCCCTTCTCCCTCAAGGAAGAAGTCTATGTTACCCCTTTCTAAATAAACCCTGCTTCATATGCTTGCCTCTGCGTGCTTCTCTAATGTTCAAACTTCAACATGTGGGTGGGGAAGCCGGACTCATCATGGTATCACAGTATCACTTGGAAATTTGACTGTCACTATACTTACATAATATTATTTAAACATACTATTTTCCTTTTATTCTTCCTTATCAGAGTTCTTCAAAGCGATAGCATGTCTCAACTTGCCAAAAACAGCAAAGGAGGAGGCTTTTCTCCATATTTGACTGGAATTCTTAAAGGGAGAAGGGGTATAGATGGGGTTGGGAGAGGGGCAGGTATTAACATGACAAGACTGCAAAAGGAAAGGAAAATTCCTTTCCCAACAGGGAACCCCTCCAGAGCTTAGCTCAGAGTGTGTGTGTGTGTGTGTGTGTGTGTGTGTGTGTGTGTGTGAGAGAGAGAGAGAGAGAGAGAGAGAGAGAGAGAGAGAGAGAGAGAGAATGAACACCTGGGTGTACAGTAGTGAGGGGAGAGGGCCCGACCCAGTGATTCAACTGCCCTATAAAACAAGGCCTCAGGCTCTCTCCACCTGTCCTTGGAGCCCTTATTCCCATCCATCTGTGCTTCTCTTACAGCATCTTTCTGTTTTTTTTTCTGTTGTTGTTGTTGTTGTTGTTGTTGTGTGTGTGCTTAAAGCCAGGGCCTCACACATTCTAGGAAGGGTTCAGACCACTGAGCCATACCCCAGCACTCAGCACTTATCCTATTCTAATTCTTGGTGGCGTTCTTTGTGGCTTTGCCTTATTCCTTCTTACAATGCTGTTAGCTCCTGGAATCAGAGGTCTGGCTCAGCCTGGGTCTCCAGCTGTGCCCACAGGGTGCCTGCTTAAGTCTCAAGAAGCAGGCATCAAATTACCTTCTCCCTCCCCCTTCTCCTTCATAGTATCTGCTGTAAAGGTAGAGGTGCAGTGTGGGGGTTAAAAGTGCAGGCTCTAGGAATCTGGGTTCAAATCTCAGTTCTTCTTAGTTTGATCTTGGACAACTTTCAGACCCTCTCTGTACCTCCTCTTCATTATCTGTGAAATGGGATTATGTTGGGGATTACATAAACTATCACATGTAAAGCATTTGGAATAGTGCCAAGCACTTAGTAAATTCTCAATCTGTGCTAGTGACAACTATATGTAATGTTACTTTTTGAAATTTAATTCATTTCAGCTCCACTAATGAGAGAAAAGCACAGGCCCTGAGTTTACATGTGCTCAGTGCTTGGTATACATTCTGCAGTTGACTTTGGCATTCATACTGGTAGCCAATGGCCTAGCTGTCATCATCTGATGGTCTCAACACAGCTGTGAATCTTTGAACAAAAATGGGAGCTCCGTCTTTTTTTATTTCTTTTGTTCTAACTTGAATATCTTCACATCTTGTAAATTCAGTTAGGTACCTTCTGCCAAATGGACATTTAAACTTTTTTTTCTACAGTGAAACAAAGGTATAAGTGTCAGCAGTATGACTTGAAGGCATTGCTTCCCAATCCTGGCTACACATTAAAAGCAACAGAGATTTGAAAAATCCTGATGTTTAAGCTACACCCCTGATAAATAGCCTCTCCAAAGATTAGGTCCAGGCACTAGACCTTGCTATAGCTCTCCAAGAAATTCCAATGTGCATACAACACCCATCCCCCTTGCAGGCCCCTTTTAAAGGAATGAGGCTCACTTTAAGGGAATCCTTTAACAGGTAGATTGGCTCTTCAAAACCTCACTGAAGGTTGTCAAATGTAACAAGAATTGATAAGGACACTAACATGCTCTATAGACCCTCTATGTCCCATAATATGCAACTATAACGTAGTAAGCTCCATTTTCTTTTTTTTAAGTGATCCAACCAGACACCAGCACTTTGAGGTGCTGTTAATTTTACCCTTCTGTCCCTCTTCACTTTCTGGATGTGGATTTTGGTTTCTTCTCTCAAGTGACTTGAGAGGTGAATAGATGGTCCCAAGAGTATGAGGCAAATCTGGTCATGGTGTTCTCTGCTGCTGTTTTTCTAGGAAATCCACTTGTGTTCTAAGAAGATGATTACAATCACCTCTGCCCCGGTCAAGTCACTGAAAAGCTGAGTTTAAGGCCAAAGCTTGTCTAAAACACTTCTGTAGCGATTCAAAAGCATAAAATAAACAATGTCCCAGTCCCCAAAGACTCTTACAAACTCTTGATGGACAAGCTCCTGAGTAATGTAATTCATTCCCTGCAAAAGGCACATTCCCATCGCAGCAATTCCTTTTTTCTCCGATTGAAGGAATTAGGAAATTCATATTCCATGGTTTTGTGGAAATTTGAAGGTAGTCCTTTGGGTGCTCAAATCTTTCATCTTATATTTTGTAAAAAAAAAAAAAATCAAAATAATTCCAAAGTGTGATATATACTGGCTGAGAAGATATCCCAATAGAGAATATGGAAAATTACTTTATCCAGTAGAATGATAATCCCAAACCTCCAGTTTATCATGACTCACTTTGAATGCATCTTCCCCTCTGTTATAGTTTAAATCTGGAATGTTCTCCAAAGGCTCATGTGTTGAAGGCTTGGTCCTCAGCTACTGGCATTTTTTGGAAGGTGGTGGAAACTGTAGGAGGTGGGACCTAATTGGAAGAATTGGATCCTTGGAGGGGTACCTTTAGGGCTATAGCTTGTCCACAGCCATCTTCCTCCCTCATCTGCTTTCTGGCTGCTACAAGGTGAGCAGCTTTCTTCCACCATGGTATTCTGCCTCACCTCAAGCCCAGAGCAATGGAGCCAGCCAACCATAGTCTGAGACTTCTGAAACCACAGGCCCAAATAAACCTTTCCTCCTTTAAATTGTTTTTCTCAGGCAGTTTGTCACAACAATGAAAAGCTAACATACCCTCTGAATAAGCTTTGGCTTCTATTCCACGCCGCCTCAGGTAGAGGTGCCATCAACAACATAGTCTCTTCTTCCCACTTACCTACCCCAATCAGTTCCCAAGCCCTCCAGATTTTTGTCTCCTGAGTATTTCCTGAATCCTTCTCCTCATTGCCTCCATCCCTACTACCCCACCCCCCCATTGTCAGAGCTTACCACTATTTTGGCCTGGACTACCAGAAAAAACACACTATCCTTCCTCACATTCACAATGGTCTGTTTAAAATGTATAACTGCTCATGTCATATTATTGTTTAAAAATCATCAATGGCTTCCCATCATTTGCTGAATAAAGTCCAAGCTTGGGAAGAAACCCCAAGAGGCCCTCTGTGACATAGCCTCCAACTGTCACACATCTGTTTGATGCTCTGATGGAAGTATAGCTCTATGTATGGATCTGCAGCAGCCTCTGGACCCTTGTTCCTGCTGATCCCTGGACTTGGAATACCTTTTCCCTTTTTCTTTACCTTCTCAATGCCAACTCTCCTCTAGGATACATTAGAGATTCAGATCTCTTCTTGCTGAAGGTCTTCAATCTTCTCTGCCACACCCATTTGCTGAGGCGGATTCCCTCCTTAGAAGTCCCATAATGCCCTTGCATGATGAAGTCTAAGTGAAGAACAGGCTCAATTTTGTCACATGGTGAAATAGTCCAGTGTCCACTCACGGTTTCCTCTTCTTGCATTTACTCTCAGCTGCCATTTAGCAAGGCCATTTGGGGAACATTTTTAATTTCCCCCTTAACTCCATGACATTCTAGATAGCAGCTTCTAATCTGTGGTGCCCTAGGGACTTGGATAATTAGATTTATTAGGAATTACAGAGCCAATAAAATGTTGCATGGCTGAGTCTGGATGTTGGATTGTGGATGATGTATTTATTTGTCTTCCTACTTTTCATTTTTAAAGCAAATTTCCTCCAGTATGTTCAATTTTTAAGATAATGATTTTAAGAATGTATACATTTGAAACCGTAAAATTGTTAGAGAAGTTCAGTGCCTAAAGCTAATTCCTTGAAATTCTTGGAGCCTAAATACAGTTCCAGACCAAGACCAGCAGCCTTATCTGAGAACTTGGTATTAACGAAGATTCTTAGGCACTGCTCCAGACTTAGTGAATCAGAAACTCCGAAGGTGGGGCCAGCCATCTGTGTATTCACAAGCCCTCCAGGGGATTCTGAGGCAAGCTTAAGTTTGAAGACCACTGGCTTAAGAAACAAACTCCAGAGTGTTGATATAGGACTTTGTGACAACTGCTATTTTAGGTGCTTTCGACACTTTTTTTTTTTTAAGATGTTGATGGACTTTTATTTTATTCATTAATATGCAGTGTCAAGAATTGAACCCAGTGTCTTACACATGCTAGGCGAACACTCTACCACTGAGCCACAACCCCAGCCCCCCAATTTTTTTTTAATTGATGCGTATTTCCAAGATTAGAGCCCTATATTCTAGAAGGATATGGGCCTGTCCTCTGATAGAGTCTGCCTGTGAACCTCATCACCTCATTGGAGTTTGTTACAACTCTGGAAAACAAAACGCTTAAACACACTGATTTCATGGAGAAGGAAAATAGGAACAGAATTTAATCATTTCTCAACCCAGGGGTGGTAGGGAGAGCTATTGGGTGGATGAGGGATTAACTTTACATTTTTTCTTTTGAGGCAGAGTCTCCCTAAATTGCCAAAGCTATCCTTAAGTCTCAGCTTTTTAAATCGCTGGGATTATAGGCATGCACTAGAATTTTTAATGATTCCAATCATGGTGCCCTTAATTCCTACAGGCATTTAAAACATTGTTCAAAGTAATTGAATGGAAAGGAGAAAAATGCTTCTCACAAAGCATAGTATCAGGTGTCATTGTGGCAATTGATTATGGCCTTGTGGGCTGGGTGTCATCAGGCAAGGAAAGTGCCACAGAGAATAAGATAGAGAACAAGAGGCTTTTTTTCCTCTTTAATTTTTTTTCCCTTTTATTCCAGAAGGACCCTAGACACTGTGTTTTGCTCCAAGTTCTGAATTAAACTTTCAAGTTTTTATTATTATTTTTCACATACGTATTATTTTCACATAATCTAACCGCAATTAGATAAAAACATAAGCATAACCAAGGTAACATGTGCAAACAGTTCACAAGGATATATGATAAAAAGTAATCCTTCCTTCTTAGACTACTAAACTCTCTCCTCAGAAGTAACCATTCTCATTTATCCTTCCAGAATATTCTATGCATACTCACGGATACGTAACTCCATATATTCCTCCTTTTTAAGAAAAAGCATCTTTTTCATCCTCTTATGTCTAATAGGTTGTTTCATCTAAGACATATAGAGCAGGTTCCCTCTTTTTCACAGCTGCAGGCTATTCCATTATGTGAATTGGATGTACTTTAACAAATTTATTACTTCTGGGATAGTGGGGGCTAACCTACCTTTTACAGAGCACATTTAAGATGAATGGGTGTCAGCTGCAGTTAAACAATTTGTTGCTTCTATGTACTATGTATTTTTTCTACCTCTGTGTAATTCCAGATAGTCTGGCATTTGGTAATCGCACAGTTCTAATTGCTCCCTTCCTCTCAGGAAGGCACTACCCCTATTTGTAAAAATCATTTTTGAGGGCTGCGGCTGTAGTGGTAGAGCGCTTGCCTACCATGTGTGAGGCACTGGGTTCAATCCTCAGCACCACATAAAAATAAACAAATAAAATAAAGGCATGTTGTCCATTTTCAACTATAAAAAAAGTTAAAAGCATTTTTGAGAATGTAGAGTCTTCTTTAAGATAAAAACAATACTAGTCACACAACAAACTATGTGGCAGAGGTTAGCATACAGAAAAGAAATACTAGAAATTGTATGCAGTTTTACATAGTTTTTAAAGGCTTTATTTGGAAAAAAAGGATATGCCTTGGTATTTCCTACCATTTCTTTAAAAAGATGAACAGTACACCCTATAATCACTTCCTCTCAAAGAGCAGAGCCCCTGTATGAGTTTGCAAGAGCTGCCAGCACATACTATAGACCAGGTGGATTTAAACAATGGAAACTTATTTTCTTATAGTTCTGAAGTCTAGAAGTCAAGATCAAGAAGTTCACAGGCTGGTTTTTCTTACTGCTTCTCTCCTTGGCTTCAAGATGGCCATCTGCCTTCTCACTGTGTTCTCAAATGAGCTTTTCTCTGCGCATGTGCATCCCTTTTATACGAATCCCAGCCATGTTGGCTTAGCCCACCCATAGGACTGCATTTAACCTTAATTGCCTTCTTAAAGGCCCTCTGTTTAAATACAGTGTGTGTAGGAGGTTAGGGTTTCAAGATGTGAATTTTGGGGAGACAATTCATTCCATAACAGGCCCCAATCCAGGAAGTCTCTTTAAGTAATAGACATACGAGTCACAAGGATCTTGAAGAAATGCAGACATCCACTTACAGAGCCAGGGTGGAGCCCCAAGATTCTGCATTTCTACAAGTTTCAGGTAATGCTGATACTGCCCATCCATGGACTACACTCAGTGACAAGAAAAAGCCTTCCCCAGAAATATTAAGACATTTTTGGGAAACCTTTCCTAAGTGGACTGTCAACAGCTTTATTAAAACAAGGAAAATTCTTCCCACTAATTTATTGTTCTGGATGATAACAGACAGGGGCTTTCCAGATGGTCATCTCTACAAGCTCAATAGGTCACATCGATTCATTGGAGATGTCAATTCTCAGTAGCCAGTCAGCCCTTTCATTCCCGGATGCTGACTAGGGGATTGCTTCAGACCTTTTCCCTTGGAGTGCTTCTCCTCAATTACCAGCACTAACAAGAGATTTAGGATGAAGCACTGGGGTCGCCTCCAGCTTGTGTCCCCAAGCTTGTTAGAGCTGAAAGATGCCCTGAGATCATTGGCAACTGGTTTCCCAATGCCTTTCGAGAGAAGAAAGAATAGAGGCACAGACACATGAAGTGGCTGAGGTCACAGAGAATGCAGACCTATGCTCACACTCCTGATGGAACCCGTGCCTTGGCTGCACATTGGAATCACCTGGGGAATCTCTTGAAGGTACATATGTCTAGGCCCCACTCCTGCCCAATTAAATCAGAATGTCTCAGAGATGGGGCCAGATACTAACTTTTTTCAAAAAGACTCCATGATGCAAGCCTAATATATTAAGAGCTGAGAACTCCTATCCGAAATCATGTATCTGAATCATCTGCAGGGCTGGTTACACCAAAGATAGCCCAACCCAACCCTAACCCCAGACTGTCTGATTTGCCAAGTCTGGGGTAAGGCCTAAGAATTTGCATGTCTAACAAGCTCATGGATGAGGCTGTCAATGTTATTCTGTCCTGGAGTCTATTCATGTTGTCATCCCATTCACCTACTCCCAAAGGCAAAGGTCTGAGGTGCTACCACTTTTGCTTCTCACCCCTTTGCACTCTATTCTTGACTTCATTACTCTCCCAAGGCTAATTTCCATGATCACTGAAGATTTTAACTTGATTTTACCTCTATGTGCTGTGCTATATTGGGGGCCTAAGGGGAAAACCCTTTATTTTCTCTAAGTTTCTTGCTTATTCTGAACACATATATCCATTTTAAGACTTTTACCGCCACCACCTTTCCCAACACATACACATTTTCCTGAGCTGTGTAAACAAATAGGAACACAATAGTTTCATTTTCTTGAAAACACTGGTTCAATTCCAAACTCATGACTAGGGTCTAGAATGTACCAACCCCAAACACTTGAAAGGTCTCCTAGATATTTGTAAATACAAAGTTCACCATGTTCCTTCAGCTGATGTACTTTGAAAATCCAGTTAATGGCAGGTCTGTGTGTGAGGACTCTTCCCCAGTTGCCGTTTGAACTGAGAACCTGGGAATCCTACCACCAGAACTTCAGACTCTGGAGTGAAAGATGATGTGGCCAGGGTAGAGGTGAAAGGCAGGACAACCTTTTCCATTCTTGTTATGATGGCTGGGAGAACCAAAAGACCGTTTCCACAGGAGTGGGCTGAGGGGGACTGGCGACCCTTCTGAAGAGGAGGACTGTGGTAGAGAAATAAATGCTCCCAAGCACCAGGAAAGGCTATGGCAGTATGACAGGTTCACACAACAGTGGAAGAGCTTTATACTACCTCTAGTACAGTCTCAGAATGTCCAGCCCTTGCCTCAATAGCACGTATAGGCAGAAAATTCTGTCTATATGAACTGCAGGTTGGGAAGGACATGACCCAGGAACCAGACCTGGCTCAAACCCCCTCCCTGACACTTAACTGTAAACTTGAACATGGGCATAATATTTACAGATTCATTGTAAAGATTTAAACCTAACATGTAAGTAGCATACCATGTAACACCTGGCACAAAGTAGGCACTCAGTAAGTGGTAGTTGTTTTGTTTTTATTGTTTTATTGCCTCGAAATCAAGAGTGGATTGAGACAGGGGATAGGTACACCAGATTGATAAAATATAGCTTTGACGACAGTTTGAAGAATATACACAAAGGCAGTGGAAAGAATAAAATGGACCATATAGCCACTTAGGTTCTAGTTCTAGCAGACCACATAACTTTGGAAAATTAGTTACTTCTGTTTTCTCATCTGTGAAAGTGAGTAATTGTGACCTATAAGGCCCCCTCCATTCCAATGGTACATATGTATCTATGAGACCATCAGATTGGCTCAAAACCTCATTGTTTATGTCTACCACTCCATAAAACAGCAGTTTCCAAACTTACTTGGTAAGAAGTGCCTGGGATGCTTTTAACCCTACAGATCTTTACGGCTATTCATTAGAGCTGAACTGTCCAGAATAATAACCACTAGCCATATAGGCCTAATAAGCACTTTCTTTTTTTTTTAAATACCTTTTTTTTTTTTTTTAAAAAATATTTTTTAGTTCTTGATGGACCTTTATTTTATTTATTTGATGTGGTGCTGAGAATCAAACCCAGTGCCTCACACACGTAAGGCAAGCAGCTCTACCACTGAGCCACAACTCCAGGCCCTTTTTATAACTTTATTTTATTTATTTACTTATTTATTTTTTAATGTGGATCGAACCCAGGGCCTCACACATGCTAGGAGAGCACTCTACTGCTGAGCCAAAGCCCCACTCCCTAATAAGCACTTTCAATGTGGCTAGGCCAAACTGAGAAGTGCATGGGTATAAAATACAGAGAGAACCTAGTGCAGTGGTGCACACCTGTTATCCCAGCAGCTCCAGAGGCTGAGGCAGGAGGATCACAATTTTGAGCCCAGCCTCAGTAATTTAGCAAGGCCCTGTCCAAAAATAAAAAATAAAAAGGACTGGGGATGTGGCTTAGTGGTAAAGCACCCCTAGATTTAATCCCTAGTACCAAGAAAAAAATTTTGAAAATAAAGTAAATAAAATACAGAGAGAATTTTAAGACACCTCATTAGTAAAAATTTTTTATTGCTCACGCACTGAAATGGTGTTTGGTATATGTAAGCAAAATACATTACTTTATTTCAAATAATAGCTATTTAATTAAAATTAATATACCTAAATAAAATATATTATTAAAATCAGTATTTTTTAAAATAATATGTTATTTAAATTATTTTCACATGTTTCTCTCTTTCTTGTGTGTGTTTGCTAGGGATGGAACCTAGGGCCTTGTGCATGCTAGGCAAGTAGTCTACCACTGAAGTCACATGCCCACCTAAGCCCCTTCTTTGTTTTTAATGTGATGACTAAGATCACACATGTGCCTGCCTATTTTTATTGGCTAACACTACCCCAGATATAAGAATTCAGTATGAACACTAAAGTTGACATAATCTATAATTTTAACATATATCCCAGGTGAGATGTGGATACATCTTCATTTGCAAAACAGTCTTTTTGTGAGGTGAAACAAAACTCACAGCTTTCATCAAGAACATGGAAGCCTCAGATGGATACAGAAATTATTTTGGACCAGGATTGGTCTGGGTAGGCCTTCTTTCCCCTGACTTTGCCTTCAAGAACTCTACCAGTGACCTGGTCTTGGCATGGAAATTATTATACATAATTCTTAAAAATGGATGCAAATCAGACCGAAGAGATTAGGAAAGGGGAACATTTTACCTTCTCCAGTGGTCTTGGTATTCCTATTGCTTCTTAATACCATAATCGGCTTTTTTCAGGACCACAGGAAAACAGGACCTTGTTTTTGGATGATAGCTGGTTAAAGCTAGGTGGCAGCAACAGTTGACAAGGCAAGAGGCCAGATGCAGGAGATAATGAAAATCTTGTGTCACATCACTAGACTTCACCCATCAGCTCTTGTTAGCAATGGCTAATTGCCTAGAAGTCTGGCCCCTGAGCAGGTGAATGAGAGAAACCAACGTCATGCAATGCTAAAGCTCCATAGGGCTTGGTGGGAAACTCTAGTTCTTCCCTTCCAGGTGAAGCACAATGGAGTCTGACCTCACCCATGGCATGGACAATCCTTCCCCACTCTCCAGTGGCTGGGCCACCTGATTCAGCACAGAGCAATCTTGCTTTCAGTGACACTAGGCTCCTGACCTGTCATGGAGCTATTTGAGGGATAAAGTCTTGTCTCCTCTCCACCTGATGCCTGCCTTGTGTTGAGGAAAAAACAAAGGGTTCTTGGACAAGCCTCCACTTCCCTTTGCTAACAGGAACTTTGTTCCTAGAAGTATATTCATGAAGCTCTCATTTTATCCTGATTGATTGCATTTGATTTTCTGTGAATTTTAAGATGGCTAATTGACTCCCTGTCCCAAGAAGACTACAGGCAAAATAAATAAATTTATAAAATATCAAGAATTTGGCACCAACAGAGTTCCCCATAAACAGGCTTGTACTAAATGTACTGTGAACAGAAAAGATATGATCTCAGATGGAAGGTTGGAGACATAAGAAGAGAAAATGAGCAAATAAAGTAGTAAATATGTAGGTAATCTAAATCATGGAGTACAAAAGCAATAAGATAATGTTAAAAAAATAATATCTGGTAGCAGTAGTGTGTGAGGCAGATGATGATTAAAATCAAAGCACTCTAAAGTTCTTGTATTTTTCAACAGGAAAATAAATATCTTTACTTAAATATTGATGTTATTTTAAAAAATTTTTATTAGTGCATTACAGTTATATTGATGCTGTTTTTGCATATCAAATTTCACCAACTAAAGCAATAGATGTTGTCTTAGAATAGACTAACTGCTCCAAAAAAGAGATGCAAAACTATAAAATGGCTGAAACACAGTGAAAATATATTTCCTGCCCCTGTGACAGCACTGGGAAAGCAAAAGGTTCTTGGAGTGTTTCTTCCTCCACAGAGATTTTGTCTTCTGGATTTTCTATTCTTCCACTGGGGTTTATACGCTATCTTAATTATTATAGGCTTAAAATAGTTCTTGATAATAGTAAAATGAGTCCTTGTTCTTAGTTCTTCTGTATTGAAAATGTCTTGGCTATTTTTGCTTCTCTGATCATCAACAAATAGTTTAGCCACTTTTTGAGTTTCACAAAAAAATACCTTTATGAGATTTTCCTTGGAATTGCATTGACCTATGTATCAATATGTTTACAGTATAGAATTTACTTCCCCATAAACATGGTATTTATCCTCAATTATTTAAATTTCCTGTGCTTATTTGCAATGCTAAATATTTTACTTTCTCATCAAAAGCCTGACATATTCTTTGTCATGTTTATTTTACAGTCTGTTATACCTTTAGGAATGATAATTGTTTTACATTCTCTGTTGATTGCTACTATATATAAATGTAATTGCTTTCTGTAGGTTGATTATTTTTATACTGCAAACCTACTAGATTTTTTGAGTTTTTCATGCAAATCATAACATCATCTATAAACAAGAAATTTTGTTTCTTTCTTTCAAATTCTTATATCCTTCATTTCTCTCTCTTCCCTTATAACACTGGTTAGAATATGTAGGACAATATTGAGTGCACTTTTATGTATGTATGTATATATGTATGTATGTATGTATGTATGTATTTTTGGTATGGGGGATTGAACCGGGAGCATTTAACCACTAAGCCACATCCCTGGCCTTTTTTTTTTTTTTTTTTGTATTTTATTTAGAGATAGGGTCTTGCTGAGTTGCTTAGGGCCTTGTTAAATTGCTAAATGGATTTGAACTTGCAATCCTCCTGCCTCAGCCTCCTGAGCTGCTGGGATTACAGGCATGTGTCACTGCGCCCAGCCTGTAGAAAGCATTGGAAACAAATGGTTATAGCAGCTCCTTTTTGGTGTTCCTAATCTTAAGCGGGCAGGTAATTTCAATGTTTCACCATTAATTATGATATTTGCTGTGCATTTTTGTGAATACTCTGTATCAGGCAAAGAAAATTTCCTTCTGTACTTAGCTTGCTAAGAATTTTTATAATTAATGAGTGATGTCCTTAACAAATGTTTTTCTGCATCAGTAGAGATTACCATGCCTTTTCTTCTCATCTATTTTAGTACTATAAAAATTTTATTCATTAATTATCTAATAAATTAAACCCTGTATTGCTGAGTAAAGCTTGTCTTGGTCATTTTATCATATTTATATATTGTTAGATTTTGTTTAATACTTTTGCAGCTACATTTTTGTAAGAGAATGAGGCTTATAATTTTCCTTTGTTATATTCTCTCCATCAAGTTTTAGTATGAAGGTTATGCTAACCTCAAGAAATAGGTTGGTGAATGTTTTCTCTATGTATATAGCCCAGAATAGTTTGTATGTGATTAGAATTAGTAGTTCCTTGATTACTTAGCAAAACTCATTTGTAAAATAAGGAGCTAAATATCCAACTTAAATAGTGAGAGGGGGCAGGGACAAAAACAAAGAAGCCAAGAGGAAAAAATAATAAACATCATAACAAAAATAATAATAACAGGAAGTTTTGAACAAAAGAAAATTTAGTTAATTGAAAAAAACTAATAAATTGGACAAACATAAAACAAGATTAATGATAAGGAAGAAAAATGTCAAGAATGAAGCTAGATGCAGTGGCCTGCACCTATAATCCCAGAAGCTGGGGAGGCTGAGCCAAGAAGATTGTGAGTTCAAAGCCAGCTTCAGCAACTTAGTGAGGCCCTAAGGAACTCAGCAAGACTATCTGAAAATAAAAATAAAAAAGGGTTGGAGATGCAGCTCAGTGGTTAAGTGCCTTTGGGATCGATCCCTGATAACAAAAAAACAAAACAACAACAACAAAAACGAACCATATCAGGAATGTAACCACAGATCCTATGGGGTTTTCAAAGGTAACAAAAGAATACTGTAAATTAAGGTGATACATTTTGAAATGTAGATGAAAAGGACAAAAACCTAGAAATACGTGATTTATCAAATCTGATTAAAGAAGAATTAATATCCTTATAATAATTAAACTAATTTAATTACTAATTAAGTTTTTTCCACAAAGAAAACATACTAAATCCAGATAGTTTTCCATATAGAAAAAAATAAAAATTAATTCTAGATGGATTAAAGACTCAAATGCAAAAGGCAGTACACAAAAACTTTTAGAAGATAACGTATATCTGTATGACTTTAGAATAGAGTGTAATTTCTTTTTTTAAACCTTTTTTTTTTGTAGTTGGACAGAATGCCTTTATTTTATTTATTAATTTTTATGTGATGCTGAGGATTGAACCCAGTGCCTCACGCATGCTAGGCTAGCGCTTTGCCACTGAGCTACAGCCCCAACCCATAGAGTAGAATTTCTTAAATGAAACCAAAACTACATTAAGAATAAGATCCTTTGTTCAATAAAAGTTACCTTTAAATAACACAAAAAGACAAGTCACAAACTGGGAAAAAATATTTGCAACATAAGCAACAGAAAAAAGATTAGTCTTCAGAATATATAATTAACTCTGGATGTAAATAAGAGAAAAGACAATCTGATATTTTTTAAATGGGCATTAGACTTGAACAGAAGAAGAAATATAAATTTTATAATTTTTCAATAAACATGAAAAGAATGATGACTTTGTTTGTAATTAGAGAATGCAAACCAAAGCTATAAAATGATCTGACTTCCCATACCCCTAATTAACAGTAATTGAAATGAGGATGAAATTAAGCATTGGCAAGAATGTGAAGCAATAGGAAGTCTTCTATATGAGCAGTGGGAATGTAAGTTGCCATAACTACTAGTAAAATAAAAAATGCATTCACCTTCTGATTTAGCAATCTCTTTCCTAGGTATGTATGTTAGAACTAGGAAATTTATTGATGAATATTCATAAGAGCACTAATATTTTTTATAATAGTTAAAAAAGTGCTGTGTGTGCCCTTCACAAGTATTTCTTTGGCTTATTTTCTTCACTTAGGTGAAAGGATAGTAGGGGCTGTTTGGAGGAAACTCCCCTCCCCAAGGTCAGACAGTACTGTATGAAAATATTCCTAGTAAAGATTAAGCCTGGTTATATAGGAGGCTCTGAGCATATTTTCTAAATGGTTATTTTTCTCTCCTTGTACCCAAGTCACAGGTCATCTTTCCTGACTCTTCATTGTGAGAACCTGGAGGTTGCATTGTGGAAAACTCAGGAATTTGTGAGAACTCTCCTAAATTGTAGGTCCCTGCATATCTCATTTTCAGACTATTTTGTATGTAGCCTATAAAACATTGTCAAATTTATCATGTCACTGTTTCTTCCAGTTTATGGCTTCAGTAGATCTTGATAAACAAATCTTAGTTGTAACTCTGAATTCACCTGTCATTCTGGATTTCAGGATGATCATTTGTTCTTTGTTGAGTCATTAAAATATGTCATTGATTTTCAAAAAAAAAAAAAAAAAATAATAGTTAAAAAAGTGGAAAAAGCCCAAATGTTCATCAATAAACTATGGCTTATGCATAAACAAATGAAAATTAACAAACTATTGTTTTGTACAGCAGCATAGATGAATCTCAGGCATTCAGTATAAATGAAAGAAAGCAAGTCTCAGAAATCACACATTATAATTCCATTCATATAAAATTGAAAAGCATTAAAACAATATGCTCTTCAAAGATACAGAAATATGTGAAAGTGCACTGTAAATGCAAAATTCAGGGTAGTTGTAACCTCTAAGGTGGGACAGAAGGCAACTGGGTCTGGAAAGGCGACATGATGGTTTGAAAGTTGTTAAAGTTGATGGTGGTACTATTTGTATTGTTATTCTTTTGACTTGCTCATGTTTAACAAAGATGAGTTTTACTCTATTCAGTATTCAATGAAACACATTCATGGGAAAAACCAAAGTTAGGATACATAAATGGAATCAATATCTCCTGTCTACTATGAATAATATTTACATAGTTAAAATAATGTAAACACTGAATCTTAATTGATCAGAAAGCTATGTTATAAATATTTGGGGAGTTGGGGAAGGAAATGGATATGTGCAGGGAATTTGAGATAGCTTAATCCTATTTTTCCATAGTAACTAACCAATAAATAATACTAAAATAGAAAACCTAAGAAATAGCAATAATAACATTATAGCAGAAATGTATTTTTTAGTTACCAGAAGAAACATGTAAAATTTGAAGGTAGTAACCTTTGGAAAGCAGAAAAAAATGGGATGGGGAGGAAGGGGCAGGTGACTATGATCTTTCATTTTTAAGAGTAGTCAAATTCACTGTTTTATTTTTGGACACAATGTATTTATATAAAAAATTAAGTTAAAAAACAAATGCAATGTCCACCACCTTGATAGGAGTTTGGATTATCCACAGGTATGCACTTGTCAAAACTCAATGATATGTACACTATAAGATTTGTGTTTCGTTGTATGAAAGTTTTACAAAAGAAAAATCAGCAAGCAAATATTAAACTCTAGGTAATGATATGTATGCTGACGTCTTTAATTTACTCTGAAATTCTTTTAAAAAATAAGATAGCTCAATGGATAAATAGAAGGATAGCTAAATATGTGACAAAGCAAAGTTTCATTGGGCTGGGGTTATAGCTCAGTGGTAAAGTACTTGCCTAACATGAATGAGACCTTGGGTTCGATTCTCAGCACCATATAAAAACAAATAATAAAATAAAGGTTAAATTATTAAAAAAAGAGAAAAGTTTCATAATTGGGAAAGTGCTGGGGAGTTATATTGGCTAAATTATATTGGTATATTGTATGCATGTATGAATATGTAATGACAAATCTCAGCATTATGTATAAATATAATGCACCAATTAAAACGTGGAAAGAAAAAAAAGAAGTTTTATAAGAAAATGTTGGCACAAATAAAAGTAAAGTCAACACTAAAAATAAATTCAACAGAGAATATTCTGGCTGGTGTAATAGATAGGATTGCTTTCATCTTAAAGTGCTGCTTGCTTGCCAGAAGTGTTCTGTAGTCATTTAACCTGCAGATGACTGATCAAATCAAAGACGACAGTGATTCATGAAGAGTGGGGGCAGGCTGATATTTCTTGTTGACATTTTTACCAGTTTCCCTGCAGGGTATGTGTGTAGTTCAATGTTGAATAGTCTCTCTCTTCAAACAAAATTGATCTTCTGGTTATGAATATCCCTGTTGTCACATGCTCCTTCCTTCCTTTCTTTCTTTTTTTCGTTTTTTTTGGTACTAGGGAGTAAGCTCAGGGCCACTTGACTACTGAGCCACATCCCCAGCCATTTTTTGTATTTTATTTAGAGATAGGGTCTCACTGAGTTGCTTAGTGCCTCACTATTGCTGAGGCTGGTTTTGAACTCATGATCTTCCTGCCTCAGCCTCCTGAGCTGCTGGGATTACAGGCATGTGCCACCGTGCTGGGCCTCATGCTAATTTCTCTTAGCACCAACTGAATTGTATGCTCATCCAAGCTGCAGTTTGTAACCTTTACGGTCATCCCCCAGTGGTTCATAAATATCAATATTATTATTACTCTAATAAACCCCAGAGGGAAAGTAGCTCTTTGGAATAACAGATTTCAGAAAAGCATAAGCTGGTTTGTCTGGGGAATTGAGTCAGACAGTTTTCATTACAACAGCTCTTACAGCTTGAATCCAGCTGGTCATTTTGTAGATGAAGAAACTGTTCATTTTATGTTATGTAAATTTCACCTCAATTCAAAAAATATGTATCTCTAGTGAGAAAGAGAAAGCAAATGTGGCAAATTGTTAACAATTTGGTAGATCTATGCAGAAGCCATTCAGGAGTTCCTCACACTAATTTAGCAACTTCCCTGTTAGGTTTAACATTTTTCAAGACAAAAAGTTGAGGAAAAAAAAGTATCTTTAGAAAGCTAAGAATCAATTTTATGAGATTGCTAAATTGAGATTAATAGCTACAGTCTAAAATTCATACAGTTTTAATGTGAATTGCTTGATCGCTGGCATGTCAAAAACAGGACCAACGATTACTTCATTAGCCTGCAAGTTTTCTGGAAGTAAAAATCATTTTAGGAGAGTCACCATTCAATATTAACAGGTGCCTAATAAGATTCAAGTTTCTGCACAACAATACCTAAAAAACATTTACCTCATCTCTCTGAATAGGTGATACTAACATTTGGTTTAACTGAATGATCTGAGATTTTGAAACCAGGTGTATATATTTTGACTTTGTCACCATCAGATGAGTCTTACATCTACTAATGGGTAAGCAAAGAGCTGCAAGCTTCCAGTGTCACATGAGAAACATTAGGGGCCCAGGTGACCAAGCAGACCCTTGCACAGAGTGTTCTGAAACCCAAACAGTAATGTAGAAAACACAACAATATATCCTGTGGCCTCCTAGTGATGAGAGGATGGCTTCTCTGCCTCGATTACACGTGGTGTCAAATGGAGTTAATGCCTTCCTAGTTTTTTATGGGCACATGATGTAATTCTAAATTCCAGATACAACAATCTCTGAGGCTTTATAACAAATAGGCCTGTCCATACAGGGTAAGAAATTATTTATTTCTCTAAGGTGCATTTAAAAATTACACAGACACATAAGATTCCATGATGATGTGAATATCCTTAGCACTGTTGAACCATACACATAAAATGGTTAAGATGACAGATTTAATGTTATGTGTTTTTGACCACAATAAAAAAAAAAGATACATACAGCTCAAGTTTTATTTTTTCATGCACCAGGCCTGAGAATTAAATTCCCTTTTATCTAAAACTGAGGTATATTGCCAACCTTTAAATTCTGACATGACTTAGACTCCAAAAGAAATATAATCTGCTCCTAGAGGGGGTAAAAACCCTAGAGAAACACTCAGATCTCTGCACAAATCTTATTGAGCAAGAAAAATGGACATAAGAATGGATTAATGGCAGAAGGACATTAAAAATAGAAAAGAACTATTGATTTGAAGGTGTTACTTCAAAAGATAAGTACCAATAAATATTGGAGAGCAGTGGTCTCCATACTTCCGAAGATGATGTGAACCAATTTGTTCTCCACTGGGATTTATTCATGCTTTTGAGATGCAATTTATTGCTAATCTGGATACTGCTTTGGGACTTAACAAATAATTAAAGGGAATGGGAGGTTCTGTTTATAAATACGACTTCTGTAGAGTGATGAATACAAGAATACTCAACTTGAATAAGAGTTCTTTTTTCTGCAAAATTCTGTATTAATTTTGATCAAACACATAAGAAAAAAATCCATGTTCAATTAATAACACCCAATAAGAATATCTTTAGTATTCATCTGTTATAAGATTATTACTGAGACTCTTTTTAAAAAAAAAACTTTATTTCTTCATTTTTTTAATATGGTGCTGAGGATCAAACCCATTGCCTTATGTGTGTGAGGCAAGTGCTCTGCCACTGAGCCCCAGCCCCAGCCCCTATTACTGAGACTCTTGAGAACTTGAGTCTAGTCTGAATCAAAATGTGCCATAATATACACATCAGATTTGAAAGATTCTGCATGAAAAAAGAATGTAAAATATTTAATTAATAATTTTATATTGATTGCATGTTAAAATGATAATATTTTGAACAGTTTAGGTTAAGTAAAATATATCATTGTTCTTTATAACTTTTTAAATGTGGCTGCTAGAAAACTTAAAATTATGTATTTAGCATCATATTTCTTATTGGATAGTATCATAAAGACCATTTAAAACTTCTGTCCCACTCTCTTAGTCTTTAAATGTGTGTGTGTTGTAAGTGAACATATACACGTGTAGATGATATATTTTGATTATCAATGTAATACATGTTCTCTTTTTAAACGTGGAATACATAAAAACCACCAAGAAATAAATCCCCAGCGTTAAACATTCTTCTCTCTAAATTAAAACAGCTATTTAAGTATGACTTTTCTGAACATACTACAGTTTATATTAAACATTTCATTGGTAAATGAGTCTATGAAAATAGTTTTGTCACTAGAGGTGGTTCAGAGGCCACTGAAAATTGCTTTTGTTCCTTGGAATTTGATTCCCAGTGGATTTCTCCATAGATTTATTTGGTTAGAGTAAAAAAAAGAAAGAAAGAAAGAAAGAAAAATGTAAATCACTATACTTAAATCTCAAGGATGCCTTGGAAATGACTGTTTCAGTTACACAATGAAATGTGATCTCTGGTTTAAAAATTGCCAAGGATCACAGGAAAATTATACTGACTCTCAGCATATTGATAGGACTGAGCTGAAGAAGCAAAAACCTTAAATAACATTGAGCTGGGTAAAAATATGACTAAGATTTTTTTCTTGAATGCAGGAAATATGATTTTTTAAAAAATCAATTTTTGTTCTGTTAATACAACAGTATCAACTATGTAACAGTCAGTTAGAATGAAACTTTTTCTGCCTTGTTCCAGCTGAGGTGTGATTACCAGATACAGACAACAAAGTGAGCAAGAGTCAAACTGCCACAGGCAGAAACTATAGGAGACGTGTTCAAGATTGGCTTCCATGACTCTGGGACCCTCAGTGGGAACAAGGGCATCAAAAGAGATCAGAACATGGAGAAAGGAGGGGATTTGTGAAGTTTCTTTGGAGAAAACTCTTGCTGTTCTTCAAGGATGGGGGAGCCACAGCCTCCTTCACTTTCAGTCTTGTGAGGGAGACTTCTGGAAAGCTAACACCAGAGGACTGGTCAGTTCTCAGGGGGCCAGATAAGGAAGAGGCTATTGTGTGGAATGGGCTTGAAACCCAGATTTGGTCAAGCCATGGGCGTGCCCCTTGGAAATCAGATGAGGGCCTTGTGGCTTATCTTCAGTCCTGTCCATCAGGACCCCTCCAGAGGAAAGAGAAGAGTTTTTTGCAGTTCTTTTTTAAATGGGAAAGATTAAGCAGCTCCTTCTAGCTATTGAAGAGGCTGACTGCTGCATTCTTTTAAGCCAAATGATTTGTAAAATCTTTGTTCCTAATCATTCCTGTATATGCTATAACCAACATGGCTGACACCTCTTATAAGTTTATTGCACTTCCCTTTTCTCAGTACCCAAAGTTCAAAAAATAAGCTCCTCTCTTTCCTCAGATATCCTGTGTCTTCCTGTGAGTATTGTTTGATCCTTACTGCATCTACACCTCGCTATACCTGGTGCTCCAGCTCTGCCTGCAACCCTCTCACCTTTTCACTTGTTTTCAATTCACTACTCCACCACCTCACTCCTATGCCACTCAGTACATCCAACATTCCTCTGCCAGGTTCACTTTCCTAATTGCACATTTCTAATCACTTGGTGTTCCAGCTGTAAAATCTCAAATGCAATATTTTGTGACCCCAGGGATTGGTAGGGCATGTGTTACGTGGGGTGGGGGAGAGGGGGAATGAGAGGACGTGGGGTCTGGACTGTGGGAAACTTTAAAATTGTACATATTCCTTTCCTAAGAGATTCTTCTGCACCTCTCCTCCTCTTCCTGTTTCTTCCCACACTTGAAGAATGGCTGCATCTCACAAGAGCCATTACCCATGGGGATATGTTGTCTATGTGACTTGGTGGACAAGCAGAATGAACTAAGTTTGTATGAATTAGCATTGATTTTTCTGACAATTAAACTGAATATTCGGCAGGTTTATTTCTCACTCACATCACTCTAATGTCAGTGCTTCTGCTTGAACAGCCTCCTATATGGCTATTCAGAGCCCCAGGGTCCTTCCACATGGAGGCTCTGCCCCTATCATCTGGAGAATAGTACTATACTAATATCCTGGTGAAGGGTTGTTTTAATGATTACATATGTGAATGTAGGTCAAGGACTCAGCACACTGCCTGATACATAGGAAGTGGTCTATATTTCTTCCTCCCTTCTCTTTATTAGGAGTTTTCCTGTAGTTCAGGATAAACTGTACTGATAACTTGTCTATGCACCATAGGAAGCTCCCTATGTGCATTTTGAAACATGAAATTAACCTTTAGAGTTTTTTAACCATCCCACTAAATTTCATCTCCCATCTCTAGCCTGTCCTATATCATATTCCTGGGATAAGGAGGCCCTTGTTTTTAGCCACTGAAGTTAGAAAAGTTCTAGTATCTTCCCTATCTCCCACTACCCAATATTTCCAATTTCCCCTCTCTCTTACTCTTTCACCAGAATCTGACATGTACAAAAACTAATATATTATCTTTCAACAGTGGCATCTGTGTCACCAAGTGACTTTCAAATACAGAAATTCCTCAAGACTGAATAGAAGGAAAAGCCTTTTTTTTTTTTTTTTTTTTTTTTTTTGGAGGGATTTCAGGCATATAAATTGGTGAAAGGGGATATTTTAGAAGTAGAATACTTGCCAGATGGGTAGATGCCAGCTCTGCCTCTCATTCTATTCCTTTTCTTTTTTTAATTTATCTTATGCCAAAACGTTAATGTAAGTAGAACCTTTCTCATGATAAAATCACTGTCTTAATTTTGGATTAAGAATACAGAAGAAATGCATTTTTACTTAAGCAGCAGCAATTTTTTAGGACAGGTCTTCCAGGTATCATTCATTCACTCTCTCACTCATTCAATCACTCATGTGTCCATTGTTAACCTTGTTGTGGCAGTTTTAAAAGATGTCTGCAAATTCTTTGACACTCCTTCCACAAATTAGTAGCTTCTAAGTCTCCCCTTCCACCATCTTAAATATGGGCTGGCTTTACTTGGAACCAATAGAATGTTATGTGTGATTCTGTGAGACTTTCAAGACCTTGTCAGAAGAAGTCTTGTAACTTCTGCCTAGGTCTCTTTGACCTAGCATCTTGTTATCCACATGCTTCCCTCTTGGGATGAAGCCACCTGGACGTGAAAAGCCCAGGCCGCCTGGAAAGACCTGATGTTGGTGCTCCAGTGGACAGCCCCCTGCCAATGACCATGATCAACGGCCAGACTTATCAGCAAGTTATTGTGGGAATGCCCAGCCTGCCAGAGATTCTGAGACCATAATAGTTATAGAAGACATCGGATTGCAATCACCCCAGTGGCAACTGTTTAACTGAGCTTTCTCTAAATTCCTGATCAACAAAATGATGAGCAAAATTAAATAATTATGTTAAGTCCCTATCTTTGGGGGTAATTTGTTATGCAGCAATAGATAACTGGAATATTTATGATTTTTAAAATAATCCTGTCTTTTGAAAAGCTCAGAAGTTTTGTTTTTAGCAATAAGTATGCAGTTGCTGTCTGATAAGATGTTAACATCCTTTGAAAACTTTGTCTTCAAGAAAAAGAGAAGAGCAGGTTCCAGTGAGTCTTTCAAAACCATAGGCCTTGATTTCAAATTATTACCTTTCAATGTCTCAAAGTAGTGACTATGAAGCAATTCAACAACCTCATATTCTCTCAGAAGTCATACTTTTGGGGTAGTAAGGGAATACTTAACTTCAACTGAATAAAATAATATTTGAGTATTCTAGCAAAACCTGTTGCAAGAGAAGCAAATTGGTTTTTCATTGAGCCATCAACCTAAAGTGTTACATTTTTCACACATTTTGAACATACCTGACCTGTGATGAAGCACAGTGTGTGCTGGCCACAAAGAAATTTCTCTGAGAATAAAGTTTTTCCTGATTAAGGGGGCCTAGAAGGTGTATGTAACAATTATGAAAGCAAAATGCGGGGGGGGGGGGGGAGGAAACAGTGTTATGGATTAGATATGAGGTGTTTCTCCAAAAGCTCCTGTGTTAGACAATGCAAAAATTTTTGGAGGAGAAATGATTGGGTTATGAGAGCCTTAACCTAATCCATGGATGATTAATCCACTGGTATGGATTAAGTGGACTATAGCTATAGGCAGGTAGGGTGTGGCTGGAGGAGGTAGGACACAGGGGACATGTCTTTGGAGTTTATATTTTGTCCCTGGTGAGCAGAGCTCTCTCTGCTTCCTGTTTGCCATGTCCTGAGCTGCTTTCCTCATCCACACCCTTCCATCATGATGGTCTGCTTCATCTCAGGCACAGAGCAATGGAGTTGGCTGTCAAAGGACTGAGACCACTAAAACCGTGAACCCCAAATTGTTGAGAGCCACAGCCGAAGGGGCCCCAGCAAACTTTCAGACTGCCAGCTGATGAGCTGAAGGAGCCTCAGCAAACTTTCAGACTGCCAGCTGATGATTGGCTCACAGTGGCCCCAGCAACATCTAGCTGATTGGCTCCTCTGCGGTGATGCTCATTGGGCTATTTCCCTGCCCTTTCAGACCACGGAGCTGCTCATTGGGGGACTTTTTTGGCTCCGCCCATGCGACCCAGCCAATCGGCCTCAAGAGCAGGAGGATTGTGGGAGGAAGAGGCTGGGTTGGGGTGTGTGGCTTGTGGGAAGCCGGTGGTGGCAGTTGGGCTCTGAGGGTTTTTTCCTGAGGAGCTGTTTTGTTTATCTTGCGTGGTTCTAAAAATAAAGTTAGTTTCTTTTGACAAGTGGCTCCTGAATTGTGCCCAGCCAGACTGTGGCACCAAATAAACCTTTCCTCTTCTAATACAAAAACACAGCATCTTTTGAAGTCCAATGGTCCACATGACTTACAACTGGCTGTTGAAGTACTTTCTGAGGATGTTATTATTTTTTAAAAAAATATTTATTTATTTATTCTAATTTGTTATGCATGATGACAGAATGCAATTCATTTCATATTGCACATATAAAGCACAAATTTTCAAGTCACCGATTGTACACAAAGTATTGTCACACCATTCGTGTCTTCATATATGTACTTAGGGTAATGATGTCTAACTCATTCCACCGTCATTCCTATCCCCTTGCTCCCTCCTTTCCCCTCCTTTCCTTTTGCCCTATCTAAAGTTCCTCCATTCCTCCCATGCTCCCCCATCCATCACCATTATGGGTCAGCATCCTCTGAGGATGTTCTTTATTTCATATTTTTCAAAATAAGTCTAACCCAAAACAAAGGATATAGTGAAAATAGAGAGAATTCAATAAAAGGAAAGAAAAGAGCATAAAACTTAGCAGCAGTAGAAATGTTCATGCAAGAGAACCAAATTGAAATAATTTGATCATGATGTATCCCATTTAAATGTGAGAATTTTCAAATAAGGGACCAACCCCCTATCCTAATTAAAAAGTATGACTTCTCATGTTGCTTCTAATACAAAGATATAAATTCAAAGATAATGACTTCAACAATCAATTAAAACTATAGGTGTTGTCATGTAATCAATATGTATTTATTGTCACACATTGTACAGAGACAAGCATAATCTGATCTCAAGAAACATGAGATAGTAAGGGAAAGGCAAGTTTTAAAAATTAAATTAATTTAATATATATAAAATCCTTACATTGTAAGTGCCACATAACTGCCAAGTAAGTAAATATTTGTCCATTTATTCAATAAATATTTATTGACTACTTTCTACACATCAGGTACCATGCCTCATGTTGGCGCTGGTAGTGAATAAGGAGCATATATTAGAGGACAGAACAGGTGTTAATCAAGAAGCAAGCAGCAAGCAGCAGCATCCTGAGAAAATTCTCAAGAGAAGGCTGCTTGTCCCAGTGGCCAAAGACAAGGCTAGGCCAAGTGAGACCCAGCCCAATGGACTCAGAAGCATTCCTGTTGGCTATGTGACAAGAAAAGTAATTTGCCCCAAGGCAAAATCAAAATCTAGCATATAAGGTCAACTTGGGTGGGTATGGAAGGTCAGCAGAACAATCAAGATCTGCTCCCAAAATTCCAAACTGAATCAGAGGGAAAGTCCAAGCATAGAGACAATCACTGGACTTCATACATTGGACCACACATAACAGAGTAAGTAGACAGTGTAACTGAATAGGAATACTGGACATCATGCTTGAGACTACAGTACTCTGATACCACAAATGGGCTATACCACCTAGTCAGGAACCCAGAGCCCAAGCAGGTCTGAACATATTGCATATTGGAGTTCATGGCAGACTATTCGTTTACGGTGTTTGTGATGATAGCCTTTCATCATGAATGCAGCAGTTATTTAGTGAAAGAGCAGAGCTGACACCAACAGAATGTTTTTATTTCTTCTGTGTACTTGGCTGGAGTTAGGACCAATTTAGATTTTGGTGGTTACATAAAGGAGACCTGAATTAAATGGTACCATATTTCTGATATCCATTGAGGACATCATTGCCTTTGTAGGTTGGTGCTTAGAACACTTATTCAATTGGCCCTCCTTTTAAACTGGCTCTGAACTTGAAGGATTCCAGAATGGAGGTGACTGCTGACTAGGCTGGTGTGAATAATCAAGGACTATTTTGTGTGTGCATACGTATAAAAGTATGTGTGGGGTATATGTGTCCTCCTAAACAAGTAGATTGTGAAGGGTTTAGAAATGCTGCAGAAGGATTGGTCCTGTGATTATTATTTAAATTCACCACTTGACAGAGAGCATAGAGCACAATAATTTTTACATGGCCGTTTCCCTTTTTCTTCAAAACCCAGAGCTTTGGTTTAGGAGCCTGCAGATGTTGTAAAGCAATGTCTCTGTTCTTTAATGGCTGTGAGATTCTGGGTAGGTTATTTAACACCTAAATGGCCAAATGATAGTTTTCTGTTCTATAAAATGGGGATAATGATATTGAATAGTCTGTTGACTTAACTAAACCAAACTCATTTAAAATGGCTCATCATTTGCTACTTTACAAGGTACTCAAGAATTAGTCAGTTATCTTCCGGATAAACAGATAGCCTTTCCTCATCTTAAAATAGGCAGAATGGCTTTGTAGACCAAAGCAGATCTAGCTTAAAAACCCAAGCATTTTTTTTATTTCTACATAAATTAATAATTCAAAACAGAATTTCTAAATAACAAACTTCCATTTCGCTAAGAACAAGAGTCCACTAATGGATGCCTCTAAACTTAGCAAGCATCCAGATGTATAATCGGTGGGCTTTTGTCGTCTCCCTCATAATGCATACTGATGGCTAGGCACTGGCAGCTGTGGATGGCGTCAGATGCAACCAGGCAACCATCCAGGACCAACTTCTTCCTGGGCCATAGATTCTAACACTGTTAGAGTGGACTTTGAATCCATTAATTCTCGATGAAAAAGTAAGAGTGATGTGTTCTGACATCAACAGTTTCAAACAGCTAATGAGACATACTAGGATGCCTTCCAAAACTGATGAGCTCAACCGTTGATGGGAGTAACTGAAGAAAATGTTCAGCACGGCTGAGATAACCCAACAGTTCATTTCTGAGCTACTCATGAATTTTTGAGACTGGAGTTCATTTGGAGTTTATTTTAATTCATTTTACTTTTTAAAATTGGAATGGGAAATTCTTCTAACTTCCTCAAAGTAGAAAGCTTTTTTTTTTTTTCTCCCACTGCCTGACCTCATCAGGTTTTGTTCAAGTTTGTCCACTAAAGTGTGTATTTTTATTAATTATTGGATTAATTGCTGGGCTCCCATTTTAACACTTGAAGAAAAAAAAAAGGTAGTAACTGAAAATGATCTTACAAACATGTTGCTTTTCCTTTCTGCCTCCACCAAACATTGCTATTTGGGAAAGTCCCATGAACACTTCTTTCCTATAGGTGTCCACCTGTGAGGCAAAATCATTTGAAACAAGAAAGTCTTGCCTGATTCTGAATGTTAGTGGGTGTGTCTCAGATAGTTTGGAAGGCAGGCAAGCACGGCACATAAATGCTTAAAGGCAGGAGGGCCAAAGGAAGCTGGAGAGGGTCCCACATGGTTTAAATGCAAAATGATGAGCTTTAGACTTTCAAGCTTTAAGATCACGACCAACAGCAAGTACAGCTCCAAAGTCTTGCTCTCAGATCTTATAGCAGGCAACAACATGTGGGTCCCTGGTCATTAGACACAAGAGCAAACTATGTAAGAAGGGAGGAATAAGAGAAGCCACTATTTGCTTCCTCGCTAGTTACATAGACTAATGGGAGCTGTCTTACTCCCCAGGATAACTCAAGGCAAGATTGTGGATATAATTCCTTTTTCTTTAGTTGTAACTATTGAAGATATATTCTATAGTCCAATTGATTGAGACCATCATGCTTTGTGAGTCCTAGTGTCAAATGAAAATGGAAACTCCCTTCTTCAAAAAGCAGGAAAAGAATGTTATTAAATGTACTAAAATATAAAATGTTTGAAAATGCAAAATGTTTCTCTCTCCCCCACTCTCTGTTATGGTGTTTTTTTATTTCCTATGTTGTGCTACACAAAACCTTCAGAAGTACCTGGCCGGGGTGAGGGTAGGGGGTGGGAGGGTGATGTCCCATGATGTGATAATGTGCACATTTTCCACTGCCTGCCAGGTTCCTCCCACCAGCCACTGACTGGATCAAGAAGCAGTGCCCTGGTTCCAGTAGGGAAGTCAATTCCCTCTTCCCATGGCCTGCTGCCACAACCATGGCAGAGAGCCAATCCTCAAAGGATTACAACTTCCATACCTAGATTGGGGTGGGCTATAGGCTCACACCTACCAAGATGCCCACAGAACACACTATGGTCCCACCAGCCCAGAGCAGTGACTGTTGTGACCATGTCCTACCAGAAACTCCATAGGGCATATCGCAACCCTAACACCCACCCTGACATTTCTGGCACTTATGCCAGTAGAACATGAGTTACCCTTCACCCTGCAACTCTCTATTCTGCCTTCCCCATACCACTTCACTCTTCTCCCCAGTGCTACCTGGATACTGTCTCTAGTAGATCATGGCAGTGTCACAGGGCAGAGAGGAGGAGATCAGGCAGGGCTAGGGCTCCAGTGGGTGAGGAAGAAGGGATGGTTAAGAACCCATTTAGGAGAAGAGATGGAGCCAAGGTGGTCTAGGCACCAAAACCCCAACCCCCATTCTTCATTGTCCCATAGAACTTCCCTTACAAAACATAAATTTATGTTGGGTATGGTGGTGCACACCTGTAATCCCAGCAACTCAGAAGGCTGAGGTAGGAGGATCACAAGTTTAAGGCCAGCCTGAACAATTTAGCAAGACCCTCAGCAACTATCTCAAAAATACAAAATAAAAGGACTGGGAATGTAGGGCCCTGGATTCAAGTACCAAATAAAAGGGCTGGCAATGTAGTGCCCCAGTACCAAAACCAAATGAAAAAAAACACAAATTCAGCCAGGCACAGTGACACATAACTATAGTCCCAGCTACTTGGGAAACTGAAGCAGGACAATTGCTTGAGTCCAGGAGTTCCAAGCCAGCCTGGGCAACATAGGGAAACTCTATCTCAAGGAAAAAACTCACAAATTTTAGGATTAAAATATTAAGAATTTCAATACAACAACACTAGAGCATCAGACCCTACACAGTGACTTTATGAGTACAGGGTCCTGTATCACTATTTCAGTCAGACAATCATGAAGCCACCCATGCTGTGGTTTCCAAAAAGTGTTCCCAAAGGAAGCTCTCCAGAGATGACACTAACCAGCTTCTCTTAAAACCCCTGGCTCCTCAACTGGTAGCCACAGCTGAAATTTAATGTTGAAAATATCAGGTCTTGGCATGGCTCCATTTTATTTATACTTATTTTTATGTTTTGTCTGTTCCTGAGTTTCTCCATAAGTGTTTTCCCCACCTATCTAATGCAGAATAAACTAGCAAATAAGGATTGTGTCTTTCACAGCACAATTTTGGAAATCAGCACACCCCAAATTCTTACTTTTGGCTCTAAACTCACTCCCATTAACTTGACAAGAACAAAAAGAAGAAATCATCTGCTGACAAACTATTAAAGGTTTTGGGTACATTTTATGAAGGATTTCCTACATCTTGATTAACCTTGTTCATAGGCCTTTGAAGTGGGGAGCTTGGGTTTTGACTGCTTTGGATCTAGAAAGTTTTGATAATGCAAAGCCTCCTGCACATCTACTGTTCCCCACTTTGGTATTATGAGGAAGGGGTGGTTCTAGGTCCCTGGTGGCTGCTGCTTTTACTTCTGTCTACCCACCTGTCTATATCCACAAAGTGTCCCCCAACCTAGTCTCAGCACAAAGGCCCTAGCAGATTCTTAAACCTCTTTGTCATCATCAAAGGCATTTAAAAAGCATTGATTGAATTCTAGGATAAGTAAATTATTGACTAAAATAAGCCCAATGTTGTTTATTGACTAGCTGACTCTTCTCTCTGCACTTGGCAGTCGATTGTCCCAGCTTTCAAAGACAATGAACTTGACAGAAAGAAAACCTATACCATTTGTGAAATACATCACATTACATAGAGTGCATTTGAAATAGTGAGACAGAATAAATTCATTTCCTGCCTTATAAAAATAATTTAAGCTTAGCAATATTGTACTTATTTTCCTGATACTTGTTTAATTCTTATTAACATGGTAATGAGATGCTTGATACTATTTAGCCAAATTACAATAGAAGTTGTTTCCTACAACACTTCCCAGGCATAGGGTGCCCTCACTTACATATCCAATCATAGTATAAAACCAAAATGGGTTAGAGGGCCTTTGGTCCTTATGTGATGTTTCTCTGAAATTGTGTGTGTGACCCCAATGGAGTCACCTAACTTTTCTGAACCTCAGTTTCTTTATCTATAAACAAAGATAAGACTTACCCATCCCACAGATTTATTTTCAGAATCCAAGGAAAAAATATGAGTTAAGGCACATTGCAAACTTTAAAGCCCAGTTTGAATTTAAATGATCCTCTTTGCCCAAGGTCACACATGGTATTTACATTAAACCAGTTCTACACCTGAAGAGCCTGACTCCGGATCCAGTGTTCTTTGGGCCATGTTTATAGAGGTCCTGAGCCATGAAGAGGCACAGCTCCTTATTACTCACTGCTTCATGTACCCATTCATTCATCCATCTGCCCATTTGACTTGTGAATATTTATTGAGTGTCCCTGCATTCATGGAGCTTACCAAATTAATACATACATTAATCTTAGAAAGTGATAAAGATGTAATTTGGAAACACAGAGAAAAATAAATGAGATTGAGAGTATAGAGGGGCGTGTGTGTGATTTTAAATTGAGAGAGTAGGGAAGACCTCAGTGAGTAGGTTAACATTTGGACAATGATCCAAGAGAGTAAGTTATGCATGTCTGAGAGGAGAATGTTCCAGATAAACAGCACATGAAAAAGCTGGGAGTGTGCTTTGGGAGTTGGAGGAAAAGAAGGGAGGCTTATGATAACTCCACAGTCCTGTCTGGGAGACAGAATCCCCAAAGGTCTTCCACATTGTGTTATTCTGGGTGCCCTAGAAAACAAAGCCTGATGTACACCCTGTGGAGGGATTTCAACTCTGGAAATCGTGGGAGGTGGCAGAAACTCCAGGGGGTGTGGCAGGCAGCAGAAGCTCATTGAGAAGATCTCTAGAGGGGCAACTGGAAATAAAAAGTCCAGAAGACCATCGAGGCCCAGAAAACCTGTGGCAGTGCATAAAATATGTACACTATAGATGCACATCTGACTTGGCAACTAGTGACATTTACAACTTCAGGCTTCCAGGGGAATCAAACACAGCAGTGTTTATATTTAGGACAAAGGTTATATGTGCCTAATAATGATTATGTGGGAGACTCCAGGTGTCACAAATCACACCATAGGAACCCTCATATGAGCAGTTCTTACCTTACTTGCTTGCTCCCCTGTGACTGACTCATGCTAGGCTCCTAGATGCCCAGGAAAGAAATGAAGATGTTAACAGGGGCCTCGGAGGTTCTGCGGACATTTCTTCTGGGTCTACATTCAAAAAGAAGGAGGCACAACTGAAGGAGGCCTGGTTCCCAGAACTGGCACTTCCTTCTTCAGGTCCCCCTCCTTCCAAGTAAAACTCCTTCTGATCATCCATCCTGCTCAGTTCTTTCTAGTACAGAACTTTCCATACAAAGTTCCTCAGAACACTGTGCTCCACTGCATTTAATGACTGGTTCACTGAAACATACTTCATGGTTGGACAGGCTGGGAACATCTTTCTTTCCAGAACTCCCTTGTTTGTGACTTCTGTGAGAAGGGTCAGACCCTCAGCTTTCACTGAGTTCTAGGATTAAGTCCAAATCACACATGACTAGGACAGAGTTTCAGTATCAATGTTTCAAACTAGTAAACTTTTTTTTTTTTTTGTAGCATAGATTGAACTCAGGGACACTCGAGTACTGAGCCACATCCCCGGCCCTATTTTGTATTTTATTTAGAGACAGGGTCTCATTGAATTGCTTAGAGTCTGGCCCGTTGCTGAGGCTGGCTTTGAACTTGCAATCCTCCTGTCTAAACCTCCCAAACTACTGGGGATACAGGCATGCTTCACCACACCTGACCTTCAAACTAGTAAACTTTTTAAAAAACTTATTTATTTGGAAATACTTTTAGACTTACAGAAAAGTTGCAAAAACAATACCTTAAGCCCGTTCTACAAATTTGCCTATTGTTAATCTATTACCCTATTTGTCTTAGCATTAACTCTATCTGTATCTTCAACTCATTATCTGTGTAATTTTTTCTGAACCTTTTAAGGGCAAGTTACATACATGTACATCATGGTCTTTTGCCCTTCTTGGAGATATTTTCTTACACAACCACAGTCCAGCTTGCAATCCCACTACATTTAACATTAAAATTTAACTTTCTTTTGTATTCCAATTTTGGCAGTTGACCTCAATAATGCCCTTCACAGAATAATTTTCCCTCTAGGACAGGATACAGTCTAGGGTCAGGTATCATCTGTAGTTCTTAAGTTGCTTTAGCTTCCATTAATCTGGAATATTTCCACAGTTTTTCTTTTCTTCCATAACATTGCTCTTTTTGGAAAATATCCCCCAACCAATCCCCTTGGCTTTGCTTATTATTATAAAACATTTTCCATTTTTGTTTGTCTTGCTTTCTCCTGATTTGGTTTGGATTATGCATTCTTTGCCAGAAAACTAAATAGATAGTATACCTTCCCTAAGGTAGCACATCTGGAGGTACATGATGTTTACCTGACCCTCACTGGTGAGATCAATTTTAATTACCCAATTTCTCCACTCTAATATTACTGGATCCCCCATCTAATGTGCAGTCTATATGGAGACACTTTAGGTTTATACAAATATCCTGCTTTTCATCAAAATATTATCCTGAATTTATAATTTGTTGATGATACTTGCTTGAGCCAATCTTTATCATGAAGGGTACAATATAATTATTTTTTTCCATCTCCAATATCCCATCCACATTGACCTGTGGCTCTTGATATTCAACTAATTGGTAGGAGCTTTCCCTCTGCCCCATTTAGCCTGTTATCTGTTTATCTGATCAGTATGGATTCAGGAATTTCTATGTTTATTTCCAGTGATTTATAATTCATTGCTGTGCTTAATTATGTAGGTGCTCAAATTGTCCCAGATTTGACCAGCAGAAACCCCTTCAAACCAGTTGCCATATCTTTGTGACAAGACCCCATCATTTTTTTGAGCATGTTCTTACTTTCTGGTATAACAATATATGCAGGATCGTCTTGTATGAATGGTATTAGACATGAAGATCTCAGTGCTAAATGTGCCCATTTTAGTGGGGTATCTTTGCTTGTTGGCCCCTTCATTGGAAGAGTTAAGAGATATATGCGTGTATATATACACACAAATACACACATGTATATATGTGTACATAAATTTGTATACACACCTGTATATATATATATATATATATATATATATATATATATATATATATATATTTGAGATATTCTGAGTTTGCACTGATACCTCTAATTCCAATTTATCTCCACGTGATTATTTCTCACCTTCCTCCAGTCAGTATTTTTATATCGTTTCTTCCACATTGAGAATGCTGGCTCTCAATGACAGCAACACATTTCACTCACTTGTTCATCCCTATAGTATATCTAAAATAATTCAGCATTGTTTCACTCATCCTACAATAGACAATTCCAAAACACATTTGGAATTTGTTGCAGTTTTCCTGCCACCTCCCACCCGACCCTGTACAACACTGAGGGTTTATTTATAGTCAAATACTATATCTTTAGTTACTTGGATTAGTACTTACTTTCCTCTCCCCCTCCCCTTGTAATTATGATGCTTATTTTATATAGTTAGGCTCATTTGTTTCAATTTGCTTTCATTTTAGGTTTTCGCTTTCTTCCCATTCTTATCAATTTAATTGTATTTCTTGTATATGTAGAGTATTAATACACTTTCAATTACAATAACTTAAAATTATACCAAAAGTTACACTTAGAGAAGTGTCACTCCCTCCCATATCCCTTCCTTGCCCCACCTCCCCCATAGGATATCAACTCCAAATTTTCTAGTTTATCTAGTGTTTCCTTTTTAAAAATAGCAGAAATCTGTATTTTTCTTGTTTCCCTTCTTTCTTTCACAGAGGTAAGAGAGGAAGCATACTATATATGCTTTTTTTTCCTTTGCTTTCTTTCCAATAATAGCTGCTAGAAATCACTCCATATAGATTCATAGAAGTCTTTTACTTACTTTCTTTCTTTTTTGTAAAGAAGGTTTCCTACAGGAATTTCCAAGTACTCTTTTTTTAAAAAAAATAACTTTATTTTTTTATGTGGCACTGAGGATTATGACACTCCTCATGAGAGGATCATACTTCCCTGCCCTGTGGAACTTGGGAGTGGCCATGTAACTTGCTTTAGCCAATGACACATAGAAAGAAATAATATGTGTCACTTCTGAACAGAAGCTTCAGGAGCCAGCTCCAAGTTCATCATGTCTCCTATCTCCCTTTGCCCAAAGACAATCTTTTAGACAGACACTATTCAGAGATTTCACACAAGAAGAAAAAAAGAAAAGAATAAGTACACGAAAAGGTGCTGAACAGCATTAGTCATCAGGAAAATAAAAATTAAAGCCACAAGGAGATACTACCACACATCCACAAGAATGATGTAAGTTTGAAAAGACTGACTTGTCAACAAGGATGGGAAGCAAATGAAAATCTTGTGTGCTGCTAGTAGGGATACAAGATGGTGCAACCACTTTGGAGAACTGTTGGCAAATTTCTTATAAAATGACCCAGTCATTCCACCCTTAATTACCTGCCCCCAAAATATGAAAGCATCTGTTGACAAAAAGACAACTACAGGAATGTGTCTAATGGTTTTATCCATAGCAACCCAAATTGAAAATAACCCAAATGTCTATAAACAGGTAAATGGATAAACTGACTGTAGTATATTTATACCATGGAATACTCCTCAGCAATAAAAAGGAATAAACAGTACATACAATAGCATAAATAAATTCCTAACTATGTAGTCTTGAGTTTAAAAAGTCAGACACTAGAACACATACTGTATAATTCCATTTATTTGAAGTTTTAAAACAGCTGAAAATGACCTAGGGTGAGAGAAATCAGGCCACTTTTTACCTCAAGCCAGGGAAGGAATTGACTGGACAGGGAACTCAGGAACTGTGTGTGACATTGGTAATACACTATATCTTGACTGGGGTGGTGGTTACACAGCTGCATACATTTGTCAAAATTCACTGAACTGACCAGGCATGGTGACACATGCCTGTAATTCCAGGAAGGAGGCCCACAAGTTCAAGGCCAGCCTGGACAATTTAGTGAGACCCTGTCTCAAAATAAAAAAAAGGTTTGGGAATGTAGCTCAGTGATGGAGTGCTCCTGGATTCAATCCTCAGTACTGAAAAAAAAATTCATCAAACTGTACACATAACATCTATGCATTTTGTTATATGTAAACACAAAAAATATTTTCTATAAACAAAAACAAAAAGGAGAATCTGTTCTTCCCGTCTGAGTCCCAAAGGGCAGATGATGTTCAGTACAACATCATCATGAGAAGTTTTTCGGTAAAGAAACATGTTTGATAGTATCTAATCCAAAATTTATCAAACTGTTTTGACTACTGACTAGACTTTACACAGAGTACTTTAACACTTTATGAAAATAGTCCTTCAAAAGACAATCTGTATACTCTTCAAGGAGAATGGGGGGCACATTGTTTAGTGAGTAATTAAAACATTTCCAGATCTTAGCAGTTTCAGGGGCAAATGATACCACATTAACACTTATACCCCAATTATGAGGACTCCTATCTCATTACCACCATTGTAAAGCTCACTGATGTCTTTACAGGTATTCAGGAAAGCACTTGCTCATATTCCTCTAGGCTGTCCTTGTTGACAAAGTACCTAATTCCTGGGTTTCCAGGTAGATACCTGTCCCTCTTGAATGAAATGTCATCCTCCATTAGTGACCACTCCAAGGTCCCAAGGTGCTAATACTATGTAGTGGTCTGTGGCAGAGTCTATAGCAGGCCCCCCTCTCAGTCCCAGCATGTCAGACAGCCTTTGATGAATGGAACTCCTTCAGCCTCGGTCCCTGACCCCTATCTTTCTAGGGTGTCAGAACCTTCATCAGATCAGACACAAGGCAGATACCAGGCCAAGGATTCATCTTCCGTCTGCCTCCAGGTGTTTTTCTTCCTCTTCTTACTCCCAAATGAAAAGCACCTCAAATCAACTTTGCAAGACCAGGGTTGCAGGTATTCTCAGCCCAGTGGTTCTGTCAACAGACTGACCTCCTGGTTCGGGAGACTCCAGCTGGGAAACGTTGCTTTGTGAGGGTCCTTCATGCTCCCTCCACGGCTCCTTGGTAAACCCAAGCTTCAGTAACAGGGGACAATGGGAGCCACAACTCTGCTGTCATAAGGAGTTGAAAAGACCTTGAAAATTGGTAATCATTTCCACATCCAACTCAAGGGCACTGAACTGCTGGGCTGAGGTAGTGACCAATATCCCCAAGCTGTAGTCCAGGGAAAGATGAGGTCATTTTGCCATTTTTAAATATCCAAATTCATCTACAGAGAAATCTTTGAAAGATTTCCCACCACTGAAGGTATGTTGTGATTCTCAGTTTTAGTCCCACTGAATCCTTTTGGAAAAGACTTCAATGGCAAGTTTATAATGGAGAGAGAGGAAGGTGGACAGTAGAGCAGATGGAGAGAATAGGGAGAAATAAATCTGATTCTGGGGCTTGCCTCACACATACCAGGCACTGGGTTCAATCCTCAGCACCACATAAAAATAAATAAATAAAATGAAGGTATTGTGTCCATCTACAACTAAAAAAAATTTTTTTAAAAAAGGAATAAATCTGATTTCAAAAATAATGTGGGATTTTAAATTAAAATGGAAAGCATACCAGGAAGCAAATTTAGAAAACAAATGAAGGCCAGGCACAGTGGTGCACACCTGTAATCCTAGTGATTTGGGGGGCGGAGGCAGGAGGATTACAAGTTTGAGGACAACCTGGGCAATTTAGTGAGACCCTGTCTCAAAAATAAAAAATAAAAAAAGCACTGGGGATGCAGGTCAGTGATAAAGCACCCTGGAGTTCACTCTCAGAACACACGCACACACAAAATTATGTGGGCTGGGGATGTAGCTCAGCTGTAAAGCAAGTACTTAGTATGTATGAGGTCCTGGGTTCAATTCCTTCCCTCCCCCGCCCAAAAAAGAAAGAAAACAAATGATTAATGAATTCAGTAATTAAATCAACCCAGGTCCTTTTAATAAATCCTCCACCCTGAGAATAAACAGCAAAATTCTAGAAAAAAGTATTTGCCAAAGTCACATCATATTTAATTATCATACTTTGGTGTTTTACACAGAGAAGGAGAGTAAAAACATTTTCTGATTTCATGCTTCCTATTTATCCAGAAAATTTGCCTAGTTCATGGGCTGGGGCAAGGAGAGGAGCTATTGTCTTGCCTAATATAGAAGTGAATTTTGTGGCTGTTTGATTATCATTTTTGATCTGGATTCAAAAGCTCTTCCCTACTTATGCAACTCACTTGAAAGAACATGACTGAAGGCATCTGGGGTAATCAGAGTGTTTTTGTAGGTGAGCTTCTTAAGCAAACAAGTTAGCACTTTCTCTGGCAAAGTATTGCCTTTGTGATAGTCAACGAAGTCTCTTTCTCTCTCAAGGGCAGAAGTAGATAAACAGGGCATTGTGGATCGGGCTGTATCTCTGAAATATGTAAGGAGTAGGTTACTGGATTCCACAGGAGCAGGGATCTCCTACCCATTCTTAGGCAGGCATCTCCTACCCATTTCCATAGAATCTTTCCTAAGAGGGATTGCCTTTCAGCAGACTGCCATGCTGAATCTTCTCTCACCCCAAACATCCATTTCCTCATTTTTGAGGACTCCTACAAAAGAAAGCCAGTTCCTGCTTTCACTTGCTCTCCACACCCCTGGGAGTTGGTGCTCCAGAAGAGGTGAAGGCCAGTGAACCAGAATTATTTCTTCTGATGCCTCCTCCCCCAGTACATCCTCATACAACTGGCATTAGTCACCTATCTCTGAGCCCCTGACTAGAGATGGGCATGAGCACACTGAGCCATCTCATCTGCCTAGCAGAGTGCATGGTTTTCTTTCACTAGTATTTATTCTGGGGATTGAACTCAGGGACACTTGAACACTGAGCCCTATTTTGTATTTTATTTAGAGGCATTGTCTCACTGAGTTGCTAAGCACCTTGTCATTGCTGAGGCTGGCTTTGAACTTGCAATCCTCCTGCCTCAGCCTCCTGAGCCACTGGAATTACAGGGGTGTGCCACTGTACCCAGCTCTTTCACCAGGTGAAACCAGGGAAATCACTAGATATATTGGAGACTTTGATTGTCTGCAATGGCAATTTCCCTGAAATATGTATTGTTTATTTGAAGGTATTTCTCTAAATCTTCTATCCTGGTTAATATTTGATCACAGAAAATACCCTATGAAATTTTTGTCCATATACAGTACACACTCAGAAAAGTGCATCTAACTTAAATGTTCCGTTCACAGAATTTTTAAAACCTAAACACTTGCTTGGAGCCAGTACCTAGATGAAGAAATAGGACTTTTGTGCATCCCTGCCCCAAGTGCTCCCTCCATTGACAATAGCAGAGATTCTTTGGTGCTTTTGTACTATACATAAGCAAAACCCTACAGCATGTCCTCTGTTTTCCTGGTCTCTCTCCATCAGCATTTAATCTGGGAGATTCATCCTTCTTGCTCCATGTAATTATAGATTGTTCATCCTCATTGCTGCATAGTGGTATAAATGCTACCAAATTTATTAACTCATTTTCTTATTGATGAACATCTGGGTAATTTCCAGTTGTTATAAGTCATGCTCATAACATTCAAGTTCACATCTTTTCATCAACATTTTTGATGAGTATATGCCCAGGAATTATTAGGTCATCTAGCTTTAGTAGATATGGTCAAATAAATGCTTGAAGTTGTATCAATTTACCACTTCCATCAGCAGTGATGAGAGTAGCAGTTGTTTACATCCTCTCTTAAAGTGTACCTAAACAGGTGCCCTACCTACTGGGGAGATGTGGTATATTCTAGAGGCTAAAAACCCAGATTCTGAAACTAGTCTACCTGGGGTTCCATTTCCAGCCTTATCTTTGTGTGTGTGTGTGGTGCTTGGGATTGAATCCAGGGCCTGTGCATGCAAGGCAAGCACTCTACCAACTGAGCTATATCCCCAGTCCGGCCTTACCGTTTAATAAGAGTGATCTTGGGCACTTTATTTAATATCTCCATGCTTCAGTTGCATGTGTAAAATGGGGATAATAATCATCTGCCTCATATGGTTAAGGATTAAATTAATTAACACATATAGAGAACTAGGAACTGTGCCGGCCCATGGAAGGTACTATGGAAATATATCAGATCACTGGCTATGCAAATCAAAACTAATTCTTAGGAACTTGAATGTGTAAATTAAGCCCAAAGGTCAGTGCTCTGGAATATTTGTAGGGAAGTGAGAACCATATATAGAAAAAATATAAATGACAATCTTTGGTATTAATTTTAATTTTATTAATTTATTTTTGCTAGTAAAACCAATGACATTTCTTCTATTAATGTAGCATACCATAGTTTTAGTAAATTCCCTTCAAACCATATGGACTTTCATAGTCTACCCTTGGCAAATACTGTTTCAGAGGTTGAAACAAATATGGATTTCAGTAAATAAATGTGGATGTAGTAAAAAGCCAATGGAAGAAAGGAAAGTGGTAGAGGAGGAATGATAGAGTCACTTGGTCTAAAGTTCAAGGACACACAAAGATGAGTTTGCACCCATCACCAAGGTGTGGGTCATTGAGTAGAAGTGGGTTTTCAGGTTAAATGTCAATAAATATATTGCCTATATCTTGTCTTCCATTTTATTTTATTTTTTTTAAAGAGAGAGGGAGAGAGGGGGAGAGAGAGAGAGAGAGAGAAGTTTAACATTCACTTTTTAGTTATTGGTGGACACAACATCTTTGTTTGTATGTGGTGCTGAGGATCGAACCTGGGCCGCACGCATGCCAGGCGAGCGCGCTACCGCTTGAGCCACATCCCCAGCCCTCGTCTTCCATTTTAGTGGGGCTCAACTCTGACTGCATTATTAGAATCACCTGGGGAGCTTTCAAAACTACAGATGCCCAGCCTTACACCCTGAAATTTTAATTCAGTTTGTTTGGCAGCAGGGCCCAGATGTTTCTTTCTTTCTTTTTTTTTTAATTCCCCCAAGTGATTTTACTGTGAGTTGAAGAATACTGCTCCTTCAGGCTGCCGATAGTGACATTAGTGACAGTGTCTTCTCAGTGGTTATCTCTCAGAAGTGAGGTCCTGAGTAGCATCTGTGGCATCTGTCTACTTTGGTGAAGAAAAACTCGAAACACTGGCTCATCTAGTTTTTATCTGGTACATTTGCTCTCATATCTATAACCTCAGAATATTCCAGTCTATTTTGAGCCTTCCTGTAGTTTCTAAAGTACAATACTTTCTGAGCTGAAGACTTATCATTTCAAATCTCATGGGCTATGATTCAAGCTAGAGCAGAACTAAACAGGACTGAGTGCCCCAATTAGTAATTGGACATTTTCTTATTGATAAAAGCAGGTACATGAAAATGCATTGAAAGCTGTAAAGTACTGTAAAGCCTTTCATAAAACAATAAGATTATTTTTTATGTGGTTGTTGTTACTATTACCTGTGGTGTAAACTGCAGGAAGTTGGGTAAAAGCCATAGAAAAATCACCAATTTGGACATGGGCAGGTGTGAATTTGAATTTCTGGCTTACCACTTATTAGCTATGGGTCCTTGCCCTCTCAGAGCTGATGTTTTATGAAATATGGGAGCATTAGTAGACTTCAGAAGGAATTTTCATATATTAAGGGAGCTAATGTGAATGGTGCTTGGCAAGGAATGAGCCCTGAGTAAGTGGCAGTTACCCTCCTGTATTAGTCATCTAATGCTATGATGTTGCTGCATAACAAACAACCCCCCCCAAAATTTTAGTGGATTACCAAAATATTTTTCTTACTTATATGCCAGTGGGTCAACTATGGGTGCTTTGCTGAAAGCTGTGTGTAAATCATACTTTGGCCCATTCCACATATGTTTCATTCTAGAACCAGGAAGCTCCTGGGGCATGCTCTTCTATATGACAAGAGTACAAGAAGGGCCTGGCAGAAATTTTCAATGTCTTTCAACATCTCAACTCAGAACTCATTTATTATCATTTCCACTCACCCTCAGAGCAAGTCATATGATAACCTTCAAGTCAATAGGACAGAGAAACATTTACAATGAAATTAATGTGGCACAGTGAAAGGAATACTTACTAGAATTGTGAACATAAAATACATTTACCTTCTTGTCTGGAAGGTGCCAACAGAGGAGAAAAGAGGGATAAGGAGAGAGGAAGGGCACAGTTAGATCCCATAGGAACTCTGCCTTGTACCTCATTTGTGAAAGCCAGTCAGGCCTCATTGGTAGAAGTGGTCCAGCACTCATGCAGGGGAAGAAAAACCATTCTCTTGTGCAGCAACCTTTTTTCCTTCTCTTCTCCACTTCCAGGTGTTTGTGATGAGGGACAAACTACTCAGAAGCAGTATAGAATTCACTAGAAGACTTCTCAAATCTCACTTACATGAATACATCTACACTGATTTAGAAAGATAAACAGAAGCAATAGTTGAGAGAATTCAGCAAAACAGATGATGTTATACTGATTGTCAGAATAACTGCATCTTTGTCTAAATTCAACCCCTTCCCTTTGCCCTTTCAGTGTTTTTTTTAAATGTATGAATGGTTTATGAGTATTCTAAATGATATAATCATGACCTCCATATATAATGGTGTTAGGCTAAAAATCCTTTGTTTGAATTCTAACATTTTATTTGGATTTCAAAACAGGATGAATAAATAGGCCCATCTCTACAATCTAACCAGAATATTCTGGCAAATGTAGTATGGTTGGTTAGTAGTACATTATAGACACGCCTTTGCATATTCACTAATTGGAAGATTTTAGTGAAAAGATGGAAGACATTTAACAAAAAATAACTCATAACCTAGGATAATTCTGAATGTATTTCAAGATATCAAACTATCCACAAGTTGTCTCCCCATGTATCTTTGTTGAAGGAGATTCAATTGATAGTGGTCTGAATGGAGGCTGGCCAGTGGTGGCTGGGTCACACTATTATATATCTCATGTCAAATTACAGAACCACTTCTTCAGGATTGGGCTTTGGTCCACCAACATCAGAATGGTCTAGGTCTGTTTATTAAAATGCAGATTCCCAGGCAAACTTCAGACTTACTCAGAATCTGTGGGTATGAGATCCAAGAATCTTCATTTTCATGCATGCCAAGGGTTTCGTCAAATGTAGACAGAGGTCCAGCACATCTTTGATTCCAAATATTGGTTATGAAAAATATGAGGTTTTTATAATGCCAAATTAGTCACTGTCACTGATAAACACAGCCAAAGGACTTTTCCCATTCTTATAATTACTAAACTTTTTATAAAAACAAACTTTGTTAAGGGCTGGGGTTGTGCCTCAGTGGTAGAGTGTTGCCTAGCACATGTGAAGCCCTGGGTTTGATCCTCAGCACCACATAAAAATAAATAAATAAAGTAAAGGTATTGTGTCCAACTACACCTAAAAAATAAATATTAAAACAACAAACAACAACAACAAAAAAAACCTATGAAGTTTGTTAAAACCTTGAACCAGGGTGTTACAGCAATAAGATTTTTGTGCCTTTTAAAAAGAAAAAAAAACACTACTTAAACACTTGAAACCATATTTTTCATTAAGACCTCTACCTTGATACCAACCATTTTCCTCCCATTTTCTCAAATAGCAGTGGCCAACAAAACTTATGTAAACATTCTGGGATAAAAGAAAAGCAAGTTGAGACACAATCATTGTGAGGGACAGGGGAGAGTTTTAATTGAGTTTTAAATTTAGCACATTTTTTTCCTTGATAAATAGATGATAAATGATCTTTTTATGGTGGTTCAGGTTCATAAATTGTCTATATAAACGAAGATAGCGTAACTATCTAGGTTAGAATCATCTTTCCTTTTCCACTTAGTAAGTGCATTTTAGTATCTTTTATCTATGTGCAAGGGATAATAAAAAGCATTAACTCTTTCAATAAATGAATTAATGGAAGGACGGTTTTGGAAGCTGAGAGAAATAGAGAAAACAATAACTAAGAACAAGTCAACAGAGTGTCCTCTCCTTTGTCCAACTCCTGTTTATTTCATTTAAGGTTCAAGGCTTCCTGCTTTCAACTATGTGGAAAATGCATGAGAATCCTTTGGAAGATTCTGAAGCCTTCTGACTTCAATCACTGAACACCAAGATGCAAAAAGGTGTGGGAACATCTGCTTCTCAGATTAGGAATGTTACCAGAATATTAAAAGAAAAAAAAAACAACAAAACTTTGCCATTATCTTGCCTTTAATCCAATTAGTAAATACAGGTCATTCTAAAAGACTCTGGCAACTGTTGCTCAGTGAGGGGAAAAATCTAGAAAAGAAATACAAAAAAGGAATTTTCATCATCATGAATATGGGTTATCAGAACTACTGTAGTAAAGATGATGATAAGGTACATGCATTTAAGACTTTCTCTGTTTTATATGTAAGATTTTTTTTTTTGGCGTGGCAAGGAAAAATAATATTATCTCCAAAGCAATTTCAAGCGAGAAAGGATTTCCCTGTAAAAATAGCAAGATTTTTCTTGACTAACACGGCTGAAATGTCAACAGTTCTGATATGCTCGTCAAGCATTTATTTCTATTTTAAACTTTTCTAAACTGTTTGCCTTAACATATCCTCCAGCATTTTTTCAGAGAGTTCAGGGGGAAAACCCTGGGGTTTAAGCCAATACTTCTTGGTTCACAAACAGATTTTAATGTCAAAGGTTGAGTATGTGATGGCTGAATATAAAATGGCTCCATCTGTTCAGCTACTTGGTGATTTTACCCTTGCCAGAAACTTGGGATATCATTAGTAATCCTGAAGTAAGGATCTAATTGTAAACTGATTCTATTTTCTTCTGGTAGCTCTTAATAGGATAATAATAAAGTGAGCATCAGTGGAATAACTTGGAACATTAAAACAGGTGACTAGAAAAAAATAGGGCATAATTCCTGGCATGCATAATATGCTCTCAATCAGTATTTGTTGAGTGAATAGGGGGCAAATGGAAAAACAGTGGCTTTAGACTACAATGGGGCAGCAAATTTGCACATAAATGCCTGGCACACCTGGGCGCATTTTCTTGGCCATTATAGAAGTGAACCAGAATTCTTCTTTTTCTTTCTTTTTTTTTTTTTTAAGTTTCAAAACAGTTCTTTTCTTTTTAAAATTTTATCTATTTATTCTAATTTGTTACACATGACAGCAGAATGCATTTCAGTTCATAGTACAGAAATGGAGCACAATTTTTCATTTCTCTTGTTGTCCACAAAGTAGACTCACACCATTCATGTCTTTATACATTACCTAGGGTAATGATGTCTATCTCATTCCACCATCTTTCCTACCCCCTTACCCCCTTCCTTCCTCTCCCTCCTCTTTGCCCTATCCAAAGTTCCTCCATTCCTCCCCTGCTCCTCCCAGCCCCTATTATGGATCAGCATCACTTATCAGACAAAACATTTGGCCTTTGATTTTTGGGGGATCAGCTTATTTCACTTAGCATGATATTCTCCAACTCCATCCATTTACCTGCAAATGCCATGATTTTATTCTCTTTTAATGCTGAGTAATATTCCACTGTGTATGTATACCACCATTTCTTTTTCCATTTATCTATTGAAAGACATCTAGGTTGGTTCCACAATTTAGCTATTGCAAACCCACATAAATACAGTTATCTCAAAGGGGCTGAAAACATATATTGGAGAAAAGATAGCCTCTTCAACAAATGATGCTGGGAAAACTGAAAATCCATATGTAGTGAAATGAAATTAAATCCCTATCTCTCACAATGCACAAAACTCAGCTCAAAGTGGATCAGGGACCAAGGAATTAGACCAGACACCTTGCACCTAATTAAAAAAAAAAAAAAAAAAAAAGTAGGACAAAATTTCTTCATGTCAGATTAGGCCCCTACTTCCTTAACAAAACTCCTAAAGTACAAGAAATAAAATCAACAATCAATAAATGAGATGGTTTTAAACTGAAGAGCTTCTTCTCAACAAAAGAAACAATCAGTGAGGTGAAGAGAGAGCCTACAGAATGGGAGTAAATTTTTAACACATGTACATCAGATAGAGCACTAATCTCTAGGATATATAAAGAACTCAAATCTTCATTATCCAAAGTACAAGTAAGAGGACATGAATTGGTGTGAATATACTGTGTATACAACCAGAGAAATTAAAAATTGTGTTCTATATGTGTAATAAGAATTGTAATGCATTCTGCTTTCATATATAAATAAAATAAATAAGAAAAAAGAAAGAACTCAAAAAAATCTATGAATGGACTAAGAAACTGAACAGACACTTCTCAGAAGAAAATACACAGTTGATCAACAAATATATATAAAAAAATGCTCAACATCTCTAGCAATTAGAGAAATGCAAATTAAAACTACTCTAAGATTTCATCTTACTCCAGTCAGAATGGCAGTTATCAAGAATATAAGCAACAATAAGTGTTGGCAAGGATGTGGGGAGAAAGACACACTCATACACTGCTGGTGAAACTGCAAATTGGTGCAACCAATCTGGAAAGCAGTATGGAAATTCCTTAGAAAACTTGGAATGGAACCACCATTTGACTCAGCTATCCCACTCCTTAGTTTATACCCAAATGAGTTAAAATCAGCATACTACAGTGATGCAGCCATATCAATGTTTATAACAGCACAATTCACAATAGCTAAATTGTTGAACCAGAATTTTTTAAGATTTAAAGCTGAGTTCCAAATAGAGATGAATCCACTGATGTCTCATTGTTATAGCATTTGGAAAACCCCCATGACTCTCTGACTCTGTACCAAAGCACCTCTTCCTGTCCTCCTACTGAATTGCAGACATTTGGTTTCTCCAATATAGATTGTCAAGTCTTTAAGGGCAGAAACTTTGTCTTACATCATCTTTGAAGTTCTCATATCATCTAATTCAGAACAATGGATTTTTAAAATTTTTTTTTAATATTTATTTTTTAGTCTTCGGCAGACATGACATCTTTGTTTGTATGTGGTGCTGAGGATCGAACCCGGGCTGCACGCATGCCAGGTGAGCGGGCTGCCGCTTGAGCCACATCCCCAGCCCCAGAACAATGGATTTAGTACACACTTGAATATTGGTTGACTTGTACTGTATAAGGTTTTTAGAAAATTAAAAATAAAATCCAGGGTTGTAGCAAATTAATGTAGCTTGTAGCAATATAATAACATTAGTATTGTATATGTGGGTTTTGTTGGTTTGGTGTGCAGCATTCAATTTTCAAAGCATTCTTTATCACTAAAACCCTTATGGGTAAAGAGGGTATGGGAAAAACAATTACATCTGCTATCCTCTGATGTTATGGGTGGATGTAGCTGTCTTGTCGTACCACCAAAGCATTGACTTGACAGTGTAAACAACTGTCCAGTTGTTTTAGAAATAACCAACAGAATCTGATAGTCAGTTACGCTGCAGTGAGCCATGTTGGGCATCTCGTGGTTAGTTGTGTTGAATGGTATTAAAATAATAGGGACCTTTTACTGACCACTTCCTATGTGCCATGTAGCACTCCTTTAAACTCCCTATAGAGTAGATACTTTCATTATCCCCATTTTCCAATGTTGTTCCCAAGTCTCCTCATTCTAAGGTAATGTAGCAAAATGGTAGTATATGACTCCATATGTGCTGCTAAAATACCTGAGACTTGGTAATTTACAAATAATAGACATTTATTTTTCATAGTTCTTGAGGCTGGAAGTCCACGATCAAGGTACTGACTAGCTTCGGTGTCTGATGAATCAGGGCCCTGTTTCTCTGCTCCAAGGTGGTATCTTGTTGCTGTGTCCTCCAGAGGGGACAAATGCTATGTCCTTGTATTGTAAAAGGACAAAAGAACAAGAGAGATGAATTCTCTCTGAGACCACTTTTTTTTTTCAGTTGTAGATGGACACAATACCTTTATTTTATTTTTATGTGGTGCTGAGGATCAAACTCAGTGCCTTCTACATGCAAGGCAAGCACTCTACCACTGAACTATAACCCCAGCCCCTCTATGAGGTCAGTTTTAGGCAGATGCTCATAACTTAGTCACTTCCCAAAAGGCTTCACCTCTTCATATCACCACAATCAGGATTATGTTTCAACATGAATTATTGAGGAGACATACATTCAAACTATAGCAGCTAGTAACAACTTTTTTTTTCCCATAAAAGTAAGGCAAATGGTCAACCATGAGATTACAACTCCAAAAAAACCATTACCTATACATCTCCTACTTTTTAAAAAAAAATATTTTTTAGTTATAGGTGGACACAATATTTTATTTTTATGTTGTGCTGAGGATCCAACCCAATATCCCACACATGCTAGGAAAGCATTCTACCTCTGAGCCACAACCCCAGCCCAATATCTCCTACCTTACTAGAGTAAGAAAAAAGAATAGGGTCCTACACCTGCTGAGACATTGGAGTAACTTAGAAATTGTGAAATCGCACTATCTCTGTCCTAGGTATGGGCTCTGACAAGATTCTGGCAAATAAATTCAACCCCAAAAAAAGAGAGAAATTCAGTGGAAATCACTTGCTTTTCCCTCTCTGTAGACCCTATATTCTCCAAGGGACAAGAAAGACCCAAAAGGGAACATGATCCGCTAAATTAAATAGTGCCTGTCAAACAAAGTGTGGTCAGTCCTCTGGATTTCCCAGCAGCTCTCCAGTAACTAGTAGAGTCCCTCTACTAGTTTTTTCTCTAGCCTGCTGCTACTCCTCTGAGGGCTAATGCCCAACCCCCCCCCCCCCCCCCCCCGCCCAATCTGCTTCTTGAAGCTAGATGGAGCAACCTTAAAGAAATGTGGCACCTCCATCTTGCAACTTGAAATTACTGCTATTAATCAATAGGGGAAGTTTTTTGAAGTCTGTAGGACATGGGCCCATTGAGAGAGAAAGACAGAGACAGAGACAGAGGAAAGGTTGATGAAATGACATTGAAAGTTCTTGAGAATTACTGGCATTCGAAAGGCTTTTAAAAGCCAATCACTAATTCAGTATGATTAATTATTTTAAAGTAGCTTATAGAGTATTTCCTGAGTAGCACTGGTGGTCACTTCAAACGAAGTAAATAAACCACAGCTAATGTGCTGGCATTTTAAAGAGAAAAGACAGTTGCTAAAAATATCCATCCAATTTCCACTACTTACTACAAGTCATTAGGAGCAAGGAATGTGTTCATCGATCTAAAGTGGCTCAAACACTATTTTCTTTATTCAAACTGATTTAGCCAGAGGGAAATTGGAGAATTTACCCTGAGACAGACAAACAAGAAGCTCTTTAGGTGAAAAAATATTGTTTCTCAGCCCTAAAACTGCCCAAAAGGAGTAACAGTTTCTATTACAGTAAATCAATTGAGTGAGTTCTAGGGACTTACAATTTAAAATTGGTCTGGCAACATCAGCATAATATGGAAACTCATTAGAAATGAAGAATTTCCATCCTCTACTTCAGATCGAACTGAGTCAGAATCTGCATTCGACAAATGTTCTGGTGATGTTGTAGGGGACAGATGAGGCAAGGCACCGAAGACAGCAGTAAACAGTTTTATTTGGCTGCAGCCAGGTTCAGAGGGCACAGCTTTTGCTGTAATCAATTAATCCCCTGAACCCCGAGTTCAGGTAGTTTCAGAGTTTCATACCCAGCATGTAGGGGAGGGGCTCAGAAGTTCACAGTCTGCAGAAGTTCACACAAAAACAGGTTTTTCTTTCAATTTTTGGGCAAGTTGACCCTTCAAGGACCACACCTGAGAAGGGGAGAGCTTCTTCTCCCCTTTCTTTCCTCCCCCTGCCAGCTGTTACCATGGAGCCCAACTGGCAACTTCTCTTATCTTAGACATGTAGACATCTCTGTGAAGCTCCAGCTCAAGGCCAGAGGCCTTGTTAAAGGATCTTTCTTTCTTTTTTTTTTTAAATCACATTTTGCATCTGCAAACACACCTCTATAAACTATTATACTGGATAAATATTTGTGAAAAACAAGTAAAGAGGCATCCAGTGGCCAAGTAATAGAGCAACAGGAAAAAGGAAGTTTACCTACATTGAACTCTTTTGTAGAGACTCTTTTGCTGATAGTCCTAAAATCAATTATGAAGAAGCTTAGTTAAGATTTTCTGTGGAGAAGGGGGTGCCACTACAGTGATTCAGTAGTGTTTGAGAAGCACTAGTTAGGCCAACATGAGTTATTTAAACATTAGATAGAAAAGGAAGCTGGTAAGGAAAGGAGAAAGTGCTATCTGATAAAAGCACCTTTCCCCAAAGACATATTGATGTAAATAAACTAGCTCCTATCCACTAATCCAGCCTCAAAGTAAAAATTTAATAGGCCCCATGACCACGCAGTGAGTTTGAGTTTGTTAATGATATCCAAAATGCCAAGGAGGGACACAGACTTCAAAGGAGAAATGTTAATCTAATTATTCCACAGATGTTTTAAAAGTATTTTTTATGGCTAAGGTTACCAGCCACAAAGAGCTTGCCAGGGTGGTACAAAACTCTAAGAACTAAGATATGTTTGGTTTTAACAGTTACAGCACTTAGGAAGAATCAACTAAAGCAAACACAGAGTTGTGGCCAGCCAAGGCATATATGCCTTCAGAGAGGACAAAGCATCTGGGCCAGATTTGGCAGCCACAGTGCAAAACTGTGTGAGCAGAGACACTGTGAAAATATTCACACCCACAGCATCATTTTGGGAAATTTCCTTTGAGATGTCTTCTTTGTTTGATACCAAGAGGACACATTCCATTTCTCTCTTGGGATAGTTTGATTTAAAGGTCCTGTAAGTTTTAACCACTTTTCCTTAGGTGCTCCATGTGAACATTTATTGCTTATTCTGAGGCTTTATCTGGAGTTGGCATGAAGAGATGCATCCCACAAAATGAAGTTGTGCAGGCTCTGGCTGAGGCTGCAGAAATAAACGACTAAAAATAGACACATATCTCTAACTCATCAAATGAATACAGGCTTACCAGCTAGAAAATACCCACAAGAGACCAGAGTTGTCTCTGGCAAATTCATCCAACTCACCATCTAGTAAATTCATGAAACAAGCAAAGCATTTGGTTTTTCTTAACTTTAAATGTTTTATGAAAGAGAAAATATGTGTTTTAAAACCAGTAACTGCCCCACCCCTCTTCCCCCTACCCCTTCCATAAAGCAAATCCATGCTTAATTCTTTGGAAAACACTGACCACCTTGATGGAAAATTCCTGATTATAGATACACTTGGCTAGTCTTATCACTAGTCATCTTAGAACAAGGGTTTAAATAAAGCAGATTATCAGGGTCCATTGTTTTTTTTTTTTTTTTTTTTATGCTCAAGCCATATCTTGTTCTGCTGAGTTGGTGGAGATGGAATTGAGCAAAACAAACCTAATTTCATTCTAGTCAAGAAACAATGTTGTGCTTCAAAACACACAAAGACTATCACAAAGTAATTCATCCAAACCTCTCTGCACTGCCAGTGCAAAGGTAGCTGTTATCACTATTTACTTGCTGCAGTATCTTTTGTGAAGAACAGAGGTGATAGTGTTACCATGTTTGCAAAACTATATGAGAAAAAGGTTTACAAATCATTTATAATCATTCACAGCAAAGGACTCATTCATCTGTGCATTTGGAGGCAGCTGTTTGTGTAGTTAGTTAACAATTCACAATGTGCAATAGGTATAGCATCCAGGAGAGTCTCCTATGGTCCTGTCTCCTGATGTTGGGTAATCCTTTCCCCTGGGGTGCTGGCTTAGTAGTAACTTGTTTCTAATATACAGAATAGGGTACAAATGATGGTGTGTGACTTGAAACTTCATCACAGAAAGGTCATGTGGCACCTCCCCCCCCACACACATATATGCACACATCACCGAATCATCATCATCATTACCATATGTGAACAGCCCATATGCCAAGTATCTTGGCTAACATCTTCCTGAGTGACCTTGGAAGGGGATCTTCTAGCCTCATCAAGTCTCAAGACAGGGGTAGTCCCCGCTGATGCCTTGATTGTGGCCTAGCAAGACACCCTGAGCCAGAACCACTGAGCTGAGCTTTTTCCTGATTCTCCACCAACAGAAACTGCAGGATAATAAATGTTTATTGTTTTAAGATGCTAAGCTTTGGGGTAATTTGCTACACAGCAATGGATAACTAATACACAGGGGCATTATGCTTCTTCTAGATTTATTCCCTCATTTATTTAGCAGGTATTTGAGAAAGTACCACATGTCAGGCAGGGCCTAAGCAGAGGTTAATCATCTATTGAACATAAGAAACATATCAAGGCACTCCTGGTTCCTAGGCCATACACACACACCACACACACACACACACACACACACACATACACACACACACACATATATATATATCACAGACAGAAGGATTTTATGCTTGGAGATTTGTGTTTGTGGCAGTCATCTTGGGAAATACAATCTGCCACTTTCAGTTAGTAGAATAAATTTGCTATTTATATATTAATGGCTCAATAAATATTTGTAAAGTGAATACTTCTTTATGACATGTGCCCACTTGTGTACTTTGAAAATGGAGATGACACTTCAAGCCTGCCTCCCTCACTTTACATATCCACTCAGTCGCTAGAGCTTTCTAATTCTCCATTCTAAATATTATTTATGGTTTTTTTTCCCTCCATCACCATCTCCCTTTTACTCTTTTAGTTCAGGTCATTTCATCATCTCTTTTTGGCATTTTCTTTCTTTCTTGGTACCCCTGCCTCTAAATCTCACTGCCCCCCACCCTAGCCCCCAGTCTCTGTTGTATACTGCCAACAAAGTTATTTTTTTAAAATACTTTTTAGCTGTTGATGGACCTTTATTTATTTATTAATTTATATGTGGTGCTAAGAATCAAACCCAGTGCCTCACACATGCTAGGCAAGTGCTCTACCACTGAGCTTCAACCTCAGCCCCAAAGTGATTTTTTTAAAATTTATTTTTTAGTTTAGTTGGACACAACACATTTATTTCACTTGTTTATTTTATTTATTTATTTATTTTATGTGGTGCTGAGGATCAAACCCAGGGTCTCGCACATGCGAGGCAAGTGCTCTACCGCTGAGCCACAATCCTAGCCCCCTAAAGTGATTTTTTAAATATGCAAATTTCATCCTTTTTTTATCCTATGTGTATGGATATCCTATGTATGCTCATTGGTTTTTGCATTATTCGTATGGATTTATGACAGATCCCTGCCTAGATGTCTGCTTTCATCATCTCATTTCCCCTGTTGCCCTTTATACTCTGGGAATATTGAATCATTTATAATCTCCCAAACATGCTAATGAGACCTCTGTGGTTTCATACATGCTGTTCCTATTGTCTGGAAGACTAGTTTTGTCTACTGTTTGTGAGGAACTGTTATTCTCTACTGCTGACTTTCCTTTCCACATGAAGGCTCATCTTTTCGTGTAACACACCCACCCTTTCCACTCCTGGAGTCAGGGAGGAGTGACTTACTTGATTGGTGAGTTTGCAGTGAACCGACCCAACATGGCCATTTTTCAGTGGTCAGTTTCTTTTGTTTCATTTGGGTAATCTCTAGCAAGGACAAGTAAGATGAAGTATATATCAGCACCTTCAAAACTTAGCTACTACATGGTCTGTTATAATAAAAATCTGTCTCAGACTAAATCCTACCAAAAGTATACTTTTCAGCAAGTAGGAATAAGCACGGTCATGTAGCATGTGTTTATAAACTTATGGAAGTCCCCTCTGATCTGGGCATGTCAACAAATGCCTTACAAGAAAGGTTCTCTCCAGGATGGATACAACAAAATTCTGATGACGAAACCAGCCAATTCTACAGTTAAATCTCCAGCAGAGACCTCCATGACATAGCAGACACAGAACAAATGAGAATTTAGACTTAGGGCACTTTCCTATAGATATTAGATTTCTCAGATTGTTGTACCTCATTTGTGTAAAAGCCAGTGGGCCAATAAAACCTTTCTAGCCTGCCATATGCAGTGGGTCTTCTGTACCCATGGGTTCCATCCATGGATTCAATCAACTGTGACTCAAAAATATATTTTTTTAAATGTGTGCAGGCTTTTTCTCTTATTGTTATTCCCTAGAAAATACAGGATAGCAGCTATTTACATAGCATTGACATTGTATTTGGTATTCTCTGTAATCTAGAGATGACTTGAAGTACAGGGAGGATGTGTGTAGATTCTATGCAAATACTACACCATTTTGATAAGGGACTTGTGTATCCGCAGATTTTACATCTGCAGATGGAACCAATCCTGTGTGAATACTGAGGGACGTGTGTGTGTGTGTGTGTGTGTGTGTGTGTGTCTAACGCCCATCTCTTTACCAATGAAAAATCACTTCTAACATATTTATTAAAAAATTCCCTAGGTATAGATATAGATGTCAATATTTGTAGGGCTTAAGCAGCTCTGAAATAAGGATTCCTGAGTAGGTACCTCAAATGCTAACTACCTACCTCCAGGAGTAAGACTGAAGTCATTTATATACACCGGACACATTTCCATGACATTGTTCATGCCCCACAAGGAGCCATCATTTTCTTCCACTGCTCCAGAGGTGGCCCTGTCTCCATAATAGGCCAAATCTGCCTGGGTCCAAGGGATGCTGAGTGGGTGGGTCAGTCTAATTTGAAGATTCAGCACTGGGAAGACCACTTTTTGGCTATAGTCTCCAAATATTACCTTTATTTCTGGTGCAGTCTCAACTGCCAACAGCCAATTTCCTTATCATAGTTCATGAGTGATTCAGGCCTCAAGTAGGGAAGGGCTATCCACTGCAGCCTTTTAAACATTGCAACTCCAAACTGGCATGCTCCTGATCTCTCTCAGAAGACTTCCCTGATCTCTCTTGGTAGATTTCTGAATGCATTATTACTCTTTATTGTTCATCTTCTCCCACCTATACCCCACTTTCAAGTAGGGCCCCAACTGTTCATTTCTGTATTCCCAGCATTTAACATGCAGCCTGCCTATCTTAGTTCTTTCAGGATGCTATAACAAACAAACAAACAAAAACAAAAACCAAAAAACAATTCCCCCCCCCCAAAAAAAAACAGGGGTGAATTATAAACAATAGAAATTTATTTATCACAATTCTAAAGACTGGGAAATCCAAGATCAAGGTACTAGCAGATTCAGCTTCTGGAGAGAGCTGTTCCCTGGTGCATGTATGGCATCTTCTATCTGTGCCCTCACTTGGGGGAAAGGAGAGGGTTTTCCTGAGTCTCTTTTATAAAGGGCACTAATCCCTCATGACCTAATCACTTCCCCAAAGTCCTGCTCCCTAATATCATACCTTAGGGATTGGAATTTCAACATTTGAATTTTGGGGCCATAGCAGTCAGACCATAACACTGGTATGGGTAGGTGCTCCCTGAGTGATTGTTAACAGGACAGGTGCTTTGAGGGGCTTTACAAAGTGTTGATCAATGGCTGTAACCTCATTACCAACCTGCTTGAAATAACAGAACCAGTTTCCGATGAGTCAAGCAAACACAATTTCCTAGGAATGATGTCTCTCTTACAATTTTAAAGTTTGTTGGTTTAATATAAATTACTTTTATTATTCATTGAAGACAGCAGCTATGTTCTCTCTCTCTTTTAAATGAAACACAAGGTCATTTCATTTAATGTTGGTCTATCCAGTGACCAATCTAACACATTAGTTGATTATTGGTGTTTTGGGGGTCATTTCATGGCCCATTAACAGTTATATTAAAAAATTTAAGAAGAAGGAAACTCTGTGGCAGGTATTAAATAAATGTTTGTTGAGTAAACTAGTTATTATATATATGTAGTTATTATATACATAGTTATTATAAATTCCTTTAAAATGGTGACAATAAAGTCACATTCTTCAATTATTATCATAAGAAAGAAGCTGACAACACATTGGTTAGAATAACCTCTAAATGCTCACATTTTTGGCCTACCTATTTCATATAGTTGGGACATTTGTTGTCTTTAGCTAAAACATAAGTTCCATTTTTAAGATAAGTTTAAGGACTGAGAAATTATGAATTCTACGTTCCAATGCCCAAAGAATTAACACCAATGTGTTGTGTGACCTTAAGTAAATCTTTCCACTTCTGTACACTTTGTCTGTTTTCTCAGCTGTAAAATATCAATTTTTGTGCATGAATGCATTTATTCAATTTCTACAGAGTCTGGACCAGGGTGAGGTAAGTGAAGCACTTAGCTCAGGAACAAGATTAAAGGGAGCATCACAAAACTTGGTCATCAAGGAAAATCATTTTAATACAACATTTTTTAATAAAACATCATTAATGCAAAAAAAAGGATGACCAAAATACCAATATTTTCAATAAATATAGAATCATTCTGACTGATTTTCCCCTTTTGTTTTGTTAGAACAGGACGCAAGAAAAGACCACTGACTCCAATTAAAATCAAATTAAAGCAAGCTTATTATTTCAACCGGCCGGGCTGCCTTTCCCTCCCAAAACGGCAGGAACAAGACAGCCCCCCAGCTTTCCTGAAGCCCAGCTTTATAGCCCAGAAAGTTACACAAAGGGGGGTTACAGATAACAGAACTCTGACGAGCATCACACTAATGGTAGTTTACATTTTTTGCTGGCCCCAACATCAGAATTTATGAGGACCATTAGAGCCTCAGAGAGGGTTGTTGTCTGGCCAGGGAAGGCCAATATTTATGAGGTATCACTAAGTTTCAGAGAGGGCTGCTATCTGGTCAGAGAGCCAGGCATGGGTGAGTTCAAGGCACGGGCAGGCATTCCCAGCAGGTTCAGAATTTGCAGTAATTTATAGTAAAGCCAAAATTATCTTTTCATGGCTTTGTGGCAAGATGGCTCCCAATTTTAAGAAAAGATCAGGTTGGGTCTATCAGTTTTAGGTTCTGATATGACTCAATATGGCACTGTTATTGATCCTGATTTTGATTTAAAAAAAACAAAAACAAAAACATTGCCTTAACATGGCCAGAGGAGGTGTGTCACTGGGGTGTGCTCTGGAAGAATTCATCTTCCCTGCCACCACTTCCCCTTTGTCTCTTTGCTTCCTGGCTGCCATGAATGGAGCAGCTCTTTTCTTGAGTGCCCTTCTGCCATGATGTTCTACTTCGCATTGCGCCAAGAACAATGAAGTCAGCCTACCATGGACTGAAACTCTGAAACTATGAGCCAAGATAAACTTTTCTTAAAAAAAAAAAAAAAAAAAAGCCTTAAAATATTATTTATCTCCATGACCAAGTTTTGGTTTTGAGTACTCTTCAATTTTGCACTGAAACTTCACTTGTGTCACCTAAGTACCTATCCTGTGACATTGGATGTATAGCTATGAACATCTGTAATGGCTAAGCACTGTTGGGGCATGGCAGTCCTTGCCTTCAAGGAGCCCCCAGCTTCATTTGGAAAGACAGTTGAGTCCACAAACATGATTAGGACAGTGGGGAAAGTGTTGGGACAGAGCTAAACAATGGAGGCAATGATAGTACACAAGAATATATGAATAAAATTCAAATATTTCATCACAAGGTGGTATAACATAGTGTTTATAAATGCAGGTCAGAGCTAGATATCTTGGCTTCAAGCCCTAGATCTTCCAATTACTGGCTCTATTGTCTTAGACAAACTTATGACTTAATTTCTCTGCATTTCGTTTTCCTTATTTGTAAAAGTGAGAAGAATAATAATAACTACTTCATAGGGTTCTGAGGATTACATGAGCTGAGACATATTGAGCACTGAGAATCTTGCCTGGGCTAATGTGAAAGCTCAGAAAGGTTAACCATAACTAGAAAGCACTCATTTTCAAGAGAGGAGAGGCTCTACCAGATAAGATTAAAGCAAAGACTCTTCTAAGCAAGCTGGTGGGAGTTGCAGAAATTTTGATCTTTCTCTGACTTGTCACTCTCTGTCCCAAGCCAGTTCTAGTTGAATGGGAAAAGCTGTTTCCTCCTTGGCAGGTCTTCCAAAATCAGCAGACTGTGACTGGATCATTTAGAAAGTTAATGGACAATTCCTGGCTAGTGTACGAATATACAAATCTTCATCATTGTTTTTTCCTGAGACTTTGATATGAAGAAAGACAAGTGGAACAACAATAGTGATGTTCCCCTTTAGAATGTACAAGGAGTCTCTTATTCATATTGTTTCACAGGAAGGCCATTATGAGCCCTTTGAGGTGGGTGGAAATAGCCCTCCAGCACCTCTAAAATCCTGTGATCAGAAGCACAGTGTGAAACTGGAATGAACACATTTCCTTTTTTGTTGGATGAATGAAGTATAAGGAGGTAATTTGCCTTTTCAACTTAGCAAGACTCCATCTTAGTCTGGGTCAACTGTATGTTCTGAAAGGGCCTGAGTACGATTCCTGCTTCCCTAATTTATTCCTACAAGTCTGCTCTGATGTGGTAAAAGAGCATGTCCCCATTCAAAAAGTACTCCACTGTTTTCCCAATTAACTGGAAGTTTAAATGTGGACTGAGCAACATATGATATTTATGAATTGCTATTAATTTTGTTAATTGTGATAATAAATATTGTTGCTGGGCACAGTGGTGCACACCTGTAATCCCATTAACTCTGGAGGCTGAGGCAGGAGCGAGGCACTAAGCAACTCAGTGAAACCCTGTCTCTAAATAAAATACAAAAAAAAGGGCTGGGGATGTGGCTCAGTGGTTGAGCACCTGAGTTCAATCCCCCTGGCACCCGTCCCCCCAAAAAAGAAAGAAAATAAATATTGTAGTTTATAAGAAAATTTTTTTCTTCTTCCTTTCTCTCTCTTTCTCTCATATTTTATATATATATAAAATCTCAGTTGTTATGTCATTTCATATAATACTATAGATCATTAAGCAAAAGATAGTGTGTAGAAGGTACTTAATAAACCAGGAATAGCAAAGTAATAGTGGTTGTTGAATCTGAGTGATGGATATGAAGGGGCTACTTTTAGGTGATTTTTTGTTTTGTTTTGTTTTCTTTTTTTTTGTTAGTGGAGATTAAGTCCAGAGTTGCTCTACCACTGGACATCCCAAACCCTTTTTATTTTTTATTTTGAGAGAGGGTCTCCCCAAGTTGCTGAGACTATCCTTAAACTTGCCATCCTCTCAACTTAACCTCCTGAATCACTGGGATTACAGGCATCCACCACTGCACCCAGCCTTTTAGGTAATTTCGGGACTTTTCCCACTAACAAGCACATTTTTTGTTTTAAGGTGTTGATTTTCCATCTTACTTTGACCCCCCTGGGCAGCACATTGGTACCTCCCTTTCTCAATAGTGTGAGGCAGCTTCCCTACCACAGTGAGGGTGTGGGTTACAGGTGTGGCTGAGATATAGACCCTCTTAGCCCTTGAGGCCACCAGTGGGGCAGAGTGTGGGGCTCAGAGCACCAGAAATCTCCGGTGGTAACCTAAAGCTATGAACAACGTCATCTATGTGAGCTAGGGTGTTCAACTAATCCTCACTTTCTCTGAAAGGCCTATGCTGAAAACAGGCTGGTTCAAGATTGTTCTTAATTAAGATGCAAATATCCCTTGGGAGGGGCTAACTCAGCAAGCCATTATCAACTCTCAACACCTCAGGTATTTCAGTTATTAGCTCTTAGGACCCTGACAACCTAGTGACATCTTCCTCTGGCAATGGGGGAGTTCTGGACCTTGGCCAATCAAGTGGGATAAGACCCAGACAAAGCCTGTGAGCTGGGTGCTGGACTTCAGAGTAGGCCTGAGGGGAAGAGGGGAAGAACAATGCTGAGAAATTGAAAAACTGGTGGTGGTGGGAGGAACTGAGAGCAGAGCTGCCCCAGCAGACATTCTCAGGAAACCCCAGAGGGGAAAAAAATCCTCCAGCTAAACATCCTCTGATGTCCTTCACAGCCTGGCCTCTAGGGTGCTGCATAGCAGTGTCATGTAATAGCTGCACATGGAGAAGTGATTTCTTGAAAACCTTCCTAGGGCTTCTGCCCTCCACAGATATATATATATATATATATATATATATATATATATATATATATATATACCTGAAATTTAGCTAAGTTGTTGAAAAACTATGCTCAGGGGAATTCTTATTTTGAATCAAGTGTCCCCAGTGAATTTTTGCCCCATTGTTCTAGTTTGGGTTTCCTTTGAAGCAGAAACTAAGACACATGGGAACCTGGAGTAACTTCTTTGGATTTTTTTAAGCATAAGAAATGAATACACTCTGTCTATTTAAGCCCCAATTATTTTTGGGTTTCTGTAATTCACAGATGAACTGGATCCTAGCTGATTTGAAATCATACCAAAAATTGGGAATATCCTGAAAATAAGACTGTGGCAAACACCTGGGGGTGAGCCAGTGAAGCTGAGGTCTTTCCAAGCCAAAAGAGTAAGAATTAAGTCAACAGAGGTTGAGGAATTAGAATGAGCCAAAAAAGAAGAAAAGAGATTGGGGACAAAGCTAGAAGTTCCTTCTGTAACTTACCTTTGCTAATCATAGTGCATAAAAGTAGTTTTCCCCTAAGGTAGGAAGGACAGAAAAGAGAAGATGTGCAATTAGGATTGTTAAGACTTTGCAACCATTTTGACATCAGAAGTGAGGAGAAGGAAAAAGAAAAGAAGGATAATTACAAGTCTCTGGTTTGCAAACCTGGATGGATGGTGCTGCCATTTTGAAAGAGAGCAGTTAGAACGGTGAGAGATTTGGAGAAAGGATAAGATTTGGAGAGGTAAGTTTTAAAATCTGCTAGGAGACCCAAGTTGAGACTTTTATTAGGTTGTTGGGTCTGGAATCCACAAAAGACAGCAGGGTCAGAAATACCAATTTGAATCAGTCAGATTACAGATGGGCTTTGGTGGCAAGAATGTGATTGAGGCGGCCAAAGTTAGTGTGGAGGATGAAAAGACATCAAACAAGGAGCCTATGGAGAGTGAGAAAAAGTAACAAGAGGGCAGAAAAAAGTAGGGATGGGAAAGGAAGGAAGCGTTTGTGAAAAAGTCATCAGCACTGTGAATGACACAGAAATGTCTAGCAAAACCAATACCATCAATGTCCCATCTGTACTTCCTTGGCCCTTACCAGTGTATGTGGCCAGGCTTTCAACTTCTAGAAGCTTCGTCTCTTTGATTCTGGACTTTCTCTGGCTTCCATAGCCTGCTCTATCCATGGGCATAATGGACTCCAAGAGCCAGATAATTTCCCCCACCACCATCCCCCAAATAGTCCTCAACCAATGATTAACAAAAGTTGGTATATAACTAACTACTTCAGCTCCCTTCGCCCTTGGGTGATGTAACTCTGAGATGAAAATTGTGATCTATACCATTTCCCAGAATTTCCCAAGAATATTAAGCTCCATTTGCCTGAGATGGTAGCTTGTATGATAATGGGATAGATTCAAACTAAAAAGTTTCTTCTCAGCAAAAGAAACAATCAATGAGGTGAAGAGAGAGCCTACATTCTGGGAGCAAATTTTTACCACTTGCACATCAGATACAGCACTAATCTCCAGAATATATAAAGAATTCAAAAAACTTAACACCAAAAAAACCAAACAACCCAATCAATAAATAGGCTAAGGAGCTGAACAGACATTTCTCAGAAGAAAATACACATTCAATCAACAAACATATGAAAAAATGTTCAACATCTCTAGTAATTAGAGAAGTGCAAATCAAAACTACTTTAAGGTTTCATCTCACTGCAGTCAGAATGGCAGTTATCAAGAATACAGACAACAATAAGTGTTGGTGAGGATGTTGGGGAAAAGGCACACTCATACATTGCTGGTGGGACTGCAAATTGGTGCAGCCAATCTGGAAAGCACTATGGAGATTATTTGGAAAGCTGGGAATGGAACCACCATTTGATCCAGCTATCCCTCTCCTCAGTTTCTACCCAAAGGACTTAAAAACAGCATACTACCGGGACACAGCCACATCAATGTTTGTAGCAGTACAATTCACAATAGCTAAACTGTAGAAGCAACCTAGATGCCCTCCAGGAGATGAATAGATAAAGAAACTGTGGTATATATACACAATGGGATATTACTCAGCATTAAAAGAGAATAAAATCATGGCATTTGCAGTTGGAGAATATCATGCTAAGCGAAGTAAGCAATCCCCCAAAACCAAAGGCTGGATGTTCTCTCTGATTAAGTGGATGCTGATCCATAAAGGATGGGGAGGCTGGGAAAAACGGAGGAACTTTGATGGGGCAATGGGGTGGGAGGGATGAGGAGGGAGCATGGGGACAAGAAAGATGGTGGAATAAGATGGACATCATTACCCTAGGTACATGTATGACTGCACATATGGTGTGACCCTACATTGTGTACAACCAGAGAAATGAAAAGTTGTGCTGCAGTTGTGTACAATGAATCAAAATGCATTATGCTGTCATATAAACCTAATTTAAATAAGTTAATTAATGAAAAACCTTCCTTCTTACGCCTCATTCATGAAAACTATCATAAGGCTCTCCTATAAAATTTTGTGTGATTATGGAAATGTTCTTTAGTATAAAACATATAACTATGAAGCACTAGCCACGTAGTTGGTGAGACTAAAGAAAATTATTTACTTACTTTGATGCTGGCAATTGAACCCAGGGGCATTTTACCTCTGAGGTACATCCCTGACCTTTTATTTTATTTTATTTTATTTTTTGAGACAAGGTCTCAGTTTCTTAGAGCCTCACTAAGTTGCTGAGTCTGGCCTCAAATTTGTAATTCTCTTTCCTGAGTTGCGGAGATTACAACCATGCACAACCACACCTGGCTAATTAATTTAAACCTAAGTAGCCTCATGTAACAAGTGGCTGCCACATAGGACAGTCCGATTCTATAGTTTCTTTCTTGCTCATAAAGTCATTATTAAATTAATGGCCCTTTTTACAATTAATAGCATGTTAACTTTTTTTTTTCCCTACTGGGGATTGAAGTCATAGGTGCTTTACCACTGAACTACATACCCAGCCCTTTCTCTCTCTCTCTCTCTTTTTTTTTTTTTTTTTTTTTTTTTTTTTTGAGACAAATTCTAAGTTTCTTAGGGCCTAAGTTGCCGAGGCTGACTTTGAACTTGCAATCCTCCTGCCTCAGCCTCCCCAGCTGCTGGGATTATAGGAGTGAGCCACCACACCTGACCTAATGGTATGTTAAAAAAGGAAATTTAGGGCTAGGGATGTGGCTCAAGCGGAGGCGCCCTCGCCTGGCATGTGTGTGGCCCGGGTTCAATCCTCAGCACCACATACAAACAAAGATGTTGTGTCCCCCGAAAACTGAGAAATAAATATTAAAAGTTCTCTCTCTCTCTTTAAAAAAACAAAAAAGGAAATTTAGTAAAAATTATGAGATTTATACTTTAATTTTTAGACATATTTTTTTGTGCTGTATTTCCAGGATTTCAGACAGTTTTAAATTTTGTTCTTTCTTTCAAATATGAAAACAGTGTTCCTCTACATATATTCAATGAAGGTCAAGGTGAAGCAGTTTTCCTGCTTGGAGCATCCCTAATTGTCAATTCTGGCCACAGAATTATTTTTAAGTTTATGTTTTGGGTTTTTTTTTTTCTTTTTTCTTTTGAGCCAAATAAGCCAAACATTCAAAAGAAGTTAAGTGCATGGTGGACCTTGCTGATCATGGGCCAGAATGAAAGTGCTTTGGGAGTTGGAGAGAGACCAAATGTGGGATCCAATTAGGTCAGTGGCTCCCACTTTATTTTTACCATGACACACAGTTATAAAATTCAGTTTATAACATGACCCAGTGCACACTCAAATACACATATATAGTATATACATCTATACATAAGTAATGGGAATAAAAATTTCACAAGAGTGATACTTATATTTATTAAAGTACAGTAGTACAGTCTGATATTCGCTATTTGTTCTATACTCTCTGTACCATTCTGTTATATTTCATTCTCTTCTATTCTGTTTATTTATTTATCTCACAGTACTGGGGATTGAACCCAGGGCCTTGCTCATGCTGGGCAATGGCTCTACCCCTGCACTACATCCTCAGTTCCTACTTAATTTTTAATATGCTGATTAAGATTTAATAATTTGACTTCACTCACCCACTGCTGAGCCCTGGTCTGAATTTGGAGATGTACAGGAAATGTGAATTTGAGAGTCAAAGAGGGATGACTTGGGAGTGCTGGAATTCAGACATCAACAGGGGTGGAGGGTAGGCCAGAGTGCTAGGGCTGCCATAGCAAAATAGACTGGTGGCTTAAACAGAAATGTATTTTCTCACAGTTCTGAAGGCTACAATGCCAGCAGGATCAGTTTCCTCTGAGGCCCCTCTCCTTGGCTTGCAAATGGCTGCCCTCTCCCTGCCTCTTTACATGGTTGATCATCTGTGCATGAGTGTCCCAATGTTTCTTCTTCCAGTGGTATTGGATTAAGGCCCACTCCAAGGACCTTATCTTAACTTAGTCACCTCTACAAAGACCTTACTCTAAATATGATTATATTTTGAGGTATTGGGGGTTAGGACTTCAAGGCATGAACTGAGTTGGACACAATTCAGTTCATACACAGAGAGCATGAGATTATGACACCTGACAATCTTCAAAGAGGAGGGTGATGGTGGGTCTATGAGTACTGGAGGAGGTTAACCCTTGCTAGAGCATGCAGAGCTTTAAGGGCCTCATTTCCCTCCCACTCTTGGAGGTTTGGAGGACCAAACTTGCCCATAGCTTACCAATATCTGGCCACTATTTTAATTTGGAACAGTTTGGTTGCAGTGTTATTTTAAGTTAGAAAAGACATGAATCTGTTTAAAGGCCAGAGCAAGCATCTGGTGAGAGTCTTTAAAAATTGCTTTTTAAAATCAGCTAATCAAACTAAGAAAAATGAAACAAATTGTGGATGGAGAAAAGAAGGGAAGCAAAAAAATCAGGGAGGAAAATGGTACTATAGTTCTGGAGATGCTAATTTCAGTAACTAAAATCCTTTTGTTCTTATATTTTCAACAGGTACCTATAGTGAATCTTTGTCTAGGCAGAGTGGGGAAAGTGAATACAATTAAATCATAATCACAATAATAGTTGAAGGAAAAAATACCCATCATTTTAACCTTGTGCAATTCAACAGTGCAAAACAATATGTGAATGCTAATGGTTCTCAGACTAAAGAAAAAATGGGAGCAGAAAGCATGTCACAAATAAATTACTGCCATTTCAGTGAAAAGAGAAGTTGGTTAGGCTCAAGTAGTGAGTTTTGAATTTAAAATATAAATGTGTGTGCTTGCTTATACTAAAATCTAATAAAAATCCTCATGATCATATTTGGCTTACTGATCAATGTTGGATTCAAGCTTCACTTATCATAAATGAGAACTGAAAGTTCTTTTGCAATTGGAAGGGAAAACTGTCTAGTCTCAATATGCTATTTTGAGAACACCTGAAGAGCAGAACAGCATTTTCTTTGCAAGCATGAACTTGCCACATCTTACAAAATTATTCCCCTTGGACACCTGTATCAGGATGGTACCATCTCAGTTTTCCATATATGGAATAGTTCTTTTCTCTCTTTGAGGCTGCATAAAAGCACCAGCAACCCAAGCTAATGCTAAATTAAGAAATTGACTGGTTCTCATCCAATGCAGTTAAACCAGATGGACTACTTTAGCAATATCCAAGCCAATTCCAGCTATTTTTCAACCCAAATTTAATAGATGCATGCATTGCCTGCCTTTTTCATTTGTCGGCCTCAATAGGAAGAAAAGGAGGACATTTTTAATAGTCTCCTTTTGCAAACATAATACCTTCCACTTCATGGAAAATAAAAAGTTAAATAAAAATGAAGTATAGGTCATCTGTAACCCCACTATCCACTTTAAGGTTTTAGTGTATTTCCTTCCAATATCATCAATACATTTTTGTCATGAAAATCATGCTGAATATATGCAGGTTTTTTATCCTGTATTACTTGCTTAAGATTATATCCATTCCACATAAAGCTCCTTGTAAGCATTGTTTTTCATGGCTACTAGATATTTCTTGCATGTGTCCAGAGGAAATAGAGATGGCAGTATGGGGTGGGACCCAAACCCTCACTCAATAGGATAATCCCCAAAATAGCCAAGGGCAGTTGAGTGATGTGTAAAATGTAGCCATCAGGACAGCAGACCAAGAGGAGATCCAAAGTTGCTGGTCCATGAGCTGTAGGTGGAATTTTGAGAAGGAAGAGTTTGTTCCAGGAGATTAAATATACCAGCAAGGAGTGTGCCATAATATCTAAACTCTGAATCCTGGGCCTTATAGTCTGTGGGTGTTGAGAGATAACTGTAATATGAATATGTGCATTGAATGTGCTCTGAGTCCACTTAGAAATTTCAGTCCCCTGTAAGGTCTTTCTTCAGTGTCTGGGGAAAAGGAAGGGATATCTCATGTGTTTGCAACCCTCAATCTGGGCCAACAACACTCTGGTGGCTTGTGGTTCTCTTGAGTTCTGGCACAGCCTTCTGGGCTTTCTTTGGAAAAAAATCTGTGCCTCACCTAGCCTCTGCCCATAGAGTGACAACTTCTAGGAGATTCAGTCTAGCCAGTCATGATCCTAATCCTCACATCCTTCAATTACCCAGAAGCCTCTTTATATGTTATATATTCTATGTTGGGCACCCTTTTGCATCATATATCTTCAGAGGAACAGATCCCACAGCAAAATTGCCTGGGCCCTGAGGTTTACAGAAATTAGTGAGGTAGCTCTGTCATCACATGTGCAGCCCGCCTACCACTGACTCCTCTACTGTGTTGCAGCATGCTGTACTAGCTGCTTCTCTTGGAATCTCAAGCTGTGTTGCTGAACTACTTTAGCACATCAAATGCTTTCTTTTCTGAGATTAATTCTGCCTCCCTGTGAGCTGACTCCTGTTGGTATTCTTTTCCTCCCTTCCAAATCTACCTGACATGTCTGTGTAGATCTCCACTCCACCTGTGCCTCGAGTCATTTTTTCTGCTTCAGTGCCCATTGTGTATTAGTTCATTCAAATCTTCACTCAAAGGATAGCAACAACCAACACATTTGAGTCTCTGTGCTGGCCTGACTCTGCTACAGTGATGAAGTCATTCCCTCTGTAAGAGGATTGTAGAATATTGCATAAGTATAAATATTACTCTAATAAGCACCTTTTTACATAAATCTTGGGCAGTCATCCACATCTCTGGTTATACTTTTAGGAAGATTGCTAAAAGTGGAATGACACAGTCAAATGGTATAAACACTTATAAAATTCATGATACATAGTAGAAATTGCTTTTCACGAAGTGGTTCCAACTTTCACTCCTACCTGTCATGAAGGACAGTAGAAAAGGCACAGTTTAGAAAACATTCCTGAATTTCTGAGGTTATGAATGGGTGGTGGCTGCACTAAACACCAGAGTTATAGCCAGAAAGCCTTGATTTAAACTCTGGCTTTCCAAAACTGCATGATCTTAGTGGGTAACTTTTCTAAGACAGTTTCTTCACATGTGTAACAAGACTAACACTTCCTAGTAGAGGTTTCAGAATGAATACATGAGAAATTGCATCTGCAAAGCTTGATTCGCATCCCCTTTCAGCTCTCCTTAGAGACCAGTTAATTTGGAACTTAATGAGAGTTTACATTTTTTTACTAATTAATTTATTTATTTTAATTAGGAGTAGTTTACATTTTAATGACCAATAATGGTCTAATGGACAACCCTTCCCAGCAACCTTTACCAGTGCTCAATATGCAGGAATGGTCTTTTTCTTTGCTTTCCTTTCCTCTTCTCCTCTTCCTGCTTTTCTCTTCTTGCCTTTTCCTCCTTTTACTTTGTGACCAGTCAAGCCTGGTGGCTGGTGGTGGGGAATCCCCAAGAACCCCAGACCATACCATGTCATCCATGCCTACCTTGCTTCCCAGATGTGGAGGGCCCTGCTATCTTGCTTCAATAGAATAAAAGCCACATGGAGAACACAAAAATTTGGGCTAAATTTCTGTTTTACAAACAGTTCCAGTTTTGAATTCATCTGAATACTAACTTGCCAACAATAGCAAAGTAAGAATACAATTCAGCACCTCATTAATCCCAATATTATTACATGTGTGGTTTTCATTTCACATTTAATATTTATTTTTCTCAAGAGGAAGCCAGGACCAAATTGAGCATGTTATAGTCATCCAGTCTGAAGGTCAGGAAGGTATTAGTGGAGGAAGAGAGGCAGGGGTTTCTTGGGAAAGCAAAGGCTGGGCTGACTTTAGTTCACGGACCATTGGGTAACTCTCATTAACCATTGTTAAAGACTTAAATAATTAAGTGGCTGCCTAAACTAAAACCATGGGGTGAATCAGCAAATTTAGATTAATCTCTGAGCCTTTGAATCTAGCTGTGTATTCATTTCTAGCAACCACTCCTTCAAGTCACATAACTTTTTAGTAGCACATTAACTCCAAAACGGATCTTAGACAAACTCCTTGTTTCACAGATAAAGACACTGAGGCTCAGAGAAGTTAAGTGACTTGTTTATTATCTCCTGACCTGTAGAGGCAGAGCCAGGATAGAGCTGAGGCCTCTTTTGTTCTCTGTCCAGCATAGCTCCAAATCTCCCTCCCTCTGTCTGCATTTGTGTTTATCATTACAGTACCTGTTGGCTGGGCTTAAATACAATAATAGAAAAGCACCTGGAAAATCAATGGCTTAATTCCTTCCTGGAATTAAAGTCGAATTCCAGTATAAGAAACTACAGGAAGACATTCACATGCAAAATTTTGTTCTAATTGGACAGATAAGAGCCCTGTTTCTGGAATGAAAGAAAAGGGGAAGCAAAACCATTTATAATCTATTTCCAGTAAATTTGTCAGGAAGGTATTGGTGGAGGAGGAGAGGCAGGGGTTTCTTGGGAAAGCAAAGGCTGGGCTGACTTTAGTTCAAAGAAGTACTTTGAACTTCTCTTAAGTAGGATAAAGGTAAAAGTATAATGCCCAGATGATTTTTCTTAACCTCTGTTAAGCTTTTTCATTCTACAGATATTTAGCAGATGTGGGCAGGGTAGCAGAAGCACCTGACACATTCCAGGGTTGTCATGAGCCAAAGACTAGGGAGTGCTATGGGCTAGATTATGAGAGGGGATAGGACTTTTACTCCCACTTAGGATGTGGGGTAACAGTAATGAATTTTGAGCAGGCAAATGACACATTTAAATAATGCTTTAGTAGGGAGGATGAACTGGATCCAGCCATGTGTGGTAAGAAAGGGAAGGACAAGCTGGGAGTCCAGTTGGGGAACATATATAAAGTCATCAAAGAAGTTGGGAGTGTAGCTTAGTCATAGAGCATGTGCCTAGCATGTGTGAGGACCTGGGTTCAATCCCCAGCATCATCAAAAAACAAAACAAAACAAAACAACAACTAGGGTGTTAGCCAGCCAGTCACTGCTGTGGGCTCAGTCAGTCCTGCTGGGAAGCCCTGGAGGTTCTCCCCATGAGGGACAAGGAAGGTAGAGGATTTGCTCATCAATTCCCTATCCACCATTGATTTAGAACTGCTTCCAGAAGCACTAAGTCTCTAGCATTCCAAGTTTGTCCCACACACAGGCTGAATGTGCTCCTTCAAAAATGCCCTTAGGAAGAGAGTCAAAGTTGCTGGCAGTAAACAGCCTTAGAAATGGAGAGGTGAAATGTCAAGGGAATGTGGGTAGAGCACCAACAGGGTCAGATACAGATGCTGGTTTCCCCCTGGAGATCTACAAGCAGTCCTGGATCTTGTAAACTGCATTTAGCACTTTGAGTAGTAGGGTGGGAAGACCTCTGATGTAATCTTTTCTCTAGATTCTGTGATTCTTCCACCTTTAAAAATAGGCCACCCTCTGAGCACACCTTAAATTTTTGCTTGTCTCTAATCCCAATGGGAGAGGACTGGGAGTGCTGGGGATCCATCCATGGATGACAGGGCTTAGAGTATGGTAGGCAAGTGCGCTACCACTGAGCTACACCCCTAGCCCCAATCCCAACCTTTAATCCATGCCTCTTTTGAAACTTTACTCCATAATACAAATTTATTTGAGGACCCTGCAACCAGTGTTGTGCATATCTTTTATGGAACTGTATTTTTAAAATGCTTCTCTAGTGAGATTACAGGAGACTGGAAAGTATAGTAATGAAGGTATTAGCCAGGCATGTGATACCTAAGGTAGGAAAGAAAAACATATTAAGACAACTTGCCATAACTTACTCAGTGAAGTTGGCAACAGACAAGCCATCCATCTCCAGCATTTATTAGAATTAATTCAAAGTCCGGCTAGGGTTCAACTGAGAATAGAAACTTGCCAGGGCTTCAAATTGGAAACCATTCAACATTAAAACCAGCATGACATATTTTCTTTTCAGAACCATACGCCTCAAAATTTAAGAAATTTGTAGAATTTCTGGAAAATTCCATAATAGGTCAATGATGATTTATTACAAGAGAAGTCACTTTCTCAGGAAAACAAAAGATTGCTTGCATTTGTGGATCTTAAAGCCAACCTTCTTTGTTGTCTCTCAATTAGTTTATTAAGGGGGTAGAGAGTGGGAAAGTGCTAACAGCTCCCAGGATAGATTTTTGAGTGCTGAGATCCACCCAGTGAACTCCAGAGCCAAGTAACCAACCCTTGAAAATACGTTTACATCATGGAAGTGGAAAAGCCAAACCCCAGATGGCGTTCATGTGGGGGGAATAAATGTAAAACCCGGAATGAAAATGTGGCACCTCTGAGTAAGGTAGCTTTCACTTAATTTTCCTGTGTCCCTTTGCTTTGATGGCAGCCCCATGCAGCCCCTCAGGATTTTTTCTGGGAGGCAGGGGCAGCTGTGGCTTTTACACCCAATTACAGTGACCTGAGAGTTAACTCAAATCTGGGTGAACCCACTTTCATTAAGACAACAGATATTTATGGAGCATCTGTTGAGTGCAAGGAACTGATTCAAGCCTGGAGCAGTTTGTAAAGATAAGTCTGTCCTGGAGGACTTCAGAATTTGGTAGGGGAGCTAAGACTCACACATAAAAACTCTTGTATAAAGTCAAAAGGAGAAAATGATCCTCCATGTTTCAACTTCCCTTTAAACTTTTAATAGTTAAAGTGATCATAAAAATAATGGTCGTAGGAACCCATGTATAGAACACTTTTAGTGGTCCAAGTTCCCTGAGGTAAGTATTACTGCTGTCTTAGGTTACAGATGATGAAACAAAGGCACAGGGAGGTTAAGGAACTTGCTCAAGTTAAAATGACCATTAGTGGGAGAGCAGAGATTCAAATCTAAATAGCAAAGCTGGGGCCTGTAGTTAGCAGTAGAGAGCTTGCGTAGCACATGTGAGGCCCTGCCTGGGTTTGATCCCCGGAATTACAAAAAGTAAAACAAAATGAATTTGGAGTTTTAACGTCCTTCAGGGTACTCTAGAATGGTTTAAAAAGTTAAGGACTTAGTTTTTATTTATTTATTTTTCTCATTTATTTTATTATGTGGTTCTGGAGACTGAACCCAGGGCCTTGTTCATGCTAGGCAAGCACTCTACCACTGAGTGACATCCCCAGCCCACACAATAATTTTTTTTTTTTAATATTAGATTCCTTATGTATACCATTATCTATCATTTACTTTGGAAAATTCTATGAGGTAGAGGATTGTACTTTCATTTTTAGGTTCTAGCACTTGGTCCAGAGCCTAATTCCAGAAGATCCATGGTAAGTATTTATTGAGCAAATGGGTGGATGAACTGGAAGCACCAGTGAGACTCTGGGCCAATTTAGAGAAGGGAGAAAAACAACATTTACTTAGAGGCATGAGGGAAGGCTGCATGGAGGAAGTAGCATTTGGCTCTGCCTCCACTGGAGGCTAAGGATTCACCCACGTTGGGGGAACACCTTTCAGTTCTATTGATAATGCTTCCCAGCTGCCAGGCCACACAGCTGGCCTACTGGTCCCTGCAGAGAAGCCACAGAGGAGCAGTAGAACTGCAGAATGGTAGTTTGGGTGGGTTGGATGGAGGGCAGCTAGCATAGCCTAAGGCCACGTGGAGCCTACCATGCAAGTGTGGAGGTCCTGAGGCGCTGGAGGTCAAGGTGTACTGACCTGTCTATTCCCCTTCAGTGGTCCAGCCTGGGCTCAGTATGGACACACTCTACACAGCGCTGCAGCATGGAATCTGTGAGCCTAGACCATCCTACAACCTCAACCTTCCATTTTCTGACCTGCTGTGAGAAAATAGAAGTGGGGCAAACCTGAATGGAAATTGGGACTCAAGAGTTAACCAATAGCATTAGTACGTTTCCAAACCCTAGTTAGTGTAAATTTGGACAAATAGCATTAGTACTTTTCCAAACCCTAACTAGCATAAGTTTGGACCAATAGCAGTGACCCAAGTGCTATATAAACCCCATAGACTAGCACACTCACGCATTGCAAACCTGCTATCATGTCCTATCTTGCACTGCAAGAATTCTGTTCCTGTTTCTCTTCTTTAATAAATCTTACTTTCGTATTTACTCATCCTGGTCTGTGGATTTTATTCTTCGAATTCACAAGACAAGAACCTGGAAAGAAGAAATTGATGGTGAGCTGCTGGGGTCTGCTGCAACACTGGAGGTAACAACCCAACATTAAGAGCTGCAACACTTCTTGGCTATAGAGGCCTGCAACCTTACACAGACCCCACCCTCCAACAGAAGTGGGAACTGAGTTTCATCTCAAAACTTCAGCTGCACTATTCTACAAATGCAGATCTTTGGTCAGTTGGGAGGTAACTGGTTGGGCCACAGTCCGTGACTTGGCAGGCCTGCTCACCAGAAGGACAGACATTCCATCACCAAGTGCCTTGAGATATGGTCCATATGCTTCTACACATGCCTCCTGAGGTTGGGAGAATGCTAGAGAAGAAAGAGAAAGGAGATACCCTACAAAGAAAGGACTGAACATTTAGGAAGCCAGAGAGTGTGTGGCAGCACCATCTGGGTGTGCTGGGCTTGGTGCCACACTGAAGCCCAGAACTCCAGGTAACCATGGAATGTTGGCACAGAGGAAGTGTTCTACAGGCCACTTCTGGCACTGCCCAGATTCAAGAGGCTGCTGCAATTGAGAAGCATCAGTCAGAATGAATCTTATAGGTTTATCTGGGAAAGCTTGGCAGTATGCCTGGTGGAGCCTATCTCATGGTGAGGGTGCAGATGCACTTAGCAGCAAAGAAAGATGTCAACAGATTGAGAAAGCCAGGACAGTTCCTGAGCCTGAGAAGGACTCCTGTGGCTCTGAGAGAGATCATACCTGTTGAGACTTGGTAAGTACTTGATGGGTCTTACTTGGATTGGTAACTTTGGAAATCAGAACTCAAGGGCATTTAACATCTTTGTAACAAAGAAAACCACTCACAAGGGGGCCTCTGGAGAATCCAGTCATGGTCCAAGGTTAGCTGAAAGGACTCTAGAGACTAATAAATGGATTGTGTAAACTTCATTGACAACCCAAATAGAATGGCTTAGGAATTCATAATACTGTGAGGTTAGTGGAGAAACTAGTGGTCTCTGCTTAACTGTTTACCCATTCTATCCCTAATTCCGATTATGTGACACTGTGAAAAAACGAATCTTGCTGTTAAATAGCTGTTCTTGTGAAGGAAGCAGCAGGAAATGGAATTGGAACATCCCAGGCACAAAATATAGGCTACATAGTTTTAATTTCCTATTTAATGACATCACAGCTTGGCAATGTCAGTAAAATCAGGGCAGGGCAGTTGTAGGAAACTAATTAGAAGCATTTACCCAGGATCTTAAAATCTTCAACTCCACAGTCCCACTCTCCAATTACATCCTCCCTTTCCCACTGTGCACAGCAATCATGTCCAACATTGACACACCTGAAATTCCTCTACTTCTAGCATGTGACCCCCTCACACCACAGAGGACACAGAAACCAAACCAAAAGCCCTCTCCTTCATGCTGACCCCAAAGTTAGATGGATTCCTCCCCACTCCCATCCTCATAGTCTTCCTTCCATTTCTGAAGGGACATCCACTGGCCAGCCACTCCCTACAAGTTCTTTGGCTACCTCAATTTCCTGCATCTTCAACCCTCATCTCTCCTCTCTCCTTTATTCATCTAGGATATAAATAGTTTCAAATCAAGCCCTCTTTTTGCCCTTTCTCCCATCTTGCCAGAGCCCATTTTATTTCTTCCTTTTAATCCAGCTTCCTTGTTAAGATCTTTTTCACATCCCATTCAGTATTCAATGAATACATTTTCTTCACTTCCCAGAATCCCTGCAATTGCTCACACTAAGGCATTAGTGATCTTCTTATTGGTAAATCTAATTTGCACCATAGTGCTGGACCCAACTTCTCAGATTCCTTCTTTGATTTACATGATGCCACTCTCTCCTCATATCCTCTTTTAACCAGTGATTGCTTGCCCTTAGTCTTCTTTATGCCTTCTCTTGGTTGCCTCCCCTCTCCTTAAATATTTGTTTTCCAAGATCCCGTCCTCAGTCTTTCCTTACCTCTCCTACCTCCTTCCCACCTCTCCTGTATCTCCTCATTCCTTATTTCCACCTTTCTCCTTCTCCTTCTTTGACCTACTCAGTCCTTTCTCCACAAATTAATCCATTCATTCCAAAGATTTGAACTACCACCCATAGTTTGATCCCTCTGCTCTGCTGCAATCTATATCCTCCTGCCCATTACACTCTCCTGAATTCCAGACCCATGGGGTCAGTCCATCTAGATAATTCCATTTGGATGTACCCACAGGAGCATGTCTGAAGCTAAATTCACTTTCTTTTCTTTCTTTTTTTTTTTTTAAGAGAGAGAGAGAGAGAATTTTAATATTCATTTTTTAGTTTTTGGCGGACACAACATCTTTGTTTGTATGTGGTGCTGAGGATCGAACCTGGGCCGCACGCATGCCAGGTGAGCGTGCTACCGCTTGAGCCACATCCCCAGCCCCCTAAATTCACTTTCTACAAAACATTCTCTTCCTCCATAATTTCCCATTTTAGGGGAGAAAGAGTACTAGAGCCCAGTCAGTCACCCAAGCTAGAAAATCCAAGAACCTGGCAGTCTTTCCTGTTGGCTCCCTCTCCTTTCTCCTACATCCAGTCAGTTGTCAGTGTTTATGGGTTCTACCTGTCCCCTCATCATTTTAACCCTCTACTTTCCATACCCACCTCCACAACTTTTTTTTTTTTTTTTTTTTTCTGGCTGTGGTCCTATATATCCTCTAGTCTTCCTTCAAGTACACCTTTGGAAATGAACATCTGGTCATATAATGTCCTTTCTTTATATCCTTTGGTGGCTCCAAATAGCCTTCAATATTAAACCCAAATGTCTGATTAGGACCTATGAGGTCCTGTATATCTGGTCCCTGCCCAACCCAACCTCAATAGGCCACATTTTCCTCCTTATCTCCTCAATCCCCTGGTATTGTTTCTAACTGAAATGCTCTTACCTCCATTGTCCTCTACTTTCCCTTCTTCAAACTTCATCTGCTCTTAGAAGTCTTCTCCAGGGTCTCCCTCACTGCCTTCCACCAGGCTATGCTAGGTAACCCCTATCCCACCCAGAGCCCCCATACTCATTTCCAGTGTAATACTTAGCACATTACAAAGGCCTCATCTATCTTCCAACACTTGTCTATATGAGACTTCATTTTTTTTTAACCCTTGTACTTTAGCATCAAGGATAAGACTTGACATATACTCAGTAATGTTGTTAGAACCAGGCAGAAAATATCTGGGACCTCAAGCTTTAGGGAGCCACAGGTAACACACACAGGCATGCATACACACAAACCAATGTATTGGATAGTTGGGTGCCTCTGACCTGTAGGATCCAGCGCTCAGCCCGGCACTGCATGACCTGCAACCTTAACAGTCTACTCTCATGACTCACATGGTTCAGACTGCAGGGCAATGTGTCCACGAGTCTCTTACCCTGTGACCTCAAAATAAAGATAGCTGCATCCAACTGTTATGGTTATGGAGTCAACACTGGCCTCTTTTACACAATCAGCCAGCTCCCTGCATGCTGAACCTCTAAAGGAAAAAAGCCCCTACTGGAACAGGAGCATAACATAGATGAGTGCTGGGCTGAGCCAAGCCCAGACCCCAGCAGCACTGCTACTTGGGAGGAATCACCTCACCCTTGTATTTGTTAGTAAAGAGAATTCAGATTCTTGGGGAGGATTCCCTTAAATTCTTTTGAGGCACCCATGTTCAACTGCTTAAGCTTTGTTTCAGCAACTCCCCTGCCCAAAGTTGCTTGTGTCCAAGGCTCTGGAACAGAAAGTAACCTCTGTTTTGAGGAGGTGGAAATTAAGTCCACATTTATTTTTCTACTGTTACTTGTTCAAGACCACACATTAGAATATGCCTTGTTTCCTTTTCTGTTGTTTCTGGAAAGGAAAGTGTTTTTTTTTTTTTTTTTTTTTTTGGTTGTTGTTTTTAATGTTTTATGGGTTTGTTTTTGTTTTGAGTCAGGGTCTCACTAAGTTGCTAAGGCTGGCCTCAAACTTGCAACTCTCCTTTCTCAGCTTCCCAAGTTGCTGGGGTTACAGGCAGGCAACACTGTGCCCAGCTAGAAAGGAAAGTTCTATTAAAATTGTTTTACTTTGAATAGAGAATAGTTTTTTAATGACAGCTTATTTTGAAAGAGTCTGAGTTTGATTAAATATATGCCAATACTTTCCAAAGTAAGGTAATATTCAGAGACAGACAGTTGTTCTGATCGGATGGCTAAAAGAAACTTCTGGAATATTCACATTCAAAGATTCCTTATTGATGTGGTTCTTTGACATAAATCTAACACAAAATTGCAACATTTATTCTTTTCGTATTTTCATTATACAGAGTTAAGAAGCTTAATTGAAAAGAAAATACTTAATCTATTTGTTTAAAAAAAAAAAAAGTTTTGTGGTTGCACAGTAGCCAACATACAAAACAGCTACAGCTTTGGAGTGCAGGGAGGATTTCAGTTGGGGAAGTGCTTAGCTAAGAGAAAAAAGCTAATTAATTAATTAACATTCTCTGCCAAATATAATGAATGTAATAGATCCTTGTATAATGAAATATTGTTCCCAGTAGTGCCAAGCATCCACTTTTCCCTTCCCCTCTTGCTTCAAGTTGGAATTCCACAGATACTCATGAATTAGTGTGCTAGCCACTGAGATTGCACAGAGTAACTGGGAAACATTTTGCAATATTAGTCAGTTCATTAGTTTTTATATGTGGATAGATGGATAGATAGACAGGTAGACAGATGGAAAATGTATGAAGCATGGTACTGATTCTTCATATTAGCAAGCAAATGGAACTTGGATGCTAAAATTACAAAACTAGTAAGATTCAACTGGAGCTGGGTTTGTGGCTCAGTGGTAGAGCGCTTGCCTAGCATGTGTGAAGCACTGGGTGCAATCCTCAGCACCACATAAAAATAAATAAAATAAAATAAAGGTATTATGTCAATTTACAACTAAAAAATTTAAAAAAAAGATTTAACTAAAATTTCAAGGGAATTAATTGAAAATTTTCACTCTTTATTTTAATAATTGGGGTTTAAACTGTTGTTTAAACTGTTGTTATACTTTTAACTTTAAAAACTATTTTTGCATATTTTAGATGAAAACTAACTTTTTTTTCCTTGGTAGTTGGGATCAAACCCAAGGCTTGGTGCATGTTAGTTAGATAAGCACTTTATCACCAAGCTATACAGTTCCCACCCAGAAAACTAACTTTTTAAAAAAATATTTAAAATTTGATTTATGACACCTACTTTAATTTACATTTTTAATGAAAGTGTATTCAAATTTTGTAGATTTCAAATGCACATAAATTTTTATGTATTATTTTTTATTTTTAAGGGCTGGGGATATAGTTCAGTGGCAGAACACTTGCCTAGCATGCACAGAGCCCTGGGTTCAATCCCTAGTACCACAAAAAAAAATATTTTTAATTGGCACATAGTAATTATTCAAATGTATGGGGTACAATGTGACATTTTGATACATATACACAATGGGTAATGATCAGATCAGAATAACTGCCTTATCTGTCATCTCAAGCATGTATCATTTCTTTATGCTAGGAACATTCAAAGTCCTTGATAGCTATTTTGAAATATGCAGTTAGTTGCCGTTAACCACAGTTATCCTATTATAAATACACTTACATTTTATTTTTATCTTTTAAATTATTTTCTTCAAAAGAAGGCAAGTCATATGAAAATCTTGTTATAACAACATGATTAGTAGTACCATTGAAATAAGTAAAATGTATTTTAAGAAATAAATATATAATAATTTATACATTATGAATGTCTAATTTATTACTCATCTAAACCTCATCAGTAAATCAAAAAATCAAGACACATGCAATAGTAATTAAATATAGCCCTTCTTGACATTTTGCTAACTATTGGTTATGGAAAAACAATTTTTCTACTTTATCTTATAAAGGTACATTTCTTGAGGCAGGAAAATAGAACTTTTTTTTAGTTGTTGATAGACCTTTATTTTATTTATTTCTGGTGTTGAGAATTGAACCCAGTACTTCACACATACCAGGCAAGTGTACTACCTCTGAGCCCCAGCCCCAGCCCCTAGAACATTTTTAAAAATATTTTCTTAAATTGTAGTTGAAGGGTCTGGGATTGTGGCTCAGTGGTAGAGCGCTTGCCTAGCATGTGTGGGACCTGGGTTCAATCCTTAGCACCACATAAAAATAAAGGCATTGTGTTGTGTCCATCTACACCTAAAAAAAAAAAAAATGTGTATATATATATATATATATATATATATATATATATATATATATATATATAAATTGTAGTTGAACACAATACTTTTATTTCATTTATTTATTTTTATGTGGTGCTGAGGATTGAACCCAGTGCCTTGCATGTGCTAGGTGAGCTCTCTACTGCTGAGCCACAACCCCAGCCCAAATAGAACATATTTTATTTAACATATTGTTAGCTAGGTTTACAGCTATAAAATGATGGGATAAATGTAATGTGGCTTCCAATTATACTCTTTTCCAAGAGTCTATTAGCAGGGGTTGTAGCTCAGTGGTAGACCATGTGCCGGAGGCCCTGAGTTTAATTAATCCCCAGCATGAATGAGAGAGAGAGAGAGAGAGAGAGAGAGAGAGAGAGAGAGAGAGAAACTCTACTAGTTGCTCAATAAATGTTTGTTGAATGCATGGATAAGCCAGCTTTTAAAGCTTCATAGTTTGAGAAGCATTAGTCTTGGCCTGAGATAGATTGTTGAGACAATAATTAAGAAAAGAGCTTTCTTTATTATTGACATCTGAGAAACAATCACATCTGCCATTTCTAGCATATCATAATAGACAACAAGACTGCATTGCCCTTCTTCATGAGACATTCATTTTATTATTATCCTCAAATCACTTAGTTGTTATTACTTCTAAAAATTCCATTGATACATGGGTTTGTTTTTGAGTACTATACTATGCACATGGCGCATGAACCATGTGCTGATATTTATAAATTAAACTGTTTTTAGAGAATAGAGAGATAAAGAAATTTTGGATAGGTGTCTTAATGATCCTTTAAAATAGCTTCAACATGAATCTTCTGAATGTGAAAAAAAACAACCAACAAATGATTTCAGTAATAAACTGTAGCCTGTTATATATTCTGATTACAGGAATCAGCCTCAAGTAAAATAATTTATAATTCTACAATTAAAACCACTTTGATTATTTCAACAAAAAAATCTAAAGAGCCTATTATTTTTCCTGATATAAATGTCAAGTTCAAATGTGTTCAGAAGTTGTATCACTCAAATTTGGAAGTGCAAAACATGTGTTTTTATCAAAATGGGATTCATGTTCTGTTAAAAGTCATGGTTCTGGAAAAAATAAATTCACAAACACCAATGAGGAAAAAGTTGAAATAACATCAAGAACCAATTCCATATAATAAAGTTTTAGAAATAGTAAAACAGTGCCCCCAATTTGATCAAGATGCCGAAAAAGTAAATGAAGAGCATTTAGAAAACACACCAGAATTTTAAAAATTGCTCAGTTAAGCATAACCAAGCTTATTCAGAAAAGAAATTTTTATGAAAACGCCAAAGAAAAAGTAATATTGACATAAGCATATCAATGCAATCCAGATTTAAGGTCGTCCTTATTGCAAAATTTATCGAGTGAAATAAGAAAACAATTTTTTTTAAGGAAAACATCTTAAACAAGAAGATAAAAATTCCAATAATTATCAAAAGTGCTCAAACTATTTCACAAAAAAGTACTTTTAAAATTTTTAGTTGACACATAATATTTGTACATATTTATGAGGCACAACAATGAAAATTTGATATATATATATATATATATATATATATATATATATAAAGTGCAATAATCAAATCAGAGTAATTAGCATTTCCATCCCTTGTAACATCAAAGTATTTTAACAACTTACTTAAATTATGAGATGCAAGAGTGAATAAATTTAATGTGTTTTGTTGATGTATAAAACTGAAAGGAGTAATATATTAAACTGTTTTTGGTGCTTGAGGAAAATAATTTAAAAGACAAATATTTTCAGGAAAACCTTATTACCTGATAAAACAAATGGAACTTTAGTCAAAATTGTAGGAACTTTTCTGGATTCTTTTGTATTGGAGTTTAAACTCAGGGGTGCATTACCACTGAGCTACATTTCTAGTCCTTTTTCTATTTTTTATCTTGAGACAGGGTCTTGTTCAATTGCTTAGGGCCTCCTCAGTTGCTGAGGATGGCCTTGAATTTGTGATCCTCCTGACTCAGCCTCCTGAATTGCTGGGATTACAGGTGTATGCCACCACGCCCAGCTCTGGGTGTTTTAATTGGAAGTAGTCATTACACTCAATTCTTCTCGAATGATGCATTAAAAACATAAATCAGAACAGAGATTGTTCCCTGGGTACATGGGCTAAATCCAGCCCACTGCCTATTTTTGTTTGATCAAGATGCTGTAAACTGTAGAAGAAAAATATTTTATGACACACGAAAAATTATATAAAATTAAAATCCCAGATTCCATAAATAGTTTCATTGGCACACAGACACACGCATTCATTTCTAGTTTGTCCATGATTGCCCTCTCACTACAACAGCAAAATTGAGTCGTTTCTATAGATATCATCAGTCCTGAAAAGTCTAAACTATTTTCCTTCTGGTCTATCACAGAAAAGTTTAACAACCCCTGAATTAAAACCTTAAAAAATATTGCCTCAATAAATTTTACAATATACTACTATACAAAAATAGCAATTAGAAAGAATTATGTAAACATCTAAAGGGATTGAGGGTATATAGCTCAGTCATAGAGCATATACTTATCATGCATAGTCCCTGGGTTATATCCCTAGCACTGAAAAATGATAGATCAATAGATAGATAGATCATCTAAGAATCTGTAATTAAAGTAATAAAAATGGAAAAATTATTCTGATATCCTAAGATAATTTGTAGGGCTTAGAGTGTAAAATGTTCTGGAGATGATATCAAGCCTTGTATAGTCACTATAAAAGAAATTATTAAATGTAATTAACTATTTAGAAAATATAATATTATTAAGAGATTTGGCTTGAATCAATGATATTCTGAGATGTCAATACTGTCTTCAGCTCTCAAACAAAGGAATGTTTCTATGTTAAAGGTGGTAGATTTGTTAGATGAACAAAGGTGTTGATTACATAAAACAAAATAAATCAAAGTATAAGAGAGAGGAGGAGGATATTATAGAGATAAAGAATTGGGGTTTACCCTTTGAAATGAAATAAATATTGATTTCAAGAAGAAATACTATCCACATGCCTTAAAAATTACCTACAAAAGTATTTGTTGTTTACTGACAAATACAAGAATAAAACACATACTGTTGATGCCAGAAATTTGATCAAATGATGTTTGCAAATCCCTTTGGATTGAAGAAGGCAAACAAAAAAAAATTTTTTTTTAAATTAGGACAACTAATTTTACATAAAATTCTAATAAATGATTTTAGAGATTTAATGTCATACTAACAAAATAGATGGTGAATATAAAAAATTGTAAAGCAGAATAAGATCTGAAAAGTCCTTAAATGTCTATGCTCTAAATTCAAAGAAGCTAAAAGAGGCCTAAGCACCATAAACAATGTGATGTTAAGACAAATTATCTACAAATTGAGACTATAAGTTACCTAATGACAGTCCAGTTTATGGTGTCATTAGAAGTTTGTTTGCTTGTTTTTTGTTTGTAGAGCTGGGGATTGAAGCCTAGACCACTGAGCTACTTCTCCAGCCCCTATTACTAGAAGTATTTGATGTTGCCTCCTGTCTCAAATCATTGCTTACTCAGGGCTATTTGGTAGTAATAGCCCAAGTCAACCCAAAGGCTACACCAATCTTTTATAAAAATCAATAAATGGGGCTGGGAATGTGGCTCAAGCGGTAGCGCGCTCGCCTGGCATGCTGCGGCCCGGGTTCGATCCTCAGCACCACATGCAAACAAAGATGTTGTGTCCGCCAAAAACTAAAAAATAAATATTAAAAAATTCTTAGTTGCTCTCATTATATCAAAGAAGACATTTGGCATTTGTTTTTTAGGGATTGGCTAGCTTCACTTAGCATAATCTGCTCTAATGCCATCCATTTCCCTGCAAATTCCATGATTTTGTCATTTCTTAGTGCTGCGTAGTACTCCATTGACAGAGCAGGGAGGAAGAGCAGGAGGAAAAGATTAACATTAAACAGAGTCATGAAGTGGGAGGGAAAGGGAGAGAAAAGGGAAATTGCATGGAAATGGAAGGAGACCCTCATTGTTATACAAAATTACATATAAGAGGTTGTGAGGGGAATGGGAAAAAAATAAGGAGAGAAATGAATTACAGTAGATGGGGTAGAGAGAGAAGATGGGAGGGGAGGGGAGGGGGGATAGTAGAGGATAGGAAAGGTAGCAGAATACAACAGTTACTAATATGGTATTATGTAAAAATGTGAATGTGTAACCGATGTGATTCTGCAATCTTTGTAATGTTTTGAATAACCAATAAAAAAAAAAAATTCTCTCTCTCTCTCCCTCTCTCTCTCTCTCTCTCTTAAAAAAAAAAAATCAATGAATAACTTTAAGTTACCAGAACTATTTGATGAATGATTGAATAAAGTTTTTGATATGTAAACATACAGAATTTAGTTAGGAGAATAAAAGAAATTCTAGATGGGTGTAGTGGTGCACCCTTGTAATCACAGAGACTGTGGAGGTTGAGGCAGGAGGATTGCAAGGTTGAGGCCAGCCTCAGCAACTTAGTGAGACCCTGTCTCAAAAAATAAAAGAGGCTGGGGATGTAGCTCAGTGGTAAATCACCCCTGGGTATAAGCCCCAGTACCAAAAAAAAGAAAAAAGAAAAAAAAAAGAAAGAAAAAGAAAAAGAAAAAAAGAAATTCTATAATTTAACTTTCAATTATCACATAATATGTACCCAAATATGTCTATATCTCCATCTACATATGCTATATTTCTATATTTTCATCTCTAAATTACCATACTTCTTGTTAAATATTTTGACCATCGCCCCCAGGCACAACTAACATTCCATACCAGTTTTCTGTCCTGGCCTCACCTTTTGGTTGGCACACATGAAATTGACTTCCCAGCTCTAACCTTGGCTTTGGTCAAGAACTGTTCCAGTTCTCCCCTGCAGCTGGCTGCGCTGTCTCAGACTGCCTCAAGTTACACATCTTTTAATTCAGCCCAGGCCTGGGGAACTTCCTTCTCTGGCACAGCTGGTGGGTGACACTCTCACTTCTTTTGCCTACTCCTCTTTGGTCTCAGCAGGGTAGAAGAAGCCTGTCCTCTCCCTGTCTACCTCTTACAAAACTTGCTGCCCAGGAAGCATCTGAATTCTTGGCCAATAGGCTTTTCCCAAGTTATGTCTGACTTCAGTAGCAGAAGGAAAAGCTTCATTCCTTTATGGAAGAATTTTAGGCCTCAAAGGCAGGTGGGAAAGAATTTGGGGAGCTGAAGAATCTAGAATGCAAATGTTTTATGAATCTACCTGCAAATCAAAAGAGAACTCTTGATTTGGAATTTTTTGAATTGGACTTTTAACATATTCTTTTTCCAAAGTGGGAAAGAGAAGTCCCTCTACGTTCTTTGGTTTGTGCTTTCTTCTGTGAATAGATCATGTAAGTGAACAGACTTCAGTAAGATGAAGTTGCTGTCTGCTACATCACTTGTTAGGTTATGGCATATAAAGTCATACAGTTAACGGGAAAAGGCAGCTTGAAAAGACATCTGGGTAAGCTGGCTTTAAGACTCATGTTCAAGAAGTCCTAAATCTTAACACTGATTGCTAAATTGGCCATAACTTGCAACAAATATGTCTGCATCTTCAATAGCCCACAATTAAAATGCTAGCTAACTTAAATTGGATGTCTCTTGTATGTCTTATTTAATCCACAAGACAAATTTGGGGAGTAGGTACTGTTTCTATCCCTATTTACACATTTTGCATTTTGCAGCATGCTGATATTCCCTGTTTGAATCCCTCTTCCTACCCACCCTTGGCCCATCTGGGCCTCTGCTCTGTGCTCCAGACCTCCTTACCCACTGGATTCTGTTTGGATTTGGCTAATGGCAATCACTACAGGAGATTGGAGAGTAGGGGAAGAGAGAGTTTTCTTCCCATCTCTCTCCCTGTTCCACTTACCTGGTTATGGCAGCAGCTGCCTCCCTTGACCACTATAGCTTCTGTCAATTGCCTTGACCACTATAGCTTCTGTCAGTTGCCCTTCTCCCTAGCTGCAGCTGTAATCAGAGCTCTTAACATTGTTTCCTCCCCTTCCCCTTTCTGGTTCAAGGGAAGCAAGAGCTTCCCACCATTTCTAATATCTCTTGTCGATTCTCTTAACTCTGCCCAAACCTCCACAAATGGTCTCTTTATTCACTTGTCTTCACAGATCTCAGCTGAGTATGCCTTCTTCTCTTATTTTGCTGGAATCCTGACAAATATAATATTTGATCTTAGAACTATCTGCTAGGGATCCTGTCCACCCAACTTCCACACTTACTGCCTTCTTGCAAATGCTAGATTGTTGTTTACTTGTTTTGAAAAGTCTGTCTGGTTTTACGTGAAAGGAACTGATTTTACATATAAAGTTACCTGTTTTTCAGGGGAGTACTGATTGTTTTGACCTTTGGTTATAGAAACCACCTGCTGTAGCTATTTATACATATTCATGAATATTGATCCTTTCCGTGGGATTACTACTCCTTATTCATGAATGTGCAATTAGAAAGTCTCAAGGGCTGGTATTCAGTTTGACACAAGCACACATTATAGTAACCAGCAAGTAATTTTTATCCCTTTAAACCAAAATAAACATTTGGGGGCATTTCTGGAAAATGTGATCAGGCGAGTTTCAGCAAGATGCTGTTCATGACTTTCCCAAAGTCTGTGGAGAAGGCTTTCTTTATTGGTAGCTCAAGGGGTTGGTTTAGCGATTTCACTGCACTCTTTGGAAAACTTGAATATTTAGGATATAATTTTATAGTTGGATAAGTAGCCTTGTGTTCAGGCAAATTAACATGTGTTTGAAATGAGGGCAGAGATTAGAAATTCAGGCTTGAATCACAGCTTCACACTGGCTCCTGATTTCTTAGAGGCTAAGTTAAAAAACATATTTAAATACTTGTCCTGGGATCTCTATCCCTAGACATAACTCAGTGTGAAATGATGTGTAAGACAACCACACACATAATAGTTTTTTAATATCACATAAATGTAATCCAATTTTCCCTTTCCCAACCCTCATGATTCATATTTTCTTAGCCACTGGAATTCTTACATATAGTTTCCAAATTGATAGGATTGACTTTTTCAAATTGGTAGTGTGACTAAGCAGAGATAGCTTCTTGTTGGAGCTACATTGCTCCAGGCACCAATTTATCTCCTGAATTATGTTCTGCCATGGGCATGTATATGTTAAGATAATTGTGGCTTATCAAAGTCCAATTCCAGATTTTTATTTCCTTAATACAAGCCCAGAAAACAAACAAACAACACAGCCACAAAGATGCTTAAACAGGCTCAAACACAGCTTAAGTGACACTTTCAGTCAGGTATATGATTTTTATCAAAACTAATCGATTTGATAATCAAACATTTATACACTTTTTTAAAGGGTTTGTTTATACTTAACCATGTAAATGAATGATTAACCATTTAAATGAATAATTCCATAAGAATGCAGCATTTTAAATTTTGTTTTATAGATCAGATAACATTGTGGAGTTGCTAAGGTAGAAGATAATTAGAAAACACGGCTTCTAATTTTATAGATATTAGGACTACATTCCAAAAAGAATCTCTAAATTCCACAAAAGGTATGGGACCTCAAAATCCTCCCAGCTGATTTCTGCCTAAAACTTTGAGACAAAGTTTCATTCTTTCAGGTTAAACATTTAAGGTCTGTTGAAATGTAAATGCCACCACTGAAAGGTATTAGTGTTAGATTTGGCTGCATGAAGCAGAAAAATCAGAATAGCAGTAGCTTAAACACCTAAGAATTTATTTTTCCCTTATGTATAATAAGTCCATAAGTAGGTAGTTCCATGTTGGTAGGGAAGTCCCATGATTATGGAGAAACCAGGTCCTTTAAGTCTTTTTACTTTATCATCCTAAGCATGAGCAATTCATCTCCAAGTTCCACTCAGATTCCAAGATGGCTGCTGGAGCTCAGGCCATCATATATGTATGTACTCAAGCTAGCAGAAAAGAAGAAAGAAGGAAAGTCAAAAGAAACATTCCAGATTCTACCCCTTCCTAAAGAGGCTTCCTGGACACCCCATCCAACAACCTCTCTTTGCATCACATTGGTCAACCTGCCTACAAGATAAGCTGGATAATGTAGTTTTTTCACTGCTTCCATTGACATGTAAAAGAAAACGAAGATTCTATCCCCAAGAAAGAAAGATAATGAGTGGTCTCAGACATAGAAGGATAACATTTTCATCTTTTATCATTTAAGCATTAGTAGAGATAAGGGACCTGAATAAATTACTTTAGGAGAGAATAGAAAAGTGCCAGAATCTGAGGAGGGTAGAAGGAAGGAAGCGAAACTAAACTAGAGAAGGAACATTTTAAAAAAGATCCAGTGCTTGGCACTTACTAGTCACTAATGAAGAAATTGTGGGCTGGGGCTGGGGCTCAGTGGTAGAGTGCTTGCCTAGCATGTATAAGGCACTGGGTTTGATCCTCAGCACCACATAAAAATAAATAAATAAACAAACAAAATAAAGGTATTGTGTCCATCTACAAAAATAAAAAATAAAAAGAATTTGTGGAGGGGAAGGGGAAGGGAGGGATAGAGGAAGGAAAGAAAGAAGACAAATGAACTGTTCTTCTGTAGATGCTTAGGAAGTAGAGATCTTCTTTTATTGATCTTTCTACTCCTGAAATCCCCCAGCGCAGGCTCTTAGCATCAACATAGTTGTGGATGTAAGGTCTCTCCTTTTTTGAGATCTGATACATTTTGTTCTGCCTTGATAATGTCACATCCTTTGGTCATTTCCTTCTTTATATCATTCTCTTCCACTAAACCATGCATTCTCAATGGGAGCAAAAGGGCCCCAAGGGGGCAAAATTTAGTCCTGGGAGAAGAACCATATCTTAGATATGACAACAGTTGATGACCCTCCAAAGGGCCACAAATATATAAAGAGATTAAACAGTGTGCCCGTGGATGTCAAGTTTCATTGGGTAAGGTTTGAGGGGAAATCTATTAGGGACAAAAAATATAATGAAGCTCTTTCAGAGGGTGATAATTAAAAATAAAAGTTTGGGAGCACTACATGAAACTCTTGAGTTCCTTGAGGTCTGAGAAGGAATCACTTATTTTGTGTTCCTAGCATGGTACCTGGTAGCTAGTCGGTAAATGAATATTTGTTGAAACAATGCATACATTTCCAAAGGGACAGCTTGACAGGGAAGGGTCCAAAGATACAAAGAAACATTTTATTAATATCAGAGTTTGAAATGGTTTATGAAAAAAAATGTTCAATATCTCTAGCAATCAGGGAAAAAGCAAATCAAAACTCCACTGAGGGCTGGGGATATAGCTCAGTTGGTAGAGTGCTTGCCTCACATACACAAAGCCCTGGGTTCAATCTCCAGCACCACACACACATAAAACAAAACAAAACTATACTGAGATTTCATTTCGCTCCAATTTGAATGGCAGTCATCAAGAATATAAATAACAATAATTGCTGGTGAGGATGTGGGGAAAGGTACACTCATACATTGTTTGTAGGACCACAAATTGGTGCAACCACTTTGGAAAGCAGTACAGAGAATTTTTTAAAAAAGAGTAGGAATGAAGCCACCATATGACCCAGGTATCTCACTCCTTGGCATTTATCCAAAAGAATTAAAATCAGCATATAATAGTGACACAGGCATACCAATGTTTATAGCACTATAATTCATAATAGCCAAGTTATGGGACCAGCTTATGTGTCCATCAATAGATGAATGGATAAAGAAAATGTGGTCTGAATACACAGTGGAGTTTTGCCCAGCCATAAAGAAGAATGAAATTATGTCATTTACTGGTAAATGGATGAAACTGGAGAACATCATGCTAAATGAAATAAGCTAGAATCAGAAAGTCAAAGGTTGAATGTCTTCTCTCATATGTAGAATCTAGAGAGGAAAAAAAGAAAAGGAATTTTAAAAGGGGATCTCATGAAAATACATGGGAGACCAATAGAGTAGAAGAAGGGAATGGTGAAGGAGGGAGAAGGGGAGGGGATAGGGAAGTACTGGAGAACAAAATCTACCAAATTATGCTATGTCCATGTGTGACTGCATCACAATAAATCCCATTTATATATATAATTATAATGTGCTAATTAAAATAATAATAATAATAGAAGGGAGATCAGTAAAAAGCATGAATGGGAGGAAGAAAGAGGGAAAAAGAAGATATTGGGGAATGAGATTGATCAAATTATATCATGTACATGTTTGAATATGGCATTATGGATTCCTCTGTTATACATAATTATAATTCACCAATTAAAAAATCACAGTTTGGGGCTGGCCCTAACTCCTGCCTTCACCATAGAGCAAATGAACTCTACCTGCCCATCCAAGGATGTATCTACCTCACAGGTTGATGCAAACATAATTGATGAAAGAGATAAGATGAAGGTAACATTTAAGCAGGAGAAAGTGAGAAAAATATATTTTAAGTTACCAAGAGAATGGAAAAGAAAAGGCCAAAGTAGGGAGAATATTTATTCCCATCTACCTCTTTATTTGTTTCCATCTTCTCTCTTTGACATTAGTATTTTTCCATTTTCCACCTTTTATGCAAGTTTTTAGCCCTGAATGAATATCTACAAAGACATGGAAACTTCAAAGACAATTTGTCTTGGGGCTGGGGTTGTGGCTCAGCAGTAGAGCACTCACCTAGCACCTGTGAGGCCCTGGGTTTGATCTTCAGCACCACATAAAAATAAATAAATAAAAATAAAGATATTGTGTCCGACTACAAGTAAAAACTAAATATTTTTTAAAAGGGCATAGTCCTCCTTTAAACAAAATAATAATTTGTCTTTTGGAAAATGAGGGAAAGTCTGAAAGGTATGTCTCACAACAAATACATTATTATTTGAAGTAGTGGCTTCCAAGAGTTTTGGAGTTTTGATGTGTGATAGCTTAACATATGAACTAAATGTAGATTGTACATAAGCACACACACACACATACACACACACTCACACACACACACTTGACGAATGTTTTGCTATCCTATAGAAACAACCTAAAAGGAAACATCTTGTGTGGGGCTTTACAATTTTTGATCACTTTTTGATTCACTTTCATTCCTTTTTGTGGCCCAATTATATGGATATACCGTATTTTATTTATCCACTCATCAGTTGAACTCTTTATATTTTCTAGATACAAGTCCCTTATTAGATATATGATTTGCATATATATTCTCTTATTCTGAGAGTTATCTTTTCATTTTCTTGAGGTTATCATTTGAAGTACAATGATTTTCAATTTTGAAGTCCAATGTATCTATTATTTTGTTGTTTTTGCTTGTGTTTTTGGTATCACATATAAGAAACCATTGTTTACTTCAAGACCAGGAAGATTTAGGCCTGTGTTTTCTTCTAAGAGTTTTATTGTTTTAGCTATTATATTTAGGACTTTGATCCTTTGGGAGCTAATTTCGACATATGATATAATGTAAGGTTCCAGCTTAATTCTTTTGCATGTTAATATCCAGTTGTACCAACACCTTTGATGAAAAAGACTATTCTTGTCTATTGAATTGTTTTGGTACATTTGCTAAAAATCAATTGACCATATATATGAGTTTATTTCTAGTCTCCTACTTCTTTTCCATTAATTTATATATCTGTCCTTATGCCCATAACAATTAGTACAATTTTTGAAATAACTTAGTTTTAAAACAAATTGGTAAATAACTTAGTTTTAAAACAATTAGTAAGTTTTGAAATAACTTAGTTTTAAAACAAATTTGTTCTTTTTAAAGATTGTTTTTGGCTACTCTTTTTTTTTCTTTTTCTTTTTTTAAAAAATTATTTATTTATTTATTTATTTATTTTAGTCATACATGACAACCGAATGAATTTTGACATATAATACATACATGGAATGTACATACATCAATCATATTGTCAATTCTATTCTGCTGCCCTTCCTATCCTCCTTACTCCTCCCCTCCTCTCCCATCCTTTCTGTTTTTGGCTATCTTAATCCCTTTCATTCCCAAATGAATCTTAGGATCATCTTGGTAATTTATATATTTTTTTAAAAGTGCCAGCCTAAATTTTGATAGGGATTACACTTGAATTTGTAGGTCAACTTGGAGACTATTGCTGTCTTAACAATATTAATTTTTCCAATCAAAAACATGATCATCTGTTCATTTATTTAAATCTTGAATTTTTTCCAACAATTTTTTATAGTTTTGAGAGTATAAGTTTTACTTTTTTATTTTTGGTACTGGGGATTAAACCCTGGGTGCTTAACCAATGAATCACATCCACATTTTTAATATTTTATTTAGAGATGGGGTCTCACTGAGTTTCTTAGGGCCTGGCTAAGTTGCTGAGGCTGGCTTTGAACTGTGATCCTTCTACCTCAGCCTCTGGAGGTGCTGGGATTACAGGCATGTGCCACTGCCAGTTAGTTTTACATTTTTTGCATTAATTTTATTCCTGAGCATTTTATTCTGTTTGATGCTATTGTAAATGTAATTGTTTTCTTAATTTCATTTTCTGATTCCTCATTGTAAGCATGTAGAATTAAAATTAATTTCTGCATGTTAATCTTTTACCCTACAAAACCTAGTGATTTTTTAATGTATTTCTTGAGATTTTCTATATGTAAGGTCATGCTATTTGTGAAGAGAGATTATTTTACTTCATCTTTTCTAACCTGGCTGCCTTTATTTCTCTTTCTTGCCTAATTTTCCTGGCTAGAACCTTCAGTACAATGTTTAATTGAAGTATGAGAGCAAAATTTCTTTCTTTTTTTCATTCCTGATTTTAGGGGAAAGCATTCCATCTTTTACCATTAGCTGTGTGTTTTTCATAGATGCTTTTTATCAGATTGAGGAAGTTCCTTTCTATTCCTAATTTATTATTTTTTGTTGATGGATTCAGTTTGCTAGTATTTCATTTGGATTTTTTAAATTTCCATTTGGGAGAGATCACGGTCTATGGTTTTCTTTCCTTATGATGTCTTAGTCTGATTTTGTTATCAGGGTAATACTGGCCTCATAGAATGAGTTGTGAAGCAGACCCTTCCTCTTTTATTTTTTGAAAGAGTTTATGAAGAACTAATATTTGTCTTTCTCTAAACATTTGGTAGAATTAGCCCATGAAGCCATTAGGTCTGGGCTGCACTACCATTTCTTTGTGGTTAGTTCTTCTTCTTTTTTTTTTTTTGGTAGTTGTCGATGGATCTTTGTTTTATTTATTTATTTATATGTGGTGCTGAGAATCGAACCCAGTGCCCCATACATGCCAGGCAAGTGCTCTACCACTGAGCCACAACCCCAGCCCTTGTGGTTTGTTTTGATTACATATTTGTTTTAAGTATTATCTGATTTTCCATTTCTTCTTGAGTTCATTATATTGGTTTGTGTCTTTCTAGGAATGTGTCTATGTTGGCATACAGTTGTTTATAGTATTCCTATATAATATTTTTTTTATTTTGTTAAGATTAGCAGTAATGTTTTCTCTTTTCTTTCTAATTTTAATGTTTCGATGATTCTTCTTCTTCTTCTTCTTCTTCTTCTCTCTCTCTCTCTCTCTCTCTCTCTCTTTCTTCTTGGTCAGTGTAGCTAAAAGTTTGTCAACTTTGTTGATTTTGTCCAGGAACCAACTTTTGGTTTCATTGGTTGTTCTCTATTCTTTATTTTTTATTTTCTATTTTATTACAATATGTTCTAATCTTTATCATTTCACTTTTTCCCCCATAGGTGAAAAACTGAGGCTCTAAGAGGTAAAGAGAATGATCCTAAGAAATTAACTAACATACATTTTATCCTTTTATTTAAATGTACATCTTAAGATTTGGAGTACAAAATGCATCGACTATCAAGATTCAAGATACACAGTCCAGGGTTTTTGTATGAGTTTGCTTACTATAATTAATTAGTCATGCATGAAGGGATACATTAAAGTGTGAATAACTAGTCACTAAAACTCGACCCTCTCCCACTTGGGCACCTTGGTAGACTGCATTTCCTAGCCTTCCTGCAGTTAGGTATGGCCATATGACTGAGCCCTAGCCTAGACAATGAAAGACAAGCAAAAGTGAAGGGCACTATCCAGGTGTGGCCTATAAAAAAACTACTCATTCATATTCCTCTCTTCATCCCTCTACCATCTGCTGGTTGACTGTTGGACATGAGCAATCATGAAAGCCATGGTGTGAAGATGGCAAAGCCTCTTTTATTGGCTATGTCTACCCTATGGTAACGAAGTTGCTTTGTGATATTTGATATAAAGTTCAAAGGAATTGAAACTTTCTAAAATTCAACCCTAAGAAGATTTTATATCTTGGAGATGTAAAGGTTCTTACTTGAAGCCCCCGAAGCCTCCTCCACAAGTATGGCAGTATGTTTAGAATTCAGGTGATTAATGAAGTATAAAGGGTTGACATATAACATCTCTTTTAATTCTTAAAAGCAGCCTTTGAATATACTATCAATGGTAGTGGAGAATACATGTATCTTGTTTACTTTCTCATCCTGAGCACCTTCCATAATATCTGACACATAATAGGTGCTCAATAAATATTTGCTGTATGAAATAGACAAACTCAATCAATTAGAGGGCATAGAGAGAGAAATTGACAAAAGTCTGTTACGCTTAGGCTGTAGCTCAGTGGTAGAGCACCTGCCTCGCAGTTGTGAGGCCCTGAGTTTGATCCTCAGCACTGAATAAAAATAAAGATATTTTTTTAAAAAGTCTGTCAACACTTGAAGCCACAATTCCTATGACTAGAGCAATATTAAATGTAAAACATCAGTTTCTGGCACATGGTAGGCATGTCATAATATATCTATTATTCATGTACATATAATATGTATTATATATTAACACATTATGTAAAATAATATTAAATACTTCTGAAGCCATTAGAGTGACTTCAGAACTTGACCATTCAGCCAGAGAAAATCTGACCAGTATGCAGAATCCAATGGGAGGCATTTAAGTGTTTGAGTCCTCTTAGATAAGATTTTATGACACAGTAAAGTTATAAATATGTTAGATTAAATCTAATCCAATGGGGAAATAACCTGGACTGAAGAATCCTGAATTTTCATTTGACCCTTATCAGATAAAAAAAGTGAAAGAAGTGCAGGGCGTGGTAATGTACGCCTGTAATCCCAGTGGCTAGGGAGGCTGAAGCAGGAGGATCGAAAGTTCAAAGCCAACCTCAGCAAAAGCAAAGCACTAAGCAACTCAGTGAGACCCTGTCTTTAAATAAAATATAAAATAAGGCTGGGGATGTGACTCGGTGGTTGAGTGAACCTAGCATCAATCTCAAGGACCAAAAAAAAAAAAAAAAAAGTGAAAGAAGATAAAAAAGTAAATAAATCTTGAGTAGAACTTTCTCAGAATACTCTGAGAGCAAAACTTGCCTCATTTATAGAATCATTTATAGAATCTGAACTTGGAGTTGCCCATTGTATAGCCACTGTGGAAAAACGTGTGGGTTGGAGGGCAGGATTGGGGTATTGTAAGGCAGCTTGGATTAAGGAAAGATCATTATAGATGCTCTAGATCTCACGTTCTGACAGAAATCTCAGTCAGGTGACAAGGTAACACCTGAAAAGGGACACCCAAATTACTTGCACATATGTTCTTAAATAGTATCTTTAATCGAGGGTTTCTCTACCTTGGCGCTAGTTATGTTTTATTCTGGATAATTCCCTGTTGTGGAGGCTGTCCTGCAAAGGACTCAAAATATGGCACCCTGGTATACTGATTTTTAAAAATTAAAGGACATAGAGAGCAACAAATCCTGGAAAAGGCTTTCTCTGAAATCTTGTCTGCTTAAAGTCCCTAAGGAGCTAACAGGTATCTCCATTCCCTTCCCAGAATGTTAACTAAATTCCTAAGAGAGATTTTTAACTAAATTCCTAAGAGATACTAAAGTCTGTCAGTACACCTGGACAGACTTTTGTCACACACCATTGTCTTCTACTTTGGTCCCATTCCTTTTTCCAAAAAGAATCATTTACAAATCATCAGTTCTGCAGGCCAGACTTTGACCTTGGCCATTGTGTGTTCTCCAAACCAAACATTGTGTGTTCCCCTAAAAATCATTTACTATTGCCCTAAAAATTGTCTACAATCCCCATTCTCCATTTCCACTATAAAAAAGGGAGTATATAAGTTTCCAAATACTATTAACTCATGAGTAATCACAAATCTGAAATTTTACCATGTTGTGATTTTTCTTCCTTTGCACATTAATGTATTTGTCTGCCTTTCCCCCTATTTAATCTTTGTCAAGTTTATTTCAGTGAATAGACTCTGGTGGAGGGGAACTTTTCATTCATATCTACATCTCCACACTGTAGAACATTTAGCAGAATCCCTGACCTCTACCCACCAGATGCTAGGAGCACTCTTTCCACACCGCAGTTGCAAAAATCAAAAAGCTCTCCAGACATTGCCAAATGTGCCCTGAGAAGCAAAGCCACCTTCTGCTGAGAACCACTGCTTTTCCCTTAAGAACATCTACAGGGAAGTATAGAGAAAAATATGTCAAACTGATAGTATTCATATTTTTGTATTAGGTGTGGTACTTCTCAGTGTATATTTACTTGCAACATCTAAGATAATTTTGATTATTTGATTGTCAAACAGTTTAACCTTATGCTTCTAATTTAAATTGTGTATGTGAGTAATTGATTTAGGCTGTAACAACCAGTTTATTATGCTTGTCAACAACATTAGAACATTTGAAAGAACTTATTTAGAAGTTTAATTTATTAGAGTCAGTGATTCTTTTTTTTCTTTTTCTTTTTTTTTTTTGGTACCAGGGATTGAACCCAGGGATGCTTAACCACTGAATCACATCCCCAGACCTTTTAATTATTTTGAGACAGGGTCTTGCTAAATTGCCCAGACTGGCCTCAAACTGTTTCAATCTCCCAAGTAGCCCCAGCTACTCTGTGTGGGCCACTGAGCCCAACTCCAGTGATTTTTTTTTTTTTTTTTTTTTAGTTAAAGGTGGACACAATGTCTTTATTTTACTTTATGTGGTGCTGAGGATAGAACCCAGTGCCTCACACATGCTAGGCGAGCACTCTACCACTAAGCCACAACCCCAGCCCTCCAGTGATGTTCTTAAGGAAATCTTGTTCAGAAAGGACAGATGCACTTAGAAAAATAAAATATGTAAAATGTTTAAATTCCTGAAAAATTAATTAATCATAAGAGTCCCTGTAGGGCGCTGGGGTTGTGGCTCAGCAGTAGAGCGCTCGCCTAGCATGTATGAGGCCCTGGGTTTGATCCTCAGCACCACATAAAAATAAATAAATAAAATAAAGGTATTATGTCCATCTACAACTAAAAAATAAATATTTAAAAAAAGAGTCCCTGTAAAATTTTGATAAAATGCAACTATATTTATAAGGAAAACAATAACATTTGTAAGTTCAATTTAAAAGTTTAAGAAAGATCTGTTTTTAAAGTTGTTGATTTAATTTGAATCAAATATTATTTCCAAAAACAAAATTAGCCTCTGAATAATATTTTCTTTGTGCTGAAGCCATTCTTGAGGACACAAAAGAACTTCACATTGACAATGAACAGTTAGTTGCCTCATAAGGGGTGTAACCCATGGTTTTACACATAGTCCCTGGGGACTCTGAGGAACAGCCTTACGTCCTTGTTTCACAAAATCACTTTCTGGAAAGATGAATAAAACGTATGACTAAAAATGAGAAAACCAAGAGAATAATGTAGGGAAGAGAATTCCCCCAAAATGAGGGAAAATAGAAAACGTTAAAGTTTGGGAGTTTTAAAATTTTGTTTGGAAGGGAGAAAAAATTCAGGATAAGGTGTCAATACTCTCTAGTTTTTGGAAAACATGGAATAGAATGATATTGTAAAGTAGCTAGAACACTCTTTTTTGCATATTAATGCACGTTCAAATCACTTTGGGATCTTATTAAAGTACTGATTTTGATGTAATAGGGCTGGAGTGGGGCTTGAGATTCTGCATTTCCAACCAGTACCCAGGGGGTTGTGTTCATCCTGGTTCTAGAACCACACTAGAAGTGGCAAGAAGTCTGAAGATCAGCCATTATAATTCTGTTTCCTAAGGACAAGGCTTATCCTTAACATTCATAAGCAAATACCAAAAGAACTTCAGCCCTCACAAAGGAGGATAAAGAAGTGCAAAGGATTTTAGTTGGTGACCTTTCCCATTTATTATTATAGGTGCTGATCAAGGCTCCCTTCCTCAGAGGTCTGAACACAGGAACTGATGTCAGCTTGCTTATTCATACTGAGTTTGCTAAATAGCAACACTTGCCGGGGGTGTGCAGTGGTGCATGCCTGTGATCCCAGTGGCTCCTGAGGCAGGAGGATCGAGAGTTCAAAACCAGCCTCAGCAACTTAGCGAGGCCCTGAACAACTCAGTGAGACCCTGTCTCAAAATAAAATACAAAATAGGGCTGGGGACATGACTCAATGGTCTAGTGCCCCTGAGTTCAATCCCTGGTTACCTCCCTCCCACACCCCCGCCCCCCAAAAAGCTAAATACCAACACATGGAGATCTTTATGATGGGGTCAAGAATGTTGAATGTTCCAAAATACAGCAGAGAGTTTACACTAGTACAAAAAGCACAGGGTTTCTCTTCTCATGGGACAACTAGATTTTTGCATCTCAGGCTCTGATTGCTCTTGCTGGATGAGCCTCAAGATTGGGAAAGGAATGGGTCTGTGTCTGAAAATTCAGGGTCAATTGAAAAATTGACAATTCTCTAGGCAAAAAAGGAAAAAGAAAATTAAAGTGTTAGAAGAATCAGAAAATAACTTTATCAGTAGCTCATAAAATGAAACTGGGTGAGCTCTCAGGGGACAAATACTACGTTCTGTTACCTTGGAGTTCAGTTTGTTGGTTTCCAAATCTGTTTGATAATATGATGAACCCTAAGTCTACAAGACACAAAATCAGTTCTTGTCACAATGCCAATGGGTTCTTTGATTGTCAAATTTCACTTGCATATAGTTATCTTCAAAGTACAGGTATGACAAATCCATTTGAAACAAAAATTTTTAAAAATTAGTAACAATGCTCTTGCTATCTGAATGAACTCTCTTTCTAAATAGAAGGTACTAAACATGGTGACTTTTGAAGAACAATTCTGGTTGTATGAAATACATTTTTCCTTTTCTAAACTTAAAAAGAACTGTATAGTCACCTATCCAGGGCACTAAAGAAATGCAGAAGTAGAATCTATTTTACCAAAATTTTTTAAAAGACAAAATAAATTGTGGTTATGGGATTTTTCTCTTATAAATAAAACATATTTGTATTCTACATCTTTAGTGAGTTATTTCAAAGGAAATTTTTATTTTAGTAAAAGGTAGTCCAAAGAATAAACTATTAATACTGACTCTAGAAAAAAATTTGAGGACAGGGATGAAAATATTGAAAGAAAATAATTGGGGGGGGTGGTAACAGGGATTGAACCCTGAGGAAATAGAGGCCCCCAAAGAGTCAGTATTTGTGATAAAGAACCCAGGTTCTCTGATTTGTCAAATATTCTAAAAAGAAGCTACTGTAATACAGGTTGAGGTGGGTGGGGAGAGATGTTCATTTTTGTTGGAAAAAAACCTATAATTTAAACCTTATTAAATTATCAACTCACAAAAGCATATAGGACACTCACTAAAAGAGACAAAAGAGGATCTAACTTAAAACTAACTTATATTATTTTGAGGAAAAAAATGTATGACTGTGTTTCCAGAGACAGGATCAGAATGAGCCTCATAAACTCAAAAGAATGTAAGGGGTGGTAGATATGCTAAGTTTTAGCATAATGCCTCTAGTCTTTACTGGGAAGGGGGAAAAAAGAAAAAGAGTAGAGAAAAATAATTGTATTTTGGACAGGTACAGTCAAGTTTTGTGGAAATCTCACATCTGCCCCTGGAATGCAAAGAATCATCAATTTTGAAGATATCTGGATTCACTAAGAAAAATACACTATTCATGAAATGGTTCAGTTATTCAGTCAGCACAGCATTTGTTAAGCACCTGCTATGTGCAAGGTCCTGACAATATGGTGATAAACAAGACAGATATAGAGGTTACAGCCTGAGAAGAGTGCCACCCATCATAATGTTCTAGTCCCCCATCTTCCAGAGAAAGTATGTGACCTCAGCAAAAAAAAAAAAAAAAAAAAAAAAAAATATATATATATATATATATATATATATATATATATATATATATATATTAATACTCCATCCTCCAATCAGTCTGTTCTCTGGGTTTGCCATTGGGCTGATAAGAGCTGTAGGTGTCTATAGCCATGCCTCCTGCAGCTTAGCATAGAACAAACATTTGTCTAGAAGGAAATCAGGACCAACTCCTGAGAGAAAGAAAGAGACAGGTCAGGGAGAGAAAGAGAATGAGACAAAAACCTGTTAACATAATTTGAATTCAAAACACACTCCACCTCAGTCCTTCCCAGATAAGAGCTGAAAAATTCCCTTACTTAAACTGGTTTGAGTCAAGTTTCTGTCACTTGTACCCAAAAAGCCCTGACTCAAACTGATCATAGACTTAATGAATGCACAAGTTACAAGAACCTCTAGGTCATCTAATCCGATGGCTCTCAATGTGGCCCCTGAAACCAGCTGCCTCAGTCTCACCTAGAAACTTATTAGAGATGAAAACCTCCCAGTCCCACCCCAAACTTACTGGATCAGACTAGAGGTGGGACACAGAACTTGATTTTAACAAGTCATCCAGTTGATTTTTTTTCTTTTTCTTTTTTTAAATGTTTTTATTAGTGCATTATAGGTATACATAATATTGGGATTCATTTTGACATGGTCATACATGTATGGAATATAATTTGTTCCACTTCAGTCTCCAATACGTCCTCTTTCCCTCCCCTCCCTATCTCCCCCTGTTTCCATTCCTCTACTTTTTTTTGTTTTCCTTCTATTTATTTATAGTATTTTTTTTAAAAAATTGATGTTTTTTAGATTTACATAAAGGTGAAATTCTCCGTGGTGTATTCATATATATATACATAGCATAATTTGGTCATTTTTATTTCACTGCTGCTTCCTTTTCCCATCCCTCCTCCCTTCCCCTCAATCCTCTTCCTCCAGAGGATTTGAATCCACATTAAAGTTTGAGAAACATTGTTCTAGTACATCCTTTCCATGAGATGTGAAACCAGAGGCTCAGAAAAGGGAGTTAACTTGTTGAAGGTCAGAAATTAGTGGTGGCCCCAGACCCTCTTAGTAATTCAAGAGCTGTGGGGCTTGGGAAAGGAGGTCCACTTGGAATTTTGAGGGAAGTAACACATGGATTGGCAAATCGGATGGGGAAAAATATTTTGGGTCAAATAATACAGTACGGTTGGAAACACTTGATGTGTGTTTCCACAGGAGTTTAGAGAATATTTTACTCATCTTGGCTCCCCAGCTGAGCCAACAACAATGTGTTAAAGCTCCATGGCCAATGGCAGGAATCCAGGAGAGTCCTTTTTATGTGCCAGTAAAGAGGAATTTCTTAGAAAAGCTACAGAAATTATGCTACTATCACATTTCACTTTGTGGAGTGAAGGAACAGGAGGATGAAACTAAAAGCAGGGGACTGAAGTTACTCCTAAGAGTCTCACCTCACCAGTTGCAAGAAAGGGATTTTATTGTCGTTCTTGCCAGGGCAGTGATTCTCCACAGGGAAACTGGGCACCTAACCTGGTGATTTGGAGAATAACTTGAGTTTTTGAACTTTCTTTTTCAGGTGGAGGGAGAGAGCAGCAGTATCCCAGAATGTCCCTGCAAACTCTATTTAGTAGCCTGCTTTCTGATGATTTGCCCAGCCTATCCCTGGGGATATGGTCCATCCAGAGGCAAACCTAAAAGAGGAGAGGCCCTGGCACCAGTATTTCTGAAGTTTTCTTTTTAATCTCTCCTTCTCTTTCTCTTGAGTGTACAGATTAAAGAAAAGCCAAGAGATCCAAGGAAGTTTCTGGCATTATCAATTTTAGAGAGTATAAACTTTAATATCAATATATAATTTTCCTTTGATACATCTACTCAAGCAAGCCGATGCTGTCCAAGAAGGCACCTGGTAATAAAACAAAAAAATAGGGTTGGGGTTGCAGCTCAGCGGTAGAGTACTTGCATCACACCTACGAGGCACTGGGCTCGATCCTCAGCACTACATAAAAATAAATAAATGAAAGTATTGTGCCCATCTACAACTAAAAATATTTTTTTTAAAAGCAAAACAATATGGGCTGAGGCTGTAGCTCAGTGTAAAGTGCTTGCCTCGTATGTGTCAGGCACTGGGTTCAATCCTCAATACTACATAAAAACATTTACAACTAAATAAACATTAAAGAAAAAGCAAAACAATAAAAAATAACTGCCTTCCCTTATATAAATCCACGATCTCCAGATTCATTTATTCATCAGTTATTTATTTAGTACCAATTATGTGCCAGGCACAGGTCTAGGCATTAGAGACACAGCAGCAACCAAAATAGTTTCTACTAAAAGCCTAGCCCTCATGGGACTTAGCTTCTGTCTTTTCCAGAGAGGAATAATGAACAAAGCAAGCAAGTGACTATGTTGGATGGCAATCAGTGGTAGGAGAAAAATAAAGCAGGAAGAATATAGAGCACCAGCTAAGGGTGGCAAGGAAAAATGTTTCAATGTACAAATGAGTTGGTCAGGGCAGATGTCACTGGAATCCAGTGTGGTCTTGGTCATCCATCCTCAAGAAATATCTATTACAGCTGAACTAGGTCCTGAGAAAGAGACTCAAACTATCCATCAAGAAATGACTACAGAGCTGGGGTTGTAGCTCAGTGGTAGAGTGCTTGCCTCACACGTGTGGGGCCTTGGGTTTGGTCCTCAGCACTACATTAAAAAATAAAATAAAAATCAAAGATATATGTCTATCTACAACTAAAAAAAAAAATTTAAGAAATGACTACAAGGGGCTGGGGATATAGCTCAGTTGGTAGAGTGCTTGCCTTGCATGCACAAGGCCCTGGGTTCAATCCCCAGCAACACACACACACACAGAGAGAGAGAGAGAGAGAGAGAGAGAGAGAGAGAGAGAGAAAGAAAGAGAAATGACTACAATACCAACTATGTTACAGTGTTTCTCTACACTTTCCAGCCTTCTTGCAGTTAAGTTGGAGCTATGGGACTAAGTCTGGCCAATTAATTGTGAGCAGAAGTGATATGTGTCACTCTGGGCCAAGGTATCTAAAAAGCCCAACTGCCTCTCTACTTTTCTCTTCCCTTCTCAGCTATCTTGGGGACATGTGTTCCTGATGGGCTTATCTTTAAGATAGAGAAGGGTATCTTGTCCCATCTCGGGGTTATGTAAGGAGAAATATGCCTTTGTGGAGTCAAATTTATTGAATTTTAGGGTAGTCACAGTAGCCTAGTCTAATTTTATTAATACTTCTACTCTTATACATGTGTGAACACTGTAGGGAAGAAAAGGAAGTTAGCAGGGCTTGCTCTTGAGGCACTTTTGTTCTAGTTGAAGACTAAAACTACAACTTGAACTTAACTTTCAAGATCATGAATCATCAGTGCTTAATGAATGGTGCAGACAATGAGGACTTTGGAGATTCCATGGAGGGGAGGACTATGTTGTTGCCTGGCATTCTGGGGTTGGCACTTAGGGTAGAATCAATAGAGGACACGATCGAGGAGGATTTGAAAGAGCAGACTTTGAGCTTGCCTTTGAGAGACACATAGGATTCAAAGAGGCAAAAATGACGAGGAAGGACATTGTAGGTAGGAAATACAGCAAATGAAAAGATAAAGCAAGGGGAAAAGGCTAGACACATTCTGGCACATTCCAAGCAGAGTGTGCAGGGATTCTGACAGGAATTGAGGATGCACACAGGGAACTAGACTGAGTTCAGATTCCTAGAGGGTTCTGAATACCAAGCAGAAGAGTCTGGGCTGGATATTTCAGGTGAGAAGGAATGCTATGGGGGTGATCTAGGAGGTCAATGCGACCATTCACAACTGAGAGCAGAAGACTTCTGTTACTGGTTGTGGTATAGTGAACGCCTAAACCAGGGAAAGGGCAGTGTAGTACTTTTCCCATCAGAGTGAGGCATATCAGCACTGCTTGGCAGAAATGCAGAATTCCAGGCCCCACCCCAGAACTTGTGAGAGAGTCTGCATTTTAAAAATTGTTTTATTTGTTCGGCTTAGTTATATATGCCAATGGCATGTATTTTCATATATCATACATACATGGAATATAACTTCCCAGTCTTGTGGTTGTACATGATGTGGAGTTACACTGGGTGTGTATTCATATATGAACAAAGGAAAGTTATATCTTATTCATTCTACTGTTTTTTCCATACCCATCACCCCTCTCTTCCCCCCACTCTTCCCTGTCCAATCCAGTGAACCTCTACCCCCCTATCCCCCCCCAATTGTAAGTCAGCATCCACATATTCAGCCTTTGGTTTTTGGGGATTGGCTTATTTCATGTAGTGTAATAGTCTCTAGTTCCATCCATTCACTGGCAAATGCCATAATTTCATTCTCCTTTAAGGCTGAATAATATTCCGTTTTGTATATGTACCACATTTTGTTTATCCATTTATCTATTGAAGGGCATCTATGTTGGTTCCATAGTTCAGCTATTGTGAATTGAGCTGCTATAAATATGATGTGGCTGCGTCACCTGTAGTATGATGATTTTAAGTTCTTTGGGTATATGCTGAGGAGTGGGATAACTGGATCAAATGGTGGAGAATCTGCATTTTTAACAAGATTCCTAGGTAGTTTATATATACATTAAAGTTTAAGGACAGCTAGTTCAGTGGATACCAGTTGATGGTTGTCATAGTCCATTGGGTCTGCTATAAGAAAATACCTTAGAATGGGTATATATAAACAACAGAAATTTATTTGTCACAATTCTGAAGTCTGGAAAGTCCAAGTTCAAGGCACCAACAGATTTAGGGTCTAATGAGGGCCTGTTTTCTAGTTCATAGATGGTCTTCTGACTGTGTCTTCACATGGTGGAAGGGATGGGGAGATCTCTAGGGGTCTTTAAATAAGGGCACTGATTCATTCATGAGGGATTAACTTTCGTGATCTAATCAATTCCTAAAGGTCTCACCTCTTAATACCATGTCATTTGGAATTAAATTTCAACATGAGGATTTTGAGGAGACACGAATATTCAGACCATAGCAATGGTCTAGCCAGAATCCATTCCTCTCCTACCCCAGCTTTTTTTCCACCTTTCCCTCTTCCTCCATATAGTCTGGTCCTCATCAATCATGGTAATCACATTCCCCTTGATAGCAATTGGTTCTTGAACCCAGGGCTTGCACCAATCAGTGTCTAGCATTCTTCTGGCAGCTGTAATCAGTCCAGAAGTGGTCATGCCACCAGTGGACTGAAATGAAGGCTATTTACTCACTGTAGGAGAAGAGTCCCCTCCCTTGTCATTTCCCCTCCCTCTTGATGACACAACTAAGGTAGTATGTTGCCTTCTTTGTTCCTGCCAGCTAGAACATAACTATGAAAGAAACCAGACGGAGGACAGAGCTGAAAGCATAACAGCAAAAAAGGGGCCAGAATCTTTGCACTATGCCTCTGGTCTTCCTGTTCCCTGAAACAGTGTATTTCCTTATTGTTTAAGCCAGTAGAATTTGTGGTTTCTGATACATAATAGCCAAAAATGTCTTAACTACAGATGAGACCAAGGAAGAAAGGGGACAATGAGCATATCAAAAATATTTTAAGATAATTTTTTTAACCAAGTTCCAAAACACTGGACCCAGATAGACTAACTGCTACAACTTGAGAAAAGAAACTAAATACAAATAAAATGGATGGACTATTACTCTATGCAGGTAGATCCCTGATTAGCAAATTCGCGAAAAATGTACAAATGGCAGCCAGGCACAGTGGTGCATACCTGTAATCCCAGGGACTTGGGAGGCTGGGGCAGGAGGATCACAGGTGCAAAGCCAGCTCCAGCAACTTAGCAAGGACCTAAGCAACTCAGAAAGACCCTGTCTCAGAATAAAATATAAAAAAGACTGGGGACATGGCTCGGTGGTTTAAGCGCCCCTGGATTCAATCCCTAGTTAAAAAAAAATACAAATGTTTTCAAAAATGAAGGTGGTGGGGATAGGAATTTTAAATAAGACATATTCTTACATGAAATAAAAACAAACAAAAAATAGTAATGTCTAATATGAATCTGGAGCATATTGTCATGCTGGAAAGTAAAGAAGTACTCAAAAAAGGATGGGGACACAGGACCCATACTGAAAATCTCCCAATGACCAAGCTATAACAATCTGGCAACAAAATAAAAAATGATAGCATTGATTTATAACCCAAAGACTAAAACAAATATCTAGGAGCCTATGTTGAGTTAAATAATAATTGAATAAGTAAAGATACGGAGAAGAAGATGCAGCTCTTTCCTCTGGAAGAATTCTGGTGAATTAATGAAGAAACAATGAGGGAAACAGCATCACAGTAATATTTTTTTTCAGGCAAGATCCACCAATGGATACTAAAGTTAGTGGGAGAAGGTTTGAGGAGAGACAGGTTACTTGCATAGTCTCAAAATATCTTCCTCCAGAGGAAAATGAATACATGAAGCAAACTGAGTGCTGTAGGGGTCCATCCATCCAGATTTTCCCTCTGAAATGTGCCCTAGAGTTTAAGAGACAGGAAAAGCAAGATATAGGTTTAAAATTGCATGGTCAGGCCAGACGCAGTGGCCCATGCCTGTAATCCCAGCAGCTTGGGAGGCTGAGACAGGAGAATCACGAGTTCAAAGCCAGCTTCAGCAATGGCAAGGTGCCAAGCAACTCAGTAAGATTCTGTCTCTAAATAAAATACAAAATAGGGTTGGGGATGTGGCTCAGTGGCCAAGTGCCCCTGAGTTTAGTCCCCAGTACCACCCCCAAAATATAAATAAATAAAATTGCATGGTCAGGACTTCATGGATTCCTCTTGGGAACAAAAAAGTCCATTGCTATTTGGAGCTCTTCAATTAGCACTGAGCTGGATGTGGCCTGGCCCCCAAATTTGCCTCCTTTCTCACTACTAAAGAGCTCCAAAGACTCATCCCCTCCCCCAACTCTCTATCCCCAACCCCAAGGCCCTGGGATTGCTCACTGCCAGGCAGGGTGGTGGTGAGTTTCATAAACTAATCTCAGCGTGCATTTTGACTGGGTTGCCTTCAGTTTCCTCTGAATTTTTGGGTTATTTGTGTTGGCCCAGGATCATGTTCAGCTCTTCCCAAACTGGAACACATTCTCAGAAAGGGTTGGTCCCACCATTCTCATCTTGTCTGAAGCCAAAGTCTGGCTTCATTTTTCATTAAACTGTCATTTGTAACTTTCATTGAACAGAATGACAACATGTCCAACTGTCTTCATTCAGTATTTTCACAAAAGAGGGCCTTCTTGCCTCCCAGGAGAGTGTGTGATTTATTTATCTCCTCTGTTATGCAATCGGTTCACCACCATTACAACTAACACAATGTTCTGGAGAAAATGTTGCTGTATCACATGGTGACTTCACTTAAATTGGCAGAGACTGGTTTCTCACCTAGATCCACCAAAGCCTCCACCACCAGGGAGAATTACATCACCAGCGACTGCTCTGTTCTGATTGGGAGTGAGTGATTGGAGGGGCTGGGGCCACCAGTTGCTCATCCTCCTTTGCCCTGGGTCTGTCACATAGCAGGTGTGATAGTCATTGGTACTGTCCACCAAGTGTTTTCAGCTTTTCACTTCCTGGGTCCTCATAGGGCTGCATCTCCTGGCTCTTGGCACCTGGGTGCAATTATGTGAACAGTTCCATGTGATGAGTTGGGAGGAAAAGTGTCACACATCACTTCTAGGTTGGAACATGAAAATGCTTGTGGTTCAGAGCCCTTTTTTCCTCCAGTTCTGAGTGCTTGCAATACATAAAGTTCCTCTTCTAACTATGAGGAACCCATGAACCTTTGTTGTGTTAACCACTGGGATTCTTTCAGATTCTTTTTTCCCCCAGTACTGGAGATTGAAACCAGGGCCTTACACATGTTAGGCAAGTGTTCTCCAACTGAGCTATATCCCCAGCTCTTTTTTTATTTTGAGACAGGGTTTCACTAGGTTGCTTTAAACTTGTGATACTCATGCCTCAGCCTCCCTAGTAGCTGGGATTATAGATGTGCACCATCACCAGCAGCTAATCACTGAGACTGAGGGATGTTTGTTATTGCAGCATAACCTAAGCTGTCCTCACTGATCCTTTAGGCATAAAATAAATCTTGAATGAACGAATGAGTGACATAGGCCAGAAGAGACTTCTGAAAAGTATTGCACTAGAATGTCTATAAAGGAGAGATGCATGCATGGTATTTAATTACAAGTGTGTGAGAAGTTAGAGCCATGTTAGCTAGGGAGCTTTTCTTGTTTACATTGTATAGTATGCAGTTTTTATTAGATGGCTTTTATTTGGAATGTGGGAACATTGATGAAAATTAAATCACCCCAAACCAACCAAGCCTTGGCATTACTACAGGAGTTTTGATGCTATGTGTTTTACAAATGAGAAACCAAAGTCCAAATTGTCTAAGTGAAAATGCCCAATTAGTGGCAAAACTGGTGGACACAAAATCCCTCATTTCCTGATTCTTTGTCTACTTTCCTATGCAAATGTTAAGAAAGCAAGGGTTAGAGAGTCACACTCTGACCAATTCTAGTCCTGGCTCTACCACTTACTAGCTGTGTACCTTTGAAGAATCTACTCAACCTCCCTGTGCTTTAGTTTCCTCAATTATACAATCCTTAGTGAGTTGCCATGAGGATTTAGTGAAATGAACTATAAAGTTTGTAAAGATTGCTTATTATTATTATTCGTCAGCCCTCTGTCTTGACTTGCACCTGAGTCCCATGTTCTCATCCTGCTCTCCTGCTCTTGGAAAATAATTAATCTGTTTTAGACCATTGTGTGGTATATTTGTAGACTATTTGGCCACAGGTAAAGTGCATTCGAAGATCTAAACAGAATTGGGCCCTGAGCACTGGTTTAACTGTCTTCCTCTGCCATTGCCTTTGCTAAGAGTTCACACTACAGGGTCCGCCAATGGAAGGGAGCAAGGAGACAAAGATTTCTGCCCTGTTTACTCAGTCTCTTCCATATTTGCTAAGTAATCTATGTCTGGTGATCAAACTCCATTACCAACTCAAAGACCCTGTGGAATAAGGGCCAGTCACCTACTTGCCAGTTATCCGGACATCAGCCCACAGAGTTTGAATAAATATTTAACCACAAATCCTGAGCACCCACAATCTTCTTTTGTGTCACCTATGTAGGAGGCAGGCAGGTGATCAGGGCTTCCTGTTAGAAAAAGCAGAAGGCCCTCAGTCTGAGGGCCAGTTCTACTTGGTCCCAGCATCTTTTCTGTAGGTCCTGATATTGATCTGAGAGTGTCAAAAACGAAAGTTTGGCTGCAAGTATAACAAAATAAGAACTTAAATTTTATGGTGAGAACTGAATTTGGTTTTTAGACAGATTTCTTTAAAGTACTTTTTTTTTTTTTTAAGCAAGTTGTTTAAAGGAAAAACATAATCTGGAATTTCATAAATTCAAGCAACTTTTTATATGAGGTATGAGATACATGTTTTAACATTTAATTGAAGTGAAACATATATACCAGAAAGTGTACAATATTATAGTTGAGCAGCTCAATGAATTTGAACAAATATAATAGATTCATGTAATCAGACTCCAGATCAAGTTTGTTACTGGCACCCTGTAAGCCCTTCTTATTCTCTCTTTTAACTCTCCTTTAGTTCACGAGTGATCACTCTCCTGACTTCTAACAACACAGATTAGTTTTGCCTGTTTTATCCTTTATAGAAGCAGAATTCCAAGCATGGACATATCTGACTTGTTTCACTCCACGTTGTTTATGCAGTCCATCTATATTCAGTGTAGCAGTGGTTCATAAGTTCTCATTGCTGTCTGACATTCCATTTGGTGACTATAACACCACCACTTTTAATCCATGCTAAAGTTAACAGGCATTTGGGCAGTTTCCAATCTGGAGCTATTACAGATGCACTGGTATAATAGTCTAGTTCATACCCTTTGGTAAGCAGACACACTTATTTGACCTAGAAGGGGAGTTGCTCTCCATAGGGTTAGTTGTACTCTCAACTTTAATACATTCTGCTAAAGAACTTTAAGTGTTATAAGTAATTTACACTCCCACTAGCAGTCTATGAGAGTCCTGATGGTTCTATTCAATATGAAGTTTATTTTATAGAAAGTCAAACATATGTAAATAAATTAATTTAAACAGAACCAATTTAACCCTTTGGAGTAACATCAAGTTACTCATACACTCTTTTCCCTCTAGTCATAACTTCTAGCTTGTTATGTAATCTGGATGAGCTTCTTGACCTCCACTCTTCCTTAATCCAACCAGCCAAAAGTCTCTCTGCAAACACTGTCCATTCATGTATCCCGCTAGAAAGTTGTGTCAATAAATTGGTGTTTGCAAAACAAATTCCACCCCTTCTGCAAAGCTCAGTATATACCTCACCTCTGATGTGGCTAATATGGCAGAGTCAAAGAGGATGTGCTCTGCAGATTTGCCCTTTATAAACATCACATCTCCAGGGATGTGAATTCAATTCGGAATTCAGATCATAAAGATAAACGGTATATTCTTCTGCGGGTTTAACCGAGAAAACAGTGTTCTTAAAGTGATAAAGCATTTCTCAAATATAGGTGTTATTTGACTATAACGGGGGGGGGGGGGAGTAGCAAAAGGAGCCAGAGAGGGAATTCCGAGTGTTTAGTATTTACCTGTTCTCTATAGCTAATTCGTATTGTAGAACCGAGCCTCGGGTTTCCCATCTGTAAAGTAGGGTACTTTGACAAGATGCTTAGGTGATCTGTAAGAACTATCCAGATCTAATTTTTATTCTATGAAAGTGCAGAGGGTGGAGATAATGACAGGGGGAAACGGTAGAGGGGACCAGGGACCATCAACTTCATAAACTGTCACCTCACCCCTCTAGCTGTCCCCAGAAGGCAGAGCGCTGAGGATCCTAGTTTCTAGGTACCCAGTGAATTATATCCTTCACCAGGGAACCACGAGTTGAATCCTTTCCCAGGACGTTTCTCTTTTATCGGTCTCTCCAAACCTTAAGGCGTCTGGTTTCTGCATTCAGGAATATCCTGGCAAAGGGGCGACCTCGGGGCTCCCATTTATCACAGCGCGCGGCGCTGGAAGTAGCGGGACAGACCTTTGGGTACCAGAGCGACCCCTAAAGGTGAGCCGCTAGGCGTGAAGGTTGGGGACCCCGAGGGGGAGCGCGCCGGGCTCGACGCTCAGCATACAGGGTCTATTGGTTCGCGGAGTCCAGAAGTGCCGCGGGGGCTCTGGCGAAAGTGGGGTGGGCAGCTCGATGCCCCCGCTACCTCCCACCTCTTCAGCCCCAAGCTCCCTGCAGGGCTCTGGCCGGCTACGCGGTTCGCTCACACCCTCCTCACTGCGCCCCGCCCGCTCCCCACCTCCGCGTCCAGCCTCCGCGCCCAGCCTTGCAGCCGCCGAGCGCCGGACGCGCCACGCCGCGTTGGGCAGCTGGAGAGCAGCAGGCGCGCGAGCGGTCCGGGAGCGGCGGGGGCGGTGCCCGGCCCGCGGGAGGGAGGAGGAGGGACGAGGCCCGAGGGAAAGGGGAAAAGGAGGGCCCGAGGGCGCCAGCGGCCAGCCCGTCGCTGGGACCCGCAGGTAAGCGTGGGGCGCCGAGATGGGTCTGTCCCCTAGCGCTTCTAAGACCCGGCACGAGAGCTGGCGACAGGCACGGGAGGCTCAGTCGCAACGTGTGGACTGGAGGGCGACGGGACGAACGCTCCCTCCGCCCGGCTTAGGCTCTCCGCCGTCGGCCCGGGCCGTCCTGAAAGGCAGTGGCAAAGCGCAGAGCCCCGGGGCCGGCACTCCCACAGTGGGAAACTGCGCGCTGAGGGAAAGGGGGCTCCAGCGACGCGTTCTCTTAGGGGGGACTCGTGTATTCCAAACTTTTAAACGGATTCAAATCCTTCCCGCCTCTCTGGGAAACGGAGTCAAGAGCTTTACTCGCCCGGGCGGTCTGCGAGACGCGCATCCCGGGGAATCGGTTTACCGTGCGGGACAGTGGGGTGCGGCGGTGCCGGAGGAGCGCTAGCGCGCCCCGGGCCCGAGACTGCTGGGCGAAGCACCACCTGGCTGGGCCCAGAACAGGTGGCCCCGGGCCCGGCAGGATGGAGCAGCGGCTCAGAGGCAGGGGGTGAGCATCGGGGAAGAGGCTAGTGGATTCGGGCGAGCGCATTTTGTCAGGGGCTTGAATTCTGAGGCTCCGGAACTATATACAAAGTGAGAGAGAGAAAAAGCGCTGCCCCGCTGCCCAAAAGCCTGATGAAATCAGAGACAGAGGTTTTCCGTGGCTGCCTCGACAGTGACACTTCTAGCCTGTACTGTGCACATGAATCCCTTGGGGATCTGGTTAAAATGAAGTTCTGATTCATTAGGTCTGGGTGGGGCCCCAGAGTCTGCATTTCTAACAAGTTCCCAGATGCTGCTACTGTTGCTGTCCACGGACTACACTTTATGTGGCAATACTATATAGACCTACTTTTTGTCCAACAAGTTGAAAATTCAAGGAAAAGTGGGAGATCTGAAGATGAGGTCCTAAGACGTTACAACTCATCTGTATCCCCAAGCACACACATTAAAAACGATTAAACTATTGCTATTCATGTAATAGCAAAATGCTTTACTCTTCTTACAGCTTTCTAACCCGTACTTTATCTAACAGCAGAGTTGGCTTCATGGAGGTGCAACCTACACTTGGTTTAATGCTGAAATTCTGAATGATTTTTGAACAAGGGATTTTGCATTTTTGTTTTGCGTTGGGCCCCACAACTTATGTCAGATCTTGTCTCATGATCACCATAAGTGGGAAAAGGATAATTTCTTTAATCAGGTTTGGAACTGGTGGGTGATGTCGAGTAAAGTTTTATTAAGCAAAATATCGCAGTTTTTCTAATCTTTCTCAACTTTGACTATCATAAGAAGGACTCCTGAGCGTAGCCCCAGTCAAGCATGGTAGGACAGAATTTATTGCTTTATTAATAATTAACAGTGCATTAAGAGTTTCATATTAGTAGACAATACTATTAAGGTTGATGTCCAAATAATTTGTAAATTAACAGACAAGGTATGTTATTTCCGAAGAATTTAGGGAGGCTTTATCTAGTGTGTCACAATTTTGCTTAGGTAAAATCCAAGATGAGTTGGACATTGCTTGGTTTGGCCACTTGTACAGGTCAAATGCAAAGCTGGAATACAAAAAGTGGCCAAATTTTGTAGCTATTCAGAGGTATTGTTTTACAGGGCCTCAGCACCCTGCCAGCCCAGATCAGATTCCCTTCTGCTTTTATCGTTCTCATATCCTTGCAAGGTGACTTTCATTAAAAGGGGGATAAAGCAAATTTCGCTACTGAAAAAAAAAAAAAAAAAACACTGAAGAAATGCAGGGCCAGCATCCTTGTTTTGTCTGTGAATAATTCTTGCCAAAAAAACACAGATTCCAGGTGTGTGTATTTTTCTGGGAAAAAAAAAATGTTAGAAAAAAAGAAAAGAAAAAATGGAACTCTAATTATGGCTATGATCTTCTTCAGCAGAAGGAGAAAAAAATCTGAGAAATGGAATTTCATTGGCGGGTTTGGCAGGGAAAGGAAAGCCGCTATGTTTTTGGTACCAGGAACAGCCTTCCAGAAATGGCAAAGTGAGTTTGCTCAGGTGTTAGGGAGAGCCAGCATAGAAGTTGATTTTCCATGGCCGATGAGGTCATTCTGGGGACTCAGAGAAGGTTCATCACGACAAATGTTCTTGGTGCTTTCGCTACTCAGATGAAACTGGCAAATACATTTTTTCCATTTTAGAGAGTGCCAAGTCACTTTCAAATACACTATCGGGCCCAGCACCATTAAATTAAAAAATGGGGAGGGGGGATGTGTTTCTGTAATGTTAACAGTTCCAAAAATAGAGATTCTGACTTCAGTAAAAATCTGGGAACTGGTTTTTATGCCTCATTGAGAAAGTCCTTCTCTACTTCAAGAGAGAGGAAAAAAGTTCATTTTAAATGTTGTAAAATGTCTAGGTCTTTAATCTGTGTGGAACTTTATTTGGGGGGGCATGGTGTGAGGTGGGGGGTAGTTGAAATATTTGGGAAAAATTATCATAAAATCAGTTCCCTCAAAGATTCTGAGTCCATTTTGCATTTTTAAAACTGAAGTATAATTTATTATACTTCACTGTTTTTTATTTTTTTTAAGTTGTAGATTGACACAGTATTTTATTTATTTATTTTTATGTGGTGCTGCGGATCGAACTCAGTGCCTTACAGGTGCTAGGCAAGTGCTGTACCACTGAGCTACAACCCCAGTCCACACTTTGCTCTTTTTAATGTACAGTTCTAGAAATACATGTAGTCATGTAACTATCATCATATCACGTTATATCCACCATATGAAGATAAAGAAGAATTCTATCACTTCAGCAAATGTCCTATTGAGTGTCTTTGTAGTCAATCCCTCCTATGACTCTCAACCCCTGGAAAGCACTGATTTGTTTTCTGTCTGTATGCTTTTGACTTCTCCAGACTGTTCCATAAATAAAATCATATACTATGTAGGCTTTTGAGTCTGGCTTCTTTTACCTAGCATATTACATTTGAAATTCATCTATGTTATTATGTGGATCAATTATTTATTCTTTTTTTTTTTTTTGGTACCAAGCATTGGACCCGGGGCGCTTAAACACTGGGCCACACCCCAGCCCTTTTTAATTTTTTATTTTGAGGTAGGGTCTCACTTAAGTTGCTGAGGCTGACTTTGAACTTTTAATCCTCCTGCCTCAGCTTCTTGAGCCACTGGGATTACAGGCATGTGCCACTGCACCCAGCTTAATTCATTCTTTTTTATTTCTGAGTAATATTCCACAGTTTATCCATTTGCAATTATCAATTATCAATTATCCATTATCAATGATTAATGAGTAAAGCCAACATAAACATTTGCATACAGCATAAATTCCCATTTCACTCTACTCAATACTTAAAAATAAAATTGTCATTTTTTAAAAAATATCTTTATTTTATTTATTTATTTTTATGTGGTGCTGAGGATCGAACCCAGAGCCTTGCACTTGCTAGGCGAGTGCTCTAGCACTGAGCCACAACCCCAGCCCCAAATTGTCATGTTTTGTGATAAGTTTAACTTTATTAAAAAAAAAAAAAAAAAAACCAAAAAACTACCCAACTTTTCCAAACTGGTTGTACCGTTTTGTTTTTTGATTTATTGTTTGTTTTTGATTTTGGGTGGTTCTATTGAACCCAGGGCCTCAACACATATTAATCAGATATTCTGCCATTGAGCTACATGCCCAACCCTTTGTTGTACCTTTTTTTTTTTTTTTTTTTTGGTACTTGAGATTGAACCTAGGGGTGCTTAACCATTGAGCTACATCTCCAGCTCTTTTTCTTCCATTTTTAATTTTTTATATTTTAAGACAGGGTCTTGATAAGTTGCTTAGGGCCTCACTAAGTTGCTGAGGCTGCCTTTGAACTTGGCATACTCCTGCATCCGCCTCTCAGGGAGCTGGGATTGTAGGCATGCGCCACTATGCCTGGCCTGGTTGTACCGTTTTGTATTCCCTCATCGGCACTTGGTATTGTCAGTTTATTTTATTTTAGCCATTCCTGTGGCTTTGTGAGGTTCTTCTCTGATGACTAATGATGTTGAACACATTTTCATGTACTTTTTGTTCATTTGTGTATATTCTTTTGTGATGTCTGATTTTTTTTCTTCAATGTGTTTGATTATTGAATCATGAGTTCTTCATGCAACTGGATGTAAGATCTCTGTTAGATATATATATTACAAATACTTTCTTTTAGTCTGTGGCCTGCCTTTTCATTTTCCTAATGATGTTTCTTTGAAGAGTAGAATTTTTTAATTTGGTGGCAGGGGAGGTACTGGGGATTGGACTCAGGAATGCTCCACCACTGAACTACATCCCCAGCCTCTTTTATATTTTTGTATTTGAGACCAAGTCTCATGAAGTTGATGAGGCTGGCCTTGAACTTGTGATCCTCCTGCTTCAGCCTCCAGAGTTGCTGGGAATACAGGCATGTGCCATCAGAGTTTTTAAATTCTGATAAACTCTTAAGATATCAAGTTTTTTCTTTTAGGGATAGCATTTTTAGTAATCTAATAAGTATTTGTCTATCTCAAGTTCACCAAGATATTCTCCTGTCTCTTCTAGACATTTTATAGTTTTATCATTTATATGTAAGTCTTTAACTTCATTTTAAGCTTATTTTTGTATGAAACAAGGGTCAAGGTTCACTTTTTTCCCAATATAGATATCTGGTTGTTTCAACATTATTTGTTGAAAAATTCTTCTTTCCTTTCATCATATCCCCTTGGTCCCTTTGTCAAAAATTGAATTTATATGTGTGATTCTATTTATTTCTCTATGGTGTTCTATTGATCTGTGTGTCTGTCCTATGCTAGTATACGTTGTAGGTCTTATGCATCCTTTTAGATGAATTCCAAAATTGTTTTTTGTATGTAATTTTTATTGCTTTTAGAAATTGTATCCTTTTTCTCATTTAATCTTCTGATTACTCTATTATTGAGTAGGAAGGCTATTTAGTTTTTTTTTTTGTAGATCTATCTTATATTTAAACCATTTTACTATACTTTTATTCATTTCATATTTTTTCTATTAAGTTTTGCACATTTTCAAAGTAGATAAGTAGGTCATCATTGGCTTTGAATGGCAATAGTATAGGGATCCCCTCTCCCTGATTTTCTTTTTATTAATTCTTTAGATATAGGTGGACACAGTAGCTTTATTTCATTTTTATGTGATGCTGAGGATCCAACCCAGTGCCTCACACGTGCTAGGAGAGCACTCTACCTCTGAGCCACAGCCACAGCCTCCCAATATTTTTACCTCATTTTATTTTCTTGTCTTAGTGGCTAGGCTTCCTTCTAGGATAATGTTGGGTAGTAATTTATGATTTGGGTGGGAATGCTTATTTAACATTTTGCCATTAAGTAAAGTATTATGCATGCTGTAGGATTCTGGTAGCTAATTTTCTTTCAGGAGGTTTTTTTTCCATATTTAGTTTGCTGAAAGTCTAAAGTTTAATTCAAAAATTTCTTATTCTGCTTAGAATTTTTTGTTTTTCATTGAAAGCTTAACAGGTTTATAGCCACTCAATCTTCCTGACTTTGGAGGTTCATATTTTGATCTCTTTAGAGAAGTTAGTGTAGGATTAAATCAATGGTTTTATTTAGATAGATTATGAAGAGACTACATTTGGGGCATTTTCATAATCTTCTCACTTGCCAACATGCTGGAGGCAGTAGGGAGGGGAGAAAATAAAGGGATAGTTATAAGCTATACGTGTATAAATAAATAGAGTAATTTCATAGTGTTTTTCAAACTCTTGCCCACCATTCTCAGTGAGAAGTGCATTTTATATTTCAACCTAGTATAAACACACCTGTATATAATTACAACAAAATCTCAGTGTTACATATTTTCCCCATGTGAGTGTATTGATATTTCATTTCCCATCTGTTCATTTTATTTTAAAATGATCACGATCCTCTTGATCATAATTCTCTGAGTTGATTTGACCACTCTTTTCCCTTTCATTTGATTTTATGACCTACAGTCATGCTTTATAAAACTGTTCATTTAGCGTTTTTGTTTGTTTGTTTTGATGGTGCTAGCGATTGCACCCAGTGCCTCAAGTCTTCTAGGTAAGCACTATACCTCTGAGCCACACCCCCAGCCCCTTTTATTTTTATTTTTGATTTTGAGATGGGGTCTCAGTAAGTTGCCCAGGCTGGTGATCCTCTTGCCTCAGCCTTTCGAGTAGCTGGTATTATAGGCATGCGTCACCACACCTGGAGTGTTAATTTAGCTTCTTCTTCTTCTTTTTTTTTCTTTCTTTCTTTCTTTCTTTTTTTTTTTTTTTGTGTGTGTGTGTGTGTGTGTGTGCAGTTCTGAGGATTGAACTCAAGACCTCACACACTAGGCAAGTTTTCTGCCACTGAGCTAACCCATTTAGCTCTTCAGCCATTCATTTAGTTTTGAAGCCCCTAAACTGCAGGATTGTGTCCAGGATAGGTTCACTTTCTATCAGATCCTGTTATGATGCAAAGTGAGTTCGTTTATATTACCCAGAGATAACTGTCACTACTCACATTTCTCTCTGGAATGACTGTTGAGCCTCTAAGCTAGCCTCCCAGCATCCACTCTTGTCCCTACAAACTAGCCAGTAAGTAAATGAAGTCTTATAACTCCATGGCTGAAAACTTTCAAATGACCTCCTTCCACATTTAGGATGGATTCCCAGGTCTCCAGTGTAGCCCCCTTTATTTATTTTCTTCTCATACTTCTCCACACTGGTCCTCACCCAAGCCAAGCATTTGCCTGCCACACAGTCACATAACTTGTTCCCTGGTTTCATTGGGATGTTCTCTAACCCTTGTTCTAAAAGAGCACCCCCCCCCACCTACCACTGGAAAGGTCCATTCTCTTATCCCACTTTTGTTAACACTCTTACCTGCAATTATATTTTTATTACTAATTTCACATCTTTGTTTTTTCCCTGTTAGAATATAAGTCCCAAGAGGTCAGGGACTTTGCTCAGTTTTTTTTTTGGTCAGGATCTCCACACTACCTGTACATAGTTAGTGCTGAATAAATATGTGTTGAATAACTGAATGAGCATGCTTAGAATCTAGAAGAAATCAGACACTAATTCTAAGAAAAATTCAATGCTTTGAGCCTTTCTGTTCACATTGAGTGGGGACATTTCTTTGGGTTCAGCATTGAGTGTATTTTAATGTCAACAGTTCATTAATCCACAGACATTCATCTAATATCCACTACATTTCTGACTGTAATTATAATAATAGTAGCTAATAGTTGATATTTACTGCAAATGCACTGCTTTTACTGCTTCACATGTATTAACTGATTCAATCCTCCTAACATCTTGAAGCAGGTATTTTTATAACTTTACAGAAGACGGAACTGAGGCACAAAGAAGTTAAGTACCTTGTCTAAGGTCATTCAAAAGGTGAGTAGTGGATCCAGGTTTTGAACACAGACCATCTGATTTCAGAGCCTGTGTTCTCCACCCCAGTGCTCCTAGCAGTAGCAAGGAGTGTGCCCAATTCCTGACCTTTATCAATATGCAATATTTATAGCTTTTATTATCTTATCATAGTGGTTCTCAATGTGTGTGTGTGTGTGTGTGTGTGTGTGTGTGAGAGAGAGAGAGAGAGAGAGAGAGAGAGAGAGAGAGAGAATTTGATTTGTAGCAATATCTGGAGACATTTCTGGTTTCTGGTTGTCATGACTGGCAGGGGTGGAGATGCTACTGGAATCTAGTGGGTAGAGACCAGGAATGTTGTTAAACACCCTACAATACACAGGACAGCCCCATAACAGAGAATAATCATGCCCAAGCATCAGTAGTACTGAGCTAGAGAATCCTTGCCTTATGCACAGTAGTTCTGAAAGCTTGGCTGTTTGTTAAAATCACTGGGGGAGTTCTAAAAATAAATAGCAATCTCTAGGTCCAGTTTTTGATTTTAATAAACCTCAGTGGACCTTCAACATTGCCCAGCAATCCTACTATGCTTGCCTAGTAGATTTGCCTTTCCATTCCCCAAAGGCGCTGTTTTATATTTTATTTCCTCTGCCCTTCACACATCACCTGCTGTCTGGAGCTCATTAGACAGGAACCTCCTCATATTCCCACCGTCCAACATGCCCACATTTGTACAAAGACTCACAGTGCTAGCTATTGATGCTGTGAAACTGTGAGTGAGATGCCCCTGATGTGTCAAAGACCATCTTTTCTAGGCTCAGGATATCTCTTCTTTGTCTTCCCAAGCACGTAATTTTTTAACGACTTTTATTTTTTATTTTGAAAAAAATTTAAATTTCACAACTGTTTCACTTTATTTGTAAAAGTGAAAACAGTATAAAGAATACCTAGCTGGGTGCAGTGGCGCAGGCCTGTAATCCCAGCGGCTCAGGAGGCTGAGACCGGAGAATTGCAAGTTCAAAGCCAGCCTCAGCAAAAGCGAAATGCTAAGCAACTCAGTGAGACCCTGTCTCTAAATAAAACAAAATAGGGCTGGGGATGTGGCTTAGTGGTGGAGTGCCCCTGAGTTCAACCCCCAGTACCCTTATACGATGGTGGGCTCAGTGGTGCACACCTGTGATCCTAGCTACTTGGAAGGTCAAGGCAGGAGGATTGCAAGTTCAAGACTAGCCTCAGCAACTTAGCAAGACCCTGTCTCAAAAATTAGAAACAACAACAACAAAAAGTCTTGGTATGTAGCTCAGTGGTAGAGCACCCCTGGGCTCAATCCCTAATAAATAAATAAATAATAAACTAAAAAGGGCTGGGGATGTAGTGCAGTGGTAACACCCCTGGGTTCATTCCCCAGTATTGAGGTTAAAAAAAAAAAAAAAAAAAAGAATACCTATATACCTTTTATCCAGATGCATCTATTGTTAACATTTCACCCTATATGCTTTATTATTTGCACTCTTGCTCATGCACTTATTTTTTCTCTGAATTATTAGAGAATAAATTACATACTTCATGGCCCTTTACTCCTAAATACTTGAGTTTCTTAACAATAAGAATATTCTCTTACATTACCACTGTACTGTTATCAATACTGTAAATTTAATATTGATAAGATACTGTTATCTAATCTTCTATTTCTATTTCTATTTTGACAATAGGCCAGATAACATCCTTTACAGTACTTTTTCCTTCTAGTATAGGATCCGGTTTAGAGTTATTTCTGCAATTAGTTATCATGCCTCTTGGTCTCTTTTAGTTTGGGACATTTCCACAGCCTTTCTTTGTCTTTTAGGACATTAATATTTGAAGTGAATACAGTCCACCCCCTCCTTTTCTTTTTTAAATAGGATATTCTTCACTTTTGATTTATCTCATGTTTCTTGTGATTAGACTTATGTTATGCATTTGGGGCCATAGTGATTAAAGTGTTTTCTGATTTCTCCACTGGGTGGTTACTGTTTTTTTTAATTCCAAATCAGCAGCCGTTGGGAAGACTAAATATTCTGCTCCTCCTAATATTTTTTCTGTAGATTTAGCATCCAGTGATGATTTTTGCCTGATCCAATCTTTAATATGATGGTTGAAAATAATGATTTTTCAATTCTAGTATTCCATCCACATTTACCAGTCGGCTTTCAGCAAATGCCATTCCTTTTGCCCCATTTATTTATGTGTTCACCTATTTATTATTGATATGAAGTCATAAATACCTATGTTTTTGTAATCGTTTGTAACTTATTGCCATACTTAACTGGTGTGTTTGCCGAACTGTAAAGGACTTAGTTTTTTATTTTATTTCCTTCTCTCAGGGCCAGGTGTGAAGTTCAGTGGTGAAGCATTTGCCTAGCATAGGTTCCATTTAGTACTGTAAAAAACAAACAAGCAACACTAACAAAAACCATGTAAAAATGATGTTTCCTTCTCTCTTTCCTGCTTTAATGAATTCCTCCTTCTCTTTTCTGGATCATTCCTATCAGTTTACAATCATGCTCTAATATCACCATTAAGTCCGCATCTCCCTTCACTATCCCTCCCTCCATTTCTGGTCACCCCCCCTCAGAGGAACTTCTTCAAAGGATGCTCATACTTTATTGCTCCACACATTCTTTCCTTGTCCAATCTAATCAGGTGCTGTCCTGAGGCTCTTGTCAGTCCTTAGTGAATTTCACATTGCCAAATACAGTTCTTAGTTACCTGACTTATCAGGCTTGACTTGGCAGCAGCATTTAATACAAGTAGTCATTCTTTCCTTTGAACATTTCTTCTTCTGGCCTTCATTATATTACACTGTCTTATACATTCTCCTGAAATGACCCCATTTAGTCCCTATGGCTTTACATTCCATCTAGATACCAAGTACTGTTGTTGGGACAGATAAGGCAAGGCACTGAAGACAGCAGGAAACAGTTTTATTTGGCTGCAGCCAGGTTCAGAGGGCACAGCTTTTGCTGTAATCAATTAATCCCCTGAACCCCGAGTTCAGGGAGTTTCAAAGTTTTATACCCAGGATATAAGGGGAGGGACTCAGAAGTTCATAGTCTGCTAAAGTTCACATAAAAGCAGCTTTTTCTTTCACTATTTTGGGCAAGTTAACCCTTCAAGGGCAACACCTGAGAAGGGGAGAGCTTCTTCTTCCTTTCTTTCCTCCCCCTGCCAGCTGTTACCATGGAGCCCAATTGTAACTTATCTTAAAAATGTAGACATCTCTGTGAAGCCCAGCTCAAGGCCAGAGGCCTTGTTTGTACATTTCTACAAACTACTATACTATATATGTTTGTGAAAAACTAGTAAGGGGGTGTCCAGCACCTGGAGTTCTGGTATCTTCCTGGCCAGTGGCCAAGTAAAACAGGGCAACACTAAAATAGGAAGTTTATCTACATTGAACTCTTTTGCAGAGACTCTTTTGCTGATAGTCCTAAAATTAGCCATGCTGAAGATTTCTGGAGAAGTCCAGTTAAGACTTTTCTATAGAGAAAGGGGTGCCACTTCAGTACCTCTAGGCATGACCTTTCTTACCAACCAGGATTCAATAATTTGCATAGATATCCAACAGGCATATCAAATTTAATGTTTCCAAAGTAAAATCTCAGTTCTCTGTCACCCTTATGTAAAATCTGATCCTCTCTCTGAGACCCATCTCAGTCTGTGATACCACCATCCACTCAGTTGTTCAAGCCCCAGACCTACCAAGTTCCACACCTCACATACAACCCATCAACAAATCTTGGCAATTTAACTTCCAAAGCATGTACCAAATGTTTCCACTTCTCTCTACTGACACTTTTCCACATATGTCAGCCCACTATCATGTCTTTCTTGGATGACTGCAGTGACTTCCTACAATCTAATCCACATGGCAGCTAGAATATCTTTTTAGACCACTAAAGGATCATTTTACTGGATTACGGTGTTCTGCCATGGCCTGGACCCCACTGTTCTTCTCTGTTTGTGGCCCATTGTGCTCCTTCTTTAGCTTCTGCCAGCACATCAAGCTCCTTTTGGTCTTTTATACTGTTTGTTCTCTTTGGATGTTCTCTCTTCCTTCTCCATCTTTCTATGGCTGATTCCTCATCATTCAGACTTCAGTTTTCACCTTACAATTCTCAATACTGTACTTATTATGTATTAGTTTCCTTGTTTATTTGTATTTTTATTGTGCCACTATCCTATTTCCCTTCTCCATATTTAATGCCTACAACAATATTTGCTATATAGTAGGTATCCAATAAATATTTGGTAAATGAATGATACATTTAAACCCTTTGACGTGATTTTCACCACATTAAAGATATCCAGGAAATGTTCTTTTTCTCCCATAGTACACCCATATGTCTGAGACTAGTCTAGAAGCTTCTGGTGAGGAGAGGGATCCAATGAAAAGATCCACTTTTATGTGTTAGTGTTATTATTTGAGTTTTCAGAAAAAAAGGGGAATTACGTTTTACCAAGAAAAAAAGTGATAGAATTCCAGAGATCATCAGTGTCACATTTTTCAATGGGGACTTTCCTGGTCCTCCTAAATATTTTAAGACTGGTTATCAGATTTTTTAAAAGTTGACATACCTTGGGATTCAGGCATGTAAATTCTCTTAATGCTCCATTTTAGAGGACTACATGTGGAATTTTAGTGGGGAAGAAGGGGATAACAAAGAAAGTGACATTCACCTCTGCCTTTTGTTTATAGTATAATCCACTGAATCCATTTCAGTGATTGTTCTGGAATAACACAGATGATAAACTGGTATGTTACTGGAATCTGGGAAAGGACATAAAAAAATTCTCCTAGGAGGTGGTTCTGGTATGGCAGTCATAAATTGAATACATGGGAGATGGGGGGGGGGAGAGTGGGAGGTTGTATACTGAAATGATTTTCCTTTTGGAGGATTATTTGAAGATTATTGAAGTTCTTTTTTTACTGGTGCTGAGAATGGAACCCAGAGCCTGCGGCATACTAGGCAAGTGCTCTATCACTGAGCTACATAGGCAGCACTCAATTTTAAAAAACAAACAAAACCTCTAGTAGAGGACTCTATGATACTAAAGCTTCCAGGAGAAAATCAGTACAAATGAGCTTCAAGCAGTGATTTTCTTGTCTAGATTATTAACTTTATGACAGAAGGTACCACATGTTTTGGTGTATTTGGGGAAACCATTACCCCTGATCCAGTAGGGTCTGGTTTTCTAAATTGGCCCAAATGCTTGTTGTATTCACAGTTCATACCTAAGAGCTGTGCACCATTATTCACTCTCAGAATCTATTACCTATGCATCACCATTAGTCATTTTCTTTTTAGCACCCATCCTTATGAAGTAGGCATATGTGTCAAGTAGCATTTCATGGACTCATTTAGAGACTTACTCTTTTGACTCATCTGTGAAAGTGGATAGAGAGTGCATAAATATATTTTTTAAAATCACACTTGTATTGAAGTACAAATAATACACATTATAAATGTATAACTCAGCAAATTTTTACAGGCTGGGCATACCCCTGCCACCAGCCCCCATATCAAGAATCTGAACATGAAAAGCCCCCAGAAGCTTTTCACATCCTTCTAGTAATTACTGTCCTGACTCTTAATGCCATAGATTAGTTTTGTTTGTTCTTACATTTCATGTGTATGGGCCCAGATGGGATTGCTGACTTCTTCCACCAGCTATTGGTTTTGAGATCCTCCATGTCCTTGTAGATAGTTGTGGCTGGATCGCCTCCCTGCTGCGAGGTACTACATCACATGCTCCTGCAGTTCATCCTTTCTACTGTGGATGGGCCTTTGGTTTATTTCCAGTTTTAAGATAATGCTGTGAAGAACACTTGCATGTTTTTTTTGTTTTTTTTGAGAATACATGTGTGCATTACTAGCAGGTAAATACCTAAAAGAAAGCTTTATAAAGCTTTAAAAAATATATTTTAATTGTTTTAACAGGTGTCAAGTATTTTTCGTATGCAGTTAGGGCTAGTAGCCACCTTTGGGCATAGCTCATACATCTCTATCCATATGCAATTTTGAGTCTTTTCAAATTATATACATATATATAATTTGAAATAATTTTTAGCATCATTTTTCTTTCCGTTTCTATGCTTCTTTATTACTCTATCAATGACCTATATAAAGATATCATTTTTAAATGTCTTAAGAATTTTGTGTTGCTTTTCTTTTACTGCAAACTGTCTCTGAGTATCTCATTTTTTTGAAGTAAAAAAAAAATACTCCTGGAACTGTTGAAACGTAGATACAGAGGCACAGATTCACCATCTAAATGGACAAGGGTAATGGGCATTGATTCCTCATTTTTGCCAGGTAAACAAAAAAGGGAAAACAAAGGAAGAAAGAAGTATATAAAGCGGGTTTGGAAAAACTAAGATATACTATCTTTTGTCGTGATTACAACAGGTCAGTAGGTTTTTTTTTCCTTTTTTCCATTCAGCAAATCTGATTTTTCCAACACTGGAACTGGAGCAAATACATTTCACTTGTTTTTGGTGAGAGACACATTCGCTGTAGGTACTTTTTATGCAGAGAGAACAATTAGCAAAGAGCGTCATCTGCAGCAGTGCTTTTCAAATTCCATTGTGCTTAATGATCACCTGGGGATCATATTAAAATGTAGATGTCGATTCTGCAGCCTTGGGTTGCTGCAAGAGATTTCTGCTTTTCAACTCCTACGAGGCAGATGCCAGGTGTGAGGCTTTAGAGCAAGCTGCTTCTCAGTTCCTGGGGATTATATGGAGGCGTTTGTCAGTTGCCCATTTACTAGGATAAACACCCCTACCTTAGTGCCTTTCTGGGCTAGCCATGCTGGCTGAAGAACCAGGTTATGTACAGTCTGCATTACACTGGTGGAAAAAGCCCAATGTAATTTGAGCAATTCTTTTAGTCTCAATTAGCAACTTCTATCAAAGCCTCCCCACCCCCACACTTGTTTTCTCCTCAAATGTAGCAAATAACTGAAGAGAAACCACTGAACTCTTCCAACATATGCCAAAAAGCAATGCACACATGTACTCAACCCCAGGTACTGGCATGAAGAAAGGAGTGAGGTGGGGCCAGCATGAAGCCCCCCTCTCCTCTCCTGTCTTTAATATTTCATGTTTTCTTATTCATTCCAGAGAGCCTAGGTGTCCATTTCAACCTCCTTGTCCCTGACCACTTCAGCATACACCAGTCCTCCTGCCAGCTGCAAGTGTGTCTGAACCTGGGTTCAACCCCCTAACCGACTCCTGAACTGCCCTCAACCAATACCTGATAAAAGTTAGATATATACACCACGCAGTTCTTTGGCCTTGAGAGGGATAATTTCCAGAATTCCTAGGGCTAATTTCCAGTCCCCCCACCCCTTCCCCGCAGTGGTGGTGATGTGTGTTAGCTACTTCTCTGCCCCTCTCATGCTTCCTCATTCTCCTGTGTTTCCTGGAATCACATCCTAAATAAACCACTTTCTCTTTAATCCATGCCTCAGAGTTACCTTCTGGAGGAACCCAAACTAAGTCAAGGCTCTTCAAGGATACATGAAGTACTTTTGTTTTTTTAAGAAGTCCTTTTACAAGAAAACAAGATGGGACCTCTGTGGGGTTTGCTCTAAGGCCTGGGGTGGGGGGAGGTCACCAATATTTAGATATTTTGGTGGCATGACACCAAACTTTTAGATGGCTAGAAATAGGTTGATAATGGAGAGAGTACTTCCATGTTCCTGGGATCATGTCAACAGAGTTGATTTTCAGGCCTCCCCAGCCTAACAACTGGTTCCTGTCTTTCTGTCTGGCCCCTAGGAGGATGGATATATGAGTTCCCCCTCAGCCTTGACCATGCCCTGGCTACATTCTGTTTTTATGCTCTTTCCATAGTCCTCTCTCAGTGGCTTTCTCTCTGGTGGGCTCTCTGCCTAGCCCCTTGTGATGAGGAGTCCTTGGATATTTACCTTACTGAATAGAGGCCCATGACATTAAGTTTCAAGGACATATCCAAGCTTTGCATCCATGATCATTGCTTCTCCTAGCCACACTCTTAGCTTTTTCTTCCTCCTGCTTTCTTCCCCAGACCAGAAGCAGATAATTTAAGGTTTTCAGTGCATTTAGGGGATTTTAGGGCTATCTGGGAGTTCTTAGTCCCTCTATATGTTCAGAAATATGATACACAGCCTTTCCCTCTCAAGACCTTGTATTCAAAGTTCTCCATGGTTCCTTTCATGTTCAGAACCCACACAGGCAGGGATATTGTCCTGATTTGGCACTCTGTACTGAGTTTCTCATTGTTTTGTCCTACCTTGGCCAGGTTGCACTGCCCAGCAAACTAAGCCTCTATCTCTCTGTTTGGGACTTTTGAAGGTGCTAATTAGGGACCCTTGGTTCTTTGGACATGCTATCTTAGGAGTACAAACTGTATCAACAGGGCTAACTTTAATGCAACAATTATTAAAACATCCAGGGTGGCTAGTTGATTGCTTCTCTGTGATTTGCGGAACCAAAAATATAACTATCATTTCAATTGTTTCTGGTAGTTAGTGATAAGGATAAATTGCCATAGACTGGATGGCTTAAACATCAAATTTGTTTCTCATAGTTCTGAAGCCTAGAAATCCAAGGTCAAAGCATCAGCATGGTCATTGTCCAGTGAGGGCCCTCTTCCAGGCTTATAGACAACCACCTTCTCTTTGTGTCTTTACTTGGCAGAGAGAAAGATCTCTTTTTCACTTCTTACAAGGCTACAGTTTTATCAGAGTAGGTTCCTACTCATATGACCTCATTTAACCTAAATTACCTCCTAAGACCCATATGCAGTTACATTGGGAGTTAGGGCTTCAACATATGAATGGGAAGAGGGTTAAATATGGTTTATAATAATAACTGCCCAGCTTCCCCCGCTCCCCACCTCCCCTGCCAGCTTCTCACCGATTCATCTAACTGAAACCTGAAATTGCACAATTAGAGATTCATTTCCTTGGTTTAATGTGTTGTTAAAAGGTACATAGGTGCAGAATCTGGTTGACACGCCTCCATGTGCCCTTTTCCTAAGAGCAGGCAAGGGTTCAAAAAGTTTGTATTGGGTACCTACAAGTTGGGAATGGGCCCCATCTAGAGGACAGAAAGGGTACTAAAAAGGGAGTCGGTTTTCCCTAATGTCTGCCTGTTAACTTTGGGAAGGCCTGTCCTAGTCTTGAGAGTTATTTTCTTATCAGTTCCTGAAAAATAGTCCTTACGATAAAAGAACTAAGTACTTAAATTCATTTTCTTGGATGTACGAGTAGTTCAAGAGACTCCTCTTTTAAAAAGGAAGTCATTAAGAGAGAGGTGTAAGTTCAACTTTTCCATCAACACAAACTCTTCGTTAACCAGCAAATTTTGTGAAAGACAACAGGTGTTTATAGTAATGATTCTATGTGCTGTTGGAGCCTTAAGTACTTTTTGAAATGTCAAAGATTAATTATGTATGGATGATTTTCATATTAACTATGATTTTGAGAAAGTCTTAATTACTGCTTTTTTTACCAAACAGTAATCTTTTTTCAATCAGAATATTTTCATCTCAGTGTTTCATTTTCCTCTGCTGCTGGCATCAAAATGGCACCTGAAATGAAGTGAGCCACTTCTGGGGGCTTGTTATTGCTGGGATCAGCTGCTTATGAACAATTAACTCAGTCAGTATGTAGCCATCAGGCATATAACTCTGCTGCCTATGTGGCCTTTGCTCTCAGAGGGACCGGTTGAGGTGGAGTCAGTGGTGGGTCAGTGGGAGAGGAATGCATATGAATGGGAATGCATATGGAATCCTGTTCCTTTTGGGGCTGCTCTAGCAACCCTGGCTCTGCATCAGCTTTTAAAACCTGTAAAGATAAACACTATCCTGAATTTGCAGTTTATTCTTGTATATTTCTTGTAGTTTCCCTGCTTGTGACTATGTCCCTAAGCAAGAGAGAATGCCACTCACATGACTTTTTTTTTTTTTTTTTTTTTTTTGAGACAGTGTCTCAAAAAAAAAAAAAAAAAAAAGTTGCTGAGGTTCTTGCTAAGATACCAAGGCTGGCCTCGAATTTGCAATATTCCTGCCTTAGGCGCCCCCCAGTGTCTGGGATTATAGGCATATGCCACCATGCCTGGCTCACTGGCATACTTTTAAAATTCTTTTGATTGTTATCTTTTTTACCATCATGTTCTCTGCAACTTTCATTTCATTCAACATTATTTTTGTCAGATTCAGCCTCATTGTTAGATGTAGCTGTAGCCCATTTCTTTTCCTTTGCTTTACCTCTGAACCATCACCAGTGAACAACCAAACCCACATTTACCAGAATAGGGAGAAAGCAGGGATTGTGTGCATACACACGTAACTAGTTGATCTGCAACACAACTCAAGCTATTCTCTTAAACCAAAATCAAGCCAATAATTAATTTAGCTTTTAACTAGCTATTTTGGAAAATGTTTTTTAGGGCTTTGGTTCTTCCATATTATTCAGAACCCACAAAATTGGTTTTGGAAAAATAATCCTTTTTCCCTTTGTCTACAAAGAATGGCAAAGTTGAGTTTGAGTTCATTTGCAGTAGCTTTTCTTCCCCTAAGTTTTCAGATAGTCTTATCTTTATCTGTTTCCTTTTTTGTTTGGCATGGATTTGCCCTCCTCTCCCAAGAGAATGCTCAGTTCCTTCACAGTCTCTCCATTCATTCAGGCATGCATTCTTTGACATGTTTATAATGTCCCTACTATGTGCCAGGCACACTTCCAGGTACTGGGTGGTCAACAGTGAGCCAAACAGACAAAAATCTCTGCCTCAACGAAGCTAATTTTCTAGTGGGGGAAGCTGACGATAAACGAGTAAAGCATACAGTGTGTTGGATGGTGAGTAATACTGTGGAAGAAAATGAATCAGGAAAGAGGCACAGTGAGTGCTGACTGGTTGCACTTTCCAATAGCATTTCTCTAGGCCAGGGGTTGGCAAACTGTGGCCTGTGGAACTCCACCTGTTTCTGTAAATAGAGTTTCATTGGCATGCAGCCATGCTCATTCATTTCCAGATTGTCTGTAGCTGCTTTGGCACTACATCAGCAGAGGTCAGTGGTCACAGAAGAGACTACGTGGACTGCAAAGCCTAACATGTTTGCTATTTGGCCTTTTATAGAAAATATTTACTATTTGCCTTTGCATTAGAAATGCAGGTTTTTACACATAACTTTGGGAATTATTATCCATGTTTTGTTTTCCGGTATCCAAAAGATTGTCATAAACACTGTCTCGTATGAGTGCTACGCAGGGTGGTGTTGTGAGGCAGGTCTCAGTAATTTTGTTTCATAGGTGACTGAACAGAGGCTCCGCCAGGTTAATATAGTTGTCTAGGGTTCCTTGCCTCGTAAAGTGGTGGTGTTTAGCTCTCAAAGCTGGTGCTTTTTACAGCCCAGTCTCCTACTCCCTAGTGATAACTATAACCCAGTTTTTAGCCTGGGAAGCTTCCTATCATATGAAACACAGAAAGGCAATACCTAGTACCCCCAAAAAAGGCAATACTAAAAATAAGAAAATAAAACAAAAAATAAGCAAAAAGACAATCCTGGGTAACCATTGAGCATGGGCTCTGAAGCTCCACTGCCTAAGATGAAATGTTTGCTCTGCCACTTCTCCGACTTCAGGCAAGTTGCTTGACCTCTCTGGGCCCTGTCTCAGTTTCCCTGTCTATAAAGTAGTCATAATAGTATGCCTTCTAGGTAGGATAGTGATGCATCTGATTTGTCCAGGGCAGGCCTGATTTTTTTTGATTGTATATAAAGTATTTTGACACCAATTCGTGTCTTCATACATGTACTTTGGATAATGATGTCCATCACATTCCACCATCCTTGCTAATCCCCGCCCCTCCCTTTCCCTCCCACCCCTCTGCTGAGTAAAATTTCACTGTGTATATATGCCACATTTTTTTTTTTTTATTCATTCATCCACTGAAGGGCATCTAGGTTGGCTCCACAGTTTAGCTATTGTGAATTGTGCTGCTATAAGCATTGATGTGGCTATGTCCCTGTAGTATGCTGTTTTTAAGTCCTTTGGATATAGACTAAGGAGAGGGAGAGCTGGGTCAAATGGTGGTTCCATTCCCAATTTTCCAAGGAATCTCCATACTGCTTTCCATATTGGCTGCACCAATTTGCAGTCCCACCAGCAATGTATGAGTGTGCCTTTTTCCCCACATCCTCACCAACACTTATTGTTGTTTGTCTTCATAATAGCTGCCATTCTGACTGGAGTGAGATGGTATCTTAGAGTAGTTTTGATTTGCATTTCTCTAATTGCTAGAGATGATGAGCATTTTTTCATATATTTGTTGATTGATTGAATATCCTCTTCTGAAAAGTGTCTGTTCATGTCCTTGGCCCATTTGTTGATTGGGTTATTTATTTTATTTTATTTATTTTTTTGTGTGTGTGCTTAGCTTTTTGGGTTCTTTATATACCCTAGAGATTAGTGCTCTATCTGATGTGTGAGGGGTAAAAATTTCTCCCAAGATATAGGCTCTCTATTCACCTCACAGATTTTTTTCTTTTGCTGAGAAGAAACTTTTTAGTTTGAGTCCATCCCATTTATTGATTCTTGGTTTTAATTCTTGCACTATAGGAGTCTTATTAAGAAAGTTGGGGTCTAATCCCACATGATGGAGATTAGGGCCTACTTTTTCTTCTGTTAGACACAGGGTCTCTGATTGTATTCCTAAGTCCTTGATCCATTTTGAGTTGAGTTTTGTGCATGGTGAGAGATAGGGGTTTAATTTCATTTTGTTGCATATGGATTTCCAGTTTTCCAACATCATTTGTTGAAAAGGCTATCTTTTCTCCAATGCATGTTTTTAGTGCCTTTGTCTAATATAAGATAATTGTAATTTTGAGGGTTAGTCTCTGTGTCCTCTGTTCTGTACCATTGGTCTACCAGTCTGTTTTGGTGCCAATACCATGCTGTTTTTGTTACTATTTTGCTCTGTAGTATAGTTCAAGGTCTGGTATAGCGGTACCACCTGTTTCACTCTTCAGCAGGCCTGATTTTGCCTGTTTTCTCCACTTTAATTAATAGTGCCCTATTTCACTCTCAGGTACCTTACTTTGAACATTAAATTTTATGCATACCCTAGCTAGGGTCATTGCAGAGATTGAGTTCATACAAACAAAGCAGTTAAAATCATGCCCAACTGGAGTAAGCATTTATTAGACTTTGGCTGCCGTTTCTTATCAATGTCATGCCAGCCCCATCACTTAGTTTTCTTCTGGCCCATTACTGGGTTCGACTTGGTCCAAACTGATTACTGCCAGAAGTGATTACTGTCTGGGTTAAAAGGCCATTTAGGATTCTTCTTGCAATTCCCAGTGCCTCTGCCTGCAACCTTTATCCTAAGGAACCCCCTGGTGTACCCCTGACCTCTTGTAGCAGCTCTTGGCTCAGATGTCTTCTCATGGGGCTTTTGCTGGCTGCCTCCCTACAATTGTCACCATCCCTTCTCCTGACACACTTCCTATCCTTCCCTGTGTTGTATTTGTACTTCATACTTATGATTAACATGCAGGTTTTACTGATATATACATATTTACAGTTCTAGAGATTAAACCCATGGCCTTGAGCATGCGAGTCAACTAACTGCTCCACCACTGAGATACATTCCCAGCTCCCTAATAATGTGGTTTTGTTTTTTTTGTTTTTAGTACTGGGGATTGAACTCAGGGCACCTTCCACTGAGAACATCCTCAGTCCTTTTTATTTATTTATTTTTTATTTTATTTTGAGGCAGGGTCTTGCTAAGTGCTGAGGCAACTTAGTTTTGAACTTGCAATCCTCCCGCTTCAGCCTCTGAGTCACTGGGATGACATGTACCACCATGACCAGCCCTAATAATGTTTTAGTATAGCTTGCTTTTGCTGTTATATACACAGAACAAAAACAGAAATACCCCAAAATACATTATGCCGGTAGGATTTTTCTGTTTTCAAAAATAATGTGTCTTCTTCATTAAAATTCTGGAAATTACAGAAAAATGTAGTGAAACAACCAAGTACAATGCACCTGTGGTCCTACACCCGCTTTCACCACCAGAGTTGATGTTTTGCTGTGTACCAAGACAAAAACAGGCTTCCTCAGGCTGGAGAGGGAATACGTTTTCTAGTCTGATTGTGTAACTCTAGCTAAAACCTTATAAGCAAATGACCATTTCCTGTGTTCTCTGAGTATAAATTGAGCATCCCTAATCTGAAAATCTGAAATCCAGAATGCTCCAGGATCTAAACTTTTTTGAGTGTTGACATGACGCTAAAAATGTTTTGGATTTTGAAGCATTTCAGATTTTGAATTTTTTGGATTAAAGATGGTCAACTGATAAAGTGTTTGCTAATTTTTCACAATTGAAATAACTCTGAAATCTGAAACACTTATAGTCCCAAGAATTCCAGATAAGAGGTATTAAACTTGTATTACAAATTTGATTCCTGGAAGATAAACTTTTCCTTCCATATTTGTAGCTGAACCTTAATGTGAGAGAAAATATACACACACTGGTCTATCCTATCCCATCTCTAGAAGTTAAAAAAAAAAAAAAAAAGTGAATAGCAACTGAGTGAAATGGAATGTTCCCCCTGTTTGAAGCTAAGGTTTTCTGGTATGTTGGCAAAGTGTTAGCCTGACTCCTGCCAAATTGAGTCTCTTAATAGAAATTATCATGTGTATCACACTTTTTATTTGCTTTCTTTATTATATTGAGCAAGTTATTTTCTGTGTCTTTGTCTCCTCTAAGAATATAATTAATCTCCGTGTTAGCTTTCAAACAGTTAGCTTTAAAACTCTCTTAAAAACTTGTCACTGTTTCATTGATTTGTCCATTTACCTTTTTATTTGTTTGAAGGTCCCACTGGCACGGATGGTCCAGAGGGGGCACAGTTGTGTCTGTCTTGTTAACCAGTATGCTCTTAGTACCTCACATAGTGCCTGGCACATAGTATTTACTCAATAAATATTTGTTGAATGGGAAGGTGCCTGAGCATGACAGAGCACATGCACCCTCCATGCAATGGGGGTGTCCTGCTGCTGGGGCCAGGTTGGGGGTGACCCATATGTAAACCCTCAGCATAAGAAAATAAACACCTAAAATGTGGTCCCTGGCCCTCAGATATCATACGTACTTTATTCCCCAGGATCCAAATTCCTGTAACAAAGACAAAGTTATTAATTCAGCCATCTGAGTTGGTTTAAAGGGCAGATGCCTTTTGAGATAGGAGGCTCATTAGGGCCTTCACACTAAGAGGTCAAGGGTGGATGTTAACTGTGTTCCTGGGTGGCAGTTGTGATAATGTAGGAGTGAAGAGGAGGGCACCAATGGCTGTGGGCCCATGGCATACAGAGTCTTTTCTATAGAAGCATGATTGTCCATTTTACCCACGGCCCGGGGACAGCTGTGGAGCAATTAGCAGAGTGCTAGGCAATGACAGAACTAATAGCAGTAGCTATGTCCTACAAAGTAAACTCTGAGCCTAGCACTTTTCTTGACTGACTCACCACTGATGCTTTAGGATGCAAGTATGATGATTCCCATTTTATGAGTAAAGAATCCAAGGTACAGAGGTAGTATATATCAGTGACTACTTGATCCTGCACCTTATGATAGGCTAAAATTAAATATTGAGCATTATTCTCCTGATGCAGTGAAAATATCTCACTCCCCTTCCCCCCACCTTCCTTTTTTCTATAATCTTGTATGTGAAAAGGTTTTAACATTTTGGCCAGTGATTGGACAGTATTGGGCTTGGGATATAGCTCATTGGTAGAGCCTGTGGTTTGCATGCATGAGACTCTGGGTTCAATCCACAGTACCTCAAAAAAAAAAAAAGGCATTATTGTAGTTATAACTAAAGGCAGCTTATGATACTTTTGGAAAGCAAATTTTAAAAGCAGGTATTTTGAGATTTTGTGCACTTGTTTTTTTTTAAATATTCTTAAAATTGTCGATGGACCTTTATTTATTAATTTATTTATATGTGGTGCTGAGAATCGAACCCACTGCTTCACACATGCCAGGCAAGTGCTCCATCACTGAGTCACAACCCCAGTCCTTTGTGCACTTGTTTTAACTTGTATGAGCACATCTTTATTCAAGCAGAATCATTTTTATAACAAATGGTATTATTTGCCCTATTCTTTTTTTTTTTTTTTTTTTTTTTTTTGTGTGTGTGTGTGTGGTGCTAGGGATTGAACCCAGGGCCTTATGCATGTGAGGCAAGCACTCTACCAACCGAGCTATATCTCCAGCCCTATTTAGACCTTGTTAGACCTATTCTTAACTACAATACTGATACTTACTATTTATTGAGCATTTGCTATGTGCCAGGGATTACTTTGTGGATTTTACATGTATTGTAACATGTATATGTTCCCACAACTGGGAGATGAATGCTATTTGTATTACCTTCGTTTTACAGATAAAGAAACTGAGGCACACGAAGACAGAGTTACTTGCCCCACATTTTAGGAACAGTAAGTGGCAGAGGCAGAATTCAAGCTCAGGGACTTATGCCCCTTTAAAGGGTTCACTACCTGTCCATCTGCGAGTGGACACAGTTTCCTTTCCTTCCTATGGTTAATACCTAGTGACATTGGCAAGAGTTAGGAAGTTCATAAATATTCCTTCCTTCTTGATACCACCTGGTTTTCCCATTTTGGTCCATTTCATTTCAACTTCATCTTTTTCAATGGGAAATTGGGAGGCTGAAATATTCTGTCTTATTGACCCTGCACTTTCTTTTTTTGTTACCAAAAAAATTGTCATATGTTCCTGAGATGAATCTGTGTGAATATTAGAGAAATAATGTTTATTTTTTTCCTGAGCCTTCTTTTCATCATTGTAATTAATGAGTTACCGACTTTACAATAAAACATTTTTGGCATACCACATGCTGACTAGCAAAGTGGGGATTGCTGACAGGGTGACAGAAGGCCTATCAGAAGCTGCCTCCAGAGTGGCCTTTCTGCCATAATTCGCTAAGCACTCATAGCATTCAAATTCAGAGTAACTGATACACACAGATATGCCACCACATTCCCTGAAGTGTGTTAAAGTGAGTTTCAGACCTTGTGACAGACAGGTCAAGTGCACCTCACAGTTCACCAAGTCATTGGGGTCTGGTGGCAAGTGATTTGCTTTGGAAGCCACTTGACTCATATATTCTCTTGTTTTCTCAAAAATATCTGTGGAGTCAGTCTTTTACTGCAAGGGAAAAAATAATACTCCCATGCCACTTGGAACACCCCAGTTTTGGAAAAAAAATCACTTAAAAATGTGCTGTAAAGCCACCCATGCTGCATCAGTGCAGGAGGGCCATTTGGGAAGAGGCAACGTCCAGACGCTTGTGGGAGGTAGGATTTTTATGGTCTGTTTGTGTGTCCAGTTTTGCAATCTTCAGAGGACTCTATTCAGGCTGTCAATGAAAACCATTGAACCTGTCAAGTTGTTGTTTGCCAGGTCTCCTGGAAAAACACACTGAAAAATCTCAGCACTGGGTGGGTCAAAGAGGATAGTACTATAAAAAGAAGAAGAAAATGGATGGCCCTGCTCTGGTGGGAGGCCAGGGCTTGGTGCTCCAGCCAAATTCCCTGATGATAGAGGAGTTTCCACCATCCGAGGCTTCCCGTTCTGGCTTTCCCCACCCTACCTTACACCATCCAGTCTTTAAAAATAACTCCACTTCTGGTGGAGCCAAATAGAATGATCTGAAGGCGATGTAAGCAAAAGGAGCAGGTAGTGCTGATGCTTTAGGAGAGAACATTCTGATGAGGGAAACAAAGGCCGGGCAGCAGCTGGGAGATTTTCCTGGATGTCAGTGAGCTGAATGGACTGGCACTGACTTCGGCTCCCCATCTCCCAAGTCATTCTGTGCTCACCAAATGAGGCATTGACTCCCTACTATGCTGATTTTTTGTTATTAATACTTGTCTTATTTTGAACTTTCATATGGGCTAGTTTGAGGGGAAAGTCCAAGAAGTGATGTTAGTTAACCGTATAGAAATTGTATGTGACTATGAAGGCCAAGAGCATTTTGAGGAAGTATCCTATACACTTGCAATCTCACAACAGAAGAACGCAAGGACGCTGTTGGGGCTGGGGGATGTGAATGGGACTGGCAGAGGGGCAGGGGTTGTGGTGGGAAGTCCCACTGAGCCTAGGGGTGACATCCCCAGTGCAGACTAGGCCACTCATTTCCTCTGAGCCTCAGTTGCTTCAAATAAACTCTAGGCAGGGACTGCCACTCTCTCCCGGGTTCATATTCAACTCAAATGTCTCAAAAGAAAAAAATACAAATAGCCAACAAATATGAAAAACATGTTCAACATCGTTTGCCATTAGGGAAACTCAAATCAGAGCTGTACTGAGATGTCAACTCACTCCAATTAGAATGGCAGTCATCAAGAATACAATTACAAATGCTGGAGAGAATGTGGAGAAAAAGAACAATTTTACACTGTTGGTGATATTGTAAATTAGTACAATCACTATGGAAATCAGTATGGAGGTTCCTCAAAAGATGAGGCTTGTAACCACCATATGACCCAGCTATACAACTTCTTGGAATTTACTCTGAAGAATTAAAGTCATCTTAATACAGTGGTAGTTTATAGCAGCACAATTCACAATAGCCAAACTATGGAACCATTGTCTTGGATGAATGGGTAAAGAAAATGTGGCATTATATACACAATGGAGTTTTACTCGGCCATAAAGAAAAATGAAATTATATCATTTGCAGGAAAGTAGATGGAACTAGAGACTATTAAGCTGAGGCAATAAGCCAAACTCTGAAACTCAAGGGTTAGATGTATTCTCTCATATGTGGAAGGTAGAGAGGAAAAAGGAAAAGAAAGGTGGGTGGGGGGGATAGAATCTCATGAAAATCAAAGGAAGATCAGTAGAGTAGAGGAAAGGGACCAGGGGGTGGAGGAAAAGGGAAATACTTTCCAATATCAGTAAATGATATTGGCCAATTATATTGTTATATTGTGTGCATGTATGGACATGTAACAATGAATCCTAACATTATGTACAACTATAATGTACTAATAAAAAATATGGAAAACAGAGAAAAAAAATCCAACTCAGACCCAAGTCTTGTCAATTCTCCCTCCCAAATACCTCACAAATATGTCCCATCACCACCACCATCTTTATCCAAGGTATCATTGTGTCTCATTTCAAATACTAGGTTCACTTCCTCATTGGTACAGAACAGGGCAAACTGCTGCCCATGGGCCAAATCCTGTGAGGTATCTGATTTTGTACATAAAGTTTTATTGACACATAGCCACACCTGTTCATTTGCAGAGTGTCTGTGATAGTTTTTATGCTACAATGGCAGAGTTGAGTAGTTGCTGCAGAAATCCTACAACTATAAAACTGGAAGTATTTGTAATCTGACCCTTTACAGAAAAGGTTTGATAACTCCTAGTGCAAAGGGAATACTTACTTGAGTAATTATTTTGAATCTTCCTCTTTTTCTGAACTCTAATTCCCACAAGATTTTAGTAGATTTTTATGTGTGTGTCAAATAAACAAATTTGGAGTTTCCATTTCCTTGAATAAACCTCTTATTTTGTATTTTTGTTTTATTGAATTGTTCACAGCTTCAGAACATTGTTTGAGAATGGAGTGCAGAAATCTGAAACTTCTGCTCTCCCCCCTCCAATCCATTTTCAGTGCAACACCTAGAACGATCTTGTAAAAAATGTGCATCTGAACACATAAGTCACTGTTTAAAACCCTTCACTGACTTTCCATTGCTCTCAGAACAAAGGCACAGCTCCTTACCTTGGCCACTCATGGGAGCTGGGCCTTTCTTGCCTCTCCAGCCTCATCTCTTACAGTTCTCCCTTGTCCTTCCATGTCCTGCCCACTCTGGCCCTTTTTTTTTTTTCAGTTCCTTACCTAGGCTGCACCCTCTCCCACTAAAGTGCCTTTGCACATACTGCTGTTTCTACTTGGTATGGTCTTTCACTGCCTCTGTGATGGGCCAATTCCTCCCATTTACCCTTCAGGTTTTAGCTCCACAGGGAAGCCTTCTGTGACCATTGGCTTTACCCAGAGTTCCAGATGCTTTTCTTTGGCATTAGTACAGTTGCAGTAATGCATTTCTTGGTGTTAACTTTTGTATCACACCTTTGTTTCCCTAATAAGGCAATAAGCTCCCTCAGGGCAGACTTCTCTTGCTCTCCCATGTATCCCTAGTCCCTACCTAACACAGGGCTAATAATTTGCCCTGAAATTACTCTGTACACATCTGTGGGTCCAGAGAGATTATGTATACAAAAGCATTTTGCTTACCATAAATCATTGTACAACTGGAAGAAATTATTAGTACTAATAACAGAGGAGAGGAGGAATTAATTCTCTTTCAGTTTCTTCCATTGTTCTATAGATGGTTTAGGTCTATAGACATAGGAAGGGAGATGTTGGAAGATGCTTGAAACAATGAAGAATTCCTCTGTCTGTTCTTGTAGAAGTTTGCATGAAGAAGTCAAGAACAATCCTGGAAAAGGCTTACTAAGAGTACACTTCCTATTTACACTAGTTGATGGAAGCTGAGAAAATATCTGTCTACATGACATTTTGATGGTCAGTTTTGAAATACAAGCACCTAGAGAAGAAGAGAACTTCTCCAAGAAATCCTAAGGGAGAAGAGGGTCTCATTAAAAACATCATAAAAAGAAAATGAACATTTATCCAACCCCAACATCTAATTTGACCTTTGTAAACATTAATGTCATAACCACAAACAAATGGTGGGTTCCAAGACACCAGGGAAAAGTAAGTTTTCAAAAAGTCTGAGAAAACATCATTCGGGAGAAAAAAATAAGTTAAAGTGGGAACAGAGTACAGACTGTAAATGTGGAAGAGGAAAGAAAAACCTTTTAAGAAATGACCTTCTTCTGGCTTGTGAGTTGTATTGAGTGGTTTGATGTCATTAGCAAGATGATCCTATTGATTTTCTTTTATTCGTGTAGTAAACAAATGGAAATCTAAGCATTTTACCACTCACAGTGCGTTGTTTCCTGTAGTTATATATATATTTTCTGTACTTTTAGCCTGGGCAGCCACTTGAGGGAGAGTGTCTTAGGCTAGGACCCTTAACCCTTGTGTGTCTGGCTTGCAGACCCATTTTCTTCTTATTATACTTCTCCTCCAGTGGCTAAGAGTAACAGGTAGATGGGAAATGTAGAACATACTCAATGGGTCACAGTGACAAATAATTCTCCAGGGAGATTATCATGAGGGAGTGCCCAGAGGTGGCCTCCCAACCCTGCCAAGCATCCATTCTATAATCAGTTGGTCCCAGAGGCATCTTGGTTCATCTCTGTGAGGTCCACATACCATACAAGGTCTGCAATGTTGGCCCTGAGCAGACTTTGTATTCCAGAGAATATTAGTCTGTTTCCATTTGTAGAATGAAACACCCGAGTCTGTATACTTATAAAGAAAAGAGGTTTATTTAACTCACAGTTTTGGAGGCTGAATGTCTAAAAAGCATAGTGCTGGTTCTGGCAAGGGTTACCCCTACTATATTACCTCATGGCTGATGGCCTCACAGGGGTGCTGGGAGAGATCACATGATCAGATAGGAAGGCAAAGAGGCGAGGCTTGTTCTTTTATAACAAACCTCTCACCAGAACTAACTCAGGGTCCTATAAGAACTACCTTGATCCCTTCTGGGGACAGCATCCTCAATGACCTTCGAGGCCCAACCTCTTAAAGGTTCAATTATCTCTTTTTTAAAAAAAAATTATTTTGTAGTTTTAAATAGACAAAATGCCTTTATTTTATTTGTTTATTTTTATGTGGTGCTGAGGATTGAACCCAGTGCCTCACACATGCTAGGCAAGCACTCTGCCACTGAGCTACACCCCAACCCCCATTACCTCTTAATATCACTGCACTGGGGAAAAAGTTTCCAGTGTATGAACCCTTGGGGGACACACTCAAACCACATTCAAACCTAGCACAGAGGACGTGGTTTAGAAGAAAGTGAGGCAGGCTTTGAACTAGAGACAGCCTAGTTCAAAGGCTTAAATCCACCGTGTGCTTACTTGTAGTACTTAAGAGAAGGAAAAGAAGAAAATAAGAGTGGGTGGCTAGAGAGGAAAGGAAAGTGAGGAGGTAGGAAAGGAAGAAGATGGTAAATAAGTCAGCTTTTTCATATATATATATATATATATATATTTGTTTTTAGTTGTTGATAGAGCTTTATTTATATGCGGTGCTGAGACTCGAACCCAGTGCCTCACACATGCCAGACAAGTGCGCTACCACTGAGCCCCAGCCCCAGCCCCTAAGTTAGCTTTTTCTGTGTTACAAAATATTCCAAAACTTAGTGGCCTAAAGCAATGACATTTAGCTAATTTACAGTTTGGAAGTGCACACTTTTGACTGGGTCCAGTGGAATGGTCTTTCTGATAGTCTCAGTTGGGCTAACCCAGGCATCTGCTGTCTGCTGCCAGTCAGCCGGATGATTCTGATCCTGGGGGTTGGCTGTCTGTCCCTTGGAGCAATGGGGGTGACTGGGCATGTGGCTTTCGTCATCTGACAGGCTAGTACAGGCTTGTTTCTACACTTATGTGTAGAGCAGCAAGACAGCAAAACCATGCTTAGGACTTTGCAAGCTTCTGCTTGCATCACCTTTGTAATGCCCCACAGGGCAAAGCCCATATTCAGGGAATGGAGAAATAGACTCCACGTTTTGATAGGAGGAGCTGCAAAGTGACATTTCAAGTGGGCAGGCACACTGGGATCAGATGAATTGACCAGTTTTGCAATCTACCACAGAAGGGAAGGAGTAGACATTTATTTTGTTAGCAAAGTCAGTGAAGACATAGCAATCTTGAATTTTAAAATATTAATAAATCACTATGTTCCTACCTTCCACAATTTATCTGTCCAATAGGACCAGATGATAATATAACATGTTACTCATTTCCAGTGGGAATAGTAAAAACTTTATGGGTAAGAATTTCCTTGTCTTTTACCCCCTAGAACTGAACTAAGGAGCAGTTAAATATTTAGAACATCTCAAGTGGCAAATATATTTGGAAACAAAAATTTTAACACACCAGCCTTAGTTTCTAGCTCAAATACACAACAAAGACTTACTAAACAAAGGCAAAATTTACATGTGTGGTTTCATTAGTTACTTGGTGGAACTCATCCTATATGTACAATTATTCTTTCCTTATCTACTTATCTTTTCACCATTTTTTTCTCTCATTATTGAAAATATAGCACTGAAACATAATTTAAACAGAATTTTACAGAGCTCATTGCTTGTTGCTCCTCAGTGGAAAGAGAAGTTCAAATTTTCTAGAAAAAGTCAGTCATGGCCATTGGGATTGATACATTCAGTTTTCCTGGTGAAAAAATTGTTTTTATACAAATGGAAGAAAGTTCACTTCTAGTTAATTTCGTACAAACACAGCTTAATGTAAGACTGGCATTAAAAAAAATCAAGTATAAGGTCAGGGAGTCATTTGAAGGTGTGTCTGTCACCATGTGGTCTCTAACTCTCTTCTCTGGTGTGGGCAGAGACAACTAGCAGCGTTGTAGCTTCTAGGACACATTTGGCAAGCCTCAAGATAGTAAGGGGAGGGAAGGAAAAGAGAGAAACTATGGAATGGAGAGTAGAAGGAAGAGGGACCAGAAGAAAAAAGAAAGCTTTGGGGCTGGGAATGTAGCATATACTACGTTCAATCCCCACTACTGAAAAAAAAAAAAGAAAAGAAAAAGAAAAAAGAGAAGAAAGCTTTTCAGTGCTACAGAAAAATAACATGGGTGCCAATGGTTGAAAGAGGCCTACTGGCCACTTCTCTTGGCCTGCTTCATGTCTCCTCGGCCTCCCCAGACTGGCTAAGAGGTCACCTTTTGAGGTGGTTCAGAAAGCAGTTCCAAAAGCCTTCTTAGTCTTTTCTGTAATTTAACAGTGATGGATGCCAGGACATTCTTCTTCCTGTTTAGTTTAAGTTCTTTGGCTCTGTGTGTGGGTTTAAGCTATTTCCTTTCTTTGGAATGATCTTTCCCATTTCTTCATGTTAACAAAGTTGTGTGTTCTTTAGGATATGGCCTGACCATTACTTCCTTGACATAACTTTGCTGGATCTATTTTCCCATACTGGGTTGGGGCCCTTTCTCACTCAGTGCTTCTGTTACTGCCTGCAGCTGGTTTATATGGCACCTCCAGAAAGCCTGGCATCCCAGATTCTGCTTCATTGATCCCTATGCCAGGCACTCTTGTGCAAGGTACAACCTGCACAACCATACAAAGTGGCCCTTTTGTGGCACATAGTGGGTATATGACACACGTTTGCTGAGTGAATTATCTTTAGAATTTTACAGAGCCAACTTAACCCCTCTTGAATGGTGGCATCCAGAACTAAACAAACCAATCTGTGCAGGTAAGGCTTCTATGAGGCAGTGGCTGGTCAGGAATGAGGCAACCATGAGATTCTAGAACCACTCTTGTTTGTCCTCAATGGCAGTACCTACCACTCTAAAACCAAGGATCTGCATGCACATCCCTGACTTTCTGGATGTGCCCACCAGTCTATCCTTTACCATCATTTCCATTCATGCAATTTGTTTTTCCTGTGGTGTGGAGAAATTCCTCTCTCTCTTTCTCATTCCTCCCCCCTCATATCTCTCTCTCTCTCTCTCTCTCTCTCTCTCTCTCTCTCTCTCTCTCTCTCTCTCTCTCTCTCCTTCCCTCCCTCCCTCCCTCCCTCCCTTCCTCCCTCCCTTCCTTTCTTCTTTTCCAGGGATTGAACTCAGGGGCACTTTGCCACTGAGCCACATCCCCATCCCCTTTTATATTTTATTTTGAGACAAGGTCTTCCTAAGTTCCTTGGGGTGTAACTAAATTGCTGAGGCTGGCTTTGAACTTGTGATCCTCCTGCCTTAGCCTCCTCAGCCACTGGGATTACAGGCATGTGCCACCGTGCCCAGCTCCCTTTGCCTATTTTTGGCCCCATTCCTCACTTATCAGGGCCTCCTTGTCTTCTAACCCTTTCTCCATGGTATTGGTGTCATCACCAGGAATTGCAAGCCAGTTTCTGCCCCTCAGTCTTGGTCACTAATTAATCATTAAGTTGTAAATGAAGCACTGAGCCTTCCAGGGTGCTGCATTACATAGTTGTGTTTTGTTTTGGTTGCTCCCTGGACAAGTGTCATTACCCCAGAAAGCAGTGGGACAACTCCCTGGGGCTGCTGTCACCTGTGAACTTTTCCCATTGGATTGATGTTTACCCTCAGGATACGTGTCTCTGTGGCCAGCCACCCAGGGCAGTTCTGATTCTTGGATGCAGCCTCCTTGAAAGCTTCCTCTGCCCTGGAGCAGGGCTGTACGTTCACCCAGAGAGAATTTCCTCCTCACCCAAACCATTTGTGAAGTCTGCTTGCCTTTTTTTTTTTTTTTTTCCCAGTAACACTGGTATTACCATATGTTTTAGCCAGCTTGATAAATAGAGGAAGTTGGAGACATTCCCAGCCACCCTGATGTCATGGTTTGGGGCATTGCAACTACGGGAGGTTTCAGTTAATCCTAGCAATTGGTGAGTTTGCTGTTCTCTGAGAAACTTCTCTGTCCTGTGCCATGTCTTACATAAGTTCATAGGGTTCTTTTTGTGACTTGCCCTTTCCTTTCAATGATGTAAGAACCCCAAACATTGGCAGTCACTATGTTTTGTTACTGAATTGCTGGTGCTGATTGGATTCTGCTTCCTGTTTAGTTCTCTGCTAGATGAAGGCTGGTGGGGGTGTGGTGGTGATCAGAGTGAGGAGGGGTCAGTGGGCCCAAGGAGGGGCAGCTTGTTAGTTGTTTAGGCCTCAGCATTCATCAGGCATGGTCACATCATTGCTTTTAACAATATTGTCCACAACTTGCTCAGTGAATCCCTGCTTTCGAGCTAGGAAGCTAGTTTCTTGGCTGTGAAACCAAAAGTCTTTGTGTCCCTGATTGGGCCTTTCTAATTGGGTTAGAACAGGGAAAGGGGAGATGATGTTGAATTGAGCAAGTGACAGCATTCCCTTCCATTTATCCAACCCCTGGGCTTGACTTAGGAGCTCTGTTTGATCCTCCCTCTGTTCTCCTTTTCCTCCTTAGAAGAGGAAAGTGATATTTGAAAGTGATATTTGAATAATAGCTGTGTTCTCTAGAGGAAAAATGTGGCTTCTTCCTTTCCTCCATCACACTCTCATCTGTGGAGGCTTGGTAGGTTTCCTCCCATGTTTTTTACTTTGTATTCACCCCTGTCACTATATAAATATACACATATATCACTTTGATTGCTTCTTAACATGTCCTAGTATATAGTAGTATATTAAGAAACTTGCTCTTTTCACTTGACTTATATGTATTATATATATTGACAATGTCTATATGTTAGTACATCTATACCAGCTTTATTTTTTAGACATTGCATAATATTCCACAATTTCACTTTACCATCATTTACCTATTCATTTGCTGATAGATATTTAGTTTTCCCACTGACATTGCAGTGACAGTGTTTGGGTTTATATTTTTTTGTGCATATGTGTCAGTATTTATGCAGGGACAATTTCTGGAATTAGAATTTCTGCACATGTAAAAAATACTTTTTGAAATATTAAAAGAATCAAAGTATGCACATTTAAAGTTTCAAAATCTCAAAGTTTAGATTTCCACCACTGGTGTATGCAAGTGTTTATATCTCCACATGCTTTCAAGCACTGGATATTATTATTAGACTTTTTGATTTTTTTCATTCACTGGAAAAAACAAATGTTGTTGTTGCCTGCCCTACTTTTCTACCTGAAAGTGTTCCAAAGGAGCAAACAGAACCTCCTGTTGTTCATTAATAAACTGGATTACCAGGAACCATTAAGTGTGCTTTATTGTAGTCATCCATAAGATTTTGGAAGAGGCAGTGTGCTTGAGTTGTGAACTTTCATCAAAAATATTATCAGAAATCCCTACGTAGAAAATCTTCATTTTCACAAACGTTCAGTGAAATTATTTCCATACTCAAGTCACAATCAATTTGTTTCTTTGTTTGATTATTTTAAAGTTTTATGATTGATAATCCTACATCCATTCTATGTTGAGCACTGGGACATGTGTTTGTAATTTGTTCATCCTAGGACAGGACGAAATGCTTGGCTTTCATTTTTTGTCTTCTTTAAACATTGCTTAATGAAGTCTTTCTGGCATAATGGACTTTAATTTATGAAGAAGTATTCCTGTTTTTCCTCTTAAAGAGCATACTGTGATCAATATAAACTCGTGGAGACTCCTTATCTCTTCTTTGAATTCATATTCTGGTTCCTCTTTGAGCATTGAACTTCTGTTTTATCAGTCTGTTGACAGAAGCCAGGAGTAGGTCAGTTGGTTTCAAGATGACCCTATAGGTTGTTTCCTCTGGTAAATTTTGATTTGAAAATCATTTCACATGAGAGGATACCATTATTTGAAGTGACTGTCATCTTGAGCTAATACTTCTATCAGTGTTTTGGTTTTGAAGTAAAGTGTGATGGAATATTCCAAAGAATGCCAATCAGGTTGTCAGCAATGCTCTCTGTCTTGGGTGGGCAGGCTATTTCCTTTCCCCAGTATGCATCTGATTTTTCCCTCACTCATGCCATTGCCAATGCTCCACCTCCCCTTTTCAGCTCTGAGCCAGACTTAATAATCACAGAGAGAGTCATTTGTTCAGCCTTTGTGGATAAAAAAAATTTTGCCTCTGGCTTTGGGGACACATGAGACATAAATGACCTGATCTTTGATGTCAAGGAGTTTAGAGTCTAGGGAAGTTAAGACACAAATACATGAAGTTACCTGAGCAATCAGGGTTTTTAGAAGGGAGCGCCTCACCCCAGATCTGCTCTGATCACCTTATTGTCTAATCTCCTATAATGCTGTTATTGAAGCCTTAGATTGAGCAGTAAAGCATGCTACTAAAATATAACAAGATCAGCTCTGAACTGGCTTTGGGCTTGTTCTGTTTTACCTAAGGTCCACAAGAGCAGATCTTGCATTGTCCATTTCTTTTGTAACTCTGCTGCCAAGTTCAAGCCTCAGTGTGCAGCTGGAAATCCATAGGGCCTGGCTACTGTGCTGACTGCAGGATCAAGGCCTTTTTGAAGGCTTAAGAGGGCCCACTTTCCATTGGTCTCATTTTCTGTTCTTGTCTTGTTTTCATTTTCAGATGCGTGCAGTTTCTCTACCTTTTTTTCTGAACTTCCTCTCAGGTGAGTGAGGCTTTCTGTGTGATAATGTAAAACTTAGGAACACATTTGGTTGGTTTTCTTTTCTTTCCCCTCCTTTATTCCAAATGCTCACCTCCAAAACAACTTTTTTCTTTCTTGTTGGTTTTGTTTTTAACTCCTCCCTCCCACTTGGAGCTCTGTTTTCTCCAGACATTTTCTTTCCATAGGGGTTCTATTGTGGAGCCATTTCTTTTTGGTAACCTAGCTGCTTTTCTAGTAGACTTTCAGGAACAGGTGCAGCTTTTGAAATTACATGGTGCAGTGAAAGTTGAAGGAGGAGAATGATTATTTACATAGAATTCTTTGGGATTTTGTTTCACCATTTTCCGGGTTTTGCCTCCCTAGCTCCAACAACTCTGGTCTATTTCAAAATGGACTATCCACATCTTCTCCCTCTTACCTAAGGTGCTGTGCATGTGCTCTCCTCAAAGCTCTCAACCAGATTTCTGCTGTCCACTTCCTTCTGGGTGGGAATTCTGAAGCCACTATTGGCTTTCATGCTTCTTCTTCTTGTTTTTCCCTCCATGCTGAGGATCAAACCTTCTTCATGTTAGACAAATGGTCTACCAGTGGTACACTCCCCATCTTAGGGCTTCCTTTTTACTTTGAGACTCAAATATAGTCATTATTTCTGGCATTGCATTGATATAAATTAACAAAATCTTATAAACTATGTAAATATGTGTTAGAGTCTGTAAACAAGTCAGGATGGCGCCTGGCATTTTGCCAGAGAAATGTTAGAGTCTGTAAACAAGTCAGGATGGGGCCTGGTATTTTGCCAGAGGGAGTGGTTTGTTAAGTAATGCCAGCGAGCCATTAAGTGTGGGATTCCTTATTGGTTGACTGCTGTATCTAGTTTATGCTAATTAAGATAAGCTGTGTGGAATGTATAAATACCTCTGTTGTCCTACAATAAACTGCTCCCACTCCTGCTGTATCAATCTACACAAGTTGCTCGTCACCCCCCGGTTATTTTGCTGCAGCTGGACTGCAGCAAATATGTATTATAATTAATATTAATTAGAATTATCCTATCATAATTTATAGGACAAATAACAGAGTTATTATAATAAGTACACACAACTAGGAATGGCCAAGTCAGTACTTAAAGCAGGAGTCAGCATGGTGTGATGACAAAAGCAAGGAAGGCACACAGTATTGATGGTGGCAGTGGAGTTGGCTTTCTTGAATACCTGTTTTCCTTTCCAGTATGAGCTCCTGAAGGATCCAAACCAAGTGCTTCTGTCCCAACCCCACCCCCCAGCCCCAGCCCCAGTACAGATCAACACCCTGAGGATGCTTTTCATGAGAGTTTCCTATTTCTTTCCTCTACATATTCATAGAATTATTTTTCAGCAGTAGATTCTGGACCAAATCAATATTTAAAATCTTTTTTGAATGCCTGCTGTGGGGGTGAGGGCAAGGTATACACCAAGCCTCCACAGGAAGAGATATTGCATTCTGGTGACTTGTTTTTGTTTTTAGGCTAAGTTGAACTTTGATGACCATGAAAAAGTGTCTTTTAAGTTTTTTTTTTTTTTTTTTTTAATCACTATTTATTTGGATATACCAATGACTGATGAATCTAAGTAGTGGCTATAAGTTCTCAAAGACAGAAAAGATATCTTTCTTGTTTATTGCAGTATCTGTAGTCCCTGGCATAATACCCCTGCATATAACAGAATTTACTGAGGTAAATATGTAAAAACTAGATGAATAAATGCAGAAAATGACTCCAAAGTCTGTTCACATAGCATTGGAGTATACTATAAACTTATCTTCTGATTGTGCTTGTAATCACAGTTAGTACTTATTGAGTGTACTAAGACATTCATTCATTATATTACTTCATTTAATCCCTGTAGAACCTTATGAAAATAGTTCTATCATAACCTCCATGTTTTTCAGATGAAGAATTTAAGGTCCAGAGAGATTAAGGAGCATCCCAAGGTCATACTGTGAGTGGTTAAGGAGTTTAGATTTGAAGGCAGGCAGATGACTCTATCACACATGCTCTTAAACTGCAATTATGCTCATTCATGTGTATAGAACACTTACTATGAGCATTGGGGGTAGACCCTGAAGGGTAAGGCTTTCATCTTGCCTTGGATAATTCATGTATAGGCAATCAATAATATGGTAGACTGCAGGTAGGAGAGTGGAGAAATTCGAGGATGTTCAAGGGAGTTTTAAAAGCATAAAACACCTCTCAACAAGGCTTTGTGGTTATATGTTGAAGTGCATAATTTATTTCTAATCTTGCACGTCTGATATTGATTCACTTGTTTTATCACATAAAGCTTTTTTCTGCATTAGAAAGCACTTAAGGCTTATTAAGCAAATCATTTTGCACTATAAAAAATAAACAAATCATTTTCCTTCCATTTGCTTCTAGAGATGTGAAAGCTTCATATTGCAGTCATTCCATATAATTCAGCATTGACTTCACTTTGTGCTATGACAAATAGTACACAAAGCTGTCATTTTAGAGCTCATATTCAGCACTTACCAGTTAACCCAGTTTCTGTCATCTGTAGGACATTTTCTCTCTCTCTCTCTCTCTCTCTCTTTTTTTGGCATATGGGATGTTATTTCTCTTACTAGGCAATGCTGGCTTTAGTTCTTGGTGACCTTATCTTCAAAGAATTTTGTTGCTAAAATTCAGAATGGTTCCTTTTGTCCCTATATCTATGCAGATTACCTCAATTTACAAGATTTGAAATTTCAGACATTTCTGTGAGCATTCCAGAGAATCCTATAAATACTCTCATTTGATTTACATAATGATAAAAATGTGAGAAGTTTTTCTTGTTAGGTATTTGGCATGGGTTTTGCTAGCCTGGTAAAAATGAGTTAAGATGTGCTCTATTTTTCTCTTTTCTGAGTTTTTGTGAGACTAGAATTATTGTTCCTTAAATATTTGATAGAATCACCAGCATCATATTCTAGAATTTTCTATGTGGGAAATTTTTGAGACTTAATGGCTATATGTCCTATTTAAGTTTACTCTTTCTTCTTAATTCTTTCTTGGTAAGTTGCATTTTTCTCCTAGGAATATGTCCAAATTATTGAATAAAGTTAGCCCTAAAGAACTTTATATCTGTTTTTATGTTTATAGCATTTGCGTTATGTTGCTTTTTAAAATTCTTTCTCTTGGTTATTTGCTCTCTCTCTCTCTCTCTTTTTCTCTCTCCCTTCTTCAGCTCCCTCTCTATTCTCTGTGTCTTATTTTTGCCAGAATTGTCTTTTCAAAAGAATAGCTTTGGATTATTAACAGCCTTTATGTCTTTTTTCTGTGTCATTACATTAGGCTTTTATTTTTATCATTACCTTTCTTCTTGAGTTTATTTTGCTGTTCTTTTTCAAACTTCTTGAAAAGGACCTTAATTCATTAATTCTAAGCTTTCTCATTTTCTAGTATGTATATCTAAAAATATTGAAGATCCCTCTGTCTTTAGCTGTATCCTACATGTTTTAATATATAGTGTTTTTATTGTTGATAAGATCAAATGCTTTCTAATATACATTATGACTTCTTTGACTTGTAAATTATCTATTAAATAACAAAGATAACTTTTTGATATTACAACTTAATTGTGTTGTGATCAGAGAACATGCTCCTTTCCTTTTTTCTAATTCTATAAAAAGTTTTTGAGACTTCTTTGGCCTGTTTTTCATAAATGTTCCATGTGCACTTGAAACCACTCTGCAATTGTTGAATGAGAGGTTATATGTATGGTCTTTAAGCAAGTTGATTAAATGTATTATTAAAATATTCTTTATCCTTAATGACTTTTTATTTGATTTTTACCAAATGCTGAAAGAGATGGTTGTGAACTTATTCTATTTCTATATTTTCTCATTGTTGCTTTGTGTATATTGTGGCTATTTTATTGCATTCACATATACTTTTTTTTCTGTCTTCCTACTGAATTAAATCTTTTATGAATGAACCATTTTATTTTTAGGTACTGTTTTTTGCTTTAAAATATAATTTAATATTACTATAAATACATTGTTTTAGTCAGCTTTTTGTCACCGACCAAGAGACCTGACAACAATAGCTTAGAGGAAAAAAAGTTTATTTTGGCTCATGGTCTCAGAGGTTCAGTCCATGGTTGGTAGACTCTATAGCTCAGGGCCCAAATTGAGGCAGAAGGTCATCATGGAAGGATACGGCAAAGGAAAGCTCCTCATGATAGCCAGGAAGCAGAGAGTGCTTGAGTGCAAAGAGCCAGGGATAATATAATCCCCAAGGGCATGTCTTATTTACTTACTTCCTCAAGCTATACCCTACAATTACCTCACATTAATCCACTCAAGTTTTTAACCCATCAAGTGGATTAATCCACTGATTAACTCATTAATCTCAAAATGTAATCTATTAATTTCACCTCTGAACATTCCTGCATTGTCTCACACACGAGCTTTTGGGGTACACTTCATATCCAAACCATAACACATTACTTTTCTCTTGATTGACATGGCATATCTTTTGCATCCTTTTGCTTTCAAACTTTATCATTAGGTTCCAGTTTTGTCTTGTAAATTGCATATAATAGGAGTTTGTACTTTTTTCTAGCCTGATAATCTTTGCCTTTTAATGGAATCATTTAGTCCATTTATATTTAATGAATCATTGATGTGTTTGTGTTCATCTTCTATTTTTTTCTAAACATTCTTTGTTTCTTTTTTCCCCTTTCTTGTCTTCTTTTAGATTGACAGAATATTTTAAAAATAATTTTTCCCTCTCTACCACTTAGAAAGTTATATTGTTCCTAATACTTCCCCATTTCTATTCTTTAGTAGCCTCTATAGCAATTATAACATGTTGACAGTTGAGCATGGTGGCATATATACCTGTAGTCCCAGCTACTCTGAAGGCTGAAGCAGGAAAATTGTTTGAGCCCAGGAGTTTATGGCCAGTCTGGGTAACATAGTGAGACCCAGTCTCAAAAAACAAAACAAAACAAAACGAAAACCAGCATGCTACTCAACTTTTCAACATCTTTAGGTTCCTCTAGGATAATATAAAGTCTTTGGAAGACTTTAATTTTTAAATTTTATATTTTAATCTCTTTAATATATGTAGTTTCTTTATTTTATGTGTGTGTCTATATGTGTATGTATATAGTTGTCATATGTTTTTATTTTATCATGTTTCACTAATCCCTGCAAGATACTATTATTACTGTTTATTATATAGTCAAAATTCATTTGGATATGCCATTATATAGTACTACCCTTAGATATGGGAAATTGGGGCCTCTGGGTTGTATATCATGATATGGAGGTCCTCTCTCTGACTGTTCTGTAGTTTCACCTGTCCCCAAAGGGTAAGAACTCTGTAGCACCAAGAAGACATGCCTGACTGGAGCCTGTCTCCTTCCTTCTCCAACTCTTGTTTCTAAGTCACACTACGGGAACCTAGGACCCTTGAATTCCCTATGTAAACATTCTCAGCCTATTTCCAGGACCTGAGCAGGCCTCTTCCCCTGCACAAACCATGCTGCAATTATATGTACCTCTAAACCCCAAGGAATGACCAAGGGGTATGTGTTTGCAGGAGAGGGGGTTTGGATATATGGGCTTTGATGACCACATGCACATGTACAAAGCCTCTTGCAATTTGATACAGCCTTAGTGAAAGAGGAAGAACAAACTGTACCTCTTTTTAAACTCTTGACCTGTATCTTACAAATGTTAGGGGTGGGCCTGGCTATATACTAATCACTATCTTTGTTCTTTATTCCTTCTTGCATCTCAGATCTTACATCTTCTGCCTGAATACATCTTTTAGAATCAATTTCAATGAAGATTTGCAGGTAGAAAACAACATTATAGTTTTCTTTTTGTCTGAAAATGTCTTCACTTTGCCCTCATTCTTGAAAAGTATTTTCACTGGGAGTAGAATTCTAGGTCAGCAGTTATTTTCTCTTACAACATTGCAGATAATATTCCATTGTTTTATGGCTCTCATTGTGGCTTCTGAGAAGACAGCTGTTAGTCTAACAGTTGCTCCTTTGAAAGTTAACTGTCTTGTTTCTCTACTTTCAGGATTTTCTTTCTTTTTTCTTCAATTTCTTTCTTTTTGTTTTTTTCTTTTAAATTTCACTATGACATCTCTAGGTATAGATCTCTTTTTATTTCTTTATTGTAATTGAGATTATTTGGGCTCCTTGAACCTGTGAATTGGTGTTTTTCACTGGTTTGGGGTCATTTATTCATTATCATTTCAAACATTAACTCTTCCCCATCCTCTCCTCCTTGAATTTTATTCAAATACATGTCAGTCCTTGAATTCTATTTAAAAATGTATTTTCTCCATGCCTCTGAATTTTTCTCTGATATTTCATGTCTGAAACTCAAATTTGCCCTATGGGCCCCTACCTTTAGGTTTAAGTGGCTTAACTGCTCATGTTATCTCCCTGGCTTTCAGCTTTATCTTCAACTTTGGCCTGACAATTCCTTTCTATCTCGTCAGCTCTTTGCTATAGTTAAGAAAATGCTTCTAATCTTTTATGAATGATTTTTAATTATCTTCAGCAAAAGGTTTTATCTGAATAACCTAACCCAAGTTACTCCTAAAACACCAAAGACATTTTTTCTGTTTTTATTCCTGATATATTTGCTATATCAAGGTCTTTTAGCAGAATTCAAATAGAAATTTAATTGCGCTTTTACACACAGCTTCCTGGTTCTTCCCCACTCCCTAACTTCTTTGACAGGTGAACAATCTAAATCGATTGCTTTTTCACTTTTTTTTCTTGCTTTGTCACACTTAGAACCTCTTAGTACCTCCCTTTTTAAATTTCCTCATATTCTAGTCTTGTTAGCCAACACTAATGACTCAATGTAAATATCTCAAAGGCATAGAGATTTCTAGAAGACTTAATGAACAATCATACCTCTTGTTACTTAGGTTAAAAATATTGATCATTGCATATATCATAGCAACTATGATATAATCAAATATGGCAGTTAACCAGAGATAAAAGAGATTAACCTTCACCCAGACCTGCCCTATAATAGCATCAAGCTATTTGCCCTCTTTTAAATCTTACTCTTATTTTTAATAATTCTATATCTTTATAAAGATAGATTTATCATTTATTGTCATTAAAGATTGTACCAAGAGTTACATTTTAAGAATATGACAGTGATACTGTTTAATGTAATTGAAGAGCTATAGAACAATTTCTTGGAGTGGTTTAAGCAGGTGCATGGCATATAGTCATGTATCTTATGCATTGTGCAACCCTAGAGGTTGCCATTTATATCAAGGTACAACCTAAAGGAAGCCCTAGACTAAGATGAATTTGGGCTCATTTTTAGTGAGTTGATGTCTAGTGTCAAGGTCTAAATTTTACTGGTTAAATGCTAGCAAGTTATTTTCTCTATAATTGATGCTATCTTACTAGTCATTCTTAATACCTTAAAATTTTGCTGAGAACTGATAGCTATTCAGGTCATTTCTGTTGATGACCCAGATAATATTGAGCTAACCTATATTATACCAGAGGATGAGGAAATATTCCAGTTTTCAACTAAATAAAAATGACTTATATAAGCATTTGAAAATCTATAGATATCTCTCTTTGATCAATGATCCCAGAGACCTGTGACTTAGCAGGACATTCTCAGTTTATGTAGAAGTCAATAGTAGCTACATTATTTAAAATACCATAAAACTTCTATTAGCAAATATATTTTTAGCCTTGAGGAAACATAGTTCGGACATGACAATGGAAGCAGTCTCTTCAGGGGCTCCCAGGAACTAGTAAGTTCTTGATCCATATTCTCTTTTCAAGATAATTGCTGGGATCATTCTTCATTCTGGCTTTTCTTACCCTCACCTGGGAGTTGAGAACCTTCCCTCTTCAGTATAAAGGCATGGTTTATTTTGATCAGAAGCCCAAGTCACAGTACATAATAACCAGGCACTGTGTACACTAACTTAACTTTGACCATATCTTGTATGGCAAAGGTCAGGAATGAGTTTGTAGAAATTTTGAAATTGTATAATAGAATTTTGAATTTGTTGATTCATTTTATCTGATGGACCCAAAACTTACTTACAAGGAGACAAATTCTCAGGAGGCTGATATTGTGGTCTGGTAGAAAGTATAGAGACTCACCAAATAGCCAAATGACCTTGACTCATCTTCAGGAGCATACTGGGCCTCTTTGTTTATCGGTAGAATGAGGGTTTGAGGCTAGGTGGATTCTGAGTTCCATTCCAGAATAAACTGCTCTTATATTCTTCCTAGAGATAAACTTAGATACATGTGCGTTAAATCTTCTAAGTCAACTCTACCAATTCTAGACAGAGTAGAGCCTAAGGCATTTGCATAGGACAGAGTTTTTGTAGCACTTTAGTTCACTAAATAATTACTTTTTAAAAGAGCAGTGCTTTTAGAGGTGGAACAGGGTTCAGAAACTTTAAAAACATATTTATTTCCAAACTTTCAGTTGGAACTTCCTTAGATATACATATAATGTCTAATTCATTGAATTTTACAAACTGAACACGCCCATCTAACAAGCACACAGAATGTTATCTGAAACCTCAGAAGTCCTCTCTCCTTGTGTCCACTTTTATGATTATTACTACCCTCTTCCTTCCAAGGATAACTGCTCTCCTGACTTCCCTATTGATTAGTTTTGTCCGCTTTTGTTTCCCATATGAATGGAATCATGGTACATTATGCATTCTTTTATGTGAGGTTTCCGGCTGAGACTCATACATCTGGGACTCATCAATATTGCTGTGTGTAGCTGTAGCAAACACATTTTTCCTTCAGATAGACTGATACATCTTTTCACAACTGTATTGACATTCTCATTTGAGAGATTCACTTGAGAAGATCAATAATATGCCATTATGAACAGAGGATAAAAATGCTCAAGAGAAGAAACAAATGAGAGGCATTTTATAATTTATTAACACATTGTATTAATATATAATACAATTTATTAATTTTAAAAATGCAAATCCTCTTTTGAAGGAGAAGGATTCACCTCCTGGTCTAAAATGTTATCATGCCATGTCAAGGAAAGAATCACTCTCCCAGTACTGGTTATGGCTACTAAATGACAAGAGTCTTAAAGAGTGCCAGCTTTACCTTGAAACGAGAAACTGTAGATTATTTATCCCCCTCTTTCCCTGCCCTCATCACCTTAATCCTTGTGCTACATGACCCTGCACATGCTGGGTGCAAAATAAAGATTTGCTGAATGAATGAACGAATGAAGAATATAGCTAACATTTATAGGGCATTCACAATGCCAGCCACTGTGCAAAGATCTTTGGTTTACTCATTGTTTTAGTCAGCTTTCTTGTTGCTGTCACCAAAAGACCTGCCAAGAACAATTTTAGAGGAGGAAAAGTTTATTTAGGGCTCACAGATTCAAAGGTCTCTGTCCATAGATGGACGACTCCATTGCTCTGGGCCCAAGGTGAGGCAGAGCATCATGGAGGAAGGATATGATGAAGCAAAGCAGCTAAGAACATAGCACCAGGAAAAAAATATATATATAATATATGAGAGAGAGAGAGATTCCCATGGTTAAGGGTCTCATAACCCAATCATTTTCCCTCTAAATTTCCTTTCATTGTCTCACACATGAGCTTTTGGAGGACACCTAATATCTAAACCATAACACTCATCACAGCAATACTATAATGTTGATGCTGTTATCACAATTTGCTAAATGGGTAATTTGACCATTGGAAATTACTTACCCAGAGTCATTCACGTATGTGGCAGAGCTGGATGCTTTCAACTCATGCTCTTTAGTCTTCACCACTGTGTATGCACATTCTGCCTCAGGCTTGCAGAAGCTGCCTTGGTGGCTGGATTGATGGGTACTCTTGGCCAGTAGGGTAGCCAAAAACACAGCCTGGTCTGTTGCAGCCCCTTCCCCTCTGGCTGTGTGGGAGTGTGTTCACTGGGCTCTAACTGCCTCCCTGCTTGTGCCTGAGCTGAAGAGTGCATTGCAATTTCCCAGCTGGCTTCTTCCTCCCTAAGCATCCACGCCAGCTTCCATGGCATGACAGGTGCTGACTGCCTGTCATGGGTTTTGTTGGTCAACTCCTCCACCTGAGCAGAATAGAAGTAGTCTTAGCATTTGCAGTGCCCCACCTCCACTACATGTAATTCTTCTAGTTACCCTGTTCAGTCCTCACATCTCATCTGGTACATGTCAACTCTCAGTAGATTCATTGAATGAACAAATAAGTGAATGGTAAGTGTAGCCTTTAAATTCAATTCTGATATAAACTTTGTTTTTTAAAAAAGGTTGACTCATGGACTACTAAAAATGCAAGTAGTGACAATAAGATGCAATAAAGAGGAAACACACAGTACCTGGCCTTTTACAGTAAAAGACATAAGTAGGGTAGATTATTTAGAAGATTCTGTGAATCCTTCTGATTCTTAGTATAATCTTAACCAGCCTTTATATGGTGGTAATAATTATATACATACCATTTTGGTTTTAAATTTCTTCTGATATTTTGAATGTGTTGGTATTTTCTTTTTTTTTTTTAAAATAATTTTTAGTTGTTGATGTACCTTTTTTATTTATTTACATGTGGTTCTGAGGATCGAACCCAGTGCCTCACACATGCTAGGCAAGGCAAGTGTTCTGCCATTGAGCCACAACCCCCGCCCCCGTGTTGGTATTTTCCATAGATCTTCATGGACTACCTTGCTAATCATTTTGAATATAATGTCCTACTTTGTGACTTTCCCTTAATCAAAACATGGGCTTTGCTTTTTAATGGCTGGTGCTCACCTGGCATTGCTGATTTTCTGGACTCATAGTACTAAAAGGAATCAGCCTGGCAGGTTGCCTTGGTTGAGGAATGACCTTTTGGGTATTGCTGTGTTGTGATTATGGCAGCTGTGACAATCTGTTGTCCCCCTTCTTTTATTTCAGGATGTTTTTCTCTGGTGGACAGTGTGGTCATGTTGGCAGACCTGAAGAAGTTTTACTGACATTCAAGATATTCCTTGTCATAATTTGTCTTCATGTTGTTCTGGTTACATCCCTGGAAGGTAAGGTGTCTGTTTTTCTTTTCTTTTTTTCTCTGTTTATTTGTGTGTGTGTGTGCGTGGGGGGGGGGGGGTTGTTATTATTTAAGATTATTTTTTCACTATGGTAAAATATACACAACATGATATTTACCATTTTAACTATTTCTAAGTGTACAGTTATTGGCTTTAAGTACAATCATGATTTTGTGCAGACATCACCACTATCCATTCCTGGAACATTTCACCATTAAACAGTAACTCCGCATCCCCCAATCTCTATTCTTTTTGTTTCTATGAATTTGCCTATTCTGGGTACTTCATAAGTAAAAATATAGTAATATTTATCCTTTTCTGTTAATTTACTTCAGTTGGCATAATGTTTTCAAGGTTCATCTATGTTTTAGCTTATTCAACAGAATTTCATTCCTTTTTAAAGTTGAATAATATCCCATTGAGTGTTATGTGCCACAACTTACTTATCCATTCATACATTGATGAACATTTGGGTTGTTTCCATCTTTTGGCTATTGTGAACAATGCTGCTATGAAGATGGGTATACAAATAACTGTTTCAGTCCCTGCTTTCAGTTCTTTGGGGTATTTACCTAGGAGTAGACTTGCAGGGTCATATGGTAATTCTCTGTTTAACTTTTTGAGAAACTGCCAATCTCTTTTACAGTGGCTGTGCCATTTAACATTCCCATAAATGAAGCACAAGGATTCTAGTTTCTCCACATCCTTGGCAACACTTGTTATTTTCTTTTGTTTTGATGAGAGGTATGAAGTGGCATCTCATTGTGGTTTTGATTTGCTTTTCCTTAGTGATCAGTGATGTCAGCATCTTTTCATGTGCTTATTGGCCATTTGTATACCTTTGGAGAATTAGCTGTTTAAGACTTTTGCTCACTTTTTAATTGGGTTATTGTTGTTGTTGCTGCCTTTTAGGAGTTATTTATATACTCTACATATTAAATCCTGTGTAGGATATATGTTTGGCAAATATTTTCTCCCATTCTGTGGAGCATTTTGTCACTTTCTTATAGTATAATTTCATGGATAAAAGTTTTGGTTTTATTTCTTTTTTGTGGTACCAGGGATTGAACCCAGGGGCACTTTACCATTGAGGTACATCCCCAGCCCTTTTTATTTTTTATTTTGAGACAGGGTCTCTAAATTGCCTTGGCTGGCCTTGAACTTGCTATTCTCCTGCCTAAGCCTTGCAAGTCACTGGGATTATAGGTGTGAACCACCATGTTTTGAAAAAGTGTTTAATTTTGATAAAGTCCATTGTATCTATTTTTACTTTGATTGTTTATAGGTTGGTATCATACCTAAAAAAAATCATTGCCAAATCCAATGTCAGGAAGATTTTCCCATTTTCTTCTAAGACCTTAGTTCTTGCATTTTGATCCCTTGATCTATTTAGAGTTAAATTTTATATATGATGTAAGAATCCAATTTCATTCTTGTTCCTTTGGATATCCAGTTTTCCCAGCACCATGTGTTAAAAAGACTGTCTTTTCCTTTCAAATGGTATTGGTGTCTTTGTCCGAAGTCAATTGACCAAATATATTAGCATTTATTTCTGACATTTATTCTATTTTATTTTGTGGTACTGGGTATTGAACCCAGGGACACTCTACCACTGAGTCACAATCCCCCACCCCCCTTTATTTTTTATTTTGAGACAAGGATTACAAATTCAAGGCCAACCTCAGTAACCTAAGTTGAAGTTGCTGAGGTTGGCCTTGAATTTGTAATCCTCTGGTCTCTGGCTCCTGAGTTTCTGGGATTACAGGCATGTATCATTGTACCCACCCTGATGTTTATTTGTTTTTAAAAGTATTTACTTGAAGGAATTTCCATATGGAAATTTAAAGGTGTCAGAAAACTAGCTAAATGAAGCAGCACGGTATTTTTAGAAAAGGGGATCTTTAGAAGCTTATGAAACAAGGAGAAAGATACCTGAGGAAGGCTGCATAAAGGCCAGCAATAGGGCTGTGATTTCTGTGGGTATACTGCCAAAAGAACACTGGGCTATGCAAATGTAAAGAATACTCATTAGGGGGCTGAGGATATAGCTCAGCTGGTAGAGTGCTTGCCTCGCATGCACGAGACCCTGAGTTCAATTTCCAGAACCACAAAAAAAAAAAAAAAAAAGAAAGAAAAGAAAAAAAGAAAAGAAAAAGAATACTCATTAGGAGTGAGATTAGGAAATGAATGTTATTTAAGAAGACACTATTAGCCAGTATGGTGGCTCATCCCTGTAATCCCAGTGACTCAGGAGGCTGAGGAAGGAGGATTGCAAGTTCAAAGCCAGCGTCAGCAACTTAGTGAGAACTTGTCTCTAAATAAAATATAAAAAGGGCTGGGGATGTGGCTAAGCACCTCTGGGTTCAATCCCTGGTACCCCCCCGCAAAAAAAGACATTATTTAAGACAGGTAAATATGTTTCTTATTCAGAAGAAGATGGTAGGACCAAAGAACCTTTGTTGGATAAAACAAAAATCTACTGGCTGCAAACTGTAGCAACATAAATAAACAAAACACATGTACCAATATACATACTTGCAAGCAAATTAAATGGAAAACTTTCCAGCAAGCTAAAGCACAATGGGCAATCTTTCACAAAGTAGGCATAAGGGCATGTTGTCAAGAAGCCATATGCTTTAAAAAAATAAAATAAAAAAATAAAAATTCAGTGGGTACTAAGGATTACAATGTGCCAGATCCCTGCTTTGCACTAACCCACTTTCCTAATCTTTTCAACCAGATCTGATCCTAGTCTTGCCTCTGTTTTTCAGAACAGGAAGCTGAGGCTCAAAAAGATAAGTAATTTGCCTAGGGTCGTTAGCCCTGGGAAGTAACAGAACTGGGATTTGAACCCAGGGGTCTAGCTCTAGATTTTGTGCTCAGAACCACACAATCAGGGTTGTTGAAACATATATCACTGAGCCCTTGTCCCAGGGTTTGTGACTTAGAAGGTCTGGGGTGGGATCTGAGAATTTACTTCTCTAATAAACTCCCAGGTGATGCTGATGCAATTGGTCTAGGGACCACACTTTGAGAACCAGTTTATAGAACTGGTAGAAGATAAATAGGGAGAGAAAATGTCTCCTGATATTCATGGTATATAAATTCTCTTGTGGCCATGCAACATCCACATAACTATGGTCACACACATCATCTCCTTGGAACATTAAAATATCATTGTCTGATCGGCAGAGCAAAAATCTTGTGTCCCCACATTATTGATAAGTAAATGTCCCCCCCAGTGATCTTATTGGTTAGGAAGTGGCAGAGTTCATGAATGACGCCACATCTTCAGTCTCACTGTGGTGCTTTTCCCCCCACAGGGACAGATGAGACAGGAAAGTGAAACACAGGAAAAAAATAATCAAAATGAAAGCTGTCTGCTAGAAATAAGACTTTTGAAAATTTATATGTAAAAATGATAAAAATGAGCAGGTAAATAGGAAAGTACATAACTCTGAAGCAAACCTAAGTAGGGAGAAGCAGAGTGGTAGCTTAAGGCAGATGAATGAATGTATTTCTTGCTCCAGCATTCTGCTTATGTTAGTCAGTTTTCCATTGCTGAAACAAAGTACCTGAGTTGATCAACTTAAAAAGAGGAAAAGTTTATTTGGGCTCATGGTTTTGAAGGTTTCAGTCCATGGTCAATTGGCCCCATGGCTTTTGAGCCTGTGATGAGGCAGCACACCACAGCAAGGAGTGTAGGGTGGAAGAAGCCTGTTTATAAAAAGGAAGAGGAAAATGTGGGTGTCCTACAGTCCCCTTTGAGGACATACTCCCTGTGACCTAAAACCTCCCACCAGGTCCAGCCTCTTAAAGGTATCTACAGCTTTCACATTTTTAACACATGGGCCTTTGGGGAACATTCCAGATATAAGCTATTGCACTGATGAATTGGTTTCTTAGAGTACTGGCTCTTAAAGTGTGGCCCCCAGATAAGTAATATTAGTATTACCTTGGAGCTTATTAGAAGTGCAGATTCTGGGGCCCATGCTAGATCTGCTGGATCTGAAATTCTGGGGAAGGGGCAGTATTCTGTGTTGTAACCAGTGCTCCAGATGATATTGATGCATGCTCAAGGGTAGAACCACTGGCTTAAAGAATTGACTAACAGCCTGCTGGCAGCCTGCCAGAGCAGAAAACTAGTGAGATCTGGGGTTAGAACCCCTTCGCCCATGCCTTCTGCCTGCTATGTGTGTGATCTTGATTTGCCACTAATATAAGCCTCTGTTTCCTCATCTTTCCATCAGGGGAGCTATGATAAGGCTCAAAATATACGTTTTTAAAAAAAGAAACTCATGAAAGCAAAGATTTTTCTGAATTAAGTGTCTTGGAATCTCAAAAGGGCTAAATAGGAGTTTTTTATTATCTCTCAGAACTCCCAGTAAGAGTATTATGTTATTTAATGATCACAATGATTGCCAGCCACTGGTCTAAGCCCTTATAAAAAGATAACTTGTTTAAAGCTCACTCAATAACCCTTTGAAATAGCCACTATTAGTAGTTTGTTTCACAGATGAGGAAACTCTGCTATGCTAGACTTAGTTGCTTGCTGGTTTTTACATCTGTAGATTAAGAACAAAGATGGAATCCATAATTGTGAAAATCATGAATATTGGTTCTGAATCACCCAGGTGGCTCAGGGCCACCATTTCCCTGAACAACTTTGGACTGAAACCATTTCTTTTCAGTCCAGAATAGCTTGGGTCTAGTCTTTATGAAGGCCAAGGGTACTTACTTGGTCAACACAGAGTTATCAATTGTATGGTAACAATTGCCTGCTCTGGGCCCAACAACCCCAGATGCCGAGAGAACATCATCTCTGACTCCAGGGAATTTACACTGCAGGTGGAGGAACATGACTACATCACAGGTACAATACAACACAGGTACAAGTATAAGTATAGGTACAAGTATAAGTCCTAAAGCATGAATCCGTGCTAAAGGACTCAAATATGTGGCTCTTGCCAAATCTGTGGATTTGTCTAGCTAAGATGCTATTAGTGCCTTACCCATAACACTCCGAAGGTCACCTGCAGACTTTTCCTGTGGATGTTGACTGCTTCATGTCTTCCTGACTGAGAATGATCTGTGTCCATGGGAGCATACTTTTTTTTTTTTTTTGATACTGTGGACTGAAATCAGGGGTACCCAACTACTGAGGCACATCCCCAGTGCTATTTTGTATTTTATTTAGAGATAGGGTCTCACTGAGTTGCCCAGCGCCTCACTTTTGCTGAGGCTGGCTTTGAACTCGAGATCCTCCTGCCTCACCTCCCCAACCACTGGGATTACAGATATGCACCACTGTGCCCAGCTCCATGGGAACATACTTGGCTTGTACATGGGACAAGCCAAAAGTGTCAAAACTCCTCAAAAGTGAGAAGTTAACACCTCAAAACAGTGAAGAATGAGAGTTGACATTTAAATGTGTCCTCTTCCTTGTCCCTTGGTGGGACTATGCTAAGGAGTGTTGGATGTTGTCTGCCAGAGTTCCCTAGTTGGACTGTGTCCCAGTTATGCATAGGAGTAAGCTGCTTGTTAATGTACCCATTACTGGCTCTACTCTCTTCCCTGCTTTACTTAAGTATGCCCCCCACTTCCTGGGGTCATCTCCATTTGGAAACACACTCACCACCCAAGGTTCAGCCAGATTTTCCTACCTCTATATAACTTGCTATGACTTCCTCAGAAGAATGAAATCTCTCTCCTGTTACTCTTTTCTTAATATGTATGTTTTTTAATTGTTGCTGGACCTTTATTTTATTCATTTATTCATATGAAGTGCTGAGGATCGAACCTAGTGCCTCACACATGCTAGGTTAGCACTCTACCACTGAACCACAACTCCAGCCCTCACCCCTTACTCTTTATTTTTTATCTGGTGATACTTGCCACCTTGGATTATGTTCATCATAGACTTCCTTTGCACCATGATTCCTTCAAGTCCACTGTCAGTGTGGCTGAGAAGGGAGAGTGCGGGGGTGGGGGTGGGGGTGTGAACTGATGTGAGGAAAATTAATGAGTACTCTCAGCCTGCTCTGGGTCAGGCCCTTATAGTGCTTTATGAACATTATCTCATTTAATCTTTCCCCCAACTCTTCACAGTGAATATTTTTCATGTCAGTTTACAGATAGAGTGTCAAAGAAATTAAGTCATTTGCCCAGAAGATTTGCCATCAGAATCTGTAGCCAGTGCTATTCATACTCCACCTGGCTTCCCAGAGCACCCTCAGTAAGTGTCTGAAGATTGAGTGAACCTATCACTGAGGCACAGGTAGAAGGTGGAAAAAGAGCCCAAGGTAAGCCATTGGAGAATAGTCACTCCCCTGGCTCTTGGGGATCTGGGCTGCAAACATGGTAGCTTCGTCTTGGAGATGACTCACTAGCTCATGTTAGCAGGGAGAGGTGGGCCTAATGCTCTTATTAGGCCACTGGCCAACAGAGAGAATTCTTAGACCTGAATGCTTTCAATTGTCTAGTTTGGTGACGGTTGAGGCAATCACTCCCAGTCTACCAGAAGCCCAGTTGTCTTTGGCAGACAACTATACTTACCTCTGGCCTCTAGCTTTCCCAGCCTGTGCCAATGCCTTCTTTCTTTTTCTTTTTATTTTTTCCCCCCCACTCTTTGGTCTTCGAAGGAGGTCTTCTTTTAGGTAAAACTATTCTATTTTCCAGAGGGTAAGATGACATAATGGTGGAAGATGGTTATAATTTCATTCCTGCAGAATTGTCTTCCCCATTTGGAAACAATTACACATTTGATCCAGTTTGGTGATCTCATAAGCTATAATCCCCAACACTCTCTCTTTCTCTCCCTCTCTCTCTCTCTGGGCCGGATCTAGGTCTTTTTGTGCTGCAAGTATTTCCAGTGATAAGTTCCTCTCCAGTTCCCCTTCTCTAAGACCTCTTACTCTCTCATGCTTTGTTTCTTGGAGTCTATTCTTACTTGTGCAAAAGATGTTAGCACTGCAGGAGGTAGGCTCTATGCTTCTGAAAAACAGAAAAAAACAAAACAAAACAAAACAAAACAAAAAACCACCCTTGTTTGACTTTGTCTCTTAACACCAAACCCAGTGCTGGTCTCCTTCCTCTGCCACAATATTCTCTTTGTAAAACTGAGATTATAAATACTTACCATGTCATTGATATAATGCTCAGACAATCTCACAGCCCCCCAAAACCTAGTCTCCACACCCAGGCATGAAATCACTTCTGTTGAGCCCTGACTCTTTCCCTGGCATGTGGAAATGGTGACAAGGAGATTAGTGATAGAGATTCTAGACAGATTGGGGGAGGAAACTGAAAGTGGACAACATCGTATCCCACTTCTCTCTTGGAACTGCTGGTAAGGACTCCTCACAGAGCAATTGTATAGATGAAGAATGGTGAGACAGTATGTTTAGGCAGAGAGAAAGCCAGAGACAGTGTTCCCTCTAATTTTCTCTTGGCTCTCATGTGCTAAGGTAGGGATTCTAAAGGGCCCTCATTTTCCTAGTGGACAGCTGTGTTGAGAGCCAATGGTAAAGACAAGACTGAAAAGACTGTGGCATAAACAACCTAGACCAGGAGCCAGATAAAGAATGTGACAGACACAGTGTCTGTCAGTGGTGAGAGCTGAAGGGAGCTGGATCATCAAGAAAGGAACTCCTAGTCCTAGATGGGATTCTGAGAGAATCGACTGTGGGGCCCATTAGATGCAGCCTTCACCACTGGATTTCAACGGGACACTGAAGAACCCTGCAAGACAGGGGACATGTCTGGAGAGGCCATTGAGAATCCTGGACTCGGCACTAGGTGAGCTCACAGATCCAGACTTCTTCCTGCTACCAGAAGGTCGCTAGCACCCCATTCCCAAGCATGGATGCCATCTGGACTACCAGAAGAAAAAGGAGGGAAAACAAAGATTGTGAAATCATTCAAAAGACGTTGAGTTATATAGATCATTTTAGAGCAAGAGAGACATAGCTGCCTTTAAGCATCAGACTTAAGGATTCCCTTTCTTATACCTCTGGAATGGAGGCTCCAAAGCAAGATGAAGCCATCTGAAACATCAAAGGAAGCTCAGGGATTTTTTGGTTTGTTTATTGTTTCAATTGTTTCTCCATCTCAATTGTATCTGCAAATGTAAAACTTGCTCTAAAACCTAATATATAGCAGACACTTATGACTTGTCAGGACACTCTGCTAGAAATTGTTGAAGGCCATCATCCTGAATTCTGCTTCTCCTTGTTTGACCTTTTCAGGTATATGGAAATAATCTATTCAGATCCTTGAGGTTAAGGGTAACATCTTTACTGTCTTTGGGTGTCCTCCATAGCACATAGTAAGTGCTTAATGAACTCTGGTTGGTTGATTGGTTTTGATTTGTGACCCTAGTCTAAAGCCTAGAGATATTCTAAAAATGTGAGCCCCTCCCTTCATCTTATAACATCAGCCATACTCTCATCTGAACCCAGTGAGTTCTAATATAACACAAACTACCCCTCCAAAATTTTGAATAGACTGCAGTGAGATAGCTGTACATTAACTAGAATTCCCTTAAAGGATGTGTTTTTCCACCTTTATATGATGAAGAAGCTCAATTGATTGACTGTTAAGATTCTTTCACAGTCTGATATTATGTGAGTTCAACCACCCAGCTCAGATTCCTAATTCTTTGTCCTGAGAAACTAGGGATCCATGGAGTCTGGCTCAGACATAATGTCATTTGGAAAATCCTTGTGTGATATTTGAGCTGTTGATTATATATGCTAGGTTCTCACACTTAGCTGTACATTGGAATTACCTGTAGAACTTTAAGAAAACCTGATGCCTGTATCCCAACCCCAGAGATTGTAATGTCATTGGTCTGAGGGTATAGCCTGAGTACTAGGGTTCTTCAAAGTGACCCAAGTGATTCTAGCTGAACCGGGAACCACTCATCTCTGCAATCCCATTTTTAGGCTGTTCCCCTATATGAGGCTCCTCATGTAAAATTAGAAACAACTTGAAGTCATATTTTTTACAGCTAAATTTCTAAGGTGAGGCAATTTCAAAAGCTTTTAAAGTTAGAATGAAGCCAATAAATACCTTGACTTCAAAATTGATAAAAGTTTGAGAGTAGCTCTTACTGACTGGTAAATCCTCAAGTTGCCAGTGCTATCATTGCTTGGCACTGCATGGAAAGTGAATTCATTACGTCTCTTTATAGGATCCAGTAGCCACAGTTACTGTTACACAGTAATAGCAGCAACACAACTGGACATTTTTTTTAATTTGTTCTTTTTAGATATACATGAGAGTAGAGTGTATTTTGATATATCATATATACAAGGAGTATAACTTCCCATTCTTCTGGTTGTACATGATGGGGAATTTCACTGGTCATGTATTCATATATGAACAGGAAAGTTACATCCAATTCATTCCACTGTCTTTCCTATTCCCATCCCCTGAACTTCTATTCCCCCCCCCCCATTACAACTGAACATTTTCTACAAGTGTTGCTGGTTTGTAATGCTCCTTAGCATAGGTCATCTCACTGTGTCTCCTAGGGGTAGACAGAGAAGTTCATATTATCCTCACTTTGCTGATGAGAAGACTGAAGCTCAGAGCAATGAAGTAACTTTGAAGGTTATCCAGAAAGAAACAGTACTGAGACTAAGAGAGCAGCTCTGTAGAACTCTGACCTCTATACCAGCCTGCACAAAGTACTTATTTTGGGCTTGGGCAGTTTGATTCACTTCCAAGTTCACACATCTGGAAAGTGGAGGTGGTAGGATTCTAGAACTTGAGTTCTTAACCACTTCCCCAGTGTTTAGTCACTGAGACAGTTGAAAAATGGGTTTTACACGACTTTGCCATGATTCATTCATTCTGGGATGGATTTGTACTGAGTAAAGATTTAAGAGAGGTCTGAGAAATGAAAGCAATAGTTCCACTAATTTAAGTTACTGTGGATTAAGTTGATGTTCCAAGAAAACACACTGTTGAGATATATCTTGAGAATGGGTGCATCCTTACTTCAAGAAATTATAAGAAGCACATTGATCTCGGCAGGAGATCTCATATTTATGAGATCACAGTGCCATTTAAAAAAATCAAGATAAATTATAGATGCTTTCTCAGTGATGTTTGTGGCAATTGTGTAAGTCTTGAACACTGGTGTCCTATTTGACCTATACCCTTTCCTCTCCTTGCCTTTTAGGAATGTGCAAAGCATAAAGTAAAAGGTATCCTAATGTTGCTAAAGTATTTAGTACAGTATAGTTTTTTTTTTTTTTAAAGAAGAGAGAAATGAAAGTACAAAATGGGTACTAATCTTGCTTTAACAAGTAAGTTAAAATTGCTTATAATGATCTGATTCATTGAATGAACAAGAACTGACCACAGGGCCATATTGTCTTTCAACTACATAGACATTTTTGCCTTGTGCCCAATATAAAATATGATTTGTCATTAGACACATTTGGATTCACGGTGAAGTCTAACAAATTCTGTGTTTTGGTATATAAGCAGGAGGGGATAACTTTGAATTACTGAGAAATTTTCAGTTATAGAATGTTTTCAAAGTGGAATTTTAAAACTTGTGAGCTGAGAATTATTACTCAGATATAAACTCTATTTAGGCCAAGGACTTTTTCTTACTCCCTGCTATAACACAGTGCCTAGCACACAGTAGGCCTTCAAAATACAGAATACATGAGTAAACTTTGGGCAAATCACTTCATATTTTTGAGCCTGAGTTTCCTTACTTATAGACAGAGGTGGTTGGACTATTTTGGTATCTGGCCTTTTCCCCTCATATGATCTGTTTCGTAATTCTTTTCTCCCAGTGAACTCCAAGTCCTAAAAGATGCTATCTTTTAAAATTTTAAGTAAATAAAGATTTTTTTCCCCTATTTTTGTGTTGAACAAAGACACATCTGACTGTATCCAGTGTCTGATTGGCAGCAGAAAATCAGTATTGATATAATTCCAAACAAAACAAACAGAACACTCTAATTTTCTTTTGCAGCATATTGTGATAAATAAACAATTTTTGAAATGATGAAAATATGGTCTAAGTGATTACCTTCGCAAAATTTCCAATATTTCAATGGATCTTCTTCAAGTCTCCTTTGCCTCTGAAATGGATTTCCATGAATTACAATTTCTGATGAGTAATATGAAGGGTCAGAACCCCATGATCTTTCTAGGAGTTGCTTTCATATGATCCTAAGCTATGGAAACTTGAATTAGACAAACATTGTGTTCTAATAGATATTCTCACTAATTGAGCATGAGAGAGTAGATAATAATATTTTATAGTTAGAATGGAGATCACATACATGCAAATCATGGAAAGAAATTATCTTCATTTGTTTTTAAAATGCTCTTTACAAATTACTGATATCACATTATTTGCACAAGGGGGAAAACTCAGCTTATTTTATAAAGGTAAACTTTATCCAAGGATATAGAATTATATAGTCTGAAGGAATAATAATCATGATTATGTTGGTACTGTGATAAAATGCTTTGTAAATCTAATATAATTTTATTCAAAGTAAACAATCCCCATTTTACAAATAAGGAAATGTAAGCAGAGAAATGTCAGGATCTTAATCAAGGCAGAGCTAGGATCTGAACCCCAGTCAGTCTCCCTGGAAAGTCAGTCTCTTAACCAAGTTTTAAGGCTTGGTTAGCAGGCACATTCTTTCATCCATTGGAAATAAACGGATACAGGCATTTTATTCATATGGAGAAGATTATCAAGTCAGACTCACAGATTGTGAAAAGTGAGGAATTCCAGATCAGGCTATCAAAGCTCATGACAAGCCAAAGACAATATAAGGAAAAGCTATTAGAACAGGAGCCACCAATAAACAAAGGCCTAGGGGCCTTCTAAAAGTCTTCTATCCATAATAACACACAGCAAAGGTTAAGGGTAAATGTGGCTTCAAAACAAAGGCAACTCAAAAATGCAATTTTCCAACTAAATAGGATTGCCATGCAGCAGGGATATCCATAATTTCAACCTCTCTTAGTGGTTTCTACCAGTACATAGTTGTTTACAGAACTGGTTTGTCACATGGGAGTCCTACTCTCGAGGGTCCTGGAAGAATGCTGATTTGGATGTTTGCTGGAAGCGAAGCTGGAAGCATGAGTCACAAAGAAAGGGGGATTCATATTCAGCCTGAATGAGGCAAGGATTCCTCCTCCAGTTCATATTGATTCCCTGACTTTTGACCTTGTCAATGTCATGACAAAAAAAACAGAGAAGGTGGTTTTTCCAGGGGAGAGTGATTTGAGCGTTAATCTTGTCCCATCATTAGTTTAACGGGCATTACTTACTTAATGACATTCATTAAATCTGATGTGGCAGGCATTAGCTGGCATAGTACCAGAGCTTTTGCTTTTTTTCCTCAGTACACAGCTGGACTACATTTCCTAGTTCCCTCATAGTTGAAAGTGGCCATGTGACTGCGTTCTGGCCGATGGATGTGGGTAGATCTAAGGTGTGCCTGTCCTGGCTATTAAATATCTCCCACCCGATTCTGCTCACTCCTTATAACTTCCCTGTTTGCTTTCCTGATATCACTGTCCTGGGCAAATGTGGAATCTTTATGTTTAAGAAAGCAGTGCCTCTGTCAACTGTGTTCCCTCCCCCTGCCTCCCCCACCCCCAGTGATCTACTCTAGGCTGCTCACTGGACTTGAAACATGGAAAACAAACTATTTTATAAAGCCCCCAAAATTGGGGGGTTTAATTATTTAAGTGCTTGCATTACCTTAGCTAATGCATCTGATTGTACCCTTCTGCTAGGGTTATTGTCACATCTCATTCTACCATTGGAGGGTAGAGTGGGATAAGGTTGGCATCCTTTTCTTTTTGGGATCATATTAGAAGCCAAGTTCATATAATCTAAGGAAACTGGGGGGAGTCCGTTATGGGCACTACTGAGGTGCTCATTGTCCAAACTGGAGAGTCATTTGAGGGTAGGAAACTCTACCAGAACTACCCATTCCCTTTGTGCCAAGCCAGGTCACTGGGACCTTCACAGTGTGGCATAAGGTTGACTTATAAGCTCTGGACTTTGTAGGGTCAAATCTTACCTCCAACCTTAATAAAGTATTTAATTATTGTAATTGAATCTCCTTATCTGTAAAGTGGAATTACCTATCTCATAGTTATATTAGTTAATGAATATAAAACAGATGTCTGTAATGCATCTGCCACATATAAGAATTCAGTAAATATTAGCTGTTATCATCACTACAGACCAACACTAATAGAATTTTTTTGAGGTTACTGAAGTGTTCTGTATCTGTGTTGCCCAATACAGTAACCACCAGCCACATGTGACTATTGAGCACTCGAAACATGTTTGGGGGACTAAATTTTTAATTATACTTAACTTTCATGAATTTGAATTTAAATTTACATAACCACACATGGCTAGCGGATGCCATGTTGCACAGCACAACTACAATTTAAGTGCTTCAAAAAATTTTTGTTTCAAGCTGTGTAAGTCTGAGTTCAATCACAAAAGGAGAATCACTAATATTCATATTCTCTCTCTCTGGGATTTATCATAAGAATTTTACTATACAACTGTGGGATCTGGTTAAGCAATTGTTATAAAACTGTTACTTTCACATCTGATGCTGGAATTGACATCTATAGGGCAGGCAGTCTGAAAGGGAGGATGAACGTAAGATTGGGGAGAGCAAAAACAAGCTGGAAGCCACAAACCTGAGTTGTAGCCCATGTTAGTTCTTGTTGCCTTTGGCCTTGGTGGTAGGGATGTCCCATAGAAGCCAGGCTCTTCATCACAAAATTTACTACTCACCTGGCCCAGGAGTTGGCACGGCTGAAGGAAGATTCAGGGGAAGGTGGAACAGTTGTAGGCCTGACAGCAACCTCCTATTAACAAGGTCAGGCAGCTGATAATTGTCAATGTGTGTGAACTCCAAAATGGCTGTTGCTCCATATCTGCCCAGATTCCCCATGTAAGTCCTCTTGGGTCTCACATTCACCAGAAACATACAGGAAAGGGAAATCCGGGAAAAGTAGTTAGCCTACCTAATTGAAACATTATAACACCACCACACATACTGGAAAGCTAATGAGCCCAATTTTGTATCTGTTAATTCAAAATAGAAGATGATGCTAACATCTCCCAAGGCTCTATTTAGTTGTTTCAGTTTTACAGCTGACTCAAAGATATTCTAAAGATCCTTTCAGCCAGCTAGCCTTATCTTGGAGTGGTAAGACTACGAGGTTTTTGTTGTTGTTCGTTTTTGGCTTTGTTTTTTTGGGGTACTGGGGATTGAACTCAGGGGCACTCAACCACTGAGCCACATCCCCAGCCCTATTTTGTATTTTATTTAGAGACAGGGTCTCACTCAGTTGCTCAGTGCCTCACTTTTGCTGAGGCTGGCTTTGAACTTGAGATTTTCCTGCCTTAACTTCCCGAGCTGTGGGATTATAGGCCTGTGCCACCATGCCTGGCTTTTGTTTTTGTTTTGTCATTATTGTTTTGTTTTTAGTTTTTCTTTATATTTTTCTGTGGTTTGGAGTTTTTTGCACATAAGCCTATATTCTGGTTATAATTAGAAAAATATTAATATTATGTTTTACAAGCCAAACAATGACCCTTGCAAGACTGCACATACTACTCAAGGTCACTCTAATAACATCATGATTAATTGTGCCTTCTACTTCCTTCCTTAAAATTTCACCTGGTCTTGACTTTTGTAAGAATTTATGAAACAAGTCAGGGTCATTTGTTCTCCTGAAGCCCTTCTCCTTTCTCATCCCATGTTTCCAAAGTAATCCCTAAAGCAATTTGAAAATTAGAAGCAAATAATATGAAGAGAAAAGAAACTGAAATGGAACTCTTGAACATAGAAGGGAGAAATTATTTTCAGATGAATAACTGAGAAAATGAGGAATAGGGAAAGTATCACTGTATTAGTTACTGACATAAGCAGTATTTACTGTATATTCTTCTCAGTTCTTTAACAGTAGTACTCAGGAAGTACATAGTCAGTTAGTATGACTAATTTTATCCCTAACTTCCAAATGGAAAACCAAATTGCAGATGGTCTAAGTTGTCCAAGGCCCTAACGGTAAAATGGGGATAACTTATCTCATATGGTTATTATATAGACTAAATAAAGTGATCACTTATACAGTGCCTACTCAAAGTAATACTGTATAAATTCCTTTTTTGGAGGGGGCTGGTGCAGAAGATTGAACCCAGAGTTGCTTTACCACTAAGTTATATCTCCAGTCTTTTTTTTTTTTTTTTTTTAATATTTATTTTTTGGTTTTCGGCGGACACAACATCCTTGTTTGTATGTGGTGCTGGGGATCGAACCCGGGCCGCATGCATGCCAGGCAAGGGCGCTACCGCTGAGCCACATCCCCAGCCCCTCTCCAGTCTTTTTTATATTTTTATTTTCAGACAGGGCCTTGGTAAGCTGCTGAGGCTGGCCTTGAATTTGTGGTCCTCCTCCCTCACCCTCCAGAGATGCTGAAATTACAGCCCTGCACCGTAGCACCCAGCGTAAAAATTCTTATTAATTAAAAATAATTTGGGGGCTGGGGATGTGGCTCAAGCGGTAGCGCGCTCACCTGGCATGCATGCGACCCGGGTTCGATCCTCAGCACCACATACAAACAAAGATGTTGTATCCGCCGATAACTAAAAAATAAATATTAAAATTCTCTCTCTCTCTCTCTCTCTCTCTCTCTCTCTCTCTCTCTCTCTCTCCCCCCTCTCTCACTCTCTCTTTAAAAAAAAATAATAATTTGGGACTTTACTCTTCGGGAGTGGGGGGCTGTGAACACAAACAAATTTTCATTTTATTTCAGGGAATTTAGGGATACTCCAAAATGCATCTCATAGACCTTTGCACATAAAGCCCTGAGGGAGTCAGGATCAGTTCCAAAAGGTAAAGGACTGAGAGGATGTGAAGTGGTAGTATGTGAAAGGGGAAGAAGAGCAAGTCAGGACCTGGGGGATCAAGAACACATTTCACTTTCCCATTTTGACCAAGACCCACCTAGAATTGCTGACAATTTGCTCTTTGGGAAGTTCCATCAACTGAGAGTTGAAGTTTTCTTTAGTGATGTCATTATTAATCTTTTAACAAATATATTATGTAAGAGTACTTATTGAGCAGTGTGATGTGAGATAGTTACAGCTCAAGTAAGCATGTTTCAGATGTGCCAAATTAGAAATGTTTTCATTTATTTTTTTGGTTATGTAGCAAAATCTGAAAATGCAGTTTCTGGAAGAGTATCCGTTACTCAAGCTCTGAGGAGCCAATATAATAACAATTTTTTTTTTTTTTTTTTTTTTTTGCTTTGTTTGGGGTTCCTATGTAAGAGTCTCTAGGCATGGTGGCTTGTTTTTAATTATCTCTCTATGGAATAGCAATTCAATCCAGAGGAAGACTGCCACCAAATTACAAATTTCAGTTAGGTCTAAAATATTCATGCAGGGGGGCCTAGTTGTATCCTTTCTAGATCTGAGAAGATCAAACCTTTTTTTCTCCCCATCCAACTTTGGGGCCAATTTGTTGAAAGTAAAGACTCATTAGTATTACTGCACTCAAAGCTTTGTAGACAACCGTCTCACATTTGAAGTCTTGACATCTACCACAATGTCAAACAATGGAGAGAAAAATGAAAACAAACACCCAGACATGATCTTGATGATTTGGATGCAGGTAGTTTATTTGGAAGAGATCTCAGAAATCAGGAGCAAGGGAGCAGGGAAGGGACATTAGAAAAAAAGAGGAAGAGTCCCTAGCGAGTATATGATCGAAGTCACACTGTAGGCAACAGGGGCTCTCAATTGCTGAATTTTAAATGTTGTTTCAGTATGTATTTGAATGGACATTTTAACACACACTTATAAGATCTGTTAAGTAATCTCTCTGCTGTGATTGGCAGTCATAACTACTCCACGTTCAGATTCAGTAATAGTCATCCAAGAAATTTTCTCAAGTCTTCATGAATTCCACAATAGGTCATTTTGTCTCATTATTCTCAGATCCATCCCCATGCTTCCCCTGCTCTGCTTTGTATCACAGAGACCTAAACCCATGCCATATTTTCCACGTCCCATTGCCAATTGGCTTCCAGCTAGGTGTGGCCAATGGGCAGCAATGGCAGGAGATGGGATTGCAGGATGAAAGGAAGAATTTGGGGCATTTCCCCCCCCTGTCTGATTGGCATCTCTAATAGTGGGCTGTGCGTCTTCCATGATTCCATCTCACTGGACAGCCCCCTCTGTGGTCTCAGCTCATGCTCTGTGGCTTTCCTCTCTAGGATCTAGTAACTTCACCTCCCTCCTTCTTCCTCCATCCCTGGAAGTACCAGCAGCTTCCTACCATTGCTGACCTCTGTGGATTGCTCCAGCACTTCACCCTTGCACTATTTCCCTGAGTTAAATTCCTGCTCTTGAGCTGCTTATCATGGGTTCCTGACTTGATCCCCGATAATGGAGATTTCTTCTTTTCTTCCTCTTCTTTTTTCACAATGCTAGGGATCAAACCCAGGGTCTCATGCTAGCTAGGTCTCATGCTACCGTGATAGAGATTTCTTAATGATTTCATCAGTTCATCTAAAAATACTTTTGAACAAGACACTGGACTGGATTCTTGAAGGAAAATAAATAAAGCATCAAGCTTCTTAGTATGTAGTTGGAAAAATAATTTATCCAGTGTGCTATTGTTTGAATTCCTGTGAAAATCTCATGTTGAAATTAGATGGCTATCATGATGGTATTGAAAAGTGGGATTTTGAGAGGTGACTAGGTCATGAGGGCTTTGCAATCATGAATAGATAAATGCTGCCATTCTCATGGAAATGGGTTAATATCTCTCTATCTCATGAGCTCACTTACCCTTCTGCCAAGTTATGACACAGCCTGAAGGTTCTCACCAGATGCAACCCCTCAATCGTGGACTTCCCAGCCTCCAGAACTATGAGCCAAGTAAATTTTTATTGTTTATAATTGACCCAGCCAGTGGTATTCTGTCATAGTGGCAGAAAATGAACTAAGACACAGTGTGAATGTTAAATAATATATATCAAATGCCAAGTGACTCATGTAGTCAATTAATACTTTAAGATATAAAGAGGAGAGAGCCATCTCCATCTTCTTCTGTAGTCGGAGCATGCTTTAGAGGACCAGAGAACTGACATAAAGGGGTCATCTTTTATAACTTCCAATTTTATAAGACAGGGTGAAAACTTACATGGAAAAGGAACTTTGTGGGTATAATTAAAGTTAAGGACCATAGGGAGATAGGAGATAGGGAGGTTATCATGGATTACCTGGGTAGACCCAGTCATCATGTGAGTTTTTTTAAAGTGTGATGAGTAAGTGAATTGGAGTTATGGCGCATGAGAAGGACTCCCCAACCCTTTCCCATTGTTACTGGCTTTGAAGATGGAGGAATGAGGCAAGAAACATGGGTTGCTTCTAGACTTAGTGCCGCAGTCTGGCTGGGCACAATTCAGGAGCCACTTGTCAAAAGAAACGAACTTTATTTTCAGAACCACACACCAAACCACACAGCTCCTCAGGAAAAAACCTTCAGAGCCCAACTGCCACCACTGGCTTCCCACAAGCCTCTCCACCTCCCCCACTCCTCCTGCTCTTGAGGCTGGTTGGCTGGGTCGTGTGGGCGGAGCCAAAAAAGTCCCCCAATGAGCAGCTCCGTGGTCTGAAAGGGTGGGGAAACAGCCCAGTGAGCATCACCGCAGAGGAGCCAATCAGTTGGCAGCTAGAAGTTTGCTGGGGCCGCTGTGAGCCAATCATCAACTGGCAGCTGGAAGTTTGCTGGCAGCTGGAAGTTTGCTAGGGCCCCTTTGGCTGTGGCTCTCAACAACTTAGCATGGCCCTCAATTTGTCACAGCAAGAAAATGAGAACCTCAGTCCTGTAACTCCAAGGAACTGAATTCTGCCAATAACCCTAATAAGCAGGAAATATATTATTTCCTAAAGTCTCCAGAAAGGAATTTTGCCTGTCATCACCTTGACCTTGACTTCAGGCTGGAAAGATGTGTACTAGACTTATTACCTGTAGAACTCTGTGGTAAAAAAATCTGTGTTTTAAGCTGCTAAATTTATGGTACTTCATTATAGCAGCAAGAAGAGTCTAATGCACTGAAGTTCTCAATTGGAATTATTTGGCTGGTGTTACCAGCAATGCTATTAAATTCAAGAATGGATTGAGTATGGCAATGATGTGGGGTCATGAGGGCTGAGTTCTTTGGTATATTGAGGCAATGACAGTGGGATATTCACATGGCAGTGCTGAGACCATACTTGGCCATGTGAGAATGGCATTCAGAAGGTGGTGGCAATAACTGAACAAAAGTGCCAGGGAGGTGAGGTAGGGAAAAAGACACCATGGAAGGAGGTCAGTTTCTTGAGTTTCCAGTTCCTCTGGCTCTTCTTGGCTTCCATTCTAAGCTTATGCTCACCAAACTCCTGCTCATAATTGTATGGGCTTTGTCTAAAAAAAAAAAATCATCAGGGAGTGACATTGAGTAAATTTTATAGATGGATCACAATAATTTTATTTATTGATTTAGATTGACTTCAGTAAATGAATAATGCTTTAACTTTTGCTCTTTATAGGTTTGCAAAGGAAAATCTGAAAATTTTCAATGTTTTTCCTTCCTTTGTTTATGAATCTTTTTAACAGTGGAAATGTTTTGTCTCCTAAGAGTGGCATGGAGCTCAAATATATGACTCATTGCAAATGACGACCACCTCTTTATTGTTACAAGTGGGAAGTGAATTGGGAGAGACACAAGAGAAAGATAGGCTGATGTTCAGGAAAGTGTAAGACCTGTGAGGATGTCTTTATGTTGGACCAGGAGGAGTGATACAGAACATCATAATGAGAGATAGAAAAAATGAATAAATGTTTGTCACCAAGCAATTGAGTCCCCAAAAGCAAGCAAGAAACAAACAAAATCAAATGGAAAAACTGCTAAAAGAAAAAGTAGGCAGTAATAATTGAACCCATTTTGTCCTGTCATCCCAGATGTGGAACACACATAAGAACTTACCACTTATGGTAACTTTGAAATAATATTTGACTATTTATTATGCTTACAGAATTGAAAACTTGGGACTTTTAAAAAAAATTTTTTAGCTGTTGCTGGATGTTTATTTTATTCATCTCTTTATATGCAGTGCTAAGAATAAACCCCAATGCCTCACACATGCTAGGCAAGTGCTCTACCACTGAGCTACCACCCCAGCCCCCAAAACTTGGAATTTAACGGGTTAAAAAACTGAAGCTTTAGTTTACTAGATTCCCTCTCTTCATCAAAGCAGATTGTTGTCTATCCTGTTGGGAGCTTCCAGGAGCCCTGTAAGTTCCAGGCTACATGCAATCTGTACACATGGTAAAAATAAGAATTCATACCCTATTTGAATCAAATGTATGATATATGATATGTCAAGATCATTGTAATGTTTTGAGAACCAATAAAAAAAATCAATTGAAAAAAAAAGAACAGAGATTAAGGAAGAGGTCATTCTAATTACATCAGGGTACTAAGACAACTAACCACTCTGCCCACATTTGCCTTATTGGCTGCAGGGGAAGTCAGGAATTAAGCATCATTCAATCCTGTTTGAAAGCACAACTATGATTTTAATTATCCCCGAAAATAATAAGTACCCTGCCATCATTTCAGGAAAATAGGCTCCCATGTGATAGTAGGTATATTTCATTATGCAACTTTAGTTTCCAAACATACTTATTCTTTTCTATTAATTGTATGTCAGAATACCACAAAGAAAATAACAATTCTTTTATAATTAATTTTTTTAACAACTTATAGCACCTCACCTGGGTGAAGGTTTTGGGAAATAACACTGTTGTGTATAGCAAAGGGTACTGTAAACTAAGTTTTCTATAGGGCATTTGACAACCAAAATTCATGGAATTTCTGAAAGAATGAGCCATGTGTGTATGCAAAAATCCAGCATTATTTGTAATGAAAAACCGTCCACACCAAAATGCTCATTAAAAAGGAAATTTGTCATAGATAAATGGTACATCCAATCATTGAAATGCTATGCATTTATCACAGATTTGTGGAAATTTGTTTAACGATATAAAACGATAAATAGTTTTGTGTAATATGATCCTTCTTATTATAAATTTAGATATATACATATGTACATGAATATACACTAATATACATATGTAGATATACACATGGAAAATAATATATACTAAAATATTAATGTAATTTATTTCTGGTGGCAAAACTATAGGTGGCTTTTCTTTTCTTTTTTTTTTGTTTGTTTTTCTTTCATTTCTGAAGTTTCTCTAGTAAGCATGTATTATTTTACATAGAGAAAAAAAAGAGAATTACTTTTAAGGGACATGAGCATTTTCTCCAAATTAATAACTCAATAGCTCTTGTAGTTTGTACACTGAGAGGTGTCTGATCAGATTGAAATTATATACAAGAGGTGGCAGAATAAGCATAGTTAACATCTGTGCTAAAAAGAAGCACAGTTCATGGAAGTTTAATTTATGCAGATGTACACATTTACTTCTACACATTTTAATGAATATTAGGCAGTAGCTGAAGTTTTTAGTCATCATTTCTAAGAGATGTCATTGTAGAGAATTCAAAAGGACTGATCAATGTCAAGAATAATAGTAAATTAACATACTGCCCTCTTTTGGTAGCTATTTACAACTCAACTTAGATTCATTGCCACTAAAGATGTTCATCTCCTACAAATTTGTGCATAAAGTAAACTAATTTTTAAATCACCTTTTTCCTTGACAGAAAATGCTGATAATTCCAGTTTGTTATCACCATCTGGTAAGACTGTTATTTTATGACTTTGGGGAATTTCAGGAAAATATTATCCCAAAAGTTCTCCACACAGTATGGCATGTAGTCAGTTATAGCAAAATTGTTTTTCTGCAAGTAGCTTAATTAAGTTATGTTATTAAACCTACACCTGGAAAATCAATAGCAAACATAGACAAGAAGACAGCCATATTGATTCTTCCATATTGCCAAACAAAGCTGGGGAGTACAACACTGACAAATAAATTGTGGGTTTACATCATGGTAGCTGCTTAAGTTCTTCAGTTCTTTTTGGTGTTCTAGTTCACGAATTTTCTGAAGAGTATCAAGAACTTAAACATGCCAAATGTTTTTATATTTTCATGATGAGATATTCTCTTAAACATGCTTCCTCAGTACCCTCATTGAGTATTTCTCAAAAGGCTTCCGAAAGCTTAGCACTTGCTAGAATAGGGAGGCAAATAAATTATAGATAAATTAATAACTAGAACCCATATTGGCAGGAACTAGGAACAGGATCCTATTTCCAGATTGATAGCTGCGATGGAACCTTAGGGATAAAATAGTCCAGCTCCAGTCCTTAGCTGATGAGAGAATGAAGCCCATAGCACTTCAGTAACTTGTCGAAGACCTCACAGCTTCTTGCTCCACATCATACAGAGGCAGCACATGGCTTCTCTGATTTCTTCCTGCTGTACCATATAGACTAGAATGATCTCTCATGATAAGAGATGAACCAACTCACATTTTATCCTTAATTGTGTGAAAATGAGCTTCTACTGTTATTCATTTAAATGGAATTAATAATAATGACAATTGTTTCTTGTGCACATACTATGTGCCTAGAAGTCTTCAAACATCTTCCCATTCCTCTCAGTGTTGCAGGATAGGAATCATTATTTGCATGTTACAGATGAGGCTCAGCAGGGAAAACTTGCTCATGATCATACATTCTCTGGAACCAGACTATTAGAGTTTGAATTCGGCTAACACCCTCCCACCCCCATTGCCAGCTCTGATTTGGGGCAAGTTCCTTCACCCTTCTATGCCTCAGTTTCCTCCTCTATTAATTAGAAGAACAGTACCTGCTTCATAGGGTATTTGTGAAAATGAAAGGATACATGTGCCTGGCACAGAGTAAGCCCTTACTAAATTAACTATCATTAGTATGAGTTACTAAGTTATGGGGCAAAGATTTGTACCTGGACTGCATGCCACCAAAGCCCAAGCCCTTTTTACCATGCCAATTTGTCCCCTGGTTATTAAGCTTCCAGGGTAGAGTAGGCCAGTGTATTTTTTTTTTTTTTTTAGTAGAATAACTTTCAGCGAACCTGATTATGATGATATCTGCAAAATCTTGTTTGCAGAGAATGAGGAACAGGGCTTTGTGGGTACACACTGGCACTAGTCACAGCCTAGGTTCTGAGTGCCCTGGGGAAGAGCCAGTGTAGCATTGAAGGGCAAAGACAGCTGTGCCCATAAGCCTCTTCTTTGTGTGATATCACCATTCATTAACATTTGGAAGAACGAATAGTCATTAATTAAAAACCAGCTCTGACCAGTTATTTTGTTCTGCCCCAATAGCAAAGAAGTCCATACCTGCACTTTGATTTTATCCCTCAGGAACTGTCTTACTCCTCATGAAATATCCTTGCCAACTTAAAAAAAAAATAAATGTAACAAATGACAAAATATGGAAGCAATAATGTGGGACAGACAGGGTGTGTGTGTTTCAGCCAACGCATGAGCAGTCTAAAACAGACAGGCCAGCCAACCATCTTAACACACCCAAAGTTTGTCCATACCAGCTGAAAAATCAGGCTTCAAAAGGCTTCTAAAAGCTTAGCACTTGCTAGAATAGGGAGGCAAATAAATTACAGATAAATTAAAAACTTGATTTAGTTGTAAAATGTTTGTGTTTGTTTTTCCCATGTTTGGTAGAGGTCAAGCCACTAGATCTTTTTAATATTTAAGCATGTAAGATGTAAATAGTAGATTGACCTCTTAACCTAAATAGAGTCACTCCACAGGAAATTTATTACTCAATTGATTGTCTTAATAGCAGCCATATTTTAAAATAGCTTACTGGGAAATTGTGTTAGGTAGTACAATATTGAGTGGTATCAATTTGTCTTTATAATCCTAAATTCACTGTGGGATGAGTTGCCAGGCACCATTGTAAGCCAATATGTGAATATATTTCATGATTGTAGTTCAACACATTATTTTAAATGTTTTCTAGAATTCTGTTGGTTGAAAATTTTGAATGTAATATTTCTTTTATTTTGGTGTGTTTCCTAAGATTATTTCCATGATATTCCATAGGTAGTAGCAGGCTTTGTGATCATGGGTCTCAGAGCATGTTTTCTTTTTATATTTATAAAAAGAAAGTTCTGACTAATACATAACTGTTTCAAAGTATTTATTTTAAAATTTTCTTTTTCTCTCCTGCAGCTGAATCATCTCTTGTCAGTTTTGTCCCCTACTCCAATGGTACTCCAGGCAAGACTTTGAAAAAATTTAAACATAGATTTAGCCCAATTTGTTAAATTTTTGTTTTAATGATACCTTGTATTGTTTTTCTCCTTGTAACAAAAAGTGGCTGAAACTACAAGCCTCAATGGTAAGAATTTTTCTGGAGCAAGTAAAAACTGATAACTGTTAATATGTATATAAGTATAATGAACAATGTGGCAGATTTCCCTCTCTAAATTATTTCTGAATACATTAAATAATTTCAGAAAACCCCAAACCTGTCAACCCTTAAGAGTGACCTAAACTTTCTGGTTAAATGATAAAATTATTATGATCACAGAGGGAAGACAGCCCTCCACCACTCTTAACTGCTCTAGAAAAGAAATTTTGAGTACTCCATTTCACTTGCTGTACAACACAATGCCATAAGGTTTTGCATGACAGATGTTTAAATGTGAAAAGCACATCCAGTGACTTCAATATGATTCAGCATGGATTTGAAGGCACAGAGTGTTCAAAGACAGCCTTTTTACAGATGATTTGATCAATTTTTAAAGAGTATGAAATGGGGGAAAAACTGGCTTCCTCATTGTGCTAGAGAAAAGGACAGAGCTTTGTGCTGTATTCAAGGGAGGTAGGCCGGGCGGCACATTCTGTTCCATCCTCTTTGTGGGTAGATAGCCTTCCATCTTACTGCGGTCAAACCCCAACACTTTTCAGAATCACTTAGTTAAAATAAAATCTCACCATGTGGTTGGTGGTTAAGGAGCTAATCATAGTTGCAGCTTATACTAATCAAAAACTGGTTTAAATTCATATTTGGCCCAATGGGAAGAGCCAAAGGTTATAATTTTTATGTGTAATTACTTTTTACAGTGAAAAGAACATCTTCAATTTAGCTTTGTAGCAGTGTTTGGATCTGTGTGTGTGTGTGTGTGTGTGTGTGTGTGTGTGTGTGTGTGTGTTTAAGTGTGATAATGTGATACCTTTTATTTTTTTTTCCTTAAAAATTTTCATCCAGAATAATAAATTCTTGAATGCTTTTCAGTTAAAGAAATAAAAATAGAATAGATTCAAAGTTGGATTTTAGATCAAACACTATCAAAAGAGGTTTTTCCTAAAAGTTAGTTGAATGTACTGTTTAAGAACTCCAAATTTAGGGGCTGGCATTGTGGCTTAGCGGTAGAGTGCTCGCCTAGCATGTGCAAGACCCTGGGTTCGATCCTCAGCACCGCATTAAAAATAAATAAGTGAAATAAAGGTATATATAAAAAAGAACTTCGAATTTAAACTAGACTTAGTTAAAATTACTTTAAAAGACTATACCACCGGAAGAAACATTCAGCCTCCCTGCCACTATCTACTAAAGTTGATATCAACATTAGAAATTTCATATCACTTAGGGAATTTCATTATTGTAAAGGACAAAAACTAAACAACATAAATGAGTTTATTTAAATCTAATAATTATGGGAGTGTTGTTATGTGTTAGATATGTAACTGGCATTCAGGAAACGCATTTTGAAAGAACAAACATTTGTTCAATTAATCTTCAGGAGTGGGAGAATGGATAGTAGAAGGGGATGGGCAGCAAATACATACTTTTGCAAAACTAACTTCTGGATTTTAGGAAAAGTAAAATATTTAAGGAATGTTAGAAGAGTCATGTTTGTTAACCATGCCAGTAGTTACACTAATTTTTATTATTTTGTTTCAGATGCTACTTCCAGTGTATTGTCTACATTAAACAAGACAGGTAATATCAAGTTATTTCTAAATGTCATAGCTTTTCTTCTATGACTTCTTGAGTTTTTCACTTGTGTGGTCTACGGGGTTAGTAAAGAGTAGTTTTCCTTTGCTAACTTTCTTGAGCTTTCAACTATTATTATTCCTTTGACTTTGACATTGAACTATAATTCTGTTGTCACCACTCTCAAACTTATGAACTATTATGGCAGTAGCACTTCATTTAAATAACATTTATTATCATAGTGATACATGGTAGCTCATAAAAATGGAAAATATAGAGAAACACAAAGAAGGAGGATAGAAATCATCTTTAATGTTACTTTTCTAAGACTTACTGTTAAAATTTGGTATATTTTCATTTAGTATAATATATGCATGTATTTATATCCATATATCTTATATGTATATGTCCCTTGCAAAGTAGTCATAGTTTATGTAGATTTTTATATCTTGCTCTTCTGACCTAATATTAAATTATAAGTATTTGCCAATATCTCTTGCTTTTAATGACTTAATAACATTCCATTGTATACCATATGTTGAACACTAAAGTTGTTTCTATTTTTTTAATAGAGGTTATTCCAATGAACATCCTGGTGCCAATACTTTTCATTCATCCTTGATTTCTGTAGGATACATTCCAAGGATTGGACATAACGTATGAATATTTTAAGGCCCTTGACACCCACTGTCCAATTACCTTCCAGAAGGGTTGTGCCCAGCAACATTCCTTGCAGCAGTGGATGAGGTTATCTGTGTCACTGTACCTTTGTTAGGATTATAGTATATTATTAATTTTTCTCTCAATTACTTAGGTTTTCTTTTCTTTTCTTTCTTTTTTGGTAGCAGGGGATTGAACCTAGAGGGCACTTACTCACTGAACCATATCCCCAGCCCTGTTTTGTATTTTGTCTAGACACAGGGTCTCACTGAGTTGCCTAGGGCCTCCCTAAATTGCTGAGGTTGGCTTTGATCTCGTGATCCTCCTGCCTCAGCCTCCCAAGATGCTGGGATTACAATACACCATTGCACCCAGATTATTTTTCATTCTTGATTATTAGTGAGGTTGAATATCAGGGCAAACAAAACAATATATTTAAAGGATTATTAATGATAATGCAGTCTCTGTAATTACTACCAACCATTGCCCATGAGTCACACAGTGAAATGAACTCTCATCAATAGCGCACACACACACACACACACACACACACACACACAAATGAGGTTTTTGAAGTTGTCAATATAACATCATCATTCATAAGTGTTATCTCCAAGCTTCAAGCTTATTCTTTTATTCAGAATTTCCCCATCTGGACTAGGAGACAGAACTTTGCAAATCTGTGCCCTGAACACAGCCTCTTAGAGTTGGCCATCCTGATGGCATGAATTGCTGAACCTGGTTCTCCATTATCTGGCAAATGAACCATGGGCTTTGTCTCCCAACTGTAATGTAATGATATTTTTAAGGTTTGCTTCTTTAGAACATGTTATATTTGCCTGTGAGTTCCTAACTTTAAACAGTTCTGGTTCTGCTGTGGGCTTGTTGTGTGACTATAGTTGGATGGTTTTGACCTCTCTCAAAATAGTTTTATCTATCAGTACAATAGGGATAACTGTTAAAGCAAACAGCAGGATGCTTGACTGTAGACTGCAGTAGCAGTATTTTAGATCCTATGTGTATTGACTCACATTAATTTTGACTCTGAATCACCTACCCTTTACAACCTATCACCAAGAGGTCCTGAGAGTGACTTAATTCCACGTATCTGAAATTCACATTTGTTGGTCTAGCAGCAGTGCCTGGAAACTGGAATAGAATTACACAAGCAGTGGGGTGTGTAATGGGTGTGATCTAACTGGGTAAACATGAGAATCCAACTCTCAGGCCCACCCCATGCCAATGCTACAATTTCTGTGCAGGTCCCATCTATTCCACTGGTGAGATGACCAATCATGTCTTAAAAAGATGTCAACAGTGTGATTTTTCTTTGCACTTCACTAAAAAATGATATTCATGGCAAAGTGTTTTTTAAAAACAAGCAACAATTGTGCTCTAATATTTAAATTGCTTCTTTGCAGAAAAAACTAAAATCACTATAGTAAAAACCTTCAATGCATCAGGTATGACTTATTATAAATATCAAGACTTTCTTCTTTATAACTAAGGTAAAATTAAACAAATGGCTGGTGTTTATGATCTCTTTATCTTTTTTTAAAAGTAAAATCTGTTCTTAATGAATAGATGTGTATGTACTGAGTATCTGAAGTTGTACTAGACATTAAGGGCTGTATAATAATGATCAGGCACAGTGCCCTCTTTCAAGAATCTTCTAGTCTAAGAGGGAGACAGGTCAAAGAAGCAGGTCACAAATGTGAACATGCATGCAGATAAAGGCAATGATTCCACCAGGATTTCTCTTTCTCACTCTCTTTTTTTCCCCTTGGTGTTGGAGATCAAACCCAGGGCTTCTTGCATGCTAAGCATGTACTCTACCACTGAACTACACCCACAACCCCACAAGCATTTCTCATGGTTAAGAGACATAGAAGGTAGAAGGGCTAGTGGTAATGAGTTTATGAACAGGATGCAATTAATGAAAGAGAGGAGTGAACCTCAAATTCTTTCTAAAGCAAAGCAAGGATATACTTTTAAGTACCTAATACAAGACTAGGCATACAAGATATACTTAACAAAGACTTTTCAACTCTCTCTCTTTCTTTCTTTCTTTTTTTTTTTATACAGGGACTTGCTAAGTTCTCTAGGCTAAAAAGGCCTCAAACTCGCCTTCTTCCTGATTCTAGCCATCAGAGTAGCTGGGATTACAGGCATGCACCACTGTGCTCAGTTTAACAAAGCCCTCTGATTGACTTCAGACAGGGGTTGGCAAACTATTGCCAATAGGCCAAATCTGGTTCACTGCCTGTTTTTGTAAAATATGTTATTGGAACACTGCCATGTCCATTTGTTTACATATTTTCTATGGCTACCTTTCTGCTACATAGAATGGTAGAGCTGAGTAGTTGCAACAGAAAACATATAACCCACAAAGCCTAAAATATATAGTATCTGACCCTTTTCAGACAGTTTTCTCACTCAGGATTTAAGGAGTGACCAGTAAGTAGCTAAATTGCAGATAATGGGCCTAGAAATAGGAAAGAAAATTCTTGGTATGAAAGAGCAACAAAAAGACCCACATCACTGGAAATGGAGATGCAGGTAGAGATGGTGGAATGAAAAGTATAGCAAGAATGGATCAATGCTTTAAAGAAAGCATTACTACCCACCATCTATATATTCTATAACATTTGCATTGTATGCGTGTTATAGTGAGCTATAAGTAACTGTATTTAAAGTGAAATCTTCCTCTTCTGGTGTGGGTAACATTGCTATGGAAGAATATAGAAATCTTTATATCTAACTTTGGGCACCTAAATTCAGTTTGTTCACAGAATCAAAACTCTTAGCTGAAGCATGATGCCCATACACCAATAAATCATTCTGACCGAAACCATATCACTTGCACTAAGTCAAATTATAGTTTTAATAGTTTTCTATTTCTATTCCAAATAATAAGTTTTATAGTTTTTTCATAGGACAAATATATAATGAAAATTAACTAGCAATTGGCATTGCATACATAATTCTGACCATACAGAACCTAACAAAGAAACTGAAAGATTCCTTAATATAACCCTCTTTTCCCCTTGGCAATTTGCTTAGTACATTGTCAGCATTTGCTCCTCCCATTTACTATGGATTTCTTATGCTTCACCAAAAGGATGCAATTAGTGAAGGAAAGACTCTTAGAGAAGTAAACCTTGAGCTCTTTTCAAACAAAGAGATGTACTTCTCCTTTCACTAAAGGAGAAAGTGTTTCTCAGATACATCTGTTTGGAGTTTTTGTTCTAACATGGTTCATTTCTTCTCCCATTCTTCTCCCATTCTGCCTCCTTGGTATGCTCGTGTGATCTGAAGTCCGATTAGCACTAAAACTTTTTATATACTGGCCAGTATCGACCTCTAGATTGTAAGCTCCTTGAGGGCAGGGTCTATATCTGAACCTCCCAAAACCTGTAGAATATGGTAGGTGCACAGCAAATACATTTTGAATTTTGTAGTTTTTGCTCATGAAACAATATCATGACATTAATGTTATTTCATACATGCATTTGCATAGAGAGCTAGGACTAACATTAGAGTATTTTGGGACTCTCCAATATCTTTGAGGCCTATTCCATTTATGGTCTCTATACTTGATTTGTTACCTGGTGCTCTGTTTTATATTGGACAAGCAAAAGGTTAATTGTGAATGAAACAAAGAAATTTTAGGAAGGAGTTGACGGTCAGACACTGACATACTATAGAATAGTAAAGAGTCAAGTTCCATAGCTGACCAACTAAATGAAGACTCTCATTCCTTTAGTCTCTGTGAAATTCATCCAGCCAGTTTTATCCAGTTTCTTAATATTTTTGGTCCACATTTGCCTACGTTTGTGAATATTCTTGACAATGTAATATATAATTGTTGATGTGCTTAACCAGCTAGGTTGTTGTTGTTTTTTTTGCAGGAGTCAAATCCCAGAGAAATATCTGCAATTTGTCATCTATTTGCAATGATTCAGGTTAGTTCTTGTGTACATTATACATTACCAGATAAATTTGTTCCATAGAGAAAAATGATTTGATTTGGTTTTTCCTGTTGTGTATGTGTGTGCCTCTCTGACCTGTCTGTTTTTATACCACCTGGCTACCAAAAGTCCCTAATAAAACAAAAGTGAATTTTAGATCTGGCTGAAATTATCTTCCCATTGTTTAGTGAAAGGATGAATTAACTTCCTTAATATGAGACAAAGTGCTACAACAAATATTTTTCACTGTAGCTTTAAATTCATAACTAATATTCTTAGTGTTAATTCATGAATAATAATGAGATTATTACTAATTATTGAAAGTCACTTTTTTGTATATAAATCCCTCAAGCTTTCCTGTGGACCTTAAATAATAAACAGGATGTAGTCCTTTGCTAAGAATAAAACAAACCCGACTGCTAGAATGTTGAAACCTCATGTACAACTAATTCAACTAAATGCTAATTCCAGTTGTGTCCATATTGTGTTTTGCCATCTCTAACCAAGACTGTCCACTATTTTTTAAGGTTAAGATGGAAATCTCTTGAGAACAAGCTATTTTTAAAATAGGAATATTTTTCTTTCTGCCATGGGCCAGAGGAATGAAATAACCACTTTTCTCACATTGATTTGGTTCTCTGGGTTCCCCACCTTATGAAAGGAAATGTGAAAAACAGAAAACAGAAAAATATGATGTGGCATGTCAGAAAGGGTTAGGAGATCATGGGAAGAGAGAAGAAAATGGTATCAAGGTATTTTATGATATTAAAATCTTGGTATGTCTCCAGTAATAAACAATCATAGGTTTTCCCCCCTTTTATTCTTTTCCTTTTAATAGAATTTGTTTGAAAAACATAGGTAACAATTTCAAGTAAAATAACTTAAGGTTGGATACATTAGAGAACGTGAAAAAGTCCTGTTAAAAGAATATTCTAGAAACACTTTCTATTGTGTGAATGTGAGATTTGCTCATCTGAGCTATCTGCTGATATTATGCTCTGGGTGGAATATAAAAAGGAAATATTAGGTGATTTTGATGAGAGGAATGAATTATAGGATACATTATATAATAAATAATTATATGTATGTATACATACACACATATTGCTTCTCTTTTCTTCCTCCTTTTCTCCCTCCTTTTTTACTCTTTACTGAATTCCCCATAAAGTCATTATTTTTGTGCCTCATCCATGTTTTAGGCTGGTGACTAATGTCTAGTTCCGTGTTGTGTCTACATATTTGATAACTGTTTGAAAATTGAACTTGTAGTCAAAAAAGAAAAACCTGGTCATCTTGAATAACAGATGCCAGAAAGCTGGTTGGTGTAATGTTTTCCCCAATTAAGTGACTGAATTGACCATTTGTTTTAGTGTCTGGTGAAAACAACCTCATCAGAGAACCAACTCTTCTGGCACCAGAAATACCATGATATCCTGCCAGAAACTAGAAACCTTTGCTTTTTGCAGGTTTCCAATGTAGGTCCATTAAAGGAAGTGGAGGCTGGTTAAGAAGCTGAGAGATGACCAGGAAGAGTCAGACTAAGGGTCAAAGGTGATGGCTTCTTGGTTGCCCTGTGCAAACCAGAACTACTGTGCTTCCAGCACATTTATGAAATTCACCATGCACTCAAGAATGTGAGGGAGAGAAATTGTGGATTTCAGTGTTCACAGACATACAGAATCTAAATATGCTTTTAAAAGCTAAGGGTTTTAAAAATTTTTTTAAATGGATAAGTAATTCTATGCAGATATCAAGTATATTTACTTTTAATAATTACGTACTGCATTAATTGAAATTTCAGCATCAATATTCAAAAATTGAAGTTCTCAGTAGAAATAGGTCATGTTAATCACTGCTTATGTGGCTTTGTCAGCCATTTTTAAGTGGAAGTAGACCATAGGGTACATGGCCATGGGAATCAGTTGTAGTACCTTGGGTGCAATAAAAGAGGATGAGTTGAGGAGGCGTTCAACTCTGACTCAGGGGTTGGCAAACTACTGCCTAGAGTCCAAATATGGCCAGCCACCTGTTTTTGTAGATCAAGTTTTATTGGCCTACATCCATGCCCATCTATTTACATATTTTTTGTGGTTGCTTTCATGCTCAGTGGCAGAATTACAACAGAGAACATAAAACCTCAAGTATTTACTAAGATCGGTCACCAAAAACATTGGCCAAACTCTACTTTGGTGTATATGACATCCTTGCCCCATTGCTCAAAAGGCCAGGTTTGGGTTCTTGTGATGAAGTGCATACTTTTCTGTTTAAGAGTCTCCATTTTATTTATTTCCAGATAGAGCCCCCTAGGTGTACCCTTCAGGAAATAGGTTGACTGAAATTGAATTTAATATTTCCCAAAGTCAGCATTTTAAGAACAAGGTTTTCTGGCAAATCTAAAGAGAAAGCAAAAATGAGTTGTTCAACTGAAGGAAGAATTTTCCTGCATACTATTCAGGTTTCAAAGCAAAATCTCAGTTGTGTTTCTGGGAAAGATATTGCATTTGGTAGTTGTATTTTAAAAACAAAAACTAAATTGAAAAACTGATGAACAATAAGTAGATTTCCATAAGGCTGCTTAGCTGCTCCTTTCCCCCTCCCTCCTTTATCTATCTGACTGTAACTATAACTTTAATATATTTTTTTTTTGAGAGAGAGAGAGGAGACAGAATTTTTTTAATATTTATTTTTTAGTTTTTCAGCAGGCACAACATCTTTGTTTGTATGTGGTGCTGAGGATCGAACCCGGGCCACAAGCATGCCAGGCGAGCGCGCTACCGCTTGAGCCACATCCCCAGGCCCTGTAACTATAACTTTAAAAGACATTTTTGTTTTAAGTTAACATCAAAGTCACAGTTCCCCTAGATTTTGTGGGGTTTTTTTTCTTTTTGTTTTTGTTGTTTATTTATTTTTTTCAGTATTAGGGATTAAACTCAGAGCCTCACACGTGCTAGGCAAGTGCTATACTACTGACGTGTACCCCTTTTTATTTTATTTTGGGACAGAGTCTCACTAAGTTGTCTAGAGTGGCCTCAAATTTGTGATCCTCCTGTCTCTGTCTCCAGAGTCACTGAGATTATAGCCACCACACCTTGTTCTCCCACTTACCTTTAAAGGAAACAAAGTTTAAAAAAAAAAAAAAGCCAATTAGGATATAAATTTCTTCATAAGGAGACAAGTTCCTCTCTTTCTGAATTCCCACATAAAATTTATAGTTCATATTTTCTAAAAATTATGTTGACTATCATTGAGTAGCTTATTGATAGGCAAGAGAGTAAATGGGAGTAAAAACAAAACTGTTTATAAAGTAATTTGCTAATCTTTTCATGTGTGTATTAATCCTCAAATTGTAAGGATACAAGTCTCAAATTTCTTTTTGAAAATTTATTTTTAGTGTTTTTTAGAGGTGAGATAATGTTTCAATATGATGAAGAACACAACATTACCCAGGTAGGTTTTAAAGTTTTTTTTCTTATTGTACTCTTAAAATGTGAATTTGCATGTATTTAAAGATAGGTTGAAGGTCCACATTATTTATCCTATTTGCATATTTACTTTTATGCCAAGTTTAAGTAAAATATGTATTATTGAATCCCTAGCTTTATGGTAAGGACTTGAATCCATTATCATAGTATCTTGTTAATAATTATAGTTTAGTTTTCACTAGGTTTGCTGATAAATAAGAATGTTAATATGATGCAATTCCATTACCAGTTTAAAATTTAAAATTATCTTAAAACCTCCTAGCAACAAGAAATATCTATATTGAGTCTAGGAATAATCTTCCATATCTAATTGTGTTCCCCATATGGGGGATTCAGTTACAATGGTATCAACCTTCCCATAACCTATATTGGTTCAGAGAATCCCAGACAAACATGTTATTCATTTGGTGAATATTCCCTGGGCACTAACTATATGCTAGGCCGTGAACTAGGTGCTAAAAATGCAGTAGTGGCTGCTATCGAGTTTCCCTTTATACATTGGGGTCTTGTTACTTAAATCTGGGGCTGTCATGAAGAGAGCTTTACTAGTGTTCTTTTGAGGGAACCCTTGAATAGAAAAAAGACAGAAAATAGCACATAAGAGCTGCTGACTCAGGATTTCTTTTAAGAAAACATAAACCAAAAACTGGCTTAGCCAGTTAATATTGATTAACTTTTGAGTATCACTCCCTCCACCCTTTCTATGTAACAGCAATTTGGGAGCTAGGGATATAGCTCAGTTGATAGAGTTCTTGCCTTGCATGCACAAGGCCCTGTGTTCTAATCCCCACCAACACACGCATACACACACACACACACACACACACACAAATTAGTTGAATCTATGTAACAGCAATTTGATCATCTGATGGACAATATTCCATGGATTAGGATTCAGTCTTTGGGGTGTAAATCTTTGAGTGTCCAACAAAAGTGCAAAGCAACTTCTTGTTAGAGTGTATAACAAACAAAAACAAAATAAATGATATTAATTTTATTCTTAATTTTTTGCTTCCAACAGAATCAAGATATAACTAATGGCACCTACTCTGGAGTGCTGTCTCTAAGTGAATTGAAGTGAGTACTCTACTGTTTGATTGAAAATTTCAAACATCAACTGTGGAAAGATACTTGATGAGCTGTTTTTGCTTTGGAAACCAAGAATGGGAAGAGACAGACCCAAAGGATATAGAGCTAATTTGTTCTTGCTTACTAACCAAACTAACCAAACTCAGCTATCATCAACTATTATCCCCATGAGGTTGTTCTCTCTGATGCTGTGAAATTACACAACAATTTCATTTGAGTTGTTATTTGCATTTTAATGTGATTTGGTATCCAGCGTGATCCAAAGGGTTCCAGATAGGACTCCATGCATACCATTTGTTCATCTTTTTCATGAAGCCTCAGTGATTCAAAAGTCAGAGAGAGATTTTTGTTAAGTAGACCTCGGCTTGCAAGGATAAGAACAATGAGAAATGCATTATAAATAGCTGCCCCCAGTTAGAGCAGAGTTTGAAAATGTCAGCCAACAAGATGGCCTAGGACATAAATAGTCTTACTCTGTCACAGAGAGACACAACTTCATGAAGGGGACATATACAGAGTACCAAAAGACATCCCAAGGATCAGACAGTAGAGCAGGAGGAGCAGTGTGCTGGAGGGCCCAGGGAAACTCCCAGGAAGGAGGTGATCTCTGAGCACAATCAGAGGAGTGGCTCCTGCTAGCTTGAGGAGCTAGCTGACTATTTCAGCGGTCCTTCTCTTCTTCCTTTCAGACCTTGCCTGGAGCTATCTAGAACTATTGCCCATTCCTTGGAGCAGGTTTCTCCCCCTCAGCAGTATTGGCATTGGCATTGGCACTATTAAGCTTGAGGATTCTTTGTTTTGGGGGCCTGTCTTATGCATTGTAGGACATTTAACAGTATCCATGGAGCAGCACCCTCCCAGTGCAACAACCCAAAATGTCTCCAGACATTGCCAAATGTCCTCCCACCCCCACTGAAAATCCTTGCCTTAGGGCGAATTCTTTAATTAGATTTCTTTCATCCTAACTTCAGTGAAACTCTGCCATGTTAAAGAAATGAAAATATTGTTGGAATGGGAATGGTAGAGAGGATTGAGAGAAACTCCTGAAGGGGAGTTGTGAGGAGGGGAAGGCAGGGCTGGAGAGTGCTAGAGAGGGCAGCCTGTTTGAGTTGGAGAGGAATGAGGAATTAATCAGAGGTACAGGGTAAGTGGCTTGCCCCTCTCAGAAATGCTTGCCTGGGGCCAGCTCTTTCTCTGGCCCTCTGCCAGAAGAAGCTGGGGGGGGGGGGTTGCACTAGCTTAACGAATAACAAGATTGTTCCACCATAATTTATATCTTGCTCTTAGCTAGAACCAGTACAGCTCCCGTCTGGTTAGTTTCCCCTGACATATAAATAATTAATTTTTCCCACATAGCAATCTCTCATTATGCCCCGTGTTTCTTCAAAGTGAACACTGTGAGCAATAAATACCACATGCTTGATTTAAATGCTAAAAATCTAACTTGTTTTGAATTTCACATCACTAATGGTCGCCTTAATGTCAACTTCTCTGATTTTATTAACAGACGATCAGAGCTCAACAAAACCCTACAAACCTTAAGTGAGGTAATCACAGTATACCCTGAACCTTGTTTGTAATCATTGTTATTATTTGGGGGGAACCATGGAGTTTTGTATTCCCTGGGAGATATGTATTCAAATTCTCCCAAATATGTCATGTAAAAGAGCGAATGGACTAGCATCCAAAAGTCGGAACTAGGAGCAGTGGGTGGATATGAAGGAGATAGATTTTCCTTCCTGTAAGACCAAACATTTCTTAAAATGAAAACTCCAGGAGAATGTGCTCCCTCATGTACTACTGAGCTTTCTGGTGCTGGAGGAATCCAAGTAGAACTTGTATGACCTGAATAATTTTTATCTAGCAGGAGTGTAAAAGGGGTGATCTCTAGGGATACTCGTAGTTCTAAAATTCTGTGATTCACCGTGGGTCGTCTTTTCCAGCTGTCAAAATAACATATAATTTTGTTTATTTCAGACTTATTTTATAATGTGTGCTACAGCAGAGGCCCAAAGGTCAGTCATCTTAAATTCTTTAATAAATATTTATTATTTCTCCATTTGGGAGAAATAAAGTATTAAGGAGTCTTCATTAAGTTGTAAATTCATAGGCTTTCCTCTAACATAAATACATAGTTATTAGTGACATTTTGGATTTATATAGTTTTATTTTTCCTAACACTGATCATTTCGTCACTCTATCTTTTAATTTCCTTATTAAGCACTGAGGGAGAGGTGTCTGATATCAGACCATTTGCCTCTGATTCTATGAGGCTGAGGCTCATCGATGTTCTTATCTCTGAGGGCTACCAATATGACCAAAAAATGGCTCAGAGTGATCCAGGCATGGTGAAATTCAGATAGAAAAGAGGAAACACAATATGGAACTCAGAATGAGAAGAAAGGGGGAAGGAAAAGATTGGAGGAAGAAAAGAGAAAAGTAGAAATTAAAATGTATACAAGAGAAAATCAGAAATTGTCCAACAATTATTGGGGTTGAACAGATAAGTAACCCTTTTAAATTGCATCCATTGGTTGTCCTGCGTAAGCCTGCATTAGCCAGTGGCTTATACAGCAGTAATCTCACCATGAGAACCATGAGTGTTCCATGAGAGTCCTAGAAAATGATAATTTACATTCATCAAACGGTTCATTGGTACAAATCATGACAAGTCTTCCATGAAATTATAAGCTGACTCTCTGTCCCCTATATGTTTTAATTCAGTTCCCTTGCCTCTTCATTTTTTTGCAGCATTAATTTTTTTCCACCTACACCAAGGCTAAAGTAGAAAGAAACAGGGAGAATGTCTTAAATTCTTAGTTATCTGATAATCTAGATTGCCAGAGAGATTTGGGATTTAACAGACCTTGACATTCATCTAGACTGATTTGTGAAAGGGTTCCCATGATGGAAACTCAAATGTCTGTAGACACCAAGAAAGGAGCCAGCTGTGGCAGTGGGAGACTAAAGGTGTCAAGGTGCTTACCTTTGCAACCAAGTCTCACCCCAGTCTGTTCATTGTACAGACAGGCAAAACAAACCACACAGCATCTGTTTGCAACATCTATGAATGTGAATCTCTATAAATGTCTTATTAAAGTTCAGAGCATTGTAGATGGATATTTAGAAGGTTATTGGGTGATACTGCAAGTTAATACTGCCAGTGCATAGGTAGGTTTCCAATTTAGTAACATTCTGGTTATATATTTCTCTTTACAGCACATTAAATTGTACATTCACAATAAAACTGAATAAGACGATGAATGTGTGTGCTATAATGGTTGCTTTGAAAAGAGTAAATATTCGACCAATGGGTAAGTTGCCTCTATTGCTGTGTTCATTTACTCATTACTCTTGATGTGTCCTTTTATAATTAAAAATATAATTAATAAATTTGCATATATTTCAGCTTTCTGTTTGACTCTTTTGTCCTTGAGCAATTTTTAGAAAGCTCAAGGTTATTTTTCTTGCTTTCTTATAAAATTTCAATATGCCATCAGAAAACCTTATAAAAACAAACCCTGTTGAGAGGGAGAATTGTTTGGATTGCTACTGGGATATGTTTACTTCTTTTTTGAATTAACAAGCAAAAAATTGTATATATTTTTGGTGTCCAATATGATGTTTTGATATACATTATGGAATGGCTAAATCAAACTACTTAACATATGCATTACCTCACATACGTTATCATTTTTTGGTGTGGTGAGAACATTTAAAATCTTAGCAATTTTCAAGTATACATACTTAGGGTAGTCACCATGTCGTATGATAGATATCTCGAATTTATTACTTTAACTGAAATTTTGTGTCCTTTAACCTACATCTCCCCAGTCTGGTAACCACCATTTCATTCTCTGTTTCTATGAGTTAGACTTTTAGATTCCACATCAGAGTGAGATCATGTGGTATCGTTTTTCTGTGCCTGGCTTATTTCAATTAACATAACATTCTCCAGGATATGTTTACTTCTCATTTCTTTTAGGTGTTGAACAGTGATTGATGTTTCATGAATATAACCAAACAAGAAAAAAAAAAAGCATTCACTCAGTTACCATTTTTGAGCACCTACTATGTAATTGTGTAATTGCCAATACAAAGGCATTTGATTAATTTTACCACCAGTTATAGACAATCTGTATTTAAAATGCAAGCAGTATAAGAACCATATATTTGATGAGTTTGAACTTCTACATTACTTTATTCTTGACCATGATTTTTTTTTTCCTTTTCTTTGTGTCTCCTTCAGAAGAGTGCTGCTGTTCTGTCAGGACACCTTGCCCCTCTTCACCAGAAGAGTTAGAAAAACTGCAGTGGTACGTAGCAAACTTTGTTTGCTTTCTTTTTTTTTTTTTTTTTTTTTAAATATAGGCATGTAATTTAATTTCCATGCTAGCTAAGGATTGCTGGAAATAGGGGAGTGAAGAAAGGCTTTGAATTTTAGGGAAAATGTCATTTTCTGTTATGAAGTTTCAACTGAGACCATTGCCTTAAACCAATGATATGTAATCTTGGCTGAGCATCAGAATTACCTGAGGAGCCTTATGAATATTCTGACACTGCACAGTCTTACCAACTAAATGTTATGTCATTCAAAAAAATTGCCAGCTGGCTGGGTTGTGGCTCAGTAGTAGAGTGCTTGCCTAGCATGTGTGAGGCCCTAGATTCAATTCTTAGCACCACATATAACTAAAATAAAATAAAGGTCCATCGACAACTAAAAAAAAAAAAAAAAAAATTAAATGGCCAGGTTGATAGATGAGAAATGGCTTTTCAGTGTTGCCTCAATTGACATTTCTCTTATTAAGACTGAGTCTGGACATTTTTTTTCATATATTTGGGGATCATTTTGTATCTTTCTGTGAATTATGTTTTTATGTCTTCTTTTACTTTTTCTAATAGATACTTGATCAGTTTTTAAGAGGACTTTATATATTATGAGTGTTAACTCTTTATCTGTGGTATGTGCTAGGGATTGAGCTCAGGGCCTTGCACATGCTAGCCAAACACTGAGAATTCCCAGACTTGTCCATTGTCTTTTTTTGAATTTTTTTATCATGTTTTTTTCCTGGAAACTTAAAAAAAAAAAAAAAAAAAAAAAAACATTATGTGACTACATTTATCAGTCTTTTCTTATATTGCCAGTAGATTTGGAGGCATGATTAGGAAGCCTTTTGCTATATCAAGGTGGTAGAGGCATTTACCCTTTTATTTTTATATACTTGTGTGGTTTCATTTTTCACATTAGATTCATTGAATCTATTCTTGTGTATGGTGTGAGATATGGATCTAATTTTATCTTCTTTCAAATGTTTAGCAGAATTTATTAAAAAGCACCATTTATTAGAAATTCCATCTTTTTCCAGGGATTTGCGGTGACTCCTTTATTATATATACTAAATTTTGATAGGATTCAGGAGGCTGAAGTAGGAGGATCACAAGATTAAGGCCAGTCTAGGCAACATAGGGAAACCCTGTCTCAAAACAAATAAAACAAAATAAACAAATATTGGTCTAATTCTAGATATTAGATATTAGAAGAAGCTGTTGAGGGTACATGGAATTCTTATTACTGCTTTTGAAGTATTTCTGTGAGCTAAAATTTGTTCAAATTAAAATGTTTTAAAGAAATACTGATTCTTATTCACCCCTCAGAGATTCTGATATAATTGGTCTGGGACATGGCTTAGGTATCGAAAGCCTTTCTATTGATTCTAATCTGTAACTAAGTTGAGATTCACTGCCTTAAATTTATCTCTTCAATGGAGGAAAACTGGGAGATAGATGCTTCAAAATAGCAGAAGACTCTGACAGTTACTTACAATGTGATCACAGGGGTATAAAAAACAGACATAGAATAAAATAGGAAAGAAATGAATGAAAATGTTCACAATGGTTACCCATGATTGACTTGTCTGCTGGCATGATGAGTATTTTATTTTTTTTTTTTACTTTTTATTTCTTCTTACCATCCCCTGCTTTTCAGCATTTTCTAATTTTTTCTATGGTCAGATAAAAATTGTATTTGAAAAAAAAAGACGTGCATTTTTTTTTAAATGTGAAAGCTTCCTATATGGAATAGAAGGCTAAGTGTAGTTTGTCTGCTCTGGGTGGGTTATATTTCTGGGGTATATGAAAACATTGAGCTCAAGGAATAGCTAAAAGTCTTTGGTTAAGGATTTATAGCATTTTTTTTTTTTTTTTTTTTTTGGCAATAAAATGTGAAGAGGAACATACCTCATTAAGCTTCTCATCCCCTATTAAGCTGGAAGGTTGAGACCCATTTGGGGGATAGAATTTCTGGAAGCATCAGAATGAAAGCAGAAGATCATCCCTCCTTTGAGGCAGCCCTACTATACCCTAATGGCTACCCATTCAGGGAGGTATTAGGAAGAAGAAGCAGGACATAGAAAAGAAGGCAGAATGTGATCCCAGTGTCTGGCTAGGGCTATATCATTAACTAGCTGTGTATTCAAGTTCTAGAGTAGCTGCTTTTTTACCTTCAAAGTTCTAAGTAAAGTGAGGAAACAAATTAGATCTCCATGAAATTAGGAAGTGAATTAGATAAGCACATCTCAAATATTCCTGTGTCTATCACTCACTGAGGATCTGTTAAATTGCATATTGTAATATAGTAGGTATGGGGTGGGGTCCCTGGATTGTGCATTTCTAGCAAATCTCTTGATAAAAAGCCAGTGCTGCTGGTCCCTGGACCCCACTTTGAGAATTGAGAATCTAGGCCATAGAGCAGCGCAGTGGTTCTCAATTCTGGCTGCATTTTGGAACCATGCGAGAAGTTTCAAAAACACCAGTGTCTGCTTCCCACTCTCAGAGACTGGTCTGGAGTATAGTTTGTACTTCTGGGTTTTTACACCCCCTCCCTGAAGTGAGATGATTCTAATGTGCAGCCAAATTTGAAAACCACTGGGCTAGAATTGAATGATCACCAGGATCTTTCTAATGTATTGGTTCTTAAGATGGATGGTATGTTAGAAACACCTGGGACACTTTGAAAATGTGCTGATATATTAAAGTGGCTTTCTGGAAACCCTGTATGTTTAGATCTAGATCATATAGGTCTGTACATATGTAAAAGTTTATCAAGCTCTGAATGTCAGATGAGAACACTCTATGAGGGCCATATCTCTATGAGTAAGCATATTCAGAGGGGTACAAATGCCCAGCCCCACTGCCAGAGACTGCAGGTCAGCTGGCACTTCTCTTTATGGTTGTGACTGGGCTTATGCCCCTCCACTTAATAGTCCTCCCTCCTCTCACTCAAGAGAAACTCCAAGACACATTCTCCTTGGTGTTCTAAGCCTCTAAAACTGGGTCCATCAGAGACATCCCTGGGTGATCATTTGTTGTCCCCTCATATTTTTCCCCCCTACAGACTAATAGATCATGTGCTGATAGTAGGTGAGTTCTTCTCAATCTTTGATACTCAGGAAAATCACCTGAGAGTATAAAAAATACACGTGCCTGGGACCTCCACACCCCAACACCTCATCCCAAGACCAACTGCATCAGACACTAAGGCGTAAGCCAGAGAAATCAATCTACCTATTTCTCTCTTTCTCTCTCTCTCTCTCTCTCTCAATCAATCTCTCCCTCTCTCTCTCTCTCTCTCTCTATATATATATATATATATATATTATATGCATATATATATAATATTATATATACATATATAGAGATGATTTTTTTAAAAGTTCTTTGGATAGTTCTCACGCATCCAGGGCAGATGATTTACAAGTTGGGGACCCCATTCCTTTGGCTCCAGTGTGATTTATCTTTGCATTCAACCAACTTTTCTTGGTCATTTACATGTGCCAGTACCACTATGTCAGACTATAGCAGTATGAAGTTGGTTAATAGTATATGGAAACCACTTGGGTCATAGGGCATTTAACAGCTCCCTTCCCTAGTAATACATGGGAATGCTATAGGATCCCCTCAATGGAGTAATAAATGATAAGGCAGAGAGCCCCAGAGCAGCTGCAAATTGGTGAAACAGAACTAGGGGGTCTAAAAGAATGTTAAAAATTCTTCCCCCTAGAAGTAGGTGGTAGAAGCAGTCAGGGGCCAGTGGCAGGGGCAAAGAGGTTGTGAAATGGCAGAGACTGAAAGTGGTACATCTTTGATGTAACCATGTCAACTTGGTGGTATCAGATGGCTGCCAGAGGAAGGAGATTCACTCCTCTGTAGCACATCTGTGTCTCACATGCATCTCTGATTTTTTTCTTTTAGTGATCTGCAGGATTCCATTGTCTGTCTTGCTGAATATCCACATGGCCCACCATTTTCTTCTTCCAGCAAACCCATCCCAGTTGCTCCTCAGACCACCATCTTTTCCCAGATAGCCAGTGCCTTCTCTTTTGCTGAATCCCTTAATCATCCCCCTGTGACCCAGAACACTCCCTCTCTGACACAGAAGAATCACTTTTCTCTTCCCCAGCCTTCAGCTCCCATAGTTTCCAGCCCTGCCATTAATATGCCCACCCAATCTGGAACTCTCTCTTCCCCTCTGCCCCAAACCAATCCTTCCCATACCCCACCACCTGTGAAGTCCTCACTTCCCTCTCCCACCACACCTGTCCCATCTGCATCTTCAAATGACATCAGCATCAGCACTCCTCTTGTCAAAACAGGTAAGTATAAGAAGCCAAACTGCTCCTGTGTAGTTGGGATTGGGCCTGAATGGCAGCTGCCGGCTTGCAAATCAAGATGTGTGATAAGACCACGTGGAGCCTTTCTTTTTTGGAAAGGGAGAAACATTTAGAAGATCTAGGCTTAGGTCCTCACAGACAAGGTGATCTGGGACAAACAGTTTGACTCCTGCTCTACCTGTTCTGTGTAAAGATGGAAATAACCACACTAACTGCACTGCGTTGAAAATGATGGCAGGCATGAGAATGCTGTGGAAACTGCAAAGGGCTCCCAGGTGCCAGGTAGGCTTAGTGTTACCGAGATAAAGGCAAGATGGAAAGAAGCAGAGAATTCTGGATACTCTGGAGTTTCAAATCAGTGTGTAAGAAACAGATCTCCCTCTACAATTTGGAGCCTGGGAGGCAAAGCCAAATTTTGGGTGACATTAGATTGAAGCTCAAGTATTGTTTTCCGCCCCCTCTGTCATGGCTCTAGCATCACCAGGAAATTTGGAGCTTTTGCCAAAAGACTTGTTAATTCTTCCACTTTGAATACCCTCCCTTAAATAATTTTGAAAATAAATATTAACATTTTAGGTAAAATCATAGGATCATTAGGGGCCTAGTCAAGGGAAGTTTCAGTGGCTGGTAAAGAATAAAGTTCAACTGAAGTTTGTTAGTCTAGGCCTGCAAAGTCCATCTTTCCAAAGCTATTCCCACCTATCCTTAGAATCAATCTAAGGGGTTGCACAAAAACCATCAAAGTAGCCTCCTGATCCTGTGCTTCTACTCCTGGGGCATCAGAAGTGATACCTGCAGAAGATGCACATTGGAGTATTACCTGGTAGCCAAAAAGTAGACAAAACTTAATTCCACGGGAGAGGAATGATTACACAGGATATGCCGCCTCAACCCAGTGACTATCATACAACCATGTAGGTCATTAGAACAGCTATATAAAAACTCTTGGGGGCATTTTTCAAGTCTGGAAGTGAATTTAAAAAGGCCCAGTGACAGATATTTTGCTCACCATGTTTATAATAGTGTGAATACACAGGGATAAAGGTTAGAAGGGAATATGCAAAATAATAGAATGTTAGTGGCAAAATGAAGAGACTTTTTTGCTGTTAAAGATAGGTTTATTTTCTCAGTTAAATAGACTATAAAAATCAGGCTTAGCTGAGAGTCCAGCTCTCAATTAGATACACTATAAAAATTAGGCTTCCTGAGAGTCCAGCTGTTGATTTCATAATTTTTTCACAAAAGGACTTCTAGTGACCCACATAAAATCCTGTGTACATGATATAAATTAAATGCATGTGGTGTGATATACACTAAATACTCTGCAGTGGTGTGATATACACTAAATACTCTGATACACTTTTATAATTTTGAGTTAGGTTTACTGAAGTATATAATTTACATACAGTAAAATTTATCCAATTCTGTGGATAAATGAATTTTTTTTTCTTTCTTTGGTACTGAGGATTGAACCCAGGGACACTCTACCAGCACCCCCGCCCCCCCCCCACACACCCTTTTTTAAATTTTAAGATAAGGTTTCACTAAGTTGCTTTGGGTCTCACTAAATTGCTGAGACTGGTCTTAAACGTGCCATCCTCCTGTCTTAGCCTCCCAAGTTGCTGGGATTATAGGTGTACACCACCACTCCCAGCTAAGTGAAATTTTTATTGTTCTGTGCAGTTGGATAAGTACCCATAGTCATGTAACCATGATCACAATCAAAATATATAACTTAGCCAGGTGTGGTGGCTCATGCCTGTAATCCCAGTGGCTCTGAAGGCTGAGGCAGGAGGATTGCGAGTTCAAAGCCAGCCTCAGCAAAAGTGAGGCACTAAGCAACTCAGTGAGATCCTATCTCTAAATAAAATAAAAAATAGGGCTGGGGATGTGGCTCAGTGGTTGAGTGCCCCTGACTTCAATCCTTGGTAATTCCTCCCTCAAAAAAAAAAAAAAAGATATATAACTTTTTTACCACCCCCAAAGTCCCCTTGGGTCTCTTTGAAGCCAACACTTACCCCCAGCCCCTCCACCACTAATCTGTTCTATTTCCCTGTAGTTTTGACTTTTCTAGAATGTCATATGACGAGAATCACATAGTATGTGGCCTTTTGAGCTTGGCTTCTTTCACTTAGCATGATGTTGGAAAACTGGTGATCCACCCATATTGTAGACTGCATTGGTCATTATTTCCTTTTTATCACTGAGTAATATTCCACTGTATGGATATATACTACTGGGATTACAGGTGTGTGCTGTGATAATGCCTGGCTCATGACTAAGCTTTCTTAAGAAAGCTTTTCTAAGCTTTCTTTTCTCTGAGGCAATCATCTAAGATCGGGTTGACCAGATCAGATCAGGGTCTTTGTATGTTTATCTATGTTTATCTTTATTAGTGATCTTTCCATCATGTGTTCATAAAACAATTTTCCTGGGGCTGGGGATGTGGCTCAAGTGGTAGCGCGCCCGTCTGGCATTCGTGTGGCCCGGGTTCGATCCTCAGCACCACATACAAACAAAGATGTTGTGTCTGCCAAAAACTAAGAAATAAAATATTAAAGTTCTCTCTCTCTCCTCACTCTCTCTTTTAAAAAAATAAAATAAAATAAAACAATTTTCCTCTTTGATGCAGAAATTTTCAACACCAGCAGTGTTTCTGATCTTGAGAACCAAGTGACCCAGATGGAGAAGACTCTGTCCTTTGGCAGCTTGGAGCCTAACCTTGCAGGCGAAATGATAAACAAAGTCAGCAAACTCCTTCATTCTCCTCCTGCCTTGCTGGCCCCTCTGGCTCAAAGGTATGGCTTAGCAAACTAAAGAGGTGCTAAGAGGGACCCTCTAATAGTAAAGATGCTGTCTACAGGATGAGTTATAGCCAATTGTTTTTCTCTCAAGGACTAAGTTCGTTTGACTTCTCAAGTTGCTACTCTATATTCTGCTTAGAATGGGGGAGACAAAATGAGAGTGCTAAATTTAAACTGCCGTCTCTCTTTACAGGTTGCTAAAAGTTGTAGATGACATTGGCTTACAGCTGAATTTTTCAAACAAGACCATAAGTCTAACCTCCCCTTCTTTGGCTCTGGCTGTGATCAGAGTAAATGCCAGTAATTTCAACACAACTACCTTTGCGGCCCAAGACCCTGCAAATCTGCAGGTACAATCTAATTTTTTATGGGAAAAGTATTTGACTATTTCTGTGTATCCTTAACATGTTTCTTTTCCTGCTTGGAGTCCTCATCTCATTATTTCATATCCTCTCTTTCATTTAGTAGCAACCAAAGAGAGAAGCAGGAGCCATTTTATGTAGAATACCAAGCCCTTATAGGATCAAGCCCTTATAGGACCCTCCATCTTAATTAGTCATGTTTTCCATCTCCTTGTTATACCAGTTCCAGACATTTTCATTATCTCTTACTCGATTTTCAGGTTTCTCTGGAAACTCAAGCTCCTGACAATAGTATCGGCATTATTACTCTGCCTTCATCGTTGATGAGTAATTTGCCAGCTAATGATGTGGAGCTAGCTTCCAGGATTCAGTTCAATTTTTTTGAAACACCTGCCCTGTTTCAGGTAAAGTTGCTGCTCACTGCTTTTGGTGTGCGTTTCATTTGGAGGTGGGGGATTTTATTCCTTTTAACCCTCATATTTCTACACCTGCTACAAGTCAAATGAATTGCTGCAACTCTGCAGTTTATATTTATTCATAGCCTAATGGTGCTGGTGATGATAACTAACTATAACAGACACTTACATAGTATTTACCAATTGCCAAGCACTACCCTAAGCATTTACTAATGTTGACTCATCCTTCTAGCAAAGCTATGAGGGAGGAAGCTACGCAACGGAGGCACAGAGAGGTTAAGTAACTTGCTCAGGGACATTCAGTTTAAATGGACTATCATTATGTTCCTTTGAAGATTCATGAGGTCCTATTGTGTTGACCTATGCAGTTTATCTCAGTATTTATGGCATTGTAGTGAAATAAGGTCTGCTTCTAATTGTGGTCCCTTGGGAAAGTCACTTTACTCCTGGACCCTCAATTTCTGACCTACCATTATAAAATAATGTGGTTTAAATGTCTTTTGTGTCCCTTCTAGCTCTAAAACTGTGATCAAATTTTATTTTCCCTTGTCATCTTGCTGATTCTTTGGTGTTCTAGGACCCTTCTCTGGAGAACCTTTCTCTGATCAGCTATGTCATATCATCAAGTGTTGCAAACCTGACTGTCAAGAACTTGACAAGAAATGTGACAGTCACACTGAAGCACACAGATCCAAGCCAGGTGAGGAGAGGCCAGTCGGAGCTGCTCATTGACTAGGAACACCTTATGCAAACTATGTCCATAAGACATGACTTGAAAAAGACAGCAAAAAGGATCTTGAACTCATTAGACTCATGTGTGAGACTAGAATTGCATAGTTACTCTGTAGGATCTTAACACACCTAGTAAATGACCACCTAGTATCCAAGAAGGATGGATGCAAATGCAATCTCTTGTCAATTGCTGAATTTCAGGTAATTTTCACCTCCAAGAGATAGCCTTTCAGCTCAGTTCACTTTGAACTTCAGCTGTGACCTCTCTATTCACAGTGTGGTTTGCATACTGGAAGCATCAGCATCACCTGGGAGTTGGCTAGAATGTAAGCTCTCAGGACCCACCCCAGGTCTACTCAGTCTGACTGTGCTTTATCAAGGTCCCAGGGCCATCCCTATGCATGACTGATATGCTTAAGGATTCATGACCTATATGGGGCTCCCTCTTGTGGGGACCACATAAAACAGTAACTCTCAAAATCAAGCATGAGATTCTGTAATAAAAAATACCATAATTTTTTTTCCCAATTGCTTTTCAGTTCAGAAAATTAATTAATTATGATTTATCTTTCTGTTGCAGGATGACTTAACAGTGAAATGTGTATTTTGGGACTTGGGCAGAAATGGTAGGTTCTAGTCAAAACCTTGTCAAGATCCTGAGTGGATGATTGGGGAAGGTGGGGAGTCATGGATGCTGTGGCCTTGCTGATAGGACAGATATTCTTTCTGATGCCAACAGGTGGCAGAGGAGGCTGGTCATCCGATGGCTGCTCGGTCAAAGAAAGGAAGCTGAATGAAACCATCTGTACCTGTAGCCACCTTACCAGCTTTGGGGTCCTATTGGTAACATGACCGTGCTCAGTGGCCTTATATTCTGGGACTGAGGGGAAGCTGGGCAACATATCTGGATATCTAATCTAAAGTATGACTTGAACAGATAAGCAGATAGCATGGTATTATGGCAAAGTTATACACCAATGAGATTACTTTTCTAACAAGCAAATGCATCTAAAGGAAAATATCTGAGTATGAATACAAACGTTTTTTCACATTCTTTTTTTTCCCCATTACTGGGGATTGAACCCAGGACCTCACACATCATACAGTAGGCAAGTGCTCTACCCCTGAGCTACATCCCCAGCCCTTTTTAAATTTTATTTTGAGACAGGGTCTCTCCAAGTTGCCTAGGCTGGCCTCCAAATTGCAATTGTCCTGCCTTAGCTTCTCGAGTCTCTGGGATAACATTCTATTGCCAGGCTCACACTCTATTTTTACATTTAAAATTTCTCCTTTAAATGACTCAGACAAGGAATTTAGATTACAATGGACAATAAAAATTGTTTAGTTTGCAAAGCATTTTAATTTTTTTTTTTTTGAAGGGGGTACCAGGTAGTGAACTCAGGGGCACTCAAACACTGAGCCACATCCCCAGCCCTATTTTATATTTTATTTAGAGAGGGTCTCGCTGAGTTGCTTAGGGCCTTGCTAAATTGCTGAGGCTGACTTTGAACTTGTGATCCTCCTTCCTCAGCCTCCCAAGATGCTGGGATTACAGGTGTGTGGCACTATGCCTGATGCATTTTAAAAATCTGAAAAACATTTTGACATAAATAATCTTTAATCTCTTTCACAGTCCTAAAAGATAGGTAGCATGGGGCACTGTTGTTGTTGTTTTATTGAAATTATAATCAAAGCTCATGGCATTTCCCTAATCATAGAATTAAGAAATGTAAGAGCCAAGAGCCAAATGCCAGTCTTTAGAATCCCAGTCCAGTGCTTTGCCTATTCATTGTAATGCAGTGACCAAGTACATGGGATTTAGACTCAGGCTCACCTGAATTTGAATGTGACTCCTCCACTTCCTAGCTATGTGACCTTGGGCAAGTTGCTTAATCTGTCTGGATGACAGTTTCCTTATCTTTACCTGATTATAATAATTGTGCCTACCTCATAGGTTGGTTAAATGGATTACAGATGGATACCTAGCACACTCAAAAAATGTAAATTATGATTCATTGTTTATATAAAAATATTTGATCATTGAAAGCATTGTTTTCTTTTCCAGGACCTATCTCGGACATCCTTACCGCCTGGTCAAATGATGGCTCTGACATTTATAACATATATTGGTTGTGGGCTTTCATCAATTTTTCTGTCAATTACTCTTGTAACCTACATAGCCTTTGAGTGAGTATCCTTAACTGGAAATTTGGATTGTAGGACTTGATGCTCACCTCCATCACCAAAATGTATTAATTAAGCACTTTCCTTAGCCTGCCTTGCCCTGTACACCCACCTAGTGGAGCACCTAGGTGTGAAACTTTATGAGGCTTTTTGGCTTCTCTGCTTGCTTCCTTCCACAAGTCTTCAAGTTCAGTAAAGGCAAGGATTGCAGCATAATTGTCTCTGTACCCCAGAGTGATGCTTGGTACCTAGTCGACGTTTAGTGTGAAATGAAAGATGGACACACACCCTGAAATCCAAGACCTTATAGTCTGAAATAGGCTACAGCAACACATGAAACAGAATAACTATGAGTAAATTAAGCTTCTAAATTATACTGAACAATCATAAAAGATTAAATATATTAACTGGTTTAGAGATAATGAAAAAGGGTGTAAAAAAACCTCACTGGAAAAAAAGATAGATACTTGGTGGGTGTGGCTTTGTAAGTCAAAACAGGAATGACATTCCAAAAAATGGCTTCTCTTGGCTCACCAGAAAGGTTCCTCTAGTCACTTTTGGGGGAAAATTCTAACAAATTCTATTGAAAAAGAAAGAACTAGGCATTCTTGTTATATTAGCTAATTGAAACAATATGCAGATTCTGGGATTTAGATTTTGGACACTGATCAGGAAATGTACAAATTTATTTTCAGTGCCAAATTTAGGGTCCAGCTGTGACTACAGATCTTCTGGTGGATCTTTGGAAATATTCTTAGTGAGACTAAATTACCATAAAGCCAGCCATTACTCAGAATGATTTCACAAGTTCTAATTTTGCACATATAAACATGTACATGTCATCAATTAGTGGTATTTTCCTATGCCATTACATTTAGCTATAGTTTAAATTCTTTCCATGACCTCATTTTAATTAATAATCTAGGATAATATGGGAATCTGGCTACATTTTGAAGATCTGAATTTAGTAGTCTATTACATGAGAAGGAACAGCAATGCTTCTAGAAGTAGTTTGGGAGATATGGGGTGGGTAGTCAGTAGAATCTACTACAAACTATTTAAAAGTATGGGTCAACAGTCATCATGTAAAAAGTCCCACAGAAATCTATACACAAATTTTCCATATGGTTACCATAGATGATTTGGTTAAGATTTTTCCTTTGTTGCTGGTTTTAAAGTCCCCCATACATACACCCACTCAGAGAGAGAAAATTTATACATATCTTAGACATTTACCAAAGAATAAAAATAAACTGCCTAGAACTCATATAGATAGCCTGTCAAATATGCTTATGTAAGGGTTGGCAAAATGTAATGTTAACCTTTTCTTGCCCTTTCCTTTTAGAAAGATCCGGAGGGATTACCCTTCCAAAATCCTCATCCAGCTATGTACTGCTCTGCTCCTGCTGAACCTAATATTTCTCTTGGACTCATGGATTGCTCTTTATAACACAAAAGGCCTCTGCATCTCAATAGCTGTATTCCTTCATTATTTTCTCTTGGTCTCATTCACATGGATGGGCCTAGAAGCATTCCATATGTACCTGGCTCTTGTCAAAGTGTTCAATACTTATATCCGAAAATACATCCTTAAATTCTGCATTGTTGGCTGGGGTACGTATAAATTTGCTTTCATATGCCCTGGACATTTTCTCTAATGTTTTGATTTTTATTAAGGTAGAGACATGATGAAGCAGATCACACTTGGCAAGTTTCTAAAACAGCTTTCTATTCCTACAGGCTGCACTGTCTACAGAGCTACCTTGTGTAATATTTTTCTAGGACATGGTATTTCCTCTAGATTTATTATGAATGTAGAACTCTTTGAGGTTGGGCCATGAATCCTTGTTGTACCTCCAACAACTAGAATCTGAGCTAACACAGAGAGTGCTAGAAGGTACCAGAATGTGCTCAATAAATTAAAAATGTTTGTGGTAATGAGGCCAAATTCTCCATCCCTGAGCTCTTGGCTAGCCTTGTTCTGATTTGTACCTCCCACACACCAGACACATGTATGAGAATGATGTACTCCAAAGGGCAAAGTGAAAGGATGTACCCATAAACCAATGTAACTTCACTGCCACACTGGCACAATATTTCAGATCATGTTACCTATTGGTGGTGGGTCACAAAGCCTTAGACTTCCAAGATCTTGTAGGGCTTCTTCAAATCCTAACCCGATGTAGGTGCCTCCTCAAATCCACCTGATTTTCCTTGACTAAAGATAATCCAACTGCTGCTTGAACACTTCCATTACTGGGGAGCTCATTATCTTACAAAGCAGCCAATGACCACTTTCCAAAGCTCTTCAGTTCCGTTTTCCCATTAAGTTCACTTGGCTCCCTGGAGACATTTACCAATGGTTTTGCTGTCAAGACAAAATCATCATCATCATTATCATCATCATCATCATCATCATCATCTGATACCTCTTCTGCCCAGGAATCCTTTGGATTATTCACAAGTAGTATTATGCCCAATTTTTCAAGGTATTTTCACATAAGTCACCTTATTAAAATCAAGCCTGTGGGGTACTTAAGGCAGTTTTTGTCAACTCCAGGTGAAGAAACTGGCTCAAAATGCCAGTGTGATTTATCCCCAATTCAGAAGGCTAGAAGTCAGCCAAGCCTGCCTTTCTGATTCCTTGTGCAGGCCCCTTCTACTGTGTTCCAGCTGCTACCGCCTGCAGACTCCCTCTTCTTCAGGCTAAACAGTCCCTACATGCCAGGAGTGCAAACCTTTCATCATCCTTATCACCCTGCCTGTCATTCTTTGTGAAGAAAAATAAAACAACCTTTTCCCCTAACTTGCCCCAGAAAGATAAGTCCCTGTTCTGGATATTGGGCACAGACTCTGTCTTCTTTAGAGAAATCTTAAAGGTCAGATGCCCTTGTGAAGAACAAGCTGCCCTACTATCACTATTTGATTTTAATTTATTTTATTTTATTTATTTTGTGGTGTTGGGGATAAACCTAGGGCCTTGTGCATGCTAGACAAATGCTTTGCCACTGAGTTATATCCCCAACCTTCCAATATTGTATTTTTAGAAAAACATCTTTCTTAGGAAATTATCATATGTCAATATCATTAGAAGGTTCAAATATAAAGGATTTAAATGAAATATTACATTGTACTAGGCATTCCAGCCAGTCTGTGAAAGCAATTGTTTTTTATTTCCCTGAGCCTTGAGTTAGATGGCTGGTTGGTCTGTGTGTATAGGTGAGGTGGTGGCATAGAGCAGGTGGGTGATGATCTAGAGAGATGAGAAGCCCTCTTTCCCAGCCAGAAACCATTTTAAACTTATAGGAACTTCTCATTTTCTTCTTCTTAAACTCATAGGCCCTTGAGAGAGCCAATAATAGTGGCAGCCACCTCCCCCATATCAGCTGGGATACGCTGGGTTATAAATAATCAGGATTTGGGGGGATAGGGATTTTGGTAGAGTACTTGCCTCACATGTACAAGGCCCTGGGTTCAATCCCCATGCACCACAAAAAAAAAAAAAAAAGAATCAGGATTTTGGTTTCATTATGAATGATTCACCAGGAATTGCTTACTCTTAAATTTACATTCCAGTCATGTGTAAGTTAAGGGTAACACTCACTGCTATAACAGATAAGCCTTGAAATCTCAGATGATCATCTCCTGCTTATACATGGTCCAGTTACAAGGAGTAGAAGAGTCTCTGGTCTTGCAGTTTTTCAGGGATCCAAGATGATGAAGACTTCCTGGAAATGGTGCTTCCAAGGTTACTCTGAGTTTTGGGGAAAAGAGAGTAAAAGATCTCACAAGGGCAGACCTGGAGTGGAATTTATCACTTCTGACCAAATTCCACTGACCAAAACTTAGTCATGTGGTGTTACAGGATTGGGGACTTACAGGAAACTGAGGCAGCAGAAAGGCACCCTCCTTTTAAACCCCAATTCTAGGGATCCAGTCAGAAAGATTTAGGACAAGTCACTACAATTATAGGTTTATTTAGAAGGGGTAGGAAAGGAGAAAGGGAACACTCTCAAGGGAGAGAGTGGGTTGTCTCAGAGAGGAGAGGAACAATGTGACTCTCCAGCTCTCCAGATTTATTGGAGATCCCAGGGAAGTTTCCAGAGAGTCTCACCCAGATTCACCTCTTGACTGACAGCAGATGACATCAGACCTTCAAGTCCTTACTGCCAAGGCAACTTTAGATCACTTTGGCCTCTGCTGACCAGTTCTAACTGGAACCTATTCTTACAGGTTTTATGGTTGGGGGAATTATCCTTATCTCCCTGAGTTCTGGGATCTGATCTGTGTAAAGGTCACAGAAGTCCCCTGAAGCTTGTGTTCTTCTTATCAGCATTTCAGGGCCTGAATTTCTCCTGCAGATAACAGGTAGTTTGCTAAGGAATGTAACATATCTTGTCAGCTTAAGCCAGACAGGGCTGTAAGTAAATAGCTTTTTAAAAGTAAAAGTGTGTGGGATCAGCACAGTGGGCCCCATTTATAGAACTAATCCCCTAACCTCTTGCATCTGTCCGTTCCCTATCATGGCCATGCACACCTGGCTGCCAGGGAGGCTGAGTGGGTCTATCTATGTGTCAAAGAGAAAAAGAAACTCATTTGGTGAATAACCAGTCTCTACCATGCCACAAGAAGTAAATGGAATGATCTTTAGTCTTTTTTTCTCACCATCTTTGGTTGTTAAAAGTATGTGTGACCAATGTTTCCCATCTTCCAGGGGTACCAGCTGTGGTTGTAGCTATTGTCCTGATTATATCCCCACATAATTACGGGCTTGGATCCTATGGAAAATTCCCTAATGGCTCACCAGATGACTTGTGAGTACAAAATTCCCTGAGGTATTGTTAAGTAAACTAGAAAATAAAATTCTCCAAGAAAATGGAGGATCTAATCAGCATATCAACTCCAGCTGTCATCATAATAAAATCTAATCATATTTAACAACAGCCTTCACTGTCATATGTAATGAGATAAGGTAGTTGGAGATGCAATTATTTAACTAATGAATTAGGAAAAACTATATTGGAAATATTTTATTAGCCTCTCAAAAATGAAACAAATTACATTATATTAATAAAGCTCATGAAATAGAATTGCTAGAGTTTGCAAGGGTGAAATCCTGAATGTCTAAAAATATTTTTTGAAAATATTTTTAATCACCAAGTGTCCTAAGATAGATTCTTTTCCTTAAGAGCCATAAATGGTTGTGGACAACAGCGGCTTCATCACTTTTTTTTCCTCCTGTAGAAAATGTTTTAGTGAAACATTATAGACTCAGTGTATCATTTAGAACACTATTTCATCATAGTAATGTGATTTCCCCTTTTTCTCCCCCCCCCCAAATTCCAGTTGCTGGATCAACAGCAATGCAGTATTCTATATTACAGTTGTGGGATATTTCTGTGTGATATTTTTGCTGAACATCAGCATGTTCATTGTCGTCCTGGTTCAGCTCTGTCGAATTAAAAAGAAGAAGCAACTGGGAGCCCAGCGAAAAACCAGTATTCAAGACCTCAGGAGTATTGCTGGCCTCACATTTTTACTGGGAATTACTTGGGGCTTTGCCTTCTTTGCCTGGGGACCAGTTAACATCACCTTCATGTATCTCTTTGCCATCTTTAACACCTTACAAGGTAAGCTCTACACCATTAAATACGAGCTGAATGATCCCAGTTGAAAAATAAAATATCACTACTAAAAGAATATCTGCAAAGTGGCTTAGTGGTTTAAAATACATTCATTGTTAAGATTTATTGCTGAGAAGAAGAGCTTTGAGATTCTTGGAAGAAAAGTGTTCACTAAATTCAAGAAATTGTGCTTTTTTCCTCTTTATCCATTGTTATCTCCTTGGAGAGGGAAACCTGCCAGGAACTCTTCTGAGAGAGCCAATTACTCTTCCTTCACTTTCTTCTTTCCTTTTTTATTTTTTTTCCCTTTTAAACTAATTTATTGAAGTAGAACCATAAAAGCACACATACTATACATGTCCATAGGAAGGCTGGCCACTTCAACCTAGGCCAGCATTTGATTTGGAGACATCAGATGATAAATGGAAAGGCAATAAACAGACCCAAGTGGCAACAGTCTTCCCAGAGGTTAATCCTTAGAAGTTACTGAGCTGACTCTGCAGCACGAAAGGGGGAGGCTCTGCATGTTGCCTTTCCCTTCTGAGCTTTCCATTTGTTAATGAAACTCAACAAATGTTCCTTTTGGAACCCTCATAGTTGTATTTTTTTTTTAAGTTTTTGTATTTTTATTTTTTATTTTTTTGAGAGAGAGAGAGAGAATTTTAATATTTATTTTTTAATTATCGGCAGACACAACATCTTTGTTTGTACGTGGTGCTGAGGATCAAACCCGGGCCGCACGCATGCCAGGCGAGCGCGCTACCGCTTGAGCCACATCCCCAGCCCAAGTTTTTGTATTTTTAGATTGTCTTTATTTTGTTTGTTTGTTTGTTTGGCTGTTGTTAAATATGGTGCTAATCATATTTAACAACAGTCTTGAACCTAGTGCCTTGCACATGCTAGGCAAGCACTCTGCCATTGGGCTCTAGCTTCAGCCCCATAGTTGTATAGTTGTATTCTTTTTTTTTTTTTATTTTTTATTTTTTTTTTAGTTGTAGATGGACACATTTCCTTTATTTTATTTATTTTTATGTGGTTCTGGGCAATTGAACCCAGTGCCTCACATGTGCTAGGCAGCTGCTCTACAGCTGAGCCACAATCCCACCCTCATAGTTGTATTCTTTATGAAAGCAAATGACTAATTTTTTTAGAGTAGTGTTATAAAACACTTGTCAGCTGTTAATTTTTAATGGAAGTGCTTTGGCATTAAAAGCCCAGCAGGCTAATAGGTTTACATTACAATAACAATAATTCACTGTCCCTTGGCTTCCTTTTATTCCAAATCCTTGCTTGAGATTCTCATTGCAGTCTCTCATCTGCTTGTTTTCCTGTTGCTTTTAGCTCCCCTAGCACCCTCACGTAGTTCCATCAGGCAATAGATCATTTTGCTGGTTTTCAAAGAAATCCCACCCAGAACCAGAGTGGTGGTACACACCTCTAATCCCAACTGGGGAGGCTGAAGCAGGAGGATCACAAGTTCAAGGCTAACATGGCAATTTAATGAGACCCTGTCTCAAAATTTTAAAAAATAAAATAAAATAGGTTGGGGATGTAGCTCAGTGGTAGAATGCTTGACTAGCATTTCTCAAGGCCCTGGGTTCAACCCCTAGGACTAAAAAAAGAATTAGAAAAAAGAAATCCCACCCTGATATGAATTCAGATATCTGATTTGGTCATTAGTTCTTATTTTATTTGGAGGAAGCCCCAAATATGCTTATTGGTTACATATGGTTGTTAATTTTATCTGTAATATACCAGTCTCCAAATTGGTATATCCAGGTATCACACTACATGGTATTAAATACCAAAACAAAAACAACAGTAAAGAAGAGCAAATTATTTCTAAGGGTTTTGAGAAAAGTTTTATTTGCTAACAATGGCACACTTAAATAGTATATACTTTAAGACAAACAGTTTATATGTCCAAATCACATTAATCATTAACACAAAAAACTAGGTATCCACCCTCACGTTTAATGTGGAAAATTAACCTACCTCTTTTTCTCTATTTCTCCAGAAAATCTTCTTATTTGAGTTTGAATGAATAGAAAACATTTTCTGCTTCTTCTATAAAAGAGAACTAATGCCCAATTCACAATGCTTTTGAGTTGATTAAAGAGACGTATGCATAAGTTCTGATTTGGGCTGTGTGCATCTCCATTTTGACCTCTCTGACACATGTTGTTTTCCCCCTAATGCAACCAAGGGTGGCCTTCCAGGGTGTCAACCAGGGTGACACTTTGAAGAAAGGGATACAATATTCAGACAGCAGTCTTGAGGGTGTGCCGCAGTCTGGCTGGGCACAAAATAACCGAGCCACCACACACCTTGTAGATTCAAACAGCAACTCTTTATTCTCAACTGTCACCGGCATTCCACACGCACGTTCTGGGGAAATCCACACACTCCACCGGGCTCTGCATACCAAATACTCTCTGAATCCCACGAGAACTCAACGGGAACTCAAGGAGCGGGCGCCTGAGGCAGCAGGATATGCCCTATTCCCAGCAGGATCTACCCTAAACCTGGAACCGCCCTATTCCCAGCAGGGTCCACCCTAAACCCGGATCCACCCTAAACCCGGATCCACCCTGGTCCTTGAGCAGGGTCACCTTTCTCAAACATTCATGCAATGTCACTGCAAATGACCTGGGTCCAAGGCAAGCCCATTTCCACAATGGAGAGTCCTCCCTCTAAGCAACATTGGGTAGGCTGACAAGGAAATTGCCATGCGTCATTCCTACTTGGCTATGGCTCTCAGCAAGGGTGGGCATGTGTACCCTATTAGAAGCAAATCTGGTATTTCAAAAGATTTTAAAAGGGTTGTGGAGAGAGAGAGAGCACCTCATAATTCATCCAAACATTCAGCAAATATTATTGGCCAAAGCCTTGGGGAGTGGCAGAGAGAGAGGTATGGGGAGCCTTGGCCTGCATAACTGGGGATGAAGGTGGTCAGGAGGTGGAGTCTGAGGGCCCCTTCAAATCTTCAGTTTGCTCTTCTTGCTGAGACATTCAGGGAGAATGTCCTTAAGCAGGTTGGTGGGCAGCAGGAAGATAGTTAATGAGTGCACTGGGTGTACCACCCAGGGAGGCACATTGGGAAAAGGCCAAGCAAAGACCTGACAGTGGGCCTGAGAGAAGAATGTGAGACTGTGAAGGAGATGACATTTGACAAAACTTGGAGATGGATTATGAATCCAGAGGGAGGGAGAGGTAGGAGCCAAGGACCCACCAAGGTGGATGGCTTGCACTACCAAGACAGGGAAGGCCAATGACAGAATGTGAGAGGAGAGACAGTGAACTTAATTTTGGAAATGTGAAGTTATCATTGTTTTTATATATTTTGGGGTTTTGTTGTTGTTGTTGTTGTTGTTGTTGCTACTAGGGATTTAACCCAGGGGCGCTCAACCACTGAGCTATATCCCCAGCCTTTTTATTTTTATTTTTTTATGCTTGAGACATAGTCTTGATAAATTGCTTAGGGTCTTGGTAAGTTGCTGAGGCTGGTTTTGAACTTGTGATCCTCCTGCCTTAGTCTCCCAATCGCTGAGATTACAAGCTTGCACCACCATGCCCAGTCAATAAGTATTCTTTATCTTACAAAAATTTTTAAAAATGAAGGGCATTCTCTGGGTGCCTTTCCATAGCAAGCCTTGAACTTAGGACTTTTTTAGTAAATGTGCAAAATTTTACTTTGCCTATAGCTGCCAAAGATTTTATTTTTTGTGCAAAGTAAGCTCATGATATTCAGGTCTTATTTGAAATTTATTATGTTATGGTTTGTTTTTCTGTTTTCCCCCTTTAGGATTTTTCATATTCATCTTTTACTGTGTAGCAAAAGAGAATGTCAGGAAGCAATGGAGGCGCTATCTTTGTTGTGGAAAGTTCCGGCTAGCTGAAAATTCTGGTAAAAATTAACCTTACTTTTTCTCTTCCTCTTAAATCTCAAGGAAAGGATGTATAAATTAAACTCCAAAGCAATCATTGCTAAGGGGCCCTTGGATCTGAAAATCAAAAAATAGAACCTGTGCAACAGAAGCCTATGGATTGTGAACATTAGGGGGAAAACCTAGTGAATAGTGGTGTTTGGGAATTTTACAAGCAATAGAATTAGTGGACTGGCTGCTTCTTGAATGAAGGAAGCAACAGTGACATTTTTAGAATTTATTTCGTATTGAGTTCATGTTTTTCATTTCCCAAAATAATTTTTAATATTTTCCTTCATAACTTTTTAAGGGTTGACTCAACTCTTTCTCCACAGGTCCTAGTTGTCAGTCACTTTATTTGTTAGCAGACCAAACTTTGTATATAAGCTTTGTCACACATTTGGTTATTTGGAAGTTATTTTTGCATATGCTCTGTTGGGTAGTACATATTCTTTAAAATGAGAAAAATTAAGTACTGTTTAAAAAAGCAAGATTCCTTTTGTGTGAATATCATCCTACCTGGGTTGGGGGTGAGGAGCACTAGAGTCTGTTCTCAGGAAATAGCAATACACATAGGCCAGTCATTTCTATGAATTCAAGAAGAATTAGTCATCACAACACAGTTGATTCCTGTTCTTGTGAAGACAGTGTGAGGCTTTGAATTAGTACCTAATTCAGTAGCTATTTATAGACACAATCAAATGAGCTTGGCTTTTAGTTCTAGGAGAATATAGTTTACTTTTAACCAGGCAGTCATTTAAAGGACAAATGTAAATAGTCTAAATGAAAACATCTTTTATCACACCAGCTTTGAAATGTGTGACTTCTCTGTAAGATCTCAAAGTGAGAAATCTGTTGCTAGAACTTGTTACACTGTGATCTGTCTCTTGCATTTGAGCTTCAACATAGGCCCTGTTTTTCTGTAATGCTTATTCTGCTGTAGACTGGAGTAAAACTGCTACTAATGGTTTAAAGAAGCAGACTGTAAACCAAGGAGTATCCAGCTCTTCAAATTCCTTACAGTCAAGCAGTAACTCCACTAACTCCACCACACTGCTAGTGAATAACGATTGCTCAGTACACGCAAGCGGGAATGGTATGTATGTCTCAATATAGTATTTCTCAAGCTAGTATTTATTTTTTTAAGTAGTTTTATCCTTTAGTGGTATTTTTGCAAAGCAAACTGAATAATTACATACATGACTAGTGGATCAAAATGGGGTTCCCTTACATAAAAGAGAAGTTTATTTATCCAAATATCGCCCAAAGATTTCAGTACTGTGCTCTATGAGAGTAGTACTTAAAATAGTCCTTGAGACTATATTAATTTTTATTATATCTATAATCGTACACATCTTTAACACTTTTAAACCTTCCTGTTTTTCACTTTTCATGTTTGTTAATTCTTTCCCATAGTGTGGCTGCCTTGTGACAGCACTCAAATCCCCACAAATATATCAGATACTAGAAGATGAATTGTGACCAGTATTGGTGACCATATATGTCATCAGTATATGAACAGATTATTGCTACTGTGCCTCCTGCACTCATTATGTCTGACATTTCTAGCTAAAACTTCATTACATTTTCTTTCTTTCATGAGACTGGGCTGTTCATTACTCATAAAAGCTTGCCTTCTTCTGCTTAATATTATCTTTTGCATTTTATAAAAACCTAAGTTCTGCCAATATATTTCTCCTTCCATGGAGAATTTATCTTTATTCACTGTTTAAGGGTGTTAGTTCTTTTCATGACTAATTCAAATAAATTTGTGAGAAAGTTCATACATTTACCAAATGGTTTTCCAGTCTCCTGAGGGTTGCGGAGCCCTGGTGGTTTGTTCAGACTTTAAAAATACAATAGGATGCCTTGAAATCAGTTTCTCAACCTCAGGTACAGGGGATATTTGGGGCTGGGTAATTCTGTTTTGTGGAATTGCAGGATATTGAAAGCAGCATCCCTGGCCTCTACCTAGCAGAGCCAGTAGTGCCCTACCCTCAGTTGTGGCAACCAAAAACATCCCCAGACACTGCCAAATATCCCCTGGGGGATAAACTTGCCCTTGGTTGAGAACTCCTTCTATAAAAGATGAGAAACTGCTGCCATGTGGCCTTGGATCTTCTATCAATACCAGAAGAAAAGATCTGGGCTCTATGCCAAATAGCTATATCAGGAATGATTCAATGTAGGCAAATGGAGTAGAGGCAGTGGGAATCAAGGTTGGTTAATAACTTATTGTGAGAGCAAGTTGAAAATCGAGAAATCGAAGAATGGGCTGGGTCATCCAGAAGTCTTAAAATTGCATGTGTTTGACGTTCTTCATCCATAACCAGAGTTTTCCATATTCTACAGAGAGCTCAGAGATGAAGCTTCACCTGCCTAGCCCTATCAATATATTGTCATTCTTTGGGGAATCAAATTTGACAGAAGTAGCACATTTGACACAGCTGTTTGACATAGCTATTTTTGATGCCTGACAGTGAGGAAGGGTACATTTTAAGGCCACCAGAATGGCTGTTTCAGACTACCTAATAAGTCTGTCAGATGAATATCCCTGATTTGTCAGTCCTCACATTAGGTTCAGGGATGGATGAGGAATGGAATCGGCAATTTTAAAAGAGACACTAGCAGCTGAATCGTTTGTTTATTATACTGGGACAAATTGTTCCTGCACCAAAATGTCCTCAGACCAAAATGCCTAAGTCAGAACAGCTGCCTCAGACAATCACATGCCCTGTTTGAGCTGTGGCACAGATGGGGCTGCATTAACCAGATCCATCACCTTGTCTGCATGAATGTGACATATTTCAGTTCTAAGCTGCCTTAGATAAATCATATCACAGAGTCACAAGCTCACAGTGTGGAAGCAACATCCTCGAATGTTGATTTCATCCCTTCTGAGCCATGGAACTTTGGACAGAGCACTTAATTTCTATAAACCTAATTCCATCATCTTTGAAATGAGCATAATAATATCCCATAGAGTATCTATCCCATAGAGTTATGAGATAATATTTATCAAGTGCTCAGTGCTGATATAATTACTGTTGTTATGATTACATCACCAACTAACAAATGGGCTTATTATCCCACTTCCTACACAGTCTCCCAATGGTATAGCATTCAGAAGGATGGTGCCAAGAAGCTAGAAGTTTTTGGAAGCTATGTAGCCCTACAATCTGGGGCCTACTTGGGGTCCCGGAGACCTGGGTCCAACGCATAGGTGTCACTGAATGCTCAGCTGCTCCCTGCCTGGCATCTTAGATTGGAATCTATGGTTTTCTATTGGGAATGAGTTCTATCTCAATTTAGTCAGAGAGGCTGGCTTAGAAGATGTTCAGAGATTTATTCTTGCCATGACTGTTATGGTTGGTTGCTCTAACATTCTCTGCTAGCACAGTTTCATTTTATAGGAATCTTAGAGAAGCAGGAACCTTTAAGGGTATATATGGGGATCTCTGTTAGTCTTAACTTTGGGGGGAGATCAAAATATTGCCTTAGGCTATCTTATATGTTCTTGAAGTCAGTATGTTTTTGATCAGAGTTAGAAAAGGGGCCTAAAATAAAATATATTGGCTGGGTGCTGTGGCACACACCTGTGATCCCAGAGACTTTGGAGGCTAAGGCAGGAGAATTACAAGTTCAAGGCTAGCTTCAGCAACTTAGCAAGGCCCTATCTCAAAATTTAAAAAAGGGCTGGAGATGTAGCTCAGTGATAAAGCACCCCTGGGTTCAATCCCCAGTACCAAAATAAATAAATAAACAAATAAATAAATACCTTGCTTTGCTTCATATTTTGGCCATTTCATTAAAAAGAAAGCTGTCATAGGAAACTCATTTCTGAATCAATCTCCAATTTGTTGTGCTTACTTTGCCCTTAGGAAAGGGATAGAATGAAAAATAAAATAAATATATATCAAATATTTTTAAAAGCTGTTTCATGTGTGCATATTTAAAGTGTTTACATTTGTTTTTTAATGCTTTCTGTGGGTACTTCATCATACCCACTTTGTTTTTCTTTATACAGGTAATGCTTCTACAGAGAGGAATGGGGTTTCTTTCAGTGTTCAGAATGGAGATGTGTGCCTTCATGATCTCACTGGAAAACAGCACATGTTTAATGACAAAGAAGATTCCTGCAATGGTAAAAGCCGTATGGCTCTCAGAAGGACTTCAAAGAGGGGAAGCTTACACTTTATTGAACAAATGTGATTCCTTTTTTCTAAAATCAAAGCATGATGCTTGATGGTGTGAAATGTCCAATTTTACCTTTTACACAATGTGAGATGTATGAAAATCAACTTATTTTATACTCAGCAACCTCTGGAGGAACATAAGCTAATGAAAGGCGATGGTTACTATTGGAAGGGGAAACCAAGACATTATTGTGGCCTTTAGACATTAGCAATTTGGTTTCCGAACCTTCATTTTAAAAGAAGGTTGGTTTTAAACAACACAGTGAGAATAAGACTTGTATAAACAAAAACGTAGTTAATTTCCAGCTACATTTTAAAGAGGCTAAGTTATCTTTGATAACATCCTAGAAAGCAACTGTTGACTTCAGACTTTTGGTGAGTTTAGTTGTGCATGCCTTTGTTGTATATAAGCTAAATTCTAGGGACCCACGTGTCAGAAATCTTATTTCTACCTTTTTTGTATTTATTTTCTACTATGTAGATTTATTCTTTTGTAGAATCATGGTTTTATTGTTTTGTCTAATGTGATAACTCAGAAAATCCTTACTGATTCAGTGAATTCTAAAGCTCCTTTTGGAGATTATATGGATGTGAAATACAGAAACTTCATTGAAATCAAGAAATAATAATGATGCAGCCAGACTCTAATCAGACAGTTCCACAATTAGCTCATACAGTGCCTTTGAGTGAGTTAGAAAAAGGTACCCCCCCTGGGAAGATACAGCCTGGTTTGGCAAGCAGAGTGGGGTCACGTTTTAGTCCTAGTCATCTTATTGGGGGCATCTTTATACAGGGTATGACCTGTACAACCATACATGACATCCAATGCCAGTACCCATCCCCAGGCCACATCCCTATTAATCAGATTATGGAATCTGCACCAAGATGTTAAGCTTAATACTTGGTCACAGAAAGGGAAGAAACTCTAATCTAGACCATATATGGGGAAGATTGTGAACGTGGAGGAGATACATACATTGCCACATCTCAAGTCCCCAGAGCCTTTCAGAAGAGGGGAACAGAGTAGGATTACTTTTGAAAAGAGAGATATATAAGGAAAACAAATCATATTGCTGTCCTTTAAAAGGCAACTGCATGGTACATTGTTGACTGTTACCACTGGTACACTCTGGCCCAGCCAGATTTCTAATTATTTTTTAAAATGTGTCAAGTCTTAAAGAGTGTATAATGACAAGGGGGAGCAGCTACTGAAAACAGTGAACTATCCCGTGATACTGTTGTTTCTATTAGTATCAAACCCTGATTGCTGTAGTCTTTCCTACTTTCCACCTATCCCTGCTTGAGCAGTAACTCAAGTATGTCCTTACTAGGAACATTTCAAAACCCTTTAGTTAGATCTTTCACTAAGGCTCCCTTGCATATATTTCAAGCGAATGTTGTATCCCAGATTAACCATGGTAATAAGACATTTCTGAGTGCTGATTTGTCTTTGCAGTATTTCTTCTCTGATTTATTTAATTGTCTTGTATTTATGTGTTAAAATCAACAAACAATGTTAAAATGAACTAAATAAATTTAGTTAAGTCCTATAAATTTGGTAACTTTTACAAAGAAAAACCTTTTGCAATTTCTTTCCCTGGCAACAGGGCATGGGAGTAGTAAGACATGCCTGATGAAGACCAACACAATAGTCATACCTTTGGGGAAACAGCAAGCACCCTGGGGATGAGAAATTAGAGCAAGAGTTGTCCTGTCACATGAGATTAGTTTCTGTAGTCTTCTTTTCTCTTTTTCTGTTACTCTTTCAAGAGTTTCTCTTCAGGGCTGGAGATGTGGCTCTGTGGGAGAGCACTTGCCTAGCATGTGTGAGGCCATAGATCCAATCTCCAGCATCACAAAACAGAAAACATACTACTACAAGAGTTTCTCTTTAATATTTGTTGCCATTGACCTCTAGGCAATTTATGAGACCCAGTTCAGATTCCCATCCAAGTGTCTATTTCCTCAGCATCAAACAATAGGATTTCAGGAAGGGTTGTAGGTTAGCATGCTGAAGCCACAAAGCGGGGAAGCTGGCCTCATCCAGGTAATAGCTTCTAAGAAACCTCTGCTTCCAAGACCCTCAGCCCCCACAGAGGCCAAGCACTAAACTAATCAGGAGCAGGATGAGACCTCACTAATCAACCTCCCAAAGCATATTATATAACCAGAGTGTACATAAAAGGAGGTGCAATGTCCATGTCCTTTAGTCCCCCCCACCTTATTTCGTATTATGTTTTACATCTAGCTGTGGTTCTTAAGCCAAATTTTCTTCTCTCTCTCTCCCTCTCTCTCTCTTAATTCAGAGAGATAACAAGGCAAGATAGAAAATGTTCCCAAGCAGCATCCTGTTTTGGGTTTAAAATTGGTCCCACAATCTATTGTAAGAAAACAGAGGTGTTGCCCATATTAGGAGGCAGAGAGTGTCAGAGCAGTTGCCAGTCTTTGAAGAAGTATTTCCTTAGAACATTGGAGAAATTGTTTTCCCAAACACACTGTAGTCATTAATCCCACACAGGAATTCTGTTGACTGTAATGAGCACCATCATGATTATTCTCCTCACAAATGGTAAAACTGCTCCACTTACATCTAACAAGGTCACCTAGGAGGCGTCAGTTTGTTAAAGATTATGTCAATGAAGATCTAATTTACTGAATGATCAATTCACTAAGTGGGCTTGTTTGGTCTTTTTGTCTCCATAACAGTATTAAAGGGCAATTAATTTGTTTCTGTCTCATCTCACTGCTGCAGTTGGAGTTGAAAGGACAGGAAAAAGGAAAAACTGAGTGGACATAAGAACATAATCTTAAATGTGAAGAATTCTTATCATGGTATTATTTTTCACCTCATTCTTGAGATACAGCATCAAGAAGTCAGAGCACTTTGGCCCTAAGCAACTTAGTGAGACTGTCTCAAAATAGAAAAATAAGGGGCTGGAGTTGTAACTCAGTGGTATAGTGCTTGTCTAGCATGTGTGAGGCACTGGGTTCGATTCTAAGCACTGTATATAAATAAATAAATAGAACAAAGGTCCATCAACAACTGAAAAAAAAATTGAAAATAAGAAAAGAAAGGGCTGGGATGTAACTCAGTGATTAAGCACTTGCATTCAATCCCTCTCAAAGTTTGCAGATAAAAGCCGAATATTTATTCTTCCAGAATATCCAGCATATATATTCTGGGGATCGAACCCAGAGCCTTGCAAGTGCTCTACTACTGAGCTATATTCCTAGCCCCAGAATATATTCTTTTAAATATATTTAATAAATATATACCTCACTTGAAGAAATCTTATACTCCCTGGGACTTCCTCTCCTTGCCTCTTAGTCTCAAACTAGCTACAGGAAGTTGTAGTACAGACAAATTCAACATTCTTTTTAAAAGTACTATAATGAGAAACAAAATGATCCCCAGTCAACTAAATTGTAGAAATAACTAAATTTGAAAAAATAGTTATTTTTAGCAAATTGATTCAGAATTGAACCTCTCTGGGTCAAAGATGGAGTGAGTGCTTTTATTTAGAGTTAAAGATCTGAACCTTCCAAAAGAAACATTAGTTTCTATCTTGGACCCTGATCTGTAAAATGGATTCCTAAGAAGCATCCAATGTGAACAAAAGTCATAAAAAGAAGAAAGGATCCCAGCTTTTGTTACAGAAGAATTCATAATAAAATCTAGTAAGAGTACATATCAAGGGGCTGGGGTTGTAGCTCAGTGGTAGAGTGTTTGCCTAGCATGTGTGAGGCACTGGGTTCGATTCTCAGCACCAATATAAATAAATAAAGGACAATCAACAACTAATAAAATATTAAAAGAGTACATATTAAGATTGCCAAAGGGATTTAATTTTAATTTAATGTCTAGCATTACTCTCTGGACCATAGCATTCTGTGTATCTACATACATTGCTGCATAACTTAAGAGCCGATATTTTTTAAAAAGTATGAGTGGCTGGTTGGGTGCTTTAGTTGAATGGCAGAGAAAAGCTACAAATTTGTTCTGGAATATCTGATGTGAACTTGGATAACCAAACATAGGGGTCTCTGCTGATGTAGGACTGATTTTCAATCATTCATTGTCAACACTAATTGAGCTCCAACCACGTGCCCAACACTTTACCAGACATAGTAGGAAATATCAGACTGTTTTTCTTTCTTTCTTTCATTTTTTTTTTTGGTACCCGGAATAGAACACAGGGGTGCTTTACCACTGAGCCACACCCCCAAGCCCTTTATTATTATTATTATTTCCTTTTGAGACAGGGTCTTGCTAAGTTGCTTAGAGCTTCACTAAGTTGTTGAGGCTGGCTGTTTACTCACAATCCTCCTGCCTCAGCCTCCTGAGCCTCTAAGATAACAGGCCTGCACCACCACATCAGGCTTGATATCAGACTATTTTAATGAATACTTTATAACCCAAGTAGGTAAGCATGCCTCTTCCACACTTGAAAACATACAAAGGCAATACATTATTGCCAAATGACTTTTTTTTTTTTTTTTTTTTAATGATGGGCTTTTCTGAGCCAGGCTTGTGCTAAATGGTCTGGATTTTCAATCACGCTGTGAGGTAAGTGGCAATATCCCCATTTTACAGATAAGAACATTGGAGGATCACACAGCTAAAACAGCTGGAATCCTAAGTAACTCCCAAGTCCTCAGCTCTTAAGAAATCGCTAAAAGAATTAAGAGAATGGGGAGGGCAGAAGGAGTTGAGCTAGCCATTAAAGCAAAGAGAGGCTTCAGATGGTGAAGAAGGAGGAAGGGCCGAATGGATCAATACACTAAATGCTCTAGCAAAGAGTTTGCAGAAGCAATGATTACTTTAGTCTAGCTATCCAGTGGAATTCATATGTGGGCCAGATTTGGGTGGATAATGAATACTGGGCCGAAGACTGTGTACTTTAGGCAATTATCAGCCACAAGAAACTAACCAAGGACAAGTTTAAGTTATTAGTCCTGGAAGAGATGAACTGCGACCCTACCCCAGGGAACCGGCGTCCAAGTGGCTAGGGCAGGAGCTCCAGGGTTGTAGCTGCGGGGTAGGTTCCGGCCTCCCCCTTTCTCTTCTAGGCTGGGTTCCACTACTTGGATTCCGTCCCGGAAAGAATAGGGACAGGGCTATGATCTCCGCCTACGGAGAAACGCTCAGGCAGCCACAGTGGTCCAATCTCTCTCCTGCCATGGGGGTTGTGTTGGCGATCGCCTTGGGGCCCTAATCACCGCAGCCAGGAGATGAAGCCAGGTCTATGGCGATAGTGCAGGCTGCCCCTTTTTCAATCCCCCTCGGGCTGAGACTCCGCGGAGGAGGCGGGATGAAGGCGGGACTAGGGGCGGAGGCTGCGGCCCCTTTACCAGTGTCCCTCATGCCCGGCTCCGAGGGCGGGGAGAGGGGAGGTGGTCCGGGAGGTGGGCCCGGGACACCCGAGTGGCCGTTCCGAAGGGCCTGTTTCTCCTGCCGCGGTTGGGGTTGTCGGCCAGCTAGGAAAGGAAGGGGCTCAGCGAGGAAACTTGGTCCCCCCACCAAGAGCCGGGTTCTCTTCCTTGGGCCATCCCCTGTTCCCTCCCCTCAGCCCGAGACTTGGTTGGTTCCGCTCTGAGACGGGGCGGGGCAGAGGGCGGAGCTGAGTCAGGCCCGGGTGAGCCCCTGGCAACCGTGGTCGGAGGGCCAGTTTCTTCTGCCCCGGGGCCTCCTCATGACCGCACATAGACAAAAGAGGCTCTTCAGGGGCGCCTTCTCCTCAGGCCCGGTACTCAGTTCCCGGCTTCTCCTCCGTGGCCGCCTGTGACACGCGGCCGTCGGGAGCGCGGTCAAGGCGGAGCCGCCATAGCGCCAGCCCCCGTCTCCGCCCCCGCACCGCCCAGCAGGCAGAAACTCTGGTTGGCTTGTTTTTCAATCATACTTTGGTTGTATCGTTTTGAAAACTCCCAACCTTCTCCCTCCCAGCCCTATCCCGAGAACTGACTGAAGCTTTGTATTCTGCGACCAGGCCCGCTAGTCGGCCGCAGCCCTGGCGGCGCGGCAAGTCGTGCGCCAAGGCTCTTGAGCGTCGCGGGGATGCGGAGCAGAAGCAATTCCGGGGTCCGCCTGGACGGGTACGCGAGGCTGGTGCAGCAAACCATCCTGTGTTACCAGGTAAGCAGAGATCACCCGGAGAGAACGCCCTGAACTGCCCTCTGTTGTCACTCATTCTCTTCCTTAGGCCTCTGTCCACTCCTGTGACCTGAGAGCTTGCAATTAAGAGGTTTCCTATTTGAATCTAGTCCTTGCTAGCCAGTGATTTCCTCCCCATTACCATCCCCATATCTTTATTAGTCAGGGGATCTACCGAATAGCTGCTTTGGCGACTCTTTATAGAATTCTTTGACCATTGTTTAGGATCGAAGACAGAATGAGCCCTCTAGGTGCCCTGGGTACAAAATGCCACTTTTTTTTTCCTTTTTTTTTTTTTTTTTATACTATTTCTTTTAGACGAAATATAGGTTGGACAGATCACACTGAAAAGACGGTGAACTCTGGACTGTAGACAAGAAGCTCTGGCCCTCCCAAGAGTGACCTTGTTAAGAGACCACTTGGGAGGGCCATAGGTCCTGTTCTGGTTGCTACTTTATAGATAAGAAAACTACTGGACCCGAAAGGTCCAGTCCAGTAGAGTGTCAAACCCTAAGCCAGGTCTTTTTTTCCCAAGTTCAAGGGGTCCTGTGAAGCTTGCCCATATTGTCTGATTATGAATAATACCTGCTATGCTTTTTATTACTGGACTAAAATTATGTGTGGGTCCTTAATGTAAGACCACTGAACTATTTTTATTCCTAGTGAAGACAGAAGCTATATTGCTTTCCCTCAATCAACAGCAACTATTTTTAGGGCCTTCAGAGTCAAAGAAGGAAGTGGCATTTGGTGGTTAGGGGTGAGGCCTGAAAGTTGGGAGCCATGGTTACTCCCAAGCCACTGACCTTTTTTCTAAGGCTAATTTCTCAGCGTTGGTCCCTCATTCAGCAAATATTTATTGTGTACTAATTATATGCAAGGTACTGTACAAAGTGCTGGGCTTCCAAAAAAGAATAAATGGTTTTGAAGCAGTGACATTTTTGCATGGGGACTAGAACCCCTGTTTGAAACTCTTCAAGCTAGATGTGATTTGCAAGTGAGAAATATTTGGATTTAGAAAGATAATATGCATATCCTATATATTCTATAATAACTGCAATGGAGTCTGAGCAACACTCCTTAATCACATATTCTATTATTATTTCCACAACAGAATATGAATATTCATACTGAGCGGGATAGGTAAAGACTGAAAAGAGTTTTACATTAGTTCAGGTCCTCTCTCACTGCTAAATGAACTTACTGCGAAGTTAAGAAAATACTGAATTTCCAGAGCTTATTGACTTTTGAGTTTGCACATGAAGGATTAGGTCTTTATTTGGGGAGCTTTATGGAAGGACGCCTAGTCCAGTTTTGTGGGGCAAGAGAGGAATCCTGCAAAAGATGATTTTCAAGTTGAGAGCTCAAAGAATAGGCAGATAAAGGGAAGTTACTCTTTGCCTTTCTTCTTAGAATAACATCTATAAAATATTCAAAAATCCAAGTTGAAAGACCTTTCCCTTCAGTTCTGTGATGGGAGGGGCTACAGGAGAACTGAGAAAGCTAGTTTCATTCCTCAGCTCTGCCTTCAACAATATGTGTAATGTTTAATCATCCTTTCTGAGTTCATGCCCTCATCTGTAAAATGTGAAAAATAACACCTGCTTCTATTGAGTTGTTGTAAAGAAAAAATTAGTGCCTATACATTGCCTGGCAACTCACAGGCAATCAGTAGATAGTGAGGGATCTTGGCAGTTTTATGACCTTGATATAGTCCACAAATTAGAAGTCAGTGGTCCTCACATAACCACTCTGACCCATGATGCTCCTTTTTCTGAAGGACTTGACACAGCTGCTATTGCTTTATGTCTCCTATTGGTGCAGTGAGGTCCTAAGTTCAGAGACCTTACCAGTTTTGTTCCTTTGCATCACACAGTGTCCAGGTGCAATCCTTGGTAAAATACTTGGTAAAATACTTCCTGCAGCTTCTGAACCATCTCAATGACCCAGCTTTTGGTCCAGGCTTATCTTCCCTTAGGAGCAAAAGAACTATCTTCTCACTAAAGCTAATCTGCAGGGTTGGACTTTCCTCCCCAACATTTTAATGATTAAAAAAGGTTGTCTGAGCCTTTAGTTGTATTTATTTTGGGGGAAGTTGGTGAGAGGCCCTCACATTTGCCCTCTTTCCTCTTCCTGGCTGTATTATCAAGCTTTTCTGGCTAACAAGAATACTCTGAACACAGTTCTGCTTGGAAATACCATGAATCTATAGGTACAGAATTGCACACCTTCTCATCTAACCCCACTCTGCCCCAACAACTAGAAAAAAGTTGTAGAACCCTGACCCATTTGGGTTCTCATCATCTCCCAGTCATCTCAGCCAGGTCACCTCTATTCTATATATTTTGCCAGTTAAAAAAGATGAATGAACTAGGTTTCTGAATTTTATGCTGAATTTTCTCATTTCTGTACATATGTGCAGATATTTGAGATGTTTTTCAATGTCATTTTGTACAAGCTCTGAAATTTGTTTCTGACTTGCTTTAAAATTGAGATCAATTTATATTGGGTTCACTGGTTAGAAATCATTCTAAGATAAATATGTCAAGCTGATCATTATTATTTCTTTAGAGTCAATAGTTTGTTCATATCAACTAACACGTCAAATAATTCCTTTTCCTGTGTCTATGAAAGGAAGAAATTTTTCATTCATTGTTTGCCAAATATGCCTGCTGCTAAACATTACTTGAATCTTTAAGACACAGAAGGAAAAAGCTATGTCTATAAAAGAGTCCTTTTGCAGGTTTTATTTTATAAATATATATTCTAGGGAGTATTTTCAAAACTTTGTTGTCTATAAACTGGGCTCAGTGGTACACACCTATAATGCCAGCTACTTGGGAGGATAAAGCAGGATGATTCTAAGTTCAAGACCAGTCTGGATGATTTATAGAGACCCCGACTCAAAAATACAAGAAAATGGACTGAGGATGTAGCTCAGTGGTAGTGTTTGTCTAGCATGAGCAAGGCTCTGGAGTCAAGCCCATTACTACCAAACATATATATATATATATATATATATATTTTTTTTTTTTTAAATAAAATTCTAGATTTATTTTGGCCCAGATAAAAGATACTATGTACATTTTTTCAGTTATGACTGTTTGAAGGCTCATTAATAAAAGTATTAAGTATGACATACTGATAAGAGAATATGGATCAGAAAGAAAAAATAATGATCAAAGCAGTATTCACTCCAACTGCAGATTACTAGGTATAATAAGGTAATATAATTGAAATCAGTAACTAAATATTGCTATTTAATAGCAATGAAATTTAAAATGAGAAGAATTCAAATAAATAAAGCATGGAGTATAAGACAAAGTAAAGATTAGTTTGGGCTGTCTCTCACCATGCAGAAAACTCAAGTGGATCAAGGACCTAGGAATTAGACCAGAGATCCTGCGTCTAATAGAGGAAAAAGTAGGCCCAAATCTTCATCACATTGGATTAGGCCCTGACTTCCTTAACAAGACTCCTAAAGCACAAGAAATAAAATCATGAATTAATAAATGGGATGGGCTCAAAATAAAAGCTTCTTCTCGGCAAAAGAAGCAATCAATGAGGTGAAGAGAGAGCCTACGTTATGGGAGCAAATTTTTGCCACACTCACATCAGATAGAGCCTTGATCTCTAGGATATATAGAGAACTCAAAAAACTTACCAAAAAATAAAACAAATAACCCAATCAATAAATGGGCTAAGGAGCTGAACAGACACTTCTCAGAAGAAGATATACATTTGATCAACAAATATATGAAAAAATGTTCAACATATCTGTAAGAAAAACAAATCAAAATACTCTAAGATTTCATCTCATGCCAGTCAGAATGGCAATTATCAAGAATACAGACAACAATAATAAATAAATGTTGACAAAGATGTGGGAGAAAGGTATACTCATTCATTGCTGGTGGGACTGCAAATTGGTGCAACCAGTCTGGAAAGCAGTATGGAGATTACTTAGAAAACTTGGAATGGAACCACCATTTAACCCAGCTATCCCACTCCTTGGTCTATACCCAAAGGATTTAAAATTGGCATACTGTAGTAACGCGGTCACATCAATGTTTATAGCAGCTCAATTCACAATAGCTAAACTGTGGAAGCAACCTAGATGCCCTTCAATAGATGAATTGATAAAGATTAGTTTGGGATATGGTTCAAAGAGATATAAATACTAAAAAATAATAATATGGCAGAAGAATAAGAAGAGACTGGAGTTCAAACTGAGAATGAAGATATTATTATATATCTTAAGAGATCATATCTAAGCATTAGCATTAAAATAATATAAGCATAACTTTGCAAACAATAGTGGGATAAAGAAAATCTGATTTCTCTCAGAGAAGTAAGGAAAAGGGTCGATGGGAAGGGTGGGAAGTAAGAAAAAGAAGGTGTGATAAAAGTAAAGGTCAGCAGAAGTAGATGCAGGTAAGTGCACAATAAATGTACATGCTTTAATTATCCAAATAATAGAAATTATTTAAAATATTTAGAAAGGCATATGTAATTTGTAAAAGACAAAACTAAAACAGAATACTAAAAGGTTGAAAGTAATCCAGTGAGACAAGCTATACTAGGCCAGTCCTAACCCCCCAAAAGTTGATGTCATCATGCTAATAACAAAGTAGAGTTTAAATTTTTTAAAAAATATATTATTAGGGATAAAGAATATTATTACTACATGACAAGAGGATAATTCATCAAGAAAATGGAGCAATTTTAAATCCACAAAACACTAACAACATAGTTTCAAAGTATATAAAACAAAACTTGACCTAGTTATAGGATAAATGACATCCATAATCATTCTGGGAGTTTTAAAATTTTCTGAGCTATTAATAAATCAACCAGAGAAATAATGAGGACATAGAAAATTTGAGCACGATAAGGAATAAACTTGGTAAAGTACACATACATAGAACTCTGCACTCAGCCAATAGAAAGTACTTATGTTTCAACCTTGCAAATTATTTTTTTCAAGAATTGATGACAAATTAGATTATTTTAAGAGTCTCAAAAAATATGAAGAATCAACTTTGTGCACACTTCATTTTTTAGCCAAGATGTAAGAAAATTAAAGAGCAACAACAAATGACCGCTAAAGCCCTCAAATATGTTTGGAAACTTCGCAAGCCCACATATTAAGTATGTCACAGATTGAAAAAGAAATTATAATACAAATTATTAAATAGTTAGAATGATAACAAAATCACTCCAAATAAGAATTTATAGGATACAGTTAAAGTGGGGTTTGAAGTGAAATTTTTTAAAATATTTTTTTTAGTTGTTGATGGACCTTTATTTTATTTATTTATATGCAGTGCTGAGAATAAAACCCAGTGCCTCACATATGCTAGGCTAGCTCTACCATTGAGCTAACACCCCAGCCCCTAAAATTTGTATCCCTATATGTATATATTAGAAAAGAAGAAAGATTTTGAAATGAATAAATTCAAGATTGAGAAAAGGATGACAGAGTATGACCAAGAAAATAGAAGAAAGAAAATAATTAGGATAGGTAAAGAAAAAAACAAATTTTTTTCTTCTTCTTCTTTTTTTTTTTTTTTTTTTTTTTGGTGCTGGGGATTGAGCCCAGGGACACTTAACCACTGAGCCACATCCCCAGTCACTTTTTATATTTTATTTAGGGACAAGAGTCTTGCTAAGTTGCTTAGGCCCTCGCTATATTGCTGAAGAAGCTGGCTTTAAACTCACAAGCCTCTTGCTTCAGCCTCCTGAGTTACTGGGATTATAGGTGTGTACCACCATGCCTGGCAGGAATTTTTTTTTTTTTTTTTTTAAGGCTGGGGATGTAGCTCAGTTGTCCCAGCAACACACATACACACACACACACACACACACACACACACACAAATGATCAACAAAATCAAAAGCTGGTCTTTTGATAAGACAAATAGGCACATTTCTGGTAGGGTTGATGAGAGGAAAGATGGAGGGGAGAAACAAACAGATAATATTAAGAGTGAAAATGGAAAAAAAACCACTATGAATGATTTTTGGCAGTAAATTTAAAAACATAAATGGACAGTTTTCTAGAAATATGTTACCAATGTTAAGATAACGTTAATCCTGATTATACTATAATCATTAAAGAAATGGAATGAGTAAAAAAAAAAAAAATCCTAGTCTAAGAGAGTAGGAATTTGGCTTTTATTCTGAGAAGGGGAAGCCCTGAGATATTTTTTTTAATCAAGTCTAAAATAATTTATATACTCTAGGAGTAATCTAGGAGTCAGCTTTGATTCCTTCTTTTTATCTATTTATTTTTTTTATTTCAAGACAGGGTCTCACTAGGTTGCTAAAGTTGGCTTCAAACTTGTGAACCTCCTGCCTCAGCCTCCCAAGTTGTTGGGATTACTGGCATGTGCCACTGTGCTGGGCTGATTACTTCTTGTTCCCTCATTCCCCACCTAGAGTGGAGAGCATTTTCTAATGAATGATATATCACCAAAATGTATTGCAGCTCCCCACACTAATGTCTATGTCCATTGCCACCACATCTTGCCTGGATGCCCCCTATCCCTGCCTCCAGCCTTCTGATTCATTCCCTGCTCTCTTCTGCCCAGATCAGTGAGTGGTCATACATCAGGCACCAAAGTCTGTCCTGCTTACAACCTTCCCGAGGCTGTTTTCACTCCTACAGTAAAATAGAGTTCTGCCACCCCAGCTACAGCCTCACACAGAAGCTACCCATCATTCCACTGTCCCCTCACTCACTATCAGTTATGTTCTGGTAAATGCTTAACAACAGGCTCCACTAACTTGAAAATTTGCTTCTGTCAGTAGCAATACCAGGAGGAGAATATGAGAGAAGCCACCCCAATTTCTCATCTTACCCCATAAATCTGGGTAGCACCACCCCATTCAGGCGCCCAAGTTGACAATACAAGAATCTTTTTGGCTCTTTCTCGTTCCTCTCCCATCTGAATCCAATTCATCACCAAGCTCTGTTGATGTTACCTCCTAAGCCTTTTACAAATCGTTCTGCTACTTGTGTTGTTTTCTGCCACTACCACCACCATTGTCTAAGCTAGCAGTCTTGCTGGTCTCTACCCATGCATTAGCTTCCCCACCTGTCTTCTCCCTGTAGCCTCTCAGTTCTGTCCCAGTGTTTCTCCCCACTGTGGCCAAAATGGGCTTCTCCGGGGACCCATTCCAGCATTCTGGGTAGCACTAGGTCCAATAAGGGCAGAAGTGACATTATTAGTTCCAGCTCACATAGGTACCATCTGACAGATGGTTGTCTGGTCTCTGTGTGGATGCAAGAAGGGAAGTGATCGGTAGAAAGCATTTCCTCCTTCCTGGTACAGTCGAAAGTCCTGCCTTCTACTACCTTCTACTTTAGCCCTTTCTGGGTGTGGCAAGGAGGAAGGCTTTTGCTATACCTTTTCCAGCATAGCCTTTAAATATTTTAGTGTCAGACAAAAACATTTTAGTAATTTGTATGAAGACACGTATGGTGTGACTCTACTTTGTGAACAGAGATATGAAAAATTGTATTCTGTATGTGTAATATGAATTGTAATTCATTCTGCTGTCATATATAACAAATAATAAACAATAAAATAAAAAAATTGAGTAATTCAAAGAAAAAGGCCTTGAATCCTTCATTCACCAATAAAGGACTGAAACAATCTATACAGGGGAAAGATCTAGAATTATTTCAAGCTTTGTAGAGATCCAGAAGGTCCATTAGTCAGATTGAACCTCCTTTTGCAGTTAAAGAACCCCAGCCGGGAGTGGTCATCCTTCTCATGATCTGACTACTGTGTCATAAGCACTGTGTCTTGCTGGGACTAGGCTGGAGGCATGAAGATAAATACTTTAAATATACCAGATTGCTGTGAATAGCAAATGAAGTTGCACTGTCTTTGTGTGTTAAAATAGTGAAATTTAAATAGGCTATTTCTTTAAATATTCTACTAAATTTAGTTCTGCTGTATTGCTCTTGTCTTATTTATTTAGGTACTACGGATTGAATTTAGGCATAGACACTGAGCTACATTCCCACCTCACCTCCCCACCTTTTTAATTTTTTTTTTATCTTGAGACAGAGTTTTGCTAAGTTGACAAGGCTGGCCTTGAATTTGGGATCCTCCTGCCTCAGCCTCCTGAGTTGCTGGAATTACAGGTGTGCGCCACTGCACCCAGTTCGTGCATGCTCGCTCACTCTGTGTGTGTGTGTGTGTGTGTGTATGTGTGTATATATATATATACACACATACACACACATATATATACGTATATACATATATATTTTTTAAATTTATTTAATGTATTTATTTTTAAAGAGATGGGGTCTTGCTGTGTTGCCCAGGTTGCCCTAAATTCCTGGGCTCCAGTGATCCTTCTGCCTGGGAATCCCAAGTAGCTGGAGCTACAAGCACATGCTACTATGCCCAGTTTGTCTTTTATGTTTAGATATGACTCTAGTAATTAATAAAGTAAATGCCACATCTATCTCAAAAAGGGTAAGGAGAACATAATTAGTGCTCATAAGATTCTTAACCAAGTGGATCATAGACCCATTTAAGTATTTGGTAAAGGTTGAATGTATTGTCCTCTCCCGAGAAAATGCTCAAGTGGAAATTTCTGGAGTCTCATGGACCTTTACCCCACCCCCCACCCCACAAAAACCTATGTATAGATTCCTAGCAGATCTTCTGGAGAGTCTCCATTAGGAGCCCAGATGTGGAGGGATATATGGTGTCTCCATGCTCCAAATTCAAACCCAAACCTGAAGCTTATGAAATAAAAGTCATTCTTCTAATTGACAATATCAAACAGTGTCATCTGCAGTTCTCCTGTTCAGGCGAAAGTTTTTTAATGTGTTCTGTAAGTTTCCATGACACTAGGCTAAATACTGAAGCTTCAGTAATCCTCACTCTTAACTACAGGAATTGGCGAGAGAGCAGCAAAGAATTAGTCACCTAAGAGCATGGTAAAGTCATTTGATCATAGCTACGGGGCCCAGAGCAGTTCCTATGAGTTTGGAAAGATATAAGATGAGCATTGGGATCTGGAATGAAGTGTATGCCTGCAATGCTTGGCTCCCGACCCAGTGTCTCTCACTATAGCCATCATGCAGTCATATCACATGATGTAAATGCCTAGGCTCAGGACAGTTTGCACCTTGTGCATTATTTGTAAACCTAAATGCGGAAAATCTAATGAACAGCAAGAGAAAGACATTATTGGAATGTGGAAATTGCACCCCTGTGATCCCCTTAGGGAAAGCATGAGGCTTCTACATATTCGAGCTCCCATTTTCAGGCTTGGGGATGTAACTCAGTGATAGAATGCTTGCCTAGCATGTGCAAAGCCTTGAGTTCTATCCCCAGCACCACCCAATAATAATAATAAAAACAGCACTTTTAAAAATAATTATCTGAACCACCTGAAGCTTACCTATCAAATTTTATAAAATCTTATCTTCTAATGTAAAAAGAGACGGTTATACAATTGGTAATATTGATTATAGATGCAGTTGTGGTTTTTTCTCCTTTTGCATCTTTTTTATTGTCAAATATATCATATAAATAAAAAGAATAAAATTGTACATGGTTATCTTGTTTTTCATTTAACAGTATACCTTTTAAAGCATTTCATATCAGCATATACCACTCTGCTTCAGTATTTTTGACTGCTATATGATATTACATGAATATACCATCAACTGATCCTGATACTGATGGATTTTTACCTTTTAAAAAATTTTAATCAATGTATATTTATTTCTGTCATATGAAAGGCCACACACACACACAAAAAAAAATCTGAGACAATCTAGACAATTTGCATTAAAAAATGCATTTAGAAAAAGACCATTCTATTATGTACTACTTCATCAATATATGCAATCATTTTAAATACTATTATAATTCCTACTTTAACTTAAGTTCAAAATATTACTCTCCCCCACTCCAATTTAATATTTTAAAAAGTGGTTGCTAGAACAAAATTCTAGTACAATAACTGAATTTAAACAGTTTTTGGAGTTTTTGTAATAGGATTTTTCACTTTCTGTTTTTCACTTTACCAACATGGGTGGTTGTGGTAAGTAGTCATGTTTTCAACATTTATCCTAGCCTCTTCTGAGTGTTTCATTTGAATAATTAAACTGTACTTTCCTCCCTTGGAATTAAGCAAAGTGGTGACACATTCTTAGTAATTCTTAATTCACAGTGAGCGGGGAACAAGGATTGGGGTTGGTCTGAGGCGTCTGAACTCTGTGCTATGGAACATAGGACATGGAATTGATGGTCTGGGGGCCTAGGGGAGGCTTCATAGAGGAGGGAGCATGAGCATGTGTAAAGGCCCAGAAGTACAAGAAACACTAAGCTGAATTTTCTGAGGAGCTAAGGAGGGAGTGTTGGGTGATTAGGTTGGGGTGTGAGAGGAAGAGCCAGCGCAGAGCCTCGGAAGACCGTTTAAGTGATTTACATTCTATCTGATAGGCATTAGAGAATACTGAAAACAGTGTTATGGTTTGGATATGAGGTGTTCCCCAAAAGCTCCTGTGTTAATGCTGGAATGTTTATAGAGGTTTAAATTATTGGATTATGAGAACTGTAACCTAATCAATTCATCCTAATTTCAATGGACTGACTAGAGTAACTATAGACAGGGTGTGGCTGGAAGAGGTGGGTCACTGAGGGCGTGCCCTGGACATCTTCCCTGTGGCCCCTTTCCTTCTCTCTGTTTTCCTATCCTACCATGAGCTGAGCAGTTTTCTTCTGCTGGACCCTTCCCCCATGACGTGCTGTCTCACTGTGGGCCCAGAGCAATTGAATCAGCAATCCATGGACTGAGACCTCTGAAACTGAGCTCCAAATAAACTTTTCCTCCTATAGGTTGTTCTTGTTGAGTGTTTTGGTCACAGTGACCAAAAAGCTAATCAAAACAGACAGTAAAGTCTTAAGATTATAGGTCTTTCTGGGGTTGGAGTTGTGGCTTAGAGAGCACTTGCCTAGCATGTGTGGGGCGCTGGGTTCGATCCTCAGCACCACATAAATATGACTACCTTTGTGGAGGTTGAATTGGAAGGAACCAGTAGTAGAGTCAGGGAGAGCGGTAAGGAGCTATTTCAGTTTTTCTTGTGGGACAGAGTTTGGGAAAGGGAATTTGCAGTCGCTGTGCCATTTCTGGTTGCATAGATGACAATATTCATCTAAGACCCCCAGATACTGAATTACAAACTGTTAAATACTTTGGTGCTACCATCAAGCATTTATATATTTTGCCTTCAAGGTGCCTTGATCTTGCATTGCCATTGAGGCAGTTGCATTGCTTTGCATTATTGAGACAATTTTGCCTCAACATTAATAGTATCAAATAAATGTCTTTATGGCATGTAGTTTACCATGTATAAGCATTCATTGTTAGATTCATTGTAGGATTCTTTTAGTTGCAAATGACAAAAACTCATTTCAAATATCCTTTAAGCACAAAAGATAAAATATTTCTCAAATAACTTGAAAAGTCTAAGAGATTTTTCTAGATTGAGGAATGGCTGGATTTAGGAGTTCGGATGATAAACTATGTCTCTTTACGTTGTTTGGCTCTGTTTGACTCTTGAGTAGGCTTTATTTTCTAGCAGGTTCATCCTATGTGGTGGCAGAGATGGCATCTTGGCACATCCAGGTTATAGTCTTCCAGAGTGGTGGCCTTTTCAGAAAGCAAGCTTTGTCTATAGTGGCTCCAGCACAAATCCTTACTGTATGGCTCTCAGTTGCTCTAGCTTGGATTGTATGCCCATCCCCAAACTGTGCCCAGGTTAGCCAGGCTTGAGTCATACATCCTTCCCTGGGTTCAGGACCAGGGCACAGGCAATGATGGGCTTACCCCACAAGAGCCACACTGGAATCAGAGCAGGGAAAATTACAGGCAATTACCAGGAAATAAGTGAACAGGTGCTGGACAGGTAGAGGTAACAACATTTTCATGAAGGGGTGTGAAATGAAGGGTCTAAATAGACACATAATCTCCAATCACCTTTGAATTCTCCTTTTAATAGAAAGTGAAATAGAGAAATTAAATAATTTGCACATCACATAACCATCAAGTGACAGAACAGAGATTTGAACCTAGAGGTGCCTTTCTCACAGCTGGATCCATGCCCTTAACCACTATCCACTATGCCTCCCATGAGATGGACCTCAAGGTCCTTCTGCCCAGAGAATACCAGAGATAGAGCCCACATCACCCACAGCTCTGTCTATTCTTTGGACGGTCCTAATGTCAGGAAGTTCTTATATTGAGTTGAGATCTAAAGAGATCAGTAGCAGGAAAAAAAAAATCCCTCTTTGGGAGGATCACCTTTCAGCTCCTTGAGGTGGCTAACTGAAGCCTCCCCTAAGCCTTCTGTAAACATCCATCTTCCCATGAGATGTGGCTTTGAGCCTCTTCATCATCCTCCTTTGGGTATGCTTAAATAGTGAATGAACCCAGGGTGCTTTACCACTGAGCCACATCTACAGTCCTTTTTAAAATTTTATTTATTTTGACATAGCATCTAAGTTGCTGAAGCTATCTTTGAACTTCCGATCATTTTGCCTCAGTGTCCGGAGTTGCTGGGCTGACAGATGTGTGCATATATGTAAATGTCCCTTTAAAAACTTGGTGTTTGGCTTTGACAAAATACACCACATTTGCTCTGCCAGGTTGGCAGTTTATTGGGGCTCCCTCGCACCCTGTAGTTCTGAAAACTTTACTTTTTTTTTTTTTGGTGTGTGTGTGTGTGTGTGTGTGTGTGTTGCTAGAGATCCAACTCAGGACCTCATACATGCTAGGGAAGCACTCCACCACACTACACCCCATGGCCCCTCTACTTCTATTAACACAGCCTTTGCTCTGTGGTATGTGGTATTCACACTGTTGGTGGTAGGTAGCTATTAAAACTTTTGGTCAGAGTTGTACAGTTAAATTTTCTTGTACTTAAGTGTTGGAGCAGGCTGCAACTTTTGGGCTGGGGTGGGGGAGGGTTGGAAAAGAGAGAAGAGGCTCTGTGTAAAGACTGGTTAGGGTCCCAGGGGTGGGGGTGCATGTGTAAAGGGAGCTGAGTCAACTCAAGTGTGGGAGTGATGGCTAATAAAATTAGTTCGGCAAACATTATTAAACATGTGAGCCCAATAAATAAATCCTTGTTGAATTCCTTCTACTTTGTTTCTATCATCCCAGCCCCTATGTGCTCTGCTGTTCCAGTATTGGCTCAGTGGCAACACTGCAGCCCTTACCCATGCCTACCCCCACTTGCATATACCCTCTAAGGAGCAGAGCATGTCACCATTTCAGCATCTCTGCTATCTTCTGTTGTTAAACTCTTGCTTTAACAATTATCTTTGAATTGCCACCAGCCAAGAAAATTGTGTAAGCATTGTTTCTCAAGCTTGTAGAATGAAGACTTGAGCTGTTTGTTTTCATTTTACAAGTAGAAAATTATAATGTTGAATGTGTGTTTTTAAAGTATGTGTACACTACCCTAGGGTCATGTACCCTGTCTTCTCTGGTCACCCTCTACCACTGTACCCTCACCCCCACTGAAATTTACTGCCCTAATTCTGCCTCCTTAATTTTCATCTCTGTCCTGTGAGGTTACTGTTCTCTGTTTAATCCATCTCATCTCTAGTTGAGAAATAAACCATTTCCTGTTTGAAGCAGCTCCCTTGTTTTGCCCAATTTTCTAATTTATTTATTTATCTATTTTTATTTTTTGCAGTGCTGGGGATTGAATTTGGAGCCTCACACATGCTAGGAAAGCACTGTACCACCGAGCTACATCCCCAACCCCCACTTTTCTACTTTTAAAGCAGAAATAAGACTTTACCTTGAATCATTTCCAAGGTTCATGCTGTGCATATCTGATTTTCTTCTTCAGGGTTTTGTGGAGAAAGACTGAACAGAAGAATGTGCATAATAATAAAATAAGCTCTCTTAAATGGCAAATTATTTCTATGAGCTATGAATAATACATATGTATACCCTTTAAAGTATTTTTGAAAAGGTATTTCATGCTACAAATCAGTAAAAATGTAACTTTATTATGCATTTTTTTCATTTATTTATTCAATACTTAACTAAGCCAAGACTTAGAGTGGTAAACAACAAAAAAGGTTTTACCCATAGAAAGCTTATAGCATGGGAATAATGCTTCAGATTGTACCAAAAAGATATGTTTATGGATCAGAAGATTCAATATGGTTGAATATTCCCCAAACTATCTACAAGTGTGGGATTTAAATAAGGTTCATTTTCTTGTGTATGTATGTCTAGTTGTCCCAACACTATTTGTTAAAAATACTTTTATTTCTCCTTTGCATTGTCTTCAGAAGTTTGTCAAGGAGCAGTTTGCCATATTTGTGTAAATTTATTTCTGGACTCAATTCTGTTTCAACCATCTATGTATCTATTCCTTTACCTTTTGTTAGATTCATACATTTGGGATTGTTATATGTCTTCATGGAGAACTCCTCTCTTGGTTAGCTTTCTTCCCCTCTGCTACAAGATGGGCAGTGTTTTAGATACAGGCTGATCCAGTAACCTGGTTCCTAGAGGGACAATAACAGAGAGCAGAATCATAGCTGACCAGATATGTACACAAGGCTTGGATGAGAAATAAATGTTTCTTGTAAAAAGCCACTGAGATTTTAGTGTTATTTGTTACCAAGGCACAGAAGCCAAAACTTGGACCCAATCCATTCTAGGCTTTCAGGCTCTGTTCTTTGTTCTCACAGACAGGAGCCAACATGGGCACTTTCCCCAGATGAGAAACTGAGAAGAGATGGAGAAGGAAAGAGGGGCAAATGAGTCAAAGGACACTCCACACAGCTGCTGGCTCTTATCCTCAGTGAAACACAATCTGTAGGAGGCTCATCTGTCTCAGCTTCTTCTCCTAGAGTTTAAGGCTGTCATTGTCAGGTCAGCCTGCAGCAGGGGTCTGAGACTCAGTGCAGGGCTGTGCTATCTCCACTAAGACTGTATTGTGATACCTGCTCTTTTATTACTCTTAGATATCTTTGTAGTTGCCATTTCTTGAGATCTGCCCCATCCTCCTCCTCCATGACCCCACACCTGGCCACCTCAGGAGCAGCTCTTGATTAGAAAAGTGGATGTTCTTAACAGGATTTGCCACTGATTTTTTTAGTCATTATTTTTTTAGGCAAAGTACAGAGAGTTTAGAAAAGTAAAACAGAAGATTTATGTGAGTGAGCACAAATTAGGGCTAAACTTGAAGGGGAAAGGCAAGAATTGGGTGGGGAGAGGGTATAGAGTTGCCAGGGATTTTGTTTCAAAAATATCAGTGGGATAAAATATCATCACTGGCCATATTTATGGTAAAGATGAAAGAGGGCACCCAGACTTAGTTTTTCTGAGTAATAAAAATGAGCTTAGATTTGCTTGTAGATTCTCTCCCTAGCCCTGTATCTTTATCTGATTTCCTGAAATTATTATTATAACTATACAAGAAAGAAATAATATAATGAAAGCTGTTCAAATAGGTCAACAATATTAAATATAGCTTGCAGTTATTGATCACTTACATGTGTCAGATACAGTCCAAAATGCTTGATACACACTAATTCTTTTAATCTTCACAAACTACCCTATGAAGTGGAAACACTGGTATAATCCTCGTTTTACAGATGGGGATGCTAAAGTCAATTGACAAGGTTGCAGTTGTATCATGGTAGAGCTTCGAACAGTCTGATTCCAAAGCTTGTGCTCTTAAACATGATACGTGGAAGGTTGTCATTCTTTGTAGATAGAAATGGTGAAATAGTACCTGATTTAAAAAAAAAAAAAAAAAGAAACTAAAAATTAACTCACAGAACAGAAAATCCAGTGCCTTCCTTCCCAAAAAAGAATAAATAGATGCTTAAATTCACTGGCAGTCAGGGAAACAACAATTTTAAAAATAAAAGCAATTATATATGTCACTTTACACCCATCAGACTGATAAAATTTTAAATATTGACAACTTCCTGACAAGGATCAGGGATATTTATTAAAACTGGAAATTCATATGCATATAGCCTGTGAACCTAGCAATCCTGTTTTTGGGATTCTATTTCACACAAATTAAAGCACTGTTGAAAAAAGCTTATGTTATAATGATACTTATTGCAGTATTTTTGCAGTGGCAAAAAAAATTAAAACTCTGAAAAATTAATGAATACCCATCACAATGGTAGATGACTAGATGCATTATTATGTGCATCCACCATGGAATATTATGGAGCTTATAAAGCTTAATGAGTTTGAGTTAAACCAAAGGGCTTAAGGGATCTCATAAGGTTCTGTTGAATGGGAAATGCCAAGTAAGCAGTGATCCTAAGATCCCATTCATTAAAAACAGTGACCCCCCTCCAAAAAAAACCTTGCACATATAGAAGTTTATACATAAGCATGTGCATGTAGGTATATGATTTAAATATCTGATTTTCACAGCACAGAAAAAAAAAGATGGAAAAATATATATAAGGTTGTTACATGGACAGTGTTTATGGGATTGCTGATGTGAAGGGAGGAGGGCAAGTAAAGAGCAGAAAAAAATGGAAAACTCATCTATATGATTATAGTTAGACAGTTCTACAGTGTAATATTTAAAAATAATATTTTAACAGATGTAATTAAGTAATATTTTTTAAAGATTGGAAAGCAACAGATGGTTAATGTGATCATAAGGCTTTGCCTGGACAAATCTCCCCACCTTCTTTCTATGGTCTGTATTTGCCAGTGTTCAGCCTTTTGTTTCTCCCTCCATTGACATATCTAATGGAAACCAATGACCCCAGAGCTCTAATGCAATGGACATGCTTGGGTGATGCAGCACAACCCAACTCCAAGTAGGGGAGGAATGCAAAGACAAAACCTTTGGGTCATCTTTATTGGAAGGGACAGCAGACTGGGAGTAACAGTATCTACCAGTCTGTGGCCATTTCAGGTTTTTTTTTTTTTTTTTTTAAGTTGTAGATAGACACAATAACTTTATTTTATTTATTTATTTTTTAATGTGGTGCTGAGGATTGAACCCAGTGCCTTAAACTTTAGGTGAGTGCTCTACACTGAGTCACAACCCCAGCCCACCATTTCAGTTTTTATGAATCACATCAAAATAGAACCACCCACATCTCTTGCAACACAATGCATCATGTTTTATAGATTTCAAGAGAGAAGCAAATCATAAATACTCCTTTTCCTGAGTGCAATAACACCCCTTTTTTATGGCTTTTTTGTATGCATAGTTTTGAATGTGGGGATCCCCTGAAACACCCAGACTGCTTCTCAGTAATTGAATGAGAGAAGATAGACAGTCTAGTGTTAGGTGGGGACAAAATGATCCACTCCAACAGTTAAGCCCAAACTAAAGAATAAAAGAGAAGACTTTCAGTTAATAGGAGGGTAACATTTCATAATCCAAACCACACTTGACACTATGTGTAACGGTCACTGCTGTGTCATCTGAAGGTTGTTTATCTCAGTAGACTCATGGTTGGTGGAGACACTGGAGGGGAGTTGAGTTCTTTCTGTAGATCTCCTGATTATTTCCTGCCCCAGACTTAGCCAATAGGTCTCAGAACAGATTAAGATGTATATGTTATCTATTGTTGGTGAATAGTGATTTTTTAAAAGAATCAGTAATTTACTATTGGAATAAGCCTTGTACTTTGACTCAGTCATTCCTAGACTTCACTTCTGATTGGCTTTAATATCATTGATTCATAAGTTATTGGCTGGATAACTATGTCAATACATGGAATGCTATTGCCCCTGAGGGTAGTATCAGTTCAATTTTAGATGTTTTTATAGAAGGCATAGATTCATTAAAGGAGAAATTCAAATATTTAATAAGTAGGACCATATAAAATAATACCTTTTTAAAAAAACCTAATAACCTTAGCACTGTCACTTTAAAAGTACTCAACAGTTTTTCATGAGACATCTTGTAAATAATACAGAACCCTTTTGAATAATGGTTGTTTTTTGTTTTGTTTTGTTCTGTGGTGCTGGGAATAGAACCCAGAGTTTCATGCATGCCAGGTAGGTGCCCTACCACTGAGCTACACCTCAGCCCTATTGAATAATTCTTTTTTAAGCTGGCAGGGTTCTGATTGTTATGATGCATTTTATTAGATACATATTTCTTTGTATATTTTTGGGAAAAGCCATCAGAGACTTTATGTGACTCATTTCCTATCTTATCCATTTTATTTCTGGGCTCAGAGTTTATTAGGACTGGTGCTTAAAAATTAATAACTTTAATGAGATAGAATTTACTTACACACTTCACTATTTCAAAGGCACAATTGAATGATTTTTAGTATATTCATAGAGTTGTCCATCCATCACCACAGTCAATTTTAAAGAATTTTAACACCTCCCAAAAGAAAAGGAAAAAGCCTATTAGCAGCCACTCATTCCCCCACTCCACCTCCACCATAGCTCTAGGCCATCAATGATCTTTCTGTCTGTATAGATTTGTGTATCCTGAACATTTCATATAAATGCAATCACTCAATATGTAACCTTTCATGACCGGCTTCCTTCACTTAGCATTATGTTTTCAAGGTTCATTTGTGTTACAGTGTATATCAGTAATTCCTTTCTGCTGACAAATACTTCATTGTAGAGACTACATTTTGTTGATCCACTCATCAGTTGATGGATATTTGTCTTGTTTTCACTTTCTGATGTTTATGAATAATGCTGCTATGAACATTTCTGTGCAGTTTTTTTATATGAAGGTCTGGTTTTTTTAGTGATTTCACTGCCTTTTTTAATAAAAATGATATTACAGCTAAATAAGACTCCCACATATTCCTCCTGCTCAGCACCTTCTCTCTAGGCCCACGAAGTATCTGAATTGCAGACAAGATAGCTGAGATCCAGAAAGAAAGGTGGCTTCCCTGGGCACACAGAGCTAGGAAGTAGATGGGGTCCTGCATCCAGGTCTCTTGCTCCCAGCTTCAGTTCTTTACCAACCAATATGGAAGTGTGAAGGCCAGAGAAGACCTAAAGCCCACAATGCACAGATTTGTAAAGCCTTGCAGGCTTTTTTTTATTTATTAATTCTTCTGTTTTATCACTTACAACAGTGTGGTTTGATCTGAAAATGAAAGAAGAACATAAGAGTTAGAAGGTTCCTTCGACAATTTTTTAGTCTCATCGCCTGGTTATACAGGTGAGGAAACTGAGGCTCAGAGAAGTGATGCAACTTACCACCCAAGATCACACTGTTAATGGTGGAGCAGGAACTGGAACTCTTGTCTCTATTCCTCATCCCTGGTCCTTGTCTGTCCCCTGGGTGAGCATTTGTTGCCCAGGAGCTAGCTGTACGAAGGGATTTGCAAAGTTATTTTGTGTCTTTTCTTTAATAGAATCCCGTCACAGGGCTGCTGTCAGCCAGCCATGAGCAGAAGGATGCCTGGGTGCGCGACAACATCTACAGCATCCTGGCTGTGTGGGGACTGGGCATGGCCTACCGCAAGAATGCCGACCGCGATGAGGACAAGGCCAAGGCCTATGAATTGGAACAGGTAATGGTGACTGACAGCCATATCTTGGCTGCTAAGCACATTTTCCTCAAGAAAACCAAGGAGGAATTAGCTTTGTGTGTAGAACTGTTGAGATGCAGGTCTCTCTTCCATTTCTGCTATACAGTGTTTTGGAGAGGCATTTATATGGTCTCAACTTCACATGCATCTTTCTGTTTGAGACATTTTTCCCCTCCATAAAATAATGACATCAAAAATCATACCAAGGGGCTGGGGTTGTGGCTCAGTGGTAGAGTGCTCGGAGGCACTGGGTTCAATCCACATAAAAGTAAAATAAAGTTATTGTGTCCATCTGAAAGTTAAAAAAAAAACAACACACCAAATAGGAAATGAAAACATTCAAATTTCTAACTCTGGAGTGTTGATTTGCCTTATGAGCTATATTTCTTTCACACATTTTATCAATTTTTATACATATTTTTATATATAAGACATTATTATAAACTAAACGTGATTATTTTTAAAAAGTCAGCACATCAGAGCCATACATTCCAAAGTATGTACTCTTCAGGGTAGCCACATTGAAAGAATATTTATCCAAACATTATTGCCACTGCTTAAAACATTTTTGAAACTTCACTTCAAAATAACTCTAGTTTGAGTCACTCCAGGAAAGCAGTCTTATTTATTCATGGTCACCCTTAGTTTCACACCAAAATGATATTACACAATTTTTGTGCCTGTTATTCACCATACAGCACAATGAAGTCCTTTTTTGTTGTTGTTGTTGTTTCCCAAAATCAGAAACCAAGATACTCACCAAAGCAAAGATTTGTCATCAGTGAGTTTGGAAGAAAATATTCTGCCTTTAAGCATGGGAGGTATTTTCCAAATATTTTGATAACATTGAGATAGGGAACACTGAAATATAAAAGTATAATTCTTTAAGTATGAGAGCCTTTGGGATTTATCTTTATAAAGATACTTCTATATCTATGTGTCCTGAGGATTGAACATGCATGCTAAGCACACACTTCACCACTGAACTATATCCCCAGCCTTAGGATTCACCTTTAATTCATACATTTCTGGATGACCCTCACAGCCAGTGGATCGTCAGGTCTTCCAGCTTAGTGGGTGCTTGTTTATAGCAATCAAAATGGACATAAGTGGCAGGCAGCATGAGGGAAGCTTTGAGAGCCATGAGGAAACTAAGAAAGAAAGCTTATCCGTGGGAATAAGGCTTGTATTTGGTCAGAAATGCAGAGTGTAGGATGATGAATTCACTCAATTTTGGGGTTAAGGCAAGTTTTAAAATTTGGATACAGAAAGCATTGAATTGTCCTCCAAAAAGGATGAGATTTACGTAAGGAATCATTCATTTATTAGTAGAATAATTTGACGTGAATGTCTTACAAATCTCCTGTCACCTTTTGAGACAAAACCAAAGTAAAGCAATATCCAATCTCTCTCTCTCTCTCTCTCTCTCTCTCTCTCTCTCTCTCTCTCTCTCTCTATGTGTGTGTGTCTCATACTCAAACATACACTCTTTCTCTCTCTGTCCTACTTGGGCTGGGTTAGGGTTGACTGGATTTGTTGCTCCTTGATTACCAATAATGAGACACAAAAAGGACACAATTTTTCATAGTTAAATCCTTTTATTATTTGATGAATGTGATTAATGACATCTCCCTTCATGATAGAAAAAAACAGGATGATACTCAACAGGAACACAATTGCATTTTGGGTTTATTGTGTGTGTGTCTCATGCATTGTGGGACACTTAGGGACTCTTGTCTCTACTCACTAAGTGCCAGCAGCTCGCACCTTTGCCATGATGATTAAAATACCTCCATCCCATATTTCTAGATACTTTCTTACTTCCTGGAGATGGCAGCTATAACCCCCAGTTGGGAACCACTGTGCCTCTGCCTAATGGAAAATAAATTTTCTTTAGTTGGCATGGACAGTGGGGAGTCAATTGACAGATGTTTACACTATATACACTGTAGGAAATGTTAATTATAACAATGCTAATTTTACCTCATAATTATGAGATAACATTTTCTGCCTCAATAGAATTCATGATATAAATTCAGATTATATTCTAGAATCCTAGGATTTTAGAGGCAGAAATTCACTGACAATGAACTTTTGAGCCCTTTTACTGTGTCTTCCCCTGCAAATCATATATGTTCTGTAAGAGAGGATATACTCATGTCCCTGGGTGGAAACGTCTTTCCTCCAGGCTACTTTGGCCTACAAAATATCTTCTACTCAGCCACTCATGAAGTAGTTGTATGGTTAGCAGACCATGTTCAGACCAGTCCTTTATTTATTTATTTTTTTAAGTACTGGGGATTGAACAGACTGGTCTTTAAATGGGCTGAATTGTGGAGAAGATGGGAGGCAACATAATGGACTGGATAAGAGCTCAAACTCTGGCTTCTGAATGTCTGAGCTCTGTTCTTGCTCTACCCCTTGTCAGCTGGAAGACTTGAGCAATATTACTTCAGCTCTCTTAGCCTCAATCCCCTCATCTACAAAGTGGGGTAATAATGCTATATAATAACCTCAAAAGGTTGGGGCAAAAATTTGAGATAATCTAAGTAAAGTGTTTTAAACAATGCCTGGATGTAATGTCTAATTGATTAATGTAGTAGTACTATTATTATTTATAATGATGATAATAGCAATCAGTTGCAATACATCACATTATTAAGAAACATTGGCTACCACTCAAATTTTGTAAGAACTTTACTCAATAGTCCAGTAATGGTGTCACAAATGGTTCTTTTGGTGTAACATCATTATTTGGGGGCAGGCATGGTGGAGTTAATTTATCTTTAATATACAAAAATAAGTTACTGTGAAATTTGACATAAAATTCCCAAGCACCAGGTTTATAAAAATTGTGTTTCTAAAATATCAGTGGGGAGTCACTGAATTGAATAGCCAGAAGACTCCATCTGATCTAACCCTTTTATTTGAGAAAGATCACTTCGTCAGCATTTTTCTTTCTTTGCGATAGAGAAATGGCAGACCACTTGAAATACTCATATATGTATATGCCTTTTCAGGGAAGTTGCCGGGCAGCACTAGCTTACCAGCCACTGGAAGGCCCAGAGGTGGTTTTCTGTGAGCGAGGAAGCCAGGCCTGGTTACTGACACCACTTTTATTTCCACAGAACGTGGTGAAGCTAATGCGAGGTCTACTCCAGTGCATGATGAGACAGGTAGGTGGAATGTGCAGATGTGTGCTCAAAGAGCATCTGAGTGGGTATTTTGTGTCATTTTAATTGTGACAATTAACTTACTTGGTGTGTTTTGAACTTTCTTCTCAAGAGGGAGAGAAATTTAAAATATTTTGCCATGGTCTCACAGAACACTGTTTTTGAGAATCTCTTTTGAATAATTACATGTGTAAAAGGAAAACATTTCTTTCAAAAAATTAAGAAAATATATTTTTTAAAAAGCCATTTGTAAGCTGGGCATAGTGATGCATGCTTGTATTCCAAGTTACTCAAGAGGCTGAAGCAGGAGGATCACAAGTTCAAGGTCAACCTCAGCAATTTAGCAATACCCTGTCTCAAAATAAAAAGGTCTAAGGATGTGGCTCAGTGGTACACTGGGTTCAATCCCCAGTGCAGGAGAAAAAAATTTTAAAAAGCCACTACTAGAAAGCTATGTGCTCTATCAAGTTTGTAAAGGGTATGTTTTCATTTGAGATGAAGTGTTTGAGTTTTTAAAACTTACCATTACTATTTTCTGGTAGTTTCAGTGAGGGGTAAATAAAACAATTGGTTGAACATGTACTTTATACTGAACATTATACTAGAATCTACACAAATTCAAAGATAAATGCAATCCAGTCCCCAATCCTCAGTCAGCATGTTCAAAGACATACTTGCTCTTTTTCTTTCAACATTAGGAAAGGAGAAGTTGAAATTTAAACAGGTCCTCTTCCTTCGCTGCCTCCTTGAGTACCTACTATGTGCCACAGCTGGGTTTCTATAGGCAAGGAACCCTTTGGCACAACCCTGATCTTTGCAGAAATTGTTAAAACCTCTTGGGCTGGAAAGTTTCCCGTGAATGGACTGGAAGAATCCACAGCACAGTCCCTATGTGTATTGCACACTAGCAGCTGCCTCCCATCCCTCTGGCTTCCAGATGTAGCAGATAAGAAGTTTAGCTCCAGTTGATTGGCCTTGGGTGACCTATGCCAGCCATGAACCTGTGTAGCTATGTGGAGCCAGCTTGCCTTCTCTCTTAGGTGGACAAAGTGGAGAAGTTCAAACACACTCAGAGTACCAAAGACAGTTTGCACGCCAAGTACAATACCTCCACCTGCAGTACCGTGGTGGGTGATGACCAGTGGGGCCACCTCCAGGTGGATGCCACTTCCCTCTTCCTCCTGTTCCTGTCCCAGATGACTGCGTCAGGTGAGTCAGGGCCATTTAAGCCCATTATTTAGAAAGTGACAATCCAGAAATGGAGGGGGCAATGTCATTCTGTTTTGCTACTACAACAGAATACCTGAGACTCAGAAGTTTAAAACACAGAAATTTTCTCACAGTTCTGGGGTCTGGAAGTTCAAGATCAAGGCACTGACAGGTTCAATTGTCTGGTGAGATCTGCATCCTCTGAAGGGGAGGAATGCTGTCCTCTCATGGCAGAAGACAGAAGGACAAGAGAACTGAATGTTGTGTAAAGCTTCTTTTTTAAGAGTCGAATCCCATTCATGAAAGAGAAGCCCTCATGGCCTAATCACCTATAGGCCCAACCTCAATACCAGCAGATCAGCAACACTGAATTGTGGAGGGGACACATTTAATCCATAGCAATCAGTATTTTAAATGAACAGTTTATGCAAAGGAAAAGCATGTTCTCTGATAACACATGCAGTTGTGTCTGTAATAGGGCACGGAGTGTGGGGACCTTGTCTGTGACTTGCAGATAGGACAGTCTACCTCTACCCAGGCACTTGCAGGATGAAGGCTGTTGAACCAACTTTGTTAGCTTGTTGCTGTGGAGCCCTCAGCTTCCATCCTGTCACTCTCCTAGTTCCTGGAGCAACTTAGAGTAGTTCAAATACCTGCAGACAATCTCATGCCTGCTCTTAGACTTTTTTTTTCCAGGATTAGCACCTCATGCCTTCAGCTCTCCCTCTCACTACCTGGTCACCCTTTTCTAAGATACATCCTCCTTTATCTAAGTTATATTTGAACAACACCATTTCCTCCACTCTTTGGGGTCCCCAGAGTAGGCTGAGAAGCCCATAGCACCTATGCTGTGAGGAGGCCTGCAACTTGTCAGTGGTATACATTGTTCCTGGTGAGCCAGAGCCACTGGCTTCTATGACAGGTGAGATGCCGAGTCTTCAAGCTCCAGGCTGCAGCTGTTTTTCACATACCAAATAGCCTTTCTCCCATAGGAGCATCCACTAAGGATGCTTCCCAAGTTGGACTGACTCTGTCTCAGAGTTCTCATCACCAGTCCACTGAACTGACATGCCTGAGGCCTCAGACTGCAAGTGTGAAACTTGAAAAAAAAGTCCCATAAATCAGCAAGTAATATTTTTATAGCTTTGTCAATAAAGCACACGCTGATAAAAAGTAATTTTTTGTTATGGAAGTTAACGAAAGTTAATATGAGTTCTCACTATAAATATTTCAGAAAATGTGGCAAAATACAAAGAAAAAAAATTGCACTGCCATTTTTCATTTAGATATGTCTCCTCCACATCTTTTTTCTATGCATTTTTATATAATGAGTGTTATATTATATACATAGTCATTTTATTACATAAAAAGATAGTTCAATGCCCCAGTTATAAAGCAGAAAGAGGAAGGAAGGAAGAGAGGGAGGGGTGGGAAGAGGATAGGAAAGAAAGAAAGAAGGGAGGGAATAATGGCATTTCCCCCATAATCTTTTGTTTTTACTTTTTTTTTTAGTTGTAGATGGACATAATACCTTTATTTTATGTATTTGTTTTTATGTGGTGCTGAGGATCGAACCTAGTGCTGAGGATCGAACCCAGTGCCTCATGCATTCTAGGCAAGTGCTCTACCACTGAGCTACACCCCTAGCCCTCCCCCATAATCTTACAAGCTCTTCACAAACATTATTTTAGTAACTTTATTAATGAGTATACTATAATTAAATTATTCCTTTATTTGTTTTGCTGTTATAACTAATGTTGCAATATCAACTTTAATTCCATCTCTATTCCTTCTGAAGATATCATTCAAAGGCTATGTATATATATTGCCGTTTCATTTTCAGTCACTGGTTGTTTAGCTTGCTAGTTAAATTCTCTCATTGATATAAGAGCACACATCTTATAGTATTCATACCTGCTTTCAGAATTCAAACTTTAAAAATATGTGTATTTGTTATAATCGACTACATTTCAAGGGCTAAACAAAAAACAGTTTTCTTGGTCACTGCCTATTACAGTGAGTAAGGCAGCTGCCCAGCAGGTCCTGAGAGCTGGGCTTCCCAGAGGAGGAAGGGCCTCTGGGGACTCTACTTGCCCTATCTGCCACTGGGGAAAAGTACTCACCCTTTCCTTTGGCTCACTCAAGGATAAGTACAGTGCCCTGGTTGTTCTGGGCTCCAATCCTTGCTTTGTTGCAACCTTTTCTGAACAAATCCAATTTGTGCCAGAGGGCTCATACCTTCTCTTTCAACTCTTTCTACCCAGTACATACACACACACACAGTTGGAGCCATTATTTCCTCCCTTCTTTCTTTCTTTTCTATCCTCTTCCCACCCCTCCCTGCCTCTCTTCCTTCCTCTTTCTGAGATTATGTGGAAGTGACATAATCTCACAGCTCTAGTTTTGCTAACCCTTTTGCTTAGCCCCAAACACCCTGTCTCTCAAAGAGTTCAATGATTTTTTTATGACTTGCCTCAGACTTAATTTTTGATGCCATAGTAAGAAAAATGAAAATGAGGGTAAAAAGGTTTGTTTCCTAGCATGATATTTGTAATTTGTAACTAGCAGCTCTCTTCACAACATAACTTCAGCCAGACATTGTGGTATATACCTGTAATCCCAGCAATTCGGGAGGCTGAGGCAGGAGGATCACAAGTTCAAGGCCAATCTCAGTAATCTAAGCAACTTAGCAAGAGAGACCCTTTTATTTTAAAAAATAGCTCAATGGTAAAGCACCTCCGGGTTAAATCCTTAGTATCATAACGTTATTGTTTCTCTTTACTAGGCTTACGTATTATTTTCACCCTTGATGAGGTGGCCTTCATACAGAATCTTGTTTTCTACATAGAAGCTGCATATAAAGTTGCTGTAAGTATCAACACTGGTAGCTACCTTTTTCAGGTGTGCTGGATATAAGAAAGGAAAAAAAAAATCATAGAATTCTTTGAGAGACAGGGTATTTGGGGCGACACAAAAGGTTAGCAAGACTAGAGCTATGAGATTGTGTCACTTCCACATGTAAATGCACATTTTTGTCCTGAGATACAGTTGTGGGCTTTTTTTTTTTTTTTTTTTTTGGAACACCCCACACTTGTTGTCTGAATTATTATGCTTATCTTAAATAAGACCCTAAAATATCCCAGGGGATATATATGTACAGGCCAGCCTGAGTCAGGCTGTAGAAGTGGCAGCATTGGCACCTTGTTAGGATCTGGGGTGCCATGGGGATCACCTTAGCCAGTCCACAGGCAGAGGGACCTGAGCTGGGGCATAAACAGGTATAAAGTCCACTTCCTCTGGGCTTCTGTCTGGCTTTGAAGTTGGAGCCTGATGCACTTCTAGATGACAACTGAACTATGTAGAGCAGTTGCAGCAGTTAGGAAAGGCAGGTTGGTTTTTAAAAATGTCACTGTGGCTTAAGGAATGGTCAGCATACTTTTTCTGCAAAAGATAGGAGAGTAAATATTTTCGACTTTGTCAGGCCCTACAGCCTCTGTTGTGGCTACTCAGCTCTGCCTTTGTAGCGTGAAAGAAGCACAGGCATATGTACACAAATAAGCACGGCTGTTTCCAAAATAAACTTGGCAAAAACAGGTGGTAAGATTTGATCCAAGGACTATAGTTCACTAACCCTAGGTCAAAAGCAGCGATTCTCATTAAGGGGCAATCTTTCTCTCATAGGGTACATTGAACAGTGTCTAAGGACATTTTTTGGTAGTCATACCTGGAGAAGAGGGTACCACTGGCATCTAGTGGTTAGAGGAGTCCGGGGATGCTGCTAAACATCCTACAATGCTCAGAATAGCCCCATGAAACAATTATCTGGTCAAAATGTCATTAGTAGCAGAGTCGATGAACCTTGGTCTAAAGAAACTTGAGAAGCCTTGGAAAGATAGGCCTTTAGTTGGACCTTAGGTGATAAGTAGGGTTTAGTTACCCAGAAGAGAGGAAAAATGGTGTTTTGAGTGTAGGAATAGCATGAGCAGTCAATAACACAGAGGTAGGAACAGGATGAGTTGGGAGGGGAGGTCAGGGTGCTTCAGGAAGAGAGTGCAGAGTAAAGGAACAGACTTAGGGTGAAAATTGACACTGGAAAATAAGGTCAATGAATGGGCATGAAGTGGGCAGAGGCCAGATCAAGTAGAATATGGCCATGCAGAGAGAGAGATGGATGATATCCACTAAGGAAGACACCATTTGTCATGTTAGACTCTGAAGTAGAGGGCTGGATGGACCCAAGAATTTTTTGAGGATGAGCACATGGCTGTGGGGTTGAAGTAAAGATGGGTTTGAGCAAAAGAAGGCCCAGACAAGAAGAATAGTGAAGGAAAGATGCCCAGGCCCAGCTACAAGGCGTATTTGCAGGGAAGGATCTAAAGTTGCTTTAGTGTATCCAAGTTTTAGTGCTCACATTTTACAAATGATCCTCTTTGGAGATTGAAAAATACTGACATTTGGTATTGATCTTATTCTTGTTGAATTATAATCTTTCAATAGTGCATGTACTGGGGCGGGGGATGTGGCTGAAGCGGTAGTGCGCTCGCCTGGCATGCACAGGGCACTGGGTTCTATCCTCAGCACCACATAAAAATAAAATAAAGATGTTGTATCCACCGAAAACTAAAAAATAAATATTAGAAAAACTCTCTCTCTCTCTCTCTCTCTCTCTCTCTCTCTCTCTCTCTCTTTCTCTCTCTCTCTCTCTTTCTAAAAAAAAAAAAAAAAAAATAGATGCTGTTTCAAACCGCATCCAGTACTTAGGTACTTAGGTTTTAAATGCAAGTATTCATCACTGAAGTTAGGTACATGTGTATGGAGTCCTCTGTGTGACAGAGTATTCTGAGCCAATTCACATTAATTGGTTTTTAAACACCATGTATGTTCAGTGATCTGTGCCTCACTTTTGACCTTGGCTCCAGTCACTGAGGTTTTTGCCCAAGCGATAATGCTAAAAATAATTCTTAAATTATTTTAAATGGGTTTGTTGGCTTCAACTAATTATAACCCATGCATCAGAGTTTCTTTATTCCATCTTACAATTCAATATAAGTTCAAAGGCATTCACTAAATACAAGAGCAGCAGTTTGATTTTAAGGTAAATAAAATATTTTGTCCTCTACAAATCAAGAGGTTTTTTATATAAAAATTAATACCTTTTAGAAATAAGAAATTTGAGAGTGCTTTGGCATGCACTTTTGTTCCACTTGAGTATTTTCTTCTAAAATCCTACATAGAGGTCACATGAACTGAAATTGAGGAGGACCAGAGTGTGAGTATATAAAGCCATGAAGTTGGGAGCCTTTGAGAAGACATACTCATATTTCATTGTGCCTGCAGTGACATGAGGGAATCATTTTCCATAGCATGTCTCATATACCTCTTTCACCCCCTCTGATAACTATCTTTTTCTCCCCCAGGATTATGGAATGTGGGAGCGTGGTGATAAGACTAATCAGGGCATTCCAGAATTGAATGCAAGCTCTGTGGGAATGGCCAAGGTGACAGTCCTCTTGTTTGTTCCTTCTTCTGGGTATTTTCTTTGCTTGGGTTCTTCATTAGGAGTTTGAATTTAATTTGATTAGCACATTTTTAAAAGTCCACCGTAAGATGTGAAATTCAAGTGGCACATGTACCCCAGCCAATTGAAATTATAGGTCAAGAAAGTAGGTTTCCTGTGCTGAAATCTGCATGTGTCCAAAAAATAAGTGTGCCCCATCCTTTTTGTCTGTCATGATCACCCATGGGTCAAAGCTCTTGATCCTGTTTTAAGAAGCTACAGGCATGATGTCCAGTCTAGTGAAGGTTGAAGAATACGAGCACTTTGTAAGTTGAGCTCACAAATTCAAACCTACAAGATCAGACAATAATAACAAGTGAAACTGACCATATAGAAAAACATTGGGAGGAGAGGGGAGTATTGGGGATACTGGAAACTTTCCCTAAAAGTATCCCAATATTCTAATTCAAACTCATTTAGAAAATACTCTTGAAACCAAACGAAGCTCACCTGTTGGGTAGATTATGTCTGTAGGCCATCAGTTTGCATCTCTTGCTGTAGACATTTAACATGCCTTCTTCCCTTGCTGTTTTTTTTAAGACCAAAGTAGATTTTTTGGACAGAGTGAAGGCTTGAGCCAGAATTTTAAAAGTAACAATAAATGTGCTCTGTTAAGTATATTTAGGTAAACTGATAGGAAATACACTTATTCCTAAAATAATTAACTTTCTAGAGTTTGTCTATTCTTCCCATGCTAAGGGGTGGGAGGGAAAGGGAGGGGGCAGGGTATTAGCAAGGATGGTGGAATGTGATGGACATCATTATCCAAAGTATATGTATGAAGACACGAATTAGTGTCAACATACTTTATATACAACCAGAGATATGAAAAATTGTGCTGTATATGTGTAATAAGAATTATAATGCATTCTGCTGTCATATTTTTTTAAAAAAATCAATAAAAAAAAAGAATTAACTTTCTGAAGTACCAGATGTGCTAATGGTAGAAGTTCACTGCTAAAATAGGTGAAAGAGAAGCCAATCATTAATCTAGCCCCCCAAATACACACGTGTGTGTGATGATATGAATTTGTTAAAATTTCAGTTTATGGTAGAATGCTAATTTCATTTTAGGAAATGTTTTCCTATTTTCTCTTTCTTGTTCTTGGAATGAGCAGTAACATATTGGAAATCTTTTAGCCACTGAAAATGAGTATAGAACATGACCAGAGGACTCCTTAACTGGATTTTAAAAATGTGTTTCATGGCCTTTGGGAAAATATGATTCTAGATTGCTTATGAAAAAGGATTGTCAGATATTGGAATGTGTGTACATTAGAAAAAAGTAATTCATGCCTGTATTTGTAGGCAGCACTTGAGGCAATTGATGAACTGGACCTTTTTGGAGCCCATGGAGGACGAAAGTCAGTAATCCATGTCCTGCCTGATGAGGTTGAGCACTGCCAGGTAACAGCTCAGTCTCCTGAATTCTAGAAAGTAGGGAAGGAGAATTATGGAGGAGAAGACCTGAGCTCTTATTTAGATTCTCCACCTTTCTAATTGACAGACTCATTTGAATGTTGCCTTGAATCTAAGGTTGTGGTCTCTAGATACTGTGTCTATTAGTGCTTCTCCAGGTTAAACCACCTTTTTGTTTTTTCATTTAGTCTATTCTGTTCTCCATGCTGCCAAGAGCATCGACATCTAAAGAGATTGATGCTGGACTTCTTTCCATTATTTCTTTCCCGGCCTTTGCAGTAGAAGATATGAACCTTGTGAATGTGACCAAAAATGAAATTATTTCCAAGCTCCAGGTAAGCATTGGTTACACTAGTGCTCTTCCACCCTGTATTAAATGCCACTTTCACATGATGACATGAAGTAGGAGTAGCTCAATTGTGAGGTTAATGGCTTGTTTTATTTAAGTGGACTCATGCTTTACCCAAAGCTGAGTCTATAGGTGAGTAAACGAAGTCTCAGAGTGATGAAGTGCCTTAGTTCTCTTCATAAGTAGCAGAACTTTTACTCAGGCCTTTATTTATCTTATTTGTTCTTTTTAGTTACACATGACAGTAGAGTGTATTTTGACATATCATACATACATGGAGTATAACAACTTCCCATTCTTGTGGTTGGACATGATGTGGAGTTATACTGGTCATGTGTTCATATATGAACATAGGAAAGTTATGTCTGATTCATTCTACTGTTTTTCTTGTTCTCACCCTGCTCTGTCCCCTTCATTCCCCTTTGTCTAATTCAAACAACTCCTTTTCTTCCCTCCCCTCTCTTTAGCATCTGCATATCAGAGAGAACATTTGGCCTTTGGTTTTGGGGGATTGGCTTATTTCTCTTAGTATGGAAGTCTCCAGTTCCATCCATTTACCCGCAAATGCCATAATTTCATTCTTCTTTATAGCTGAGTAATATTCCGTTGTGTGTGTGTGTGTGTGTGTGTGTGTGTGTGTGTGTGTGTGTATCATATTTTCTTTATCCATTCATATGTTGAAGGGCACCTAGGTTGATTCCATAGCTTAGCTATTGTGAATTGAGCTCAATCAGGCATTTTTGAATTCCTATTCCTACCACCACCATACTTCTAAGGCAGGGCTACTTAACCCTTTAGACATCATAGGCAGTCTCCTTTGAGAATCTCTCAAAAGCTCTAGAATCACTACTAGGGAAAAAAAAAAGCACCTCTCCTGATGTTGTTGACTCACAAAATCAGGAGACTTGGTGATCTCAGAGTTAAATTCAGGTTAAAAAATATCCTGTTTTGCAGAGAAATGCAGTAACTATGATATATTACTCTAAATTGAAACTGTTATTAAGTACTCCACCCACCTGAAATTATCAGTAAAATTACCAAAGAATATAGGTTTCCTAAGCTGAAATCTGCATGTTGATTATTCCACTTAGATTCAGAGAAAAATGGAAACAAAGGTGTTAAAGGGTCTCCAATCCTATTGCCGAAACAAAATGGCTGTAGTGGTCAGGTTCAGTAGAAACAAAGGAATCTCTTAAAGTATTTGGAGTAGGAAGGGAGCTAATGCAGGAAATGAAGTGCCTACTAGAGGAGTGGGTTGTAGGCTGAGCCCCCTGGGACAACTCCCAGGACCACATGGGGGCACTGCTCCAGGCCTCCAGGAGCAATGCTAGAGCAGGTCTGCTGCAGAGGTCTTACACACTGAAAAAACTGGAAAATGGACACCCAAAGTTGCCATACAGGGATTAGGGGGTTAGATGAAGATTGCTGCACTTACCCTCCTTTCTTGGCACCCAGGAAGCTAGAGTCTTGCAGCAGGAAAATCAACTATGACACTCTTAAGCACAGCAAGCCCCTCCCTCCCTCTCTGCCAAATCTTGTGGCCACATGTGATGGCAGAGCCAACGGCAAGGAGTCTGAGGAGTGTCATTACGGCTTCCCAATCTTTCAAGCAGGAGCTAGCCAATCCAAGTTATCTGCCGTGGTGGCTTCTGCAAATAACTATAGTCCCTTTGCATCTTTGTGTGACACAGAAATCACAATGAAAGAATGCTTAGTCACTGAACTTTTAGTAATTACTCTCACAGCCCCAATACTCCAGTGGAGCATTTCAACATTTCTTTCCAAGTACTTTTCTTACTACTTAAAGAATAAGCCTTTATACTAATAGCAAAGAGCACTTGGGGCCTATTTAGTTACTAAAAGATTCATGGATGAGAGGATAAAGGGCTGACTTGAATTAAAATAAAAAAGGCAAAGAAATTCTTGTGATTTCATCAAACGTATTTTATTTCTTTACCTTACTAGGGGCGTTATGGATGCTGTCGCTTCCTTCGAGATGGTTATAAGACCCCAAGAGAGGTTGTATTTAAATATTGTTTCTTACAGTCCTTTAACTGCTTCATATCTAACTTGCCAGTGTGTTGTTCTCCCTCTATTGATTATAATTATACGTTGGAATATTGGAAAGGGAAGTATTAATTTTGGAGTCAGCAAGCCTGGAGTTAGGCAATAGAATAGTAAGATCATCAAGAGGACAGCAAGCTGATAGTTTAAAGCCAGCTTATAGACAAGGACAAACAGTTCTGTGGCTCACACAGTTTTTTTTTAAAGACCATCCATGGCCTCCTCCTTGGGTTTCTTTGTCACAGTGAGTAATATAATGAATAAATAAAACAGGTTGCCAAGCATTGCAATAGGGAAATTGCTATTTATTTGTTAGATAGGATGCTTTAGTGAAATAGACTACCAAGGAGTCTTGTGTATATTTCTGATTTACTTTCTGAAATTTTATCATGGAAAACTGTCCAAAATAGCATCTCCTCATTATAGGAGGCTCCTAATCATGCCTTCCTGAAAGCCACACTGAATCAGACAAGCAAGGGAAACCCAGTGAGACATGATGGTAAAGTGTATGTAATCTGATATCACCTTGAAGAAACTTTTACATATGCTGCTGGGCATAGTGACACATGCCTGTAATCTCAGCAACTTGGAAGGCTGAGACAGGAGAAGCACAGTTCAAGGCCAGCTTCAGCAACTCAGTGAGACCTTGTCTCAGAATTTTTAAAAAATTATTTTAAAGGAGTGAGGCTGTAGCTCAGTGGTAAAGCACCCTGGGTTCAAACCCTCATATCAAAGGAAAAAAAGTTTTATGTATTTGATTCCAGGACCCAAACCGATTGCATTATGACCCTGCTGAACTCAAGCTCTTTGAAAACATTGAGTGTGAGTGGCCTGTGTTCTGGACTTATTTCATCATAGATGGAATCTTCAATGGTGATGCTGTTCAGGTAAGAATATAGCAGGTGTTGTGCTGATAATAAACTTTTTCACCCTACTGTCATGCTAATTATTAGTAGAACATAGGTTATGTAAGAATTTAAGTCATTCTTTCAGTTACCTGTTGCTGTTTAACAAACTCCCGACACTTAGTGAATCAAAACAACAACTCTTATCTATTTGCTCATGATTCTGCAATTTGGGCAGGGCCCATTAGGTACAGATTGTCTCTGCTTCTCCTGATGTCAGCTAGGATGTTTCCATGGGTCTACAGGATCTTCCTCACTCATGAGTTAATCCTGGTTGTCAAGTGATGCTAGGAGCTCAGCTGTACTGTTGAGGGGGTGCTTGGTTCTCCTTCACATGGCTAGCTTGAACTTCTCACAGCATTGAAGTCCCTAGGCCATTAGGCTTTTTACATTGATGGTTGCCTTCCCCACAGAACACAAAAGCATAGGCTGCCAAGCTTTCCTTAGGTCTGGAACTGGCTGAGTGTTATTCTCATCACATTCTGTCAGCTAAACGGCCATCCCATATGAAAGGAGGAGGGCACTAGACAGAGGCATGGGTACCAGGAGGCATAGTTTCTGTCTATCCCAGACTGGTTTTGTTATTCCTGTTCTTTCCAGATGAGCCAGTTGTTTTGCTTTCATTTCCTCTAGTTTAACTCGAGTTTTGCTGTCATTAGCTCTTATTTAATGTACCAGCCTAACTGGTCTCCCAATCTCCAGCCTTACTCCCTGTTGTTTTTATTCTCTATACCCAAGCCAGAGTGATCTCATTAAAAGACAAATTAGATTATGCTGCTGCCTTGCTTAAAAGCTTTGGATGGCTCTATGATTGCTTTTGAAATGAAGTCCAAGATCTTTATGAGTTTTGTTGGGTCTCATTTGCTCTGGTCTGGTTTCCACCACTGTATCCTGACTCCTTTCTGCTTACTACCTTCCTTGAGTTTTGTAACCAGTACACTGAAGTCCTTCTCAGTCCTTGCAGCAGGCCAAACTCACTTGCTACTCTTCTCAAAGACCTAGGACATTCTTTCTACTTGCAACTGACCCACTCCTTCACGCAGTTCATTGTGGCCTTTTCAGAAAGCCTTCTTTTACCCTAAAAGCTGGGTTGGGCACCCCTTTTCCACACCTCACAGCACCTACAGCAGCATGGGTCACACTAGATTTAATCTCCCACTTCTCTATCAAAGGACTCTGGTAGAGGCAGTCTCTATCCAACTCACTGATATGTTCCCTGGGCCTAGTACTTAGTAAATGCTCAGTAAATACTGGTTAATGCAGCACTCATTTGTTCAAGACATATTTCTTTGGCTTCTACTTGGCACCAGGCACTGTGCTGAGCCTTGAGCATACTTTGTTGAGCAGAGCAGATTTGCACTCTTGAAGCCCTACTGACTCAGATACTTTGCTATCTTCTCAGCCTATTGGGTTTGGAGGAGGAGGAGATGAGCAATCTCAGATACATTTTAGATTTTGAAAGCTCCCCTGGTCAGAAATTCAAAGCAGTAAGCTTGAAATGTTATTCCCTCATTGTTGATTCTTACTCTTGCACATTAGTGATTGTCTTGAGTTTTATGTCTTCTTTTTATCTGAGTGTTGAAAGATCTCAAAATGATTGTCTTTGAATTTCAACTGTGAACAGACTTAACAATTATGAGAGGCAAGGAGAGAAAACAAAAATGACTACTTGATATTTTGTTTTGTAAGCCTCAACAGAGTCTACCACCCTATACACCTATACAAATGTCTTGTTGACATTTGTAAAATGATACAATCATGATCATGCTTTGCCATTCATAAATATAAAATGAAAAGAAAACTAGATCTGGGAGGTATTTGACTGGGCTCTCCAAAGAAAAAATATTAAATATCCAGGTGGCTGGTTCTGTTTTTCTTTTTTCTTTGTGGTGCTTGGGATTAAACCCAGGAGTGCTCTACCACTAAGCTACATCCCTAGCCCTTTCTATTTTTTATTTGGAGACAGGGTCCCACTAAATTACTGAGGCCGGCCTTGAACTTGTAATTCTCCTGTCTTAGCCTCCCAAGTTTGCTGGGATTACAGGCGTGCACCCTCCTTCCTAGCACTAAATTTAAATATGTGAGAAGAGTAAAATATTTAAACAATGAGTTAAAGACAGATATGAGTACTGTGGGAATTCTGAGGAAGAAACAGGTAGTTCATGATGGGCTATTCTGTCCCTTTCCCCACAAGCTTGACAGGTGGGGCTGAGTTTAGACACACGCAAGGGAGGAATGAGCAGTCAGCAGGAGTCCCTCTGGAGCTCCTGGAGCAGACATGTTTGTATATTTCTTTACCCTATGTCCGACTTCTAATCTTTTTATTGCCAAGAGAACTGTTTTTCTAAGATGTGCTGCTAATGCAGCATTAATCACCTGATCTTTTTCATACTGAGGTAAGGGGGCTGTTTTCCAGGTCCAAGAGTACCGAGAGGCCCTGGAGGGAATATTAATCAGAGGCAAGGACGGGATCCACTTGGTGCCGGAACTCTATGCCGTCCCACCTGACAAGGTAACCATGTGGCACAAAGCCTTTTGCACTGCTCATCTAGAACTAAACTTGTTGGTGCTTATCCTTTTGGTATTCTTCATCCCACTTCCAGGCCTGATGGGCATTTTTTCTGCAGAAGTGGTTTCTTTTCTTTTTTTAAACAATATTTTTTTTAGTTGTAGAAGGACACAATACTTTGTTTATTTAGTATTTTTTATGTGGTGCTGGGGATCAAACCCAGTGCCTCATGCATGCTAGGCAAGCATTCTACCACTGAACCACAACTCCAACCCAGGAGAAGTGGTTTCTGAAGCCTTAGGTAGTGTTACCATCATCACAAGGAATATGGCTTTAGGGAAAATATGTGGAACATGCTTGACCATGAATGTCCTACGGAGGTGGCAGTTAAAGACCTTCAGAACATACCTGCCCTCCCTGGACCCCAGGTAGAAGGAATGTTACAGAGCACAAAACACTGTTGTGCACCATGTTCTTATACATTGCCATAGAAGAAGAAACATATTTTAGGGGGATAATGAGACTTTCCTCCTTTGAGTCAAGGGGTTCCCAAGCTAGAATTTGAGTAATTGTCAGAAGCCAGTGCACATCAGGAAGAGAGAAACTGTCCAGTTCCAAGGAGATGACTGAAGATGGTTTTGTTCTATCCAGTTTCCTAAATTGGGTCTGTTGGACCTCTATATGGCTTGGTGGGAGGATTTCCCTGTAAGCATCTGATGTTTATAAGAAAAGAACTCTCCATTCAAGGCTGTTTGTCCCTGCCATGTTCCTAGTGCTTTAAAGTTTCCTTATTGCATTTGTAGGATAAAAGGCCTTCAGAGAGCTGGCTCTCCCCAAGATCCACAGGGATCCAGCAGAAGTCTATCCTGAATCAGCTTGGGTTTAGGTGTTCTGTGGTTGAATCAGGCCATACATATGGCCAGGGGACTTGCAGTGACCTTGGAAATAATCTGTCTCAGTTCAGAGAGGTTTTGGAACATGTCAAAGCTCAGACAGCACTGGGCTCTGCCCTGGGACCAGACCCCACATTCAGGGCCTCCCCACAATTCCACATTGCCTCCTAATGAGTGATATATTTTCACCTAATAGAAATATCTACATAATGGTTGCTCTCACTGGGTTTCTAAAAGCACTGGTATAGAGGACTTTCCTTTACTTTTGCTAGAAAATACTAAAGGAATCTGAGACTTGATCCTTAAAGCAGAAAAGTACCACTGTGTATTACTTTGGGTCTTATTTAATCTAGAAGGAACTAGTAAATGTTAGATAACTTAACCAATTAAAACAAGAAGAAAATAAAAGAAAGGAGTTGAGTTTCTGTGAGAAGTAGAATGTTCTGCTAGGTGCATTTAGTTCTTTTACACTGATCACAGTCCATCTGACTTGCTGGTTCCTTACTGGTTCACTGGGTGGCACCTTGTAACTGGCTGTATTCTTCCAATGGTCTCACTCAACCCCACCAGTCTGGACCAATGGCCCAACACTCCAGAATCTTGAAGCTCCCCACTCATCCTGGCATGGACACACAGCTCATATCATCCAAACTCTCTCAGGAGTAATTTTGTTCCAGAGTTGAGGGCAAGATTTAAGACAAGAACTATTTTTCCCTCACTGTACAGATCAGGCTGTAGAGCATGCTAGGACTCTTTTTATTTATTTATTTATTATTTTTTGATACCAGAGATTGAAGCTAGGGGCACTTAACCACTGAACCAAATCCCCAACCCTTTTTATTTTTTATTTTGAGACAGGTCTTGCTAAGTTGCTTAGGGCTTTGCTAAGTTGCTGAGGCTGATCTTGAACTTGCAATCTTCCTGCCTCAGCCTCACAAATTGCTGGGATTACAGGCATGTGCCACTGTACCTGGCTAGGGACTGTTTTCTGAGTGTTAAAAACTTGGATTTCCTGCAAATATATTCATTTTACTATGTGTGCTGTGGATGTGAGGGTAGAGCTGGGTCACTTTCCAGCAGCTACATGTTTCTATCCCCTGTTCAGGTTGCTCCTTTTCATATACTGAGGCATTGGCAAAATAAAATTAGTAATGGGTAATTTAAAACTTGGAAGCAGAGAAAAGGAAAACAAATCATCTCGGGGAATTTTACATATTGTATGGTAGAGAATAACCATCCCTATTCTACCAAAAGGCACATTGCAGTGACCATAGTAAATGGTAGGTGTTAAAGCTGCATTTTGCTTTTTTTTTTTTTTTGATATTAGAGATTGAACCCAGGAGTACTTGAACTATTGAGCTATAGCCCCAGACCTTTATATTTTTATTTTGAAACAGGGTCTTGCTAAGTTACTGAGGATGACCTCAGACTTGCTATCCTCCTGCCTCAGCTTCTCCAGTTACTGAGATTACAGGTGTGCACCACACCTGGCCTGCACTTCACTTTCTAATGGACAGCACTGGCTGCACATCATAAAAAGTACTCTGAAGCTCTGTCTCTTCTAAGTTCCACACTGATCTTTCAGTTTCTGCTTGTCATTACAACATCCTCCTGTATTCAGCACATTTATGCTTGTATGCTAGACATCAATTTTGGACACTATTTTACCTTAACTACATTTTGTATTGCCTGCTTACAAATGACAACTAGGAAGGTTCCTCAGTTACATCAATAATATGTAGAGACCACTGGGAAGGATTTCTGGAGACAGGACCACCACAGGCCCATATGGCAGCTTTGTGCAAATTAGCAAAAGCCCGGGGCCAGGGTGGCAAACAGCTTGGTTTCATCCTTGCTCATCTCAGCCACCATACTTGTGCCAGCCAAAGGGTCCCCTGTTGGACAGTTGGGAACTAATGAAATTGTCCCCGGCAAATGTGTAGTGAGCAGCTGCTTATGCCAGGTGCCAACCTAAGGAATGGAGTACCGATGTGGTTACCAAACCAGTGCTATCTCTGTGAGGTTCTGACTAGTGGGGCCAGAGGAGCTAGGTCCAGAGATAGAGGCAGTGCAGGAGGCCACATGCATGGTGCATCTGAGCGCCTGCAAGCAGTTCAGAAGGGCCAGAATAGATGGCAAGAGGGACCCTCCATATGCAGGGAGGTGTAGCCGTGGGAAGGTGGCCCAGACACCTTATCTGCTTTCTCATTCTAGATCTTTGCAGTCTTTCTTAACATCTCTTAAATTTTCAAATAGCTTTTACATAATATCTGATTGTATAATATCTGCACACTACAAAACTTCTAGGATTCTGTAAAGAAAGAAGAAAATATTTATCTCTAAGCATACTACCATAAGATAACATTTTAGAGAATCTCCTTCCATACTATTATCCTATTTGATGATTTGATTTCTACTGACATTTAATTGCATTTAGTTTATGTACTTAGTTTCTTAAATGTTTACCACTACTGAAAAAAATTAAATTTTACTGAATATATTAATATCACTGATTAATCCACAAGAAGAGAATAACTCCCCTCATGGTATGATCTTCCCTTTGGAGAGGGATAAGTATTTCCTATTTCCTTCAATTAACCTATGTTTTCTGGAGGAAAGTGGTCAAGGACATTACCCCCAACCAACATTGTAATGACTAAAAACTCAAAAGGCAGCATGGAGTTTATAAGAGAGTAAGTCACAGACTAACTCACAATGGGTAGCCAGCAGAGTCCAGGAGTTTATTTTGATAGACAGAAGCTCCCAGTGGGTTCTCTTTTCTGAAGCCCTGATGGACGGAGGGTTCATGGTCTAGCAGTACAATTGTTTTTCCACAAAAAAATAGTGCCACCTTCTGGTAATTTTCTTGTATAGGCACACCCCTGGCAATGGCAAGAGAGAAGAAACTAGACTTGACTCCCAGCCAGGTACTGCCACAGCTGAAGGCTGCTGTTTTTGACCCTTTTACCCGTAATACAGCCATATGGAAGCACAAGTTGTGGAACTTCTTGATGCCCAGAGGTGTGCATGAAGGAGGTAGTCCAGGCTTCCTGCACTTACTGCCCATAGTGTGCTTATGGGCAAAGCACTAGCCTGGGACCAGGCCTAGATTTGATATCTCTGCTGCTTATAGTCATGCTGCCCAAAGAGAGGGTCTTTTTACCTTCCTGGTCCCACATCCTGGCACTTGCACAGAATTGGTCTAGAGAATGAGAACCATTTTGTAAATCCGCAGTGTGCTCCCCAGTGTAAGGTGTCACTGGCCCTTTTATCCTCTGGTGGTCTGATTTTGGGTTTTGCTCTCTCTGTCAGGTGGATGAAGAGTACAAGAATCCTCACACGGTGGACAGAGTTCCTCTGGGGAAGCTGCCCCATCTCTGGGGTCAGTCCTTGTACATCCTCAGCTCCCTGTTGGCAGAGGTAGGGGGCTTGGTGACCACACCGGCTGGAAACCATCTGAATGGAGGTGTAGGGAATCCTGGAAGAGCACAGGGACTGTCTGCACAGCATGATTGTCAGTGTCTTCTGCATCTCCATGTCTTTTGCATATTCTTGCCTTTAAAATCAAATGCACTGTGTTGGCTCTCAGGCTTGACTCCTATCCTAGTGTGTTCATATTTACATTAACCAGGTCAGATCAGCCACATGCCAAAATTCCCTGTCCCTCCTCCTGCTGACATTCCTGTCTGTGGCTAGAATGCATATAAATTGATGGTCAGCAGGAGCTGGACATTTCTCAACCAGGATTAGCACATCTGATCCTGGAAGATATGGGATGGGATGAGTGAAGCTGTCCTGGCCCCAGCCTCAGGCACAGGAAACAGGAGGACTTCCAGATCTCACTACTAGAGGAGGCAGCAGGTGCAGGTGGTCCCTCAGACAACCTCCAACTCGCAACCCGCTCCCCCAGAGTCTCCTGCCTCTTGACCTATTCCTTCTTTTTTTTGGCTAGGGTTGGGGAGTACCAGGGATTGAACTCAGGGGCAGTCAACCACTGAGCCACATCCCCAGCCCTATTTTATATTTTATTTAGAGACAGGGTCTCTCTGAGTTGCTTAGCACTTCATTATTGCTAAGACTGACTTTGAACTTGCGATCCTCCTGTCTCAGCCTCCCCAGCTGCTGGGATTACAGGTATGCGTCACCAGCCCCTTGCTGAGCATTTATTTGTCCCCAGGCTTCTGTTGTAAAATGCACATGCTTTTGACAGCCTCAAAATAAACCTCCCAGTCCTAAGTGTGGCTCTAGTGGAGCTTTCTGGGCCTTTGGGGAAGGGTGTGGGAGAAGGAGCCCAGGAAAGACAGCAAAGGATTGCCAGCCTCTGAGGGTGGCCCATCCCTGTGTGTTCCACCAGCTCTTTAATGGGGGAGGCAGCAGTGAGACAGAATGCTTCTGGGTTCCTGGTGTGTTCTAGACTAAATGAAAGATGGCACAGTGGAAGTAACCCTCAGGAGCTATATTGCTGAAGGTGGAGCAATGTTTCCCTGGCTGTGTCTGGTTTCATGGCCATGCCCTTGGGAGTATGGACTGTGTTTCACACTTCTCTTTTCAGTAGGGAAAAAGTATCTATCTACTTCAGAAAGCCAGCCCTGTGATTTGGGGCAGACCTTTTAACCTCTCTGGGCTTCGGTTTCCTTATCTGTACCTTCCAGCTCAGATTTCTATATCAGTGAGATGGAAAATAACTGTGCTCCTCTGCTTCCTCCTCCCCACCATAAAGGCCTTTCTCTGGGCTCACATTAGGTCCACTTCCTCCAGAGTTACCAGAACACCTTGTTTCCCTCTTTGGGGGCTCTGGAACATTTCCAGAAAGTTCAAGGTGATGCGTATTCAAAGAGCACACTTGGAAGGGTGGGGAGACCTTTGTGGTTCAAAATAGTCAGCCCTGGGCCAGGTACTCACTCTTTCATATCCCTCAGGTACCTTTACTTTAGTTTCCCCACCTGTAAATTGATGATGAAGGTAGAACCTACCTGTTAGGAGACCTAAATGGGATAGTGTACACATAGGGGCTCCACCAGCACCTGACACTTGGAGGAGCTCAGGAAATACTAGTTACCATTCTTTTCACTCACACAAGATGGAGATGCATTTGATTAGCCCTGCAGAGCCAGCTGTCATACATACAGTTCATCTGTCAGTGGCAATTTGAATGGCATACTTTGTTTCAGAGAAAGTAAGCCATTGACTCGTAAAACGTAAAGAAAAAATCTTGAGTGTTTTAAGCTCTGAGATATGTCACTTTCTAACTTAAGTATAAGGTGAAATTTTAGTTAAATCAATATTTCATAATGTCACCACTCCTCTCTTCATAGGGATTCCTTGCCACTGGTGAAATTGACCCCTTAAATAGAAGATTTTCTACTTCAGTCAAACCTGATGTTGTAGTACAAGGTTTGTGAGCGTGTTTACTATTCACCTCTAAGTTGTAAAACCAATGTCATTTTTTGCATTTAAATTGTTCCCTAGTTTCTTATTTAATTAAAAAAGGGTGTGTGTGTATGTGTGGGTGTGGGTGTGGTGTATGTGTGCGTGTGTGCATGCTCTTTTAGTGTACAGCAGTTCTGTGAGATACTTTATATAACTCAGTTACTCCCAAAGGGAACAGTATTCTTCCCAACTATAAATTTACTTTCTACAAAGCAATAGTTTTTCTTGAATCTAAAACTTGATTGCAATTGAAACCCATATGATTCATTTAGCATCATTTTTCAAAACTATGAATCTGAAAAGTAGAGCCTGAGCCTGGTAAAATCTCAGAAGCCAAGCAAGGGTCCTCTCCCTGGAGTTCTGACTTCTCTCCACCTTCCACCCACCTCCATCTCCCCTCCCTTTTCTCTAGCCAGCTCCTCGTTCAGAAAGGTAGGAGGCCAGCCTGGGCTGCCACAGAGTGACTGCACCTGACTCCACTGCTGTGCATCTCCAGGCTGTTAGGACTCCCACCCCCTCCACAGATGTTCTTGAGAAGAACTGAGATTGCCATGGGGGAAGTTGGCAGTGCAGGGCTCCACCTGAGGTATGCCCCCAGAACAGCGATTCCTTCTCCTTCCTTCCTCTTCTAGAGGACCTTCTGGCAGCTCCATCACATGTTGCCTCACAGAACACTCACATGCCATCGAATACCATAGCCCACTGTACGATTAGGACAAAGCCACATTCGTTTCTGTGTTGATTAGCACCTATACATGCATACATTGAAAGCGGCGATCAAAGAAATGAAAAGCATTCCTCTTTGTGACCACTGGCTCATTTCGCTGCACACGCCCATGATGCAATAAGATGAGCAGCAGGTTGTCATTCCAGTCAGTGCTGTGTGCAGGCCCAACGTGGGGAACATCTAACTGTTACAACATTCTGATCAGGTAAAATTTGTGACAATTATGATTATCTCCATCTTACAGGCAAGACTTAGAAGTTAACCTACTCAGGGACCCATAGATGACAGCTGGGGTATGAATCTATTTCTGACTTCCAGATGGACTGGTCCAGCTGCACTCCATGGTCCCAGTGCTTAACCAGAGCACATTGTGCTAATTAGTGCCTTAAATCTACAAGATTGCTCTTCCAACTACAGGCCAGGACACATTGATGGGTCCTGGCCCACATTTTTTTAATGTAATAGAATAGAGTGAAAATTATTAAAGAATTTGGCATGGAGGAAGGAAAATATAGTTTCAGAAACTTATCCACATATGACTGCATTGGATCATGAGGCTCCCAGGTCTTAATCCAAACCATTGCTCTAAAAGAGTCACTCTTACAGAGTGGCCACTATGTGGCTTTGAAAAAAATGTGAATTTCTGCAAGTTACTGAAAGCTTCAGAAAGGAAAGATATCAAAGGAAGCCCCCAGCCTCACTTGCTAGGACCTGAGGGATTAGGTTCCAGTCCTGAGTCAGCTGTAACTGGCCAGGTAATCATGCAAGGCTTCTCTCAGTGGCATGTTATGAAGATCAGATGAGATAATGAGTGTTAAAATACTTTTAAAAGCACCAAGTGCTATGTAAATTTAAGGAGGTGCCAGTCAGCTCTCAGTGGCATTTATATGTATTGTATGTTCAGCCCCCTACCCCCAGCCCATGGGGATAGTGGTGGAACTTGGGGCCACATTAATAGTAGCTGAGCCTTCATTCTCTGGCCTTATCACTCTGTTCCAAGTTCCCAGAAAGCTCTGTGCAGCTGGTCAAAGTACCAGCCATCTCTCTGTGTCTGTACTCCCCCTTCTGCAGTCCCCTATCCAGACTCCTTATCTTTGCCAAAGCACTGCCCTTTCTTATAAAAGGCCATCAATATTAGTACAGCATGTACAGCCCAGCTGATCCCTGGGCTGTACATGCTGTACTAATGTGGCCTCAAGTAAAGGTCTCCCATCCTCACAGCCCCCAGATCCCAGACACTCAGAGCCCCGGGCCTGCAGGAGTATGGGTCCCAGCCTCACCCATTGGAGATGAGGTCTAGGCTAGCTCTAAAGGACTCTTCCCACCTGTAGGGTCCTATGCTATGGTTCCAGGTAGGCCAAGCTGCCCTACTTCCACAGCATCCCCATTAGCAGGCCCATTTTTTTTCTTTGGAGGGAAGGAAGTCTCCCCCTTCCCCTCAGTCAGTGTCCCCTGAAAGTAGACATCACAATGTTCTTCTTTTCCCCGCTCTAAGGAGCAGGGTACAGGCTTCTCTTGGTATCCCCTGAGGGAACTGTGTTCACTCCTGACCCAATATAAAAGGGACACAAAACAGGTTTACAATAAATGCAGATCCAGGGAGGCAAATCATTATTTGAGATGGGGTAATTTGGCATAGGACCTATTAAAGATAGTTTCTAGAAGTGCACATTAAGGCACTTAACAAATATGTATCATGGGTGTTGAGGGGTAGCAAGGACAGAGGACCAAGAAGAGTGGCAGGACCAATGCCACCATTTCCAAGACCAAATAACGTGTGGAGAGTATGCCAATGTGCCTCTCAGGCAGAAGAAAGGACAATAAATAACATGTTGGAGTGCAGAGACATGAGGCACAATCTGATGCTGATTCTATGTTCTTGTTCACAGTCACTGTTTTGGCAGAAAACAGTCACATTAAGGAACTGTTGAGGAAACATGGGGTAAACGTCCAGAGTGTTGCTGACATTCATCCAATTCGAGTCCAGCCAGGCCGGATTCTCAGTCACATATATGCCAAGCTTGGTAGGTTGGAGGCACATTTGCCAAGGGAGTACCTCAGTTCTACGTTTGTGGTCTGAAGAGTTGGGCAAAACACTAAGCAGGTGATTGCACCATGATGTGAAGGAGAATGCACAAACAAGTACCTGCTCCCCAGCCTGCTCAGTGGGTACTGCTGTAGGCTGGCTTGACCGTTTGGCAGATCTAGTGTATAATAAGGAGCCACCTTGGAAAATTCATAACAGGAGGAGTCATTTGTGTCTTGACAATACTTCTAATTTTTATCTGTGGTATTAGAAAATGCTCATTTACCCATTAAAATGGAAGCAGGTTCTCTTTAGTTTTCTAGAACTTGACTTTGTTTAGTTTTATGGCTGAATACTAAATAAAAGTCAGCATTAATAAAGTTCTTTCAATAAGTTCATTTTGTCCACATTTGAACTTGTCCTGTATAAATAGAAGCGGGTAGAATTTGTGTCTATATTCAACTTTGTCACATTTTTTAAAGGACAACAGTACAAGCTGGAGATGTAGTTCAGTGGTAGAGCACTTGCCTTTCTTGCATGAGGCCCTAGGTTCTATCTCCAGCACTGAAGGAAAAAAAAAGTGGGTTATCTAACATAAAAATAAGCCCAGCCTTACCCTGAGTTACTAGATTACTTACTTGTTACTATATTTCCTCTAACTCTAGTGTTTCTTTTATTTTACAAATAGGACGAAATAAGAATATGAAGCTGAGTGGGCGACCATATCGGCACATTGGTGTTCTTGGAACTTCTAAACTCTATGTGATTAGGAACCAAATCTTTACTTTTACACCCCAGGTGAGAAGAGTAGGCCAGTGGCAAACCCACCAGCATCCTTTTATTAAGTCCTCTTTTCTGTCTGGTAAGCTTTTCTTCAACAGACATGGCAGAATTCTGCATGCATAAGTTCAGATGGAGACATATGAAGTGATACCTAGTACCTTGTACATGTGTTCATAAATGTTGATTGAATCAAATTGCATGTGTCATTACTCCCAGTCATCAATATTAGTGAAAGTCACACTGCTTTACAAATTTGCTAGTGACATGTCACTTGACTTGCAACCCTTGTGCTTCTAATCTTAATAGTCCTTAACCCTTGTCAGTTGGATTTCCAGACCCTAGCCCCCTTATTGGGCTACAGGATATACTACTGATTATGGAACTTATCTTCAGTGTTTTTGTTTCCAAAGAAAACTAGCCCTGTGGAAGCACTAAACCAAACTTTTTGAACAGCTAGAAAGATGAATGGTAGGGTTGCTTTGTCAGCTTGGGGCACAGCATGGCCCCAGCTTACTTGGATACAGGGTTGACTGTGGTGTCTTGGATCAGTAGCCCCAAGCTGCTATTTTTCATCGAGCCCATGCTGATCAATTAAACCTTGTGAATTTTTTTCCCTTAGCACCAAATTTCAGTCCAGAGCTAAGCATGCACTAGTCCAGAGGTCAGGAGAACAATTTGATTTTCATCGACATCAGGCAGCAGTGCTTTGAGTTGGTATTAACCAGGCATCAATCAGGTGAACAGTGTCTCCACATCTCACCTCCTCTCAAGGCCTCACTTGGAAAGCATCTCCAAACTGAATAGCCCTGGAAGGAGTAGGAATTAAGGAGTTGTTGGTTTGCTTTCAGAGACATTGGTGTTGGGCAAAGCACTTAAGTCCTCCATTGGAGGAGCTGAAAACAAATCTAGCAGTGCACCCTTGCCTTCTGTGCTATTTTAACCACAGCTTCTGGGCAGATGACAAGATGATTTGTCTGATCTCAAGGGGAGTGGCCCCATGATGGGTGGATTAAGGACAGCACTGAGCATCTTCCCTGGCAACAAAACTCCAGGATTAGTTCTGCCCTGAGAGACAGCTGGTGTTGTGTGGAGATAAATGAAGGGTGGCTATTTACTTGACCTGTTCTGACTTTCAGTTCACCGACCAGCATCACTTTTACCTGGCCCTGGACAACGAGATGATGGTGGAGATGCTGAGGATCGAGCTGGCCTACCTGTGCACCTGCTGGCGGATGACAGGCAGACCCACACTCACCTTCCCCGTCACACACACCATGCTCAGTAATTTCCTGAATTCCATCTGGCTGGGTCATGCCCCACGGGTCGTTGGGTCCTTTTCCAAGTGTTTAGAATAGATCCTATGGACAGAGCTGAGTATTGAAGGGACTCCTTAGCAGCTTGGCTTCTTATCTCAGGAGTCTTCTGTGCCATAAGGAATTTAATTAGATTGTGCTGATGAAAACATTTCAGTGTATAGCTAGAAAAAATGTATTCTCAGATTAAGTAAACTCATCATCACTTTTTTTTTTTCTTTCAGCAAATGATGGCTCAGACATTCATTCTGCAGTTCTTTCTACAATTAGAAAACTAGAGGATGGATATTTTGGAGGAGCTAGGTAATTTCTTAAATCTTTTGCTGCCCTTCTCCCATTTTTCATACCAATTTTCACTTCAATTGCTGAACCTAGAATCATGGTATTTAAAGTTAAAAAAAAAAAAAAGGATTTAAAATTTACCTCCTCCTGAAACAGCATTTGGTTGTCAAACTTTTGCAGGCACTAGGTGGCCTTGGGCATAGAGAGGTGGGCGCATCAACCTCTCTAAAGTGATGTCCTTCCTGGAATACCTTTATGGAGTACTGTGTTTCTGTTAAAAATCATGGAAGAAAACACCAAGTGCCTAGGGCCCATCAAGTGCTATATAAATATTTGACAGTAGTATACTGTCACCTTAAGAATAATTCATAGAAGCCGGGCGTGGTGGTGCATGCCTATAATTCCTAACAGCTCAGGAGGCTGAGGCAGGAGGATTACAAGTTTGAGGCCATCTTCAGCAACTTAGCCAGGCCCTAAGCAACTTAGTGGCACCCTGTCTGCCAGGGCAAAACAAAATAATCCTTAGAAGTAGGCCCTTGGCTTTCCAGGGCAAAGTTTTTTATTCAGGCAAGGATAGACTTTTTTTTCCCTGAGGCTATCTGCAGCCCATTTGCCCTTGGAAACCCAACAGTTCCGTTGCCTGCTCCAACTTACTCCTTGAACAGTACTATTGAAGCTAAGTCCTAATCTGATGCTGGTAGCTCAGAGGGAAGTATCTTGTTTTCACTTCTGGTCTGATATTTTAAGAATGTTTTTGTAGGGTAGAAATCCCATACACTCCCAGCATCTAGGGACTGACCTTCAGAACTTGGGGGCTGCTGCCTCTGTGGGGATCCCAGGCTGCCAATCCTGGCTCCCAGTTTCCAGTGGAACTTTTTTCAGCCCAATGGGCCACTCAGGACATCTGCTCCAGTTGGGGATAGTGGGTTCATCTGAGCCCATGAGAACTTTGACTCTAAGACATGCTTCTTCCATCACTGGTAGTCAGAGGGAAGTACCCCTCCTATGCCTGTGTAACCACATTTCATGGTAAGGACAAGTGCACCAGGAGAATGATTGCTTCTGGCCCAGTCATTTTAGGGGGGAAAAACACCACACGTTGATTCTGGTTCAAAGTGTTTGCTCAATTTATTTTGTAAAATAAGTTTTGGTTGGTGCAGTAAAATAGATTGGTATTTGTGTTGGGTTGGAATAAGAAATCAGCATGATTATTTTGACTTTTAATATGTTACATGCTTTCATTTCATACTTGCTAGTGAATTTTTGTTGTAATTTCTTGGCTGACTACTTAGGGTGATCTGCTGAGTGATAAATTTATTGATTCTGGCAGAAGTACCACCTGGTTATTGAAAAGTCCCCCAGTGATTCATAGTGGAAGTTTGTCCACACTCCATTGATGTCCCTTAACATAGTGTCTTTTTGGCAGAGTAAAATTAGGGAACCTGTCTGAATTCCTCACCACATCATTCTACACGTATCTGACTTTCCTGGATCCAGACTGCGATGAGAAGTTGTTTGATGATGCCAGTGAAGGGAGCTTCAGCCCTGATAGTGACTCAGATCTGGGAGGATATGGGGAAGACACCTGCAATCAAGGTATCATGTGGAATACTTTTGCGGGTGCTTCCTTGAATTTATTTAAACCTGTGTACTCTGATAAAATTGCCCTAAAACCCTAAACTACAAAAAATTAAAATATAAATCTAAACTACAAATGATGCCTTTGAAAGTGGGGCTTTTTTTAAACCCAGAGGGATGAAGAGTTTCAAGTATGAGGACTTTTCATTGTGTGTGTGTGTGTGTGTGTGTGTGTTTGGATATAGCTCACTTGCCTACTGAAGCTTAGGCACCTTGAGTTCATTTGTACTGTTTACTTCAACTTACTCCTTGAACTGTTTTTGACAGCTTTTAAAACTAAGATCTAACCCTGGATGACTGAGCTGCACCCCAGTCCTCACAAAATATATTCTGAAGACAGAAATACATTGCTTGAATTGTCAAAGGAATGGTAGAACCATCTGGGTTCAATTAGATATGAGGAAGGAAACCTCATGTATATAACCTTTCTCAATCTGAAGAAACAGTTGGGTCAAAGTGACCTGGCTTTTGCTTTTTGAAAGTAGTTGGAATTGGAGCAGAGAATTCCACAAGGTTTATTAGCTCTTAACAAATTAAAACAAAATAACTGATGTCAGCTGCTGTCCTTCAGGTACTATGCAGCTCATCTTAGGATGATGTCATGTAAACAATTATCTTGACCTGTGTTTTGATTCCCCAGGAATAAGTTTTTCTAAACAATAAATTTATACACACATACATTCTATCTTTTTACCTCATGGGGTGGGTAAAGGTGTCAATATCTGTATCTAAATGTCTCCTTTCACTAACTTACTTGGCACTGCCCACTACACATAGTCACTATTAGGCATTTGGGATATTTCTGTAGCTTGTATTCATTGGCTCTTTTTCTTGCTTGTCCAGTTATAGAAAGCCAAGATGAACTCGACCAGTATATGAACCACCTTCTGCAAAGCACATCCTTGAGGTGCTATCTGCCCCCTCTCTGTAAAAAGACAGAAGACCTCCATGTGTTCAGTGCCATCCACTCCACTCGGGACATACTTTCTGTGATGGCCAAAGCAAAGGGTTTGGAAATTCCATGTATGTTATTGAACTCTTTTCTACCTATTAAAATACCTTCTTTTATCAAAGTAATGTATGAACATAACTTAAAAGAATCCTAAAAGACAACAAAATGCTTCCCTCATCCGTCTACTTGGAAACGACCATTTTTAACTTCTTTAGCTGTTTCTTCTGGCATTTATAAATCTCCATATCTCTAAAATAATATGTATACATATCAAAGCTTGGCACCTATTGACTTTCTGTTACGTGGATAAGGATTTAGCTGGCTTAACTCACCACTCTTGTACTCCCTTCCCTTAACCTACCAAGGGAGCTGTATGAAAGTTTAATTACATCAGTATTTACTCTTATATGTATGTAAATATTATTCCCAACTGGACATTATAGTATATTGTGATTATATTACCATTTTTTACTTTTGGTTTTTTTTAAGTTAATAATTGCTCTTTCTTTTTATTTGTTTTGATTTCTTTATCTTCAGTAGCCTCACAATACCAATTTCCACAAGGTAATCATATCAATGAATCTCTTGATTCCACTACTTACAGTCTGTGAGTCTCCTCCTTTCTGACCAAGTGCACTCTAAGCCTGTTGTATCCTTATCATCCTGGAAATTTCCTTGGGCTCATACCATTAGTTGTACTCCTTGTTTCCTGAATGTGGTGGGTTCCCTGTATGTTCCCCTTTCCTGATTTGTTGTTAGTGGTGGTGGCTTTTTTGTTGTTGTTGTTGTTGTTATTGTTGTTTTGGTGGAACACATTCTGGAGTAGTTTCACTAGGTTAAAAAAAAAAATTAGTACAATGAAAGAGGGCATGGTAATGACAGCCCTCAACTTGTTTATTTCTGAAATTCCTTTCTGACTTGGTTGCCCACCATGTCTGGGATGTCGTTTTTATTCCGGGATCTTCCTTCACCATCATCCTGGAGGGTTCCTTGACTTGTCTCCTGGGTTGGCTAGTGTTTTCTGTTTCTCAACTCTTCCCTTTTTTTAGTTCACTCTCTCATTCTAGTGAGGACAACCAGTCATTTCCTGAGAAATAGCACATGGTGGGTTACATTGTTGAGAACTTGCAGGTCTGAAAATATCTAAAAAATTCTATATCCATTTGAGAGTTTGGCTGGGTAGAAATCTACATTGAAAATACATTTTTCTTCAGAATTTTTAAAGCATCACTTCATTATCTTTGCTACCAGTGTTGCTATTGAGAAATCTAAACCCATTCTGATTTTTTATCCTTCCAGTATAAACTGTCTTTTTCTTTTTCTTTTTTTCTTTTCTTTTATTTTTTTAGTCATTGATAGACCTTTATTTATTTATACATGATGCTAAGAATCAAATCCTGTGCCTCACACATGCCAGGCAAGTGCGCTACTGCTGAGCCCCAGCCCCAGCCCTAAACTGGCTTTTTCTTTAAAGTTTTTAGGATCTTTCCTGCTTCCCAGTTCTGAAATTTTAGTGATGTGTTGTGATCTGCATATTTTCATCCATTGTGTTGGGTCAAACTTAGCAGGCCTTTCCAGTCTGCAAAGTTATAGTTTTCAATCATGTAGTTTTTCTGAAAACTTTCTTGAATCATTTCCTTTCTTATATTTTCCTTATTCTCACTTTCTAGTATTTCTTTGATTCTAGTATTGACTTCCTAGAGAAGTCTTTATCATTGCTCTTCTTTTTTCCATATTTCTGTCTGTTCTGAGTGTAATTGGTTTTGTGTTTTAAATCTTAGTTCCCAAATTTCATCTGTTCTTGTTTCATGCAAGCCATATAATTTCTTATTATTCTAAGAACATTAATGGGGGGGGGCATGTTTTGTTTTTGTTTGGGCTTACATTTTGTTCTCCCTGAATGGTTTCCTTTTCCCCCAGTCACCTTTTCCTCTTTGTTTAAGTTTCTGTCTTTTCACATTAGAATCCTTCCTCCAAGAATGTGGGTAGGACTTGTGCCTCAGGGCTCCATGGCTGTAGACTTGTCAGATTTCCCAGAGATGTTCTACAGCACCTACTTGAAAGGTAGGGTCTTTTTGCCTGGATCTCTACAGCTACTTAGTCTCCATAAGGAATGCACTCAGGCCTTTATATGTACTGGTCAACCCCGAACCTAGTCACCCTCCCTCTTTTACTCCATTCAGAGAAACCCTCTAGTCTCCTGTCAGAGTGAGCAAGGCGGTCCCCACACTGTGTGGGTTGAGGAGGGCATCTAGGGAGCTCACTGCTTCCCACAAAGCTTTTCTCCAGTCTTCCTTATTTTGATCACCCCCTTTGAATCCCCAATTTCAGAGGCACACAGTGCAGCAAGTTCCTAAGACTTCTGGAGATTCTTTGATGTAAATCTCACTGGTTCTTGTATTTCCCCTCTGTAGACTTGGGCTTTGGTTGCTTTGTATCTACTAAATCAGTTATCTTTCATCCATTGGTTTTTCCACTTCCAAAATCTTGTCACTACTACCTTTCTCTTCCCCCGCCCCATTCTTGAGGATTTATCTTTTAAAAAAGAAATTATTTTCCACATTCTGAGTGGAGATTTGGGACAAAATAAAATTCCAATGTTTGATTTGACTCACTAGTGTAACCTGGGCACTTATAATACCTTTTTTTTTTTTTTTTTTTTTTTTTGGTAGCAGGGACTGAACCCAGGAGTACTTAACCACCAAGCCACATCCCAGCCCTTTTTATTTTTTTATTTTGAGACAGGGTCATGCTAAGTTGCTAAGGGCCTCAGTAAGTTGCTGAGGCTGGCCTTGGACTTGTGAATCCTCCTGCCTCAGCCTCCTGAGTTGCTGGGATTATAGGCATGTGCACCATGCCCAGCTATAAATGACTTTTAAATATGCATCAGTTTTTATCTTGGAAACTTCCTAGTCTCCTGAGACAATACAATAGCCTAGAAGACAGAGATGGATTAATGAATGAATACAGATAATAATATTCAAAGATGGTTAAAACATAAGACCTAACACCCAGCAGTGGTAGAATGAAATGCATACCGAACAGGAAGCAGAGACACCTGGATTATGGAACCCTTGTAACCTTGGACAAATAAATAGTCTACCCTCTCTGGATCTCAGTTTTCTCATGGGGTGGGGAGAGGTCTGACTCAATCTCTCTAAGTCTCGTTCCAGTCCTAAGATGTTGAGTAATTTCCCCTGAGTTCTAGGAGGGAAAAGTGAAATTCTCTCAAAGTAAAAAGTCATTTCCTGCTTATTTCTCATTCCCAAATTTAGCACATGAAGTGGCTACATGATAAATTCTCATTGAAATTGGCTAAACTAAGTAGTCATTCCTCAGTTGGATTGTATTAAATGAGGAGTAGCCACCACACCTCTCAAAAGAGTACTTCGTTGTTCCTCTTCAGAAGCACTCTTTGTTATTTTGTTTTCCAGTCGTTCCCATGACTTTGCCAACTAAAGTTCTAAGTGTGCACCGTAAGTCATTGAATCTTGTTGATTCTCCTCAGCCACTCCTAAAAAAGGTAAAGTATTTGGAATAGTTAAAAATTAAAAGGCATAATGCTTTATAATGCTGGGTTAGTCCCAACAACTTTCTTAAATGTTGGAACTCAAAATAAAGACTGTATTTCTTGATATCCAGAACTTTTCCATTTAGAAGCTCAAAGTTTTGATGTGAATCCAATCCCTTAGTTGTCTGGAATATGATCGGCATCATCATATATACCAAATTTGATGCAAACCTTTATATTTTGCCTATAGGAAAGGTCACTACATTTTTGCTGACCCATACAACCCAGGTGGTGCTGGCAGAAGTGAACTATCTGTCCCCTTGGCCTGTCCTGTCAGCCAGCCGAGGCAGATGACGTGCAAAACAGACTACAGTACTCTGTTACTCATGTTCTTAATGTAATGAAAACCAGGAAGAGAGTTCTTAGGAGCATAAAAATCTCAGGCTGTTCCTTGTTGCTTCCCATAATTTGTTATTTTATTATGAAGTCTTCCCTTGATTATATCTCACATGAATCAAAATATCCAGTGCCTGTTGGAGAAATTTTAACCTAAGTTCAATTTTATATTGTTTAAAACATGCATTTTGTGTTTATTTTGCTTTAAAAAAAACATTTTATCAAAGTATAATATATGGACAGAAAGGTACATACAGCTTAAGTATAGACTAAAATGAATTGTCACTGAGCCAATATATAAATGGCCACCTCTGGTTCCCTCTCAGTCATTTCCTCCCCCTATAGTCCAAACATAATTTCCATTATAATTTCTAACAGCAGAGATTAGTTTTCCCTGTTTTTGAACTTGGCATAAATAAAAATTACACATATTTTAACCTGTTCCAGTTTCTTGCAAACATTTGTCAACATGGTGATCCACTGATCAAAAATAGTAAAAGCCTATAAATAAAAAGGTATAAAATATTCACTAAAAAATAGGTCTAGCACAGTGCCAGAGTTCAAAGACCAAGTTGGTGTTTTACTTCTTGATCATCTGAAAGTTCCTACACTCAACCCCTCTCCTACTTTTTTACTTTTATACGGCCAGGCTCCTGAAAATGACTTCCAGTGGCCCAGAGATGACCATGGTGATGTGGACTGTGAGAAGCTAGTTGAACAGCTGAAGGATTGTTCAAATCTGCAGGACCAAGCAGACATCCTGTACATCCTTTATGTAATAAAGTAAGTTGTGTCTTAGTCTGTTTGGGCTGCTATAATACAATACAAATTGGCATTATAAACAACAGAAATGCATTTCTCATAGTTCTGGAGACTGGAAATCCAAGACCAAGGTACCAGTAGATTCAGTGTCTGGTGAGAGCCAGCTTTCTTGTGGATGGCACCTTTTACCTGTGTCCTCAATGGTAGAAGGGATGTGTTAGCTCTCTGGGCCTCTTCTATTAAGGACACTAATCTCAATCATGAGGGCTCTGTTCTCATGATCTAATCACCTCTCAAAGGCTCCACCCCAAAATATCATCATCCTGAGGGGTTTAGTATTTTATCAGAAATTTAGGGGGCATACAAACATTCAGGCCACAGCAGTAGATTTATGGTTTCACTAGGTTGAGCCTTCTCAGTTCTCCTTAATTAATTCATTTTCCTAGTCTCTCAGCCTGCAGCACCCCGGGTCATGATCGTATTCACTCCAGTTACCCAAGATCACCATGAATAAGTCTTCCATCCCCTTCTTTGCCTACTGATGCTTACCTCCCAGAACAAGAAGGCTGAATGAGGCCAGGATCCTACAATGTCCTTATATTAATCTTCTGTTTCAAAGGACATAGGGATGCTTTGGTAGTGTGGAACCCTCTCAATGAGGCTGAGGCACTAGGAGTACCAGAGCCCTTGACATTCATTCCTCTTGCAGTCTAAACATTCTGGCCCAATATCTCTGCATTTTTCTATCTCTTGACAGGGGTCCCAACTGGGACACCAATCTCTCAGGACAGCATGGGGTCACTGTTCACAATCTTCTCAGTGAGCTCTATGGGAAAGCCGGCCTGAACCAAGAGTGGGGTTTGATTCGCTACATCTCAGGCCTGCTCAGGAAGAAGGTGGAGGTCCTTGCTGAGGTCAGAGCAATCATGCCTGCTGGGTTGTCCTTCATCCCCTCTTGCCCTTTGTCTTCTTCCTCTTCCTCTTCCAATCTTGGAGTTACAGAAACTCTCGAGGCAAGTGCCTCTTAACTGTAAAGGAAAATGGAGACCTAATCCAGTACTGGGGCAAGCCTTTCTCTCCTGACCTCCCACTGCTCTGGGAAGGCAAGCAGAGGGAAGAAATTTCAAGTTGATTAGTTTGGTTCATTCTTAACCACAGAAAAAGGCTTGCCAAGAAATCAAATGAAGATACTCTGTGGCAACACAACCTTGGAAACATAGCTCTCTTATTTGTGTACATCCACAGTACAGTGATCATTGACATTTATTACCCTGAGCCCCTGCCAAATCCAGAGCCACTTCCTACAACACTGAAGCTCAGTATTGGGGCAAGGTGATGGTATTTATTATATGTGAGAAATGGAGAAACTGGTAATTTGGGAATACAATGTGGCCATTGTCTCTTACCATCACTACTTAAGGACTCATCCTGCCTTGTCAAGTATCAGGGAGCCTAAGGGATCTGCTGCAGTAGATGGGCATTAAATACCTATTGATGGGCTTTGCAGAGCCAGGCCTGGGGCCACACCTGGGAGATACAGAGACCTAGCCCTGCCTAGGTTGCTTAGTCTGGGATCTGTGTATGAATTTTTCAAACAAAGGGCAATGTGGATCATAATGATTGTGAAGGTAAGTTTATGACTTTACTGGCAATGACCCAGTTGGCTTTGCCTAATCTCTCTCCCACCCCAACCCCTCTCCCTTTTTCCTCTCTCACCCTTTCTCCCAAATACATGTTTAGGCCTGTGCAGACCTGCTGTCCCACCAGAAGCAGCTCACTGTGGGGTTACCGCCTGAGCCACGGGAGAAGACTATCTCGGCGTAAGTCCACAGCCCAGAGACCTCAGGTTTGTGGGAGAACAATGGGAAAACAGCAGGGCTTTGTACTATTGAGTCCCTCTGTCACATGGGCACTTGCACAGAAAACAGGTATCTTTCATGAAGGGCAAGGAGGCCCTAATCCCAGGAACCTCATTATATTTGTGGCCTGCTCCTTCCTAGGCCTCTTCCTCCAGAGGAGCTCACAAAACTCATCTACGAGGCCAGCGGGCAGGACATCAGCATCGCGGTCCTCACACAGGTCCGGGGCTGGCACGGGAGGGGTGACAGCCTTCCTCAGAGTGCCAGGGGGCCCCTTGGTCACCCACTGGGTCTCTGAAACCCTGTCCCCATGTGTGTCTTTGCCAGGAGATTGTGGTTTACCTCGCGATGTACGTCAGGGCCCAGCCTAGCCTCTTTGTGGAGATGCTTCGACTCCGGATTGGGCTGATCATTCAGGTGATGGCTACAGAGCTGGCAAGGAGCCTGAACTGCTCAGGTGAGAGGCAGTGGCTTCTGAAGCTCCTACCTGCCCAGCTCCCCCCGGCATCTGGCCTTGAGGCCTTGCTCTGAGGGGACCCCTGCTCAAATATTCCTGTTGGCTTTTGATGCCATCGGCCTGTCAGACCACATAGACGCAGGGTACTGGAGTTCCTAAGATAGGGAGGACAAGGAGGCACTAGTGATATTTACCATTTCTGTACCTAATAGCTAAGCTCCTTCCTGCTATTCTTGCTGTGAGATTTCATCCTCCATTTAGTAACAACTTCACTGGGAAGAATCCTCCCAATTGAAAATAAATAGCAATCACAAGACACATCCCAGCATCAGGGATCAGGGAAATGTGAGAAAAAATATGTGTCTAGGAATTAAGCAAATATGGTACCAATTTAAACAACAGCATTTAGAATCCCCAGGGACCAGTGCCTTTCAGCCCTGCAGTGCCAGTGAGGTGATCCTGATCAGGAGACCTGCCACTATATCCTTTGTCACTCCCTCCCACCCAGGTCCACTACGTCTGTACTATGACTGTGCCTTCACCTGCCACCAGTCCTGGGTCTGGGAAACTTACAAGATGTTTGTTTGTAGGAGAAGAAGCTTCTGAGAGTTTGATGAACCTCAGCCCTTTTGATATGAAAAATCTCCTACATCATATTCTAAGCGGAAAAGAGTTTGGTGTGGAAAGAAGTGGTAAGTAATTGCTCTGGGCATCTCTACAGGGAGCTGCTTCCTTGCCATGCAAGTCAACCCCTATACTTGAGACTCGGACATGTGATTGTACTGTTCCTGTTTAATGGGATGGACAGAGGCCTAGGCTCAAGGTTCCTGCTTTTAAGGCTTCAGGACACCCTCGCAGGTTTGCTGGGACAGCATTTGTTCCACAGATTTCAGTGGCACATGCACACAGTGTCATGCCTCTGCATCCTATGTCTCCTGTGGCCATAAGCACCAGCTGTCATCACTTGTGGGGGTTAGGGAATGACCCCACGTGTCGGGCTAAAGAGTTGTTCTTTCAAATTGCCTGAAGTGGCCTTTGGTTTGAGTAGAGGTGTTCTCAGCTAGGTCCCATGTCATCCTCCATGGGGCAAGAAGAAGACCCTCTTCAACCTCTAAAGGCCAGTTCGTTTCCTTCAGTCCAGTCTTGCTCAGTTTATCTGTCCCAGAACCTTGCTTGCAGTGCTAAGAAATATAATCACCCAAGTCCTTGTTCTCAAATGCTCTCTAACTATAATTGAAGCAATTATCATTTCTCCTCCTCATAAAAAAGCTAAATGATTTGCAGACACATTGGTGAATTTATTTCATCAAGCCAAAGAAATACACTGTGGGCTGTCATTCCTTTTATTTAATAAGAAGGACATTGGGTACTTTGTATTTTTCCTGAGTGTGTTTCAGCCACAGACCAAGGAAATCATATGCATATTGGTGGCGTTTCTCCTTTCTAAGGGAGGAGCTCTCAAGACCCTTGTCCAAAATTAATTTCCAGTTCTTTCCAATGCACAATCCTTGAAATGTAAATGTACAAGATAAATATTGTGTTCTCATCATATAGTGTATATGGTTTGACACAGATAATTGTCATTAGAGTAAAGCTATAGATGCTTATAACACTACCAACTGAGTGATATCATTTGAAAGCCCAAATATGGTTAATTGCAAGTAAGGACAGAAGACAAGCTATCTTTTTAAAACATAATATCATTTCTTAATTTGTAATTATTCAGTTTTTATAAACTAGGAAGCTTATATTGGCTTAGAATTCTTAAAATTCTGATTAAATCCTGAGATGTCTGAGATAATTGTTTCCAGTGAACACCCCCATACAGGCCCTTCTGGAGCTTTCCAGACCTCTTTTGGCTTCCATTTTCCACTGGCCTGGTGCCCCTCTTCCCCCTCAGGCTAATCATTGTGTCTCCTTGGTGTTCTCCTCCCTCTCCACTGCCCTCCATTTCCCCTAGCTTCTGTGGGGTTGGGTGGGGAGTGACCTTCCAGCCAGGCCTGCAAAGGGGAGTAGTGGGGTGGGAGGGAGAAACATGTACAAATGCCCAGAACAGCACATCTGGCTCAGGATTGAGGGGCTAGGAAGGCATAGTCCAGAGGCCAGGCCCATGGAGGGGGAGGGCCAGGGATAGGTGTGAGTCTTGCAGCTGGTGCAATAGATTGGAAGGGAGGGGCTAGGGTGGCAGAAGAGTCTCCCTGCCCCCTGGGCCCTTAGCAGCATCATGTACCTGGCTCTCTCATGTTTCCTTCCCAGCCCAAGGTCTTCCAGTAGGCTCAGTACCCCTGTGGCTGGGGTGGGCTCTCCTCCCTGTACCCCTGCAGTGCTAAATTCTGCCCCAGATCCCTGTTGTCCCTGGGCAACATGCATTGGCACCTGCATCCAGTGTCTAGACAGGGACTGGCATGCTCTCCCATCACTGGGCCCACAGCTACAAGTGTCCAAGTAACAAGCCCCTCAGTGAGAACCCTGTAGTTTTGTCATTTTCCCCAGGCACTGCTGGCATTCTAAGGGTCATGGGGCTGGGGATAAAGCCTGGCAAGGTCAGTGTGGGTCCTCCATGTGAGTAATGATGAATCCCTTACAACAATCAAATGTCATGCAGTCATTAAATGTGAGGTGATAGAATATGGAATGGCATGGGAAGACATTCATGATAACATATTAAGTGCATATTAAGTACAGAAAGGTCAAGGACTTTACACATATACATATCAGATATAAATATATATGATGTATATTTCATATGTTTATACATATGTGATGATTCTGTTTTATATGATAAAAACATTTACCATAGGAAAAACACAACCATAGGAAAAAAAAAACCCGTCAGAATAACAACTAAAATGTCAAAAGACATTAGTTCTGGCTTGCTTAGTTGGGTGGTTTCAGTTTTCCACAAGAAAGGTGACCTTTTGAAAAAGTAAAAAATTATTTTAAAAAGCATATTCAATTTCTAAAGGGCTTTCTGCCACTCTGTTTTGTGTGTACTGATTAAGGAGCTTTTGCACTTTCATACAGCCCTGCAAGACCCTCATGGTGAGTCTCTGCCACCCTGGGCACTGAGAGCCCAGCACTAGCCAGGACAGGCAGAGTTTATAGTCAAGTGAGAGGGTCGAGCGCAAACCCAAAGAAACACATCATTCACATTTCCTCCCTCAGGGTGGGTGCTGTATAGTCCCAAAGAACCACATGTGTGTGTGTCTTCCCTCTAGTACGCCCTATTCACTCCACCACATCCAGCCCTGCCATCTCCATCCACGAGGTGGGACATACTGGAGTCACCAAAACTGAGAGGAGTGGCATTACCAGACTGAGAAGTGAGATGAAACAGGTAAGAACACCCTGGCAGTGGCAGCAGCAGGAATTGGGAAGAAAAGTGGTTCTCCTGCCTAGGCTCACCTCAGAAGGTCATAGAAACCCAGGGCATGAAGCTTCAGCCTGCTTTTTGTAGAGGACATGAGGTCCCTTCTGCCTTGGGATCTAAATAAAGCTCTGTACCCAGATAGGTACCCCTAACTGCCCCTGTGCAACCTGTACCTGCCTGTTCCTTCACCTCAATGTGATGTTTTGTATATGTTCTAGAACATGCTTTTGTCCATGTTTGTTTTTGTGCCATTTAAAAAGTAGAGTCATACAGAAAGAAACAATCATTTCTCCATCAAATGTGTCCTTCTATTTCAATAGAAGGATCTGGAAATAGAATTGAATGACCATGATACCTATGTTACCCACCTTCTACAGGTATCTCTTTTCTTTGTCCCCTTTTATTTAATTCACAGTAAAAATCCTTTTGAACTTATCCTCACAGGACTGTGATTCAACATCTTTTTAGTCCTGATATGCACTATGCTAGAACTTGACCATGACCCATGGTAGGAAATAGACTTTCCTTTTGACAGAGACCTACAATGAGAAATGTACTTGGATTTCCTCCTGTATTTCAAACGTTAGTCATGTTCCACTAGCTTGAGTCTGTGAGGCACTAATGATCACCCCCTGAGGTTGACCATCACTGCCCTGGATTATCAGAGGGTGATAGAAGTATTAGGGTGTTCTTGATTTAGTTTTTGTTTATTTTCTGATGTTTTAACTTTCAGATGACAAGGCGATTTAGTGCTGATGAACAGGTGAAATATTTTTGCCTTGTTTTGTCTTTTACTGTGTGTCTTTCATGTCCTTTCTGGCTTGAATGTGGAAAGTGAAGCTGTAAATACAGAGTGTGACTGGGTGAAGGAGCAATTCTGCCCATCAAAGTGGCATAGTCAGACAACCCCCAGGGACAGAAAATGAGCAGGACTTGAAGGCAGGAGAAGTGACCTTGCCCTGGGCTTCAAAAAAACCCATTTGTCAAATTCCTGGGCTTTATAGGATACTTGTATGGTCTGGGCTCTGCCTCAAAGTTCCTGTTCAAAAAGAAGAAACTAAATAGGGGTATCTACGCAGGAGCTAAATTGGGTATACTTACCAATAGAAAGGCTAGGGCTATTCCTGTCTGCAGATGACCTGGGGGAATTTAACCGTGGAAGGAAAAAAAAAAAAAAATGTAAGGATACTGTTCTTCAATGCCACCCTGTGGCATCCTACTTCCTCCAGAAAATTGGAGTCACTTTTTTTTTTTAAGAGATGTGTCTCACTGTGTTGCCCAGGCTGACCCCAGACTGGGCTCAAGCAGTCCCCCTGCCTCATCCTCCTAACCAGTTGGGACTACAGGTGCACACCACCACACCTGGCTTCCAGAGTCACATTTCTAATGATTTGATGTCCCTATGGACCAGGAGAGTATAGAGGAATCACATGTTGACATGTGAATGCAGATTGCACATGTTGTCCAGGGGTAAAACATACTTATCTCTCATTCTAATTTATGCTTCTTCCAAGTAAGGAACCAACTTTCCAAACGCCTTCCTTTGTCAGCCACTCGGTGGCACCGTTCCTCTGGTTACCCATACTCTGCTGGCCTAAGTATGGGTGAATATGGATGGTTCCTGTCACCTTCATTTAATTCTGTCCTTGCATGTTACAGAGACAGAATGATCACCTTTCTTCTTTGATGTGTTTATATTCAACTAGCTAGTACAAGTTTTATATTTGGCTATATTTATATTTCCTTACATTAAGGAAACATTCTCTGTTCAAAATTTAATCAGTGCCATGACAGTTTAAATTTCTATTCACTTTTGCAAGAACACCAGGTACACAGACCATACCCTTGTAATCCATGAGTAGAGTCTAGACTTTTAGGTGAGGAAATACTTGTATGGCCAAAGGTCATCACCCTGATCACATGTATTTAACAAATACCTATGGGATGCCTGTTAGATGCCAGTTGTTAGTGGTGGTTATGGGCATTTTGTTGATCTCTAGATTTTCATGACTCAACATAAAACATCAGCATTTCATGACTGAGTTTGGAAAACATTCCACCTCCAATTAGGCACCTTGCACAAGCAAACAGAATCTGGTATATTTGCTTTTTTAAGTATTGTGCCAAGGTGCTGAGGCTAGATCACCTGCACTTCTGAGTGAGAACCTCTTGAGCCAGCCCTCTCCATACCTTCCTTCCTGGCCACTTTTCATGCCTGTGTGCTTGTGCTACTGGCATCTCTTGGTGTCTTCACACATGACTGAGTCGACTCTTTTTGTTTTTGTAGTTCTTTTCTGTGGGACAGGCCGCATCCAGCAGTGTGCATTCCTCCAAGTCTGCGGTAAACATGTGTTGAATCATGTCCCTCCCTGCCTCCTCTTCTGTGTTCATACTGTCTGAATCTTCTAGTGGACTCTCTCTGCTCCTACCTCATCCCTGAATTGTTTTGATTTGTATGTGTGTGCAGTGCTGGGTATGGAACCCTGGGCCTCATGTATTGCCAGACAAGCTCTCCAGCACTGAGCTTCTTCCCAGCCCTTACCCCTGACTTCTGAAGATTTGAGCTGGGTTTACAGTCTCCTCCTAATTTTGAGGAATTTCTAGAAAGGCTGAGAAGTTGTTCAACTAAACTTTGTTTTCCCTCTTGAGCTATCAGTTCTCTGCTTAAGCTCCTCAGCATGGTGTGGTTGAGGAGAGCTCTCCTCACCAATTTGCAGGAGTTTCTGGAATCTTCAGGGCATTGGTTCCATATTTTTTAATTGAGTATTGAGCTGAGGCAGGGAAGCACATGCTGACCAGCACTTTACAGCCACATGGCCTGGCTCTGTGTAGGGTTCCAGCTCAAGTGAGGGCCTAAGAAATGTTCTAATCACAAAGACAAATCTGAATCTTAGCCTACCAAAACCAAGAGAAAATCAGCTAAGTCATTGATGAGCTTGGCTGTAATTACTTTTATTTGTAGCTAATTGTTGCCTTATTTAAATGGCAGTAATGAGCCCAGTGGAATAACCCAGCCTGTCTTTTTCAAAATAAGATCTGCTCAAGATTAGTACAGAGAGAAGCCCGCTTCCTGCCCTGCTGGTGTGCTTAATATTGGGATTTTACTTTAAGTCTTTAAATTCAACGTTGTGCATTGAAAAATCAAAGTGCCAAATAATCCAGGACAAAGGCATGTGTAAGGATGCAGGTTACCCTTACCCTGACCTGGAGGCTGAAGGGCTAGAACCCACCCTGGGCAAGACAGCAGGCCGAGTTTTGCTCCAGCAAGGAGACACGGATGACTTCAGGCAAGCCCCTCTTCCAGGTCTGGCCGCCAGGCCCCATTGGGAGCTGCTATTTGGTCATGGGCAGCCCTGCAACAGTGCTGCCCTCACAGAGCCCAGAAGGAATCCAGTCTTTGGAGGAAGTGAGAAGGAAATGACACCCTCCTACCTTGTGTCATCAGGGCCAGTTCCAACTCAGAGCCACTGTGACCCTGCCAAGGCCAAGAACAGGATGGTAGCAGGCAGAATTGAAAAGCATGGGTGGAAATACTAAAATCTGAGGTCCCTCCTGTAGGAGGTATGGTATTCTCTGTGGTACTTGCCCTATAGTGATGCTGCTCAACTGGGCACTTTGGCATTTGTTCCCTGGACTGCAGACCGGAGAAGCTTACCTGCTTTGAGAGCCAGCATCTCTCCTGAGGTGTCCTCAGGGGAGCAGCCCTCAGGTGGATAGCTGCTCCTCAGCACTCAGCACAAGCCAGTCATGCTCTCAGGGTTTTTCCGTGTCTTCACTCAACAAATGCCCACAGGCAGCTCCCTGTTGTACAGATGCAACCAGGGTGGCAGTCGGTGCTAGTATAGGGCCAGGGAAGCCTCACCTGGGTCTCTGCTGCAGCTAGCTGTTACTGAGTTGGGGTTGGCACCACAGTGGCCTGATCCCAGAACTCACACCATCCCTGCTTAGCCAATGCCCTATGAGTTTGGGTCCTCTGGGTGTTCTACTACCTCTTGGAGGCTGGGAGGAATCAAGTAATCAACCTGGAGAGCAAAAGAATAATCCAACATCAAAGAGCAAAATGGACAAGGAACCCTGTTCCTCCCTGGGTGAGTGGCATATAGTGATTTTGATTAGTTCACTAAGCCAGCCTTCATGGAAGTGAGCTTTTCCCTGGGGCACTTGCTGGGCATCCCTCAAGACTTCTGAAGACTACTTGCTTTCTGTGTTACAGAGGTCCAGCACCCCATCCTCACCCACGGGCACATCATCATCAGACTCAGGAGGATATCACATTGGCTGGGGGGAGCGGCAGGGCCAGTGGCTACGCAGAAGAAGGCTGGATGGGGCCATCAACAGGGTCCCAGTGGGATTCTACCAGAAGGTGTGGAAGATCCTTCAAAAGGTGAGCTGGGCACTGGGCCATACTCTGCATGCACTGGTACTGAGAGAAGTGTTCCCAGGGAATGAGCCAGCCCTCTACTGCCTCTATGGGACACGGTGGCACTGCCAGGTATCAGGTAACAGATGGCTGCAGAACAAGCAAACACACAGCCTCTGACCTTGAGCAGCTCGCAGTCTAGAGCAGGGTTTCTCCACCTTGGCACTGTGTCATCTGGCCCAAGTAATTTTCTGCTGTTGGGAACTGTCCCATGCACTGTGGGGTGTGTAGCAGCATCCCTAGCCTCTACCTATTAGTTGGTGTCTGCTGGACACTGTGTTAGGTCCTGAGGGTGTTCAGGAACTTCCAGTGTGGTACGCAGTCCTGTGTCCTTCCCATCCCGAGCTGCTCCTGCTTCCTTCCCTGGAGGACAGGGACCCCCAAGCCCCACCTCCTTAGCCAGCTTCCCACTGCTGATATGGCTATCCGACTGGGTTGTGTTTCCCACCTGTTAAAGAGTCATTAGAGGTTGTGGCTGGAAATCAAGGAGAGGTGACACAGCCAGACTGTACTGCACACCTGAACACGGGAAGCCTGTATGAATGCCTGTTGCCAAGGAGGGGCCAGCATGGCCAAAGGGGGCAGATGGGCCCCTTTGTTCTCTGCATTCTATCTCCTCCCACATGGGCCTCAGGACATTCATGCGGCTTCCCAGGCCCCACCAGAGCTTGTCCTGCCTCTCCCACAGAGAGATGGTATGCCTCAGTTATAAAGCGTTTATCCAAACCAAGACAAATTTTTTTTTCCCTAAATGATTTCTTTCTAGCTCATTTCACAGTAGGAGAGGAGTGAAAAATGCAGTAATCCCAAGCTGAACGTACTCTAGCCCCCTTTGCAAAGTCACAGCACCATTTGGTCTGCATTCTTTCTGTAGCAAATGCCTTTGGCCAGTTGTGAAGCTTTGGCCTCTGCGCTTTATGGGTCTGAGGTCTTCCTCAGGGCAGGCGCAAAGCTGGGTGAGAGGAGTTCAGAGTGGACCCTGTCCATAAGCAGCTGGACTCTGATACCCACTAAGGGGAGCCCTTGGAGTTGTGGAAGCCCCTCGTGCGCCATCCCCTGCCTCTTCAGGAGTCCTCAGGAAGGGGTAAAGGCAGGGTGGCTGCTGCCGGCACAGCCGGCTCACTAGCAGTTAGAAAATGGCCATTAGACTAGGAAAAACTATTCCTAGAAAATCTCCCCACTCTTCCTGGGGCATCATGTTTCCGTCCGGACTTCCACTGGCACAAAACCAAGATGCTTTTATTATGAAAGAGCAGCATTTTGTATTGAGCCTGCTTGATATTTATATATACGGTGTGCATGTGCATGTCTGTGCATGTGCTTGAGTCTTTTGTGATTGGTGCTTTTTATAGAAATCTCGAAAATAGACGCCTGTAAAGGCACAGAAGCATCACTTCACCAGTAGGAGCCATGAAAATCTCCCTTCATTATGGCACCAAAGGGGGCCTGGCAGGCACCAGGGCCCAGTTGCCAAGTGAAACATGGAGCCTCCAGGGAGGAGGATGCCACAGCTCCCAAGGGCATTATTCGTGCATGATCTGAAAGATGCCTGCTGGTTTCCCTAGAATTGTTCCATCGAAAACACAGCCTGTGGGCAGTGAGAACAGTGCTCTAAAAATAACTGACAGTCTGGCGTGTTCCAGCCCTCGTGCAGATTTCCAGGGCAGGGAGAGCTGTGCAAGCAAGTGCGTGTGAGAACACTCAAGCACTTTTACCATGTTCTAGAATCTGACTGAAATGTCTGTGTTCTTCCTCCAGTGCCACGGTCTCTCCATTGATGGTTATGTCCTCCCATCCTCAACGACCCAAGAGGTATGAGGAGGAGAACCCAGACCTCCGTGGGTTTCTTTTATGGGCTCTGAACGCTCACACGCCTCTCAAGCTTGTTCTGAGTAGTCGGGCTATTTGTAGGTCTGATCTTTTCAGCCACTTCACCCTCAAATTGTGCAGCTTCTTTCCTGTCACCTTTTGTCTCTTTCAGAAACAGCATTTCTAGACTATCAAGCTCCATATTTTCCCCAGGACCCCTGAATACCCCAGCCAAGTTTCTTCCCACACATACTAGACCCACATGCGGCCTCCATGGGCCTCTTTTCTTGAGCTGCAAGAAGGCTTATCCCTCCTCCCACCCCATGCATTATTTTAAAAATGGGTGTTTTAGTTTGACCCTACCCAAGCAGGGAATGATGAGAAGAAAAATAAGAAATAGTCCCTATGCCCTGCAAGTCACAGTCCAGTGTGTGGATAGAGGAGATTAGGACAAGGCCAACTGGCTCTTGGAGCAGAGTGCTCAGCCTCCTACTCCAGAAGGTTCCCACTGCAGAATCAAGACAGTGGCCAGAAGGGAGGTGGCATTTGAGCTGCGTCCCAGTGGTGCTGAGGGAAGTGTTGGTTACTGGGCTATTTCTGTCCCATCTCATTGCTGGCCACCTGCCTGTCCCTTTGACAGATGACTCCACATGAAATCAAGTTTGCTGTCCATGTGGAGTCAGTGCTGAACCGCGTGCCCCAGCCTGAGTACCGGCAGCTGCTGGTGGAAACTATCATGGTGCTGACACTGCTCTCAGACACAGAGATGGACAGCATTGGGGGCATCATCCATGTAGATCAGATTGTGCAGATGGCCAATCAGCTGTTCCTGCAGGACCAGGTAGGTGTGCCCAGACCATCTGCTCATCCCACAGCTGAAGCCCAATAGTCAGGTTGGCCAGCATTTTTCTCTGTTGAAGCTGGAGGTTCTATATCCAATAGGAAGGAGTATGCGCCAAAGAAAATGTCATCAGATGGTGAAAAAATGGCCACTTGGTTAGGAAATGGCACAGTGGCCACTTGGGAAATCAACCTTTGAACAGGCCTGTGTCAGTGTAGCTTTTAGTCTAAATACCACCACTTGCTACATATGTGGCTCTGGGCAAACCACTTATCCTGTATACAAAATCAGGTTAGGCAAAGAAGCTGCCCTCTCATAGTCAGTGCAGAGCTGCAAACTAGGGTCTGTGAGAACATAGTCCAGCCCAGAGCAGAGGCAGAAGGCCCTACCTGCTGGGAGACACTGGCTTTCTTTAGTGAAGCCTAGACTTGGACCTCTAGCAACCACCCCTCACCCACACTGGCCGCCTCCAACATGCAGAAGAATCTTGTGGGGTGGGGGAGGAGGTGGGCTCTGCTCACGTTCCCTCTGCCTGTTCCTGCTGCAGGTATCAATTGGAGCCACTGATACCCTGGAGAAAGACCAAGCCACAGGAATTTGCCACTTCTTTTATGACAGCGCTCCAAGTGGGGCTTATGGGACAATGACCTACCTAACAAAAGCAGTGGCTTCTCACTTGCAGGAACTGCTGCCCAGTTCAGGCTGCCAGATGCAGTAAGACTACAACTATAAACATGATCACCTCTGAATCTGTCACTTGCCTCCTAGCCTCATTGGGAATTTTCTTCTGTCCCCCAAGATCCTCTATGCTGCCACAAAAGCATGTCCCATCAGAAACATTCACTGGGAGGAGATGGCAGCACTCAACCTGAAACCAATGTATGTTTAAACCACAGATAGAACTGATGAATCCTGTGCTCCCCCAAGGAGCACCCTGGGATCATTTTCTAGGTTCATTTTGCTGGAACATTTGTCACAGCATCTGGTCTCATGGACTCTAAGAAGGAATTAGAAATTGGTCTCTTTTGAGTGCAGAGCGAACTGAGAAGCCAGCTTAAATTGGCTCTCAGAGAGTTACAGAAATAGGTTCGATGAGCTAGTGACACATCTTAAAGACAGAAAGATCCTTCCAGCAGCAATAGCTAGACAAGCAGACCTTGACAGGGGAACATCTTAACAGGATGCAGTCTGTCTGGGGTCCAAACTGTTTACCAAATAGAACAATTCTATCTTTCTGTAGAATTTTCACTATCTTGTACCCTGCTTTCTTAGCTGCTCTATTAGCATGGCTGACTTCATGTAACAATTCTCTGTTGCCAAGATTTATACAATTGCTCCCAGTTAATTTTGGCTCACATCTTCAAGAATTTTATCCTGGCTGCCCGTGAATTGGGGGTGTCTCCTACCTTATGAAAACTCCCACATCTTCTAGAATCTAGGGGGGAAAAAAAGGTGAGACTCTGAATTTTTTATAATAGCCAAACAAATTGTTGTTTTGGAGCTGGAGCAGGTAGGGAGTCCCCTGTCTCTCCCCTCCCAGGCTCAAGAGGAACCATCACATGATGAATGAGTCACTAGATGCCATGGAAATTAATGGTGTGTTCCCACAGAAACATTGCTTCCCTCTTAAAAAGAGAGCCAGGCTGGGAATTTGAACTCTTTTCATAAAAGCATTTGCATCCTCACTCTCGGGTGTGGTTGGAGATAATGGTTGTAGAGAAAGATGGGTTGTGACAGGGTCTGGCAAATCTTTTGCCAGGTGTCCTTGTGAATGGAGTTTCTCTCCAGGCAGTGTCTTCCCCTGGGGGGAATAAACATTAGAGAGAACAATTTCCATAAATAATACACCTTGAAAGACAGGTCATCTGGTGGCCAAGGGGTGCCCTCTGTTTGGGTGACAGTGATGGGTTAGATTCATGGTGATGCTGCCTCTGAAATGGAAATGAGACTACTGGATCTGTCTCTCATTCCTTGAAGTGTCTGTGGAGGGGGAGAAGAGAGGATGATGCTGTAGCTGCTTTAAGAGGCCACAGCTCTGCCTAGCACCCCTCAGAGTCAAGATGCAGTACTGATAGTTATTCTTAAAGCAGAGGAAAGGTATGTGACTGCCCCCTGGCAGAGTCTTTCTTTAGGCCAAACCAGGTGTTTTAGTTGCTCCTGGGAGAGGCCATGGTGACAAGAGCAGCCTCCCTGTGCTCATCAGGGCTTGGTGGTGTGCAGATGCCACTCACCAGGGACTTTACTGCCTTTGGTTCCATTTCTTCCAAATCACAATACTCTCCCTGCTGAGGTAAGAGTAGTTACATAAAGAACAAGCCCCGGAGTCTGTCAGTTCCTGCCACGACGGATTTACACATTCCTTGCACAGGCACAGATCCCAGAGACTACGTGGGCAGCTGGCCTGCAGCAGCCCATACACAGGCCTGGCTCCACGCCCTCTCCCCCAGGCTCCTGCACAACCCCTACACCTTCCCATTCACTCTCCCTTTGGAGAAGGATGAGGGTGCCAAGGTGGCAACAGGACTGGAAGGAAAAAAGCCCTAACCAGCCTGTTCGCTGCCATTTGCCTGAAATCCACAGGACACAACCTCCCTGGTTTCCTATATTTTTCATAGGCTTTTTTTTGGGGGGGGGGAGTGTTCTTTAAGACATGCCCAACATCAGCATGAGTCAGAGGGTAATGTAATTGCCTGACTCCTTGGTGGATCATTTTCAAACACATGCTATAAGAAAAGTAGGATGGGCTGCGGATAGAGCTCAGTTGGTAGAATGCTTGCCTCCCGTGCACAAGGCCCTGGGTTCAATCCCCAGCACCACAAAAAAAGAAAGAAAGGTACAAGGCACGAAAGTGCCTGTTGCTGCTTGGAAGAAGCTCTAGGAAGAGCTAGAACACGCCAAACTAGCCAGGTGCCAATTCAGAATAATCACCTGCCTGCCAATGACCTGCAAAGCCACAGCTGCTATGTTTGGGCCCCAGCGAGCTGTGGGCCTGGAGGGGAGCCATAATAAGTGACTTAACCAATCCTTCAAGTCACTCTTTGAAACCTCTTTAAATGAAGCCCTGAAATAGGGCTGCATTTCCACAGGCATCAAGCTGTCAGCTTCAAAGAAGGAGAATAGGCTTCTGAGGCTTGATCCCTTTAGTGAGCAGCTGAGGCTACACCGAGGAGCAGAGCAGATGTTTGAGGGGGATGGGGGATGGGCAATGGTATGGTATAAGTCCTGCAGCTGACACCAACCTTGCCTGGGGGGACTTGGTTTCCCCACTGCAGAGTGGCCCCAGAGCCTTAGGTCTGCACTGGCTCCTCCCCTACCCTGAGACTATGGGAGGGGGGCTTTTCCTATCTCTCTCCTCAGTGCTGACCCGACAACTTTGACCTTTACTGAGGCTATTGGGTTATAGTGTTCTGTTTCAAAGGACAAGCTTGTGAAGTAAAGAACTAACATAAGTTGAAAAGCCACTGGCTGCCCCACTGGGTGCTCTCATCTGAGATGAGTTCAGTATCCCTGCACTGATTCTATGATCTTGGACAAGTAAGTTAACTTTGCACCTCACTTTGCCCATCTGCAAAAAAGTCAAGAGGCCTACGAACTGACACAGAACTAAGCATGCTGAACTCACCTGCCTTTGGCTGTTGGAGTGACAAGATATGCTCTATTGGCAACCCTAGGCTGGCCAACTGAGGATAGGAAGCTCTGTTTGTCATGCCCAGTGACTCATGGGGTGGAAATCTGTCAGGTCAGAGGATCTGCCTCTCTTCTAAGGCATGGTGACAGGAAGGAGAATTGTTAGGCCTCAGCTGCCTGGATAAAGAGGATGCAAATGCTTCCCTGTGTTTAAAAAAAAAAAAAAAAAAAAAAAAAATCAGGAGGCAAGAGAAACAGTTTGTCAGTTGATTGATGCCATTTATTTCTGGACAAGATGACAGGAGGCTTGGCCTCCCTTGAAGTAAATTACAGCAGAATCATTTCAGTTCTGTTGACTCACACATAAGTCTAGCAAATAGCTTTTGTCTTTTCTGCTTCCTTGTCAAAGGGTACAAAAGTCTCCCATCTATCCTTCCCTTTACACCATTATCTTTCAAGGTGATTCTTATGCTTTTGAAGTCCCTGCCATCTGCTCTGTACAACTCTGCATTTTGCAGGATGTGAGAGCATCGTGTTCCCAGAATGCCTTCTGTTCTCCCAGACTTGGCCATGGAAAGATCTGCCTGTGAAGTGAAAAGACAGCAGCCTCGTCATTCTCTTAGAGCCCAGTCCCCCTTTTCTTCCTCAAAAAGCCACTTAGGAGGGGCTGGGGTTGTGGTTCAGTAGTAGAGCGCTTGCCTAGCATGTGTGAGGCACTGGGTTCCATCCCTGGCACTATATAAAATAAAAAATAAATAAAATAAAAGTATTGTGTCCATCTACAACTAAAAATAAATAAATATATATTTTTTTAAAAGCTACTTAGGAAAAATCCATGGCCTTTGAGTTACCAAGAGAATTCTCTGAAGAATGAGAACACCAGAAACTGTGAGAAAGACTATTCTCCAATCTAATGTGTGTTCAATGGCTTGAAAAAGAGGAACATTCTGTGTGTGGGGTGTGTGTGTGTGTGTGTGTGTGTGTGTGTGTGTGTTTAAATGTGCAATTTTGGCAAAAAATGCCTTCTTAGAAGGGCTGTAATGATTGGAACCAATGAACTCTAAAGTCATGTGATTTGTCCCCCTACCTTAGTGCAATATGTAAACTATTCTGAAAAAAATGAATGAATCCCGAAAGCATTTGCTACATACCTAGGCATGGAGAAGTGTGGACTGGCAAGGTGGCAGATGAAAAAAAAATACCCTGTTCATTTTTGAAGGCCTCTGAAAAAGGACATTCACTAGGCTGCTGAGATAAGCATTCCTCACCCCAGTCCATTGACACATTCACCTCTCAATCCTAAATCCTATGCAGTTTGGGCCCATTTCTCAGCTGGTAACCATCAGAGCCTTCCACCTCTAGCTGTACCTGCACATCGGGCATGAGGAATGGTTGTGCTTTTGCACTTGCCTTTTTGAGAAACCTTTTCAGACACAAACCCAGGAGGGATGTGCCAAGGAGAAATCCCAGTAACTGGCTGTAATCTCTCAGTCTTTGTCATTGGGTCTGAATTCTTACTTGCAAATAACAAACCAACTCTGGCTGGGTTAAGGAAATATGTTTCTTGAAGATTGGATAAGTCACATGTCACCAGATTTAAAGCTCCCCAGCCAGGACCAGGACCCTCTATCACTTCCCACTACTCCCAGCCTCACACACAGGCTTAAACTCCAGATACCCCAGATGCTGGACACTGCCATCTCTTCTGCTCTTTTGGAAACTGAATATAAGGGCAGCCTCCTGTCACCAGAATGCATTGCAAACAGCCACTAGCTGCTGTGCAAGGTCTCAGGCAGTGTGCTGCATCAGCTAAGGGGATGCTATTAGCTGAGCAGGAGGTTAGGAAAGCCATTATCCGAGAGTTCTGCCTTCTATAGTGGAGGGGGGCAGGGACTCAGTTTCACAACATGGAGATACCCCAGATACAGGAAGGGGGTTCAAATGCTAAACATCTATCTAAAATTAAGAGTCCCCTCCAGCAAGGAATCTTGGGTTTTGTTCCTTTGTCCACAAAAGAAGGACCTGTGCCCCTCCAGGTGTCCGCCCTGGAGAACTGGCCATAAAGGCATGTTTGCCTTCTGGAGAAGGCTGTGCAGCAGGAGTGAAAGGGCATGCAGGGACCCCTCTCCAAAACCAAGGAAGTCATCCCAGTGCCACCCCCAGACTCAAGGCATGGCAGTTGTATGTTCTTTCACCAGGTAGAAGTGTAGCCACTGAGCCAGTGGTCAGATCCCCACTGCTGTGGAGGAGAGCCAGACACACCGCCTTCCAGCCCTCAGCTTCCCAGGAGCTGTCAGGATGCAACTCAGCAAGCCCCAGGTAACTGCCAAGGGTCCTGGCATTTTTCCTGACCACCAGCCCAGCCCCATTAGACTTCCCTGGACCCTTAGTGACAGCCCATCTGGGATAAGATGCAAATGATTAGCACATCTTTCCTTCTAAGTCTTTAGCCAGCTGGGGGATTTAAAAATAAAGAATTGGAACCAATTCATGGTATAAGCCGCGCTCCTGACAGTGTGAATAATTTCCCCCAGCTGTCACCAGGGCTCACTCCCTGCATTCTTGTAAGCACCCCGGTGCTCTCAGCTTGAGGGAGGCACAGCCATCTAGGCAAGGCAGCCCTTCCACCTCCCCCTCACTTTCCCTCCCCTCTGGAGAGGCAGGCAAGAGCTCCCTCCTTCCCTTCTCTTTCCCTCATTAACCACAAGAGTTCTGGAATGCTGGTGCCCAGCAGGCTGAGGGAGGGATGGAAAGGGCCACACACATGGGCGAGGCAGCCCTTTGCACGGGGAGGTAAAGCAGCTGCGCTAAGTGGACCTTTGTGATGTGGAAGGATCAGACTCAGCTGCCCTTGTGGCTTGAATCTCACCTGAAAGCTCTTGGTTTCTCATCCCCTAAAGCAGGGAGCTCCCTCATGCTAGGCTGATGACTGACCCCCCCACCCCCCTGATTTGTGCTTCCATCCTGAACCCAACATACTAGCCATCAGCTTAGTGCTGTCAGTGCACATAGATGTGGCTGGCGCCAGGCTAGGCAGGCTGCAGGACAGAGGCTCTATGCCTAGGAAGGGAAGATGCCATAAATAAGCAAGTTGCCAGTGTGAGAGTCCAGAGAGGGGAAGGGTTCCCTCTGAGCCCTGGATGAGTGCAGGCTTGGCAGTGTAAATGATGCTGGATCAGGAGAGTATGGGGCCAGCAAAGGGCCTTTGAGCAGTAGAAGCAACAGAAGCCGGCAAGGCCACCTGGGCATAGCCAGCTCTTAGCCAAGGAGACGTGGGGGGTTCCTGGAGTCAGGCTGTGGCAATAGGGGTGGGGGACTATAGCAGAGGCTGCATCCTCTGCCACTCATCACCTCCACTGCGGTGGCTCTGTTTGCTCAGTGATGCAAGGGGGAAGAGGGACCTACTGGTGCTGCTAGTTTGCTTGAGAGCTTGCTGACTCTTCCACACCCTCCCCTGGTCCAAGATTAGTAAACACTCACCTGCAGAAGGTTGAGAGCCATAAGGCAGGAGTTTCTCAATAGCATAATCCACCAGTGTTGGAGTACAATCACCACGCCTGTGCTGCGTAGCTGTTGTGGCTTGGATCTGGAATGTCCCCATAGACCTCATGTGTTGACAACTTGGTCCCCCGTGCAGCAATGTTCAGAGGCAGGGCTTTCAGGAAGTGATGGGTTCATGAGGACTCCAATGTCATCAGTGGATTAATCCCTTAGATGGATTAATAATTTGAATGGACTACTTGGGGGGATGTGGAAACTATAGGAAGTAGGTCACTGGAGCTATACCCTTGGGGACTGTATCTTGTCCCTAGCCTGTAATTCCCCACTCCCTGTCCCCACCAGCTGCCAAGAGCTGAGCAGCTTTCCTCCACCACACCTTTCTGTCATGATGTTCTGCCTCCTCTCAGGCCCAAAGCAATGGAGTGAGCTGGCCCTGAGAAACACCTGAGACTATGAGCCAAAATCAATCTTTCCTCCCCTAAGTTTTTTTGTCAGGTATTTTGGTCAAGATAATGACAAGACAGGTGGGCAGGCCAAGGCCAAGACCATCTCTGTGTCTCCCTGAGAAACCACTCCCTAACTCCTCCTCCACCCCCACCCCCTAGACAATGAGGAATGAGCATTAGATACATAACATGTCAGGCAGGGATGACAGCCACAGACAAGAAAAAAGTGGAAAAAAGGACATGGAGTCCTCCGGGCAGGGACAGGCTATTGTATGAGATGACTGTAGAGGATCTCTAATGAGGCAAAATTTGGTCAGAGACCTGAAGGAAGTGAGGGCCTGAGCCATGCAATACCTGGGGGAAGAACACAGTAAGCAGAGTGAACAACCAGCGCGGAGGCCTGAGAAAGGAGGCCACCTAACATGTCCATGGAGCTCCAAGGAGGCCAGGGTGGGAGTGGAACCATCAAGGGGGAAATACATACTTAGGCTTTTGTCCCAAGTCACTGGAAGGTTTTGAGCACAGGAATGATTTAACAATTGCCAACCCTACCCAGTAAGACTGACTTTAAAGGGAAATAGGGCAATGGGGCAGTAGCTAGAGGCAGAGGGGAGTAAGGGCTCATTTTGGAGGGAATGTATCTATGAGAGGTGAAAGAGGAAAGAGACAAGTGCCTGAGGCGATTTAACTTTCTTCCATCTCATGTAAGAAGCCCAAAATATCCAGAAGCAGTCCCTGATTTGCTGCTATTTAGAGGAAGAATCTGGTAGCAGGAAAATGGCAGTGGCAGAATGACAGAAGGAAAGCAGGAGAGGAATCATTCCCATTCCCTCCTTTAACATCCTCCCTATCTCAGGCTGAAAAACTCATGTGCTCCTTAGAACCTTTAAAAGCAAACATACCCATAAGTATATGCACATACATACTAACATACATATGCGAATACATGGCCACATACCTACACCTGGCTGTGACAGCATCCCTTCACTAAGGAATGGGGTTACAATTACTATGCAGTAAAGGGAGAAAGGAGTCAGTGGCTGGGAATCTGTCCCTAGGGCTCCCTTGGTTTCTCCCTGCTCTCATCTGCCCTTTCAGATGTTTTCCTATCATAAACCCAGGAAACATCAGACCTCTTCCTTGACATCCTAAGCATCTACCTGCCCTTCAAGTTGGGGCCTTAGAAAACACGAGTTATAGGTTCTGGGGCGGAGGCCTTTGAAGATTCTAAAGGCTATGCATTCTGCAAGTAACTTAGTCTGCTTTCTCTGTACTTTAAATAGATGTGCTGGGCTGAGTTTTAAATTTGACACATTTCTTTTTTTAAACTGAAAAAAAAAAAGCACAATCAAAAAAAAAAAAAAGCATTACCATCTCAATAAATGCAGAAAAAGCCTTAGACCAAATTCAACATCCCTTCATGATAAAAGCTCAGGAGAAACCAGGCAGAGAAGGAAATTAACATTGTAAGAGCTATACATGACAAACCCAAAGCCAACATTATGCTGCATGGGGAAACACGGAAAGCATTTCCTCTAAAATCAGGAACAAAGCAAGGGTGTCCACTCTTATCACTTCTATTGGATATGGTACTTGAAACTTTAGCCAGAGCAATTAGGTAAGAGAAACAAATAAAAGAAATACACATAGGAAAGGAAGAAGTCAATTTATCCCTATTTGCAGATGATATGATCCTATACTTAGAAGACCCAAAAGACTCCATCAGAAGACTTCTAGATATGATAAACAAATTCAGCAAAGAAGCAGGATAAAAAAATCAATGCACAAAAATCAATAGCTTTTCTATATACCAAGAATGAACCAATGAACCCATTATTAAAACAGAAATTAGGAAAACAATTCCATTCACAATAACTTCAAAAAATAAAACATCTAGAAGTAAACCTAACCAAAGAGGTAAAAGACCACTACAAAAGAAAAAAACATTACAGAACACTGAAGAAAGAAATTGAAGAAGACATTAGAAAGGGAAAAGACCTCCCACACATTCATGGACAGGCAGAATAAATATTGTTAAAATGGCTACATTATCAAAAGAGACCTGCAGATTCAATATGATCCCCACCAAAATACCAATAACATTTTTCACAACCCTAAAATTCATATAAGGGAACAAAATACCCTGAACAGCCAAAGCAATCCACAGGAAAAAGAACAAAGCTGGAGTTATCAGAATACCCAATTTCAAAATATAATATAGAGTTATAGTAACAAGAACAGCATGGTACTGGCATAAAAAGAGACATGGAGACCAAATGGAATAAAATAGAAGACACATAAATAAACCTATACAGCTAGAGACATTTGATTCTTGACAAAAGTTCCAAAAACATACATTGGAGAAAAGATAGCCTATTTAATAAATAGTGCTTAAGAAAACTGGATACCCCATATGTAGAAGATTGAAACTAGATCCCTATCTCTCACTCTGGACAAAAAACAATTCAAAATAGATCAAAGATCTAAGTAGAAGACCTGAAACTTTGAGACTGCTAGAAGAAAACACAGGAAAAACACTTCAAGACATTAGCACAGGCAATAACTTCCTGAATTGCTCTGATAGCTCAGGAAATAATTGTAAGAATTGACAAATGGAATTGCATCAAATTAAAAAACTTCTGCACAGCAAAGGAAACAACAGAGTGAACAAACAGCATGGGAGAAAATCTTTGCCATTACTCTTTCCCACAGAGGATTAATATCCAGAATATATAAAGAACTCACAAAAGCTTAACACCACAAAACAAATAAGACAGTTAATAAATAGGTATATTAACTGAACAGATACTTCTCAAAAGAATTATTATGGCCAATAATTATATGAAATAAGTCTAATACTTTTAGTCATCAGGTAAATGCAAATCAAAACTACATTTAGATTCCATCTCACTGTAGTCAGAATGGCTATCATCAAGAATACAAGAAACAAGCTGGGCACAGTGGCACAGGCCTGTAATCCCAGCACTTGGGAAGCTGAGGCAGGAGAATAGCGAGTTCAAAGTCAGCCTCAACAATTTAGCAAGGCTCTAAGCAACTTAGTGAGACCCTGCCTCTAAATAAAATATTAAAAGGGCTGAAGATGTGGCTCAGTGGTTGAGTGCCCCTGGGTTCAATCCCTGGTATAAAAAAAAAAAAAAAAAAGAATACAAAGAACAATAAATGTTGGTGAAGATGCAGTGAAAAAGGAACACTTATACACTACTGGTAGAGATGTAAATTAGTATAGCCACTATGGAAATCAGGATGGAGTTTCCTCAGAAAGCTAAAAATAGAACTACCATGTAATCCAGCTATACCACTCCTCGGTATCTATCCAAAGGAATTAAAGTCAACATATTATAGAGATGCCTGCATACCCATTTTTATCATGGTACAATTCACAATAGCCAACCTATGTAATTAACCTAAATGTCTGTTGACAGATGAATGGATAAAGAAGATGCAATACACACACACACACACACACACACACACACACACACACACCATGGAGTATTATTCAGCCATGAAGAAAAATGAAATCATGTCGTTTGCAGAAAAATGGGTGGAACTGGATATCATCATGTTAAGTGAAATAAGCCCACTCAGACAAATATTGCATGTTTTCTCTCAAATGTGGAATGGTGGGGACAGACAACATGAAAGTAGAAGGGAGATGGCTAAAAAAGAAGGGGATCAGGAGAGGGGGAAAGTGAGCAAGGAAGTAAGGGGGTGGGTGTCATCAAAGTATGTTATATACATGCACAAACAAGTCACATTGAAATCCATTTTTCTGTATAATTAATATGTGCTAATAAAAAAGAAAGCAAGAAAGAAATGTAATGAGTTATCCACAGGAGCGGAGAGGTGCTCCCTGCTGGGAGGTGGTCATCTGGGAACATTCCAGGAGACTGGCCAGGGGTGTATACCTTGAGGGGTGGAGTGAATGGAAAGATGAATGGGAATAGTTGAAGCCAAAAGGACTGGCTCCAAGGAGGCCCTAGAATAAGTGACTCAGTCTTCTGGGACTCTCAGGTATGTTGGAGAAGAGAGGAAGGCAGAGTTAAATTGCACACATGGCTCGGGTGTTGGGAGTGGCAAACCACCATCATCACACGTTTATGTAGAGGATCACTACAGCACCAGAACTTTACAGATGGGAAAACCGAGGCTCCCAAGGGCTTGTGAATGTCACACACTCCTTAGTGGCAAATGAGGACAAAAGTCCAAAAGCCAGTTTCCCAACTCCATGTTTACCTAGATGCAAGCAAATTTCTTTGCATTTACTTTACAAAGGCACTTCAGAAGAGAAACCATTGTCTTAGTTTACATAAGGGAAATAGTGAAGAGAAAGGACTTCTCAGCTTAGTATGTGGCAGTAAAAAACTCAATTCCACCTAGGATGATGCAAATAATGTTTGCAAATAGGCAGCCCAGAAATGCATCGTACAGTGCCCCCAACTCAAGATCCCAACATGTCCAGCAAGGAGGCCTTTGCCAGGCTCCCATATACCCAGAGACGGAAGAGCCAAGGCCTGGCTTCAACCCAAAGAGTTCCCCATTCCTCAGAGTCCATTTCTTTAGTTGTTAAGTTGAAGAGGGAGAGCCCACTAGGCCTGTTTCAAAGGGCCCACTGCAAGGTCAGAAGAAAAGTACTAGTGCTTTGAAAACTGCAGAGCTCTTAACTAGGGTGTCTTTTAAAGTGGATGCAGCCACTCTAGAGACCATGAGCAGAGATGGTCAGCCTTCAGCACAATTGTAACAGAAACAGCATTTGGCTTAAGGCCTGGCCTGAGGCTTTGATTACCGCCTGGGCCCTGAGGCCCTGTCTCCACCAGGCAGGCACTCTATGGTCAGATAAGCTTGATTTCTTGACCCCACACTGCCACTTACAGCTGTGGGCCCTTTGGTTAGGCGTGGTCTCTTGGTACCTCAGTTTCCTCCTATGAAATGGCAAAAACTGCCTTCAAGATCAATAAGATAATTAATGCCTACAATAACAATGATATATATGACACAGGGTTGTAAGAATTTATATGAACTCCTGGCCTAAGGCATAGACTCAGTAGGCAGTGGCTGCTGTCACTCCCCCTACACCCCATTGTGGCACCCACCTATATCTGTAGGCACCTGAGTACCCATGAAAGGCAGCCTGGGGTGCTTTGGAAGGTAGGCTTTGGGTTCATATGGGCAACTTTTGAGCTTTGTGGCTGCAGAAGGCAAGTCACTCACTGAGGCTCTTTCCTTATTCAAACAGGGATTTCCAGACTCACCATGGAAGACTTTGGAGGACCATTGCATATTCATTAATGGGAATCAATAAAAAGGGACAGAGAGAGAGTGTGAGAGGTCTGCTTCTGAGGACTCAAGCTGGCACACCTGGGATGAGACCAATTCAAACATCTGCTGATAATGCCTAGAGAGGTCAGGGTCACCCTTTGCTTTGCCCTAAGCAGGGCTCTCTGATGCAGACAGAGGCTGGGGGTAACACTTTGGGGAGGAGAAACAAACAGCTTAAAATCCCTGTCTTCATGTTTAACCTCTGCATTCCTTCTTCCTCTTGGCACTTGCTGCCCAAGGGCCTGGTATTGCAAAGGGATATGAAGCCTCCTGCCCTGTCCTGGGAGAAGTATGGCAGCCATGGAGGGCGTGGTGCTGGGTAGTGCTGCTTTGCCTGAACCATTTTTCCTACACCACAGCCTGAGACCTGGAGAATAGCCTGACACCAGTCATTGTTCAGAGCAATGTCTCCAGCCAAATCCCAGGTGGTGCTGCCTCTCGACTCCGCTGTAAATAGGCCTAGTGATAACACCTGTGCTTCATATAGTTGTAAGACTCAAGCACATTAATGTTTTTATAGTTCTTGGATACCACTTGACACATAGTAAATGCTAAATAAATGTTTAATTTAAAAAATAGTGGGGGTGAAGCTCCTGTATCCTAGCAAATATTCAAAGAACTCCTCTTAGAAATATCCCTGAATGCCTTCTCTTCCCTTCTGCCTTTGCACCAGCCAGCATGCTGCTTCTGAGATACTCAAGTTGCTGGAGCATAGAGAAAAGAAGCCAGAGGGCCACTGAGCGCTCTGAGTCCTTCCAGGAATGTTTGCATTCCATAAGTCATATGTTAGTCTCAGTGAAAGCTCTGAGCTGTGGAATTTTCAGCCTGTGAGCTAGACAGTATAATGGGGCAATAACAGAAAAGAGGTGGGAGGGAGGGTAAAAGGCCCACCTTTATCCCACCCTAATCCTTCTGCCTAACAGCAGCTGGCACTGCTTGGGGTAAATATTCTGATGACTAGTCTGCTCCCAAAACTCTAGAAGGCAGGATCATATAAGTGGACACATTCATCAGTAATCTCTCAGGATACTTTGTCAGTCATCAAAAGGTACCCAACTGTCAGCGGCTCAAACAATAAAGACATTTATCATCTCATGTAAGAAATCTGGAGCTGGGAGGTTGCAAGGTTAACCCAGGGACGCAACAAGGTCATGAAAGACTCATGTCCTTCCCATTTTTTTCTTGGTCATCTTCAGAGTGTGGTACTTTCTCCTCTCATGGTTGCAAGATCACTGCACAGTACCAAGCATCTCATCTTTAAAAAACAACATCCCAACAAGGGAGAGAGGATCAGGGTTTTACTCCTGAACTTTTCTACCTTCTCCCCCAAATCTCTCATCTCTCCTCCCCCTAACCCATTCCAGGTAGAAGCCCCTTTGCCAAACCTTCCTTTAACTCTAATTGTCCAAGACTAAGTCACAAGCCTGTTTTAGATTAACCTCTTGCCAAAGAAGTAAGGATTAACAAGAAAGATTTAGAACTACTGTGGTTCTATCATGGGCCTGAGGGAAAGAGCCACCTTCTGAGACATCATCTGCCAAATACCTGAGAAAAAGTTGGGGTCTTGCTTTAGAACGAAGAAGAGGGCTGGCAACTGGTTGGGCAACATAGAGTCTGTCATGAGCACTTAGCCTCCTTTGTCACCGTCTTGGCCTCTCTGAAGCTTCCTAAAATTCCCTGTGCCTTGTTTAGGCCTCTCTACCTCAGTACTTGGCCTGGAAACAGGCATGCTATGGGACCTAGCAGCAACGGCAGGTCCAATAAACACATCCTAATACTTCTGGGCACAGCAGGATTTATGTGTAATCCTAGTGACTCAGGTGCCCAAGGCAGGAGGATCACAAGTTCAAGGCCAGACTCATCAGCTTACTAAGGCCCTAAGCAACTTAGCAATACTCTCTTAAAAAATAAAAAGGTTGGGGATATAGTTCAGTTGTAGTGTGCCCCTGGGTTCAATGCCTAGTACCCCCCACCAAAAAAAAAAAAAAAAATCCCAATATTGAAGACAAATGTTGCACACAGAGGGCCTGGGGCATTCAAGGAGGCTGGGGCCCAGGAGGCAGCTGACTAGAGTTAATGGAAATGAGTAGAAGTGTCCTAAGTACAGGCATCCCTTAGTATCCACAGGGGATTGGTTCCAGGACTCCCTTGGATACCAAAACCTGCAGCAGCTCAAGTCTCTTATATAAAATGAAAACGTATTTGCATGTAATCTTCAACATCCTCCTGTATACTTTAAATCATCTCAAGATTATGTATAACACCTAATACAATATAAATGCTATATAAATAGTTGTTACATTCTACTGCTTACTGGCTGAACAAATGGGGCCACCAAATCTTGGACTTTCAGTCTCCATAACTGTAAGCTAAATAAACTTTAAAACAAAATAAGTACCCAGCTTCAGATATTTTGTTATAGCAACAGAAAACAGACTAATACAATCAGAGAAGGGTGTCACAATGAGCTGTTGGTACCCAACATTCCTGGAAGCCAGGGGATGGTTGCACAGCCAATGCAAGGGATCTGGTCAGGACATCAACAGAGTCCACTATAATGTGCTACTGCTTCCTGTGCAATGTGCTTCACATATGTTCTCTTTGATCTTTGCTATGGTCCTGGACATTGCCACAGTTATGATCATTTTGTAGGATAAGGAACATAAGCTCTGAATGCTCAAGTCATTTGTCCAGAAGTTCACAGCCCCTTGGTGGCAGAGGGTGTATCTGAAGCCAGGTTATATGACTTCAAAGTCCATGTAGAGTTGCCCAAATTAACAAACAAAAATACTTGATGACCAATTAAATTTGGATTTCAGGTAAACAATAAATACATTTTTAGTATGTCCCACACAATATTTGGGACCAAAAACTCATCAATCATTTATGTGCAAGGCAAATTTAATGGGGCATCCTATATTTTATCTGGCAACCCTGAAGCCTAGAGTCACAAGCTGCCCTCTCCCTTAGTTCAGTTACTCAAGCAAATAGCTCAATGGTGGGGCTTACACATAATGCCAGACACCGGAATGAAGGCATTTTTTTAAACTGAAATACACACTCGTGCTTTCATGCTTTGCAGAGGGAGGGTACTATTTGTGTCCCATCATAAGGATTTAATTGTGACCATATCTCTACATCTGTAAAATGACCCCCTTCCAATGCAGTAACCCAGGGGGCTCCCATTAAAACTGCAAAGTGGATAGGAAGTAGCAAGTTTTCTGTGCAATATTATCAGGTCCACATGTGAACCACCCCCAAGCTCAGCAGGCAGCCTTGGGGTTCCCTCCACCCTCGCTTGAGGGAGCTTTGACTGAATCCTATTTCTTTCTCTCAATCGATCATTCCAAACACCCACTCAGGGTGCTCGCAAACCTCAACTCGAGCTCTGCATGAAGGGGAAGCCCAAGAATCACAAATAGCCTAGTGAGCATGAGCTTTTCAAATTCATCTGAAGAGGCCACCCTCCAGCTGAGGTTCCTGCAAGAGCAATCCACCATGTGTGATGTGACCAATGGCACCTGCAGAGAACCATTTCCAATGCTCTCTCCCCCTTTCACACTAAGAGGCATTTCATCTGGCTCGGCACCCGAGGGTGAGGGCTGGGGTGCGCTTTGGAGGCTCACCCAGGCAGCAGCGGATCTAGGCTATAATTAAACCAGACTGTGAACATATTGTTCACGGAAACCTTAGCAGAACATGAGTCATATTGGTGAAGTGAATCACACAGTCTCAGAGTTTCCATTTATATTTGCTGTATTTGGGGCCTTTATACTTTGGCTCAGGATTTCTGTCCATCCCTCCATCTCTCCAATTTATTCTCCATCTTGGGGACAAAGCCTCAAGGCTGGACATAGCTAAGGGTCCAAGTAGGCAGCCAGGAAGGAGAGCAGAAATGGGGGCTTACTGGCACCAAGATCATCTCACCTCCACCAGGAGCTCCTCTCATGATATGGGTGCTCCCTGGGCTGTCAGAGAAGGCAAAGGAAATAAAAGTAGGGGGAAATCTGGCCATTATGACTATTGATAGTATCTGAAAAAAAAATTTAAAGTAAAATTTGGTGAAGGGGTAGAGGCTGAAACTTTGGGTTGAAATGAAGTCTCGTGATCCTTGTTCAGCTTTTTGTTAATTCAGCTCCCAGGACAGGTACCAGGGAGCATAGACTAGTGACCACAGCACCAAATGCCTGACAGCAGGTTCCAAGCCCTGCCCAATCTGTGTCTCCATTTCCTCCTTGGTAGAACAGTGATAATAACAGTCTCTACCTCAATGGGTTGCTGTGAGGGTTAATGAGTTCAGATGTGTGAAGTGCTGAGACCACTGCTTGGCTCATCACCAACATTACCATCGCCAGACCATAGTAGCATCACTGAACACTGATGGAACAGGGCTTCACTTGCTTTCCAGGCAACCACAGTCAGGAGACTGGGCAGAAGTGGCATTCACAGGATAGGGCAAGAGCCTTCCCTGTATCCTATCTGGTCATTTTTATTTGGGTGTAGAACCTAAGTCCCATCATACACTAGCAGCACCTGAGCAGAGCTCTTTCATGTGTCCTCAGGGGATCCTACTGCACTGGCATTTTTGGAGAAGAAAATAGGTTTCTCCCTTTAGGAGCTTCACAGAGTAGGGTCTATAGCACAGGGAGGTGATAAGGGACTGTCTGCCACATTGAACCACACCAGAGCTATACAGGCAGGATGCCCACCGCCATGGCACAGCCACCCTCACCACTCAGCATACACATTCAGCACACAACAGGTTACTTATTTGGACCCTCACACCAATCTCAGGAGGCTCTGGGGAGGGAGCACCCTGCTGCTATTGTAGATCCCCAGGGAGCTATTCAATGAATTATTTAATCTATTCAGATCCAACATGTAAGTGACCTCAGGGATACCCAACTTTTTCCAAGAAGGATCTTTTTATCCTCCATAGCTGGGCAAGGTGGTGCACACCTATAATCCTACTCTTGAGGCTGAGGCAGGAGGATCACAAGTTCAAGGCCAGCCTGGGCAATTCAGCAAGACTCTGTCTCAAGAAAATAAAAAGGGATGGGAGCCGGTTGTGGTGGCGTGTGCCTGTAATCCCAGCAACTCAGGAGGCTGAGGCAGGAGGATCGCAAGTTTGAGGCCATTCTCAGCAATTTAGTGAGAACTTGTCTCTAAAAATAATTAATTAATTAATTAAAATAAAAAAAGAATGGGGATGTAGCTCAGGAGTAAAGCCCCCTGGGTTCAAATCCTAGTACCAAGATAAAAAAAGGGGGGGTATAGCTTAGTGGTACAGTGCCCCTGGGTTCAATCCCCAGTACCGCGCACGCACACACACACACACACACACACACACACAAAATTATCAACCAAGCTACAAATGATAAGTAAATTAATTTGTTCTCTTGTAATTTATTAATTGGAGAAGAACATAATAGCCAAATAAAGTTTCCATTTGGTATGAGATAAATGGTTTTCCCAAGCTGAGGAGCTGGGATTCCTGCCAAGAGCAAAGAAATGTGACATTTTCATTGGTCCAAGATATCTTATTTGGAGCTCCATGTACATTCTCTGGAAAGCTTTATAAAATGACAATACCTGAGGGACTCCTGTTAATATGATTACCCTCCCAGGAAGTCCAGGGACTCCAAGAAGGGAGCCATGGGGGGCTCTGATTCCATCATGTAGTCTAAGTCCCCCTAGGATAATGGTTGCATAAAGATAAAGGATACAGAAGTCCCAAAGAGGAAGAAACCTAATAACTAGTGCTGGGAACTGGGCCTAGAAACTACTCCAAAGGCAGACTATCCACTATGATGGTTCAGGGCTCCCTTCTCTTGGTGAGAGCCCCCAAAGTCATAGAGTTCCCCAAAATGTCACTTTCCTGAACCTCTAGACCCAGAGACCTAAGCTTTGCTCCTGCCTGAGAAGCTCAGCATCCCAAGCTGTAAGGACATATTCCTAGAATGCAAGAAGTCCAGGATACTCTTAAGGGACACCCTAAAGAGCATACCCAACAGGCCTATAGTTCCAGCCATACCAGGCCCACAGATCCATGGGACACAAAGGTTCAGCCCTTCTCATCTAATATGCTCATCAGAGAGTGACCCTAAGCTGGGCTGAACCATGTTTCTTCATTTAGAAATGAGGGTTTTGCTTTGAAATCCTGGTATTGTGGCAAGAGACTTAGATTAGAGTCAAAAGGCCACTGGTTTGACTTTCTAACTCCATTAATTTATTTCTGTTACAACTTTGTTACTTAAAAATCTCATAAGACTTTTTTAAACCCCATAAATTTTATTAAAAGTCTATTTGTCTACTGTAGATATGAAGAAGGAGGAAATGGAATGAATGGCAATTTAAGTAAACTAGAAAAATTAGAGGAAAGGTCCTCAACAGATTATAAATAAATATTGAGTGTGGGGAGCCATTTTCACACGTGACTGGGCAACTCCAGGTTTGGGTCTGAGGCGCTCTGGCTAAACTGTGTCGGAGCTTTCCCGACCCTCTCCTGGTGCGAGAGCCTGTCCGTGTGGGGGTGTGACTAACCACTGACCCCGGGGGCCAATCACTGACCCTGACCTTGGAGTGCGGCCCCCCTCAACCTTCATTGGATGGAATTCTCCCCTGAATTTCTTGTTCCCCAATAAAAGGCTACTCCCTGGTGTGCTCTCTCTCTCTCTCTCCTGCTAGCCCTGAGTAATCCTTGCTGCCCTACCGGGTGGTTTGAGCTGGGAACCAGAGGGGGAGCCGTCTCGGACCTGGTCATAAAAAAAGGTAACTGAGTCTGTGTGTTTATTTCGATCTCACTAGCTAACTTTTATGCCAAGAACCTCATTAATGAAACCAGTGTGCTGGTCACATGGTGGAAATTGAGTAAGCTGGTAAAATAAAATCAAGTATATCAAGGTTAAACTAAATTTACCCAATAAAAGAGAGTGTCAGGGTTAAAAAATAAAACTCCAGGTATGTAACTTAGAGGAAAAATGCAAAAAATAAAACAACAGAAAAATTGACAATAATATAACAAAAAGATATCAGAAAAATGCCAACAAGAAGAAAGCAGAAGGAGAATAAAGTTAAGGCTCAAAACCCTAAATAGGACTAAAAAGGACAATATGTATGATAAAAATAAACGATACAGAATGAACAATATTCATCAATTGATGTGCACTAAATAGTATAGATACCTGAAGCATAAAGCAAAAGAACTACAGAAATACAAATAGAATATAATAAAAATTACCGTTTTAGTGGGATCATTCAATTCACCTCTTTCAGAACTAGATATACCTAATAAGCAGAAAGTCATTAAGGGAATAAATAAAGTGATTGATACAACTAATAATTTGTTGTAATAAAAACAGAGTGTCTTACAATCTGTAGAACACACTCAAATTCAGTTCCTCCTACTATATTCTCATAACACAGAACAATTCTGTAACCAAATGTGTGGGGGTTTTCCCACACACACCAAGCTTGCAGCAGACACCAGCTGGGCATCCTCTAATTCAATTCAATTCCACCACTACCTAGAGCTAGGGTCGGATCCCATGGGTTAAGGGCTAGGTTTCACAAGACTGCAACCTCCACCCCTTCAGATGTCAATTCCAAGTCCCAGGTTTTTACCTGTGCTTCTGACTGACAGGCTATAAATCAGGATTCCCACATACATATTCACTTTAAGTAACCCTTTCTTGGGTTAGATAAATTTTCTAGAATGTCTCACAGAACTCAAGAAAATACATTTATTGGTTTATTTTAAAAGATATTATGGTTAGGCACATTGGCACACACTTGTATTCCTAGCTGCTCAGAGGCTGAGGCCAGACTCAGCAACTCAGCAAAACCCTGAAACCCTGCCTCAAAATTTTAAAAAGGGCTTGGGGTGTAACTCAGTGTTAGAGCACCCCTGGATCCAATCCCCAGTACAGAGAGAGAGAGAGAGAGAGAGAGAGAGAGAGAGAGATTACCAAGGATACTATAAAAGACTTTAGGAGTTGATTGCCAGGAAATGGGGTGAAGATATCACACATTCTTTAAGTGAAAAACATACATTTTCCTTGTATATTCGTGAAACATTTATAGATTAGATTCATGACCACAAAAGAAAACCTTATTAAAATTTTTAAGGAATAATAAAGGAGTGAAATTTTAAAAAGTGTACTATTTTAAATGTGGAAAATAAGAAGCTTACTCCTAGAAAACCCTTAGATTATAGAGAAAATGAAAAGAGAAATTATTTCCTAGAAATCAATGAAAAGAACACTTCACAAGAATACTGATCCCACACAGTTAAAGCAGGACTTAAAGAAAATATATAGCCTTTCATGTTTTCATTATTTTTGACAATGTCTAAAAATTAAAAACTTATGCCAATCTTTTTTGTAATTTTTTTAGTTGTAGATGGAAACAATACCTTTATTTTTTAAAATTTATTTTTATGTGGTGCTGGGGATCAAACCCAGTGCCTCACATATGCAAGGCAAGCACTCTACCACTGAACCACAACCCCAGCCTCAGTAGACCAACAGAAATCAGAACAGAATATTAGTACCAATAAAAGCTGGAACAGGTGAAAGAAAAAACAAATACTCTCCCCTCATACAGCTGAGAGGAGAAATAAATGCAAAAGCTGTTGCTTAGAAAAGACTAACAATATAGAGACAAACCCCTTGCAAGCCAGATCAAGGGAAAATGCAGGTAAGCAGTTCACAAGAGGAGGAATGAGAAAGGTGGCATAACCATCAATTTAGTAGAAATTAAAAGAATCATAAGAAGGAGTAATGAATAAATCTGAGTAGTTGGTTTCTTTGCAAAATTGAACCTACCAAAATAGACTGACAATTTAAATAGACCAAAATTACCAAGAAGAGTTTGGAAAGGAGAATAGCAGTCTACCATGAAAGACACCAGGACCATGTGAGCCCAACAGCTAAGTTTTATCTAACCTTAGTGGACAAAAGAGTAGAATATTATTTGCATTTGCTTCTGTCAAACAGTCTACACAAAGAACCTTCAGCTTTTGTTAAAATACGGATTTTGATTCGACAGAACGGGGGGGGGGGGGGGGGGCTTGGCCCTACACAACATTTCTAAGGTAGACACTGGTGGATCAGGTGGATCCTGTTGGTTGGGGGACACAAGTTGAGGAGCAAGGATTTAAACTATTTCAGGCAATAGAGGGAAAAGATATCAAGTTCCCTGGTTCCTTTTAGTAAGCCAGTTTTAGGAGGTCAAAATCAGACACAGTTAATTCCAACAATGACAAATCTTTAACTTCAATTTCATTTATAAATATATGTGCAACTTCTATGTAAAATATTAGTAAATAGACTTGGCATGGAACAAAAGAATGAGGAGGTTCTTCAATGTAAAGAAATCTAACAATACAATTCTTTTCATGAATGAACTAAAGAAGAAATTCCTTATAATAATATAATCATATTCACTTTAAGTAAAATAGGACTAGATGAAAACTATGTAAACAAAATTAAGAATATTTATTTTAAAAATCAAAACACTGAAAATATTTAATTAAAGCCAATGAAGAGATTCTCAATGCACACTAATATCATTATTATTTAATATTGTCTTAAGGTAGTGGCTCTCAACATGAAATGCCCATTAGAATTGTCTGGGAAGCTTTTTAAAAAAATATACACCAATTAAATCTCTGAGCCTAGGGACTTGCCACTGGAATTTTTTAAAAAAAGTTTCCTGGCTAATGGTTATATGTTATCTGGGGTAAGAACCACTGTCTTTAAAGGCTTCAGCAAATGTAGCATAAAAAAGAAAATAAAACAGCAGGCATCATCATTGGGAAAGAAGTAGGGTTGCCAGATAAAATATAGAACATTCACTTAAATTTGAATTTCAAATGAACAATGAATACTCTTTCAATAAAAGTGTGTCCTATTCAATATTTTGGACATACTTATGCTAAAAAAAGTATTTGTTGTTTATCTGAAATTCATATTTAACTGTGCATTTTGTATTCCTGTTTGCTAAATTTGACAATCCTGAAAGAAATAATATAGGCTCTGCTGATGTTACAATTGTGGCCTTGAAAACTCAAAGAGACCCTATTAAAAAACTTAACATTTGGTAAGGAGGTCAGATACCAAATACCTCACAACAGTAAATAGCTTTTTTCCTTTTTATAACTGTTAACAATAAGTACCTAGAAATGCAAATGAGGGTAAATTTTCCATTTGTAATAGTGGGAAAAAAGTATAAAACATTTAGGAATAAAGTTAGAAAAAAGAGATATAAGACGCATGAAAGGAAAACTATAATAATTTAATTAAAATTAATTTAATTAATTAAAAAAAAAGAAAAGAAAATGCAGAGCACAGTGGCACATGCCTATAATCCCAGCAAGTTGGCAGGCTGAGGCAGGAGGATCACAAATTGCAGGCCAGCCTCAGCAACATAAACAAGGCCCTCAACAACTTAGTGAGACCCTGTCTCAAAATAAAAAAGAAAAGGGCTAGGGATGTTGCTCAGTGATTAAGTGCCCCTGGGTTCAATCCCCATTATGGCAAAACAAACAAACAACAACAAAAAAAACACCAGAAAACAATTTATGAACAAATGGAAAGTTACGAATTATTCTTAGATAGAAATGCTGAATAGTTTTTAAAAAGTAAAAATTTCCAAATGTAATATAGAACTTTGATTCAATTTCAATAGAATCTTAAGAGGGCTTTTCCTAGAATTTCATAAAATTATATTAAACTTCTCATAGAGAAATAAGTGCTGGCAATAGCTAAGAAAACTATGAAAAGAACAGTGGGGTGGAACTTGGTTTCCTAGATATCAGGAATTCTACGAAGCTACTAAAATCAAAAATTAATATATATTGGTATAAAAATAGACAAAAAATGATGGATACATCTATAAAATCTAGGATAAATGCCAGTATATTTTAGAAATTAGTGTATGACAAGTGTGACTATTCAGTTCAGAAGAAAAGCATGAACTATTCAATAAATGAGATTGCCATGACAGGGTATCCATATTTTGGAATAATATAAAAATAAACCACATGCTATACTATATAAAAATAAATTCTGGATGTAAAGATTTAAATGCAAAAAATAAAAATTTTGCAAGAAAATCCAAGGGAGTAAATGTATCGTCTAGAAAGGTTGCAAGACCAAAAATTATAAAAGAAACTATATCTACTATTTAAAACATAAAAAAAAATTATATTGGTAAAAGTTAACACAAAGTCAATAGACTAGCAATAGATGTGGAAATAATTTATAGTGCGAATTATTCAGAATTGACTTCTACAGTATACAAAAATACCACAAATTGATGAGAAAAAGAAAAAATATGAATATATAATCCACAGAATTATAAGTTCAAACACATGAAAAAATACTCAAATTCTGTGGTAGTCAAGGAATATAAGATACTAATGAGATATCATTTTACATCCATCAGATTCACAAAACATAGAAGTAACAAAAATATTTATCTAATACTAGTAGAGTGAGAGAAAAAGGGATGATAATGCCATTGCCACAGTTTTGGTTTTCTGGGGGCTGGGGTTGTGGGGATATAATCAAGCAATAGCTCTTAATTTTAACAGGCAATTACCACATGAACCAGCAATTTGACCTCTGGTGGTCCATCTCATCAGTAGGGTTAGATTAGTTCCTCTATGCAGGTACATATATACAATTCTTACTATAGCTTTGCCTTAGAGGTCAAGAACAGGAAACAAACACCTAATAAAAGCAGACTGGCTGAATCAAAGGGGGGATATTTTATATTCATTAAAAAGAATCAATTAATGAATAAAAGTGCTCATGGCATCATTGCCCACAATAACCCCAATGCCTATCAGTAGGAGAACACATAAATTCTGGTACATTCATACAATGGGATTCTAAACTGCAACCAGAATTTTAAAACTCACTATGGATGCCATAAATATGTTGTACAAAATAGTATGTACTGAAATGTTCCTTTTATATAGAGCACAAAACAGGCTAAAGAAATCCATACTGTTACAAGTAAGGATATTGGCTACCCTTGGGGAGGTGAGAGAAATAGAAGGAGGCATGGGTTGGGGGATGAGGGTGACTCTAGTACACTGGTAGTATTCTGTTTCTTGGCCTGGATGCCAGTTATACAGGTGTATCCATGGTGGAAATTCATTAAGCAGTACCCTGAGGATTTGTGTACTTGTCATGACCCATTTTTTGTTGCTTTAACACAATATCTGAGACCAGGTAATTTATAAAGAATACAGTTTATTTGGCTCATAGTTCTGGAGGCTGGGAAGTCTAAGAGCATAGTGCCTGCATCTGTTTGGCTCTGGTGAGGGCCTCCTTCTGCATCATAATATGGCAGAGGCATCACATGGCAAGACAGACTAAGAGTGATAACACAGCTCTCTCTTCCTCTTCTTAAAAAGCCATTAGTACCTTCATGGAGACCCCACCCTCATGACCTCATATAATCCTACCTACCTCCAAGGCTCTTCCTCCAAATATCATTAACATGTGAATCTGAGGATTAGGTTTCCAATGCATAAACATTTGGAGGATACAGTCAAACCACAGCATATTAAAAAAGAAGAATTAGAGCCATAACAGCTAGGCATTGTTCATTGAGAAAAGCAGAATGCAGAAAATTATATGTGACACAATCCTATTCTTATACAGCATACAACAGAGTCATCTTGATTATGTATTACTGTGTGTGTAAATATATGCATATATGAAGACATATATGGCTCTGTATAGGTTTTTATATTTTATAAAAATACGGAAGGCCATGGAACAGGTTAATATAGCTTCCCTAGGATAGGGCTATGCTGATGTTGGGGGAGGAAAGGTGAAAAGAAAAACAATGTGGCCTTATTTTTTAAAAATGTATAATATTATCCCATTTGTGTAAAAATAATTAAGAAATTCAGGAATAAGTCCTACCAAGATTTAAAAATTGAGGCCCAGTAAATGACACATCTTTTTAAAAATATATTTGTTTTAGTTGTAAGTGTTCACAATAAACTTTATTTTATTTTTATGTGGTTCCGAGGATGGAACCCAGAGCCTCACATGTGCTAGGCGAGAGGTTTACCACAGAGCCACAGTCCCAGCCCTAAAAATGACACATCTTATATAACTCAAGCACATGGCATATTGTGAACATTCAGTCATTACCTGGATAAAACTATAAACCCTAAAGATTATTACTAAATAGTAAAGGATACAGAAAGTCTATTTATCTGCTGCTAGCAATATGGTGATGGCGGACTCAGACAACCTGAAAATCCTTTTATTATTAATCACCTAGAAATTCTGACTCAAGTGTAACATAATTATTTTAAATGTACAATGAGGCTCAGAAATAATAAAAGCAAATCCCCAAGTGCCAGAAACAAAGAGTGAAGTGAAAAAGCAGAGGGGTAAGTGCTTGAGCTAATAGGGGGTATTTGTCTCTAAAACCTAGGAGTTTGGGATTTAATGCCCACACAGGCGCAGGAAATAAGGCTTTGGGAGGTAGGGAGTTGAACTGAGAATTTCACATAAAGCCAAGACCCTCAAAGATCTATTTTATTTATGAAAGAATTTAAAAACAAGAGAGACCACAGAACATAAGCCTTTGGGTGGGAAAATAATAAAAGCTCTCTGAGAATTCAAAACCATGGGACCACAATTTACATTGCTTTTACTCTACCCACATAGACTAAAAAGTAATATAAGAATGATTTCTCAAGCATTGATACCTCTGGGGTACAAGGCAGAAGCAAACAAAGATGGGGAAGAGAGGGTCCCACATTCCAAATAGCATGGAATGTTCACACAAAAAGTTCAAGCATTGCTAATGATGAGTTCACAATAAAAAACTGCAAAGCCCATAAATGAACAACCCAACCTGATCAACTGTCCATATATACTACAAACATACAATTATACCCCCTATAAACTTGAATAGAGATAACTAGAGATTATAAAAGATATACATATAAAATAAATGAAGACTAGAAAAGAAGCAACCAAATCCTAAAAATATAATTAATTCTATTAAAAAAGAGCAAGAATTGAAAAAAAATTAAATAGAAGAACAACAAAAAAACTCATATCTTGGCATAAATTTTTTTTTTAAAAAATTGTAGGAATAAGAAATTCTTCATTAAAAGACATTGCAGAATACTGAAATAACTGTGAAAAATGTGCCATGTTCATGGATAGGAAGACTCAACATAGTAAATATGGCAACTTTTTTCAAGTTAACTTATAAACTTAATGCAATTGTCATCAAAATCCAACAGATTTTGCAAACTTGATAAGCTGATCCTAAAATGTGTACACAGAGGACTAAAAACCCAAAGAAATTCTAAAGAGTAAAGGTTGGGGTGGGGGGGGCTCATGCTACCAAATAACGAGACTATTATAAACATGTAGTATTTAATACATGAGGTATTTATGAGAGGATAGGCAAGAGACCAATGGATGATAACAAAGAGCCTAAAAGCAGAACCATGTGTAGGTGGAAGCTTGTTATATGACAGAGGTGTCATCACAAATGAGTAGGAAAAAATTAATTATTCAATAAATGGGATTTCCACATCATACCACAAAATTATTTTCAGATGATGAAAGAGCTAAATGCTCTTGAAATTCAAAATTAGAAGAAAGAAACACCTTTGGAGAATAAGGTCGATTCTCATTATTCCCAGTAGTTATGTTCAATAAACTGTCCATGAACAATGAATTACCAAATACTGAAACACTGCTCTTCAGAGAAATTCAGGGTTGTTTCCTGCCAACTTCTAATTATGTTTTCATCAACTGATCAATACATACCTTGTTTTATGTGTGTTTCTATTTAAAGACACCTCATTTATTGTATATTGTTGATTAATTAACACTGAATTCATGGTGAACAGCACTATCACACATGCCTGAATTAACATTTTTAAAATAACAAGTATTTTCTCATAGGGCCTCCTCCTCCCCAAACCTTCTTGTGCTTAGCACTTCAGCACTATGTTTGGGAGCCATTTTAAATGACAAAATCACTAACAAAAAGCAGAAAAATGTGAAAAACATGGCACTAAATATATCTCTAGAAGGACACTTGTTTATAGTCTGAGAGCTGAAACAAGAAGGCAGAATATAGCCTTGTTTAACCTCAGCTGGGAACATGGGGGACTCAATTTTTTTTTACTGTGTTTGCACATAGCACTGTATATACTGACTTTGGATTAAAATAAATTTATTGAGTAGGCAATATTATAAATATTGGAAGTGCAAATAATAGGATCAACTGTATCTTACTAGGGTTAGAAAGGATTTTTCTGTAGACAAGATACAAAAAGCACAAATTATAAAGGAAAAGACCAACAAATAAAAAAAAACCCTTCTGTTTGAAAACATGCTAGAAAATGAAAAATCAAGTCACAGACTGGAAGAAGATAGCTGCTTCACAAATATAGAACAGAGGAGGGGCTACAGAATGTAGCTCAGTAGTAAAGCCCTTCCTTGCCTAGGATGTGCCAGGCCCTGGGTTCCATGCCCAGCACCATGAAAACAAAACAGGATTATCATCAAGAAGAGTTTTAGGTGTTTTTGTTAGAGCCACCAAGATCATGGAAGTGGAAAAGAAGAAGTGGCCTTCCCACAAGTTCATCTACCTTGGCATGGACCTCAACCAGCTGCTGGACATGTCCTGTGAGCAGCTAAGACAGCTGTACAAAGTGTGCCAGTGCTGGCGGCTGAACTCTGGTCTGTACTGGAAGCAATACTCCCTGATCATGTGCTTGAACAATGCCAAGAAAAAGGCACTGCCCACAAAGACACACCTGCGGGATAGGTGAGGGACACAATCATCCTGCCCAAGATGGTGAGAGGCACGCTGATGTCTACAATGGCAAGATCTTCACTTCAGGTGGAGATCAAGCCTGAGCTGATCAGCCACTACAAGTAAGAAGCATAGCCTGCCTAGCATGTGGGCCACCTACTCCACCCTTTTCATTTCCCTCAAGGAGGCTTCCTGGTCAATAAAGGCACACATCACTCCAATTTTAAAAAAAAAGTTTTAAAAGCTCCTAGAAATCCATAAGAAAAATTAAACTAGCCATTAGAAAAATTAGCAAAGGAAAAGAATAAGGATTTTACAGATGAAGAAAATAGACTGGCCAATAAACTAATTTTAAAAATGCTCAATTTCATTTGCAATCAAGAAACATTAAAAGTAAGATACACATGTGCACACACACATACATTTCACAAAATTTTAGTGTGGTTAAGAATAACTCAAGTGTCAGGCAAAAGTTTTACAATATTAAACAACAATTATTAGTAAAAATAAAAATGCGCTGGGGTGGTGGCTCAGAGGTAGAACACTCACCTGGCACATGTGAGGCACTGGGTTCGATCCTCAGCACCACATAATAAAAATAAAATAAAGGTATTGTGTCCAATTACAATACACACACACACACACACACACACACTCACTCCCTCTCTCTTTCTCTCTCTCTCTCTCTCTCTCTCTCTCTATATATATATATATATATATATATATATATACACACACACACACACACGCGCGCATGCACATTTTTACGTTAATTTTCTAAGGCATATAACTATTCTAGAAATTAGGAGCCCTAAGGAGAAAATGAGAGTTCCAGAAACAATGCTGAGAATAAAAAATCAAATGATAATCAGGAAGTAATAGAAAAGACATATTACGTACTGCCAAAAGCTTTAGACATTCTTAAAACCATTATCTCAGGGCAAATCTCCTTTGGTCATAGTGTATTTTTTTAGAATATATTGTTGGGTAGAATTTGTGATTAATTTGTTATGTGTCAGTGTACTTCAAGTTTCTTGTGCTTGTGGTTCATTGAGATTTTTCAATCTGTAGGATTATAGATTTTTACTAAACCTGGGAAATGTTTGTCCATTATTTCTTCAAATATTTCTCATGTCACCTTCCTTTGAACACTCCAATTACACACTTCTATATTAGAACTCCTGAGGTTCTCCCATAGCTCACTGATACTCTGTTCATTTTAAAACAAAAATTCTCCCTCTGTTTCATTTTGAATAGTTTCTATGTTGTCTAGCTCAGTGATCTTTTCTTCTACAATGCCTAACCTGTCATTAATCCTATCCAAGTATTTTCCATCTCAAATATTGCAGTTTTCATATCTAAAATTTTATTTGGATTTTTTTCTATTGTCCATGTCTCTAACTTTTGAGCACATGGAATTTTGTTGTGATAAGTGTTTAAATAACTTTGTCTGCCAATTTTAACATCTGTATTTGGGGTCAGTTTCAATTGTTTGATCTCTCTGTACATTATGACATTTTGCCTGCCTGGCAATTTTTGGTTAAATGCCAAACACTATGAATTTCACTTTTTGGAGGTTCTAGGTATTTTTGTATTCCTACATTCTTGGGCTTTGTTCTGGGATGCAGTTCATTGGAAACTGCTGTGCCTTTTTAGGTCTTGCTTTTCATATTTGTAAGGCAGAATCAGAGCAGTGTTTACTCTTAAAGCTCATTATTTTCTGCCACTGAGGCAAAGCCCTTTGGAGTACTCTACCCAATGTCCTAAATTATGAGATTTTTCCACAATCATTAGTGGGACAAGGCTTTATTTTAGGAAGTCCTAAGTGAGCGTGTGGTTGTTTCCCTGGTCTCAAGTAGTTTCTTCATGCATACGCACTGCTCAGTCCCCTGCTGAATACTTAAGAGGAAATCCTCAGCCAGTCTCCAGAGTTCCAATTGTCTTCTCTCCAATGCTATGTCCTATAGATTCTAGCCATATAGGTCTCCCAATTTAGGGATTCTTCTGGGTCTTGCCTGCATTTTCCCTCGCTGTGTCATAGCCTATAAACTAACTTAAGGCAGTAAACTGGGGCAATGTAGAGCTCATTTCATTTGTTTCTTGTCTCTCCAGGATAATTGTCCTTTATTGCCTGATACCCAGTATTTTGAAAACTGTAGTTTCATCAGCTTGTGTTTTTATTTTTGTTGTTTTAGTTGTTTCAGGCAGGCGAATAAATCTGGTCCTTGTTATTCTCTCAGCCAGAAGCAGAGTTGCCTTCAGGTTTTAATTTACTTTGAAAATCTTTTGCTAGCAGGATAATAAAGTTGAAAAACAATTTTATTTTCCAACTCAGTCTGCTGCTCTGGCCCCTTTATGTTCTTCTTAATTCTGCTTGCAAACTGAATAGCTTTTACTTTAGCTTATCTCTCTTTTCTAGTCCTCTACTATATACCACAAGGCCCAGCCAGCTGTTAATTTCAACATTTTGCATGGAGATCTCCTTATCAATCAAAAGTTCTTTTAAGAGTGTTTTCCATCCTCCATGCTAACATAGACTACAGTTTTGGAAATTGGTGTGTGTGTGTGTGTGTGAGTGTGTGCGTGCGCACGCACTCCATTATAGCAGTTTCCTAACTAATTTACCAACCTTTGTTTTAATGCCTTGTTTCAAAGCCAATGACACACATTTCAGTTTTTTATTAGGACAGAGTCCCATTTGTAGATATCAATTTCCTTATCATTTAGTTCTTGATACATTATAAGCTGCCCCTAAATTTTCATGTCTTAAAACAATAATCGCTTTTTTGGACATAACTTTGTACATCAGCAATCTGGGCTAGGTTCAGCTGATCAGTTCTGGCCTGGATCAGGCTCAGGTAAACTCAGTTGTACTCACTCATGCATCTCCAGCTAGCTGGTGGGTTAGCTCAGTCTGGTTACTTAAAGGAGAATTCAGTCAGGATGATTGAGCTTGCTCCAGAAGCCCGTTTAGTTGGAAATGGTTCTGAAGTATTAAAACCTGTGTTTTCCTCATTGGGTTAATTAATCAATTTATACTGAACATAATTTTTGTTATGTTCATGTTTAAATCTACTATATTATTATTGACTTCTTAAAATTATTATTCCATTTCTCCTTCCATAAATTAGAAATCATATATTATTGAGCTATATCCACAGTCCTTTTTGAGACAAGAGTCTCACTAAGTTGCAAAGAATGAACTTGAACTTGTGATCCTCCTGCCTTAGCTTCCCAAGTCGCTGGAATTACAAGTGTGTGCCACCCACCGCACCCAACATTATAACATGTATTCTTTTTTTTTCTGGTCACCAGGGATTGAACTCAGGGGCACTCAACCACTGAGCTACATCCCCAGTCTGATTTTGAATTTTATTTAGAGACAGGGTCTCACTGAGTTGCTTAACGCCTCATAGTTGCTGAGGCTGGTCTTTGAACTCGGGATCCTCCTGCCTCAGCCTTCTGAGTCGCTGGGATTACAGGCATGTGCCACTGTGCCTGGCTTAACATGTATTCTTTATTTATCAAAATCTAATATTAATTGTTGCTTTGACTCTGTTTCTGGATAATGAACTGATTTTAGAGCACTTTAATTCCATTTTTTTTGTCTTGAACTTATATACTATTGTTATCATTTAGTCATTGAATATTTTAGCTCCTATATGAGGTTTATTTATATTTTATTTATATTTATATTTATTCATTTATATTTTACCCATACATTTACCACTTTGATGCACTTCATTCCTTCAAGCACTTCTGGGTTTCCAAATAGGGTCAGATTAGCATACCCAAATAGAGGTGGTGGGTGAAGGTCCCAAGAAGGATCAGAAATGCCTTGCAAGGTAGCTACCTCAGGGGAGGCCATTACGGGTCCTTCAGGCAAAGGGGAAGAGCAATTCCTCAGGCAGAGGTAGAAGGGCTGCTTCTCCTGGAAAATAAAATGTACATTAGAACCTGCCCATAGGATCTCATCTAAATTTTTGGGATGCCATTCCTTCCCAATGAATGATTCCTCACTGTTTAACAAAAAAAAAAAAAAAAAAAAAAAAAAAAAAGAGTGTTGTCAGCCTTTTTTCTGTTGCTATAACAGAAAACCACAGACTGAGTAACTAATAAACAATAGAAATATACTTGCCTCACAGTTCTGGAGGCTGGGAAGTCCAACATCTGGCAAGGGCCTTTCTGCTGCACCAAATGTGGTGGAAGGGCAAGCAAACACACATGAAACAGACAGGAAAATTGGGCCAAACTCATCCTTGTTATCAGTAACCCTCCCAGGATAACAGTATTAATTCATTCATGATGGCAGAACCCTCATGACTTAATCACCCCTTAAAGATGCTATCTTTTAACACTTGTAACATTGTTACAATGGAAATTAAATTTCAACTTGATTTTTGGAAGGAACAGTCAACCATAGCTGTGACCTTATGAGGTTGTTAATTTGTGTTCAACCAATCCCAGGATTAGACTTTGGGTTTGGCCTTCAGAAATCTCAGCCCTATGGCTATAGGAGATGAGCTTTTTTTTTTTTTTTTTCCCCAAATCCTTTCTGAAGACCTTAAGCTGAGAATTTAAAGTCCTGTACTTCTCTAATTTCTTCAGCAAGCAACCAATCAATCCTCCTATACTTAGTTTAACAAAGATGTTCTAAGATAGCAAATATTTGGTCTTCCAGAGTCTTGACTTGTATAAGTGCTTGATTGAAGGTGATAATTTAACTTTTGCTGCTTCATGGGATGGACTACAAGTATTCCTCTTCATCATTGGGAAGGTTATTGGTGACTTTAAATCTAATCAGACTAGGGACCTAATGCCAGAAAACCCAGGACAAACACTCATTCTTAAGACTTTTGTTGTTCTGGAATCACTTTCAGTACCAAATTCTGTACCAGTCAGGGTTCAACCAGGGTAGAACCAGTAATAAATATACAGTCATGTGCTGCATAACTACATTCTGGTCAATGACAGACTGCCTGTATGATGGTGGTCCCATAAGATTATCTTGCCTAGTGACACAGTAGCTGTCTTAGGTTTGTTTAGTTATGTTCTATGGTGTTCACACCATGATGAAACTACCTAGTGATGCTTTTTTCAGAACATATCCCTGTCATTAAGTGACACACAACTTTGTGTATACATACCGATTCTATGTGTGTGTGTGTGCACAAGCGGGAGTTAATTAAGCTGTCTCTATAAGGCTATTGTCTCCATATTTGATGCTAGAGCTTGAAGTTCAGAGAGCAGGTAATCAGGAAGATAACAGGCTGAAACCCACACACATAAGCTGGCACCCCACAAAAAGGTACTGAAGCTTTCCATTCTTATTGCCTCTGACCTTGGTGATGGGGAGTCCTGCAGAATCCAGAGCTCTACATCAAGAAGTTAAAACACACATTCACAGCTCAGAAATCAAAGAAGCTAACAGAGGATTCAGGGAAATAAAGAGCAATTGCAGGCCTAACTGCAACTTTATGCCAATAAGATGTCAGTAGATCAGTAACAGCATGTGCAAAGTACAAAATGGCTACTACTTCCAATCTCTCAAGAATTTTCCTTGTGGCCCGCCCTAACCGAAACATCTAAGCAAGGGAATTCTGAGAAAGGAAGTTCAAGGTAACCAAATTGATCCATTACAAAGCCATTACATTCTTCAATGCTTAAATGTCTCTTCAGATTCTTTAATTGAGTTAGCTTTACTAAATTATGTTTTTCCTACGGAAATAGTCCATTCACTTGATTTAAAAAATTATTGGCATCACATAGAACCTCATAAATATTTATAATTTTTGTTTTTATATAAGTTAAGAAATTTTAATTTAAAAATTTTTTAAATTAAAAAATTATTGGCATAAAGTTATCCACAGAATTCTTATGAAATTCCTTTTAGCATTTTATGATAGATCTACAGTTTTATTCCTTTTTCACTCATTCATTAATATGATTATCTTTATATTGGGTTTTTTGTTTCTTTTAATTTTTTTGTTTTAATTAGTTATACATGACAGAAGAATGAATTTATGCATTTTGATATATCATACATAGATGGGATATAATTTCTTCTTTATCTGAGTGTACATGTTGTAGAATCACATTGGTCATGCAGTCATAAAGTAATAATGTCTTTTGTTCTACTATCCTTTCTATCCCCACGTTCCCTCCCCTCCTATGTTGGGTTTTAGTTTAATTGCATTATGATCAGAGAAGGTAATATCTTTGTTATTGATTGGTATTTAAGTTTTGTGCTCAATTTTTATATATGTTCCATATGGGCTTGAAAATAATGTATATTCTTTTTTTTTCAGGCATTATAAAAATGTTTATTTATATTGATTTATTTTTGTGTTTTAGACTTTCTTTTTTTAATTTTTTTTATTAATTTTTATTGTAGGTTGTTCAAAACATTACATAGTTCTTGATATATTATATTTCACACTTTGATTCAAGTGGGATATGAACTCCCATTTTTACCCTGTATACAGATTGCAGAATCACATCAGTTGCACAACCATTGATTTACATATTGCCATTCTGGTGTCTGTTGTATTCTGCTGCCTTTCCTATCCTCTACTATCCCCCCTCCCCCATCCCCTCCCCTCTTCTCTCTCTACCCCCTCTACTGTAATTCATTTCTCCCCCCTTATATTTTTCCTCCTTTCCCCTCACTTCCTCTTGTATGTAATTTTGTATACCCCTGAGGGTCTCCTTCCATTTACATGCAATTTCCCTTCTCTCTCCCTTTCCCTCCCACCTCTCATCCCTGTTTAATGTTAATCTTCTTCTCATGCTCTTCGTCCCTACTCTGTTCTTAGTTACTCTCCTTATATCAAAGAAGACATTTGGCATTTGTTTTTGAGGGATTGGCTAGCTTCACTTAGCATAATCTGCTCTAATGCCATCCATTTCCCTCCAAATTCTATTATTTTGTCATTTCTTAATGCAGAGTAATACTCCATTGTGTATAAATGCCACATTTTTTTTATCCATTCGTCTATTGAAGGGCATCTAGGTTGGTTCCACAGTCTTGCTATTGTGAATTGTGCTGCTATGAACATGGATGTAGCAGTGTCCCTGTAGTATGCTCTTTTTAGGTCTTTAGGGAATAGACCGAGTAGGGGAATAGCTGGATCAAATGGTGGTTCCATTCCGAGCTTTCCAAGAAATCTCCATACTGCTTTCCAAATTGGCCACACCAATTTGCAGTCCCACCAGCAATGTACAAGAGTACCCTTTTCCCCACATCCTCGCCAGCACTTGTTGTTGTTTGACTTCATAATGGCTGCCAATCTTACTGGAGTGAGATGGTATCTTAGGGTGGTTTTGATTTGCATTTCTCTGACTGCTAGAGATGGTGAGCATTTTTTCATATACTTGTCGATTGATTGTATGTCCTCCTCTGAGAAATTTCTGTTCAGGTCCTTGGCCCATTTGTTGATTGGGTTATTTGTTATCTCATTATCTAATTTTTTTAGTTCTTTGTATATTCTGGATATTAGGGCTCTGTCTGAAGTGTGAAGAGTAAAGATTTGTTCCCAGGATGTAGGCTCCCTATTTACCTCTCTTATTGTTTCTTTTGCTGAGAAAAAACTTTTTAGTTTGAGTAAGTCCCATTTGTTGATTCTAGTTATTAACTGTTGTGCTATGGGTGTCCTATTGAGGAATTTGGAGCCCGACCCCACAGTATGTAGATCGTAGCCAACTTTTTCTTCTATCAGACGCCATGTCTCTGATTTGATATCAAATTCCTTGATCCACTTTGAGTTAACTTTTGTGCATGGCGAGAGAAAGGGATTCAGTTTCATTTTGTTGCATATGGATTTCCAGTTTTCCCAACACCATTTGTTGAAGATGCTATCCTTCTTCCATTGCATGCTTTTAGCCCCTTTATCAAATATAAAATAGTTGTAGTTTTGTGGATTGGTTTCTGTGTCCTCTATTCTATACCATTGGTCCACCCGCCTGTTTTGGTACCAGTACCATGCTGTTTTTGTTACTATTGCTCTGTAGTATAGTTTGAAGTCTGGTATAGCTATACCGCCTGATTCCCACTTCCTGCTTAGCATTGTTTTTGCTATTCTGGGTCTTTTATTTTTCCATATGAATTTCATGATTGCTTTCTCTATTTCTACAAGAAATGCCGTTGGGATTTTGATTGGCATTGCATTAAACCTATAGAGAACTTTTGGTAATATCGCCATTTTGATGATGTTAGTTCTACCTATCCATGAACAGGGTATATTATTCCATCTTCTAAGATCTTCTTCTATTTCTCTCTTTAGGGTTCTGTAGTTTTCATTGTATAAGTCTTTCACCTCTTTTGTTAGGTTGATTCCCAAGTATTTTATTTTTTTTGAGGATATTGTGAATGGGGTGGTTGTCCTCATTTCCATTTCAGAGGATTTGTCGCTGATATACAGGAATGCCTTTGACTTATGCGTGTTGATTTTATATCCTGCCACTTTGCTGAATTCATTTATTAGCTCTAATAGTTTCTTTGTAGACCCTTTTGGGTCTGCTAGGTATAGAATCATGTCATCTGCAAATAGTGATAATTTGAGTTCTTCTTTTCCTATTTTTATGCCTTTAATTTCTTTCGTCTGTCTAATTGCTCTGGCCAGTGATTCAAGAACTATGTTGAACAGAAGTGGTGAGAGAGGGCATCCCTGTCTTGTTCCAGATTTTAGAGGGAATGCCTTCAGTTTTTCTCCATTCAGAATGATGCTAGCCTGAGGCTTAGCATAGATTGCTTTTACAATATTGAGGTATGTTCCTGTTATCCCTAGTTTTTCTAGAGTTTTGAACATAAAGGGATGCTGTACTTTGTCGAATGCTTTTTCCGCATCTATCGAGATGATCATATGGTTTTTATTTTTAAGCCTATTGATGTGGTGAATAACATTTATTGATTTCCGTATATTGAACCAACCTTGCATCCCAGGGATAAATCCTACCTGATCATGGTGCACAATTTTTTTGATATGTTTTTGTATCCGGTTCGCCAGAAGTTTATTGAGGATTTTTGCATCTAGGTTCATTAGAGATATTGGTCTGTAGTTTTCTTTCTTTGAAGTGTCTTTGTCTGGTTTAGGAATCAGGGTGATGTTGGCCTCATAGAATGAATTTGGAAGTTCTCCCTCTTTTTCTATTTCCTGAAATAGCTTGAAAAGTATTGGTATTAGTTCCTCTTTAAAGGTTTTGTAAAACTCTCCTGTATACCCATCCGGTCCTGGGCTTTTCTTAGTTGGTAGTCTTTTGATGGTTTCTTCTATTTCCTCAATTGATATTGGTCTGTTTAGGTTGTCAGTATCCTCCTGACTCAATCTGGGCAAATCATATGACTTAAGAAATTTATCGATGCCTTCACTATCTTCTATTTTATTGGAGTATAAGGATTCAAAATAATTTCTGATAATCTTCTGTATTTCTGAAGTGTCTGTTGTGATATTGCCTTTTTCATCCCGTATGCTAGTAATTTGAGTTCTCTCTCTTCTTCTCTTCGTTAGCGTGGTTAAGGGTCTGTCGATTTTATTTATTTTTTTCAAAGAACCAACTTTTAGTTTTGTCAATTTTTCAATTGTTTCTTTTGTTTTGATTTCATTAATTTCAGCTCTGATTTTAATTATTTCTTGTATTCTACTTCTTTTGCTGTTGTTTTGCTCTTCTTTTTCTAGGACTTTGAGTTGAAGTATTAGATCATTTATTTGTTGGTTTTTTCTTTTTTTAAGGAATGAACTCCAAGCAATAAATTTTCCTCTTAGAACTGCTTTCAATGTGTCCCATAGATTCCGATATGTTGTGTCTATGTTTTCATTTATCTCTAAGAATTTTTTAATTTCCTCCTTGATGTCTTCTATAACCCATTGATCATTCAGTAACCTATTGTTCATTCTCCAAGTGATGCATGATTTTTCCTTACTTCTTTTATCGTTGATTTTCAGTTTCATTCCATTATGATCAGATAAGATGCATGGTATTATCTCTACTCCTTTATATTGTCTAAGAGTTGCCCTGTGACATAATATATGATCTATTTTTGAGAAGGATCCATGTGCTGCTGAGAAAAAAGTGTAACTGCTTGATGTTGGGTGGTATATTCTATATATGTCAATTAAGTCTAGGTTATTAATTATGTTGTTGAGTTCTATAGTTTCCTTATTCAACTTTTGTTTGGAAGATCTGTCCAGTGGTGAGAGAGGTGTGTTAAAGTCTCCCATGATTATTGTATGGTGGTCTATTAGACTCTTGAACTTGAGAAGAGTTTGTTTGATGAACATAGCTGCACCATTGTTTGGGGCATATATATTTATGATTGTTATGTCTTGTTGGTGTATGGTTCCCTTGAGCAGTATGTAGTGTCCCTCTTCATCCCTTTTGATTAACTTTGGCTTGAAATCTATTTTATTTGATATGAGTATGGACACTCCTGCTTGTTTCCGAAGTCCATATGAGTGATATGATTTTTCCCAACCTTTCACCTTCAGTCTATGTATGTCTTTTCCTATCAAATGCGTCTCCTGAAGGCAGCATATTGTTGGGTCTTGTTTTGTGATCCATTCTACTAGCCTGTGTCTCTTAATTGGTGAGTTTAAGCCATTAACATTTAGGGTTATTATTGAGATATGGGTTGTTCTTCCAGCCATATTTGTTTATTTATGTTACTAAACATGGTTTGTTTTCCTCTTTGATTATTCCCCCCCCCTTTACTGTACTACCTCCCGCTGGTTTTCATTGATATTTTCCATTTCCTCTTCCTGTAATATTTTGCCGAGGATGTTTTGAAGAGATGGTTTTCTAGCTGCAGATTCTTTTAACTTTTGTTTATCATGGAAGGTTTTAATTTCATCTTCCATCCTGAAGCTTAATTTTGCTGGATACACAATTCTTGGTTGGAACCCATTTTCTTTCAGTGTTTGAAATATGTTATTCCAGGATCTTCTAGCTTTCAGAGTCTGTGTTGAAAGATCAGCTGTTATCCTGATTGGTTTACCCCTAAATGTAATCTGCTTCCTTTCTCTTGTAGCTTTTAAAATTCTCTCCTTATTCTGTATGTTGGGCATCTTCATTATAATGTGTCTAGGTGTGGATCTCTTATGATTTTGCACATTCGGCGTCCTGTAGGCTTCTAGGATTTGGGATTCTGTCTCATTCTTCAAGTCTGGGAAGTTTTCTCCTATTATTTCATTGAATAGATTGCTCATTCCTTTGGTTTGGACCTCTATACCTTCCTGTATCCCAATGACTCTTAAGTTTGGTCTCTTTATGTTATCCCATATTTCTTGAATGTTCTGCTCATGGTTTCTTAACAGCTTTGCTGAGCTGTCTATGTTCTTCTCCAGTTGAAATACTTTGTCTTCATTGTCTGATGTTCTATCTTCTAAGTGTTCTACTCTGCTGGTAGTATTCTCAATTGAGTTTTTAAGTTGGTTTATTGTTTCCTGCATTTCCAGGATTTCTGTTTGTTTTTTATAACCTCTATCTCCCTGTATAATTGATCTTTTGCTTCTTGGATTTGTTTATGTAATTCATTGTCGAAGTGGTCAAAGTGGTCTTTCATTGTCTGATTTTGCTGTCTAATGTCTTCCTTGAGACTCCAGATCATCTGAAGCATGTATATCCTGAATTCTTTATCTGACATTCCATCTGCTGCAGATATTACCTCTTCTAAAGTTGAGTTGACCTGCATTGCTTGTGGTCCTTTCTTTCCTTGTCTTTTCATACTGATCGCGTTTCTTTCTGCTTGGTGAAACTGTTGTGTTATTGATTTTTTCCCCCTATATATTTATATTGCTCTTGTATAGTTGCAAAGTCTCCCTCGCAGGTGCTGGCGGTGGCTCTGCCCCTCCTCCAATTGGGGCAATGTGCCTACCACGCCGGCAGGCCGCTGTGCCTGTACTTTCGGTGGGCCTGTTCTTTCGGTGGTCACAGGTCCGCCTACCTTGCAGGCGTGAGCAGCGGCTCTGTCCCTCCCCTGACCGCTAGGCCTGTTCTGTCTGTCGGTTGCAGGTCTGTCTACCTAACAGGCGCTGGTGGCGGCTCTGCCCCTCCCCCAACCGGGGTGATGTGTCTGGCGAGCCACTGGGCCTGTTTTGTCAGTGGTCACGGTTCCGCCTACCTTGCAGGCGTGTGGGGCAGCTGTGCCCCTCCGCAGGTTGCTGGGCCTGACCTGCCGGTGGGTCGCAGGTCTGCCTACCTTGCAGGCTCGGGGGGTGGCTCTGCCACTCTGTGGATTGCTGTGCCTCTTCTGCTGGTGGGTCGCGGGTCCGCCTACCTTGCAGGCGCCTGGCGGCTCTGCCCCTCCCCCAACCGGGGCGATGTGTCTGGCGGGCCACTGGGCCTGTTTTGTCAGTGGTCACGGTTCCGCCTACCTTGCACGCGTGTGGAGCAGCTGTGTCCCTCCGAGAGTTGCTGGGCCAGACCTGCCGGTGGGTGGCAGATGCGCCTACCTTGCAGGCACGGGGGTGGCTCTGCCGCTCCGCGGGTCGCTGGGCCTGATCTGCCGGTGAGTCGCAGGTCTGCCTACCTTGCAGGCGCCCAGCGGCTCTGCCCCTCCCCCAACCGGGGCGGGGCGATGTGTCTGGCCGGCCGCTGGGCCTGTTCTGTTGGTGGTCACGGTTCTGCCTACCTAGCAGGAGCGTGGGGCAGCTGTGCCCCTCCGCAGGTTGTTGGGCCTGACCTGCCGGTGGGTCGCAGGTCTGCCTGCCTTGCGGGCTCCGGGGGTGGCTCTGCCGCTCTGCGGATTGCTGTGCCTGTTCTGCTGGTGGGTCGCGGGTCCGTCTACCTTGCAGGCGCCCGGCGGCTCTGCCCCTCCCCCAACCGGGGCGATGTGTCTGGCGGGCCACTGGGCATGTTTTTTCAGTGGTCACGGTTCCGCCTACCTTGCAGGCGCATGGGGCAGCTGTGCCCCTCCGCAGGTTGCTGGGCCTGACCTGCCGGTCATAATGTATATTCTCTAAAATTGCAGAGTTGTATGTGTGCACATATACACATCTATATAAACACTATACACACACACACAAGACCACAGGCCATCAGGTGGGTTAACTGAGTTGTCCAATCATCTATAAACTAATTTTTATTTACATGATCAATTACTGACAAAGATATTTTAAAATCACCCTCTACCAACTTAACCTGGTAAGTATATAAATTTTTGTATAACTTTTAAACTTTTATTATTAGATGCATATGCATTTATAAATATTATATCTTCCTGGTGAATTATTCCTCTTAGCATTCAGTAATGATGTTTTTTTTTATCCCCAATGACATTTTTTGCCTTAAAGTCTAACCTGCCTGATATTAATATTGCTATAGTTTCAATTATGCTCCCTTTTTTTCCTTTTTCCCCCTCTAGGAGTTTCTTTTACTTTCCTGTAAGCTCAGTTGTCTAGTAAAAGAAAAAAAATTTTTTTTTTGTTAAATTTTATCCATTATTTCTGGTGTGTGGAGCAGGCAAGATTACAGGATCTGGCATGTTTCTAGATCTTGAAGTTCTAAAACTTTTTAATTTTATTATTTATTTTTTTAAATTTTTTTTATTTTTAGTTGTTCAAAACATTACAAAGCTCTTGACATATATTTCATACATTTGATTCAAGCAGAATATGAACTCCCATTTTTACCCCGTATACATATTGCAGATTCACATCAGTTACACATCCACTTTTTTACATACTGCCATACTAGTCTGTTGTATTCTGCTGCCTTTCCTATCCTCTATTATCCCCCCTCCCCTCCCATTCCCTCCCCTCCCATCTTCTCTCTCTACCCCATCTACTGTAATTCATTTCTCTCGTTTTTTTCCCCCTTTCCCCTCACTTCCTCTTATATGTAATTTTGTATAACAATGAGGGTCTCCTTCCTTTACCATGCAATTTCTCTTCTCTCTTTCCCTCCTCCCTATCGTCCCTGTTTAATGGTGATCTTCTTCTCATGCTCTTCCTCCCTATTCTGTTCTTAGTTGCTCTCCTTATATCAAAGATGACATTTGGCATTTGTTTTTTTAGGAATTGGCTAGCTTCACTTAGCATAATCTGCTCTAGAGCCATCCATTTCCTTGCAAATTCCATGATTTTGTCATTTTTTAGTGCAGAGTAATACTCCACGGTGTATAAATACCACATTTTTTTATCCATTCATCTATTGAAGGGCATCTAGGTTGGTTCCACAATCTAGCTATTGTGAATTGTGCTGCTATGAACATCATTGTAGCAGTATCCCTATAGTAGCTCTTTTAAGGTCTTTAGGGAATAGTCCAAGAAGGGGAATAGCTGGGTCAAATGGTGGTTCCATTCCCAGCTTTCCCAGGAATCTCCATACTGCTTTCCAAATTGGCCGCACCAATTTGTAGCCCCACCAGCAATGCACAAGTGTACCCTTTTCCCCACATCCTCGCCAGCACTTGTTGTTGTTTGACTTCCTAATGGCTGCCAATCTTACTGGAGTGAGATGGTATCTTAGGGTGGTTTTGATTTGCATTACTCTGACTGCTAGAGATGGTGAGCATTTTTTTCAAGTACTTGTTGATTGATTGTATGTCCTCCTCTGAGAAGTGTCTGTTCAGGTCCTTCGCCCATTTGTTGATTGGATTATTTGTTATCTTATTGTTTAATTTTTTGAGTTCTTTGTATACTCTGGATATTAGGGCTCTACCTGAAGTGTGAGGAGTAAAAATTTGTTCCCATGATGTAGGCTCCCTATTTCTCTCTCTTGTTTCTCTTGCTGAGAAAAAACTTTTTAGTTTAAATAAGTCCCATTTGTTGATTCTATTTATTAACTCTTGTGCTATGGGTGTCCTATTAAGGAATTTGGAGCCCGACCCCACAATATGTAGATCGGAGCCAACTTTTTCTTCTATCAGACACAGAGTCTCTAATTTGATATCAAGCTCCTTGATCCATTTTGAGTTAACTTTTGTGCATGGCGAGAGAAGGGGATTCAGTTTCATTTTGTTGCATATGGATTTCCAGTTTTCCCAGCACCATTTGATGAAGATGCTATCCTTCCTCCATTACATGCTATTAGACCCTTTATCAAATATAAGATAGTTGTAATTTTGTGTCCTCTATTCTGTACCATTGGTCCACCTGCCTGTTTTGGTACCAGTACCATGCTGTTTTTGTTACTATTGCTCTGTAGTATAGTTTGAAGTCTGGTATCGCTATACTGCCTGATTCACACTTCCTGCTTAGAGTTGCTTTTGCTATTCTGGGTCTTTTATTTTTCCATATGAATTTCACGATTGCTTTATCTATTTCTACAAGAAATGCCATTGGGATTTTGATTGGCATTGCATTAAACCTATAGAGAATTTTTGGTAATATCGCCATTTTGATGATGTTACTTCTGCCTATCCATGAACAGGGTATATTTTTCCATCTTCTAAGATCTTCTTCTATTTCTCTCTTTAGGGTTCTGTAGTTTTCATTGTATAAATCTTTTACCTCTTTTGTTAGGTTGATTCCCAAGTATTTTTTTTTTTTTTTGAGGATATTGTGAATGGGGTGTTTTTCCTCATTTCCATTTCAGAAGTCTAAAACTTTTTTAAAAAGCAAAACATATACTTACCTTTAAACAAAAATCTCATTACGTTTGACTCAAGATCAGAATAGCAAAATAAATTGCACAGTATATGCATAACCAAGGCCCCATCTTATCAATGAAGGTATCAGACCATATTAATTATAGGGATCAATGTAAATGTATTCACTTAGTACTATCATCAGACATGAAAAAAGTTTTTCTCCCACAGTCTTCCCCAACAATATAATGTGGTCCCCCTCCCTGAAGAGTGGTTCCCCCACAATTAAGGATCACTGGTTTATAGAATCTTCAAAAAAGATTACAATTTAAGGATGGAAATAGTTTATTCCATTAGTAGCTTGGTATTCCTCCTCCCATCCCTCAGTCACAGTTGTTGAACTTAATAGTTCTCTCTGGTGCTCTGTGGGTTCCTTTCAGGATGTTTCCAAACTGCTCTGGTCTCCCAATTAGGTGGCATCCAAGAGACCAACACTAGGCTCAAACCCAGCTTCTCAATGGCAATGGGTGAGTTCCAACATTAGAGGCAAATCTTATCAGCTGACATTTAACCTAGTCTACCAATTATAGTTTGCTAAGGGCTTCCGACACCCATACTGTGTCTGTTTATGATGGGAATTGGGATCTATTATTCTCGATTAGTGACTATGAATTTCGGTGGTCCTGGAATAGATTGTAATTTGAGTTCAGCTGTTTACAAGGAGCCTGAAGGAAGCTTTCATTTATAGTTAGCAAACTTGGCATTTGATGTGTTCAACTTCTCATATTTATGCACTACATGGAAAGCCTTTAAAAACTCATTAAAGTCAATGCTTCCATCTTTGTTTAAGTCCATTATATTGGCAAGCTCATCAACTTGGGAATCATCAATATCAACGCTGTAGTGAGTCCTGAAAAGTTTCCACATGGCCCGAAATTCTTCCATGGAGATCAGGCCTAAAAGAACATAGGAGAGAGTGGTGAGTGTTCATTTCAAGACCTACCTCAGGGAAGGATGAGGAAGCCACACTGATTGAAATAGCTCCAATTAGAAGCTCACTAATATACCTGACTATGAAGACACTGACGGAAATGGAGGTAAGGTCATAAATGTAAGCAGCAATATGTCACATGTCACTTTCAACTACCAAGTCATTCTGAGATTATTTTAAATCCAGAATGAGTAAACAGTGAAGAAATGTTAAGGGGATATGAACTGTGGGACTATATGTAGTAAAGAAACTGCAAGAATTAAAATCTAAGGGTGAGGGACATGGAAGAACAACAGAGCAGAGAGCAAAATCAAAGCAGAGGGAAAAGGTACCTTGGGAATCAATGATAAGATTGCAAAGAATGATGTTGCCATATATATATATATTTTTTTAGTTAGTTAGTTTTCAGTGGACCTTTATTTTATTTATTTACATGTGGTGCTGAGAATCAAACCCAGTGCCTCACACATGCTAGGCAAGTGCTCTCCCACTGAGCCACCACCCCAGCCCCATGATGTTGGCTTGTTAATAGGCAATAATTTACTTACATGGGTTAATTGTTGTTTTTTTTGGTGTTCAAAGGTCTCTGCAGTAGGGGAATAGCTGATTTTTTTTTCCCTTGTGATGCTGGGGATCAAATCCAGGGCCTTGCACATGCTAGGCAAGCACTTTATCACTGAGCTAATTCCCAGCCCTAATATATATATTTTAAGTTTGAAAAGAAGTTAATTGTTCATCAAAGATAAATAGAAAATGAGTTTTTATAGCTCTCAGTCTCCCAAACAGAGCCAGAACTCTAGGAAGATTTTTATTTCAGGAGTGACTAAAATATTAAAATAGAAAGTAAATTATTCTTCCATCTATGCTGGTGATTTAGAAAAGGAGATATTCCAGTTTGATCAATAGCTACTGGGCTTGTATAGAATTCTATGGTCTAAAATACAGAATTTGGGGCCAAACTAAAATAACAACAACATTAAACGTAAATTTGATTCCTTCAAATTTCATCAACTTTGTATGAAGAATGAAATAGATGAAAACAGTTCTAATTTCAGAGAAGCACACCAGTCTTTTCTTTCTACTACTACTGAACTAATCAAAGTTCATTTACCTGAGTGATCAGAGTCAATGACATTAAATATGATTTGCAGGTCAGATCGGTATCTGTACAGAGTTTCAATTAGAGTAGATTGGACCTAAAACAAAGATTTTCTAAGTGTTAAAACACAAAGAAATAATGATACAGATTAATTTTAGCAAATGTAACAAACACAAGACATCATCACTAATTCAAATTATATGATTTAAATAGAAATTTGAGAAGGCAAGCCTTCTGTTGGCCCAACCATGCTTTCTATTTATTTATTTATTTATTTTTGGTACTGAGGATTGAATCCAGGGGTGCTTTACCACTGAGCTAAGTCCCCAGTCCTTTATTTATTTTTTATTTTGAGGTTGGGTTCAAACTTGTGTTCCTCCTGCCTTGGCCTCCCAAGTCACTGGGATTACAGGTCTGTGCCACTGTGCCCAGGTTGGCCCAACCATCTTTAATCAGATAAAATATCTTGCTCTATCTGATTCAAATGTATGATATGTCAAGGTCATTGTACTGTCATGTATAACTAATTAAAACAAAACAAAACAAAAAAAGATCTTGCTCTTGTGTTCCTTAGGGGACCAAAGTAAAAAGGCAGCAATAAATAACAATTGCCAACACATACAGAAAGCTTTATGTGTGTCATTTCATTCAGTACTTGACAACCATAAGGAATAGGAACAGACCATTATTATGTCCATTTTACAGATTAGAAAACAAAGTAACTTTCCCAAAGGTTACGTCACATAGCTATGAATCTGACTCAGCTCTCTGAAACCAAGATCTATGATCTTAATCACCATGGTAAACTGCTTCTGAAGTCAGGCCAAAAGCCTCCTTCCTATGGATACTTTAGCTTTCAATCTACACTTTTATTTCCCTTTTCTGTTTTTCTCATCTTCCCTGCAAACAATCAACCAAGTCCTAACTCCAATCAGCTCAATGTTAACTAATAAGAGATGATGAAATGTTAACTAATAAGAGCTGAAATCTGATAACTCCCTGGGCTATTCCCTTTTTATTAAGAGATTTTATGCTTTAAAATTCTTTAAGACATATTCTAGTTCATGTCAGCAAGTCTATACATGGTTTGGAATACATTAACTATTGTTAAGCGGTATGCTGCATGAAAGAATGAATGTCACATCTGCCCTTCTGCTGGACAGTACTTGAACAAGAATCACATATTTGACATGAGTTTTCATGCAAAGCTTTTTCCTATTTCTTTTTGTCTATCTTTAGAAGGTATAAATTTTCTGAACAGACCACAAAGTACCTTTGGCCTTTTCTGAAACTGCCACTCCCATCCATTAGATGATTCCATTCCTAACTTTTCAAAGGATTGAGTTACTTAGAGGTTGTCCCAAGGGTATTTCCCCCAGCCAGGTTTTAGTTGGGGCTATGTGTCACTTGCCTCTTTCACAGGTTTTTCAATGTGGACATCCTGGAAGCTGGACATGTAGTCAACATTTCCATTTTTGTCTATGTTTACCAGATGCAAACTCAGAGATCTCCATGGTAAGTTCAGCCCCAAAATGCTCTCCATAGAAAAAGCCCATTGGGCTATTGAAATTTTTCCTAACAACAACAACAACAAAAACAAACAAACAAAAAAGCACCCATATAATTTGTTATAATTTGACAAAAAATACGTATGTCCCTTGGCAAAGCCAGTAACAGCATGGGGTTTTGAGGCCTGAGGGCCTGCTGGTTTCCTTCATGATCTGTCCTACTCTGGTCCTAGAGCTCTGAGGAAGAAAAAACTAAGGATAGTCTTTCATATTCCACAGATCTTGCCTGTAATGTCGTGTGTAAGAAATCATACTTAGAGTATTAGATTGTTTTTGCCTTTTTCTGATTAATGAATTAAGGTATACCTATTTATTATAGAAGATTTAAAAATATACAAAGGATAAAAAATTTAGTTTCATTTTTAATATTTCAGTATATTACTCATCTATCTTCCCAATATCTTTTCCCAAAAATATTAAATGTAATTTTTCAAAATATAAGTATCTTTATTTTTCTGATTATTAAAAATTATTCATTTTAAATGATTTTGAATAAATATAAAACAATGTTATAACTTCTAGTTTTTTTCTATGTATATAAATGTGTATACATAAATGTATATATTATTTTTCTTAAAAATCAAATATTATTGTACTCTAGCATTACCACCACCCCGCCCCACCCAGGGTTAAGGACCAAACTTAGGGCCTTGCGCATGCTAGGCAAACACTCTATCACTAGCTAAATCCCCAGTCCCCAAGTATATATGTTTTATATACATGTATTGCATATGGCATAACACACATACACACAAACATTTAGTCTAACCTATTTTTTATTTTACTTACATCATGGACTTCCATCTATGTTAATAAACATAGATCTACATTGTCGTTTTAATGGCTATGAAACTATTCCATTATTTCCTTAGGACCATTCCTAGAAGTGGAATTGAATGATCAAATGGTATGCAGATTTTTAAGGCTTTTGATAAACGCGGTCATTCCTTGGTATCCATGGGGGATTGATTCTAAAACCCCCTTACGGATACAAAATTCCACAGATGCTCAACTCCCTTATATAAATGATGAAGTGTTTGCATATAACCTACATATAGCCTCCCATATACTTTAAGTCATCTCTAGATTATTTTTAATACCTAACACATGTAAATAGTAAACAGATTGATTTTTTTTAATATTTCAAAATATTTTTCCCAATATTTTGTCTTTTTTCTTTTTGAAATTAATTTATTTATTTTAATTAGGTATATATGACCTCAGAATGCATTTTGATTCATTGTACACAACTGCAGCACAACTTTACACTTCTACGGTTGTACACAATGTAGGGTCACACCATATGTGCACTCATACATGTATCTAGGGTAATGATGTCCATCTCATTCCACCATCTTTCCTGCCCCCATGCACCCTCCCTCCTCTCCCTTCCCTTTGCCCAATGAAAGTTCCTCCATTTTTCACATTCCCCCCACTCCAAACTCCCTTCCAACCCCACCCTACCCCTGTTATGGACTAGTATCCACTTATCAGAGAGAACATTTGGCCTTTGTTTTTGTTTGGGGCGGGGATTGGCTTACTTCGCTTAGCATGATATTCTCCAACTCCATCCATTTACCTGGAAATGCCATAATTTTGTTCTCTTTTACTGATGAGTAATATTCCATTGTGTATATATACACCATAGTTTCTTTATCCATTCATCTATTGAAAGGCACCTAAGTTGCTTCCACAGTTTAGCTATTATGAATTGAGCTGTTATGAACATTGATGTGGCTCGTTACTATAGTATGCTGATTTTAAGTCCTTTGGTTATATACCGAGGAGTGGAATAGCTGGGTCAGATGGTGGCTCCATTCCAAGTTTTCTAAGGAATCTCCATACAGTCTCTTTCCAGACTGGCTGCACCAATTTGGAATCCCACCAGTAATGTTTGAGTGTGCCTTTTCCCCAACATCCCCGCCAACATTTATTGTTGTATGTATTCTTGATAACTGCCATTCTGACTGGTGTGAGATGAAATCTTAGAGTAGTTTTGATTTGCATTTCTCTAATTACTAGAGATGTTGAACAAACATTTTTTCATGTTTGTTGATCGAATGTATATCTTCTTCTGAGAAGTGTCTGTTCAGCTCCTTAGCCCATTTATTGATTGGGTTGTTTTTTTTTGGTGTTAAGTTTTTTGAGTTCTTTATATATCCTGGAGATTAGTGCTCTCACGTTAAGTGTGGCAAAAATATGCTCCCAAAACGCAGGCTCTCTGTTCCAATATTTTATCTTAATGGCGCACTGTAAATGCAGTGGCATCCACCCTTCTAGTGAGTTACACTGGCACCACAATGGGAGGGCTCCATCCTCTTCAGTCCTAGCCAATTAGCTGGAGACCAACTCTGAGTGGAGGTCCATTAGTAAACTTCTGTCCCACCTAGTGGGCCAGAGCTATTCCCTCGGCAATGTGGTCTTAATTTCAACCTTGGTTAGGAGTTAAGGAATTCTTCTAAGTATGTACTATCCTTGAATATGCTCTCTCAGCTTTAGAGATAATAGCTCCTCTCTATACTTGCTATTTCAGTTTTTTTTTTAAGAGTTTCTCTTGTATCCTTTTTAATATTTAATCATCTTTTACTAGTTAATAATTCTTTATATTAAATTTCCCAGTTCAAATTATTGATGTAGTTTCTGCACCCTAAATACACTCTAATACATACACTAATATATGGAAATGAAATCAATTTTTGTATATTGATTTTGTGTTTGACAGCTTGCTAAATTCATTTATTAATTCCAGTAGTTTTTCTGTGTATTCCTTTGGATTTTCTATATTCTCAATTAAGTTGTCTACACTTACCAACAGTTTTATTTCTACCTTTTTAAGTTTTATTTTATCTCTTTTATTTGCCTTATTGGACTGGCTAGCATCCCTACTAGAATGTTTAACAGATGTCCTGATAGTGGGCATCTGTTATTAGTTTTTTCCTATTGCTTCGATACCAAATTAACACAGACTTAGTAGTGAAACAACACAAAGGTATTCTCTTACAGTTCTGGAGGTCAGATGTCTGAATTTGCTTCCCTGGGCAAAAGTCAAGGTGTCAGCAAGGCTGGTTCCTTCTGAAGGCTCTGAAGGGGGGAATCTGTTTCCTTGCCTCTTCCAAGCTTCTAATGGTTGCCTATGTTTATTGGCTTCGGGCCTTTTCTTCCATCTTCAAAGGATTTCAATATCTGGTTTCATCATCATAGAACCTTCCCTTCTGACTTTGCCTCCTCCTACATACTTCTTAAAAGAACCACTGTGATTACATTAGGCCCACTTGATAATGCAGGACAATCTCCCCAGGTAAAGATCCTGAAGTTAATCACACTTTGAAGTCCCTTTTTTCATATAAGGTACCATACTAAGATTCGGGAATGAGGATGTGGACATAAGCCTACCAGAGCATCCTACTTTCATTTCCACTTTTTCTCCATCAAGTATGCTGTTTGTTATAAACTTTGATAGATATCCTTTGTGAGATTAAGGAAGTTCACCTCTATTTAGTTTTCTAAATTTTCTTTTAAATCATAAAACTAGGGTGAAATAAATGTTTTCTTATTTTGAGAGAATTATGACTTCTTTAATTTGTTAAAGTGGTAAATTACATTGATTTATTTTTGAATGTTTAAAAAACCTAGAATTCCTAGCATTCCTAGGGGGAAAAACAACCTGGTTGGCTAATATTTCATTTAGGATTTTTTAAATCTAAATGCATCATTGAGATTAGACCTTAATTTTCCTTTTCCATAATATTCTTGTTAGGTTTTGATATCAAGGTGATGCTGATCTCCTAAAATAATCTGAGAAGTGTTCCCTCCATTTCTGAGATTTTATAAGACTTCTTTTCTTTCTTAAATGTATATTGCAATGATTAATAAAACTGAGAGCAGAGCTTTCTTTTCATAAAGTTTTAAACTTTCAGATTCAATTTATTTAATAGTTACAGGATTTCTCAGATTTTCTATTTTTGTGTCAATTTGTGTATGTGTAAATATGTATATTTTAGGAATGTGTCTATTTGGTCTGAATTTTGAATTCATTGGCATTACAGTTTTTACAATACATCTTATGCTCTTCCTAAAGTCTGTAGTAATACCTTTTTCAATGTTGGCATTGGTTATCTGTGCTTATTCATGTGCGCTCTCTTCCTTATACATTCTTTCTTTTACTAGTGTTTTATCAACTTTGCCAGTTTTTTCAAAACACTATTTTTTCACTTTGTTAATCACAGTTTCATCTTTTAAAATATATGCATTTAAGGTTATCAATACCTCTCTAATTTGCATTCCATAGTTTTAAATGTTGTATTTTCATTATCATTTGGTTTCATTATTCTAATTTCCACTGTGATTTCTTCGTTGATCCAAGGATTATTCAGAAGTGCATTTCTTATTTCCAAGACAAAAGAGGATTTTTATGGCTAGATAATGTTATTGAGTTGTAGCTGCTTTCACTATGCCAGAGAATCAGTTTATTCTATAATGTTTCCAATCCTTCACAATCTGTTGATATTTGCTTTATGTGCCAGTTTATGGTCAATTTTTTAAAATGTTCCATTTGTGCTTGACAAGAATATGTATTCTGAAATGTTGGGTGCGGCATTCTTTGTATGTTTCCCTTCAGGGAAAGGTTGTTAATATTGTGTTGGTCTCTTCTTTTTGTTCCTGAGAGAAGAGCATTAAAATCTCCCAACATGATGGTGGATTTTCCTACTTCTACTTGTTCTGTTTTTGTATATTTTTGAGGCTATATTAATGGGCGCTGTTTTTGTATATTTTTGAGGCTATATTAATGGGCGCATACACATTTGAAATGGATTTAATTGGCAAATTAACTTTCAATGTATTGTGTATACAATTCCACTGTCAACTGGCTTCTTTTATAGCTATTGATTAGTTTATGAGTCTTAATTGTTATGCCTTTGTTGCAGTGTTTTTACTCCCTGACGACTTTTATGATTTTTCTCTTTACTATTAGTGCCTTGTAGTTTCAAGAGTGTATGTAGGTGAAAATTTAATTTTATTTATACCTATTTGAGAATCATTGTTCCTCTTTATCTATCACTTTAGCATTTCATCAGTGCTAGAAAAGTCTGAGGCATTTTACATTCTTTCTATTCTCTCCTCTTAGTACCTTGATTAGATATACGTTAAACCTTTATTTATTTATTTATTTTAATTGTTGATAAACCTTTATTTTATTTATTTTTGTGTGGTATTTAGAATTGAACCCAGTGTCTCACACATGCCAGGCAAGTGTGCTACCGCTGAGCCATAGCTCCAGCCCCAAACCTTCTTATTTTACTATTCATAACTCTTAATCTAATTCTTTCTTAAGCAGTGTCTAATATTCTGTTTAACATGTCTAATATTCTGTTTAACAAGTCTCATATCTATTTGGTTCTTCTTCAAATCATTTTTCAATGCATGTTTGTGATTCCATCTTTTATTTCTTCAAATATTTTATATTCTGTATTTGATAATTTCAATATCTGATGTCTTTGTGGGAACTAAAGCTATTGTTGTTTATTTCTACTGACTCTCACTCACGATAGCTCATCTCCTTGTTTGGTAATCTTTGGTTGTAAACTCATATTGGCTAATCTTAATCTCTAGATATACTAGTGGATAAAATTAGGGATTCTTCCCTCAAAGATGGATTTGCTTGACAGGAATCAGAAACATTACATACTTACAACTACCCAGAATCACTTTGAGGGTACAAGCATAATGTGGAAGTTCCAAATTCCACCTTTCCACCTTTCTACTATACAATAGTTTAATGTCAGGATCGATTGCTATACCACATTAGCATTTGCCCCAGGACAATCCAGCCTTTTATGCTTGAATGTTGCTCCATGATCCCTCATGTGGTTCAAAAAGAATGGAAATGGAGCCAGAAGGTTTACCATACTGGGAGGCTGATAAATGCATTAAAATTATGCCCCTTCCAGCATCTAGCTATTTCCTTTCACCAGAATAGCAGTCTAAATCAGGGTTGTTTTTGATATTTTTAGTTAAAAGAAACTTACTGAAAATGAGATATATGCCTGTTTTTGAGAGAATAATGGATTTAAAAAATTTTTATCTCTATCATTCCATTCTAGCAAAAATAGAGAACTGAAATCATAAGGAAGCAAAGAAAATGAAAACCGATACATGTCACATACAAGTAACATGATATGTTAAGAAATGGTAAGCATTATATAATTTTATTACCTGATCGACTGTGGTCTCGAAGTTGGAAAGCATGCATGAGGTCAGTTTTTCGTGAAATTATTCTCTCTTTTAATATCCTGATGGCACTAGTTTCCATAGCATGTACCCTATGTTGAGAAAACAATAATTAATGAAAGTTACATGAACAATTATCTTCTGTTTCATTTTAATGTGCTGTTACCACTTACTAGTTTCTTTTTTAAATGAATTGCCTAAATTTACACATACCATGGTGAATATATGCATTTATATGGTATGTACTTGTCATATATACATATATACACACACAAGTATATATACACACACATGCATTTTGTTAATTTTTTATTATTTTTTAGTTGTGTATAGACTCAATGCCTTTGTTTTTATGTGGTGCTAGGATCGAACCCAGTGCCTCACACTTGCGAGACAAGTGCTCTATCACTGAGCCACAACTCAGTGGTTAAATTTTAAAAGGACTGCAAATAGTATCTTCTCTTGGATTTCAAAGATTCACATAAACAATTGCTTGAGATAGGAAAATAAAAAGGCTACATCAGATACTAAAATTTACCATTAAGTTACTAAAACAAAACAATAGGTATTGACATAAGAGAGGACATATATGAGTAGAAAATCACAGAAATTTCATATATATCAAACTATATATTAGAATAACATATGACAACAGAAGTATTACAATTCAGTAGAAAGAGACAATTTTTTTAAATGGGGCTAGCATAGTTAGCTAACCATCTGGACTCAAACTTCTCAGATGATTTACAAAAATAAATTTAAAATAAAGAAGAAACAGAGGAACAAAATTGTCATAAGATATACAGTTGTCCCTTGGTATCCAGGGAGGATTGGTTCTAGGATCTCCCATGGATACAAAAATCCACAGATGTTCAAGTCCCTTATATAAGATGATCTATTATTTGCATATAACCTGTGCAAGCCTCCCATATATGTCAAATGATCTCTATTTTATTTATATCTAATTTAATGTAAATTCCATGTAAATAGTTGTTATACTCTATTGCTTAGGTAATGATCACAATAAAAAAGTCTGTATATGGTCAGAAGAGATTTATTTTTATTTTTATTATTCTTGGCAGTACTGGGGATTGAACCCAGGGTCTCACACATTAGGCAAACACTCTACCACTGAGCTATACCCCATCTCCAGATTTAACCTTTTTTTGTTTTTGATGTGAAACCCATGGATATGAAAGATTGACTATATATTAAAAAAAAGCAGAATGGCAGGTACAAATCCAATTATACCAATAATATGAATAGATTCATGAAATCAAAACAAAACAAACAAGATCCAACTATATGTTTTATACAGAAGACATATTTTATATTTAAAGATACAAGGAGTTTAAAAGGAAAGGAACAAAAAAGGAAATATTAGAACTAGAGTGCCCATGTTAATAATAGACCAAAATAGACTCTATAGCAAAAAGTGTTAATTGGGGATATTTCATAATGATAAAACAGTCAATCAATCAAGATAAAAAAATTTAAACATATATTAACCTAACAGCTGGTCACAAAACTATAAGCAGCAAAAACTAACAAAATTGAAGAAATAGGCAACATTAATAGTTAGGGACTTCAATATTCTATTTTTAATAATGAATAGGACAACTAGGAGAAAAATCAAGAAGGATCTAGGACTTGAACAGTACTCTAAACCAACTAGACCTAACAGATACATATAAAACACTCCACCCCCACAAAATATATATGCTTTTTTTTTTTTTTTTTGGTTTTGAGGATTAAACCTGGTGGTACTTTATGGCTGAGCCACATCCCCAGCCCTTTTTATTTTTGAGACAGGGTCTCCCTAAGTTGTTTAGGGCCTTGATAAATTGCTGGACTGGTCTCAAACTTGTAGGTCTCCTGTGTTGTTGGGATTATAGGCATGCACCACTGCAACCAGCCAGAATATGTGTCCTTTTAAAATACATGTGGAACATTTTTCACAATAGACCCTATGCTAGGTCATAATAGAAGTCTTAATTGTTAATTTAAAAGGATCAAAACTATTAAAAGTATCTATTCTGACCACCAAATAGATAAATTCGAAATTAATGACAAACAAATCCATAAATTTTAGAAAATTAAACAATACAATTTTAAAGAACAAATGCATCAAAAAAGAAATCATGGTCTGGGGATATAGCTCAGCAGTAGAGCACTTGCCTAGCATGTACAAAGCCCTGGGTTCAATCCCCAGTACGAGGGAAAAAAAAAAAAAAAAGACAAAGAAATCATAAGAGAAATTAGAAAATAACTTAACATGAATTAAAATTAAAACACCACAAACCAAAACATATGGGATCTAACAAAAGCAGTGATTAAAGGAAAATTCATAGCTATAAATGCCTATAAATTTATAGCTATAAACACCTACATTAAAATACATATATTATAGCTACTAATACCTATCAGTATTGTATTAGCTAAAATACCTATAGCTATAAAGGCCTGTAAATACCCATACTAAAAAAAGAAGAAAGATCCCACTCAAATTAATAATATAGTCTTCCACCTTAAAACTAGAATAAAGGAATAACCCAACGTAAGCAGAAGGAAGGGAATAATAAATGGGACAGAAATAAATAAAATAGAAAAACAGAGAAAATCAACAAAAAATTATTTTTTTGAAAAAGATCAATAAAATTGAATAGCCAAGAAAAGTGAAGACTCAAATTTCTAAAGTCAAAAATGAAATAGGGAACATCACTACTCACCTTCTAAGGGAAAGATAATTATAAGGGAATACTATGAACAATTGTACACTAACAAAATTAGACAATCTAGATGAAATGAACAAATTGCTAGAAAAATACAAGCTACCAAAAACTAAAAAACAGAAAAAATGAACATGCCTATAACAAGTAAAAAGACTGAAGTAATAAAACAACTCACCAAGAAAGGCCCAGAGCAGATGGCTTCACTGGTGAATTCCACCAAATATTTAAAGCAGAATTAATAACACTCATTAATGACATCTTAAAAAATCAAAGAGGTGGGAATATTGCCCACTTGAGAAACCAACATTATCCTGATATCAAGACCAGACAAAGATCACAAGAAAATTATAGACCAATATCTTCTTATGAATATAGATGCAAAATCCTCAACAAAATACTAGCAAGTTGCAACTATCAACATACAAAATGAATTATACACCAAGAAAGTAGAATTTATTTCAGGAATGCAAGTTTTGCCTTATATCAATGTAATACCCTATATTACTAGGAAAAGGGACAAGAACTATATAATCATCTCAATAGATGCAGAAAAAATATTTGACAAAATCCATCAGTCTTTTTATGCTAAAAATAGCTAACAAACTAGGCATAAAAGGGGACTTACCTGACCTAATAGGTGTCATCTACAAAAAATACATAGCTAACATCATACTTAATGATAGAAAACTGAAATGCATCCCCCTTAAGATCAGGAAAAATACAAAGATACCTACTCTTACCAATTTTATTCAACATTGTACTGGAGGTTCTAGCCAGGACAACCAGGTAAGGAAAAGAAGTAAAAGTATTCAAATTAGAAAAGAAGTGAAACTATCTGTATTAACATAATATGATCCTGTATAGAGAAAATTCCAAAGAATTTGCTAAAAAACAAATTCATCAAGATTATACAATACCAGATCATTACATAAAAAATCAGTTATATGTCTATGTACTAGAAATGAATGATTCAAAAACAAAGAAAACAATTCCAACATAAAAATAAAATACTTAGAAATAATTTAACCAAATAAATCCAAGACTCATACACTGAAAAGTAGAAAACACTGTTGGAGGAAATTAAAGGAGATCTAAACACATAGAATATTCCATGATCATAAGATTGGAAGACTTAATATTATTAGGATGGCAGTGGCTCTCAGATTGATCTGCAGGTGTCAACATATTCCCTACTAAATTCCAGTTGACATTTTTTGCAAGTTGACAAGCTGATTCTAAAATTTACATGGAAAAAATAGCCAAAACAATCTTTAAAAATAAGTACAAAGTTCAACTCACACTTATGATTTAAACCTTACTACAGATTGAGTACCCCTTATCCAAAATGCTTAGAATCAGAAGTGTTTCAGATTTCAGAGACTTTTGGATTTTGGAATATTTTCATTGATTTTACTGGTGCTCAAAAAATTCTGGATTTAAGGTTTTTCAGAATTTTTCAGATTAGTGATGCTCAATCTGTATAAAGCTACAATAATCAGAATAATGTGGTGCTCATATTACACTAGACAGAGATGAGTGAAATACAATTTGAAGTTCAGAAATGAACCTTTACTTTCATGGTCATTTTTTTCTTTGTCCCCCGCTTTTTAGTGCTAGGGAACAAATTCAGGGCCTTGCATACAATAGGTAAGCACTCTACTAATGAGCTACACACTCCCAACTCATATGGTCAATTAACTTTTTGACAAGTGGGCCAAGACAACAAAATGGGGGAAGAAGAGTCTTTGCAACTAATGGTGCTGGGACAAGTGGTCATCTACATATAAAAGTAAAGTTGGACCCCCTACCTCACACCATATATAAAAATTAAATCATAATGGATTAGAGACCTAAATATAAAAGCTAAACCTATAAAATTCTTAGAAGAAAACATAAGAATAAATCCTTATGACTTTGGCTTAGGCAATGACTTTTTAGATACAACACTAAAAAAAAACAATAAGTTGGACTTCATCAAAATGAAAAACTTTTGTGCTGCAAATACCATCAAGAAAGGGAAAAGGCATCCCAGAGAATGGGAGATACTATTTGTAAATCATATATCTCATAAGTGACACGTATGTAATATATACAAAGAATTCTTACAACACAATAATAAAAAGAGTAATGACAATTGAAAATGTTAATAGGAACTGAAATACACATATCTCCAAAGAGGATATACAAATGAATAAGCTCATGAAAAGATAATCAACATTATTAATCATTAGGGAAATGAAAATCGAGACAATCAAGAAATTCTACCTCATACTCTCTAAAATGGCTATAATTGAAAAGACCTATCACAACAAAGGTTGGCAAAGACATGAGGAAATTGGAACCCTCATACATTAATGGTGCTATGGTTAAAGCCTTGGTCCCCAGAGGGGTCCTTAGATCACTGGAGTAGTGCCTTCAAAGGGGATTATGGGACATCAGTCTTCTTTATTTCCTAACTCATGATGTAAGCAGTTTCCTCTGCCATGTGCTTCCACCATGACATGCAGACCTTGCCAGAGGTCCAAAGCAGTGAAGCTGCCCAATTTTAGACTGGAACCTCCAAAGCTGTGAGCTAAATAAACCTTTTCTCTTTATAAGTTAATTGCCTCAGTATTTTATTATAGTAAAGAGAAACTGACAAATATAGATGAGAGAATATAAAATTGTACAGTCCCTTGGGAGAAAAGTTTGAAAGTTCCTCAAAATGTTAAACATAGAGTTAATATATAACCTAGCAATTCTACTCTCAATTATATACCCAACAGAAATAAAAATATATGCATACACATAATCTTGTTCACAAATGTTATAATAGCATCATTCATAATAACCAAAAAGTGGTGACAACCCAAATATCTATCAACTGTTGGATGGATAAATAAAATGTATATCCACAATATGAAACATTCTGACGTAAAAAGAAATGAAGTCCAAAATGTTTGAACTTCAAAAACATTGTGCTGAATGAAAGAAGCCAGTCACAAAATACTACATATTGTATGATTCCATTTATATAAAATATACAGAATAGGCATATTCATAAAGATAGAAAATAGATTAGAGGCTATCTAGAGCTATAATAGGAGGAGGTAATGGGGAAGTGATTGCTAATGGGTATAAGTTTTCTTTCTAGTATGGCAATTACACAATGGCATTGGTTGTGCAACTCTGTAAATATACTAAATATCACTGAGTTGTACACTTCAAATGGGTCAACTTTACAGTATGTACTTATGTCATCTTTTTGACAACAGGCATCCTAATGGTGTGAGGTGATATCTCATTATAGTTTTGATTTGCATTTCCCTGATTATTAGTGATGTTGAGTACCTCTTTGTGTACCTGTTGACCATTTGTATGTTGTTATGGTTTAGATGTGATGTGTCCATCAAAAGCTCATGTGTGAGACAATACAATGTTAGGATTGTGAGAGCCTTAAATCAGTGCATAAATCCACTGATATAGATTAACAGGTCCATAACTATAGGCAGGTAGGGTGTGACTTGAAGAAGTAGGTCACTGGGGGCATGCCTTTTGGGTTTATATTTTGTCCCTGGTGTGTCTCTATTTCTCCTTCTTTGCTATGATGTTCTGCTTCACCTTGGGCCCAGAGCTATGAAGTTAGAAAGAAAAAAAAAACTGACTAGAAAAGAAATTGGTACTGAGAAGTGGGGTCATTGCTTCTGAACCTGATTATGTGGTTCAGAAGCCTTTGAAGCTGGTATGCATGGTTGTGGGGAGGTGTTGAAAAGTTTAGAGATGCAAGCTGGAAAAGCTTTAGAATGTTTTCAGTGGAATTTAATGGACAATTCTGTTGGGAGCTCAGAAGACAAGAATGCTGATAGGACAATGGACAGTAAAAATTGGCCTCATGAGGTTTCAGAGAAGGAAGATTCTATTAGAAATTGAACTAGAGGCCACTCATGTTATGTTATGGCAAAGAAGCTGTCTACATTTTGCTCCTGTCCTGAGACTTTCTGTTAGGCTAAATTTAAAGGTGATGAACTAATTAATTTGGCAGAGAAAACTTTAAGGCAGCATAGCATTTATACAGTGGCATGGGTGTTGCTGGCAGCTTTTAGCCAAGTTTGCTTGATAACCAAGCAGAGCAGAAAGATTTGAAAAACTTGCAGTTCGACCATAAAAGTGTGAGTAAAACTGGGGTTAAGGAAGGTGTGGTTGTGAAGGAGATTACAGCCAGGAAAGAGATACTGCTAAGTACTTTACCCAGAAACAATTGGAAAAATAGCATGAGGGCATCTCAGGAACTGGCAAGACCTTACCCATCTCAGAGTTAAGGGTGTAAAAGTTAAAATTCCTCCAAGAAGAGACCATGGGAGCACCCTGCTCACACGGGGGGCCTAGAAAGTTGTTTCACAGTCTCAGCCACCCAGGCATTCAGAGGCTGCTGCAGCCATCATCCCAGAATGCTTGACTACTGCTTGAGATGATGGCAGACCCTGGCATCAACATCAACCATAGTGTTGGTCCTACAGGAATGCAGGATGCTGTAGTTAGGTGGTCATGAAGGCTTCCGCTAAGATTTCAAAGAAATGCCTGGGAGACTAGGCAAAGTGTAGCAGGGTCAGAGTTCCCACAAGCTGTCCCTGAGAGGGCAATGTGTGAAGATGTGAGAGGAAGCCAAAGCTGCAGTGGAGACCCCCAAGACTGGGAGATGCCGGTAACATGGAACATCTGCCAAGGAAAGCTGCAAGAATCAATAAGAAACAAGCCATGTGGACTGCCACCAGCAAAACCATAGGGGCAGAGCTACACAATTCCTTTGAAGAGAATATCACAATGCCATATGCTCCAGATGATGGATATAGAGCTATAGGATGCATTTCCAGCTGGATTTTGGTCTTGCCTTGGTCCTATCCCTTCTTTCTATGCTGCTATTTCTCCTTTGTGGAATGGAAATGTTTACTCTATGCCATTATATATAAGTTTATGTAACTTGTTTTTGATCTTTACTCTCACAGCTAAGAGGTTTTCTTTTTAAATTTTTTAGTTTTTCCTAATTGATTATACATGACAGTAGAATACATTTTGACACATCATACATAATGGAGTATAACTTCTCATTCTTCTGGTTGTACATGATGTAGAGTTGCACAGGTCGTGTAATTATATATGCATATAGGGTAATAATATCTGATTCATTCTATTATCATTCTTACCCCCATACACCCTCCCCTCCCTTCACTCCCCTCTGTCTAATCCAAGGTACCTCTATTCTCTGCCTCCCCCCTTATTCTTAATTAGCAAACACATATCAGAGAAAACACTTGGTACTTTGCGATTGGCTTATTTCACTTAGCATAATATTCTCCAGTTCCATCCATATACTGGCAAACGTCATAATTTCATTCTTCTTTAAGGATGAATAATATTCTATTGTGTATATATACCACAATTTCTTTATCCATCTGTTGATGGGCACCTAGGTTGGTTCCATAGTTTAGCTATTGTGAATTGAGCTGCTATAAAACAGGTAAGAGTTTGTCTTGAGTCTCAAACAAGATTTTTTAAAATATATTTTTAGATGACAACAGACCTTTATTTATTTGTATGTGGTGCTGAGAATTGAACCCAGAGCCTAAAACATGCTAGGTAAGTGCTCTACCACTGAGCCACAACCCTCAAACAAGAGTTTTGACTTGGACTTTTGAGCAATGCTAAATATATGGGGACTCTTGGAAATGGGCTAAATGTTATTTTGAATTATAAGATGGGCATGAACTTTCAGGGGCAGAATGTTATGGTTTAGATATGAGGTGCCTCCCAAAATCTCATGTATGAGACAATGCAAGAAAATTCAGAGATGAAATGATTGGATTATGAGAACCTTAACTTAATCAGTGCATTAATCCACTGCTATAGATTAACTGGGAGATAGCTATAGACAGGGAGTGGCTGAAAGAAAGTCACTGGGGGCATGCCTTTTGGGTTTATATTTTGTCCCTGGTGAGTAGGACTCTGTCTGCATGCATCCTGGTTGCCATTCCAAGCTGCTTTCCTCCACCATGCCCTTCTGCTACAATGTTCTGCCTCAGCTTGGGCCCAGAGCTATGAAGTCAGCCATCTGAGACCTCTAACCCTGTGAACCAAAATAAACTTTTCTTCCTCTAATTGTCTGACACATAGTACATGCTCACAAGTTATTCTTTTCAGATCTTTTGGTCACAGCAACAAAAAAGATGACTAAATCCTATGTCTTCTCTGGAAAAGTATATATTCAGGTCATTTTCCCATTTTTTAAATTGGATTTTTGGGGTGGGGGGTTTTGCTTAATGTAGTTCCTTACATAGAGGAATGTTTGATATCATATTTTTTCTAAATTTAAGATCCTATAACCAATATGGGCATCTATCAATTGAAGACTTATTCTCTCTATTAATTGTTATGGTACCACATACTACAGAACATTATGCATCTACTGAAATGAATGAATCAGATTTATATATGCTAACTTGGAGTGATGTTCATGATGAAAAATTTTTAAAATGTTTTTAGTTGTGGATGGACATAATACCTTTATGTATTTTTTATGTGGTGCTGAGGATTGAACCCAGTGCTTCACATGGGCAAGGCAAAAATGGTTTACCACTGAGCTACAACCCCAGTCCATCATGATGAAATCTTTAAGGGCAGAAATTCAGTTGTAAAATAGAGGGTTTATGTGATTCTACCTTTATACACACACACACACACACACATATATATATATATATATCCATATATATAAAAGTATATATGTTGTTTACTGTCTTTCTCCTCATACTGGCATAAGAATTTGAAGGAATTTTTGCCTATTTCATTCATTGCTATATCTAACCTGTACCTAAAACAGTGTCTGACACATAGTACATGCTCACAAGTTATTTTATTCAGTGAATTAATAAGTGCTTATCTCTTTTTGTATGAGCAAGGAGAAGAAGGTGAAAGAGGTCATTCATGGCTGTTAGTTTTAATTACTTCTGGGGAAAAGGATTATTGAAAAGTAAAGGAGAGGGGTTGGGGTTGTGGCTCAGTGGTAGCACGCTTGCCTAGCATGCGTGAGGCACTGGGTTCGATTCTCAGCACCACATACAAATAAGTGAACACAAAAGTTCATCAACAACTAAAAAAATATTTAAAAAAAGAAAAGTAAAAGGAGAGTGAAGATAATTAACATTTTCTTTATCTTCCTTTTTAAATCTGTTAACAATAAACATATTAGTTTCCTAATGTAAAAAATCTAAAAAGATAGTGTTACAGGGAGAAAAGGAAGATAAACTATGAATGCCATTGTCATCACATGAAGAAATACTCAACATTTTAGTTATATACACTTCTGGGTAGAGAAGAGAAGAAGGGGAAAGACAAACAGGGCTGTTTGAGGAACATAGAAGGCTACAGGTTAGGGAACACTGAGTGGGTGTGAAGACTTTCTTTTCTTTATATTTAGTTATATTTGTGGGTATTGGCTGCTTTAACTGTATTAAAAGATGTATGAATTGGAAATTGCTCCTTTGGTATCAAATATGGGTGTATTCATCATTTGGTGACTAGAACTAATTCGTTTTGTTTAAACCAATGAGTAACTGTTTAAGTGACTGCCTTCACCTCTGTGGCTGCTCTTAATCACTTATAACTGGTCTAATGGATCACCAATACCAGTGTTTGGTATTTTCTGAATATATTCACCTTTGGTGAAGAGGGCTCATGCATGTTGAACTAGTTACTCGGTACTGGAAAAATCGTAGGTTCATACCATAACTCAGTCTGATGTAAGCTCCTCGATTGCTGCCTTCTTCATAATAATTAGAAGCAGAAAATATGGTAATAACCTAATTAGTAAAAAAGAGAATCAGGTTCATAAAATTAGTTCTCAAAAGTTTACTCAATAAAGTCAGAAATAGCTTAATTATTAAAAAGCAAAAATTAAACACAGTTCATAATTTCTGCAAATTATCCAAGTCTGACATGATTTCTTAAAGAGTCCACTGGAGGAAAACAAAGGTTTTCACTCGGTGTCTCCAGGAGTACTACCTCCTAGACACTCATTCAATATCTCCAGTGCATGACCCTGCATTCCTATGTATAATTTTAGTGCCAGATCTTAGAATCCTCTTCAGTGTTTGGTTTTGCAAATTCTAATGTTCCAAGGGGATAAATCCCTTATTTTCTTATCTTGTTACATCTGAGCATTCAAAATAAAACTTGTCTAGTAGCTCAGTCTTTTTCTTTTGCTTGGAGCTGAGTAACTTCATTCATTGAATAAGGCAACTTAGAGGGTTCAAGGCTCCACAAAGCCAGTGCTTTAAGGGCAGAGAAACAGTGCCAAGACTATGAAACCATGCACTGTCTTGGGAAGGAACAAGCCTTAGGAGTATGGTGAAATATGGAAAGAAATACTTGTCAGTGACAGAAAACCTGGCTTAGGCCCAATTCTATCATGATAAGCACGTCATTTCAGATAAACCACTGCTATTTTCTATCCATTTTCTCATTATAAAGAAGTCCTAAAAATACTCACTTTGCTTATCTTACAATATTAGTATGAGCCTAAAATAAATTAATAGTTAAGAAAAAGCAAAGGAAGAAATGCCACACAATTTGGTATTGATTGTTATTTAATGCTCTTCACTATAGAAAAAGAGGCTAACCAGGTCAATGGAGGAGGACGGGAATCATCTCCTCAGTCCTCACCTCTTCTAACCTTATTAACATCACTGAAGGAGCAGAATACTATATTCCATTCTCATGGCTACAGCAAAACTAACCATGGAGAGATACTAGCAGGAGACTGCCTATTCAGCCAGTTGAAGGAAAGTGTGTTTTGTACTCTGCACAAGGAATGTGCAAAAAGTGGAAGAGAACAAAGTGGATTCACTGCTGCCTTCCATGTACTCTGTGAGGAAAAGTACATTCTTAACCGTACAGGAGAGGTGTATTACAATAAGTAAAGAATGAAGCCTCTGTGTGTGTACTTAGTGCCATGTGTCAGAATTTCATTAATCTGTTTCTGGGATTAATAAAGATCAGCAAATAAGTCAAATATCTCTTAGGGTATGGGAGAGTGAGGGCCTTTCAAACAACCTATATATGAATCCGCCAGTGTCTGCTTTTTGTTTGCTACTAGGAAAGATATCTTCTTATGGGCTCCTAGGTCAGACACACTCTGTGATGAGAAGACTCTATTCTTGGGGGAAGTATGTCTGTGAGGATGTCACCAACAATGTTAGCTTACCTTCCCATCATGGCAGATTTCATACCCATCATGTTTACATTCATGAGACCTAATGAGCATCTTCAACTGGTATTTATTGAGAATCTTAGAGGTAACATCTGGTCCAAAATAGCAGCCTCCTCCTCGACTTGTGTTTGGATAACAGCCTTTTCTTCCTCTGGGGTCACTCCACAGAATGTCAACGACCTTGGAAGAACAAACCAAATTAGGCTGCTCCCTATAAGTGAGAGTCTGTCTTTCTAGATTCCAACTTATTTACCAGATATACTAACCCAAAGTATACCAAAGGCTCTTTTCCATTCCTCCTTTAAAATTGCTTCATACTCATCTACTCCATGCATCCTTTCCAGAATAATTTTTCTTAAGTACTGGGGATTAAACCCACGGGCACTCTACCACTGAGTTCTGTCCCCAGGCCTTTTTATTTTGAGATAGGGTCTAAGTTGCTGAATCTGGCCTTGAACTTGCAATCCTCCTGCCTCAGCCTCTAAATTGCTGCGATTACAGGCATGCAGTAAAGTTGCTGGGATTACAGGAGTGGGTCAACACATTTGTCCATTCTTTTCTTTTAAAATAGTTTCATTGTCATGTTCATAGAAGAAAGTAGTTCCCCATAAGGAACACATTAGGCATTCTTAATATATTCAAAGAAATTAGGTAGCTCACCCAGCTGGGACTTGGGCCTGGAGCTTTTGTCCTGTTGAATAGCCTGAGGAAGCGCTTGCTCTTTCCCACCACAAATAGAGAAAGCTGTTCATTCAAGAACATTCTTAAAGAATCTTCTTCCCCTTTTACCAACTTGATATGGACATTCTCAGTTTCAGCAATACATTTGCTCAATGACTTATTTCTACCAGGTATTCTCCTAAATCCATAGAGTTTTATTAGCATAACATTTCTTTTGGGGTAAGTGTGTGGAAGAGGCAAGGTCATGTCACATGATACCCAGGACAGAATACCCAAGTTTCTAAGAATATTTTTCATGAAAAATTGGAAGCTCTTTCTTTACAGCTCCAATGTACAAGTGTAACATGTCTTTATTTAAACTTCTCCTATAAGAACTTCAAGAGCAGTAAGAAAAACTACCTTTGTCACTAAAGATAGCAACAAACCTAGGAAAACTCTCTGGGTCCCACATTTAAAATCTTTTAAATCTGGCATTTGGGCCAGTTGATCAGTAAAGTACCTCAAAGTTCTAACATCCTATAATTCTGAAAGTCTATATTTTCCACATTTCTTTTTTTCTTTTGGTTTTGGTTTTTGATGCTGGTGCTGGTAACTGAACCTAGGACCTCAAGTGCTGGGCATCCTGGGCAAGTGTTTTACTGCTGAGTATACCTTTAGCCCTTCCACCTCCACATGTTTCTTTTGAGGGCATGAAAAAGCATGCGTTTTAAGTTGTGCAGTTATTCTAGTAGGACCAAATCAGGTCTTAAGAACCCAAAATGGTTGCTCTACTAAATCTGACTGTGTACCCATTACAGGTTTAGTATTGAAGGGAAACTAGAAATAAAGGAGGGAAAGGGCAGAGAGGTGGAAAGAACAGAACTGGCAGGACAACCACCCTGGAATGGTCAGCATTTGGTCAAAACTAGAGAAATCCTGCACAAGGCACAGATCAAACACTTGCAGTTTTTTGAAGACTGATTGAGTTCAAAATAAAAACCACTCCAAAAAAGAATCAACCCAGCAGTTTCCTTACTCCTCACTGAATTCTAACATGGGCACAACCAGTACAAATAAATACAATGCAACACCTTTACTATGCTGCTGTTTATGACAAAAATAGCATTTGCATTTTAAACTGAGTCATATCTGGCTTTTACACCAACTAATTCATCTTTGATCTGCAGTATAATGAAGGCTCAAACACAAAACACAAGGGGTTATATTTTATTAGGAAGGGATTAAGTTTTCAATTCCTACAAGGATATGAATCATTTATAGAAAAATTATCCCTGGAAAAACCTCTTAAATTATCCTGAAAGTACATTATACATGGTTTTATCTATATAATCCTATATAATAATTATGTTTATGTATATACATATAAAATAGTATGTAAAAAAGACTATTTACAAAAATAAATTTTTACAGTATTTTTCTTTTTTTTGCGCTCTTTGCCATATATGACAGTTGAAATCTACATAAATTAAACCTACATATGATGGAACTCTGTTGAACTAGAATAAGCACTGGTCAAGAAGTCATCTCTTCAAGTAATTATCTATGTCCTCTTGGGCAAATCACTTCACCTATTTTGGTCTCAGTTGTTATTAATGAAATGAGAAAGATATATCTAAAACTTATTTTCTTTGATTCAAGATCATAAGGGATAACAATTTTTAAGAAATGAGCATCTCTATCAGAATCCATTCCATGAAATCTCCATTTTGTGTATGGGGATAAGGGGTACTGGGGACTATACATTTCTTATCTGTTTAGAAATTATTCATTTGACTAGGTTTTCTTAGACTATAGTTGTAACATAGGTTTAATTCTGGAGCTCACAAACAAAAATGCTATTAAGGGCTCTTTTTAAGTGAAATAAATTCTTCCATAGAAACCATCTCTTTTTTTCTTAACAACAACCTATCCTCTGAGATGCAGGAGTCTTAGGATGGTAATTGCATGAGAAATTAAGTATTTGCAACATTGTTTACTAATAATTTTCAAACCAAAAAGTGGGAAACTTTCACTGACATATGGATTTTAATGATCAGAATGACAAACATCTATTTGTGTCTCAGTCTTTTAAATCTCCTCAATCTAAAATAAATCAAAAACACATGAGATTCCACCGTACTCCCTCTAGGATGGCTACAATCAAAAGGGTGTAGTTCAGTGGTAATGCATGTGCTTGACAAGTGCAAGGCCCTAGGTTTAATCTCCAGCATCAAAAGAGTGGGGGGTGCAGACAGGCAATAGTAAGTGCTGGTGAGAATGGAGGAGAAATTAGAACTTCATTGCTGATGAGAATGTAAAATGGTATAGCCACTTGGGCTAACAGTTTGGAACTTTTTCAAAATATTTAACTTTAGAGTTACCTTATCATTCAGCAATTCATATTGAGTATGTACTGCATATATATACTCAAGAGAAACGAAAAGATATGTGCATATAAAAACTTGCATGTTGTATGCGAATGTTCTTAAAGGCATTATTCATAACAGTAAAAAAATGGAAACCAACCCAAATGTCCATGAGCCAATAAATGAATAAATACAATATGATCTACCCATATAGAACATCATTCAGCAATTAAAAAAAATAAAGTACTGACATATGCTACAACATGGATGAACCTAAAGAACATTGTGCTGAGTAAAAGATGCCAGACATGAAAGATCACATATTGTATGTTCCCATTACAATAAAATGTTCAGAATTAGCATATCTATAAAGACAGAAAGCAGGTTAATGGTTGCCTAGGGTTGGGGGGGGGGGCAGGAAAAGGGGAGAATGGAGAGTGACTGCTAATAGGTATGGGGTTTCTTTCTTCACTGAAAAAAATGTTCTCAAATTAGACTGTAGTGATAGTTGTAAGTTTACTAAAAACTACTGAATTATATACTCTAAATGGGTAAGTTATATGATATATGAGTTATATTTCAATAAAAGTATCAAAATGCAGTGATGAATTCTGAGAGAATCATATGATTTGCTTATAAAGGTAAGTTACTTTTATCTATATATTGTAAGGTGCAACATCATCTATGCTGGTGTCTTCATTGCCACTCTGGGAACACTTTAATTACCTACCTGTTCCCATTCATGCTTTGATAACTGTTGAGAAGGGAAACCATTTGATTTGACTTTTCCTGATGAAGTAACAGTAATGTCCCCTTTACTTTTCTTAGAGTCGGTAGCATGGCCTCTATTTATTGACACTGGTGGCATCAGCACAGATCTCATCTATAAAACAAATTCATGTTTTAGTGAAATACTCTGCTTATTGTGCTGCATGCAGACACTTCAGTAAGAGTTAGGATTCTGTCTATATTGTTGTGCCTCAACCCAATGAAAAACACACAGAAACCTTTTCTGACTCTCCTACCTCCTATGACTCATTGATCCACTGCTGTCTGTAAAGTGGGCCTGTTAAATTCTGTTTGCACATTTTTCAACTAAAGACACTGCGCTACAGGGAAAGACTCACATTAAAGTTTCTAAAGGATACCAGAGGCACATATACGTATGCAGGTGCTAAACAGCTTCTAAGGCACCATCACAGGAAATGAAAGATGTTAAGTGCAGGGAAAACTAGTCTCCCTCTGAGCCTTCATCTGGAGCTTGGAGGAGTTCAGAAAAATCTATTAAAAGGACAGCTGCTTTTCATTTTGTTGTATTTTGCAGGAGAAACAAAAAAAAAAGTACATCTGTATCAGAAAAGTTCTAAATGGGACATGGATTAAAAACTTTGGAAGCCCTTAACGTAAATGTACTGTAGTTCTCAGTCTGACCTGTCAGCAATTGATTATGTTGGAAAATAAAATGTCTTTCTGATAGCATTTCAACTATTCTAATCCCTCTGCATTCCCTTATACAACCTGAAATAATAATTTTATTCTTGTGTCTTTGTAGTACCATACCTTAACACAAAGCAATTTCAATCAATACTTCTGCTACACTGGTGACCACAGCTCACAATTCTCTGGAGTAGGTTCCTAGTTTCTACTAAAAACTATGGTATGTATGAAATCTTTTCAAAAATAAAATTGAAGCTGGATATGATAGCACAGGCCTATTAATTCTCAGGAGGAGAGACAAGAAGGATTCCAAGTTTAAGGCCAGCCTCAGCAACTTAGCAAGATCCTGCCTCAAAAGAAAAGGATCTTATTCTAAAGCCTTGTCTCACTGAGCTTGTTGGAAATTTCTATCTCAGCTATTATTAGCCAGTTCAGAGCCTACCTTTTCTGTCTTTCCCAGGCAAATGTCCTCAGGTCTTAGGCAGACCAAAATATTCTAGGAAAGCCCTCTGAATCTAGATCAACACAATTCACTTCTGATAAACTCATAGGGCAAGGCCACATGGTTCCTTAAGTCTGTGCTGCTCTGCAGTTTTCAAGACCACTTAGGATTTTGAGATAACGTTGCCTAGCTTCTCTAAGGCATCACACCACCATTTTTTCTTGGGAGTCCTACTAGCCATTGTTTATATTTCTTCTTTTGAAATACTCACTGCTGGGGAGTTCAAGAATACCAGAGATTTAGTCTTATAGAGTTTTTCTTTTCTATCCCTCTACATTGACCTCCAACCTGCTCAACATCCAAAATCCTTTCAATTAATTTAGAAGAGAAGTTGTCATTAGGTTTCCTCAACACTACCCCCCCTTATTAAATTACACCACCATCACAGGTACAAACCAGGAAGTGTGATAATCTGACAATTGAAGGGTCCTATGGAATAAGAACATGGGGATTATAAAACTGAACTTGGAAATCTACCTTTGTATCTTATCTGATAGAGCTTCAGAAGCTCAAGACTACTACTTTCATCACAGTTTAATTATATTTATTTAATATAAATTTATACTGTTAGTTCTTACACTAGTAGGGATATAAGACATAAGCAATATACATATATATTTATATAGAAGTCAAATTTTTAAATAAAACCAGTCTTATGAGCCAGTGGAACAGTAATCCCTGAAGGGGATGAAATTTGAAGCATCCTGGGAAAATTGCTAGCCCAAAAATGTCCCTTAGGGTCTGTCCTAATCACTGAAATTCATACTTCAGATCCAAATATCAGGAAAAAAACAAAAGGGAGAATCGGAGAGCTATATGTTTAGTATTACTATACGTTATTTTCTTCATCTAGGTTAATAATTTAATCTTCACAATAATCTAAAGTGATATTTCTAACTTATTGGTGTAGGAACTGAGACTTAGAAAACTTCAGTGCCTCATCCAATCACCATCCAGGAAATGGCAGAAGCAGGATATAAATCTGACTATGTCTGTCTGATATCAGAATTTCTAGTCTTTACTACATCAGGGTGGCTCTCAACTTAGGGTCTCCACAGAGCTAGGGTAGACATTCCAGAGACTTGTTTGCAGTACCTCAAAAAGCCTTACATGAGGCTGGCTGCTCAGGCTAACCTCAGGAAAGTAAATTTTCATTCTGAGCCATTGGTAGTGGCTGCCATGGTTGATTAGTGCAGTAGTCACAGGGTGGGTGGTGGAGAGTATAGCATTCATGCCATGTGCTTGCCAATATTTGACAGACAAAAACACCATGTTCCTTTGTTCTTGGCAAGAATCATATCTACTGTGTTTTTTTTATGTTTAGCCTTTATTTTAAACAAAGATGAATCCTAATCTATAGAAAAGAAAAATCACTCTGGTTCACACTTTTAAACACATCTTATGAAAATTGTAAAATCACTTTATTCTTTTTAGTTGTACGTGACAGTAGAATCTATGTTTTGACATATTTATATAAGCATGGAATATATATTATTCTAATTAGGATCCCAGTCTTGTGGATATACACTATGTTGCGATTCACTATGGTGTATTCATATATGTACATAGGAAAGTTATGTCAGATTCATTCCACTGTCTTTCCTGTTCTTCCTCCCCTCCCTTCCCTTTATTCCCCTTTGTATAATCCACTGAACTTCTATTCTTCCTCTCCCCTCTTATTGTGGATTAGCATCCACATATCAGAGAGAACATTCATTCTCTTGTTTTGGGGGAATTAGCTTATTTCACTTAGCAGATAGTCTCCAGATCCACTTATTTACTGGCAAATACCACAAAGTCATTCTTTATGGCTGAGTAATATTCCATTGTGAATAATACCACAATTTCTTTATCTATTCATCTGTTGATGGGCATCTAGATTGGTTCCACAGCTTAGCTATTGTACATTGTGCTGCTATAATATAAACATTGATGTGGCTGTACACTGTACTACGCTGATTTTTAACTCCTTTGGATATATACCATGAAGTGGAATAACTGGGTCAAATGGTGGTTCTATTCCTAGTTTTTTGAGGAATCACCATACTGCTTTCCAGAGTGATTGCACTAATTTTCAGCCCCACCAACAATATATGAATATACCCTTTTCCCCACATCCTCACCAACATTTACTGTTACTTGTATTCTTGATAATTGCCATTCTGACTGGACTGAGATGGAATCTCAATGTAGTTTTAATTTGCATTCCTTTAGTTACTAGAGATGTTGAACATTTTTTCATATATTTATTGACCATTTGTATTTCTTCTTTTGAAAAGCATCTGTTTAGTTCCTTTGCCCACTTATTGATTGGATTATTTATTTTTGGTATTAAGCTTTTTGAGTTCTTTGTATATACTGGAAATTAACACCTTATCTGAGGTGTGGATGGCAAAGCTTTTCTCCCATTCTTTAGGTTATCTCTTCATGCTCTTGATTGTTTCCTTTGCTGTAAAGAAGCTTTTTAGTTTGATATCATTCCATTTGTTGATTTTTTTATATTACTTCTTGTGCTTTAGGAATCTTGTTGGGGAAGTCATTTCCTAAGCTAACAGATTGAAGTGTTGGGCCTACATTTTCTTCTAGTAGGTGCAGGGTTTCCAGTCTAGTACCTAAGTCTTTGGTCCACTTTAAGCTTTGTGCAAGGTAGAGATAGGAGAGGTTAAATTTCATTCTACTACATATGGATTAATTTTATATCCTGCTATTTTGCTGATATCCCAGCACCATTTGTTGAAGAGGCTATCTTTTTTCCTAAGTACATTTTTGGCACCTTTGTCGAGTATAAGAGAATTGTATTTATATGGGTTTGCCTCTATGTCTTCTATTCTGTACCATTGGTCTACATGTGTTTTGGTGTCAGTATCATGATGTTTTTGTTATTATAGCTCTGTAGTATAATTTAAGGTCAGGTGATGTAATGCCTCCTGCTTCGCTTTTCTTGCTAAGGATTGCTTTGGCTATTCTGGGCCTCTTAGTTTTCCAAATGAATTTCATGACTGCTTTTCCTATATCTATAAAGCATGAAATTGCAATTTTAATAGGAATTGCATTAAATTTGTATAGCACTTTTGATAGTTTGGCCATTTTGATAATATTAATTCTGCCTATCCAAGATTATGGGAGATCTTTCCATTGTCTAAGATCTTCTTCAATTTCTTTTGTTAGTGTTCTGTAGTTTTCCATTGTAAAGGTCTTTCACCTCTTTTGTTAATTGATTCTCAAGTTTGTTTGTTTTGTTTTAGGCTACTGTGAATAGAACAGTTTTCCTAATTTCTCTTTCAGCTAATTCATCACTGGTGTATAGGAACACAATTAATATGAGTGTTAATTTTATATCCTGCTACTATACTGAATTAATTTATGAGCTCTAGAAGTGTTCTAAGTCCTCTAAATATAGGATAATGTTGTCAGCAAATAGAGATAGTTAGAGCTCTTCTTTTGCTATTCATATCCCTTTAATTTCTTTCTTTTGCCTAATTGTTTTAGTTAGAGTTTCAGGAACTATGTTGAATACAAGTGCCTTGTTCCAGTTTTTAGAGAGAATGCTTTCAGTTTTTCTCCATTTAGAATGATGTTGGCCATGGGTTTGTCATATATAGTTTTTACAATGTTGAGATATGTTCCTACTTGCCCTAGATTTTCTCATGATTTAAACATGAATGGATGCTGTATTTTGTCGAATGCTTTTTCTGTATCTATTGAGATCATCATGTGATCCTTGTCTTTAAATCTATTTATGTGGTGCATTATATTTATTAATTTCCATATGAACCAACCTTGCATCCCTGGGATGAAACACTCTTGATCATGGTGCAATATTTTAATATGTTTTTTATGCAATTTGCTAGTATTAAGAATTTTTGTTATCTATGTTCATCAGGGATATTGGTCTGAAGCTTTCTTTCCTTGATGTGTCTTTAACTAGTTTTGGTATCAGGTGATACAAGCTTCATAGAATGAATTTGGAAGGGTTTCCTCCTTTTCTATTTCATGGAATAATTTGAGGAGAATTGGTGTTAGTTCTTCTTTAAAGGTCTTATAGAACTCAGCTGAGAATCCACCCAGTCCTGGGCTTTTCTTGGTTGGAAGGCTTTTGATAGCATTCTCAATTTTATTACTTGAAACTGATCTGTTTAAACTTTCTATAGCCTCCTGGTTCAATTTGGGTAGGTTATAAGTCTCTAGAAATTTGTTGACGTCTTCAAGATTTTCTAATTTATTGAAGAATAGATTTTCAAAATAGTTATTATTAATTAGTCTCTGTATTTCAATAGTGTCTGTGGTGATATTTCCTTTTTTGTCACAAATTTTAATAATTTGAGTTCTTTCCCTCTTTATTTTGGTTAGCTTGGCTAAAGGTTTATAGATTTTGTTTATTTTTTCAAAGAACCAACTTTTTGTTTCATTGATTTTTTAATTTTTAAAATTTCAACTTCATTGATTTCAGTTCTCCACTAAGTTTATACTGACTCTCTCATCTTGATCAAAGCATCTTATTGACTTGACTATTCATTGATATTGTAAGAAAGAGGACCTTAAACTTAGGATGACCTTACAATTTATTGCAACTGGGATACTATTTTAGAGTAGAAGGAGGCACTATTAACAATTAAACCAGGACAAAAGTATAATCCAGTTAGTATGGAAGTCTCTCAGTGAAATGGGCAAAGAGGTATATAAAATCACCATAGATGTTGGTTTATACCCAAAAGACTTAAATTAATGTTTACAGTGATGCAGCCACATCAATGTTTATAGTAGCTCCATTCACAATAGCTAAACTATGGAACAAACTTAGGTGTCCTTCAATAAATGAATGGATGAAGAAAATACGGTCACAATGGAGTATTACTCAGCCTTAAGGAAGAATGACAAGATAGTAGTTGCTGGTAAAAGTATGGAGCTGGAAAATATCATGATAATCAAAATAAGCCAATCCCCAAAAAACCAAAAGCTAAATGTTTTCTCTGATATGCAGATGCTAACTCACAATAGGGGGAGTGAGAGCTGGGGAAGAATAGAGTAACTTTAGATTAGGTAGAGGGAAGTGAAGGGAGGGGAAGGGGTTTAGGGGTAAGAAGGATAGTAGAATGAATCAGACATTATTACCCTATATACATATATATAACTATACGATCAGTGTGATTCTATATCATGTACAACAAGAAGAATGAGAAATTATACTTCATTTTATATGATGTAGCAAAGTGCATTCTACTGTTATGTGTAACCAATTAAAACAAATTTTAAAAATTAAAAATCACCATAGACTCACAAAAGATATTATAAAAATGTTTCTATCCAGTTTTGTCTTAGGTTTGCCCTGCTTTAGTCTTAAATCTCTTAAGAGATATTTAGTGAAAATTAAGTACTTACTATATCTCAGGTGCTGAGGTATTATCAGTGAACTGGAGAAGTGGGGAGATATATTGAAGAATAGTACCATGAATCCTTATTAATTATGGTGAGTGTTACAAAGGATATATATAAGAGGTTTGAGAGTATATAAAGGGCATCTGACCTAGTTTAGGTATATTAAGCTTAAATTAAAAGTATGAAAAGATGATAACACTAATATTATCATTCACATGTATATAAAAGTATAGAGGCTCCAAAACCTCAAGGTGCAATGGGATCACATTTCTGTCTCTATCAGATTCAATTCCAGTTCTAGATCCCCCTGTGTAGATTGGTTGAAAGTTGACTATAATTCCTGAGGTGTAATGGTTCAGGTTTCCCACTAAGACTATATGCCACTGTTTGGCTTCACAGCTCTATTGGTCCTCATGCCCATGTGGCACCCCTTATGTTGCTAGTATGCAGACTCCAGCTTGGCTCTGGTAGAGGAGGAAGACAACTCCTGTTTCCCTGTAAGTCCCATCTGAGAAGCCCTTCACTAGGTGTGGAATATTTACAGATACCACATAGCCACTTCTCTCAGAGGTTCTATTCAGGTTCCTTTTCTGCCTCTGCTGTATTTAATATGCTTATTTACAGTTAAAGTATTTAAAAATAATTATCCTGATCAATCTGAAGTATAAGGGAAATCATATCAATTTAAAAAACTGCTATATGATTCTACTTATATCAGGTACCTAGAGTAGTCAAATTCATAGAAACAGAAAGTAGAATATTGGTTACTGTGGCTGGAAAGGGGAGGAGAATGGGGAGTTATTGTATAATGGGTATGGTTTCAGTCTTGGAAGATGAACAGTTTTGTCTATGGATGGTGGTCACAGTGGTGATGGTTGCACAACAATGTGAGTGTACTTAATGCCACTGAATTATACACTTTAAAATGGTTACAGTGGTAAATTTTATGTCACATGCATTTTACCACCATGTAAATGAATTAATGGATATTTTAACTTTTAAAAATCAGAATTTTTTTCACTTTTAGAAACTATATAAAATGCCAGCATGTCCTCATTTTTCCATTTTCAACATGAATTTTTTTAAAAAATACTTTCCACATATAGAAGTTACCCATTTAGTTTTTTATTATGCATACAATCATAGATTTTCTTAAAATTCGTACTAATCTTTTCAGAAATAAAGTCACCACTAAAATTCAAATCAATTCAAAATGATAAATGAAAAGAGGTATACATATTCTATTATAAACCTCTGAGATAAGATTCATGCAAATATTACTTCTTACTTTGCTTCTCTCTAGACGGTGGAGTAAATTCAAATCTGTGGACTCTGATATCCCGCCATGTATCACCAGAATTTCATTGTCAATAATTGTACCAATTGGGAGCAAGGTATAGACTTCTTCCAAGATTTGCAAGATTTTTTTTCCATGCAGCTGTAAGTAAGAGCTTGAGTAAGTTTTATTTTTCTGATAGGTCCAGATTATTGAATAGTCCCAATGCATGGACAAAAAGCAAATTTTCATACCACACCAAGGAAGTCACCCCAGAGTCACTAACCAACTACCATGTATTAATCATGGCTTTTATTCTGTATTTTTGATACTTTGACATCTTGGGGAGTGCCAATCCTACAGAAGAGACTGCCCCTCTTCAGGGCTAACTAATTACTAGAAACAATAAATGATTCACCTTTCACATGAAAACCAACTAATCCAGAGCCCACACCTTCAATAACATCTTTTATTAGGCTCTCACACTTAAGGCCAATATTTCTCTACTCACCCAGGGCCAGGTACCAGACAACTAGGGATAACTCATGCTCCAGAGCAAGCTGACATTATTCAAACTAGTCAATCTTAAATCTGATTACACTGAGACCCTTTGTCAGTTCCTTCCCATGAAAACCACAATAAAGTTTCTTGTCCATGTTACTCTGGCTCCCTCTGCCTTCTGATGGACTCTGGTACTTCCCCACATGGTCCACCCAGTGTGGTATGTAGTGCCTCCTATTTCTAGGGAACTGTGAATAAAAACCTTTTCTTTCATGACAGTCATTTCTGAGTCTGCCTATTTTACCATACCTGAGTTAAAAAAAAAAAAATCCCCAAGTGGGTACCTTTAAAGAAATGGACTATGTTTGTATCTACACTGAAATCAACACAAAAAGTCACAATGAAAAAGTGTGGTTTAGTCCAAGTGGAGTGGGGGGGGTGGACTCTGAGTGGTGAGAGCTTCTTGTTGTTCCTCTATTTTGTTGGCATGAATTCTGACTAACTGGCCCATCACCTTTCCTAAAGCAACAATCTGTTCTTTATTGACTGTTTGTTTTTAATGTCTATGCATAAACAACAAAGAGAATGCAAAAAAATTAAAAAGTTTTGAGTCTTACCTTGTATTTAAACAAGATTTCTCTTGTGAAGCCATACCTTAAAAAGGGGGGAGAAGTTAAACAATTAATTGTTGATAATTTCTATTTACATGAATCATACAAAAAGAGGAGTCCTTGATATCTCACTATCCCCAGTACTAGGAACTCAAGAAATTAGGTTTCAGTTGGAACTGATACTTTAGTCTTTGATAGGCATGATAGGAAAGAACAAAAGCAATGAATGACATGTTCCCACCCTCAAGGAGATTATACCATATTGGGAAAAGAAAATAGATTTTCATGAACTAACTTTAAGACAACTTAGAAAATAGGTATGAGCTGTGTAAAGACTGCAAGTTTTTTGAAAGTTTATTGCAGCAGCTGAGGAAGCTGTGTGGGAGAAGGTTTTTCATTTAGATAGGATTTCTCAGACATCCTATATCTTACAGTAAATGATCAGAAAAAAGAAAAGATTGAACAAAGATGAACAAAAGCCCAGATGATAACAAGTTGGCTCTTTATGCTTTCTCTGATATAGGTCACGTAATGAATGGTATTCAGGGTCTTAATAGAAAGTATCGGGAACATTAATGCCTGACTAGCAGTAGCTAAGGGAGATTTAATAATGGAAAATTTTTCAATTACTTTTCCTTGCTTTAGGATAACAGTGTGCTGTTTCTACTTTACCTTGTTGGATATTAAGTGTACATACTGTTATGATAAGTTTACCCCAAACTGAACTTATCATTCTCCTTCTAAATGATTCCAGACTGTACCCCCAAACTCCAGCCAGGAATCTAGAAATATCCTTGATTTCTTCCTCTTTCAAGTCCCCCATATCAAGTTATTGATCCTTAAGTCTTCATTGCCTAAAGTCCTCTTGAATCTATTTCTTTGCATCTCTATTACCACCACCCTAGTCTAAGTAAGAATCTATCATCTATCTCTTCAACTACTTCCTAATTGACCTCACTGTATCCACTCTTTGCTGTTGCCCTTCTCAGTAACATTTTTTCCCCCAGTACTGGGCAATGAACCCAGGGTCTCACACATGCTACGCAAGCACTCTACCACTGACCTACTTCCACAGCCGTCTTCCTGTTAACTTTTTAAAATACAAATTTTATTATATCTTTCAATGACATTCATTTGTCCTTAGAAAATAGTGCAAATTCCTTTGTATCATCCAACCATTTCTTACATCTCCAGCTCTATTAAGCACCATCCTATCCCTCATTCTATATTTCTGCCTTCCTGAACTTTCAAGTCTAAAAAGTATTGTCTCAAATTCTGCATAAGTTGTTCCTTCATTGTGAAACACTGTTCCCATCCCACCCAACATTCCTTTCTCTCAATTGCTCAATTCATCCTTCAAGTCTCAGGCTAGTATTTCCATAGGACAATTTTCCATCACACTTCAGACAAAGTTGGATCCCTCTTTATCAACTTATTACACTTGAAAACCCTGCTTAATGTGTTTTTCCTGCTAGATGTGAGCAAGGGCTATGTCTCTTTCATTAACTATTATAGGCACTAGATGAATATAACTGGCTAACTGAATAAATGAAAGGATAAATGGCATGCCCAAATAAAAGTATTGCACTATTTTATATGGGTTTCTGATAATAGTCCTGGGATTTTTTTTTCTTCATAGTCATAGCATTTGCTTTCTTATACTTTTTTTTGGCAGGATGGGGGTGGGTACTAGGGATTGAACACAGGGGCATTCAACCACTGAGCCACATGCCCAGCCCTATTTTGTATTTTTTTCATTTAGAGACAGGGTCTCACTGAGTTGCTTAGTGCCTCACCATTGCTGAGTCTGGCTTTGAACTCACAATCCTCCTGTCTCAGCCTCCCGAGCCACTGAGATTACAGGCATGCACCACCATGCCCCGCATTTTCTTATACTTTGAGAAATTGAAACTCTACTCCAACCAGGTGTCAAAACTGCCCCAAAGACAAAACTAATCTGTTGTTGAGCTTTGATTAAGGTATTCAAAAGCCCAAGCTCAAAGGCATGAGACATGCCATACCTTCTACTGTCCTAGAACAAACTGATTTTTTTTTCATAAAATGAGAGATGAAAAGAAAAAAGAAGGGGAAAGGGAACATTTGTCACCTCCTATACTTTTCAGCAAAAATTCTTAAACCATTTAACCAGTCTTTATTCCTGAGTCAGATAGTTGAACTACTATATTATAGCTGTTCTCAAAAAAAAATGTTTATTACTCAGCATTAAAAGAGAATAAAATTATGGCATTTGCAGGTAAATGGATGGAGTTGGAGAATATCATGCTAAGCAAAGTAAGCCAATCCTCCCCCAAACAAAAACAAAGGCCAAATGTTCTCTCTGATAAGCGGATGCTGGTCCATAACAGGGGTGGGGGCGGGGGTTGGAAGGGAGTGGGGGGGGAATGTGAAAAATGGAGGAACTTTCATTGGGCAAAGGGAAAGAAGAGGAGGGAGGGTGCATGGGAGCAGGAAACATGGTGGAATGAGATGGACATCATTACCCTAGGTACATGCATGACTGCACATATGGTGTGATCCTACATCATGTACAGCCAGAGAAATGAAAAGTTGTGCTATAATTATATACAATGAATTAAGATGCATTCTTCTGTCATATATACCTAATTAAAATTAATAAATTAATAAAAATGTTTATGAACAACTATGCCAGAAGTAATTACTATGTCATAAAAATACACATATTAATACAAAACATGGTGCTAGTTTCTGAGGCAATATTTGAGACAAGCCAAAAGAGTAACAATAGGACAATTCCATCTAAGTCTGCACATGAAACATATCATGCCTCCAGATTGGCCTAATACACCTATCTAACATGCAATTTGGCCTATGAAGGGTGGGCATGGGAGCAAGAGAAAGAACATGATAAAAGAGAGAAGGAAGAATAGGACTGGAAAAAAAGATAAGAAGGGGGCTTTAGAACAATTGACCCTTAGTTGAAGACTGAGGGTGTTAAATAGGGCTCAGAATTGAGGTCTTCCTTGAGATTCCACTCATCTCTCCTTCTCTACCCTGGCCTCTAATTCTCTACTGGATACTAAACATGGCAGTATTTTCCAGAGTGGGAGATAAAAGAGGAAATCTAAAGGCTGAGGTTACCTCATATTCATCATAAAATCCTCATGATTCCCTCTGTTCAAGTGCAGGTCATTGGGGTAGACAAGAAAACTCACAAGCAGGATCATGAGAACCTCTACGGAGTTACTGCCTCGATCTACAAAATCACCATTAAAAACATACGGGTTGTTCCCCGATGGGAGACCGTTCTGTGGAAGGAAGAGAGGAGGGAAAACAAGCAGTTAAACTAATGTTGTTGTTTTAAAGTAAGGCTTTGTGTGTAACGTCCCTTTATATGGAGAAAAGAGGCTGAGTCAGTTCTTTCATTGGAAAAAAAATTCCATTTGAGCCAGTTTCCCTCTTCCAGGGCAGGAATCTCCTGTAAGGGACCTGAAAATGAAGCTTGAGACAGGAAGATTCCAGGGAGTACAAGGCAGAGGAGTGCTCATTCTACCCACCACCTACTATGAGTTTCCTCTAAAAAAGGAGCTGATAATTATCCATCAACAATTGTTACTATTATCTTTTCTTTCTCCTCTAAAAAGAGGGAAATTTCTATCCAGTGTAGAACACTGAACTAACAGCCAGAAATCTTTCATTCTAAGGAGCTCTGCATCTAAATTCTTTAGGCTACTATACCCTCGATTTGCAAAAGAAAGATGATACTATATTCCTCCCTAGATCACTTGTGAGAATGGATATAAAGTTACCCAGGCAAGTGGTATGACTGTGAGCAGGGCTAGTGTACTACTAAGCACACCTAGTGTCTACAGCAAGCATGCTATTCTGGCTGATTGCTGACAGGGCCATATTAGTCATTAGATACTTTTAATATCATTCCTAAGTATGAGATACATTTTTTTCTCCAGTACCAGGGATTGAACTAGGGGTATTCTACCACTAAGCTATATCCCAACCTCTTCTTATTTTTTATTTTGAGACAGGATCTGGCTAAGTTGCTGAAGCTGACTTTGAATTTATGATCCCCCTACCTCAGTCTCCCAAGTAACTGGGATTACAGGCATGTGCCACAGCACCAGGTGAGATAATATTTTTAAAGACAATGATAGTATGAAAAGGAGCTGAGATTAGGACACAGGACTAATTTATAAGAGCTATTAATTAATTTACTTCTACACTACAAAACTAAGACAAAACAAACATATGTAACATGGTCACATTTTCTCGGTGTCAGACCTGATAATGAAATGTCGGAGTGCACTGCTACTTCACAGTGAGATAAGTTCAAATGTTTAAAAAATGTATTATGAAGAGAAAAATTTAGGTACCCATACATCAAAATGCATGATTTCCTTCAAAAAAGTCAACCTTCAGGAAATAATAGACATTCTTAATCTTTTTCAAACTATTTTCAAATTCTTCTTTTGTTAGATTTCAAACTGCATAAGAAAGTTTCATTACTTTGTACTTAATATCCTACTATTTATATACATTTTAGAAGGTTCGTATAATAAAGTAATTGAAAAACTATAATACAGGTTATAACACATAACTTAGGGATTTCAGAAATCATTTATGCAACGTAACATGTTGTGAAGGTAAGTGGAAACAAACAAGCAGTGGCATGGTGTAATAAGAGTAATACTCTAGTGCAGCTCCACTTGTTATACCCAGATATCCTTGGGCATGTTATTTTATCTTTTATTAATCTTTAAAATGGTAATGATTACAGGGCTGGGGTTATGGCTCAGTCATAGAGCTCTTACCTACCACATGCAGGGCGCTGGGTTTGATCCTCAGCACCACATAAAAATAAAATAAAGGTATTGTGTCCAACTACAACTAAAACAATTTTCTTTAAAAATGGTAATGATTACTTCCATACTTACCATGCAGAGCTATTTTAGAATTCAATGAGATTATATGTATAAAAACTAGAAAGCACTATACAAATTAAGAGATTCATTTTATTGTGACATCCATGCTATTTCTAATTTTAAGATTTCATAATTTTACATGTCCTTAATATATTAATTCACACAACCTTATTCACATGGGGCTTAGATAGTGTAACCAGCTGCAAAAATTTAGACTACTGCTCATCAAAACTTAAAGAAAAGGAGAAGGACTCTGACACTATTCCTTCCCCCAGGCTTCAGCTAGTTGGAATGAGTAGCTGGAAATGTTAGGAGGGGTGATGGAGGCTACAGACTATTGTGACATCCAGGTTCTGAAGGGGGCTAAAGAAGCAGCAGCAAAAAACCCTGGGGTGAGAACAGAGGACGACTATGGCTGAGGGGACCCATGGACAATTCCATCTAAGTCTAAGAGGCGACTCTGCTCAGAGCATGTGGGTAGTCCTAGTTGGGTGGGTTAGAATGTTAGATCTTACTTTCCACATGCCAAAAGCTAAAAGGTCATGAATGCTTGTATTTAGGAGCACCTAGAAACATAGAGACTTCCTTTTCACATTCTTCATGAAGGAATAGAAACTGTTATGCCTCCAACTCTGGAGAGGCTTGAGCTACCTTAAGCAGAAAATAAAATAAGAAATAAGCTAGTACTTAAGAGAATCCAGCAACCAGAGATGTGTTAAAGTAGATAACCCCTAATGTAACAGGAGTGCTGGAGGAGACAGAGAACAGCTTTTTTAAAAAAAATGATGAGAGGAATGTATAAGAACAAAAAATTTAAAATTCTTGGCATTAAAAATATGCTATTCAAATTTAAAATAGCAGTGGATTAGCAGAAAGAATGGTTGTAAATTACATTATTGAACTGAAAGAGTAAACAGGTGAAAAATCTCTCACACTGAACAAAAAGCAAATAATAGAACTCATAAAGAATAAACACATGAGACTAGAGTTTCATAGCCAAGAGACCTAATGTGCCAATAATAAGCATTCTAGAATCAAGGAGGAAAAAAAAGAAGTTGGAAAAGAGATAATAATTATAAAAATAAAAGAATTTTTTCAACAGTTAAAAGAAGACTTCAGTTTGAAGTCTGAAAGAACTCATGACTCGCATAATTAATGGGAAAGAAAAATCCTATTCCCTGGTAACAGCCTCAGAAGAAGCCAGAAAGAACAAGTTACAAAGGGAAAAGAATCATCCTGGCATCAGACTTAGCATCTGCAGTAGTGGGAGGTAAGAGATGGTAGAAGAAAATCTATAAATCAAAGAGAGAAAAGGACTATAAACCAAGAATCCATACTGACCAAGAAGACATCATTAACATCTCAGAGTGATAGAAAAATACTTGCAGATGTATAAGGGATCACAAACCACCAACAACATAAATGTTCTTCAGGGTGAAAGAAAGACATATGAATATATAATGATCTAATACACAAAAACAATGAACATGTATTGATTGCTTGTAACACACCAGGCACAGTTTTAGGTGCTATGAACACAGAAGTAAACAATATAAAGTTCTTTTATTCAAGGAGCTTGCATTCAGTGAAGAAAGTACCCATATGACCCATAGAGGAAAACACTCAAGAAAATTAAATAACAGTAGTAAAAATTAAAATGTCCTCAAGCTAGGAAAAGACCAAGATGAAAGAATATAGATGTGAACAATGAACCTTGAAATATATAATTACATATAAATCAATATGATATTATTGAACTTGCATTTAAATACTAGGAAAATATTCTACCAGTAGAAAATTGTCTAAAATTATAAATAAATTATTCATACTAGATAGATAAAATTAATAATGGTTAAGACCTAGAAATATGGCATAAGCAAAAGCTAGGATTTGCAGGGGACATCGAGGGAGCAAAGTAAAATGGTCTACAAAGATTGTCTGTCTGAGGGATATGGAAAGATAAAGATATGGAAAATAAAGATTTATCTTACAGGAAGTAAGAGGATTATAGGGGAAGAATACATTTAAAGCTATTTGAGAAATATATTACCAAAAGATAAAAAAGGAAATTAAAAGGACAAAACAAAGTTAAATAAATAGTAAAGTAGAATAGAAGGAAAGTTTTCAAATATACCCACTGTTATACTAAATGTAAATAGGTTAAATTCTCATTAAAATGCCAAGATTACCAGAAAATTTAAGTATAGCTTACTCATGAGAAATACACATGAAGAAAGTAGATTAAGAGGAGGTAGAAAACAAGGTAAATGCAATAAAGAGAAGAAAAGTGGAAATATTAATACTCAACAAAGTGGATTATAAGATTAAAATGTTAAATAGTGTCACAAAGAAATATTATATCATAATAAAAGGTACTTTATAAGGGCTGGGGATGTGGCTCAAGCGGTAGCGCGTTCGCCTGGCATGCGTGCAGCCCGGGTTCAATCCTCAGTACCACATACAAACAAAGATGCTATGTCTGCTGAAAAAATTTAGAAATAAATAAATAAATATATATATATATATATATATATATATATATATATATATATATAAAAGTACTTTATAAAGAAGTTACAGTTCATGAGCTTGTAGTCACTAAACAAAAGAACGAGCTTTTGCTTGTTCACTATGTCTGAATTATCCAAATGTCAGGGCTACGGATGTAGCTCAATGGTAGAGCACTGCCTAGCATGTGAGAGGCACCGGGTTTGATCTCCAGTACCAAAAATGTGGGGGAAAGGTTAAAATAATGGGCAGAAATTCTATAGCATTCCCTTTAAAAGGTAAAGCCTCATTTGCTTCCCCTTGAGTGTAGGCCAGACTTAGTAACCTGCTTCTAAAGAATAGGGAAAAAAAAGTAATGATATGCAACTAGGGAGATTTAGTCATAAAAGACACTGTAGCTTCCTGCCTATTCTTTCTCCTGGATCACTCACTCTAGGGAAAGACAGTTGCTATGTCATGAGAATATTCAGAAAACCTTGTGGCGAGGCCATGAGTTCAGCAAGGAACTGAAATGTTTTGCCTATAGCTATGTGACTTAGCCACCTTGGAAATGGCTCCAGCCAATCTTTCAGGTGTCTGTAGCCCTGACCAATAGTCTAATTGTCTCCCCATGAAGAAACCCTGAGCCAGAATGACATAGCTAAACTGCACACAAATTTCTGATGCACAGAAATTATGAGAGATTAAATTTGGTAGCTATAAGGCACTGAGTATTGGGGTGGCTTGTTACAAAGCAATATAAAATACACATAGTAGATACAATTGAAAAAATATGCAAAATTGAATATACAGACAATAAACATGTTTTAATAACTATATGAAGAACTTTATATATAGAAAATACAAATAATTTTTCTTATGTCCATAAAGTCTTCATGAGAATCAACCATTAAGGCTTTAAAGAAACCATTAACAAATTCAAAATAAGAAACATTTCATAAGACATATTCTCATAATCCAACAAAATTTGAAATAAAGTATGATTAAAAAATTCTATCTTCTTGAATGCATATCCTTGAAAATGAATAATTGTAGTCTTGATAAACATTGGATCAAAGAGAAAATTAAAAGCAAAATTACAAGTTCCATGGAAGGTCCAGTTAAAACTAAAATTAAAAATGCCATTTCATTATTATGAGAGATTGATTCATCTGAAGGAATTAGAAAAAGAATAAAATCAAGCAAATAAAAGCTAAAATTAAGGGAAAAGAAAATATATAAATCCTAAGGTTGGTTTGTTTAAAATAACCAATCAAATTGACAAAAAAAGTCTGATTGAGGATTAAGTTTAAAAAAGAATAAAAAATAAGGTTAAAAATTTTTAAAAACTTATAGATAGGGGCTGGGGTTGTGGCTCAACGGTAGAGCACTTGCCTACCATGTGCAAGGACCTGGGCACATTAAAATAAAGGTATTGTGTCCAACTACAACTAAAATATATTTTAAAAAACTTAAAGATAGAGAAAAGTAAATATATATGGAGAGAGATAGATCATTATCTATAGCATTATCTATAGCAATGTACTTTTATAATCTAGAGAAAATGATTCCTTAAAAATTAAAAATTGGGGCTGGGGATATAGGATATAGCTCTGTGGGTAGAGTGCTTCACATGCACAAGTCCCTGGGTTTGATCCCCAGCACCATACGAAAAAAAAAATTGAAAATCACCAAAATGGATTCAAAAGAACTAGAATTAGAAAATTTGAGCAATGAAAGGCCCATGTGGTTTTATAGCAGACACTATTCTCAATTTTCAAGAGCAAATAGTTTTAATGTTATTTAAGCTCATGTCTTCCAACCTTGCCTGAACATTAAAATCACTTGGGTGATTACAACGTATAGACAAATTTGAGCTTGAGACCTAAAAATTTAAATTATTCCAAACAATAGAAAAAGAAGATTTCTCCAATTCATTTTATGAAACCAGCATAACCTTAATTCAAACTTTGAGGAAAGCATTCAGCAGTCTAAAAGTATTACATTTGGATGGTAAACATGTTTTCCACTGTGATGACAGTTTTTTTGTATTAAAACTTTTCATCTCCAGTTAAACCAAACTTTATTAGAGCTGTACTCTTTGCTGCCTCTGTCTTATTTCATTTCCACTATGAGCAAAAAATAATAGATTTCTTTAGTTAAACTTCATTTTAAGCCAAAAATAGTTAATGGTCAGCTAGGCCATCCTCCTTACATAGCACATTTGACAACAACAAGTTTTAACCTTTTCAAAAAATTACACAACTTCAAAAGACTAAGATTTGTGATAATGAAGTTCATTCAATAGAATGTTACAGTCTCTGAAAATGACTCTAAAAGCAGTCCTGAATGCATACTGAACTCCTGTAAGTTTTAAGCCTCTCAATACAACGGCTTCAAAATAGACAAGGCTTATTTGGATGTATAATGTCTGTCTTGTTGGTTCAACATTAGTCAAATTACTGTGTAAAGTCTGAGTTAGAATACATTTTAATCTTAGAATAATAAAGGAAGTGTAAAACAGACAAGACAATGAAGAACTAATGCTTCTGGTTCCTGAGATTTCTTTGGGTTTCCTTCAAAGAAGCAAACACTGATGCTATAACCCATCCTTCACTGAGTTCCACTAAACCAAATGCTGGATTATTCTGCAGATGATATACAACAAACCATCTATGGCATTAAGATTAAGTTGACAAATACAAAAACAAAACAAAACAAAACAAAAAACCCAGAGTAACTACAATTCTGAACAGCATTCAAATGTCTTGCAAGGGGTGGAAGGGTTGCAGACCACAACTAATTAACTTGAATAGACACAAAAACATTTCTCTATATTCTCACCTATTACCTACTGAAGCATTTTACAACAAATGTTTGGAAGTTATCCCAACATATTTGGATATTCTCCCAAGGGACATCAAACAATAACCTCTGGATCTCAACTCCACATTAATTTTTATTTCTTTTGCACACCCTATTTCAGAGATCTGTTCTTCTCATTGTAACATACCACTTTAATCTCAAAAGGAAAATAGTTAATCCCTGTAGCAATGTGAAGCATCTCAGTGATACAGAATTTTTTTTTTTTTTACTGTTGATTACCTTCACAGCTAGAAAATTATGGACGTGAGGAGATGATGATGGTGGAGAAGAGAGAAAGGAATTAAAACAAGATAGCATGGCTTCCACTGAACAGCATCAATATGATGCCCACAGGGGTTAAGAGTTAATTAGCTTCTCTTGTCCATGTGCATCCCTTTTTCAGCTTCAGGGGGTTGCCACTCACAACATTAATTTAACAAACCAATTTGTCAATACTTGATTTAAAATTTCAATCTTTCTGTTTAATGAGGGAAAATATCTTGTAATTTTAGTAGGTTGAGGCTCTGAATGAAGTACTTCAAATTGGTCACTCTAATTAAGCAAAAGTGACTGATTAGAATTAACCTTTTCAGAAAATAAAATCCAAAAATATGACCTAACTAATGATATGCAAATTACTTCACTTGATGATAAAATTATATTTGAAGTCATGTAAAGTTGACCTTTTAGCAAAGGTCTGTCATAGTTAAGAATGTAGTACCCTGGGAGGAAGAATCCTTTCCCAGACCAGATGGAAGATGAGCTAAAAAAAAGTCTCAGTACTAAGGTGCTAAATGATACAATTTTTAAGGATAATCAAATATTTAAAAACCCCAAATCTTAAAAAAAAAAAAAAAAAAGCATCAAAAATAATCATTGGGCCAAGCCCAGTGACACATACCTGTAATGCCAGATACTCAAAACACTAAAGCAAAAGGATCACAAGTTTGAGGCTAGCCTAGGCAATTAAGCAAGACCCTGTCTCAAAATAAAAAGGGCTGGGGATATAGTTCAGTAGTAGAATGCTGGTTCAATCCCAAATACCGAGGTGGAGGCAGGGAGAGCTCACCCAATTATTGCTATGAACTCCATCATTTATTGCATTAAACCACAAGAAAACATGTAAGAGTAACATCTTCCCAATCCTCTAAAATGTTCCTTCATGCTTAAGCAATTACTCAATTATTAAAATTCTCTGAAAGGGTTGTCAAAAACATCTCTTCTAGAAATTCTTCCATGAAGTTAAGTATTCCACCGATGAGCTCCTTTGGAGCACCGTATTTATCCCAGTCATAACACATCTCACTCTCAGCCATCTTGTCTTTTGTATTAATCAACCTGCCCAATAAAACAAGATATCTATGAGGCTAACAACTGTATCTTATCATACTATACTTCCAAGCTTTAGCAAAGTATCCCATTCATAAAAGGTATTTAATAAATGTATGTGATGAAAACAGAAGGGAGAGCAGTAGAATACGGCAAGCACATGGGGAAGGGAAGAGAAAAAGGAAAGGAAAGGTACTGGGGAACAAAGCTGACCAAATTCTGTTGTTACATTGTATGCATGTATGAATATGTAACAATAAATTCCACCATAATGTACAATTATAATGCACCAATAAAAAATAAACATGAGGGGCTATGGCTATAGCTCAGTGGCAGAGAACTTGCCTAGCATGTGTGAGGCACTGGGTTAGATCCTTAGCACCAGATAAAAATAAAGATATAAATAACTAAATGAATAAATATATGTGAAATGAATAAACTTTGTATTCATCTTTGTATGTTCCTATAGTTTTTACATGATCCCTTGAACACTATAAAGACCAAATAAAAGTTTAGTGAATGAATAAATCGGTGGACAGATCATTTCTGCATATGATCAATTATAATGATAGAAATATTAAGTCAAACCAACCACTTGGATGAAAAGAATAATCTATTGAGGTATGTCAGCAACCTTATATTATAACTTCCTCTAAGGCTATGTTCTTGCTTAGCCTGCAGCAAGTCCCAGCCCTGTAATCCTACTCACACCATACTGGATTAAAAGAACTGATGAGGAAGAAAGTATTCAGTAAAACAAAACTGAAAGATTAATAAGAATACTGCCTTAATTCAAAGCCTGAGGTTTTCTAGGTTTCTCTTTTGGGTTGATGGAGAGGAGTCAACTAGTCATATAATGTAAACTTTAGATATTTATAGCTCCATAAATCCCCAACAGGATGTCATTTCCCAAACTATTCCTCACAATTCAAGTTCTGTTTCCCTTAACAAAAAATAATAAAGATAAGAATATATGACCACTAGCTAATTCTAAACAGAAGCTTGGGAGCCTGTGATTTTTCACTGACGTGACTCAATCTGGTGGCTCATATTAGTGAACCAGAGCCAAGCACTACATGTGATTGGGATTCAGTAAGTTGTTGATGCTTTATTGCAGTGAGAATCAGAGACCATCACAGAAATTCTACCATTTTCTGAAGTGATTGCTAAGTTATGTACTTGATATAATCCTTGAACCAGCAACCTTTGTAGCTGATGCCACATAGAGAAATTCAGCACTTTCCACCTCTCTCATTGGGAAAGTTCTTCATTCTTTCCTCCTCATCTACTTCCTTGGCCCATTACTCTTCTCTCAATTCATCTTTCCATTTTTTCATGTTATCTCATTTTCCTATTCCTAAGACCCAATAATGATACTCATTCATACTGTAAGCATTGCTTAAATGAATTTTCCAGATCACTGAAGCTTATTCTTTTAAAAGCTAAAATCTTTTAAAATTACTTTAACCATTTTGCTGGGAGTTTTAAAAATGTGCTATTTTCTCCCTTTATTTCTTAACAGGGTATACAACATATACTGTAAAATATTCTTGATTATGCAGGCTCATCAACCTAAGCATCCCCTAAGGCACTTTTGAGAAGTCTAGAACTCTGTTTTCCCTATACCACACAGCTCCAGTTCACTAAATATTGCTACTTCATTTCCAATCTCATTTTTATATAGTTCCATATTTCCTCTTATTGTCAGGAAGAGCTTTTACTTTTCATTGCTAGCAGTGTATCTGACTTTTGCTTCTTCCCCTCCTACTCTCTAATCTTCTATGGGGTGAACCTTGTGTGAGAAAAGATTTTCTGATACATGGTCACTAGTCTTTGGATAAGGGTCTAGGGTCTATCTTGTGAATAAAGCTCATCAGATTTGTGGCAAATGTTTCAAGAGACCCTATTTATTTAAACCTGGGTTTGGGACCATATGAATGATAAGTGGAGATAAGAAAAGTATACTGAAGTTCAACATCTGGATAGGTGGGATGTCACTGTCATATGTATTCATATAGACACATTATTTCCTAAACAGTTTGTATTCATATTTTAGGAAGCACTATACTTATACAATTTATTATCAAAATGCATTTAAAGTGTAGACAAAAAATGAGACAGAAAAGGGCAAAGCACTGACTTTTGCAAGTTAGAGATCATCCAATTACTGAAGCTTCCTGAGACCGATCCGGGCGTCCTGCCCTTTCATTTTACTACCTTCATCTTAACAAGACACTCATTTGCCATAAACTGAGTGATCCAGCAGCAGCATCACAAGCTCAGCCTGTCATTCTTCCTTCTTAGGCAGCATTAACTGCACCATCTCTTAAGCTCCCCTTTTTCCTCATAAGAGAAAGTAATGTCTTGTATTCAGTTATCACAAATTCCTTTAAAATAATATGGTTGTAGCATTTTTTGTTGTCACACTGTTTAAAATACTAATAAGTTATATTAGTGATACAGCTTTTTTGCCCCAATGTTTTATCATAGTTGCTATTTTCTTCCTTTTTAAAAATAAATGTTGTACATATTTCAGGTATATAATATGGTGTTATAGGATATAACTAGATAGTAAAAAGGTAACTACAGAGCAGCAAATTAGCATATCCATCATCTCATATGTTACCCTTCTTTTGTTTTTTTGCAGCAAAAAAATAGTTAAAATCAACCCATTTAGCATGAATCCCATACACAGTAAAATTTTATTACCTATAGTCCTCATGTTGTACATTAGATCTCTTTTCGGTTTCTTAAAGTGAAATCTGAGTGTCATCAATGGCTCTTCCCTCAGTCTCCCCTGTTAAATCAGACAACTGGCATGTGTGGTTCATTCTACATTCAAGATGCATTTTACCTTCTTCTCAATACAGTCTGCCAAAATTCTAATGCATGGCTCTGGCACACTTCTGTTTTCCAAACATCCTTCTCACCTCCCTCTACCCTAGCCCATCCCAAATATAATACAGTAGTCACCTACTCTGTCATTGCCAGGCTCACAATCTCTACTTCCTGAATACTGTCATTGATTAGCTCTCAAAATATTTCTTGCTTCCATTTGAATACTATATTTTCACCTTTAGTTCCTTTTATAGCACTTCTTACCACCCACCTCCTCCTGTTCAATCTTTACATTAGCACCTTCCAGTTTTATAAGCTCCATATAGCTTTGCCAGTGCAACTAAAAAACTATATCAGAATACTCTCTTTTTTTCATCTGTGTGCTCCAGGGCTCTATTCCTGGTCACACCTTAATAATACTAACTCTTGAGAAATTTTCTGAATGCCTGGGAATTTGGTGACTATTCTGTTAATTTAATTTACTCAACTATTTTCCTTTTTATATTATTTCCAAAAGCCTCTAGAAAAAGAATTACCAGATTTTTCTTGTTATTGTTCTCCATATCCTCCATCCCTCTCCCCATCTTTCTCAGATTGTAATTGTCTAGTATGGAGCTATGTACTGAGTTAAACTGATCCCATTCCCCAAACTGTACAACTCCTGGCTTCTTCTCACCAGTCCATCCTTCTACCTCTCCCAAAGCTTTCCAATTAGCCAGCAGAATCCCCATTTCACAGTATGTAAATTCCCTTTCACCTTCAAGTCATTCAGAAAAAAAAAATTCTCTGTAAATCTGGGTCTCCCTTAAGGACACTGTTAGACTCCTGACTCCTGCAACTCTCTGAAAGGAAAGGATCCATTCCTCCCCAGAAAAAAACTCCTCAGGATCAAGAGTAGGGGAGGATCTGCTTGCTCCCCAAAGCCATTAACAGACCAATGCTTTACCATGCTCCTTTCAGGCCCAGGACCTCTAACTAGACTTCTTCCCCAGTTCCTCATCTCTCAGTCCATGTGGCCAACCCATTTAACACACCTAATTTCCAGATGGTTGTCCTCTTCATTGACAACATTCTCTTATGCTCACTTTAGTTGCTCACCTTCTAGACTCCAACTGAGACCCTCTCATAACCTGAGACTACTTCCCCTACAACTTCCCACCCTTCCTGCTTCCTAAGGCCATGCCAGCCCTCCGGCCTCTCAGTCAGAGGACTTCCTGATCTTGGAAGCATTCCAAACCTTCAGTTCTCCCATGTATCCCAATCAACTGGTCCATCCTGGACTCTCTTCCTTCCCTACCCAGCTTGACTTTTGTGGCTGACATACAGAATTATTCTTTTACTAGTACCTTCTGTTCCCTACCAGAAATCATCGCCTGAGATTCATAAACCAACTATCTGGAGAGCCTCCAACTACTTCCTCTAACCCTACTCCCTGGCTATAATGCTGTGTGTCTTACTTAGCCTGCCTGTAATCTCAACTGAATTTCCTCGTAAGTTCCAGTCCATTCACCTACTTTTGCTCTGGCCTAGCCCATTCTTTTCCAAGCTTCCATTCGGAATAAATGAAATAAAAACCTTACATTTCTATTATAATGAATTGCTTTAAAAATGCTTTTGAATATTTGTGTTACTTTATTCATGAGAATTTATGTCATGGAAGCTTAAGATAATAATGCAGCTAAAAAACAAACTGAGATTCATGGAAGCTGTGTGGCTCACTCAAGCTCTCACAGTCTCGAAGAGTGAAATGATTGGTCATCATAATTATCAGAATATATTTTCTCTCAATCCATCTGAGATACCTATGTTATGCCCAATTATTTGATGTGCTAGTTGTGGGATGAATAGACAATAAACATAGTAATCAGAAGACCAGTATTAAAAGGTACCATTGTGAAGGCAGGGACCTTGAGATCAGTTTTCTATATGCTACCAGTCATTGCAGAAGCAAACATACAAGTTGCAACTCTTGGCTCAAAGAAAAAAAATAAATCCAATCAAACAGATGCAGAGAAACTACAAGCTAGCCAAGCTGCTTTGTGCTCTCTGGGCCAGCTCTCAAAACCAAAGGCAATAAATGAAGAGAATCATAGCACTGCAAGAGCAACTGAGCCCAAGATGGTAAATCAAGGTAGAGAAGAGAGCAACTGGAACTTACTAGAGGAAAGTCCTTTCATGCATAATTAGTTTGCATTGGAAGAGAAAACTAGTATGTGACGTGCTCATTTCTGAACAAAATAAAAATAAAACAGACTGCTTTCTTCTTCATCCTGCACTATCTAGATATTTTTGACATAATAAAGACAATAAATACAATCAAGTACAAATCCTAGTGGATGCACAGGCAGTAATAAGGTTGAACAAAAACCCTAAATAAATTTTTAAACAAATTTTATGAGTTTTTTAATTAAAAAAATCAAAAGACATGCCTCTATAAATCTTTGAGATTCTTGGATAAAAATGGATATTACACATTTGTATTTGTACATATCTCTAACACAATTAATATTGTTATCCGCCCTTGGAATGCTATCACCCAACAATCCTGCAAATATTTAGCAAAATAATCACTTACCTTATAGAAGATCAAAAAAAGGTCATCCAGTTTCCCATGTAAATCACCTGGAATTCAAATGAAAATTCACCATTCAAAAACATGTAAGATGTAAAAGTCTATTTCATAAAAGACAGATGTTCTCAAGTGTTTTTAGGGGCTGGGTTTTGACCCTATGATGATATTAATTCAATAGACAATTTGTTTCCACAGCGCTTTCTTCTCCTTTAGAGGGACAACATCTCGTACTGCAAAGACCTGTTCTCTAGCCATTTATGCAGGGATTCACTTACTCTGAATCAAGCACTATGCCAAGGATTGTACATACATTATCTTGTTTAATCCTTATAACCACTCTATGGGTATTATTTTCGTCATTCTCATATTCCAAATGAAGCTGAGAGTAGGTAAGCAACTTGTGCAGTTACTCAGCTACCCAATATCAAACGTGGAATTCAAACCCAACGTTGCCTCCTTTCAAAACTCAAGCTTTTAGTGATTACTCTGTACTGCCTATGCTATAAATCCAGAAGAGCAGCAACAGTATCTATCATAGTTAATATTCAATCCCCAAAGGCCTACCACAGTACCTGGTGAATTGTAGTCTCTCAACAAGTCACTAAATGCATATATATATATATATATATATATATATATATATATATATATATACACACACACACACACACACACACACTCTATATATATACATATATACATACACACACATACACACATATATGTGTGTGTGTGTACATATATATATATATTTTTTTAAGTTGTTGATGGACTTTATTTATTTATTTATATGTGGTGCTGAGAATCAAACCCAGTGCCTCACACATGCTAGGCAAGTACTCTACCACTGAGCCATAACCCCAGCCCCTAAATGCATAATTTTTTAAAGACATGTTTCAAATATGCTCTAGCAGTAGCATCTGAAATTTAAAAATTGTGAAGAAATAGTTGACATTCTTTCAATGAGAGCTAAAAGAAATAAAAACAAAAGCGAACTAAAGGAAACCATATGAATATATGAAGCTATTAATTAAAAAATTAAGAGTGATTGTGAATATTCAAAAACCCCATATGAATAAATATTTATAGGTAAAACATCTATCTTTTATAAACTCTGCTCATGAAGTTTTATTTTTTGTATCTAACTTAATTACCATAGTATTTAATTTAGGAATACTTTTACTCAGTTTGTTTAAAACCCCACAACCAAGATTTATCAAATATGCACAATGGAAGACTTCAATTACACTTGGAATAATAAAATTAAAATTCTATATCACTATCTCTTATTTATAAGATAACTAAAATTTTAACAATAAAATTAAGAGCATATTAATGTTATTGAAGGCTTAAATCTCATTACTTTCATAACAATCTCACTCCAAAGCTAAGAAAATAAAGATGGAAGAAATTTTTACTTATTAGTTTAATACATTTTGTTAATTATTTTATTTTCTAAACTTTCTTCAGAGTGACTCATCAAAGATTTGAGTATACTGGACTATAGTAGCTAGAATGCTCAAAAATGAGCTTGTTTCAGCATATTAAGAATTGAGGTTAGGTGTGGTGATGCATGCCTATAAATCCCAGCAACAGGAGGATTGCAATTTCAAAGCCAGACTCAGCAATTTAGCAAGGCTAAACACACAGCAAAACCCTGTCTCAAAAAATAAAAAGGGTTAGGGGTGTAACTCAGTGGTGAAGCACCCTGGGTTCAATCCACGGTAACAACAACAAAAAAATGGGGAACCCTGGGTTTGATCCCCAGCAAAGGAAAAAAAAAAAAAGAGTTGAGGCTATAAAAATATTTGGAATTTCTAGTTGGACAATAAAAGAAAAACTTATGCCAGGAAAATATAAATACAAAGACATTTCTACTGCAAATAAAAAATGAGTGCAGAATTGATTACCATTTATAACTACAGACTAAAAAATTCCTATATTTCATGCATGCTGAGAACTATGGGGTATATTTAGATGTACATATAAAAATGCATCTTGAAATTAAAATGTGGGATAGCTGGGTCAAATGGTGTTGCCATTCCCAATATTCCAAGAAATCTCCATACTGCTTCCATATTGGCTACACCAATTTGCAGTCAACATATGAGTATACCCAAAGGACTGAAAAACAACATACTACAGGGACACAACTACATCAATGTTTACAGCAGCACAATTCACAATAGCTAAACTGTGGAACCAACTTAGTTGCCTTTCAACAGATGAATGGATAAAAAAAAAAAAGTGGCACATATATACAATGGAATATTACTCAGCAATAAGAGAGAATAAAATCATGGCATTTGCAGGTAAATGGATGGAGTTAGAGAAGATAATGCTAAGTAAAGTTAGCCAATCCCAAAAAACCAAATGCTGAATGTTTTCTCTGATATGAGGAGGCTGATTCATAGAGAGGGGGAACATGGGAGGAATAGACGAACTCTAGATAGGGCAGAGGGGTGGGGGGGGGGAGGGAGGGAGCATGGGGTTAGAAATGATGGTGGAATATGATGGACATTAATATCCAAAGTACATGTATGAAGACACAAATTGGTGTGAATATACTTTGTATACAACTAGAGATAAGAAAAATTGTGCTCTATATGTGTAATATGAATTGTAATGCATTCCACTGTCATACATAAATTTAAAAAGTAATTAAAAAAGAAATTAAAATGTGATAAATGGTAAAATATTTTCTCTTCCTTTATTGATATTATCTTAAAAGAGGATGGTTTTGGAAATATAGTTTCACTTTAAATTTTATTTTAAATGATAACCAAATTTTCAAAGTTCAATTGGTTACTAAAGATAAAGTAATAATTATTATTTTGTAATTAATTATTACTTAAAGACAAAGTAATAATTCCTATGTTAAGAGAACCTATGGATCCTGGCTTTTCCTTCTACCAATGATGCTACATAGAATAAATATGAAAATAAATGCCCAAGATGTGGATTCCTTAAAAAAAAAAAAAAATGCAACAGTTTAATCCATCCATTCTCCAGTCTGTCTCATGAGGAAAACTGAAACATTAGCTAGACAAGTGAATGATGTAAACTAGTAGAGCAAATATGGGGTTGCCTCTAACTTGGGATACAGATGTCCTAATTTTTAATTCTCATCCTGACACTAGGGGTAGGGATGTAGCTCAGTGGTAGAGTGCTTGCCTGGCATGCACTAGGACCTGGGTTCAATCTCTAGCATAAACAAACAAGGGATAGACCAGACCGTTGCTATATCTTTCAGGTCATTTTAGGCACAGATAATTCTGCAATGGCAACTAGAGGTATGATAGAAGTACCTGGAAACAGACCCCACTCTCTGTTTTAGCTACTATTTATATTCTGATAGCAAGCCTAGTTCTGGATTCATAGGTTTCCCAGATTGGCATGACTTCCTGAGTCTTATTATCCTAAGTTCTTTATTTCCACAAAACTTAAGGCCTGGTAAGCCCTTAAATAAAAGACCCCCATGCTGAGATGTACCGTGTGCTATTCAGAGATGTGGTGGCCTGATTAGGTTGGAATTAAACCATTATAGTCTCTTCAAAAACTTGAGTCAGGGCATGTTATGAGTTACGTATTGCTATATCATCAAGTTCCTGTCACCAATATCAGATGCTAGAAATGGAAATGGTTTAATTAGATTGTCAAATCCACTTCTACCTGCCAGAGTAAGAGAAACACAGGCTAAAAATTGATTTGGAAAATAACAATCACTACTTTGTAACCTAAAGGCTTAATTAGAAGTTAAGGGAATTGCTGTTCCTTCCACGCACTCCACTCCCAGACAGTTGCAAGCATGCTGGGCACCAACTGTGATGAATTTCAATGTGTACTGTTTCTTGAAGCAATATCCTGCCAGGCTGGCCTATATGATAACAAAATCTCAAATCTTGTTATTTAGAAGAACAAGAAACAGATTTCTGGGACATTCCCACTCTTCTAAAAGCTGCAGAGACTAGTTGGAAAAAATCTAAAACAGCAGCCAAGGGCAGAAAAGAATTTAATCTCCATCCTGCCTTGGGTTTTTCTCTTCCCAGCATAAGTGGCATGCAGAGGCCTACCTAGAAAAAGCAACATGGAACAAAGATAATGAGAGTTAGTCAGAGGGCAAAGAATGCTTATTCTACCCATGGGTGGTTTTCCATATTAAAATGTTGTCTGCCTTTATAAAAAGCTATGAGTTCTTTAATTTCTTACATAATTAATTCCTGCCAGCTGGTATGCACAACAAAGACAAGATAGGGAACAGTATTATCATGATAGATAATTCTATATTAACATTCTTCTCTCAACACAGTCCAATTTACACAGTTTTCTAGTTGGGCAAATGATGTAGAACCATGAGGCACTTAAATATTAATTTAACAATTTTGCTCTGAAACTTACCACAGACTGTTATCTCTTTGGAGGGAGAAGTTTTTACATGAGTGAAATTCGGCATATGCTTCAGGAGTTTCCTGGTTTCAAATAACACCTCTAAGACATAATGAGCATGAAGTATCTGCAGGGGGGGAAGTAACGGAAATAGATATAAGAAACTAAGAAGAAAACTATAAAAGTGAAGCATAGGAGCACATTTTAGGTTGCTATACTTCAGGATAACCTCTAAATTTTTCTTAAATAGATTATTCTAGCATAGTATCTAGCAAATAAAAAGCACTTAGTAGCTATATGTAACTGAATGAATGAATGGTTCTGAAGACATTTATATTCTCATATTCTTCATTGACACAATTCATTTTCAGAACATTTCTAATTATTCTTGGTCCTTAGAACCCAAGAGAAGTAAGGAGAAGCAAGGGGGCTCACTTGCCCTAGGGAAATGTTCATTCAAAATAATAATAAAAGCGAAGGAGAAAAAAGGAAACAGAATGAGAAAGGGAAAGAAAAGCAGAATCTGGGGCTGGGGTTGTGGCTCAGCGGACAAAGTACCTTTATTTTATTTATTTTTATGTGGTGCTGAGGATCCAACCCAGGGCCTCGCACATGCTTGGTACTTTGTCCAACTACAATTTAAAAAATTAAATTAAATTTTTTAAAAAAGCAGAATCTGTTGAAGAAGTGTTGCTTTGCATTTGTGAGGATGTCCTGCCACCTGCAATGAAAAGTAGGTGTTGCTGGGCTGAGATCTCACAAGGCAGCCAGACAGGTTCCAAGGAACTCCTGAGTCAAGTCTCCCAGATGTGGCTCAAATATTTGGTGTATAGCCTTGAGAATGCTTAAAACAGAAAGCATATTTATATAAAAGTCTAACAATAAAATATATTTGAAACCCAAATAAAACACTTGGATTGGAGCTGGGATTGTGGCTCAGCAGTAGAACGCTCATCTAGCATATGCAAGGCTAGTTCGATCCTCTGCACCACATAATAAATAAATAAAATAAAGGCATTGTGTCCAACTACAACTAAAAAAAAAATTTTAAAAAAACACTTGGATTATCTCCTATTTATAATTATTAATCTCATTGTTCTAGTGTTATAGTGTTGATGGCATAAGTGTTTTGCAGATTTACTGATTTTTCCCCTTGACTTCTTTTTAATCCAATGTGTCTTCCACTGACTTTTTAAATTATAAAATATTCCAAATATTTACTCCAAAATATAACAGAGATGTGACCACCACAAAAATTTAACAGATGTTAACACAACTTTAAAGTTTAGGACTATTTAAACCTATGCTGGCTGTTCAATATGGCAGGCACTAACTACATGGGGCTATTGGAAACATAAAATGGGGTTCTTCTGACTTGAGATATGCTCTAAGAGCAAATTTCATACTAGGTTTCAAGGATTTAATATGAAAAAAAGTAAATGTAATTTTTAATATAATCACATATTGAAATAATACTTTATATATTGAGTTAAATAAATTATTATTAAAATTGATTTCACCTTCTTGTATATTTTAAATGTGAATACTAGAAAATTTCAAATATATGGCTCACATTTTATTTCTATTAGACAGAACTGACTTATATTATTGCCATCTGAGAAAGGGGTCATTGCTGAATATCTTTCAGTTACTGCTCTGGGTATAAGGGAAAATAGAACCCTTTGGACTAATAATGTCTCATGGTGTCCTGAAATTTCCATTTTCATAACTTTTAAAATAAAATTACTTTTTATCCAAGATCCAAAAATATTTTATGTAAATTTTGAGAATTTTCATTATTATTGTTTTAAAAGAAACAAGAAGCAGGATTTGTAGCAATGTGAGAATTAGGAGGAAATAGAAAGTTCCTTGGATCTTGATGAGTGAGGAATTTCCTGCTCTTCCAAGACTTAATGGACTGTAAAGTCTTTTCCCCACAAAAGCATTCTAACTCCATTCAATCTACAACTTGAATCAAAACTTGATTGTGAATTTTCCTTCAGTCATATATTTTTTAATGGCTTATTTTAAGTTCACACATTTAATCTAGTGATTTTTAATGCTGCTTCTGAGTAACCTTGTCATTGTAGCTTTTCTGGTCCATTTGTAGTATTAATCAGAGTAATTGCTGTCTGAAGAGGATGATTTTTTTAAGTTAAATTAATATTCACTGAGAATATCTTATAACAATAGAAAATTTTCAGTATTAAAATAGCTTTTCTGGATTCTCTTTAGGTTGAGTAAAATCACTTTATTAATTTTATTACTTGCCTGTAAGGCCATCTTTCAGCAGCATTATAATCTTATGTTTACAACTACAATATTAAATATTCAAAACAGGTAAATAAGACATTTTTATATTTGTAAATATATTTGGATTAAATAATCTCTTAAATAAAATATTCACACTCTTTTAAAGGCATCAAAGGAGGGAAAATGTTACTTTTTTTCCTTTCTTTATTTATTTCTTACATAAAATGCTACTATTAAAGGATATTTCTTTTTCAAAAAGTAGTTTTAAATGGATAAGATTCTTTTTTTCTTTCTTTTTTTTTTTTTTAGTTGAAATAAAAATGTGACATTAAAAAGGGATAGAACGAGCCAGGAGAGGCGGCACACGCCTGTAATCCCAGCAGCTCGGGAGGCCGAGACAGAAGGATTGCAAGTTCCAAGCCAGCCTCAGCAACGACAAGGCACTAAGTAACTCAGTGAGACCCTCTCTCAATAAAAATCCAAAACAGGGCTGGGAATGTGGCTCAGTGGTCGAGTGCCCCTGAGTTCAATCCCCCATAGCACCCCCTCCATCCAAAAAAAGGGATAGAACAATGAAAAGTGACTTTCCCTTTTTCCCAGACCTCAATCCCCCATCCCTGTCCCCAGAAGCAGTCACTATTGAGAATGTTTTTAGTATCTTTCCCAAAAATATTCTACTTGTTTGCAAGTATACAGAATTAATATAACTACACATGAATATTCAAATGTAGGTATAAATATATAATCCTTTAAATAAAATGTGGTATGTCCATATAAAGTAATATTATTCAGCTAAAAATAGGAATGAAGTACTAGAACATGCTACAAAATGAATGAACTCTGAAAACATTATGCCAAGTGAAAGAAGCCAGACATCAAAGGCCACATATATTGTATAATTTCATTATATAAAACATCCAGATCTGAGAAATCTGAAGAGACAAAAAGTAAATTAGTGGTATACTAATTCCCCAGGAGCTCGGGAAAGCAGAAAGGAAAGTGAACGTTAATGGATACAGGGTTTTATTTGGGGATGACAAAAATATTCTGGAAATAAGAGCAGTTGCCTGGCATCATGCACAGTCCCTGAGTTTGATCCCCAGCACCACACACACACACACACACACACACACACAAAAAAAAAAAAACAGTTCTGGAATAGTGTTGGTTGAATAACATTTTAAATACTAAAAACCATTGAATCATGTACTTTAAAATAGTTTGAATGGTTGATTTTATGTTATATGAATTTTATTGCAATTTTTAAAGATAAAAAACATAGTCCTTGATTTTTTTCTTACAATGGGAATATACTGTATACTGTGTTGAACCTTTTATTCTTTGAGTCTTTCCTTAATAATATAATTTTCATATTTATAAAGTCAAAATTATAAAATTTTCTATTATAGCTCCTTGGATTGATGTTATATCTTTTTATCTCTTTGAACATATTAAGCATATTTATTTTAAACTCTTAGTCTAATAATGTCATTATCTGAATATGGGTTTGTTTCCATTATCTGTTATTTATCTGTTTGCTTTCATGCATTATGGACACTGTATATGAAAAACTGTAGAAATAATTTCAGGCCTATTTTTTTCCAGAGAGGATTTAAATTTGTTGTTGGCAAGTGACTAGGAGCACTAGCTACGTAGGATGATCTCAATTCAATTTCATAAATTAGATGATTCAAAGCTATGCTTCAATCCCTGCAGAGCCAGCCTATTTCCAGTTCACTCTTACTCTGAGAGTATCCCTTTTATGTCCTAAATTGAGAAAAAGGGTTTAGGGGTGATATCAGAGACAACGATGTAGTGAGCTCCAAGATTCAATCCCTCCACAGAACTATTGAAAAATCAAACAAAAAAAAAAAAACTGTCGGAATCAATTTTGTCAGAGCTCTGAAATATCTTTGAGGTTTACAGCAGTCAAACACACACTAAATAAAGAAAAAGGAAACTTGACAATGTCTAAGCATAAGCATGATACTTTCCAAGACAGATTTGTAAATGGCCTGACCAAGCAGTGAAGCAAGGGTCCCAACAGAGTCAATCTGCAAAGACTGAGAGAAATTTCTTTTTTTCTTTCTTCCTTCATTTCGTAAGGAACTGAACGGACATTACAGACAACTAGACCTAATAGACATGTATAGAATACTTACCCCAAAACAGCAGACTCATTTTTCTCAAGTACACATGGAAAATATTCCAGGATAGACCAGATGTTAAGTCACAATATAAGCCTCAATAAATTTAATTTTAAAAGACTGAAATGGTGCAAAGTATCTTCTTTGACCACAATGGAATGCAACTAGAAATCAATAACAGAAGCAAAACTAGAAAATACATTACTCTTAAACAACCAATGGAAAGGAAAAAAAACCCACAAGAGAAATTAGAAAATACTTTGAGATGAATGAAAATGAAAACACAACACACCAAAACATATGCAATATGGCAAAAGCAGTACTCAGAGAGAAATTTATGACTGTAAATGTCTGCATTAAAAAATTATTTCAAGGACAGAATAAAATAGTCATTATTATTGCTGTGTGTGTATATATGAGACTGCATGACCAATGTGATTCTGCAACCTGTACACTCAGAAAAATGAAAACTTATATCTCTTCTGATTCAAATGTATGATATGTCAAGATCATTGTACTGTCATGTGTAACTAATTAAAACAAATTTAAAAAATAAAAAATAAAACACTGGAGGGAGAGGAAAAAAAAATATTTCAAATCCAACAGTACTTTTAGTTCACTAGAAAAATAAAAGCAAACTAAACCCAAAGTTAGTAGAAGGAAGAAAATAAGAATTACAGTAGGGATAAATGAAACAGAGCAGAAAAACAACAGAGAATCAACAAAAGTTGGTTCTTCATACCAACAAAATTAACAAACCTTTGACTAGACTGGAAAAAAGGGGTGGGGCAGAGAGAGAGAAAATGCAAACAACCAAAATCAGAAACAAATATAAGGCTATTACCATCAACTTTAAAGAAATTACAAAAGAGCCGGGCTTGGTGGCACACACCTGTGATCCCAGCAGTTCAGGAGGCTGAGGTAGGAAGATTGAAAGTTCAAAGCCAGCCTCAGCAACTTAGTGAGGCCCTAAGCAACTCAGCAAGACCCTGTTTCAAAATATAATATAAAAAAGGGCTGGAGATTTGGCTCAGTGGTTAAGAGCCCCAGGTTCAATTCCTGGTACAAAAATAAATAAATAAAATAAAAAGATTGTAACAGAATACTATGAAGAACTGTACACTAACAAATTAGATAAGTTATATGAAATGGACAAATTCCTAAAAATACACAAATTACCAGAGTAGACTCAAGAAGAAATAGGAAATCTGCACAGACCTACGACAAGTAAAGAGATTGGATCAGTAATCAAAAACCTCCTAGTAAAGAAAAGCTGAAGTCCAGGTGGCTACACTAATTAACTCTACTAAACAGTTAAAGAAGAATTAAATACTGGAGAATAAAATTAACAAGTTATATTGTGTGCATGTACAAATATATAACAACCACTATAATGTGTAACTATAATGCACCAATGAAAAATTATAATAAAAAAATTAACACCAATCCTTCTCAAATTCCTCCCAAAAAAAGAAACCAAATAAGAGGGAAAAATACCTAACTCATTCTATGAAATCATTATTACCCTGATATCAAAGCCAAACACAGACACTAAAAGAAAATTACAGATCAACTATCTCTTAAAAATGTAGATATAAAAATCTTCAACAAAATGCCAGTAAACCAAATTCAACTGCATTTTAAAGACATTATTAACCATGACCAAGTGAGATTTACCTCAGGAATATAAGGGTGGTTGAAAATAAGAAAATGAATCAGTGTATTATACCACATTTAGAGAATGAAGGAAAACACACACACATACACATACAATTATCTCAACTGACACACATACAAAAAAAATTAAAGAAAACTCAAAACCCTTTTATGATAAAATTACTTAGGAAACTAAAATTAGAAGGAAACTTCTTCAGCATGACAAAGGGCATTTATGAAAAACCCACAACATCAAACACCATGGTGAAAGACGGAAAGATTTCCTTTTAAGACAGGAACAAGACAAACATTCCCACTTTCATCACTGCTACTCAATATTGTACTACAAGCTCTAGACAGAGAAATTACACACAAAATAAAAAACATCCAGATCAGAAAGGAGGAAAAATAAAACTCCACAAAAGATATGATTCTGTATGGAAAATATCCCAAAGAATCTGCACAAACCAAAGAACTATCAGACCTGATAAATCAATTCATTGAAGCTGCAAGCCATAAACAATGCAAAAAAAAAAAAAAAATAGCAAGAAAGCAATGTCTTTTACACTGTCAACCAAATTCCTAAGAATAAATTTAACCAAGGTTGTGAAAGACTTGTCCACTGAAAACTAAAAAACATTGCTGAAAGAAATTAAGGGAGACATAAATAAGTGGGAAAACACCCTGTTTTCATGGATTGGAAGACTTAATGTTGTCAAATGGCAATACTACCCAAACAAAGGATTGCCTATGAATTTAATGCAATACCTATCAAAATTTCAATGGCTTTTTTGCAGAAATAAAATTTTCAATCCTCAAATTCATTGCAAGGAACCCTAAACCACCAAAACAAAATTGAAAAGAAAGAACAAAGCTGAAGAACTCACATTTTCCTATTTCAAAGGTTACAACATAGTCAGGGATGTAGCTTAGTGGTAGAGTGCTTGCCTAGCACACATAAGGCCCTGGGTTCAATTCCTAGTCCTGCAAAAAAAAAAAAAAAAAAAAAAACTTGCTGGAAATGGTGGCACATGCCTATAATACAGTGAATTGGGAGACTGAGACAGGAGAATAGCAAGTTCAAGATCTGCCTGGGCAACTTAGCCAGGCCCTGTCTCAGAATAATTTTAAAAAGGGCTGGGATGTAGCTGGAGAGGCAGAATGCTCCTGGGTTCAATCCCCAGTATCTCCACAGGGGAAAAAAAAAAAAAAAGAAGAGGAGGAGGAGGAGGGAAAAAAAAATAAAACTCACTACAAAGCTACAGTAACTAATACAGTGTGCTAGGGGGAAAAAAAAAAAGGAAACTTACTACAAAGCTTCAGTAACTAATACAGTGTGCTACTGGCATAAAGACAGACATACGGTGGCTGGGGATATATCTCAGTGGTAAAGTACTTGCCTAGCATGTAGGAAGACTTGGGCTGGATTCCCATCAACACACAAAAACAAAAACAAATAAATAAAAAAGATAAATGCATAGACCAATGAAATAGAATTGATAGTCCAGAAACAAATGCATATATCTATGGCTTATGGATTTTGAACAAGAGTGCCAAGACCACTCAATGGGAAAAGAACAGTCTCTTCAACAAATGATGCTGGGACAACTGCATAACCATATGCAAAGAATGAAGAAGTTTGACCCCTATCTCATGCTATATAGGAATTAACACAAAATGGTTCATAGATCTAAATATAAGAGCTAAAACTATAAAACTCTTAGAAGAAAATACAGGAATAAATTTTCATGATCATGGATTTGACAATGGATTCTCAGACGACACCAAAAAATGCATAAGCAACCAAAAGGAGAAAAGTTAATTAACTGGACTTTGTTAAAATAAAAATTCTTGTGCATCAAAGTCCATTATCAGCTGGGCACAGTGGCACATGCCTGTAATCCCAGTGGCTGGGGAGGCTGAAAGAGGAGAATGGCCAAGTTAAAAGCCAGCCCCAGAAATTTAGCAAGGCACTGAACAACTCAGCAAGATCCTGTCTCTAAATAAAATATAAAAGGGCTAGGGGAGTTCAAAGCCAACCTCAGCAAAAGCGAGGTGCTAATCAAATCAGTGAGAACCTGTCTCTAAGTACAAAAGAAAAAAGAAAAAAAGGGCTGGGATGTGGCTCAGTGGTTAAGTGCCTCTGGGTTCAATCCCTGGTACCAAAAAAAAAAAAAAAAGGTCCATTAACAAGAAAGTGAAAAGATAATCTACGGAAAAAGAAAAAAAATCATAAATCTGATAAGAAACTTAAATCCAGACAGAACTCTTATAACTCAATAAAAAAAAAAAAAAAGACAACCTGGTTTTAAAATGGGTGAAGGATCTACATAAGCATTTCTCCAAAGGAGGTACACAAACAGCCAATATGAAAAATGAAAAATGCTCAACACTATTAGGAAACGTAAATCAAAACTACAATAAGGGCTGGGGTTGTGGCTCAGTGGTAGAGCACTTGCCTAGCATGTGTGAGGCACGGGGTTTGATTCTCAGCACCACATAAAACAAATGAAATAAAGATATTTATCCATCCGTAGCTAAAAATATTTTTTAAAAACTTCAGTGAGATACCATTTCACACAATTAGGATAGCTACAATAAAAATGAAAATAAAATAATAAGTGTTGTCAAAACCATGGAGAATTGGAACACTCATACATTGCTGGTGGGAATGTAAAATTGTTTGGCCACTGTAGAAAACAGTTTAGTGGTTACTCAAAGAGTTACCATATGATCCCACAATTCTACTTCTAGGTATATACCCAAGAGAAGTGAAGATGTGTTCATACAAAAATTTGTACATAAATGTTCATAGTAGCATTGTTCCTAATAACCAAAAGGTAAAAACAATCCAATGTTCATTCACAGATAACACAGTAAACAAACTGATATACAATGCAATATTATTCAGCCATTAAAATAAATGAAGTAATGATACATGCTATGACATGAATTAACCTTAGAAATTTCTGTATCATTACTGTTAAGTGAAAAAAGCCAAACACAAAAAGCCATATATTATGTAATTTCACTTATATGAAATATTCAGAATAGGCAAATTCATAGAGACAGAAAGTAGAAGAATGGTTGCCTGGATGAAGGAGGAGGAAATGGCAAATCAGTGTGGCCTTTCTTTTGGGATGATGAAAATGTTATTCAATTAGATATTGGTAATGATTATACAACCTTATTAATGTACTAAAAGTCTGTGAATTTTATGGTATGTGAATTATGTCACAAAAATGGAAAAGGAAATGTTATAAACATCCAGATCAAGAGGAGGTTGCTATGCATCTGAGGAGACTTCTATTTAATAGGTTAAACAAAGTAGAAGGTAACTCTGACATAAGTTGAAACATTTTCCCAAGGAAATACATTTCTGATGCAGTATGAAATTCATTCATTCAATAGATGGTCACTGAGCACCTGCTTTGTACAAAAACCAAGGCAGAATCTGCTTCCACTTGCCTGTTGTTGCTTAAAGGCCTCAAGAAGGTGATTGATGTCAGTAAAAGTGAGAGGAAATTCCAGGCGAGGGCCTTCATAAGAGTCTGGTACATCTATCAACCCTACATACTCTTGTCTATCCTTGATATCCTGGAAGGTGCTTTCAAAAAGCCGACTTACAAGTTCTGGAAAATTAAAGACAGAAAGGTGTGTGAACAGTGGAAATCAAATCAACATTTCAATACTTACATGTAATAAAAATCTTCTTGAATACCTAGCCCATGTAAGGCACTGGTGTTAAATATTATGAATATCAAGATATCCCCACAAATAACCATGACGAATGACTGATTCTGGGACCAATAGGTACATTCACATAGATAACCATTATCCCTTCCTGGGATAATGTTTTGACAAAGTACTGAGTCTATAATCAGTGCAAAGGAAGAGAAGCATCATAAAAACTGGTCAGTCAAGGTATTTTGATTCTCTGAAACTCTAGCTCTAAATTTTTTGCCCACTTCTTTCCTCTCAGGTTTTTACAAACAGGGCTAAAAACACAACAATTCATTGTATTTTATTCAAACATCTGCTGCTATTCAGGAGCTACAAAAAATTAAACTACAACATTCAATTTTTCTCATTAAACACTTGAGAGGATTTTACTTAGTTGTAATTAATTTGCTTCTCCCTTCACATAAAAATTTTCTTACATGATTTTATTTTTTTCTTGATAACAAAGCAATAAAATTAAATGACAAACCATAAGCAGAAATGTCCAAAGCCCTCTTTGAGAGACATTTCTGTATAGTAACAGATTGCCTACATTCCCCATTTTAGTAGGTACTGAGATCCACAGTCATTTCTTGCAAGATTACCCACAAAACAGTCAGCTCAAGAACAGAACAGACATCCAGACAATTCAGGCAGAGAAAGATGAAAGGGGATGTGACAGACTGATCACAAAAGTGGCCTCAATTCTCTATCCTAGCTTCTACCCATGCCTTTTAAAATGTGATTTAGTCATTTCTCCCATTAAGCATATTTTTCCATCCCTTCAAACTAGTCCACGTTCATGACTTGCATTGGCCTGAAGAATATGGGGGAAGTAATACCTACTAACTTCATGTCCAGGTCTCAGGAGGCCTTGTTATGCATCTCTCTTTTGGAAAACTACCACTACCTCTAAGCCCAGGCTAGCTGAATTAAAAAACCAACACCAAGTGGAACAGAGCTGCATCATCGTAGCCAAAGGTGTTCAAGATTATTCAGCAGCCAGCAGAGCTTCAGACACATGAGTGACCTCAGCCAAGACCCAAAATACTGCTAAATCAAGTCTACCAAGATCATCAGAAGTGGTCAGCTAATCTGTAGACATGCTAGAAGAAATGTTTACTATATAGCACTGAGGTATTGTGGCTAATACACAAAATTATTACAGTAAGAGAGGATTGTCCCAAGCCAGGAATGGTGGTACACACCTGTAATCCTAGCAGCTCAGGAGGCTAGGCAAGAGGATCAACAATTCAAAGCCATTCTTAACAACTTAGCAAGGCCCTAAGCAATTTAGCAAAACCCAGTCTCAAAATAAAAAATAAAAGGACTGGGAATTGGTTCATTGGTTAAGTTCAATCCCTGATAACAAAACAGAGAGAGAGGGAAAGAGAAATGGCCCAGAAGATGATGACATACTCTTCAACTCATTAACACTGATTTGTAATTAAGGCCATTCACCAGAAGTTCTCTGCAAACAATTCCTTTCTTTTTGAATATTTAGAGTGGTGTGTTTAGAAGGTATGTTAGTAGATGTAGATAAAATATATTTTTTCACAATCCAGTTATGCTGAGAAGATTACATTTAAAAACTAAGTCTGAAAACAAATTCTAAAGTTATATTTGGTCATTTAAAAAATATTTTCTAAATTGTGTACCCCAATATTTTTTGGTGATAGTTGATGATGTTTTATAAAAAGCAGAATTTAGAAGTAATAATATCTGTCTTCAATGTGGTCCAGCAGAGGTTATTTTTCTCATTTGGATTTGGTTTAAAATGTAAGATAACTTATTTCAATTAATAATAATAATGCTAGAAACATTGGATTTTGAGATTTAAGAATAATTTGTTTCAATTAATAATTAATAATGCTAGAAACCAGAAATATGATATGCTTTATTTCAGATTCATTATGTAGGCAGTGATACCCAAATAGTTTACTTAACTATCTTAATGATCATACCACCCATTTAATTTGATAGCCATTCTTGAAGATGAATTTTGTACCAAAGGAAAATTTCCTTTTCCTGACTAAATACATTGAAATATCACAAAACTCTTGGGGAAAAAAAAAAACAACCCACTTCTCAGGGAAAACAACTACACCACAAAAACACCCCAAATTTAACTGCATCATCTAACAGAATTGTCAATATTGGTTGCTGTAATAGACTTTAAAAAATAAAGTGAATATGGAACATATGGTCAGGAGTAGAGGATTTTGTTTTATAGATGAGGAAGGAATTTATGACATGGTTATAGTATTCATGACAAAGGCAGTATAGCCTTTGAAACATGCCTGACTTAGAAATCCAGATGTTATAAGAGGAAAAGAAGTTGAGGATGTAGATATGGGGATGCCTATGGACATGTCCAACCCTTTGCTCCTTCCAAATTCTCAGAAGCAACCGTGTTAGTCAATTTTCTCTGCTGCCCATACCTTCAGTATGATCCTTTCTTCAAACTCTGTAAATAAATTAGACATGGCTAAAGACTCCTGAAATCTAAAATTCCACCCTGGACTTCATATCTGTCCACACTGAGAAAGATTTCCTCTTCCAACCTTCCAAAACAACACTCTATTATTTGATATTTCTATGTTTATTGTTGGACAACTCTTTCTTCATTCTGTCTCCTCCTTGGATAATTCATTCTCATCCTTCAAAATTCAGAATGCATCCAGGTTGAGTCCCAAACCCCTCCTTCTTATGTTGAAGATGATGACAATGATAGCTCTTGCTTATTTAATAAACTATGTGCCAGGCATTGTTTTAAGATCTTTACATGTATAAATTCATGTAATAACCACAACTACCCTTGTGAAGTAAATATTGCTATTTCTCTATTTTATACATGAGGAAGATGGGGGCAAGATGGTAAGTGGAGAGATGAAACCCATATTCTTAATCATTATACTTTAACTATATATTATACTACATAGCATTATTGACATTCTTATAACTTATTAATACCAATTCTGTGAGGTTTAAGCAAAAATTACTTCTTTTTCCCAATCATTGCCTTCACCCATGCTCTGTCATTTCTCCCTTTCTCATCTACTAACTGATATAACAAGCTAATTGCATCAAATCCAGTGATTAGAAATCAGTCTTGTTAGGTAAGAAAAAATGAAAACACCTTCTTCTTTAAAACAAACAAACAAACAAAAAAGCTTGGCTGAGTGTGATGGTACATGCTTGTAATACTAGCTATATGGGAGGCTGAAATAGGAGAATCACAAGTTTTAGGCCAGCCTGGGCAACTTAGTGAGAACCTATCTCAAAATAAAATTTTGAAATGGAGGGGCTGGGGATATAGCTCAGCAGTAGAATGACCCCAGGTGCATCCTCAGTATGTATGTATGTATGTATGTGTGTGTATGTGTATGTATAAATACAAAATTTAATTAAATTTAAAAACAAGCTGAATATGGCCCTACCTTTCATAGATTTAATGACCCTCATTCCTTAAAAATTTTGGTGGGGCTGGGGTTGTGGCTCAGTGGTAGAGCACTTGCCTAGCACATGCAAGGCCCTGGGTTCGATCCTCAGCACCACATAAAGATAAATAAGTAAAGGTATTGTGTCCATCTACAACTAAAAAATATTTTTTAAAAAAGTTTGGTAATAAAAATATGAAAAAGGACCATTTCCAAAGTCAATTCTTAACTAAAACTACTCAATATCAAGTCAATGTCAAATCATTATCCTTCTGCTGGTTTTTAGCAATATAAAAGAATAATATAAATTCTTTTCCAATTGCTCATGTGTGCCATATATGAAAATAATCCAAACCTTTAACATTTCTCTGTTTTTGTTCTAATTAGTTATACATGACTGTAGAATGAGTTTTGACATATCATACATAAATGGAGTATAACTTCTCATTCTTCTGGTTGTACATGATGCAGAATCACACTGGGCATGTAGGAATATATGTACATAGGGTAGTAATGTCCAATTCATTCCACTATCCTTCCCACCCCCATACACCCTTCCCTCCCCCTTCACTCCCCTCTGTCTAATCCAAAGTAACTCTATTCTTCCCTATACCCCCCCCCCTTTATTGTGCATTAGCATCTGCATATCAGAGAAAACATTTCAGCCAAAGCTTTGACATTTCTAATGTCTTTGTGGGCTACAACTTTCATAACTAACAACAACAATTTAATGAATGGCAACAATATATAAAAATCTGTGCAACACATTATGAGAATTAACTCTTAGCTGTCTCTACCACCCACATGTTACTTTGAAAGCAAGCTCTGGGTATTGCTAGAAAAAGAAAAGTACCAATTAAACCACATTTATAGTTATAGTTAACTATAAATGTTTATTTCACTTCCCAATTATGAATCTGGATCAAAATCATTGCTGTCCATTCAATAGATACCAAAATGAATTTCATAAAATTCAACACCTACTCATGATTTTTTAAGAACTCAGAAAACTAGAAATGGATGGAATACTTCCTTAACATAATTTTAAAAATTTGACTAAATAATAATGGTTTCTCCCATTAAATTATCAATAACAAAAAAAGAATCCCACTTTCACTGTTTCATTTTAACATTACTCTGGTAGTGCCAACCCGTGCAATAAGACATGAAGCCGAAATAAGAGCAATAACTATTAGATAGAAAGATATAGTTTCACGTAGCCAATGTGATTAAATACCTACACTCAAGAACACTAATGGAAAAACTCCCAGAATAGATAGGAAAATTAAGTATAATGCATAGGTTAATCCCAATGGCTTGAAACACATTTTTAAAAATATTTTAAAGGGCTGGGGATGTGGCTCAAGCGGTAGCGCACTCGCCTGGCATGCGTGCGGCCCGGGTTCAATCCTCAGCACCACATACAAAGATGTTGTGTCCGCCAAGAACTAAAAAATAAATATTAAAAAATTCTCTCTCCCTCTCTTTAAAAAAATAAAAAATAAATAAAATATTTTAAAGACATTAATTGACCATTATTTTATTCATTTATTTATATATGGTGCTGAGAATCAAACCCAGTGCTTTACACATGCTAGGCAAGTGCTCCACCACTGAGTCACAACCCCAGCCCCTTGAATCACATCTTTACCAGTGGTGAAATGAATAACATTAGGAGATTACCTTCTAAGTCTCAGATTCTACATTTATCAAAGGTAAATAACAATAATAATTTTCATGGTTTGTCATGAAAACCAAATTAAAAAATGTATTTAAGGTACTTAATTCATGCATATGGCAAACATTTAATAAAAACAAGCAATAATAATTTCATTAATATTATTCAATAAAAGTACAAAATAAGATAAGTAGACATAAGTCAAAAGCTTTATGAAATACTATCAATAATAAATGGGAAGATATCATAGATAAAATATCCTATTTACCATATCAAGAAAAAATATAAAATACCCTAGCACTCCATAGAATAAAAATGTAAAATAAATAAATGAAGGTATTTTTTAAAAAGAATATATATTTAGAGTATGTGTGTGTGTGTATACACACATATACACACACATACACACACCAAATACTTTGGCTGATCTGGGAAGCAGAAAGAAAAATAAAAAACCCAGCCTGTTTAAACCTGCTGCTAGGTATGGCAGATTTCTGCTTGAGGAGGAGGCTGATGTGAAAAAACAACTAGGAATATTTGCGTGAAGACTCTGCTGCCATCAAGTTCTATGAACTGGTTTTGAGCTCTAAAAGTAATAGGATGGAGAGATAAACTGGTATAAATGATTTTCATAAAAGAGGTGGTGAGATTGCAAGGACAAATACTGCTTTAAGGTCATCTCTCACCTTTGGAACACCTCATGTCTTGAGATACTCTGTGCCTCAGAATTCAATCCATTAATCTGGGCACAGTATCTGGGAATGTTAAATAACTTCTGGCTCCTAAAAATACTTGGCTTAGGGATCTCAACACTTCAGTTATACAGGTCTAGGTAGAAGTTGTCTATAATCCTCTCACCAAAGAGGGCATTAGAAATCAGTCAATGGCAATAATCTGCAAATCTCTTTTTCTGTTACACTGCAATAATTAAATCAGTGTGATCCTAGGACTCTGCAGTAGAGAGATATATAAGGGAATACAGAGATCAAAAATTAACCCAATAATACATTTTTTTTATGTTTTAAAAATTCTTGTATTTATTTTTAGTTGTAAATGGACACAATATTTTATTTATTTACCTTTATGTGGTACTGAGGATTGAACCCAGGGCATCACACATACTACGCAAGTGCTCTGCCACTGAGCTACAACCCCAGACAAGTAGTATATTTTTTAAAAATATTTTTTAGTTGTCAATGGACCTTTATTTATTTATTTTTATGTGGTACTGAGAATCTAACCAATTGCCTCACACATATTAGGCAAGTGCTCTGCAACTGAGCCACAACTCCAGCCTCCAATAATACCTTTTTAAATGAATATATTGTTTTGATTTAGATGTGAGGTGTCCCCCAAAACTTCATGTGTGAGATAATGCAAGAGGATTTAGAGGTAAAATGATTGGGTTATGAGAGCCTTAACCTAATCAGTGCATTAACCCCCTAATAGGGATTAACTGGGTGGTAACTGTAAGCAGGTAGGATGTGGTTGGAGGAGGAAGGTCACTGTTGGCATGACTTTGGTGTTTACATGTGCCCTTGTTGAGTAGTCTCTCTATGCTTTCTGGTGCCATGTCCTGAACTGCTCTCCTCTACCACAATCTTCCCACTGTGATGTTCTGCCTCACCTCTGGCCCAGAGCAATGGAGCTGACAATCTATGGAGTGAGACCTCTGAAACTGGGAGCCCCAAACTTTTCCTCTTCTAAAATTGTTCTTGTCTTTCAGTTACAGCAACAACAAAAAAACAACTAAAACACATTAAGAGGGAGGCATTACAAATCAGTAGTGAAAATATTTATTATCAAATAAATGTTGCAGGAAAAATTGGTTAACTACTTGGAAACTTTTCTCTGTAGTTGTGTTTTGTTTGGCACTGAAGATTGAACTAAGGGGTTCAATCACTGAGCCACATCCCCAGCCCTTTTTAGTATTTTATTTAGAGACAGGGTCTCACTGAGTTGCTTAGCACCTTGCTTTTGCTGAGGCTGGCTTTGAACTCATGATCCTCCTGTCTCAGCCTCCTGAGCTGCTAGGATTACAGGTGTGCCCCCCTGCACCTGGATACAGCTGTGTTTTTAAATTATTTTCAAACACTGGATATTAAAATTTTCCTATTCAATAGTTTAATATAAAAAATCCAGAAAGCCGCCCGACCCACGCACCTGCAAGGTAGGCGGACCTGAGACCCACTGGCAGGTCAGGCCCAGCAACCCGCAGAGGGGCAGAGCCGCCCCCCGCACCTGCAAGGTAGGTGGACCTGCGACCCACTGGCAGAACAGGACCAGTGGCCCGCCATAGCCCCTGTTGGGGGAGGGGCAGAGCCGCCACCAGAGCCTGCTAGGTAGACAGACCTGCAACCGACAGACAGAACAGGCCCAGTGGCCCGCGGAGAGGTTGAGCGCCTCCCCCCCGCGCCTGCAAGGTAGGTGGACCTGCGACCCAACGCAGGTCAGGCCCAGCAACCCGCAGAGGGGCACAGCTGCCCCACGCGCCTGCAAGGTAGGCAGAACCGTGACCACCGACAAAACGGGCCCAGCGGCCCACCAGACACATTGCCCCAGTTGGGGGAGGGGCAGAGCCACCGCACGCCTGCAAGGTAGGCAGACCTGCGACCCACCAGCAGAAGAGGCCCAGCAACCTGCGGAGGGGCAGAGCCGCCCCACGCGCCTGCAAGGTAGGCTGACCTGCGACCCACTGGCAGAACAGACCCAGAAACCCGCGGAGGGGCAGAGCCGCCTCACGCGCCTGCAAGGTAGGCAGACCTGAGACCCACCGGCAGGTCAGGCCCAGCAACATGTGAAGGAGCAAAGCCGCCCCATGCGCCTGCAAGGTAGGTGGACTTGCGACTCACCGGCAGAACTGGCCCAGTAACCTGGGGAGGGGCAGAGTCGCCCCACGCGCCTGCAAGGTAGGCGGACCTGCGACCCACCGGCAGAACAGTCCCAGCGGCCTGCAGAGGGTCACAGCCGCCACGCGCGCCTGCAAGGTAGGCGGACCTGCGACCACCGAAAGAACAGGCCCAGCGGCCTGCCGGCGAGGTAGGCACATTGCCCCAATTGGAGGAGGGGCAGAGCCACCGCCAGCACCTGCGAGGGAGACTTTGCAACTATACAAGAGCAATATAAATATATAGGGGGAAAAATCAATAACACAACAGTTTCACCAAGCAGAAAGAAATGTGAACAGTATGAAAAGACAAGGAAAGAAAGGACCACAAGCAATGCAGGTCAACTCAACTTTAGAAGAGGTAATATCTGCAGCAGATGGAATGTCAGATAAAGAATTCAGGATATACATGCTTCAGAATCTGGAGTCTCAAGGAAGACATTAGACAGCAAAATCAGACAATGAAAGACCACTTCGACCACTTCGACAATGAATTACATAAACAAATCCAAGAAGCAAAAGATCAATTATACAGGGAGATACAGGTTATAAAACACAAACAAACAGAAATCCTAGAAATGCAGGAAGCAATAAACCAACTTAAAAACTCAATTGAGAATACTACCAGCAGAGCAGAACACTTAGAAGATAGAACATCAGACAATGAAGACAAAGTATTTCAACTTGAAATGAACATAGACAGCTCAGCAAGACTTAAGAAACCATGAGCAGAACATCCAAGAAATGTGGGATAAAATAAAGAGACCAAACTTAAGAGTCATTGGGATACAGGAAGGTATAGAGGTCCAAACCAAAGGAATGAGCAATCAATTCAATGAAATAATACGAGAAAACTTCCCAGACTTGAAGAATGAGACAGAATCCCAAATCCTAGAAGCCTACAGGACACCGAATGTGCAAAATCATAAGAGATTCACACCTAGACACATTATAATGAAGATGCCCAACATACAGAATAAGGAGAGAATTTTAAAAGCTACACGAGAAAGGAAGCAGATTACATTTAGGGGTAAACCAATCAGGATAACAGCTGATCTTTCAACACAGACTCTGAAAGCTAGAAGATCCTGGAATAACATATTTCAAACACTAAAAGAAAATGGGTTCCAACCAAGAATTGTGCATCCAGCGAAATTAAGCTTCAGGATGGAAGATGAAATTAAAACCTTCCACGATAAACAAAAGTTAAAAGAATTTGCAGCTAGAAAACCATCTCTTCAAAACATCCTCGGCAAAATATTACAGGAAGAGGAAATGGAAAATATCAATGAAAACCAACAGCGGGAGGTAGTACAGTAAAGAGGGGGGGGAAATAATCAAAGAGGAAAACAAACCATGTTTAGTAACATAAATAAACAAATATGGCTGGAAGAACAACCCATATCTCAATAATAACCCTAAATGTTAATGGCTTAAACTCACCAATTAAGAGACACAGGCTAGTAGAATGGATCACAAAACAAGACCCAACAATATACTGCCTTCAGGAGACGCATTTGATAGGAAAAGACATACATAGACTGAAGGTGAAAGGTTGGGAAAAATCATATCACTCATATGGACTTCGGAAACAAGCAGGAGTGTCCATACTCATATCAAATAAAATAGATTTCAAGCCAAAGTTAATCAAAAGGGATAAAGAGGGACACTACATACTGCTCAAGGGAACCATACACCAACAACACATAACAATCATAAATATATATGCCCCAAACAATGGTGCACCTATGTTCATCAAACAAACTCTTCTCAAGTTCAAGAGTCTAATAGATCAGCATACAATAATCATGGGAGACTTCAACACACCTCTCTCACCACTGGACAGATCTTCCAAACAAAAGTTGAATAAGGAAACTATAGAACTCAATAACATAATTAATAACCTAGACTTAATTGACATATATAGAATATACCACCCAACATCAAGCAGTTACACTTTTTTTCTCAGCAGCACATGGATCCTTCTCAAAAATAGATCATATATTATGTCACAGGGCAACTCTTAGACAATATAAAGGAGTAGAGATAATACCATGCATCTTATCTGATCATAATGGAATGAAACTGAAAATCAACGATAAAAGAAGGAAGGAAAAATCATGCATCACTTGAAGAATGAACAATAGGTTACTGAATGATCAATGGGTTATAGAAGACATCAAGGAGGAAATTAAAAAATTCTTAGAGATAAATGAAAACATAGACACAACATATCGGAATCTATGGGACACATTGAAAGCAGTTCTAAGAGGAAAATTCATTGCTTGGAGTTCATTCCTTAAAAAAAGAAAAAACCAACAAATAAATGATCTAATACTTCATCTCAAAATCCTAGAAAAAGAAGCGCAAAACAACAGCAAAGAAGTAGAAAGCAAGAAATAATTAAAATCAGAGCTGAAATTTATGAAATCGAAACAAAAGAAACAATTGAAAAAAATTGACAAAACTAAAAGTTGGTTCTTTGAAAAAATAAATAAAATCAACAGACCCTTAGCCACGCTAACGAAGAGAAGAAGAGAGAGAACTCAAATTACTAGCATACGGGATGAAAAAGGCAATATCACAACAGACACTTCAGAAATACAGAAGATTATCAGAAATTATTTTGAATCCTTATACTCCAATAAAATAGAAGATAGTGAAGGCATCGATAAATTTCTTAAGTCATATGATCTGCCCAGATTGAGTCAGGAGGATATTGACAACCTAAACAGACCAATATCAATTGAGGATATAGAAGAAACCATCAAAAGACTACCAACTAAGAAAAGCCCAGGACCGGATGGGTATACAGCAGAGTTTTACAAAACCTTTAAAGAGGAACTAATACCAATACTTTTCAAGCTATTTCAGGAAATAGAAAAAGAGGGAGAACTTCCAAATTCATTCTACGAGGCCAACATCACCCTGATTCCTAAACCAGACAAAGGCATTTCAAAGAAAGAAAACTACAGACCAATATCTCTAATGAACCTAGATGCAAAAATCCTCAATAAAATTCTGGCGAATCGGATACAAAAACATATCAAAAAAATTGTGCACCATGATCAGGTAGGATTTATCCCTGGGATGCAAGGCTGGTTCAATATATGGAAATCAATAAATGTTATTCACCACATCAATAGGCTTAAAAATAAGAACCATATGATCATCTCGATAGATGCGGAAAAAGCATTCGACAAAGTACAGCATCCCTTTATGTTCAAAACTCTAGAAAAACTAGGGATAACAGGAACATACCTCAATATTGTAAAAGCAATCTATGCTAAGCCTCAGGCTAGCATCATTCTGAATGGAGAAAAACTGAAGGCATTCCCTCTAAAATCTGGAACAAGACAGGGATGCCCTCTCTCACCACTTCTGTTCAACATAGTTCTCGAAACACTGGCCAGAGCAATTAGACAGACGAAAGAAATTAAAGGCATAAAAATAGGAAAAGAAGAACTCAAATTATCACTATTTGCAGATGACATGATTCTATACCTAGCAGACCCAAAAGGGTCTACAAAGAAACTATTAGAGCTAATAAATGAATTCAGCAAAGTGGCAGGATATAAAATCAACACGCATAAATCAAAGGCATTCCTGTATATCAGCGACAAATCCTCTGAAATGGAAATGAGGACAACCACTCCATTCACAATATCCTCAAAAAAAATAAAATACTTGGGAATCAACCTAACAAAAGAGGTGAAAGATTTATACAATGAAAACTACAGAACCCTAAAGAGAGAAATAGAAGAAGATCTTAGAAGATGGAAAAATATACCCTGTTCATGGATAGGTAGAACTAACATCATCAAAATGGCGATATTACCAAAAGTTCTCTATAGGTTTAATGCAATGCCAATCAAAATCCCAATGGCATTTCTTGTAGAAATAGAGAAAGCAATCATGAAATTCATATGGAAAAATAAAAGACCCAGAATAGCAAAAACAATGCTAAGCAGGAAGTGGGAATCAGGCGGTATAGTGATACCAGACTTCAAACTATACTACAGAGCAATAGTAACAAAAACAGCATGGTACTGGTACCAAAACAGGCGGGTGGACCAATGGTACAGAATAGTGGACACAGAAACCAATCCACAAAACTACAACTATCTTATATTTGATAAAGGGGCTAAAAGCATGCAATGGAGGAAGGATAGTATCTTCAACAAATGGTGCTGGGAAAACTGGAAATCCATATGCAACAAAATGAAACTGAATCCCTTTCTCTCACCATGCACAAAAATTAACTCAAAGTGGATCAAGGAACTTGATATCAAATCAGAGACATGGCGTCTGATAGAAGAAAAAGTTGGCTACGATCTATATACTGTGGGGTCGGGCTCCAAATTTCTCAATAGGACACCCATAGCACAAGAGTTAATAACTAGAATCAACAAATGGGACTTACTCAAACTAAAAAGTTTTTTCTCAGCAAAAGAAACAATAAGAGAGGTAAATAGGGAGCCTACGTCCTGGGAACAAATCTTTACTCCTCACACTTCAGACAGAGCCCTAATATCCAGAATATACAAAGAACTAAAAAAATTAGACAATAAGATAACAAATAACCCAATCAACAAATGGGCCAAGGACCTGAACAGACACTTCTCAGAGGAGGACATACAATCAATCAACAAGTACATGAAAAAATGCTCACTATCTCTAGTAGTCAGAGAAATGCAAATCAAAACCACCCTAAGATACCATCTCACTCCAGTAAGATTGGCAGCCATTAGGAAGTCAAACAACAACAAGTGCTGGCGAGGATGTGGGGAAAAGGGTTCACTTGTACATTGTTGGTGGGACTGCAAACTGGTGCAGCCAATTTGGAAAGCAGTATGGAGATTTCTTGGAAAGCTGGGAATGGAACCACCATTTGATCCAGCTATTCCCCTTCTCGGTCTATTCCCTAAAGACCTAAAAAGAGCATACTACAGGGACACTGCTACATCCATGTTCATAGCAGCACAATTCACAATAGCAAGACTGTGGAACCAACCTAGATGCCCTTCAATAGACGAATGGATAAAAAAAATGTGGCATTTATACACAATGGAGTATTACTCTGCATTAAAAAATGACAAAATCATAGAATTTGCAGGGAAATGGACAGCATTAGAGCAGATTATGCTAAGTGAAGCTAGCCAATCCCTTAAAAACAAATGCCAAATGTCTTCTTTGATATAAGGAGAGTAACTAAGAACAGAGTAGGGACGAAGAGCATGAGAAGAAGATTAACATTAAACAGGGATGAGAGGTGGGAGGGAAAGGGAGAGAGAAGGGAAATTGTATGGAAATGGAAGGAGACCCTCAGGGGTATACAAAATTACATACAAGAGGAAGTGAGAGGAAAGGGGAAAAAAACATAAGGGGGAGAAATGAATTACAGTAGAGGGGGTAGACAGAGAAGAGGGGAGGGGAGGGGGGGAGGGGGGATAGTAGAGGATAGGAAAGGCAGCAGAATACAACAGACACTAGTATGGCAATATGTAAATCAATGGATGTGAAACTGATGTGATTCTGCAATCTGTATACGGGGTAAAAATGGGAGTTCATATCCCACTTGAATCAAAGTGTGAAATATGATATGTCAAGAACTATGTAATGTCTTGAACAACCAACAATAAAAATTTAAAAAAATAAAAATTAAAAAAAATTAAAAATCCAGGGGCTGGGGTTGTGGTTCGGTGGCAGAGCGCTTACCTAGCATGTGTGAGGCTCTGGGTTCGAGCCTTAGCACCACATATTAAAATAAATAAAATAAAGGCAAGATGTCCATCTACAACTACAAAAAAATCTTTAAAATTTTTTAAAAATCCAAATGTTATGAAGTATTAACATTTTTTAAAGATTAAAACATAAAAACATCCAGAAATACAGGCATAGTGATCCATAGTTTAAATATTTCAGGTCCTTCTAAGTAAAAACAGGATTCCCAAAGAATAAGATACTTAGACTTGAAAGATATTTTAAATAATTAATGTATGAAAATTTCTCAAATCTGATGAAAAATACCAACTTAGATATATCACAGAAGCTTAGCAAACCACAAGCAGAATAAATAAAGATCAAAACTCATCAAAGTACATTAGAGTTAAGATGCTATTTTTTCAATATTACTTAGATTAGTATGTTTCTTCCCCACTTCTTTAGGTGGTTATGTTATTCATTTGTAATATAGTTAATTTGTCACAGTGTGTATTCTACTTTGAGATCACACACACACACACACACACACACACACACACACATTTTCCCCCCACTTCTTATTTTTAGTTATTACCTTTAGGGGGCAATGTGAAACATAATCATGATTCTAAGAGTTAGAAATCCAAAAAGGTATACTCAGAGAAGCGTCACTCTTCCCCCTCATCACTTCCACCCAATCTCCACTCTCCCATTCTTTCTACTCTGTACCTACCCTCTGGGTAAAAATGTCATTCATTTCTGGTTTATTCTATAGGTTAATCCTGTATTTATTTTTGTACTAATGAATATATATACATATCTTCATATCAGGGAAATATTTCTTAAACTATACAGGAAGCACTAACCATAAAGAAAAAAATTATACCACATTAAAATTAAGAATGTCCACTTAGGGCTGGGGTTGTGGCACAGTGGTAGAGCACTTGCCTAGCATGTGAGGCACTGGGTTCAATCCTCAGCACCACATAAAAATAAATAAAATAAAGGTCCATCAACAACTAAAAAGAAAAAAAAGAATGCCCACTGATTAAAAGACACTATTTAAAGATTTGGGGAGGGGATATGGGATGTAGCTCAGCAGTAGAGTACTTGTATAGCATGTACAAGGCCCTGGGTTCAATCCCCAGCACCACAAAAACTAAAATAAGCAGGGCAGGATGGTACATGTCCAAAATCCCAGCAACTTGAGGCTAAAGCAGGAGGATCTCAAGTTTGAAGCCAGTCTCAGCAACTTAGTGAGGCTATGTCTCAAAAATAAAAAGGGCTGGGGATGTGGCTCAGTGATAAAGCACCCCAGGTCCAATTCCCAGTACCAAAAAAAGAATTACGGTTCCCTTTTTTGATAAAAATATTTTGTTATATTTTAAAATCATCTGTAGAATTTTTTTAAATTCAGATTGTAAAAAAATTCAGAGTCTGAGTAAATATCTCTGGGCCAGAACCCAGCCATCTGTGGCCCTGAAACTCCATAAGTGGCTCCGATGAAATGAGCCTGGATTGAAATACTACATCATTAGTAGAACAAGCCCTGTTTCATTTCTTCATTACATTTCTTGCCCAAAACACTTTTTGCCAAAGAACACAAAGCACAAGCCACTATCTTCAAAATGCAACTATCTAAAAGAATGAAAATGACTTCTACCCACTCCCCATTTCTCAGGTTTGGCTATGTCTCCATTCAAAAAAGCTTCTATGGATCAGTAAATGCTTTAATAAGTTTCATACATGTGTACTCAAATCATTCCATTAAAACAATCATTCTTTCACCACTTTGAAGGGTGTTTACAAATTATTTAAAAGATGCTCCTAGATACCATATATGTTTTAATTACAGCAAAAAAATGATTAGCCCAAATTAAAGAAAAATAAGTTTTTAGGTCTGGCCTCTACCATGGAAATAACAACAGCAGGTCTTAATTTGGAGAGAAATACATGCCTTGCAAATAATTATAATATTAAAATCATTTTTGAGGGCTGGGATTGTGGCTCAGCGGTAGAACGCTCACCTAGCATGGGCGGGACCTGGGTTCGATTCTCAGCACCACATTTAAAAAAAAAATAAAGGCATTGTGTTGTGTCCATCTACAAAAAAGATATTCTCTCCTTAAAAAAAAAAAAAATCATTTTTGAACCACACCTATATCACCTGTCTTTGATTCAGAATGACTAGATAGAGACAGATTATAGTGTCTTAGTCTGTTTTATGCTGCTATAACAGAATACCACTGACTGCATAACTTATAATGAGCAGAAGTTAATTTGGCTAAGGGTTCTGGAGACCTGGAAGTTCAAAATCAAGAGGCCATGTCTAGTGAGGGCATTCTTGCTACAACATAAGTCATAACATGGCTAAAAGTATCCCATGGTGAGAGACATGTTCAAAAGAGATGATGGCTGAATTCATACTTTATGAGGACACCACTCCAAAGATAATTAACTCACTCCTAAGATAATGGCATCAATCCATTCATAAGGGCAGGCCCTCCTATGACATAATTACTTAAAGGTCCTACCTGTTGCATTGGGGATTAAGTTTTCAACACATAAACTTTGGGAAACACATTCAAACCATAGCAGACAAACAGGAGAAAGAGAGAAAAACACAGATATGTTGGGGCCAACTGTATTTAATCTGCCATTCTCACTGAGATCTATTGCCTGAAATACTCAAGATATTTTTATTTCTCAATACAAAATTTTTGTGGGTGAAAAATGAGATATACTTTACTAAGCTACTATTGTACAGCAAGGACTGTGGTTCAAGAGAAGGTATTCAACAAATGCATGGTCAATGAAATCTAATTCAGTTTTTTGAAAAGTGAAAAAATTAATTAATGCTGATTCAGCAGATACCATCATCAAGAGAAGAAAAAAGTCAGTTGAACTGATTTCAATAGTTGTTAGGTGTCACACAGGCAAGAGAGGTAGGCATCTTTTTAACTTCTTAGCATTCTCCCATCTTTAGGATTTATATTTCTTGATGAGGGCAATTCAATATTTAGTGGTCACTTTTGAAAAGACTAAAGTTTTTGCTTACCTGGATCTTCCTTACGTGCTCTTGAATAGTTTTCCAACATGAAGGTAAAGAAATTGGATAACTGAACAAAATAAAAAGATTAATCAATTAATGAACCCTAAGCAGCTACTGTGACAAATACTGTTGGTGGTCTGTGCAAGTTCCTTACTCTTTTGGGGAACTCATCTTCTAGTTGCTTCATCTACTAAGGGTCACACCTATCCCTGTCCTTGAAGATGGCCAACACTGCACTCAGAGTCACCGAGGATATTACATGTACATCTCTCCTGGAAGGTTGCCCACAGACAACAACTGGTTGAAACAAGAGTGTAACAGCCCAGTTCCCTGCCTCCTGACCCATTTATAGGGCAAAGTGTGATGCATTTCACACTTGAAAGCTCCTGGTGGGATCAAGCTAAGGTCAGACTTCTCTAGAAAGCACATTTTTGCTTGGCTTCTTCTACCATCATATCTTGATTTTTTTCACTGCCTTATTATAGGTTTTTTCTGAAAACATTCTCTCAATAAGTCACTTGTACCAGAATTTCTCTCTCAGACTCTGCTTCTAGAAAGTCCAACCTAAGACAGCTACTAAATTTTGTTGATTATAATCTCCTCTTTTCTCTTTAGTGGTAAGATTAAATAGTGCTTAAAAAGATAGCCAACACTGTGAGCTCCTAATCAGGGAAAAGGGAGCATCTGATTGAATTCCAAGAGGAAATATAGCAATTTAAATATTTTTGAAGTATTTTTAAAAAGTATACATGATACATAAATATGATTGTTAGGTTAGTCCTTTTTTCTTTTGTTTCCCCCCTAGTATTAGGGATTTGGGGAATTGAACCCTGAGCCTTCACACATTTGTCACATGCTCTATCACTGAGCTACATCTCTAGCCTGAGAAGTCCCTTCTAACACCCTTTCCTATTTATTAATATCACTCTTGTCCCCAGAACTAACCCCTATAAACAATTTGCTATATATCTTTTTCCAGAATTTTGCTGTATATTTAAATTTTTTTTAAGTGGGGTTGAACCCAGAGGTGCTTAACTGCTGAGCCACATTCCCAGCCCTATTTTATATTTTATTTAGAGACAGGGTCTCACCGAATTGTTTAGGGCCTCACTAAGTTATTCAGTGAGGTTGGCTTTGAACTCTCGATTCTCCTGCCTCAGCCACCCGAGCCATTGGGATTACAGGTGTGAGCCACCAGGCCCAGCTATATATTTATAACTACATTAGAGATCATTCCAAGATTTTTTTTATTGTTAAAAAGTTCTCGTTTTTAAAGTTGGGCATGGTGGTACACACCTGTAATCCAAGTGAGTCAGGAGACTAAAGCAGGAAGATTGCAAGTTCGAGACCAGCCTCAACAACTTAATGAGACCCTGTCTCAGAATAAAAATTAAAAGGACGGGGGATATGGCTCAGTGGTAAAGTACCCCTGGGTTCAATCCTTAGTACCCCCTCCACCCAAAAAAAAGAAGAAGTACCCTTTTTTTTTTTAATGAATCCTTATACAAGCTTTTAGAATGTTCACAGATTTGTTCCCTGGAAATTCTTCCATTTTTTTAATTCCTTAAAATATTTTTTCCCTTCATAAAGCAACAACTTTTCACTAGGGTATATCCCCCAAAATAGATTAACACTATTTTTATTAGTTAGCTAGACATCTGGCAGCCCTTTGGAAAATGTGAACTTTGAGACTGAAAAACACCATCCTCTTCCAAAACCACACACTTTCTCAACAGCTAGTTCTACGCTCTATTAAAGCTTCCTCAACTTAAAATTGACCCAAACTTTCATTCTTTCAGTAACAATGAATAAAGAGAAATACTTTACAAAAAAAGGAGATACAAGTTTGCAAAACAGACCTGCATTTGACCATGTTCATCAGCATATTCGATGGACTGGAAGATGGCAAGGGCATAGTGTTGTCTGGCCTTCAGCCGAGCTCTGTAACCTCGGTACCAGTTCTGGATGACCAAGGTGGCTTTTAACACTACAGAACCGCAGGATATAAAAGCCAGAGAAAAACAGTCATTATGCAGCTTTTAGAGGGAAGTAGGTGCTTCAGCAAAAAACAATCAATCCACTTGGGTTCATAGATTCTTAGAATATAAAAACTGCAAACAATGAGAATGACCTTTATATTTTTTATAAAATGTCCTCGAGTCTCAAACACTTAGAGAATAATGATGACATAGCCATTAAGAGTAGAATTTTTTGAGTAAGATTGCCTGAATTTGAATCCCAGTCCTGCTAATTACCATCTATGTAACTTTGGATAAGTTATTAAAGCTTCTCGAAGCCTCAGTTTCTTTATTTGCAAAATTGTAGATAACAGAACCCACCTCTGGTGCCACTTAGGAATATTTTACTCTTCACTGTATACCCCAAAGAAATATCTACAGTCCATAAAGGAGACATATGAAGATGCAACAGCAGTAAGGAGTTTGATACCAATGCAGCCTAGCTATCCATTGCTAGAACAGGAATGTGTTCCTGTGGTGGATACACACCACGGTGTATCATGCCACAATTGGAAATATAGATTACATAAACCCATAGTAATGTGGGGAGGTCTTTAAACATAGTGCTTCCATCAGAACCATTTTTTTAAAGTCAGAAACAGAATGAAATATAACACCATTTAATATCTTTTTAAAATATACATACGCAAAGCCATAATGTACATTTCTTAACAGTATATGCAAAGGAAAAGATATGCACTACACAAAATGATTGGTTACTTATAGGGGAGGTGCATGAGCATGGGATAAACGGACAAAAGAGAATAAAGTAATTAACGTAAGGAAAGAGTCTTGCATGAAGAACTGATGGCAATATGCAATGAATTGAGAAGTTTGACTCACTCTACCTCTGTGCCTGAGATTCTATTGAAAAAAATAGATGAATAAATAAACACAACTCCCTCCTTCACACAGTTACTATAGGACAAAATGAGATACTATAGGGTGAAAAGTTCAGCCCAATGCCTGGTATCAAGTACATGCTAAATAAATGGCAACTGTATTGTTTTGAACCACCCTGTGGTTTCACAATATTAAAGAAAGAGATCAGGTGAGAGGATAATGAGATTTAAAATACAGTCTCTTATGCCTCCTCAAGTTTTAGAGTGAAGAGCATCAACAACAGCTGCCTCCTTTTATTCATGCTATAATTTTCCCAGTTAGCTCATAAAAATTAAGAGCTGACTGTAACAAGAACAATTTGAGTTCTGAAAGCAGAAGTCCTGCCTTCAGTTTTGGTTTGTACCATGTGATACAGAGTATCCACCAGAATGTGGTCATATAAGAATGGTTATTTATGAGCTTCCCCAAGGTTCATGGGTTCTAGAGACTCTTATTTTATTATTCAGCTTCCAGGAAACTTGGGGAAATAGACCTAAGGTCAAGTACCATGATCTTTATAAGAAAAACTCACAGGGAGAATAATTCAGTGACTGTTCAATATTTCAAGGCAAGTGATTGGTAGTACCATGGCCAAAATCTCCAGTGTTCTCACAATATCTTTATGGAGTGCCCAGGCTCTCCTGAAAGGCCTGTTGTGTGGAATAGTCATCATCATGATGAACCAACCCTCTCTCCCCAGGGATTATTGGGTTTACCAAGTACAATAGTGCTATTCTAGTGCTATTTACTGAGTACTTACTGAAGTCAGGCAATGTATTAGTTCTTACAGTCCTTGCAACACTGTTGAGACAGACTCAGAAACTTACTTAAGCTTGCTTAGTCAGTAAGTGGAAATGGGAAGCAAGGATATGAACCCAGATCTGACTGACTCCATAGCCCAAACTTTTAACATCCATGGAGCTATTGACTTTTTTCTATACCTCTGTTTCTTCACCTATATAATGATGTAGTAGAAAAAATGATTGCTTAAGTCTCTTCTATTTAGTATTAGCAACATCAATAATAGCCAATCTTATTCTTTCTAATTAATAATAGGACAACTAGCTATATATGTTAGTCTACTATAAGACATTCAGTGCCCATAAGTATTGTCATCACCATATTATAATAAGGAAATTGAGTTCAGAGCAGCAAGTATGTTAATAAAGGTCACTTACCTAATATAGACTCAGGTACTAAGTCCAAACCCTGGGTTCTAACTCCACTAGAGCCATTTACTTCATTTCCTACACCATTTGTACTTTTCCTTCTTTTGAATAATAAAAACCACCATTTGTTGAATGCTTACTATGTGCCTGGCACTAGCTGAACACTTTACATATATTACCCTTTCTGCTTCTCCACTACATGGAGAGAAAGGTCAGCTAAATCTTTTCTACCATCTCTACCTGGCATCTGTTAATTCCCTTACTGGAATCCACACCCGACTCTCCACACAAGGAATCACTATTTTGTTTGTAAGTACACGACACATTCATTGGACTCTATTCTACTAGTGGATGTAGATACTATGCCTTGGAAGGTAGACAGCCATGCTCAGATACCTCTGTCTTGCACTTCCTCTTCTACTTCAAAGTCAGGAAGCTTAATTACCACTTAGGAATCAATCGCCTATCTATACCTGCATTCCTGTACCTGAGCACGATACCACTTATCGAGCTATCCTATCTCAACTCTAGTCAGCTCAGTAACTGAGGTAGGACTCTGCAGACCCCATTTTGGCTTTGCCAGCTGCTCCCTGCAATACAGGGAGACTGCCAGACCAGATGAGGGACAAGGGACAAACTCCTTTTATCTACTTCCTGTTCGTCTTGGCTAACCTAGCAACTGCTACTTGCCCCCAGAAGCAACAGTTGGTTCCTGTTTGCAGTTTACCCAGTGCTTGCAAAAAATGGCCTTATGGCAGCCCTTTGACACCAGGACCAGCTGAGCAGTACTCCTTCTCAACCTGCTGAAGTTCAGTTCAGCAGAACCCCCCCTCCAAGTTTTTAACATGGAATCATTCCAGTCTTTTCCCTTTGTTCTATCAACGCTAGGAGTGGTCCTTTTCTGCAATTGCTATCCTTATATACTTCAGGGTTCTCAGTTACCTAGTAACAACTGGATACCTATTTGTCAATTCTTCACATTCTAATCAAATTCTTTGTTCAAAATCACCTTGTAGCTGGGCACAGTGGTGCACGCCTATAATCCCAGTAGTTCAGGAGACTGAGGCAGGAGGATTGTGAATTCAAAGCCAGCCTCAGCAAAAGCAAGGTGCTAAGCAACTCAGTGAGACCCTATCTCTAAATAAAAATACAAAATAGGGCTGGGGAAGTGACTCAGTGGTCAAGTGCCCCTGATCAATCCCCAGTACCCAAAAAAAAAAAAAAAAAATCACCCTATAGCTTCAACCTCCTGACTAGACCCTGCCTGATAAGCTTAGTCTCAGTGAGGTGGGAAAAACAGGTTCTGCATAGGTCTCAAGCTCCCAATTTCCCAACTGCTTTCCAATTCAGTCCTCAACTAGATTTCAGCAAAGGGATTTTGAGTACCTGTGCAGTGATTGATAAAATGGACTTTGATCTAGATCCTGCTGTTATCCCTTAGGCATATAGTTCCCCTGGAAATATCTCCAAGACAAGGAAAGAGGCCAGCAGGCCAGGACTGGGCAAACCAACATGAAGCCTCTAAAACCTTACCTGATACCTAAGAACCCACCTACCTACTGCAGGGCAACATGGCCAGCTCCTCTGGAACTGAAACCTCCAAAAAGTGGTAAGGGATAAGACCCAGATATCACATACCCTACTTGAGGAGATCACTGGCTCCAACAGTCCCAACCCTGCCCAGACAGTTGAAGATCTATGTCATCTAGATCTTAACTTGTTGGACAGCTTAAATTCACTTCAGGTCTCATTGCTTCATTGTGTAACAGGGCTTGTCCTCCCTGTTGCATTAATTCCACACAGGAAAAAAAAAAAAAGCTATTATCATATGCATCCCAAGAGAAGCAACAACATAGGTTTAATAAGTTGTCTGGCCAATTGTATGTGCTTAGCACAGGTGGTTTCTCTATTACTAAGCTGTTTTTTTGTTTGTTTGTTTGTTTTGCTGTTTTTTTTAGTAGATTATTTTCTCCAGTGGCAATCATTGTATTTTGCAAGAAATTAAATATCCAGGTAAGGAGTTAGTAAATAAGATAATACTTTCAGAGTCCTTGCTTTATGCCTGAAACCATGCTAGGTGTTTTATGTGGATCATCTAATTCAACTTTTTAATTTAATATTCCCAACAATTTTATGAAGTATCATTAGCCTTATTTCACAGATAAGGAAACTGAGTACTAGAAATAATTTGCTTGGGATTACATTGCTCATCAATGAGAGAATGTAGAGTCAAATCTAAATCTCTAATTCCAGAACTTGGGCTTATAACCACTGTGTTATACAACCCACCAAGACATTTGAAATAAGCCATAAAAAACTGAGGCAGTACCACCTTCACCACCTGATATTCTATATGGGCACATGTTCATGTGTTCACTGTCTATCTTCTACTATTAGCTATGAGAACAGGAACTTTGTTTTGTCCACTGCTACATCCCCAGTACCTGGGAAAAGGCCTGGCATTGGATATTTGTTGGACAAATAAACAAATGAATACCTTCCAGTACTGTTGTAATAATACATAACAATGTATTAGTAATGTGTTGACACAGGTATTACTAATATATTAATTGATTGATATAAAATGCTTAATACATTGCTTGACATATAGGAAGCACTCAATGAATTGATAGACACTTTTTAAAAATTGTCTCTCCAGGATAACAAAGTCTAGAGCCCCAAAGAGTTCCTAATTACACATACCATTTCATTAGAAATTTTACAATCTGCCAAGGACAAACAGGCTACTAAGCACAAGAAGAGCCACGCCAACAGCACAGGATTTATTCCTTTATAGTCCATAGTCTTTACTCAGATGCCACCTTCTCAGTGAAGCCTTTCTAAGCATCCTTTTTGAAATGGCACTCCTCCCACCATCACCAGTCTCTTTGGGGTTTTTTTTTTGTTTTTTTTTTTTTAATCCACAGCACTTAACACCACCTGATATAATATACATTTTACTTATTTGTTACAGTCTGTCTTCTCCCATAGAATGTAATCTCCAGAAGGGCTGGGACTGGCCTGTTGGATTAATTATTGTATTCCTGGAATACAGTAGGTACTCAATAAGTATTTCTTGAATGAATGAATGAATGAATGAATGAATGAAAGAAAACAAACTACTGTTAAGACTGTTTTGTGTTTCTCTTCATGCTGATTGGTGGAGTCTTCTTATGCTTGCTTGCTTTGCTTTTGAAGTAGGAGTTTAACAGAATTCTTTGAACAAGGAATTTCTATTTGGAATGATAAAGCATTTATTTAATTTTGAAATTTTGTGGGCAGAGGCCTCTAGAGGAAGCACCAGAATGAGTAAATATTTAATGCACCTTTAAGGGGCCTGACATCCAGTCAGGAAGACACAGAGGCACAAGTGTGATAGAACTGATTAAAAGGGATTCAAATGAATGGGAAAGAGAATGAATCCTCTAGCAGCAAAAGGCATTAAACAAGGAAAAAAAGCATCTATTACCTCAGCTGCTCAAAGCACAATGAGAATAGGGTATGGCTCACATCTCCCTGGGGACTACAGGTGTCAGTATTGTTATATTTGTTTACAGATATTCTATGGTTGCCATCTGCAAGAGTGTACGGCTCTCCCAAGTGAGACTTCCAGCTTCACTGGAAAAACAGCTCAAAGCACATGCCCAGTGACCTGAGATGGTCACAAAGCCTGCTTCTTGGTCAATGACATGGTTTGAATGTCCCCTTCAAAATTCATGTTAAAATTTAATTGCTATTGTGACAGTATTAAGAGGCAGGGCCTCTGTGAGGTGCTTGGGTCCCTCATAAAGGGATTAATGTTGTTATCTCAGGAGTGGGTTCTAGATAACATAGGCTGAATTTGGCTCCTTTTTTCTCTGCATACGCATGCTCTCTCACCATATGATATTCTGTGCCATGTTATAAGGCAGCAAGAAGGCATGCACCAGATGCTGACACCTTGACATTGGATTCCCAGCCTCCATAATTATGAGATGTAAGTGTTTTTTATACATTGCACAGTCTGATATTCTATTATAGCAGCAGATAATGGACTAAGACAAGCAGCAAACAAGGCAAAAGACCTGGGGAGGGATGCTCATTCACAAACTCTGGCATCCTTGCAGAGCAAGGGCCCAAGAGTCCTGGAAAGCATTTTTCTTAAACAAGAGAAGCCCAGTGTCCAAACAATGACAGACTTTTTAAAACTATCATTTTCCCCAAGAGAAAAAAAAAAAAAGAGAGAGATCACAGTTTTATCATTCTCAGAAAACTCTGGCCTTCCACTTAGAAAAGGTCGAAAATTAGAGGTTAATTTACGTGATTTTCACGCCCTCTTGACTAACCACCAAACCCATCCACATGACTTAATATAAATATGCCATGAATTTGTAATCAGGAGACTTCCATTTTGATCCTGACTTCAGGTGCCAGCTATGGAACTTGAGGCAAATCATGTAACCTCTCTGGTCCTCAGTCTCTCATCTGAACAACAAGAACTTTGGATTATATGCTAAGATCCTTTTCAACTACAAAAATATTCCAATTCATCTACATCTTTTTTTTTTAATGCCACTGCTGTAGCCAGCCTATTACTGCTCATAGCAAAGCTGAATATAACCATTCAAGGACAATTTTGATGTATAAGGCTGAACATTCAAACCAAAAACTTCTGGACAAAGAAGATAAATTCTAAAGGCCACACAAAAAATAAATCAGCCAGGTGTGGTGGTGCATGCCATAATCCCAGCTACTTGGGAGGCTGAGAGAAGAAGACAGCAAGTTCAAGGCCAGCCTGGGCAATTTAGTGAGACCTTATCTCAAAATAAAACTTAAAAAATCGGCTGGGTAGAGTGCTTGCCTAGCATGCACAAGGCCCTGGGTTCCATTCCCAGTACCATAAATAAATAAATAGGTCTAGAGGCGTGGCTCAGTAGAAGAACACTTGCTGAGCATGTGCAAGGCCTAGGTTCAATCCCCAGCACTCCTATAGAAAAATATATCAAGTCACTAATAGTTTTGTTTTTCCCATCAAGGAACTGTGATTAAAGTTTGCTAGCAATTATTTCAGGAACATTAAACATTTCACCTATTAATTCTCTTTAAATCACCTGAAATATGATCACTGTGGATGATCTGTTAACTGGTGCAAGTGATAGCCAATAGAAGATGAGGAAAGATGAATGGGGGAGAAAGTAAAGACAAGAAGGGGTTAGGAGACAGGGACACATGGGAAAGGTCTAAGGCTTAGAGGTTTCAACAAAGACCAAAAGGTCACAGAATAGGATGGTAATCATGATGATTTCAGAGGTAGACTATGGGGGCAGGAAATGGGAGGGAGCAACTGAATTTGAGTATTGGAAAGGGTTGTTAAAATTTGGAGAACAAGGAACAGAGATGCCAAAGCCTTAGGGGGATTATTCACATATACTGTGAAGATACACGTGATGATATTAAGAGTTGGAAAGAGTCTTCAATGTTGAGAGCCACAGCCGAAGGGGCTCCAGCAAACTTTCAGACTGCCAGCTGATGATTGGCTCACAGCGGCCCCAGCAACACCTAGCTGATTGGCTCCTCTGTGGAGATGCTCATTGAGCTGTTTCCCTGCCCTTTCAGACTACCAGCTGATGATTGGCTCACAGCAGCCCCAGCAACATCTAGCAACATCTAGCTGATTGGCTCCTCTGCGGTGATGCTCATTGGGCTGTTTCCCTGCCCTTTCAGACCACGGAGCTGCTCATTGGGGGACTTTTTTGGCTCCGCCCATGCGACCCAGCCAATCGGCCTCAAGAGCAGGAGGATTGTGGGAGGAAGAGGTTGTTGGGGTGTGTGGCTTGTGGGAAGCCGGTGGTGGCAGTTGGGCTCTGAGGGTTTTTTCCTGAGGAGCTGTTTTGTTTATCTTGTGTGGTTCTAAAAATAAAGTTAGTTTCTTTTGACAAGTGGCTCCTGAATTGTGCCCAGCCAGACTGCAGCATTTCAATGAATAAGAAAGTTGGCAGACACCAAAAACAAGGACAAAAATATGGTACCACCAAAGGGCATAAACCTAGGTTGTAACTACCACAAACCTGGCAAACTTAAATTGCACAGGATTAGTATTTTTTTCATTATATTCTGAAACATTTTCAAATGTATAAAAAATGGTAAGAACAGTACAATTGTTAATATGCTGTCATTTATGCATTCTTTCCACATGTATCATATTTCTTTAGTCTTCTTTATACTAGAACAATTTTAGTGTTTCTATTTAATGACACTGAAATTTTTTAAGAATACAGGCCATTTGTTAGTAAAATATCCCTCAATTTGGATCTTTCTGCTATTTCCTCACAATTAGATTCAGGTTATACATTTTGGCAGAATAAGTGATGTGTCCTCAGGACATTACATCAAGAGGTACATGATGTTAATCAGTCTCATTACTGGAGATATTAACTTAGATCACTTGGTCAAGGTGGTATCCACATGAAATTCTCTATTGTAAAAGTATTTTTTCCCCCTTGTTTTAGTAACAATTTGCAGGAACATGCTTTGAGGCTATTCTTTAAAACAACATAATTTTTGTTTAAAGCAATTATTTCTATGGTGGTTGCATTTTCCAACTCATTCCTTCTATACTTATTAGGATTAGGATTTTTAAAGCCCTATTTTATTCAACAACACAAATAGCACAACACAAAGATTACATAAAACCATCTTGGGAAATTCCATTAGAGTTGTAATCCGTGGCTGAGCTTTATCTATACAATACCAAAATAAGAGGCCAACTTAGTAAAACACTCAGAACAGGAAAACTGCAGTTTACAAATAACTGTGAGCTATGGGCATGGTAGTACACATGTGTAATTCCAGCCACCTGGGAGGCTGAGGCAGGAGGATCACAAGTTCCAATTCAGTCTAAGCAACTTAGACCCTGTCTCAAAATTAAAAATGAAGAGGGCTAGGGATGTAGCTCCATGGAAGAGCACCTCTGGGCTCAATCCCAGTAACACAATAAAATAAAATAAATGCAACCTACCTGTCACATTATTTTTTTCCAATTTTCTGAAAGAATCATTATTGTAAAGATACCAATTTTTAAAAACTATTCTTAAGTGTGTAAAGGAAATTTAGCTATGTTAAAGTATTAATATTTTAAATTATTAAAATATTTTCTCAAAGAAAATATGTTCTATTCAATAATTCAATATGACCTTTAATCTTTACTCAGGAAAAAATTAAATACCTTGATTGCAATTCTGTTTTATGTCTCCCTGTTATTAATTACTAATCCAAGTTATATTGCCACATTTGTTCATCCAAGGGCAAACACAATCAGCATTTAATTTTTGTCTTTTGCAGCTGCTAAAAAGCTAATACAATATAAAGCCATAACTATATAAGTGTTCTATTACAGGAAATAACTGGCAATCGGGGCTAAGATATTGCCCTTCCTTACACTGAGTTGAAATATCTCTCTGTGAAAAGTATTTTCTAACAATTAACAGGATCCAACTATAAAACTGACTTCTTTGTTACTTGCCTAATAAAGGCTGGGAACTAGGAAAAATCATTTAAATGGAAAGATGGAATACCATATCCTTTAAGCATTATTTTCTGCCTTCTAAAGTTCATGATTGTAGAATGGATATCTAAATAGCCCCTGTCAGAGTCTCAAAATATTAAAGCAAAGGTACCCTAATCACATGGTGAATAAAGTAAAAGGTGAAACTGCATTTAATTGGTATAAAGAATAGAAAGACTGTTGGTTTTTTGGTCATCTCACACAGTGTGCTTATAGCATTAATCCTATATAAACCTCAAGGTCAACACATTATCATATCAAAAAAATGAATGACTAAGAATCATTATTGAGAGGGATCATAATTTCAAATGAAGAAAGTGGTCTTCTTTTACAAAGTATTTTAAAATGATTGTCAACAAACCAGGAATTGTAGCACATTATATGGGCTGAAAATAAAGACTTAGCAGTCATGATATACTGACAATAATTGGTGTCATGGAGTAAAGTTACACAAGGAGAACATTAGAGTGACAAAATAAGAGGGCCAAGAGGAACCCAGAGAAACCCCAATATTTAAAAGTTAAGAGAAAGTAGAGACCACATAAATAGTTCCAGCAGAAACTGGAAAGGAAAACCAGGAGAAGGTGCTGCAACTGAAGCAGAAGGCAATAAGTATTTTAAAGAATGTGTATGAGTGCCAAGTACTACCAGGAAGTTGAGCAAAATCAGTACTGCGTATGCTCCACTGAATATCAAGCCCATTCATTTTCCCCAGGCTGGGATAGATGAGGAGGCATTAGATGGCAATTTTAGACAATTGGGAAATTCTGAATATAATGTTAGCTATACGTAGATAACATATCTAACATTACCAGTGTTAAATTTCTTCAGTGTGATTTAGTATCATACTTATACTCTTTTAGTAGATGCATGGTAAAGTATATCAAGGGTAATATCATAATATCTCCATTTACTTTCAAATGGAGGAGAGAGAAAAGAGGGTAGCAAAAATGATAACAACTGATGAATCTACATAAAGGACACATGGTATTCACTGTATTATATCATGCTTTCATCTTCTATTTCCTATACCCCACAGTGCCAGTAATGACTTCTTAATGGCAATAATAATCAAAAAAAGAACCAATACTAATAAGAATAGCAAGAGGCCCTCTAAACAATGTCACTCACTGTTTTTCCATGAAGGTCCCAAATTGAAACATAGAACTTAAACTTAGGTGTAAGGGGATAGGGGACATGTGGCTGACTATCACCAGAAGGGTCTCTCAAGCAGTTATAAATGACTTAATTGTCCAATTTTTAAACAATGAAATCAACTAGATTTTTTTTAACCAGAATCCTATTAAGAATTTGAAAAATATCTGGCTTACTATTTAATAATTTTTAGATTTTTAAATAAAAATAACAGATACTTTTGATAAGAATAATCTCCATTAGAGAAATTTTCTATTTGTCATAGCTTTTGCATCAACTTGAAATCCAAAATGGTATAGATAGTCTTTGTCAGTTCCTTAGCACTTAGAGAAATTGAATAAGTGCATTTCTAAGTGGTCTCAAGGGAAGAAATAAAATATATTAGTGTTCTCAAAGTGCTCTGTGGGGGTGGTGGAAGGCAATAGATTATTAACTGAAAATCCAAAGTGAAGTTCAGGCGAATGAAATTACAATGATTTATTTGTGTTACATGGAAAAATTCCAATTCTCCAAGTCAAGGTAGGATACTGAATCTGTCAGATCTGGTTCTAATTCAGGTTTAGACACCAATTAGTGGGCAGTTCTTCAATCCAAGTCTCAGTTTCTTCATCTTTATAAAAGGAAAACTAATCAGAACTTCCTCTAAGAGTTTTGGTGAGAAATAATGAATGTAGTAGGCACTAAATAAATCATAGGTAATATTAGTATTCTTTTGTATATTATGAAAAAAGTGAAATAACAAACATTACAAAATCAATGCTACCTCTCTAAATGGAAAGTGGATAGCCTAGAATAAGAGGATGGTCTCGATTTTATATATAGGCTATTCTTTCTTAAAACTGCCACAATACTCCAGAGCCAGAGTACTGTGGTTGAGCTAAATGATCAAGCAGGAAAAGAAAATCCCTAAACACTATAAGACCACTAAAAACAGCAACCAAATTCTTGCCTTGACTCTCTTATTCTGTATTCTTTTTTTAAAATATTTATTTCTCTCTCTTTTTTTTTAGTTGTAGTTGGACACAATATTTTTACTTTATTTATTTATTTATTTTTATATGGTGCTGAGGATTGAACCCAGGGCCTCACACTTGCTAGGTGAGCACTCTACCGCTGAGCCACGGCCCCAGCCCCTGTATTCTTTTTTTTAAACTAAACTTTTTTTATATACTGAGGATCAGACCCAGTGCCTCACATGGGCGAGTGCTCAACCAGTGAGCCACAACCCTATCCCCTTATTTACTGTGTATTATTAAGCCAATCACTTTGCTTCCCAAAGCCTCTTTTCTTTTCTGCAAATTGAGAACAGCCCTTCTTCACAAGATTGTGATGATCCAATGTATGTATTGTGAAAGGGCCTGGCCACCATACAAGCACTATGCAAATAAAAGGTACTTTATAGAAGTAAATTTAATTAAAGTTAGTTTCTGAAGGCAACAACATTAGGAGGCAGCATAAAAGGGTATAATGGCTGACAGTAACACTTCGTACTCAGAGCCCCATGGGTTCAAATCCCAACTCTGGCAGGTGAAAAGATGTATAACCTTGACAAATACCTCGCTGAGCCTGAGCTGCTTCAACTATACACACAGGAATAACAACACTTTACTCAGGTTTATTCCAAGTAATAAATAAAATATATGTAAAATATGTTTAGCATGCTGTAAAATACTGTTAATAGCTATTATTTTCTCTCAAGAGTTTTTAAAATATGCATAGCCCTTGACACAGTAATTTCATATCTAATCACCTGATTAACCCATGGGAATAATCCAAACTAAGGAAACAGCATTGCATAAATAATTTTTTTTCAAAGTGCTACTTGTATTTTTTTAAAAAAAGAGTGCAATCTTAGAAGAATACTTAAGTATATTATGGTCTAACCATTAAATGAAATATTTAACAATGGCTACATTGATGTTTACAAATCATTTATAACAACCTGAGAAATATTTATATAATAACATTTTAGTGCTGCAAGCAAGGCTACAAAAACTAATGTTTAGGATGATCAAAAATCTTTATTAGAGACAGCATTTGTGTTACAGCCAAAATTTGGATGTTATAAATTCTTTTGAGTATTTACAGATGTTGATTCTACTTTTGCTCCAAAGTATGCATGATGTATTTAAATAATACTTTGAAGAAAAAAAAAAACTCATAAAACCTACTACCACTTAGAAATTTGTTTGAATTTATGTCATTTGTTACTGTAAGTTCAGTTTATTCAAATTAGGTTAAATAAACACAGGATTTAAACCAACATATGTTCCACCAAGGCCAATTCATTGTATAAGTGTTGAATATAAGCAGTCATTGTGGCTTGAAGCGAGATCACACATGTAATGATAAATGAAGGGCTTTCTAATACTATATGGGCACTCTAAGAATTATTTCATATGACTATAAAGAAGTTAAGAGGCCTCCTGTCTCATTCACAGCAGTTTCTCCAAAATAATGTGGTGTGCCGGAGCACGTTGGTGGTATAGTGGTGAGCATAGCTGCCTTCCAAAATAATGTGGTGTTTCAAAAAGCAAATGATAATCATGAGGTTGGATTCTTCAGGATCATGAATAAATCATTTAGTTTTACCATAACTGCCAAGTGATGGGAGGTACCATACCAGAAAATGTATGTTTGTGTTTGTTGTAATTTTTTCACATTCTTGAACAAAGCATATTTATTAAAAATTTTAAATTTTCTATAAAAAGAAAAAAAAAACACAAAATCTTCATTAGGGGCTGTGGCTATAACTCAGTAGTAGAGCACCTTCCTAGGTTCATTCCCCAGCACTGCGAAAAAGAAAAAGTATCTACATCATTATGATCCAGAAATGGACATTACTCAAGACTAATGAACTATCCTGATATCCACTTGCTTGAGATTGAGTTAATCCCATAAAAGATGCTACATAAACTTTCAGCTGTGCTACTCAAGAACAACCCAGGTGATAGCTGTTCATCTTTCAAGATGCTGTCTTATTGCTACATAAAACTTTTTCTTTACTTTCAAAAATCCTACATTACACCAAAGCAGGGGGTGGGGACCCTGGAAGTTATTAACTCTGGATAGTAAAATGATGAGTATCAGTTATTTCTAACCACTTTTCTCTATTTTCTAAAATTTCTGAATGAGAAACATATTTCATGAATAAAATGTTTACCTCTGGGAAAATGTAAGTAAATACATATTACAAATACACAATAGTGTCAGCTTTCAGCAGGTTTATTATATGAAATGTGAAATCATAATAAATCTTATTTGACACATTCAATAGGAGATAACAGAAAAATAAAAAGGATTATAACAAAATACTCTGGACAGGTCCATGTTAAAAAAAAATAGATAACATGGGCAAATTCCTAGAAAGATATGAACTGCCAAAAATTAGTCAAGAGAACAACTGAATAGACCTAAGTGAGTAAAGAAATAAAATGATCAAAGAAACTACCCACAAAGAAAACCCCATGCTCAGATGGCTTCACTGATGAACTTTTACTAAACATTTAAAGAAAATGTAATATCTGCTCTTCACAAACTTTTCCGAAAAACAAGGGAACACTTTCCAAATCATTCTATGTGGATAATATTATCCTGATATCAAAACCGGACAAAGACATCATGACAAAAGAAAACTAAGCTAGTAACTTTTATGAACACAGATATGAAATTCCCCTATAAAATACTAGCAAACTGAATTCAGCAACACATAAACAGCATTAATACACTATGGCCAAGTGGGACTTATACAAGGAATGCAAAGTTAGTTTAATATCTGAACTTCAAGTAACATAATATGCTAAAAAGGACAAAAAACCCACATGATCATCTTACAACATGCAGAAAAAGACTTTGACAAAATTATACTTTGTAATTTTTAAAAAGCCAACAAACTAGGAATAGGACTGAACTTCCTCAACCTGATAAAAAAGCAACTATGAGAAAACCACAACTAATATCATACTTAATGGTGAAATATTAAATACCTTCCCCTAACAAGGCAAGGATGTCTACTCTGGCATTTCTATTTAACATTGGAAGATCTAGCAAGATTAGGTAATGAAATGAAATGAAAGCCACTAGAAGGGCTAAAATGTAGCTCAGCGGTAGAGCAATTGCCTAGCATGTACTAGGCCCTGGATTCCATCCCCAGCACCACACACACACAAGGCATTGGAAAGGAAGAAGTAAAACTATCTCTATTTGCAGCTGACATGATTTATAAATAAAAATTACTAATAAATCCACTAAAAAATTTTTAGAGAAAATAAATGAAGCTGGGTGCAGTGGTGCACACCTGTAAATCCAGCAACTGGGGAGGCTAGACAGGAAAATTGCAAGTTCAAAGCCAGCCTCAGCAATGGCAAGGCACTAAGCAACTCAGTGCGAGCCTGTCTCTAAATAAAATACAAAATAGGGCTGAGGATGAGGCTCAATGGTCGAGTGCCCCGGAGTTCAATCCCTGGTATCAAGAAAAGAAAAGAAAAGAGAGAGAGAGAGAGAGAGAGAGAGAGAAAACGAGAAAGAAAGAGAAAGAGAAAGAAAGAAATGAACAATGAACAATGCAATGAACAATCCAAAATGAAATTAAGAAAACAATTATTTACAATAGCACCAAAAAGAATAAAATAGATTAAATTTCACAAAAGTAAAATAGTACACTACAAAATATCAGTAAAAGAAATTAAAAACATCCTGTGTTCATGGATCAGATGGCTTACTTATTAAAATGGTAATACACTCCAAATTGATGTGCAGATTCAACACAATCTCAATCAACATTCCAGCTGACTTCTTTGAGAAATTGACAAATCAATTCCAAAATTCATATGGAAATACAAGGAACCAGAACTTCCAAATCAATCTTTTTTTTTTTAATTTTTAATATTTATTTTTCAGTTTTCGGCGGACACAACATCTTTTTAAGTGGTGCTGAGGATCGAACCCGGGCCGCTCACATGCCAAGCGAGCACACTACCACTTGAGCCACATCCCCAGCCCCCAAATCAATCTTGATAAACAAAGTTGAAGGACTCTGTTATGGTTTGGATATGAGGTGTCCTCCAAAAGCTCATAGGTTAATGCAGGAATATTCAGAGGTAAAATGATTAGATTATGAAAGTTGCAACCTAGGTGAATGGACTGCCTGGGTGGTAATTGTAGGCAGGTGAGGGGTGGCTAGGGGAGGTAAGTCAGTGGGGGTGTGCCCTGGAAGGGTACATTTTCCCTTCATCCCCTTCCCTCTCCCTCTTTCTCTGCTTCCTTGCTGCCATGAGGGGAGCAGTTCCCGTCTGTCACACCCTTACCCCCATGATGTTTTGCCTCACATTGGGCCCAAAGCAATGGAGTCAGTCTATGGACTGAGATCCCTGAAACCGTGAACCAAAATGAACTTTTTCTCCGCTAAGTTGTTCTTGTTGGGTAATTTGGTCACAGAGACACAAACTTTCTACAAAGCTACACAATCTAGACTCTACAATACTAGCATAAGGAATACATATAGATCAATGGAATAAAATTGAGAGTCAAGAAATAAACTGTCACATTTACAGTCAATTGATTTTTGACAAGAGTACCAAGACCATTTGATGGGGAAAGGATAGTCCTCCTTTCAATAACTGTGCTGGAACAACTGGATATCCGCATGAAAAGAATGAATTTACATCACTCCCTCACACATGTGAAAATTAACTCCAAATGGAACAAAATCCTACAAAACTTTTTTTTTCAGTTGTAGATGGACACAATAACTTTATTTTGCTTATTTATTTTTATGTGATGCTGAGGATCGAACCCAGTGTCTCACATGTGCTGGGCAAGTGCTCTACCACTGAGCAATAACCCCAACCCAGCCTCCTACAAAACTCTTAAGAGCAAATACAAGCATAAAACTTCTTGGATTTATCAGTGGACTTTTGGGTATGGTACCAAAAGCACACATACACACAAAAAAATGGACTTTCTCAAAATTAAAAATTTTTTTCCTTCAAAGGACACCACTAAGAAAGTGCAAAGACAACTCACTAAATGGAAAAAAATATTGGCAAGTCATATATTTGTTAAGGAATTTGTATCTAGAATATATGAAGAACTCTTACAACAAAATAATATAAAATAAATAACAATAACAAATGGATAAACGATCCAAATAGACATTTATCCAAGGAAGATAAACAAATGGTCAAAAACATATGAAAAGATGTTCAACATCATTAGTCATTAGGGAAGTACAAACAAATTCCACAATGAGACTCTTCATTCCCACTAGGATGACTCTAATATAAAGGACAAAAATAAGTGCTATGAAGGGTGTGGAGAAATTACTACCCTCATTCACTGCTGATAGGAATGTAGACTGATACAACCACTTGGGGAAACAGTTTTGAAGTTTCCCAAAATGTTAAGCACATAGCTACCATATGTCCCAGCAATTTTACTTATTGGCATATGCCTAAGAAAACTGAAAACATACATCCACATGATAACTCATATATGAATTTTCATAACATTGTTCATAATAATAAAAAAATAGTACCTCCCTAATGGTTGTCAATTAATAATGGATTAACATGATGTGGCATATTCATACAATGGAACATTATTCATTAATAAAAAGGAATGAAGTACTGATTCATGATACAACATGGACAAAGCCAGGCACAAAAGGTCACATAATGTGTGATTTCATTTACATGAAATGTCCAGAATAAAATCACAGAGATTGCCAGGGATTGAGGGGCGAGGGAAATCAGGAGAAACTGCTTAAAGGACAGGTGTTTTACTTTGGAGTAAAAGAAATGTTTTGGAACTAGACAGGTGGTGCAATATTGTAAATGTACTAAATGCCATTGAGTTGTTCACTTTACAACAGTTGGTTGTATGTTATGAGTTTCACCTCAATAAAGTATTTAAAAGAAAAAACAATCCAAAAATCCTAGTTAACACTTCTATTCACAAATAACATTTCAAAAGGGGGAAAGTATTTCAAAAAGAGACAGAATTTTTCTTTTCATTCATAAACACAGGCAACATTTCCAGCACTCACCTTTCTCAGATTTCTTGTTTCCTGTTGAAGAACTGCTACAACCCATGATTTCTAAATCATATTATGTTCACAAATTCAACTTCTGATTCCAAGATAAGAGTATGAAAAGTCTCTTCCTTGATGTTATGAGGAGCTGCTCTTAGTTGATCCCCTTCAATCACAGATACTAATAAGAAACAGGAGGGAAGGAGAGAAAGTATCAGTTAACAACATGATAGCTAAGGGGCTGCTCAGCAGAATTCGTTTTATTCTTCTTCTGAATTACTATTCATTGTGTGATGTGGAAAGTGATCAGACATAATCTGACCCTGATTTATTTTCCAAATCACAACAGCAGCTACAGAGCAGCTACACACACAAATTATAGTTTCTCCATCTCTAAATCAAATCTAACCCTAAAATTAAGCATTAATAGTCAGACATGGTAGATAGCACATGCCTGTAATCCCAGCTACTCAGGAGGCTGAGGGCAAGAGGATGGAAAGTTGAGGCCAGCCTTGGTAACTCAATAAGATCATCTCAAAATAAAAAATAAAAAGGGCTAAGAATGTAGTCAAGTGGTAATCTCCAGCACCTTAAAAAAGAAGCATTAATAATGAAATGAAAAACTGAACTGAAAGAATGTATTATTTTCCAATTGAAATACAGAGAATGGAGGAGCTGATATAATTGTTTTGACTTTAAACTCAAAGTAATTAAATCTATCTGGACTTTAAAAACACAAATTGGAGGCTGACTATGAGAAAAAAAACAACATGTATAAACAACTGTGACAAAATTAAAATCAAAGTGAATTTTTTGACAATATATTTCATTTTTCAATCAGTTGAAGGTGCTTGTTTAAAAGAAGAAAATTCAAGACCTCCCCTCAAATTTAGGAATCATTATCTGTGAGAGTCCTTTTTACCTTTTTTAGTACCGGGGCACTTTGCCACTGAGCTATATCCCTAGCCTTTTTTATTTTGAGACACGATCTCCCTAAATTGCTGAGGCTAGCCTTGAACTCAAGGTCTTCCTGCTCAGCCTCCAGAGTCACTGGGATTACAGGCATGGCCCAAGAGTGTCCTTTTTTTTAATATTTATTTTTTTAGGTGTAGATGGACATAACACAATGCCTTTATTTTTACGTGGTGCTGAGGATCAAACCCGGGTCTCGCCCATGCTAGGCGAGTGCTCTACTGCTGAGCCACAATCCCAGCCCCAAGAGTGTCCTTTTTAAATGAGCTCTCCAGGCATTCCTGAGACCCCTCTGAAATCTCCCCTCTTGCTTACTAGATCCTTCAGATGAGGCTGCTGAATTGGCATTTCCATAACCACTTGATGAGGGTTTTAAACAAAATTCCCCTCTGTAGTATACCATCTCATTGCTTTGGGGGGTGATGTTTATTTTGTGATGCTCTGACTCTGGACTTTACCTACTTGTTTCTATCATTTTTTTCTATTACTACTACACTAAAGACTTCAAAATTTCAATTCAACTAAAGAAAGGGAAAACTAATATGAGTAAAATAAGGCTGGGAGTGTAGTGTAGTGGTAGAGTGAATGCTTAGTATGCCTGACACCCTGGATTCAATCCTCAGAACCAAAAAATAAAAATACAGCTGGACCCAATTCTTTTATGTATCAAATTAATTAACTCCCCTAAACTTTGGGTTATTTACAAATTTGATAGACATTTCTTTCATGTCTTTTTTTTTTATCTACATCATGGATAAAAACTGTTAAGGTCAAGTTCAAAGGCACAACAAGCCCTGTGGCACTCCATTCCAGATCATTCTTCAGGGCATATCCACTACATTCACAATGTCTGAGCATATTTATTCAGAAAGAAAAGGAAGAGGAAGAGGGAAAGAGGAGAAAGAAGAGTAAAAAAGGAAAGAGGAAGGGAATCAGTTTGGCATGATTTTTAATAAAAGAATCATAGACATTTAAAGGTGGGAAAGACCCTTAAAGTTACTTACTATTTATACAAAGTACATGAAAGTAAAGCAATTTGCCTACTGTCAAATTTTGCTGCATATTGGGGAAAATTTTAAGCTCCTAATGCTCAGCTTACACTTCATTAAATCAGAATATCTGGGGGGTTAAAAAAATACTAATGCCAAGGTCCCACCCTCCAGAGATTCTCATGTAATTGGTATCGGGTGGGGACTGAACATCAAGATGTTGTTAAAGGTAACCAGATGATTCTAAAATACAGCAAAGTTTGACAATCTCTAAGAGAGACAATGTTTTATCGAACCTATAATGTTGCCTAGTGATCATTTTTCCAGAAATGCTTTGACTCCATTCATTGGAAGCTGAATTTTTCCAGAGTTAGACTTAACAAGTCTCTGGCTTCTGGTATCTACTCTTCTCATTTTTGAAAATGGTATACTACTGACCCATTTTTGTGCTCAGGAATTTCTCAAAGGTCATCTACAGTACATTAGAGAACACATCTGCACATTCCTTCATCACTGCAGGTGTGGGTGAGGGGGTAAAATTCAAAGTCCAGGCTTTACTGATAATACTCAATTACAAAAATTCTGGAGGCCAAGAAATCTGCATTTAAAGTGCAATCTTGAGCTGGGGGTATAGCTCAGTGGTAGAACATTTGCCCAGAATGTGCAAGTTCCCAGCATCAATAAAAATATGTACAAGTAAATATATTTGTAAAATAAATTTTTATATAATATAAAGTGTACCCTTCAGGGTACTTTGATGCAGGCAGTCCCCATATCCCAGTTTGAGAAACACTGCCCTCCCACAGTATCCATATCTACCTTGGGCTTTGTTCCATGCTTATGCTATTTTTTTCTACCCCTTTCTATGAATCATTAGAGTTTGGCATTGAGTAAGCAACAAACACTGATTGGATAACAAAAAGTGATGTATCTTAATCTCAATTTCCTTTTTCCAGAAAAATAATGTATCTCCAAAGGCATTTGCTTCTCAGCTAATTCATTATAAACACATAGAATTCCATATATAAAATTCACTAGGAATTTTTTTTAATACCTTTATTTTATTTATTGTTATGTGGTGCCTAGGATTGAACCCAGCACCTCCTATGTGCTAGGAGAACACTCTACCACTGAGCCACAACCCCAGCCCAAACAGACACTTCGTAAAAGGAAGGAAGTGGAGACAGGAATAGGAAAGACAGTGGAATGAATATGACATAACTTTCCTTTGTACATATCTTAATATGCCACAGTGAATCTCCACATCATGTACAACCATAAGACTGGGATCCTAATTAGAATAAGATGTACTCCATGTTTATATAAATATGTGAAAATATACCTACTGTTATGTATAACTAAAAAGAAGAAATAAAAGAAATATAAATGGCCAACAAATACATAAAATGTTCAATATCATTAGCAATTAGGGAAATGTAAATCAAAACTATACTGAGATTATATCTCACACCAGTCAGAATGGCAGTCATTAAGAATACAAATAACAATAAATGGTGGAGAGATGTGGAGAAAAAGGAACACTTTACACTGTTGGTGGGATTGTACAACTGTAGATTAGTACAAGTATGGAAATCAGTATGGAGGCTTCTGAAAAGACTAAGCAAGAAACCACCATATGACTCAGTTATGCCACTTCTTGGTATTTACCCTGAAGAATTATAGTTATATAACTATAGAGATATAGGCATACTCATGTTTATAGCAGTATAATTTACAATAGCCAAACTATGGAAACCAGCCTAGGTATCCGTCAATGGATGAATGTACAAAGAAAATGTGGAGTTTTATATATATATAGTGGAGTTTTATTCAGCCATAAAGAAAAATGAAATTATGGAATTTGCAGGAAATATATAGAATTAGAGCCCATTATGTTAAGTAAAATAAGGTCAAATGTTGTATGTTTTCTCTCATATGTGTAAGCTATAAAGGAAAAAAGGAAAAATCAAGGGAGATCAGTAGAAAAAAGGAACCAAGGGGGTGGGGGAGGAGAAGTGCTGGGGAGTGATATTGGCCAATTATATATATAATATCACAATTATATTATTAAAATTGTGTGCATGTATGAATATGTAACAATAAATCCCATCAACACATATAACTATAATGCACCAATAAAAAATATGGAAAACTATAGTCCTTCACCTTCTAAGATCTTTGACCCAAAGAAACAAATTATTTTTCACCTTCCCCTCCCATGTACCAAGGTAGACAGCTATAGGTTAACTACAGTAAAACACTCCTATTAAGACAGTTGTGGGGCCAGGCAGAGCAAGATGGTAGCCAAGATCTTCCTGCAATGGTCTCCCCAAAGATACGACAAGTTAAACAGCTGTCCATGCTCCAAACTACCTTCACAAGAAATTGGGAGAAAGATCTTAGTGCCTACTTTTAGTATAATAAAAATAAAATCTGTCAAATAATAATGCAGATTATTGTCTGCATCATCCTTTCCCAAACTTCAGGCAACGCAGGATGAAGAGAGATGCCTCCTGCTTGGTGGATGGAGAGAGAATTTATTCTAGGTTTTAGATTTTTTTTTTTTTACCAATAAATGCCATAATTTTATTCTATTTTAATGCTGAGTAATATTCCATTGTGTATATAAACCACAGCTTCTTTATCCATTCAGCTATTGAAGGGCATCTGGTTTTTCCCACAGTTTAGCTATTTTTTTTAATTAATTTTTATTGTAGGTTGTTCAAAACATTACATAGTTCTTGATATATTATATTTCACACTTTGATTCAAGTGGGATATGAACTCCCATTTTTACCCTGTATACAGATTGCAGAATCACATCAGTTGCACAACCATTGATTTACATATTGCCATTCTGGTGTCTGTTGTATTCTGCTGCCTTTCCTATCCTCTACTATCCCCCCTCCCCCATCCCCTCCCCTCTTCTCTCTCTACCCCCTCTACTGTAATTCATTTCTCCCCCCTTATATTTTTCCTCCTTTCCCCTCACTTCCTCTTGTATGTAATTTTGTATACCCCTGAGGGTCTCCTTCCATTTACATGCAATTTCCCTTCTCTCTCCCTTTCCCTCCCACCTCTCATCCCTGTTTAATGTTAATCTTCTTCTCATGCTCTTCGTCCCTACTCTGTTCTTAGTTACTCTCCTTATATCAAAGAAGACATTTGGCATTTGTTTTTGAGGGATTGGCTAGCTTCACTTAGCATAATCTGCTCTAATGCCATCCATTTCCCTCCAAATTCTATGATTTTGTCATTTCTTAATGCAGAGTAATACTCCATTGCACTAGGAATTTTAAAAGCATCAAACTTGCATATGTTTCTGTTAGACTGTAAGCACCATGTGTAACTTTCTTTGTAAATACCCCTCGAACCTTTGGCACCTACACAGTGCCTTTTACATAACGTATGTTTGACAAATACTGAATGGATAAATGAATAAAGAAATACATATTTCTAAGCCAGAGTCCTTTAGAAAACTAATTGCTAAAAGTCATTATTTTTTAATTTTTTTAAATTTATTTTTTAGTTTCAGGTGGACACAATATCTTTATTTTATATTTATGTGGTGCTGAGGATTGAACCCAGTGCCCCATGCATGCTGGGCGAGCGCTCTTCCATTGAGCCACAACCCCAGCCCCTAAAAGTCATTATTAGTGCATCATTTTTGCATTCTTTTTTAAAGCAAATTTTAAAATCATGTTGGAAATGATAATTGTTCTAGAATTCTTTGGTTGTCTATTAGAAAAAAAGAATTGGCTATTAGAACTTTTATATTATTATTGTGTCATTTTTTTATACTGTTTTTCTTTCTCAGGTAACAGGAGAGAGAGAGAGAGAGAGAGAGAGAGAGAGAGAGAGAGAGAGAGAGATCTCACCAAAACATGAAAAACATCTGGTGCCACTTACCACTCCCACATGCTACCCAACCTAGACCTTGAAGCAGAGGGGAGAGGAAAGCAGGTTTGTGAGCAGTGTTTGTGGCATCCTTGGGAACACTTATGGCTGACTATGAAGTTGATAAAGATGACTTGGGGATTTTCCATGACTTAGAAAAACCTAACTTCTTCCATTTCCACACTCTACCAGCATCAAGGAGAGGACTTAGTACAGCAATCAAAGTCTCTGAAAAAGTGATTCCTCCTGCAAGGGGTTCTCAGGCTCAAAAAGTTGATGTCCTGGACACATAAACCACTGGGGTGGACTGTGGCAAAAACAGCTTGAAAGCTGCCCAGTGCTTCTGCCCTTTCTGATATATACCAAAGATGATTTTAAGAGTAAACATAAATTAGTGACTCATCATCAGCACTCAACGTACAATCTGCAAAAGGACAGGTTTGTACCAAAAGGTTGGGCTTCTACTAAAAGGTTTTTACTGTGGGGCGATGGATGGACAGGAAGGAGACCCGAGAGCGGAACTGTTTGACATTTCATCTCATCCTAACCACTTTCATTTTCAAAGCTGAAAACACAAGGAAAGAACAAAAGATGGCCCTTGGAGCCAGCCCACCCTTTACCACTGAGCATTTTTGAAGTGTAAGCCCAGCTTCCCTAAGATGTTCTTATTCATTCTTCACATTATTTTATTTCTAAGTGGATCTCTATACAACTCCCACACCTTGGCTGAGCTACCCTGACTGTGCATGAATCTACCTCTGGCAATATTCTAGATGTTAACTGGGTAGTTCTCCATGCCAGAAATCCAGCTTTTCCTAGAGATGTTAGCTTTTGTGAGAAATTCCTACTCAAGCTCTGACCCTGAGGAACTCAAATCCAGAATCCACCATCATTTATCTGGCTCCCCCACCATCACCACACTACCATACTACCACAATGGGAGTTAAGTAGGCAGTTATAATTCTTCCTTCTTGAACTCTAGACACTAGCATGGAGAATGGACACCTTGTCAGGCTCACTCTACTTCTGATATGATTATAATCATGAAGTATCTTAACCTAGAGCCAGGTTTTCCAAAGTGTGTTTGTGTTTGTCTGTTCATCAATGTGGTTTATTATTCTAAGAATAAGGAAAAAAAAAAAAAAAAGTTCCACCATGAGGAAAAAAGTAGTGTTTAACAAGTTTTTTTTGTTGTTGTTGTTTTTTTGTTTTGTTTTGTTTTGTTTTTTGTTTTTTGTTTTTTTTTAACTGCAGGATTTCTCAGAGCCTTCAATAGATTAATGTGCATTGGGAATCTTTAAGAGCAAGCTGACAACTAGGAGGGGACTCTTTTGAGGTAACCATTTCAAGAACAACTGTTGTTCCTAACTGTCTAATGTTAGTTCAGTAGAGCCTTGGATTTAGAAAGGACTCAAGTTTAAATTCTCAGCTTGTCATGAATTCCTCTGCACCTCAGTTTCTTCTTAAGAGATAAAAGTGCATACCTTACTGACTTGAACAAAGAGCAACTCTTCTTATCAGACAGGTTAGCAGGGGCCATGCATGGGTGGGAATCTGCTGTGTTTACTCAAGTTTCCTTCAGAATGCTTTGCTTGGGGCCTCCCAGAGACCACACCCATTGAATGTCTGTAGGCTCTAGAATAAATGAAGATTCACAAAGAAATGCCCCACCCTCAGAGCTGCAAGATCTGAAATAATGCTACACCAGTAATAACAATGAGTTAAAATCACTACCATTTATTAAGGGACTATTATGCACCCAGCACAGTAGGTGCTTTATATTTCTATTATTCTAGTAAATCTTCATAGCAAACCTTCAAGGTAGCATCATCACCCCCATATTATGAATAAAGAAACTGAGGCTCAGATATTAAATATCATACTCCCTGGCACAGATGATTAGTGGCAAAACTGAGGATTCCCCTTTTTAACCATTAAAAAACAAAAATGCCTGCCCACTTAAAGGCTAGCTATGCCTCACTTTCAGGATCCAGTCTGTGTTACAACTAAATCACTGGAGAGAATTCTTAAACACTGCAACAAATTCTTTTCCATTTCTTACAAAGAAATAAAAACCCTGTGGTCCTCTATTAAAAGAGGCCAAAGGAGCTAAGGAAGCTTTCTAAATATGAAGTTGTATAGTGGAGTTTGGATAATATTCCATGAGGGATCTACTTACAAGTGTTTCTCAAAGTGTCGCTTGCCTCATTTTTTAGCTCTCATCACCTAAGTTATTCCAAATATCAAATTTATTTGAAATAGGCCACAACCCTTCAGATTGCAAAGTCATCTGTACACCTTTTTTAAATAACAATTGATTTACAATCAGCATTTCTGAGAAAAATCATCCTAAGAAATTGCAAAACAATAAATATACTCCAATGAGTATACATTCCCTCTTTCATTTTCACATGATAAATGTTTATCATGTAGAATACAGTCATGTAGAATTAGTCCATAATGTCTAACAACAAATGAACATCTTACCTGGGTCTTTTGCTTGGCCACTGCAAAGGTTTTCCTCACTCCAGGTGTTTCAGGAGAAACAAAGATGAGAAAAAGTCTTCTCTATGAGAGAACACAGAAGTCGGAAAGAAAAGAGTTATAATTTTCAGATCTCTCTGGAGCACCACACACACCACACACACACACACACACACACACACACACCAGAGAGCTCTTGCTTAAATAAAAACACACACACATAAACAGAGAAATCACTAGAACAGTGCCAATCTGACTTGACTTTAAGCCTGGAAGGCAAGCCCAAAGTCACAGATTCAGGAAAGGCTGAGCTATCTTGTGAGCTGCAGCTGTCTGCCCCAACCCTTCTCTGTTCCTGGCCTGGAAATAAAGAGATGTGCTCAAGTAATGGGCTGCGATATCAGTGGTCACATGATTGCTTCTAAGGGGACCAGACTCTGTTCAGGCAGGACCAGGCTGCTGTTTGCAGAAATATTCCATATCGGTACAAGTAGAAAAGAGAAGTTTAGTACATAAAGGCAGAAAAGCATTCTTTAGATCAACTGCAGATGATTTTTGGAAAACACTGTAATAACCTGCGTACAATTAAGAGAAAGTGGGAAAATGAAATATTCTTTCTAAGGGCTAGAAAGACATACATTTAAAGGAGTTGCAGTTAGAGCACTGCAAACTAGTTCATATGACATGTGTATTTGCCCAGCTGTCCAATTCTTCTTATTGGAGAACCTATCTATGAAAGAGAGATTCACCTCCTTTCATTGGCAGAAAAGAAAATGAAAGTTGACCTATAGTTTTTCTGAGTTTCGGAAAGAAAAAAAGGAAGATACATCTGAAAACTCAAAGTGATGAATTCAGTAATGGATGCCAACAACCACAATTCAGCTATCTGTTAAAGCAATTCAGGGATGGGCTTATTCTCAGAGTCTCACGCTGACTGTAGCCACACTGATAGCAATTTTCCTCCCAAACTTCCTAGCTGGTTACACGGCATATGCAGCTTCAAGCTTACTGTTCTCAGGCTTCACCAACCGGGATTTACAGGACTCTAGCCATGGCCGTTTCATAACCCCACCCAAGCTGCTCTTTAGCTTTAGCTGCTCTTTAGTCTTTCTGCAATTGAGAGTCATAGAGGACTAGCAAAATGGTTACCTAGTTTACTACTTAATCTAATGGAGTTCCTTTAAAAATAACTGGAAAGGCAGCTTTGGGCTTCTGTACTTTATTAGCATATTAAATATTACCAGAGGGCCTCATTATGAGGCAATACAACCGTTCAGGTTTCCATGGCAGGGACACCAAGATGAGAATCTGATGAGGCTGCCACATGCTTTGTAAATGATAGCATAATTACCCAGGCCTCTGAAAAAATAGTGGACAATGCAGCTCTATGGCTAGATTTCCAAACACATGTTCAATTCACAGTCATTAAATGATGGCTATGTCTAAATGCAGTTGTTCAAATGTCACCTTCTCTATGTGAAGCCTTTCCTGAATCACCAAAAGGGAATTAGTCATTCTGTCTCCTGGCTCTCAAAGCCATGCATGTGTCCAATTATAAAGTCTCCCAAAATGTGCTGTAATTTGCCCTTTTACATGTTAAATCCTAAGGGAAAGAACCCCTTCCATTCCTCTTGGCATCCTTAGCTCCAGATGCATAAGATCACCAAATATTTGTTTAATCACAGAAAGAAAAGCGAGGAGGGAAAGAACCTGGGATTTAGGTGATTATTTTTTTAATATGTTTTTAGTTCATCTAAAATACCTTTGTTTTATTTATTTTTACGTGGTGCTGAGGATCGAACCCAGTGCCTCACATGCATTAGGCAAGCGCTCTACCACCAAGCCACAACCCCAACCCTTAGAATATTTTAATAGTCAATTTCTGAACTATGAATTAGATTAGAAAATTGTATCAATTTAGAATTCTTAAAATTAAAATTCTAAATTCTTAAAATTTAGAATCTGGCCAGGTGTGGTGGTGTACCCTATAATCCCAGCTACTGGGGAGGCTGAGGCAAATCACAAGTTCAAAGCCAGCCTGGGCAATTTAGCAAGACCCTATCTCAAAATAAAAAATAAAAAGGGGCTAGGGATGTGGCTCAGTGATTGAGTGTCCTTGGGTTTAAAAAAAAAAAAAAAACTTAGAATCTGCTTTGAATGAATAGCTTTACTTTTTTCGATTATACAAAGAACACTGAAATATTACTTTGAGTACCATATTGGAGTCCTACAGCCAGTCTCTAATTGCTAAATACACCAACACTGATATATATGAATAAATCACAATAATTCTAATAACACTAATTAAGCACTAATTGAGCACTTACAATGTTCTAGACTTATTAATTTGACATGTTAATCTTAGTTAATCCACATACTAGCCTATGAAGTATACACTACTCACATGCTAGGAACAATAGGCCAAAGTCAAATAACAAATGAAAGACAGAGCTGGGATTTGAACCCAGCACTTTGGCTCTAAAACACCTGCTTATGATCACTGCACCATACTGTCTGGATCAGCACCTTGTGCGTTTGCAAAACTGAGGTTTTTGTTTCTCGGATGTTCTTTGACTTTCCTGCAGTTAAGCGGGAATGTGTTCTCCCAATCTGAGAAAAGAAAAAACAAACAGGCAAAATCATGTTTACAATTCTAAACCCACTCATTAACAATAAATTTGTTCCCCTAACAGTCAAGGTATGTCAATATATTTCTTAATGGGCGTATCATCATATGAAAACAGCTGACAGGAAAGGTAAGAAACCAATTTCCCCTTGGAAAAGGCATGATAATACCAAATCATCCTTGACTAAGATGCCTTATGTTCTTTCATTTAACAAATATTCACTGAGCTGTGCTGAGGGAAGGGACACAAAAGGTGAACAAAATACACATGACTGGGTGAGGCAAACACAGAGGTAAATAAGAAATAGTAATAAATTACAAATTAAAATCTGTCTCCCCTAAGCTCCATGTAACCATAACAGCACCTGGCACATAAGAAATATTTATTACATAAATAAATAAAAGCAAAACAGTAATGTATGACAGTATGACAGGTGAAAAATACTATGGGAGCCCAGAGAAAGAGTTCTATTCTAGAAAGGGAAATGAGAGAAGGTTTTTTCTAGAAGAAATGACCCACAAATCTTATGACTGGGGGCTGGGGTCATAGTTTAGTGGTAGAGCGCTTGCCTAACACATGTGAGACCCTGGATTTGATCCTCAGCACCACATAAAAATAAAATAAAGGTATTGTGTCCATCTACAACTAAAAATATTTTTAAAGTCAAAACAAAATAACAACAACAACAAAAAAAAAAAAAAACCTTATGATTGAACTGACATTATCCAGAAGAAAAGACAAGGGCAAAAAGAAGGTATTCTTATGAACATACATATTCTACTATACTTAACAAGGATGTGAAATAAGAGTAGAACTAAAAATCAGAATGAACTGCAACCCTAATGATCATGCTGCAATTAGAGTGGATAGAGAAAGATGCCTGTCAAGAATGAAAAATGGGGGCTGGGGATGTGGCTCAAGTGGCAGCGTGCTCACCTAGCATGCATGAGGCACTGGGTTCAATTCTCAGCACCATATAAAAATAAAATATGGTGCCCACCTAAAAAACTAAAAAATAAATATTTTAAAAAATGAAAAAGGCGCCTTTTCCACCTCTGCAGGCTTCCTCTTCCTTTGCTGCCTCCCTTTTCTATTTCCACTATGCTACTCCTTTGTCTTCATCTTCCAAATAAACTTCCTGCCCTGTAATGCTTGCTTCAGGCTCTGCTACTGAGGAAACCCAAGCCAGGACACTTGATTAGTCCATGAAGTAAGAAACTATGGAAAGACAGAGGAATTCAGAGAAGTCTGGCTACCTCATAAGGAGGAAAGACCACATCACAGGCAAAGTTTTCCTATTTCACAAGCTTCCTGGAACTGGCCACAGCTCCAATTTCTGCCAAGGTAAAGTACTTCTAATGGGCAGCTCCTAGTATCGATCATAACATACCCTGAGAAGTATGCTAGAATTAGATGCAGTAGCCAGACTGGAGAGTAGACTGAGATAACAGCAATATGTAGTTATACTTGGTGGGGGTTACTTAAGGAGTCTGCCCATTCGTGGCCCCTGGTAGCAGAATGTTCAAAGCACCAGACAGGACTGGTCTCCCAGCTATAGCAACTTTCAGCTAGCCTTCCAGTGCTGAGGCCAATGGTAAACAATAACAAATCACTACTTCTTAAATTCTGATAGTCTCCAAAACTGGGCACTTGCCTGGCAGCAGATGTACAGAGATCTACAGGGAAGCAGAAAACATTAGAACTTATAATTTTATCTGTTTTCTTATTAATTTTTCTATTTCTAATGTATATTTAATCATGTATACAATGAGTTCAGTAGCATTGGCTATAAATAATCAAATATACTAGGGGTCCATTTCAAAAAAAATTTACTATGAGGAGCTCATGGTCCCCAAATTTCAAAGAACCCTGATTGAAAGAGACCATTCCTTTCAAAAGAGAAGAAAGGAACACAAAGTAATCTTACACTTAAACAAATAGAAAAGATTAAGCATATCTCCAAGGATAAGGTCTGAGTATTGAAAAATCACATTAAGTAAGAGAAAAGAGAGGCCAGATTAGGCAAACCATAGGAAGTCATTAAGAGAAATCAAAGGTAGGTTAGGAGTCACTATCAGGTGGAAGAAATTCATAAAGGTCAGTACTGGCCAGAAGTGTTCATTGGAGTCACTTGGTCAGCAGCCATAGTAACAGGATGAAATAGCTGTCATGTTTTTAAGTATAGAAGTTCAGTTTTGAAAGGATCCTTCTTAGATACAAAAGTTAAGCCTTCTTTTGTTGCGATTTAATAAATAAAAGATTAGTAGATATCAAAATTTCAATTATGACCACTTAATCTAACCCTTAGTTCTAGATGGCTTGCATTTTAAAAAATAATTTCACCTTAAATTAACACTGGATGTTCATAAATCAAATTTTAAAAAGTTTCCCAGTGGGCTGGAGGTATAGCTCAGTGGTAGAGCACTTGCCTAACATGTGCTAAACCATGGATTTCATCCAGAGTGTTTCAGTCTGGATAAAATGGAATAAGGACATTCTGCCCGTTCAACCCTGTTTCTCCCATGGAATGATGCTATCAACCCAGGCAGAATCCATGAAGCAGCCATTTAAGGACTGTAGCAGGCAGACTCTAAGATGCCCCCAATAATCCCCACACCTCCTGGTTGATTTATGCCCTATGTGATCCCCCTTCCTTTGAATGTGGGCTGAATCTAGTGACTTGCTTCTTCTCAATAGAATATGGCGATGTTGTTGAGATGTCACTTCTATGACTAGATTTTAAAAGATTGTGACTTTCCTTCTTCCTAATAGACTCTACTGCCTTTGCAACTTGTTTTATATGAAGTAAGCTGCCATGTTTGAGGGGCCCATAAAGACTGGGGGAAAGCCAACAAGGATCTAATTAAGGTCCTCAGTCAAACAGATTATGAGGGACTGAATCCTGCTGACAACCACGAGCTTAGAAGTGGATCCCTCCCAGTCAAGCCTTCAGATGGCTATAGTCCAGCCAACTCCCTTAACTGCAGCAGCTCAAAACAGATCCTAAAGGTGGCCCAAGCAAACTAGGCCTGGGTTCCTACACTGCAGAAACCATGAGATCATAAAAGTATATTGTTTTAAGTCACTAAAATTTTTGTTAATCTGGCCCCACTCCTTCGACCTCTGCCGCCACAGCCACCGCCACCTCCTGGGAAGAGAGGAAGCGAGAGAGGAGCCCATGTCACCTGTCACTTAGATCCTCCAACCCCACCGCCCCAAGGAGTCTAAGATGTTCGCCTGTGCCAAGCTCGCCTGCACCCCCTCTCTGATCCGAGCTGGATCCAGAGTTGCTTACAGACCAATTTCTGTAACAGTGTTATCTCGACCAGAGACTAGACCTGGAAAGGGCTCTACAGTTTTTAATGGGGCCCAGAATGGTGAACGTCAGCTAATCCGAAGGGAGTTTCAGACCAGTGTAATCAGCAGAGACATTGATACTGCTGCCAAATTTATTGGTGCAGGTGCTGCAACAGGAGTGGCTGGTTCTGGTGCTGGTACTGGAACAGTCTTGGCAGCCTTATCATTGGTGATGCCAGAAATCCTTCGCTGAAGCAGCAGCTGTTCTCCTATGCTATCCTGGGATTTGCCTTGTCTGAAGCTATGGGTCTCTTTTGTTAGATGGTCGCTTTCTTGATCTTGTTTGCCATGTAACAGAAATTACTACTTGAAATGTTGGCATTCATAGTAATTATGGATGTAATTCTGTGTATCTTACTGTGACTCCGAAAAACTGTAGTGTTGGTGTCATTGAAATGTACGTTATTTCCAAAGTCATTTCATTAAAGATGAAAACTTTAAAAAAATTTTTGTTAATCTGTTACATAGCAATAAATAAGCAACGTGAGGACTACAAAAAGTAAATAGTAGAAGGTAGAGTAAAAGAACATCAGAATTTGAAGTACTGCTGAAGTGGTAGTAAGTTTACGTTTTTTTCCCCTTCAATTCAAGGAAGCAGAAATTCAAATTAGAACCACAATAAGATATCACTATTCACCTGTAGCATGCTTAAATTAAGGGGAAAAAATACTAATAATACCTATTGCTGGCTAGAATGGAGAGCAACTAGAAATCTAATGCCTTGCTAGCAGAAATGCAAAGTGGTACAGCTTCTCTGAAAAAGAATTCAATAGTTTCTTATAAAGTTGAATGCATACTTACCATATGACAGCAATCCTACTCCTGGATAGTTACTCTAGAGAAATGGATTTCTCTGTTTACACAAAAACCTATATACAGGTTCACAGGGTAAATATGGAAAACAGTCCAGATGTTCTTCAATGAGTGAATGGATACATAAACTGTGGGACATTCACACAATGGAATACTATGTAGTAATAAAAATAAATGAACTGCTGATACACACAAGCTGGATAGATCTCAAAGGTATTATACTGAGTGAAAGAAGACTTGCTTAAAAGGTTAGACATTTCTATAACATTTCCAAAAAGACAAAACTATAGTGATGGAGAACTGATTGGTGGCTGTCAAAGGGTTTATGGTTAGGGGAGGAGAGATGACTATATCTGATTATGGTGATAGTTGCAGTTACGCTAATCTATCTGTTAAAATTCACAGAACTATAATACAACAACAATTGTTTTGTATGCTAATTTTTTAAAGTTTTTTTTAGTTGTAGATGGACACAATATCTTTATTTATTTATTTTTATGTGGTGCTGAGGATCGAACCCAGTGCCTCACACATGCCAAGCAAATGCTCTACCACTGAGCTACAGCCCCAGCCCTTGTATGCTGCTAATCTTAAAGTGCTTTTTTTTTTTTTTTAAACTTCATAGAGCTAGCTCTGATTTAGTGTCTTTAGGTCTACAGATACTAGAATCCCTATAGGCTGACTTTGACTACCAATGACCTTCCTAAATCACAACCAGCAGCAATATCTTCTTCTATAAGCTCAGAGTACTAAGGAAAACACTTGCTCTTTCCTCTGTCTTCTGTTTTAATTTTCTATTCATGGGCAAAACTCAAAAACAGAGATCCCAGTCAGAAGGTGCTGCCCAAACATTCTTTACTCAACAGATACTTGTTGAGCATGTTCCAGCTACAAGGCAAGGAGATAATGATGAATAACTATGATTCATTCCCCTACCAGGTTCACAGTATGATGAAGAACATAAGCATATACACAAATAATTTCAAGACAAGAGATATAGACTCAGAAATATGCTCACATACTACTGGAGTCCAGAAAAAATTAGCTTTAACTGAGAAAGCCAGGAAATATTTCATAAGGCATATAAGGCAAAGAAAGTCATCCCTGGAAACACAAGAGCATTTTATATTTTAGGAATGTTTTCTGAAATGGGGGACAGAGGATGTATAGAGCAGAGGTTGGAGATATAAACCTGGAGAGGCAGGTTATTACCAACTGTGAATGTTCTTATAAATCACAACAAAGAATTTGGCCTTTAACCTATCAATCAGGGAAGGTAATTCCAAAATGTTTATTGGGCTGGGGCAGATAATAGAAATGAAAAAAAATCAACCTGGGTAGAAACTATGGGACACTATGGAGAGTTTTTATCTAAATGAGGCAGCTGCTACTTAATGGTAGCTCTCTCAGGCTGCCATCCAGAGATCCTGGCCCATTGTTGCCTGATGCAGTCTTCCAAGAGAATCTAAACATGTTTTATGTATGATCTTATTTTTAAATGTTTGCAAGAGTATATTTCAGCAAATTTAAGATGCTATCGATTACAGGGTACATCATTATTTTATGTACTAGACATAAAATAACCACCACTAACCAAACTGTGGCACTCTGTCAATTTTAAGACATATCACCCAATCAGAAATGCTAAAATGTGGGAAGGAAAATGTGCCTCTTAGAATCAATGAAATATAGTAACTCTCATTTTCTCAAAACATTGCATGGATTCAGTAGGAAGCCACCAGATTGCAAACTCTGTTTAAGTGAAAGGAAGCCTGAAGGTAATCAGATGAGATTCAAGCTGTAGTAAGTTCTCTGTGGGGCTGTCTGGTGATAAATTGAGAAAAAGCTGGCAACAGAATACTAATGGGAGTTTCCCACAATAATCTAGGTGATAGATGGTAAGGGCTGAATTAAAAATCAGAGCAGTCAGAATGGAGAAGAGGAAAGAACCAAATATCCAATAATTTTTTTTAATATTAATATTTATTTTTCAGTTTTCGGCGGACACAACATCTTTGTTTGTATGTGGTGCTGAGGATCGAACCCGGGCCGCACGTATGGCAGGTGAGCGCGCTACCGCTTGAGCCACATCCCCAGGCCCCTATATCCAATAATTTAATGTAACAACTCCTACAAGTCTCAGACTGGGCATGGGGAGTGAGGGAGATACAGTCATTAAGGAGGATTCCAAGGTTTCCAGTTCAAAAAAAACAGATGGATTGTTTACTCAACAATACTTACTGGGTATGTACCATGTGCCAAGCACTCTGCTAGGTACTGTGGGTACAGTGGTGTACCAGACAGACATGGTCCCTGCCTTCTTGTAATTAACAGTTTAGGAGGTAATGCCATTGAATGCAGTAGGGTATTAAAGGATACAAGAGTAGCACACAAAGAGAGACAATCATGTTTATGGTGGAGAAAATAACAGTTAGGGGTATGCTAAATTTGAGTGACTGTGAAATCTCACTATTGAAATGTCTCATAGGCAGTAGAAGCCTGAGTTTAGAGCCCAGGAAATAAATCAGGTCTGGAGAGTCAGATTAAGAAAGCCATCAAGTTACCAATAATAGCTGAAGTGATTAGAGAAGATAAAACAGCCAGGGAGAGCTCAGAGGGTAAGAAGGCCATAGGAGCAAAAGCAGAACACCGGAGAACTGAGACATTAAAGATAATGAGAAGAGGAAGACGCAAACAAGGAGGCCAACAAAGAAGCAATTTGGAAAGTAAGAGGCTGAGGAAAACAGGGATCTTTAAATCAAGAGACTCTCTCATTACCATGTAATCCACATCTGCCTTTACATATAATTCCACACAAAAGTAATTTATTTTGGTAATGTACAATTCAGATTTTCAAAGTCTATGGGTATTTTGCATGAACTCCAAATAGGTTTATCAGAACTCCTCCTTATTTAGAGAGCTATGATATTTTTAAGTATAGCCACAATCTGTTCCTTTATCTTATAAGCACTTGGATTTTATATGTATCTCAGTTTGACATCTAGCATATGAGTCAATGGCAGAGTGATGGTAATTCCTTATTTCTTCCTATTTTCCTTCTGCATGAGCTATAGCCTACCATTTCAAGACAAAAGTAAAACTAAGAATATATGTTGATGCAAGGACCTCTCGTGTCAAAGTACTGGGCATTGGACAAAATGGATCTAGGCAACACAATGAAGAAGTCACATTATAAGATCATGAGGTTCTTGACCCAAATCCCTGTAACAGGTGAACCTATGATGTGGAAAGATACTCTGGTCCTGCACACTTATTCAGAAAGGCCCTCAGAAATCTCCAATTTATAGGAGAGGAAAACCAGGCCTAGAGTAGTTAGGTGGCCTCCCCAAAATCAGTCTTGTGACTGGCAGCCAGTACTCTTCATTCTGTCAAGGTGGCCTGACTCTATCTTGCATATAATAATAATAATAATAATAATAATAATAATAATAATAATAATAAAAAATGTCATACATTAAACAAAGTCCACAAAAGTTGGGCCAAACAAATCAAACAGGAAGCAGGTGAACTTTCAACCTTATAGTCCCATGAGCTCACTCACTGCATCTAGTCCATGAAGTGCTCTTACCCTTCCCCCTAGGTTTTATCAGTTCCACACAGGCTCAGGAAAACAGATCATCTTCCTAGATCTTCATTTTTCTGGTTGCTGAATCTTTCAGCCTGACCTGCAGGCTCAGGACACAACCCATCGTCACCCTTATAGGTCTTACTTAAAGAGGTTCCCTTAGCTTAATCTGGAATGTTTCAGAAGTAGATTCTAGAATGATTCTTCAATAGGTTGTCTTGGTAACAACAATGTAAGATGCAAATATGCTAGTACCTGCTAAATGAAGGTGGGCAACACAACCCCAATGAGATAACCACTTTTTGCTTTTTAAAAGGTAGATTCTAGGTGCTTCAAGTTTTCTTTTGGCCACAACCACCTCCCCGTTAACTATTTGTGTGTTCATGAACATAGAAAATAAAAAATAATTTGTTTCTTAGATGAATGTCAAGACTATTAGCTAAAATAAGGCCTAAGAAAGATTCATGGCTTTCTTTTCAAAACCCTCTTTTGGGGCTGGGGATGTAGCTCAAGTGCTAGTGTACTAGCCTGGCATGCGTGAGGCCCTGGGTTCAATTCTCAGCATCAAATAAAATTTTTTTAAAAAGATATTATGTCCACCTAAACAAAAAAATTAAATATTTTTTTTAAAACCCTTTTTACCATTGTCTTAAATGAGATAGTAAGCTTATGGTGAAGTCTTTGGGAAAGTTTTTAAAGCATTTTCTTCTAGAGCACTTATTCTTGTCTTGGTTTCATCCATATATTCATTCAATAAATATCTTGAGCATCTATTATATATTGGGTACTGCTCTGTACCCTGGGAATATGTCAATTAATAAAACTGACAAGTCCCTTCCCGCTTGAAATTTACAGCCTGGTAGGGAAAATACATACATACATACATACATATATATACACACACACACATATACACACATATAAAATAATCATAAAAATAAATGTGAAATTATAAAGGACAAGTATGTGTATTGTGAGAGTAAGTCAGAAAATCAAGCAAAGAGTTCTCCAAGGAAGTCTTCTTTGAACCTGACATCTGGAGGATGAACAGAATTAATTAGGTGAAGGTGTTGATAGAAGGATGGAGTCAAGTACACACTTAAGCTTAGGCTTTGCTGAGAGCCATTAGCCAAGTAGGTATGACAATTTCCTTGCCAGCGTACCCCATGTTGCTTAGAGGAAGGACTCATGGTAAAATGGACTTGCCTTGGACATTTTGCAGTGACATGGCATGTAAGGTGACCTTGCTCAAGGACCAGGGCGGATCGGGTTTAGGGCTCCCCTTGGGTTTAGGGCGGTTCCAGGTTTAAGGTGTACCCTGCTGGGAATAGGGCGTATCCTGCTGCCTCAGGCGTTCCCGCTCCTGTAGTTCCTATTGAGTTCTCAAGGGATTCAGAAGAGTATTTGGGCAGAACGTGGATTTCCCCAGAACGTTTTTTTAGAGTGTCGGTGTGAGTTTAGGAATAAAGAATTGCTGTTTGAATCTACAAAGCTGTAAGTGGCTCGTAATTTTGTGCCCAGCCAGACTGCAGCAAGGCTTCTGACCTGGAGTAGATAAATGGAGTCTATGATTTGAGGTCTTTCAAAGGAGAATCTAGGTTTAATAAGGTCTTAGTTTACTGAAGTTGAAGTTCTTATTTTTACTAGTAAAAATAATGTTACTACCAAACACAACTCCTATTTTTACTTAGAAAAAGTGCACAATCTTAGCTAGGTATGGTGGTGTATGCCTTTAATCCCAGGGACTTGGTAGGCTGAGGCAGAAGGATCACACGTTGGAGGCCAGCCTCAGCAATTTAGCGAGGTCCTAAGCAACTTAGTGAGAACTTGTCTCAAAATTAAAAAGGACTGGGGATGTAGCTCACTGGAGCACCCCTAGGTTCAAACCTCAATACCATAAACCAAAAAAAGTACATAATCTGTGAGTCTTTTACAATTCATTTACATGAAACTGTCTTAAGTAATTTTTACACTTTAGTGTGCTTATAAATTACAGAACCCTGGGCCCGATTCTTATAGGTTCTGATTCAATAGGTCTGGGGTTGGGCCTGGGACTTTGTATTTAGCTCTCCCAGGTGATGTGAAACATACTTTGGCACTTATCTACAACCTAGTACAGGTTTTCATTTTGCTTAATCTTTTTCAATTCATTCTTTCATGACTTTTTTTTTTTTTTTTTGGCAGTGCCAGAGATTGAACCCAGGAGTACTCTGTCACTGAGCTATATCCCCAGGCTTGTTTCATGAATTTTGAAGTCAAACTATATTCTACAATGTCCTTGTGATTTTTATGTAATATCAGTAATATCACCAAAACAATGTTGTGATATACAAATAAAGCAAGGCCATAAGCTAAAGCTTTCAAATATTTGGAAAGAATGAGAAAAATAACTATTATAAGCAAACTGAGGTATTTATAACAAAACAAAATGTCACTAATTTACCCAGTGAGGTGAACTGTTATTCTTACCTAGTGAAAAGGCCAATTTACAAAAAGAAAAGTAACATAAATCAATCTGATGTAACTCATTAAAATAAATTTATGTCTTATGACTCTTTAACAAGTTAATGACAGCTATTTGTAATTAACATTTTCATTTTCTGATAAAGCTCTAGATTTTATGTTATGTGAGATAAAAATCACCTCCCTTTCAAATCTGTTACTACCAAACACAACTCCTATTGAAATACCACGTTCCTTCTGGTGTGGCTACTTAAAAAGAACACTATGGAAACAAGTTGGTTAGAGATCAAATATTTTTCTAGATTATTTTTCCTGAGAAGGTCATAAAGTTTATATAGGGCCTAGAGCAAAATACTGTCATTTTTTAAAATTAAAAATTAAGTCCCCTGTGCACATTAATAATAGGAAGATTATGAAAGGGAACCAGGCTAGGCTCCCTTGCAGTTAAGGGTGATCATGTGGCATAGTTCTGGCCATTGAGCTATAACCAGAAATCTACTGCTAAGGCTTCCAGAAAACACATTTCCTGATAAAAAGGAAAAAATCTCAGCTGACAGGAGCCTTTTCCTCTTTGCCCTTCCCCCATTCTGCCTGGAAACAGAACACAATGCTGGGAGGAGGGGCCAGCCATCTTGTGAGCATTAGGAAAAAAGCCTCACACTGAGAATGATAACAGGAAGATGGAAGGATAAGCCCGAGACATGGATAGCAAGGTGAAGCTGCTTATTTCCTGGCTTTTTATTATGTGGGATTAAAAAAAAAAAAAAAATCTTCCATGTTAAGCACCTGTTATTTCGTTTATTTTATTATATGCAACCAAACACATTATCTAACCAATATACTTGTAAGGTGGTTTGAATTGTGCCTGGCTCATAGTATTCAATACATGTTACTAGCAGTTGTTGCTGTTATTGTTATTATTTGGCCAACATTCTTCTTGCTAACCAGGTGGCCAGCAAATATTCCCTTAACCTCCTTATAATAGAACCTCAATTTTCCTTTTTGTAATTAACCATCTCTAAATTTTCAGGCATATGTTTTGCATGGGACTGACCACTCCCCCACACACTCTTAAAGAGTGGACCCTGACTTAAGCCAATTAGCATAGCACACTTCCCAAGCAACAGTGACTGTTCAGGAGTAGGTACATCCTCTTCTGTTAGCAAAAGAGCACTTGAGGGGCATTTAGCTCAAGACAGACAATGTGAGTCAATCTCAGGGCTCCTGGAGAGACCACTGGTACAGAGACTCACCTTTCTCCCAAGAGTATGGTGCTGTGAGCAATGTTGCCCCTATGAGGAGAGCCTATCTAGAAGGTGAACTTGATACATAGAGAAGGGCAAACAAAAAGGTCAGGGTTATGGAGCTGGAGCTTTCTATCATAAATCTCTGAATCAAATCTTACCTTGGGAATTTTCAAACCAGATTTCTTTGAAACTAATTTTGTTAACTCTATTTAAATGTGATCTTCTGTCACTTGTAATTATAAGATTCTTTCTGATAGTGTTAAATGAAAAAAAATACATAATTTTAACAAATGGACCACCTAGAGGGGAACTTTCCAAACTCTGGTCTAGTGCATCTGTTTAATAAAATCTACAAACACAATATAAATTTATACCCAAATCATCTTTCCAAAAGAAAAAAACAGCAATAGCAGTGGGGCATGCCTACAATCCCAGTAACTCAGGAGCCTGATGCAAGAAGATCGCACCTTAGCAAGACACTGTCTCAAAATAAAAAATAAAAAGGGCTGGGGATGTAGTTCAGTGGTAAAGCACCCCTGAATTCAATCCCTAGTACCAAAGGGGGGAAAAAACGAAAAAATAAGAAGCAATAAAAATCACAAACAATTTGTAATTGTGTAAATTCATTCAAGTTTCTCTTCCAAAAGAAAAAAATCAGCTAGTTCAAAGTGTTTTGTTTTTGTTTTGTAAACATGTCCTGGAGAACTCCATTAAGAGTAGATGAGCATCTGGGTTTTAGAATGACTACTGGACCCAGAGGCTGATGCTGGAAACCTGACTAATATTGAAATAATATTCACAGACAGTTGTCATGGCAGCCTGCTCATTCTGCACAAAATAGAACCCACTGCATCTTAACAGGATTTAGCAAAGAAAAACTGCTAGTCTGCAGACAGCCTCTAACTGAGTTAAACAACCTACTGATTGGTTTTGGTTTTATTATTGTACACAGCCTTCAGACTGCACCCTAATTGTATCAAAAAGATCCCAAATACTTAAAAATACACATATAATTTTGGTCTGACACCTGCACCACTCTTGAAATCTTTCCATCAGTTCTACAGAGAACAGCTTAGAGGCAGATCTGACATTGTGCGCAGTTGGAATCCACACAGAAATCTAAATAAGACAGTAAGTGTTGTGGAAGGAGAAGGAATAGCTCATTTCATTGGCTGCCATCAGATGTTGCCTTTTAAGTGGGGTGCTATAGAAGTGGGGAGTACCCAATTGTTCTATGCTCATTTACATAGTCCTGGGTGAGTGACCTTAGAAACTAGAGGCATCTCAAGACAAGTAAAAAAGAAAGGGAGAATGACAAAGTATTTCGAGCTGATCAGTTTCTTTCTGGAGTGGCTATCTCTAAAAAAAATCCAATCTTACTGAATGTGATTATGGGTGATTTTGATAGCTGGTCTTGAGAAAAACATCACACAGAGGCCTTCATTATTAGCCCCCACTCCCATCTGCCTTCTTCTCTTTCAAATTTCTTTAAGGGAAAGGAAACATGGTCCCAATTAAAATCCAATGCATCCAACATTAGGAAAACCACATCAAGTCATTATCTTCCATTAAGATCTTAGAACAAGATCTTAGAACAATTTATTCCTTAACTACGTTCTTTAAACTTGAAATGAGACCATGTCATATCCTTTTTAAAAAACTCCCACACTGCCCAACACTATGATTCTAGACATTGTAGGCATGGACTGGGACACAGAGCAATCCTTCAACAGCTGGTGGGCAGATTAAAAAGATTGTCAAAACGATGTGAGAGACAGATACAGATGAAAAACATGGAGAAGTTAAAATCAATAGGGTTTGTATTTTCCCTCATATAACTGAAACTCCCACTAATCTGTGGTTTTAAAAATTAGGAATTTTAACTGGGCATAGTGGTACATGCCTGTAATCACATTCCAAAGAATGGGGTATGAGGATAGCAAATTGGAGATCAGCCTGGGCAACTTCTTAAAACCCTGTCTCAAAGTGAAAATGAAAAAGGCTGGGGATGAGGCTTGGTGGTAGAGTGCTTGGCCAGCATGCTCAAAGCCCTGGGTTTGATCCCCAGGATCACAAAAAAAAAAAAAAAAAAAAAAAAAAAAAGCAGGGGGTGGGGTGTTTCACATGCAACAAAGAATCTGATACTAGGAAATCCAGATTCTTTGCAGCTTTCTTCACAACTATCAACTCATGGTCACAAAACAGCTGATCTACCTCTAGCATCACATGCACATTGGTAGACAGAAAGTGAAGATTTATAGTCAAAATGGAACATACCACTTAAAGGAACTTCCTTTTAAAGAAATAGTTTTGGAAGCCCACCTATTTACATACCTCCTATTGAACAGAATCATGTCACACCATCTCTCCTAGCAGTTAAGGGAACTGGGAAATCAAGCTGTTTTAGTGGGACACATTGCAAAATCAAACATAAGGCAGTGTAGTGCAGAGGTTAAATACAGCCTATGGTGCCAGATGGCCTGGGTATAAAACCCTTCTCTGATATACACAGTGGCATATGCCTGTAATCCCAGCTACTCAATAGGCTGAGGCAGGAGGATTACAAATTCAAGGCCAGCCTGGGCAACTTAGTGAGAGTCTGTCTCAAAATAAAAAATAAAAGAGGTTGGGGATGTAGTTCAGTGGTAGAATGCCCCTGGTTTCATCCTCAGTATCATCATCCAAAAAAAAAAAAAAAAAAACTCATCCAGCTGTATGACTCAGTCAAGTTATCTAATTATTCTGTGTGGATTTTTTCTCACCTGTAAACTAAACATCATAGTACCCTTGTCATAGTATTCTTATGAGTAGACCCTAATACATAGCAAGCACTACACAAGTGCTGTTGCTTCTTTTTATTATTGAGGAATAGAAGAATGCATATTGGATGTGCAACTAGCAGTATCTATTACTGTGCCACATATGAGCAAATGTCTTGCCATATTTGAGAACTGCTGGGAACCCAAAACCTTGGGTTCCTACCAAAAGTGGCTATTCTCATGACCATTGGCTGTATGCCCATTTATTACGAACTGAGAACCAAAGTTTCATTTGTCTAAGCCAGGACACCACTGTTAATCACTGTGCTGATGCTCATCCATTTTAGATACATATCATTAGGACTCTTTCTTTTTTTTTTTTAATATTTTTTAGTTGTTGATGGACCTAGATGATATTATTTTATTTATTTGTATGTGGTGCTGAGAATCGAACCCAGTGCCTCACACATGCTAGGCAGGCGCTCTACCACTGAGCCACAACCCCAGCCCTCATTAGGACTCACTCTGTTACAAGTGACAATTAACCCATTGCAGCTGGCCTAAGCAGAACTGGGAATATATTCCTCAAATAGCTGAAGGGTCAGTAGGTATATTCACAGAATGACTTGTTGAGGACTTAAACAATAGCACTCCATTGCTCTATTTCTCAACTCAAATCTCTTGGTGTTGGCTCCATTCTCAGGCCTCAGAGGTAGTGGATATTTTTCATGCTTTATGGTCATCCACTAATTTCAAATCCCCTTCCCTGTTTTGGTATTCTTCTCATTTGACTCCTTACCTCCTCAAAGTAGAAATAACAACAAAAAAAATCTGCTTTTCCAGCCTCTCCTACAGCAAGAACACAGGCACTTAAACCAAGAACTGCCTGAGTTTTCAATCCAGAAGAGGGCAACATGAAGAAGAGGGGTTACAAAAGTCATATTCTGACAAGGTTAATGGCAGAGGTGTCCCAGTTTTCAGAGACAGCAGTGGTAAAGATTCTGCACTCCATTACTGATTAGAGTTGCTAAATCTATACTCAGAGGAGACAATAGTGGGCAGCTGCCTTAGTGTAGTCCTTTAGTGAGATGTGGATATTGTTTCTAGCTTTAGAATCACCAAGGCCTTCTCAGAGATCCTGAGAACTACCTAATATCCTTCAATAAACTCATTTTCTTCTTAAACTAGTAGGGATGTTGAAGCAGCCTAGATGATATTATGCTAAACAATCCAAAATCTTAGTGGTTTACTTTTCATTTATATTTCATGGCCAGTGCAAGTGGGCTACAGTTGTGTAGCACACAGTCTTCCCACTCAGACTCAGGTCAACCTGTCTCTGGGGCACTGCTGGCCTCACAGGGAATGGAAAAAGAGAAGTAGCAAACCATACTGGTAAGTTACGCACATCATTTACACTTTTGCTGGTAAGTGACGCACATCATTTTTTGTTCACATTCAATTGGTCAAAGCAATTCACTTGATCAAGCTTATCAATGGGGCAATGCTATAAGAATCCTACATGGGTGGGGTTAGGACATGCTTATTATGCATGAGGCCCTGGATTCAATCCCCAGCACACACACAAAAACAACAACCAAAAACTACTTTGAACAAAAGGGGTTCTGTTGTATACAATTAAGAGCACTGCCTAATACAATGCAATAGTAAGATGACAGCAGAACGTTCAGCCTGTGGATCATCTCACATTCAAGTCCAGGTTGAACAAGAAAATGCCTCTTCTCAGGAATTCATGCAAAAGCTCAAGGATTCACTATAATTGGAACTGACTGACCTGGCTTGAGTCACCCCCCAATACTGACAAATTTATTCTAGATGTATTTACTAAGAATTTAGAATATGCTAGTAATAACTATTTAGGCTCTATGGAGTATAGCAGCAAACAAAACCAAACCCATGCCTTCATAGAGCTTTCATTCTAGCTGAGGATGGAGAAAGACAATCAACAAAATAAGTAAACATCTAAAAATTTAGTTGGTGCTATGTGCTACAAAGAAAAATAAGCAGGAAAGGGAGATACTGAGTTTCTAGGGTGAATGGAAAGGAATAATAGCAATTTTAAAGGAAATCAGGAGGGCTAGGGTTGTGGCTCAGTGGTAGAGTGCTCGACTTGCATGTGTGAGGCATTAGGTTCGATCTTCAGCACCACACAGAAATAAATAAATGTACTGTGTCCATCTCAACTAAAAAATAAATAAAATAAAATGGAATCAGGAAAAGACCCACTGAGAAATTATTTGGGTAAATACTTGAATGAGGTGAGAAGACAAACAATGGGGTGATCTAAGGGAAGAATATTCAAGGCTTGGTAAACAGTAGGTATAAAGGCCCAGAAGCAGGAGAGGCCTAGTTTATTTTAAGAACAACAAGCAGGCAAGGGTGGCTGGAATGGAATAAAAGAAAAGGCAGAGTAATAGGATATATAATCAGAATGATAATGGGTGAGGAGTTCAGGTCAGGTAGGACCCTGAAGGCCACTGTAAGGCTTGGCTTTTATTCTAGTTAAGGTAGAGAGCCAGTGAAGGGTTTTTGCACAAAGGATTGACAAGATTTTACTCAGATTTTAAAAGGACTCTCTGGCTACTATGTGAATTGTCTGTAGGAAGAAAAGCACAGAGGCTAGGCAGCCAGGATATGGGACTATTGGCAATGATCCAGGAAAAATGTAATAGTGGCTTTGATTAGATGATAGCAAGGGCGACTGTAGAAAGCCATTACATTCTAGATGGATTTGGAAGATGGAGCCAATATGATTTGCTAGTGAGATTACATCTGGGTTATGAGAAAAAGAGAAGAATCTAGTATGATTCTAATGTTTAGGTGTAAATAACTTAAAGGTGAAGTTACCATTATCTGAGATAAGGCAGTCTGAAAGAGGAGCAGGTTTAGAGAGTAGAGATAAGGAGGTTAGATGTAGACATAATGGGTTTAAGATTCCTACTAGATATCTAAATGGAGATACTGAATATGCAGTTTTGGAGAAAAGTCTGGACTAGAGATATACATTTGGAATAAATAGATGGTATTTAAAGCCATTAGATTGAATGAGGTCATTGGGGGTTAAGAATGAAGTTTAAGGAAAATAGCTATGTTCAAAGGACAAAGAGAAAAGTGTTTCAAAAATAAGGGTGATTGAATGAAATGCTGCTAATAGTCTGGGATGGTGGTGCCTACCTATAATCCCAGCTATTCAGAAGATTGAAGCAGGAGGATCACAAATTGGAGGCCAGCCTCAGCAACTTAGCTAGACCCTGTCTCAAAATAAAAAATAAAACAGGCTGGGGATATAGCTCAGTGGTGGAGTACCCCTGGGCTCAATATCCAGTATCACACACACAAAAAAGAAAAGAAATTTTACTAGTAGATCAAATAAGATGATGAAAGAGGACTATTCTGTGTAGCAATTTGGAAGTCCCTGGTGATATGGACTAGAGGAATGGTACAAGCAAGTGCCAGTGCAGGGAACAGAACTGAAAAGAGCATCAAAAACAAGCAGCAGATTTTTCCTATAAAAGAGAGTAGAGAAATAGAAATAGCTAGAGGAGAAATGGGATTAAGAGATTACTTGTTGGCTGGGGTTGTGGCTCAGTGGTAGAGTACTTGCCTAGCATGTGTGAAGCACTGGGTTTGATCTTCAGCACCATGTATAAATAAATAAATAAAGGTCCATCAATAACTAATAAAGATATATTTTTTAAAAAAAGAGATTAGGTCTGTGTGCCAACGAGAGTGATCCAAAAAGGGGTGGGGGGGGGATTTATATAGAAGAGTAGGAAATTGTTGTAGCAGGTGGGCCAGAACACGCACTAGAAATGCAAATAATCCAATTAGAATAGGGTTTCTCAACTGGGTGCTGCTGACATTTGAGGCCAGGTAATTCTTTGTTATGGGGAACTCTTCTGTGCATTGCAGGATATAAAGTAGCGTCCTTTGTTTTTATCCACTAGAAGCCAATAGCACCCCCTCCAAGTCACAATAAACAAAAATATCTCCAGACATTGCCAAATAGCCCCCACAAGATTTTGCTCCCTCCAGCAGACATTTTGGGTTGTCACAACTGGGTATTCATATGTGGGTGCCACAGGTATTTATTGACTGGAGGCCAAGGATGCTGCAAAACATCCTACCATACACAGGACAGCCCACACAAGGGGGTTACCCAGTCACAACCCACAGAGGTGTGATAGAGACACCCTGAACTAAAGGAATAAGAGAAGTATGAAGCCACAGATACTGACAGGTGGGTTTCTGTGGACATTCTCTTCTGATTGCTTCCATTTTTATTTTATCCACTGAAATAGAAAGCATGGTAATAAGCTATAACCCAGATTGGGAGAGGAGGTACAGGAGGCTGAAGAAGAAAAGATATGAAACTATACTGTAGGAGGTAAAAAATAAATGGCCACGAGAAGTGGTCATGAAACTGGGCTGCAGAGCTCACCTGAGGCAAGTAGTGGTGAATTTGATGTGAAACCAGTCGGTCTGGATGTGGGCTTTTCTTGAGCCATATCCAGAAGCACAGAAAGGAGAGTTTCATTTAACAGATTGTGGTTTTGCCAGCAAGTATAAGGAAGCAATGAGGGGGCAAACAAGTGTGTGATAAAAATTACCACAGAATTTGAGCCAAGTAAGAAGACAGAGGGAGAGATATATGAAGAAGAGAAGTATGAAGCCACAGACACAGACAGGTGGGTTTCTGTGGACATTCTCTTCTGACTGCTTCCATTTTTACTTTATCCACTGAAATAGAAAGCATGGTAATAAACTGTAACCCAGGTTGGGAGAGGAGGTACAGGAGGTTGAAGGAGACTGTGAAAAGGTAGGTGGCAAAAACCAACAAATATTAGACAGGGGATGTAGCTCAGTGGTAGAGTGCTTGTCTAGCATGCAGTAGGCCCCAGTTTCCATTCCCTACACACACACACACACACAAACACCCAAAATGTCTATCACAATAGGATAGTCTCAAGGTATTTTGAATATCTTGAGCTGCAAAAGAAAGTGAGTTCTGCCAGAGTAAGGTAATGACTGACTTTCCCTAATAAATACTCAATACTCACTGAAGGACTGAGTACAACAGTTTCTAAATGATATCAGGTAAACTAGGCTTCTTAACTAAACTCAATGTTTAGGACCGTAGTTTCTTTGGTCAAGTTACCTCTATCAGTGAAGCCAAACACTGGTGAAACAACACTAAACACCTGAGAAATCAGTGAACTCAAAGTCTGAAGTGGCTTCTGGTCTTCATGTATTAGTTTGCTCATGTATTTTTCTTATACTTGTTCAAATGCACGAGGGTATATCTGGGTGTGTCAGGCCTCACAAATCTGACTAAGCAGACAGAAGTGCAAGGCAAAACTGGCCATCTGAAGCATTATCCCTCTCAACGGTTTCAAGGTAAAAGTCATCAATAATTGTTTCTAACAGACTTATGGTTCCTACTTTTGAGGATTTTGTTTAAAAATTACAAAACAAAAAAACAAATGGTATCCACTGCCTCGCTAGCATGCATACAAAATAAGACAAAAAAACAATGCCACTCTTAGGGCAATAAACATGTAGTCTTTATAGGCTTGGGCCTTGCACAATCAGGTATCAGTAGACTTAATATAAACCAAGGCCTGCTACTCACCAGCTGAAAGGTAACAGGCAAGGCACTCCAACTCAACATAACTTCTTCATTGAAAAATGATGATAGTAATACTTACCATGGTTACCTCATAGGGCTCCTGGCCAGGAATGTATGTGAAAGTGCTTTGTAAGCCATATTGTACTTTCCTAATAATAGACATTGTGACTACACTACAGAGGGGCAGGAAGAATGGAACTAAAGTCTCCCTTCTGGCCATAATGGAGAAAAGAAACAAAAGGGTTTGTTGTTGTTTTGTTTTTTACTAAAGGCAGAAACCTTGTTGAATGCATTAGAGGGGCAGCTTCTTTTCTACATGGATTTTAAGTATGGGAATTTGGCCAAAGCTTGCACTTGGCAAACAGAAAGCTGAAGGGAGAGCAAAGCATTCCCTGGAGATACAAACCAACACACAACTAGTGGGTACAATTTTAGGGCCAATTCTTGGCAACCTTGTTTTGGACTGATAGGGGCTTGGAAATAGACAGGACATACTTACGGAGTTCCCCAGCAGTCATTACAGCTCATTGACTAGCAGGAAACATGGAGCTTTTATGAATTCATTCTCCAGTTAGTGGCTGGCCACTCATGGTCATCTCAAGGCTCACACTCTAGGCAACAAGTACTCAAGAGGCCTCCTGAAATATATCAACAAAAAGGAAGACTGTAAGGAGACCCTGTAAAGAATATTACAGGAAACTGAGGACACAGGAAAACTGGGTACTAGATAAACCAGGCACTAGCTGCAAGCTTGCCTCTAATTAGTTCTATGGGGGGAAAAAATTCATAGGGCAAATAACTGCCTCCATTCTTCTACATGGTAAATGGGGATAATATTTAGAGCCAGAGGGGAAAGTGGTAGTATTTCACAGAGGAAAAGATTGAGACTTGGAAGGTGAATTGGCTAACTCAAGAGTATACAGCTGGTGAGTAGCTACAACAAAGCTAAAATCCAGATCATGACCCCCACGTAGTGTTCATTTCACCCACCTGTATCTTCCACGGGCTTTCTCAGGAAAACAGGAGTTGGGTGAAGGGAATTGCTTTCCTATCATCAGTATCATTTCTTCATCATCCTGCCAGCCTCGGAGGAAGACGCCAGGGAAAAGAACACCTGCCACCTACAGCTCAAATCCACCAGGGTGCAACTCCTCCCCGCAACCACCGTGTTTTTAGTGGGTTTTCAAGGTTGCAGGTGGTGAGCAATCCTATGATGGCGGTGAAGATTCACCCAGAAGCCCTGGAGAAGGCAAAACGACACTAACAATGAAAAGCAAGAAGTGAGACCATGTGGGAAACCATGTGGGAGTCCTTTGAGGCGACGGATGGCAGCATCTTACTGGGACCATAGTTCTAGAAACACAGCTGTAGGGTCAGGAACTGCCATCTGCAATCCCACAAGGCCCCCACGCTGGATTTAATGCTTTACTGTCAAGGTTTGAAAATCTTCCTAATTTATAAAAACGGGACCTGGCATTTTCATCTTACGCTGGGCACCTGAAATCATGCTTCAGTTGGCCTGTCTACACCAGCACCACCCTGACCCTAACCCAAAGGGACCGAGGCAAGGCTTTCGGTTTTCATCCCCTCTGCGGCTTCGAAAAGGGAGGAATGCTGGGATAAGGTTAGAGGAGAGTAACAGGCCCGTACCCTCGGGCAAGGAGCCCACTAACTAACCAGTGGCCTTTTTTAACCCAGGCACAATAGACGCCGTCATAAAAATGGCGCCCCACCTCCGAGCCCCGCGCTGCCAACTCTTTAGCTCCTGTCCTCCCTGCTCCTGCCTCGGTGTCTCCAAAGCTGCCGGAAGCGGCAACATTCCGACTTCTGACGGGGCAGGTTAGTCGGGTCACCCAGGCTCAGTTTGCCTGTGGGTGAAAATGGGAAAGTACCGGTCCTTCACGAGTTCTGCGAAGCTGCCAGAAGGAGCAGTGCCCCAGCAGGGAGCACTTCTGCCCGTCGGACCACCTTGCCGACGTTTCGGCTGAGGGAAAGTTTGGGGACAGGTAATTAGGGGGCCAGCATTCTCGGCGAGGAAGGGACCGAGTCCCGGCTTAGCCCTGGTTACAGGCGGCCGAAAGTCTGAGGTGCTGAGCGGCTGAAGCAGCTCAAATTCGGAAGCTGCCGGCGAGGTTCCAGAAGCTAATCTTGTGCCTCGGGGGCGGGGCGGAACCACGGCGGAGGGGCGGGGTTCCGGGGGGGTGGGGGAGGCGCTGGGTTTGATGTGACTATGAATAGACAACTAACGCTCCAGGATTGCGTGAAGGTTCCATAGTGTAGTGGTTATCACGTCTGCTTTACACGCAGAAGGTCCTGGGTTCGAGCCCCAGTGGAACCATAACTGGTAGGAAGTTCTTGGTTTTTTATATCCATTGAGCATTCTGGCTAAAAAAGACAAAACAAAATAACTAACATCCACTAAAAAAAAAAAAAACGTGTTTCTCCTTATCCTTTATTCGTTTGAAATATTTTTGACATTCTTTCATCACAGAAACGAAATGACAACCTCTCCAATTCCTCAAGATCGCGGCTGCAGTTGCCAGACTCGCGAAATAGCAGAGGGTGAAGGCGGCGCGGAGCCGTGGTCTCTGCTGGACCCTGTCCGACCTCTCCTGGTACTCCCCGGCGCGGCGCTTTCCCTGGAGCCAGGACAGGCCGGCTCCACACAAAACCTCCAACTAAAATGTAACAGTAAAGCAGCGATTTGACTGCGGTTGAATTATTAAAGGTTGATTATGATTATGTTGAAGGTTTAATATTTCGGTCAACTTTAAAATACAAAGCAGGGGGACAATATAGTCCTTTTGTTTTTAAGACAGCAGTGGGATTAATGGAATACACATTCATCTGTTTAATGAATACATACATAGTATAGAATAAAAGCCAGTTCTATAGACATTCAATAAGTGCCTATTGAATGACCAAACATTTGCCTAGTTGCTTTTGTGCTCCTCTTTAATATTTCATTACTGTTTCCTTTACGGGGTGGGGAGAGGTGTTTTGTTGTGTTTTGTTTTGTTTTTGGCCTTTCTCATCTTTGATAAAATGAATAAGAGAAAGGTGTCTGAGCCTTGGATACCGAGGATGTGGGCTACAGATGGGATGGTGATGGCAAAGAACTAAAAGAGGAAGGGAAAACTGTGTTTTTCTCAGCATTTTCCCACATAGTTCTGCTTATACAGTACATAAATTCGTTACTTTTTTGTAATTCGAGTATAACATGATTGTCCCTGTCATTAACAATCAACTCAATTCTCCTTTAAAATGCCATCTTAACCATTAAGTATACAGTTTTTATGTACTATTCACATTGGTATGTTAAGCCTATTCACGTTGTTGTGAAACAGATCAGCATCTTTTCACTTTGCAAAACTGAAGCTCTACACCCATCAAGGGAGTGGTTACATCATTTTTCCTTCCATCAATTTTTTAGGAGTGCTGGGAAATATGAACCCTGGGCTAAGCACACATTCTACCATTTAGCCACACCTGGAGCTCCTTATCAACCCGATTCTTAATGGCTATGTAACAATGATAGGTAAGTATGGCAGGCACTGTTCTAAGTGTTCTGTTTTGGTTTTGCTATACTGGGGATCAATTCTAGGGTCCTGCACATGCTAAAGCAAAGCTCTACCACTAGACCACCCCCTACCTGGTCTATTCTAAGTACTTTGTATATATAATCACTCCCCACTACCACCCTTACTAGGAATTGAACCCATGGCACTCCACCACTGAGTTATATCCCCAGTTCTATCCCCAGTTCTTATATCCCCAGTTCTTATTTTGAAACAGGGTCTCACTAAGCTGCTGAAACTGGCCTCAAACTTGTGATCCTCCTGCCTCAGCCTCCTGAAATAGTTAGGATTACAAATGAACACCACCAGATATTATTCCATTTAAGCCAAAATAACTGTATGAATGAAGCATTATTATCATTATCATACAGATGAGAAATTTGCTCTTAGTTCACAGCAAACAGTAGAACTGGGATTTGCATACAGTGTAGTTTGGAAATCCATGTTCTTAACCCTCCCCAGCTTTACTACCTTTCCTAATTTGCTTAACCAGTCCCCTAACCTTGCACACTTTGATCATTTTCAATTTTATTATTATAAGTAACACAGCATTAAACATCTTTGTGTGTAACTGTCTCCCCCACCAAATTTAGTATTTTCCTGAGTGAATAGTATGAACATGACACCAAGTTGCTTTGTGAGAGGTGATTCTGTGCCATTTTCATATCATTCAAGAATGTTAGGACTTATTTGGCAGAAAATTGCTCAAGGTCACCCACTAGAAGACAATAACAGAGAACAGATGAAGAGCTGAGTCTTAGGATTCTAGTTTCTATTTCCCTCCATTCCTTCCTTTAACATTTAAAGATAGAATAAAACCAGTATCTTCCTTGTTAAACCAACCTCAGTTGACATTAGTATTGTCTCTGAGACTTCCTTGTTGAGGCAGGTAACTATGTGGGTTAACTTGATGGGACTCAGCCAAAACCTAAGAACTAAATGGAATAAGATGCTTAATGAGGCTGGTGCTCAAGTTAATCTCCTCCTCCTGGGCAAGCTCCCCACTTCAGGAAGGTAGAGCTGCCGCCAAGGACAAGGGAAAATGCCACGCAAGATAGAAGGCTTCTTGTTATTACTTCTCTTTGGCTATGAAGGTATGTGCGATTCAGCCATTGGCATGTTTAATAATACAATTTAATTTATAATATAGTTGATAAATAGAAATACAACCTGAACAATACAAAAACCACTAATTAACAACACATGTTCATTAAGGTTATTAATGAACAACAGTTGTCTTTGTGTTGAATATGATTGTCATTGTCTTGCCACTGGCTTGCTTCTGTTTTTTTCTTTTTTGATACTGGGGATTGTACCCAGTGGCGCTTTGCCACTGAGCTACATCCTCAACCCTTTCTATTTTTTATTAGGAGACAGTCTCCCTAAATTACCAAGGCTGGCCTCAAACTTGCCATCTTCCTGCTTCAGCTTTCCAAGTTGCTGTGATTATAGGCGTGTGCCACCATGCCCAGCTTGCCACTGGCTCTCTGGTTCTGTGAGGAGCCTTCTCAAGTTCAAAGGATGTTTAAAATCCAACAGAAAGAAGAAAGGCTCTCTTGGGTTGGGGCTGGGGCTCAGCGGTAGAGCACTTGCCTCGGACATGCGGGACCCTAGGTTCGATCCTCAGCACCACATAAAAATAAATAAGTGAAATGAAGGTATTGTGTCCAACTACAACTAAAAAATAAATACTAAAAAAAAAAAAGAAGAAGAAGAAAGGGTCTCAGATATTGTATAAAGTAGCTACAAATTGCAATGATTAATGAAAGGCATGCTATACTCTAGAATAGTTTTAGGAGTCATAGTGTGATTTTAGAATTTTAATCTTCCAAACTGGTATTCTAAGGTAGAGAAGGATGCTATTAATAATTCTGCTGGGACAACAGGTGTAAACCAGGACTGTCCTGAGCAAATTGGGACGTAAGGTCACCCTAGTTTAAATATGGATTAACATAACACGCCAAGTACCACTGGAATCTAATAAAAAGCATAATCCAACTGAGAATTAAGAAACCCCAAAGACTCAGTACACTTCATCATTTTAAAATTTCTTAATGTAGCCCTGGTTGGGGTGATGTGCTTAAACAAAACAAAACAAAAAAAAAAAAAACTAAAGTCAAGTCTCTAAAATGTCATCCAATTGAACTTTTAAATTCTCTCTCAGTCTTAGAAATATTACTCTCATCTCTCTCAATTCTGAAGTAGCCATCCACTCAGAACTCCTTGTCAGGTTCATTTGGATAATAGAAACTGAATGTCTTCTTTGCAGTCATTGTGTATTTGCGAGTTTTATAGGAAATAAAGAAGGAGGGCAGAGAGGGGGAGATCCCTCTTCTCTGCAAGTGACCTGATAGACAGACAAGATGAAACACATAAGAAGCATCGGGATTCCTGGCTGACATTTTCCTTCCTACTCTTCCACTGTATTTTATTGATAGAGAATCCACTTTCATGAATCCCCAGTCTTGTGACTTTTGTTATTTAGTCACATTTCTCAGTATTTGGAAAGACTTGAGAAAACATAATCCTAAAGTCATTTTGAAAACCCCAAGATATATTTCTTTCTTTTTTTAAATATTTTTTTAGTTGTTGGTGGGCCTTTATTTATTTTTATGTGGTGCTGAGAATCGAACCCAGTGCCTCACACATGCCAGGCAAGTGCTGTACCACTGAGCCACAGCCACAGCCCCCCCCCCAAGATATATTTCTAAATAGGGATTGTTTTAACCAATTTTCTGTTGCAAGGGTTTTTCCTCCTTGCAATTCAGAGGCAGCAACTTGTTCCAATAACTTTCATTCCTTGGTACCTAGCATAAAACCTAGGGCTTGTGCGTGCAAGGCAAATGCTCTACCACTGAGCTATATCCCCCTTGTCCCAGTAATTCTTAATACTTTAAGATGCTTTGGGGATTTTGTTTTTCTTTTACTCCTCACTCTTTGCTCAACAAGATCTGAGTCAAGGATTAGATCCAAATACTTAGGATTCTCAGACATCCACGGGGCTCACCCTTAGATTTCTCCTTTTCATGGTTGGCATTGAGATTCATTCATTTGTTTCTCTGTCCAAGAACCCATGCTTGAGTATGTGCTGTGGGCAAACATTTTGAAAGAACTTGACATTCAGGGCTGATTCTTGTTGCTTTCACAGTGCTAAGTCTGACAACCCTGCTCCATGACCCCCAAATGCGAAGAAGTCCTCTAAAAGTTTACCAATACATTTTAAAATTAGGCCTGGATATCAATAATAAAATGGGAGGCACAAAGATAGCAGTCCATCTCATTCTATTACTTACCAATTTTTATTCAGGGGTGGGGAATTCCAGAAATGTCCAGGAAGAGCAGAGATACCATCTGTCCAGGTGGAAGGGAATGTGGTCAGGTGGGAAGGCTTACCCACCTAACCCAGGCCCTCCATCCTCACACCAGCCAGCCAAAAATGACCAGCATGGTTTGACAACCTCCCATGTGCTCTCCCCTGAGCCAGAGGGATACTCCAGGAGACAGGAAAAATACAGGACACAATTACTGTCCTAAATCAGTTTAGAATCCAAATGGAGACATGGCCAACACACAGAGGAAAGATGCATTCCATTGCACAACTGGGAACCCAAAGACAAGGATTCCTTATCTAATGTACTCTTTGTTGTTTCTGTTGTTCCATGGTGGTGGCTCCTTTATGTAGTGAAATGAGGTCAATGGTTTGACTCTGCTTATGCACTGGATGAAGGTTCATTAGGGAATGCACACATCCTCATAGTAAGACCCCATCTATATCATAGAACTGTCAGGAGTCTTTTTATCTTCCATTGCACATTTTGGATTCTATGCCAATATGATTTTTAAAACATCTATCCTATTAAAACACATTAGTCCATGACTTGGTCATGCTTATTGTATAAAAACAACAACAAAGCTCTCCAGCTCCATCTTCCATATGAATGTGTCCCCTTTGCTGGTGTGCCAGCCATCAGAGATTGCAGATTTTTGTGAAAAGCAGCTTTATTGAGATGTAATTTGCATACCAGTAAAGTCATTCTTTTAGGGCTGGGGCTGTAGCTCCGTGGTAAAGCGCTTATGTGAGGCACTGGGTTTGATTCTCAGCACCACATATAAATTAATAAAATAAAGATCCATTGACAACTAAAAAATATTTTTTAAAAAAAGTCATCCTTTGTAGGGTGCAATTCTATCATTTTTAATATGTTTACAGATTTGTGACACACACATTCTAATTTTAGAGCATTTTCATCACTGTAAACATTTACCAATCACTCACCAGTCTCCAATTTCCCCCAGCCTTTGGCAACCATAAATCTACTTTATGTCTCTAGACATTTGCCTCTTCTGGATATTACATTAAAATGGAATGGTGCGACATGTGGTCTTTTTGTCCTTTGCTTAGCATATGTCTTTAAGGTTCATATGTGTTGAAGCATGAACAATAATAGAATTACATATGAATATGCCTGTTGCTGAAAATAGTAACACATTCACACTAGGAGCAATTACCTTCTTTCTTCTTCCCAAGAGGAACATTACTGCAGCTGACTGTGTTTCTCCTGTGTCTTATTCTTGTTTCTCAAGTAGAATAGAAGCTGGTTACAGACAGTTTTTATCATTCACAGTTTTATGCTTTTCTCCTTACTTTCGTGTTTCCATGGGAAAGGATGCTCTGTATTTAGTGATACCCAATCAAAGAAACTAAAATAGTCTATGTGTGTCTCTAACGTACTCTTTTTCCCTTGCAAGGGATTTTTGGAGAAATAGGCATGCCTTTCTTGAATTTTCTTGCTGTGGGAACAAGACTTTCCCCAGTGGAGCGGCCCTTGGGGCAAAAGGGTACAATGAGCTCATATTGTACAAATCAAAGATGGGCAAGTGGCAGACATCTCACATAATGTGGAAGAATCACAAAAACAATCGAGTAGGCAGAAAAATATGTAACTACATAATCAAAATCTTTTACTATGTTCCTATTAAAGGCTGATTTTTTTTTTCTCATTCCAACAATGTTGTTTTCTGGTATGATAATTGTTATAGTCAAAAAAGGCTTATGCTCTTGTTCTTTAGCTTTTATTTTTTGGTGATTAAATCACTTGGCGGGGGGAGGGGGGTGGCTGCAGCAGCCAGTCGCTGCTCCCTTGGTGAAAGTGTTTCCTGTAAAATGCTTGTTGTTCCTTCTCTCTCTGCTCATTTCCATAAGGATCTGGCACCTCAGAATCCCAGGCTGCCTACAGACAAAAGCTTTCTGGGGAGGGGACCCTGGGAGGAAAGAAAGGCAAGGAACCAACCCAAAATCTGCTGGAGCACAGGAACTGACTGTGAAAGCAGGCCTTCTTTTCAGGCCTCGTCCTCTCCACAGGTAGACTGAAGCTGAGTCCCCCTCCACCCCCAACACCAGTTTTCCTTTTTGCCTTCGGCTTCATTTCTGTAAAATGTGGAAATGGCTCCAGTACCTGCCAGTGAACATGGAGGAATACAAAGGTCCCTGAAAGCCATATTAAGTCTCATTTGAACCCTGAGTTTGCTTAACTGTAGCTGAATAGACCCTCTTCTGTGACAGATATGGCCTTTGAAATTGATTTAGTTAATAAAGCCACAACATCAGTACCGGCACCTCTCACCTTTGGTCCTCCCAAAAGAGAGCCTTGATTTTTTTTTTTTTTTTTTTTTGATACTGGGGATTAAACCAAGGGTACTTAATCATTGAGCCACATCCCCAGCCTTTTTTTTTGGTTTTTTTTGCTTTTTTTTTTTTTTTTTTTTTTTTTTTGGTGACACAGTCTTGCTAAATTTTTTCAGGGCCTCCCTAAATTGCTGAGGCTGGCTTTGAACTTGAGATCCTCCTACCTCAGCCTCCAAAATGGCTGGATTACAGAGCCACTAGGATTACAGGAGTGCACCCCAACACCCAGCCACACCCAGCATCTCTTGAAGATGAGGGTTGAGCGGAGTACCTCCTGGATTCACAACCTCCAAGTCAACCAGATGCTAATTGCTCGTTTACTCTGTATTTGTTGATGACAAACTATGAGATTGAGGTTATGTGCTTATGTAGACGTTAACTCTGAAAAGCACAGAGCACCACCCTGCCTTTCTGCATTTCCCCCGATCTCCAAAACCTTGTATCTAGCTGTTCACTCAATCTTAACATTTGGGTGTTCCTTAGGCTTCTCAAATTTACTGTGTCCCAAATGGAACATCTTCTACCCCATCCTCCCTGAATCACTGTCCCCACTGGAATCTCTTCCCCTTTGGTAAACTGCATTTCTATGATCCCATTTCTCAGGCCTTAAGCTTCTCTTTCTTTCACACTGCACATATAATCTGTCAGCAAATCCTATCTGCATGATATTTTAAGTACAGTCAGCAGTGGCCACTTCTCATCACTCTATTGCCATTACCCTGGTTCAAACCATCATCAGCTCTGGCCTGGAGGATTGTACTTGCCTCACAACTAACTGGTCATGTTTCTACCCTTAACCCAATCAGTCTAGCCTACAACATGGTGCTAGAGGAAGCCTTTGAACTCAGTCAGTCAAGCCCCTCCTCTCCCCAAATCCCTCCAATGTCTCACTCAGGCTAAATGCCTAAGTCCTCCATCACATGGCCCACAACACCCTGCACAAACTGCACAACCCCCCTGGCCCTTCCCTGACCTCATCTCCTAAAATTTTCTATGCTCTGGTTTCAACCTCAGAGTCTCCTCGTTCTTTCCAGAACAGGCCGAACATACACCCTCAAAGGCTTTGCACTTGCTCGCCCTCTGTCCTGAATGCTTTGCCCTGGACAGGCATCCCACTTCTTCAGGTCTTTGCTCCAACATTACCTTTCAGTGAGGGCTTCTCTAAGCCAAAAAGTACCAGCTCCTGTCCCCTCCCCCTAAGTAACTTTATTTTTCAACTTGATGGCCCTAAGCAACTTGATTTTTCTCCATAGTAGTCATCATTATTGTACATGCTATATATTTTGTTTGTTCATTTATTAATTCATCCCCTCCAACATACACACACCATGGGGCAGGTGCTCTATGAGTACAGGTGTTTTTCCTGCTCCGTTCTACTATATTGTTGGGCCTGGAATATAGTAGACACTCAATAAATATTAGCTGAATGAATGAATGCTCTGGAGTAAGTCATTATTAGCCATCTTTTATATCAAATTCTACAATCATACAGGTACTTATATAAACCTGTGAACAAGAACACGATGGGAACAAAAACCAGAGCAGGGGCTGAGTTGGGGGACAGAAAAGGGGATAAGCAGGCAGAGAAGTTGCTGGGGGCAGGGGGGATTTGAGGTGGAAAAAAAAATTCTTTGAACAAGGGCATCAAGTACAGAGTGCAGAAGATAAACTTGGAGATATGTTATGTTCATTTTAGGGATAAGGAAATGGAGAGATACTACTGAATATCAGAGGTGGCACTCCGACTCTGTCAGGGCGACCTACCAAAGGGTTGAACAGGAAGAATTTCATTATGTCACATTGGCAGCAGGGAGGATGGATGAGACAGCAGCTGTCGTTAACAGCAAGTGTATCCAGGGGAGCCAGGCGTGGTGGCACATACCTACAATCCCAGGAGCCCAGCAGCTTGGGAGGCTGGAGAATTGCAAGTTCAAAGTCAGCCTCAGCAATTTAGTAAGGCCCTAAGCAACTTAGCAAGACTCTGTCTCGAAATAAAAAATAAAAAGGTCTGAGGATGTGCTTCAGTGGTTAAGTGTTCAGTGCTCCCTTGGTTTAATGCCCAGTACTAAAAAAAAAAAAAGAAAAGAAAAAATGTACCCAGGGGAGGGGGTAGCCTAAAAGCAGGAAGTGGAATGGAGAGGAGAGAACACCCTCAGTAGCCATTGGATGTGGGGGTTTAGGAGACTAAGATGAAACCCAGGTCTCTGAACAGAGTGGCAGGTGGATGGTGGAGCTGGTCACCAGAATAAGAAATGGAGCAAGAATGGTCTGAGGAAGGAGATATATCAGTTCAATTTTTTAAAAAAATCCTTCTCTACTGGGCACAGTGGTGTATGCTTGTAATCCCAACAATTCAGGAGGTTGAAGCAGCAGGATCACAAGTTGGAGGCCATCCTTGGCAAGTCAGTAAGGCCCTCAGCAACTTAGCAAGACTCTGTCTCGAAATAAAAGGGCTGGGGATATATCTCAGTAGCAAAGCACTACTGGGTTCAATCCCCAGAACAATAACAACAAAAAATCCTCATTGAAGTATAACAAACACAAAAGAATACATATAAATATATAGCTCAGTGAATTTTCACCACTGAGCATGCCCATGGAACAAACATCTAGGTTAAGGAATATATCTTGACCAGCCCCCATTGAGGTTCTTCCCCACCACTGGCTGCCCCAAGTGCAACCAGTATCCTAATATCTAATAGCATGGATTATTTTTGCCTGTTCTTATACTTTTAAAAAGATTCACATGGTGTATCTGTTTTAGCATCTGACTTTTCACTTAGTATTGTGAGATTTATCCATATTATGTCATGTACTTACAGATTATCAATTTTCATTGAAGTATAGTATTCCATTATAAGAATATACCATGATGTATTCACTCTACTCTTGATGGACAGATGAGTTTTTCCAGCTTTGGGTATTACAAATAACTGCAATGAATAGTCTTGTATATGCTTTTGGTTTTTTGGAGAATACGTATATATATTTCTGGTTGGTAACCATTTAGGAGTGGAATCACTAGATTATAGAGCACATATATGTTCAGCTTTAAATTGTCCAACTGAGTGGGGTGTGGTCATGCATACCTGTAATCCTAGCAGCTCAAGAGGCTGAGGTAGAAGGATCGTGAGTTCAAAGCCAGCCTCAGCAACTTAGTGAGTTCCTATGTAATTCAGTTAAGACCCTGTCTCTAATAAAATATAAAAAAGGGCTGGGGATGTTGATCAGTGGTTAAGCACCCCTGGATTCAATCCCTAGTACCTAAATAAATAGCCAAACTATTATCCAAAGAGGTTAAACTACCTTATTCTCCAACAGCAACATATGAGAGTTTGGGTTGATCCCTGGCCTTCTTTGCCAATACTTAGTTGGGTCCAGTTTTAGACAGCAAAGGACATCTACAGGGAGATACTCAATCAGCCATTCAGTGCATGAACTAGGTTTAGCATCATTTATAGGGTGGACTAAGTCAAGCTCTCAAAGGAAACAGGTTATCCAGAGAGTATAAACAAAAGGAAAATGTGAGGGACTAACAGTACCCAACACAGCAGCGCGAAGACAGAAGGTCAATGTTGGGAAAAGTCCACTGGATTTGAAAATACGTTATTAGTAACTTCTTTTGCCAGTACAGAGCTTTGTACCACAGAACTATCCTAGTCTATTTGGTCATCTATAACACAATATATAAACCGGGTGATTTATAACAATAGAAATGTATTTTTCAGAGTTCTGGGCCCTAAGCAACTTAGATTGTCCACAATCAAGGTGCCAGCAGATTTCATGTCCAGCAAGGGCCTGCTATCTGGTTCATAGGTGATACCTTCTCACTGTTTCCTCACATGGTAGAAGAGGCAAGCTAGCTCTCTGGGGACTCCTTTATAAGAGCACTAATGCCATTCATGAGGATGGAGCCCAGTCACTTCCCATAGGCTCTGCCATTTGATGAATAGGTTTCAAGTGTGAATTTTGGAGGGACACAAACATCCAGACCATAGCAAGTACTATGGCAGATGTCCACCAAGATGGTGCTCCCTAACCTTTATTGCTACCTGAGAGGATCAATTCAACTCAGAGCAGGTGAATAACTAGTGGAACAAGGGCCTAGGAGAGACAGGAGTGTGGTGGCCACAAGTGTGGGCTGGCCCTGAATCTTCCCAGGCTAAGAGATATGCTCCCCTGACTCCCAATCACAGCCTGTGCATGACATGGAATGTCACCTTGTGCATCGGTCTTTCTTCTGAACGTCCCCAAGACCCTTGTCAGCACAGTGAGGCTTCTATTTCAGAAGGCCCAAGCTCTAGTAGACTGCCAGATTCACAGTGAACACACTAAAGTGGTCACAGAATGGGTAAAAATGTATTTTTTCAATGATAGCTTTTATCATTATGATGGAAGAGATGAGACTCTCAGTCTAAAAGCTTTTTGTGGGCATCAGATTCACTTTTTAAATAGCCAAGTAGTTAAAGGAAGGACTTTTACTTCCCATTTTCTACACTCAGGTTTTGTTTGGCACTTTTATAATAGGCAATGTTGCTTTATAGTCAGAAAAGAAAGGAATCTGGTCAAAAATGGGAAGTGGGGGGGCTGGGGATATACCTCAGTTGGTAGAGTGCTTGCCTCACATGCACAAGGCCCTGGGTTCAATCCCCAGCACCACAAAAAAATAGGAAATGGGTGAGCTGGAGTTGTGGCTCAGTGGCAGAGTACTTGCCTAGCATGTGTGAGACACTGGGTTCAATTCTCAGCACCACATAGAAATAAATAAAGGTCTATCGACAATTAAAAAAATATTTTAAAATAAATGGGAAATGGAGCTTTGGTGCTAACCTGGAGGAAAATGACCTTTTTCTCACTCATTGTAAGGTTCATGGCCAAGACTCCCTATAACAAAGACAGACCAGAAAGAGAAAATCATACAAATTTACTTACTAAGTTTGACATGGCACAGGAGCCTCCAGACCCTGAGCTGGGAGTGGAGCAGTGGTAGAGCACTTGCCTAGATACTCAAGGCTCTGGGTTCCATTCCCAACAATACAAAAAAAAAAAAAAAACCTAGTGGTGCACACCTATAATCCCAGCAGCTCAGGAGGCTGAGGCAGGAGGGTCACAAGTTTGAAGCTAGCTTCAGCAACTTAGTGAGGCCCTAAGCAACTTAGTGAGACCCTTTCTCAAAATAAAAAATAAAAAGGGTCAGAGATGTGGTTTAGTGGTTAAGCACCCCTGGGTTCAATCCCTGGTACCAAAAAAAGAAAGAAGGAAAAAGAGAGAAAGAAAGAAAGGAGGGAGGGAGAGAGAGAGGAAGGAAGGAAAGAATAGGGAAGTCTGTATACTTGTATGGATAGTCATGCAGAAGAATAGTTAGAAAACAAAAACGAATGATATAATGGTAATAAACTGGGGGGAACTTAGCAAGGCCTGTTCAAATTCTTCTTGGTATCCCTGTTTGTGACATTCCTTCCTTCTGGGAATAGGGCAGAACACCTGTCAAATGATGGTGTCTAGGGCTGGGGATGTGGCTCAAGTGGTAGCGCGCTCGCCTGGCATGTGTGTGGCCCGGGTTCGATCCTCAGCACCACATACAAACAAAGATGTTGTGTCTGCCGATAACTAAAAAATAAATATTAAAATTCTCTCTCTCTCTCCCTCTCTCACTCTCTCTTTAAAAAAAAAAAAAAAAAAATGATGGTGTCTAGTAGAGAAGGTCAGAGAGTAGCCTTCCTAGGTTTTATGGCTTGTTTCAGAGGAGGAGGAGCAAGGGAAATTTTAGTTTCTATGGCCCACTTCAGGGGTGAAAGAAGTGAGGAGAATTTATGTGACTCATTTCAGGAGCAAAGGGGCAGAAGATGATCAATGGGACCTTCCTGCTTCTGTAGTTTTCTCAATTTCCTTCAGCTTAAATACTCAATCTACCAAGGGACTGTATTGGGGGGGTAACATTTCCTGAGCCCTTTCTGAGCTTTAAACCAGCACTCTCCAATGGAACTTTCTGTGATGATGGAAATGTTCTGCATCTGTGCTGACAATTACAGTAGCCCATGTGGCTATTAGTCACTTGAAATATGGGTTAGTTCAATTAAGGAATTGAACTTTTAAAAATTTTTTGAATTGTAGACAGACACAATACCTTTATTTTATTTATTTATTTTATGTGGTGCTGAGGATTGAACCCAGTGCCTCACATGTGCTAGGCAAGCGCTCTACCACTGAGCTACAGCTACAGCCCCAGCCCATTAACTTTAATGACTTTTTTTTTCCCTATGGGGATTGAACCCAGGGATGCTTTCCCACTGAGCCATCCTTTTAGTTTTTTAAATTTTGAGACAGGGGCTGGGGTTGTGATTTAGCAGTGGAGCGCTCGCCTAGCATGCGTGAGGCACTGGGTTTGATCCTCAGCACTACATAAAATAAAGATATTGTGTCCACCTATAACTAAAAAATTAAAAAAAAAAATTTAAGACAGGATCTCACACTAAATTGCTGAGGCTGGCCTCAAACTTGCAATCCTCCTGCTTCAGCCTCCAGAGTCTCTGGGATTACAGGTATGTGCCACCTCACCCTGGCAATTTCATTTACTTTAAATTCCAATGACCACATGGAAATTGTTGCTATTGCACCGGACAGTGAAGCTTTAATCAGTTTATACTAATATACACAAACTCTTTTCCTACTTATTATGTACTCATTCTCTTTATTTGTACTCCAGAGATGATAGTTTATGTCAGTTTTGTGTTAAATTTTGTATGCTTTCAGTTTTCCCATATTTTTATATAGTATTTACACTTTAATTGTGGTTTGGCATTCCGTGTTAATTATAGAAAAACCTAAAAAGGAATTTCTAAACAATGTCCCAATCCTAAATAATCTAATTATGACATGGTAAGGGAACTGGGTATCAACTCCTGAGTAGTACATTAGATAGACACCAGGAATGAGGAGGAGGAGGAGGATGAAAAAGTAATAAGAGAAAACCTAACACTGTTACTGTTAAATAGAAAAGGAAAGCAAGACACATTATTTATAGAGTAGCTTGTCAGATATGTTTTTTAAATATTTTTTGAAATGGGACACAATACCTTTATTTACTTGTTTTTATGTGGTGCTGAGGATCCAACCTAGGGCCTCACATGTGCTAGGTGAGTGCTCTACCGCTGAGCCACAACCCCAGCCCTCAAATATGTTTAAAAAATATACATGAGGGCTGGGGATATAGCTCAGTTGGTAGAGTGCTTGCCTTGCATGCACAAGGCCCTGGGTTCAATCCCCAGCACCACACACACACACAAAAAAAACACATGAAAGGGCTGAGGATAGAGCTCAGTGGTAGAGCGCCTCTTAGCATGCATGAAGCCCTGGGTTCAATCCCCAGCACAGAAGAAAAAGGAAAAAAGAAAAATGGGAAAATTTACACTAAACATTGTTGCCTTTGGTGAAGAAAAATATAAATGGTCTCTCCTCCCCTGCTTGGCTACATTAATATATTTTCCAAAATTCCATAATAAACAAAAATAGTAATTAGCATCCTGTTGTGTTTCACTTTACTGTCCCTAGTTTCTCAGCATCTGTGGATGTTTTTCCTGGCAGATAGGTGCTTAGCTTGACTTCTTCCAGAAGGAGCTTTGTTAACTTTCACATGATTATTTTCCTTTTGCTTCTGTGTAATGAATAATATTGTCAAATTGCTTTTTGCTTAATTTCATTTTTCCTGTCTTATTCTTTTGCTCAGCCACACTGGGATTATCATCTACAGAGGTATGTCACAGTTAGAAGGCTGGAATGTACATGGACACAGCTTTTGAAGCCCCCGCGCCCCATTACTAGAGATTGAACCTAGGAGAACTTACCGCTGAGCTGCTACATCCCCAGTCCTTTTTATTTTTTATTTTGAGACATCTCCCTAATTACTGAGGCTGACTTCAAACTTGAGTTCCTCCTGCCTTGGCCTCCCGGGATGCTGGGGTTATAGGCATGTGCCACTGAACCCAGCTTGCTTTTTAAATTTTCTTAGACAAGATTACTATATAGGACTATCACCCCACCCCACCCCTACCCCCATGCTGGGGATTGAACCCAGGGTCATGCTAATGCAAGAGCTCCACCACTGAGCCACACCCCCAGCAAGATTGGTGCTTTAATGAGAGAATAACAGTAAACCAGATCTTAACTCAAAATGCTCAGTTTTGAATCCAGTGCCTTTATGTATTCTAATTGGGGCTGGGGGTTAATCCCAGGGCCTCCCACATGCTAAGCAAGCATTGTACCACTGAGCTACATTCCATCCCGAATCCAGTACCTTTAAAAATTGGATCCCTGGATAGGAACCTACAGAACATGTAAAAAAGTCCAACCTTGCATTGGGTTGAAACATAGCCATGCTCATACATTTACATATTGTCTATGGCTGCTTCCAAACTACAATGGCAGAATCGAGACTTCAGAAAGAGACCATTTGGTCCACAAAAACCACAAACATTTACTGTTTGGTCCTTTGTGGACAAAGTATACGGACCCCTGTCTTAGAGAAAGGCATTCATATTAATCAGAATTAATATATAGGACTATCACCAAGCCCTCAGAGGGTGACCACCGCCCTCTACATGGATATGTCTGAGAGATTATTAGCTGGTCACCCATGGCCACAGATATTTGTTTATTTAGAATCAAAGATGAGTGGCAACAGTAGGTGTTCAGGCTGGTAACAATTTTGCCACTGTAACAAAATACTCAGACAATATGTAAGGAAAGAACATGATCTTTGAAAATAAGCTTTCCGTGGGCACTGACCACAGTTGCCTTTGCCTGCGAGTTTTTTGACTTCCTGTTCCTCTGGCTGCCTGCAGGATGAGGGCGAGGACCCCTGGTACCAAAAAACATGCAAGTGTGATTGCCAAGGAGGAACAAATGCTCTGTGGAATGCAGGCGCTACCTTAGACTGCATACCAGGTGAGTGTCACTCTTCTTGGTTCACCATATTGGAACAGTCCTCAAAAACACCCTATTGCTCCTCCTTTCAATCTGGCTGAATTACCTCTGTTCCCAGCAACACTTTGCTCTGCGTTCTCTCCAGAGCTTCACACTGGCTGCTGCTTTCACAGACTGCACTGATATCATTGTTCAAAAACAGCTTCCTAGATCTCTACCTGATCTGACTGAAATGGGATCCAACTTTCAATGAAATTGATTAATGGAACTGACTGAAAATAAATCAATGGCAGGCAGCATGGGATTTTGAGAAGAGTACAGGCTTTAGGACTAGAAAGGCCAGAATTGGAATCCTGACCGCATCATTTCAGAACTCTGGAACTGCCACTTGGTTCTTTATCTGTCCAATGGAGGGGACAGCACTGTGTGTGGATATTCACTGCTCACCAAAACAACCATGTGCCTCTTCCCTCACATTTTCCAGCCTCCTTGCAGTCAGGTGGTACCATCTGAGTAGTGGCAGCCAAGGTGAGCAGGCCACTTTCCAAATGAGGCATCACAAAGCTAGCATGCAACTCTCCACCACTAACTACATGCCCACCTCATTGTCCATTTTAGAAATAAACTTTTATTGAAACACAGCCATGCTCATACATTTACATATTATCTATGGCTCTCCCTTTCCCTGCCATGAAAACAACTGTTGACATAGTGGTTTTCTTTCTTTCTTTCTTTCTTTCTTTGCCCCCAGCCTGGTCCCTGGATTACTAAGTAGAGCAGAACCCGCTGCTTACGCAATGTCACCTAAGTGAAAAATACACCTGTTATGTGAAGCCTCTGAAATTTCCAGGACAATTTGCTCTGCAGCTAATGTAGCCTATCCTGATGAATATGAATGCCTTTCTCTAAGACAGGGTTCCGCATAATTTGTCTACAAAGGACCAAACAGTAAATGTTTGTGGCTTTGTGAAACAAATGGTCTCTTTCTGAAGTACTTGATTCTGCCATTGTAGTTTGCAAGCAGCCATAGACAATATGTAAATGTATGAGCATGGCTGTGTTTCAGTAAAAGTTTATTTTGTAAAATAGACAATGAGGTGGGCATGTAGTTCAGTGGTGGAACACTTGCCTGACCTGTGCAAGGCCCTGGGTTCTGTCCCCAGCTCCACAGAAAAACTAAACAAAGATGATGAACCAGATTTGGTTTAAGGGACATAGTTTGCTGACCCTTGCTTTTTTGTTGTTGTTGTTGTTATAGATGGACACAATACCTTTATTTATTTTTATGTGGTGCTGAGGATTAAACCCAGTGCCTTACACGTGTCAGGCGAGCGCTCTACCACTGAGCCCCAGCCCCAGCCCCTGACCCTTGCTCTTAAGGGTTGTTATGAAGAATAAATAAAATGAGCCATCTCAGTAGCCCGTGTTGGACTTGGGAACCTGTGTGTTGGGGGCTGGGACAAGGGGGCGTTCGCAAGGACCTTTGTTCTGTTTTTCTTGGTGCTAGGAATCTGGGGTTTCAGAACCCAGGGGGCTGAACACAAGGACGTTTCTTATGTTTTTTGGTGCTGGGGATTGAACCCAGGACCTTATGTATGCAAGGCAAACACTCTACCAACTGAGCTATATTCTGACCCCTGAACATAAGGATTTGTGTATGCTACACAAGTGCTCTACCACTGGGATATATCCCTCCACCAAGCTATAGCCAAAAGAATAGCTAAAAGTCTGGCTTTCCTTTCTCTTTCACCCTCTTACCCCAACTTCTGCGTCCAAGGAAGGACACACATACTCTGGGAAAGAATTGAGCAGACTTTCAGAGGCTTGGGCAGTCCCAGCAAATATGTCCATGACTGGGGGTCTATTTTGTATGAAACTGGTCTTGCCACCATCCCTGCAGTTAGGACACTGCTCTCCAACCTCATTCACTTTACATAATTGCCTGAGTAGCTGCACGCATTGTCTGTGAGCCTCTTCTCATTATTTCATTAAAATTTGCATTAAAATAGTAAATTGCAGAGCTGGGGGGATAGGGTACAATGGCTTCTATTGCCCCCTTTTTCCTATTTACTTAAAAGGAATAGAAAGTCAATTTGAAACTCAGTTTGTTCCCCAGGAGAACAGTGGGGCCCATGAGGAAAGCAGGAAGGCTATTTTGTTCACAGGCTTTTCAGACAGGAGGTCCCATTGTGCTCCCCGGCAGGAACTACTGCAGCCAGCAAATGTTGGTGTAATTGAAGGGCCCTCCTTAATAATCCATTTATAAATCAATTTAAACCTCTCATCGAGTGCCTTTTAGGTGCAAGGCACTATTAGGAAGACAGAAATGAAGGTCTTGACTCCACCTTGGAGAGATTTACTAGTTAGTGGAAATAAATTTTTTCACTAGAGACATGAGACCTCCTGAAATTCCACTTCAAGAAAGTTCTAAGAAGAAACTGGAAAGAGATAATTTATGTGGGTTGGCTGCACTGACTCCATCAACTGTAAAACTGAGAAGGGCCTAGTGTTAGAGGAATATAAAGAGAACCCTGGTCCCCAAGGTATCTCCCCTACACAGTTGACATGAACTTGAAGTTCTAAAATGAGAAACATTTTAGTTTAAGTGTTCCCCTCTCCCACTGTTTTTTTTTTTTTTTCCTTTTCTTTTCTTTCTTTGCCTTGCTGGGGATGGGAGCCAGGGTTTCATGCATGCTAGGCAATTGCCCTACCACTGAGACACATCCCCAGCCCTTATTTTTGTTTTTCGAACAACAAAGATATTTTCGGGAAGGGAAAAAAAAAAAAAAAAAACCAAAAAACAAAAAACCCACAATCTCAAGTGTTCAGTGGTTGATCCTTTGTGTTAATTGGTTCCTTCATGAATGAGATGATTCAGGGCATCAGGACTAGCCACAGCTTCCAGAAGTCACTTGCCCATTCATGCCTCAATTCTCATCGGAATGTCAAGAATCCTGTTTGGTCTCTCTGTATCCTGAGATTGAGTGCTTCCACCACAGATGGCCTTGAGAGAGAAGAACCTAGAAAGCACAGAAGAACAGGGGGTCACTCAGACCTTGGGGGGTGGCAATGCAGAGGCCACAGGTGCACAATGGTTGTTAATGCCTGGGGGCCCCACACATGGAGCAGAAGGCCAGGTGCATTATGGCCGCCTAAGCTTTAGCTAAAGCTATTAGAAAGACTAACACTGCCTTTTCCACAATTGAACCAAGATTACCCTGGCCCTCTGAGAGTGGGGTTTAGGGTAGGGAAGGTATTCAAAGGCATAAGAGTTCCAGTGGTTTGCTAACACTTTAATTCTAGATTTTACATTCTATAACATATTCAAGCATATACTCTGTTCTATAAATATTCTGTATATTTTATCATTCTATATTCTACTATATTATCACATATATTCATGTCTAACATCTAGGCACAGTAATATTCACAGCCCTCTAGAATCTCTTCCCAAGAATATCCTTGAAGTATGTTTGTTTTGTTTCCATTTTGTTTTTCTTTTCTGTTACTGGGGCATGGAACCCTGGGGTGCTGTTCCACCAATAAATTCTGTTATTTAGAGACAACAGGGTCTCACTCTAGGTTGCCCAGGCTGGCCTTGAACTTGTAATCTTTTTGCCTCAGACTCCAAAGTAGCTGGGATCACAGATGTGTACCACAACCACCTGGCCTCTGCATTTCTTTTCATTTATTCATTTTGTGTGTGTGTGTGTGTGTATGTATGTATGTATATGTGTGTGTGTGTGTGTGTGTGTATATATATATATATATATATATATATATGTATGTATATTAGTTGTAGTTGGACATAATACCTTTATTTTTATTTGTTTTTATTTTTATGTGGTGCTGAGGATCGAACCCAGTGCCTCACACGTGCTAGATGAGCCACAACCCCAACCCCCTCTGCATTTCTTTAGGTTAACTCCCCCACCCCACCCCCACCCCCCCCACCCCCGCCCCCATGCCCAGGTGCTGAGGATGGAATTCAGGGCCTCCTAATGCTAGGCCACTGCTCTAACACCAAGTATATCCCTAGCCTTAACCTTTCTTTTTTTGGTATGGGGGGATTGAACCCAGGAGTGCTTAACCACTGAGCCACATCCCTAGCCCTTTTAATATTTTATTTAGAGACAGGGTCTCAATGAGTTGCTTAGGGCCTTGCTAAGTTGCCAATTCTGGCTTTGAACATTCTGACCCTAAACATTCTTTTTAGGCATGCCTGGTCATCATGCCTACAAACCCAGAAAGCATTGACTGAATAAAACAGCCCAATACATTAAGTAGACATAGCCTGGATTACCAACACATTACAAATATACATTTTCCATCTAATTATCAAGAGCCACTTGAGCCACAAAAGATGCAGTTTTTTCCTTATGAGTAAAATGAATATAGAAACAAGTTTAATAACTGCAACAACAAGGTTCAACTGGGTAAAAAATTTGGCAAGTCACTTTCACTGTGTCTGATAAGGATCTCCTTAATGCCTTTGGCAACATTATTTATGCTGCTTTCTAGCTTTTACTCAATTTACAGTTGCTTTTTGATTAGGCCAGAGGGAATTCTCAAGGCTGCAGCAGTTCATTTCTACTTCCTCCTCAAGTTCTGTGCTTCCTGCATCTGCCATTTCTCTGCTTGTCCCTAGCTGTCACCCAAGATGGGATGACTGTATCTGTTTATCCCTTCGTCCAACCATTCAATCAGACTATGTTAAGTGCCTAGTGCATTCAGGCATTCTTCTTGGCTCAGAGGATAGGATGTTGAGAAAGACAGACATGGGGAGATGACAAAATCACAAGAGGAAGCAATATGTGACAGGTATTACAGTTAGGCAGCACCATGGAGCCCCTTACTCAGCTCAGGGAGGGCAGGGGAAGTGGGTGAGATCTGAAGGAGGTGAAGGTGGCAGGAAGGGAACAGAAAGCCTCAAGGGAAGGTGCCAGACTCCTCAGGCATACCTAAAGGAAGGCAGAGAAGGAAGAAAGGGGGAAAGAGGAATCAGGAAGCACCACAATCATAACTGATGTGCAGTTTATTTCATAGTACACAGAGCATGAGAAATGTCACACTTTGTTTTTCCAAGTGAAAACAAATCCAGTTTCAGTCCTCCCTTGTTATGGCCTGTGAGGAGTCTAAACACAGGTCTTTTACCACTGAGCCACATCCTTAGCCCTTTTTATTTTTTATTTAGAGACAGGGCCTTCCTAAGTTGCTGAGGCTGGCTTTGAACTTGTGATCCTCCTGCCTCAGCCTCCAGAGTTGCTGGGATTACAGGCATGTGCCCCTACAATTAGCTAAAGACAGGTCTTCTGAAGGTCCTTTTTCTTCCCTTTGAACTACTTGAAACCTCACAAGATTGTGAGGGCTTCCTGGGGGCAGGACATGTGTTCAGGCTGGGTGGCAGGATCCTGGCCTGGCCCTAGGTCCCATTGGGGAGCAGTGATGGCTCCTTTTCCTCCTGAGCCAAGCTTTCTAAGAATCCCCACATGGTATTCTGAGGCTTCCCGTAGCACAGGGCTCCCAGACCCCTCCCTGCTCCTGTTTCTCAAGGGAACTACATCCCCACTGAGTCCACCACCATGCCATTGCTACCTTAACTGGGGGCTCTCATCTTCTCCTCTGGGAGGATCAGCTACTTCCTGTTCAGGCCTAGATTGTCCAACTCCATAAACCTGAGGGATGCTGTCCACAAGGTGGGGGAATGAAGTGGGTCAGTATAGGGTAGAATGGTGTTGGATTTCCTCCCTTGCCAGAAGGGTGCCCAACTCACGAATGTACCCTATCACACTAATATTACCTGCTACTTGTTTTTGTTCATTTGTTTTGAGTGCTTGGGATTGAACCTGGGGCCTCATGCATGCTAGACAAATACTCTACCATTGGGTCACACTCCTAGCCCCTAATCTGTTACTTTTTGGCCAGGCATGATACTGTACAAACTCCATAGTTTCTAAACATTATTTCACCTTAATGAAATAGTGTTTCTTTTTTCTTTTTTTTTAATGTGGTGCTGAGGATTGAACCCAGTACCTAACACGTGCAAAGCAAGTGCTCTACCACTGAGATATGACTCCAGCCCCTCACTTAATCTTTTTAGCAGCTTTATAAAGGTGATACTGCTACAGTGGCATTTCACAGATGAGCAAACTGAGACCCAGAGAGGGTTAGGCACTGTACTCACACTGAAGAAGAGTGGGAACCAATCCTGGTCCTCACTGGCTCTAAACAGACCTTCTTGACCTTGAATGCCTATTACAATCACCTGTAGCTTTGTCCTGATTGCCTCCCCACCTCCAGCTGCTCAGATGATTCCAAGGTGCAGCCCAGGCCAAGCCCCACTGCTCTAGAGTCTCTGCCTTGTACTCTGGAGGTATCAAGGAATAAGACTTGGAGCACCACACAGGAGGTTGGACACTGAAGGGCTGTTTTGGATATACAACACACCAAACTTCTTTGAGTTGCCTGGATGGAAATAATTCCCTGGAAAATCTTCAGGGATCAGTGGGCTGAGACTTGGGATCTGGCAGTAAGGTATAGATTCACAGAGGCCACCTGAAGCCATGATAATGATAAAACTATCACCTCTTGGGCTGGGGTTGTAGCTCAGCAATAGAGCTGCTTGCCTTGCAAGCAGGAGGTACTGGGTTCAATCCTTGGCACCATAAACAAAAATAAAGATATTACGTCCATCTACAACTAAAAACATTTTTTTTTTTTTTTTTTTAAGAAAAAACAACTGTCACATGCCCTGGAGAGTAAGTGCAGGGTCCACAACTGGATAAACAGCTTTTTTTTTTTTTTTTAACTTTATTTTATTTATTTTTATGTGGTGCTGAGGATCAAACCCTAGGCGTTGCACGTGTGAGGCGAGTACTCTCCCACTGAACCATAACCCCAGCCTCGATAAAAGAGGTTTTTAGATCGAAAAGCTAGAAAAGCCCTTCCCAGGCCTTTAAGGACACTGCCCCTCTGAGTCTGGAGTCCACTCCTAATCATTAGATGTGGGAAATATGGCAGACAAAAGAGTTGTAAGGGAGTTGCTGGGTCCGTGGCTCAGTGGTAGAGCTCTTGCCTAGCATCTGTGAAGTACTGGGTTTGATCCTCAGCACCACATATAAATAAACAAAATAAAGGTCTTTCAACATCTAAAAAAATAAATAAGTAAAGAGTTGTGAGGGGCAAATAGAGAAAGAGCAAAGTGCCAGGCATAAGGTGGTGATTGGGAGGGGTGGTGACAAGGGGTCTTGTTCTGTTACACCTCCTCTCTCTCAGCTGGTGGCCCTGAGCAAAAAAAAATAATAAAAGTTTAGTCATCAAATGCTACAAATGTTAAAGATGAAGGGACCTTAGAGATATCTACAGTTAGAATTTTACAGATTAGAAAGGCTGAGAGCTGAGGTTAAGTAACAACCAAGAGCCCTACTGAGACCCTGCTCTCTGATGCTTCGGACTCACCCCTCCTTCAGGTGGCTCAAGCCTGACTTCCAGGCTAGAAGGAAGTTGGGGGAACTAGAAGAGCGTGGGAGCCCATGGGCACTCAGTCCTCTGAAGCTCCAGCCCACAAAACGCCTTCCCTGGCAGGCTAAGGTTTTCAAAGTGCACTTTGAAAGTGTGCTTGTTAAAAATGCGAAACTCTGGGGATGGAATCCTAGAAACTGCATTCTTAACAAGCTCCCCTGATGATTCTACCACGTAAGGCATGATTGAGTGACCCATAAATGCACTGCTCTTCTCTCTCCCAGGAATTGACATTATTTTAATAGACTCCCAAAGTCTTGGAGACTTGATAAACTACAAATGCTGTCCCCTCTCCCCCAGCCCCTCTGAGTTGTAGATGCTGGTGGAATTCCAGCCTATTCCTTTGGTGCGTTAGGGCAGAAAAGTTGAGGAGGCTAGTGCTGTCCTGTCTTCAGCTGCTGGAGGCAGGACATGACCCTCTTGACAGGTACTCTGGAGCCTTAGGATGGCATGCTCCATTCAGTTTTATTGACTGTTGAAAATTATCTAGAAAGACTTCAGTTCTCCGTTTTACTATTATAGATGATGATACCCCAGTAAATATGTCAACTTTTTTATTCCCCCTGGTACTAAGGACTGAACCTAGAGATTCTGTACTACTGAGCTACACCCCCATTCCCATTTTACTTTTTATTTTGAGATAGGACCTCACTAAGTTGCTGAAGCTGGCCTCAAACTTGTGATCCTTTTGCCTCAGCCTCCTGAGTCACTGGGATTACACGTGTGCACCACTGCACCTGGCTACCTCTTCAGCTTGAACTCAAATATACACATGTATACATGGAGGAAATAATTTTTTTTTGCCTCATTTGGAGTTTACCATTCACAATCAGGAAATTAGTCAAATGTATTTATATAAGTTTATCCTTTGTTTTCTATAGCAATTTGTTAAAGTTAGAGATGTCCAAAAGAGTGGCTATTGAATTAGTTTTTGACTCAGAAGACAAAAAGACTATGGGATAGAGAGTTGCTTAAGAATATCAGGGCTAGCTGGGCATGGTGGCACACGCCTGTAATCCCAGTGGCTTGGGATGCTGAGACAGGAGGATCGTGAGTTCAAAGCCAGCCTCAGCAATGGCAAGGTGCTATGCAACTATGTGAGAGCCTGTCTCTAAATAAAATGCAAAATAGGGCTGGGGATGTGGCTCAGTGGTTGAGTGCCCCTGAGTTTGATTCCTGGCACAAAAAAAAAAAAAAAAAAAAAAAAGAAAGAAAAAAGAATATCAGGGCTGAGGGCTCTATAGTTCTTCTTACCCCATGGTAGAAAATGGCTACAGTTGCACCAGCTATCAGGTTCTTCATTCTAGACAACTGGGAGAAAGAAGGGGCAAGCAAAACTTGATCACAAATCCCTAGCACACATCTTCTTACATCTCACTGGTCAGAAATTGTCATGTGGTTACTTCTAACTGAAAGAAAGCCTGCGAACGATTGCCTCTTTAGCTGGCCACATTGCTGTCACTAATAAAATTAAGCCTTTTTAGTCTAAGAGAAGGGGGAAATGGTGGTTGGGTTGGCAATTGGCAGTCTCTGATCAGGTAACCCAATACTGTTGTCAATACGAGGAAACAGCATATAGCCCAATTTGGGCTATTTCCATTTGGAAAAAGCAGTGTCTTTCAGCTGATCTGTATTCAATAGTCACTCAGGTATACTTCACCTATTTTTATTTATTTATTTATTTATTTATTTTGCATTAGACTGGTGAGAAAACAGCAATTTACAAGTGGGAAGTCAATATATAATTGCCTTTCTTGCTGGCTCACCATTGTTTTATTCCTATAATTGGCATCATCTGCTGCCCAAGAACAATTAGAGACCCTGATGTCATCATGCAGCATGGCTAAACCTGTGCACTAATGAGGGAACTGAAGATGTCTGACATTTAAATATGCTATTTTACTGAGTACCTCTTAGTGTTTAGGTCTCAAAGTTGGTGGAGGAGGAGGAGTATTTCTCAAATCCCCCTCCCCCTATGAGGTTGCCATAGAACCATTTCCCTCTGCTTTTCTGAACATTGAGTCTCTATGGCAATCCCTTCACTTCATCCTTCCTGCTCTTTCCGCATGAGCAGTAAATAGTTGAAGGCTTTTGTGAGCCTCCTTGCTGACAAGTAAAACATTCTCCATTTCCACACTGCAAACAAGATAGGGTTGCTTTGTTACTTCAGTCATCTGAGTACTGAGATGTGGTGGTGGGAGGGCTTGTTTTTAATTTTTCTTTTTGAGATGGGGGTCTTGTTCTGTTACCAGTCTGGCCTTGTACTTTGGCTTACATGACCCTGCCACTACAGTTTCCAAGCAGCTGGGGCTACAGGTGTGTACTACTGTGCCCGGCTAGAGGTATGGATGTTTGAATTGAATGTGCGTTGTTTTTCCTTTCCAGAATGCCCATATCACAAGCCCCTGGGTTTTGAGTCAGGGGAGGTCACACCAGACCAGATCACCTGCTCCAATCCGGAGCAGTATGTGGGCTGGTATTCCTCATGGACTGCAAACAAGGCTCGGCTCAACAGTCAAGGCTTTGGGTAAGTGCAGTCCCAGGTGGTTTTCTGTTTTGTTTTTCCCATATACTTAAAAAAAAAAATAGATTTCTCTAATAAACAAATGGCACAGAATGCACTTATTTATTCAACAAATACTGAGTACCTTCCATGTGCCAAGGACTGTGGGTATAGCAGTGGACAGGATGGATAAGGTCCTGGCCTTCAGGAGGTGCACAGTTTAGAGGAACAGACAGACTGTAAGCACATCAGCACACAACCGATTATTCAGTAAGTGTGATGAGCCTTGTGAGGAAAATGAAGAAGGAACTAAGATCTCATCCATTGCAAGTACCAGGGAAGGCTTTTTTTTTTTTTTTTTTTTTTTTTTGTTCTAGGTACCAGGGCACTTAACCACTGAGCCACATCCCTACATCCCTGGCTCCTTTTTAATTTAGAGACAGGGTCTCACTGAGTTACTTAGGGCCTCACTAAGTTGCTGAGGCCAGCTTTGAACTTGCAATTCTCCTGCCTCAGCCTCCCAAACTCCTGGGATTACAGGCATGCACCACTGCTCCTGGAACCATGGAAGGTTTTCTTTCTTTCTTTCTTTTCTCTTGTACTGGGGATTGAATTCAGGAGCACTCAACCACTGAGCCCCATCCCCAGCCCTATTTTGTATTTTATTTAGAGACAGGGTCTCACTGAGTTGCTTAGCACCTCACCATTGCTGACACTGGCTTTGAACTCGTGACCCTCCTGTCTCAGCCTCCCAAGCCACTTGGATTACAGGGGTGCAACACTGTACCTGGCCCAGGGAAGATTTTCTAAGCAAAAGATATTTCATCTGAGACTTGAAGATTGTGTTTTAGTCAGCTTTTTCACTGCTGTGACTAAAAGACCCAGCCAGAACAACTGTAAAGGATGAAAAGTCAATTTGGAGGCTCACAGTTTCAGAGGTTGTAATCCCTTGGGGCTGAAGGTGAGGCAGAGCAACATGCTGGAAGTATGGTAGAAGGAAGCAGCTCACATGATGATCAGAAAGCAGAGAGAGTCGTCCCTTGCCAAATATGAATATATACCCAAAGTCATGCCCATAATGCCCCAACTCCTTCAATCACACCTACCCTTCAATTACCATCAGTTAATCTAGTAGGGGATTAATTCACTGATTGGGTAAAGGCTCTCCTAACCCAATCATTTATCCTCTAAACCTTCTTGCATTGTCTCACCCATGAGCTTTTGGGAGCCACCTCACATCCAAACCATAACAGATGGTCAGGTGAGGGAGGATAAGACGCATGGGTTAAGGCAGGTACAAAGACTTGAACTGGGGGATGGTATCTTTTGGTGCTTGCTGGCTATTTGCAGGCACTCACAGGAGAAGGCTCCTGGTGACTTGATGTGTTTCTGTCAGGTGTGCGTGGCTCTCCAAGTTCCAAGACAGCAGCCAGTGGTTACAAATAGATCTGAAGGAGATCAAGGTGATTTCAGGGATCCTTACCCAGGGGCGCTGTGACATCGATGAGTGGATGACCAAGTATAGTGTGCAGTACAGGAGTGATGAGAGCCTGAACTGGATTTACTATAAGGACCAAACTGGAAACAACCGGGTAAGTGGAGCTTACCCAAAACCCATCTTCAGCATACAACCTCTCTGGGACTCCTCTCTCATCCCTGTGTTGTGTTCGTCACCTTCTGTCAGAGCACTAATCCCATGGCAGAGAGGGTCATCTGTGCTTCTTTCCTGCAGTTCAGTTTGATCTTTCCTGGTTGTTGCGTTAGTGCCTGGCAGTTTGGGAATGAATGTTGGCTCTTTTATGCAAAGGAAATATTTTTCTGATTTCTATCAATGCATAGTTGCCTAAAGACCCAAGACTGGCCATAGGGAGTATTGCAAACTCACTGGATCATTGAACACACTTTGCTTCATGGGTTTGGCTTGATCCATTACAGACACAGGTAGATAATCATGCATTTGTATAGATATGGCCTCTCCTTACTATTGATCTGAGATTGAATGCTGGAAACCTTTTGACAACCTAGTAAGTTAGCTGCCTAATCACACTAGCGTTTATCAAAAGGATTCCACCAGTGCAAGAACAGACACTTAAACTTTTGGGCAACCCTATATCCTATTAATCTTTGAAAACTGAGACCAAAGTCTTCTTCATCATAAACTAAACACATTAGATTCCTGACTATAAATATTTGAAATGAACAAAAATGAGTTAAAAATTCACTACCTGTTTGGAAATGTTAAGTATTTTTTGCCTAAGAGTAAGGAATTACCCAGGCTCATTTTGACATTTGACTAGGTTAAGCAGACCTGTATGGCTGAGAATGAGAAGGCTTTGTGGTCAGTCTGATGACAATCTGCAAAGTATGACATTCATGGATGAGGTTGAGGAGTTCGGACACAATGGGAAAAAAACCATCTTGATACTTGGACATCTAAATTCATTTTTGTTCTTATTAGTTGGCTTTTCCAAAAGATTAGGATTCTGTTTCAAGCCCCGTGCCTTTTTGTTGTTGCTGGTTTTTTTTTAGTTATACATGATGGTAGAATGTATTTTATATTGGAATAACTCCAGGACAAACATATTATACATACACGGAGTATAACTTATTCTAATTTTTGTGGTTGTACGTGATGTAGAATTACCGTGATCATGTATTCCAATACAAGGCTAGGAAAGTTATGTCTGATTAATTCTACTGTCCTTCCTCTTCCCCTCCCGTTCCCTTTCCTTCATTCCCCTTTGTCTATAATCCACTGGATTTCTATTCTTGCCCTAGCCACACTCCCTTGTTTTGGGTTAGCATCCACATATTAAAGCCCTGTGCTTCTTGCATAGGTCTTGATAGTCATTGTTCTTTGAAAGAGGCACTCACTTCTGGTATTTGCATAAACTAGTGGAGCCTGTTCCATAGTCCCCTCTATATCTGGTTCCTGATTGGAATAACTCCAGGACAAACAGCTGAGAGAGGATAACATTAGGTGTTACTATTGGGAAGAAAAGCAAGATCATGGCAGACAAGGCCTGTCCTGTTCTTTCTTTTTTAGTACATATTAGTTTCATTATATTATAGTCATACATCAGATAACACATTTTGATCATTTACCCCTTCATTTCCGGCCTTTCTCTCCCCTGCCCCAATAGCCTTCTTGCTAATGAATAGTCTCCCTTCTCATGTTATCTTTTTTTTCTTCCTGGATTTCACATGAGAAAACATGTCATTTATTTATTTGTTTGTTTATTGATACCAGGGATTGAACCCAGGGGAGCTTAACCACTGAGCCACATTCCTAGACCTTTTTTGTATTTTATTTAGAGACAGGGTCTCACTAAGTTACTTAGGGCCAAGCTAAATTGTTGAGGCTGGCTTTGAACTTTTGATCCTCCTGCCTCAGCCTCCTGAACTGCTGAGATTACAGGCACCTATGCCTGACATCCATTCATTTATTTATTTATTTTGGTGGTGCTGGGGATGGAACCCAGGGCCTTATGCATATTAGGCAGGCACTTGGCCACAAAGCTATATCTCCAGCCCAATACTTATCTTTTCAAGTATGGCTTATTTTACTCAAAATGATGTCCTCCAGCTCCACCCATTTTCCTGCAAATTATATAATTTCGTTCTTTATGGATGAATAATACTCCATTGTGTATATATATATATATATCACATTTTCTTTATACATTATACATTTCTTTATACATCTGTTGATGGGCACCAATACTTGTCTATGGTAAATTGTGCCTCAATAAACTTGGGTATGCAGTTACCTGTATAAATATGCTGACTTCAATTCTTTCAGATATAGCCAGTAGCGCTATAGCTGAATTCTATGGTAGTTCTATTTTTAGCTTTTGACCTCTATACTGACTCCCTTAGTGGCTGTGCTAATTTAACATCCCCACTAGCAGTGTATGAGGGTTCCTCTTCCCCTGCATCCTCACTAGTATTATTATTATTAGGTACTGGGGATTAAACTCAGGAACACTCAACCACTAAGCCACATCCCCAGACCTATTTTGTATTTTATTTGGAGGCAGGGTCTCACTGAGTTGCTTAGCACCTTGCCATTGCTGAGACTGGCTTTGAACTTGCAATCCTCCTGTCTCAGCCTCCCGAGCTGCTATTATTACAGGTGTGTACCACCATGCCCAGCTCAAGCATTTATTATTATTTTTATTTTTGAGGATAGACAGTCTGACTGGGGTGAGATGAATTTTCAATGTAGTTTTGATTTGCATTTCTCTGACAAAGATATTCAACATTTTTTTTTCATACAATTGTTGGTCATTTGTCTTCTTTTCGGAAGGGTCTGTCTGTTCAGTTCATTTGCCCATTTATTGATTGGGTTATTTTTTATTTTTTGGTGTTTTTTGAGTTCTTTATATATTCTGGATATTAGTCCTCTGTGGGAAGAATAGTTGCCAAGGATTTTCTCCCATTCTGTAGGTTGTCTCTTCACTCTGTTAATTGTTTCCTTTACTGTGTAGGAGCTTTTTAATATGATGCAATCCAACTTGTCAATTCTTGCTATTATTTCTTGAGCTATTAGAGCTATTCAGGAAATCTTTGCCTATGCCTATGTCTTGAAGTGTTTCCCTTGTGTTTTCTAGCAGTTGCATAGTCTCTGGTCTAATTCCTAAGTCTTTGATACCATTTCTTTTTTTTTTTTTTTGGTCCTGGGGATTGAACTCAGGGCACTCAACCACTGAGCTACATCCCCAGCCCTATTTTGTATTTTATTTAGAGACAGGGTCTCACTGAATTGCTTATCGCCTCACCATTGCTGAAGCTGGCTTTGAACTTGTGATCCTCCTGCCTCAGCCTCCCAAACTGCTGAGATTACAGGCATGCACCACCATGTCCAGCTCTTTGATCCATTTTGAGTTGACTTTTGCATGTGATGGGAGATAGGGATCTAGTTTCAGTCTTTTACATATGGATATCCAGTTTTCCCAGCACTGTTTGTTAAAAGGCTGTCTTTCCTCCAGTGTATGTTGTTGACACCTTTGTCAGTGAGATAAGGCCAGCCTTGGTTAGTGGATGTTTAAGGCTAAATTCAGGAGATTATCTCAGAAGGAAATGAAGTATTCCCGTGTCGTGGGAGAGAACACTATGACTCTGGGAAGAGTGCAAAGAATGATTTCTTTGGAAATACTGTCAAACATCCATTGCATCTTTTTGCATGCTACTTCCATTGCATGCTACTTCCTGAAAAACACTATGCATCAAACCTTTTTTTGCTCTATGATACCACCCTCCAGTTTTTATCTGTTTAAAAAAATATTTTTCCAAGTCTAAAAGGTACTTGTCACTAGTATCAAAGTAGGAACACACATTTCAGCTCTGGTTCACAGCTTCAGAGCCAGGCACAAGTTTCTATTTGAGTCCATTTGGAATACCTTTGAAACATGGGAACATTCTTCTTGTAAGTATGATATGGGCTTTTTAAACTGTCTTGTCAAAATGCAGACAACAAAAACACAAAATTGACAGTAAGACTCAAAAAGCTTTTTTTTTTTTTTCTTATGGTACTGGGGATTGAATTCAGGGGTGCTATACCACTGAACTAAATTTCCAGACCTTTTCATTTTTTTTTTTTTTTTTTTTTAATGTGGCTGATATAAAATTTTATTTTATTTTATTTTTTTATTTTATTTTATTTTTTTTATTGGTTATTCAAAACATTACAAAGATTTCAGAATCACATCGGTTACACATCCACATTTTTACATAATACCATAATAGTAACTGTTGTATTCTGCTACCTTTCCTATCCTCTACTATCCCCCCTCCCCTCCCCTCCCATCTTCTCTCTCTACCCCATCTACTGTAATTCATTTCTCTCCTTATTTTTTTCCCATTCCCCTCACAAACTCTTATATGTAATTTTGTATAACAATGAGGGTCTCCTTCCATTTCCAAGCAATTTCCCTTTTCTCTCCCTTTCCCTCCCACTTCATGACTCTGCTTAATGTTAATCTTTTCCTCCTGCTCTTCCTCCCTGCTCTGTTCTTGGTTGCTCTCATTATATCAAAGAAGACATTTGGCATTTGTTTTTTAGGGATTGGCTAGCTTCACTTAGCATAATCTGCTCTAGTGCCATCCATTTCCCTGCAAATTCCATGATTTTGTCATTTCTTAGTGCTGCGTAGTACTCCATTGTGTATAAATGCCACATTTTTTTTTATCCATTCATCTATTGAGGGGCATCGGGGTTGGTTCCACAGTCTAGCTATTGTGAATTGTGCTGCTATGAACATCGATGTGGCAGTATCCCTGTAGTACGCTCTTTTGAGGTCTTCAGGGAATAGTCCAAGAAGGGCAATAGCTGGGTCAAATGGTGGTTCCATTCCCAGCTTTCCCAGGAATCTCCATACTGCTTTCCATATTGGCCTCACCATTTTGCAGTCCCACCAGCAATGTATAAGAGTACCCTTTTCCCCACATCCTCGCCAGCACTTGTTATTGTTCGACTTCATAATGGCTGCCAATCTTACTGGAGTGAGATGGTATCTTAGGGTGGTTTTGATTTGCATTTCTCTGACTGCTGAGATAGAGGATAGGGTCTCACTAAGTTGCTGAGGCTGGGCTCAAATTTGTGATCCTTCTGCCTTATCCTCCTAAGTAGTTGGGATTACAGATGTGTGCCATCATACCTGGCAAGAGGTATTTTCTATCAGCGCTACCCAATAGGACTTTCTGCAATAATAATAATTCATATCTGTGTTGTCCAATGATATACATTGAAATGTGGCTAATGTGGGCTGGGGGTGCAGCTCAGTGGTAGAGCATTTGCCTAGCATGGATGAGACCCTGGGGTTGATCCCTGGTGCTACAAAAAGAAAAAAAAAAAAGTGACTGAGAAACTGAATTTTCATCTAATGTTAATTCATATAAATTTAAATTTAAATAGATGCTACTGGCTACCACATTGGATGGTGTAGTTCCAAAAGTCTTCATATATTCAGAAATGCCTCAAGCATGTAGGTACTGACAATTATTAAAGGTCAGATTTTATAGGGTACTTGTAAATTCTTTGCACTATAACTACTTTCTAGGATTTTCCATGGTTCAAAGTTGGAGTTGACTCCAGAGAGTAGTTGGTTTTCTTTTTATCTCCCCTGATGTAATGGTAACAGGATTTCCTTCCTCTCTTTAGGTCTTCTACGGAAACTCAGATAGAAGTTCCACAGTCCAGAACCTGCTGCGGCCCCCCATCATTTCCCGCTTTATCCGCCTGATCCCACTGGGCTGGCACGTTCGCATTGCCATCCGCATGGAGCTGCTGGAGTGCGTCAGCAAGTGTGCCTGATGCCTGCCTCAGCTTGGCTCTGCCACAGGGTGGAGGGGTATGGGAGGGACCTTTTTTTTTTTTGGTACCCGGGATTGAACTCGGGGGCACTCAACCACTGAGCCACATCCTCAGCTCTATTTTGTGTTTTATTTAGAGACAGGGACTCTGACTTCCCTGAGTTGCTTAGCGCCTCACTTTTGCTGAGGCTGGCTTTGAACTTGTGATCCTCCTGTCTCAGCCCCCAGGGTGCTGGGATTACAGGTGTGGCCCTGTTACAAGCACTTTTAAATGCAGAGCTTGGTAGAGAATATTTCATTTTTTAAAAAGCAATGTAGTTTCCAATGAAAGAAAATGAACTTTCCCCCCACTGAGGGCCAAAGAAAATAAGAACAAAGAAAATATCCTCCAAACCAATTTTCTTATGAAAGCTTAAGTAGCAGGGGTAATTTGCTGCACTCCCTCTTGCTTGCTCTCTCTGTCTTGGCGACACTGTGAAAGGGGCAGTCCCAGGGGAATACAAAGCAGCCCTGATAATTTGAAAAATCTTTTTTTGCTCAACCACATTCAAAACAGGAATGTACAGTTTTGTAAAGCTTTGCTTGAATGCTGAAGGGAAGCAGGCTTGTAGTTACCTTTTCATTCAGCCATGGCCTTGAAGACTTGAGAGGTAGCTGAATTTATGGGGGAGACTGGGTGGCAGTACAAATGAGGTAGATGGGAGCCTGAGGCATGCCCCACAATGATCCTGGTCAACTGAGATCCTGCACATGACAAAGGACTAAATGTTCAAGATAGGAAAGGTAGGAAAGCTTCCCTGTTCAGTTTTCACCTTGTGGGGTAGAGTATTAGCTTCAAGAACACAGGGAACTTGGCCTGGTGGCACATGCCTGTAATCCCAGCAGTTTGGGAGGTTGACACAGGAGGATTGGGAGTTCAAAGCCAGCCTGAGCAACAGTGAGGAGCTAAGCAACTCAGTGAGACCCTGTCTCTAAATAAAATACAAAATAGGGCTGGGGATGTGGCTCAGTGGTCGAGAGCCCCTGAGTTCAATCCCCAATACCAAAAATTAAAAAAGAACACAGGGATTGGGGAGGGGTCCAGAGCTCCCATTACATCCGGCTCCATTCTGCAACTCATTCAGGCAAACTACTCAAGTCTGTGATGAATGCATGGGGCAGGCTGATCATTTAAGTAGCAGGTCTCCTATGTTTAGGAACCCCAGATAACTCCAACACAACAGAATTTCCTTATCTCAGACTACCTACCAGTTTTTAAGAAACATTTTGACAACAGCTGGCCCAGGAGCTATCACTGGTCACTTGGAGGTGACCTGTTAACTGCATGCTTCATAGTAAGTGGTCAGGGCTCCCAATATAAAAAGAACCATGTAGCTTCTACCCTGGAAGCCTCTCACCCTCCAACCTATGCCTTGTGCCATCCAAAAACACCTGCCCCTGACATTTGACACCTCTTTGGAAAAGAGCAGGCCGGAACCTGGCTTTCTCTTGCTGGAGCTCATTTGGCAGACAGTGTAGCTCAGCCTGAGTTCTAGGTCCTTCCCTGGAAGAGGCTAGTAAGATGGAGGTTGGGGGTGGGTAGAGCTATACGGAAAGTAAGAGCTGAGAGGGTTTGGAACCCTCCAAAGAGATTGGGGAAGCAGAGAATGTCCTGGACCTGTGTAACCCCTGTTAGCAGGTCATTTCTCACTTATTTTTCAATTTCAAACAACAAGGGAAGTGAATGGACTCATTCTAACATGATCCTGGACATCACATTCAGTTCTGTGAACAGGCAGGTTCCTAAAAGCCCCAAATCCCTCCCCTGGTGTTCTAGGGCTCAGAATAGCTTTATATTTAAGCCAGCATCTTTTTAATCTCCATGACATATACCTGGAAAAATGCTTTCTCTTGCTAAGTTTTCTCCCAAATATAAACAGACCACTGTTGGAGTAGGGTGGGGTCATTCTTGGCCGCAGGACACATCAACAAATCCATTTTGGACAGAATGGCTGAATAAAGACCCTTATTATTGGGGGGGAGGGTTTACTGGGCATTGAACCCAGGGACCCTTTGTCATTGAGCTACATCCCAGGCTTTTCATTTTTTTGAGACAAGTTTTCATTAAGTTGCTTAGGGCCTCACTAAGTTGCTGAGGCTGGCCTCACCTGTGATCCTCCTGCCTCAGTCTCCCAAGCTGCTGGGATTATAGGTGTGTGCCATTGTGCCTGGCAAAAACCATTATTTGAAAAACTGAACTAATGAAGTTATAAGGAAATTATAAACAGATTGTCAAAGAAAATTGCAGTAGCTGAAGAGTTAGGGGCTTCTACAACTGGCATCATCAAACTCATAAGGCAAGCAAGAATATACTTTAGGAAAAAAATAAAGACCAAAATAGTGTGACAAATGGGTAAACGTTCTTCAAATAATTGCTCATGTTGGAAATTTTCGTTTTGTAATAGTTTTATTGAAATAATATATCATCCAATCCTCACCCATTTAAAGTGTGTAATTCAAAGATTTTTAGTATACTCAGAGTTGTACAACCATCACAAGCAATTTTAGGTAACTACTAACCCATTTTCTCTTTCTTTTTTTCTTTTTTTTTGGCACCAGGGATTGAACTCAGGGGCACTTAACCACTGAGCCACATCTCCAGCCCCCCTCCCCCTTTTTTTGAGATAGAGTCTTGCTAAATTGCTAAGGCTGATCTTGAACTTGCACTCCTGCCTCAGCCTCCCAAGTTGCTGGAATTACAGGTGTGTGCCACTGCACCTGGCTCCATTTCCTATTTTTATGTAGATTTCCCTATACTAGGTATTTTTCCATAGAGATGGAATCATATGACATGTGGTAGTTTGTGACTGGCTTCTTTCAATTAGCAGTACTTTGAAAGCTCATCCTTGTAGTATGTATCAGTACTTCATTCCTTTTTATTGCAGAATAGCATTCCATTGTATGGATATACTACATTGTTATTTATTCATCATCCCTCAATGGACCTTTGGGTTGTTTCCATTTTTTTTTTTTTTTTTTGGCTATTAGGAATAATGCTGCTATGAACATATGCATGTGAGTTTTTGTGTGGATGTATGCTTTCATTTATCTTGGGTATGAACCTGGGAGTGGAACTGCTGAGTCATAGTCTGCGTTCAACTTTTTGAGGAGCTACTTTCCCAAGTGGCTTCACGGTTTGCGGTTTCCACCAGCAATGTCGGAGGGGTCCAATTTCTCCACATCCTCACAACGCTTATTGTCTGTTTTTCATCATAGCCATCCCAGTATACGTGGTGTGTTTTGTTGTAGTTTTGATTTGTTTTTCCCTAGTGATATGACGTTGAGCATCTTTTCACATTTACTGGCCATTTGTACATCTTTGGAGAAGTATCTATTCAGATTCTTTTGCTCATTTTACAATCATCTTACAATTGAGTTATAAGGACTTCCAACTATTTCTCCCACTCTAGGTTTTTTCTTCCTCTCTTGATGGAATCCTTGGAAGCACATAAATTTTTAAATTTTAATGAAGTCCAACTTATTTTTTTGCTTGCTGGTTCTTTTGGTGTTATTGAGAAACCATTGCCAAATGCAAGGTTATGAAGCAGTACTCCTATAATTCTACCTTTTACATTCAAGTCTCTGATCCATTTTGAGCTAATTTTTGTTTATGGTATCAAGTAGGGGTCTAACTCCATTCTTTTGAATGTAGATATCCGGTTGTTCCAGTCCCATTTGTTGAAAAGACTGTCCTTTCCCCTTTGAATGGTCTTGGCATCCTTGTCAATCAATGGATCTTAAATGGGATGGTTTATTTCACAGTCCTATTACCTCACTGTCTTCATCACTATAGCTTCTGGTAAGTTTTAAAATTGGGACATGTGAGTGAGTCCTCCAAGTTTGTTCTTCTTCAAGATTGTTTTGGCTATTCTGGGTTCTTTGAATTTCAATATGAATTTTAATTTCTGCAAAGAAGCCAGATGGGATTTCACACTGGACACTGCTCAGTACTTCAGAATTTAATAAACAATGAAATACTGAGATCTGTAAAACATTTACCTGAAGTTAATTTGCTCCCAACAGCCATACTAATTATTTACTTCATTAAATTCATGACAAAATGTATAAAAAAAATAAAACTATTATTGAGAGAAATGTGAAGCTTAACAGAAACTTGTTATTAAACATGTGAAATATGTTTGTAGTATCATTTCTTTTGTGGGGGAAGCTTTCAATTAAAAATACATAATGCAGTAAAAACGCACTCTTACTTTATTTTAACATGTTTATTTTTATTTTTAGAAATGCTAGAGTGTGGTCTACACTTGGGGACTTTTAAAAAAAATGTGGTAAAATATACACAACATTTTTGCAGATTTTAAATAATTAAATGAAATGTTATGAACAGAGAAGTAGCATTAAGTGTTGCCAATATTAAGAAAAAAAAATCTGAGCTGATTCTAGTACTCGGTGTGGGAGGAGGTTACTTGGACAAAGCAAAGGTATTTCAAGATAGAGGTACTGGTATGAATCTATTCTCAGAGCCAAGAAGACTGCACCCCTAAAAGTGAGCCTTTGAACAAATGCCGACAGAAGCCTGCCTCTGTTCACTGATGTGGTTGCTGAAGCCTGCTGACAAACAGCTTACAAGGGCTGCTGCTTTCCCTGTGATCCCAAGAATGGCTCCAAACTGGCCTTTCTTGACTACAACCACCTTTGAGGGCTGATAGGAAGATCAAATAGGATACATGTATCACAAGTGCTTGGCAGCCATCCAGTGACATTCTTTCTCAGTTCACCAACTGGGACACAAATAATAGCAATAATGTTACAATAGCTAGCATTTATTGAAATTCTATAGAGTGCTTTGTAGTATCTCATTAGATGCTCACAACAACCCTCTGAAGTAGGTACTATGATTGTCTCCATTTAAAGGTAAGGAAACCAAAGCATAGGGAAGCTACATTTATCTTGCCTCAAGTCATGGGAAATTTAGTTCATGAAGTCAGGACTCCACTCAGGCAAACTGATTGTAGATCCTGGGCTTTGAACCACTTCAATGAAAAGTTCCATTCCCAAATCAAATCAGGTGCGACCTGCTGCAAGACATGGGATGGAAGGTGGTACATAAATTGTTGGGGCTACAGTTAGAGCTCAGTGGCAGAGCGCTTTCTCAGCACATGTGAGGCACTGGGTTCGATCCTCAACACCCATAAAAATAAATAGTACTGTGTGCATCTACAATTAAAAAAAAAAAAAAACAATGTTAAATTGGGTGTGGTGGTGCACCCTTATAAGCCCAGAGATTCAGGAGGCTGAGACAGGAAGATGGCAAGTTTGAGGATAGCCTCAACAACTCAGCAAGGGCCTAAGCAACTTAGAGAAAACCTGTCTCAAAATAAAAAATAAGAAAGAGTTGTGAATGTAGTTCAGTGGTAAAAGGCCCTTGGGTTCAATCCCCAGTACAGAAAAAAAAAAAAAAAAGACATGAGGATTCATTATTACCTGCTCCAATTAATAAACTTATGTATCAATATAAATAGCTTTTTCTAAATGTGTTAGTCCCCTCCCCCACATTTTCATTTTGGGGGTGCTGGGAATTGAACCCAGGGCCTCATACGCACCAGATAAGTGCTCTACCACTGAGCTACATCCCCAGCTCCCAAATGTGTTACCCCTTTCCTTCATTTAACTAAGTCGTGTTTATTTTTGCACCTGAAATTCCTCCAGGCAAATATTTTTACATGATCTATGTTGGAAATTGTTTTTGAAAATCTGGACTTTGGAGTTAATTGAATAAACCAGAATTACTAAAGGGAAAACGATATCTGAATGGGACCACCATTAAACTTGATGTCAGTGCTATACATGGAGATGCAGTGGCTACACCATTTACTAGTGGTTAAGGGTATAGGCCTTATGGTTAACATATTCAGCCTCACATCCTAGGTGCGCCAATTCCAAACTGGGTGACCTTGAGCAAGATAATGCAAAGTATGAAAACCTACAAAATGGAGATAATAATAGTATCTGCTCCACTGGGTTGTTATTTAAAGCAAATGTAACAATAACACATGGCACTGTGCTATGAACATAAAAAAATTATAAGCCCAGATACTTGATACAGTCTTAGTATAGCTGAAACCACAGGCCACAGTTTCCATGCCACTTAAGGACACAGAGTAAAGAACTGGTTGACACAGTGCCTTTTTTTGCTTGTTTTGACAGTGCTTTGTAAGAATACAAAGAACTTAGTATTAGCTCCTACTCTTTGTTTACAAAGATAAAACTGGAGAATATTTTATACATAAGTTACCACAAAATTAAGTTCTTGCTTCTCTGACTGAGCATGACTCAGTAGGTCTTCTTTCCCTAAACCACAAAAGTGTCAATAAACTCTGGCCTGTTTTTTTTTTTTTAAATAAAGTTTTATCTGAACACAGCCATGCTCACTCATTTACATATCCTATAGCTGCTTTTGCATTCATTTACATATCCTATAGCTGCTTTTGCATTAGGCAGAGTAGAGTATGAGTAGAGGCAACACCAAAAGAATGTTCAAGGCCAATATTTACCATCTGGCCCTTAACATTAAAAGTTTGCTGACCCCTGCTCTACCACGAGAAGAAACCCTCATGGAGCTGTTCATCTTTGCTTTCTCCACAGCACTGAGCATGAGGTTGGCATCTCTTCCCATCCTCCTCAAACCACCGAGTGAGCTTCTAGCAATGCATCACAAGTGACAACACTCAAGTGTAAAAGAAACCAAAGTTTTCAAAATGCCATAGGGGGAAAGAACTTTATAAATAGAAAAGAAAAAAAATCAACATCATTAAATAACAGGATTTGCCTTCCTTTACATTAATTTCTCTCCCTTAAACTGATTACAACTTCAAAGGCCCATTATCCCTCATTTGAATTCAAATGCTTTTTTAAAAAAATTTTTTTATATATATATACAAAGAAGAAACTAAAACCGAGCTGCTCGCTGTTCAAATGCAAGAAGGACCATAGTGCTCAAGATTGGGACGGCCTGGCAGTCACATCAGTCAGTGCAAAATCTGCATTTTATTAAAGACATTTGGGAAGATCCATTCAAAAATACATTGTGCTCAGTAAAAATTAACCATTTCATGCTGATAATGTAGGTTACCACGGAGTAGATATTTGTATAATTATTTACAGCAACAATAGAAATTTTACAGAAGTTTAGAATGGAATACATGCCAGAAAAAACTTGATAAGATGTACCAACACATGATACAAAGAGTTATAGAAACACTTTACAAATGGTTCATAATTAGCTTGTGAGGAATTTAAGTATTCAACACTTTAAATTCAGTTTGGATTCAAAAATTAAAAAGATTTAACAACCACATCACACCCTTGCCACAGTAAAAAGTATGGAATTACAATTTATATAATGAATTATAAAGTCTGTGCAATTAAGAATTTCCACTGATTTTTCATCTACCACAAATTGGATATCACATCCCTCTGGCTTATCCCTATTTTTAAGAATGAACAGGGTCTCAACATCACCCTGCCCTGTGTCTTCCCAGATACTCCCTTCAAACTTACTAGAGATTGAAGAAGCTCTGAATAGTTGTCTAAGTATATACAGAATAACTACCTGAATTCAGAATGGCACAAAGCAATTCTTGGAGATAGGAATCTGGGGCAACTATTTTGTTTGGCTTCATTGTTTCTGTTAATCAATGCAAGTTTACAGTGAGAATTCACTTCTTTCCATCACCCCTCTGGCCTGACTCAATCGGTGACCAAAGAGTAACAAAGGAGAGGGACCGAGACTGGCGACTAGAAACAGATTATTGATCCCTAGGGAAAATGGGTTTTCTGCAAGCTTTGCTTTCCATTTTGGAAAAGCGAAGCTATTATGGAGAACTTATACATTCTCCAGGAGGAAAAGCATCATTTTTCTCATGAAACTGTACAGAATTTAACCAGAGCTTTTGATAACTCTGGCAATAAACACTTTAATCCCCCAACAGGGACAAAAGTCAAGGCATCTACCTTTTCTATTCCTGGGTTTCCTCTGATTAGACCTGAAGCAGAGTATTAGGACAAACTTGTCTACGTCTGAAATGAATCACATCAGCCTTCTGGGAAGTGAAATCCCCAACCAAAGGAAGTCCTGAGGGATTCTCAGCAGTCTGTCAAAACAGAGGGGGGGATGGAGGGACAGATAAGGCCTCTTTCTCCCTGATACTCTGCATGGGAAGAGCAGCGAACAAGGCAACTTCTATTCTGCATACAACACGGAGACCGATTTCAGATTCCCAAGGAGGATCAAATATGACCAAGGATCAAAGGGGGTGTAAAGAGCTTACCCTTGTGGGACATGAAGGGCCTCGGAAGTGACACCAGTTTCACTGCCGCAGTTCTGCTGGCCCTACAAATCTAGCGTGCAGACTGTGACAAATTTTTTCTGGCAATACAAGAGACAACACTCCCTTAAATTTGGGAGTGAACAGTTGAAGAATGAAAATGCAAGGCAGGTCAAGATCATATTTAATAGCCTACAGTAAATACGCAGAAAGGTGGGTCAGTGCCTGGAGAAGAGAAAGGTGGAGTGGGACCAGGCCTAACGCTGATGAATTACCGAAGCACTATGGGAAATGAAGACTCCTGTAGTAACTGGCTCGCACAAAAGTCTACATCTTGTATAGTACATTCAATTAAGAAGAAAAAAGAAGAAGAAAGAAAGAAAAAAGAATCGCACGGGGCAATAGGCCCAGAGTTTCCTAGACACCTGACTTCTCCCCCATTCTGTGATGCAGACAGATGAGAGACGGTCATTTTCTTTCATGGCTTCTTACTCGTGGTATCCAAGAAGAATTTTTTACTCAGCTGAACCAGATCTCAAGGTATTCTATATCTCAGCTGATCATGAGGCAAAAAGAAGAAACCATAACCATTTAAAGGTTTGTTTGTTTGCCTGTTTCTGGTAAGCTGACCTCTTGTTTATTTTTTATTTGAAAAAATTTTTGAGTGCTAAGGATCAAATCCAGGGCCTCACGCATACTAGAAAAGTGCTCTACCACTGAGATACAGCCCAACCCTAAGCTGTCCTTTTAAATCTCTGCAAAGACCTCTTGTGAGATTCTGGTCCTGGTTATTAGTGATAGGACATTTTCAACATTGATACTGTTTTTCTGCAGTCTCTTTCAAAGAAACCAGAATTGTTATTTCTTAAACCATAAATAAGTTTTCTCTGTCTACATACTTTATTAGTGAGGAACTGAAGGAGGCAAGGAAATAGCCCACTGTTTTCTGGCTTGTTAGTTCAACAAAACCACGATCCTGGTTCACAGAAGTATGAGCCTGTGGATCTTTGTACCTGCATAGAGTTCAGTATCCCACTTTAATGCAGGAGACAATGAACTTCCAGATAGAAAAGCAATGCTCTCCAGCAAACAGTTGGCGCTTGAGAGATAATGCAGGTTTTTTGAGTCCCAACTGGGCTCCATTGGTGACTCAGGATGAGCTGCTTATTGCCCTTGCCAAAAAGAGTTCTGTCACCACTGGGATCCAGGGATACAGAAGTGGACAGAGCCTTCTACACACATGAAAAGTAATCCTCTGGCCTTTGAAAAAAAAGTTGTACACTTAATGAGTCATTCTCAATACATGGCTAGAATAAAATAAATGGCTTTTTTCCTTATTTACTCTAAAAACTAGTTTAAGAAGTGAGGATACTATGATATCAACTAAGAGGTGCTGGGAAGGGAAAAATGGGACAGCATTTCCTAGTGTAGTCCACTAATTTTCAGATTAGGAACATGCTAAACTGGCTAACTCTACAACCACAACATACTTTATAATACACAACGTGACTAGAGACTGACCAGCATAGCTCCGAGCTTAAAGTATACAACTGCATATGGTGAGTCTTAAAGCATGTTCTAAAACAGATTTAACCAAAGCGTACACAGCACAAATACTTCTATAATAGCCACATCACAACCACCAATAAAGAGTTTTTTTTTTTTTTTTTGCTTTTAATCGGTCTGTCATATGCTAATATTTGTAAAGAGCTATTAAATAACTTGATTAAAAAACAAAGACATGTCTTTCGGTAGACACAGCTAAAAGCCATGGGTGCCTTTGAGCAGTTGGTAAAAATCACGCCAATCTGCCAGGCTGTTGCTTGCTTCTAAATATAAGCCTCATGGCTCTATGAAAGATTTTCTAAGGATGCTAACCTAGAATTTAAGTTCTCAAACACATATAAAGTAACTCTGGCTTCCTCCCAAAGTGTGCACCTTTTAGCAGGCCCAAGACAATGGAAACAAACAACAGGATTCCAAGGACTCAAGAATTGTGGTAGAAGATTCATTCCTGCAGTTCTGTAGCCTGGAAAGAACAAGGCCAGAGCCAAGCTCTACAGACAGGGCTGGAATGGTGTTGGGCAGGGTTTCTCAACCTCACTACCGGATTGTTCTTTATTTGGGGGACTGTCCTGTGCACTGCAGGATGATTAGAAGTATTTCTGGCCTCTACTCACTAGATGCCAGTAGTAACCCCCACGGAGGAGTGATACCCAAATGTCTCCAGACATCGCCAAGTGTGCCCTGTGGGGACAAAATTGCCCCTGGTTGAGAAGCACTTGCTCTGGAGATAGCTCACTTGAGCCCCTTGGCGCGGAGAACTCCCTTTTAATCTTGGGTTATGGAGAGAGGCTAAACTTCAGTCAAGACTGAACAAGGCTCAGTTCAAGTTCACTTAGAACTTTTGAGAAGAAAAAGAAGAATGGCAGAGAAGTCAAAGTAGAAAAAGAGAAGCTAAGTTTTTTTTTTTTTTTTCCAAAAGGAGATTAGTGATACTTCCAAAACACAAAGTAATTCACAAACCTTCATTCAACCTATGTATTCTTTAGGAAGTTAGGGCAGTTAACAGAACTTGGATGTCATAAATTCCCCTTCCTAAAGAAAATGCAAATTTTTGTGACTTAAGTCAAGTCCTTCCCACTATGGATGGCAATCTTTGTGAGGTTAGTAATTCCTCATCAACCAGAGGCGAAAGCAACAGTAAGAAGCTGAGAGAGGACCCATTAGATCCAAAAGAAGACTTTACTCCCACCCACCCCCCAAACAGGAAAAGAATGACATGCTAGAAATGCAGAATGTAGGTTCACTTACAGCTAATTAAGGATTGATGAAAAGTGGGAAAGGACAAAAGCTGAGAAGAGGATAAAAGAGCTACCTCAAAAACACTAGTTGAAAACATTGTAGCTATTTTCTGGCTCAAATCTGGGAATGTACGAAAAAGTACATATTGACTCTTCATCAGTTAGGTTTAGTTTGTTCTAGGTAGAAGGCAATTATTCTAGCCCTTCTTTGAAGAACCATCGAGAATATAAATGTTCTGCAAACATCTGAGATCCCAGTGTTAGCAAGGATGACAACATGGGAAACCAGCCCCTAGGTGACCACGAGCCGCGAATGCCATAGTATGGCAACGGGACTGCGCAGTTCCTAAGCGCACAGCACAGTGAGAAGTCTTTCCAGAAGAAAAAACGTAGTTTCTGGTTTGCAAGGGGGGATACAAGGTACAGATCTAGTACGAAAAGAAGTGTTAAATATACACCTTTGTAGAGTCATTGTATCCAGGCAAAAACTGCTGAGGGTCTACCTCACATGTATAACCAAGCAGCTGCCTGGGGAAAGCCAGAATTCAGAGCTACCCAACCAGTTTTGAACTGGTGACAGAAAGGAGATAGAAAAGGAACTTGAGAACATGCAAAAACTATTTATTTGAATCAAATTGTTTCAATGATAGTACCCAGTTGAGTTTCATTTTAGTGCCTATTACACTTACTACAATTAAATAAAAAGCACCTTAAAATGACCTCTCTCTATATATAATCAATACACATCATTATAATATTTATATAAAAATGCAATATGCACACATTTTAAGCTTCAGAGATTCTAAGACCTTTCTCTTTATAATCTTCATAATCATCAGAGCTAGGATTCTAAAAATCTTGGGGGAGGGTTAACGGGAATTCAGCATATTTCAAAGACAGCTGACTTGATTCAAGGGCTGACACTCTCATAATCCTGGAGCGAGTAATAAATACTGAGAAGTTACCTCTTTGAGGGGTGGGAGGGACCTCTAAAAGTCTTATTGCTAAGAGACTACTTCCAAAAGTCTACTACTACTGATAGATGATGGTGTTGAGGTGATTTCTGTCAAGGATGGCCTGGAGATACGGGGGATAACACTTGCTGGCCAAAGGCCTTAATGGTACTTGTGAGTAACTTGGGAATTGAAGTGATCAAATGAGAGCAAGATAGGTCCTGTTCTGATGGAGGGAAGGGTGTATATACAGGTGTGCATGATGACCTTGTTATAAATGGACAGTCCCAGGAAGAAAAAATGGATATAGCATCCATTTATAGAGAGATTTTCTCTACATCTGGAATTGCTTCAGGAGCCTTTTAAATACTTCAGGAAAAGCAATAATGAAAAAAGCGGTTAGAAGGAGAAATGCCACACACGCATCTCACACCGCAGCTAGAGCCAAGAGTCTCCAGGAGGGCGGGCGGTATTCAGGAGCATAGAGCTGGTTTGCAAGATCTGCAGACAGGTGCCTCTTACAACCTCACAACAAGGAATGTTTGCTGGCGAATCTTTGGTCTACGCTCTACACTAATGTTTAGTGGAAGAGCACATTCTCTCTACAAAGACCCATGAGCAACACCTCTGTCTGTTCCCCCCCTTGTGTCCAAGTAACATCCCTGGACACAAACGGGAGCCAAGTGTGTGAGGGCGGAAACGAGGCCTGCTGAAATCTTCACTGGCCTAGCTGACCTTCTTCCCTTGTGGGTCTGGAAAGAGATGCTGCATTATCTGTTACCAAGGATCACATCTAGAGGCTACTGCTGGGGCCGAAAAGTTGAGCAAGGTTCATACTGTTACAGTCACATGTAGCCGCAATTCAACTCCCTTTATTAGAAGTATAATACTCACTTCATATCACAAATGTATAAAAATATGGCAGATAGTGTCATAACGATACTTTCTTTAAATGAATATATTTATAAAACAGACAGATATTTACCATATATATATTTATATATATAGAATAAAATACTCCTGATGCAATATATAAATGTTACTGTTTAGTTTTTATAGAAACTACTGTAGCTGTCCCACTGCTTCACAATGTTCCAAACAGCTCAAAATAACTTTACATTAGAACATAAAAGTATGATAATTATAACAGTACAATATTAATTATAAATAAATGTTACAAATCCTATCAAATATGGAAGCTTAGAAAACAATTTAAGACATACAGTTCATCTTCTAACCCTTCAAAGGGATACTCTTGGATTACAACAAACCCCACATTTAGTCTAGGCAGAAAAAAATACGTGGTAAGGGCATCGGTCAACACGAATTTTTCTATCCCTTGCAGTGCCAGGACATATCCTGGCTTTCCCAAGTTCAACAGAGATTGCACTAAAGCTGGAATGTAAGGGGGAGAAACTGGCAAGAATTTCTTCTTCCTCAATGGCACACTCTATCCATTCTCACACAAGACCTGTGGGGAGTGGCGATCCCTAAGGAACTCCCGTGGCTCTAAGATCCCTGACTAGCATTTGTGGCTGTGAGGAGCCAGATGGCCCTACACATACAATATTGCACACACCTTCATAAAGCTGAAAATACTGGCTTACCACCCTGGCCCAGCCCACCCCGCGCCCTCCCTTCCCAACTGGCTCATCCCCCCTCCCCCCACCCCAGCACAAATTACAAGGCCGTCTCTTTTAAATCGTTCAGATTTGGCATTCGTGAGCGATTTGTTCTGTTATATGGGTGCCCGTTTGGCCCACTCTTGGCACCCAGCTGTTCAGAATAGGAAGGCCCCTCTGTGGCACTCCTGGTCACAGAGGACACATGCCAACCAGGATCCATCTGACCTGGCAGCTGGAGGGCTGGCCTGCCCTTTGGTGTGGGCTCCTGCCGGATGTTGGTGCTCCCACCAGAGGCCTGGCTCAGGGGGTGAATCCGAATTTCTGAGAAGGAATTTTTGGTTTGTTGAGCTGCTAAGGGCTGGAAGCGGGGATCTGAGGAAGCCGGATGATTTGAGGCTGAAGAGAGATGTAATAGCTTGCGCAGTGATTTTAACGGCTGGCTCTGAAAGAAAGGATGAGAACGTATATAGTATTAAATTCTGAGTAGACCAGGGCGCTGGGAGAAAATGGAGCTCAGAGGGGACAAGACTAAAAGAAGCCAGGGAGGGCAAGCTGGAAGGGCTAGCCCAGCTCTAGCTGCCTTCTGAGTTTCTTCAAAGAAGACTATAGTCACTGTCCTTTCATGTGAAAATCTAGAAGACAACTAGAGCTGGTGGGTGCTGCTCAGAGGCCCAGGCTCCTTCAATCTGGCTGCATCCTGTCTTACTATGGAGTTTCATGCTTCAACCATAGGAAGAAGAAATATAAGAAGGGATGTTTTTCTCCTTTTTGCAAAGACTTCCCAAAAGTTCCACATAATGCTTCCACCTAATATTTCACTGGCTAGAACTCAAGCACACAACCTTATCTAGCTGCAAGAGAAGCTGGAAAAATGCAATGCTTTAGTTCGGCAGCAATGCACTGAGCTAAAAAATTGCATAGCCCTTTTTGTTCTCATCTATCTGATTTCCCCCTTTCTTTGATATTGTAAAATCTAAATGTGCCCTGCTATAGCTACTTTTATGTGAATGTATGGTGGGGGGTGGTGGTGTAAGATCTGGGCATAAACAATGCAAAGCACAAAAGCAAAACCCCTACAGAACCTAATTTTTCATTCACAGAAGGCCGTCAACTCCTAACATGGACTCACAGCAGCTCTGCCTGACTGTCCATGGCTGAAGGCCCATAAGGGGCTGCACTGTGGAGGAAGAGTGGCATCAAGGCAGAAGGCAGGGTCCTGAACATGTTCTGCCTCAGGCTAGTCAAATACTCTCAGGTAACTCCCGAGCCTCAAGCTCCTCAATGGTCAAAGGCAACTGACTCCCCTATTCTCCAACTCTATCATGGGGCATGTGAAGGCCACTATCAGAAGAGGCATGGAAAGCCCTTAGACATGCACTATTGCTGGACTCTTATCACTCAGACTACAATCCTAGCCTTGGGGCAGCTCTGCCTGCTAATATCTTTATCTTTACTCTGAGTGTCACAGTACAAGTGACATACATTTAGGGCTAGCCAAGTTTGAATAAGATGTTGAAAATCTCCAGGAACACCACAGGGTTTGAAAGAACACGATGTTGAAAGCCAAGTTATGGGCTGGGGTTGTAGCTCAGTAGCAGAGCACTTGCCTAGCACGTGTGAGGCACTGGGTTTGATTCTCAGAACTGCATAAAAATAAATAAATAAAATAGCCAGGCATGGTGGTGCAGGCCTGTAATCCCAGCAGCTCAGGAGGCTGAGGCAGGAGAATCAAAGTTCAAGTTCAAAGCCAGCCTCAACAACTTAACGAGGTCCTTAGCAACTTAGTGAGACCCTGTCTCAAAATAAAAAATAAAAAGGGCTAGGGATGGAGTTCAGTGATAAAGCACCCCTGGGTTAAATCCCAGTACCAGAATAAAAAATAAACACATAAATAAAATAAAGCTATTATGTACATCTGCAACTAAAAAATGTTAAAAGAAAGAAAGCCAAGGTAAAAGGCTTGAGAATCAACTCAAGGAGGAACTAACTGCTCCAGGGGAAGTATCCTCCAACACTATTCCAAGATCTTTCTAAGAAAGCCATGGGTCCCCACAGGAGGTGGCATAGTACCCTGCACACTGTAAGTGCTCAAAGGTGTTTTTGTTTTTTCATTTTTTATTAAATTGTTATGGTAACACAATGAGACTCCTGTTTTTTTTTTTTTATAGCCCTAATCACATGTAACTATTGAGCAATTACAATAATCCAGAATCAGCTGGAGATGAAAAGTTATTGAAAAAAGCTTCTTGGCAAAGGAAACAGTTTCACCATGGAGTTTCTAAGCATTAGGCCCTCACTTGGAGCCTGTGTTCCAATATACTTGGATATCTGGTTCTCTATTCCCCCACTGCCCCCAGCCCATATGACATCAGAAGCAGAAAATACAAATGGTTGGATAAAGAGGATAGCCATTTGGGGAACTCCTGTCCCCAGCTCTAAGTAACAGCTTACAGTTAAAGAGAACAAATAGAAAACCTGTAATGAGTAAAGGCCCCACCTCCAAATCACAGAAACCTGTGATTTGATTAAAGAAATCAACAAATTATGTAACTATGCTTATTGTGGGATACTGAAAAGTTACAATATTGAAACTTGTCTAATTGACAAGCTGTTTAAAGGAGATAAACCTCCACTACTTAAAAAATTTACTGACTCAATTTCTGCTTATTGCCCCACTACAGTAGAGAAATGTGCCTATGCAATACTGTCCAATTTGTAATTCCTAATGCAATTGTTTGCCTGTTTCTTTTCATCTGAGATAGCATAGGTTTCAGGAAATGAAATGTTCTTTCATGAAAGATAATCATATCTGTATCTGTATCTGAACCAATTTGGGGGCTGAGTGCCTAGCATGTGTAAGGCACTTGGCTCAATTCTCAACACTGCATACTAATAAAATAAAGGTTCATTGACAACTAAAAAAAATATTAAAAAAAGAACCAATTTGTATTCTACTACTTTTAAGGAAATCTTAATCTTCCCACCATCTCCATTCATTCTCTCAACATTTTATAGCTGGCCTCACTTTTCACCACAATCTTTATGAATCTCTCTCCTGAGCCGTAGAGTATTTGGAGGATAGGACTGTATCTTTTTCATTCCCTTAACCTCTCTGTCCCCTCCCCAGCTAGGTGAAGGCTTAGAGACTCACTTTTCCCCCACGAGGACGTGAATCACTGAAGCATGATTCATCCAGACTCCCAAGATATACCTGGCTATTAGTGAGGGTCTATTTGAAGGAGGCCCTCAGCGTTGCCTTAACACCAAGAAACTAACTTTTCTCGCCCCTGCCTTCCTCCCTAGGACTTGCTGCAGAGTCAGAGAGTCTAGGACTAGTGTAGGTTCCACTCACTTGGATCTGTAGATCTGAGAACTTCTCAGGACGCCACTCCTTTGGTCTGCTGCTTGAAGTGCTAGCAGAGTGAATGGCTTTCTGTAATGTCAGAAGGTCGGGGCCGTCAGAATTGGGCACCTAGAGTGAAAGGTGGACAAGGTTTCAACAAGCACACCAATAAATCTATTTAAGATATACAGCCACACCCAAGAGGAGAACCAAACCAGAAAGCAAATTGAACCAAACCAAAACTCAAAGGGTGGGGGCGGGGAGAAAGAAAGAAACCAAAACTCTCCCAATATTCATAATGCAAGTGATGCTGGTTAAATTCTGCTGCCCTCTTAATAATTTTCCCTGCATTAGGAAAAATTGGCAGATGTCATGCAGCTTTGTTGAAACCTCAACCCTTAAAGCATTCCCATGCTGTTAGTTTTAGTCGCTGTAAGAGAGAGCAGTTAAATTGTACCAGGAATTGATGTCGTATCCTCATTCCATATTGCAGTTAGGTTATGAACCAGTTCAATAAAACAACAAAAAAAATTTCCCTGCTGGGAAAATGATCCAAACACTACAGTTGGTGGTGCCAAAGAAGTCTAGTAGGTCTTCAAGGATAGTGAAGTGGGAAAGTACAGTTTGAATCATAGTCCCAACGTTACCCAGTAAATTTGGATCTAGTATTATATATTGGAAAAATGCTGGAAATTTGTACCACAAATTCCAAGTGAATGCAATTAGTCTATTCACCAGTTTTGGTGAACAAAGGAGAGTTATACCACATGCCAAGCAAAATTGTGGCTTTAAATTAACTGACCAGCAAAAGCTAGAGCCAGGCAAGGAAAGAACAAGTCACCAACTAGTAGAAGCTATTTTTTTCATGGAGCCTGCTAGCTCACTTAATTTGGTCAATTCAAACTTAGTTTCAAAGAAACAAACTGCCAACCAAATGTTAACAAACTTTGTGAGCCAAATGCAAAGACATTTGTTAAGTGTAAATGTTAATCAAATTCTTTACAGGAAATAAGGGACTTCATAAATGTTGTCTGCCAATAACTGGCTAATCAGACAACCCAAACTAGCCTTTCACTAGTTTGTTTAATAGATGTTATGTGTCAACATCCTTAACTGATTCCAAAAAATCCAGAATGACAAAGATTTTATATCCTGGTGAATTTATGGAACTGGCTCAGGTACTTAACTAGCACAAAGAGAATATGACCCCACGAAAATAAGACATGCTTTTGTCATCAGTAAAACAAGTTTACTGGAGCAGTTTTCAGGGCTACCATACATAAAAATGGGTACCATGGGTGGAGTGACTACAGGAAGCTTTTTCAAAGAAGAACTATGCTTTAAATGATTCTTTGAATTAAAAAGAGGAAAGAGGGATTTCTTGATGCTTGGATTCTCCCCGTTGGTGGAATCTGTCTGCAATATAAGATACAAATAAACTAATTGCAAAAAAAAAAAAAAAAAAAAGGTGCTTTTATTGAAACTAATAACCCTTGGCAGCCTTCAATTTGTTAAATATTAACGGTCACTGAAAGAATCTCTGTGCTGAGCATCTAGAATGGTTCTGTTTCATTTTTCACATGGATACGAAGAGGTCAATAAGGTAAGTTCAAGGCAAGCTTGAACTTCTTCTAAGCCTATAATATGTGGTCATGATCAATACCTATGGTACGAATGCCTGGAAACCTATATACATCTGTTCAGATTAAGCTTAAGAAACATTTAAGAACTTATTTATTATCGAAATAAAATTATTATAAAGATTTGTTTAATGAGCTACTGATGAACTTCAATCTTTTCCTAATTGCTAGAGAGAAACTTAGCAACTAAAAAATAACAATATAATTTGCCTATTAATGGGAAAAGAGATACTGCAAATCCTTTATAAATTTGGTCAACTCTTGAGCCAGAATACATCACTTGAAAGAGGACTACCACTGTTCTGGGATGCTAACATTGAGCAAGCAGCCTTCTTGTACACTGTTAGAAATATTTACCCAGTGGAAAATATTTGGCACAATTTAGAAAATTGGCTTTTCAAGTGAAGAAACAGAAAGTTCAATCTTTAAATTGAAGCATCATTGCAAGTTGAGATACTAAGTAGAATACAATTACCAAGTTGGCAAAGTCACCATATGCTCTGAGGGCTTATATAACTCTCTGGATATGTAACTGAAGCCAGATTTCCCAAGGCAGCTTCCAGATTTGCTTGAGTCAAAGCATGCACCTTTACAATACAGAATTAATTTTTGGCACCCCTTTTCTCTCTTTTGGATATCTCAATTGTCGGAGAACTAGAAAGTAATAAAGGTATTCACAGACCATCTTTTATGGGTTTGTGTATGAGGACATTCGAGAAAAATATCCCATGCTCTAATTTCCTAATCTAATGACAAGAACCCAGGACACAGTTTAAGACCCATTGCTAAAGAGGTCAGAAGAGAGCTCCCTCCTCCCCCCAGGCCTTTCACAGCAGGACTAAGGGTCCAGCAGGACTAAGCCTGGCACAGGGATTCACGAGTACCCGGTTTTTGTTGTCCCAACTGACTATGTATTGGGCAGGTCACAACCTGCCTGGGCTCAGTTCCTGTGCTAATGAAACAAGAGTTCAACTAGATTTAAGATCCACCAACTTTTAAAATTTCACACCTCTCTATGTGCGCTGGACATCAGAATTTCTTTGATGCCTATGCAAAAGTTATAATGCCTAAATTTTTCAAAGTTTGTTTTAGTTTCCTTTTGTTCAATTCTAGAAAGTGAAAACAAATGAACTTTAATTACGTTTGCTCATTCAAAAAAGGCCTTAAATAGTTTTTCTTTAGTTAAAAAAATACGGTGGTATTTAAAAAACTTTTGCTTTGGAAGGTGTAAGGCATGATGATAGCATGAGGAAAGATATTTTGCAGTTAATTTAAATACCTAATAAAAAGTAAGTTTAAGTCAAAGAGATGTTAGAAAATAGTAATTTTCCTATTTACCCTAATCTATACTATTTAAATATCTAAGTAACTGTATCCTGAATAATAAAGTCAGTCAATATGTATATACTCTACTTGGCCTCACTGAGTCAGGGGCTTTAGGTTTAATGTCAGTCTAATGCAGATGGACATTAAAACCTAACTCTAAATACAAAAACGGTTTCAATTCCTTGATTCTTACTATTTTCTGTCATTTAATCACTTAAAATGGCTGCAGATCTGTGGTTAAGAACAAAAACCTTAAAATAAAACTCACAGTGGTCAGGAAGAGGTAGCTAAGTTTCAATGATCATGATGAATATGTTCTATAGACAATTGTAAATGTTGTATTTATTTTTTTTAGCACTTTAAATATTTTAAGCATCCCTAGGCTAACATAGGTCTATTTGTTCATCTACTCTCAGCAACAAATGTAAGTAATATCTGATTGAGTGGCATTTTTTTCTTTTTCTTTTTTTAAATAGTACTGGGGAATATAACGAGGGGCACTATACTACATCCCCAGTCCTTTTTATTTTTCTTTGTGGTGCTGAGGTTTGAAACCAAGGCCTTGTGCATGCAAGGCAAGCACTCTACCAACTGAACTATATCCCCAGCCCTCCCCAGCCCTTTTTATATTCTTATTTTGAGACAAGGTCTCACTAAGTTGTCAAGGCCGGCCTGGAACTTATGATCCCTTTATCTTAGCCTCCTGAAGTCACTGTGATTACGTGCCCAACTATGGCATTTTGATTTGACTTTTCATTTTAGGTGAGCTTCAGTTAGAGATAAGGGTAGGTTTAATTTTTTTTTAAAACTCAAATGAACATTTCAGGAATATTATGCAGGTATTAAATTGAAGATAATAAAGTTTTGTGAAGTAGCATACAGTATTGTGTGTATATAGACACAGATAAATATATTGTAAAAAGACAGAATATAAAATTATACTATAATTATTACTATTATTTAAAACAAACTTAATCTGGGCATGGTGGCGCATGCCTATAATCCCAGCAGCTCGGGAGGATGAGGCAGGAGGATTGCAAATTCAAAGCTAACCTCAAATGTGAGGTGCTAAGCAACTCAGCAAGATCCTGTCTCTAAATAAAATACAAAATAGGGCTGGGGTTTTGGCTCAGTGGTCAAGTGCCAGCCCCTGAGTTCAATTCCTAGTAGTCCCCCCCTAAAACACCCCCCACCCCCCTTTCTTCCACAAACATTTTACACATTTTTCTCTAATGAGGTCATATTTATTTTATCATGAAATACATAAATTTTATAAGCAAGCAAGTGAAAGAATGGTCTAGAAAGCTAATCTAAGAAAGGTCTTTGTTAACATTTCTAGAACATTTATGAAACAAAAATCCTGATTCTAGGTTATATACTCACTACTATCACCTATCTCATCTTTACTTACCATTGAGTCACAATTCTAGAATTTTCATAATGAAAAGGGCCTCAAAAACACTGAGTCTAATCTATTAATCTTACAGATGAAATCACTGAAGTCCGTCCAAACAGGCCATTTGGATTAGGCAATTTTCTTCTTCAAATAAATGAGAGCATATCATGCATGAAGTACAGCTGGAATCAAAATCACTTAAAATGGCTAACTCAATCTCATGGATTTTGAAGGTTTCATGAAGCTAAGAGGGAAGCAGGCCTCAGATGGGCGAAGAACCACCCATTGCTGTCCTGGAGGCCTGGCTCCCCCACATTTTGTCAATTCTCTAGCCAATAGAATTCTCACTTGGGTGGCTCAGTGAAGTGATGTACTTAGTACCAGCCTTTTGTTCAGGCTGAGAGCTCCCAGGAGCTAAAGCGCAGCCCAACTCACAGTGATACTACAGGGGAAACATGTTTACCTACTAAAGCAAGCTCTGAAACATCTGATGTGATCATCTCTCTGTGACTATACAGCACAGAAACATAGTTGTCAACATGGGAATTCTACAATCAGCCAGGAGGATAAGGAAAGATGGTTATTTATGAATTTCAAGATTTAAATGTAAATCAAAACTGTTTTCTAAGTTTTCGCATATCTTTATGCCCCCAGAGAGAAACAAATTTTTCATCTCCATAGTTTTTACAGGAATATAAATCTATATGGATAAGAAGTTTATTGAGAGAGGCTTAAAGTGTTCTCTTTCATCCAAATTAAATTTCTTCTATTTATTCTTTCTTTCTTTATTTATTTATTCTGCTGAATCTAGAAAAGACTTTGTGAGAGGACAGTTGTATAGAATTTCAAAAAGAGACATCTACAGTGTATGCATGTCAAGTCTCAGCAAAAAATTGACTTTGATTGCCATGTACAGAGTGTAATATATCCACAGAATAATGCAGAAACCCATGCCATTATACATAGAAATTGGCTATCTACTTACTGTTTGAGATTTCTTCTTTTTCTTTTTCATTGACCTGAAAAAGCCTTGCTTCTCCTTTTCCTTGAGTTGATCAGAATGACTAATATTTTCGGGACTTTTCCTAAATGAGAAGACATTTTTATCATATTGATCTTTCAATCAATCTCTTGCCACTGTGTGACCAGCAAAATGAAGACTAAAAATGCATGACACCAGGTGCAAACAGCCATGAAGAATCAAGCACACAGGTAAAGGTCCTCGAAAAAAGCACAGGAGGAACTGAATCTAATCAACCATAGTTAATGGGTATTTTTCAGCACAGGCTCACTCACACTAGCAATTTGGGCACTATTACAAATGATCTGTAACTGTGCTGCTGGACCATTTTCATGCTGCTGAAAGCCTTAGAATTAGAGATTCTGAAAAGTGCACAGCTTAGAGGATGCCTTTTCTGTAACTCTCCAAGAAAAGAGCAGAAACATTTTTAATACCTTCATTTTTCTATTTACCTTTTAAAAAACAGTTCAACGAGTTTATTATTAGCAGCTTGCCAAGATATTGAACATTAAAAAATCAATGCTGCTACAGAAACATTACAAATAAAAAAAATGGCCTGACACTGGAAAATTCCTCTCTATTAAACCTTTTATCCATTTATTAAAACTAAATAAAAAATACTTAAAAACATAGATAGGATGAATGCTTTAATACAAAGTGCTCATGGAAAGAAAAAGCTTCTAACTGAAAACACTGACATTAAGCTTAATGCCATGGATAACACCAGGTATTTTAATAAAAATAGAAGATATTTAAAAGATAGGAAATAATGCCGTGGCCTCAAAAAGATGCCTATATTTATATGTTGAAAGAGGACTTATATTAATTTAACTTACACTCTTTAAAAAGCAACTTGACTAGTGTTATTCTTGAAGAACTCACATTCCATGGACCCTACTTTTAATTTCAATAACTATATGACTGTGCAGAGCCTTTTTCTCAAATGATTGGATTTCTTTTACAAGCTATTCTCTAAAATTGAGAGTAAAAGTGACTGCTTAGTGGCACAGTGACCATTTCTTCTTAAGCATTTAGTCTAAAACTTAATGGGAATGGCCAAGAAGTAAAAACTGGTATGGTAGGTCCAAGTGTTCCAGAAACTTACTGGGACTTGCAATTTTAAACATCACTGAGAGTTCCAAGTTGTGAAATAAAAGTTTTGTTTTTCAACAAATCATGACACTTCAACCGGTAACTACAGCCAGAAAACTTCAGGCATAACCAGGTGCAGTGGCACATGCCTGTAATCCTAGCAACTTGGGAGGCTAAGGCAGGAGGATTGCAAGTTTGAGGCCAGCCTCAGCAGCTCAGCATGATCCTGTCTCAAAATAAACAAGGCTGGGGATGTGGCTCAGTGGTAGAGTGCCCCTGGAATCTATCCCTAGGTACCCCCCCCAAAAAAAAAGTTCAGACATGATGAAATGAGCAAGAATGGGGAAATGGGGTGGTAGAAAGTTAAAGATTCTTTAGATGCAGTGTAGTACTATAAAGGAAAACAATCTCAACATGAATGCAATTTCAGAAGGGGAAGGCATTACTCTAAGAATATTAACTCTGGCAGGAGAGGAAAGGAAGGATGAGACACCAGTTCTAGGAAGAGAAGGATTTTTCCTGGAAAGAGGAGAGTCTGTCCAGGATGAAAAGGAGAATAAGATGAAAGGGAGAGTTGAAGCTGGGAGGGTAATGAAAGAGGAGAAGGAGTGGGGAGGAAATAGCTCAGAGTCTGAAGTTAGGTGTTGCAGAGTTGAGTTGAGGGAAGATGGATCAAAGACCCTCTCTGTAAGGTTTCTTCAAAGGGTGCTGGGTAAACAGTCCAGAAGGGATAGGAGGAATGATGAGGAAAACAGTTTTGAGCTGAAGCTGAGTGGGTGGTGGGGCTCAGATCTAGGCTGTGAAAAATCACAGAGGCCAAAAGAAAAAAGGTAATAAATTACCCCAACCAGATGAAAGCTAGGATTGAAACATGCGTATGTTTGCATCACAAAAGACAGACTGAAGACAGTGAGAAAAAACAAATCCTGGTGGAAACTACACCAAACATACATACCTAGATAATTCACAGAGCAACAGAAAAGAGAAAAGCCAGAGAGAGAGAGAGAGAGAAAGAGCGATATATCTATATGGAGAGAGAGAAAGAGAGAGAGATACAGAGAGCAGAGGCCCAGAATATAGGCACTTGAAAAGCTATATGGTGTACTAAGGATGGAAAAAGAAGCCTCGAACATGGACAGATGGGAGTGAGCCAAACACGCAAGAGTGTGGCTGGCCATTTTCCTCATCTGTTCTCTGTGGTCCCTGTGATTCTACCCAGTACAGACAGCAGTTTCATGCTAAATAGGGCAAAGAAGAGCAGCATTAATCTCAGGGATGGACGCTTTGAGAAAGATCACCCCTCCAGGCACCTGGCACATTACTGGGGGCAGCAGCTCCCAAAAGAACAGTGCATATGTGGGGGGAAGGGGGGGCAAATAGTAAACAGGCGACTTCCTTTACAGTCATGTGACTCCAATGTCATCTAACACAACAGCAATTTCCATAATCAGTCAAGGAGAAAGAGGAAATTCCAAAGGGAGGAATGAAAACCAAAACCTACTTAATCAAAATCAGCCAACATTTACTACATTTTATGTGCTAGGCCCTGTGTTAGGTGTCAGAGACATAGAGATAAATCAAAAAGGAGCCTGACCTCATTAAAGCTGCTCCCAGACTCACAGGGAAAGAGGATGGGATGGAGATGAGGCAGCAGGGTCAGCCATAGAGGCTTTAGTAATCCTTCTGGAAGCAGCATGGAAGGCGAGTTGAAGAGGTGAGAGGCATTACTCTGTGATTCTTTCCCTGCCTCCTCCCCTCCCCTGGCAGTGTGACTAGGGTGGTCAGCTAATGTGTGAGAGGAGAGAGCTATAGTGAACGATTCCATAGGAGTAAAAGCTAGGTGACAAGCTATAATGGATACAAAATATCTATAACTTTATATGAAAAAAGAGAGTCTGGGATTATGTAAGTAAGTTACAGCAATTCTTCACTTAAATAGTGGGATTTCAAATTAATTTACTGTTTCAAGTGTCATTTAACCCAATTTTGATGGCAGTCTTTCTAAACATTTATACAATTTGTCTTTTTAAAAAATTTTTTATAGTTGTAGATGGACAGCATGCCTTCATTTTATTTATTGTTGTATGTGGTGCTGAGGATGGAACCCAGTGCCTCACCCATGCTAGGCAAGTGCTCTGCCACTGAGCTACAGTCCCAGCCCCAAATTTGTCTTTGGTTGAGTAAATATTATCTATTTTATAACATACTAAGTGGATATCTATAATGTGTATAATTTTCTCACTGGGGGCCTAAGACAAAACACCTGCTTTTCTCTACACCTACTGTTCGTGATGCTACTTCTTCTGCACATTGCATTGTTACCTGGGACTGTTTCTTGCCCTGACAACCTCAGCGCCAACTGCTAGAATTAGGCATAATAGATAAACAGGCTCCAAGCAAGGGTAGAGGTGTCATCCTATTAGTAAAGATGATGAATCTGGCTGCACGGACTCTCTTTTTCTTGTTCTGAAATATCCTGGCTCATCTCTCAGTTCTTAAGTGGGTTCAAGGCAGCTAAGGTGGCCGGAATAACAACAGCTCTGGGTATTATACCACAATATCTATTTGTTGTTTTAAAAATATGACATAGTAGCTTCATTTTTTTCATTGCAGACAAAGTGTACACTGTACAAATATTCTCTTCCCCAAAGATGTACTGTTATACAGGAGTCACAAGCTGCCCTTAGATTACTGGATCAAATAAGATATGTTATATGAAAGAGATGTGTCATAGCAGCATTATCAGGAGGGGTTGGCAGGGGGCAAAAGAAGAGAGCCAATTTACTACTGCAATGCTGGAACCCTCTCAAGCCTCAAATCAGCAATATCAGAGCAAGGAATACTCAATGAAGACTTGGCTGAAGTTCAATGTCCCAATTGTGTCTCTGATTCTCATAAAACAACTGATTTCAGGTTTATCCATATATCCATATCTAAAGTTCTACTACTCAAGTGGATTATCAAAAGGACAGAAATGAGGAGCTGGGGGAGCAGCTTAGTGGTAGAGCATGTGCCTAGCATATTCCACGCCCTGGGTTCATTCCAGCACCAAACCAAACCCAAACCATCTTCTAAAAAACAAAAACCAGAAAAAGACATAATAATATTACTGACTATCACACTTTTGGATTTAAATTTTTTTAAAAAAATTTTTTAGTCATAGATGGACACAATACCTTTATTTTTTATTTTTATGCGGTGCTGAAGATTGAAAGCAGTGCCTCACATGTGCTGGTAGGCAAGCACTCTACCACTAAGCTATAACTCCAGCCCCTAGATTTAATTTTGATTCTGACCTAACTTTCACATGACTATGGTAATCTGTAATTGATTCTCTCTTTTTTCTTTTGGTACCTGGATTGAACCCAGGGGTGCTTTACCATTGAGCTACAGCCTCAGCCTTTTTTTTTTTTTTTTTTTTTGGGTGGTGCTGGGGATTGAACCCAAGGCTTTGTGCATGAGAGACAAGCACTCTACTAACTGAGCTACATATGCCCAGCCCCAACTTATTGTTTTTTTTAATATATTTTTTAGTGTTGATGAACCTTTATTTTATTCATTTATTTATATGTGGTGCTGAGAATTGAACCCAGTGTCTCACACATGTGAGGCAAGCACTCTTCCACTGAGCCACAACCCCAGCCCCAGTTTTTTTTTTTAATATTTATTTTTTTTTTTAGTTGTACACAATAACTTTTATTTATTTTTATGTGGTGCTGAGGATCGAACCGAGGGCCTTACACATGCGAGGTGAGCGCTCTACCGCGAGCCATAACCCCAGCCCCCCCACCATTTTTTTTTGAGACAGGGTCTTGCTAAGTTGCTTGGGGCCTTCCTAAGTTGCTAAGGCTGGCTTTGAACTACGATGCTCCTGCTTCAGTCTCCAGAGTTGCTAGGATTACAGGTGATTACAGGTTCTAGGATTACATGGTGGTGACCATGCCCAACAACTGATTCTCTTCTAAATTATCACTTCATTGACCAAAAAAACTCTATTCCTTCCAACCATGTTAATGTATTCTCATACTTTAGACAGTATTTTCAGGGCTCATCAAAGCTACATCTGAGAATAGTCAACACTGGTATCTGTGTTCTAGGGTTAATGCACAGTAAATCTCTACACACCAGGGAGCACAAAACAGCCACAAAGAGGCAGAATGCATGAAAGTTTATTGGCAAAGTTAGGTGGAAGGGAAATACTTAACAAGTCAGAGTGAAGCTATATGATACTAAGCATAATAACTGCAGCCACTAACATTAATGAGCCCGTAAGGTGGCAGACACTGTTCTGGGTCATTTTTATGAGTTACCTCATTTAATTATCACATAAACTCTATGAGGGAATTGCTATTTTCTTTTAACCCTGAAGTGCTGGGAAATCGAACCCAGAGCCTTGTGCATGCTGAGCACTATGCTTTTCCACTGAACTATATCCTTGGCCTGGGAAGTGCCTCTGCTTAGCCCTATTTTACAGATAAGGAAACTGAGGGGCATATAAGGTTACAGGGTTAAAAGTTGACCTCAGGGCTGGAGTCGTGGCTCAGTGGTAGAGTGCTTGCCTACCACATGTGAGGCCCTGGGTTTGATCCTCAGTGCCACATAAAGATAAATCAATAAAATAAAGGTATTATATCCATCTACAACTACAAATAAATAAATAAATAAGTTGACATCAATCACGGTATCTTACTTCCAGTCTAACTTTTAGTCATTAATGTTAAGACTCTACTACATATGATACAAAAAGAAAAAGGATAAGAAAATTTGCCATAACATTTGAACCTTTTTAGGGTAGCATATGAAGAGCTGTTCTTACTTCTGACTTTTTACCATGAATGAAAGGCAGGTGGTACGAAGATGAAAACTACAAGCTTTGGAGTCAGAACCCATTTAGGTCTAAATTTGGGCTCCCTCATCCATTATCCAGCATCAGGAAAGTTCCTTGACTTCCAAGCTTCAGTTTCTATAAAATGGGGGTAATCCCTACTCCAAAGGGCAGTTGTGTGAATGGACTGAGACAATGTACAAGTGCAAAGCAAAGTATGGGGTTCAATGTCAATAAAGGGAAGTGACAAATATTATCATTCATATCACAAAGAATACAATGGAAAATTATCAGGTATTTAATGAGTTTTTTCTTTTAAATGATATTTAATATAGATGTTTAACTTAAAAAAAAAAAAGACAAATAATGACAAATTATGTCTTCCTTATCTAAAAATCTTTCGAGAGAGAAAGGCCAAGCAGGAGAAATAATGCCAACGTTTATCCAGAATTTCTTTGCATTCTTGAATCTATAATTCGAAAAAAGAAGATAAAACTAAATCAAAACACTCACCATGGATCAAATGCTGGTTGTCTTTTTGAGTGATTGGTTCCAGAAGTGCTTTCAGATGGTAGGGAAGAAACTCTGGTTGACACGTTATTTTCATGGAAAGAATTGTCTGGTCGGGGAGAAGGCACTGAATAAAGAAAAACTAAGTTACTGATGTACAGATGTACTCTTGGTCAAAGCAGTTCTCATGTCATTTTATTGCATTTTCTTGGACATAAAACAAACAAACTAAAGAAATAGATGAGGAAAAATCCTCATCTCCCTTTTGCAAAACTTTCATGTCTTCTGAGGTTGGAGGCTTTCCAGGGAACATTCTCCCTACTTCACTGCTTGCAGCAAGGGTCAGTTAACATAGGGCAACATGTACTTCACAACAGAAACCTAATCTTTCAACTGATATAGGATCTTTAAAAGCCCACACCCCACTGATCTAAGTTCAGGCTTTCTTATTATAGACCCAACCTACTTCTTAGAAGTAATTTTAACAACATTTGTGCTGAAAAATATAAACTCCCGTTTAAGCCCAAACACTTGGAAGGCAGTGTCACTCATATTTTTTAAGCTAAATTACAAAGAAATTTTGTTAGTGCACAAAAATAGTATCTTTCTCTACATTCTCATTTCAAGAATGAACAGAAAAATAAACTACAATGTAGGTAAGTAGATACTTTTCTACTTTTTGGGAGGGGACAGTTACTAATTTTTTCCATGAATTTCTAAGCTTGGTCATAAATCAAAATATACTGTAAATTTCTTTGTAAAAGTAATATACAGAATGTATATCAAGGTAAGTGATACATTTTACTTGACTCTTTTAATATATATATTTTTATGTTGGACACAATATATTTTATTTATTCATTTTTATGTGGTGCTGAGGATTGAACCCAGGGCCTCACACATGCTAGGCGAATACTCTAATGCTGAGCCACAACCCCAGCCCTTCACTTGACTCTGGACCAGTGGGAATGAAAACAAGAAGTATTCTTGTGTATGATACAAGTATTTTTTTTTTTTTTTAAGAGAGAGAGAGAGAGAGAGAATTTTTAATATTTATTTTTTTTTAGTTTTCGGCAGACACAACATCTTTGTTTGTATGTGGTGCTAAGGATCGAACCCGGGCCGCACGCATGCCAGGCGAGCGCGCTACCGCTTGAGCCACATCCCCAGCCCTAAGTATTCTTGTGTATGTTTTTATTTTGGAAATAAAAACAATACTGATGGTAGAATGCTTGCCTCGCATGTACAAGGCCATGAGTTCAATTCCCAGCAACAAATAAAAGAAGGCTGTGGTGACTCTTGAAGGATTTGCAAGGCAGAGCCTCCTACCTGTGGGCTTATTGTCCTTTCTCCACCAGGGTGCTAGTTCCCAAGGGTTTTAGTTACCACTCCAAAGGGTTTATCTTTCTCTATCAATGTCCCCTAAATTCGTATAATCCCAGAGGCACATTTCAGTCAACTGTTAAACATCATATTTTTAAGGCTGTGCAAGTAGAAAATACACTTGAAATTTTCCTTTAATTCAAACAATAAATATTTATGAAACTGTGCCCTGTCAGTGTGCTAATCAAAAGAAGAACAGATGAAGAGAAATCAGATTTTTTTTTTTTTTGCAGTACTAGGGGTTGAATCCAGGCCTCCCATAATCTGGGTGAGTGCTCTTTAAATGAGCTACACCCCCAGTCCAAGAACTCAGCATCTCTGAGAGGCTTACAACCTTCTGAGAGAAATGCAGACAGAGAATGAGCACAATGTGGTCTGCATTGTATAAGAGGCAAGATACTATGAGAAGGACAGAGGAGGAAATACTTCATCTAGGGTGGGTAGGGAAGATCTCACATGAAGAGGACTATAGAAAAAGAAAGGAACAAGCTCTTCAAACAAGGGAAGATGAAGTGTTTCAAGCCATTAAAAGGCATGGCCTGTGCGAATCCCACAGGCTGGGTACCAGTCAGACTTGGCAGCGAAACCACAGACAGTCTGGAATGCCATCTTAGACAATTCAGATTTTGTCCTGATGCCAATAGGAAGCCATCAAGGGCCTTTCAACAGGTGAGAATTAGGGTTTTGGGGGTGGGGGTAATGGATTACATTTACTGGCAATCTCTCCTGAGAATGTGAGCTCCATTAGGGTGCAGATCTTTAGCTGTCTTGCCCATTGACATATTTGTTCTAAGCTAGACTAGTACCAGGTACACAGGTGACATTCATAAGTGTTTTATGACAAAATGGAATGAATGAGTGGTATGGTCAGAATGCAACTTCAGAAGGATTATTTCAGGGACTATTTTGATGGGTACCTTGGAGACGGGGAGGTTAGGAAGCTCAAGCCCAAGGCAAAAGGTAGGAGGGCCTGAACGAAGACAAAGGCAGAGAATTGCTAGAGGTGACAGTGCAGGCAAGAACGTTGCAGGTCTGAAGTCAGTCAGGGTGTGGAAAATGTAGTGCAGGGCTTGGGCTAGAGATGCACGCATCAGAGAAAAGAGGAGGACCCTGCTTAATGCTGGGGGTGGCTTACCTCTATAAAAGCTGCCAACTCTTCTGGGGACAGGATCATTGTACAGATGTCTGTTTTCTTTGGGGGCTGTGCCATCGTCAGAATGTGGGTCATGATATGCTCCACCCTAAGGCAGGAAACAAGTTTATAGAAGTTAAACCACAGACTGATGACAGTGTTACCTATGAGGTCAGACCAGAGCCCAATCAATCTATAATTTCGTCCAGGATCTTTTTAAAAGAAAACCCAAGACAATGCCATGAGGAAAATGGCTTCCTTTAGAAGGCAGTCTAACTTATTTGTGGGAGGTTGGGTATGAATAAAGTTTACCAGCTAGGCTGTAATGACACCAAGTGAACAATCTGTACAGACCATCCTATAGTAAAACATAGCAACTCGGAAGAATTCAGACCTCAGACTTTTGACGAGTGTGGAATGAAGAGGTCCCTTCTCTGGAGGACTCTTTGACAGAAGGTCTAGCCACAGTCATCTCTGGAGGGAGCTGTTCTCCAGGCTGAAAGTCAAATTCAAAAAGATTTATACGAGCATCCTATTCCTACAGATGAAAATCAACATGGTCTTTATTTAGTAAACTGGGGACTAAATCCAGGGGTGCCCTACCCCTAAGCTACATCCTTAGCCCTTTATATTTTGAGAAAGGGTCTTGTTAAATTGCCTAGGTTGGCCTTGAACTTGTGATCCTCCTGCCTCAGCCTCCCAAGTAGATGGGATTACAAGTGTGTGAAACTACACCTAGCCTAGTATAACTAGTACCTTAACCAGCTAAAATTAAAAAAATGTTGGCTAAAACATAAATTGTCCCAGGAAAGAGTGAATCATCTGATGAATATAAAATAAGCTGAACAAATTTCAACAGATGGAAAGCAAAATTCTCATTAAAGTTAAGGCAAGCAAGGAATAAATTAATCTGAAAATAGTCCAATTAATTATTAAAAACCTTCTTTCTAATATCTAGATGTCATGGTTCTGAGCAGCACTCTGGTTGTCTATTAGTCAATCCAAAAGTCCTGTAGCTGATTTTAGGCTGAGTTCTCTAAAAAGAACTGTCCAGAACCAAAATTATTTTTCAGAAAGAACTCATATAGCCAATTCAAATGAAAATAAATGCTTCTTGAATGAATCAAGGAATAAGTCCTCTTATTAATTTTTGTCTTGAAAGTCCCTAAATCCCATAGTCTATGTGCTTTAAATTTTCTTCTTGTCTCCAGGATAACAGCACTTAGGTTCTCTGTATTTCCCAGCCATAATGATGACAGTGCCCCTTTCTGGAGAGGCTATTACTACCTAGCTCTCTCAAAAAAATGAGTCACAGCCTCAACACAGCACTTGATCTATAATGGTACCCAAGGGGGACAATTTTCACATTTTCTACACTTTAGAAAAAACGATTAAGGAATGCATTACCAGCTCATTAAGAGGAGTTAGTTGAATCATATAGGTGTATATTAAGGCACAGAAAGAGTATTAGCTCAAGCCTAGGTGAGATATAAATTGCTGCTGGGTATTAAAATAACTCCTACTAAAGGTATGTAAATAGCAACGACTATGGACTTTCAAGGGCATGTGAACTTTCATGTTGATTTATTTATTCATCAAATAAATATAATATACATTATGTATCAGATTATAATTTAATAAAATATATGATAGCTATTTAAAAAAAATAAAATAAAATAAAAATAAAATCTAAAATATGAGGGCTGGGGTTGTAGCTCAGAGGTCAAGTGCTTGCCTAGCATGCATGAGGCACTGGGCTCGATCCTCAGCACCACATAAATGTAATATAAAGATATTGTGTTCACCTAAAACTAAAAAATAAATATTAATAAAATAAAATCTAAAATATGATTCTGGGGGCTGGGGATGTGGCTCAAGCGGTAGCGCGGTCGCCTGGTGTGCGTGCGGCCCGGGTTCGATCCTCAGCACCACATACAAACAAAGATGTTGTGTCCGCCAAGAACTAAAAAATAAATATTAAAAAATTCTCTCTCTCTCTCAAAAAAAAAATAAAAAAAAAATATGATTCTGTTTTTCTGCCCCTCACTCTCTGGGGTATTTGGAGGACTCTGGGCAAGAATTTCCACAGTGCTGCCTTTCTTCTTTCTGCTTTGTGACACAATCTTATTTGACTCTTACCACCTATGCTGCTGACAAGGGCCTCTAGAAAAATATTTTAGAAAACAATTTTTTTGTGTCTAACCTAAAGGTGGTCACATACTTTGCATGATTCCTATGATTCATTCACAGCTTTCATTACCTTTCAAGCCTTCTGTCACCTTTGCTTCTTTAAATGTGTACTTTGCTGCAGCTTGGTTCTGAACCTCCTGAACTGGACTTCAGTAACAGTTGGATCTGTACTTAGCCCACACTAATTGTTTATAATTAGCTTAGGACAACCACATTCACAAAAATCATTTTTTTTTTCCTGAATTCACCAAGAGCCAATCATTTGTCCTTTTCCCAAGCGAAACCATCTTTTTTTTTTTTTTTTCTTTCTTACTTCTCTGATACTATGCTTACTGCCAGCACACTTTACCTGGTTTTGACCTCCATCTCATGTCTATGGGCAGGTGGGTCCTAGAGATATTTCCATGTTCTTGAAGTTCTCTTCTCTCTACAGCAACTCCTCAGGGCTCCTCTGACCATTCTTGTGACTCCATTTATGGCCTCTGCAAACTGGTACCTCATGCCCTCCCCTCATCTGGCCTTTCCAGCTTCTTAGAGCATACCTGGGGACCTGAAGACTGTCTCAGAATCCCAGGATCCACCTTGCTCTAGTTGGGTAAACTTGGGCAACTCACCTACCTTCTCTCTGAGTCTCTGTGAGATGAAGGTAGTGACTTAACGGGCTGCAAAAATCCCCTCTCCCACTGTGAAAAGGAAAGGAACGCCTAGGAAAGAAACCTTCAAGCTTCCATTTCCCTACACTCAACCCTGCAACTTGAAAGACCAGTTGTTTCTACTTCTGAGCAGTTATTAACATCCATATTGTTTTTCCACTGGCATTCACTCAGTCCTGAACACACTCTCCTCATGTGTGCATGACTGCAAAAGCCACTCAAATTCTTGCATTTTCCCCTCCAGGAACATGAAGCCAGTTGCAATCCCTGCAGCACACTATGCTATGTCAGGTCTCTGTCACCCTCTGTCCCCTTGGAATGTTTTTCTTCTTCTTCGCTTCTTTCAAGTCCCTTTCCTGCTGTTGCCCTCACTTTCATCCCCAAATGAAATCCTAACCCTCTTGGAGGACTCTGCTCAGATGCTGCCTCCTTGGGGAGCCTCCCACTGCCCTGCCTGGACTGCCACACTGCTTCTTCTCCCTTTGGAACACATGTGTGTCTCTGGTACAGCAGCTGGAACTCGACCCCACAGCATCAGAGTGACTGATCTGTTGGCAAGTGTGATCCCTGCTAGCCCACAAACTCTAAGAGGACAGCGACCCTGTCATTCTCCTCTTTCTAACTGGGGCCTCTCATGGTGCCTGAGCGCATATTCACTCTTCAACCGCTCAGCACCTGTCTATATCCTCACCAGAGCAAACCTGCCCCCAAAAGCCATTTCTGACTGCTGCTGCTCACAGCGATCTTTCCTTGTTCTCAATCCTACTCCTAGCCAGTGCCATGTGAACGTAGGCCTTAATTATACCTTAATTATTTCATTGTCAGCATGTATAATTTAATCTTTCGTGAGAAAAGCTAGTTTCTCAAGGGCAAGAACTCTATTTGGGACTCTCTGGAGTACCTGGGAACAACCAGCAGCAAGACGATGTTCACTCGTCTCCCACCATCACAAAGGAGCAGCAGGAATGGCTAAAGTTTGTTAGACACTTGCCCTGTGCCAGGCACTGGGCACAGTGCTTTATACATGAAATCATGAAAATATGATTTAAAAATGTGTTCTATTATAGGAATGTTACTTCTTTAAGCAGGTTAGTCTCAGTTCTAGAGTCTGATGATGAATAAGATGGAAAAGCATTATGCTAAAATTATTGCCTGAAGATTTAGACACAACCCATAAAGTCCGAAAATTAACATTTATCCTGGCCTGAAGTTAAATTTATCTGTAGTTCTGGATAAATTAAAGACTTTTAAATTCAGTAAAGATATTGAAGGTCTTAGAAAAAAGGTTTGATTTAAGCAAATGTGGTTTAGACTGATTACAGAAAATACCCATGAATTCACACTGAATTTTGAGAAAACTAAAAGCTAACCCATATAGCTGATGAGTTCTGTAATAAATCAAAATAGGATTCTTTCAACAAAATATGCCAGAAGGGAACATTTAAGAAAAGAAACAGATTACTAAAAACAAACTTTTACATTCTTTTGAGTATTCAACAGTTGATTTAATTTTTTTTTTTTAACACAACAGTCCAGTATTGCTTCTTTGTATTCACTCTACCAAAGAAAGCATGGCCTCCTACAGTAGGTAAAATCGCAGACTGACCCCGATAGCATCCCTTGTACCCCCTTTTCCCATGATGAGCCACCAGACTGGGTCAAGGTGCTGGGCTGTACCTGAGGTGATAAGAGTTGTAGGCTGTTGGCTCTGGCTGCCATCCCTTGCCCTATGCTCAAGCTTCCGTCCAAGCCTTTGGCTCTCACTTTGTCCCGGGTCACATACATGGAATGCCTATGAGGACGCTGTTGAGAAGAGAAGGGGCTGGTATAGCCTAGCCCATAAGAGAAGGACTCATGAGGTGCAGACAGCGAATGGGAATGGCTGCTGTCCATGTGTTCGGGCAGCTTCAACTCCTCCATTGTTTTGGAATGCCTAGTTGTGGTTCTGCGTGAGTCCAGAGTGCCCTCATTTCGATTATTTCTCCCTGAAGGGCTGAGTAAAGTTCTCGTGTCACTGTGCCTGGTGGGAGTTGGGCTGGTGGGAGAGTTCAAGTCCAAGCAGCTGGATGGGAAGTACCTACTGGTATTGGTATCTGTGATTTGAGCCCTGGTTTCGGAAAGGTTGCTCACAGATTTGGAGTCACTCAATGCCCCATGGCTTTTGGCCTTGGTCCTGTAGGAGGGACTCCTGGAGGACTGGGGAATGGTGTCAATGTAGCTGTGCCGACTCTGCTTTTCACTAGGCTGCAGTGTCCCAGCTTTGCTCTGAGAGCTTTCCATGAATGAGTGCCGGTTCTGTTGAGATCTGCTGCTGGACTTGAGGTACTTTGTGCCTGGGCCTTCTGAAGGCTTCGGATCAATATTAAAGTCAAACTCTGTTTTGGACTTGGCTTCTTTTGGACTGAGAAGATGTGGTATGTTGTTGTTGGTGAGATCTTTGCTGGCAGACCCAGGCTGGGTGCTTGCTTGGTAGGTTTTGGTGTGCATTGGACTAAGAGTAGCTCCAGCAAGGTTTCCATTCAGGAAGCTTTCATTGGCAGGAAGGCCTTCGTCAGCCCGGGATAGACCCACACTTAAGTTCTGAATGTCCTTGCTGTTGGATCTATGGTGAGACTGTAAAGCAGCACCTTTGCTGGCTTGGTTTCTATGTTAAAAACAAAAGAGGTACATTGGTTTCCTTCAATAGCTGGCACACACAAAGTATCACATTAAAAAAGAAAGAAAGAAAGAAAAGAACACATATTTAAAACACCCCAGTGACTGAAAACATTAACTCTTTCAAACATGTGCTTACCAATAACAAGGAACCTATCGATAAGAAGTAAGTCCGTCAGACTAATTCACTCTGCAACAAAGCACTAGTCCTGATGAAGTTATTATGGCATCCGTAACTGCTCAACTAACTTGCTGCCAACACAGTTTTTAACTGATAATCTGGTAAAACATGCTTTCACTCTGTTGGCTGCTATGAGTGTTCATTATAGAATATCTGCTAAGGAAAAGAAAGCTGAGATATAGACAGACTCCCTATCACTCTTTTATCCGCTTGAATGTCAGAAGGCAACACTCAAGACTTGAAGGTTACTGTGTTCTCTGAACTTGATTTTTGTTTGTAAAACATGTAGCTTGCATCAGAAATACATACTCATAGCACACAGACACCAATATCTCTTTAGTCTTTAACTTGCAGAGTTAAAGAATGAGAATTCCAGCAATGTACTCATTAAAAGAAAATGACACTCTAAAAAGAAATGCAAACTGCTCAGTGAGGTTTGTTAGTGTTTATGTTTTGGAGAAGAGGCAATTACTTAGGGCTCTTTGGCTATCTCCTTGTACACAAGACAGGAGTGAGTGAGTCACTAACTGTTCAGATACCTTTGTGTTGGCTAAATAAGAAGCCTATACTGGATCCTAGGAATCTGGAAATGTTAACTGCTTATCAAAGGATACAATTTAGTCTCTTCATTTTTACATGTTGTTACTCCAAACTGACTCAAAGCTTCATTTCCTACTTGGCTTAAAATACAAACTATCAATCCAAAGGAAAACCTTGACCTCTATCTAAAACCTGAAAGTAACACCATAACAAGTTTAGTTTTATTTATTAAGTAACTGTTTTAAAGGACCTGATAGGGGCTTGGGATAGGTTAGAATGTTTCAAAATGAATGAATTACACAATTTTCTTTTTACTATGTATTCAGAAAACGTTGTAAATATTACTATTGCTAAAGATGGTTTGATTGGGGAAAGTTTTGTTCCCATTACATGCTCACCAGAAGATTCTGGCAAATCTTTTTTTTTTTTTTTTTTTTAATTAATGTAGAATGCTAACCTGTGAAACTGTGCCTTCTAATTTTCCCTGTAAGAATCTGCATGTTCAGGCATCAAATGTAAGGGCCCTTTTCCTATCACATTTTTTAAAATTTATTTTAATTCTTTTAGTTGTAGGTGGACACAAGGCCTTTCTTTTTATTATTTTATGTGGTACTGAGGATCAAACCCAGGGCCTCATGGCCTTGCACACACTAGGCGAGCGCTCTACCACTGAACCACAACCTCAGTCCTTTCTATCATATTTTTCAGATGGTATTCCCCAGCAGAAATCTGAGAGCATTAAAAAGGAAAATCTTATATTAAACAAGCCTATAATAGTGTGGAAAGTTCATCTCCTAAATGCACTCACTAATCTCTCCCAGTAAGGTCACAAGAATTGCAGCATTAAATAAGGACACTTAAATTTGAGTTGACCAAATGGCAAATCTCAGACCTAGAAAGAAATCAGGAAGATAGGATGAGTTAAGTTTTACTTTCTGTTGAATAATGTCATTAAAATCTAGACACAGATCAATAAAGGAGAGTCCCTGTATCCTAAAGGCATCAGGCTTTAAAACCATTAGAGTTGTCAACTTAATCTTGCTAACTAAAATATCTCAGTGACTTTTCAAAAACCCAAAAATGATAAGACAGTCTTATACATGAATAGATATAAGTGTGTTGGTTATTTATTATTTATCCAGTTACCAATCTGTTCTTCACTCCTCTGGCTGGTCCTGGGCCCAGACTGTTTCCCTAGGCTTGCAAACTGGCGACCTTCCAATAGGGCTAAGCAGGGGAAAGTATCACAAGACCAGGGGAGAAAGAAGCCAGAGGAGATCTTCCTTGTTCCTTCCTGGCAGTGATGCCCTGACTCAGATCCTAGCTGTGTCCCTCCCTCCAGATGACAGCTTCTGCAGGGTAGCTCCTCCTGCCAAGCTCCGGCTGTCACTAGGCCTTGGAACCCTATTTCCTCTCTCTCTCCTTCAGGCCTAGAGAGAGTAATGGCAGAAAGATAAAACATGCAGATATTGGGAAATGTCTCAAGCCTAAAAAAGGACCAAAAGGGGACAGAGAACAATAAAGACAGCTGCTAGAGCTTCTGTCAGCTTCTGGAACTGCTAGAATCACTATTATTGATGTTGAGCACAATTCAACATGGGATGTTATACATATTCACAGCAACATAAGATATAATTTCTAACTGGAAAGAAAGGCTATAAAGTTAAGGCAGAAACATTTGTCAAAGTTTTAGGTTTTTCCATGAATGTACAAAGAGTCTAAATTGCTATTCTGATTAATTGGAAGCAATTGAGCTTTGTACATAGTATAATTCCTATATAGAAAGGGCATCATATTATCTTCAAATTGGAGCTCTGCCAAAGCATAACAATAAAATACAGCTTTGAAAATTCCATAGATCTCTTTGACATACAACTGTAAAGAATCTGTTTTAAACTGCCAACCACATAAGGAGATTTTATATATAAACTGCTCTTAAATGATTGGCAGGATGGATGGATGGATGGATGGATGGATGGATGGATGGATGGTTGGTTAGTATATTATGTAAAATAAGTTTTAAAAGGAAACACAAAGGCACAAAGCTACATTATTACTGGAACATTGGCAATGCAGAACCAGTGAGAGAGGAGCAAGGACATGCTGAAGCACCATCATGCAATCGGAGGTTTTTCCTCTGATAATGAATCTAAGGAGAGCCCCAAGGAGACAGGCAGGGGACTGGGAAATGCCCGAGTCCATTGCTGCCTATAGAGAAAGAACTTGGAAGACAGGGTATGTGAGAGTCTATGTGCTTCCAGGGATAGGGTAGCGGAACATGTAAGTAGCAACCAATGGATATAGTGATTGTGAGTGGAAAACATGCTGAGAAGTCCAAAGGAGCCACGGTCTGTGATAAGATCCAAGCTAGAATTAGTGTTCCTGACAAGAACACTACTTATTCCGTGGAGTAAGTATGGACTACAGACAAGTATGGGAAGAAAGCCCTAAGATGAGGTAGGATTATTAACAGAAACTATTTAGGACTTTTTCTTTAATATATTCAACAGAGTGTCAAGACCTGGAAATAAACTCTTTCAGAAATATTTATGTACTTATTTTCTAATGTCATATACTTCAAAAGAGGATTTGGGAGGATTCCTCAAAGATTCATACAAATCATCTCCTCTGAACCTCCTGCAAACACCTTCTTAAAAGACACTTAAAAGAGGATTCCCAAGGACAGCCTCAGTCCCCACTGAGGTTAACTCCAAGAACTCTCTCAAGTAAGTCACTACAAGACAAATGATACAGGCCCCTTCCAAATATGGTTACACTACTAATGTCTATGGCACAAATCACAAATTTATTAGTCTACTGTACTTTATATAATTGGGAAATTTTTTTTTGTAAATGTACACTGTAGACAATTCAGGTATAAGGGAAACAAAAGAACCTGAATTGAGAGTGACCCCAGAGAAGACACAGAAATAATCTGAACCTGCCAAATGCAAAGGAGAAACCAGATGATGACTACTATTCCTTATTTAGTGTACTAAAATCTCATGGAAGCAAACAACAAATGAGCTAAGAATGGTCTGTAAGATGCAAGGGGAAACAACTGAAATCAGTCATTTAAAGAAGAGTAAACAGTTCTGAGATACAATCACATGATTGTACTTAAGCAGAGCAAATACAGGACAAATGGTTATCACCAATTGATGAATGTCCTCCCAGACCTTAAAGTACCAAATTTTGAGCCTTCAAATCTCCAGTCTATTAAAAACAAATGCTCAGGATGGGGATGTGGCTCAAGTGGTAGTGTGCTTGCCTGGCATGCGTGGGATGCTGGGTTTGATCCTCAACACCACATAAAATTAAAAAATAAAATAATAATAATAATAATAATAATAATAATAATAATAATAAAGATATTGTGTCCGCCTAAATAAAACTAAAAAAACAAATATTTTTAAAAAATGCTCTATGTGGAAGAAAAATTGGGGGGAGGGTTTAATTTTTTTAAAAAAGGCCTCATATTAAGAATTATTGTTTTCTCTCTTTGCAGTACTAGGGATCAAACCCAGGGCCTTGCACATGCTGGGCATCTGTTTCTAGTAGTTAATGAAAGAAACTATATCTTTCAAAATCTAATAATCCCAGATGCCAAGATCAGCTTCTGGAAGATACGCAGAGACTGGCTACCCTCTCTCTCCTCCTGTAAATGCAGCCAGCAAAATTGGGGGATATCAGGTCTAAAAAGACAACCTGACGGATCTAATTCCAGGGGGAGGGGTGTGTGTGTGTGTGTGTGTGTGTGTGTGTGTGTGTGTGTGTTTGAAAAATTGCATTTAAAAAGTACCACCTTTTCTTAAAAAAATATTTTTTAGTTGTTGATGGACTTTTTTTTATTTGCTTATTTATATGTGGTGCTAGGAGTCGAACCCAGTGCCTCACACATATGAGGCAAGTGCTCTACTGCTGAGCCACAACTCCAACCCTAAAAAGTACCACTTTTAATTGCAGACTTTACTTTTATTTTTGAAGTCATTGGCTTTATTTTTATGAAAAAATAATTTTTCAACAATTAAAAGACAGGAAAAAAAACACAAGACCCTTCTTTTTTTTTTTTAAAGAGAGAGTGAGAGAGAGAGAGAGAAAGAGAGAGAGAGAGAAAATTTTAATATTTATTTTTTAGTTATCGGCGGACACAACATCTTTGTCTGTATGTGGTGCTGAGGATCGAACCCGGGCCGCACGCATGCCAGGCGAGCGCACTACTGCTTGAGCCACATCCCCAGCCCCCACAAGACCCTTCTAAAGAGTCAGCTTACTTGGTTCAGTTGCAAAGACTGTTCTAGGGTCTGGGCCCACCCACATGTTTGATATCCTCCTTTCCTTCCAGGAATTCCTGGGCCCCCACCCATCCTTCTTCCTCTAGGTATCACCCCAGGGTGCTATTTATACAGAATCTTCTAGGTGGAAACCCCCTGAGTTGCTAACTCAATGCTACCTTTCCCCAGAGAATGTATAGATTTCCATAATATACTTGTTAAAGATAAGAAAGACTTTAAGACCCACACAACTCTTTAATTATAGTTCTGAATCATGTAATAAGCATAAGGAAGATATTTTTGAATAGAGAGGGCTTTCCTTCTTTTCTCTAAGTGCATAATTTTAGCAGCCACCTCTTCCACCTACTTGTAAGACCAACACTGCATCTGTATTTCCTTAAAAGGGAATATTTACCTATTAGACAACGTGCTGCTTTCCACATGATAAGGTTTCCTTTTGGCTGACCTTGAAGGGGACCGATCCAAAAGTCTCTGGGTTTGAAATGTAGGGTGATTCAAACACTGTTCTGTCAAGTATCTGTCGGCTGGGTCCAACTTCAGTAAATTCTTAGGAAATAAAGTTCAGAATTGGCCATTACAAAGTCAAATTTAAATTACAATAAAAATATTACTTTTTTTTTAAGAAAAGGAAAATACATGAACATTGCAGAATATCTAGTAAACACAGTTCAGGAAAAAAACAAGACTATCTAAATCACCATCTCACCATCGTTGTCCTCTGTGTAGACATCCTTCCAGCCTTTTCCTGAATATCATATATACATATTTCCTTTTTAGAAAATCTGGGTCATATTACACATACAAGTTTTATATCCCACCCTTTTTAACTTACCCATTAAAACCACTTTTTATGACATAACTTAAACATTAAAAAAATCTTTTAAATACATAAACATTCACATTCTTCATCTTTTTTCTTTCCCTCAAATACCCAATTCCTATTTCTGGAGGCAGGTCATCAGTTTCTTGTGCAGCCTTCCATAGTTATATTCTGTACACAATTCTATTTATTTCTTTTATTTTACCCAAGTAGTAGCATACACACAACTGTTTGTACTTAAGTTTCTTTTCACTCTTTCTACTTCATGTACAATTTTTCCCCCTTTTCTTTTCTATACTGGAAACGGAATCCAGGGGCATTCTACCACAAAACTTCACCCCCATCCCTTTTTATTTTTTATTTGGAGACAGGATTTTGCTAAGTTGCCAGAGGCTGCTGTAGAACTTGCTATCTTCCTGCCTAAACTGGGATTACAAGCGTGTGCTACAACACCCAGCCTTGAGACACAACCATAAGGGTTCATTCATATAGGTAAGGAACGGATGTACCTTTTTTGTATTGTTTTCCTTGTTTTGTTATTTTTAGTTTTAGAAAATTTTTTTTCTTTCTTTTTATACTTAAGATCAAACCCAGAAGAGATTTATCCCTGGGAAACATGCCCAATCCTTTTTTATTTTCAGACACGGTCTCTTTAAATTTCAAGGCTGGCCTTGAATTTGCAATCCTCCTGCCTTAGACTCCTGACTCTTTGGGATTATAGGCATTATAGGCCTGAGCCACAGTGCCTGGCCTCCTTGTTTCATTATTATGAACAATGTGGCAACAATAATCTTACAATATGTTTTTTTTTTTTTTTTTTTTGCAGTTCTGAGAATTGAACCACAGGCCTTGTACATGCTAGGCAAGCACTCTACTGCTTAACTGTATCCTCAGCTTTAACACCACTTTTTTTGGGGGGGGGGGCAGAGAGAGAGAGAGAAAATTTTTTAACATTTATTTTTTAGTTTTCGGGACACAATATCTTTATTTTATTTTTATGTGGTGCTGAAGATTGAACCCAGCGCCCCGGGCATGCCAGGTGAACGTGCTACGGCTTGAGCCACATCCCCAGCCCAACACCACGTTTTTAATGACTACATAGAAATCTGTGATATTAACATACCATTATTTAGTTACAATCTACTACTGTTGGGCATTTAGATGATGGTCACTTTTCACTATTATAATTAATTCTGAGACAAACAATTGTAATCTTTCACAGGATGAACTCCTAAAGACAGAACTGTTAAGTATGCAAACTTTTAAATTCTTTTTGGTATGTTGTCATATTACCTCCTAGGAGGGTGTCTCAAAATTGTAGGAATCTCTGCAATTGTAGGAATCTACCAATTACTTGGCATCCTCATCAACAGCAGGCATTTCCTATTTTTTTTCTTTCTTTTTTTTAGTAATTATAAAATATATATTTAAAAGGCAGTATTTCACAGTGGTTTTACTTATTTATTTTATTTTTTTGGTGGGGGGATACCAGAGATTGAACCCAGGGGCACTCAACCACTGAGCCACATCCCCAACCCTATTTTTATTTTATTTAAAGACAGGGTCTCACTGAGTTGCTTAGCGCCTTGCTTTTGCTGAGGCTGGCTTTGAACTAGTGATCCTCCTGCCTCAGCCTCCCAAGCTGCTGGGATTACAGGTGTGTGCCACTGTGCCCAACCTTCTCATAGTGGTTTTAAATTACATCTTTGACTACTATTGAGGCTGAATGCTTTCACATGTTTATTCTTTTTTTTTTTTTAATTTTATTTTTATTTATTTTTTAGTTTTGGGCGAACACAACATCTTCCTTTGTACGTGGTGCTGAGGATCGAACCCGGGCCGCACGCATGCCAGGCGAGCGTGCTACCGCTTGAGCCACATCCCCAGCCCCATCACACATGTTTATTCTTATGGTTTTTTTTTTATTTTTCCCTTTCTAAATCTATCCTTCTTTATTTGTAAGTGTTCTTTATTCATTAAGGCACTGGCCCTTTATTTTATATTGTATATATTAGATTCTTTACAACTAAAAGTTTTTTCCAAATATTGTTTGTTTATATTAGTAACTGAACAGGATTTTAAAAGTGAATCACTGAGATTCTTATTTACAAATTAAGCAAATAGCTAAAGAAACATTACCTACATAGCTTAACATAATACAATACAGCACATTAAAATTTGCTCTTTACTTTTCCCTGTCAAAGGAAGGAAGCAGGGTGAATTGTAGCATTCACAAATCCATCTCTAGCTCACTTTTATTGGTTTTGCCCATAGTTAATCTCTTTGTGACCAGTATTAAACAGCAAGAAGAAATTTGCTCCCCAAAAATCAGACTTCAATTTCAGACAAGCACCTTCAACCTAGCACCATATAAAGTTTGACTTTTGATTCCACCATATACTGAAATGAACACGTTAGGTTGAAAGATTCTGTTTATTGAAACACAAACCTCTGATTACATGCAAGTGGATTTACATTCATACTGATTCAGACACAACTCTGAAATCATCTCAATTCTTTCTTTCTTATTATCAAACAAAAACTGTCAGGATATAAAAACAATTTTGTTCTCACTTGCAGTTCAACAGTTAACATCAAAATGGCAACATTTAAGATACTAGCTAAAAAGAAAGGAAAATCAACCCTTAAGTAGTCTTTTAAATTCAAAGTATATATATCTACTAGCATTAGTGTTATTTATTGTTATCAAGTAGAAGTTACTGTACATACAAAAACTACATTTGTATTTATTAATAGAGCTGTTAATTTTCAAATTACTTGAAAGGATGAGGTCTTCATGAGGAAAATATGAAATTTACCCAGTTAATAGTTTCTAAAATTCAGCATTTTGAGGAAAAACATCATCCTCCTCACCATCACCATCACCATCACCATCACCATCACCATCACCATCACCACCACCACCACCACCATCACCATCATAAAATAGATCCAACATAATTATTGTATCTATTCTTAAAATAGTTAAGGGCTTGAATTAATGCTGGTGACTTCTATCCCCATTGAAGTGGTTGAAATGAACAGATGCAGGATGAGATGGCCATTTTAGGTACTTCTATTACCTAAGACAAAATTATCCAGACAGCTTTTGGGAATGGCACAGAGAATATTTCTTCATGAAAGGATAATTGGTATTTTTAATTTTTCAAATTCATTTTCAAAAATAGCTAAAAGACAAAAGGAATGGATTCTATTTATGTACCATTCAATAATAATAAGGCAATGTTAATGGTTGGTGATAGAAGGGGGCAGAGCAGGACAGGAGCATGAAGCCTAGGAAGGATCATAAGGAGGGTTCAAGGGTATTAATACATTTCTATATCTCAATCTATGTAAGGTTATAAGAATATGTTAACATTATAAAAATCATCTGAGGTGGAGACATAATATGAGCACCTCTGAATGTATATTTCAGTAAAACTATTTACTATTCAAGAAACTTGACAATAAACTCATTTTAAAAAACAGGAATTAGAATGTCTAACTTATAGTTCTACTTCTGTCTGTGGTACCTTTTTTCAGTACTTGCTTTTATTTAGATTCAGGTACCACCCTGATGACTGGTAATTACACTTGACAATGATTTAACAAAAAAGTTCAATTATTTTTAACTAAAAAACAGACAAAAGGCAGAAAACATGAAATTATATTTACTTCCATTTTTCTACCTCATTTACATTTTAAAAGTTACCGAATTAAGGCCCTGATCAATAAATATTGACTGTGAAAGAATATATTGACAAAACCCAACTGATATAAGTGATAGAACTTAGTTGTTTTTGTTTTTTTTTTAAATAGCATTTCTCAATCTGTATTCAGAATATTAGTGCCTTAGAGTTTTATACAAAAACAGTTTTTAGTGGTTAATTAAATTTGGGAAATGTTGAGTGAAACAAAAATGCTTCTTTACATGAGATTTCTGAAACCATTTACAGGTTAATGAACATTATGAATCTCTAAGAAAGGTTATAAGGTATGTGGCCTTTCCCAAATGCCACACCTCCCTCCTCCACCTCCACCCCCACACCTATTTACACTGTGTTCCTTGGAACACAGATTAACATAGTTTAAAGCACAGTGAAGTTCTAAGAATGCAGCTCAGCAATTTCCAACTGTGCTAAGTCTTTTAAAGGTTCTATGCACACACAGTGTAGCCTCCACTGATTTTGACAGTTGACTGAATGGGCATGAAATAAAACTCATCTATTAACAAGCATTTTTTGAAGGTCTACTATCATACAACCAATGCTTGTTTATACACTTGTTGGCTGCAGCAGAAGCTGGGAAATAAGAAAAATAATTTTTGCTCAGAAGGCTAACTGCCTGTCTACTATGGAAGAAAAACCTAGTAGGAGAAATCTGAGGATGTTTTTAGTAGTTCAGAGCAGGAAGTGTTCTGAACAAGGGGCTAGCACAAGGAACATTCACACCACAGTAGTAGCCAGTGTCTAAAGAAGAGCCAGAAAGAGTGAGTTATCTGGGAGAGAAGAAGAGGTCACACAGAAGAGGAGAATTGGGTTCACTGATTATATCTGCACAAACTACGAGAGGCCTTAAATATCATGTAACAGAAATTGTAGAATCTCTTTCCCTTCAATATTCATTTTAACAATTGTTTAAAAACTTATGCCTGATCAGCTCTGAGTGCTGAAGATTTTTATTACTCTGCCTTAGGAAAACGAGTTAGAGATCTCATGCTATTGTCTAAATGAACTACGATAATACAGAACTTGTCGCAAGTTTAAACAAATTACATGCCTTTTAATGTGAAATAGTCCCCCATTACTCACAATTTACATCTAGTAACAAAACACTTAATTCATAAAAGCAGGCTATGATCACATGTAGACACAAGAGAATCCATACATCAAAAGACATTTTCATATAGATAGATATCAATTTCTCCTACCTTCATTAGGTCAAGTAAAACACTATTTAAAATTCCAAGATATCTTCTCTCCAATGATTGAGGGTGGTTCACAGCCGGAAACTGTAAGGATAACACAACAGGAATGTCAGCATGTGGGGAAGGACATGTGTGCATGTGCTTGTGAGCACAGCAGAAGGGAGCAGTTGAGAAATTATTGCCTAGTACCCATCCAAGCAAAATCATATTTGTATATTACTTTTGGTATCCATGTATTTCAGGTATGAATTAATAGGACTATGTTAAACAATGGGAAACTTCACAGTGAAATATATTTAAATCTAGACAATACTTTAAAGCATGTAAAATTGACTAAGATATAAAATCTGAAACTATACGGTTTATAGAGTATTGTCTCCTTTTATAAGTTCTAAAATAGTTTACACAGAATGTCTACTTAATTACTGATGGTAATTGGGGGACTAACAGGAGGGATACAATATGATACGATGTAAGATTTTTCTAGCTTTTTCACAAGAACATAGCATTTATTCCTGAAAATAGCTAAGTATTACAAAGGAGAAAAAGGAAGCAGGAGGCCAGAACCTGAAAGGCCATCAGAAGCAGAAACTGTAAATTCAGGCACACATTGTAATTGCTTTAAATGTCTTTTTAAAATGAACTGTTTTCAATTCTCCCTTTTTTAAGTTGAGGCAGGGGGCAAACATAGGCGCCTAGATTAACAAATGCAATTTTTAATAAAATGAACGGGAGGGGTCAAGTTTATTTAGATGTTCTACCCTTTCCTGTGCTAACGCGCACTTGGCACTATCTGAGTGAATGCTGAAGCACTGGGTAATATGACTGGCAGAGTCCAAGGCCATGTACTCCCTCCAAATGTGAAGGCTAGTTTGCTTTTAATATATATTTCCTTTATACCAATATAAGAGCATTTCAAGCTACTGAAATCCCTAAACATGTAAAAATAAATGGACAGGAGAACTAATTATGGGTAAAATTCAAACAAGCTATTTAAAGAGTGATTATGACATCATCTGCACGCTCTGCTCAGCAGGGCAGGAGATGCAGAATATGGGTAAGAGCTAAACCTTGCATTTGAGGAATCTATTATATGATTGGGAAAACAATCAGTGCTACACTGTGCAAACATAAATAACAAAGGAAGCTCAGAGAAAAGAGATCAAGGTGGTTTGTGGCTATAGAAGCAAGAACCCATAGGTAATATCTGAACTATGTTTTGAAGAATAAAAAAAAGTGAAGACAAGAGAAAAGTAGGACAGCACCTCCCAGATAGAGAAGGAAAGAATAACATGAACTTAACACAGACTCACAGGCAAAAACCTAAAACTAATTTCTGAGGGAAGTGATGCTATGCAAGGCATTTTAGGTATTATTATTCTTTCTTTAGAGATGAGGAAAATGATGAGCAGAAAGTTCAAATAACGGGTTCAAGGAAAGTTACATAAGTAACAAGCACCAGAACTAGTATTTGCACCCAGGCCTGTGATCCAAACCTAAACTCTTTCTAAACTGAGGCATCTCTCCTAATGGAGAAGCAGAAGTTCCTTTTGATGTTACTGGAACATTAAATATCAGCCCAAAGAGAGAGACGCCTGTCATGCCATGATAAAGACCTGTTCCAGTATATTTTATTGATTGACTGACTGATTGATTGATTATGGTACTGGGAATAAAACCCAGGTGTGTTTTACCCCCGAGATACATGCCTACCCTTGCCTTAATGTGGAAACAGGGTCTTGCGAAGTAACTGTGGATGGCCTTAAAATTGCAATCCTCTTGCCTCAGCCTTTCAAGTCACTGGGATTACAGGCATGTGCCACCTTGCCCAGCACAGTACATTTTGATTAACATTTTACTTCTATATTACATACCAGATACCCTCTCCTTTGTTTTTCTCAGAAATGACCTTTCATTGATAAGAAAATCAATTCTGAAAGTCAAAAGGTATTAGAACTATTATAATAAAATTACCAAGCAAACTTCTAACTTAAAAAAACTTAAGCACAGAAGTTTAAATAATAAGCTAATCAGTAGTTTGTTTCCTTTCTTAATCACTTGGTGGATACAATACAATGAGCATACCTTTTTACTGAGCACTGACTGTATGTCAGACACTGGACTGGGTATTTTATATCCAATATTTCATCTTCACAACAACCCTATCAAATGTTATTCTATTATCACTATTTTACACATGAAGAAACAGAAGCACAGGATGACGAAATAAGTTGTTGAGTTCATTCAAATAATAAATGTGGAGTCAGGCTTTGAACACTAGCAGTTTAACACCAGAGCCTAGGAACTAAACTATGAGACAACAATTGTTTTCCAAATAATTCATACAGTTAGAGCAACATCTTGTGCATTTCCCATTCTCTATGCAAGTGGATCCAATTGCACATCATACGCTGGATTTTAGTTACCGGTATATGGGGCTCACGGCAATTGCAGTTCACAGGCTCTCTGTGCTTAGCTCTCCATTGCAGACATTCTCAAGGGATATCATAAAAGAAAACTTTCCCCTCAAAGGATGTTGTTAAACCTCTAAAGAGACTGAACTAATTTAGCTGAAATACCGCAAACACTTTCAGACTAAAATGTAAACATTTAAGGCTTATAAAAATCAAAGTGCCATGGAAGCAGCAATTTCCCTGAAGAATATTTATAAGCAGCATTGTCAAATGCTGCCTAACACTTTACAGGTAAGATTGTTTAGCAAGGAGGTCTGTGAACAAATAGGACCACAGACAAATGAGGAAAACACACCCTTTGTGTGGTCTCTCTAATCTAAATGCTATTCATTCTTCAGAATCTACTTAAAATGTCAAATCCTCCATAAAGTCCTTTCTAATGAATCCTTATCTATGATTTCTAACTTTCTGGAATGTTTGACATGCATCACAGTCTAAATCATAATGAGATATATTAAAAAGCAGTACAATAAAATAACGAGTGCAGTTCTATAATATATATTATACTTTCCTATAAAATGTATTGTTTCATAATTATTTTAGTATGAAATCCTTAATTCTTTAGCATATTAAGGCTAGGTACCATGTTGTATCCGCTATATATATTATATATTATGTAGACTATTATATAGATTATTCATCCTAGAATAGTCTAGAAGAGGCTTTATGGACAGAGGAGATTTGGTTGGAGTCTAGGCAAGTGTTGGGAACATCAGAAAAAATGGAAATGAGCCATTTCAGAACCCACATATCAAGAAAACGGTGGGAGGTTCAAGGTAATTTAAGAACAGGGGGCAGGGACAGGGTGGAGATGATGCTAGGAGGCTCCTTAATACTAACCCCTAAAGATTTCAACTTTATTAGCAATTCTACAAAGGTTTTTAAATAAAAGGGAGATAGAAGTAAATGCATAGTTTGAGAAATGTGAAAAGACTTAAGTGAAGAAATTTCAAGAGATTAGTTTGGGAGCCAACTGTCTATAATTCAGGCAAAAATGACAAGGGTGAAAGAAGCATTGGAAATGAAGAGAAATGAAATAAAACTGAGCTTGGGTGCTGATGGCACCGGTTCATTCGATTCATAGATCACTCAGATGTTTAGTGAGGGCCCACCAGACATATTCGTTTCTGTGTTAGATGCTGTAACTAACTACAGTGATAACAGATGATGTCCGTCCTTGAGGAACTTATATGCTTGTGGGATAGAACTTAATATTAGTAATTATCAAGAAAACAACAAATGAAATAATACTATAATGTGATAAGTGGTATGACAAAGAAAGAAGGATACTATGGAGGAGAGAGGTGAGGTAGGGTACAGAATATTGGGTGGACAGAGAGAGGAGGCATTCTTTGAGTTGAGATTTATGGAAGGAGAAGAGGCCATGCAAGTGAAGAACAACCTTCCTGAAAGAAGAAGCCACAGGTCCCAAAATTCATGAACCTGGAAAAACCTCTGAATGTTTATGGAAGCCAAATAACAGAAAAATAGAATTTGGAGAAAGAGGGGATTGGAGATAGGTTTAAGACAAAGCCAGGGATCCAGAGGACATGGATTAGGCAAGGATTCACAGACTATGGCAAGGAGTATGGATTAATTCTCAGTGAAACAAATTCAATATGACTAACTTTATTTGTGAATATAATAGATTTCCCTTACTGCAAGACTGAGGGCAAGTTTTATTTATTGTCATGTTTTCAACATCTAGTATGACAAATGTTCAATAATTGTTGAACTAACCTGGTAAACCACATGTGCTGTTTGTACCCTAATTAATGGCATAATTTGGCTAATTTCTGGCTTACAAAAGCAAAAATAGAAGGAGAAAAACTTGCCTGAGGCACTTCAGACTCATTTGGAAGAGAGACAGAAAGCAGGAAGGAGATGAAAGAGAAACCCAGCAGGAGCTGGGGGTGTGTTGGGCACTCAAGTGTGAACAGTGGTGTTCTCCAAAGGGAAACTAACTGAGGTCTAGGAAGTCAAAGAAAAAAACCAAAGTGCTTTACAAATGGCAAGATAACATGGTTTGAGAATGATGCATTTAATAGAAAGAAAAGAAGTGATGAAAGATTATTTTATAGCTTCCACCAACTAACATGTGGGCCCAAAAAATGTTTGAAAACTTAAAAAGTTGCTTTTGGGGTAGATGGAAGAGAGAGGTAGCCTGTAACTCACTAGCCACTCCAATGAATTGCCTCTACAAGGTAGGTGTTCCTTATTTGGGGAAAGTTCATACTGTATAAGATGCTTTTTGGCATATTCTAAGAAAACAAGCTCTGTACAAATTTATCAAGTTTAGAAAAGGCTGCTTAAGACAACACATGGGTTTGTAAAGAATATGTGATATTTCACTGTCAATAGACAAGCAATATTTTGCTGGAACAAAAACCTTTAAATCTGCAGGATGCAAGTATTCATGGCCTTCCTCAAATCACTATAAACAAGTTTGCTCAAGTAAGTAGTAAGCATACATACATTTTGTATCTTTCAGGAATGCTTAATATTTTGAATAAAGAGTCTAAGATAATTGAGGTTTAGAATATAAAAATGCATATGCTAAAAAAGATCTTGAAAAATTAGAATTTATAAATGAGAAAAAAATATTAGTAGTTCCTACTTTCAAATTCTGATCATTTTTTAAGCATTCACAAATACTATATAAGACCCGGCAATAAAATATGATAGTGGGGATTATAAACATTATAATGGGAAAGGGAACAGTTTTCAAAGGACAGCTTAGCATACCACTGTGCAATGAACAATGAACTAAGTACAGCTGTATTGATTCCATTTGGGGTTTTAGCAAAACCTCTTACCCGGAGCCCATGGAAGCGAGGATTACTATAGAAGAGCTTCATCTGCTCAGATGGAAGTGGTCCTAGCACCTTCTGAATAGTAAAAAGTTGGTCAATTTCGCTTTCTCCAGGAAATAAGGGCTGTCCGTCACTAAGCTCCCCAAGAATACAGCCCACTGACCACATGTCTACAGACTTCCCATAGGGAGCTCTGAAAAAGCAAAGGGAGAGATTATCTTAACAACTGAGGACATATAATGTTTGAAAACTTTCCAAATTATTTTGAACAGATTCATGACTTAAAGTACATTTGTGTATTTAAGAAATTTTAAAATGCCACTAGAAAACAGTACAACTGAAAATAAGGAATCATGGATATTCAAGTAAAAATCCAGAATACAAGTGAATAAACCTACATTAATAAAGATGTCAGTTTAATAGCAATTTAGTCAGCATACACTAATTTGATATCTGGGTATATTTTGAATATGAATGGCTTAATAAATCCTAATATAGTGCACATGGCTGATGAGAAACACCTCACTTGGGAAATAAAATGCTCCCAAGAAATATAAATTCTAGGTAATTAAATTATACTTTAGCTCTCTAAATGTCAAAAAGTTATATTTTATCCAGTGTATTAAAATATACTACTGACTTGTGTGTCTTCTTAAACAAACAGTGAATATTATTTAACCTTTGATTACTTAGTGTCAATATATCCAATAGCTGAAATGGTGCTAAGTTCTATTGTATTATTTACTTGAATATAATTGTACTCTACATATCCAGGGCTTTCTAATAGCTACCTTCCTAAAAGCATAATTAGTTTATTTAAAGGGTTTAAAGCTCTCTTCTAGGATCTGAGTTTACCAGAGTGCTTTAGGAGGAGAGTTGCTATTACAAATAGGAACCATCCATGAAAATCTAAGCATTCCCAAAACAGCTCTATACCTATAACTCAATATCTATGGCTGTAAGTCAAATTATTTATGGTAGTTTAAGTAAGAAACCATGTATATATTTTAGTTTCAAACACATATAATACAAGTTCTTTGTTGTTTGATACTGGGGATTGAACTCAGGGGTGTTTTACCACTTAGCTACATCCCCAGCCCTTTTTTTTTTTTTTGATGGACCTATATTTTATTTATTTATTCATATGTGGTGCTGAGAATCAAACCCAGTGCCTCACACACATACTAGGCAAGTGCTCCACCACTAAGCCAAAATCCCAGCCCCCCAGCCTTTTTTATTTTATTTTGAGACAGGATCTTTTATTAAGTTGCCCAGGCTGGCCTTGAACTTGTGATCCTCTCAAATTGCAGGAATTACAGGTATGTGCAATCATTCCTGGCAAATAATCCAAGTTTTAAGAACGGAAAACCAAAATAAAATACATGATAAATGAAATGAAATTCTAGAATGCCACAATGATATTAACAGTTAATATCAAAACTAACAGTTAATATCAAAGCACTGTTAACATTATACAGAACATGTTTCTAGGGTAACAAATCACTGCAACAATAAGGCAACATTTCATTTCTTTCCCACAAAAACTTAAGAACTATATGAGGAAACTTCATTTAAATCTTTTTGGTAGCTTGCTGGGGGAGGAATAATACTGATTGTTCTTTCATATCTTTTTGAGAGAAAGAAAACATCCTAGGTACAAGATGGAAAAACCTTTAAAAAACCTCTACATACCCTAAATAAGCTATTTTTCCTTCTGTCATCTGATTTGCATAATTTACACAGCTGGAACTATTTTGAATGTCAAGGACAAAGCCCTGAGAATACGTAAAAATGAAAATTCTTAATGTAAAACTAAACATCAACTGATTTCAATGGGATTTTTACACAAATAATATAGTTCTTCAACTAGTACTTGACAATCACTTGATTAACAGTAGTCAATTTAGCTCAAATGAGTTGCGCTATCACCATCTACTTTTGGTAGCTATCACGCATCTCTAAACATAACCTCAGTTTTCTGAGAATGATCTACTTCATACTCTTTTTTTCATTGGCAAATAGTGTCCAGTAAATTCAATGAGTCCAGAATGGTACACAGAAGAAACACAGGCAGAATGAAATATCAATCCTAAATCCAAGAATAAAAATTAGCACAGAAATCCAGAATGTCCACACAAATGAGGGGATAATAAAGTGACTAATGATCATTTGATTCTCAGGATGAAGCAAGCTTTTGATTTCAAAAAAAATAGTAAAGTTTCCAAAAACTGATGCCAGTAATACTTATAGGTTCTGGGTCAGCAATGAATCCAGAAGTACTACCAGTTTGTTGGTAGACACTGGGAAATGAATAGTTAACATTCATACAAACGCCTCAGAAAATAATTTAAACATGTAGTCATGCTCTTCAGAAAAAAATTCAGAAATTTATATTGCTATATTGTACATTGTTGGGTGGGACTGCAAACTAGGACAATTACTCTGGAAAGCAGTTTGGAGATTCCTCAAAAAACTAGGGATGGAATCACCATATAATTCATCTATCCCACTCTAGCAACACAGCCTCATCGAAGTTTACAGCAGCACAATTCACAATAGCTAAGTTATGGAATCAACCCAGATGCCTGTCAATAGAAGAATGGATTAAGAGATTGTGATATACACACACACACACACACACACACACAATGGAGTTCTACTCAGCCACTAAAAAGAATGAAATTATGGCATTTGCTGGTAAGTGGATAGAAATGGAGATATCATGCTAAGTGAAATTAGCCAAACTCAGAAACTCAAATGTCAAATGTTTTCTCTCATATGCAGAAACTAGAGTAAAATAAAGGAAAGGGGGAGGGAAGGCTAAGATTACATAAGGAACCAATCAAATACACAAATTAATAGAAAAGTGAAAGGAAGACTAGTAGAGGAAGAAGAAAGGGGGAGGGGCAAGAGGGAAAAAGGGAAGGGGCGGGGGGGGGGGGGTGGATTATGAACTGAAATCGATTTCCATGCATGTATGACTTTGTTGGGATGAACCCAACTACTATGTATAATCATAAAGCACTTAAAAAAATGAATTTCTCATATACCCCAGGACATATATAGCACGTTAAAGAAAAGAGATAACTAACAATTTGCATACTTGTCATCATTACCACTATGGCAAATTTTACTAGATTATGAATTTTTTTCTTCATTCTTGGGTGGTTTCAAAGAAGGAGATATAATCTAGGGAAAATAAGAAAATACTACAACTAGGGTAAGTAGAAAATTCCTGAAACTATGTAATGGAGATCAGGATCATGGGCTCCCTCTCTTAGGCTCTAAAGTTAAAATGCATTAAAAAGAAAAGGAGAACCATGTCAGAAGATCCTTTTCTGGTTAACAGATGAATGATAGGGCATTGACAAAGGAAGGGTGGGTACAAAGTAGATGAAATGTTAAGAGGTATTGCTGAAAAAAAAAATTACCAAGGCAGTGATAAAATAGTTACGTATCATCAAACAGGATTTACACTGTTCAGAAGAAAATGGCTACTGGTTCAATATTTACCCCATGTGTCTAGCAATGTGGCTAGATGTAAAAGACACTCAATAAATATTTGTTTAATGAATGAACAGGTAAGCCAGAATGCCAAACTCTATAGACAATTACATTTTAACATGGAAGATTATTAGCAAAGGTTGCTGTAATAATTCCTTCCATCTGTATATACATGCTGGTTTATAATGTGGCTCTGTCACCTTTTCCATCAAGAGGTGGGATTTATATCTCCTTACCTTGAATCAGGGGTTGGCCATGAAATGGGCTTTGGCCAAATGAGGCAAAAGTCATACAAACAGGGTTTTGGAAAGTACCTTTGCTTTGCGTACTTCTTGCAACATGGAATTCTCCTTCTCTTCTACTTAGCCTACTGAAAGAGGAGTCCCTACAGATTAAAGATGATCAGTCTCAGCTGAGGCTCCACACACCAATCAGCCGCCAGATAACCTGCCAGCCAATTGTAGCTAGATGAGTGATTTAAAGAGAGACCAGCAGAGAACTATGGAGTTGCACTCAAATTATTAACACCCAGAATCCTGAGCAAAGGAAATGGTGCATTTTTGTGGGTTTTGTTTTTTGTTTTGTTTTGTTTTTGTGGTGCTGGGAAGTCAAACCCAGAGCCCCATGTGAGGCTAGGCAAGAACTCTACCACTGAGTTACATCTCTAGCCCTCATTAAATATCTAAAATCAGCATACTACAGCAATACAGGTGCTTTGTTATAATAAATCTATAACTGACAAATATTTAATTAACTGAAATTCTTATTTTTCATAGGTGATCCCAAAGCCAATGATAAAGGAGCAATACATGCATAGAGATCATTGTATTTGGAAAAGGTAACTCACCCAAGTAACAGTTCTGGGGATCGATACCACCTGGTGGCCACATACTCTGTGTAATTAGCATTGTTGCCCTCTGATAGATTCCGAGCAAAACCTGAAAGAATAAATAACTTTGTGTTGGCAAAATACTTCAGTCCTAGTAATACTTTAAAACAACATCAAAAGAATATAATGACTGATATACTGAATGAGCTGCTTATTAATAAGTGTCCTTGTAATTTTAAAAAGTTAGTAAAGTGTTCATATGTTAATTGAAGTATATGATGTATTTACTATATACTAAAGAAATTCATGTTTTTGAAGTTATCTCATGCTTTATTAAGCATTCAGAGCACACTTTTAAATCAGTCCTCCTAAAAATGCAAATCTTAGGAACAAAATGAAGTCTCCATTAGAGCCATAAGTCAACGTTAAACTGGGATTATGGTCATTAATTCTGCTATGTGGGACTTAAAGGGATATTTGTATAGTTATTGTATCTGAACAGTTTCAGCCACTAGGTAAACAACTAACAGTTGGCAATGATAGAAACAAAACAGGCCAAAATTACTGTCATCTCCTAGTGATTGAGAAGCAGGTTAGGAGTATCTTCATTACCTCACAAACTTGACTACTACTTTTGCCCCACATTCTTTCAAGAGGTTTGGGGGCCACAGCATAGCCACAAAATGAGGCAACAAGAGAAACTAATTATCCCACTAACTCACTAAGTGTAATGTAGGCTCATCATCAACAGTTACAAAAACCAAAGCATTAAAATCAGAGGTAAAAATTTAGGTGTCTGTCAGTTTTGAAAAATGGTGTATGTGTGGCAGTACTAGAAATGGAACCCATGGCTTTGTGCATACTACCAATGAGCTACATCCCCAGCCTCATGCATTTCTATTTTTTAAAAAATATTTTTTAGTCATAAGTGGATACAATACCTTTATTTTTACTTATTTATTTTTATGTGGGGCTGAGAATCGAACCCAGTGCCTCATTCATGCTAGGCAAGCACTATATCGCTGAGCTACAACCCCACCCCTCTTTTGTTTTGTTAATTTACTTTATGATTTTCAGTAACTTTGGAGCTTAAAGAGATCAGTGGCCCATAGAATCATGTATGCATACTAAATTGTATATGAGGGGCAAAAAGTCCCAGTATCACGTAATAATCACAATTGCGGATAGAAAGTCAGACTTAAGTACCATTCCTAAAAATCATGCTGCTAAGGATATGCTAAAAATGCCAAAATCAAAACTTAATCAGATACAGCATTCAATATTTCTTTTTCATTTTCTTAAGAACTTCTTTAAGAATTGGGGAAAGAGCAAAGTTCTTTGCACTATTTCTTATAAATTATGTTGAAAATTAAAACCTTTTTTCTCAGGCAAGAAGGTTAATAATGTTCAAACTCTTTGAAAGTGTTGAGTAAAAACAGATATACATGCTTCCAATTGCTACACTGAACAAAATGGTCATTCTACAAAACTGATTTTTAACATTTTCCATTGCTGCTGGGCGTGGTGGCACATGCCTGTAATCCTAGTGGCCTGGGAGGCTGAGGCAGGAGGATTTCTAGTTAAAAGCCAGCCTCAGCAAAAGCAAGGTGCTAAAGCAACTCAGTGAGACCCTGTCTCTAAATAAAATACAAAATAGGGCTGGGGATGTGGCTCAGTGATCGAGTGCCCCTGGGTTCAATCCCTGGTACACCCCTCCAAAAAAAAAAAAAAATCACTATTGCTCATTTGTGTAATCCATTTATGCAATAATGTAATTGAATCTAACTTACTTACGATAAAGAGATATTCTTAGCTACATGTGGAGGTGATTATATTTGGTTATATTTGAATATGTAAAAAAAAATTAAAATCCAACTGTTATGTTTTAACAGAAAGATTAGGTGAAATTTGGGGCTGGGGTTGTGGCTCAGCAGTACAGCGCTCGCCTAGCATGTGTGAGACAATGGGTTTGATCCTCAGCACCACATAAAAATAAATAAAACAAAGGTATTGTGTCCAGCTACAACTAAAACAAATTATATATATAAAAGATTAGGTAAATTTTTAACTTCAAAGTGACCTGTGGACCTAACACCCTAATTTTTTATTTTAAAATTTTCTAAACTATTTTAAATGTTTAACAGCACAATACAGAGTTACCTATATGGGACATAATACACATTTTTTTCCTAGGAGACAGTAGAACTAAAAAACTTCCCTATACATTCAAGTAAGAGCTGAAATAGTACACATCAGTTACTAGTCTCATTCATTGAACATTGAGCAGAAATAAATAGAAGTGTTCTGAAAATGGCTTTGACCATATAGATACATAACCATTATATGGGCACAATGTGAACATACACACATGTATATTTTTTGTGGTTATGATGAAACCTATAACAATTTTTATTTTTGGAGGTTATGATGAAACCTATAACAATTTCTATCACATTTAAATATTTTAGCTTATTCAAACCAGGAATCCACAGTGATAATTCTAAGAAATTTTTTTCTGGGGCTATTAGGTGCTGGACTTATTAATCTATACACATGCATATATTTGCTTTGAATTCTCATTAACTAAATACTACATACTGAATTTTTTTTTTTTAATTTTTTAATATTTATTTTTTAGTTCTCAGCGGACACAACATCTTTGTTTGTATGTGGTGCTGAGGATCGAACCCGGGCCGCACGCATGCCAGGCCAGCGAGCTACCGCTTGAGCCACATCCCCAGCCCCCATACTAAATTTTTTTAAAAAACAGCAGATAATAGTCTATAAAGCAAGGAGAGATTAGTACTTCTCTAGCAATCAAATTTTGAACACAACAGAATGAACAACAGAATATTGCTCTGCTGATTTAAGTAAAAAATAAAGATAAATTTTAATATGCCTTTAAAAGCTACCTACATGTTACACTAATTAATTCTGTACCAGGACTCAATTTCTTTTTAACTTACCAAAGTCGCATAGTTTCAGAACATCATTGTGGCTGATTAAGAGATTTTCTGGCTTTATATCTAGAATATCAAGATAAAAAAGCAATTAGTAAAAATCTCCTATGTTCTGCTGATTGACACTATTATATCATGGTGACAACATCTAATTAGATATATCTAGAGTAATTTGAATAGAAAACCATGGAAGTGAAAACCAGAGTACCAGAGTAACACATTTCATGCTGGTATTTAAAAGTTTCAATTAATTTCAAGAAACATGCAGACCACAATCCCTTGCTCCTTTTTTTTGTATGATGATGTGAAGTCCTGGGGATCAAACCCATGGCCTCAAGCATGCTGGTCAAGTACTCTACCACTAAAACACACCCCCAACCTACCTTAACTCTTAAAGGGATGAACTGAATCTTTAAGGAGTTTAAGAATAACTGAATCTAGACCAACACATTTCAAGAAACTATTTTTACCACATAAAATATTAATGTAAACTTTTGGAGGGAAATAGAACAGAAAATGTTTACATTCACAAGATAACTTAGAAAATACATGAGCACAAGTAGCGGGGGGGGGGGGACGACACAAGAAAGGAATAATTTCTATATTTACATATCTCTTTAGCTTTTCTGTGTGGTTCACAATTACCAATGTCTAATGCTGAAGCAATACTGAATGAGACAAGGTAAGATTTCTAATTTTTTCCCATAGACTTCCTGTAGATACGATAGGAATTGAGGAGCAGAAATTTGTGGAAAATGCAGTTAAATTCTCCCTTTGGGAGGCATCTCATATAGTATCTGGTATCTGTATCATGGTATAGATCTAAGTGAAGAAAGGGCAAAACTAGTGAAATCTGTAGATTTCAGAATCATGGTATCTACAGTTAATTCACAGCCACTAGTTAGCTATACACTTAACCAAATCACATTTTCATGATGGAAATGTAGCTAACTCAGTTCCTCATTAATATTCTTTTTTTAAAAAAAAATATTTTTATTTGTTGTTGACGAACCTTTATTTTATTTATTTATATGTGGTGCTGAGAATTGAACCCAGTGTCTCACACATGCCAGGCAGGCACTCTACCACTGAGCCACAACTCCAGCCCCCTCATTAATATTATTGAACAAAATATATAGACTGTTATTAGAATCATTACCCTAGACACTAGATGGCATTTCTATCCCATTGACAACCTTGATAGGGTAACTGCTATGAGAGCCAAATGTAAGAAAACAAACTAGAAATAATAGGAATTGACATTCTTCATACAACCTTTAAGCCAGTCTTAAAAGTCAGACTATTTTTAAAGTAATATCCTTGTGCATTTGTATAGGTGAATTAAAATGTAGTATTTGTTTATCTAATAATTCAAGGACAAGAATTAAGTATGGCAACATTTTCTGATAAACACACTCATTTAGCCCATTTTTGTATCCATTTGTGTCCCAGTACTATAAAATTATGCAATGCAAGAGAGATTATCATGAGAAGATAAATGGTATAGAGTCAAAGATGATGCTGAGCAAGTAATTTCCCTTTTATTGTATAAACCACCAGTTTGTGGTAGTAAAGGACAAATTAAGACAGTTTATAAAAGTACAATTATGGTCTTTATGCAAGGCTGATCATGCCTACAACCTGCAGACAATGAACACTTTTCACTAATGGATAAGGAAAACCAGGAAGTGAAGATATGTACTGGAGATTGTTGGACTAAGAGTGAATGACAGGGGAGTGCCAATGGGGAGAAGGTCAGTAACTTAGGGGTTATTTAAAGCCTGACTCTAATGGGGTTCACATTACCTGGTCTAAAAGACTGGACCACAAGACTGGACATCCTCCCTCTGTTACCTCCACCTCCACTGGCACTCCAAGTTAAGCATTTAATGGATTCTTTTGTATCACCAGTGTTTCTATAGTTCAGAGCAGATCTTGTTATACAGAGCTCTCACCACAATGCCCAAATAAATCTGATTTGTCTTTTACATGGCACAAAGTAGACTTGGAGAATGAATGACAATTCTTATATCCTATGCTTTCAAAATATTATTTCATTTAAATAGAAATATTCTGAAATTTTATTTGATGTTTTCTTTAGTACTTTCCATTTAAAAAATTCCATACTCACCTCTATGGACAATATCGTTCTTATGGCACCAGTGAATAGCTTTGATTAGTTGATAGATATAGCTTTTTACTTTTTCAGGTGGAACCCCATTTGGCATTTCTTCCAGCAACTCAAGCATATTCTATAAATTGGAGAAAGATATTAATCTCCAAAATTAGGTAGGCCCAGAAATTATGTTCTAATAATTTTTGAAAGTATCTTGAATGATAATCCATCCAGTACACACATGTATTTTTTTGTTTTGCATCTCATCTACAATTTAGCTGATGGTAGATCAGGATACTACAAGTCGAGATTTTCTTTTATGAGAAATTCTATTTTTACTTCTCTACACTGCCTTAAATAGTAACTGTATATACTTTTTACTAAAGACTTTCAAGCATCATTTTAGAATAATGTAAAGGGAAAGACAATAAAAGGTAGAGGTATGACATTACAATGTAAAAAGAGAGGGCAGTCATTTTAACACAGCAAGCTGTATGTCTTTAATAGAAACTTGCATTGGAGTCAACTCTTAAAAATTTCTAGGAAAGACCTGGATAATATCCCCTCCGCCCCAATATTGGGGATTCAACGTAGGGTCTTACGCATGTTAGGTAAGCACTCTACCACTAAGTCACAACCCTATCCCTTTTTGTTTCTGAGACAGAGTCTTGCTAAGTTCCAAAGACTGGTCTTGAACTACAGATCCTCCTGGCTCAGCTTCATGAGTCGCTGAGACTCCCAGTGTGCGCTACCGAGCCTGGCCTGAACAATATTCTAAAAGGAAAAAAGAGCTGGATGTGGGCACACGCCCATAACCCCAGCTACTTGGGAGACCTGAGGCAGGAGGATCACAAGTTTGAGGTCAGCCTGGGCAATCTGATGAGAACCTGTCTCAAAATGAAAAAAAATAAGAAGGACTGGGGATGTGGCTCTATGGTAGAGCACCCCTAGGTTCAATCCCCAGTACTAAGAAAAAAAAAAATCCCTAAAATTGAAATGATCAATATATTTAGTACAAAAATTAAAATAGGCAAGAAAAATACTATACAAGTAAAAACACAGAGACCCAAACAATTCGATCTTCAAAAATCTTAAGACCATTCTAAAATTCATGCAATTTGTTAAGTAGAATCTTCACTTAGCCAATTTCCACTGAATTTCCAGGTTAACTAAACTCCATTTTTTCTGCAAACCACAATGGAGTTAAGGCCCACAGCACCTTATTGTTTGTAAGCAATCACCTAGGACAGCAATTCTCAGAGTGTGTCCTGGCAATCTATAGTAAGACTTCGCAGAGTGCCCATGAAGTCAAACTATATTGATCATAACACTTAGATATGTGCCTTTTTCCTGTGTTGGCATTTACACTAATGGTACAATGAAATAATGTGTAAACTGCTAGTACCTTAGCATGAATCAAGGCAAGGGATTTTTCAATGTAATTAACTCTTGCCATTAAATAATAATAATAATAATAATAATAATAATAATAATGAACAAAACAGCAGTTTTAGTTAAGGATATTCTTGATGACATAGTAAAAAATATTACATTTACTAAATTTTGTTTCTTAAGAGTATATATCTAAGTTTTTACAAGAGAAAGAAGAATGCACATAGAGCTCTTCTGCTGCATATGTACCATCTGGACCATAGACCATGACTGTCTTAAGGCAAAGTGCTTGGGTGATTGAGATGAGACACAAGCCGGTTTATTTATAGTTGGTTTATTTTTGTGTGTGTGGAAGACCATATCTTACTTGAAAGAATGACTGACATATACATTTATTTATGTCAAAATTAACAGGTTTATCATTATTTATTTGTTTGTTTTGTTTTATTTTTGTGTGTGTGGTGCTGGAAATTGAACCTAGGGCCTTCCGGATGCTAGGTAAGAGCTCTATCACTGAGCCACACCCCGGTCCCATATTGCTCAGTTTTGCCTTCTAATATGAAAAACATAAATAGATAAAACCGACATAAATAAAAAGTACTGAGGGCTCCCAATAATTTTCAGAGTATATAAAGGAGTCCTGAGGATGCCAGGTGTGGTGGCACATGCCAGTAATTCCAGCCACTAGGGAGGCTGAGGCAGGTTGAGGATGTAGTAGAGTGCTTGCCTAGCATGTGGGAAGCCCTGGGTCCAATCCCTGGCATTGTCCCCCCCCCACCACCACCCCCAAAAGATGGAAAACCACTGCTCTAATACAGCCTCACAATTTTGTTCATATAAGTTGTATACTTATCAGTTGTGTTTATTCTTATACCTACTTATAACAGATTCACTTGCTATTTTAATAAAATGATCAACCAAGAAAAATAAAATTTTTTAAAACAGGTCCTTAATGGCAGAGATATTGTCCCCTGACAGCTATTCTTGCCTTACTCCGAAGACATAAAATTTTCAGTTGGAGACCTAGTTGCCCAGAATGAAGAATCCATTTTTTCTCTGCCAAGCAGCCAGTGTGACCATGCAACTATACCCTGGCCAATGGCATATGACAGCTGGAGATCTGTTCTAACCTTAAAGATAAGGGCCCTATTCAGGAATGGGCAAAAAGGACAGAAGCAGCCCACCAGAGTTCCTAAAACTATAGAGCAGAGCTGCCATACCAGTCCTGCACTGCTTACCATTGAATTTGTTATTTTGTTGAAGACATTATAATCAAGGGTCTCTGCTACCTACACCCCTTAAGAGCATCTTTCTCCTTGCCCTCCTGAGACACACTGTTAACTGTTAGGCATTGACACAAATGAGCAGGTGTGATGGTCACCTTCCACTTAAGAACCAAAGGGCAGGGGAAAAGGCCCAGGCCTGAGCATCAGAAGCCTGCAATTCTGGTAGCAGTTTGGACACTTACCAGGAGAGAGCTCTCAAACATGCCAAATTACCCACCCAGGAGGGAAACAGATACACAGAGGTAATTTCTCAGTTTGTTCTACTACAGTGACATTATCATGAGCAATCACCATGAATAGATCATAAAAAAAAGTGAAATACTAGATTTGTTGAAATTTTATTATTTGGCAGTGAAAACTACAAACTGTATGACAACTAAAAAATAAATAACATCTGATTTTCCCTGGGATCCTAGCACAGCAATCCTTTTCTTATAATTTTTCCTTTTTTTTTTTTTTTAAATCAACTTTTAGTTTTATTTTTTGGGGAAAGTACCTTAGGGGAATACCTAAATTGACACAGAAAAAGAAACTTCCAACAGATTTTGGAAAAGAAACATAAAAGCCATGGCTTAAAATGACAAAGAACCTAGTATTTTTGAAGTTTTGCTAGCAAGTAATGAAATTACGACATATATATTGTTTATTTCACAAAATTTTTTGTAATGGCTGAATGAATTCAAAGTTGCACTGCTGGACAGTCATCTTGACAACACTGCTTCCAATTTGATAATGACAATGGCAGTGATGCTCTGTCATGGGATAACAAGCACCTGGGAATTGACCTAAAGCAAACAACTCCTCCAACTTCAATTTTCATTAGAAAATATCAGGATATCAGCAAGTGCCACCTATTTATTCATCTAGGAAACCTCCAAAAGGCTTCTCTGGCATGTTTCCTCTACTATTGTATTTAAGTTTTGACCATCACCAAGTCCTGAGGGTAAGCTGTTCTCCAAAAATTCAAAGGCACCTAATATACATTACTGTAGTGTATACTGTCTTTAGGTCACATTATTTAAAATGTCACTAATAAGTTTCTTCTTTTTTCTTAATAGATGGACACAATACCTTTATTTTATTTATTTATTTTTATGTGGTACTGAGGATCTGGCCCAGTGCCTTACACATGGTAGGCAAATGCTCTACCACTGAGCGACAACCCCAGCCCTCTTTCTAAGTGCTAAGGCAAGTATACAGACAATTCAAACAACACCTGCCTTTCCTCTTTTTTCCCATGCTTCCCATTCCTCACTCCTGGTTTCATCTACTGCCTCAAGCCTCACCTTAGTCTTCCTGGCAGGCCCCCTTCCCTCACATAAAGCCCAAGCACTGGCAGTTCACAAAAGGCTGCTTTGCACAATTACTACCCCAGGTCTGATTCAAGCTCCCAGTATATCCAGGTGTGGTGAGATCTGACACATACCTCTATCACCGGGACCATCATTTGTTAATTCTCCTGTTTCTCTTTCAGAAACTCTGTTTAGGTTTAATTAAAATAAATCAAGTCTAAAAATAAGTTGTTAGACCCTAGATTCTAAGATGTCAGAATACAAACTGGTATATTATTTAAACTTGAGGTTATCTCTGTACTGTTAAATTGTATGAAATCCTTAAATATATTTCAGGACATAATTACGGATAATATTTTCATTTTTCAAGGCTTAGATTATGAGTACATTGACAAGTTATACTAAATAATACTTTCTTCGATAATATCTGAAATGGACAAGCAAATCTGCACATTGGCAATCAATGACTTACTTTTTCAACATATTCAAACACCAGGTATAATTTCCCCCTCCGACGAAAAGCTTCCTTCAGCTCCACAATGTTTTCCTGTTTGAGAGTCCGAAGCATTTTAAGCTCTCGCAAAGTCGTTTCCTTGACTTCTTCATTTTCTAGAATGTAAACAATAGTGAAGAGAGAAAAATTAAAGTTTTCAAACTACTTTTCAAAGAATTTTAAGAACACTGAAAACATCCCAATTTCATCTTCTACTTTGGGTACTTCTGCTTAAGATTACAGATGGAATATTAAGTAATACATTTTCTTGTTGGAAAAAAAATTGAGAAGAATTTAAAGAAGAAAAGGCTTGCCTGACCAGCAAGGACCCGATTTTCTGCTTTTTCTTATTTTTTCTTTCTTCCTTTTTTTTGGTACTGGGGATTGAACCCAAGGGCACTCAACCACTGAGCCACATTCTCCATCCCTTTTTTGTATTTCTTTTTAGAGACAGGGTCTCACTGAGTTGCTTGGCACCTCACTGTTGCTGAGGCTGCTTTGAACTTGCAATTCTCCTGCCTCAGCCTCCCGTGTGGCTAGGATTACAGGCATGTGCCACCATACCCAGCTTTATATTTCTTATTGTAAAGTGTATGTACAGAAACATGGGTTAATAGGAACAACAAACAAATTCACTGTCATTTAACTCTAACACTCTATACTGGGGAAGAAGGCATTTAAAAGGGCCATAAGAATCAAGTATATCAGAGCATAGAGGTCCTTCTCTGCTGCCAGCATCAGTAGCAGCTGATGTCCCTAAGGTTGCCCTCAAGCTTTGGCTTTAAAGAGTGTTTTATTCCCCCATCTGCATGTAAGTCACCACACTGAACAGAGGTTGTGTGCCAGGCATCCACAATGAAGCTCGTGGCCAAACTGCAGGGACTTCTTAAGAGTGATCGCCTCTCTGAATAGCAGCTGCTATAGGTTCCCGCTGCCTTCCTGTGGCATGTCCATCTGACCATCCCAGATGGTATAGCTGTTCTTGGATAAGAACTGATGCTGAACCAGTATATGCCCTTGCATACCACCAACTTCACTCATTATAAGCTCCACAGATAGAGAGAAAGAAGTCACCTTAACTCAGATAGATTAATGGGCAGGGAGTGAAGAGCTAATATTTCATTTTAAATGAATGTTTATAATAGCTCCAGGAAATTCAAAAATACTGTGTTATTGTATGTATATGTGAGGGTAAAGGTTCATAATCCCTCATCTATAATTTCAAATCCCCAAACAATCTAAAAACTGAAATCATTTCTAAGAGTGACAAATTCATTTAGATGCAAAATTGAATTGACATGAGACCATTTACAGTGTTCATATGAATATGAATATTTATATGTTGTGCTACAGAAATACTATTTGACTACAGGGTGTTATATAGCATGCCATATTTCCATTCTAAAATCCCAAAGTTATGATTTGGCTCCAAGATTGGGGTAAGGGCCACAATCCTAACTTTGAGAGGTTGGGTCACTCTCAGGTCCAGGCATATCTTTTTTTTTTTTTTTTTGTACTGGAGATTGAACTCAGGGTTACTCAACCAGTGAGCCACATTCCTAGTTCTATTTTGTATTTTATTGAGAGGCAGAGCCTCACTGAGTTGCTTAGCACCTCAAATTTGCTGATGCTGGCTTTGAACTAGAGATCCTCCTGCCTCAGCCTTCCAAACTGCTGGGATTACAATACAAGCATGTGCCACAGTGCCCAGCTCATATCTTCAAATTTGAGGAGGAAGAAAATGGAATTTGGGAATATGGGCATTTCTAGGAAGACATGTTTCTACACAAGTTACACAAGAGGGAAAAGGCTAAAGCAGGGATGGGGGGCACAAAAGGAGAGGGAGATTCTAAGTACAGAGCCCGGAGTGTGTCTCAGCTCATTTTTTATCCCAGCCCCTTCTCTCAAACCCCTTTCAAACCGAGTTCAAAGAAGAGACTGAAATAGAAACAAAGGCTTTGTAGCAGTGGAGCATTTGTAACAAAGAGGAACATAAAGTCAACACTCCTTTGTGAACTGGTTACATAAGCAAAGTATTCTACTTCAGTCAGACAACTGTTGGAGAATGCTGGAACACGGACCAGGAAAGGTCAGAGATGCTGCCTGTGGGAAGACAAAAAACAGTGGCAGGGAAGGACAACAGTGGCAGAAGCAGTGAACCAGCCCAACCCACAATGGGGGGGAAAAGCACAAGACAGCAGATACGCCTGGCAGTAAGGGGGAATGAGTGAGATGCAATCAGGGGACTTCTCAAATTGGCTTCAAGGACTATGAGGGCCATAGGGCCAGCTGTTCTCCAAGGTGGGGCCTAGCCAGAGAAGTGGTATTCTGTGATGGTTAGTGTTACAGCAGCCCCAGATGTTGCAGCCTGGGGGACCACCACCAGTCTCCAAAAGAAGCCATACCAGGAAACCTCACCTTGTGTTCCTCTTTCCCTTCGTCATCTTAGGCTTTCAGTTCTCAAAATAACCCAAAACCTTATTTTTTAGCCATAGGACCTTTCAATTTGTCCCCCATTCCCAGAATGTTCAGTCTACCACCCTGGCTCTTTATAGGGCTGTTGGCTCCTTCCAGTTTTCTTTTAAATATCACTCTTCAAGAGTCTTTCCCAGACCTTGAGGCAAGATGGCCCCATTCCACTATACCTTATCACAGAACTCTAGGCTTTTCTTTTGCTATCACGTCATTTTTTTTCTTTTAATATAGATAGAGCATCCCTTATCCCAAATGCTTGAGACCAGGAGTGTTTCAGATTTTGGATGTTTTTGGATTTTTGAAATATGTGCTTTTACATAATGAGATATTTATCTTGGGATTGGAAGTCAAGGTAAAATGTTGAGAGCCACAGCCGAAGGGGCCCCAGCAAACTTCCAGCTGCCAGCTGATGATTGGCTCACAGCTGCCCCAGCAAACTTCTAGCTGCCAACTGATTGGCTCCTCTGCGGTGATGCTCATTGGGCTGTTTCCCCACCCTTTCAGACCACAGAGCTGCTCATTGGGGGACTTTTTTGGCTCCGCCCACACGACCCAGCCAATTGGCCTCAAGAGGGGGGGGGGGAGGTTGAGAGGTTTGTGGGAAGCCGGTGGTGTCAGTTGGGCTCTGAGGGTTTTCCTGAAGAGCTGTGTGGTTTGGCATGTGTTCTAAAAATAAAGTTCGTTTCTTTTGACAAGTGGCTCCTGAATTGTGCCCAGCCAGACTGCGGCAATAAAACACAAAATTCATGTATGTTTGGTATACACACAGCCTGAAGGTAAATTTATATGATTTTTTTAGTGCACTTGTATTTTGACTGTGACCTGTCATTCAAGGTCATTTCCAATTGTGGCATTCAGAATGTTTCAGGTTTTGCAATATTTCCAAACTTGGATTTCCAGGTCAGAGATGCGTAACCAGTACATTTACTGCTTACTGTTTTACCACCTGTGTGGTCACCTCTGCTAAACCCAGAGCTTTAGGAGGATAGGACTAAGTTCTTCCATTCAACAATATACACCCCACCACCCAGCACTGCACCTGCTACAAAGAGGTGAATGATAAATACTTCCTACATAAATGCTTCAGCTAGAGCCATGAGATCTTTGCTCATATGTTGCTAATTCTTCCTCTTTTCAGAGGTGGGGGAAACAGTGCAGGATAGCAAACAATAGGCACTTTGCCCTCTTTGTTTTGCATATGTGTGTGTGTGTGTGTGTGTGGTTTGTTGTTGTTTTGTTCTATTTTGTTGCTTGGTGCTGGGGATGGAACTCAGGGCCTTAAGCATGTTACACAGACACTCTATCACTGAGCATACCCCCAGAGCCCTGCCCTCTCAATTTTGAGAAGAATGCTTTAGTCTCTTCTCTCTCAAGAACTTTGAATAGACTGCTTATCACATAATAAGACAAACTGAATTGATTTTCCCTAATTCACCTCTGACTGGTTGTTTTTATAACATGTGATTGCAAAAAATGGAGGCTCCAGAAAACTGACAGTACTGAGGTCAAGAACTGTGTGTATGAAATCCTTAAGAGTATCCACAAACTAGCTGGGCATGTTGGTACACATCTGTAATCCCAGCAATTTGGAAGGCTGAGGTGGGAAGATAACAAATTTGAAGGCAGCCTCAGTCATTAGCAAGGTCTTTAGCAACTTAGTGAGATTGTGTCTCAAAATAAAAACATAAAAAGGGTGGGGGATATAGCTCAGTGGTAGAGCACCTGGGGGTTTAATCCCAGTACAAAAAAAAGGTACCCATAAACTATGCTGGAGCTGTGTAATACCAAGTCAGTAAGTAAATACAGCTGGTATATCTTCCCTAATCAAATGCTTGATGAATTGTTGGCACACGTAAAGCAAGTGAAAAGAGGGCACTTTGTATTATCGATCTATGGCAGTTTCACTTTGCTAACGGATAAAGCCACCTCAGAATACCTGAACCAGAATGACTTTAGTAGAAGGAATGCTGGAACAAGACTATAGAAATCTAGATTTTCAATTTAGTATTTTAACTAATTAACAGTGTGACATGTCACTCTGGGCAAGCCACTTAACTTTCCATCAGTAAAGTAAATAAATAAATGTCCTGTAAAGGTAAAATTTCTAAGCTGATTCTAAGCCGCAGAGCCAGAGTTAAAGTGTAAAAGACCGAACATTGTGAAGTCTCTAACTGCAAGGCTTGGGTTGTAAAGTAAGAGACCATTGATATGTTAAATACCTCGGCTACCCCGAAGCCTTTGATCTCTGTAGCTGTTAGGACAATAGCGGAGCTGCCCCAGTAAACATTCTCACTGACTCCTCTGGTGGTCTGATAACTTGGGACTTTGAGTCGCCTGGCACTAGGCACCACGGGCCCAGAATCAATCAGCTTAAATATCCCCCCCCCTTCCCCAAAAAGTGTACTTAAGCTCTGCCTGACCTCTGCTCGGGGCTCTGGGCTGCTGTATCTTCCTGAGTGAGCCTGGAGCCTCAGCATGTTGAATCAATAAAACCTCTTCTGCCAATTGCATGGAGCCGGTCTCTTGTGGTCTCTCCCTCCGACGTTTCGCTGGACCCTTACAGTCCTCCCAATTTTAAGGTCTCTTCCAAATGTAATAATTATTTCTTTTCGTTAAAATTTTACTAATTATAAGCCTAAATGACTTTTGGTACTTTGTTATACATCATTCAAATCTATACTGATTTCACTGAACAATGGTTATAAAGAGAAGATAAATGACCCTGCAAAAAGAAGCACACTAAATCAACTAGCATGTAGTGCCAAAACAACTTCATTTTAGCAGCCTATTTTTAGGAAATGAATGCTTTTTTACTTTATGCCAGTCATAGGTAATAAAAGTGGAGGTAAGTGCTTAAGCATTAAAATTGTAATGAATGAGAGCAGGCAGGAAATGGAGTTATTAATTCCCAAAGTGCAGGCAAAATGTGCACTCTTCATTACTGGGAACATCCTATAATTTTGTTTCTCTAAGTATTTTTAAGGTTCTCAGCCTGTCCTGCACTTTTAAGATAAAAATTGAGGCAGCAAATGATGAGATGATGGGGAAAAGGAATATACGCTCCATGTGCATGGGCTACTCTCCCCAGAGGAGCAGAAAGCAGCAAAGTGCTTCAGTGGGGCAGTTTTTTAAAGGTGAAAATAGCAGAAAAATCACTGTCTTCTAGTTGAAAGAGTCCTTGTGGGCTCTCTATACAGGCTAGCTCTTCCTGCTCACAAATGAAGAAACCAAGGCTAGAAAGGATAGCTAACTATCTTAGGATGAGTAGGCTAAGGGTCACAGACTAGGTCAAACGCAGGGACATAGGTGGCAGTGATGTAACACAATGAGATTTGGAGAATGAGCCAAAACACCCAGCTTTGGGTTGACACTTTGTTACCAGACTTGGGCACTTGACTTGCTGCTAAAGCTAAGTGGCCAAGCTGCAAGTGGAAGAAAAACTCGGTGAAGATTCTGGGTTTGCATTTTACGTCTCAGTTAATCACATACAAACTTGTCAACAATAAATTGCAGCTAGGGTTAAGCTGGATTATTCTCAAGGTCTCATCCATCTCCAAGAGTTAGCACTTCTACACAACACCTGCTTGTGCGCATACTGGCTGAACTCATCACCAGTTATCACTGAGGGTTTAGTGAAAGCAGGGCTACTCTGACATAGTTATGTGAAGATAAATACATAACTCCACCGAATGAGAACTAGGTGACATGGTAGAAGAAAGTACATTAGGTAAGAACAAACAAAATCTGACCCACTTTCATAGGGTTACCAGTGAGGCAAGTTACCATATCTAAAAATCAAAAGATTCACTAAAGTAAAAGGTAACTATTTTTTAAGAAAGATCATAAGAGCAAAAGAAATCTCAAAGATAAATAAGTGATGAAAAGAACCTAAAGATGAGCAGAAACTCTATTGTAACTCTATTTTTAAAGAACTGTGGGCTTGGAAAAGAAATTCAGGAATAGCTATAACCTACTTTGTGAAATCACAAACCTGACATTTTTGTATAGCCAAAGAGGCCCCCAACACAGGCCTTTAAACAGATATATTGAAAAAGAAAAGTCAATCCATCCTTGTTTGAAACCACAGGGGCACCATGTTTGATTCTGCTTGTCCTGATTGAAGAAGGGACATTAGCAGCAGGGCAATTAACGTGGTCAGGAACGTTGGAATGCTGGTGCTACTGTTTCATGTATCAAAAAAGATGAGGACCCTTCAATCTTCAGAGATGAAGATCTGGTAAAAGGACAGTGGAAACTCATGAAATCACAAAAGGCACAAAATGGTCACCAAGTCTTAGAAGAATCCCTGGGATTTGAAAGTGATCCATTTTGGACATGAAAAGGAAATGTGGTGAAACCATGACTAGCCAGGAAACTCAAGCCCAGTTAATCAAATTCTTTGCTTAATCAAGGGTTGGGAAATTCATTTCAAGACCTCTCTTTCAGAGAATAGAGGCTCTTGAATTTAACGACTCAAGGTTATGAACTCTTGCTTTGTAACATGATACAAAGTATAGATTTTTCTAGTGGGTAAAAATAAGAATGAAATAAATTGGAAGAAAGAAAAGATGATCAATTAAACATGGTCTAATAATTAAGAAGAATAAATATGTCCACCCAAGAGAAAAATATTTATAGAATACATAAGCAAGACATGAAACACATGACAAGTAGGGAAGATCTTTCCTCATCCCATCATTTGTACATTCCAGGAAAGATAGAAAAGTCCCAAGAATCAAAAGGAATATCCAAACATGAGTCAAAGATAAATTCTAGAGGGCTGGGGCTGTGGCTCAGTGGAAGAGTGCTCACCTAGCATGCAGAGGCACTGGGTTCGATCCTCAGCACCACATAAAAATAAAAATAAATAAATAAATAAATAAATAAATTGTATCCACCTAAAAAACTAAAAAATAAATTCTAGACCACAGGTTCTCCTAAAATAAAGATTTAGCAGACGATATTTTTAATTCTTGCTGGTCCAAAGCCACCTAGTTTAGGGCTGGGATGTAGCTCAGTGACAAAGCGTCTGCCTTACATTCACAAGGCCCTGGGTTCGACCTCCGGTTCCAAAAAAGAAAAAAAAAAAAAGAACCCCATCAAAGCTACCTAATCTAAATCAGTGCTCTTAGATCATTTAATAAGTTTGGGGCAGAAGGCTTTTATACATGCCAATGGGTGAGAATGATGAACCAACAATGACAGAATATTATCGTGTAAACATCACATCTCATCACATAAGACTGGAATTACAGGAAGAGTAGGGTAATTAGGCTAAATTTATAATTATACATAGTCTGAAAAGTACCTTTTACCTAAATAGTATCTATTATCTTTATAGTCTGTGGTCATTTTTTGATCTTCTCAGAAAATCCAAATAATGAGCAAATAATTTGATGAAGACTTCTGGTTGGTTTGGTATTCACCGGAATGTTTCTCTGTGGAAACTTAATTGACAAATTTATAATACCATCATTTAGGTACTGCTAAGAATTCACTGACACTTCCAATTTATGATGACATGTCAAGAGGCAGAAGTCATTGAAATAAGAAAAATCTAACTAACAAAGTGTTCTCAGATTAAAATTTGCCCTCAAACATCCTCCTCCCACACCATCTCCTCCTTTCTTGGGGGAGTGCTCAGGATTGAACCCGAGCCTCAAGCATGCTAAGCACAGGCTCTATCACTGAGCTCCAATCCCAGTCCACATTCCTTCCTTTTAATAAGAGTTTCTGTTCTAACCCCAAGGTATCAAAGTCTTTCGAGGGAGAATTATAGAAAAAGACACTGAGAAAAAATGATCTGATAGAGTTATACCAGCTAACAACTAGAGAATAAAAACCTGAAAAAGATGATGACAGAAAGTCAGGAATACAAAAAATGAAGAGAAAACTGACAAAGCTTTTTAAATTTTTTCTGAATATTCTTTTAATGACCCTCTTTTTAATGTGGAAATCATTCATTAGCCTAGTCTACAATTTTACTGTAAAATTACTCTTCCTCTCAAAAAGTGATTATTTTTGAGAGGAAGAGTAATTTTACAGTATAGTTGTTATTATAACTTCAATTGTATTAAGTATAAAATACTTATATTCATTAATAATTTTAGTTCCAATTTTTCAACTGAGAGTTCCAATATAACATTTATTTACTATGAATTTTTCCCCCATTTTAAATAGTAATTGATATCCTGGAATAATAGGGACCTCTTGAACTAAATAGTAGTCTACCTTAACACTGTAGCCCTGAAAATGTTTTCCACAAATTTGTGACAACATATGGATTTAAGAATATTTAAAGATATTATCAGAATCTTTCAAATCTACCAGAAGGTAATAACTACTCTCACAAAATATCCTTTGATATCAATTTGAGAATACTTCATTAGATTGAATGTTAGTCAGACCAATTACAGATCCTGCTTCAGTTTAATGTTATTTTCATGGAATTATACCATCATCTTTACAAAGATTTTTAAACATTAACTTAGAATAATCACCATTGCAATATCAAAAGGATACTTTCAGAGTAACTAATAAAAGAGATGAATAAGAGCTACATGACAATATTATTATGACACCATACCTTTTATTATAATAGGCTTAACTGAAATTTAAGATAATAAACTGATTCAGATTAAATGGTTTACACAGGAGTTGGACAGCCTCACCTGTATGAAACTATTTATGTTCATTCCACACTCCAAAAGGGTTGTTCACCATACATGTACTCTTTCATTCCATTAAGTAAGACATTACTCTGACAGGAGGAAAAAGATAAAAGACACAGACAACAGTAGTAGATGTCCCAGGGAGAACTGGAAACAGTAGGAAAGTGGGCCTATAACAGGATGGAACTAAAAAGTTTATTAATAATTGGATATGTCTTCAGATTCTATCAAAGAAATGCTTCGGAAGTATCTCTCTAAAAGTACGTGTAGGTGTACATTAACAAAGTGGGATAGGTGATAAGGCTCCATGCCAGTGAGGGGTGATTAATAATGGTCTAGCAGAGACGAGGGCACAGCAAATTAATGACTTGTCAACTCAGAGAAATAAGGACAGATCAAAATTTTTCCATGTCTAGACTATACTCATACCTTTGGATGCCACAGCTAGACACAATCTCTCTTACGTCAAAATGAATCATGTCTCTACTCAGGCACTGTTTTTTATTCTGTTTTACGATTATTTATTTACAGGTCTTAATTTTACCAATAGGTATAAGCTTCACATGTGTTATCTTTATTGCCCTAACAGTACCTGGCTCAGTGTGTTATGAATTACTGCAGATACACCACTGATTGCCATTCTGAAGGTATCATAACAAGTAAAAATATATAATATGATGGAGAGGGGAAGAATAGAAATTCAGTGGATTAGACAAAGGGAAATGAAGGGAAGGGAGAGGGGATGGGAATAGAGAAAAGAAAGTGGAATGAATCTGACATGTTTCCTATATACATATATGAATATACCACAGTGAATCTCACCATCGTGTATATCCACAAGACTGGGATCTTAATTAGAATAAGATACACTCCACATTTATATAAATATGTCATGTATAACTCAACAGAACAAAAACATATATCATAATTATAGCAAATCACTGGTATGCCACAGGAGAGAGATTGTAAAAAAAAATATGGTATTTAGTTTAAAAAAAAAAAGCAATGGTATAAATGGCCTAGATTGCACTCCTTTTTAAAAACCCAATGACAATTATTATTTTTGGTGATATCTGATGCTTGCCGATGTGCCCTGTAAGATGAATGCACAGCCAGAAGCCTCTGCACACATACGAAAGTTGTGCTTTCATCTACTGATGCAACCACTCTTTTTAGGAGATCATCGTTTGTCTCTGGGCCACCTGTCGTTAGTCCAAAGTCACTGCTCAAAGAGCTCATTTCCAATGGTCTCACAGTGGGTTGGCCCAGGGCTACTGCTTCCTTTAGACCACAGCACACCCTTTGAAGCATGCCCTCTGCACCCCCACCCCCTGCACCTGTCCCAGCCCAGAAAAAGCTAAAAGCATTTTTCCACTGCCTTCCTTTAAGGCTGCCCTCACAATGGCTGCTAAAGTTCCCAGCTGATATGCATGTGCTCCACATAACCAGAACATCAGAGTTCGATTACATCAAACAGTACTGAATCTATCCTGGGACATTTTTGTTAGCAAGCCCTTTCAGTTGTTTCATGTTTGCCGAGTCTCTGAGGGTGAGGGGAGGGTAAGGAGAAGTTATTCATAAATGTAGAAGTTGGTATCTTACAGAGCTTAGTAAATGGGATCTGATGAGGGCAAGCTGTGATGGCAATCTTCATACTTCTGATTAGATACAAAGGTTGATGCTATGCTGGTTCCTCTTACCCCTAGGTCATTGTTTTTCAAATGGCAAGCTGTGGCTCATTAGTAGTAGAATCAATTTATCTGATGCTACAAGATAGGCATTTATGTGAGTTTATATGAACAGGAGAGAACAGAAAATGGAGTACCTTACATTAGTACAACAAAGTAGTTTGTGATACTTTTGTTTTAGTTACATCTAGTACAGTATGTGTATGGACACTGGGTTAGGATACAAATGTATTTCTACTGGAGTTCTCTGTCTAAAAAAAATGTGAAGAAACACTCCCTACAACTCCTTAAAGGCCATGCAGATTTTCATGATCAGCTGGCTATCTTTGGCCAACAGTAGAGATTAAAAACCAGATGAATTACTAAATGCTATATTTTAAAGTTTCTTTCCCAGCATAGAGTAATTTCAATATTCTATTTGAAATGGTCTAGATGTGTGATGAAGACCTTCAGAGTATGCTATTTCTTCTCAAAAAGCTTTTATTCTTCAAATGAGTGATTCTAAATATAAAATCACCCCTTGATACTGTCTCTCATTATTCTTGTATTTCTAACTCTGACTAGGAGCTGGAGAGAGTACAGAAACCTTTCACAAAACACTAGCTATTTGTGTGACTCAGAGAAGCATTTTCTTTAAATCAGCCTTTTCATTTTAATTATATTTGGAAACAGTGTAGATGACTTCTATACAGTCTTTGAAGCAAGATTTCCAATGTTGACTGTACTGTAAAACACATGATAAATGTTCTAATATCAGGATACATGAAAAGATTCATATGAAAGGAACTAAATTTTTCAGCCCAAAGCATGATAATAAATAAGCTATATTCACTTTCTGAGATGATGTCTTTAAAATCTTAGGAAAAGATAGGGTCCAACCAGCTAAACCCCATCTTTCCACACTTCCTTTACAAAATCTTAATAAAGAAGGAAAAAAAAATACACATATACCTTCACTGTCCTTGAATTTCTTGATTGCCACAATTTCATGTGTTTCCTGCAAAGGAAAAAGGCAGAAGGAAAGTCATTCTTCAATGGTTTTCCAATTGGGGAACCAATTACCTGCGGGTATATTCTGAGACAGAGTAGCAAGAACCCAGAAAGAAAGAAACCAGATCCTCCTCCTTCATAGCCCTCCATTTCTTGGTTCCAAAACTCTTTCTTACCACACTGTAGACACGGTCAAGGAAGGTGAAGGAGAAGGGGAAGAAGAAAAGGCACAAACAGTTGAGATGGCAATGGAATATGCATGAATCATAAACTAGAAGTGTTGATATCTTCAGGCTACTCAAAAGTGGCAGGATATAAAAGGAATAAAAAGAGTATAAAGGAGACATCAAAAATATTCATATAACCCTTGCTACATTTTCGCATATTTTCTTCCATTAAATTTTTCTCAAATTGGAATAGTAATGTAGTACATCTTGTTGTATGTTGCCTTTATTTCACTTGATACTGTATAAACAACATTTTGACCTGTCATTATTTTTAAAACCACCATTTTTAATGTATGATTATTTAACCAGTCTATCAATGAATAACTTCAATACCTGCATCTTTATTTCCATAAGGTACATTCTGTAGCAAGACAACTGGTTCAATTATATATATCAATAATGTTAAAGGGTCCTGGGCTGGGATTGTAGCCCAGTGGTAGAACACCTGCCTAGCAGGCGTGAGGCACTGGGTTCGATTCTCAGCACAGCATATAAATAAGCTAAAATAAAGATCCATTTGACAACTAATATATAAATAATGTTAAAGGGTCCTAATACATATTGCCAAACTGACACTGAAAACTGTATCATTTCACAGTTCCCTTCAGCAGTGTATGAGAATATCCAGGCTACAACCAATGCCAAATGACATGTAATTATTTAAAGAATCTCTGGAATTCATTGAGATTAGAGAAGTTTTCTTTTTTTTAATCACCTGGTTAGTGCATTGAGGTCTACTAGGGTAAATTTTTTTCCTAGCTGATTCAAGGATGAAAAGTTGTTACCAAAATTTCCCCAGGTTGACGTGATTATCAAACTATTTAGGGTTTTTGTTATTGCTGAATATATCTTGTTATTATATAATCAAATTTATTAATATAGGCCTTTGTAACTAGGTTCACTACTCTTATTCCCAAACTCCTTATTTAACTTAAGTGTGGCTGATATTTATCTATATTTATGCACCTTGGTATTTTAATAATTTAATGTCTTTCCTTACATCTGTATCTATTTGTAATTTATTTTAATATGACATAATGAGGGAATCTAGATTTAATATCATTTCTAAATATAGAATCAATTGTCCCAATCCCCTTCAGTATGGATTTTTAGTTCTTTCTTATATTTTATATTCTCACATACATATTCTAGATTTGCTTTCAGAGCTTTCTTAGTCATCTCCAGTTTAGTCCTGTGTAGCCTACTATTCTTATGCCAGAACCAGTTGATATTAAACTCCTGAACGAACCTGAAGTTACAAATCCTGATCTTACGTTGCTTTGTCAAATGAATTTATTTTTGAGATTAGGTTTTGGCTGTCAAATCTAATTTAAAATTACACACACGAGAGTGATTAAGTTCATCTATATTTATTTACATATTGAATTGGCTTCACTTTACAGCCTTTTTCTCCTACAGTTTTCACAAATTTTTGTGAAATATTCATTGAGTGAAATATTTGCATTAATTTTTTACTCAGCCAGAGTGGATTGCTGAATGGCTTTCTGAGGAAGTATCGTATTTTCCTGAACATCCTCACACGTGCATGGCAAGTTCGCAGAAGGAAGGGGAAGTCTTACATTCTTGAAGAGTCCCTGTAAATTTGTGTGTACTGCAAAGCCCTGGAAGGAACCATTCACATCACTGACAGGGAAAAATCTATATATGCTTATTAAAGCAACTTAAAGGCTAATAGGAGTGGAGTGTCTTGCAACAAAATCCATATACTATATACTTTTCCAAGAGGAAGAAATTAACGGTTTGAAAAGAAGGACTGCCATTTTCAAACATAAAAAAATTATAGTACTAGTACATGAGGCTCTAAATGGGGAACAATGTCCTGATGGTCTCCAGTATTTAGTGCTATAGAAAAGTTGTCTGTGGCCAATTTGGCTTTTGTTCTAATGTAGATAACTTATTTTTATTCTCTGCCTTATTACTTTTAGAACTTCTCATTTTCCTTGAAATAAAAATTTGAAATTATTGGAATATATCTAGAGGAAAATGTTTGTATTTTTTGAACTAATATTATCTCAAGATCAATGAAATTAGAATAGTTTTCTTCTAATGAACTTAAATGTTTCTGCTCCGATTTTTTCTATTATTTTTCACTATAAACCTCAGGGTTGCTTAATCACTGAGCCACATCCCCAGCCTTTTTACATTTTATTTTTGAGACAAGGTCTCACTAAGTTGCTGAGGCTGGCTTTGAACTTGTGCTGTTCCTGCCTCAGCCTCCCAAGCCGCTAAGATGACAGGCATACACCACTATGCCAGGGTAAACCTCAGAACTTTTAGGTGGATCTTTTGTAATTGTTCGATATGCTTTGTTCATGACTGCATCATTTGTGCCTAGAACAGCAGGCACAGAGTAGTTATGTTGTTCAATATTTAATGAATGAACAGTTAATGAGTGAATTACTCAAAATGCTGCACCAATTTTGTTCTTTATTGGCTCCATTTTAGGTTTCTTGATCTTCTTTCCTTATCTCAGCAGCCAACTTCTGCAATTTTTGCCTCATTTCAGTTTGTTCCATCTGTAGAGGTCATATCTTCATGGTGCTCTTTCAGGAAACTAAGCAGATGTCTCAACTTCATCTGCTTCTTACAAAGAAAAAAAAAAAAACATCTTCAGATCTAGGTGCTGCCACTACAGGGCAATGTCTTCTTTGCCATGTCTCTTCACAGGGCCTCCCCTCCATTTTTTTGGCCTCATCATTACTAAGGATGAAAAAAAGAGCCACCAGAACTGGCAGATATCTGGCAGCAAAAAGAGAACTTGGATTCTTCAACCATCTGAATTTCAAATACAGATTGATGTAGCCTGAGCCTGATTTCAAAACCTGGACTCCTAGCAAAGATTCTTATTGAGTTTGGCTAGTCTGAGGCTGGACTTCCTGGGCACGGTTCTATGAATAAAAAGTTGGAGGAGCACATGCCACTTGCTGTTTCCTGTGTGGGATCTAGAGAGCACATTTCCTAGCACAGCCTGCTCCCACACTTCTCTGTGGATGCTACATGCCTCTTCTACTCCTTCTCTACTTCTTGTTTTACTGTATCTGGGGGCATTTTAGTCTCTGAAATGATCTGGAAATATAGATGCTAATGTGGCATAGTGAGGCACTGAGAACTCCAGCTCCTTGCTGTCCAGCCTCTATGGGCATGGATCCAAGTCTTTTCCTACTCCCTTTGGATATTTTAACCAACTTGGGTTCACAAAGGTGAATAAATAGCATGACATTCAAGACTATGCTTGTTAAACCATTCCTGCTAATGAAATCAATTCTCCTTGCCAATAATCTTTGATGGATTGTTTTTTTTATTTACAGAACTGTTATGAGCTCCTGTTTTTCTTTTTAAATATCTTCATGGATATTTAATAGAGAGGCAGGAGGTGATCACATGCCAAGCTTTATTACTTGTTCCACCACCACCCAGAGATGACATACACAACATAGGTGTGGACAAACAAGAAAAATACATGACAAAACACCATGAAAAGGGGCTGAAGCTGTAGCTCAGCGGTAAAGTGCTTGCCTCGCATGTGTGAGGCACTGGGTTTGATCCTCAGCACCACATAAAAATAAATAAAGATACTGTGTGTTCATCTACAACTAAATAAATATTAAAAAAAAAAACATGAAGAACTTGTGTTTTAAATTCAATTTATTCATGAAGGCATGCCATTGCCCCCACAACGTCTGCAACAGAATGTCACCAGCTGTAGTTAACAAGATAGGCATAATTTGCTATTTGTTTCAGTGCCTTGCTCTGTATAAATAATGAGGTAGTTAAAAGCTGGTATTTTAAGAAACAAATTAAGAATGTGATAAAATATATCAGTAATCCATTAATGATAATCCCATGTTTCATCCTTAATTCTGTATCAAAAATGGAATTTGCAATACAAAAAGAAAGACTAAGTAAATTTTAGATAAAGGTTCCTATATTATACTAACTTCATGAGAGAAAAAACTATATTAAGGCATTTAACAGTTCCCAGAATAAATTTTTTCAGCAGAAAGAAAAAAAAAAAAAAACAGAAAGAAAATGAAAAATGATATTAGTAGTAACTAACACAGAAATATCTGGAGGACCTATAGTTAGCTCTTCCAGTATCAAGATCTCCACCTCAGGGCTGGGGATGCAGCTCAGTGGTAAAGCACTTGCCTAGCATGCACAAGGCCCTGGGTTCCATCCCCAGCACTGCAAAACAAAAACAATACCCTACCCCATAAAAAACAAGCCTTGATCACCAACCAACCAATGAACCAACCAATCATATTGGACAAAGACCTGGTAACTACTCCTTTTGTTGACTACCTAAAGTTTCTGAGTCACTGTTTTATTCTCAGTATTAATTTTCCCTTACTTAAGATTTTGGCAAAGGAACTAATTGGTATTAACAGTCATAAAATTTACTAACTTATTTTAGAATGCAGTTATGTAAGAATGCTCTGGAAGAGTGAATTCTTTAAACTGATCATACACTGTGTAAAGAAGCAGCAGGAGTCATTGTATTAAATGTTTTGCTCTCTAGGTTAAAAATCCAACATGCATCATGAAAGAGGACGGACAAAAATATTGATTCTATTTTATTCTACTATTCATGGATTAAGCCATTTCAAAGGTTATACTCTACAATTCATTCTTTAATTATTCTCTGAGGAAGCCCTTCCTTGGGAGAAATGCTTATTTCTTCATCTGAACAGCAAGGAATACAACCTCACAAGTATTTTAAATATGTTTATATGTAAATATCCTAACAGTGTAACTGCTTTCCCATGGTCCTTCAGCAGGAGCAAAACCATACATACATAGATACCATTACTTTGTAGACTGATATGGCATCCAAGAAAGTAAGCTCTATTTTCAATTATTTTTAACAACTTTTGTGCCAGGCCCCATACTATTCAATTCTCAAATCATCACTCTGAGAAAGATTTTATGCGTGTTTTAGAGATGAGGATACAGAGTTCAGTGAAGTGTCAAAATTGTCCTAAGATCACACAGCTGATACATAGGAGAGCTGACATTTGACTCAGTAACATTGATCTGGGATGCCATTTCTCAACCATGACCATGCATGTAATACAGCCTTCACAAACCATATATGTAAATTATCTCTCTGAAAAAAAAATACATATATATGTATACACACACACACACACACACACACACACACTAGCACCAAATTCCCAGCCCTATTTTTATTTTATTTAGACACCAGGTCTCACTGACTTGCTTAGGGCTTCGCTAAGTTGCTGGGGCTGGCTTTGAATTCGTGATCCTCCTGTCTCAGCCTCCCAAATTGCTGGGATTATAGGTGTGTATCACTGCACCCAGCTTCCAAATAATTTTCTAACAATACCTGTTATCATGTACTTACAATTCCATGTAAGTATTTCACTATTTCCATATTTATTATTTTATAGAAGCCTAAATTGTGAAAGAGACATCGTTTTTTACACCGAGTAAAAACCATAAAATGAGAGTAACTCAGACTCAGGATACATTCTATATAGCAGGGAGAATACAATAGAGCTAATGTATTTGCCAAGTATCGCAGAAATTTAAAATATTGTCCATAATATGCAATGATAAAGCTAGATTTCTTCAAGAAATCCTGTAGCAATTGTGACTTTCTTTTGGTGGGGGAGGGGTGCTGGGGGTTAAACCCAGGGGCACTCCAACACTGAGTTACATCCCCAGCACTTTTTATTTTTTATTTTGGGACAGGAATTATTAAATTTCTGAGGCTGGCTTTGAACCCATGATACTCATGCCACAGTCTCCAGAGTCACTGGGATTACAGGTGTGTACCACCACACCTGACCGTGTCTCGTATTTTTTATTAATTAAAAATTACCATAGTTTGTCAATACTAAAATTTAAGTATTTCAGACCAAATCAGAAAAAAAACAATTTAGTATGGCCATGAAGGGGAGCATCTCAAGCTGTTCAGCTAACAAATGTCTACTGGGCTTCTGCTTTAGGTAAGGTTTTCTGTTGCATCCTGTGTTTGACATGAATAAGGAAATGAAGCTGTCTCAGGTACACAGAAGCTTACAACCTAGTGTGTAATAATGCATGACAGGAATTTAAAAATGCAAGACAAAAGTTGAAAAGTACAGTAAAATGTTGTATAATATGCCATGGGAGTTCAAAAAAGACTAATCATGCAAATATATAGAAAAACTGTACACTTCTTTCAGATTTAGCAGCTGAACAGATCTTGGCTTATTTGCTTCTGATCTCTCTCTTGCCTTTTGAAATGTAAAATGTCATAAATGCCATTCCCATTCCCTCTCCCAGAGGTAACTTCTATCCTGAAGTTGGAATTTATCATTCCTATCACACATTTTTGTTTCTACAAATGAATTCAACCAAAAATGACTTCACTATTGTTTCGTACATTAAAAATCATGTAACTTTCATATTACTGTATATCTTTTTGCAACAGCTTCTTTTTAAAAATATTTTTAGTTCCTGATGGATTTTTATTTTATTCATTTATTTATATGCAGTGCTGAGAATCAAACCCAACGCCTGACATATGTGAGGCAAGTGCTGTACCACTGAGCCCCAGCCCCAGCCCCTTGCAACAGCTTCTTTTTAACATAACAATGTGCATCTGAAATTGAAACCTACATCTAGTTCAGTGGTTCTCAAGTAGGGCAACAAGACCTCCCTCCAAGAGGTCTGGGACCACTTTTTGTTGTTAAATAGGAGAAGGGACCTACTGGCATCTAGTGAGAACAGGATCTGCTATACATCCTACAGTGCACAGGACAGTTCCCACAACACAGAATTATCCAGCATCAAATGTTAGTAATGCGGCTATTCATTTTAACTAGTCATTTAAAAATAGTTCATTCATTAAACTATTTTTTCATTTTAACTATGTTGTAATATCCCCTCCAGATATTCCCCTTTTAAGACTGGTCACTTGTTAAGGACTTGTCCACCAACTGATGGAGCCGAAATTACGTGATTTCTGGCAAAACTTTGCTGAAAATATTAATATATTGTAAAAATAAACCTTAAACAAAAGAGATGATTAAAAGACCGGTTCTTCAAGAATTATTAAAACTATTAATCCTGATGCTAAAATGTTCACATTCATCTCGTTTTTCATAAAATAATGATTACTTTCACAATAACTCTGTGACATGGTCCATTAAAATATTATAATGAAATATATCTTCAAAGATATATGAAAACATATTATTTACTTTTTTGTTAAAAATTCATTTGGCCAGGGGTTGGGGGTTGTGGCTCAGCGGTAGAGCACTCGCCTAGCACGTGCAAGATGCTGGGTTCAATCCTTAGCACCAAATAAAATAAAATAAAGGTATTGTGTCCAATTACAACTTAAAAAAAAAAAAAAAAGACTTAAATTCATTTGGCCAAAAACAAATTAAGCCAAGTCCTGGTAAATCGACATCAATAGCTCAAACAATTGTCACTAAAGTTTACATTATGGGGCTGAGGTTGTGGCTCAGCGGTAGAGTACTCGCCTAGCATATGCGAGGCGCTGGGTTAGATCCTTAGCACTACATAACAATAAATAAAATAAAGATTAAAAAAAAAGGTTTACATTATGGAGATATCACAGGACACACTAGTATACACTCTGGACAGTTTACAATTTGAATTTATTTGTATACTAAGAGTATTTTATGAAAAAACTTACATTTAAAAAAGGAAAGACCAATGTACTTCATGCTGAGTAAGCCTCTAAAAGGAGGCTAGTCTAATGAAAATATTAATACTCTATCAAGAACGTGAGATAGATCTTGTCATAGACTTCCTACAGAAAAGGTCTGACTTCAAGTTAAGTCAATGATAAAATTCCTACATAACAAACTCTACTTTCTCATTTATTTCCATTAAATATAAAATTGCTTCTACCCTAAGATGGATCTGCCCTGTTTGAATCTTCCATTAAGATGTAAAGTGTGAAATATTCAGCCAGAATGCCTATTCTCACATCTTCCCCCACTAAACCTGGGACTGACTTCTGTCCCATATCTCAGTGAACACTAGCCAAAGATTTAGAATCGCTCTTTACTTGTCTCTTGCCTGTTCCTCCAAATCCATCCAGTCTATCACCATGTGGCAGTAAGTTTTTATTTTCTAAATCTGTTTTCCAATTTACCTGAATGCTCCCATCCTAGGTCAAGCCCTTGGTACTCTCACCTGGAGTACTGCCTCGCCTCCTTACCCTTCTATGTTTGCCCCCAGCAACCAGGCTTTTATTTGAAATTGGACATCTGATTTCATGTCCCACCATTCCTCCTTAAACTCTCCCCAAACTCCACTGACCTAACATAAGCAGCCTCTCCAGGTGGCCTGTAAGGCCCATAAGGGTTCCAACCACTGGACATTCCTCTAGCCCTCTCTCCCCAGATATCCCTTGCTTGCTGAGCCCTAGTCATTCTTGCCATTTTCTCTACCACTACAGAGTCTGTTCCCTTTGCCCTTGCCCCACTCAACACTCAATGATCCCTCAAATTCTGACTCAGTCTGCACTTACTGCAATCATCAGCACAAGCCTCCTCCTTATAACTCCTTATAACCTGCATCAAAGTTCCACCTTTACAGATGTATTTGACCAAGGTCTGACTCTACGTCTTGATCAAGGTCTGACTCTACCACTAGACTGCAAGTTTGTGAGAGAGGAAAATAACTATGACTGGGCCAAAAAGTTGCTCAGCAAGAAAGATGAAGAGCTGGTCCTTGCAAATGTCTGACTATACTGCATCACCAATTCAAAGCACAGGTCCTGCTGACCCAGCTCATCTTTCTTGTTGAGCCTCATTTACTAATTCCACCCCAGCTTAACGGAGAAACACCTTTTTTCTACCATAATAAAATTCATTACTTTCCTTGGTACACAAGGAAAAACAAGCCACTGAAGAATGCAAGCCACAAATGCACTTTTTTTTTTTTTAAAGGACAGTATATTCCCTAGGAAACACATTAGGATAGATCTATTCTTCTGTGCTTTAGAAAGTTTCAAAAAACAAAGACAACACAGGAGACATAATATAAGACCCAGAAGTCCCTCAGTAGGTAGGAATTGAAATCAGTTCTTAAAAGTTCAGAAAGTATGATACTGTCTTGATTCAAACCTTCTTTTGCTACTTGGTTACTCTGGTCTCCTGCAGATCTTAAAAATGCACTGCAAAATTCCTATTACTTTCTTTGTCAAAAACTTCTTCCACACCAGTACCATAAAATGGTTGTGTTTACTATGTTGCCAATATGTATCAAGTTATAGCAGAGGTATACTAAATTTAAAAATGAGTATTCTGTGATTTATTTATACACCTGAAACAATAAAATGACTCTCTTTCACTGTCATCTTTATTCCATTCTGTAACAAACTAGTAAGATTTCTTCTAGCCTGACAAAAAAGTAAAATGAAAACAAAGCCATTACATAACTATGAATATGTCGATTTGCACTGTCTGAGACATTCCCAGTGGGAGAACGGTCATGAGATTGGTAACTGGTTAATATTTATGTTGCTGACAGTGCTGTATAGTATCCTGGTCCCCAAATACTCAGACCACTGGACTTCCCACAGTACTTACAATGAAGCCTTGAATTATTTTTATTTACACATTAAAAGTGAAACTATCTAGTAAGGCTGAGACATGGGACCACCTACATACTTGAAATATAAGAATAAAAACACATAAAAGTCTCAGACCATTTCATTGATAAATGCAAACCCACATACCAAGTCAATTTTTTAAAGTATTTCTAATATGGCTCAGTATAACTGTTATCAGTGGATGAATACCAACCTGAAGGAACACTGGCTGATAATGTCAAAGGATGAGCTAAGTGGACTAGTTCACATAAAACTATACACTGAAAATGAGTACATCTTGTTATATATAATTAGGTATACCTTTTTTTTTTTTTTTTTTTTTTGGTGGGCTGGCATTGAACCTAGGGCTTTACACATGCTAAGCAAGTGCTCTACCATTGAGCTTTATTTTCCAGCCCTAGTGGGGTGGATATACATTTTTCATGTATATTATACCTCAATTAGGTTAATTTATAAATAATTCACCTCACAGATATAGATTAATATGCTTGCTACCCTTATGTTCATATTATAGACTAGGTAGTTAATAAGATGTTCAAAAACTAAAATTTATTTATTAAGATGAAAAAATGAGATACCTAAACAACAATTTTTGCTAATCCCTCTGGTAGAGCAAACAATGACTCTTTTTTTTTCAATTTTATTTTTTAGAAGTAGTTAGACGCAATACCTTTATTTTGTTTATTTTTATGTGGTGCTGAGGATTGAACCCAAGGCCCTACACGTGCTAGACAAGCGCTCTACCACTGAGCCACAATCCCAGCCTCCAGTGACTCTTTTTAATAAAAAGGGATATATAAACTGGGCATAGTGGGGTGTGACCATAATTCCCAGCTACTTGAGAGGTTGGGGCAGGAAGACTTTCAGTTGGAGGTCAGCCTGGGCAACATGATGAGACCCCATCAAAAGAAAGAAAGAGAACAAGAGAAAGGAAGGAAGGAAAGGGAGAGACAGGTAGATTTTCAATACACTCTAGCTCCATATTATCATACAAAACGTGAGATATATTTGATTTTCACATAATCCACACTTTCATGCATTGTGTGTAAACGCTCTGAAACTACCTTGTATACACCAAATTCAGACCTTGGTATGACAGCAAATGAATGAAAATTTCAAAGACTATGTAGTGATGATGCCTGTCAGGCTGCATTTAGTTTGGTGATATTAACCATCACACCTATACAGCAGATATTATAGAACTGGGTTACTATTTCATTTTGCCCTTATTTTATAACAATGAAGAAAGAGATGAGAAAATCAAAGTCCTACTTCTAGTGATCAAAATTGAGACAAAGATAGCATTAATTAGGTATGCCAAATACAGGCAATCTACAACCTCAATCAGACAATCATTGAACTTAAGCTATATTCAATTGTGAGCAAAGAATATAACATTTAAATTTAAATGCAGAAAATATATCCTCAAAGATTATCCTGTTGTAACAGAACAATCATTTATAGCATGCTAAACCTAAGGTGTACCAAGAAGGTGGGGCTTTTCAATTTTCTGTAACCAATTTAACTTTGCTTTTTAAGCATCCACTTTGACTTCAACTTACATCCTATAGCAACTAAGTCCTTCTTTTATAATCTCTTTCTGGTAAATGCTCAGTTTTTCACCCTTTCTTCCTGCTTCTATCAAGATGGCAGCTGGGTGTATGGATATGGGTGGGGCAACAGAACTTCACAGAAGGCAGGGAGGGGCTCTCAGGTCTCCAAAACAAGATTCCTTCTATTTCAGATACAGACCTGCTGCTGCTTACCACGGGGAGCTATAGAGACTCTGGTGTCTCTTGATTCAATGCCTAGGAGTCTGGCCCAGTTGTTTAGGCTCCCTCTCAATTTTATTGGTGCTGAAGATATCCAGACTCTATAGTCTCATTTATACCTGACACATGCCCCTCAACACAGCTTCCCCACTGACTAGTACACTGGCTCTCAACTCAGCTACTTGGGGTATGCAGTACCTTTGGGATCCTTAGAAGCCACTCACAAGCTAAAGAGGCCCAGGAGTCTTCTCTCAATCTAATCACACCCTGCTTCATTTCCTTCTGCAGTCACTACTGCAGATGTAATAAGGCAACTCTACAGGTGGTTTCTTCCCCAAGTTCCAAGAGGGGAATGGGGCATCAGCTTCTTTTGCTTTTGGCTTTACCCTCAACATCCCCAACCCCACCAACCAAGAATTTCAGTTTTTTTGAGATGGTTGTGTTGAGGAATGTTGAGACATTCCTTCTGTCCTCTTGCCTGCTCTAACTCTGCCTCTTCTGCCCACATTGCTTTGATACCTGAACGGGCTGTCTTTTGTTTCTTCTTTAATTCTCAGCAATTTCCCCTATTAAGTAGCATACATGCTATACTCTCTCCTGGGGCCATGACAGAAGAAAATGTAAGGAGAGAGAAACCAATTTATTGACCAAAAATATATTAACCAAGTATTCAAAAAATATTATCCCTATTAAATATATAGATTCAAGTACAGTGATAGAAGAAAAAAAAAGAAAGCCTTAAGCCTTTTCCCATGGTGACAACCTCCCCATAAGAACATGCCTCTTGCAAAGAATCTCTTCATCCCTCTCCAAAAGAGAAGAAGAAACCCAAGAAGCAGCACCTGGTGTTACTCCTATTTCATAGATGTAAAATGCCTAGGGTGCTCTAAAATCACCACCATTTTTAGTCATGCACAAACAATAGTTTGGTGTGTTGGCTGCTCCACTGTCCTCTGCCAGCCTGCAGGAGCTTTAGAAAAGCAAGGCTTATAAAAGGATGCTCCTTCAGGAGGAAGCAACACTAAAAGCAACCTGAATAAAGATGAGTGGGAAAACATCCAAATTAACATATTTTGGATAAAGAAAAGAAAGGCTTAAAATTATGGTCAGAGTGAAAAAATACATAATCCAAATGAAGACAACAATCTATGGTTCTACTGAACTAGTGATATCAGATAACAGCTCTCTAAAGTATCTTTTTTTACCAAAGAGGGGGCCTAACTTCCTCATGATCAATTTTTCCAGTAAGTTATGTGGATATCACTGAAGTCAGCATACTTGCAGATACTTGTGGGAAAACAGTATACAGACAGCTAATGATAGTACAGCTAGTATAGAACAAGTTATTCGCTGCTTCCTAGGGAACCCTAACAGAAACCAGACCCACGACTATGCATGTGCTCATACCTTCTGCTAAAGATAGAGACAGTGGAGTTAAATGGTTATAAATTAGTCCTAAGAATGTCTGTTTTGCTATTTTTCATTAACATGCTGATAAATCATGCATGCATGTATATAAAATCTATTAAGTCTGGGTTTTGACAAATACCATGCTACACTAATTTTACATTTTCCTATAAAATAAGACAATGTGAATGCTGATATCTGGCAAACACAGTCAACACGACAAGTTTTAATTTCTTTTCCAATTCATGAGAAATACAGCTGGTTTTACAATAGAAGCATGTTTAATGAAATTCTGAAGTTCAAAAGAAATGAATTATGTTCTATAATAATATCTTCAGGCTATCTGAGCACAAGGTCCTCAAGTGCACAATCACTATGACACTCACAAGATAAGAAAGACTGTGAGGTACATCAAGGGAAACTCAGAAATTCCCTATCCAAACACTGCAGTGAATTTCCTCCAGGGATGCCACCATCACATGTTCTGACAGATATGTTCACACATAAGCCAACAAAGAAACAGAAAAAGTTTCAAGTCAATGCTTTTTATCATAGCTATATCCACACAGGAAACTGGAAAAAAAAAAAAAACACTCAAATAAATAATAAGGATTTTTCTTTTCTTAAAAACTTATTTTCAAAATATCTAGCTAATTTAGTGAAAATTCCTTATATCTTATATGCATTGTGGGAAAAATTAGAAAATGCCAGACTTGGTTTCTCTTACCATAGGAAGAAAAAGAATACCACATGTAAATCAGCAGACTATAATACTTTTGAAAGAATTTGGTCAGATTTGTTTTTATGTTCAAGTACCTAGCATTTTGTTGTACATATGTATAAATGATGTATATAAATTGTCTGCTGAATTGAACAGGTCTGGAAGAGGAACTATTTACTACCATCACATAAAGAAGCTTGATGACCTATACATGCCACCTTGAGCACTAAAGCAAAAAAGAGCAGACAAAATTCCCCAAAATGGCAATAGCCTTGAAACAACAGTGACATGTAAGTCTCAAGCAGTTCAATGTTTTAAGAGAATTAGCCAAAGGACACTATAAACTTAAACATTTTTGTGCCTGGTTATTTAATGTCAAGAATATCAGGTGGGCTGGGGATGTGGCTCAAGTGGTAGCAAGCTCGCCTGGCATGCGTGTGGCCTGGGTTCGATCCTCAGCACCACATACAAAACAAAGATGTTGTGTCCGCCAAAAACTAAAAAATAAATATTAAAAAAAAAAAAAAAAAAAAGAATATCAGGGTTGGGGACATAGCTCAGTTGATAGAGTGCTTGCCTTGCATGAACAAAGCCCTGGGTACAATCCCTAGCACCACAAAAAATGAAATACAATTAAAAAGAATATCACTGAAAAATAAGGAACTCAGCTCTAATAGCAACATAAGTAAGTAAACCAGTAAAAAATGGGCAATAGACATAAATAAACATTTCTCAAAAGAAGACAAACAAATAGCCAACAGGTATATAAAAAATGCTCAGTGTCACTTTTTATAAGGGAAATACGAATCAAAACAACAATGAGATATCAGTTCACTCTAGTAAGAATGGCTATTATCAAAATGACAAAAGATACCGCTGGTAATAGGAATGTTGGTAGGAATGAAAATTAGTACAGCCATTATGGAAAACAATATGGAGATTCCTCAAAAAATTAAAAATAGAACCACCATAGGATCTAACAATCCCACTACAGGTATATAGATAGCCAAGGGTAATGACATGTAATGACATCAGTATGTCAAAGAGTCATCTGCATCCCCATATTTGCTATAGCAATATTCACGATAGGAAATAAGTAACCAAACTAAGTAAGTGTCCACTGACAGATGAATGGGTAAACAAAATGTGGTACAAAGACACAAAGGAATACTGTTCATTCATAAAAGAAAAAAATCCTGTCATCTGAGACATCATGGAACTAGAGATCACTATATTAAGTGAAATAAGTCAGGCACAGAAAGTACCACATAATCTTGCTAATGTGTGGACTACAATGGTTGATCTCATAGGGGAAAAAAAAGAATACCACTGAAGCACAGTATTAAAATTCTCTTTGAATAGTACTATCTAAAGGCCTTAGTGAGGTCATCATCTTGCACATAGTAGATATTTAAAATACAGAGCTGGGGATGTGGCTCAAGCGGTAACACGCTCGCCTGGCATGTGTGGGGTGCTGGGTTCGATCCTCAGCACCACATAAAAATAAAATAAAAGATGTTGTGTCTACCGAAAACTAAAAAATAAAAATATTTTAAAATTCTCTCTCTCTCAAATAAATAAATAAAAAGTAAAATACACATTACTGTCAATCACAAGAATTCAGAAAAAGAATGATGTATGACACATCATGCAACCTGATGGCTTTCCAAAGCTTTCAAGAGGAAGTTCTAATTCCATGCTTTACCTCCTAACTTTTTAAGGAAAAAGTCCCTTGCTCCTGTCACACCTAATTATTTGCAATTTCTCAGCTGAGCCTTCACCTGCACTTGCTTCTATCTGCTCACACACTGCCTTAAGCATTCATTCATTTCACATTTCCCAAGCTCCTACTATGTGATAGACACTGTGCCAAGCACTGGATATGCATAGGGAGTAGGATCAATAGGGTCTTTGTTCTCATGGAAGTTACATTCTGGAAGGACAAGACATATTAATAAGAAAGCAAGTAAAAGAACAAGACAACTGCTTATACTGGAAAACAAAACGGGCAATCAATAGTGTCTATTTGGGTAGCAAAAGACCCAAAGAAGTGACATTTTAGCTCTCCTATTTCTACTTCATTACTAATTCACCTTCAAACCCCTCCTTTGGAAAGCACTTATTTTGTGCACTTCTCTTTTGTGATCTATCCCTAGTACCCTATCCACACCTCCAGCAAACACTTTCTACAGCTTCCCTGGAATCTAGCCTGGCCAGACAGTAATGAAGATCTGTAAGAGTAGGTGCCTCATTTAACTCTATGCCCCCAAGACCTAGCAGAAAAGTTCCCAAAAGGATGGAATGAATGAATTAGACAGTTTGGCCGTTCTAAGTACCTCTTACACTGATCAAGAAGGAAATGAAACAAGGGGCATAATGAGCAAAGAAATGAGATATGAAAATCTTATTGTAACTAAAAACATGGCAGATGGACTGAACTATTAGTTTGCTGAAAGGAACACCTACGTTTTGAAATAAATGTCTTATTTCTTTACATTTCTATTCTCTGACAACCTGTGAACTTAAGGACAGAGAGCACACCCAATCACTGCTGTGACGAGCTTTTTCCTTCTAAATGGTGGACTCTCCATAATTGTTGACCATGTCCTTCTCATTTCTTTCTCCCGAACACCCATCAAGATTCACTACAGCAAGTGCTTTAACAAATGTCTGCTTAATGAATTGAAGTTTTAAAACTTACTCCTATGTTTTCTCTTGAGCTAGAACTAACAAAAATATTTTGTGTCAACAAAATGTATTCAAATGGTGTAGCTGATAAATCAGTGTGAATTTAGAGGGAAAAAAATCTGTTCCTGATAAATCACGCAGTGGCTAAGTGCTTGTAGAAATTTAATAGTCAATGATATGAAAAAATGCAAATTAATGGATGACTCTAAGAGAAATTATGCTTAATTCCCTAACAAAACACAGCAGAAAATTTATATTCAACACTCTGTGTTTACATGGAATAGAAACAAAACTGTAAGATTATAGTACCAAGTACATAGAATATGTATGTAAATGGAACTTGACTCCACTTTTCAAATGAATGAAAAATTCAAGCATTTTCACTGAAAAAGCAAGTAAAGGGGCAGCATGAATCCTTTCCCAACAGAGGAACTTGGCTCCTCTGTATTTGCTTTACAATAAGTCCCTAAAGAATTTAAATCTACTGGCATGGATAAATGACATAATGACTTGTGAATCATGTCCTTCTAGTTATTCTACTAGCTGTTTTTGAGCAAAGGGGAAGCTAAAAAGATAGAAATTAACACAAATGTATGAATAAAGATACTATAATAGATGTGCATAACCAGAAATAAACTGTTATATTTTATATTGAGCTCTAAACAATTGAATAGAAATGTACAGATTTCTAATAAAATCACTATGTCCTACTTAAAGGAACAAATCAAAAAAAATTTTATTAGAGAACTATATTCCATACAGTTGAGAATGTAAGCTATTTTTCATACTCTTGTGGCCGGCCAAGTCTATCTACATGGTTTTCTAAGAAAGAAAACAAACAAACAAACAAACAAAAAAATTGTTTCCAGTTAGAAATATTCTTGTTACTTTTGCTTAATACCTTTTAGAAGTTAGAAACACTTCTTGCAGATACATGATCACTCTTGATCTCAAATAATCATATAGCAAGGTGAAACTCAAAAGGTTGCCTCACCTCCAAAGAAAGGGTAAAAACTTCAACTCTGGAGCCAGACTGCCTAAATTGTAATCCTGGCTTTACCAACTACGACTTGAGTGAGCTGCCATAGGAACTTACTTAACCTCTCTGTGCCTCAATCTCCTTGTTGGGAAAACTGTGACTGTTAATAATATCGTATATTCCTGAGATTACCATTAAGACTAAATGAGAAGATACAAGTCAAATAAATGTCATTAGCCTTATCACTGTCATTATCAAGGAAATAAAATGACAGTTAAAATGCTTTAACTTTTGGGCATTCCCAAGTCATCAAAAGCAAGTTTCCAAAGAAATTCAGGGAGCCATAAGCCTGAGTTCCTAAGATTTGGTTCCTCTTACCCTTGTGGGCGGGGTGGTAGCTACAAGTCTTGACAGTTATTTGTGAGTTCAGCTTTACAGCAGCAGTAGAGCTGAACTTCTGTCCAATAGACTATGAAGAGATGGAGTTCTGCAAGGACTAGGTGGGCCATGGGGCTGCAGTTCCTGCATGCAGCAGAAGGGGTCCAGAACTCCTAAGAGGTGGTTCTTCTGAGGTTTCTTCTGCCTGTTCACTAGCACATGACCTGGGGAGCTGGGTCCAGGGCAGCTCCTACTAGATAGCAGCTACTGGCCCCAGAACTTAAATGGTAACCAGAATGGGAACCAAGGTAAGCATAAGACTCAAAGCACTATGCCCCCTCCCCATTTGTCTGGTAGCTCAAAACCAAAGGAGGCTTATACTAGCCAATAGGAGAGAAAGGAGCTCTGATAATGCCATAACACTGATAGAAGGGAGCTAGATTTAGTTTCGTGGTTTTTTTTTTTCCTCCTCTTCTTTTTATTTGGTTTGTGTGTGTGTGTGTGTGTGTGTGTGTGTGTGTGTAGTGCTGGGGATTGAACCTAGAGCCTTGTGCATGAGAGGCAAGCACTCTATCAACTAAGCTATATCCCCAGCCCTAGATTTAGCTTTATTTCTAAAATAAAAAACTGTGTGCCAGGTCCTGGGTTCAATCCCCAACATTATAAAAACAGGTGTAAAATACTTGTGTTTTCTGCCAGCATCACAAGCAAACTAAGTTTATTTCACAGATCACTGAACTCACAAAACTATAGATTACAAAATAAGGACTATGTCTTAGTCGTATCTTTAGTCCCAAGGGTCAAGCACAGTGCCTGATGCATAGTATATTTGAAGAATGAAGTAATGTTATCATCATATAAAATGTTATTTGCAGAATAATTTTTAAATTTTCTTATATATTAAACACACACACATGGAAATTTCTAGTTCTGGTCCAGATGGAGTAGCCCCATTTCTCTCAGGTCCTTCTTCTTAAAACTAAAATTATGGGGCTGGGATTATAGCTCAGTGGTAGAGCGCTTGCATCGCACATGTGAAGTACTGGGTTTGATCCTCAGCACCACATTAAAACAAAAACAAAAACAAACTAAAAATCTCTGGGCATAATATACAAAACAAGCGCAAGACAACAAGATGGGAAAATGTACAGACTACCTAAAGACTTCAGAGCTTGAGGAACAACATGATGGTGAATTCCATGGGTTTCCTTATTGCCTCCCATACAAAATCCAACACCTGGCTACCTGGAACTACAAACAGGTGAATAACAAAAAAGCTCCCAGTCAAAGGACCAATAACAGAAAATCTTTGGGACATTATCTACCCTTCCCAGGCAAACACCAATGGAAAAACTGCACCAGTCCCAGTGAAGTTTCAGTGGGGCTAAGTAGGAAAAACACACACACACACACACACACAAATACGGTGCGCGGAAAGCAGGAGGCCCAACAGGGAGTTGATCTTCCTTCTCCCATCAGGTGGCAACAATTAGGCTCCCCTGCCAGGGTATTGTCTATAGGACAGAGCAGAGGCAAAAAAGCAATGAGAATCAGTGGTCCAGTTCCACCGGAAAGAAGTTCATGGGGCCCTGAAGAGTTAAACATCCACTCCACCTCTCAACACTTTTGCAGAAGTTGTATTGATGGGGCCAAACTAGAAGCCAAACACACACACCGAGCTGGCCCTCATGCTACATCTCAATAGTGTAGCTGTTTGCTTTAAAAAAATTAAATATGATCCAGATTCTCATACTATCTAAAATAAAAAAATTTTAAAGACTTCAAAAGTCACTCATCATTAACCATGAAAAATCACAACTTGAATGAGGAAAGACAACTGAGAGACAGCAACATTGAGATAAAGCAGATGCTGGAATTATCTGATGAGGATTTTAAAGCAACTCTAATAAAACTACTTCACAAAGTAACCACGAAATGCCCTGGGCACAAACAAAAAAATAGCCCCAGTAAGTTTGCTCTCTCTAGTTAAAAGAACAGGAAAGGAGAAGCCAAGCAAGATTGAAAACTTAAATATTTAATAACCACTCTACTCCAACCAAAAAGAACAGTGAAAGCTGTGGCCCCATCCATGACAGCAATGGGTGAACACAGAGCTTATCCAAACCTCTGCCAGGATGGCACCAGTGGAGGCCATCTGGGAAGCAGTAATAAGGCACTCCTAGAGCTTCCACCCACAGCAAGCAGTAACAAGTATTCTCACCTCAGTGGGTGTCAATGGAGGTGGAATGAGGAAATTGAACTTCCACCTTTACCTAGTATACCTTCCTTGTCAGAGTAGTGTCAAAGAGAGAGAGAGACAAAACAGAAGATTAAATATCCAGAGTCTAATAACATAATATTCAAAATGTCCAGGTTTTGATACAAAACCACTAGTTATACGAAGAGGAAGGAAATCTCAGCATGCAGAAAAGAGTATTGAGAAATGTCAACTGTCAGGTGCAGAGGCATATGCCCATAATCCTGGTGATTTGGAAGGCTGAGGCAGGAAGATGGAAAGTTCAAGATAAGCCTCAGCAATTTAGCTAGATGCTATCTCAAAATAAAACTTAAAAAGGGTTGGGGATATAGGTCAGTGGTAAAGTGCTCCTGAGTTCAATCCCCAATACCCCTGCGAAGAAAGATATGTCAATAGAGATTATGAAGAAGTCAGAATTATCTGACACATATTTCAAAACAGCCATCATACAAATGATTCAATAAACAATTACCAACACACTTGAACAACAAAAAAAAAAAAAAAAAAAAAAAAAAAACCTCTCAGTGAAAATAGAGATTAAAAAACAAAATAACAAAAAAAAAAAAAAAAACACTTCATGCTGGGCACAGGGGCACATGCCTATAATCCCAGCAGCTCAGGAGGCTGAGGCAAGAGGATCACAAGTTCAAAGTCAGCCTTGGCAACTTAGCAAGGTCCTGAGCAACTCAGTGAGATCCTATTTCTAAATAAATATATAAAAAAGGGCTGGGAATATGGCTCAGTGGTCGAGTGCCCCTGGGTTCAATCCCCAGAACCAAAAAACAAAAAAACTTCATGAAATAAAAAATGCAGTATAATAACTGAAATAAAAGACTTAATATGTGGACTCAACAACAGAATGAAGAAGGCAGAGGAAAAAAAATCAAGGAACTTAAAAGGTAGAATAGAAATGATCTAATCTTAAAAACAAAGAGGAAATAGGGGGGAAAATGAACAGAGCCTCAGGGGCTGTGTAGAACTATAACAAAAGACCTAAGTCACTGGATTCCCAGAAAGAGAGGACAAACAGAGCAGACCTGAAAAAACATTCAAAGAATTAATGACTGGAAAACTTCCAAATTTGGCAAAAGACAAACCTATAGATTCAAGAAGCTGAGCAAATTCCAAACAGAATAAACCTAAAGAAATCCTTACCAAAACACATCATATTCAAACGTCTAAAATACAAGGACAGCTTCCTACCTGTAGGAGAAAAATAATTTGAATGACAGTGCATTCTCATCGGAATCCACAGAAGCCAAAAGGAAGTGGTACAACAATTTTTTAGTGCTAAAAGAAAAGAACTGTCAACCAAGAATTCTGTATTGGCCAAAGATATCCTTTAGGAAAGAAGGGGAAATAAAGACATTCTCAGAAGAAGAAAAATCAAGAGGAGTTGCTAGCAAACCTACCCTTAAAGAATGACTACAGGAAGCTTTCTAAACAGAAAACAAATGATAACCAAAGAGGCTTGGAACTTAAGAAAAAAAGAACATCTCAAACTACACAAAGGGTGGAGGATACAGGACTACCCTTTCTCTCATGAGTTTGATAACCATATTTGACAAATGAAGCAAAAATTATAAATTAATTTAATGTGGAGTTCAATGTATGAAAATAAAATGAAATTTTAAAATGCAGAATCATCACTCTACTCCAGCTAAATCGAACAGTGAAACCTGGCCCTATCCATGCCAGGAATGGCTAAGTAGAGAGCCTGTCCAATCCTCTGCAGGGTGGTACCAGTGGAGGCCATATGGGAAATATTTTATACATACATACATATATATATATTTTTTTTAAGTTGGGAGGGTAAAGGGATCTAAATGAAAGCAAGTTTCCTATACTTTGCCTGAGTGATAAAATTCCTTAATAAAAGGTTGTAATAAGTTCTATATGCCTATTATAATACCTAGCTGGATTATGAAGAATATAATACAAACTGATATACTCCTAAGCAATATAAATTAAGATGGAAAATAAAAAGAAAGAAAAAGGGAAGGAAGGAAGAGAGAGTAAAACTGGAGTTTTTTGTTTGTTTTTTGTGGTACTAGGGATTGAACCCAGGGACTCGTGCATGCTAGGCAGGCACAAAATGGTTTGTGAGAAGGAAATCTGACTCAACATTTGACCAGAAGATAGGTTTTCCAAATGATATTATCTAAAGATCTGCCAGAGCAAGCTGCTGTGGATTGCCAGGTTTGAGCTGTCCTTGTGTCCTCTACCAGTTTGGGGGGCGGGGGAACACTACACACATACCACCTTCTGATAAAGAGCAGATAGGTCTGTGATTCTTCTACATTGAAAGCTGTAGAATACCAAAACTTTGTCATGTGCTCACTGCAATTCCATTCCTAAAATTCTTATTCTGGTATATTTTGCTTAAATTAAGATGCACCAAACAAAAGATTAGGAAAGTTCACTATAGACAGAAGCTTCTAGAGGCAGCATACATGCAGGTTTCTCTCTAGAAATTTTATTGAATAAAGAACTCTCTAGAACAGGATATGCTAGACTAGGTCTGCACTGCATGCAATGAAGCTGAACGTGACAGTCGTTTAACATCAAATGGTAAGCAAATTAGTATTTCTCATTGTACAAAATTGTGTATGTAGCTGTCGTGCAAGAACAAAGGTATGAAGCTCAGCCATTTTCACCAATCATGTGTGATAAGCTTTAACAAAGGCACTGTAAAAACTTAAGATGTCTTTATACATTTCAAATGAATTAGTCATACAGGTACTGCTCAAACCTCCCTTAACCTCTCTTGCTTTCCAAATAAAATCTTAGTACAAACATCAAAAATGCCAGTCATCCCAAAAGATAGGCTGCCAAACTCCTAGCAGAATACAAGATCTGAATTAATGTGCAATAAGTAGAACAAAGTTAAGAAATATCAGTTACTGCCAAATTCATGTAAGCACATTTAACAGTCCAGCTCTAAGCATTTCTTTTTAAGTTTCTCACATTAATGAGTACTGCTTATAGTACTAAAATTGTATCATTTGAGCATGATCACATTTCAGAAGGAGTATAAGCAGTAGGGTCACTGCTATAGTCTACAAAAGAGAAAAAAAGAAAAAACCCTCTAATAATAAACAACAGAACTAGTATACATAATATGATGTATGGGGGAAATATTTTAGGGGAGGAAAAATAAGAACTTTTACAGTAATTATGTAATGTAAACATAGTATTGGCCCACATCACAAATTCCAAGAGAAAGGTCTCGTGCATGCCCGCTCTACCAATGAGCTACATACCCAAGCCCGTGTCAATCACTTCAAATACCTAATCCACGTCTCCCCACTCTATTCCAGATACCCCCAACGCACCCTGTTGATCTAATGTCTTTGTATCTGCTAGGTCTCACAACCTAAGGCTGTGGAACACCATCTGCACTAGAGCAAAGGTATACTTTCTATTGCACCTGCCTTCTCTTTGGTGATTGAGGAGACATGATCACAAATCTTGATGCCTGGGTCATTAGGATGCTGCTGGCAGGACTGCTGGTTCTACAGGACAGTTGCTGGTCTACAATGGATAATGCCCAGTATCTAGGGCTTTTTTCTATTCTTTTCAATAATTCTATTATCAGCAGGGAAAGCAAAGGATATTGAATGCAAGTCACAAGTGGCACAAACTGCCTGCTCCCTTTGATCCTGCTATGCACTGAAACTGGCATGGTTTTGCTCACTGTAACTGTAGCAGGAAGAGCTATTTCTCTTTTTAAGCAAACATCTAATCCCAAAGAGAAGGTATGGTGGAAAAAAACAGTTGTTGAGGAAAATAGTTGATGAGGAGCTATTGGAAGAACTCTGCTGACCAGCTGTATCATGGTAAAGATCACCCCCTGATCTTTCCCATGATCCTTAATACTCTTAAATAAAACAGAACTTAATGATGTTTAAAGCAATTGACACCAGGGACACCACCAGCATGAAGAGGATGCCTGATGTGGGCAGGAGTCTTGCATGCAAGTGTAAACGCTGAATCCATAGATGTACCAATGGATGAGCATCAGGAAGGCCACCCAAAGAACATACTGATGGTATAGGATTGCAACAATCTCCCCTTGCATCTTCACCTTCTGGTGTTCTTCAATGCCATACTGAACTTCTTTATTTTAATTCCTTACAAGTGTATCTCTATATCGACAACATCAGTTTGGGCAACCTTGAACCTCTCCTCTTGTTTGTTCAACTTCTCTTCTTTTTACATCACAAAGAATACATACACCACCTACACAGATATGATATACAGGAACCAGAAGTACAGTGAGGGATTGAGAAAGACTAAGGAGCAGGATTCAGAAAATGAAAAGAACTAAGAGCCATGACTTCCCTCTCCAGCTGTAAAGAAGGCTTAAACCTTATCTGGGAGATGGCCTAAGGCCCTCCAATCACTCACTGTCATAGTTTGGGGTGTGTGTTTTGCCCCCGTTGAGCAGAGCTTAGACTCTCGCTGCTTCCTGATCATCAGGTCCTGAGCTGCTTTCCTTTGCCATACCTTTCCACTGTGGTGTGGCTGCCTCATCTTCGGCAAGATCAGTGGAGTTGGTCATCTATGGACTGAGACCTCTGAAAACACAAGCCCTAAATGAACTCTTTTCCTCCTCTAAAATCATTCTTGTCAGATCGTTTGGTCACAGCAGCAAAAAAAGCTGACTAAAACATGCATGTTGCTTGTTTGCTGTATTCTTTCACTTAAAAGAAGCGGATGTGTCAAGTGAATGCACTCCTTGGAGGATGAAATAAAACAGAAAAATAAGCTTCTGAGTAAAAACTGTCTAAAGTTTAAAAGTCTGCTACTCTTTGATACCTTCCTCACTGCTTCCCCTAATGAAAGAAAATAGCTGGCACCAGGTAAAAGCATATATGGATTCGTTTTCACACATGGTAAGTACTCCTGCACAAGCATGTACATGTATCTCTAATGGGACACGATACATAAATGGGGGAACAAAACAAATAAACTCAAGGTCTCCTTCAACTCCAGGATAAAATAATGTTCAAAAATAACATCGATTATTTAGTATATTAATGAATCACACTCACATATCTCTGATACATGTTCAGAAGAATTAGAACCAACACCTCCCAAATAAATGATGACATTCATTCAATCATTATATTATTCAGTGCCTACTAGGTGCCAGGTACTGACTATACCAGGCACTGGTTCCTACAGGTGAGTAACACAGAATTCCTGTACTTGTAGGGAATCAACTGGGAGAAACAGATAGTTAAAAGTGCAGTACTTTATTACATCTAAGACATAACAGATTATAGGATAAACCATAATTTTACTTGCCATTCAGAAAGAAAACAAGGCATCCAGTGTTAAGATACATCCCAATTTCAGAAATGTGGGCAAGAAAGGTGCATCTTAGAACTAAGGGAAAAAGCCAAGTAAGCAACTGAATATACAGTTGTAAATTTAAATAAATGCCAAGAAGAAAACAACGAGGAGACCCTGATAGAGAAACCCAGACCAGACTGAGTAGTAGGCCAAGCACAGCGTAGGAAAAGTGCTGCTGCATGTGAAAGCAGCCATGTATGGAAAGACTTTAAGGGAAGAACTCACTGTATTCATAGAACTAAAAGGTGCAACTACCAGGCAGTGGGCAGAGGAAGAGGCAGCACAGTCCGAGACTGTGCCACAGGGGGAACTACCTCAAGTATCCACTTAGCAGCAGAGAAGCCCAGGGGCAAAAAGCGAGATTATACAGTGAAGCTGAGGCCATGGGAGAAATTATAAATGGCTGTTCAGGAGCTCTAGGAACAGTGGGAAGGTCGGGGGAAAGTGGATCACAGTGAGAGATGTACAGAGCAGTAAGTACAGGGATGAGTACTCTGTGCTAAGGGATGACCATTGAGTTTTGGTGGTGAATAAAAAAATAGAAGATAGGGGGCTGGGGTTGTGGCTCAGTGGTACAGCACTCGCCTAGCACGTGCAAGGTGCTGGGTTCAATCCTCAGCACCACATAAAAATAAATAAAATTAAAATATTTTTTTAAACAGAAAGAAAAAAAAATTAGAAGATGACGCCAAGAACAATAGCCCGGGTCCTGACGGTCTCTGGGAAAGGAACAGGCAATCAAATCCTGGCACTATGGTTCTGAATGCTTTAGTGAATGAAGTGTCAATTTCCAAGGGTAGCTGCCAGCCCCAGCAGCATGAAGTGGCAAGATCAGAACAAATGAGGAGCTCCTGCTCCCTCATAATATGGGAATTAGATTCCCATATCAATTCAAATATTTATTAATATTTTATCTCAATTCAAATATTTATTAAACGTAGACCATTTACCTTCAGTGGAATTATTAACACATGGAGTTTTTTTTTTCCTACTTCTTTTTTATTTTGTTAAAACTAAACTACTAACACACTGTGTTCATTCTTGTGAGTTTCTTCTAGGATACTGTATGAAGAGCTTTATTAAAAAAAAAAAAAAAATCAACATTTATAGGAAGAACAACCCTGATACTTACTATCTGCTGATCTGCCAAGGGTGAATGGAACCTGATATAATGCATAACACCTAACCAGGTAACTACTGAGGACCTGATGGTTTTCATACATTTCCTCCCTATGCCCCAAATTTCTTTCTAAAAATGATCTCAAAGCAAAAGCAGAGTAAAAGGTTTCTGCCTCTAATTCAGAGCATGTTAGACAAATAGATCATACCTTAAAATGGGCCACAGAAAATTGACTATTACATGGCAAAAAAAAAAATAATAATTATTTTCAACCAAATTGTTTCAAAACAATCATTTTAAAGCAATTTTTATTTAGTATACTAAAATTATATTCATGATATTTTTTCTCTCTTCAAAAAATATTTAATTCTAAGATATAGATATTTGTTTTAAACAACTGGAAAAATTAAAAGAGAAAAGTATTTCTTAAACATGATAAGACTTTGCCAACTAATGAGCAATTTGAAATATCAAAAGGCTAATTTGTTTCTTGGTTCAATGACTATTCTTCACAGTAGATTCAGTGAGAAAAATAAAATTGGGGGGTAAAAAACCCTTAAAAAAGGGCAAAGTTATCAAAATTTACAACGTCTTAATAGCTTGAGGTTTGTCAAAACTATTATTTGAGGATAAGAACTAAAGTCTCCCAAAATGCAAAATTTTAGCAAGTAATCAAATTATAAGGCTTTAAAGAACATGCAGTACTTTCTCAGTTGCTTAAATAACACATTTTAGGCAAACTGTCCTCTATTTCACAGATTCTAAAAGTAATTCTATTAAGCTAAAGTCACTAAGATGTATAGTTTATAATTAATACATTCTTTAAGGTTAATTGAAAATAAACCTTTGGCAGCACAAGAGTTTCCCATTTATTCTCATTAGGTTTTCAAATTTGAACAGTGCCTACTCTCCAGAGGCTTCAAAATGCCTTAGAAATTTAATTACTCTTCAAAAACAAAATGGGTGAAATAATAAGTGAAGCAAAGAATCCCCAGAACTACTTTAGCATGGTTTATAGCAGGTATCCAGGCAAATAAAACAAGAATCAATGGGTAAAATAGTTCCAGTTAATTTAGGGTAACGTTATTAGCAATTTTCAAGAACTACATGAAGTTCTTAAGCTTTTCAAATATTTTGTTCTGAAAAGTTCTTACTAAGCACACAAAAACACAAAGATCTAAGATTCGAAGGGATGAAAATAACGGAAGATGAGTCATCTCAGCTAAGCAAATGGTTCATAGGAAAGTTGAAAATCTCTTACAGAACATTATTTTTAAACTGGACAAGACATTTCCAATTTTAAAATATAAACATAGGACCTCTAGTTTCAGCTCCAACACATACAGTGCTTGGATATTATCATTTCTGTCCTTACAGGAAGGGGGGTGGGGGGCTAACAAACTGAAAAACAGCAACTTTCCTTAGAGACATCAGAGAATTGAGGTTGCAGGACAAACCAGCCTCCTAATATCTAGAAACAGGCAAATACAAAGAATTATGTCCAAGATCAGTGAAAATTATACAGTGAAGATTATACAGTGAAGCTGTATAAGTTTACCTGGAGCAGAAGGGACTAGAATAATATAACAATAAGAAAATTTAAACAACAATTTCGACAAAGGCTAAATAAGACAAAACTGCAAAGAAGAACTCCCAAGGACCCAATTTAGGAAAGTCCTCTATACTCTTGTATCTTCTCTTCCAGGAATCTCAACTAGGTTCTGATTATGAAGAGTCAAGGAAAATTTCCTCCCCTTGAGGAAAAGTAACCACTTTGAAATATGCCCAAGGGTAAGATTCAATTTAAACAAACAAAAAAACTTAATTTGGTCAGGGGAGGGGAAAAGTAACCATTTTGAAAAGCAACCATTTTTTTCCTTTGGGAAAAAGTAATGTTTTTTTCATTGTTTATTTTTAATTTTTTTTAGTACTGGGGATTGAACCCTGGGGTGTTTAGCCACTTAGCCACATCCCCAGCCCTTTTCATTTTTTATTTTGAGATAGGGTCTTACTAAGTTGCTTAGGGACTTGCTAAATTGCTGAGGCTGGCCTTAAATTCATGATCCTCCTGACTGCCTCGGAGACTCTGGGATTACAGGCATGAGCCACCACCCCAGCTAAAAGTAATGGTTTTGAAATAAGCTCAGAATGTTCTTCATAAAAAAGAGCAACACTCAAAAAAACAAACAAAAAAAAAACACAATTAACATAGCCTGTTATGTCCTGGGAAGAGGAGAAAGCCAACTACAGCCCCTCAAGTCTTCCTGTTTCAACTAACAGGAGTGGGGGAAATAGGAGGGAGAGTCCTAAGACACTTCTGAAGGGTATACCGGAGAACTCAGGCATAAGAATGAAATTATAAAACATTTTCCCTTCCTCATACTCTTCTACCATTTCAACAGGATTCCAGTACAGTAACAATGGATGGTCACTGAAAAAGTGATTCTATTTAAAAAAGAATACTGAGTGTGGTACTGGAATCCCAGTCTCTCTCAGAAGGCTGGGGCAGAGGATCCCAAGTTCAAAGCCAGCCTCAGCAAGAGCAAGGCACTAAGCAACTCATTGAGACTCTGGGGATGTGGCTCAGTAGTAGAATGCCCCTGAGTTGAATGCTTAGGGAAACCCAAAGACAACAGGGTAGAAAAAAGAAATATAAAACAAAAGAACTAAAGGGAAGTAAAGCCCATGACAAACATTGAAAATGGCTCAGCTCCTGGCTATTTATCAGAAAACTTTACATTAAAGGCCTGTTACACAATGCATCATATCCAGCTTATATGTGCGCATACTCACATACACACACACACACACACAAAATGAGGCATGCAGAGAGACAAGACAAAGTTAAGCATCTGAATCAAACTCAGATATGGCACAGATTTGGGAATTATCAGATTGAAGATTTAGGGAATTTAATGTTAAGATCTTCAATGAAAAAATAGACACTATGCAAGAACACTAATGTAAGCGTACAGCACTCTAAGGAGGAATTAAACAAAACTGCTAGAAATCAAAATCACTAACAAAAATGAAGAATGCCTTTAATGGACACATCAAGTATATTGGACATAACCAAAGAAAGAATCAGAAAACTTAAAGATATATCAATAGAAACTTCCCAAACTAAAATGTAAAGAGAAGAAGAATTTTAAAAAGCAGAACAGAACATCCAAGAATAATGGGAAAATTACAAAAAGTATAACACATGTCTAAGTGACCTTGAGTTTAGTGATCAGTTTGCAGATACAACACCAAAAAGACAGTCCATGAAGGGGGAAAAATGGTTAAATTGGAATTCATTAAAATTTTAAACTATTGCCGGGCATGGTGGTACACGCAGTTTGGGAGGCTGAGAAAGGAGGATCACTAATTCAAAGCAAGCCACAGCAACAGTGAGGCACTAAGCAACTCAGTGAGAGCCTGTCTCTAAATAAAATATAAAATAGGGCTGGGGATGGGGCTCAGTGGTTGAGTGTCCCTGAGTTCAATCCCCGGTACTCAAAAAAAAGAAAGAAAAATTAAAAACTACTGTCTGCTAACAAAGTATTAAAAGAATGAAAAGATATGGCATAGGCTGGGAGAAAAGGCTTGGAAGGCTTGGGGGAAGGAAGCAGGTGCTTGTGATAAGAATTGCCCACCTACCTTTCCCTGCATAGAAGACAACTTCCAACTTCCTCAACCTCATAAAGTAAAGGACTTTTTTGGGTTTTTTTTTTTTTTTTTTTGTAAAGATGGGATCTCACTATGTTGCCCAGGATGGTTTTGAACTTGTAGGCTCCAGAGATACTCCAGCCTCAAAATCCCAAGTAGCTGGGACTACAGGTATGTACCACCATGCCTGGATAAGGGTATTTTTGAATACTCACAGCTAATATCATGTGCACTAAATGTAAGACTGAAAGCCGTCTCCAAACACCAGGAACAAGACAAAAATGGCTGCTTTCACCACTTTTATTCAATATTGTGTTTGAAGTTCTAGTCAGAGCAATTAGGCAAGGAAAAGAAAGAAAAGGTGCCAATTTGGAATGAATGAGTAAAACTATCATTTTTCACAGATAATATACATAGAAAATCCTAGAGAAGCCACCAAAAAACTATCAGAAATAATAAACAAATTTAGCAGTTACATAACACAAGATCAAAACACAAAAAACAGTATGCTTTAAAAAGTTAATCATCGCCTAGAATATGACCCAGGAATTCTACTAGGTATACATCAAAAAGAACTGAAAACAAGGACTTAAATTCTTGTGTATTAATGTTCGTAGCAGCATTATTCACAACAGCCAAAAAATGGAAACAACCTGGGGCTGGGGCTGTAGCTCAGTGGTAGAGCACTTGCCTAGCATGTGTGGGGCACTGGGTTTGATTCTCAGCACCACATAAAGATAAATAAAAGAATTGGAGAGTTACTGCTTAATTAGTACAGAGTCTCTGGGGTAATGAAAGAATTGAGAAATAGTGACAATTACACATTACTGCAAGTACAATTAACATCACTGAACTGTATACTTAGAAATTGTTAAAATGGCAAATTCTATGTAAAATACATATTGTTACAATAAAAATCAAAGATATTGTGTCCATCTACAAAAAAACTAAAAAAAAAAAAAAAAGATGGAAACAACCCAAGTGTCCACCAATAAATGAGTGGATAAACAAAATGTAGTGTACACACACACACACACTGGAATTTACTCAGCCATAAAGAAAAGAAGTTCTGGGCTGGGTTTATGGCTCAGTGGTGGAGTGTTCGCCTAGCATGTGTGAGGCACTGGGTTTGATCCTCAGCACTATATAAAAAATAAATAAATAAACAAACACATTGTGTCCATCTACAACTAAAAATATTTTTTAAAAAGAATTGATGTTCTGATATGTACTGCAACATGGAATAATCCTGAAAACATAATGCTAAGAGAATGAAACCAGACACAAAAGGACATTGCATTATTCCAGTAACAGGAAAAATCTAGAATAGGCAAAATCATAGAGACAGAAAGTAAACTGGTACTACTTTGGAGTAGAAGGAACAGAAAAATATTAGGTACTGGGGGTAAGGAGAATTGGAGAGTTACTGCTTAATTAGTACAGAGTCTCTGGGGTAATGAAAGAATTTGGAAATAGTGACCATTTACACATCACTGGAAATACAATTAACATCACTGAACTGTATACTTAGAAATTGTTAAAATGGCAAATTCTATGTAACATATATATTGTTACAATAAAAATCATTAGTACTTTTATACCCTAGCAACAAACAATACAATAAAAAAAAAAGAGCAATTTCATTTACAATGGCATCCAAATGTATTAATACCTAGGGATAAATTTAACCAAGGGGGTGAAAGTTTAACATTCAGAAAACTAAAAAAATAGAACTGCTAAAAGAAGTTAAAGAAAATTTAGATAAATCAAAAAAATTCCATGTTTGGGGATTAGAAGAATTCAGAGTTAAGATGATGATATTACCCAAAGCAATCTATGAATTCAATACAATCCCTATCAAAATTCCAATGGCTTTTTTTCCCCTCAGAAATGGAAAAGGTGGTCCTCAAATTCATATGGAATTGCAAGGAGCCCTCAGTAGCCAAAACACATTGAAAAAGGAGAAGAAAGTGGGAAGACTCAGTTTCTACAAAGCTACAATAATCAAGACAGTGTGGTACTGACATGGAGACAGGCGCATAGTCCAATATAGTAAAAGAGACCACAAAAAACCACACATCTATGACCCGGGGAATTTTCAACAAGGGTGCCAATGCCAGTAAATGGGGGAATTATCTCCTCAAAAACCAGTGAAAACCACCTTCATGACCTTGAATTTGACAATGTTCTTAAAAACACAAGCAAGAAAGGAAAAAAATTAAGTGGACTTCATCAAAATTAATACATTTAGTGCATTAAGAGATACTGCCAAGAAAGTAAAAAAAGACCACTACAAAATGAGAAAAAAATACCTGCAAATCACACATCTGATGAGAAACTAGTACTCAAGCTATATTTAGGAGTCCTATAACTCAACAAAAAAGACAACCTGATTTAAACATGAACAAAGTATTTGAATAGACATTTTTTCCAAAGAAGATAAACAAATGGCCAACAAGTGCAAGAAACACTCAACATTGTTAATGAGGGAAATGCAAATCAAAATTACAAGGAGGCCAGGGTTGTAGAGCTCTTGCCTAGCATGCATGAGGTTCAATACCCGGCACCACATTAAAAAATAAATAAATAAGTAAATAAAGGTTTCTCTCCATCTACAATTGAAAAAATTAGTTTAAAAAAAAATAATGAAAAATCACTTTACATCGACTAGGATGGCTAAAATATAAAAATCAGGAAACAAGTGTTGGTGAAGATGCAGACAGACTGGAACTCTTGTACACTGCTAACAGGAAACTAGAGTGGTATGTGGCTGCTATGGAAAAGTTTCACAGTTAATCATAGAACACCGTAAGAACTAGTATTTCCACGCCTAGTTATATACTCCAAAGAATTGAAAAGAGGGCTGGGATGTGGCTCAAGCGGTAGCGCGCTCGCCTGGCATGCGTGCAGCCCGGGTTCGATCCTCAGCACCACATACAAACAAAGATGTTGTGTCTATCGAAAACTAAAAAATAAATGTTAAAAATTCTCTCTCTCTCTCTCTCTCTCAAAAAAAAAAAAAAAAGAATTGAAAAGAGAGAGACTCAAACAACACTTGTACCTGAAGGTTCACAGTAGCACCCACTCACAACAGTCAAAAGGTGGAAACAACCCAAATTTCCATCCACTAAAAATGGACAAATGATGCCAGGCACAGTGGTGCTCGCCTGTAATCCCAGCAGCTTGGGAGGCTGAGGCAGGAGGATTGCGAGTTCGAGTTCAAAGTCAGCCTCAGCAAGAGCGAGGCACTAAGCAACTCAGTGAGACCCTGTCTCTAAATAAAATACCAAAAAGGGCTGGCAATGGGGCTCAGTGGTTCAGTGCATTCTCTGGTACCCCCAAAAATAAAAGAATAAACAAAACATTCACACAGTACAACAGAACATCATTCAGACATAAAAAGGAATGAGGTACTGATACATGCTCATAACACGGATAAACCTCAAAAATATTATGTTAAGTGAAGGAAACCAAACTCAAAAGGTCATATGTTGTACGATTCTGTCTATATGAAATATACAGAACAGATAGATCCATAGACACAGAAAGCAAATTGGTGGTTTCCAAGGGGGAGGGGGGATAGGTAATGTGTACTTAATGAATACAGGGTTTTTCTTTTGAGGTGATGAAACTGTTTTGGAATTTGAAAGAAGTAGCTGTTGCACAACATTTTTTAATGTAATGTGACATTGAATTGTAGACTTTGAAATGCTTAATTTTATGTTACATAAATTTTGCCTTGATTAAGGAAAAAAAAAGAGATGAAGGGCCTAGAATGTGGCTTAATTCCTGGGCTCTCCATTAACTAACTTGTTTGGACTTCAGGAAATTACCAATTTGAGCATCAGCTTCCCCCAGGCAAAAGGGGGATAATTCCTTCTAACTTTTATAGTCATTATGAGGACTTCAGGAGAAATTAAAATAAAGCAGCTAGCACAATGCCTGGAAGACAAGAGGCACTTTAGACGGAAGTTATTGCTATGTCTTCTAAACTTATTTATGTCCACTTGAATCAGATTAGGAAGATAATCTCAAGTTTTTTTCTCCAAAGCATTTTACTTCCCACATTTGTTTGAATGTCCTTCTCTTGAACAGAAGAATTTTTTCAGTCTTGAAGAGAGCTGTTTTCTTTGTACGTTTGTCCTTGGGTGAAAAGAGAGCTATTGATTTACACCAGTGATGGGACGCAGGGCAAATACACTGTATGTGCCTCTGAATGATCAGCCCCTGGCAAATTCCACTTCTCTGCACTAACAGTTTTTTAATTTCTTTCTTTCTTTTTTTTTTTTTTCTTCAGAAATGGGGATTGAATCCAGGAACACTTTACCACTGAGCAACATCCCAGCAGTGTTGTGACAATACCTGAGAAAAACAACTGGGAGCCAGCAAGGTGGCACATGCCTGTAATCCCAGCTACTCAGGAGGCTGAGGCAATAGGATCACAAGTCAAGGCCAGCCTCAATAATCTAGTAAGACCCTGTCTAAAATAAAAAGTGCTGAGGATATAGGTTAGTGGTAGAGAGCCCCTGGATTCCATACCTAATGCTCCCTACTCCCCCTAAAAAAAAACACACCTTAGAGGAGGGAAAATGAAAGCTGCTCAGCTCAAGCAACCTGGAAGCAGAGAGAGCAAGAGAGAGGGAAAGGCAGAAGGGGCAAAGATAGTGGGGTAGGAGAGAAAACAGGCCAGAGATAAAATAAATTCCCCAAGGGCACTCCCTCAGTGACTTACTACCTCTAAACATGCCCCACCTGCCTTAAGTTTCTACCATTTCCAGCTATCCATTGATGAAATCACAGCCCTTATGATCCAATCATTTCCCAAAAGCCTCACCTCTGGACAATGCTGCACTGGGGACCAAGCCTTCAACACATGAGGCTTTGGGGGACATTCAAGATCCAAACCATAATTCTAGTCCTTTTTATTTTTTTACTTTGAGATAGTCTTTCCCTAAATTGCCCAGGCTAACCTCAAACTTGTGATCCTTTTACCTCAGCCTCCTGAGTAGCTAGGATTAGAGGCATGTGTCACCATGCTCAGCTGTTGTGACAGGTAACCAATACAAAATTTCCTATCCAAACATTTATAAGATTTACCCAAATCTAGATAAAGGAAAAGTAATTATCAGTGGCAGCCCCGCCCCCCACATTATTAGCTTTAATTCCTTAGACTCCAAAAGTATCAAGGGCAAAGAGAAAATTTGAGATCGTTGGTTCACTGAAGCCCAGTGGTATTTCCACCATATTTTCCTACTTAGGATTTGCTTAACATCAAAAGTCAGCAAACCTTTTCTTTAAAGGCTCTGTGAGTCACACAGTCTCTGTGGCAACTACTTAATTCTTTCATTGTATTGCAAAAGCATCAATAGAAAATACATAAACAAACTAATGTGGCCACATTCCTGCAACATTTTATTACTAAAATAGGTGGTGGCCTGATTTGGCTACTCAGAGGTAAGACAAAGATTCTCAACATACCATTTTCATTCCATCGGCTAATTGTGCTACTTCCTAATTCTATTCATATCTTTGTGTGGTTCTGGGAAATGCTCTCTTTTTCCCACCTGCCTTTAGTAATGACAGGAATGTTTCCTAAGAAGGATTCAAAGGAAAACATGGGGGAGAAGAGAAGATTTCACACAATCATTTCAACTACCATCTTCTTTCAGATTTACCTCCCCCAAGCTATATTTTAAGCTTCTTGACAATAAAAAATGAAACTTCCTATTTGTTAGTTTATTCATGCTAGACTAAATTCCTCAAAAGAATTTCCTCTTATTGATTTTTTTCAGAGTGAGTACCTAGCTAAGTGCCTGATATTTTTTCAGCAATCAATAGATTTTTCTTTAACAAATATTTGGTTGAATTCTGTTTATAATGTAATGCCTAGAACATAATACTTTAAGATGTAGTCAAAAAGGGAAAAAATGCTTTAAATATATTAAAGAACCTTTAAATTAAGAAATATCAAAGCTCAAAAGCACTATAGAATATGAACTGTTGTTTCAAATTATACAGTATTTTAGGGCCGGATTATCACTTTTTTGTGTGGTGGTGGTGGTGGTATTGAGGATTTAACTCAGGGATGCTCTATCACTTAGCTACATCCCCAGCCATTCTTATTTTGAGATCCACAGCATCCAAAGTAGCTGGGATCACTGGTGTGTGCCACCACACCTGGATATATTACTTTTTAAGCAGGAATAGATCACTGTGCACTTTCCAGTCACCAGTTTCAACAACTGATAAAGGGTTACACTCAACTACTTAATGAGTATATACTATATGGGAATTCGTTAATCAGTTCTTTTCCTTATAACATTAGTGCACACATATTTCAGAACTGTGTAGAAAAATAGTCCACACTCATTTTTACCCCTGAAGTTTTGAAGAAAAGCAGCATTGGGGCTGGAGATATAGCTCAGTTGGTAGAGTGTTTGCCTCGCATTCACAAGGCCCTGGGTTCAATCCCCAGCACAATCAAAAACAACAACAAAAGCAGTACCAGGGAGCTAGTATAAACACAATCAGAGACTAATGAAATTACTCATTTAAGATGTAGAAAGAATGTTCTCTTCTTTGAACTAATTATATTTTTATGATTTACATAAAAGGGACTTTCAAGTAGAACTATAAGTGTTCAATAAAAATATGGACTTAAATGAGAGAACCGAAAACAAAGGATACAGAAGAGAGCTGTTGCAGAGTAGTAGGGACTAGGTCCCTGAGGAAGGAAAAAAGATGATCTCAAGGATCTGAATGAAGTAAACTGGAAAAGTATCCAGGCCAATTGATCCTCTGGACATGCAGGGGGAAATGATGGTTTAGAAACTGAATCTCTGTAAAAAGGATGAATGAGGGCTGGAGTTGTGGCTCAGTGGTAGAGTGCTCGCCTAGCATGCTTGAGGCACTGAGTTCAATCCTCAGCACCATATAAATGTAAACTAAAGACATTGTGTCCACTTAAAAGTAAAAAATAAATATTAAAAAAAAGGATGAATGAGGCAAAGGCCTCTGTGTAGTCAGTTAGTACTGGCTAATTCTAATATGCCCATTTCCTTACTCCATTACCTAAAAAACTAACAAACAGAAAACTAAATCCAGATAAAGATGATGAAGATAAAGGGAACCAGGAGGCATACCAAGGTAAATATCTCCCTAAATAACCTGTTAAATTGATGATTGTTCATTGGTTTTTTCCCTCAAATATCTTCTTTTGTATAAAATATTTTTTAGTTGCTGATGTACCTTATTTTTTATTTATTTTTATGTGGTGCTGAGGATCGAACCCATGTCTCACACATGCTAGACAAGTACTCTGCCACCCAGCCCCAGCCCTTCTCAGATATCTTCTGAAAATAGCTTGGGTAAAAGGCAGGGGGAAGCAGCTGGAGATGTAGTTCAGCAATACAATGGATTGATGGACTAGCATGCATAAGGCCCTAATTCAAACCCTAATTCCACTAAAACTAAAACAAAACAAAGAGAAAAGGAAGCAGGGTTGTGGCTCAACAATACAGCGCTGGCCTAAAATGAATGAAGCACTGGGTTTGATCCTCAGCACCACATAAAAATGAATGAATAAACCCAGGCATAGTTGCACAAGCCTGTAACCCCAGTGGCTCGGGAGGCTGAGGCAGGCAGGAGGATCAGGAGTTCAAAGCCAGCCTCAGCAAAAGCAAGACACTAAGCAACTCAGTGAGACCCTGTCTTTAAATAAAATATAAAATAGGACTGGAGATGTGGCTCCATGGTTAAGTGTCCCAGAATTCAATCCCCAGTACTCAAAAAAAAAAAAAAAGAATGAATAAAATAAATGTTTGTTAAAGAAGGAAAGTAGGAAGTAGTAGTAACCAGCTGGGTGCCGTGGCACACACCTATAATCCCAGCAGCTGGGGAGGCTAAGGCAGGAGGAGTTCAAACCAGCCTCAGCAACTTAGCAAGGCCCTAAGTAACTCAGTGAGACCCTGAGCCCAAAAGGGCTGGAGATGTGGCTCCATAGTTAAGTGCCCCTGGGTTCAATTCCTGTACCAAAGAAAAAAAGTAACCAAATCCTCATTCTGTTTTTTTGGCAGAAAAACAAAATTAATCTAGAAAAAAGAGAGGAATCCGTAATCCAAAATGTATAATGTGTACTAAAAATGAAGCCTTACAGCAAATGATGAATTGTGACAACTGAGTAATAAACTGCAAAGACTGCCTTTATTATAAGGGGAAATATAGGTTATTTCTGACTAGTGAATATTTAATCTAGTCTACACTGCCTAGTATTCTCAGTCTCAATTAACTCTCAGAATAGAAAAATGGCACATTCCAGATTTTCTCTTTCTTCTTCTTAACTTGTGATCTGGTATTAAACACATTATTTTACTTAGAGGTCATTAATAAATGGCCTTTTTAAATGAAAAGGAGTTGCTCATCTCTTAATCCTTATCATCATGAAATTTTTTGTGGAAAACAGTGCTGGGGATTGAACCAGGGTACTTTACCACTGAGCTATATCTTAAGCCCTTTTTATTTATTTATTTATTTATTTATTTATTACATTTGAGACAGGTCTCACTACGTCACTGAGGCTGGCCTTGAACTTGAGATTTCTCTTGCCTCAGCCTCCCAAGTCCCTATGCCCAGCTCTCCTAGCTTTTAAAAGGTCTGCTTGCCTCTCTTTTTAGTCTCGCCAATTTATTTTTTAATATTTTTTTTTAGGTTTTTTTTTAAGGTGAACACAATATCTTTATTTTGTTTCAATGTGGGGCTGAGAATCGAACCCAGTGCCTCACACATGCTAGGCAAGCACACTACCACTTGAGCCACATTCCCAGCCCCTAGTCTCACCAATTTAAATAGCCCCTCATTTCTGCTCTGCACTATCTCTTGGAAGGTTTGTGTCATTTCACAGCTTCATGTTACACTCAAGGCTGCTATTTCTGGAGGCAGACCAAAGTATCATTCACTTGATCTTTTTTTTTTTTTTTAAGGGAATTTTTTTTTTTTTAATATTGTTTAGATGTCCATGGACTTTTACTTTTTATTTATTTATATGTGGTGCTGAGACTCGAAACCGGTGCTTCACACATGCTAAAAAAGCGCTCTACCACTGAGCCACAGACATAGCCCCTAGCCCCTAGCCACTTGATCTTGATCTTGTTATATAGCCCCTCTGTTACTTGGTTACTTCATCTGTGAAACAGGCATAAGGGTAGGATTGTTGTGGGATCGAAACATATAGTAGAGTGTCTAGCATATGGTAGTACTTAATGTGGTATTTATTAGTATTAGGTTTTTTATTCTGTTGCCATTTTTATTGTTTATTATTAAAGCTAAACTCATTATGTCTCCCCTCAAACTTAGACTTTATAAGTTTCCTAGGCAGACAAATAATACCACTGCCTTTCCAGATTAGTACATTCAAATCATTGGAATCACCTTGGATACCTCTGAAGTGACCAAGTCCCTGTTACTCTGCAACAGTTCTCTACTGTATCCTTTATTTTTGGTTCTCTAATTTAAGTCAGTGCTATTTATCGCTATTTATTGCACACTTACAAGATATACCCTAATACTGGATTATTCACAGTTTCATATAATTAGCTATCTCAAGAGCATATGCCATCTACACTTCAAAACCAGCAAATGAAATCGTATGGCCATAGGAAAGGAGTCACATGAAACACTTCCCTATCCTAGGCTGAATGAACATTGCCCTCCAACCTCTCTCTATACAAATTCTCTTTGCTCACCGTATAATTGACCCTCCCCTATTCTTTTCTCTCCCCACTCCCTTTTTCAATTTTTTCAAAATTTTCTTGTAGCAGTTTTCGGGTGAAAACCAGGGCCTTACACATGCTAAGCAAGTGATCTACCACTGAGTTGCATCCCCACCCCTGAATCTTCAAATTTCCACCTCACTCAATTCTCACTTCCTTATTGTGGGCATGACCTTTTGGGGCATCTACTCAAAAGGCATCCTACAAAACATGCCTCCCCTCTTATAAGCACTTCAAAAAACTCATGCCAATAAAAAGAAAATCAACAATGTGTCTCTGCAGAATAAAGATCCAAACCAGAATACCTTCCCAATGTGAGTGGTCATAAGGAGTCACAAATAGATGTTGAGTCATTGCTGTTTTCATATATATGCTAATGTGTGTACATAACAATAAATAAAGCTGTCAAAAAGAGTACAGACTATATTTTTTTTCTTTTTTAATTGGACAGCATTTATTTCAGTAAATTAAGAAGTATGGTCTTTGGCCTAGAATAGCCCAACATCTTATTGTGTTCACAAAAGACAAGACATACATACACTTTATAAATATGACCTCTAAACTCTTACAACAGTACACAGATTAAAACAGTGATTTTTTTTTCATACCTCTTCAAATATGCAATATGCTGACTTATTATATACACCCACAGCTAACCTTCTAAAAAAAGATACCCAATCTATGCTTAAAGTAATCAAAGAGAGCCATGCATGAGTAACCACACAGACCCGATTTCTACATTTTTACAAGCATTCCACTAAAATGTTAAAGGTATGCAAAAATATATTGGCCTGATTATTGTATATATAACAGGTATAACAGGGAAAATAACATATTTTTAACTATAATATGAATTTTATAACAATCCATTCATATAATCCTACAGTGTAAACCTTACCAGAACCATCAAATTCTCTATTTTTGGATAATGGGGGTATGGATTTGAAGGTCTGATTTCAGCTGAGAAAAGGATATACTATAACAAGTCTAATGACTAAACAGCTACAGATTCTAAAAGAATTTTATATTATTCTGAGTTAGGAACTAAATTATGCTTTAAATTTTCCATTCAGGGATATCGTTTTTAGACGCATAAAAGGAAAAAGCAATAATACTTAGAAAGCTGGTCTGTGAGTCCCTCATTTAGTGAAGGGCAGCACAAAGAAAATTTGTAGATGCAATTTCATTTACAGCAACTTTACAGGTGTTTGTTTAATATTTTTTTAGTTGTGGATAGACACAATACCTTTACTCATTTTTTTTATGTGGTATGAAGAATCAAGCCCAGTGCTTCACATGTGCAAGGTGCATGTTCTAACACTGAGCCACAACCCCAGCCTCCCCAGGAGGTTGTTTTTTAAACAACTCTACTCTTCTGTTTCTTCAGACAGGCTATAAGCCATATCCATATAAAGAGGGGAAAAAAAACCCTATGGTTTCTTCATTTTTGTACCGCCTATAGCCCTAGTAATCAGAGTTCACATTCAGAGTTGGTTTCCCAAAGGCTGAGGCTATAACAACCCAGCTGATACAGCACTTACCTAGCATGTGTGAGGCCTTAGATTCAATCACCATCACCACCACCCACCCACGCACCCAAAAAAATAAACAAAACCCAGAGTTGATTTCCCAAGAGCAGAAATGTCCATTCTCATCCACATTCCTTTAGAGCCATCTTGCCAGCATTAACAGTGTGCATCATGAGAAACAAATACATGTGATAACCATATGTTAACAAATAAATGAAAACAATATACTTAACTAATAAATTTTATTTTTAGTTAATTAGAAGAGCTTAGATAAAGGCAAAAGGAAGTATATGTAGGACAAAGTATAACAAAGACTAGGAGAAAAAAATTAGGCTATATGCATTATATATACTGATATATATGTATATGCATATGTGTGTGTGCATGTATATATTAGATATGTATATATGTCAGAAATCCCTAGGGTTTTTTTTAATATTTTTTAGTTGGAGAAGGACACGATATCTTTCTTGTATTTATTTATTTTTATGTTGTGCTGAGGATCGAACCCAAGGCTTCACACTTCTAGGCAAGCGCTCTACCACTGAGCCACAACCCAAGCCCCAGAAATCCTTAGGTTTAATCCCCAGATTAAGAATGGAAGTTTCATTTGCCATGCTATACAGAGCTATAGTGTAAAAAGAAGTATTACATTCATGAGTCATAAGTTGACTTGGAAACTAACAGCCTAAGTAACATACCCACAGGAATTCTACATTTTTTTTATAAGCCTCAGAAGTTTATTGTAATTCAAGGCAACTTATCAAAAGAATAGTATTTCATTAGAGAGTTTTCCATTTGCTTAATCTCAAACTGCAGTAATACTTAACAAGGTACACAAGGTACTACATTTATTTTGATTATATTGATAACTTTACATTCTTAATCATCTTTAATCAGGAACCAATAAAATTCAGACAATTTCTGAGCATTTTCTGGCAAAGAGATCTTCAGATAAATACTGCCAATATAAAAATAATCCAAACACCCAATTACAAGAATAGAAAAGTCAATGCATTGATCGAAAACACTAAAATATATTAAATGTCATGAATCCTTAAACCTAAAAGGTTGCTTATATTCTGTACAAAAGAAAAGGCAAATGTAGAAATATAACATTTTTATTTACACACTATATTATAAATTACTTTGAGTTTAAATGTTTTAAGTTAAATTGTTAAATTCATCTCAGACATGAATTATATCATTATTAAAATCAAATTATATCCAAAATAACATGAGGTTAAAAATTAATACTTAGATTAGCTACATCATAATAGAAAACCATTTAACCTATGTTATAGTTTTAACACTGGCCATCTTAGTTTCTCAATAAAACACTCACTTAGTAACAGTTATGTAAACTTCAAATAACTTTCCTGAACAATTTGTGATTATTATCACAGTCAAATAATCTATAAGAGGGGCTGGGATTGTGGCTCACTGGTAAAGCGCTCACCTAGCACATGTGAGGCCCTGGGTTTGATCCTTGGCACCACATAAAAATAAAATAAAGCTTACTGTGTACACTTACAACTAAAACAAATATTTTTTAAAAATCTATAAGATTATTACAAGGCTGCTCAAGGGTCCTCAGCTAGCTGCAACCAGTAATTATAATCATATACTATCATCATAAGCCCCAGCTCATAACCAAATTTAGTATCTACTACCCTTCAAAATTTGGATTCAAATCCATCAAGTAATATAAGTTACTGAGTCTGCATGAAAAATACTAAATAAAACACCTCCTTGCTCTTAAGTACTTGAATGAATTAAATCTGGAACTACCTTGTTTTTTCTGCCTATTCTCCCTCTTCTTTTTTCTTCCAATTAAGCAGTTTTTCACCTACATATCAGTTGGCTCAAAAAATAGCATGGGATTACAAAAAGCTAATGATTACTTACATATGAGGATCAAGCTTATCCAAAACTCATCTCTTTTTCTGATGCACATATCAATTCTACTTCATTAAGAGTCATCATCATATGCAGACAATTTTAATTATATGCCCATGTATACAGAGTACTGAGTTACTTTCAAACACTTTAAGCATGTACAAATATTTTACTTATAAAACTATGTACTTGCCTTGTGTCTGCATTTAAGTACAACTCCATAGGCTCCTATAATAAAAACAGAAGTAAACAATCAGGGGCATGTATACAAACTAAAGCTCTTTAAGAAATTAAAGTCTACTATATTTATATTGCTGATCAGGATATAACAATAACTAAAATCACAATATTACAGAGTAAAAATATAATAATGAGCTACATATAGACAGAGCATGGATACCTTAGTATATTTTATTTTAAATAAACCTCTCAAGTGCTTCTCTTCTTATAGAAAACTTTAAGATATTTTAAAATTTAAGCTTAAACATTTTCAGAGATAAGATTGGATCATAAGAACTCTTGTGAGTAAATGAAAATTAACTTTGAAGGTTCTAAGGAACTTAAAACCTAGAAGCGAATAACTTCCAAGAGTGAATTAAAGCACAGAGCCTACCCAAACATACTATCTGTCCTAGGAGTCACTGAAACCCTCTTCTATGTTACTGGAATCTCTCCTGACTAGCAAAATATTACAGGTCAGGGATGGGGTGCTTGCATGCATAAGCCCTGGGTTCTATCCCCAACACTACACACAAAAAATACTATAGATCTCAGCATTCCAACTAATGACTAGTGGGAGTTGCTACCTTTTTGCCATGAAGTGTCAGCTTAAGGGCATAGGCCACTCCCACTCCCACTTTCTTTCAAGTATTTTGATGAGGATTTTTGGTTTTTGTTTTAAGTTGTAGATGGACACTTTATTTTTATGTGGTGCTGAGGATTGAACCCGGTGCTTCACACATGCTAGGCAAGCGCTGTACCACTGAGATATAGCCCCAGCCCTTGATAAGGTTTATTTTTGACCTTTCCGTGACTAAACCCATTATCTAGGCAATAAACTTAATTTCTTAAAGGCAGAACAGAGAAAATATTGTGCCAACAAGGTACTCAAGAAACTGACGTTAAAGTTAAAATGTGAAAGATCCAAAGAATCAAAATGTAGCCAGGTGCAGTGGCCCACACCTATAACAGTGGCCCATGAGCAACTCCAAAAACAGAGACAAGAAGATTCCAAGTTTAGGCCAGCCTTGGCAATTTAGCAAGGCCCTCAGCAACTTAGCAAGACCTTGTCTAAAAATAAAAAATTTAAAAAGGGCTGGAGATGTGACAATGTGGTTAAATGCCCCTGGGTTTCATTTCCCAGTACCAAAAAAAAAAAAAAAAAAAAAATCAAGTGTATCAGAGCTTCCAAGAAACATCAAAAACATTGGCATTAGCAAACAGGCAAAACCTGTATGCAACTATGAGAAGGGAACTTCAAATAGAGGCTAGGGGACCTAAAACCTCCCTCATTTTCATGGAGATGGAGGAAACTTATTATCAGAGTTAGGAAACCAGCCAGGAGAACCAAATTAACTCCATATCACCTGGCATCATCCAATCTTCACCATCAGCCCATGCCAGGTATTCTTGTGAGGTGGAAATGTGCTTTCTAGGCTACAAAGATGTAGAGGTTTTTGACAGAGTTTTGTAAACTTCAAATATAGGTATTTCTTAGGGAAAAAAAAAACTGAAGTCATTTACGAAGAAAAAATATGTATAGCAACTAAGGTTCTGTTATAACAAGTTAATATTCTAACTGAAACAACAGTCTCACAATTTTGGTTAATCTGAACCAATACCTGGGAAGATTATTACCTATGGGTGTATTGAGAAAAACAAAGTTATGATCCAGAAAAACTTAGGCCCAGAATGTAGAACATTCCAATCTTGTTATATCCTATGTGCTGACCTTCTCCAGTCAGAGCCCCATTGCCTAAATATATAATTGTAATACTTTGAAAAATAAAATTTTAAAAGATAGCTGTCATAAAACAGATGAGATTGAAAATGAATTTTATTTATATGATTAATACCAACATGGGGCTGGGATTGTGACTCAGTATTAGAGCGCTTGCCTAGCATGAGTGAGGCACTGGGTTCAATTCTCAGCAGCACATAAAATAAATAAAGGTCCATTGACAACTAAAAATACTTTGTTGAGAGCCACAGCCAAAGGGGCCCCAGCAAACTTCCAGCTGCCAGCTGATGATTGGCTCACAGCGGCCCCAGCAAACTTCTAGCTGCCAACTGATTGGCTCCTCTTCGGTGATGCTCATTGGGCTATTTCCCCGTGGAAACACACAAACAGACCCCCGACTCCAGACAATTACTGGGTCAGGACCTTTCCATTGTCCTGTTAGAATATCCTTCCAAAGTACCTTGGGCTTATGTACATTTTTTGGAGTCGGGGGGTCTGTTTGTGTGTTTCCACGGGGAAACAGCCCAATGAGCATCACCGCAGAGAAGCCAATCAGTTGGGAGCTAGAAGTTTGCTGGGGCTGCTGTGAGCCAATCATCAGCTGGCAGCTGGAAGTTTGCTGGGGCCCCTTCGGCTGTGGCTCTCAACAATACTTTTTAAAAAATTATTAATACCAACAAAGAAATGAAAAAGAAGTTAGTGAAGGAAGAAAAACCCATTTTTTTTATGTTTTCAACTTCAGACCTTGAAACAAGTATCTAATGACTAGATGCTAATTTGTTTCTGTTTATTTGAAAAAGATTTACCAACTTGATATTAAAATCTTGAACAGCTTTGCTTTTCACATAAATTTTTAAAACTTCTTTTGAAATTCGGTTTCTTTGAAAAAATCTAAAGTATGAAATTTCTATAACATTTGCTTTAAAGATAAAAATGCTAAGAAACTATAATTATAATCACTTATCTCCTTAGAGCAAAATCATTTATCAAAATTTCCATAAAGTTACCTCTAAGTCAAGAGCAAGAATTACCAAGCAGGAAAAATCTGGGAAGAAATGATGATTTTTCTAGGAGTCAATTTATGAAAAATGAATTATCAAGCTTCATCAAATCAGTAATATCAACCAAAGTATTATTTATATACTACTAGAAAAGAAAAAGTATTTCTAATTAAACCATGTGTACTACTGATTATAGAACACATCCTGATTTTTACAGATATTAAAATATGACCAAACACTGTCTGAAAATTTATAAAATGTGGTTTGTCATTCTCAAAGAAATATAAGTTATTTGTTTATTTACCATGAAGTCCAACATTTTTTAAGTTATTCAAAATAACAGTTGATATAAAAATAAAATGTAACTATAAATATATACATATACACACAAAGGAAACTAATTGCTAACGAAAAGAATGAAACAAAAGTAGTCTTAAATTCTTGATTTATTTAAACTTTAAAATGTTTTAAAATGGTATTAACTTTCTTTCTTTTTTTTTTTTTTTTTTTTTTTTTTTTTTTGTTTCTTTTTCATCTTCCATTCTTTGGTCCCAGGGATTAAACCCAGGGGCACTCAACCACTGAGCCACATACCCAGCCCTTTTTATTTTTTATTTTGAGACAGGATCTCGCTAACTTGATTGGGGTCTCAGTAAGTTGCTGAGGCTGGCTTTGAACCAGCAATCGGCCTGCCTCTACATGCTGAGATGCTGGAATTACAGGCATGGGCCACCATGCCCATTGTTATTAACTTTCAATTGAAGAGTAAGACTCAAATTGTTTAAGTGTTAATTGTATTTTTAATATTTTACTCTTAGATTTATATCTGAATTGAGAGAGGTTAAATTAACAGGATATGAATATGTAAAATTTTTGATGGTAGGCATAATTGTGCATTAATCAAAAACTCAAGGAATACAAAAAATAAAAATCAAGGAATACAAAAATTTCAACTTACCTTCACCTACAACCCCAAGGATCTCAAATTTATTCATCACATTACCAATGTTAGGAATCTTCATGAAGACAAACTCCTCTTTTGATGTAAGCCACAGAACATGGCACCAAAAAAATAAAATTTCTAAGAAATTTATGCAGTAAGTGGAGGAAACAATATCCAAAGGAAAAAGTTCTCAACAGTTGACAGGAATTTTCACATATTTGTTCTAATAATGAAGCATTAAATGAGTTCCTGAAAGAACAAACACAAAGGAAAATCATCAGTTTTATATTCCAATATTCTGTCACCTTTATGTACAGTGTTTTTTTTTAAAAAATGTGTTAATGTTTCATAATGCTAAACAAAGAAGAAACAATAAGAGGGAAGAACCCAAAATGGAATGAACCTCAAGATATGTGAATGAGTAACATAACCACACTAAAGGGGACCAGAGACAAGGGAGAAAGAATTAACCCCAGGTAAATTTTGAAAATAATACCTACTGTCCTCAAACTGAAACACAAAGAAAACCGCACAATTTTGTATTCCACCACTTAAATATCTGTTTTTATTACACAGTGAGATGAAACTTCTTTATCAGTATCCTAGGATTGAGTAAATGAGTAAATACATTGTAGATAATGAGATCTTTGTTTCTTACTCTTATGTAAGGGAGCTATGAATATGAAAAGGGAAAGGCTTGGAGTTGAAGTTAATGATATTAAGCTCACTTTGGATTTTTTTCCCCTGCTTTCTTAAGCTCAATTTTTAATATCTAGAGCTGTAGGAGAATGCTCCCGTAGACTGCCTTCAGTCATCATCTGCAACATAGGCTCTTTCTGGAGGCTTCAAACCTTTAGACTCAAACTGAAACATCCACTCTCATGGGCCATCAACCTGCTGGCCCACTTTTGGACTTGGACTTGTCAAGCCCCATATAACCGGGTATAAGCAAAATAATGATAATAAATTAATCCCCTACACACATTCTGGAAAGAGATATATATTCATATATATGTATATATAAGTATATATGTACATATTCATACACTCATATTCAAGTTGTGGACCCATATAAGAAAGAATATATTCTATGTATTCTATTTCTCTGGAAAACCCTAATACAGTCAATAACTTTTTTTCACTAACAACAACAAAAAAAAGTATCTAGAGCTGTAACTATAAATGCTTATATACTCATATACATATATATTCCTTAGCTGTCCCCTGAGAGGTTCTAGAAGCAATGACACCCCCAATAACCACAAGCACAGCCAGTGCTCCAATAAAAGGTCCCACAGTTCCTTGAAGAAATAAATGGCTGATTCCAAGGTAAGAGCAAGAAAAGTACAATATGATCCTAAGATATATTTTTGTGGTCCCAGAAAGTAAGGAAATGCTCAAAGAATGATGATGGCATATCAAATGGACACAGGAATCTGATTAAAATGACTCCCACTGGACAAATGGGTAATATTTTTTAAAAAGTATTTATTTTTTAGTTGTAGTTAGACACAATACCTTTATTATTTTTTTACTTATTTTTATGTGGTGCTGAGGATTGAATCCAGGGCCTCACACATGCTAAGTGAGTGCTCTACCTCTGAGCCACAACCTCAGCCCAATGAGTAATAAAGATATTTACAGATTATAATCTAGAGAATAAAATAAAAATGCATAAATCTTTAGTGACATAAATAAATGGGGAAGGAAGGAAAGTTCTTTTGTGGAGTATAATCCCAAATAATAAAAAGTAGTGATAGAATTAGAATATCACCATTTGGCAATCACTTTTGTAATAATTATTTCAGGCAACTAGCAGCAATATGCACTAAAACTCGTAGTTGAAAGTTTACCAGAAAACAGGGTATTATCTAGTCTCAAAGCATCTCCCCACAAGATGCCTATTAATTACAAAGGGAAAAAATAGTAATTTCATAGTGAAGAATCCTGCCAGACCCAACCTTAAGCAATCAAAGTTATTATCAACAATAAAAGAACAAACAAACATTATATGCCTCCTGATAGGATGCATCACACCACCAGTTCTGTGGCATTTATATGAGAAACGTAAAATCACAAGATACAACAGAGAAGCCTAAGCCAAGAAACATTCTATTAAATAACTATCCAGTATTGTTTAAAAACATTTTCTATGTGTTCTATATCAAAGATTAAAATACACAATAAATAAATACAATGCACGATCCTGGATTAGATTCTAGACAAGAAAAAAGCAATTATTTTTGTTATAAAAGCCAACTGACAAAATCTAAATGTCTATACATTAGATTACAATATTGTATCAAAGATAATTTTCTGTGGCTATAGAAAATAATGGTCTTGTTCTTAAGAAATAGCACCAAAGCTTTTAGAAGAAAAATGGAGTGTCATATTTGCAACTTAAACCATTCATTAAAAAAAATACGGGGATTCCACCTCTTGGGTCCCCTTCTTCCTCCAGGAGAAGTGTCTTTTCTGCTGTCCTTTAATAAACTTCTAATTTCTACTCTGACCTTGCTCTCCGGTGTTATTTCTTCAACATTGGGGAAGCAAGGACTTGTCACCGGTCAACAGCGGTAACATATTGGAGGTCCCAGACAGAGATTCTACACCTACACTGAGACCACCCATCACTCAAATGGCCCTCCAGCCTATTACTTCTCAATCAGACTTCTATCATGGACAATTCCATAGACCCGATTTTTAAAAGGGGACTCCAAACTGCTTGCCCAACATCGTCCCTGAAGAAGCCTGAAGGATCTTCGCCCCCTTTTCCTTACAGCAGTAAGGAGTTCCCAAAATTAGAGGGGGTAATGAAGCCATATTTAAAGTTAGGTAGTCAGTGTAGTTAGGTAAATCAGGTCTAATATTGAGTAAGATCTAAAATGGAAGCCATGCTGATAATGATTCCCGGAAATGCAGGACAACTCATGGAATGTTAATGAAGTTCCAGAAAAGCCCCTAGGCCCAAAGTCCATCCCAAAGAAATGTTAATGAACAGCCCCAGCAGATTTGAAGATAGCCCATCCCAAAGAAGTGATAATGAAGTCCTTCCTGCCCAAATTACTTGTTTGGCCCACCTGTGTCCCAACCCTTCCCCCTTACATTCCATCACCAAAATTATAGAAAGGGGAGACAACAGCACTTCCACGGATTCCACCTCTTGGGTCCCCTTCTTCCTCCAGGAGAAGTCTTTTCTGCTGTTCTTTAATAAACTTCTAATTTCTACTCAAAAAAAAAAAAAAAAGTAAGTGTGGATGGGATAAAAGACAATGAGAGAAAAAATAATCAGTATAATAAAATAATAAAAATAGAGCAAATACAATAAAATGTTAACATTTGGAGAATGTGTGCTGAAGCTATAAGAAATGAAATTCTTTGTGCTATTTTTGCAATTGTTCTCTATGAAATATTTTCATAAATAAATTCAATTCTAAAACTTATTCGTGTGTGTGTGTGTGTGTGTGTGTGTGTGTGTGTGTGTGTGGTGCTGGGGATTAAACCCAGGGCCTTGTGCATAGGAGGCAAGCACTCTACCAACTAAGCTATATCCCCAGCCCCCTATCCTATTTTTATAAAAAATAACAGTGGTACCAACACAAAACATTGGTTTAAAAGGCAGAAATAGGGCTGGGGTTGTGGCTCAGTGGTAGAGTGCTTGCCTAGCATGTGCAAGGCAATGGTTTGATTCTTAGCACCACATATAAATAAATATATAAAATAAAGATCCATTGATGGCAATCAATCAATCAATCAATCAATCAATAAATAAATAAATAAATGGAGGGCTGGAATAAATCTAAGCAAATAAATCGTCTTTGCTACCTATGAAATTTGAAACTTTTTAGAATTAAGAGTACCTCATGTGGTGTGGATAAGCATTGACAAGAAGTATCCTTTCATACAGGTATGATGGGCATGTGAACTGGGACAAGCTTTCAAAAGAACAATATGGGGCTGGGATTGTGGCTCAGTGGTAGAATGCTTGCCTAGCGTGTATGGGACACTGGGTTTGATCTTTAGCACCATGTAAAAATGAATGAATGAATGAATGAATAGGTTGTGCCCATCTACAACTAAGAAAATATAAAAAAGAAAAATATGGGGCTAGGGTTGTAGCTTAATGGTAGAGCGCTTGCCTAGCATGTGTGAAGCACTGGGTTCGAATCTCAGCATCGTATATTAAAAAAAGAAAGAAAGATCCATTGACAATATATATTTTTTAAAAAAAAAAAAAACAATATGTCCATGATTAAATGATTTTAAAATGTTCATATCCTGAAAAAGACATCTGACTAAAACCTGCAATAAATACTCTTGAATGTAAAATATTAGTCTCTTTAACTATTAAAAACATCACAAGGGGGCTGGGGATGTGGCTCAAGCGGTAGCGTGCTCGCCTGGCATGCGTGCGGCCCGGGTTCGAATCCTCAGCACCACATACAAACAAAGATGTTGTGTCTGCCGAAAACTAAAAAATAAATATTAAAATTCTCTCTTTCTCTCTCTCTCTCTCCCTCTCTCTTTAAAAAAAAAAAAAAAAAAAAAACATGACAAGGACTTCCATTAATATATAATAAATTTATTATTAAATATTTTGGTGGGTCTAACCATCCCAGTAAAGTAAGAAAAAAATAAATAAGTAAAATACAGAGAATTGTAAAAAGAGATACAGAGCAGAATTTGCTGATATTATTGTCTACATGGAAAGTTCAAAGGAATGTATAAATAAATTATTAAAATTATAAATTTTTAGCAAGGTAGCTGAAACATAAGCTTAATAAATATCAATTTGGAAATATATCAGTAAAAAGATAAAATGTAGTTTTTAAAATCACACAATAATAACGAAAAAGACATTTAAGATTTAATAAGGTAAAGATATTCAAGACATATATTCACATATATATAGCTTTATTCAAAGGCATTGAAGAAAATCTAAATAAATCAAATTATCTAAATTTTAAGGCTAGGATGATTCAATACTAAAGTTCTTAATTCTTTCCACAGTGATCCATACAGTCAATGAAATTCTAATCAAAACCCCAAAAGGTTTTTCTTAGAAGTAAAACAAGCTGATTAAAAAACATACAGAAAAGCAGAGTATACACAACACCTTTTTCCTATAAGGAGAAAAGAGTAAGAAGAAGAAAAAGAAAAGGAAGGTGGCTTGATTTTGACAGTAGAATCTGGAAGGATGAGGCCCTTATATATTCTGTAGAATATATTGAAGGTTATAACAGAGAAATTAAGACAGGTGGTTTGGGAACCAAGGCTGACAAATTAGCCAGTTGAACAAATGTGTGAGCCCAGAATAAACCATACTTTAATATCCCTATACAGCTTCTTACAATCTTGAACAGAAGTCACAGTAACTTTCTATGATAAGTGGGATCGTGTTATTTCTCACTCAAAACCTTCTAAAGGCCTCCTATATTATTAAAAGTGAAAGTCAAAGTCCACCTAATCCACAGGCCTTGCTCTCCCTTTCCCTATTATTTCCTACTAGTCTCTCCCTTGGCTCCCTTCACCCCAACCATGCTGATCTCCTTTCCCACACTTATTTCAGAAAATGTACCTTTAGTTCTGTGGAATCACAAATTTTTTAAAAGATTACTGTGACATTTAGAGAAAATAATCTTACATTTGAGAAGAAGCCAAGGGTTTATTCTATTCATTCATTAAACAAATAATTCCTGACTGTCTCCCATGTTTCAGGAAATAAGAGAAATAGGTATAACAATGGTGAACAACACAGGCAAGATCCTTGCCCTCATGGAACTTAACATTTTACTGGGGGAGGAAAAAAATATACAAGATTATTAGCCGATATTGATACATATTATAAAGAAAGGGAAAGACTGATTACATGAGGGGCATCTTCTCTAAAAAGGTGACCTTTGAAATCACAATGACAAGAAGGAGCCCACCATGTGAAGATCCATATCAGAGGCTGGGGTTGGAGCAATTGCCTAGCATGTGTGAGGTATTATGCCCTTCTACAACTAAAAAAAAAAGAAAAGGAAAAAAAAAGATGCATATCAGTCATATCCCAGGTTAAAAATGCACAGGGTGCTTCTGAGGAATCATTCTTTCATTTTCTATGGCTGGCTTAGAAGAACACTCTAAAAACATTTAAATATTCTATTCTCTGCCAATAGGGTATGACTCATTTCAAAAGAAATGAGATAAAAATTAAATCATTTCCACTAAGACCCAGCACCCAAAAGTTCTGTGTATAAGTGTACATAAAGAACATGTGGTTCATCTAGTCTCTGTGGCAATCAAAACAGGGTAAAAGAAACTGGAAATCAAAATTTTGAATATGTGAGTGAATACATAACACAGGTGTTAAGAATGGTCTTTTAAGTACCAGTATTCATTTTATGCCAAATTGGATTTAGCTGCAATTTTATATGAATAACACTGATTAATCTTTAAAAGAAAAAAAAAGAACAGTATAAAAACTGAGACACTTTAGCTTCTGGTAATAGCAAATTATGTAACTTGGATAAAATGTCCCTTTGAGAACAAATACAAATGCTGGAGAAAACACTTAAAAGCTCCAAACACAAGATTGTGAAGATTTACCTGGCTAAATCAAGGCAAAAAGAATAGAAGTCAGAAGGGGTAATGCAAATCACCCCAAACTGTTTTGTCCCTTTTGATATTTGAAGATCCAGGAAAAAGAGAGAGAGAGAGAGAGAGAAAGAAACAGGGCTGCTCTTGAAAACCTTACAGATCCAGAGCACAAATATCAGAGCCAAGAGTGCTTCAGAAGGAGAAAGTGTGATAAACCACCACACATTTGAAGCCCAAACCCCAAAGAGCTGCACTCCCAGAACAGGGGAAAAGAGCACAATCAGCCCTTGGACAGACTCCAGTTGTACCTTTTAAGTCGTCTTGGTGATTTCTATAAAACCTTTAAATATACCTTGGATTAAGGTGGTTTCACATTCAGATTGAAAGGGCCACTGATGGTCAGGGTGAAGCAAAGTGGAGGCAATTCTATGAAGGAAGATGACATCAATCTAAGCCTCATAATATTGCTATAGACAATTTCATTTACAGTATGCAGTACATAGTCAAAGATGGCCAGATACACAAGGTGAGATACCACAAATAAGACCTAATAGAAAATACTGAAACAGGAAGGAAATAACTTAAAGACTTGTAATATTAGAATGATCAAAAAGACTCCATAAAACTAATAGAATAGGGTTGAAATAATAAAAATCAAGGGTTGAGTATTTTAACAGAACTGAGAAGTTAAAAAGTGAAAGACAAAATTGGAAAAATAAATTAGAATACTAGAAGAATACAAAAAGAATTCAACGGAAGAGAAAAGTGTAAGCATACAGAAAATTTTGAACATGTTTTTTAAAACTTCACCAAATGTGGGCTGGGGCTATAGCTCAGTGGCAGAGCACTTCCCTAGCACCTGTGAAGCACTGGGTTTGATCCTCAGCACCACATAAAAATAAACAAATAAAATAAAGGCATGCTGTCCATCTACATTTACAAAAAAATTTTAAAAATTAAAAAAAAAAAAAACTTTACCAAATGAACCATGAACGATAGCAAAGAACTGCAGAATACCTTTTTTCCCCCCAAGCACATACATAATGTTTTTAAAAAACTGATCACATATTAGGCCATAATACAATTCAAAACAAATTACAAGGACTGCCGTCAGAGGATATTCTCTCACCACATCTAAAATTCATAAGAAATCAATCACAAAAGAAATAAATAGAAAATACTCTTACATTTGGAAATAAAAGCATCACCAACATAATCCATTTGTGAGTCAAAAAAGAAATCATAAGAGAAATTTTAAAATAACAAAATGTTAAAGCATTGCTTAGGGAAGAAATTGAGAATCTTATGTGCATATACCAGAAAACATAAAAAACTGAAAATAAATGAACTATGCATCAATCTTAAGAGGTTAAAAAAGAATCACAAAGTAAACCCAATGAGAAACATTAAAAAATATATATATATATTTAGAGCAGAAGTTCGTGAAATAGAAAACAAACAATAAAGAGATCAAAAAAGCAGAGTTGGATCTTGAAAATCAACATTGAAACTCATCAAGGAAAAAAGAGAGAAGTAAGTCTACCTGACAGGGTGATATCAGTCTTATTAGTTATCCTGAGCAGGGAACCCAGCTACACCAGGCCATGCTTCTGACCCACAGAACTGTGAGCCAATATATGGCTGATGTTTTAAGTGGCTAAGCTTTTAATAACTTGTTACACAACAGAAAACTAATACAACAACACTGTTTCACTTATATACAGTTTTAAGATAGAAGAAACTTAACTACAAGCATAAGTAGGTATATTTAAGTGGGAAATCAATAAAAAAATGATGAAGGAAGTGTTTGTGGTAAAAACAGAATATTAATTATCTCTAGGGGGCGTTAAATTTGAGAGGAGGGGCTGGGGCTCACTGGTAGAGCACTTACCTAGCATGTGTGAGGCACTGGGTTCAGCACTGCATGTGGTTCAGCACCGCATATAAATAAATGAATAAAATAAAAGGTCCATCAACAACTAAAAAAATATATCAAAAAAAAGACTGAGAAGAAATATATAGAAGGTTTTTCTGGGACACTGATTCTATTTCTTGATTTCTAGTTTAATAAAGATTCACTTATAATTAGTCATTAGTGTGTATGTTTATGTTTAATGAATTTCTACCACAATAAAACAAGTTTTCAAGAAATCAATAATTCTGATTAATGATATCATATAATTTCTTAGTTTTATCAAAGATAAAGCATTGCAACATTATGTTTAAAAAAAGTTTAATTGGACTCATTCTGAGACTAAGATCCCACATAATGTACTATGCCTAGTGATGGTTATTACAACAACAAAACCAAAAACTCCCAGTGACAGATAACCTGAACAGTGACTACTATCCTAAAACCACACTAGATGAGGAGCTGGTGAGGGAACTGGGTTTGGCCTAAATGAGAGATGACTGACAAATGTCTGTTTGAAATGTTTGTGAGAAAGAGGGATTAAAACAGGTGATAGATTTCAGGAGGCAGAACCAAGATCAGTGGTACAAGTGAAAATGACCCAGATTATAGCTCAGTAGTGAATGGACAATGATGATGATGAAGAGCCAGGGACAGTTATTCGATTATGCTCACATTTGTCCTTATTTGTCAGATGTCTACAATGGGCCAGCGGTGAACAAATACAGGCCTAACTCTTACTGAGAGCTAACGATAAACAAATATGGTAATTTGGGGCAGTCACAAGTATAATAAAGAAAATAAAAGTAAGTCTTATGAAATACAGTTATGGTAGTTGGGTAGGGGCAGATCCTTTTTAGATAGGTGGTCTGGGAATGGCCTGAAGAGGCAATATTTCAGAGAAATCGGTTTCGTGTTTAAAAAGCAAGCCACCTGCACAGGGCTTTGAGAAAAGTATTAAAGGCAGTACAAAGAGTCTTAAGCTCATGACTTGAGAGAATAGAGAAGGTATACATATCTGGAGCAGACAAGGGAGGAAACCAGCAGGAGGCAGGAAGGGGTGACTGTAAACAGTTTGTCCCTGATAGAAAAGAGTCTTGTACTGAACTAGATGTCCTCTAGGTACCTTCCAAAGTGAAGATTTTGGATTACTAACCATTAACTTTGTAAGCAAATAACTGAACCCATTTTAAAGTGGATTGTCTCTCACTGAAAAATACACCTAGGATTAAGCAATCTGTCTTTGCGTTAGCAAGTAAGCCTGTACCTACAAGAACTGACAGAAAGGTAAGGCTTATAATTTATTTTATAAATTATTAGTATTGAATTTAAGAGCTGCCTGGGCCTTGAAAGTTTCCTTTGTTGCTGAAATTATAATCTTCTTCTGAACGGGTCTTTTCTTCTTCCCAAAGAGAGTACAAAATCAGTTGAATCATGAGTTTTGTTTTTGTTCCTGGCATTGTTTTCACACATACAAATGAGAGAACCATTTTGTCGCTGAAAATTGCACAGGAATAAATTTGGTACATGACTAAATTTCTGTTATAATCAGAGAGTTCAAATGGTTTGAAAGCATCTTTAAACTCAGGACCCATGTAAGGAAGGAAACCATTTCTACAGAAAGCACAGCCTTGTGAAAAACATCCTTTTCATCCTTGTGAAAAACATCCTCTTGCAAAGACTTCTCCACATTGAATACAATCAAGGAGACAAGGCAGCACTAGTATTACCTTTTCTTCCCAGATGAGACCATTAATAGAATCTTCATTTTGCTTAATTTTCCCAATAGTGGACAGCAATTTATCAATCCATCCTCTATAATTCAGTCCTTATTATTAAATCAAAGCAGATACTTGATGATCATGAGTTACACACAATTTATAGAACAAAAATTTCAAACTACCAAACATGTATCTTGCCTTGACCTTTAAAATCCTTCTACAAGGGAGGAAATCCAGTGCCAATTTGATACTCCTCCTGGTACTGCCAATCCTAATAAACTCCAAGACCTTCCTAAGAAAATGAGGACCTTAGGGTTCACATTGAAAACAAATGGAAAAAATAAATTCAGAGTTCACACTAACATGGTTAAAAAGGTTCTGAAGGCACCTCCATAAAAAAACGTAAGGATCAACTTTAACATAGTTAATATGGAGTAATATATTCTGAATTCTAAATAACTGATTTTAAAATAAACTTACAAAAGTAGGGAACCACCTAGATTTTGCCTTATTGATGAAAATATGGTCTGTTATTGTCCTCTGCTCCAAGAAATATAACCTTCAGATGATAAAGGATGGAAGGATCTGAAATTCAAGACAGTTGAAGAATACCTACAGGGTTTACATGAATTCAAGACTACCAACCTGGATAAATTTCTTGCCTGACATGCTTTAAGACTTTCAACATGAAATAGCTGAAACTTAGTAGTCTTGGGAAAGTCACAGGAAAAAGATGATAACAAAGACTGACCAAGAGCAAATGCAGTCATATTTTTCAGAAAGGGTTAAAGTAGTATAGTATATAAATTCTACACTGGAAAAATCATAATTATCCAACTGCTCAATAAATGTCTTGAGAGCTAATCATATGCTATCTTATTTCTATCTATGATAGATTCTAGGAACTAATAGTAAAGGGAAATAGACAAAGATGCGTTATCTCAACTGCACAATAAATGTAAAATAACAAATACTAGTGCTATGAAAGAGATATAAGGTGCTAGCAGGGCTTGTGACCTAATTAGGAAGGGTTGTCTCTTCCAGAGAAAGCAATGAGTGAGTTGGGATCTGTAGGATAATCAGACATAAACTTATGGAAGAAAATAAATGCTCCAAGAGAGAATAATTTATGCAAAAGCCCTGCTTTAGGAGGGAACACAGCAGACAGAGAGAGACTCAAAAGGTGGTGGGGGTAGGGCTATGGAGTGGTAAACAACCTAGCATAAGATGAGGCAGGAGAAATAGCAAGTTGAGCTATTTTAAGTAATAAAATCTTTATCATAGACCATAAGGACCACTGGAGGGTTTTGAGCAAGAATGGGAGGGGTAGGTTCAGGGGTAGTATGACAATTAGCTGATCCATGTTTTGAAAAGATCATATAAGCTACAGAAGGGGTGATGTCACTTTGGGGACAGAATAGCTAGGAAGCAATCCCAGCCACCCAGATATAAGATAAGGGCAGGATAGACTAAATTGGTGGACATGAAGAGAAATGGATGGGTCCAGGAAATTGTGGCGGGGAAGTCAATACCACCAGAGATGGACTGAAGACCAGGAGTGAGGGAAAGAGGAATCGGAGGTAATTCCTTGGTTTTGGGTTTGAGCTATGAGAAGGGACATGAGAGTTGCTGTTTCTTGATGTGAGGAAGACTAGAAAAGCAGCAGATTAAGAGAAGAGAGGAATTCCAGGATTTTATTTTAGCCATGTTCCACTTGAGTTTAGATAGCCATAAAAGGGAAAATAGAAATGAAAAACTGAGGAAAAGAATCTGCAACTTACATCACAGAGTTAATATCCTAATAAATAAAAAGCTCCTACTGCTCAATAAGGGGGAGGGGGGTCAAAGACCAATTTTTTTAATGGCCAAAGTGAAATGAAAAATAATTCACAACAAAGAAAACACAAATGGCTCCTAAACATAAAAAGCTACTCAACTTTACATATAATAAAAATTGAAGATTAAACCCATACTGAGATATAACTATTCAGATTAGCAAAAATCAAAAATAGCACACTGTATTAGTGAGAACATGAAGGAATTAAGCTTGCTCATTCACTGTTTGGTAGGAATGTATATGAAAATTTTTGGAGGTCAATTTGACAGTATCTTAAAAAACAAACATATTCTAATGACAGCAATCCAGGAATCTATCCTCAGACACACAAACAATACGTACACATACATTATTCACTACAGCGTTGCACAAGATTGGGGGCTGGGGTTGTAGCTCAAGTGGTAAAAAGCTTGTCTGGTAAGTGTGAGGCACTGTTTTGATCCTCAGCACTGCATAAAAATAAATTAATTAACCAAAGCTATGGTGTCCATCTACCACTAAAAAAAAAAAGCACATGATTGGAAATTCAAAAAGTCTAAATACACATTGACAGGAGCCTGGCTAAATAAACTATGGTACATCTATCCAATTATTTTAAGTGAGAGACAGAAGTGAAATATGCTTTATTCTAATATAGCATTTAACAAATTTGAGTAATGTTCTCACTATTTTTCAATAAACTAAAATTATACTTAAAACTGTATTCTAATTAAATGCCACTTGTGTTTGAGACACTGCAGTTCCACCTAAGGTTATATTTAAAAAGGGACTGTTGACTTTAGAACTTTGAAAATCCACTAACTGAAAAGTATAAAACTACATAGTAGAAGTGATTGGTCCTGGGCTGGGGTTGTGGCTCAGTGGTAGAGTGCTCATATCTGTGAAGCACTGGGTTCGATCCTCAGCACCATGTAAAAATAAATTAATTAATTAAAGATATTGTGTCCATCTACAACTAAAAATATATATTTAAATAAAAAAAGAAGTTATTGGTCCTGAAAACATCACACAATTCTGAACAATGTCAATGACATGGAAGACTTAAAAAAGGCTCCTTTCATGTTAATACTTTGACAAAAGGATTTTCTTATCAAGACTCCAGACTTTTGGTCCTAGTAGTTGTAGACTGCAAATTACATGAGAGAGGTTCTGAAACCCAGGTTTCCTCTCATCAAACTAAAGAATCTAAAGTATGGTTTTCCTTGACCACTTTTGTCTCCTCAGTTAAAATATGAGGCTCCTCTGCTGGATAATCTCTGAAGTTCTTTCTAGCTTTCAGATCTCAGTGTTTCATTTCTAAACACTGGGAACCTTTCAAATTGAAAATGAGTGTCAAAAGCTTCAATTAATAAATGTTAATTCATAAAGAACCAATATAAAATATATATGACCAACTCTCTTTTCATTATGGTCCTAAATCATTTACCAAGATATGAGCAATTGAGTACAATCATTTTAGAACAAGGAAGGAATAATTACTTTTCAAATTACTTCAAAAAAATAACAGAATCAGAATAAATGGAATATTGCGGGCCAAACAGCTGGTGATTAAACTATTCCTATAAGGGTCACTCATGTTAAAGAGAAAAAAACTAACAGCAATAATGACTAGACAGCAGCAACTTTGCAAGGCACAGAGAGGAAGTCTGGGATGCTTTCCAAATGGATTGGGAGGAAGTTATTTTTATTTACAGAGATATTTGTGTCCTATTTAAAATATAGATGAAACTGAAGAAAATCAAACAAAAAAACTTACACTTCCTCAGCTGACTATGCTAACTTTGGAAAGGTAAAGTCAAATTGCTTTGAACAAAGGATAGTCAAAAATATAAGTGGATTGAATCAAAACCATTACTTGATGACAGCATTCAATTAAATTCAAGAGATCTGAACACCTAATAAAAATTTTAAAAATTAATGTGCTCAAACAAAAGTTAGGTTCTTTCCCTCAAGGAAATTATTTCAAAACAAACAAAAGACGGCTACAAACACTTCTGAGCTCTTCCTCACACACATTTGGAGAGGAGTGGTCTCTTGAAGCTCTGGTTTGTTTCCATTTGTAAACTTGAGATACACGTGCCAACCTGAGGGGTTTCTCCCCCAATAGCAAATAACATGGCATCTTTTCCAATACCAATTCTCTGACACAAGTTAATCCTCAGGTTTAAAGTCCCACAAAACTGCCCCATTTAAGACACCAGTCACAGGTCCCTGGTCCCCAAGCTGCCTGCACTTCTGACTTGACTATGAATTCAGCAGTTTCCACAACCTTCTCCCCTCAGATTCAATAACTGACTAGAATGACTCAAGGATTCAAGGAGATGCATACACTACTTAATATATTTTTCCAGTTTCTTGTAAAGACAACTCAGGAACTGCCAAATGAAAGACATTCACAGGACAAGGAATGTGGGGTTGGGACTACAGAACTTTACTGCCTTCCCAGGGCATGCCACCCTCCCAGAACTTTCTGGGTTCACCACCACAGAAGCTCCTGAACATTGTCATTTTAGGAACACGGGTGTGATTGATGCAATCAATGACCAATGGTGACTCAACTCCTTGCCCCCTTTTCCTCCCTGAAGGTCTCTAATTGTTTAGGCTGAGTAGAAAATTTTCCAGTGATGTTATTCAACTCAATAACGTAATAGTGCCTTACAAATAATTTGTCAACAGAACTAGCAAGACTAAAATATTGCTTGCAAAAAATGCTAATGGATATTTCATGAATTTATTATTCTTTTGGGTCCTGATATAAATGGTTTCATTTGGGGAATCCCTTTAAACACAGACTCATAATTAAGATGATCAATCCTATTTTCTAGAAGTATTAGTTTTCTTATTTCTGTTGTCTATTGTGTTAGTGTTATTTAATTAGTAATAATGGTTGTTATTATTTGGCTACTATGCATCAGAGGCTTTATTTATATAACCTGGAATCCTCTCTGTTAGCCTTTGGGTAGATATATAATATAATCAGTTCCTCTTAGTGAATGAGTAAATGAGCTTAAGAGTTAAATGACATGCTCATGGTTGCATAATTAGTGAGAGATGCTGCCCAGATTTATCAGTATTCTCAGAACAGAAAGAGAAAGAGGAGTTCAGACAGAGAAAGGTTTGTATGCACTGGAACTGACTGTTCATCATCTTAATAGATGCTGGGTTGTTAAAATAATGATTTTTCATCTTCTAAGGAAGACTTATCAAAGTGTAGAAGCTAAAAAGTCACTTGTGATTTTTAAAATTATTAGAATATATTTAGCTCAACTAATTGAAAATAGAAGATAACACAATATTTAAATTTGGAATGTGCATGGGTTCCTTTAGAGTATTGAATCTTGAGTCTATGACCAGATAAGATGAGAGTTATTTCATGGAAAATAATAACCCCACATTGAAAAGCAGCCTCTATGGTCACCAGGAAGCTATTCAGTGTTCCCCATCTACTCTGTTGTGAAACTCCTTCTCAGAACCTGATTAGGAGACCTGGACATGAGCTCTGTAGTCCTCTTTGTTGTAATGAATGTTTACAGTTTTTTCTAACTTTACAAATTCTGTGATTTTTCTGAATAGGAAGATGGTGGTTTGTATTTCAAAGAGTTTCACACATTGCATGAAATTAAAAACACAATAAATTAGTTGCAGAACTATACAGTAAAATATACTATGGATAATCTACATACAGGCAGGAATTGACAGTAATATTGTTTACAAGTTCATTCTCTATCAATTACTATTAAAATATGTATTTATAATTCAATTCTTAATTATTTAGGAATTGTTAGAATAATTTATCCCAAGCCCATTTCTTTCATTTCCCTATATCCTTTGGAAATGTGGACTATTATGAATTTCTCCTTCAGTTAACAGAAAAGAGCTGAATGGAAACTAATTTTTTTTTAATACTTCATAAAGAGATTTGATAGGAAGGATAATGAAATGGACATCACTCCCCACCTCCACCCCCAAGAGGATGCTTTTTGAGTTTTTTATTATCTATTTTGTTTTTGTTTTTTTTGTTTTGTTTGTTGTTTGTTTTTGGTTTTGTGGGGTTCTTTGGGGATTTTTGTTGTTGTTGTTGTTGTTTGTACTTGGGATTAAACCCAGAACCTTGTGCATGCTATGAAAAAAAAAACATTAAAGTACCTCTTTTATATGCATGGACTAGACCCAGGATATTGTAGAGGTATGGTATCCAATTTCTAGAAAAATATGATTTACCTAAGGGAAAAAGATACATGTAAAAACATTAAGTGTAGAAACAATAAACGTTTATAATGTATGATGAATGTCAGTGTAAGTGCTGAATGTAAGAATCTATACTCTCTGACTTTTTATCATGGATTAGTCTTAAGAAGCTAAAGAAAAAAAAACACAGTATTTTAAAGAACTTCTAACCGGGCAGAACAGAGAAAATTATAATTTACTTTTATTATTTCATTCATTACTCAATTATTAATGATTTATGAAGTGGGCAGCATCCATTCTGCAAAACAGCAAGGAGCTATAATGAGTTTCTTTAATAAACAGTAGGTGCGTTTTATGGGAATGCTAAAGAAATCTTTTTGGCTTAAGGGATTTGGCCGTCATCTCTCAATTTCTGTGAAAGCCAGATTTTACAAGTAAACTGAGGAAGTCTGAATAAAGTATGGCCTCTATTAATAACACCAATAATTACTCAATATTGGTTTATTAATTTTAATGAATATACTATACTAATGTATGATGGTAATAAATAGGGGAAACTGGTTGTGGGGTATACTGGAAGTTTACTATTTGCAATATTCCTCTAAACTGAAAAGTAGAAGTAGATTAAGAGGCAGAGTGGAGGGATGGGTAGGGAAAGCAATGCAGAAAGAAGTCTAAAAATCATGATATGTGCATATATAAATAAACCACAGGGAATTTCTTCTTTATGCATAAGTAAAAATAATCAAATATAAATAAATAGATAAGCAAAAGGAAGTCTAGCAGAGAAAGGAGAATGGGAGAGGGGAGGGAGGACAAGATGGAAAAGGGGGTATTCATGAACAGAAATCTAATTCCATGCACGTATGAATTTGCTGAGATGAACCCAAATGCTATGTATAACTATAAAGCTTAAAAAAAAACACTCATTAGGCTCAACAGACTTCAGCTGGCAGAAGAAAGAATCCGTGAACTTGGAGACAGAATAAATTGACAGAGATTATGCAATATGAGGAACAGAGAAAAAAGAATGAAGAAAAATGAGCAGACCTCAGAGAAACATGGGACACCATTAGCATACTGTGATGGTTAATTTTAAGTGTCAACTTGACTGGGTCAAAAAGTCCCCATATAATTTGATTAAACACTATTCTGACACACTATTCTGAGTGTGTCAGTGAGGGGGTTTCTAAATGAGATTAACATTTGAATCAGTGTACTGAATTGAATGAGGAAAAGTGCCTTTCCAAATGTGAGCAGGCCTCATCCAATCTGTTGGAGTCCTTAAATAGAATAAAAGTCTGAGTAAGAACTAATTCTCTTTGCCTGATAGTCTGGACTTCAAGCTGGGACATGGGTTTTCTCTGCCTTTGGATTCAGCCTGGAACTTACACCATTGGCTCTTCTGGTTCTCAGGCCTTCATAGCACAAATCTTGCATTTTCTCAGGCTCCATAATCATATGATTCAATTCTTATATATATATATATATTTATAAAATGTAATTTAGGATTGAAAAAAAAAAATGGGCTGGGATGTAGCTCAGAGGCAGAGCACTTGCCTAGCATGTGCGAGGCCCTGGATTCAATCCCCAGTGCCGCCAAAAAAATAAATAAATAAATGTATAAATGCATATGATAACATATCTCAACTCCAAGCAGGATAAATACAAAAAGAACTACACCCAGACACATCATGGTCAAAATGTTGAAGGACAAAGAAAATCTGGAAAGCAGCAAATGGAAAAACAACTTGTCACATGCAAAGGTTCCTCAATAAGATTAATAGCTAATTTCTAATTCGAAACAATGGAGGCCATAAGGTGTTGAGAGCCAAGCCAAAGCGGCCCCAAGCAAACTTCCATCTGATTGGCTCCTCTGCGGTGAGGCTCATTGGGCTATTTCCCCGCCCTTTCAGACCAAAAGGTGCTCATTGGGGGACTCGTTTGCTCCGCCCACACGACCCAGCCAATCTGCCTCAAGAGTGGGAAAATTGAAAATGACCCAAGAGTTCGGGTTGAGGTACTTGCTGGAAGTGCCGGAGGTGGCTGCTGCTCTAGGGTGCCACTATGGCGTGGGTGCTAAAAATAAAGTTCGTTCCTCTTGACAAGTGGCTTGTGAATTGTGCCCAGCCAGACTGCAGCAATAAGGCAGTAGTATAATACATCTGAGGTGCTAATAGAAAAAATTTTAATATTTGGGGTTTGGGCTGGGAATGTGGCTCAAGCGGTAGCCCCATCGCCTGGCATGCGTGCAGCCTGGTTTGATCCTCAGCACCACATACAAACAAAGATGTTGTGTTCGCCGAAAACTAAAAAATAAATATTAAAATTCTCTCTCTCTCTCTCTCTCTCTAAAAAAAAAAAAATAAAGATTTGGGGTTTTAACATCTATAGATATTATATATACTACTAATAACACAAAAGGAGGAAGGAGAGAATAAAGCTATGTTTGAAATTTGGAATATTTCTATACCTTGCTGGAAGTCAGCATAAATATGAAATAGATTGGGGGGCGGGGGGTCCTAGAGCAACCACTAAGATAATAACTCAAAAAATAGTAAAAAAAAAAAAAATCATTAAAGGAATTAAAATATTACACTAGAAAGTATTCTATTAATACAAAGCCCAAAAAAGATGAAAAATATTAAAAAAACTAAAACAATGGATGTAAATCCAACCATATCAATAATTATATTAAATGTAAATGTAAATGAATTCAACAACGTAATCAAAAGGGAGAGATCATCAGATTAGATAAAATTTTTAAAAAACGCAAGATCCTGCTACATGCTATCTACAGGAAACACATTTTAGATTCAAATACAAACGGTTGAAAGTAGAAAGGATAAAAACAACATACGTAAGTGTTGGAATGGCTATATTAAAATCAGCAAAACACATGTTAAGACAAAAAATATTCCATAAAAGCTAAGGAAGGGGCTGGGGCTATAGCTCAGTGGTAGAGCACTTACTTAGCATGTGTGAGGCATTGAGTTTGATTCTTAGCACCGCATATAAATAAATAAAATAAAGGTCCATCAACAACTAAAAAGATATTAACAAAAAAAAGCTAAGAAAATCTGAATAAAGTACAGACTTTAATAAAAGATCAATTACTAAAGAAAAAGAGGAACATTTTATAGTGATAGAGTGTCAATCCATCAGGAAGGCATAAAAATTATAAACATATACTCTCCTAAGGAGAGCCCCCAAAGTAAATGAAAACTGAACTGAAGAAATAAGCAGCTTTGGATGAACACAGCAAGAGGTAGACAAAGGATCAACTGCAAACACTATATCCTTGTGTTCAAGTATGAATGCTTAACTCACATTTCAAGCTTTGTCTGATCAATATAAAAGTTTTCTGGCCTAGAGTTAAACAAGTTATTAAGGAAGAGTAATGTCACTTACTTGATAAATATACTACAAAAACAGTCTAAAATTTATTATGTGAATAAACATGATTCTATAACACAATTTTAAAACACATTGGAAAAAAAGGAATAACCACAAACATTAAATTATTATTTTTATTGTCTTCTCCAAGTAATGCAAGATTGAGTCTGGAACATTAAAATACCACTATCAATTCTAATTTGTATTAATACTAAATTTTAGAAGGCTGAAATGTATTAAAAATGATGTACATAATATTTGAGGGGAAAATAGTAGAAATGCTATTTTTCTAAAATATATTGACAATTACTGTCTAAAATACACAAAAACTCCAACAGTATATCATAGCAAAATTGTATTTCACTATTTCACTATATGAGTATAAAATAGTGCCATTTGACTACTTTTAAAAAGAAGTTTCATCAACAGGTTCTCCAAATTTCATTCACTATTTTATACTAGCCTATCCCCAAACCCTGAACTGCCTAATTGCCTGAATGCCTTTCCACTACCAATAAGTAAGGTCCCTAAAAGGAGGGATTCCATTTTCAAAATTCTGTATTTCTTTGGTGCAGCAAAACACATTTCTGCTTTTTACCTTCCTCTGCTACTAACTCTGACCTTGGGAAAATTACTTCAACAATTCGATTAATATGGTATAAAAGGGTCTTGATTACTATTCTACAGTGTAAGTAGTTTGACCTTTAGGCATTCGTAATTATTGAAAGTTGCTAAAGAAAGCAGTGATATCACTAAATTTATAAAGTAGAAAAGTGTTGTTGGAGATGGGGATATGGTTTGGAAGATGTAGAAACCTGGAGATTAGCAAAACAGAATTTTATTGCAAAAGGCCTGAGGAAAGAGGACATGGACCTTAATTAAGGTAATAGCAGCAGAGATGGAAATGGGATAGTTTTCAGGGAAATAATTAACACATACCATATCCTCAATAATTTTTCAGTTACCCTACTAGACCATGAATGATCACACTGCAAAGGATCTTTCCTGCCTCAAGAGCTTTGGTTTTAGAAGTATATAAGTCACAATAACATCTACCGTATCTATTCTAGTAAAGTCTTCAACTATGTGCCTAGTGTACCATACAAAATAAGTGCTGTATGTAGCTCATATTTTCCCTTTTTTCATGAAAGCCTCTAGAAGCATGTGTTGATTGTTTTGATCTGTATTTAAAGATAATTTGCTTTTTTAAAAAAGAGAGAGAGAGAGAATTTTTCAATATTTATCTTTTAGTTTTCCGTGGACAGAAAATCTTTATTTTTATGTGGTGTTGAGGATTGAACCCAGCGTCCCACGCATGCCAGGCAAGCGTGCTACCGCTTGAGCCACATCCCCAGCCAAAGATAATTTTCTAATAAGTGAAAAACATTCATTTCCCATAAAATATTATCTACTCATCCAAATAAACATTCATAATTCTAGTCAATATGTATTCTGTAGCCACAGAAATGAAGGCCAAGTTATATTCCAAAATTCAGAAAACAGGGCTGGGGATGTGGCTCAAGCGGTAGCGCGCTCACCTGGCATGCGTGTGGCCCGGGTTCGATCCTCAGCACCACATACAAACAAAGATGTTGTGTCCACCAAAAACTAAAAAATAAATATTAAAAAAATTCTCTCTCTCTCTCTCTCTCTCTAAAAAATAAGATAAATAAAAACAAAATTCAGAAAATAAATTTAGTATGAAGCGATACTTCATTGCCAACTTCATCCAAATTGTCCCAGATTAAATTGTCAAACAAAAGAAAAATATATTAGTCTAATTAGATAATATAAAAGAAGCAAATTCTTTTATCAGTTTGTATCATCACCTTTTGTTTTGTCAAATAACAGAAACTATATTTTTCAAACAACATGGTACACATCATGATTTATAGATTTACATATTATTGTACAGCCCTAAGTAATGTTAGCATTCTATTTCAGGGCTTACAACCTAGTCTACTCTAAGAGGACTCCTGCACTATTTCAAATTTTTTACCTTTTCAAATGTTACAAAAATTAAAGAACCACTTGAACAATAAGGGGTAAGTATTAACACATTTCAAAAACTATATGTCTAGACAAAATGTCCATCATTTCTACCCTACCCACACTTTAAAAAAGAGAAGGAAGGACAAAAAAAAAAAAGAGAGATTCCACCCATAGTCTCAGATGCTAGTCCTACATAGCATGTGGCCCTGCCCCTTGAACATAACTACTGGACTAAAGAGAAACCCCCAAAGCTGAGCATATGATATTCCCAAATTCAGACTCAAGAGACCAAGACAGTAATTAGCTATAGAGAGTTTATTAGCAAGTCCTGTAGACTCAAGGACTTAGGCTGCTGCATTGTGGCAGTAGTAACATACTATCTGCAACTGGATGAGTGACTGGGAGAGGATCAATTCTTAGAGGTAATCCAAAAAAAGAAACTGCCTGATTATTTTATGCAACTGATTTCAGGCAACATCCTATGTTCTTTTTTCTTTAAGTTTTTTTTTTTTTTTTTTTTAAAGAGAGAGAGAATTTTAAAATTTATTTTTTAGTTATCGGCGGGCACAACATCTTTGTTTGTATGTGGTGCTGAGGATTGAACCCAGTGCCCTGTGCATGCCAGGCGAGCGCACTACCGCTTGAGCCACATCCCCAGCCCCTCTTTAAGTTATTGATGAATCTTTATTTCATTTATTTATATGCGATGCTGAGACTCAAACACAGTGCCTCACACATGCTAGGTAAGCACTATCACTGAGCCACATCCTCAGCCCAACATCTTATGATAAAACTTTATTGTGTTTATGTTGTGTTGAGCAAGTTTCTTTTTCTTTTTTTTTTTTTTTACTTATAGATGAACAGAATGCCTTTATTTTATTTATTTTTATGTGGTGCTAAGGATGGAACCCAGTGCCTTACACATGCCAGGCAAGCACTCTGCCACTAAGCCAGCCAAAGTTTCTATTCTTTAAGACAATGACTAATCATAATAGGGACTACATCACATTAATATAATCTGTTTAGCTTATTAACACAGAGTCTCAAAATAACAGTGGCTTACATAATAAGAGTTTATTTCTCTCTCATATAAAAGTTTGGGTAAGTGATTCCAAAGTTTTCTATCTCATAGTCCTAGAAACTCAGCTCTCACCATTTTATCTGCTTTCTAGCCAGAGAAAGAGAAAAGGTAGGATGCAGGAAGAGCAAAATTCCTTTCCTTTTAAAGGAAAACATAGAAGATGCACCCGTTTCTATTCATATCCTGTTGACCAATACTGTAATACTGTATCCATACCTGGTTGCAAAGAAGACAGGGAAATACAGTCTTTACTTAGACAGCAAGTGCGTATTTAAAAAAAAAAAAAAAAAAAAAAATCATACTACAAGGGAACAAATACTTAGAAGCCTGCTTAGAATATACCAAAACCGTCAAGAGGTACATGTAACTCTCCAGAATGTTTCAGTCATTATAAGTGAATGTTCTTAAATGAAATTAAAAGGGATTTTTCAACCCTAGGGAGGGAAAAAAAATTAAGTGGGAAAGAGATAAATGAACCCCCATTATGGACTACAGGAAAGAGATAAATGAAAACTATTTTCAGTACTTTCTATATTTTATCTTGCCCTTACTCCTCTCCCTGGTCAGATCATACATTTAAAAGAATAATAAATAAATAAATCATCAGCCATGTATGTTATACTTGTACTGCAAAAGACAGAAGGCAGTTCAAGAATAGGAGAACACTTAATTTTGCTTGCTGGTATTTTACTGTAGCTGACAAAATTTTGAGGCTCTGTATTTCAAATAGTCTAGACAGAAGTCCTCAAATTAAAATCTGGCACAAAAGGTCATCTTCTTTCATCCACCACTGCTAAAATAGTCACATTTTAGAAGGACAACACAAAGTCTTAGGACATACTTGGTATTTTTTTAGTCCCAAATCCACTGAAGACTATGTAAAGTCACTCATATTTAAATTTTTTTGCCATTTTCCTCTCCAAAATTGGAATGATATCATCTGTTCTGGAATTTTTTACTGGCCTTATAAAACTTTAACAACAATGAGAAAAACCAGTGAGATATTGACAAATTATATAGTAAAGTACATCAGGAAAACGCCATGGTTGGGACTGGGGATCTGGCTCAGTTGTAGAGTGCTTGCATACCATGTGTGAGGCACTGGGTTCAATTCTCAGCACCATATAAAAATGAATAAATAAAATAAAGATATTATGTAAAAAAGGCCATGGTGTTATCAGTAGAAAGAAAATTTATACAAACTACTGAATTTTAAATTCTCCAGTAATGGTAGCATATGAACATTTTTTCAGTAAATACCATAAGGAAATGGAAATCTTTGGGCCCAAAGTATTATATTCCATCATCTACTGAGGAGACCAAAATAGATGCTCAAAATGGGCAACTCAATGTACTGGGCCATTCTATTGAGAGCCTGGTCAAGCTGGGAATTATTTCCTAGAATTCCTTTCTTTGTATGGTATACCAACTTAAAGATGGCCAAACCCTTGGAAGGTCTTCATGGTCAGAAGGGGAGAAAACAAATGTAGAGGTGCCTAGCAATTTCCAGCCCATCCTTACTCTCCTCTTTCCCCCTTGTGTCCAGCCTTTCCTCTGACCTGACCAACAGGTGCCCCAGACCCAAGAGATGCCTGGCTTTGGACCCATAGGGGCAACAGTCTCCCACAGATCTCTCCACAAAGAGCCTGTTTACATTCTCACTTGATGTACATACTTGGTTTCTTAAAATTTTCCCAGTAGCCAGGTACAGTGGTGCACACTTGTAATCCCAGCTACACGGGAGGTTGAGGCAGGAGGATCAGAAGCTTGAGGCCAGTCTGGGCAACTTAGTGAGACCCTGTCTCAAAATAAAACTGAAGAAAAGGGCTGGGAATGTGGCTCAGTGATAAAGTGTCCCTAGGTTAAATCCACCACTACCCAGTACCACCTCTCCCACCGTCACCCCATCCCCCCCAAAAAAAAACACAGTAAACTCTGATTTTATCTGTTCCAATGCTTTTGGAGACTCTATCAGTGACTATTGTTTCTCATCTTTCCTTTTTCTATTCCCATCCCTAGCCCCTCCTACAATTGTGTAGTCTGATTATGATAATAAATGTCATAACACTCACAGTGGTTGTATTTCTCTGACTGAATCCTGAATCCTAATGTACTCTAAATTCAGCAATTTATTATTGTGATTTGTAATCTAGTAGTACTGATAGAATGGGTTTAATCTCTGAAACATTTTGCTGTTACTACTAAGCTTAATTTTTCCAGAGATAACCAGTTTCTCTGCTTTCTATCAAAAGAAGTCCTTAAAAAGACTACTCCATTACTTTTATCTTAATCATTTCCCTATATAGGGCATGTAAAAATACATTAAATAATCTAACTTACAGTATTTAATCCAAGGTGTTCTAAGAAGAATAGTGTGTTAATCTTTCTACTTTTAAGTGTCATTGTAACCAATTTGTAATTTGAGGACTTGCTAAAAGACAAATGAACTAAAAATTAATACATTTAAAGATGTCTTCTCTAAAATAAGCCTATAAGTTCTAATTATAAAAAAATAAAAATGGCAAAACATATGAAGTGGTCAAGCATGAGAAGTATCTTTCCCAAAAAGAAATGAATATATAGCAAACACTCAAATCCTAAAGTAAGGATATAGCTCACTTGGTAAAGTGGTTGCCTCACATGCATAAGGCCCTGGGTTCAATCCCCAGCACTACCACCAAAATCTGACTCACTGTTTTTTTTTTTTTTCTTGTTTTTTTTTTAAGTCACCTTTTCCAAAGATTCCTTGGATCCTATTTCAACTGTAACAACCATAACAACCTAACACACAACTATTTCTTTCATGACTGTGACACTAGATATCCTATATTTAGCCTGCCACAACAAAGGGCATAAAAACAACTCAAAATTGAAAAGATGTTCTGCTATAGGAAAAAACAATTAAATACCAGATTCAGGAACTAATTTCTAAAACACTACATGTGACTGAGAAAATTTATTGCATATGAAAATTCCACCCTATAAGGATTTAGAATATATATTGGGAGTCAGGAGGAGATTCAGAGCTATTCACGCTAATAAATGAACTCTTTATTTTTCAAAATAATTCACTTTATACTTTACTGGGGAGGGGGGATTCCTAAGGTGTACTGAATTATTTCTAGAAAAACTCTGTGAACAAAACATTTTTACAAGATGGTACTGTTCTACAAAAACACATACAGATTAAAAGCCAGCACCTGTACTTATTAAAGTCCCACCACGGATACCTACCCACAATAAGGCACAGCATTATATTTGGGGTGGGAAGGATTTCTTCAGCTTTCTGCATTAAGTTCCTAATTCAAGAAAGGGACATATAACTAAGAAAATGATTCAGTAAAACGCTACTGGGAAAATAAATAGCACTTTATCCAATTTCCTATAGAATCCTTTGGTTTACAATTACTATGAAGGAAATTTTTACTTACAATATTGGCGCAGTCTGAAAAAAAATCCAAAACATTCTGAATTAATTAACTTCAGGTCACAATTTTTTTTAAACATAAGTCAGTTTCACATCCCATTCATTTACTGATTATAATTACAGCTATAACATTTTTTTCAAAGTGGAAAATTGCAAATTGAATTCAAATATATCATGTTCTAAAATTAGAATAAGATTTTCTTCTAAACTTGATATTTAAATTTTTTTAATCTGAAGGAATAAAATTATTTAACCAGCTAGGTTGGTTCAAGATACTTTTTTTTTTAATCTGAGCTCATCTGAGTTATCACTTGCGATAGTTTCTAAAAGTTTTCTAAAGTCTTAATGATTCACACATACAAATGATATCAAATACCTATCATGTGTAAAGTGCTGTGAAACAAATTAGTTTTTGCCCAATCCTTTAACTCCAAAAATTGTGAATATAGAGTCCTTATTATTGCCTTTGCCTGGTCCATCTCTACAGCTCCAGTATATTATTGTTGAAAGGCTACATCCAGGATGGCCAGAGTCCACCATGGAGATGAACCTACAGTAGTGGGCTTTCCCCTAAGGCAGCTCAACATCTGTTGAATTGACCATGCTTGCCCACAGATCCCTTGAGTTCACAGGAGTATGCATGACATTGTTAGAGGACAATCTATGACAATACTGTCTCATTTCTCAGCTGCAACTCGCCAAATTGCTAGTTGACTTGGAATTTTCCTCTGTACAACACTATCTGACGCTTGCCCACACTAACATTCATATGACACTTCTTTCCCCACGCAGTTTCCAGAGTTCTTCCTGTAGTATCTCTACTGGCACCACACAGCATCACCTAAGCAAGCTGATGTCTTCTACAGATGTGAAGAGCTCCCTGGGCTACCTCCTGTGGGAGCCTGTTAAGAATAATGATTAAGAAAGATGAGTACATCAGAGGTGCCCGTGGCTTCCATTACCTGGAGAAATTTTTAAACTACAAACAAGCTTTCATCAATGTGTTTTGAGATACACCTTAAAAGTGCTCACCATCAAAATTATATTTAAATATTAAACATTAAAAATAAAGATTTCATAAGATCTGTTTATACAGCTTTTAAGAACATTTATGACCTTACCTCAAAAGACCCTATTAGCTTTCACTGGGCCTCATCACTTTTGAGCTCCCTGGAGATTTGGGTTTAAATTCAAAGATAATTCAAAAATGAAAATGGGATGCAGTTTTAATTTTTCATTCAGAAAGAAACCTCTATATAGAAAGCTATTTATTTTTTAAAGTAGTTTTAAAATTATATGAGCCCGGGGCTGGAGCTGGAGCTTGGTGGTAAAGCACTTGTCTTGCAGGTATGGAGGCCCTGGGTTCGATCCTTAGCACCACATAAAAATAAAAAGATATTGTGTTTACCTATAACTGAAAAAAATATTTATTAAAAAATTATATGAGTCCTCCTAAAAAGTAAAGGGATATTCCATGTTAACAGTTAACACTATAAAGATGTCAATTACATCCAAGCTCATCTAAAGACTCAATAGGATCCCTAATGAGTTTTTTTAGAGGAAATTTACAGGCTGATTTTAAAATGTATACAGAAAGGCAAATGGTCAAGGCAAGAAAGACACCCTCAACAAAGAAGAGAATCTAGATTATCAGGATATATTTAAAAACTCAGTGACAAGGGCAGTACATTAGATAAGCAGATGAAGAGGAAGAATAGAAATCCCAGAAACAGATCATACATGAAATGGATTCTGGTTGTACAATAAAGCAGGCATTACAGATCACATCTTTTCAATAAATAATACTGTCATTTGGATAACCATATGAGAAAACAAAATTAAATGACTTCCAACTCACACATGTAAATATTAATTTCAGGTGAATTATAGAGCTAAATGGAAAAGTCAGAAAAAATTAAGTTCCTAAAAGATAATACAGAAGAATAGTTTTTTCTTTTTCTTTCTTTTTTTTTTTTTAGTTGCAGTTGGACGCAATATCTTTGTTTATTTATTTTTATGTGGTGCTGCGGAACAAACCCAGGGCCTCGCACATGCTAGGGGAGCACTCTACTGCTGAGCCACTAACCAGCCCCTACAGAATAGTTTTGTGGTTACAGCAAGCACCAACCATAAAGGAGAAGGTAGATAAACTGAACTACGTTAAAATTAAGAGCTTCTATTTTTCAAGAGGAAAGTGAACAGAAAAGCCAGAGTATTGTAGGCACCATACACACTGACATTTTTTAAATGGCCTACATATGGTGATAATAAAAGGCAAATCAACGTTTAGTTTATTTTATTGACCTTAAATTCTCCATAGAAAATGCACTGTTACTACCTAAATCTCACCCATCACCCCCAGCCTTTCATGTTTCACTATAAAGGAGTTTAAAAAGTCAGTGAGTGGGGCTGGGGATGTGGCTCAAGCGGTAGCGCGCTCGCCTGGCATGCGTGCGGCCCGGCTTCGATCCTCAGCACCACATACAAACAAAAATGTTGTGTCCGCCGAAAACTAAAAAATAAATATTAAAAAATTCTCTTTAAAAAAAAAAAAACTCAGTGAGTGAGCTAGGATGTGCTCAGTAGTAGAACCTTGCCTAGCATGCATGAGGCTCTGGTTAAATCCCCAGTACAAAAAAAAGAAATCAATGATAGAGACAGAGAGGCTGAATATCCTTAATATGTTAACATCTTACAAATCAGTATAATTTAAATAACCCAAGAGAAAACAAGAACAGATATATTAACAGGCTTTTCACTAAAGAAATACAATTATCTAAAAAAGATTTATGAAAAGCTGTCCAAGCTCACCAGTAGTCATTTAAATAAAAAATAAGAACGAACAAGAAATCATTTTTAACCTATTATGTTGGTAATGATTAAAGTAAATGACAGATATCTAGTGCTCTCTCATGAGCATGGGAAAATGTGAACTTGTATTCACAGTAGGTAGGAATATTAAGGTTTTTGGAGAGTAATCTGGTACCAATATCATCATTTTAAATGCATAAACACCATTTAATTAAACAATTCTACTTCTAGAGATTTATCCTAAGGAGATTTATCTGACAAACAGGCAAAGATCAACACTGCAGTGCTGTTCATAACTAATCAACAATAAAAAACAAATATTAGTCAAGGTAGGATTGATAATGTCACATAATATAACATCATGCCACCATTAAAATCACTGAACCATATTTACTGATATAGGACAACAGCCATAATATCTTTTTTAAATATTTTATTAGTTGTTGGATCTTTATTTATTTTTATGTGATTCTGAGAATGGAACCCAGCGCCTCACACATGCCAGGCAAGTGCTCTATCACTAAGCCACAACCCCAGCCCCAGCCACAATATCTTAAGAAGAAAAAATCATGCTATATTTCATCAATGAGCAAAAATCTTTCCCAAAACTAAGAAATGGACAAACTTTTCTACATTTTGCTTTTTGTTTAATAAATCACTAATAGTTAACTGCCTATTTAAAAGGTGAACTTCAGACCTTAGTACTGACCTCCACAATGAGAATGTTTTATAACCAAAATTAATTGGTTCTTATAAGACACCAGAATAACCTTGTCATTCTAAAGAAAGTCACAAATGTTTCATCGTTTTCTTCTTAAATATAGTTGGAGTTCTTCTCCCCAGACCGACAGTTGGCACGCTAAGCATCTTAAGACTGTCTTGTCCCAAATTTCCTCTGTAAAACTGATACAGGATGTTTCTATGATGGTGCAAAGTGAAACTGCAATCTTTACCAATTATCTGTTTATATAAATATCGTTTCACAAATATAAAATCCACCAATTTTTAAGTACACCCTGACCTGGGTATCTTCTTTCAAGAGTGGAACACTGACATGTGTTCAAAATCATTTATCTAAGAGTGTGGGTGGCAACATTGTATAATCCCATGTGTACAAAACAATTTAAACGAATAATGGTATACTCATAAACATTCAAACAGGAAAATGGTTGGCTTATCTCTGAAAAGTAGGATTTGAGGCAATTCTGCTTTCCTCTTCAACTTCCCTTGAGTGTCTGAATTTCCTACACTGCGCTTGTATCATTGGGAGTGGGGGAGGTAGCTATCTTACTTGTAGGAAACATTCTCATACCTCACTCCCTGAACCACAGGGCATCTCCACCTTGGGTCTACACAGCTTCTACAAGCCCCACCATCCTCTCCCAAAACCTGGGTTCAACACCCCAGCTGCTTCTGAGGCTGCAAGTTGACTCTTTTCTGACACTGGACCAGCAGCGCCAAGGCTGACCCATCCCAGCTGTGCTGCTCCTCAGCAACAGCTTCCTTTCAATTCCCAAGGCTCCTCTGGCCTACTTTACCTTTATGCTTTCATTATCTCTCACTTTTAACTCACCTTACAAAAGCCTGTCAGATTACTATTCCTAAAGTAAGTACCTGGAAGGTCTCTTTCTTCCCCCTAATGGTTCCCCAACCACTATATGCTCATAACCTAGGATTCCATGTCTCTGCACTAGGCCTCTGCCTTTTTGTTCTCATCACTCCCTTTCTCAATCCTTACTCTCCAACTAAAAGCAATTTACTATTCTCTGACCTAGCAAGTGGAGAGCAACAGTACTCTAACTTTTGAGCTTATCACAACTACCTAGGAGCTTGTTTAAAAACCTGGATTTCGGGCTGGTATGTGGCTCAAGCGGTAGTGTGTTCACCTAGGATGTGCGCGGCGCTGGGTTCCATCCTCAGCACCACATACAAATAAAGATGTTGTGTCTGCCAAAAACTAAAAATAAATAAATAAATAAATATTTTAAGAATTCTCTCTCTCTCTAAAAAAAAAAAAAAAAACCTGGATTTCTGGAATTTCCCAGAGTTTCTCCATCAGTAGGTCTGGAGTAAGACTCAAGAATTTACATTTCAAACAAGTTTCCAGGGGAGGCTGATGCTGCTGCTGGTCTGGTGACCACACTCTGAGAACCACTTGGTATAGACTATACAGTTCTGTTCATGACTCCATCAAGCAGTTTCCTTCATCTGGTATATATAACCATAATCAAAATTGCCACAGCCCGGCTGGCTGGGCAAAATAACCGGGAGGTGATGAACAACTTGTGTATTGATACAGCAGGAGTGGGAGCCATTTATTGTAAGACAACAGAGGTATTTATACATTCCACACAGCTTATCTTAATTAGCATAAACTAGATACAGCAGTCAACCAATAAGGAATCTCCACACTTAATGGCTTGTTGGCATTACTTCACAAACCACTCCCTCTGGCATTTTGCCAGGCGCCATCCAGACTTGTTCACAGACCTTAACATTAACCACTCCCTCTGGCAAAATGCCAGGCACCATCCAGACTTGTTTACAGACTCTAACACAAAATCCTTTCAGAATTGGCATCTTAGACTATCCCTCTCCCATGAAACCTTACAGTGTTACTGTCCCCTCTCTACAATCCAAATAAGATGTGAAATGATGTGATATGGAGGTCCCAGAGCACTTTACATACATTCTAGTTGGTCTTATATCAATATGTATTTTCTATTGACATCAAATAAGATTAGGAGACACAATATTATAGGTTTTTAGACACTGAAATGCCTAGGGCACAACCTTGCAAATATCAAGGATTCAGTTTGAACTTGACCATATATTAGTCTGAACCAGGATGAATTAAACTTTCAGAAGGTGCTGGAGATGTACCTCAGAGGTAGAGCATTTAACCTAGCATGCACAAGTCCCTGGTTTGATCCCCAACATTATAAAAGGGCAGGGGTCTTGTTCTTGTTCTGTTGTATACTTCATATTGTAAGTTCCCCAAATACTTTCTGGTGATGTCAATGACATGTACTAGTTCCCATAGCAGAAAGCAACAGTAACCCAGCATTCAACATAATCAATTCACAAAGAAAGGAACAAGTTTCTTCAAAAACCAGGTGTCTTGAAAGTCAATCAAGATTGTCAATGGAAGGAGAGAGAGAGAAAATACTATTTTTGTACTCTTGTAAGGCTATCTGACTAATGTTATTTTGCATTTTGTATTATTCTCAGATTTATTTGTAAGAGATCCCCAAAGTCTGTGACATGCAGTAATTAATGACTTACTTTAACAGTCTTGGGGAAAATAAACACTCAGAGAGTAAAAATGCATAAATGACAAACTTTAAACTTTTGTGGTATCAAAAAGAAAGCAACATAAATTGGTTCACCTACTTTAGAAAACTGTTTAGCATTATACACATTATGCTATGGCCTAGCAATTTCCTTCTTAGGTATGTTAGCCCAAGAGAAATGGAACCAACTGCCCACCAAAAGACTTTTTTAAAAAAACATTCAGAGTAGTTGTATTTGTATATGCCAAAAACAAGAAACTACCTAGATAATCATCAACAAGAAAATGGATAGCATTTTACCATGCAATAAAATTGAAACAAGAAAAAGATTTAGGAAACCTCTTCTCCAATCACTGCAAACCACACTTTCCAAATAAGAAATAAATCCATGGGAGTTAATGGTTCATGTAAGTATTTCCATCCATCATGTCCAACTATATCTTCCCTGAAAAATTATGCATAGTACTGAGAATATCTAATTTGGAATTTTCTAACAAAACGGTTCTCCTTTAATCCCACATGATAAGTGATAAGAATCTAGGCAAAAGTTCTTTTTTTCCGTGCAAGAAAATTTGTTTTTTAAAAAAATCCACTGTCGAGGGCTGGGGATATAGATCAATTGGCAGAGTGCTTGCCTTGCATGTACAAAGCCCTGGGTTCAATCCCCAGCACCACAAAAAAAAAAAAAAAAAAAAAAAAAAAAACATTCTTGGGGCTGGAGTTGTGGCTCAGAGAGAGAATGCTCGCCTAATATGAATGAGGTACTGGGTTCAATCCTCAGCACCACTTAAAAATATTGTATCTATCTATAACTAAAAAATAAATGTTATAATAAAAAGTCCACTGTCAATAATGACTCAATCACAAAATAAGGCACTTTGGGGATACATACCATAACTCCCCCCAAAAAAATCAATATTCAAGCTTTTTGGTAGTTTTCAGAACTCAGCAAAAGTTTCTTTTTAGATGATAAAAAGACATATTCATGGCATTAACATAGTAAACAGGGGTATAGTATCTTTTTTCCCCTTATTATCTTCAAAAAAAAAAAAACTGTCAAAAAGAACACTAGGATACACATTGGATAAGGCTAGTTAAGCTAGCTCCTGTTATAAAAATGCAACTCCCCCCCCCTTTTATCCACACTCTTTAAAGTTCCAGTTATTTTTTATCTGGATACCTACTACTTATTGGACCAGGCCCTGATAAAAACCAAAGATAAATTCCTTGAACTCTCTGAAAGAAGAAATACATATAATAATAATACAAGGAAGTAACTAATTAAAGATTTTTCCAACTCTCCAGGTAAAACTGTGGAGCTACATTTTGAACCAGTGCTTTCTAAAAGAATGTTCTGCAATCATGGTAATATTTTATATCTGAACTGTCCAATAAATACAGTAACCACTAATCCAATGTGACTTTTGGATACATGAATTGTGACTAGTAAAACTAAGGAAGTGAATTTTGTAATTTAAATTCTAGGTAGTTGAAGTTTAAATTTAATATTTAATTAATTTAATTAATTTACATTTAAGTAGCCACATGTGGTTAGAAGCTACTATATTTGACAGTGCAATTCTGTACATAGTTCTATCATGATATTTACCATTGATGTATACTTTAGTTGCCCACTGTAAGGTTCTACATTGTAAACACTATCAATTTAATAGCTCTTGAAGGGGGAATAAAAAACTTCATTAAACATACATGCAAGAGTTTAGACTTTCTAAATTTCAGAAATGCTAAAACATAGGAGGAAAATGCACCTGAGAACAGACAAGAGGAAATCCAGTAGTTGTTTTATAGGCCTCTTCTCCTTAAAGATGAGAAGCCTGCGGGAAAGGACTAAAATACATCCATGCCTACAAGATAGCACAGAGAAAGAAGTCAAGAAGTGTTTGCATAATAGAGTGCCAAAATAAGTGTTTCTCTCCCCCATTAGTATTCTAAGAACAAAGGATTGGATCTGAAAGTTTGTATTTCCAGCACCTACAGAGTGCTTAGAACACAATAAATATATCCCCAGTCCTTCTTAGGTTATACTTTGAGACAGTGTCTTGCTAAATTTTCTAAGACTGCCCTCATATTTATAATCCTGCCTCAGCTTCCCGAGTCATTGGGATTACAGGCGTGCACACTACACTCGGGCTCTAATATTTGGGCGTGCAATGAGAGTAGAAAGAATGGTGTGGATACAAATGCCATTTTGAAGACAGAAGCAGAACCTGGGATTGGACTCTAGTACCATTAACAGAAGAAGGAAAGCTTGGAAGAAGAGCCCAGTCCAGGGAAAGAAGATAAAGGTAAGAGAACAGTATGTGGTGCCTACTACTTAGAAAATGATACACTAGATGCCAGGCGTGGTGGTGCAAGCCTGTAATCCCAGCAGCTCAGGAGGTTGAGGCAGGAGGATCCCGAGTTCAAAGCCAGCCTCAGCAACTTAGTGAGGCACTTAGCAACTCAGTGAGACGCAGCCTCTAAATAAAATACAAAGAAGGGCTGGGGATGTGGCTCAGTGGTTAAGTGCCCCTGAGTTCAATCCTTGTGACAAAAAAAAAAAAAAAAGAAGAAGAAAAAAAAAGGAAAGAAAACGATACATTAGATACTTTAAGTGCACAAAGATGCAACTTGCCCCCAAGAAAGTACAGTCCAGTAAAAGATGTTATATGAGTGATGTAAGAGGGACACTGAAGAGCATAGTTCCAGAAGCACAGGGTTAGGGTAGAACACAAAGCATTCCACTAAGGACAGAAAAAGAGGAAGATGACCAAAGGCAAACTGTTAAAGGAAAAGATATTAAAAGGGGTGCTGGAGTTGTGGCTCAGTGGTAGAGTGCTCGCCTAGCACACGTGAGGCACTGGGTTCGATCCTCAGCACCACATAAAAAATGAAATAAAAATATTGTGTCCACCTAGAACTAAAAAAATATTTTTAAAAAAACAAAAAAGATATTACAGGGGAAGGAAGCTAGAAATACAAGTAGGAAACTAGGAGTGTGTGATGGAAAAGCAAGGCAAGGCGTCTGGAGGAGATCTAGACTATCAACTGCCATAAATCTGTTACCACTCCCAGCCCAGATCAGGTCCTATTCAGTCTCAAAGCCTCTTGGATTCCTCCAGACTCTAATCTCTCCTCCCCAAATAGTCCCACAGTACTAATAGTATCCATGTCCAGACAAGAACCAATTCAGGACTTTGTAGTCACAGTACAGTACCTTAGACATATGGAATATAACATATTCAAATGAGTGTAATTATACTAAAATATTTTCTGAAGTGAATTTATAGATAATGACAGCTTATTTTTCTGGGGCTCATCAATGAAAACTATATCTCAGCAAGATCGGGTTGTAGGGCTGGGGTTGTGGCTCAGCAGTAGAACGCTCACCTAGCACGTGCGAGGCCCTGAGTTTGATCCTCAGCACCACATAAAAATAAATAAATAAAATAAAGATGTTGTGTCCAATGACAACTGAAAAATAAATATTAAAGAAAAAAAAAGATTGGGTTGTATCCTCTGTTCAAGTCACCAGAACTTCTCTTTCAATTTGAAATTGGTTCAATCCCCAGTACTGCAATAAACAAACAAGCAAGAACTAGATGGTTTCATGGGTTATCTAAATTATTGCTTCACTTTCATGAAATTAAAACTGGACCTACTGCACAGACTATGAGTATGGTTCATACGATAGGATGACACAGAGCTTCGGCCTGCTGAGAAAGGTCTTGGACCTACATCACAATATTGCTTAAGAAACATGCTTTTTGGCAAAACATTTATACATGTACATTCTCTTTTGACTACATACAACTTTACCAATTTTAAAATTAAGTTTCCAATTACTGACCATAACTCATCAGGTAAGGGGGGCTCCCCACAAGAAGCATCCTACATCCTTAACATTTATTGCTTCAAGTCTCTGCACAAGTCTTTCTTCTAAGAAAAGCCCTGAAGTGCTAACTGCTTTTTCAAAATACCCTCAACTGGTAATAGACTGCCACTGGTTTTACTCTCAAACCATTTTTAGAAACCAAATTCCTTATGGGTAGTAAAAATCTATTATCTTCTTCTTTTGATCTTGATTCAGTGGTAAAATGCTTGTCCAGCAAGCACAAGGTCCTGGGTTGGATACTCAGCACCACAAATAAAATAAAATAAAATAAAATGGTCTTGATAAATCACTGTAAAGATAGATCTTACAATGACAACATACATGTGAAATGGTAGGTTTTTCTAACGGTACCATGAAAAGGTTCAGCAATTTAATTTTATTTACATATGACAGCAGAATGCATTACAATTCATATTACACATATAGAGCACAATTGTTCATATTTCTGGTTGTATACAAAGTATATTGACACCAATTCGTGTCTTCATACATGTACTTTGGATAATGATGTCCATCTCATTCCACCATCATTTCTAACCCCATGCCCCTTCCCCACCATTCTGCCCTATCTAGAGTTTGTCTATTCCTCCCTTGTTCCCCATCTCCATATCCCACTATAAAATAGTCTCTCTATATCAGAACATTCAGCAATTGTTTCTTGGGGATTGGCTAACTTCACTTATCATTATCTTCTCCAACTCCATCCATTTACCTGCAAATGCCATGATTTTATTCTCTTTTTGGGGAAAATAAGTCAAAATATCTGAAAACAAGTTTTAAAAGAAAGGAAATATATATGGACCAATCTTAACAAAAATCCAGTTATCACAGACAAATGCTAGACTGGTTCTAGAAGGAAAATGACATTTTAAACTCAATTTTAACATTAATGACACATCAACTAATAATCACTCACTGCCACATTTTATTACATATAAAGAAATCATTCATGAAACCCTGAAGTAAATAACCAGTCTTTGTCTTAATGTATCTTACAATCTAGATGTCAAATCTGGAATACATGAAAACTTTATGCAGAGATTAGGACAATATAGGTGTTTGAAAAATGGTCTCTGATTTTATTAAGCATTAAACATCTCAAGATCCTAAGTTATGTAAGACAACAGGCAAGATGAGCCAATTCAGACTCATAATTATCAAATGAGCTATACAGATAAAAATGGTTAGCCAATGTTCAAAGGAAAGAGTGGTGTTTCAGACTGGGGAGGTCATGTTTTACACCAGAGACAGGATTTGAACTAGGTCTGAGAAAATGGGTGGGGTTAAATTGTCTGACTAAAAAGAAAAGGGAGCAAAATTTGGTTAAAAACACTTGAGGATTATCATAAATTGTGATGAGAATCAAACCTTTTCCAAAAGCTTTCTTGTTTACCATTTCACAGACTAGATACCATGACAGCCCAGTGAGTTCACAGCCCAGAAAAATCATACACTTGAGATGAAAGACAGAAAAAGGACATCTGGTCTAAACACCACATTTTAAAAGAAAAAGAAACATGTACCCATGTACAGTAAGATTCCATGAGATTTTTAATACAAAGCTAAAAAACATGGATTTTAGACTGTAAACTTTGGGATGTTATTTTAACCATTTATTACCTTTTTTTTTTTTGCAGTGCTGGGGATCAAACCCAGGCCTTACATATGAGAGGCAAGCACTCTACCAACTGAGCTATATCCCTAGCCCTACCATTTTTTTATTATAAGTTCTATTAACTTTTTTTTTCAGTGACATAATTTAAAAAACCCACTGGTTCTACAATATTAGTAAATACAACTCAAGGAAAATGGAACATTCATCATTCAATCATTTATTCCACAAATATTTACTAAAGTAATAAGTGTGTTATGCTTAGTCACTATAGCAGATGTGAGAAATGCTATAGTGAAGAAAACGGGTCAGATCCTGTCCTCATAGAGCTTAAAATCATAAAAGATTTGAAAAATTCCAGTGGAGCACAATATTTCAAATTTTAAAATGCGGTAGCATACCAGATTTTCAAATGTGATAAAATAACAACAGCTAAAACATGACACTTTTGGCCAAGGACTATTCTATCTTGTTCATATTAATTTATTTAAAGCTGACAAGAACACTTTGTGGTCCCTTACTACCAGAAAGTTTATGTTACCAACAAGGAGACTATAAGAGAGAAATTAAGTAACTTTTCCAAAGCCACAAACCCAGAAAGTGGCGGAACTAGAATTTTAACCCAGGACCTCAGGCTCCAGAATCCCCATACTAAGCCACTGTGCTATACATATCCTTAAGAGATAAGCCACATAGCTTAAAACTAGTGCTTATGGAGCACATCCATATGAGAGGCATGATGCTAAGTATCTTTACATACATTACCACATTTAATCCTAAAACCGTTTTAAAAGATAAGAAAATGGTCCCAGAGACATTAACCTTATCTCTGGTCACACTGCTAGGAAGAAATATCAAGGCCAGAATCAAACCAAGATTTTTTCTAAATTCCCCAAGCTGTATTACATTATTTTATGGGCCAACAGTTGTTTATAAGCCTCAATTAATGTATCCTGAGTAGAAAAATGAACTTGGAAAACCAAAAAGGTAAGAAAGAATTCTACCTATTAATCAAATTTATAAAAAGGAATAAGTGTAGCAAGCTTAGGACTAAATGTGGTGTGAGATGTGCAGAGTGCAGAGGTGCTAACACTACTACTCTCTGAGACAAGTTCCTGGATGCCCCACCTTCAAATCTATAATGGATCTGACCATTCTTGCCAAGAGCTCTTCTTATCTTACTATCCAAAATAACCTACTACATGGAAAAGATGGTGGAATGTGACAGACACCATTATGCTAGATCCATCTATGTTTGCACAAATGGTGTGACTCTACATGGTGTACAACCAGAGAAATAAAAAGTTGTGCTCCATTTGTGTACAATGAATCGAAATGCATTCTGCTGTCATGTATAACTAATTAAAACAAATAAAATCAAAAATTTTTAAAAAGAACTAAAAAAACTAAACAGAGTAAACTCTGAGATAGTAATCACTTATCTATTAAAGTTTATATATGAGAATATGTGTGTGTGTGTGTGTATGTATGTATGTATGTATCATTTAAATCTTCCCTCAAAGCCTTTTTTCATGACTAAAGCAATGACAGTATGGGTATTCTCCTGGCAATTTCCAGCATCCTCCCTACCAACCACCAAATTCTAACACTTGTTTTAACCAGAGGTTTAGCAAAACAGTAAGAAGCAGAGATACATTTTAGGAATGGGCTTAACATACCATTCAATAAAAGATTTTTCACTCATTCTACAAATATTTATTCAACACCTACTGAGGTTGGAAATACAATGGTTAGCATGCTTCTACATCCCCATATATCCTGTTTTTATCGAGGCCAAAAGCTGGGCAGATCACCCTTTGGGGGGCCCCCATCTAAAAAAATGGAGCTAATAACTACTCTCCTAGAAATTAAATATGGCAAACCAACCTTTAAAGTGCTCTCTGCTCAAATACAAAAAACACAGCATGCTAAAAGGGGAAGGGGCTAGAAATGTTCAAAAAAAAAAAAAAAAGTAAGTTAATATTTATCCCTAGACAGCAAGCAACCTTAAACATCTCTGTATCCCTCAAGGTATTTGGCAAACTGCCCTTTTGTCTACAGTATAAAGTTCTGTAGTTATTTTAATAATCTAACAAAGAAGAATGAACAAAAGGAACTAATATCTACTGCTGCTTATTATTTAGCAAGTACTGAGCTGGGCACTTCACCTATGCTATTTCATTTAATTTTCACAGCCACATTATGAAGTGTGCATTACTAATTTTTTAAAAAAAGGAATGGATTTTCATTTTCCAAGAATCAGATCATAATAAATCTAAACTGAAAAAAATAATCTTACATTTGGCAGCATTTGCTTAGTTCATGTTGAAAGAATTAATGGAACCCAACAAAAGGGTATTAAGAAAAATATTAACATGAAAAGAAAAAATATAAATGGCCAATACATAGTGTAAATGTGCAATCTTATTAGTGATTTCAAAAATCCAACAATAAAAAAACAATGGGAAAATTTGGCAAGATTGGCCAACACAATACAAACTTAGAATAAGTAACTTTTCCTTTAGGTGAATCAGCAGGGTTTCCTCTGTGCCCTTCACAGGTGTGGCACACTCCCATCCCAATTCCTTACCATCGCGGGCACTGATTCTCAAGGGTGTTGTAAGGTCTGTGTTTTTAAAAAACAAACAAAAATATACATACAAATTTACTTTAAAAAACATCCTCTGCCATGTTGTCTACAATGGAGAAAAGGGGGAAATCACATGTGGTCTGGGTCTCTGAGGTTCTACTTAAAAATGGCTAACCAAATGAAGTGGGGCATTGTATTAACTGCAGCTTCCATAAAGAATGAGGAGTCCTACCACTCAGAAAAGTAACCAACACACTCTACAGAAAACTACTGCTTTCCAGACAAAGGAAAGAGCCAGCATAAAACAAAGACATCCGGGACTGGAGCTGTAGCTCAGTGGCAGAGCACTTGTCTGGCATGTGTGAGGCACTGAGTTTGATCTTTAGCACCACATAAAAATAAACAAATAAAATAAAGGCATGCTGTCCATCTACAACTATAAAAAAATAAAAAACAATTTTTTTTTAAAAAAGACATAAATCACACATAATTTTTCTATGTACACATATGAAAATACCTAAGTGAATCCCACCAACATGCCCACCACCCACAAGAATGGGGTTCTAATTAGAATAAAATACATCCCGATTGTATACTTTTATCAAAATGGATTCTATTATCATGCATAACTAAGAACCTCCTCCAAAAAAAAAAAATGACATGAAGTTTGAAACAGAATTTTATAGGAAACTGTACATAGGGGAACAGAGTGTTTGAAACAGAAACAGAAGGATAAGAGGCAGGGAGCAGAGAACACATGGAGCAGAGCCTGACAGGCATAGAAGGGAATACAGTCTTTCTCCTCACTCGCCCGATAGCAAGATGGCAGGGGTACAGACTTTCAAGCAGGTCAGTGACATCAAAACCAAATTTTATCACACTGGCAACTGTAGATAATATATTCAAGTTGGACAAGACCTAACTACCTGCCCAGGGGTGGATGGTGGAACCACTGACAAAGACTTTTTTTTTTTTTTTAATAAAAAGGAATAAATTTTTAGGAAATGATATACTTCACCTTAGACATTCTGAGTTAAGGTTACCAGCAGAATATTCACATGCAAATTTCAAGCAGGTTAAGAATCTAAAAGCGTGCAGGAAAAAGTTGGGAAGAATTTGGAAATTTAGAAAAAATATCTGCGTGTAAGTGCAAGTGAATCCCTCAGTGTAACTGAGGTACTTTATGATGACAATAGCTTATGATAACCCTTGGTCAAGAAGTTAAACACAAGTAACAGCAGTGTATAAGGAATAAAAGATCAGTAAGAGCTCACAGGGGAGGCAGAGAAAGAACTGTAAGAGAAGGACATGGAGAACAGAGATAGCAATAGGATACACTGTTTCAAGAACAGAGAGATTAACAGTGTCAGGTGCAAGAGAAATGTCAAATAAAATTAGGACCAAATGAATCCACAAGATGCAGCATACAAGAGGTCACAAGTGATCTCAGCAAAAACAATGTAAGTGATGATGGAGGTGGGAAGCCAGAGAGCAACAGCTGAAATGAATGAGAAATGGATATGCTATGTATAGACCACTCTTTTCAGAAGTTTAGATGTGCTGGATGTGGTGGCACACACCTTTAATCCCAGCAATTAGGGAAACTGAGGTAGGAGGATTGCAATTTGGAGGCCAGCCTCAGCAATTTAGCCAGAGTCTCAGGAACTCAGTAAGACCCTATCATAAAATTTAAAAAAATTTAAAAAGAACTGGGGATGTAGCTCATTGGTAAAGTGCCCCTGGCTTCAATCCCTATTATCAAGAGGGGAAAAAAAAAAAGTTAAAATGAAGAGGGGAGAGAGTTAGCTAGCTAGGAAAGAAGTGGATGGTTCGTTCAGGAAAGGTTTTTTGTTTCTCTTTTTTTGTAGTACTGGAGATTGAACCAGGGGCACTCCATTGCTGAGCTACATCCCAGCCCTTTTTATTTTCTGAGACAGGGTCTTGCTAAAGCTAAATTTTGAGGCTGGCCTTGAACTTGCAATCCTCCTGCCTCAGCTTCCTGAGTCACTGGGATTACAGGCCTGTGCCACAGCATCCGGCCCAGGGAAGGTTTTCTAGCATGAGAACCTCAGGGATAAGATAATAGAGTCAAAAGTGAAACTGTAGGGCTGGGGTTGTGGCTCAGCAGTACAGCGCTCACATAGCACATGCGAGGTGATGGGTTCGATCCTCACCTCCACATAAAAATCAATAAATAAAGCTTTTTAAAAAAAAAAAATGAAATTGTATAAGGATGAGTAAGGTGATTCAACCTCAGCACTGCTAACATTTGGGCCTAGGTCATTTTCTTGTTGTGGATAGTCGTCTTGTATAACACAGGACATCTGCTGGCCTCTACCCTCAAGATGTGCCAATCCTCCTCCCCACTGAGAATCACTAGGAACAGGATGAGAAGAAGGGGAATCACTGATAGAAAAAGACTGTAAAAATAATGGCACTGAAGCTGAGGGCCCCCAGCAAGGCACTGGCCTCCAACAGCACGGAGTATCAAAAAGTATCTCTGAGATGGGAGAGGGCTACTTTGGGGTGGGAAGAGATGACAAATTTGTAATTGGTGCCTGAAGAAAACCAGCCACAAGGTTCAAAGTTCTCAGCAGTGTGGAAGCAAGATCTGTGCTAAGTATGAGTGGTGATGATTTAATGGCAGCTTTGAAATAGTGGTGAGAATACGCAACAACAGGGGGAAACTGTTGCTGGCAGGACACAACAGGGGAGACCAACTGCTACAGTTTGAATGTCCCCTTCAAAACTTATGTTGAAATTTAATTGCCATTGTAACAATTATTAAGAAGCAGGACCCTTAAGAGTTGATTAAATCATGAGGGTTCTACCCTACTAAAAGAATGAATGCCACTACTGAGGGAGGGAATGGGTTGCTCATAAAAAAGGATGAGTTTGGCCTGAATTCCTCTCTTGGTATAGCAGATGCTTTCTCGCCCTTCCACCATCGGGTAACATGGCACTACAGTCCTTGTCAGACGCTGGTGCGGTGTTCTCAAATATCCCAGCCTCCAGAACCATGAGCCAAATAAACTTCTATGTCTTATAACTTACCCAATCTGCAATATTCTGTTACAGCAGCAGAAAATGGGCTGAGATACTAATAGAGGTTGGAAACCACAATATTCTCTTCTCACTAAGAAAGTTAAAATTCACCTTCCCACAGAAATCGCCTCCTATATGCCAACTAGTCCCAACAAGCTCTCAAGTCTATACAAATTTCAACTGCATAACAGAAAGAAAAGGCTTCTGAGTGTTACCTGGGAAACTAATCCACTTTTTTAATAACATAGTTTCTACTGAATAATGTGAACTGTGTTCTACACAATCAACACCTAAATGAACGTTTGATAAATAACCTGTTCAAGATAGAGGATGCCTGTGGTTGTAACTACTTCCTTGTTCCTAACTGGTTGAACTACTTCCCAGCTAACAGTCAAGAAGAAAACTAGAACAAAAAGGAGTGGGGTAAAGACCAGATGTGTATTACATGAGATTCTTCACAGGACAAAGACCAGCTCACTTCTGCCCTCTGCACCAAAGACTGCAAACTATGATGTTTATAAAAGCAGGAAATTAGAGAAATTGCCTCAAGTCTGTACTTGGGAAAAAGTTGCAAGTGAACCACCAGCAAAAAGCCAAGTAACAAAGAGCTGTCCTTGGGTGAAAAAGAAAAAAAAAAATCTATATACACCAGCCCAGGGCTGTGCCTACAAAGAATGATCAAAGCAGAAGGGAAAAACCAAATCTTTGCTGTACACACATGTAGAGTCCAAATTCACACTACTCTCAGGGTGCCAGAGACCCATCTGACAATTGGCCAAAAATTCTCTAGTAGAGAAGCAATGAGTCCCATCAGAGATAAATGCAAAACCACAGAAAGGAGCATCCCACAACCCAGGCATTGGCAAACAATACCCAAGATGTCAAATACTCCAAACCACAGAAAGAAATAAGTAAAAACGTCAGAGCAAAAGAGGAAAAGATAAGGGGGAGATTTCATTCCTCAAGAGTTAGTTTAAGAAAATAATTCAAAGGTTACTTAAATATAGCTGTATTTTTAAATGATCAAAGAAAATCCCTTATGAAAAAAAGAGATTTAAAAGAAAAGAAATTCTTGAATTTGAAAATACAAATGTTTTTAATAAAACCAATAAGTGGATTAACAAATAGATTAGATACAGCTAAAGAGGAAATTAGTGACTTATAAAATACATGTCAAAAAGAGGCAAAAATGTAAATATTAAAGAACATTTAAGCAATATGGAGCACACAATGAAACTCCAACATCTAAAGAATGGTTCCAGAAATGGAAAATGAGGAAGAAACAATATTTTCAAAAATAATGGAAGATTTTTCCCACAAATAAAGACATCAGGAATCCTCAAACAGATGGAATACACCGAATAAAAGCAGGATGAAAATCCATATTTAGAAATACTGCAAAGAAACTGCAGAACAAAAAAATCTCAAAAGGTAGCCCAACAGAAAAGATAATAACCTACCTACAAAGAAATTACAACTGAACTACAGGCATCTCATTGACAAACAAGACCTATCAAAACACAAGAGAGTAATGCCATCAAAGTGCAAAGGGCAAGCCGGCTGTGGTGACACACACCTGTAATTCCAGAGACTCTGAAAACTGAGGTAGGAGGATCGCGAATTCGAGGCAAGTCTGGGCAACTTGGCAAGACCCTCTCTCAAAATAAAAAGGATAGGATGTAGCTCATGGGTTAAGTGCCCCTGGGTTTGATCCCTTGTACCCTCCCCCCCCCCAAAAAAAATGTGCAGGGGGAAAATAATTGTCAATCCAAAATTCTGTACCCAAGTTCAACAATCATTATAGAGTAAAAATGAAGTAAAGATACTTTCAAAAATACCAAATCCAGGGCTAGGGTTGTGGCTCAGCAATAGAGTACTCTCCTAGAATGTGCGAGGCCCTGGGTTTGATCCTCAACACCACATAAAAATAAATAAATAAAATAAAGGTATTGTGTCCAACTACAGCTAAAAAATAAGTTTAAAAAAAAAAATACCAAATCCAGGGGCTGGAGTTGTGGCTCAGTGGGAGAGCACTTGCCTGTCATGTGTGAGGCCCTGGGTTCGATCCTCAGCACCACATATAAATAAATAATATAAAATAAAAAATACCAAATCCAAGTTTACTATTAACAGGATCTTACTGTAAGAACTACTCAAGAACATTCTTTATACAGAAGGAAACTGGCTGGGCGTGCTCATACCTGTGATCCCAGCAGCCTGGGCGGCTGAGACAGGAAAATTGCAGTTCAAAGCCAACCTTAGCAACTGTGAGGTGCTCAAGAACTCAGTGAAACCCTGTCCCTAAATAAAATACAAAAATAGGGCTGGAGGGGCTGGGGTTGTGGCTCAGTGGTAGAGTGCTCACCTAACATGCATGGGGCACTGTGTTTGATCCTCAGAACCACATACATATAAAAAATAAAAATATCATCCACCAAAAAATAAAAAATAATAGGGCTGGGGATGTGGCTCAGTGGTAGAGTGCCCAAGTTCAATCCCCAGTACAAAAAAAAATTAAAAAGAAGGAAACTGAACCAAGAAGAAATAGGGTAAATGAAGTATGATACAAGTTGGTGAATAATTATTTACTATTTTTATAGGCTTAAGGTGGCTTAAACAAGAAAAAACTAATACATAAATAATATAAACACAGAAGAGGAGATAAGGATTAAGCTTGGTTTTATTTAAGAGAACAGGAATAATAATTAAGTTTAGACTTAAGTAAATGAACATGGTAAAACTTTAGGAATGACCACATTTCTGGCTTATATACCCTGAAATAAAGAGAGTTGGAAGAAGCATACCTGCCCCCCCTCCCAATGACAAAAGAGCTGGGCTAATTTCAAATTCAGGACTCTCTTTGAACCCAACACAGAACAACCAGTTGGTTCAAAAAGGAGACTGCCTGCCTAGAGACAGGCAACAACTGCGTACTTACCTGGAATAGACTGCAACTGGACACCAAAAAGAGGAATTCAGGTAGAATAGTAGGCAAAGTGGTAAAAGCCCAAAGTGTCTTGCTGGAAGGACAGTGTGAAACCACTGGGGGTCGCAGAAATTGGGGAGACCCCAACCCTCTGCAGGATCTTCCTCCACCAGCCCCAGCCCCACCCCCCTCCCCAGACACTCACTGAGAAAACAGCCCTGAGGAGTGACCATTGTGATGCAGTCTTATGATGTAACTTGTGACATAGCAGCCAGGCCTGAGGGCCAAGACTTGCCCAGATCCTTTCCACTATTATCTGTGAAAGGAAAGACAAAGATACTTCTACCCTTAAGACACTGGTTAAAGTTCACAGCTGGGGTGGGGAGGGACAGGATTCCACACTGAGCCCTCCTCAAGAGCCAGGGGAGTGGCAGGACTCGGGGACTCAGGTCCAAACCCAAGGCTTAAAGGAAACAACAGAGACCACATCCCACTACTCCTTCCCACCTCCAAGCTAACACTTTCAGGAACAATAACAGCAAAACACTATTTGAAGAGAGATGAGAGAAAAACAAAAGTATGTTGAAAAACAACAACAACTAAGGCACAGTTCAAAGGGGAAGATCTGAAATTCAGAATGGAAGCCATTCAGATAAACCAACTAACACTGAAATCACAAAGTACTTCTTTTCTTTATTTTTTAATTTTTTTAGATGTTGATGAACCTATATTTTATTAGTTTATTTATATGCAGTGCTGAGAATCGAACTCAGTGCCTCACACATGCTAGGCAAATGCTCTACCACTGAGCCCCAGCCCAGTAATCACAAAGTATTTTTAAGAGAATTTGAGGCTGGCAGTACACTGAGGGTAAGTGTAGGAGCAAAATTCAAACGCAGCCCTACTCTTAACAAGACTAACTCAGATCCCAGCACTAAAGGCCCCACAGGGGGGAAAAAAAGTACTATGTACCTCCGCCTCTAGCATTTACACAATGCCAGCCTTTTAAACAAGAATGAAAAAAAAAAAAAAAAAACCCACAAGGCATGCCAGGCATAGGATGCAAGCTTATAATCCCAGCAACTCAGGAAGCTGAGGCAGGAGGATCACAAGTTGGAGGCTAGCCTGGGCAACTTGGCAAGGCCCTGTCTCAAAATAAAAAATAAGCTGGGTACAGTGACACATACCTGTAACCCCAACCACTCTGGAAGCTGAAGCAGGAAAATCACAAGTTTGAGGCCAACTTACTAAGGCCTAAGCAACTTAGCAATAAAAAGGACTGGGGAGAGCCAGGCACAGTGGCACATGCCTATAATCCCAGCAGTTTGGGAGGCTGAGGCAGGAGGATCAAGTTCAAAGCCAGCCTCAGCAAAAGCAAGGCGCTAAGCAACTCAGTGAGACCCTGTCTCTAAATAAAAAACAAAATAGGGCTGGGGATGTGGCTCAGTGGTCAAGTGCCCCTGAGTTCAATCCTAGTACCAAAAAAAAAGGGCTGAGGATATAGCTTAGTGGCGGAGCATTCTTGCATCCAATCCCAATTACCAAAAATAAAAAATAAATCACAAGGCATAAGGAGGCAAAGAAAAACCTCCCAGAAAAGACAAAGAACTAATTAGAATGAGATACAAAGAGGTGTTAGAAATATCTAAAATGAAATTAAAATTATTGTTAAGTAATACGTTGAAAGCTCTAACCCAAAAGGAGAACAACATGTAAAATGAGATGGGTAATTTCAGCAGAGAAATGGAAACTGTGAGAAGAAATAAAATGACACTGTTAAAAATGGAAAACACGGACAAAGAAAGCCTCCAACGGGATCATCGGTAGGCTCAATTCAGCCAAGGAAAGAATCAGTGAACTTGACGGTGGGCCTTATCAATTATCCCAATCAAAACACAGACAGAAAATAGTGGGGGGAAAGAAACCCAGAACATTCAAAGTCTGTGGGACGATATCTTGCGTTCTAATATACTGTAATTAGGATTACAGAATGAATAAAAAGATAGAAGAAATACTTGGAGAGATAATGGCTGAAAATATACTCAAATTATGTGGACCCAGACTGTGGTTGTGGCTCAGTGATAAAATGCTTGTCTAGCATGTGTGAGGTACTGGGTTTGATCCCTGGCACCACATAAAAATAAATGAAAAAATAAATAAAATGGAGGTATTATGTCCATCTACAACTAAAAAACATATATATTAAAGAAATTATGTGGACCCTCTAACCCACAAATCCTAAAAAAAAAAAAAAAGATAAATATCAAAATTTTACGGTTTTTAAAATGTCATTTTCTTTCTTTCTTATTTTTGCATTGCCACCATCACTTAGTTAACACTTGGGACTGAATTCCCTTGAATGATCTTACCCTTGCCACTCCTTCAAAACCAAATTCCTCTGTCAACAGGATCACCAGATCATCAATTCAACTACAGTGACTGCTACCTTACAGTACTCTCTTCTGTCCATAACCCTCCTCTAAGATCACAAGCCTGTATGCCAGCTGTGAGAGACACTGGGGATGCAAGGTTTTGGGGAAAGTGGGATCTATAATGTGAAAACTTATCAAAATGTAGGGAGGAAGGCTGGAGCTATAGCTCAGTTGGTAGAGTGCTGGGTTCAATCCCGGCACCACAAAAAAATAAAAATTAAAAAAAAAAATGTAGGGAGGATATTTTAAAACACTGTGCAGCTCAAAATAACAAAAGTCTGCTATCACATGCTAAAAAACCCTCCATCTAAATAACCAGCTAATTATTGTATGACAGATTCTTTGGGGAAATTATTGTATCCTGTGAGGGTCTAAAACCACTTTCCCAGTCCAAGGGACATAACTGATCATACAGGGGTGTGTGAAACCACATGGTAAATAAGCAACATATTTGCAGGATGTCGGTTTTGCTTAATGGTAAGTACCATACAATGCAGATACACACACACACACACACACACACACACACACACACACAGACTTATTATGGAATAAAACTCAGCATTTCAGTGAACTTGTACAATAAATCAAGAAAAAACTCAAAAGAAATGTCACTCTGTCAACTTTGGTTTCCCCTTCACCTGCCATATTGTAAATGTTGACAGAAAAGTTTCTGGAGCCCTATAGGGAGCCGTTAGCGCCTCCTCATATACAAATGTGCATCCAATTATAATGCAGTTATATCTTAAACAGGTGACTAGATGCAGGACAGGCATGTCTACAGGGTGAGTGAAAAGGTAGGTCCACTAGATAGATACCTGATAGAAGAGAAGCCACTCAACAAGGAAGAAGGTACTGGCAGGAGGAGATGTGTTGGGGTGGGGCAGAAAATAGGCACCCTTCACAAGATAAATGTTTCTTTACCATTTCCAAGGTGCCACATGCTGAGGCTATAATAATCAACACTCCATGACACCAGGAAGCTTAGAGCAGAAGACAAATACCATCTGCTTAGCCATTTCTCCTATGATCCACCCCTATTTAAATTTCCTCATTTTTAGATGTTATTTCATATTATCTCTGGTGGAAAAAAAAATGGACAGAATAAGAGTCATAAAGAAAGAAAATCAAGATCCTGGGACATAACTGGAGTACAAGCATCAAAGCAAAGCATGTAATACATAAATCCATGTTATTTCTTGCATTTCTCCCAGCTTTATATGCCCATTCTTAGATTCATGCCCTAAATAAACCCTCTACCTGAAACCCTCTTCTCTCCATCTCACATTCTGAGCCTCTCTTAAGACTCTTCACTCAAAAATCATCGCCTTTCCCTCTCTTCTTACATCTGCATTAAGTCTGCCTTCTCTGGGCCTAGGATACCAGCGCCTTATTTCCATTTAAACATGCATATCACCTGGTATTTAGTCATTGTTTTTGACCTCTTCTACTGGTTTACAAACTCCTTAAAAACAGAACATCACAGTCTTTTCACCCCCAACACCATGATTCTGACATCCTTTCAGTTGCCTGAACAATTAATATAGACACCATGATACCTAAATCATTACCCTAGCATAAGGACAGCCAAAGAAAGACAAGGGTAACTTCCTTTACCAACCCTACACATACAGGGACACACTCAAAACCATACCCCTAAACCAAGGGCAGTAGCTCTGGATGTTAGGAAAAACACTAAAATCTGAAATGAGCCAACTCTTTTATCTTTACATGCCCAGCCCCTCCTCAACCCACTTTTTTTTACAGAGGCTTACTAAATTGCCCTGGCTGTCCTAGAACTTGTGAGATTCTCCTGCCTCAGCCTTCTGAGTACCTGGAATTACAGGCATGCACCAGGAGGCAACTCTTTCAAAATAAATGTCCTGGGCTGGATAGAAAGTGAAAAAATTTAATGACCCAAACAAACCCATCTGCAAACTCTTCAAGTTAACAGTACCAGGAAAAAAAAAAAAAAAAAAAAGAATAAGAATAAAAGATTAACCTCAGATACTCAGGAGGCTGAGGCAGGAGGATCACAAGTTTGGGGCCAGCCTGGGCAGCTTAGCAAGACCCTGTTTCAAAATAAACAAGAAAATTTAAGGGGCTGGCGACACAACCCAATGATACAGCACATCTGGGTTCAATCCCCAGTAGTGCAAAAAATAAAAACAAAAATAAATACTGAGCAGTATAAAATAGTCACAACAGCCTAAGAGCTATGGCAAATGCATCAAAATGTCAATTTCAAAGTAAATATTTGAAGGAGGTGATGCTTCTTTGCATCCATGGAGGGGGAAATGAGCAACAGTGCTCTGTATAGGCGCAAAGTAACAACTTTACACCAAAGAAGACCTGAAAGAATGCTCAATCATGGGCTGGGGCTGTAGCTCAGTGGCAGAGAGCTTGCCTAGCATGCATAAAGCACTGGGTTTGATCCTCAGCACCACATAAAAATAAACAAATAAAATAAAGGCATTCTGTCCATCTACAACTACGAAAAAAATCAGAAAAAAACAAGACTGATCAATCATGAAGGCAAACAAAAATTTAGCATGGCTGATGCTTTTTTTAAAAGAATTGAATGTATAGGGTCACTTACTATAGGAGAAACAAATCAGGATACACAAAATAATACCTTTACAGCACTTTCCTATATATAAGCTTGCTTGAACATAAAAAGTCTGACAGACTGAATATAATATACAGTTTAATATAAAAAGACAAAGATCACAGAAAATGAACCAGATTTGAAAATGGTATTCTTGCAGAAGTTTGATGCTCTTAAGCAATATTAACAAAATTATCTAAAAACCTGTAGGTGCTCAAATGTTATTTCATAAAATATGAAATAGCACAAATGCTAAAAAGGATTAAACTAGATACAAAGCATTGTATGTGGAAAGTTAAAACAATAAAGCAAATTTAATGTTGATATTCAATGAAACATTTCATTAAAACATTAAATATCTTTAGCAGATTAAAGGTGGGGGGACATAAGCAAAGAGTTTTAAGTTTAAATATGGAAGTCAGCTAAAACTGTTTAAAAAATTTTTAAATTCAGTTATAAATAGAAATGACATTCCTATATAAGGTTAACAGAATGGTGAAGGATAAAAGAAATCTTTAGAAAATTAAAGGTAATTTCTATAACAAAAATGAAAAGAATATCACAGATGACAATCAATCAAGGAACATTTGCAAAATTTTAATGAGATGAGGGAAGAATATTTCACCTTGCAGAGATTATGACCTTTTTGGCAAATTATTAAAATTCCATTGAGCTTTTTGTAGCATTTCAATTCATGTCACATCCTGTTTAAAACCTTCACTAGTTTATCTAAAGACTAGGGGCACGTTTAAAAATCTAGCAGATGGCCTATGAAGCCTTTTCAAGGCCTGGTCCCTGTCTACTTCTGCTTCATAGCCTGCTTCCCTACTTACCAGTCATTTTGGACTTCTGGTTCTTGAAAAAGTTCTGAGCCAGGCATGGTAGTGCTTGCCTACAATCCCAGCAACTTTACTCAGGAGGCTGAGGCAAGGAGGATCACAAGTTCAAAGCTAGTCTCAGCAGTTTAGTGAGACCTTCAGCAACTTACTGAGACCCTGTCTCAAAATAAAAAATAAAAAGGACTGGGGATGTAGCTCAGTGGTAAAGCACCCCAGGGTTAAATCCTCAGTACAAAAAATAAAAATAATAAAATAAAAAATAAAAAGTTCAGGCTGGGGTTGTGGCTCAGTGGTACAGCGCTTGCCTAGCGCGTGTGAGGCCCTGGGTTTGATCCTCAGCATCACATAAAAATAAATAAAATAAAGGTACTGTGTCCAACTACAACTAAAAAAAAATAAACATTAAAATAAATTAAAAAATAAAATGTTCGGGCTGGGGATGTGGCTCAAGCGGTAGCGCGCTCGCCTGGCATGTGTGTGGCCCGGGTTCGATCCTCAGCACCACATACAAACAAAGATGTTGTGTCCGCCAAAAAATGAAAAATAAATATTAAAAAAATTCTCTCTCTCTCTCCCTCTTTCTCACTCTCTCTCACTCTTTAAAAAAATAAATAAATAAAATAAAATGTTCTATTTTTCTAAAGCTTCTTTCTCTCACCTTGCCTCAGGGCATTTATATCTTTGTCTGGAAAAACGCATTTCCCCAACTAGACCAGTCCTTCTTATCCTTCAGGTTATTTAAATGTTAGTTTCTCAGGGATGGCTTTCTGAACACCTCTGTAAGGATGAATTCTCCACCCTGACCATTAAATACTCACATAGTGCTCTACTTTTCATCTGCCTTCATCTCTCAAGACTACAGTAAATTCTTTGAAGGCAAGGCAGGGTCTACTTTTTTTTTTTTTTTTTAATCACTTGATGCAACCTCTAGCTCAGTCTGACAGAGATTAGGTCCTCATTAAGTATTTGTTAAATGAATGAAGGTCATATCCTCAGGTTGTAATGCAGGTTATTTTGAAAAGAAGTAATTGATGAAGTATGAAATACCAATTTGCACAAAATTAGCTTTAATCTACCTCAACTATTTTCAACAAATGCATTTAAGATTAGACTTTTTTGTCCAAGGCACATTATTCAACTTGAATTTAGTGTTGCTATTAGTAATAATAATTACTAGAAATTGAAGTTACTATGTCCCACAAATGGCCTAACAGACCAGAGTGAGGTGTGTGGATAAATTGTAGGATATGTTACATGGAACCAGCTCTGGTAATCTCTGAAGTGTTCTTATTAGGAGACTAGTTTCTACATTTGGACAGTGTCAGGGTCATTTTAAAAATCCAAGTCAGCAAGTTATTCTTTAACTATTACTTATCACCATTTTTTATCTGCCATATCTTCCTCATGAAAGAGAGTTTAGTCTGATTACCATAAAATAACCTCATACGGCTAAGAACCTAATGTTTAGGCATAATACGAAATCTAAAACTAAGATCTAAAATTGCAACCTACCTAAAATAACTTAAGGCAATCTTTAAAAATAAATGTATTTGTCCATACATCTTATTAACTTCCAGAAATTAAAGTTGTTCTTACTATCAAAACCACTATCTCCCTCTAAATTAAAAAAAAAAAAAAATTTGTTAGAAAGCACTTCATGTTACTATTTCATATTAGACTTTCTTCTTACAAAGGATACAAAAATAACAAAAAGAATCATACAGCCATAGCTGTTAAACAGTTAAAAAAAAAAAAAGCCCAGATATGATTGAATTGACATTAAACTATTAATATCAGGCCAGTCTGTGTGTCTAATCTGTTATTAAAAATCCAGACACAACCTATCACACAGAGTTATTGATTTATCTGCCTGGCACTTTTAAGGGTCACTTTCCAGAGAGAACTGTTCATCTAAAAGCAATGAAAAAACATTTCCAAAAACACTTCCAACCAAATCTTTGCATTCCTCTATAATGTGTACCCCAAAAAATAACATCCCTAAGCTTTCCTATGAGTAGTGACCATCTACACAAGCAATGTGCTGTGCAGAGAACACCACCTCAGAAAGTGACAGAGATAAACCTGTGCTGCACAATTGTATCATACTCTACATCCCCAAGTTGGTTTGCTCCCCAACCCACCCTAGAAGGTAACTAAAAAAAAAAAAAATGATGCAAGCAGGAAAGTCAGTTCTAAATCCCACCACAACCCAGCCTGAAGCAACGCAGGAAGCAGAGAATGTGTTTGAATACCTGAATCTGATGAAGCCTTCTCTCTAGCATGCACAGCAGACATGGATATGTCAAGGGAGATTGGAGCCCAAATAACAAAATGCACAATGTCAATGACTTAAAAATCTAGAAAACTAATCATTTTGTACAAAGTCTTAAATGGAAAGTGATTTTTTTCTTGCACAATAATTACATTCTTTTACCTTGATTTCTTTTCACTACATTCCCAACACATTGTTAATACTGTTGTTATTTTATTTGCCCATTTTATTTTTTTTTAAATATTTATTTTTTAGTTGTAGATGGACACAATACCTTTATTTTATTTATTTATTTTTATGTGGTGCTGAGGATCGAACCCAGGGCCTCACATGTTCTAGGCGAGCGCTCTACCGCTGAGCCACAACCTCAGCCTCATATTTGCCCATTTTAAAAAAGAATAATCCAAAATACAATTGAAACCATGAGTATAAGGCAATTTATACCATTTATAGAATGGTCCTTTATATTCTGCTATGTATTATATTTAGGCAAAAACCTGAAAACTCTAAAAATGATAATATATATAAGAAACTTTATTTTATTTTGGAGGTGCTGGTGATCAAATCCAGGGTTTCTTACACATGCTAAACAAAAGTTCTACCACTGAGCTACATCCCCAGCCCAAGGAGATGTTTTTTAAAGATACCTTTTAAGATCTGCATCTTTGTTTTATCAGCGTCTGATGATTAAAGGATCTAGGTGAAGCAAGTAAGGCTGCAAAAAATTCATGTTAGCAGGAGAGATTGGGGTTGATGGAAATATTCTAAAACTGGATTGTAGTGATGGTTAGTAATGGTTATATAATTCCATAAATTTATTAAATAATTGGCTAGTACATTTATAATTTACATTTATGGTATGTAAATTACACCTCAATAAAGCTGTTAAAATGCATACTGGGGGCCAAGTTTTAGCTCAGTGTGGAGCACTTGCCTAGCAAGTATGAGGCACTGGGTTCAATCCTCAGCACCATATATAAATAAATAATTAAAATAAAGTCCATAAACAACTTTAAAAAAAAAGTGACAAATGATTTTCTTTTTTTTTTTTTTTTTTAGAGAGAGTGGAGGGAGGGAGAGAGAGAGAGAGAGAGAGAGAGAGAGAGAGAGAGAGAGAGAATTTTTAATATTTATTTTTTTTAGTTTTCGGCAGACATAACATCTTTGTTTGTATGTGGTGCTGAGGATCGAACCCCGGCCGCACGCATGCCAGGCGAGCACTCTACCGCTTGAGCCACATCCCCAGCCCCACAAATGATTTTCATTACAGAAAATGATGTTAAGTCCTTTTTCCTTCCTAACATGGACCTCTAAGAATTCTTTTAGGAGAAGCAACTATTCATCTCTCTTAATGATGGGCTTATTAAAAAAAAAAAAAAAAAAAATCACAAAGCTTTAAGTAGCACAAAATTCTACTTTTTTTTGAGAGAGAGAGTATTGAGGATTAAACCCAGAGCCTTGTACATGCTTCACAACTCTTCTACCACTAAGCTACACCCCAGCCCCAAAAATTATACTTTCAAATAGAAAATTTTTCATCAGAATCCAACCTCCATGTATTAAGAAACAACAATAAGCAAGATATCTCTGCAGACTTCACCTTTATATTTGGTTTTACTGAAGTCATTATAATTACAGAACAGATGCCCACCTGCGCATTGTAATGACTGCCATTTTACTTCAAGAGTACATCTAAACCACAAAATTGAATTCAAGGACTAACTTCATAGTCTTTATTAGTGTAACAAATTAAATCAAAGACGGTCAAAAGTTGTAATGGAACATGCAGAAACATGAAATATCAAATGGTTAATTAGAAACAGTTACCTCATTTGGAGCATAAATGATTACATACAACCTTCATTTATTTAAAAAAAAAAGAACAGAACCAATCACTCTGTGTTAGGAAAGTCTGCACTTCTAGTTGTCCTATCCAGCAGTCCTGATAGATCTGAGTCCAGCTTCCCAAGTCCCTAAAGGTCAAGAAGTCAATGTAGCTCATCAAATCCAGGAACCATGTTGATACCTTAAGTACCTCCCCAGCAATGATGAACTCAAAACATGCTTGGGCAATCAGATTCCTTAAGAGAAGCAAAACACATGGTTTTAAAGAGCACAGCTTCAAGTCAGACTGGTTTGGAAAGCAATTTTGCCCCTTTTGGTGACTAGCTGGCTAATCTGTGCAAATAGTTTCTCTGAGCCCATTTGACATGTATGTGGAAAATAAGAAAAACACCTACTCATAGAGATTCTTTAAGAACAAACATTCATACGTTCATGCAAATAAATAATTTGCCACAGTACCTGATATTGAATAAAGCTCAAAAAATATAAGAATTATAGAAGAATCCAAAAGAGACTACACCCAAACTTGACTCTGATTAGAACTATCTCAAACACAAATGTTTCTAAGAGCTTAATTCAAAATGTTGACAATTTCAAAGACCAGAATGGGCCACATCCTTTTAATCTAAAAAAATAATTTTCTGTTAATTTCCAAATTTGAAATGTTTAAATGTTATCCACCTCTTTATGTAGAAGGCCCTGACCCTCAGCTTTCACATCCACCAAAAGAACTGCCCCCAAGTTCATATCTCAGGATGAAGATGAACAAACTTGAATGAGAAATTAGGACAGATCTTGGAGTAATTCCGTCATCTATGCACTGCTCTATATAGACGAAACATTCTGAAAACTCTATAAAATTAAGATACAAACACTAAAATCAGGGCTGGGGATGTGGCTCAAGCGGTAGCGCGCTCGCCTGGCATGCGTGCAGCCCGGGTTCGATCCTCAGCACCACATACAAACAAAGATGTTGTGTCCGCCGATAACTAAAAAAAAATAAATAAATACTAAAAAAAAATTCTCTCTCTCCCTCCCTCTCCTCTCTCTTTTAAAAAAAAAATTAAAAATAAAAAAACCCTGCCTCAGAATTTATTTAAAAAAAAAAACACTAAAATCATTTATCACCAACAAAAGATTTCTAATCTTGAGCTTAAGATTGAAAGCAGGGGCTGGGGATGTGGCTCAAGCAGTAGCGCGCTCGCCTGCCATGCGTGCGGTCCGGGTTCAATCCTCAGCACCACATACAAACAGAGATGTTGTGTCCGCCAAAAACTAAAAAATAAACATTTAAAAAAAAAAAAGATTGAAAGCAGAATGGAAAAGCCCAGAACAGAAAGTTTAAATAAAGAGAATCTTCCCCCATCCCTATGGGGGAACAAATTCAGGGTCATGTGCTCCACCACTGAACTACATCCCCAATCCTAAATGTAGTCTTTTGATTGCATTATTTTCCTAAGATGAAATATGTGATCCAACTGTCACCATCATCAAATGATAAAGAACTTTTGAGATTTTAGCTCTTCTTCTACTAATAAATTTGATGTTATCAAAACAAAAACTTTAAAATCTAAAATTAATTCTGAATAAACAGGCTTTTCCACTCAGAAAGCAACTGAATACTTCAAATTTTGCTATTTTTGTATCAAAGTTAAGGGTTATATAAAAGACTTCCCTAACATTTTGGATCCAAGCACATGGATTCATTTATTTTTAAATGCCTTGTGTCGTTTGACATCAATTCAATGTATGAAAAAGTCGTATCTACACATAACTACCAAAAATAAAGTTCTATATTAGCACACCTTCTAATACCTAGGAGAAATAAAAAGATAACCACCAAAGTTATCAAAATGGAAGGGGGAAGAAAGGCAAAATTTTAACAAGACGTGCTGAAGAAAACTTATTATCTGCTCACTTCTTTACAAACTTCCTACAATTTCTCAGATATAGATGAATTTTCTATTACAAAGTAAATTGAAACATAAATCATAATGAAAGGTTAGCTTTCTGCAAGAGAAGCCACTGTCATTCCCAACAATGCAACTATTGTTGAGTCTCTCATAGATTCTGGGTGACAGTGGTGTTCTGGCCTGAGGGATAAAAAGCTACTTAAAGGAATTTCTCCACCTCTGTATTTTGGTTTGTAATGTAAAGACTACTGCACCTTCAAAATAGAAATACCATGTAAAATCTGGTTCTCATTAAATGAAGTTGCCTTATCCCCATGCAGCATATTTGGAACAGAATACATCTGATTAGTTCAAATACAACCTTCTATTACTTATCTCTGTGAGATGGCCCTGCAATTTCTTTCAATGGGAACCTTTCCTTTTAAAACCCCAGGGAACACATTAGATGCCACACTCTAATTCAAATAACTCCAATAACATTACAATGAAAACAATGGCAGGTTTAGTTAGGGAACTTTTTTAAAATTAAAAAAAAAAAAATCCAAGGGAGTAAAAAAATCCCTACCACAAGCTCCTAAATCATTAATAAATTTTAAGAGTGAGCAGGGGGGGGGAAAGAGTGAGCAGGGGAGAAAGTAATGTTCTCTGGAGAAAAAAAGCTATTTATAATTTTTTAATATATCAAATTTTGTTTTTTAAAGGAATTAGGCTTAGGAAATATGCTAAATAAACAAAAGTATGACACTACGCTGTTTTTATATATACATATATGTCAAATTAACCGTTGCATTGATTATGTTAAAAAAGCATTTGATACCCTTTATACTTAAGGACGCCCCTCCCCAACTACTCTGAAATGGCAGATTATTTAACACTCTTGAAAAGGTTAACTTTATTTAGTACGTCTCTTTTGGAGTTCCATTATTTAATACAGCCAACCAGAATCTTCCTCCCCCCCCCCCCCCCAATTAGGTTTCCTTGTACTTGTGAAATGCTCAGCATACACAGTGCTGGCAGCTTTAGTTCTACAGCTTCTGTCTTTTGGCTCCTTCCCCCTTCAGCCCCCCCCCCCAAAAAAAAAAAAAAAAAAGATTTCCTTCCCAAATGTTCTCTTCTCTGCATTTGTCAACAGAAACACCCACTGGTGGTGTCAAACTGGTAATACTGCTGCAGGCTTCCTTACTCCGGTTCCAGTGTCAATGCCAAAAATGCTCAAACCCAAAATAGTACTTTTAATAAAGAAATCAAAAGCTAGATGCTTAAATATCATATTCTCGAAAAGAGGCACACCTTTTAAAAATGTATTACTAAGGAACCCAAATCCGGTTGTTAAATAGATTATACTATCCCCATCTAACACTAAACACGAAGGGACAAGTAAATATAGCCTCTCAACATTTTATGAATATTTGAAAACACTTAAAGGAATTAAAAACAATTTACATCTAAATGTTATTCACGTGTAATTCCGAATAGTCCCAGTAAAGATGTCTTTTTTGATACCCTACAGCAAGAAAGGAATAAGCTGGAAACGTTCCAGCAGATGTTACCTAAAATGAGAATCCTATGTTCTATACATATTTATGTCTCTTGTTTCAGTCAAATGCTCTCAAATTAATTTGTGTAAATCTTTTACATTAACTACATAACCATTACATTCAAACAAACCTAATTCAGATGCACGAAAAGAAATTATTCTGTGTCAACAATACTTTCTAAAATCAGCTTAAATTTCAGACAATTAAATTGTTAACAGAATTCTGATCTGTAACTACTTAAATATCGCAGCATCCGTCTAATCTCTCTATAGAGACACTAAGGTCAGGCTTTTCTTATTCAGGCATCTGTGCTCTAACACCCAAGTGAAGCGAAAAACAAAACCCTCAAGGAAGATCTGCCTTTACACTGAAATATGTTCAGGTTATTTTTTACCCCAACGTGGGCACAGAACGTTGTCAATGCTAGAAGGACCTGTTCGTTCGGAGAGACGGCTCCAAACCCCAGGATTCAGTTTCTATGAGGGTCCAAAGGGTATGAAGGTCTGAGAAAGGGCCAATTACTGCTTTTTCCCCATCAGGCCAGTCATGAACTTCATACCAACGCCTGAAACTTGTTCGGGGAAGGTTGCGTGAGCCGCAGGTCTGACAGCAGATCAGTCGCCCACCCTCGCGGGCAACCAAGGTCAGAAGGGCCGGGGCCGCAACTCGCAGCCCCCGGCGGGTCCCGGGCTCTATCGGAACTTGGGTGAAGGACTGTAGCTCTCAGGCACCAGCTCAGCGCCGACAGAAAGGGGCTTCACACGACGCAAGCCCCGGGGAGCTCGCGCCGCGGGGGCGGCGGGGCGGGGACGCTGCAGACCCGCAGTCGACGGGAGTCCCGCGGGGCGGCCTCGACCCGCCGCCCCTCTTTCACACCTCCCCATACCTCAAATGCAGACCAAGCCCCTCCGGGAAAGCCCTTCCAGAAGCTCGAGGAGAAGCCACTCCAGGTTGGGACACCCTCGCCGCGTCGCCCCATTCTAGAGGGACTGGTGCCGCCGCCCCTTCTCTTGCCTGCCCGAGGGGACCGGGTGGGTCCCTTCTCGAGAAAGAAGCTGGGTGGACACAGAGTCAGTGGTATTGGAAGAAGAACTAACGGGCGGGCGCGATTACTCACCCCGCTGAGTCCCCACCTCCAGCCGGGGACCCCTCTGCTCCAGAAGCCGCCGTCGACGCTTTACCTTCCCCAGCGGCAGGGACAACTAATCGAAACCTCCGGCCCCGCCCTCTCGCAGAAGAGAACGCGCAGCCTAATTTGCTAACTACCCCGCCCCGGCCTGCCCACTCGGACCTATAGAGAAGCTCCTCATGTCCCGCCTGGTCCCGCCTGGTCCCGCCTCATCCACGCCCACTTCTGGTAGAAGCCAATGCGGAGAGAACGCTCGTCCTCGAGCTCGGGCTCGTGAGCCCCTCCCTCACTGCTCGTTCTCGAACCCCCAAAGTCCAAGAAAGCTGGTTCCTTGTACTAGCCGGCCTGCGCGCGCACGCGCGCGTCGCGCCTCCTCGCGCACCAGGTTTGGTTGCCCCGCCAGGCCCTAGCAACCTGGGCTGGGAGGCTGGGAGGGGCGGGGCCCGAGCTGCGAGCTGTCGCGGGGGGAGGGGCGGGGGGGGGGGAGATCGTGACTGAGAAAGGGGAGGCTGCGGGGGTGGAGTGGGGGGGCGAGGAGGCCCCGGAATCCGCTTGTCACTGCGGAAAAAAAAGGGGAAATCCTGCCTTCAGCGCAGCTATCCTGGCTTGCCTCCCAAGGGACCCGTTCAGCGTGGGGAGGGGGAAGAGACCGGGAAGAGGAGATGAGCACATTTAGGGCGAGAGCCGTAGCACTGCTTTGGAAATAAAGGATGGAAAATGATTTATCTCTGTCGTTGGTTAAAATATCGAAGTATATTGCTGCTGCTGCCTGTTGCAGCTGATCTCTCTCACACACACACGCACACACACACAGAGTCATCCAGCAGACTGCGATCCCCTGGGTGACTAGGAGCAAAGAACTAGCATCCTGAGGATTTCTTTCACAGCTGCTGGGCACACGCAAACGGCTGCTGCAGTAGCAACAGCAGCAACCCACAGCTCTACTTCGGTCCGATGCTCTTCACACATGATTCCCAACTGGCAAGAAAGCAATGAAGTCATCGCCCCTCCAGTAGAAATGTAAAGATCTTAATACCCACCATGGATCAGATTTCCAATGAGGATGAAGAGGTGGTGAAATGGAAGGAGATATGTTTCTAAAGACACTTTTTGAAAATTAAGAAAAAAAATTTAAACATTGCGTGCAAATCTACATAAATCTGTATAATGATTTCCACTTTAAAAGGCAAAGAGGGGAAAAAAAATGTTTTCTGATTTTTAGGAAAGGCACAGAGAAGAGGCAGTGTATGAGGTCCTACCAACCACCACATTAGAAATATCCACTGTTACAATAGGAAATACATATCTTGGATAAAATCCATTAAATCTATTCCTGTCTTGAATCTGGTAAGGATATGTAGCAATACGAGGGACTTGGCCATTCAATGCCAGACCAATACGGTTTTCTTTTTTATAACATGGTGAATATTTAATGAGGAAATGAAAGTACCTGCTTTCTTTTCAGATTTTCAGGAAGAATATTAGAAAATTTTACAGGTAGGAGCAATGAAATTAGCAGTGAGGAAAAATGGAGTGAGAGGCCACAGCAGAAGGCTTTGCAGAGGTTCCTGCCTCCTCCAGATGCAAAAGTAACAGTGCTGTGACCTCAAGCTTCACCCACGTGGAGCCAGAATTCCAGAGACAATCATTCCATTTTCACCCCTGTCAGTGCCTTTGCACTAGAAATTTCGGCAGCATTATCTTTGGGTCAAATGGAGAATGGTTTATCTGTATAGATTCAGAACAGGATAAGGAAAAAAGCACTAACCAAATATCCATTGACATAAATCCAACGGAGTTTTAAGTAGTAACATTAGATGTTTTATAGTGTGCTACCCCATATGTACAAATATGACCTGCCACTTAGGGACATTTCCTTTGAATTGGTTTTGAGTAGTGATAAAGGGTTTTTTAGAGCCACATTCAGTTCTATTAATTCCTCTTTTGGGCAAAAACTAGCCATTCTAGGGCTGGGGATGTGGCTCAAGCGGTAGCGCGCTCGCCTGTCATGCGTGCAGCCCAGGTTCGATCCTCAGCACCACATACAAAGATGTTGTGTCCGCCAATAGCTAAATAAATAAATAAATATTAAAAAAGAAAAAACTAGCCATTCTAGAAGTTAGTAAGGGTTCAAAAAATATCATGCTGCCAATTTAACTGAGCTCCTGAGCTCTTTTCTTATGTAGAAAGAACACTAATCCTTACCACTAAATGAATGCTTCTATGTACTAAGAATTCTACACACATTTAGGGCTGCCAGATAAAATACAGAACACCTTGTTAAATTTGAACTTCAGAACTTCAGATAAACAATAAGTTTTAATATTAGCATGTATTTTATCCTGGCTACATGTGGGATAAGGCTTGAAAACTAAGTAAGCCTTTTAATCTTTGTTGAAGAAGAATTTATGTAATGCCCTTTTGGGCTTAGACCTCCAAATACAACCAGGATTATAGGAGAAAATTTTTAAGAACCTAACCAATGTGTAAATTCGTAGTGTTTGTTGAAAATGTAGTGTTTTTAAAAATCATTTGCTGTTTATCTGAAATTCAAATTTAACTAGGCATACTCTGTTTTTATTTGCTAAATCTGATGACCCCATAATGTTACACACATCATTTCAAATCCTCACAATTCTCTATAAGATTTGAAACATTTTCCAGATGAAGAACCAGTTTCAGAGCCTCTTCAGCATTTATTTGTGCCTTCTTCCTTCTAAAAGAACCCCTGCTATGTTCAGGTATCAAGCCCCTTCATGTTTCCAGGGGCTAAGTCCCAGTTAGTCTCAGTCAATCCATATGTGGCATGATTAGACTGAAGGAAAAATCTTACTATACCATGGTATGAGAAAAAGTTTTTTCCATCTCTGCTCTGCTGGATGAACAAGGAAGCAAGGACCCTGGTTGCCAATGGCAGCCATTTTGTGGCTAAGAGGAAAACCAGAGTTATATCAAAGCCTACACACCAAGTAAGGCAGAGTTGAAAAATAGAAAGAAAGAAGAAGAAAAAAAACCTGGGCTCTTGATGACACAGCTGATTTGCCTAATTAAATATATTCTGCCTTTCCCATATGTTTTAGACAGTTTGAGTCAGAGTTTCTATTAGATGCCACAAAAGCATCCTGCTACAGATGTCAGAACCCATGAGTACTACTCATTATGGCTCTCGATAATAAATAAACAAGTGGCAATCAAGATGTAAGACATTTTTATCCTGGGTATATGTGGGACAAGTCTAGAACACTAAATAAGCCTTATTCATTGATTGTCAAAAAGTATTTATGAAATGCCCATCTGGGCCTAAACCTCATAATGCAATCAGGATCTGAAAGAAAAGCTTAAGAAACAAATCAATGTGTAAATCTGTAGTGTTTGGAGGAAAAGGTAGCAATTAGTAATTCCTTGGCCCTGCTCATAACATAAAGCAGACTGCCAGATCTTACATGTTTTCATTTAAAGCTTGTACCATTTGGGGAAAATGTCATTTTAAAAATTCCAGTCCAGTATCTCATTTTAAACACTCAAAGCCTTTATCCCTGTCCTCCAGGCACTAAGTTTAACCATGAACAGGTGTAAAGTACAGAAATGTTGGTCTCAACACTTAAACTGATTTTCTTTTGCACCTTGAACACATCTTAAATTGCAGTCATATCTTTTTTAAAAAAAAACCCAGGATATTATTTCTCTGACCAAAACAGTTCTGACTCTGAGCAGTACAATGACTATCACAATCATAGACAATGAAAATTGGCAAGGGACCAAATCCTAATGTCTTTTAGGAGTTTGGTGGAAGAAAATGATAAAAACACTTTCATCTCTTCTATGTCAAACATTTTTTTTAAAAAAAAGGAGGGAGGAGGAGAGAGGAAAGAAAGAAGGAAGGAAGGAAGGAGGAGAAAGGAAAGAAGGAAAGAAAATGTCAGCCTCAAAAGGCCCAAGGGGCTGGGAATGTGGCTCTAGCGGTAGCGCGCTCACCTGGCATGCGTGTGGCCCGGGTTCAATCCTCAGCACCACATACCAACAAAGATGTTGTGTCCGCCAAATACTAAAAAATAAATATTAAAATTCTCTCTCTCTCTCACTCTCTCTTTAAAAAAAAAAAAAAAAAAAAAAAAAAAGACCCAAGAAAGAAAACCACACCAGCATAGAATGCCATATGAAAGTGGTTGGTCACTGTGGCAGTATAGCTTTGTAGCTAAAACCCTGGACTCAGATTGCCAGGATTCAAATGCTAGTTTTAGTTATATCTTTGAATAAATCACTCAACTTATCTGTGCCTCAATTTCTTCCTCTATAAAATGATGATGGTTATAATAATAGTGTTTACTTCAGAGGTTTAAGTGAGTGGCTATGAAGTGCCTAGAAAAGAACCTGGCCCATAGTAAGGACTTTATAAGATTAACTATTACTCAACAGGCTCAATTCCATGGGGTATAAATTTAAAGCAGTTTTTTTTTTCCTTTTATCACCGCTTTGAAACATATTTTATGTTTAGCATATTTTGCCTTTAAAATGCCTTCATTTCTTGGATAACTTTCCTGTTAGGTCTTTTTCAGCTATTAAAAATCAAACCAGGCTCGCTCGCTCGCTCACGCTCTCTCTCTCTCTCTCTCTCTAAAAAAAAAAAAAAAAAAATTAAAAAAAAAAGGGGGCTGGGGATGTGTGGCTCAAGCGGTAGCGCGCTCACCTGGCATGCGTGCGGCCCAGCACCACATACAAACAAGGATGTTGTGTCTGCCGAAAACTGGAAAATAAATATTAAAAAAATTCTCTCTCTCTCTCTCTCTCTAAAAAAAAAAAATTAAAAATCAAACCAGGGCTGGGGTTGTAGCTCAGTGGTAGAGCACTTGTGGGGCCCTGGGTTCGATCCTCAGCACCACATAAAAATAAATAAAGGTATTGTGTCCAACTACAACTAAAAAATAAATATTAAAAAAAAAAAGTCAAACCAGGCCAGGCGCAGTGACACACAACTGTAATCCCTGTGGATCTGGAGGCTGAGGCAGGAGGTTTGCAGATTCAAAGCCAGCCTCAGCAACAGTGAGGCGCTAAGCAACTCAGTGAGACCCTGTCTCTAAATAAAAAATACAAAATAGCGCTGGGGATATTGCTCAGTGGTGGAATTTCCCTGAGTTTAATCCCTGGTACCAAAAAAAAAAAAAAAAAAAAAAAAATATATATATATATATATATATTCAAACCAGTTTAAAAGCGAAACGCTGTGTTTGAGTCAAATTCCCTTCTCCGCTTTCTACCATCACTACCTGCCAGGCTTGTTGCTCAAGGCAACTGAAGTGACCAGGGGATATGATGGGCCCTTTTACTTCTACAACAGTTCCTTGAAGGGTGTAGTGTATTCATTTCTCTCACCAAGCAGAGGAGACAGAGGGGAGAAGGAGTCATGAGCCCCTGGCTTAAAAACTCATGAAAGCCCCTTTGAATGTGGACTACACTTTGTGACTCACTTCTTTCAAATAAAATATGGCAGTGATGGTCATGGGTGTTCCTGACCTGAGACTAGGTCATAAATGGTGTTGCAGCTTCCTTCTTGCTCTATTGAATCACTCACTGTGGGAGAAACCAGCTACATGTTGTGAGGACACTCTATAGAGAAGTCCATGGGATAAAGAACCTAAGCCTCCTACCGACTGCAATGTGAGGGCACCATGTTGGAAGCAGAGTCTCCAGCCTCAGTTGAGCCCTTCATGACTGCAACCCCTGCTGACATTCTGATTGCAACCTCATGAGAGACCCTGAGCCCAAACCACCCAGCTAAGCCACTCCTGAATTCTTGACCCACAGAAACTATGAATTAACACGTATTTGTCATTTGATGCCACTAACTTTTGGGGTAATTCTTAGGCAGCAATGGTAACTAATACAAGTGGTTCCTACCTCCATTTTACAGTCAGGTTTTAGTAACCTGCCCCAAGCTAACCCAGACAATAGGCAGTGGATTCAGGACCCAGGTGATTGATTCCAGTAGCCTAAGTAGCCTAACTTTCTTTCTTTCTTTCTTTATTTATTTATTTATTTATTTATTTATTTATTTATTTATTTATTATTTTGGTAGTAAGTATTGAACCCAGGGCCACTCAACCACTGAGCCACATCCCCAGCGCTATTTTGTATTTTATTTAGAGACAGGATCTCACTGAGTTGCTTTGCGCCTCACCATTGCTGAGGCTGGCTTTGAACTTGGGATCCTCCTGTCTCAGCCTAACTCTTAACAAGTATATACTCTCAGTAGTAGAAACCAATATGGGATGCTACTATGTGCCCGGAACTTTCCTTACATTGTCTCATTTACTTCCACAACATTCCGCAAGGAAGACTTCTTTCTGCCTTTCAAAGCTATCAAAGTAAAGTTACTATCTTATGGGAATCAAGTTATAAATGTGACATGTATGAAGGTATATTCATGAGGTATCACTGTTGTCCATTTCATTTTTGCCCTCTGCTTACTTGCTTAGCCTAAGTGCAAGGTAGCTTGATAAGCATCTTATTAATATCCCTCCCTCAAAGTGTTTTAAAAATTTACAATGACCCCAAATGATGCCTTCCCCCAATTGTATGCAAATAGACTAAGATAAAATGTACAATATATTACCTTATCTCAAGATTTTAATTAAAAATGGAAAAATGTTTTTAAAACACAGCATTTAATTTGTATAAGAAACAAATGAGTTCATTGAATGTAAGTTCTAAAAACTAATAAAATGGCTGTGTCTTTCATTTTCTAGGTTTAATATCAGACTGGATTCAATGCAATTTTACAGGCTTTTTATAAGGCATCTTGGAATTCTGGGAAAGTTATATAAAAATATAGAGTAGAAAACATATTGATCTTGCTTCTTAAATCTATAAAGCAATTCTTACTCTTTCAAAGTTTTCTAATAATTAATAATTAGCATATAATTACCATAACTTAGTCTTCAGTATGCACTCCTAGTTGATATCTACACAAAGTAAAGAAAAGTAGAGGTTGGGGTATAGAACAATCGTTACTGTCATGTCATGGGGCTGCAGGTATAGCTCAGAAATAGAGTGCATGCTTGTTTAGCATGTGCAAGGCCCTGGGTTCAATTCTCACCACAAAAAAAAAAAAAAAAAGGTATTTTTGTTACAACAATGGGAAAAAAATCTTAAAATGACTATCAATTATCTAGTTTTGTCAGCTTTATTGATCAATATTAACCACTTTGCCTTAAAACTAAGGATTGTGTCTTACTCATTTTTGTTTTCCCAATGCCTAACATGGGGCATGACAATCAATAATCATGTACTGAATTAACTAATTAACTGATCAGTGAGTTTCTGCATAATTTCATGCTATACTGACACACCATAGAGGGAATTAAGAATCCAGACAATTCATTTTGCAACTTAATGATTAAAAATTTTGTTTTTTCTAAATAATCCTCCATATTAAGTGATGTAGGAATTCCTAATCTTGGGTACATGCATCCCTAGGTGAAGCAAAATCAGAAATAGTGGTCCTTGGGCTGGGGATGTGGCTCAAGTGGTAGCGTGCTCGCCTGGCATTCGTGTGGCCCGGGTTGGATCCTCAGCACCACATACAAACAAAGATGTTGTGACTGCCAATAACTAAAAAATAAATATTAAAATTCTTTCTCTCCCTCTCTCACTCTCTCTTAAAAAAAAAAAAAAAAATAGTGGCCCTTGTCTTATGCTTAGGTGTTTCAAAATACAAATGCAACTGTCAATGTTTTTATAAGCTGAAGCTCTTCTACTCAATTGAAATGTGACATTATTATTTTGTTTCTTTCCTGGATGTTTTTACATGTTACATGTTAACTGGATATCAAAGCTCATTTAAAACTCTCTTAGTTTTATTTTATCCTTAATGAAATGAAAATAAGTGAAATATGAACAAGCAGTTTATTGAGAGGACAACTATCAGAACATGAAGTTTGGATATTGAAGGAGAAATGAAGATATTAATTTTAAAATCTGCAGAAAATCTGAAATAAAACATTTTAGGATGTGCTGTAGTTGCAATTTCAGGATTAGTTTACACTCCCAGAGACAACTGAATAATGATCCTTGATTTAGTTACAAAGCATGTAAAATTCAGAAATATTTTTGGACCTGATTATAACTACTCTGGGGAGTTGAAGATAAAGGAGATACTTATTTTCTAGGGTTCTGCAATGCCATAGCTTCTGAGAGTATACCATATGTTGTAAAACTGGGTTTAATGAGGAAGTACTGATCCAGATACATAATATCCAGAATTATCCATATACATAATTAATTCATTGTATATCTATCTATATGTATATATTATATGTATGTTTATATATGTATGTAAATAAATAAAATTGGGCACACACACAAAAAAGAATGAAAACAACTACCTGAAGAATATACATTAAAAAGGAAGAAAGAAGGATGAATACAGAGTAACCAGATAAATTGAAGCTGTCCCATTTGGAGGAGGTAGGTTAGAATAAAAAAAAAATGGGAGTTGTGAGGTGAACCTAATCTACCTACAATTGTCTCAAGTGTGATGATTAATTTTATTTGTCAACTTGGCTGGACTAAGGGATGCCCAGATAGCTGGTAAAACATAATATGTGGGTGTGTCTCTGTGAAGGTGTTTTCAGAAGAAATTAGCATCTGAATTAGAAAACTGAGTAAAGAAGACCTGCTCTCACCAATGTGGACAGTTAACCATCCTGTGTCAGGACAGAACAAAAACACAGAGGAAGGGTGAGTTTGTTCCCTCTCTCCTTGAATTGGGACATTCATCTTCTCTTGCCCTCAGAAATTGAATCTGAGGCCTTTGAACTCTAAGACTTACACCAGTGGGCCCTTACTGAAAGATGCCACCAGCCTTCCTGGTTCTCCAGCTTGCAGATGGCATATCTCAGGAATTCTCAACTTCCATAATTGTATAAGCCAATTGCCAGAATAAATGTCCTCTTACATATCTCTCTATATATTATTAGTTCTGTTTCTCTGGAGAACCCTGGTTAATACACTCAGGTCTTGATTTCACTTTCTCTAAGAGAAAGTCTTGACCAACTTTATAGATAAAAACCCAATGTGGCTTTCAAAATGGAAATGAAACAAATTTAAGGAAATGAAAAGGTGCGATGATGCCTATTTTATTCATTAACCAGCCTCTTTACTATCAAAGGGCATAACTATTCCTTTTCAGTTCAAAACATATAAAAGTTTTTATTACATTCTCAAGCCAAGACAAAGATATGGTCTGAAGCACATTAAATAAGAATATATACCACAGAGCATTATCTTTAAAGAGCTTACTTTTCCAGCAATGTCTCCACTAAATTCTCATAGATTTCATATATAATGAGAAAACATTTTGTCTATCTGATTTCATATATTTGTCAAATATAAGTTTTATCCAGGCATGGTGGCACACATCTGTGATCCTGGTGAATCAGGAAGCTTAGGCAGGAGGATGGCAAGTTCAAGGTCAGCCTCAGCAATTTAGTGAGACCCTGTCTCAAAATAAAAAATGAAAAATGAGGGGCTGGGTTTGTAGCTCAGTGTTAGAGCACTTGCATAGCATGTGTGGGGCACTGGGTTCAATTCTTAGCACTGAAGCCAGAATTAGATAAGCAGTCAGTGTACTTAGGTAAATCGAGTCAGGTTGGGTCAAGGAGACCAATTTTGAGTGAGCCTGGGAAGTTGGAGACTGTCCCCTGAGGAATCTTATCAAGAACCTGCCCCTGCTCCAACCTGTTGCTAAGGTAACCTGTCCCAGGAATTGTCCTTCCCTACAGGGAGCTGTAAGGTTGTTGATGTTTCCTTGTCTACCCCATCCTGCGGCCCACCTGCTTCCCACCTTTTGGCCATCCCATTGAGCATTCCTAGGCCTAGTCACCTGCACAGGGAGGAGAAAGATAAGGGGGAAAGGCAGGAGAACAAAGGATGCCTAGGACATAGAAAAAGGGAAGACCACCCCGCCTCTTGGGATACCAGGATACCAGCTATGGCCCCCCTTCTCCCTCCTGGGAGAAGTCCATGTTGCCCCTTTTTAAATAAACCCTGCTTCATATGCTTGCCTCTGCGTGCTTCTCTAATGTTCAAACTTCAACATGTGGGGAAGCAGGACTTCTCACTGATAACCAGCAGTATCAGTACCACATAAAAATAAATAAATAAAACGAAAGTATTGTGTCTATCTACAATTTTTAAAAAGTGGGGAGGGGGACAAAAAAGGACTGGGGATGTAACTCAGTGGTAAAGTGCTCTTGGGTTCAAACCCCAATACCAAAAAAAAAAGTGTGAGGGGTAATAGAGGAGCACCTTCAGGTTCAATCCCTAGTACTGTAAAACAAGATATATTGAAATGAGGGACCCGGAAAGTTCACATTTTAAGCCAGGTGCTTTGGCGCACACCTATAATCCCAGTGGCTTGGGAGGTGAGGCAGGAGGATCATGAGTTCAAAGCCAGCCTTAGCAATTTATCAAGGCACTAAACAACTCAGTGAGACCCTGTCTATAAAATATAAAATAGGGGTGGGGATGCAGCTCAGTGGTCAAGTGCCCCTGAGTTCAGTCCCCAGTACCCACCCCCAAAAAAGTCCACATTTTAAAGGAGAATTCAAAATACACTACTTCATATATTGATGACTTCAAATTACTTTGAAATGTATAAAAAATAAGATGGAGTGATTGATGGATGGGGTGGATGGATGAATGAATAGATAAGTGATGAAGCAAAATGAGTATAATGTCAATTCTAGAATCTGGGCAGTGGGTATATGGATATTTGGTGCATAGTTCTTTCAACTTCTGGTATTTTGAAAGTTTTGATAATTTGCCATGGTAATCCCAAAATAGAGACTGTTTATTATTCCACATGTCTGTAAGATTTTACTTTGAATCCACCTATATCTATTCATCTATCATCTGTATTATAGAATCTTTCAAAACTTGAGTTAAATATGCCTCTGGGCAATGTGTGTATATATAGATTTTTTTTCTCATTTTATTTATTATATTTAGAGCTATGCTTATATGTATGATATTCTCTTCTTCAAACCAGATAAAAGTCAGGATTATGAGGAAGGATAAATTTAGAAGGACATACTCTCTTTCCAGAAAGATGTTCAATTGGTACCGTTAGTGCACTGCAAGAACAACCAGCCACAAGAGAAATTATTTTAAAGAATGTTAGCTTCAGGGCTGGGATGTAACTTCGTGATCCCTGGCATTGCATAAATAAATATATGTTATAACTAGCAATTTTAAAGTAGGTAGTTAGGAAAAAATATCATAAAGACAAATAGAAAAAAATATTTAAGATGAGGAACATGGGGAAAGATTATAAACAATCCCTGCAGCAGACTATTTCCACCCAAAGGGCCAGAACAATACCTTTTATCCCACATGTCCTTCTTACAAGATATCTTTTAACCCCCCTTATCAAAAGGTGAGGTTCTATGTACTTTCTCTTTTTTTGTTTTCATATTTTTAGTTGTAGTTGGACATAATAACTCTATATTATTTTTATTTATTTTTTTTTATGTGGTCCTGAGGATTGAACCCAGTGCCTCACACATGCTAGGCAAGCACTCTACCACTGATCCACAACTCCAGCCCCTCTTTGTACCTTTCTCTTAAATCTAGGTGGGCTTGTGAGGATGGTGAGTGACATTGTATGACTTCCAAGGCTAGGTTACAAAAGATGGCATAGCTTCCACTTGGTTCTTTGGGGTGCTCATTATTTTTACCCATCAATTTGTTGGTTTTTTTTTTTTAATTTTTAATTTTTTAATAATCCCATCAATTTGTTGTGAGGAAACCTAAGCTACCTTATGGAGAGGAATTAAGAGCCAATCCCAGTTTATCAGGCATATGAGTGAACCCATTTTCAAAGTATATCCTCCAGGCCTACTCAAGCAACCCTAGCTGATGCTGACTGCAATAGAGATAACCAGTATGCACAAAGCTCTGCTCAAATTGCAGGTTCATGACCAAAGTAAATAATTGGAAGCCACTGCATTTTAGGGGTAGTTTGTCAGGCAGCAATAGATAACTGATATAATGCCTATGGAAAACAACAACAACAACAACAAAACCATGTGAATCTGTACATACTAGCTTCCAAAATCAAGAGAACAACTATATTACTGTTCTAGTAGGAGACAGAGATTTTAAAACCAGTTGACATTCTATCTATAATTCAACTATTTTACCCCAAAACCAAATTCTGTCAAGTGAAACCTTTTTCTTCACAAGAATTGCTAGCAAATGGTCAGGTTGGCTTAAGTTCATCCATCCAACAAAGATTAGTACCTATTATATAGAAAACACTGTATTTATCACAGTAGAGATACACAAAGGGAGCAGCCAATTATCATAAGCTATATTTTCCTGATTATTTCTCCTCCAAACTGCTCATAAACATAGACATAATCAAAAAGTAATCATGAAAAAAATGAAGGAAAGAAAAGCCTGTTACTTTACTGACTCATAAATAGGGCAATCAATCAACTTGTGAAAACATTGCATAGACTAACCAAATGAAAACAAAACTTAAGTTTATTTTCTCATTAATTAACTGCATTAGTGTAAAATATGTAACTTCAAGACATTGTGTAGTGGAGATTTCAATGTTTCATGTTGTCTACTTGCTGGCTTCCAAGCAAAAAAGTATCTAATTAGACATAACCAATTAAATGGTTGCAATATTTGAGACTCCTTTGGATAATGAATGCATTTATATTAAGAAAGGGTTTAGGAAAGGTCTAGGCAATTGTGTTCATTTTAGTGGCCCTAGCCTCTTTTTTTTTTTTGCTCCTTTCCCAGACTCCATTTCACCCCAGATTTAGTATCCCCCATGATCTCTTATTGTCTATCTTTAAAACTCTTTGAAAAGTAATCTGAGGGCTGGGGATGTGGCTCAAGCGGTAGCGCGCTCGCCTGGCATGCGTGCAGCCCGGGTTCGATCCTCAGCACCACATACAAACAAAGATGTTGTGTCCGCCAAAAACTAGAAAATAAATATTAAAAATTCTCTCTGTCTGTCTCTGTCTCTCACCTCTCTCTTTAAAAAAAAAAGAAAGAAAGAAAAGTAATCTGAGAAAAACACTTGATGAATTCATTGAAGTCAGACTATAATGTTAATATGTTATATGTAATCTTCCCTGGAAGTTTTCATTTTAACAGTGATGTACCCAATCAATCAATAATACCAAAGAAAAACCTCTACTTATAAAAAATACAACATTGAGTAAGACTATTAGCATTATTCAGAGTAGTCAAAAAGTACAAACAACTCAAATTTCTACCAACTGATGAATGAATAAACAAAATGTGGTATAGCCCTACAATAAAATACTATTTGGCAATGCAAAGGAATTAAATCCTTTTTTTTTTTTTTCAGTGCTAGGGATGAAACCCAAGATCTCACATATGCTGGACAAGTGTTCTACAACTGAGCTCTATCTCCACCCCAGAAATAAAATCCTGATGCACCCTACAACATGGATCAACCATGACAACATTATACAAAATGAAAGAAGCCAGACACAAAAGAGAAAATGTTTATATGATTCCATCAATATGAAACTTCCAGAATTAGAAAATCCATAGAGACAGAGAGTAGATTGGTGGTTGCCTGGGGCAGGGGAGAAATGAAGAGTAATTCTGCTGAGGAGGAATCAGTGGAGATGAGAGTAATAATGTAAGCAAGTATGCATTTATATTTACTCAATTAATATTTGTCATCCATTTTTATTTTAATTGCCATGGTAGACACCTTGGTGCACTGCCTTGAGCCCTCTTGTGATGGTTTGAATATGATCATCAGTTGATCAGTTTATGTCCCCCAAAAGCTCAGGAGAATGTAGCAATGAGTGGAGGCAAACGTTAGATTATGAGAGCTGTAACCTAATCTGGATAAATTCATTTGATGAGTTTATTTATTCATTTGATAAATTCAAATGAATAAATAAATTCATTTCAAATTAATAATTTGAAATAAGGAAAGGAGGAAACTATTATAGGAGAAAATGAGGAGTGAAGGGTGAATGAAAGGGTGTGTTATAACTTAGCTATATATCCATACAGATAGCTAAGTTTTCCACTAACTCACTTGGAAATTCTGGCTAAGACCATATCTAAAGTTACTACTCTCACAGAAATCTGCAAATGGAAAAGTCTTCCGTACCTGCACCTTCATTGGAAAAATTTAATCTTGGGCTAATACTTTGGGATTAGTGGCCCTTTTTTTGTCCTTCATATCATCATCCTCACTAGAGACATGTTGATCACAGTGATAAACCCGTTTCTCAATGATTTACATTCCCAGTGACCCTTGGCTTTATCCAACTTGTCACCAAAAGGAACTCTTAAAGTTCATAAGGCCAAACACAGGGAAAGTCAAAGTCCCACCATTCTTCTCAAATACACTTAATTTTAACGTGTTAAGTGCTCACTTCTGAAACAGGAATAGAAAGAATAAACAGTGACCATGTATTGCCCCAGGATGGATCAGGGAAGAAAGTTGTTGGAGGCATTCATGGGCAGTGGTAGGAAAGAAAGCAGTGAGCCATCTCTGGATGAAGCCAGAGAAACAAGAAGTGGTTGGGGAGCATCCCAGGCCCCATAAGATGCCCCATCACAACTCCCACTGTCCTTCAGGGCCCCAGGCCTACTCCTGCCCATTCCTCACAACTTACCGTATTGCATACCTCTGTGCCTGGTTACATCTGCATCTTAGTGTTAGAGAAGTGATCCTGTTCATTGCCCTGCTATGGGCAAGGGCAGATAGGATGGTCCAGAGAGGGAGAAATTCCAAGTCCGCACCTTTGACACATTTTCCTGCAGGAGCACTGTCATAAACTGTGTCTGGGCTCTACAATACTACTGTGCTTCCAGGACATCTATTAAAGTTGCTTTTGCAGCCCAACCTGGGCCTTTAGTCAACCTCCATAACCCTGTTTCCAAGAAAAAAATGCCATCAATTTAAACAAAAACTTTTGGAACAAAACCTTTATGTAGATGAAAACCTCTCTTCTCTTTCTTCCTCCTCTTCCTCCTCCCTCTTTTTATCCTCTTCCTTCTCCTCCTCCTGCTCCTCCTCTTCCTCCTACTTATTCTCCTCTCTCTCTCTCTCTTTCTCTCTCTCTCGATATACATGTGTGTGTGTATATATATACACACACACACATACATACATGTCAGTAATCAAAGATTATAATCTTATATTTTTCAAAAATATGAGTTTCAGATAATATGTATTAAATTTCTTCATTTATTAATTAAATTGTTGCAAATTTCTGTAGAATGTGAGAACATATAATGTGGAAAGCTGTGTGTAGCACTGTCCCTGATGTTTCATATTATTATTTCATGTGCATACCCTCAGCTTTGCCACAGGCTCTGCTGCTCACTGGGTAACCCTGGACAAGTCACTTCTTTAAGTCTTTGTTTCTTAGATTAGAGTTTGAGAAGTATCGAGTTTTGCTACCATAATGTAACTTCCACCGAAATGGATGCAAACAGGCCTACATTTATTCAGTAACCCAGAGGTTTCTCTGCCTATACTGCATATTAAATATGGTTCTAAACGTTTCTCTCAAAATGTCAAATTGGGGAAAGAATTAGTCAGAGCTAAACAATTTGTGGGCACAATGGTGCCAAATTGACACCATCTGGGAAATCCTCGGTCTGTTTTTCATGTTTATTCACTTTTTTTTTTTTTTTTTTTTAATTTTGACCTATTGAAAATATCCAGTTGCAGTGGTGATACCTGAGTCATAGTAGTGTGTTAGGCACAGACAGGATCCTGACCACAAACCCTCTTCCCAATTTGGTGCATTTTGCTTCTTTTGTAACCCACAGAAAAATCAGCACCCCACCTAATCCAGTCTACATTCTGAGAGTCACATACATAGCAGTTACTGACCTCTAGAAGTAACTACAGTAGTGTCCCTGAGAAAGTGTCAAGGCAGGCCCAATTTGCAACTCCACAATACTTTGTAGAGTCCAGTTTTCTCTTTCTTATCACTTGTGATAGCTTTCTTACCCCGTGAGTGCCTGAAAGCTCTCAATCTCTCATTTTCTGCTTATTAATTATAAAAATATTCTCTGCAACTAACCTTCCAGATTTTCTCCCTTTTTGACTGTCCCACCTAGTTTGCTCTCCTTTTGCAAGTTATCTTACTAAACCAATTGTGCTCCTTGCACTTCTCCAGTCCTTTCTTTTTATTACCAAGATAGCCCCCAAATTTTTCATAGGAAAAGTGTCACAGATTGAATTATGTTATCCCCAAAATTCATATGTTGAGAGACTTGAATCCTTAATTTAACTATATTTGGAGATTGAGCCTTTAGAGGTAACTAAGATTATATAGTGGAGCTTTAAACCAATATAACTAGTGTCCTTATCAGAAGAGGAAGAGACACCAGGGATTTGCATGCAGAGAAAAGGCCATGTGAGGACACAGCAAGAAGGAGGCCATCTGAAAACCAAGGAGAGGGGGGTCTCAAAAGCCATGAAACCTAATGATATTTTGATCTTGATTTCAAGATTCTGAACTGTGAGATGATAAAATTCTGTTGTTTAAAGTCATGTAGCCTGTGGTATTTCGTTATTGTGACTCTAGCAGACTAATACAAGGGGTTAAGAACAACAAGTTGCTCCAGGCAACCTCTCCTAAAGACTATATGTTTACATGGACACATTGTTTTTTTGTTGTTTGTTTGTTTGTTTTGTTTTAAAATAATTTTTAGTTGTAATTGGACACAATATCTTTATTTTATTTATTTTTATATGGTGCTGAGGATCGAACCCAGGGCCTCACACCAGCTAGGCAAGCGCTCTACCACTGAGCCACAATCCCAGCCCGGACACATTGTTTTTATGTAGAGTGTATGTGTATTTAAAATAGCTTGCATGGAAGTCTGGGATGAAGAGATTATTTGTGTATTCAAGTCCCCGGATCCCCAGGCTCCTCTTTCCATGAACTAATCCATCTAAACCCCATCTCATTTACTTTGAGCTATTTGCCTCTTCCTTCTGTGACTTCATTTCTTATTATTTCCAAACTCTCAAGGCTGTTCAATCCCAAAATCAAGCAAACCTAACCCTGCACCCTTTGGCTCAGTCAGCTGGTCTTCATGATTATACTTCATGTTACCCCTTACTTACTCTCCATAAAAGAAGTGCTCACACATGAGGGCCATTTCCCTGTAAGAATTGATATTTGGTGTATGTAGTGACAGCACTGTGCCCAAGTGAGAGTGGGAGATGCACTTCCACTTTATTAATCTTCTTGGGATGCTATAACAAGGTACCACAAATTGAGCACTTTAAACAACAAAAATTTATTGTCTTACAGTACTTGAGGCCATTAATCTGGGATCAATGGGAAGTCAGCTTTGGTTTCTCCCATGTACGGTGAGAAAGAATCTGTTCCTTGTCTGTCTTGTAGCTTCTGGTAGTTTTCAGACAATTCGACATTTCTTGGCATGTAGATGTATCATTCCAGTCTCTTCCTTCATCTTGCCATTCTCCCTGAGTCTGTGTCTAAGTCCAAATTTCTCCTGTTTATAAAGACACCAGTCAGTTGGATTAGGACAACCTCTCCTAAAGACTGTATGTTTACATGGACACACTGTTTCTGTTTATGCTACCCCATTATAACCTCAGCCTAAGTAGTTACATCTACAATGACCCTATTTCCAAATGAGTTCACATTCTATGGGACTGGGGGTTAGGACTTCCACATATGAATTTCAGGTGACACAATTCAACCTATAACCCCACCTTACACAAATGTACACTTGAAGTTTCCTGGGAAAGCTTCAAGGAAGAGTTGGAATGGATTGGGGTCTTGGAGGCTGGCTAGAATTTGCATGGCATATGTAGAAGTGGGTTAGCACCCTCAATGGCAAAACTGAATCTAGCAAAGCACAGTAAACCCAGAGTTCAGGGCTTCTGAATGGTTAGCAAAGTGTTTGGAGGTCAGCAGACATGGCTCAGGATGGAGAACTGGTTAGAGCATGACTCTATTAAGCTCAAAACTTGTCCCCACTGGGCTTATTCTACTCGTGCCCCTGTCCACCAAGCAAAGAGCAGCCTCCAAAAGGCCCCAAAAGTTCCATGAGGAGCCTGCATCTTTCTTTGTAGAGTGTGGGCAGTCATAAAGCTTTTCTTAGCTAAGCAGTGACACGATCCAAGCTGTGATTTAGGGAGATTAGCTTTGCAATTCCACACTGATGGACTGAAGGGAAAAGAGAGCTGGAGATGGGAGAAACTGTTCCGAAACCAAAGACTTTGTTGGAAGATGTGTGGAGGTAAGGGTGTGAAAGAGGACCACAGTTCCAAGAGTGAAAATAAGGGAAGAAATGAAAAACAAAAACAAAACTGTTGGGCTGGGGTTGTAGCTCAGTGGTAGAGCACTTTCCTAGCATGTGTAAGGCACGGGGTTCAATTCTCAGCACCACATACAAATAAATGAATGAAATAAAGGTTTATTAACATCTAAAAAATATTTTAAAAAACTGTTATGGATGTGTGGTGTCCCCCAAAAGCTCACGTGTGAGACAGTGCAAGAAGGTTTGGAGAAGAAATGATGGGGTTGTGAGAGTCTTAATCCAATCAGTGAATTAATTCCTGACAGAAATAGCTGAGTGGTAACTGGGTTGTGGCTGGAGGAAGTGGTTCATTGGGGGCCTGGCTTTGGAGTCTATATTTGTATCTGGAGAGTAGAGTCTCTCCCTGCTTTCTGATCACCCTGTGAGCTGCTTCCCTCTGCCACACTCTTCCACCATGATGTTCTGCCTCACCTCCAGCCCTGAGGAATGGAGCTGGCCTTCTCTGGACTAAGACATCTGAAACAGTGAATCCTCAAATACATTTTTCCTCCCCTACAATTGTTCTGGTTGGGTCCTCTGAGTCACAGCAGTGAAAAAAGCTGACTAAAACAAAACAAAACAAAAAAACCCAAATGGGAAATCACTGACAGAAATTGGCAACTCATATCCGGAAGACTGAGGAGAAATTAAAGAGGGCTCCAGAGTTGGGAGAACAGTGGTGTTCTTAAGTACGATAAGTAGCCTTGAGAAAAGCAGGTACCTTTGAGGAGAAGTTCATTCATATACATACATTTTGAGCCTAAAGTGACATCTAAATGACCAGCCCATTAAGCAGGAGATTTGAAACTAAGGGCTTGGAAGGCAAACTAGAGCTGTTGACTTAGATTTGAATGCTACATGCTTTAGGAGATGTAGATTTTCTCTTATTCATTCATCAAAGGCCTTCTCTTGGACAATAAAGAACAAGACAGTAAAAGGAACAGGGAAAAGAAAAAGTGGTAGAATTGCATCAAGGGGGCCATGCTGCCCAGTACAAGAGTACAAGTTTCTGTGGGTTTTTGGCAATTGCTTGCCCACCAAGCTAATGGATTCTAGTTTTCTCTTAGCTCTGGCCAGTAGCAATTGCCCAGGATCTGGAAACTTTGCCCATCTTTATTTCTCTCAGGAAATTGCCATTTTGCCAGTTCTTTCATTTCTTATTTATCTTGAAATGACCCAAATAATTAAGTGTGTCATTTTTTGCAACCCATAGCACATTTCTTTCCTTCTTTTTTTTTTTTTCCTGGTAATGGGGATTGAACTCAGGGGTACTCAACCACTGAGCCACATCCCCAGCCCTATTTTGTATTTTATTTAGAGTCAGGGTCTCACTGAGTTGCTTAGTGCTTCGCTTTTGCTGAGGCTGGCTTTGAACTTTGATCCTCCTGCCTCAGCCTCTAGAGCCCCTGCACCTGGCTAGCACATTTCTTTCTTTCTTTTTTTTTTTTAAAGAGAGAGAGAGAGAGAGAGAGAGAGAGAGAGAGAGAGAGAATTTCAATATTTATTTCTTAGTTTTCAGCGGACACAACATCTTTGTTTGTATGTGGTGCTGAGGATCAAACCCGGGCCTCACGCATGCCAGGCGAGCGCGCTACCGCTTGAGCCACATCCCCAGCCCGCTAGCACATTTCTTGACCCTCCATTGGCCATCAAATAATTCTGGAAAGGACATGTCATGATTCAGTTTCTATACCAGGGGCTTAGTACAATGACAAGTGTTTATTGAGTTGAATCAGATTTTGCAAACCACTGGCTCTACAGGTTAATTTTACTTTGAGTTGAATCAGAGTTTGCAAACCATTGGCTCTACAGGTTAATTTTACTTTGAGTTGAATCAGAGTTTGCAAACCACTGGCTCTACAGGTTAATTTTACTTTAAGTTGAATCAGAGTTTGCAAATCACTGGCTCTACAGGTTAATTTTACTTTGCTTCCATATTTTCAGTTTGTCGGCACCATGATGTTTTTTACCAGAAAAACAGGTTATATTGATCGTGTGTTCAAGAAGTGAAGCAATGAAGAACAGAAAAAAATGGCATGGTAACCAGCAGAGGCAGTGAAAGACTTTTCCAGGATAGTGAAGACCTATGTGGAGCTGAAAAATAAAGGAAATAACTGATGTAGGTTCAAATGCTGAAAAGGAAAGGATCATTTTAGGGCTGATAGGAATTGAAAGGGGTGGGAAGGATTTAAAACATGAGTACCAAGGGAATGAGTTTGCCTTTCTTTTATTGAAATACATATATGTATATGTTTTACTTCTTTCAAAGCAATAAAAATCTTCTTAAATAGCAATTAATAGCATAATGGCTGAGAAAGCCATTATGTCAAACCTATCATTATTTGAACTGATCCTTCACTAAACCCTTGAAATTTTCATGCATGAACTGATAAAAGTATATGCATTGGTATTGTACACATATGCCTAAAAAAGAAATTAACAAATCTATTCAAGTCAAAGTGAGTCAATCCAGTACTTGGACTCAAGAGGAAATTCTGAAAAGTTAAATGAGCTATTGAAATCAACTGGAGTACAATTTTTTTAAGGAAAAAACAATTTTGAGCTGGGCATGGGGTTATACATCTGTAATCCTAGCCACTGGGAGGCTAAGACAGGAGGATCTTAAGTTTCAGGCCAGCCTCAGCAATTTAGCAAGGTCCTGTCTCAAAAACTAAAACATCAGCCAGGGGAATGGTGCACACCTGTAATCCCAGCAGCTTGGGAGGCCAAGGTAGGAGGATCAAGAGTTCAAAAGCCAGCCTCAGCAAAAGCAAGATGCTAAGCAACTCAGTGAGACCCTATCTCTAAGTAAAATACAAAATAGGGCTGGGGATGTGGTTCAGTAGTCAAGTGCCCCTGAGTTCAATCCCCAGTACCCCTACCCCAAAAAAGTAGGAGGGAGGGACTGGGGATGTAACTCAGTGATAGAGTGCCCTTGGGTTTAATCCTAGTACTAAAAAAAATTTTTTTTAAATATATTTAAAAACTATAGAAATATTACATGAATATTTTTTTTTAAATATTTGTTTATTTATTTTTAGTTCTCGGCAGACACAACATCTTTGTTTGTATGTGGTGCTGAGGATCGAACCTAGGCCGCACGCATGCCAGGCGAGCGCACTACCGCTTGAGCCACATCCCCAGCCCCATAGAAATATTACATGAATATTACAGTGAATTTTTGACTTCTTTTCTTCCAGGCTTAACATTGTACCTTATGCATTTTATTTCTCTCTTCAAATATTTTATATATATCCCTCTACATCTTTGTATGTTCAGTGCTAAGCAAGCACTAATATATAATTTTTATGGTTTTAATATGAGAAGTCCCCCCAAAACTTCCTGTATTAGTGCAGGAATGTTCAGAGGTGAAATTATTGAGTTGTGAGAGTTTACACCCAATCAGTTCATACTAATTTCGATGGACTGACTGGGTGCTAACTGTAGTGCTAACTGGGTGCTAACTGGAAAGGGGTGGTCCCTGGGGACATGCCCTAAAAGGGTGCATCTTCCTTGAGGCCCCTCCCCTCCTTTCTCTATTTCTCTGCTTCCTGATCCTACTATGAGATAAGCAGCTTTCCTCAACTGGGCCCCTCCCCCATGGTTTTCTGCCTCATTATGGACCCAGAGCAATGGAGTTGGCCATCTATGGACTGAAACCTTTGAAACCATGAGCCTCAAATACACTTTCCCTCATCTAAATTCTTCTTGTCTGGTATTTTGGCCACAGTAACTAAAAACAGAAAGTGGTCTAAAAAATGGGGTTATTGCTGTGTCTGACCTGACCATGTGGTTCAGAAGCCGTTAGAGCTGGTTTGTAGGAGGAATTTGAAAAATTTAGAGATGAAAGCTGGAAAAAAAGCTTTAGAATGTCCTAAGCAGAACTCAATGGGTGATTCTGGTGGGAGCTCATAAGACCAGAATACCAAAAGGAATGTAGACTGTGCTCATGAAGTTTCAGAAGGAAATGAGGGCTCTATTGGGAATTGGACTAGAAGTTGTGAGAAAATGAAGTAACTCCATTTTTGAAAACCCAGCTTCTACCTCAAGGCCTGTCCAGAGGGAGGGGGCGTGACCCTTGTCCTTGGAAAAACCCACAGAGCACTCCTAGGCACATAGCCACCCTGCTGAGTTGTTTGTCTGCAAATAACAGGTGTCCCTGACTCAGTTAAGCTAGGTGAGGACTCATAGCAACCACCAATCAGCAAGAGACAGGGAAAATACCTGGGATGCCAGATGACCCCCCAGTAGTCTTGGTGGTTGATAACATGTTAGGAAACCATGTAGTTTAGCACGTATACCCTCAGGGATTAAACCAATCAGTTCCAACTGAATCCCACTCTTATACTAACTAATCACCCAGACCCAACTTGTTCCCACCAGTGAATGTACTAATCAATGTTAAGAGTTGTTGTTTGATTTTCCAGTGGTGGGAAATGATTTGCTGTATGATGTTGTGATGCATAGAGTATCCCCAAAAACCTATAAAATCTCACTGAACAAAGGACCTGGGCTCACTCCTCTGGACCGCTGCATTGGAAACAGTTGTGTGAGTCCAGGCTCAAGCTTTCAATAAAGACTCTTGTGTGATTGCATCGGATTCGGCTCCTGGAGGTCTATTGGGGTCCCTTGAATCTGGCATTACAGTTGCTTATGTTATATTCTGATGAAAAACTTAGCTACATTTTTTTCTGTGTCCTGAGGCTTTGTGTGAGGATGAATTTAAAAGTAATGGACTAGGGCTAGGGTTGTAGCTCAGTAGTAGGGTGTTTGCCAAGCACTTGTAAAACACTGGGTCTCATCTCTGGCACCACATATAAATAGATTAAATAATAAAGGTCCATTGACAACTAAAAAAATATTTTAAATAAATAAAACAAAGGTATTGTATCCATCTACAACTAAAAAAATTTTTTTTAAAAATAATGGACTAATTAATCTGGTGGAGGAAATTTCAAGGCAGCACAGCATTCAGTCAGTGGCATGGATATTGCTGAAGCTTTTAGCCAGGTTTACTGTGAGAATTGGGTGCAGAAAACAGAGTCAAAAGATTTTAAAAACTTGGGGTTTGGTCAGAAAAGTACCTGTAAAGCTGGAGCTAAGGAAGTCAGGCTTGTTTAAGAGATTACCTCCTAAAGAGATGCTAAGTAGTCTGCACAGAGACAATAGGAAAGATGCCTTGAGGGATCTCAGGAATTTATAAGACCACAACTATTGTAGGTTCAAGGATGTAGAAAAGAAAATTATTCTGGGAAGAGAACATGGGGGTTCCCTGCTAGTATAGGGAGACCTAGGAAGTTGTTTCACCAGTGCTGTTACACAGGCATTCAGAGGCCACTGTAGCCCTGAGTCCATGGGGCCCAGGTGTTGTGCAAGCTGGCAGAGACCTTAGGAGCATCCATGTGATACTGATTCTATAGGAATGCAAGATGCTCAACTTTAAGGGTTATGGAGATTTTGAAGGAAAGCCTGGGAGGCCAGGCAAAGTGTAGCAGGGTCAGAGTCACTTCATCTGTCCCTGATAGGGCAATGCATGAAACCATAAGTATGAAGCCAGAGCTGGAATGGAGACTCCAGGAATTAAGACAGCAGTAATGTAGACTGTCTGCTAAGAAAAGCTGTCAGCTGTGGAGAGAGCCAGGCTAAAAGAGAGGCCCTGTGGCTACAACTGGCAAGGCCAAAGGGGCAGGGCTACCCAAGTCCTTTGAAAATAATGTTTCACAGCCAACTGTCCTACATGTTATATGATGAGTTATGAGACCTGTTTGCTTGGTAGGGGGTTAGGTCTTGTTTTGGTCCCATTCTGTCTTTCTTTGTGCCCTATTGCCTGCTTTTCAAATGGGAATGTTTACTCTGTGCCACTGGATTTTGGGTAATGTAACTTGCTTTGATTTTTTTCAGGGGCTCACTGTCAAGAGTTTGCCTTGAGTCACAGATGAGACTTTGGACTTGGACTTTTGGGCAATGCTGAATCTGTTAAGACTACGGGACTCTTGAAGATAAACTAAATGCATTTTGCATTGTGAGATGGACATGAACTTTGGAGATCAGGGGTGGAATGTTATGTTTTGAATATGAGATGTCCCTGTGAAAAGCTCTTGTATTAATGTGGGAATATTTGAAAGTAAAATGATTAGATTGTGACAGCTGTAACCTAATCAGTCCATCTTAGTTTGAATGGATAGGGTGGTAAATGTTGGCAGGATGGATGTGACTAGAAGAGGTGGGTCACTGGGGACATACTCTGGTAGGGTGCATCTGTCCTATTCCCCCTCCCCCACTTCCTGACCCTGCAACTGATAGAGGACAGACAGATGTGAATGCTGGGAACATGAAATCAAGGGAATAATTCTATAAAATGTGCCACTGTGCTGACCCCCACACGCTTTCTTTTCCAAGAAGCAATTTACCTGCAGCTCTGCCTGGTTTCAGTGGACGGGTTATATTGCATTCCTCAGCAAACTACCTGTTATCTGCAGGAGAAATACAGGCCTGAAACAATGTCGATAAGAGGAACTCAAGTTACCCTGAAGGAGGAGACTTTTGTGACCCTTTTCACAGACCATATCCTGAACTCAGGGAGATTAAGGATAATTCCTTTTAACCATAAAATAAGAATTTATGGTTAAGAATCCAATTAGAACCAGTCAGCATGGGCCAAAGTAACCTAGAGTTGTCATGGCAGTGGGAACTTGAAAGTCTGATGTCATCTTGCTATCAGTCAAGAGTCAAGAGCCAGATGTGGGCGGGACTCTCTGGAAACTTCTCTGGGATCCTCAATAAAACTGGATTACAGGAGAGGCACGCTGTCCCTCTCTTCTCTGAGAGAACCCAATCTCTCCCTTGAGAGTGTCCCTTTTCCCTTTCCTATCCCTTCAATCAACTCATGCCTGTTACCCTGAGTGACATGTCTGAAATCTTTTTGACTTGATCATAAGAATTAGAGTTTGAAGGGGAAGTCTTTGGGCTGCCTCAGTTTCCCAAAAGGCTTCAGCCCTGTCACACCATGAGCAAAGTAGCTTTCCTTTACTGGGTCCTTCTCTCATGATGTGCTGCCTTATGTTGGGCCCAGAGCAATAGAACTCTGAAACCACATTTTCCCTCCTCTAACTTGTTCTTGTTGGGTATTTTGTTGCATAGATGAAAAACTAACTAAAATAATCATATTAAAAGTTACATTTTTGTCAGGCATGATGGTGTACACCTGTAGTCCCAGTGACTTGGGAGTCTGAGGCAGGAGGATCACAAGTTCAAGGCCAGCCTCAGCAACTCAGTGAGGCCCTAAGCAACTTAGCAAGGCCTTGTCTCAAAATGAAAACATATGTAACTCAGTTGTAAAGTGCCCCTGAGTCAATCCTCAGTAACAACAACAAAAAAGTTATAATTGACAACTATCTGCAAAATAGTTGACATTGTTCAATTTTAAAATATTTCAAATGACATATAGAAAAGTAAAGGCACCAATATAACAGACAACTACGCTACCAATTCTCAGATTTAAGAGATGCTCATCTCTAGCCAAATTTGCCTCAGAAATTTTAAAAACAAAAATAAAAACACCAGGGCTGGTGTTGTACTCAGTGGTAGAGCACTTGCCTAGCATATGTGAGGCACTGGGTTCTATTCTCAGTACCACATAAAAATAAATAAATAAATAAATAAATAAAGGTATTGTGTCCATCTATAACTAAAAAAAATTTTTTTTTAAATTAAAAAATAGGGCTGGGGATGTGGCTCAAGCAGTAGTGCGCTCGCCTGGCATGTGTGCATTCCGGGTTAGATCCTCAGCACCACATACAAACAAAGATGTTGTGTCCACTGGGGAAAAAAAAAAAAAAATTAAAAAATAAATAAATATTTTTAAAAATTTTTTTTAAAAAAATAAAAACATCATAAAGAATAATTAAAGCCCATCTCTTTGCCCCTGCCCATGTTTATATTTGCTCCACCCCTTTTCTCCAGAGGCCCTAGCCCACCTTGGAAGGCTGACCTCTAAAGACTGCAACCTCCAGGTTCCTTTGCCCTTTGCTCCAGATGGGTTCTGACCTTGGGTGGTCCAGTAGAAAACTCAGGGGAGATGAGAGAGTCCTGCTCTGCCCTGCTCCTGCCAGCAGTAGGATTATAGGATAAAATACAGAATAATAGCTAGATTCAATTTCAGATCCACACCAAATAATCTTTTTAGCATAAGTTTATTCTAAATACTGCATGGGGGCGCTGGCATGTGGCTCAGTGGTAGAAGGCTTTCCTGGCACAAGTGAGGCACTGGGTTCGATCCTCAGCATCACATAAAATATAAACAAATAAAACAAAGATATTATATCTGTTGGGAAAAACATATAACAGCAGCAGCACCCCAGAGGAAAACCCCAACATGGCGTCTAACAACCCTCTTTCTCCTCTTTGTTTCTTTCACTGGCGCGAAACGTTCCCGCCGGCACCAATGTTCAAACCCTGCTGGTGGGAAGCCTTAGCCCCAATTAGAATTAACTTCTTGGGCTCTGGAACTGACATATGGAAGAGCTTGCCAATAAACGGGCGACCTCTTATCTACCTCAGCCCTGCGACCTCTCCTTAGACCTATATAAACACACAGCCTTTTGTAATAAAGCGGAAACCTCTTTGGTGATCTGTGTCATGTGGTGTGGTGTCTTCCGGTCTTACAATATCCATCTACAACTGAAAAAAATAAAAATAAAAATATCTCATGAGACATATTTAGAGTAACAATTCATTCATCACTTATCTGAAAAACAAATTGAACTGAATGTCTTGCTTTTTTAAAAAAATAAATTTTGAGGGGGCTGGGGTTGTGGCTCAGCAGTAGAGTGCTCGCCTAGCTCATGCAAGGCCCTGAGTTCATCCTCAGCACCACATAAAAATAAATAAATAAAATAAAGATTTTTAAAAATAAATAAATAAATTTTTGTAGTTGTAGATGGACAGAATGCCTTTGTTTCATTTTTATTTGGTGCTAAGGATTGAACCCAATGCCTCACACATACCAAGCAAGTGCTCTGCCACTGAGCTACTGTCCTAACCCTGTTGCTTTTCTGTTTTGTATTTTTTTGTGAAACCTGGGGAGATATCTAGAAGAGGAATTTCTGCATGGGTATCCTTCTTCCCAAAATAATGTCTCTAACATGGTTTGGGTTCTGAAAGTTTTATATGATGGTTTGTTTCATGTTTTTTTTTTTTTTTTTTTTTTTAAGAAAGAGAGAAACAGAGAGAGAGAATTTTAATACTTATTTATTTATTTAGTTTTCAGTGGACACAACATCGTTGCTTGTATGTGGTGCTGAGGATCAAACCCGGGCCGCACGCATGCCAGGCGAGCGCGCTACCGCTTGAGCCCCAGTCCCAGCCCCTTGTTTCATGTTCTTAAGATGCCCCTCAATTTAGTTTTCAGTCTATCTGTGACTGTATTGGTTTTTTTCTTTTTGGGGGATGGGGTACTGGCTATTGAACTCAGGGGCACTTGGCCACTGAGCCACATCCCCAGCCCTATTTTGTATTTTATTTGTAGACAGGTTCTCATTGAGTTACTTAGTGCCTTGCAGTTGCTGAGGCTGGCTTTGAATTCCTATCCTCCAGCCTCAGGCTCTCCAGCAGCTGTATTGGGTCTTTAACAGGGCTTGACAGTGGGTGAGGTTCACCTTGTGAATATAGCCCTCAGTTGCTCTGAGGCTTATTTTTAACAGGAACCTGTTTTTCTTTTCCTCTTCTCACTCTCCCCCTCCCTAACCTGGGGGTGGGAAACAAGATCTGTGCTCCACAGGAAAGAGATGTCTGCCAGAGGATCTAGTAAGTGATTATCTTCCAAGTTAACAAGTGAATCCCAACACAGGATCTGGGCCCTGGGACCCTCTGTCAGGGCACACCTGGAATGTAGACTTTGAGTAGCTTCTTTAAAAGTCCTCTATTTTCCCTGATGGGCAGAATCACAGCCTCAGAGACAGAAGTCCTCTATGTTTCTCCTTTGCTAGCAAAGCAATTAAACTTTTTCCTTTTTTTTTTTTTTTCCTTTTCAAAAAGATGTCCTTATTACTAAATTGGCATGAATTAGCATTGGGGACAAGGACTGAACTTTCAGTTACAAAACTGGTGACCCAGATGGGACCCAAATGCAGTCCCTTCTCCAGCTTACTTGGGCAGGCAACTGAACTTACATGCTGAGAATGTAAGTCAATTTTTTTTTTTTTTTTAAGAGAGAGAATTTTTTAACATTTATTTTTTAGTTTTCGGTGGACACAATATCTTTATTTTACTTTTATGTGGTGCTGAGGATCGAACCCAGCACCCTGCGCATGCCAGGCTTGAGCCACATCCCCAGCCCTAAGTCAAACTGTTTTTGAAAGCAACTGCTGGAAAGTATGGAGACAGGTGAGTGTGCCTCAGGTGGAACCAGAGAGGCTATCCCTGTGAATAGAGGAGGGAATGAAGGACTCCCAGCAGCTGCCAAAGCCCCTTTTGTTTTGCCTTCTTTCCCTGAACTATATGGATTGCTCCATCTTGGTCTACTTTGAGAAAAAAGAAACTGAATGCAGTAAAGTCAAGACATCTTGGCCATTTGGTGAGATCCCCCTGGGTGCACACCAAGACCTTTGATTCTACACAACTTCTTCCCCTTCGTTGGGACGTCTGTAGCACTGTTAATCATGGTTAAGTTGGAGTTGGGAACTTGGGGAGATTTTTCCCCTATCTGGTTTGTGTGTTTTAAAGGTTCTTGTCTGTTGGCCATGGTTTGGGGATTGTCTCTATTTGTTTTTTCCTTTGTATCTGTTTCTGGCCCTTTAAGACATGGGCAATACTCTGTTGATCCTAAAGATTGTTTCTTGGAAGAGATCTTGGCTAAATGGGCTACCTATAGATGTAAACCTGTTTGAGAAAAAGATGTTTTATTGTAACAATCTGGTCTTTGGATGGTTTTCTGAATTATTTGGGAGTTTGTCTGTCAGAGGTAAAATAAATGAAAGATTACAGGCATTTACAGGCAAGCATGCAAATGCAAAAAGCTGCTGCCTCTAATGTGTGAGTATAGTAGGACACTGCAGCAGTCTGGCTGGGCACAAAATAACTGAGCCGCCACGAGGCACTTCAAACAGGAACTCCTTTATTGCCTGAACTCCACCAGCACTCCACTGGCACTCCTGCGGAACTCTCTCACCGTCCACCGGGCTCCGCCCGAACTCAATGGGAAACCTGCGGGAACTCAACGGGAACTCAAAAGTAGCGGGCGCCCCAGGCAGCAGGAGCCGCCCTATTCCCCCAGAGCCGCCCTATTGCCGGTCAGCAGGGTCCTTATACAACTCAATACACAGCCTGTTTCAATCCAGTATCATCCAGTCACAGCAATTATAACTTAATTATCATCATCTTAAAGGCTCGCTGGTGTCATCTCTCAACCACTCCTTCTGGTAAAATGCCATGCACCATCCCGACTTGGCTGTGGCTCTCAACAGGACACCAAAGGAGGATTAAATTTTTTTTTTTTTTTCCCCTTTCAACCCAGTGCAGAAAGTCCAGCTGCAAATCATCTTGCTGTGAGTCAGGGACACCAGTCCTGGTGATACTGCTGGTTACCTTGAATGCCGAATTATAACACCAGAGAAGCACAGGAGGCGAGTGTAGAGTGGAAATTAAAAGACTTTATTAAAGGATAGCAGAGAAGACCCCCCCCCCCCTTCCCACTCAAGGGATCCGGATCTGTGGGATGGGGAGGTCTTATCCTTTTTATATCTAAGGTCTTCCTTTGTCTTCCTACATTCCTGTCCTTTATCTTGCTTATTTCCCTCTACCCTGCATGTGATGGGGGGGGGGAATGCAAGTGGGAAGGACAAAAGGTGGAAAATAGGGGGGCCGATGGAGGAGGGGGAGTGATCCCATTTACCTAGCTACACTACCTACCTATCTTTAAATCTGGCTTCACCGGGATAAAAGAAAACAAAAAATCCTAGGAAGCCTGCCTGGTCTGTAGAGAAGTGGGCAAAGAGGACCTGGCCTCTGCCTGCTTTCCAGCCACTCTTTGACCATGGGAATAAAATTGGAGTTTGAGAACAGGGCTCAGTTCACTACTTCTGGAGACAAATGATATCTATGTGGGCCATAGACCTCACTGATTTTCTTTCTGGGTTCTTGTCTCATGGGTTCAAAGAATGAAATCCATGGATGGTGTCAGAGGACAAAAATAAAAGAAGTAAAGTTAGTTTCGATTGAGAGGAAAAAAGAAGGAAATCCCTGTGACGTGAGGGAGAAACTGATGGAAAATTTTTCCACTTAAGTATATTAGTCTAGGGATTTAAGGCTTCTGGATAAAGGCATTGATCAAAGTCCATGCTGAACAGACATTAAAAGCATGGGGCTAATGGGGGCTGGGTGGAAGGTGGAAGCTGCCAGTCACAAGGTACAGGGCTTGTGTATGGTTCCAGTACCATTCAATTATAACCTGGGGACAAAATAGTCTCCCATTTTTAAGATCTGACAGGATATCCTATTTGGCTAGTGGACCCTTCTGGGTGCAGCCCTGCTTGTTGCCCACAGAGCTAAAATACAAGGGCCTCCCTGAGTCTCCATGAATGCAAGTGCCTGAGTCTTGGTCCTGGTGATTTCTGCAGAGAGAGGTTCTTAACAATCTCTGTATGGTCAAGGTGGCCTTCACTGGACAGAGTGCCCTAGATACATAGGTATATAAAGAGAGTGTCTCTGAGTACAATTAATTGACAGTGGGGACCTCACTTAAAGTTAATGGCATTAACTTTCCCACACTCTTGTCCTTGATTTCTCATTATCTTGCAGTGACAGAATGCAGGTGGGAAGGCCCAAAGGTGGGAGATAGGTGGGCTGCAGGAGTAATCTGGGCAGAAAGGGCCTGGGGCGGCTTTTTTAAAAAATATTTATTTTTTAGATGTAGTTGGACACAACACCTTTATTTCACTTGTTTATTTTTGTATGTAGTGCTGAGGATTGAACCCAGGGTCTCACAGGAGCGCTCTACTGCTGAACCACAACCTCAGCCCCCTGGGGCGGCTTTTGATTAGCACTTCCCTGTTTGCTGGGAGCTGTTTCATTAACAGTTCCTTAGGATGGGTTCCGGGCCTTCAGGACATTAACATTTCAATTTCCCCAAGTGCTGCTCTGCTTTCCTGGACTCCATTCTCTATAATGGCCTCCGTTTTCTTTATTTTACTCAATATTAGACCCGATTTACCTAACTACACTAACTACCTATCTTTGAATCTGGCTTCAATTTGACCCATCCGGGCACATGGCATCACTGGTAGAGGAAAGCTAAAGGAGCCAAGATGCTTATTACACATCCTCAAGAGTGATCTCTGAGGAATCTCAGCTGACTTGGTAGATAGGAACAAGGTCAGTTTTGATCACATTGATCTTAAACACTTGGCAAGAGAGTACAACCAAAACACTGTCCTACATTGAAATTTAAAAGAAAAAAAAAATGTTTTTTAAATGTAACTTAAGATGTATACTTGTGTTAGCCCCACCAAGAGTAAGTAAAGCTGGAGGCTGTAAAGGAAGGGTTCTTGTGGGAGTAACTAATATTTAACTATCTCAAAGGTGCAAAGGTCTAGAGACTGGAGCTTGTCCTGTGTTTCAGAGACTGGCTGAAAGACTAATTGCTTTTGTATTAATTGTTTACAAAAAAGTAATGCTTTGCTGTCTTGTTTATAGCATTGTTCTAGTGTAACAGTGGTCACTTCAGCTTTTGAATATAATTCTGAGGCTTACTTTTAAAAGGGACCTGTTTTTCTTTTCCTCTTCTCACTCTCCCCCTCCCTAATCTGGGGTGGGAAACAAGATTACCTCCAGTTATCTGTGCTCCACAGGAAGGAGATGTCTGCCAGAGGATCTAGGAAGTGATTATCTCCCAAGTTAACAAGTGAATCCTAACACAGGATCTGGGCCCTGGGACCCCCTGTCAGGGCACACCTGGAAAGTAGCTTTTGACTAGCTTCTTTAAAAGTCCTCTATTTTCCCTGATGGGCAGAATCACAGCCTCAGGGACAGGAATCCCCTGTTTCTCCTTTGCTAGCAAAGCAATAAAACTTTTTTCATTTTTTTTCAAAACGTGTCCTCATTATTAAATTGGCATGAATTGGCATTGGGGACAAGCACCGAGAGCTTTTGATTACAGAATGACTATGTAGAAACTAGGGCTCTTTGGGGCTGTGAGCAAGACCAGCCTCTGAGTCATGGCCACAGAGGTATCTGGCTGAGGTACATGCTCCTGTCTCAAGCTCAGCACATCTGGACTCAGCCTCCTCTTCATCCTAACACTGATAGAGCCTCTGAATTGGCAGTGGAAGTTTGTCTTTGGACCCAGGTCCCTGCCCTTCTAGAATCTCCTCCCCTTGGAACCCGTGCCCAGAGATCCCAGCTCCCTGGCAAGTCTTGCTTGCCTGGGGAATTTTCTTTGCTGTCAAGGTATTACAAAGCAAGGTGACGAATTAATGCCCATAAAAGCATTAATGGTGGTAAAATGAGTTGCTCCCAGGAGCATTTGTATTTTAAACAGGAATCCAAGGGGCTGGATTTTAGGAGACTATATTAGGGGGTGTTCCTGGTACTTAACACATGTAAATGTAATTTCTTCCTCTCCTTCCAAAGAAAAGGCTTTGTCTTCTTTTTCACTATTTTGTTCACAAGCTTACATTATTTTTCCTCATCCAGAAGAATTCGTTGGAGATGAAGATTTTAAGTAGGTTGGGATGAAGCAGATTGCTGTGTTCCCTCACATCTGTTTCCCTGGTTTTCCTCCAAGCTGTGTGAAACCCTGCAGAGTTGTTTTTAGTTGTCCCACAGTGCCATCTGTTGGCTGAATGTAGCAGGCACCCACAAGCTGTTTTACTGTGTATTTTACAAGAGCAGCTTTTTTTTCTTAAAGGGAACAAGACCATTTATTGCCTTAGTTAGGTTAAGTTTAATCAGGTTAAGTTAGGCTTGTTTTGCTTCGCTTTATAACACGGAATAACTCTTCTGGTTCTATAAAACTCACTTTTCAAAAGCTTTAGGTCAGCTAAGAAGGTATTGCCCGGGGAATAGATTGTGTCTTAGATCTGGGTCTGAGATTCTGCACTATTAGAAATACCGAGGTGTCATAAGAAATTGAACATGCACCTTATGTGGGTTGGCAAGGCAAACTTCTGCTGAAGGGCATGCTAGAAAGCGCACTTTGGCGGGCAGTTCGCCTGCTTTTATTCCTTTCTAATTAGTCTACAGAGCCATCTAGTGTCTGAAAAGAGCAGGCACCCAAAAGTGACTACCAGGCATATAGTCTTTTGTAAGCCATTCCTTCTTTTAAAGAAAACAAAGGTCAATTTGGGGGTTTTGTTTTATAATACTAATTAACTTATGAGATTCTATATAACTAAAGCTTTTTAAAAGCTGAAAAATTCTTTAGGAGAATCAAAATGATTTTTAAATTTCTTCGACCACTTGAACAATCTAGAAGTTTTTATTATTTATTTATTTTGTACTGGAGATTGAACTCAGGGGCATTTTAGCACTGTGCTACATCCCCAGTTTCTTTTATTTTGAGACCGGGTCTTGCTAAGTTGCTGAGGCTGGCCTCAAGCTTGCAATTATCCTGCCTCAGATTCCCAAGTCGCTGGGGTTACAGGTATACAGTTTTGACTTCTATTATGTCTTCATTTCATGGTATTAAAGTACTTTTTTTTTTTTTTTTTTTTTTAAGGAGAGAGAGAGAGAGAGAGAGAGAGAGAGAGAGAGAGAGAATTTTAATATTTATTTTTTAGTTTTCGGCGGACACAACATCTTTATTTGTATGTGGTGCTGAGGATCGAACCCGGGCCACACGCATGCCAGGTGAGCGCGCCACCGCTTGAGCCACATCCCCAGCCCAGAAAGTATGTTTTCATTCAGTTAGGATTTTACTCCATCAACGTTTTTGGAGTGTTTATTGGGGGCAAAGTTTTGTTCTTGGAATTTGCAGGGAAATGCTTTCCAGGAGTAAGGCTAGAGTATTACAAGATCCAGGTGAGGTATGAGGGAGTTCAGAAGTGCTTCTTTGTGCCATATGTGAAAAGAAACTAGATGGGGGCATCTTCCTCCCACCTGGGTCCACAAAGCAATCAGTTTTCTGGACAATTTTTTTTTTTTTTTTTCCTGAGGGGGAGGTACTGGGGATTGAACTAAGGGGCACTTGACCACTCAGACACATCCCCAGCCCTATTTTGTATTTTTATTTAGAGAGTTGCTTAGTGCCTCACTTTTACTGAGGCTGGCTTTGAACTTGTGATCCTCCTGCCTCAGTCTCCTGAGCCTCTGGGATTACAGGCATGTGCCACCATGCCCGGCTTCTGGGTAATATTTTAAAGTCACATCCAGCACCTGGACACTTGGACACCTGGCCATGGCAGGGCTAAAAATCAGGCAGCCCCTCACCAGAACCAATTGTGACTTTGAGCTGGGTTTTGCAAGTTTGCAAAGACTGACTGTTTTCTGCATAAGCAGTGAAAGCACTTCTCAAAAGCAGTCTTGTATTTGTGCCCATGGTCACAGGGCACAAATTCAGCACTGCTTTTGCCCCAAACTCCTAGTATTGACAATGAAATAATTTTCCCACTTAAAAAAAATAAAATAAAAAACTTCTCCTTTATCCATAGAGCTTAGACTCAGTACTAAGGGACCAAGGCTGTGAGATTGGTATAACAAATTCCCTTCTGGGGATTACTCCTCACAGTGTGAAAGCCCTGTCACTGTATGAGTTTGAGTCTCTGTTTCTGTAGGATGAGTTCATTCTTAGGAAACTCAAGCCCTTTGTGAGTGTAGACGCTTATAATGCAAGAGTCAGAAACCTAGGTCAACTGGCTTAAGGAAAGGAGGAGGAGGAGGAGAAAGAGAAAAGAAAAAAAAAAAAAAAAGGCAACACACTGCCTTGTGTTACTGGGGAATCGAGGGTTGAACTTCAGATAGGCAAAAATCTAAGGACCCCAAAATCTCAGGACTTTATTTCCAACTCTTAGCTCCTTTCTCTGTTTGGTCTCATTCTCTCTCAGCTTATAAGGGTTTCCTCCATGTGATGGGACTATGATCACTGAAACCTTCAGGCTTATAGAATCATGGCTTGAGATCTAAGGAAAATAAGTGTGGTTCTCACTACCAATATTCACAAATGTGATTCTCAGAGATGCACTCTCCCCGGCCTTGCTTGAGTTCATATGCCTATCCCTTGAACAAATCAGGGGTCAAGGGGATGGGGTAGCGGAGTCAAGTGCTATGGTCACTTGCCTTCAAGATAAGTACCAAGACTTACACATTTGTATAACATCCTTCCAGATTGTATTAGGCTGGTTTGTGTGACCAACAAAATAAGGCGTAAGTGTTGATGCACGATTTCTAACGCTAGGTCATAAAAGGCACTGCCAATTGCTCTTGGTCTTTCTCTTGGATCGCTTCTGGTGGGGGAAGCCAAATGCCATGTCCTAAGGAGAGATCTGCCTGGTAACAAATTTGTTAACAGATTTCTGAATGAGCCTGGTAGCAGATCCTCCAGCCCTAATCAAGCCTTCATCTGATTGCAGTCCCAGCAGACATCTGGACTGTCACCTCATAAGACACCCTGAGTCACAACCACCCAGCTAATCCACTTCCAAAATCTTGATATTTAGAAATTGGATGTTTGCTGTTGCAAGCCACTGAATTTCAAGCTAATTTGTGATGAATTGATAACAGTGCATATGTCAACCTTTGTGCTCAGGGAAACCAGGTGATACAATTGGATGTCCCACTAGAACCAGAACCAAACTGAATGAGATGGGACCAGTGGCAGTTTCCCAAAGGGAAGTTTGAGTGTTAATACAGGAAAAATGCAGATCTTGTGTACTCTTGAAAGGATGCTAGACAGTCCAAAATAACAGCTGCCTAATGCCATCCTTTACAGAAAGTAAAAGTTTCACCAACTGCCAGTCCTTCAAACTTGCCCAGGTGGGCCTGAAGCTCAGTGATAGACTGGGCCTGGGCTCTACTTACTACTATTACCACTACTAATAGAAGATTAATTATAAAATGTGTTAAGTTATCCCAAGTCCTAATTTTCTGTTACCAAGGGATTGGGGTTTGGGGCTAGCTGTGTGACCATTGGATATGCTACCTCTCTAAGACTCAGTTTCTTCATCTGTAAAATGGAGTAACAGTTGTATCTACCTCTTGGGTGACAGATTTAAATGTAGAGTAGAGCCTACCAGAACCTCCCACTTGATGAATCCCATTTAACTGTTGACTCTTAGATCATGTATATTTGTATTAGGCTAAATAATGCCCTCCAAGAATGTCAGTTTCAACCTCTGGGACTTGGGAATGCAATCTTATATGGCAAAGACTTTGCAGATGTGATTAAACTAAGGAACCTGAGATGAGAAGATTATGACGGATTATCTGAATTCATCCTAAATGCAATCACAAGGGTCCTTGTGATTTAAGAGGGAGGCAGAAGATTATGCCCACACAGAGGAGGAAAAGGCACTGTGGCCACAGAGACAGAGATTGGAGTAATGTTGCCACAAGCTCAGGAATACCAACAGCCACCAAAAGCTGAAAAAGGAAAGGAACAGATGCTCCCATAGGGCCTCCAGATGGAGGAACCTTGATCTCAGCCCAGTGAACTGATTTAAAACTTCTGCCTGTAGGCCGATAAGAGACTAATTTTCTATTTTAGGCCAACAAATTTGTAGTAGTTACAGTATTTTTAGAAAGCCACTTGCATTTGTCCAGTCTATGATACAAAATATGAAAGATGTAGAAATAGGGATGATTTAGAAATTAGAGCTCTTCAATGTTCCTGATTTTTCCTACGAAATATATAGAAAATCCTACATTATAGAAATGCAGATATTCATTTTTACTTTGCAAGCTAGAAAGATAAGAGAACTTGTTAGAAACTTTATCTGAAGGTTCTAAAGAGGGATAAAGGGACGTTAAAAAAAATTTTTTTAAGTGGTATGCATGCTTCCTTACTACCAATGACATAAACTTCCATGGCACCTCCTCTCCTAAAATTCCAACAACTTTAAATTGTATTGACACTTATTTTGAATCTGTTTTTTGACAGCCCTCCTTAGAAAGCTTCTTTACCAACTCATTGTTATTACCTTCAAATGTTATTGCTAGTAACACTTCTCAATGGAGCAAATATTCATCTAAGCTATCTATTTTTTCCATATTTTTATTGGTACATAATTGTACATAATGGTGGGATTTGTTACATATTCGCACATGAACACAATATAACAATACAGTTGGCCAATATCATTCCCCAGTATTCCTCATTTCCCTCCCGTCCAAAGCCAACTATTTAAAATCCCGTTTGTAGCCTTCTATTTCAGAAATGTAATTAAAATCAACTACAGCAGCTTGAATTCTCTCTGGATATAATCTCTGTAGGCCAGTGGCTTTTGTGGATTCCATTTAAGTTTTATATTAATTACAAGTTCCATAAGTATAACTTCTACTTTGAGGTTCTTCGCCTACCCTCCATGCCTTGATATTAAAAGATGGTCCTAACAGTGATTGCTCTGCATGTTGATTGTGCTACTATCAGGCAGCACCTTTGTGTAGAAAATTAGAATTTATGTCTTAAAATTCATCTTGTCTGGAAGACTCTTCCCAGCAAATTATATTTCCACTGATGGAATGTGCAACTCACCAGGCCACCCTATTCAGGTGTTGTGGTTTAGATATAAGGTATCTCCTAAAACTCATGTGTAAGACATTGCAAGAAGGTTTAGAGTTGAAATGATTGGGTTACAAGAGCTTTAACCTAATCAGTGCGTTAATCCCCTTATATGGATTGACTGGGTGGTTGGGTAACTGTAGGCAGGTGGAGAGTGGCTGGAGGAGGTGGGTCACTAGGGTGTGACTTAAGGGTTTATATTTGCCCTGGTTAGTGGAGCTCTCCCTGCTTCCTGGTACCATGTCCTGGGTTTTCCTCCTCTACACCCTTCTTCCATGGGGTGCTGCCTCACTTCTAGACCAGAACAATGGAGTTGGCCATCTATGGACTGAGACCTCTGAAATCGTAAGCACCAAATAAAATTTTCCTCCTCTAAAATTGTTGTAAGATCTTCTGGTCACAGCAGTGAAAAGGCTGACTAAAATACCTGGTGCCAGGGTAAAGTCTGTTGGAAGTGCAGGCACAGTTGCCTGCCTTGGTTTTGAACAGACAATAGCCCAGATGGTACACCTGCAAAGATAGCAGCTCCTGCTCCTCATTGAGATCTAATTGTTGTGTTTGGATACCAAAAATGGAAGCAGATTCTACCTTTCCTATTATGGCTTCTCATTAATGACATAATGATGGAGCGAATGTCAAAACTTCTAGAGCTTAAACATCTGATTTCACAGTAATTGAGCTCCTTTAAAATTGTCAGGACCATGTGACGCAATGAAAAGGAGGTGGATGCAAGAGTACAAGCCTTGCAGAAGCTGCACCAGACAAATGAGAAAGACAGCCATATACCCAATATACAGAGACTACATATGGTAGGTGGATAGGCCAATGTCTGCATGTGTTCAAGAGATTGGAATGTGAGGTCTTTTTGAGTATCAAATTATGATTTTCAGTGTTTGAAGTTATTGGGTCTTGTTGCCCTTATCTGATGGATGCTGAAGCTTTAGCATGATTTTTAATCTGTGGATTAATGCATATCAGGCCAAATGCTATTTTCTTCCATGGCTGTCTTGCTTTTTGGTTTGTGTTCAGTTTGTTCTAAATTGGAAATAAAATTATATTTAAAGATAACTGTTCAAGGTCAGGGTTGGTGGATAGTAGGGGAAGGAGAAGTCCTTGAAGCCAAACAGATTCTTCCACCATGCCACACTGCTTGCCCTAGAAGTGAGACATAGATTCATCGTATAACTCATGACTCAATAGAAAACTCAAGACAACACAAGGAGGCAGGTTGTTAGTTAAAATGATCTAATAATATTTTCTCCAATAATCACTGTAGTAACCACCATATCTAATAATTACAATTAACTTCATTAATGACTATACCAGTAACACTGACTTTGTGTTTGAGCTAAAGTGTATCTCTGCATTCTCTATAATCAAAAGGTCTGTTAAACTAATGAATAGTGCAAACAAGATTATTGAGTGGAGGCTTTTTTCAATCCCTTTAGAGGCAACTATTTACATATCATGTGTAAACACTTGATATGATAAATACAAGTACTCAGTATGCTGATGGCAAAAATTTTTATCCATTTGCTAAAATTGATTATCAGCCTAATTACAGATGCTATTTATTCTTACAAGCATGAAAACTTCGCTTTAGATCAAAATATTCCTGCTTTTCTATAAACCAAATATGCTATTATTACCTCAATGTAGGTAATAATACATGTGCTATTTCTAGAGTAATACAAGTCTATCCTAACCATCTCATTTTGTGAATGAATAAACTCTGGCTCAAAAGTTTAAGTGAGCTAGGCATGATGGTGCACACCTGTATGCCTAGCTATTCTGGAGGCTGAAGTAGGAAGATCACAAATGCAAGGCCAGTGAAGGCAATTTAGCAAGACCCTGTCTGAAAATAAAATTTAGAACATTTAGAAATGTACAGCACTCATGTGTTCATTCCCTGATAACACACACACACACACACACAAGCTTTAATGATGGAACATACATTATATGAAAATTGAGTTATTGTCATAGACTTGGACAGTTCATGAGTACAAAGAAGATTCAAAGTCATTAGCACTTTCCTGCTACTGCTGCCCTTGTACATTATTTCTACCATCTATTCCAACAACACAAGTTTGAGTGGGGTAAATTGGCACTTGATATGCATTTCAACCTCCTTCTCATGGCTATGCCATATCAGGAGTTAGAGAGCTAAAAACTACATTCCCTATCATCCTCTGTGATTATAGAGGTTCTGCCACTTGAACCGTGGGGGTAAAGTGGTAGTCATCTTCCTGTTACTTCAGTGTTACTGCTGGCAAGCACCATCTTGGAGACATGGGATTTTTATGCATTTGAGATCTGAGGTCCAATTAGCTTCATGGATATCAAGAGATTGTTGTAGTAATAAAAAATAGATTTTAGTTGTATATTCAATCATTAACAATAGCAATCCCCTGCTCTTCATTTTCTCCTTCATGACACTATGCTATCTGACTTTTTAGGCAAAGGTGGTCTCTAGCACATCTTTCTACTGCTTTCAGCTATTCTAGGCTGCTCTAGGATAGCTGGAGGACTTAGAGCTCCATGCCTATCTCAACCCTCTACCCTCATACTCTCAGTGAATGAAAGCTGGTGAGGGTCCTTGGGAGATTTAGTTGCAAAAAAAAATGTCATTTCAGGAGAGAAAACAATCTTCTCCATAAAACAAAATTGTATAGAGAGCTCAGGAAAAAATTATACTGTCCCTTGAAAACTATTGTCCTTGATCTGGTAAGAAAAGGGACACAATTGTTTTTAGCATCAAGATAGTGGTGTTTTAGAAAGATAAATCTAGCAAAAATTAGAGAAGAAAGTGGAACCAGGTAAGCCATCTAGGAGGATATTTTGATAGGGCAGTTATTTGTTTATTTATTTGACAAATACTTATCAAGTTGTTATGACCCCCAGACATTGCACCAGATTCTGAGAATACAACCAAAGCAAGATAGTCCCTACCTGAGAAAAGCTTATAGTAATTAAGTGAGAAATGACACTCCAGTGTAGTAAATGCTAAATAGAGGATACTGTGAAAAGACAACTAGAGAGGCCAACACAGAAGTTCACAATTGAAGGATGAGTCTTCCCTGCACAGGGAAGAGAACATTCAAAGACTCAAAGATGAGAGATTGAACTACTTTGAGAAACAGAAAGAAGTTCAATTATGTCTAGACCCTCTGAGGTGGAGGGCAGGGAAGAGGAGACAAAATGGGGAGAGGTGAGATTGGACAGAAAGAAGCCTTGAAGGGCTTGTCTCAGGAGCAACAGGAAGGCACTTAAGCAGAACAGCGACATGATTTCATTTGCATTGTGGAAGATCCTCCTGCCTGCCATATGGAAAATGGATCGGAGAGGAGGGCCTTCAAGACATTCCTTTGTACTTTTCTTCTAAATGATAACTTTTTCAAATTGAGTAAGTGGAAATGTGGGCTGGATACACCTCTCCACATTGAAGTTGCCTAACCACTAGGTACCTATTCATAGATACTACCACACTCTCAATGACAACTGCTGCAACGAATGGCTTAGGGTCATAGAGAATATAATTAATTCCTATAGGGAAGTCTTAGAAAATCAAATCCATTATGCGATGCCAAAAGTCTACCTCATTTCTCCAATTGAAATCTTAATTTCTAAAGGGCAGGGATTGTGGCTTGAGATGATGCTGAAAAGGAAGGAAGAAGCCAGCTCACAGAGGTCACTCTAAGAACTTTTTTCCTTATCTGAAGAACAATGGGAAGCCATGGAAGGATACTAGGCAAGGAAAAAACTCTGTTTTTTAAAGAGTTTTTTGGTTGCTGGAGATTAAACCCAGGGCCTCACAAGGCTAATCACATGTTCTACCTCTGATCTCTATCCCTAGCCCCTAAAACTTTAAAAAAATTTGCAAAATATTCAAAAGTGTAGATAACAAGTGTAACAAACCATGGTATACATATTATTCTAATTAACAGCTATTAATATTTAGCACATTTCATTACTGCTTTTTTCTTCTTCTCCTTTTTAAACTGAAATAAAATATTTAAATGTAAATAGACCTTATAACATTCAACCTATAAAACCTTCAGTGCACCTATTTAACAAATAAGAATGATTTCTCACATAACAACATTATTAGCACATCTGATAAAATTGACAATAATTCCTTAACATCAGTGTGTTAACTTGGCATCACTGTCATCAAAATACCCGATAATAACAATTTAGAGGAGGGAAAATTTATTTTGGGCTCATGGTTTCAGAGATCCTGCCGCAGTCTGGCTGGGCACAAATCACGAGCCACTGAAGCAGGAACAAACTTTATTTTTGAACTGCAAGGAAAAACCTCACACACGCTCCGGGGGAATTCTCCCGAATCACACGCGGCTCGTCCAGGAACCCGCAGCCGCAAATATCTCTCCCGGAAACCCCTCCTCCTGCACTTCCCCAACCAATGGGAACTCTCGGGGAATTCCCGGAAATCCCCACGAGAACTCCAAAGTAGTGCGAGAACTCAAAAGTAGCGGCAGAGGCAGATAGTAATGCCTCGCCTGTCAATCAATACTGTTGGCAAAATGCCAGGGGCCATACAGACTCAGCCTTGGCTCTCAGCAAGATCCAGTCTAAGGTCAGCAGTCTTCAAGGAAGAAGCATCATGGTGGAACAAGTGGTGGAGGAAAGCCTCTCAGCTCATAGCAACTGGGAAACAGGGACAAGATATAATCCAAGGGCATACTCCCAGTAACCAACTTCCTCCAGCTACACTTCATCTGCCTATGATTACCACCCATTAGCCCATCAAATGCACTGATGAGGTTACAGCTCTCAAAATGTAATAATTTAACCTCTGAATATTACTGTATTCCTAACACATGAGCTTTTGGGGTGAGAGTAAAGGTCCAAACCATAACAATCATCTGATACCCAGGCCATATTCAAATTCTCAAAGAGTCTCAAAAATGCCTTAAAAAAACAATTGCTTTGGGGCTGGGGTTGGGACTGTAGCTCAGTGGTAGAGCACCTGCCTCAGACATGTAAGGCACTGGGTTCGACCCTCAACACCACATAAAAATAGATAAATAAAGATAAAATAAAAACTTAAAAATAATTGGTTTATTTGAGTCAGGAGTCTAAACAAGGTCTACACATCTAAATCTCTTTTGCTTTGCTAAGGTTGCCCCTCCTTTTTGTTTTATGCCATTGACTTGTGGTAGAAACCAGGCTCTTTGTCTTGTGGAATATTCTATCCTCTTAATTAGCCTGGTTGCTTCCTCATCATGGTGTTTAACTTATTATTCTATCCCCTGTGTTTCTTTTAAACTACAAGTTATATCTTGCCTTGATTGGTTTGACACTTTGGAGAATTTTGTATTTCATAGGCAACCCTATGCACTTTCCTTTTGATTCACATCAGTAGGCATATAATGTCTGCTATCCCCCTTAATATTGACCAGTGGGTGCAGGTGATGACAGTCTGACCAAAACAGTGAATAATCAGTGGGGTGATACTTTGGCACCCTGATAATGTCTAATTCCATGGTGATCTTTCCTATAATGGTTTTAATGTCCCTTGATGATTATTAGTTGCATCAGCTATTTCATTAGGAGTGTCAAATGATGATTTTATAGTTCTATCATTCCTGTGTACTAGTTGGAATTCTTCTGTAAAGAACTTCATTCCATCAACTAGGACTATTCCGCAATCTAAAACAGGATTAGACTATGGTTCTTTTACAAAAGGAGTAAGCTTTTCTCCCCAAAAAGTACTCATTTACATACTAAGAAGATACTCATTTGTTTATGCATTAGATGTCTCACCAGTTCCCAAACTCCTTTGTCCTTGCAAATTCCACAATACTTTGATATATTTTTCCTTAGCCCTTTATACAGTGGCCTCTATTATCTCTCAATTTTCTCCCTTACAAATTCCAGTTTCTCTTTCAAGATCTAGTTGAAATATTCCCTTCTCTGTCCCCAGGCATAATCTGCCACTGTTTTCACATAAATTGTCCTTACCTCTATATATATTAGTTTAATTGCTTAACTTTCATTTATTTTTATTTTTTTAATTTTTTTAATATTTATTTTTTAGTTTTCAGCGGACACATCTTTGTAAGTGGTGCTGAGGATTGAACCCGGGTCGCACGCATGCCAGGCGAGCTTGCTACCGCTTGAGCCACATCCCCAGCCCTTAACTTTCATTTAAAACTCTGAACTCCTCAGAATTGAACAATATTAATATTCCATGATAGATATGTGCTCAATAAATTAAATGAATGAAACAATGTTAAAAGTTGAGATTTTTTTTAAATATTTATTTATTTTTTAGTTTTTGGCGCACACAACATCTTTTGTTTGTATGTGGTGCTGAGGATGGAACCCGGGCCGCACACATTCCAGGTGAGCGCGCTACCGCTTGAGCCACATCCCCAGCCCAAAAGTTGAGATTTTTAAAAAATCATTATTCTCTTGGTATTCCAGTCCTTATTCTTATGCAATTTTTCTCAATAATAATAATGTTTTGTATTTCATTGTGTTTTGAATTTTCTTAAGTAAAACAAGAAATGCTGAATAGTAAGATTGCCCAATTAGTGAGGGAATCAGAAATGGATGCAGGGTTTTCCAAAAACTAATATAATTTTTTTCCCCCATGAGACAACGCTTTTTTTTTTAAGTTGTTGATGGAACTTTATTTTATTTACTTGTATGTGGTGCTGAGAATCGAACCCAGTGTCTCATGCATGCTAAGCAAGTGCTCTACCACTGAGCCACAACTCCAGCCCCCGAGACAACACTTTATCTGTAATAGCTTCTGCTTTTCAGAAGATTAATTGGGAGAAAAAAAAAAGTAGATTTACAGCAAATAACACAGGTTTTTTGTTTGTTTTGTTTTTTTGGTAGTGCTAGGGATTGAACCCACAGCCTTGTGCATGTGAGGCAAGCACTTTACCAACTGACCTATATCTTTAGCCCCATAAATAACATCTTAATATAATATAAAACTTTGAATGCTTTCCTTCAAATACGGGAAAAAGATCAAAATAACTTTTCTTACCACTGCTAATTCAACATTCCTGAATGTATTAAATGTTAATATTAAATGTTGTATAATTAAAAGTTTATTAAATACATTTTTTTGGTACTGGGGATTGAACTCAGGGGTATTTGACCACTGAGTCACATACCCAGCCCTATTTTGTATTTTATTCAGAGACAGGGTCTCACTGAGTTGCTTAGCACCTTGCCTTTGCTGAGGCTGGCTTTGAACTCGTGGTTCTCCTGTCTCAACCTCGGAGCCTAGGATTTACAGGTGTGCGTGGCCGCACCCAGCACTATTAAAAGCATTTTAAAAAGAAAATCCTCCATACAAACCTCTAACTTGACATTTTTTAAGTGTCTGTTCTAAATAATATAGTATTTGTTTTAATCTGAAAAACACAAATCTTTTTTTTTTTTTTTTTACTGGTACTCTAAAATACACAAATTACGGTAGCAGGCTGGGGTTGTGGCTCAGCAGTAGAGCGCTCACCTAGCACGTGCGAGGCCCTGGGTTTGATCCTCAGCACCACATAAAAATAAATAAATAAAAATAAAGGTATTTAAAAAAAAATTACAGCAGCATGCTTCATGCATTTTTTGTTGTTGTTGCTTTTTAAAAAATATGTTTTTAGTTGTTGTTGGGCCTTTATTTATTTTTGTTTATTTACATGTGGTGCTGAGAATCAAGCCCAGGGCTTTACACATGCTAGGCAAGCGCTCTACCACTGAGCTAAAACTCCAGCCTGCTTTATGTGTTTTTAAATGAACATGAAAAGATTTTTAAATTATGTAAAAAGAAAGTATAACAAAATATGTTCTTGATTGTCAGCCAATTCTTGAACTGGTGCAGGCAAATAATGAATGTTCCAAAATTACTTATCTATTGATATGAAACTTGGCATATATTGTTCTATACAACTGCTGTTCCCAGAGTTTTTTCCTTGTTCTTCTTCTTCTTCAACTATGTGTTCTCCTTGGGTGAGCCTACCTTCTCCTATAGCTTTAAGCATTCCTACCCCAGCACTGGAGATTTCTGCTTCATTAGATTGTTTATTCTCTGTATCTACCTGTCTGCCTCTTCAATTTGGGGAGTGGTAGGCACCAGCTTATGACTGACATTTTAACTCTAGCTGTGATCAAAAACTCTTCAGTAAATATTCTCTGAATCTACTTGGTACCTTTGCTTAAGATCTCAGTCAAATTGAACAGGGACCTGTTTCTTCCACTCTTGGCATCCTGAATTTTCCCTTTCACACCCTCCCCAAATCTTATAGAACTTTCTCTATTCCCAGGTCTTTATCTCTGGCCTGGTTTGTTCCAAGAGCATTATATCTGATATTTTTGTCATCTGACTTCTCTGTTTCTACTCTACCATTCATAGATTCTCTCCTAAAACCAAAGGTGTTCATCTAATTTCCTTGCTTAAAAACCTCTTCCTGGAGGTTTCCAGTGTGGGATGTAAGGAGCTTGGAAGTTGTCAGTCCGTCCTAACAAGTAAAATGTTGAACAAACTGAAAAATCAACAACTCTTCTTAGATCCGTCAGAGAAGTGAGATCACTAGGCAAACTACCACTCTCCAAATTGAAGAGGCAGACAGGTAGATACAGAGAATAAGCAATCTAATGAAGCAGAAATCTCCAATGCTGGGGTAGGAGCGCTTAAACTGTAACTGAAAAATTGCTAAGGGTTTAGTGCAGGAATTACTTGATGGTCTTCTCTCAGTATGGCAGCCAGGGAGATTTCAGTTTAACCTTGGGAACTATACATGGCTCTCCCACGGAATAGATTGTCCAAGGCACATGACCTTTATCTCTGCTCTACTAGGGAGATCCCTTATAGTAGCTATGAAAGTGGGCATAATCCCTTGGGAACTGGACAACCCACCTTCAACCTTTTTTGGTGAAGAACATTCTATGGAAGGCCTTTTATGGTTCCCCGATATAAATAAAGTAGGCATGGTCTCTATTTTGCCTTTTAGTCTAGAAGCTCTATCCGTCTGATCAGCTTGCCTGTCTTGCCCCTGCTTTTTGTAATTATTTTCTATGCCCTATGGCTTTTTTTTTAAATATTATTTTTTAGTTGTAGATGTACACAATACCTTTATTTTATTTATTTATTTTTATGTGGTGCTGAGGATTAAACCCAGGGCCTTGCTAGGCGAGCGCTCTACCACTGAGCCACAAACCCAGCCCTCCTGTGGTTATTTTCATGGTTCTTTTATTTCTCAGATAATCCATTCCACCCAGGGGAACCCCATTTCTACCGTCCTTGAGGGACATGGGCAGGAGTTCAGTGTGGAAAAGTTCAAGAGATAAAAACTATGGAAAGGAGGCTGGGGTTGTGGTCGTGGTAGAGTGCTCGCCTAGCATGCGTGAGGCACTGGGTTTGATCCTCAGCACCACATAAATGTAAAATAAAGATATTGTGTCCACCTAAAACTAAAAAATAAATATAAAAAAAATCTATAGAAGGACCCAGTTATAGAGAGTGTCCATACTTGTGAATTTCACCTTTAGGAGCTTGACCATATTCTCATAGTAAATATCCAAGAAAAATCTTCTCACACTTCTAGGGAGAGGAGGTAAAAGGGAAACATTTTGCAATGTGTTAAAGCATTCAATTCTTCCTAACAAAATTTGCTCTCAGAAGAAACCATTTTACCAAAGCCTAACCTAATGTTTTGTTTTGTTTTGGTATTGGACATTGAACCCAGGGGTGCTCTACTACTGAACTACATTCCCAGTGCTTTCATTTTTTTATTTTGAGACAGGGTCTTGCTAAGCTGCCCAGGCTGGCTTTTAACTTGTGATCCTCCTGCCCCAGCCTCCTAAGTAGCTGGATTACAAGCATGTGCCACTGAACCTGTCACTATTGGGGTTTTGGGAAAGGGAAATACTCAACTCCAGGCCACTCTTGCTGGAGAAAACTAGAAAAAGATGGAAACTTCCTCAACTTGATAAAGATAATATACAAAAGTAAATTGTTTTCCTATATGTCATCAGTGAATGAGTGGAATTTGAAATTATAAATGCAATATTATTATTAGCATCTCAAGAAAGGAAATACTTAGGTATAAATCTAACAAAATATAATGAAAACTATAAAACTCTGATAATTATTTTAGAAAAAGTAGATAAATGGAAAGATATTCCACGTGCATAGATAAGAAGACTCCATATTATCAAGATGTCAATTCTTCCCAACTTATAATCTATAGACTTAACACAATCCAAATCAAAATCCCAGAATGTTGTTTTCTGGACATTGATTCTGAAGTTTATATGTAGAGGCAAAAGATCCATGTTATGTTTAGATATGAGGTGTTCCCCTAAAAGCTCATGTGTTAATGCAGGAAGGTTCAGAGGTGAAATGATTAGATAATGACAGTTGCAACCTCATTGGTGGATTAATATACTTGATGGGTTAACAATTTGACTGGATTAACTGGGTGGTAACTGTAAGTAGGTAGAGTGTCTCTGGAGGAAATAGGTCACTGGGGACATGCTTTGGGGATTATATTTTGTGTCTGGCTGTTGCTGCTGCTGCTGCTGCTACTACTGCTGCTCCTCCTCCTCCTTCTCCCCCTCCCTCTTTCCTTCCTGTCTGTATGAGCTGAGCAGCTTTCCTCCACCATGCTCTTCTGCCATGCCCCATCTCAGGCTCGGAAATAGACCCACATGATATAATCAACTTATTTGATGAAGAAGAAATATAACGGAGCAAAGATATTTAAAATAGTGCTGAGGGCTGGGGATGTGGCTCAAGTGGTAGCACACTTGCCTGGCATGTGTGTGGCCCGGGTTCGATCCTCAGCACCACATACAAACAAAGATGTTGTGTCCCCTGAAAACTAAAAAATAAATTTTAAAAAATTCTCTCTCTCTCTCTCTCTCTTTAAAATAAAATAAAATAAAATGGTGCTGAAACAAGTGGACATCCATATTGTGTGTGTGTGTTTGTATATATACATACATATACACACATATATAATCTAGATGGAAACCTTACACCTTTCACAAAAATAATTTAAAGTGGATCATAGACCTAAATAAAAATGCAAACTTATAAATTCTCTAGAATATAATATAAAATATAGATGACCTTGGGTATAGCAATGACTTTTGGAAACAATACCAAATGCATGATCTATGAAAGAAATAATTAATAAGATGGACTTAATTAAAGACTTATGCTCTGCAAAAGACAATGTTAAGGACTGGGATTGTGGTTCAGTGATAAAGCCACTTGCCTGGAATGTGTGAGGCCCTGGGTTCAATCCTCAGCACCACATATAAATATACAAAAAAAAAAAAAAAAAAACAAATAAATAAAATAAAAAGGTCCATTGATAACTAAAAAAAAAAAAAAAAAATGTCAAGAGAATAAGAACACAAGCCACAAGGGGAAAATATTTGCAAAATATATATGTGGCAAAGTACTGTTATCCTAAATATACCAAGAATTCTTAAAAGTCAACAATAAGAAAGTGACAATCCAAATTAAAAATGGGCAGAAATTCTGAATGTATTCTTTACTAAATAATATATACAGATTGCAAATGAGCACACGAAAAGATGCTCACTCACCATCAAATCATTAGAGATTTGCAAATTAAAACAACAATGAGATACTACTGCACATCAATAAGGGTGGTCCAAATTCAAAAACTAACAATGTCAAATGCTGGTGAGGATGTAGAGCAATAGAAACTTTCATTCATTGATGGTGGTAATGCAAAATGGTAGAGCCACTTCGGTTGGTGGCTTGTCAATTTCTTACAAAATTAAAATTTCTCTTTCCATACAATCCAACAATCACCCTCCTTGGTATTTACCCAAGTGAATTGAAAACATAATAGCTGGGCACAGTGGTGCATGCCTGTAGTCCCAGCAGCTCATGAGGCTGAGGCAGGAGGATTGTGAGTTCAAATGAGCACTCTACCACTGAGCTACAACCGCAGCTCTCAGTAATAATTTTAATTGCCCAAACTGGAAGCAACCAAGGTGCCCTTCAGTAGGTGAGTGCATAAATAAACTATATTACATCCTGAAAAAGGTATAAACTAATAAACTTTCTTTTTTTTTTTTCAGGTACCAGGGATTGAACTCAGGGGTACTCAAGCACTGAGCCTCATCTCCAGCCCTATTTTGTATTTTATTTAGAGACAGAGTCTCACCGAGTTGCTTAGTGCCTCGCTGTTGCTGAGGCTGTCTTTGAACTTGCTATCCTCCTGTCTCAGCCTCCTGAGCTGCTAGGATTACAGGCATGTGCCACCGTGCTGGCTCAAAACTAACAAACTTTCTAAAGAAAATTGATATGGTTCAGTGATAGTAAGCAATGTCAACAGCATTAATGTTTGCATGCCAGGAGGGCACATTGGCATGAAGTGGGAATAGTATCAAAGGAAAGGTTGGTTAAGGTGTCACGGCACCAAAGTGACTGCAGGAAATCTTAAGACATAGGACTAAATATCATTGACTTACTGAGTTACTCCCTTTCAGTACTTTTAGTTTCTCATTAATTCAAGGAACAAGTATCAGCGGTGCTAACCCTTCTGCCACTTTAGCAGCTCTCTAACACTAATCTACCTTTTTATTAATACCTTTATTTGTTCATTTATTTATTTATTTATTTATTTTAAGGTACAAATTGAAATTAATTCACTTATGTTTTCTTTATTATTATTTTTTTTAAAGAGAGAGTGAGAGAGAGCGAGAGAGAGAGAATTTTAATATTTATTTATTTATTTTTTTTTTAGTATTTGGCGGACACAACATCTTTGTTTGTATGTGGTGCTGAGGATCGAACCTGGGTCGCACGCATGCCAGGCGAGCGCGCTACCGCTTGAGCTACATCCCCAGCCCCTGTTCATTTATTTTTATGTGGTACTGAGGATCAAACTCATGCTTCACATGTGTGAGGCAAGTGCTTTACCATTGAGCTACAATCCCAGATCCACTCATCTACCTTTTAACAAAGAGAAAGCATATCTCAGGTCTAGACTCTTACAGATAAGCTTCTGTACTTGAAATTTTTATAGTATTTGTTTTTATGGCTGCCTTTTAACAATATACTGCTTTTCCAATTAATGATAAACAGATTTCAAAGCACATGTACATAAAAATGTGAACATATATGAAGAAGAATATTAAGTAAATCATTGCACAGCCTGTCATTAGTTGAGTTCTTGGTTAAGTTGCTTAAACTTTTTCTTTCTTTCTTTCTTTCTTTTTTTTTTTTTTTTTTTTTTTTTTTTGTGGTGCTGGGGATTGAAGCTAGGGCCTTGTGCATGTGAGGCAGGCACTCTACCAACTGAGCTATATCCCTAGCAAGTTGCTTAAACTTTCTATGTTCCACTTTCTTATTTATAATATGGGGGTAATATTGTGCTTATTTCATAGGGCTTTAATATAATTAATCAAATTATGTATGTGAACTGAAAAAACAAAACAGAAAACAAACCTCTCCTGATTTACTGTAACCTATAGGATAAATTCAAATTCAGTATTTCTGACACTGGAAAGCCCTTCACAATTCAGCCCCATTTAATACTTCAGGTTCATTTTCTGCCATTTCCTCTGTGCTCAATACTCCACCTCTGATTAACTTTTCACTGTTCTCCAACTGTTCCAAGTATTCTCCTTAGTTGGGTTAATGATTAAGTCTGTCTAGAAAGTCCTAGTTGACCCAAATACAAATGATATGCCATTTTTTTCTGTTCTATACGACATCACATTTTCCAAGTTTCTTGAAAGAACAGAAAAATTGCTTTGTCTAGTACTGGGCCAAACACCCACACATCCTCCCATACAATCAATGTCTTCTGCCTCTACCACTATTGATCTTGGTCAATTTCAAATATTTCCACAATAATCAAGGTAAAATATTAAGGAGAAAACTGTATTGAATTATATTTTATAAGTTTTGCATTATGATCTGAATTTTGTGAAAAGGGTATGAAAGTTAAAAGAAAAACAACAGAAAAAAATCTATTAAAATGTTAAGTATCCCCAAGTGGTAAATTATAGAGAATATTTCTTTTATGTGTTTTCTAATGTTTACTTTTTAAAATTATGAAGTATAACATCATACAAAAATGTACATCAGACAAGTGTACATTTCATTTTAAAGGGAAAATCCCCCAATCTGGTGTAACTGTCACCCATGTCAATAGAATAGAATGTTACAGAAGTTCCCCACATATAACCTCCTTGCTCATGACCCTCAATCTTCTCCCCAGAGGCACTTTCTAACTTGTGATAATCAAGCCCTTGCTTTTCATGTTTTTTTTTTAATATTTATTTTTTAGTTTTAGGTGGACACAATACCTTTATTTTATATTTATGTGGTGGTGAGGACCCAACCCAGTGCCTCATTCATGCTAGGCGAGCACTATACCACTGAGCTATAACCCTGGCTCTTGTTTTTGTTTTCTCCCTAGGTATGTGCTACAGTTTGCAAAAGTATCCCCAACAGGTCTGTGTGTTAAAGGATTTGTCCCCAGGGTGGGGCTATTGGGAAGTGGTGAAACCTTTCAGCACCTCGTGAAGGTGCTTAGGCCACTGGGGCATGCCCTGGAAGGGGATTTTGGCATCCTGTTCTTTTCCTCATTCTCTTTGCTTTCTGGCTCCCATCATGATGTACTGCCTTGCCAGGGTCCTAAAGCAATGATCATGGACAGCAATCCCCAGAATCGTGAGCTAAAATTAAGTTTTGCTCTTTGTAAGTTAATTATCTCATGTATTTTGTCATAGTATCCTGAATTTGAGTATTATAGAATGGAATCTTCATATTATATGGATTCTCTCTTCCATTTTGCTGAACATCATGTTTTTGAGTTTTCATCCATATCTCAGTGTATATCTTTGGGGAAACGCTCTGGACAGGAGCTATGTACACACCTTTAAAGTCCTGAATAAAGAGGTACTGAACTGGTATTGCACCCATTGCAATGTGGGTATCACCTGATAAGGTTGGATTACACCCACTTTTTTTTGTAACCCTACCTCTTGCCTCATTTGAATGACTTCTGAATAAAACCTGGGTTCGAGGGCTGCCTTGCCACCCTTGTGTGAGCTGTGGCTGAGGAGCGGTCACTGAACCCAAAAAGGTACTTTCTGTGTCTGTGTCTTTATTTAGTCAGGCAAAATTCACTTGGAGTGACCCTGATTGATTTAGTCATGTGTACCCACATGTAGCTATGTATTTTTGTTGTTATATTAATTCCATTGATGGAATACACCACAATATATTTGCACTTTATAGTAGCTGAACTTGGAGTTTTCAGTTTAGTGCTATTATAAACTATGCTGCTCTGAACATTCTTAAAAATTTATCTTGAGTATACCATGTGTACACAAATTTTTCAAGGATAAATACATAGGATAGAATAGCTAGGCCATAGGCTAGGTTTATCTTCAATTTTATTACGAAATATATAACTGGTTTTCACAGTGGTCATACTAATTTATACTCCTACCAGAAGTGTATCAGAGTTTCTATGCTCCAAATTAATATCAAAACCTGCTATTGTCAGTCTTTTTTTTAACACCTTTTAATTGATGTTTAATTATCCTTCTTTTTTTGGAGGGGGGTACTGTGGATGAAACTCTGGGGCACTCAACTACTGAGCCATATCACCAGCCCTATTTTGTATTTTATTTAGAGATAGGGTCTCACTGAGTTGCTTAACACCTCACTTTTGCTAAGGCTGGCTTTGAACTCATGATCCTCTTGTCTCAGCCTCCCCAGCTCATGGGATTACAGCCTACTGCCTACTACCTACTGCCCCCAGCTAATTATCATTCTTTTAAAAAACTGCAAATTAGGGGCTGGGGATGTTGCTCCCCTGGCATGGGTGCGGCCTGGGTTCCATCCTCAGCACCACATACAAACAAAGATGTTGTGTCTGCCGAAAACTAAAATGTAAATAAAATATTAAAAAAAAAAAGATTACAGATCAGGACTGAGAATATAGCTTAGTCAGTAGAGTGCTTATTAAAAAAAAACCCTGCAAATTAGAGGCTGGGGTTGTGGCTCAGTGCTAGAGTGCTTGCCTAGCATGCATGAGGCACTGGGTTCGATCCCCAGCACCACATAAAAAAATTAAATAAACAAAATAAAGGTATTGTGTCCATCTAAATTTTTTTTAAAAAACCCTGAAAATTAAACTTTTTTTTGCCAATATGGTGGGTTTGTAGTAGTACCACACTGTGGCTTTAGTTTACATTCTCTTGCTTGCTAATGAGGTTAATCACTAATATATTTAAAAATACGGCTAGGTGCAGTGGCACACGCCTGTAATCCCAGTGGCTTGGGAGGTGGAGGCAGGAGGATCCAGATTTCAAAGCCAGCCTCAGCAAAAGTGAGGTGGTAAGCAACTCAGTGAGACCCTGACCCTGAATAAAATACAAAATAGGACTGGGTATGTGGCTCAGTGGTCAAATGCTCTCTAGTTCAATCCCCAAGTACCATTAAAAAAAAAATCATTAAAATTTAAGTAAGTATGCCATTTACAAGATCAAAAAAAAAAAAAAAAAAGTCATACCTTATCCCTTTCCCTGAAAGTGCTTAGATCTTAGAACACTTAACTCCATTTACTATGTTCTGATGTAGATGTAGGTTTGCCCTGTGAAGTTCTGACTTATGCCTATTGTCCCTGTGGAACTACTAATGTCTCCTATTTTTACTCTCAAAACTGTCTTGAACTATCTATAAAATAATATGATCATCTTACTTTTGTGTTATCATTTTGAATATTTTTATTCTTTCTCTGTGTCTCTCTCATAATATCTAACAGTTGTAGACTGAATGTGTATCCCCAAAGTTCATATATTGAATCCCTAATCCCTAATATGATAGTATTAAGAGATGGGGTGTTTGAGAGGTATTTAGGTTTAGATGAGCTCATGAGGGTGGGGATCCCATCATGGGAGTAGTACTCTTATAAGAAGAGGAAGAGACACCATAGCTTACTTTCTATACCATGTGAGAGAAAATGTGGCCACCTACAAGGCCCTCACTAGAACCCAATTATGCTAGTACCCTGATCTTGGATTTCTAGTCTCCAGAGGTGTGAGAAATATATTTTGGTAGTATAAGCATGTATGTATATATACACACACACATATATATTTCCTCCCCAAAATATTATTATATTGCATCATATTCATTTAGATTGACCTAACGACTTATTGTTTCATTAGTCTTCAATCCTTGCATCTCTGGCCTTCAAAGTGGGATCATCTGTCATCTATTTGAGGAACTTTAGTATGTACTTCAGTGCAAGTCTTCAAGGGACACATCCTGTCAGTTTTTTTTATGTTCAATCTTAAAGAATATTTTCTTTTTTTTTTATTTGTTGGCTACAAATAGACACAATATCTGTATTTATTTTCATGTGATGCTGAGGATGGAACCCAGTGCCTCACATGTGCAAGACAAGCGCTCTACCACTGAACCACAACCCCAGCCACTTAAAGAATATTTTCAATGGGTATAGAAATTATGTACATTGAAAATATCTGGTTTTCAGGATTTTTGCTTGATTTCTTTTATTGACAAGTCATCTGTCAATCTAACTATTATTCATTTGAAAATGATCTATCTTTTTTTCTTTGACTACTCTTCAATATTTGTATTTCTGAGTTTTTCTATGATGTCATTGGTTTGAGTTTCTTTTTTTTTAAAGAGAGAGAGAGAATTTTTTTTTTAATATTTATTTTTTTAGTTTTCAGCAGACACATCTTCGTTTGTATGTGGTGCTGAGGATCGAACCCCGTGCGCAGGCCAGGTGAGCGCGCTACCACTTGAGCCACATCCCCAGCCCTGAATTTCTTCTTATTTAGTCTATTTAGGATTTAGTGAGCTTCTAAAATCTGGGTTTTGTGTGTATATGTGTGTGTGTGTGTGTGTGTGTTATCTTCTTGTATCCTTTACTTTTTAAAACTTTCTTCCATATTTTACACTTTTTTAGTCTGTTTGTGTTAAATCTGGATAAATTCTTCTGATGTTCTAGCCCAAAGGTCAGCATTTTTTTTCCTGTAAAGGGTGAAATGACAAAAATTTTAGGCTTTATAAGTCATACAGTGCCACAACTTCTCAACTCTGCCATTTTTAGTGCAAAAGCAGTCATAGACTTTAAGTAAATGAATGAGCGTGGCTGTGTTCTGATCAAACTTTATTCATAAAAACAGGTAAGGGGTCATGTTTTATCTTCAGGCTTCAGTTTTCCAACCCCTGTTCTAATTAATAGAACTTTCTTTAACTATGTGCAATCAATGTCTAATCTGAGCTTTCCATTTCAGTTATTATATTTTCCATTTCTTGAACTCTTTGGATCTTTTCATATCAGATATATCTTTTTGTATAGTTTACTTTCTTAGAGATAATTTCAAATTTATTTCTTTTTTATTTTTTAGTTGTTGATAGACCTTTATTTTACTTATTTATATGTAGTGCTGAGAATTGAACCCACTGCCTCATACATACTAAGCAGGTGCTCTTCCACTACACTACAACCCCAAACTCCTATTTGTTGTTTCTTTAAAGAAAGTAAAAACAGTTTTTTCGTTTGTTTATAATATGCAACAGATAATCGGATGAGAATACATGGAATTGATTTCTGCAGCTTCTTGTTCATAGTACTTTGATTAATTCTGTTCTTTGAGCTTTGGTAGGTACTCTTGAACATTGTTTGTGTGGGAGGGTTTCCCTGATAGTCTGAGATGAAGGCAATTTTGTCCAGTGAGGATTTGCTTTTATTTTGCCAGGGGCTTAAGTGAACTAGAAGTCTAGTACATGGTGGAAATTATATTCATGGCTTGGAAGTTTTTTAGAATTTGGCCTGTGACACCCGCCCCCCCAAACTACCATGGGTAAACCTGTGGTTTAAATTTAATAAGTTTCCTTCTCTTTTATTTTCCCATTCTCTCCCATTCAAGGCAAGCATTGCTGCAAACTCCTGGAGACAGAAGCAGTGGCAGATTTACTTCTAATTCATTCTCATCCCACTTTGATGTGTTTATCTGGTATTAGACTCTATACTCTATATTTTTACCACTCAGTTTAGTGGTTTACAAAATGTTTTTAAGACAAAAGGAACAATAGCAACAACAAAACACTCTGCTTTCTTTTCTTTTCTCCCTTCTTGATTTCTTTTATATTTCACCTGATTCTCACAATCTTGTTTTTTTTTTTTTCTTTTCTTGTTTTTTTTTGTGTGTGTGTTGTTGGGGATTGAACCCAGGGCCTTGTGCATGTGAAGCAAGCACTCTACCAACTAAGCTATATCCCCAGCCCTGATTCCTATAATTTTATCAGGTTTTTGATGTTTTTATGAGGTCTTTAAAAAGCAATATCTCATATAGTATTTGTAGCTGGCTTTTTGTTGTTGTTGTTCTTTTTTTTTTTTTTTTTTGTGGTACTGGGCATTGAACTCAGGGACACTTTACTACTGAGGTATATCCCCGATTCTTTTTATTTTGAAATAGGGTCTCCTAAATTGCCTAGGCTGGTCTGGAACTTACAGGCATGTGCCACCAAGACAAGCTGTAGTTATTTTCATGAGGACAATTTTTCTAAGTACTATGGCCTGCCACACCAGAAACTAGAAGTTCCCTTTTCTTTATTTTCCAAATTTACTCAGGAAGCTAAAATTTATCTTCTAAATTTAGAAACATTATTTTAGAAAAGTTTTTAAACAGAACATACATACCATGAAGAAATCTCAAGTGCACAGTTTGATTTCTACCTATGTCTACACCTGTGCAGTCACTGTGCACATCAAGAGATGGGCCATTTCTAGCAACCTCAGAAGGCCCTCTCAAGCCTTATCAATATCCCATCCTCCAAGGGTAACTACTATTCTGGTAGAACTATTAAGTTTTCCCTGGGGGGGGGGGGATTTTAAAACCCCGAATCTCTTAAGGATCTCCAGTTCTTAGATTTTGATGGGTGGCCAAAGCCTCTTACTTACAATTCCAAGGTTGTCCTATTTTTCTAGCTTCCCTTTCTCTAAGTTTATATGACTACCAGTGTCCTGGCTATTAATTTCTTGATGCTTGGCCCCAAACTCACCCTTCTTTATCCTACTTCATAATACTGGAGAAGAGCTCTGCCAATCATTTTCAACTCCACCAGTTAGCTCTGTATTAAATCAATAGGCGGTGCTGTAAAACATATTTACTTCCGGTTGGCTTATTTCCTCTTCCTGTGCCTCGGGATTGGAGTGTGCCGTGGGAGAGCAGACCGCGGGAGGCCCCGTTCGAAGCTGGTGGCTTTCTGTTCAAATAGGGTGGATCACACAGTTCTTCACAGCTGCTTGCAGTGTTTTTTCTCCTCGCCATGGCGGTAAGTGGGAATTTCCTGAAGTTGTTTCCCTTTTTCCTCTGGAGTCTAATCAGTGGTGGTGGGATGGGGAGTTTGTGCTGTTGGGCTTCTAGAAGTTTCTAGCACGTTCTTGTTCGCTTTCATTTCTCCCCTGGAAATGGCGGCAGCTTTCTGCAGTAGCTATTAGTTACACCTTTGAGTTTGCTATTAGTTATTCACCCTTTGGTTCCCGGTGGTGGGGGCCATAGCGGCGGGCTTCTAGAAGTTTCTAGCACCTTGTACGCTTCCCCTCAGCCCTGGAAATGGCAGCTTCTTTACGCAGTAGCTATTTATTACGTCTTTGAATTTTCTAACTATTAGTTATCCACCCTTTGGTTCGGTGGTGGGCTTCTAAAAGTTTCTAGTACCTTCTTGTTAGCTTTACCCTTGGCCCTAGAAATGGTGGCTGCTTTCCACAGTAGCTATTTGTTACCCTGAGTTTGCTAACTAGTATTACCCCCGCCCTTTGCCTAAAGAATAATTCTTTTTAAATTAAAAATAAAAATTTAGGAGTTGGGGCTGTGGCTCAGAGGTAGCTCACTTGCCTGGCATGTGTGAGGCACTGGGTTCGATTCTCAGCACCACGTATAAATAAATAAAGGTCTATCACCAACTAAAAAAATTTTTTAAAAATTAATTTTGGTACTGGGAGGTGGGCATCGGAATCTGGGTTCAGTCAGGAAACAGGAATCAAACACCAAAGATGTGAATAGTAAAACCTGAATAACTTTTCCTATTCAAATCAGGAAACAGGAATTATACCGAAAATGTGAAAACGGTTAGACCAAATGTGAGGAATTGTTTTGATGCTGGGGAAAACCAATATGGTGGGCTGGGGATGTGGCTCAAGTGGTAGCGCGCTCGCGTGGCATGCGTGCGGCCAGGGTTCGATCCTCAGCACCACATACAAACAAAGATGTTGTGTCCTCCGAAAACTAAAAACTAAAAAATATTAAAAATTCTCTCTCTCTCCCTCTCTCACTCTCTCTTAAAAAAAAAAAAAATGAGGAAAGGTTTATTTAAAAAATAAATAAAATTGGGGGAGGGGGGATAGTAGAGGATAGGAAAGGCAGCAGAATACAACAGACACCAGAATGGCAATATGTAAATCAATGGTTGTGCAACTGATGTGATTCTGCAATCTGTATATGGGGTAAAAATGGGAGCTCATATCCCACTTGAATCAAAGTGTGAAATATGATATATCAAGAACTATGTAATGTTTTGAACAACCTACAATAAAAATTAATTAAAAATAAATAAATAAATAAATAAAATGATTATTTCTCTGTTTTTTTCTATTGGCTTATTCCCTTCCTTCCTTTTATTTTTTCCATCCTCTCTCCCTCTCCTTTATTCTTGGTTCTCTTACTGTTGGCTTATTTCCTTCCTGTCTTTCTCTCTTCCTGTTGGCTTATATCCTGTTTTCCCTCTCCCTCTTTCCTTTCCTTCCTTTTTAATGATTATTTTTCTTTCTCTTCTTAACTATTAGCTTATTTTCTTCCTTCCCTTCCCTTCTTTTCCCACCCTCTCTTTCTCTCTTCTTGATTTATTTTTTCCTTTATTCTTCATTTCCTTATTGTTGCCTTATTTCCTTCCTTCCTTCCTTCTGTCCATCAAAAAAAACTTTCTTTCCTTCTTTCCTTTTGAATTATTATTCTTTCTTTTTCTGTCTCTCAATTCCCTTCCTGTCTGTGATTTTCCTGCCTTCTCTTTTTTCTCCCTTCTTCTCTAGCATATGCAAGTGTAGACTACCCCTCCCTTTCTCTAAGTCCTTCATTTATAAATCTTGCTCAAAACCATTTCTTTCTTTCTGTCATTTTGTTTTTCTTTCATGTGTCACTTTTGTCTTCCCTTTTCTCTCTCTTCCTTTTGGCTTATTTTCTTTTTCTTTTCCTTTCTTTCCTGATGCTGTATTTCCTTCCTTTCTTTTCTCTCTCTTCCTTTCCTTCTCTTCTTTTTTCCCTCCCTCCCTTTCTAACTTTTGTTGCATGCCCAAAGCTCTGGGTTTAATCCCTGTACTTAAATTCAATCCCCAGTACCCAAAAAAAAAAAAAAAAAAAAAAAAAAAAAAAAAGAAGACGGGGAAAAAATTCTTGCATTCCATTTTCTGATTGAACCCTGATTCTGATTTTCACTTCCCTCTTCTTATCTCTATAGTCTTTATTTATAAATTCCCTCAAAGCTTGCTCTTTTTTAATTTATTTCTCTTTCTCTTTCTCCTTTCTTTCTTGAAGGCTTCTTTCCTTCCTTTCTTTTTTGCTGTTGACTTATTTCCTTCTTTCCTTTTGAATTATTTGTTTTCTCTCTTTATTCCCTTCCTGTCTATGATTTTCCTTCCTTCTCTTTTTTTCCCCTTTCTTCTTCTCTAGCATACACAAGGCCCTGGATTCAATTGTCAGTACCTGAGTTCAATCCACAGCACCACAGGGGGAAAAATTCATTCATTTCTGTTTCTTGACTGGATCCTGTTTCTAATATTCATGTCTACCTCTCTTTCTCTGCATAGTTCATTTTAAAATCTCCTCCAAAGCCTTTTTTTCCTTCCTTCATCTTTCTGTTTTCTGTCATTGTCTTCCTTCCTTCCTTCCTTCCTTCCTATTGGCTCATTTCTTTCCTTTTTTCATTTTTCTAAGTCTTTGTCTTTTTCTCTCCTGTTGGCTTCTTTCCTTCTTTACCTCCTTCCCTGTCTTCCTTCCTTCCAGCCTTTCTTCTCCAGCATGCACAAGGGCCCTGGTTTCAAACCCAAGCACCTGAATCCAATCCAATTTTCCCCCAGCATGTACAGGGGGGTAAAATGGATTCATCTATTTCTGTTTCCTGACAGAAACCTGATTCTGATTTTGAATTCCTCCTCTCTTTCTCTATATCCCACGTTTATAAATCTGCCCCAGATCCCTTCCTTCCTTCCTTTCTTACTTTCTGGTTTCTGTCATTCATTTTTTTCATTTTCTCTCTTTATTTTCTGTCATTTTATAACTTTCTCTTCCTTTTTCTTTTTCTTTCCTGTTGGCTTATTTCCTTCCTTCATTTCTTTTTCTTTTTCTTCCTCCCTTATTCTTTTTTTCCTCTTGGCTGGTTTTCTACCTACCTACCTACTTTTCCTTTCTTCCTTTCTTTTCTGCCTACTTTCTTTATTTCCTTCTCTAGCATGCACAAAGCCCTGGGTTCAATCCCCAAACCTGAGTCCAGTCCACGTACCACACACAAAAAGATTCTTTCATTTCTGTTTTCCTAACTGTACCCTGTGTTTTGACTTCCCCTACATTTTTTTTTATATCCTACATTCATAAGTCTCCCTCAAATCCATTTTTTAATCTCTTTCTTTCTGTCCTGTCATTTTTTTCTCTTTTTCTTTCTTTCTCTGTCAATTTTTTTGTTTTTCTCTTCTTTGTGTTGGCTTATTTCCTTCATTCCCTTCTTTCTTTCTTTCCTTTCTGTTTTTCTTTCTCTCTCTTGATTTTTTAATCTGGTTGTTTTATTTTCTTCTTTGCTTCCTTTTTGTCCTTCCTTCCTTCCTTCCTTCCTTCCTTCTTGTTGGTTTCTTTCTTTCTATTTTTCCTTGCCTACCTTTCTTTCTTTCTCTTCTCCAGGCCCTGGGTTCAATTCCTAGCACTACACACAATAAAATCTTTCATTCCTCTTTCCTGACTGAACTTTAAATCTAATTTTTATTTCCCCTTCCCTTTCTCTGTATTTATTAATCTCCCCCAAAGATCCATCCATCCTTCCTTCCTTCCTTCTTGGCATGCATAAGGCCCTAAATCATTCATTTCTATTTCCTAATTGCATACTGATTGTGATTTTCACTCTCCCCCTTTCTCTGTATCCTGCATTTATAAATTTTCTCCAAAGCTATATTTCTCTCTTTCATTCTTTCTTTCTCTTTTCTCCTCTTGGTTTATTTCCTTCCTTTTTTCCCTCCTTCCTATTTTTTCCCTTTTGACTTATTTCCTTCCCCTTTTTTCTTTTCCCTTCCTACCTTTCTTTATTTTATCCTTTCTTTCCCTACTTTTGGTTTATTTTTTTCCTTCCTTCTGCCTTTCTTCTCCTTTCCTGTTGGTTGGTTTCCTTCCTTGCCTGCCCACCTTCCTTCCTTAGCTTGTGCAATACCCTGGTTTCCAACATATCTCTCTCTCTCTCTCTCTCTCTCTCTCTCTCTCTCTCTCTCACACACACACACACACACACACACACACACACAATTCTTGTTTCTGTTTCCTGATTGCCCCTTGATGTGATTTTTTTTCACTTCTTCCTCCCTTTCTCTATATTCTGCATTTATAAATCCCCCCCAAAGCTCTCCGTTTCTGTCTATTTCTCTCTTCCTCTTTCTTATTTCCTTTCTTCCCTCTCCCTTTGTTTCGGTCCATTTTTTTTCTTTGTCTTTATTACTTTCTTCTATTGGTTTATATACTGATATTTTGTCTTCCCTCCCCCTCCTTTCCTTCCTATTTCTGCCCCTCCCTTCTCTCTCACCTTTGTTCTTTCTTTCCTTACTATTGTCTTTTTTTGTTTGTTTGTTTGCTTATTTGTTTTTGTTACCAGGGATTGAACTCAGGGGCATTTGACCACTGAGCCACATTCCCAGCCCTATTTTGTATTTTATTTAGAGACAGGGTCTCACTGAGTTGCTAAGCACCTCACCTCACTGAGGCTTTCTTTGAACTGAGGTGATCCTCCTGCCTCAGCCTCCCAAGCCGCTGGATTACAGGCCCCGCTACTATTGGCTTCTTTCTTTCCTTTCTTTCTTGTTCTGTCATTCTTTTCGGTTGGTTTATTTCCTTCCTTTTTTTCCTGCCTTTATTCTTTGTCTTTTTTTATCCCTAGCTTTCTGTTTGTTTTTCTTTGCTGTTGGCTAATTTCCTTCCTATCTTTTCCCCTATTTTCTTCTCTAGTCTGTGCAGTGGCCTTGGGTTCAATCCCCAGCTACACACACACAAAACTAGTTCATTCCTGTTTCCTGATTGCACCCTGATTGTGATTTTTCACTACTTCTTCTTTCTCCATATCCTGCATTTATAAATCTCCCCCAAATCCTTTCCTTCCTTCATTTGTTAATTTCTTTCTTTCTGGTTTTTGTCTTCTGTTTTTCTCTCTCTCTCTCTTTCTTTTTTTTTTTTGGTCATTGTGTCTGTCTTTCTTTCTTTCTTGTGGACTTATTTCCTTTCTTCCTTTTCAGTCTTTTTTGCCCCCACCTTCTGTCCTATTGGCTGGCTTACTTGCTTCCTTCTTTCTTCCTTCTTTTCATTGCTCTCTGCCTGCCTTTCTTTTTTTCATTCTCCAGCATGCACAGGGCCCTCAGTTCAGTCCCCAAAACCTGAGTTCAGTCCCAAGTACCACAAACACACAGAGAAGATTCCTTCATTCCTGTTTTGTGACTGCATCCTGTATCTGATTTTGACTTCCCTTGCCTTTTTTAATATCTTATATTTATAAATCTCCCCCAGATCCATTTTAATTTTTTTTCCTGTCATTTTTTTCCCTGGCTGGCTATCTTTTTTTCTTTTTCTCACCTTATTTTCTTCCTTCACTTCTTTCTTTCTTGTTGTCTTTTCTTCTCTATTTTTTTCTTTCTTTTAATTTTTTTCTATTCTATTAACTTATTTTCTTCCTTCCTTTTCTCCTGCCTGCCTACCCTTCCTTTCTGTTAGTTTCCTTCCCTCCATTCTTGCCTGCCTGCCTGTCTTCCTTCCTTTGTTTCCTTTGTCTTCTCCAGCATGCATAAGGCCCTGGGTTCAACCCAGCACCACACAAATTCTTTTTAGTCCTCTTTCTAGACTGAACCCTAAATCCAATTTTCACTTCCCCCTCCCTTTCTTTATATCTTGCCTTTATAAATTTCCCACAAATTCATTTGTCTTTTTGTACCAGGGATTGAACTTGGGGTCACTCAACTACTGAATCACATCCCCAGCCCTATTTTGTATTTCATTTAAAGACAAGGTCTCACTGAGTTGCTTAGCACCTCACTTTTGCTGAAGCTAGCTTTGAACTTTTGATCCTCCTGCATTAGCCTCCTGAGCTGCTGGGATTACAGGCATGGGCCATCACGCCCGCCTGTCTGTCTTTATGTCATTCTGTTTCATCTTTTTTTTTTCTTATTTTTCTTTTCTTTCCTGTTGGCTTATTTCCTTCCTTGCTTTGTCTTTCTCTTTCATTCTTCCCTTCCTGTTGGCTTATTTCTTTTATTCTTTCTTTCCTTCCTTCTTTCTTCACTAGTATGCATAAGACCCTGGATTCAATCCCTGACATGTTAGTTGAATCCCAGCATCCCCACCCACAATTCATTTATAGATATTTCCTGAATGGAACCTGATTCTGGTTTTTACTTCTCCCTCACTTTCCTCTGTAGCCTTCATTTAGAAATCTCCCTCAAAGCCCTTCCTTTCTTCCTTCTTTTGTCTTTGTTTTTGTCATTCTTTCCTCCTTTTCTTTTTTCTTTTTGTTTCCTATTGGCTTGTTTCCTCCCTCCCTTCCTTTCTTTTCTTTCTTTTGGCATATTTCCTTCTTTCTTCCCTCCTTCCCTCTTCCCTTTCTCCTTCCTCATTTTCTTTCTTTTCAGTCTTTCCCTCTGTCCCTTTCTTTTTCTTTCTTTCCTGTTTACTTGTTCCCCCGCCCTTCCCCTCTTTTCCAACATGCACAAGGCCCTGTGTTCAGTCCCGAGCACTGCCCCCCATCCATTCATTTCTGTTTCTAAACTGGACCATGATTCTGATTTTTACTTCCTCTTCCCTTTCTCTGTATCCTGCCTTTATCTCCCCAACGCCAGTCGGCCTGCCTGCCTACCCTCCTTCCCTTCCTTGTCTCCTTTTCTTTCTTTCCTATTGACCTATTTTCTTCTTTTCTTTTCCCTTTCCCCTCCTTCCCTAGCATGCACAAGTCCCTGGGTTCAATCTCTAGCATATGAGTTCAATCTCCAGCAAAACACACACACACACACACACACACACACACACACACACCCACACCCACACAAATTTGTTCATTCCTATTTCCTGACTAAACCCTGATTCCAGTTTTCATGGCCTTCTCCCTTTTTTCTGTATTTTTTATTTATAAATCTTCCCAAAGCCTGCCCACCCACCATTCCTTCCTTCCTTCTTTATCTGTCATTCTTTTCTTCCTTTTTGTCTTTCATTCATTCTTTTTTTTGGCTTTTTCCTTCCTTCCTTTCTGTGTTTCCTTTTGGTTTATTTCTTTTCCTTCCCTCCCTTCTTTTTCTCTTTCTTTCCTGTTGACTTATTTCCTTCCTTCTTTCTTTTTCTTTACAATCTTTTTTTCCTTTGGCCTTCTTTCTTTCTCCTCCTTCCTTCCTTTCTTTCCTGTTGGCTTCCTTCTTTACTCTTCTTTTCTCCCTCTCCCTCTTTCCTTTCTTTTTTCTTCTTTCCTTCTCTTCCTTCCAGTTGACTTATTGTCTTCCTTTCCTTTTGTATCCTTTAACCTTCTGCCCTTCCCACCCTCCCTCCCTCCTCTTTTCTTTCTGTTTTCTTTCCTATTGGCTTCTTTCCTTCCTACCACACCTTCCTTTCTCACTCCCTTCCTCCTTTCTTTCATTTTCCTTTTTTCTCCAGCATGCACAAGGTTCTAAGTTCAGTTCCCAGCAAACACACACACACACACACACACACACACACACACACTCTTCATTTGTTTCTGTTTCCAGACTGGACCCAGATTGTGATTTTGACTTATTCTTCCCTTTCTCTGTATCCTGCATTTATAAATCTCCCATGAAGCTCCTCCCTTGCTTTCTTTCTCTTTTTGTAATTCACTCGCTTCCTATTTTCTTACCTGTTCTGTTTTTTTCTTCCTTTCTTGTTGGTTTATTTTCTTTCTTTCTCTTCCCTCCCCTCCCCTCTCTTCACTCCTCCTCTTCCTCCTCTCTCCTCTTCTTTCTCCACTCCTTCTCTTTCTCTTCTCCTTCTTCTCTCTCCCTCCTTCCCTCCCCCACTTCCCCTCCTACAGCATGCACAATACCCTGAGTTCATTCTCTAGCAGGTTAGTTGAATTCCCATCCCCTTCACGAACAAATTAATTCATTCCTATTTCCTGACTGGACCCTGATTTCAGTTTTTGCTTCCCTCCTCTCTTTTGTCTATGCTTCATTTATAAATCTCCTTCAAAGCTCTTCCTTCCTTTCTCATTCTTTCCTGACGGCTTCTTTCCTTCCTTTTGGTCTTTCTCTTTCCTTTTAGCTTATTTATTTCCTTCCCTTCTTCCTTCCTTCTTCAATCCTTCCTTCATTTCTTTTTTTAAAAATTTTTTTAATTGTAGTTGGACACAATGCCTTTTTAAAAAAATATTTATTTTTTTTAGGTGTAGATGGGCACAACACAATGCCTTTTATTTTTATGTGGTGCTGAGGATCAAACCCGGGTCCCGCCTGTACTAGGCGAGCGCTCTACCATTGAGCCACAACCCCAGACCTCCTTCATTTCTTTTCCTGTTTTTTTTCCTGATGACTTCTTTCCTTCCTTTCTCTTCCCGTTTCTCCCACTTTCCCTCCTTTTTTCTTCCTTTCTCCTCTCTTCTCCATCATACACATGGCCCTGAGTTCAATCCCCAGCACACACACACACACTCACACAGAATTTGTTCATTTCTGCTTCCTGAATGAACCTTGATTTTTGACTCTGCCTCCCTTTAACTGTATCCTGGATTTACAAATTTCCCCCCAAAGCCAGCCTACCTTCTCTCCCTTCCTTTTTTTTCTTTTGTCTTCCATTTTCTTTCTTTCTTATTGGCGTATTTTCTTCCTTTTCTTGCTTCTGTCTCTGTCTGTTTCCTAACATGCACAAAGTTGGGTTCAGTCCTGAACATATTGGTTGAATCCCCAGAACACTGTGCATACAAATTCATTCATTCCTATTTTCTGACTCAACCCTGATTCTAGTTTTCACTTCTCTCTCCCTTTCCTCTATTCATAAATCCCCTTCATGGGCTGGGGATATAGCTCTGTGATAGAGCTCTTGTCTTGCACATGTGAGGCGCTGGGTTTGACTTACTCCTTTCTTTTCTTTTTCCTTCATTTATAAATCTCCCACAAAGTCAGCCTGCCTGCCCACCCTTCCCTTCCTTCTTTTTTTCCTCTTCTTTCCCTTCTTTTTTCTTTCTTTCCTCAGCACTGAATAAAAATAAATAACAAAGATATTGTGTCCATCTACAACTAAAAAAAAATTTTAAATAAATTAAAAAAATCCCTTCAAAGCCCACCCTTCCTTCCATTCTGCCTCTTTTAAAAAAATATTTTTCAGTTGTAGATGAACATAATACCTTTATTTTATTTATTTATATGCAGTGCTGAAGATTGAACCCAGGGCCTCACACATGCTAGGTAAGCACTCTACCACTGAGCCACAACCCCAGCCTTGCCTTTCTTCTCTTTTTAAAAAATTAACTAATTAATTTTTTCTAATTTGTTATACATGATAGCAGAATGTATTTCGATTCATAGTACACAAATGGAGCACAAATTTTCATTTCTCTGGTTATACACCCTTTCTGCCTTTCTGTCATTCTTTTCTCCCTTCCTTTCTTGTTAGCTTATTTCTTTCCTTCCCCATTCCTCCCTCTCACATTCCTTCTTTACTTACCTTTTCTTTATCTCATTGACTTCTTTCCTTCCTTCCTTCTTTCCTCTCCCTTCTCTTTCTCCCTCCCTCCCTTTCATTTTTTCTCCTCTCCTTTCTAGTGTGAACACCCCCCCTTTCATTTTGACACCCCCCTTTCATTTTGGTTTCCAAACTGGACCCTGATTCTGATTTTGACTTCCTCCTTTTTTCCCCCTTCATTTGATTCTGATTTTGACTTCCTCCTTTCTTTTCTTTTTTCTTCATTTATAAGTCTCCACAAAGTCAGCGTGCTTGCCCTACCCTTTCCTTCCTTTGTTTTTTCTGTTTCTTTTCCTTTTTTTCTTTCCTTTTGGTTTATTTTCTTCCTTTCTTTTATTTTTTTCTCCCTGTTCCCTCCTTCCCTCTTCTTTCTTTCTCATTTCCTACCTTGCAGAAGTCCTTGGGTTCATTTATTTTCTTCCTTTCTCCTCTGCTGTCTCTCCCTCCTTCCTCCTCCCCTTCCCTCCCCTCCCCTTTCTTTCCTAGTATACACAGGGCCCTGGGTTCAACTTCCCAACACATGAGTTCAGTCTCCAGCACCACACACTAAGAAATCCATTTGTTCCTGTTTCCTGACAGGACCCTCATTCCCATTGTCTTCCCCCTCCCTTTCTCTGTATCTTTTATTTATAAATCTTTCCAAATCCCTTTCTTCCTTCCTTCTTTGCTTTCTTTTTTGGGATTGAATTCAGGGGCACTGGACCACTGAGTCACATCCTCAGCCCTATTTTGTATTTTATTTATTTAGAGATAGGGTCTCATTGAGTTGCTTAGGACTTGCTTTTGTGTGTGTGTGTGTGGGGGGGGGGTTGCTGGGAATCAAACCCAGGGCCTTGTTCATGCAAGGCAAGCACTGTAGCAACTGAGCTATAACCCCAGCCCCTGCACCTCGCTTTTGCTGAGGCTGGTTTTGAACTCAGGATCCTCCTGTCTTAGCCTCCTGAGCCACTGGTATTATAGGCATGCGCCACCCACTGTGCCCAGGTCACCTTTCTTCTTTTTGTTGGTCTTCCTTTCTTTCTTTTCGGTTTTTTTAGTTACTATTTTCTTTATCTTTGTATTTCCTGTTGATTATTTTTTCCTTTCTTCCATCCATCCATTCCTTTCCTCTTTCAACACACACAAGCCCTTGAGTTCAATCACCATTACCCCCCACACACACACAAATTAATTCATTCCTGTTTGCAGACTGCACCCTGACTCTGATTTTGGCACCCCCCCTTCCTCTATATCTTGGATTTATAAATCTCCCCTAAAAGCCTTCCTTCTCCCTTTCTCTCTTTCCCTTTCTTATTTTATTTCTTGTTGATTTATTTTCTTTCTTTCTTTTTTTATTTCCCTTTGCCTTTCCCTGACTCCCTCTCTTTCCTAGTGTGCACAAGACCCTGGGTTCAATCTCTGACATGTGAGTTCAGTCCCCAGCACCACACCCACAATTTTTCTTCATTCCTGCTTCCTGACTAGACCCTTGATTCTGATTTTGACTTCCCTTCCCTTTATCTATATCCATCATTTATTAATCTCCCTCAAATTTCCTTTTCTTTTCCTTCCTTTTCTTTCTGTTGTTCTTAGTTTCTCTTCCTTTTTGTCTTTTTTTCCCTGTGCACTTATTTCCTTTATTCCTTCCTTCCTTTTCTACCTCTATGCTCAAGGCCCTGGTTTCAATCCCCAACACCTGAGATTAATCCCTCATAAAATGCGCATGCGCACACACACACACTTCCTTCATTCCTGTTTCCAGACTGGACCTCTATTCCGATTTTGACATCCCCCTTCTTTTATAAACTTAGATTTATAAATTTCCCCCAAACCAACCTGCCTGCCCACCCTGCTTCCCTTTGTTTTTTCTTTCTCTTTTTGTCTTTCCTTTCTTTTTGGCTTATTTTCTTTCCTTTCTTCTCTCCTCCCCCCGCCAACATGCACAAGACCCTGGGTTCAATCCCTAGCACATTATTTGTATCCCTAGCACCACACATCTCTCTCTCCCCCTACTCCCCCCCCCCCACACACACAAATCCGTTTCCTCCTGTTTGCTCTTTGGAACCTGATTCCAGGTTTCGTTTCCTCCTTTCTTACCTCTGTATCCTTAACTTATAAATATTCCCCCAAAGGTGCCCCCCTACCCGTCTGCCTGTCCTTCCTTCGTCCTTCTTTTTGTTTTTCTGTGATTCTTTTATTCCCTTCTGTCTTTCTTTCTGTTGGCTTATTTCCTTCTTTCCTTCCCTCCTTCCTGTCTTTTCTACTGACTTATTTACTTCCTTCCTCCCTTGCTCCCTCCTTTTTCCTCACTCTCTTTTTCCTCTGTTCTCTAGCATGTCCAAGTTTAGTCTCCAGCAATAGCCCCATAAGTTTGCTCATTGTTGTTTACTGACAGGACCCTCATTCCGATTTTGAATCCCCCCTTCCTTTCTCTATATATTTCATCTGTAAATCTCCCCAAATCCCATTCTTCCTTTGTTTTTCTTTCAGACGTTCTGCCTTGCTCTTCCTTTTGTCTCTTTCTTTCTTGTTCGTTTATTTCTTTCCTTCTTTTCTTTGTCCAAAATGCACAAGCCATTGAGCTCAATCCCCACCAACACACCCCTCCCCACACACAAATTCATTCATTCTTGTTTCCAGACTGCACCCTTATTCTGATTTTGGCTCCCTTTCCCTTTCTCTGTATTCTAGATTTATAAATCTTCCCCAAGGTAACCCATCCTCCCTCCCTCCCTGTCTTCATTTCTTTCTTTCTTTCTTTTTTTAAAAAAAGAGAGAATTTTTTAAAAATATTTATTTTTTTTAGATTTCGGCAGACACAACATCTTTGTTTGTATGTGGTGCTGAGGATCGAACCAGGGCCGCACGCATGTCAGGCGAGCACGCTACCGCTTGAGCCACTTCCCCAGCCCCCGTCTTCATTTCTTTCATTCTTCTTTGTCTCCTTCCTGTCTTCTCTACAGTTCCTCTGTTTGTCTGTTTCCTTTGTTTCTTTCATCTTGGCTTATTTCTTCCCTTTTCTTTAATATCCCACCCCCCTTTTTCTAGCACACACAAGACCCTGTGTTCAGTCCCTAGCTCATTGTTGAATCTCCAGCAAAATGCCTCTGACCCTCAAATTCCTTCATTTCTATTTCCTGACTGGATTTAAGATTACAGTTTTTATTTTCCCCTTCCTGATATGCCATTCATTTATAAATCTCCATACCCACCCTTCCTTCCTTTCTTTGTCATTCTTTCTTCTCTTCCTTTCTTTCTCTTTCCTGTTGGCTTGTTTCCTTCCTTTTCTCTTCCCTTTCCTCCCATCCCCCTCCCTCCTCCTTCCTTCCTTTCTTTCTCCCATCTTCTCCAGCAGGCATAAGGCCCTGAGTTCAATCCCTAGTAACACACACTGGACCCCAATTCTGATTTTGACTTCCTCTTCCCTTTCTATGTTCCTGCACTTAAGAATTTTCCACACTTGCCTACCCGTCTTTCCTTCTTTATCTTTCTCTTTCCCCTCCTTTTTTCTTTGTTTCCTGTGCAATTTTCTTTTCTTTTCACCCCTCCCCCCGTTTTGTTTCCTAGCATGTACAGTACCCTGGGTTCAATCAACAGCACCTGAATTCAATGTCCAGCACCACCAAAGACAGAGCAATACAAAACACAAATGTTCCCTCCTGTTTTCTCTCTGGACTCTGATTAGATTTCACTTCCCCTTCCTTTTCTTTGTATCCTTCATTTACAAATGTCTTCCAAAGGCCTTCTTTCCTTTGTTTGGTGTCTTTTTGACTGTAATTCTTTCTTTTCTTCATTTCTGTCTTTCTTTCTTTTTATTTCCTGTTGGCTAATTTCCTTCCTTCTTCCCCTTTCTTTCTCCAGCATGCACAAGGCTCTGAGTTCAATACCCAATAGCACGCACACACAGACTTCATACATTCCTGTTTCTAGATTGGACCTGATTCTGATTCGACTTCCCTTTCCCTTTTTCCTGGTTCTAGAAATCTTCCCCCAAAGCCAGCCCTCCTGCCCCTCCTCTCTTTCTGTCTTTCTATATGTCTCTTTTCCTTTTTTCCCTGTTGCCTTACTTCCTTTTCTTTTTCCTCCCTCTTTCCCTTTTTTTTTTAAAAACAGATACAACATTTTTTTTTATGCCTTAACTTTATTCATTTTTATGGGGTGCTGAGGATCAAACCCAGTGCCTTGCACATGCTAGGCAAGTAGTCTAACACTGTGTCACAACTCAGCCCTCTTTTTCATTTTGTCTGCTTGCTTTCTTAGCATTCACAAGGCTCTGTTTTCAATCCCTAGCACCTGAGTTCAATCCCAGGCACCACCCCCCCCCCGCCAAAATTAAATAAATAAAAATTTGTTCATTCCTGTTTCCTGATGGAACCTTGATTCCAATTTTGAGTTTCCTCCCTTTTTCTCTATATACACTATTTATAAATCTCCCTTGAATTTCTTTCCCCTTCCTTTCTTCCTTTCTCTGTTTTGTTCTTTTTCTTTTTCTCTCTTTCCCATTCATTTCTTTCTTTCTCCTTGTGTTCGTATGTTTTTGTTTCTTCTCTAGCATGCTTGAGGCCCTGGGTTCAATCCCTAGCGCACACCTCTCCCCACCTCCCTCAAACAAATTCACTTATTCCTGTTTCCAAATTGGACTCTGATTCATGTTTTTTACTTCTCCTTCCCTTTCTCTGCATCCTGGTTTAAAAAATCTCCCCCAAAACTAGCCCACCTACCCACCCTCCCTCTCTTTATTTCTCTCTTTGGCTTTCTCATTCTCCCTGTCTTTATGGTTCTGTTCCTTTTTTTCCTTCCTTCTTTTCTTTCTTGTTGGCTTATTTCCTTCCGTTGCTTTCCTTTCTCTCTTTTTCTCCTAGCATGCATGAGGCTCTGGGTTCAATCTGCAGCTTTTTAGTTGAATCCCCAGCACCACGCACACCCACATCAACCCTCACAAATTCATTTATCCCTATTTCCTGACTGAAGTCTGTACAGTTTTCATGTCCTCCTCCCTTTCCTCAAATCCTTCATGTATATAAATCTCTCCCAAAGTTCTGCCTGCCTTCCTTCGTTAATCTTTTTGTCTTTTTCTGTCATTCTTTTCTCCCTGTCATTCTTTCTGTTTGGCTTATTTCCTTCTTTCCTCCCTTCCTCATTTCCCTTCCCTTCCCTCTTCCTTTCTTTTTCTTTCTCATACTCTCCTCTCCCTCTTTCTTTCCTTCATCCCTTCCTTCTATCTCCCTCCTTCTTCCCTTTCTCTGTATCCCTCTCTCTCCTTTCTTTATCCTCTGTTCTCTAGCACACACAAGGCCCTGAGTTCAGCTCCACACTCACATGAAAATATTCTTTAACTTGTGTTTCAAGGTTGGACCCTGCTCCAATTTTTACTTCCTCCTCCCTTTCTCTGTATCCTGCTTTTATAAATCTCCCCCAGGCTGTTCACCAGTCCACCCTTTCTTTTTCTTTTGCCTTTCTCTTTCTTTTTCCCTTTCCTCCCTCCCTTCCTTCCTTCCTTTCTTTCCTTCTGATTGAACTCAGGGGCACTCAACCACTGAGCCACATCCCCAGCCCTGTTTTGTATTTTATTTAGAGACAGGGTCTCACTGAGTTGCTTAGTGCCTCACTTTTGCTGAGGCTGGCTTTGAATTTTCAATCTTCCTGCCTTAGCCTCCAGAGCCCCTGGGATTACAGGCCCCCTGGAATTGCCCTGCTCCCCCTTTCTTTCTTTCCTAAAGAGACAAGGCTCTGGGTTCAATCTCCAGCAACACACAAACACACACACACAATCATTCTTTCCTGTTTCCTACAGGACCCTCATCTGATTTTGGCTTCCCCCGCCCTTTCTCTATATCCTGTATTTATAAATCTCCCCAAATCACCTTCTTCCTTCCTTTCTCCTGTCTTCTTCTTCCTTTATTTCCTATTCTTTTGTTTCCTCTCTTCCTTTTTCTTCCCTGTCTTTATTTTTTCCCTTCCTTCTTCCCTTCCCTTTCCCTCATCTTCCCCTTCTCTCCCTCCCTTTCTTTCTTCTCTTTTCTGTTGGTCCTATCCATCCATTCCTTCCTTTCTTTATTCAACATGTCCAAGCCCTTCAGTTCAGTCCCCAGAACACACACACACACACACACACACACACACACACACACAAATTCATTCATTCCTTTTTCTAGATAGCACTCTTAATTCTGATTTTGGCTCTCCCTTTCTTTTTCTGTATCCTGGATTTATAAATCTCCCCCCAAATCAGCCCACCTGCCCGTCTTTGATTTCTTTCTTTTTCTGTTTTTTTCCTGTTGGCTTATTTCCTTCTTTTTGTTTCTTTTCCCTACCTCCATCCTTTTCTTTCTTTCCCTCTTTCTCTCTTTCCTAGCATTCACAAGGCACTGTTTTCTATCCCCAGCACCTGAATTCAATCATACACACACACACTCACACACACACACACACACACACAAAAAAAAAAAGAAAACCAGAGAAAGTGGGGAGGGAGAGAAAAAGAAAAATTCATTTATTCCTATCCTAATTCCAACTTTGACTTCCCCCTTCCCTTTATCTCTATCCATCAAATTTTCTATTCCTTCATTTCTTTCTGTCTTTTTAAAATTCTTTTTTCATTCCTGTCATCTTTATTTCCTTCCTTTTTTTTCTGTATGTCTTTTTGCCTTCCTTCCTTCCTTCCTTTACTTTGGCTTATTTCTTTCCTCCTTTCTTCCTTTCTTACTTTCCATTCCTTCCCTCCCTCCCTTTCTTTTTTCTTTCTTCTCCAGCATGAAGGAGACCCTGTGTTCACTCCCAAGTATCTGAGTTTAATCCCCGGTAACACGCACACACAAATATTCATCCATGCCTATTCCCAGACCAGATCCTGATTCCAGTTTCACTCCCTCTTCCCTTTCTGTAATTCTGGACTTATAAATCTCCCCCAAAGCCATCGTGCCTGCCTTCCCTCGCTTTCTTTCTACCTTTCTTTTTGTCGCTTTCTTCCTGTTTTTCAGTTTTTTTCTTTCTTGTTGACTTATTTCCTTCCTTTCCTTTATATTTTTTCTCTCTCTTTTCCTAGCATGCACACCTAGCACATTAGTTGAATCCTAGCAGCAGCAACACACACACAAAACAATCCATTCATTTCTGTTTCCTGACTCGACCTTGATTCCAGTTTTTACTTCCCCCTCCCTTTCCTTTATAACCTTTATTTATAAATCTCCCTCAAAGCCCAACCTTCTTTCCCTTCTGCCTTTCTTTTTCTTTCTGTGATTCTTTTCTTCCTGTCTTTCTCTGTATATCCTGTAGCTTATTTCCTTCCTTCCTTTTTTTTGGCTCATTTTTTCCTTCCTTCCTTCCCTTCCTCCCTTCCCTACCTTTCTCTTTTCCTCCCTCCCTCTTTCCTTTTTTTCCTCTTTCTTTGTTCTTATTTCCTTCCTTCCTCCCTTCCCTCCCTCCCTCCTTCCCTTTTTTCCTCCCTCCCTCCCTCCCGCATGTACAAGGCCCTGGGTTCAATGCCCAGCAAAACACACAGACACACATTTTCAGACTGAACCCTAATTTTTATTTCCTCCTCCCTTTCTCTGGAGCCTACATTAATAAATTTTCACCAATCTAGCCCACTGGCCTGCCCTTCCTTCCTTTCCCTTTCTTTTTTTTCTTTCCTATTGTTTTCTTTCTTTCTTTTTTTTTCCCAAGTAGTTTTAGTTGTAGATGGACACAATACCTTTATTTTGTAGTTTTTTATTTGGTGCTAGGGATTGAACCTAGTGCCTCATGCATGCTAGCAAGTGCTCTACCACTGAGCCACAACTCAAGCCCCTGTTGCTTTATTTTCTTCCTTTCTTTTCCCTCTTCCTCCCACCCTCCTTCTGTTTCTTTCTTTACTAGCAAGCACAATGGCCTGAGTTTCAGTCCCCAGCACATGAGTTCAGCCTCCAGCACACCAAACACAAAAATTTGTTCCGTCCTGTTTTCCTGCCTGGACTCTGATTCCAGTTCTCACTACCCCCTTTCTTTCCTCTATATCCTTTAATATAAATCTCCACAAAAGCCCACCCACATGCCCCTCCAGTCTTTCTTTTTTTCTCTTGTTGGCTTATTTCCTTCCTTTTTGACTTAATTTCTTTCCTTTTTGCTTGTTACCTTCCTTTCTTCCTTTTTCTTCCCTCTTTCCCTCCTCCTCCTCCTCCCCTCCCTTCCCTCCCGCCACCTCTCTCTTTCTCTCCTCTTTTTACCAGTATGTGCAAGGCCCTGAGTTCAATCCCAATTACCTTCCCAACACAAAATTCATTCATCGCTGTTTCCGAACTGGATCCTGATTTTGATTTTGATTTCCCCCCTCCTTTCTCTGTATCCTGGATTTATGAATCTCCCCCAAAGGCAGCTTACCTTCCCCTCCTCTTTTTCTCTTCATGTATTACTCTTTTTGCCCCTTTCTTTTCTGTTGGCTTATTTCCTTCATTTTTCTTTCCCTCCCTTCTTCCTTTTTTCCTTCCTTTCTTCCTTCCTTCCTTAGGATGTCACAAGACCCCGTTTTCAATCTCAAACACCTGAATTCAATCCCAAGCACTACTATAAAAAGGAAGAAAAAAATTCATTCATTTTTCTTTTTTTTATTTTTTTTTTAAGTTGTAGATGGACACGATGTCTTTGTTTTTATTTATTTATTTATTTTTGTGTGGTCCTGAGGATCGAACCTAGGGCCTCTTGTGTACGAGGCAAGCGAGCCACCACTGAGCTCCAACCCCAGCCCTCATTCCTATTTCTTGACTGGATCTTGATTTCTCTATCTAAAATCACTTCTAAACTTCTTTCTTCTTCCTTTCTTTGTTATTCTTTCCTATTCCTTTTATTTTTCTTTCCTGTTCACTTATTTTCTCCCTTCCTTTCTCTTTCTGCATGCTGTCTTTGTTTCTTTCCTGTGGCTTGTTTTCTCTTTCCTTCATTCTTTCCTTCTCTTTCCCTTCCTTTCTTCCTTTCTTCTGCAGCGTACACAGGCCCTGGGTTCAATCCCCAGTACCAGGTTAACCCCCAAGAATGTGCATATCCACGTATGTGTGTACACACACACACACACACACACACACACACACACAATTCATTCTTTCCTGCTTCCACACTGGACCCTGATTCAGATTTTGACTTTTCCCTCCTTTTCTCTGTATCCTGAATTTATAATATAAATCTTTCCTAAAGCCAGCCCACCTATCCGCCTGCCCACCCACCCTTTTTTTTTCTTTGTGTCTTTCTCTTTCTCCCTGTCTTTCCTTTATTTTCTTCTTTCTTGCATGCTTTGCTTATTTCCTTTCCTCTCTTTGTTTTTCCTAGCGTGCACAAGACCCTGGGTTCAGTCCCTAGCACATTAGTTGGATCCCCAGCAAAACACACATGCATGCACATGTGCACAAAAAGACTCATTCATTTATTCCTATTTCCCGACTGGACCCCAATTCTCAAGCACTTTCCCTGAAGAGTCTACAACAAGGCCCTGGAATCTGAGTGATTAATGTGTATGCTAGGTGATTCTTATGATCAAGCTGGACTTGGAAACACCCATATAGACCAATGCTTCTCAAACTTTAATATTCACTCTAATAAACTGGGAATTTTTTCTTTTTTTTTTTTTTTTAGAGAAAGAATTTTTTAATATTTATTTTTTAGTTTTCGGTGGACACAACATCTTTTGTTTGTATGTGGTGCTGAGGATCGAACCCGGGCTGCACGCATGCCAGGCGAGCGCGCTACCGCTTGAGCCACATCCCCAGCCCAAACTGGGAATTTTGTTGAAATGAAAATTTAATTCAGTAGGTCGATGTGGGCCCTGCTACTATGACTTTCTAATAACAAGCTCCCAGATGATACCAAAGCTGCTGGTCTACCTTTTAAGTTTCAGGGATATAAAACAATTCTGTCCAGTAGAGTTTTCTTTGTGATAGAAATGTTCTGCACTGTCTAACATTGTAGCCCCTAGTCAGATGTAGCTGTACAGCACTTGAAATGTGGCTTGTATGACTGAGAGACTGAATTTTTAATGTTATTTCATTTCAATTAATTAAAATTTTTTTTGTGGTGCTGGGATGGAACCCAGGGCCTTACACATGCTAGGTAAACATTTTACTACTGAGCTAACCCTCAGCCCCAGTCAATTTAAATTTATTTTCAAATGGCCACATGTGGCTAGTGGCTACCATATTGAGAACATACTTCAGGATAACCTGATGAAAGTAAGTACTATAGAATCATTTAAGGTTAGTAAATTATGCTGATTTCTCAAACCCTTGATTTAGAAATTAGGATTCTCATCTAGTAAAGACAGTGGATGTGCGATATTCCTGCAAGCCTCAATAGAGTTATGTAGTCTTTATAGTATGCTTTCTAAGAAATTTTTATTGATCTCAACTTTTTCAATTTGGTTTCTAAAGTTTATTTCTCACATGCAAGGTTTTCTAAAGTCACTAATATTTAGGAAAGGGAAATAATTCATTTATTAAAATATTTGTTGAAAAAATTTACCCTACAATAATCCTGAATGTCTAATTCAGATAACAGAACATATTTAGGACATTTGGCAACTGTTTAAAGAATTTAAAGTACTTAAGGCTGTTCACACCAAAATATTTGCATTCATTTCCTTAGATTACCAAAAAGCGGGCCCAAATAGATATTACTTTTGGGCTTTAGATTACCAGAAAGCACTGCCAAAACATTTCATGAAACTTTAGTGCCTGCTTGTTATTTGTGGAAACTGTGCTAGCAAATGGGTAGATGACAAGGACCTGATTGTTCATAACACTAAATCTTTAGTGTGTTGTGCTTTGGAAATTTGCAAACTTAGGATATATAATAAATATATATATATATATCTCCTATCTGATGCTATTTAACAAAAAATTGTTTCACACTTGGGTTTAGACAGAGAATCCCACAAAGCCAAAGATTTCCATCTTTTCTTGAGCACGTGGGTTGATAGTCCCCACCACTGGAAGGAAAAGAATTGTTGAGACCACTGGAGATTAGGAAGACAATTTGCTGGGACTGTGTGAAGGAGAGTTTGTTAGAAATTTCCCAAAACCAGGATCTAAACAACTTTTTTGAGAAAAGAAAGGAAATTAGTCTCTGTGAGTTTCATGTTAGCTTGTCTGATTTCACTGTGTATTAAGTATACAGGATTTTGCATGAAGGACTATTTTATTCATTTACATAAACATGTAGAGAGTCCATTTGCTCTACAAGTAATACCTATTTGTGTCTGTAGGCAATGTGTTAACTTTATTGATAACCTTTACATTAAAATTGCTTGGTTGGGGATATTACTCAGTGGTAAAGTGCTTGCCTAGAATGTGTGAGGCCCTGGGTTAGATAGCCAGAAAGGAGGGGAAATTTTTTGTTTGTCTGCAGACTTATGCATCTAGCACAAGAGCTGGCATATGATAAAGTCAGTAAATTCGTCATGCCTGAATGAGGAATGAATGTACATTGTGTGTCATTACAGACATTACAATGCTGAATGCTGACTTTAGCTAGATGGTCTGGAACAATCCTGAGAGGGTCTTAGATCTGGTTGGGTTCTTTTCTATTCAGTTTAGAGTCCAGTGCACTTGGAATCAATCAGAACAGAAAGGAGCAGAGCCTACTTTAACCCAGGTCCCTGATTCCTCATGTTTTATCTAGTTCTTTCTTGAGATACCTTAGGTGTTCACAAACCATGTAGATTGAAGCTGGGAGCGGTGACACACACCTGTAATCCCAGACACTTGGGAGGCTGAGGCAGAAGGATTTTAAGACCAACCTCAGCCATTTAGTAGAGACCTTCTCTCAAGACAAAACAAAACAAAAAAAAAAAAAAAAAAAAAGAAATGCTGGGGATACAGTGGTAAAACCCCCTGGGTTCAATCTCCAGTACTCCACCCCCTACCTCCCCCCAAAAAACAAAAAACACCAGGGACATTGGAAATAGAGGTACTGCTATAAAACATACCAAACTTTTAAATTTTGGCTATGTCTTCTGAATTCAAGCCTCAGAATGCTGAAGTATCCAAAACATTGCCTTTTTTTCTTTCTATCCCTTCCTCATCAAATCAGTGTTGCTGTGTTCTCCATTTTAAAAAAGTAATTTCTAAATCTTAATAAATAAATCTTAATGAGGGATTTTTTGGGGGGATGATAAAGCATTCTTAACTTTCCCTGTCATTTCAAAGATTTATTTAAAATATTTAAAAATGGTAAGCCTTTGGCTTTGAATTTCTGTAATGTGTGTTTATTACTAAGGGTGGTGTTAATTCCATGTTTATACCTTTTCAGTTCCTCACTTAAAATATGTTTGTTCTTCTAACTGCCTTTTTTGAGAATTATCTTAATTTATTTTGGAGATTTTTCTTACTTTATTTTGCCTAAATCTTTTAAGTTATTCTCAGGCTTAAATGACACTGTTTGCCACCCCTTGACAAATAGCCATACTTCTCAAACTTTAGCCTATATCAGAATTCCCTGGAGGACTTGTTAAAGAACATATTCTTGACCCCACTTCAGGGTTTCTGATTCAGTGAGTTTGGGGAAAGATCCAAGAATTTGCATTTCTGTGCAAATGGCCAACAGATGCCGCAGTCTGACTGGGCATAAATAACTGAGCCACCACAAAGCCTTGTAGGTTCAAACAGCAACTCTTTATTCCCGAACTCTCACCAGCACTCTACACACACTTCCCAGGAACACACTCCCTCCACCGGGCTCCGTGCACCAATTCTCCCCGGGAGAACTCAACTGGAACTCCAAAGTAGTGGGCGCCCCTGCCTAGGCAGCAGGATCTGCCCTAATCCCGGAGCCGCCCTAATCCCAGAGCAGGGTCACCTTTCAACCATTCCCTCTAGCAAAATGCCAGGCGTCATTCCGACTAAACTGTGGCTCTCAACAAACAGATATATGTAAAAAAATGTTCAACATCTTTAACAATTAGGGAAATACAAATAAAAACTACACTGAGATTTCATCTCAGTTTAGTTAGAATGGCAATTATTAAGAATGTAATAATAGCCAGGCATGGTGGCACATGCCTGTAATCCCAATGATTCAGGAGGCTGAAACAGGATGATCACAAGCTCAAATCTAAACATTGGCAGTTTAGCAAGACCCCTGTCTCAAAATAAATAAGAAAAAGCACTGGGGATGTAGCGCAGTGGTAGAGCACTCATAGGTTTAACCCTAGTTCCCCGCCACCACACTACAAATAATAAAAAATGCTATGAGAATGAGGGGGAAAAGTAATACATACACTTGTTGGTAGAATTTCCACTATGGAAATCAGCATGAAGGTTCCTCAAAAGTCTAGGAATGGAACCACCATATGCCCCAGGTATACAACTTCTGGGTATTTTTCCTAAAGAACTAAAGTCAGCATATTATAGCAATACATGCATCCCGTGTTTAGAGCAGTGCAATTCACTGTAGCCAAACTAGGGAACCAACCTAGGTGTTCATCAACAGATGAATGGATAAAGAATATGTGGTATATATACACAGTGGAGTTTTATTAAACCACAAAGAACAACAAAATTATGTTATTTGCAGGAAAATGGATGGAACTGGAGAGCATTATGTTGGATGAAATAACCCAGTCTTGGAAAGCCAAGGATCACATGTTTTCTCTCACATGTATAAACTAAAGAGAAAAAAGGAAAAAAAGAAGGGGGGGAATCTCATAAAAACAGAAAGGAGATCAGTACAGTAAGGAAGGGGACTGGTGAGATAGAGAGGAGGGGCTAGCAAGGGTAGGTACTAGAGAATGAAATTGATTAAATTTGTTGTTGTGAGTCCCACTATGATATATAATTATAATATACCAATATAGAAATAAAGGGGACAAATAAAAATAATAAAAATAATTTGCATTTTTGATAAGATAATGAGGCAGATACTGCAAAATAAACTTGGAGAACTGCTGACCCTAAGAGACTAAGGCATTGAACATTAATATCTGCTGACATCATGAAATGAAAGACAAATCAAGCATTATGTGCTTCCTAATGGAAGAATATATTACCTATCACCCAGGAAGCTTTCTTGCTAAAGCCACCCCGCTCCCTCAAAAATCCCCTGCTTTAATGTTTTAATCCCTTGCTAAAATGCCAGTGTTTAGATTCAAGCTTGTGATCATCCTGTTTCAGCCTCCTGAATCATTGGGATTTTTATCAGGACATGAACCACTTTTTAGGAAATATAAATAGGGCATAACATTAAATCAGGGGATACAATTTGTAAACTCTAGAACATGGGAAATTAGGATTCTTCAAATAATGAATTAATAGAAAAAAGAAATGGGAAAGGAACTTACAGATTAAAAGACATTTCAAAATCATATCAATCAATTGCAATGTGTGGGCCTTATTTTTTTATAGCTGTAAAAATGTGTATTTTATGGGACAATTCACATTTGAATAGTGAATGGATATTTTGATATGAAAAAATTAATTTTTCAAGATGTGGTGGTGCATATCTTTAATCCCAGGTGCTCAGGAAGCTGAGGAGGATTTAAAGTTTGAGGGTAGCCATTTATTTATTTATTTATTTATATTTATTACTTATTTATTTGTGGTGCTGAGGATCGAACCCAGGGCCTCATGCACACTAGGCACACACTCTCTCATTGAGCTGCATCCCCTGCATTTGGTTGTATCCAATGTAACCACAAGGTCTTCATGAAGGAAAGGAGGGTTGGAGAGTCAGCTTGAGGAGGAGATGTGATGATAGAAGTAGAGGTCAGAAAGAAAGAACTTTGAGGATGCTATATTTCTGGCTTTTGAAGATGGATGATGATGGAGCCACAAGCCAAAAAATGCAGGTGGTCTCTAGAAGTTTGAAAAAATAAGGAAGCAGATTCTCCATAGTTTCCAAAAGCAATGCTGCCCTGCCGAACCATGCTGGACTTCTGACCTCCACAACAGTTTAAGCCACTAAGTGTGTGGTAATTTGTTATAATAGCAATACAAAGCTGGGATAGTCAGCTTTTTGTGAATGTGACAGATTACCTAAAATAAACAGCTAAAAGGAGGAAAGGTTTGTTTTGATTCAAGATGGCTTGGCCTCATCACTTTGGGCTGGTAGTTGCACAGTACATTGTCGAGGAAGCATATGGAAGAGGAGTTATATTTATCTCATGGCATCAGGGAAGCTGAGGGGCAGGGGAGAGGGTCTCAGTTCATCTGTTGTTCTCCAAGGCTGTTGTTGGAGGACTAACAGCCTCTTGTTCCATATCAGGCTGCTCTTGTAAAGATCATAATTCCATTAAGGGAGGTGAGCAGAACTCTTGGAGATGTAACAGCAGCTATGAAGTTGTGCAATCTATGACAGTTTCTGCAACTTTTCTATTGTACAACCTTTAATTACTCCCCATTGACATAGAATGAAGTTTTGACACCTTAGCATGGCACTCAGATTTATCTTGATTGACTCCTTTGTGTTTTGGTTGGCCCAGTGAACCTTTCCTAATATGAGAAGGACCCTGCAATTACTTTTCATTATTTTGTGTTCTGTTCTCTATGAGTTTGGCAAATTCATTATTCTTCACCTCTTAGCTCAAAAGTCTCCTCTTTTACCCTCCTAAGAAATAGGCACATGGGAACTAATAATTGTTATCAACTTGATAGGACCTAGGTGCTTTTCATAGACTATCTTCTTTTATATTCACTCTTAAGACACTCTCTCCAAATTAATTTTTATCTACTCATAACTCAAGGTATTATAGTGACTTTTCAGCATGTGATAGGTTGGGAAACCCTTAAATGCTATAGACAGTTCCCATGGTCTGTAAGTTCTCAAAGACCTTACAGAGATATTTGAGGCCTCCATCCATTGGTTGGGGCTTCAAAAATAAAGAAAGAACCAGCAAGAACAGTAGGTACAGTTGTATGTGATTTTGAAGAGAATTTAACTGGATTAGGAAGGTTTAAAGGAACCACATAGGATGCCCAGGGCCTAGTAAGAACTGTAAGCTATCAGCTGTACCTTGCGCCACCTTTCCAAAGACTCAGTGAGGACCAAAGCTGTGAAAGAGGATCCCCTGCCAGAAGCTGTCATTGTAGAGCCACTGCCACTGTTAGAGCTGAGGTCCTAGAAGGAAGGGGATGAGGTTTGGATCAAATGGAGAATAACCAGAACAGAAAGTGTAAAATCAAAATTAATAAATGTTTTAATTGTCCATAGGACTAGTTGTCAGGTGGTCAGTTGCAGTTCCATCATATGGTTATACAACATCATATGGGTGCATCTAAAACCATTTGGTGAGATGATGAAGAGTGAGATAAGAGATCCTGTTCTTTTGGAGATCTTCAAACATCTGTCATGTCTGTCTGCTTTCTGGGTGTTAGCTCTTGGAGTATTCAAATTGTCTTTTTCATCTTGGATTCCCAACTTTGAGCAGAGCAAGCACATAATGTTTGAATGAAGGACTGAGTGAGTGTAGTGTTCATTGAGGTTTTGCCAGTTTTCCCTCTATAAAATATTTGACTTGGCCAACGTCAACTTAGATGTCAGGCATTTTATTGGCTTTCTGATCAATTGATTAATATTTTCTCATCAGTGACATAAGTGTAGCAGATTTCATTTTTCCCCCTTTAAAAATGAAAAATAAAACAAAACAAAAACCCCGAGGCATGGAAAGATTGTAAAGAAATATAGTTAGTTAATGATGAACTTGGGGTTTCAGATGGTTTCCATTGCAGTTGTGTCTATTATGTTAATCCATGGCCTTCCTGTTAGGCTAGCTTCTCTGGTTTCCTATCACAGACTTCATCCCATGATATTTTTCCAGGGAAGTTACTATTTTGAAGTTAGGAATATGGGTTTATCACAACCAACAATAATGCTAAAACCAGTTTATCTTATATGTGCTCTTAGTTTAATGAGAGGGGAAAGGGCAATTTGTTAGAAACAAGAATCTGAAGGTGTTTATAAACTTGGTTACTATTTTAATTAATTTACTAATTTAGTACCTACTCTGGATTTTTTCACTTAGGTGACAACACAATTGCTGCTTACTAGTTTATACCTTGGATCTCTATAGTCTCTGCCAGGCTTAGTTAGGCTTCTGTGTTTTAGGAAAAAAGAAGATCATGAGGTGGGAGAACTAGAGGGAGCCTTAACTAATCATCCTGTAACGTTTAACTTTTTTTTTTTTAATATTTTTTTAGACACTGATGGACCTTTATTTTCTTCATTTATTTAAATGTGGTGCTGAGAGTCAAACCCAGTGCCTCACACATGCTAGGCAAGTGCTCTACCACTGAGCCACAAACAACCCCAGCCCTTGTGATGTTATATGTATGCAGATAATATTGTTTCAGAATAAAAAATGTATATTGATAAAAATCTAGATTAAACACCTGGATTTTATTAGCCTTAGTTCTTACTCTTTCAGTCCCAAGAGTGTCCTTATTTTCATTTTCAAGGCAAAATTAATTGAATATCATAATGGAAGATATTCATCCAGTCTCTCATTCAAGAGTATTTATCAAATTTATACCACGAGCAGAACACTTCCATATAATGTAAAATAAATAGTGGTGTTCTGACCTGTGTTAACCTTGTCAAGAAGTAGTCTCAAATTTTATTGGCAAAAGAGGAAAAACAGGATGTGTAAGGAAATAATTATTGAAAGTTTATGTGCGTATACATAGTGTATAAAAAAAGCATATGATTGATGACAAGGATGGAAGGGGTAGTTACGAATGTTCGAATATATGTTCAGAAGCTAACTACCACTTATTTGCTGTGTGAGGAATAATCATTTTCCTCATCTGTAAAGTGGAAGAATAGTAGCATCATAGAAAAGTTGTTAAAAAACACTGAGAATATTGGCGATTTTTATCTAAAGAGAGTAGCATGATTTTCAGCACATAGAAAGCAGGTGCTCAATAAATGGTAGCTATTGTTATTATCAATAATTCATTTATTATGAGTTTTGTAAGAGTCACACTTATATAAATCCTTTGAGCATAGCCATTGAAGATGTTGTCATATAGATAATGCTTAAGGGCTTCAATAATTTTCTGTTAATAGACAAATATAGAAAGTAGTGAGGCATCAGTGAGACAGGCAATTTAGCAGTCAGTAGTATTCCTACAATTTAATAAAATCTATTTATATAAAAGAGGTATACATGATAAATCAAATTTTTCACATATAGAATGAAGAGACGAATTTCAATTGTTTCCATTATATCAGGATTAGAACAGTAGCCACTAATTAAGAATTCAAGTCCCTCCCAGTTACTAAGGGTTTGCTTTCTGGCTTTAAAAAACATTTTTGAACTTTCCTCTTAGACCATTTAAACATTCTCTTTTATATGTTATACAATTGATATGACCAAATCTGTCTCTAATATTTGCATCTCATTGACCTAGTCATTCTATTTTCACCTTAAAGTTTAACTTCAGTTTGACACAGTTTTTCATTTTTAAAGGATTCAAGATCAGAGAAATTTGATTTTGTGCTATTCAGCACTGTTTAGATACATTAGAAACCACTTTAATTAGGCTTTTGTTTAATGCAGCAAAAGTTGTGGATGAAAAAAATTTATTTTGCATTGCAGAAAATGGATATATTCTTCGGGTCTTTTTAGGGGGTTCGGTTTTGGTTTTAATCTGGTTTCAGAATTATGATTTTAAAATCACACCATGCTCTATACATTAAGGCGATTACGGATGCAAAACCTACACCCAGCTTTAGAGAGAGTTGTAAAGAGGGAAAGCCTGCCAATAGTTTACTTTTGGCTAATATAGCACATTGTATTATTTTTTTAAAACAGAAATTTGAAATCTGCTTATATCCAAACCCACAAGGGATGGACATTTTTCTCAGAAATTTCTGTTTGCTGGATTTTGTGCTGTTCTTTCCTCCTCCCTCTATTGGTACGATCACCACCTGCACAATGGGTTCGGCCCAGGGCGAGGGAGATCGGCAGAGGGGACCCTAAAATGCACTCTCGGGTACGCTTCTGAGCACCTTCAAGTCGGTGAGCAAATGACTTCCTCCTCTGAGTAATTTAGTATCCGTTAGCTCAAGCCTGGGTTGAAAGCAACAACTATTCCAGAAAGTAGAGCTGGGAGGGGATTGCGTGGCAAAAACCTATGGGAGGGGGGGAGCTCTTGCTGGGAGTATTGCAACCCGCGAAGGAGTGGCTTTGCTCAAGCTGCTGTAACAAGCGACTTTTTCTCCGCTGCTCGAACTTGTTTGAGTTTCTAAGGAAGCGCCGGTTTTTTGGGTCGGTGGCCAGGGTAGGTGGTGGCTGGGAGTTGAAGGGGAGCGAGTTCTCGGGTTGGAACTTGACGCAGACAGGGGGGCGGGGGGTGGCTTGAGTGCATTCGCTGTGACTGATATTTTTTGGTGGGGGAAGATACGGGAAATCTGCCAAAGGCTTTCCTGGGCTCTCAGTGCCTCACTGACGGCCACTGCCCGCACTCGCGCTCGTGCGGGCTGACTGCTCGAGCCCCTGGCACGCGGCAGCGGTCGTAGGGCGTGCTCGCGGCAACCGCAGGGCACGCGGGCCGGTCGCGGGGCGGGGGCGGGGCGGCGGTGGCGGTTGCGGGGCATGCGCGGCTCCGCGCGCGGCTTCTCAAAAATGGCGGCGGCGGTGTGAAGACCGGTGCCGGCTCGCGGGAGTAGTGTGACAGAATGTCGTTGCTGTCGAGGATGAGACCCGAGGTGCGTGGTGACTCTGGGCTCCGTGAGGAGCGGAGAAAGAGAGTTGTGGCGTCCGGACCCTGACCGTTGTCCCTGAGGCGGGAGGGGGGGAGCCTTAGGCAGCGCGTCCCGCGCGAGGAACGCCCCCTCTACGCCCCTCCGGCGTCCCGCCTCAGCTGGGCCCCGCACCCCAGTCGCCCACTCCTGGCGGCCTCCTCCCCGAGGCCAGGGCTCCTCTGATCCTCTCAGCGCGCTTCGCGAACCTCCCTGAGCAGCGCTCGCGCCGCCCCTCACACTTTCCCGGAGCCCCTTTGCTGGCGGCGGGCCCTTATTGCCTCTGGCGTTCTGGCTGCGGACAGCGGTCCCTCAGACGCCCCCTCGTCGACAGCGCTCTTAGCTGCTACCTCCTCGGGGTAGGTGGGGCCGGGCTGGGGTCTGGGGTCTCTGCGGATAGTTGGTGGAGCTCAGGGGCCAGGATGAGTTTGCGAGGTCTAGGTTCAGACGCGCCTTCCGGGACTTGTGAGGTAACTTTTGGATTTTGTGAGGGAACGTCAGCCCGGAAGGATGCGCCTGTGGTGGGGAGCGGGCGCTGGTCCCGGTGCCAGGTGCGCGCCGCGGGGCTCCCAGCGGGGACTGGGTGCGCCAATCGTTCGCCTTCGAGGTGAAGCGGGACAGCATGGCGGGCGGGAGGGCGAGGGGGCTCCGAGCTTCTCTAGGGACCGCAAGGCGGCAGCGCTCCCCGAGTCACGGCTTGAGTCCAGGGACCACTGTTGCTGCCTTTTAAAAACAGCCCTGAAATGGTTCCTTATATTTCTTGCTTCTTTTTCACCTGGGTAGTGCTTGTGAATGGGAAGAGGCGGAAGGAGATCCAGGGGTATAGGGAAATTTGGTTGGTTTTATGCCGTGAGCCATAGACAGCTTCACCTTCTGAACCCTCTTGGCCTCCTCCCAGGCGTCCGGGCAGCTCTGTACTTCCTTCAAAGGCTGAACCATATTCGTCTCCTCCTCATATTTGGGTAGTTCGGATATTAGCTTACAGGTTCCTATTTAAGAATATTGATTTTTTTTAAAGATAAAACATTACAATTTGAAATTTGCCTATGTTTTGAAAAATTAGAAGTCGAGCCCGTAGGCTTGCCTATAGGGTGTGACTTTAGAACACTTAGGGAGTGAATAGATCAGTTAGTAGAGGGAAACTGAGGCCGGGAAAATGTTTTGCTTATGATCAAATGATTTTCAGAATTATTGGAGATGCTTTTTTTCCTCTCCCAATTTCAGATGCTGCTGCATTTTAATGTCTTCAGAGCTATTCATATTTCTGTTTTGAGGAAAGAGTATTTTAAGATGTACATCTGTGGAGTACAACTTCCTATGTTGAGCAGTTGTATTATAACAGTTCATACATGAATATTTCTTTTCAATAATTGCTTGGGAAGGTTTTTCAGTAATGACAATTTTTCCTTCCTTGCCATTTCTTTGCCTGAATTATTAAATAACGTTTTTCCAATGGTGAATGTTCTTTCAGGTTGTGATTTTGTATTTTAATGGGAGGAGTGTGAAAATAAGCTTTTGGAAGTGAGTCCAATTGGGATTTTGAGAAAAGAGTGAGTTTATGAGTGCTCACCTGCTGTCTTGTATTTGTTCTGCTATAACTTTAAATAGTCTGAACTTTAAAAAAAGACTTAAATACAGCTTAAAAATAGCTTTGAAGTGTTTGAATGTGTTTCATGTATATATTGTGCACTTTCCCTCTTAACTCTAGAGAACCCGATTTATTTTGAAATTGATAGTTTGGGAGAAAAGATTAATGTAACTGGTACTGCATTGTGTGAGAGGATGCTTTAAAATGGATGATGTCATAAATGTACAAAGTACATTGGAATGGATCTTAAAGAGGTGGTATCAGTATTTCTCATGAGGCAGTTGGTCAGTCCTTTCGATTTATGGTTCAGTCAGTGCATCTTTATTAAGCACCTGTGCTGCCCTTAGTATGAAGTTCAGTTCAAGGAACATTTATTCAGAGCCTACTGCTTTGTGTGCTAGTTTCCCACCATTAGTTTATTCTTGAATATTTCAAGGTTATAACTAAGAAAATCACTATGAATGTAGAACAACTATTCCTTTTATTTAAAGGGCAAGCTCAGAGAGTCAGTATTTTTGTCATAATTTTCTAAACAAAATTCTGTGAGTTACTTCTGACTTAACGTGATCATAACTTTGTGCCTTTTCTATTATGATTATATAAAACTATACATTTTATGACAGGTTATTTTCTGGATCAGACTAATAACATTGCTTAGGTTTGTGGGAAAAATGAGTTGCTGGTATAAATTAAAATCAATACATGGGTTGGAGATGGGGTATTTTGTAATGTTAAGCAACTACACTTTTATGTCCAAGTAGTTTAGGCTATAACTAGATTTTTTTTTAACTTACTGATATTTATTAAAAAAAATTTTTGTAGTTCTAGGTGGATGGCATGCCTTTATTTTATTTGCTTATTTGTATGTAGTACAAAGGATTGAACTCAGTGCCTCACGTGCTAGGCGAGTGCTCTGCCACTGAGTTACAGCCCCAGCCCTTTAATTTACTGATATTTCAAGTACTTTTCTTCTTTGAAAATATTTCATAAATCTGAGTTCAAAAATAACAAGGGCTATGATGGTCAGCTATAAGCCAGATGTGACTCTCATTTTCTTTTGGGTTTGTTCCTTTTTAGCTGCTTGCCTGTTCCTCCCAGATGCTTCCTATAGCCCCTCTTCCTGCTCTGTTCTCTTTGCTGTTGGTGTCTGTTTCCGAATCAGCAAAATGGTCAGGGTAATCCTGTGTTCTCACTGAGAAATAATTGACAATGGTAAAGTGCCTTGAAAAGGCTGAGTAAATACCAAGTCTTTTGAATGAAAATGAGAAAAATCCAAATCTCAGTTTTAGCTTGAGCTCTTGAAGGGTGGGAGAGGAAAATTTCACTTGATATTTTATTGCCTCTCTCTTTGGACTAATATTGATTTGTAACTTTAGTAACTGGAACACTGGTGATGGGTGCAAGGGATCCTCTGTTATTTGAGTTATTGGTCACCTCCAGCCCTTTTTTTGCCAGGTTCCCTGCCTGCCCTCCTCCTCCTGTTTATACTAGCTTTTGTTCTCATCCCACTTGTACATGGAGTTTCAAGCTCATTTTCTCTATTAGCTCCCCTGCTTGGAAACTGCACTGTCTCCTCCTAGTTATATTACTGGTTTTGTGGATATACAAGAACAAAGTAAGCTCTGCCAGCTATCAGAGTTAGAGTTGTGAGCTCTAAGTCGTATGGAGACTGATCTGACATTGACAGGAGATATTTTGTGGTTTGGAGTGAGCTACAGCTCACTAAGAATTTCAGAACCATTTTATTGATGTCTGAGAATTAGTATATAATATCTTAGAATTTGTTGTGATTGGTTGCAGAAACTGAAAACCTGGAAATGTTGAAAATGGCCAATGTTGGTGATTTTGAAAAGTTTACCTTCCCTGCTTGAAATCTTAATATTCATGATCTTTTTATCTTGGGTAAAGGAGATGAAAGAAAGCATTTCCATTTATCTTAGATAAAAATAGAATAATTAATTTATACCATGATATAAATACTTGCAAAATTTAGTGTTAAGTGTTTTCCAGGCTCTAACTAACTTGAGTTTTGGTTACTCTAAGAATAGAAATGCCTTTACTTCAGTAGCATCTCTTTTATAAAAAGGATAGCAGAGGTGGTAGTTCCTAAAATGGGGAAATCTAGAGAAAATTTTAGAAACTGTGTAAGATTTGGAATGAGCATATGCTCTTTGACTTTCATGAGTAAGACATTTTTAGTTTTATTTTACTTTTATGTTGTCTAGCATCTTGTAAACCTTGGTAACCATAGAAATAATAATAGTGGTAGTTTTTATGCTATAATTAAACATGTCCCTAAACCTTTCTTTTACTTTCATTTTTTGGGCATGTAATGGAAAGATTTTAAATAAGAATTGGGGATAATCTTAATGTGAAAAGTGAAAGTTTTTTTGTTCCCATAATAGTTTATATGAGGGTGTTTTTAAAGAGTTAAATAGAATATAAGCTCATTGAATCTTTATGTGTAAAGAGCTGGGAAACATTTGAAGATGGCGTTTGACTACTTACTACTCATGACTTGTGTTTATGGCCATGGTTCTGCCCCTTCCTAGGTTTATAGGAGCAAACTGTTCTAAGAGCGGAAATAGAGTACCCACCTTTTGTGGTAACTTGTCATTGTAAACTTGAGAAGGGACAGATATATTTTTACAATTCTAGGGCATTCCTTGAGGATATTTTCTTTTCTCCAGGGAAAAGTTGGTGAGGCTCACTTTGTTTCTTGTCTTAGAATATACATGTCAAAAATATATATGTCAAAAAATTCTCAAAAAGATATCATTCCAGTGCAGAATTCCAAATAAACAGCTCTGTTTGTTATGTACTTATTGCCTTGACATAGTTATTTAAGCATGTGTATTGGCATAATCCTTGCTTTTTGTTAATATTTGGTCGTTTTTCCTGTCTTCCATCAGTTTTAGCTGATTTTGATTTCTTGGGCTGGGGTTGTGTGGCTCAGTGGGAGAGCGCTTGCCTCACACATGTGAAGCACTGGGTTAGATCCTCAGGACCACATCAAAATAAATAAAATAAAGGCATAAAAAAGATTTTGATTTCTTAAATTAAAACTGAATCAAATGTATTTCTTCAGTTCTCTGTATTCAGTGCCTCCGAATACAGTTGGAAATAGGTGCCCTTTGCTTTTGTTCTTTGCTGTTTTTTCTCTGAAAAATTTTGAAAAACATTATTATTAAAAAGTATTTCAATACACATTAAATTTGTATGAAAAGTAATCAGGTTTAATTAGTTTTAAACTAACTTCGTAGAGTTTGATAATCGTTCAAACGAAAATATCTTTGATACTGAGATACCATCATTATTCACATCATTATTCACAGATAGTAATCAATAATGATAAATGCATTCATATATTGCTTGGTTTTTAGATTAATTTAGAAACTCTAATTTGGGATTTTTTTCCTGGTGAGATTTTGAGAAGTTATTCAAATATTTAAATGAGTAATTTGCTGACACCTGCCACATGTTTGAAGTATTGTCAGGGATGTTTAGTTTTCTGGTCACTTTAGATTGTGGTTTATTGCATGCTTTTCCGCAGTCTGTTGTCTAGTGGGGATTGTTGTTGTCATCATTTCCATTATTTCTTCTAGGACTGGTGTTAAAAACCATAAATCTAGACTGTGGTGATAATAGGAACAGGCTGTAACCTGATCCAGTTCTTTTGTCAAAATGTCCCACCATGAGCTGCCTGCAGTAAATTGACATGCCCTGTCATTAACTCCAGTCCTCCACAGATGTCTGTGGGCAGCAGGTCTTTGGGCAATTAGCCTGTGGCTGTTCTTTAAAACCTGAGGAATTTACAACTATAAACAGGGATTTTGGCAACCCTTGATTTGTCCTTCATTTTTTCTGACATAACTCTCTTATTTTCTGACATAACATACTTCCTAACCACATATATAGCTCCCACATAAATCATTTTAGAATTGCAAGTGATTAATTATTGTAACCTGTAGTTTATAATTTTTTAGATAACTTAAAAATTCTTGAAAATAGTTGTCTTCTTAGATTTGTTTTGACACAGAAAAACATTAGTTTCTAATTCATTGGGGGCAGATTTTACTAAAACATAATTAAAATTACTCTTGTAGAAACCATAATTTCCCCCAGAAGTTTTGATTTGATAAATCCTTACAAACAAAGAATGTTCTTTCCTAATATTGATTACTCCCAATTAAGAGAGAGATTTTTTAGAGAGAGAGAGAGAGAATTTTTTTTTTTAATATTTATTCTTTAGTTTTCGGCGGATACAACATTTTTATTTGTATGTGGTGCTGAGGATTGAACCCAGAGCCCCGTGCATACCAGGTGAGCGCACTACTGCTTGAGCCACATCCCCAGCCCCAATAGAATTTGTTTTTTAAATGAAGTTGCAACATTGTTTAGTTTCTCCCTGGTTACTTTTACAGATATGTCATAAAATGGAACATACAATTATTTTTTGACTTATGTGAATTTAGATAATTGTGCCATCTTAAAATGATGATGTCCAAGTCAAGTTCACCATATAGAATGGATATGTGTGTGTGTATTTATACACACTTTTTTTTAAGCAGAAGAGGAGCTTGTTTTGCATAGCAAAAGAGTTTGATTTCTTAAATATGTGGTATTTGAGGTGGTTGTGAAGCATTTGGACTATTGATCAGTTGGCTAGACAGGAAATTTTGGAGAGAGGTTGATGTAGGGGACATCATAGGTGTGTTGTGTTGTGTCAGCCACAGAATAGAATCATGAGGAAGACTAAGTGACTAGAGAAGACCAATGACTAGGACGGAAGGAGATAGTAGAAAGAAAAGGATAACAGAGGTAGGACAACCAGGGAATTAATTACACATACTTTGAGGCCCGGAGAAGAGAACTGTCTGGAATGGGGACTGGCCTTTCACAAAGGGCTCCTGAAGTGTCAAGGAGAGTGAGGACTGAAGCACTGAAATGAGGTTTGATGTCTTGAAGGTAATTAGGGTCTTGGAAAGCAATTGAAGGACACTAGGGAAGGTAGAGGCCAGATTGCAGAAAGGGGGAGGTATTCTAGTAACTCTTCGTTCCATATTATGGGTGTTAGTACTGACATTTATTACTGTAACTTTGGTCATCAGGAAAAGGTTAGTCAGTTTGGTAAAAACTGCTGTATTGCCAGCATTTAATGCATTTCCCACTTAGGACTGACTGACAGACTGACCGACCGATTATCTGTCTATCTATCTATCTATCTATCTATCTATTTATTTATTTATTTTGTGGTGCTAGGCAAGCACTCTACTTCCCCAGCTCTCAATTCAGGATTTTTTTTGACTTGTGATGGGTTTATCAGAATGCAATTCCCTTGTAAATCAAGGAGCATCTGTATGTAATATAATTGAGAATCTTTTCTATACTAATAAAAATTCAGATATTGTCTCCATTTAAGGTTGAATGCTTTTACAAGCACTTTACTTTTATTTTGTATTTATTTTTTTGGTACTGGGGATTGAACTCAGGGGCACTTGACCACTCAGCCACATCCCCAGCCCCATTTTGCATTTATTTAGAGATAGGGTCTCACTAAGTTGCTTAGCATCTTGCTTTTTGCTGAGGCTGGATTTGAACTCACAATCCTCCTGCCTCAGCCTCCCAAGCCACTAGGATTACAGCCGGGCACCACCACACCTTGCACTTTACCTTTTGTAAAAGGTGGAATTGAATAGCTCAAAATGGGAAGTTCAGTGAACAAGTCTAATATTGAATGCTTAAATTTGGACATTATTCTCTCCTTTTGGAATTTGGGAAATATGGAAGTAAACCTTGTTGTTCTAGGCACAAATTTTATTTTTTTCAGCTTTACTGATTCTTATGCTTTCTCAAGTTGAAATTTTATATCCATTTTATAACATTGGATCAATGACCTAAAGTTGAAAAGAGCCCTGGGAGATTTCTGTCAAACTTGCTTATTAGTTCCTGTCCTTGTCAAAATGTTTGTTCTTATTAACTCTTCAGATAGAAATCTCTAATTAGAGAATTAGAGACTCAAGGTGTAGTCTGCCTTCTCTCAAAAAACAAAACCAAGAACTGGAAGGGGAAAAAGGAGAAAAGAAAGAAAAGGAAAGGGGAAAACTCATGAACAGAAAAATAATCGAAAGGCCCCCAAATCTTAGAATTATAGACCTATTAATTTGCTAAATAGTTTTTTCTTTTTAAATTCTTATTAGTTATTGATGGACCTTTATTCATTTATTTGTTAATATGTGGTGTTGAGAATCAAACTCAGTGCCTCACACATGCTATGTAAGCGTGCTACCACTGTAAAACAGGTTGTAACAATTCTCTCCAGAATCAGGTAAGAGCAATGGTAGTTTTAGGCTTAATAATTATGCTGTTTGTCACTGTTTACATTGTTTAATCTTATTGAGAAAATGGTTTAAAACAAGTACCATTTATTGATTTATCATGTCAATTTTATAATAATATAGTTTGCAAACCAAGTAGTTATATTTATTTATATTTATATTTAAATATGTTTTTTAATTCAGTGGAGTTGTTTCTAATAAGCATTTAGTGAAGCACTACTCATCATGCTGGCAAAAACAAACAAAGCTTTAATTTTTTTTCCACACTAAAATTTTCTCTTCTGTGTAATATGGAGAACTACTTTGGATCTCTTTTGTAGTGCCAAAGAAATTCAATTCAAAGCGTATCAAGAGCAAAGATAAGGGTTTTTTTTGTTTGTTTGTTTGTTTGTTTTGTAATTTGCCTTGTAGACTAGCACTGTGGAAGTGAGGTATATCTTTAGAATGTCAGGTTTCTATTTTTTTGCAGAAAGAGTTATGCTGTCTGCCTATCTGGTATAGATATTCTTTTTTTTTTTTTAATGTTTTATTCACTTATTTGTTTTCAGTTATCGGCGAACACAACATCTTTGTTTGTATGTGGTGCTGAAGATCGAACCTGGGCCGCACGCATGCCAGGCGAGCGCGCTACCTCTTGAGCCACATCCCCAGCCCTGGTATAGATATTCTTAACTCCAGTGTGTATTTATTTGAGGCACTCTGAGGATTCATCTGTGGGTTAGTTGATGCTATTCAGGTTTTACCAATAGACTGTGGTCATCTTATTTTGTCACCTCTACCCTTTTTAAATTAAAAAAAAATTTTTTTAGTTGTAGATGGACATAATACCTTTATTTATTTTTATGTGGTGCTGAGGATCGAACCCAGTGCTTCACACGCACAAGGTGCATGCTCTACCACTGAGCCACAACCCCAGCCCCTCTACCCTTTTATTGTGACTGAAAGACATGGTAAGAGAACCAGTAGAACATTTTTAGGGGAGGGGGTTGCTGGGGATTGAACACAGGGCCTTGTTGTACATGCAAGGCAAGTACTCTACCAACTGAGGTATATTCCCAGCCTTCATTTTTATTTCTTTGTCAAATTATAGATAAAGATAGTTTCTGGGGGCTGGGGTTGTGGCTCAGAGGTAGAGTGCTTGCCTTGTACACATAAGGGTACTGGGTTCAATCCTCAGCACCAATAAAGGTATTGTGTCCATCTACAACTGAAAATATTTAAAAAGAAAAAAATGATAGTTTCTGTTTAGTCACTATTTCTTTTTGTGGAGGGGGCGGGTACTGAGGATTGAGCTCAGGGGCACTCAACCACTGAACCACATTCCCAGCCCTATTTTGTATTTTAATTAAAGACAGGGTCTCACTGAGTACTGAGTTGCTTAGCACCTTGCGTTGCTGAGTCTGGCTTTGAACTTGTGATCCTCCTGCCTAAGCCTCCTGAGCCACTGGGATTACAGGCATGTGCCCGTAGCACCTAGTCACTTTTTTTTTTTTTTTTTTAATATCAGCATCTTTACAGATTCCTCCTAGTATTCATTCTTAGGAAAATGTTTGCCTTTCCTGTTGAATTTGTATGTACCTTTATCTTGTAGGAAGATTAATATAACACAAGTTTTTCTTTTCATTTTTACTATTAGGAAGTCCAGAGAGAAATCATTCAGATTGAGTAATAAAATTTTCCAACTAACTAGTATATTTTTATCTTTTTTAATTTAAGAAGCTCTATCCTAAGTGTATTTTTTATATTGGAACTGCTAATACTTTTTTAAAACAGTAGAGTATAAGACATGAAAAATACATAGAAGGGGTGGGGGCTGTAGCTTTGCACACGTGAGGCAGTGGGTTCAATCCTCAGCAACACATGAAAATAAATTAACGAAGATTGTGTCCACCTACAACTACAAAAATATATAGAAAATGGTGAAAAGTTTTGGTGATCAGCATTATCAAAAAGTAATATTTGAGGGGCTGGGGTTGTGGCTCAGCAGTATAGTGCTTGCCTTGCATGTATGAGGTACTGGGTTCAATCCTCAGCACCATATAAAAATAAATAAAGTTTAAAAAGTAATTTTTTTAAATTAATTTTTATTGTTGGTTGTTCAAAACATTACATAGTTCTTGATATATCATATTTCACACTTTGATTCAAGTGGGATATGAACTCCCATAAAAAAGTAATATTTGATTAAATAATTACCCCCAAATTCTAGTAAATTTTATGCACTTCGGTCTTTATAATTTTTTAGATTGCAGAATAAGCAATAACTTGTCCTGTTTTGTATCAAACTTGAGAATAGTGGAATTTTTCCTTGAGGCATGGATTTTTAGGCAGCATTTATTTATTCATTGTTCAGTTTTTATTTTAGCTAAAAATGTTGGCCTTATGAATTTATAATGGACAATTTCATTTGGAAAGCACATTTAAGAAGGGTTCAAATATATTTTGTATATGGGCTTGCATATGTGGTTTTTAAAAATTGGAAGGATACACAACACGTGGTTAACGATAGGTATTATTTGATAGTGGGGTTATAGGTGACTTTTTCTCTTTTTACTTATATGTATTCTGATTTGGAGGGGTGGAGTGTGGATGATGGTGAATGTATAAAAAAGAAAAATCCAATTTTTAGGGATTCACAAGGCTATTTTGATTCACTAAGGGTCAAAAACTATTTTCAGTGATCTCCTATCTTAAAGGAAGTAATATATTCATGAATAATTATCTCAAAGTTATCCAGCCCAGGAGAATGTTAAGTTTCTTTTGGTTTTAATTAGAATATATAACTTTTGTGATAATGCTATTAGTAGATGACAGCTGCTTTCTTTGGTAGGATAAGGAACAGCTTTAATTTACACATGGAAAATCAAGAAGCAGGAGGATCACAAGTTCGGGGCTAGCCTCAGCAATTTGAGACCCTGTCTCAAAATAAAGAGGACTGGGGATGCACCTGAGTGGTAGAGTGCTCCTGGATTTGATCCTCAGTACCACCTCCCCCCCCCCAAATGATTTATTCTGATGTTAGTACTAATGCTATGTCAATACCCAAATTCTTTATTTTTCCCATGTGTAAATTAAGGCTAACAGCATCTACATATATTTCACAGTGTAGTCATGAAAATAAAATGAGATAATAGTGTAGGTAGCATACTCTTAATATTTGGTATACAGTAGGTGTAGACTTATAAGAAATTGCCAAACAGTTTTTGCTTCAATAATCTTTTACTTATATAGTACTATACAGATTTATGTATTCATTTGCAGCAAGTGTTTAGTCGCTTTTTATTTACTGTCAGTGATCATTTGACTACTTTTTAAGTACAGGCATTGTGCTACCTGTAGGAAAACAACAAGGAAGAATAGTGTATGGACTGTATTCTCTATCACTTTATAATGTAGGAGGAGAGGTGGTCAGATAAGTCTTGTATCATACAAGACTTGCTTTGACTGGTACTTGTTAATAGCAGTGTGGAAACAGCCTGAAAATCCTGTAGGGGAGCTCTCAGAAGGCATGAGGCCTTGCCTTGTTTCTTTTGGGCATAAACCCTTAATGCGTGAAATTTATATCTACATGTCTATTAATAAAGTCACTTATACATATGAGATTGAAAAAGATTATTTTGTTGAATTGGTTTAAATGGTTTAGCTCTTGTAGTATGAAAGCTCAGTAGAGAAACAATTTGTATATTTGAAGGTTTCTTTGAAATAGAATTCTCCATTCTCTCATTAGGGATTTATTTTCCCCTCCAAGACTTGGTCCTTTTTTAATAAAAAGGAAGATATAATATTTTACTGTACATACAGTTTTATTTGTATAGTACATGACGGTTTGAATAGTTACCTTGAGTGAGAAGTTACACCTTTGCGTATGCCAAATATAAAACTTGGAAATAGGGGCTGGGGATGTGGCTCAAGTGGTAGCACGCTCGCCTGGCATGCGTGGGGCACTGGGTTCCATCCTCAACACCACATAAAAATAAAATAAAGATATTGTGCCACCTAAAACTAAAAAATAAATATTTAGGGCTGGGATATAGCTCAGTGGCAAAGCATCTGCCTTGCAATCGCAAAGCCCTGGGTTTGACCCCCAGTTCCAAAAAAGACAAAAAAAAAAGAAAAGAACCCCACCTAAAAAATAAATATTAAAAAAAAACCTTGGAAATAGGAATCATGGGGGAGAGTTAGGAGAGAAAACAAATCTCTAATAAAATGTATAGGTTTTAAATATTAGAAAAGAAATGTTTTATTAAAGTTTGTTGAATATTATAGAATATTCACTCGAGTTCACTTTGAATCTACCTTGGGATCAGGATTGTTCAGGGTGCTAATGGAATATGTGTGTGTGTGTGTGTGTGTGTGTGTGTGTATATATATAATGGAATATATATTCATGATCATATTCTTTTTTTTTAATTTTAAAATTTTTTTTTGTAGTTGTAGATGCCTTCTTTTTATGTGGTGCTGAGGATCGAACCCAGTGCCTCACTCATGCTAGGCAAGTGCTCTACCTCTGGAGCCGCAGCCCCAGGCCCCCCCCCCCCCCATATTCTCTTAAAGGGAATAATTTCATTTAACATTTAATGATCAGTGTAGTAAAACATGGAAGCTACATAGATCTGAGTGAAGAATGATAAAGGCTGTCTATAGTGAAACAAAGTGTATTTAGGTATATTTAGGACAAATGATTTTATCTTCACCTTAAAAGAATCCTTAGGCTATATTGTACTGGACACGGGCTCACTTTTTATGGTGCCTTCAAATAACTCAATGCATTTTAACATTGAAATTGTCATCTTTAAGGAACTAAAGATTCTCTCTTTTGAGAATTCTTGTATTTTCCTGGTCAATTGTTCTGTCTACCTCTCCACAAAGCACCACTTTTACCTTTCTTTTAACACCTGTATTTTGTTTTGTTTAATAACTGCTTGCTGATATTTTTGCCATAGATTTTTCGCTTTTATGGCAGATTGTGTTTCTTCTATCCACATAGCACCAAAAAAATTCTTTAAATACTTGTTCTATATATAACTAGATCACACCTGGAAACAGATGCTGGTAATGGAGAAAGGAACATGAAAGGCTTCAAGGAGGAGATTTTATTTATGTTAGACCTTAAAGCAGTATTTCAAGAAGCAGAAGAGGAAAGAGTATACCACATAGCTAGAACCATATGATAAGTTATTGAAACAGAGGTGTTTGGGGTTTTTTTGTTTGTTTGTTTTGTTTTGTTTTTGGTACCAGGGATTGGACTCAGTTGCACTCAACCCTTGAGCCACATCCCCAGCCTTATTTTTTTGTAATTTATTTAGAGACAGGGTATCACTGAGTTGCTTAGTGCCTCATTTTTGCTGAGACTGGCTTTGAACTTGTGATCCTCCTGCTTCAGCCTCCCAAGCAGTGGGATTATAGGCATGCACCACTGCGCCTGGCTTAAAACTAGTTTTTTTTTTTTTTTTTGGTTACTACAGAGGATAGTGGTAGGTGTTAGATGGCAGGTGCTTTGAAATTGTAGAGGGCCTTAAACATTATTCCACAAAAGTTTTTTTTTTTTTCCTCAGCAGAAGGAAGAAAACAGCCCAGACTATATCTGCTATTATGTATCAAGTAGGTTATGATAGAGAAAGACATTGATGACAAGACAAGCTAGGTAGGTATGGTACCAAACTAAGTAGAAGTTCATGAAGACATGAAACCCCTATGTGGCAGGAGATAGGGAAATGAAGTATGTTGGCCAGTGACGAATGTGGGATTGAAAAAAGAAAAAAAACATCTGAGACTGTAGGCCAAGTACCTGGAAAAGTAGTTGTTAGAGAAAGATGTCAGAAGAAGTGAGTTTTAGGGATGTGAGGCTTGAGTGTATGTCTCTTGAATCAGCTATAGTTTGTACACATAATCATATTCTTACTACAGTCACACAGAGTTATGGAGGGTAGGTATAATTTATCACATTAGGTTTTTTTATGTACATAACATCTTTTTATAGTATTTATACTGTATTTTCTTCATATGCCTATTTCTGACTAGGTTAGCTCTCGAAGTGGAAGGACAGTCTAATACTTACCTTTGAGGACTCGACTTTTGGAGTTAAAAGTTTAACACAGTCATGATTCTTGGCAACATAGTATGATAGAAGTGGGCTTTTGGGATAGGCTTCAGTTTGAATACCAACTTTGTTAACTTACTGTTTTACTCATGTAATATTTAAGTTGATATAATTCACACACTATAAAATTCACCTTTTTTACAATTAAGTGTTTTTTTGCGTATTCACAAGTTTGCACAACTATCACTACTATCTAATGTTAGAACATTTCAACACCCCAAAAAGGAAATGCTATACCCCTACTCATGTCCATTAGCAATCACTCCTCAATCCCCCTCTTCCCCCAGCCAACTATTGATCTTCTAATCTGATCATTTTTATTCAAGGGGAAGAGATGAAAATAATGATTCTATCACTGATTTCTAACTACTACCCTTCAGCACTGTATTGCACTAAAAGGAGACACTAATTGTGGTTTTTTTTCCCCCTTGTAGGAGAGAACACCAGGAAGTGATACTATGGGACAAACAGCAAATGAAGGTAGACTTTACTTATATAAAGATGATGTTTTTAGTTACTTGTGTGGTATACTGAACTTTTGGAATAAAGCCTTTTAATCAATAAATATTAAGTGCTTAGAAGTGGAATTTTAGAACTGAATAACTATTAGAGGCAATCATGTCTTGTCCTAGTTTTGTAAATGAGAAAGCTGAAACTGAGGGAGGTTAAGTGAACAAGTTATACAATATTTTGTGATAAATCCAAGATTAGAATCCAGATCTTGTAACTCTGGTATGAGTGATTAAAAATCACTTCATTCTGTTTTGTCTGCTTAATGTTCGGTATATATGCCACACTCATTTGCACTTCGCTTTGTGTTGTGTTTCCCTTTCCATTATATATTTTACGCATATTTGCCTTGCTAAATCTTGTTCCTCCTTCAAGTCTTGTATCTTTCATGACTTTTTCTCTGGCTAAATGAACGCTGTCCTTTAAATTTTGTTAAGTATATTAGTTTAGGGTAGTGTCTATAACTAGATTGAGTTTCTCTAGAGCAGGAGTCATGACTGTACATTTTCTCAGAAAATCTTACTGTGGAACTTTTAGGTAAATACAAGTATGTACTTTTAAAAAATCAAATAATTTTAAACAGAAAGCAGCCCATATAACCTTTTTTAAGTACTCACATAATTAAAAGAGTTCCCCATTATAACCAATAAGTAGATCTGTTACTTTGAAAGTTATCATTCTTAGGTCCTTCTTTAAGAAGCCACATCAATGTTTATAACAGCTCAGTTCACAGTAGCCAAGCTATGGAACCACCCTACATGCCCTTCAATAGATAAATGGATAAAGAAAATGTTGTATATATACAATTGAATAGTGCTCAGCCATAAAGAAGAATGAAATTATGCCATTTGTTGGTAAATGGATGGAAATGTAGACTATCATGCTAAGTGAAAAAACCAATCCCAGGAAAAGGCTGAATGTTCTCTCTGATATGTGGATGCTAACCAATAACAAGGCAGGGTAGGGAGTGGGGAAGTATAAAAGTTCATTGGATTAGATAAAGGGGAATGAAGGGAAAGGAGGTGGGATGGGAATAGGAAAGACAGTAGAATAAGTTGGACATAACTTTCCTATACTTATATATGAATACACAACCAGTGTAACTCTACATCATGTGCAAGAATGGGATCCTAATTGGAGTGGGTTGCACTCCATGTCAAAACACACCCTACTGTCATGTATATCTAGAAACAACAAATAAAAATAAAAGGAGGAATGGGATTGTGGCTCAGTGGTAGAGTGCTCGCCTTGCACATGCGAGACCCTGGGTTCGAGCCTCAGCACCACATTAAAAAAAATGAAATAAAGGTATTGCGTCCAACTACAACTGAAAAAAAATAAATATTTAAATATATGGAAAAGTGAATGAAGAAGGAAAAATAGTTGAGCAGTTATAGAGAAAGGGAGGATAGGGAATATAGAGGAGGAATGGAGGGACAAAGCCTAAAGAAAATGATGCCAGCATCTACCATGGTAAGATAGGAGAAATTAGCCAGGTGAGGAAGGAGAGGTAGCTTTTTCCAGGCAGAGGTCATCTTGAATCTACTGAAGCAAAGATGTGGTTGGGCTAAGTGACTGGCCAGGAGATGGCAGCAGAGATCAGGCTGCACAGGGTGAGCCCTTACCACCAGCATCCCAGGTGACCCTGTTATCCACATCCTGTTTTAGCATTTTTCCTAGATCTTTTTTGGTTAGCAAAATATTGTTATGGGATAGGTTTAATTTGTATATTTGATATTCTTTAATTTTTGATAGGTAAAAATTGCATGTATTTATGGTGTAGAATATGATGTTTTGAGATATAGTATATAACTTGTTCAGTGACTATAAAAAGCTAATTAACATGCATTAGCTCTTGGTTCTCATTAGTGGTAAGAATACTTAAAATCTATTTTCTTGGCAAGTTTCAGGTATTTAAAATGTTGTCATTAATCACTATAACCATGATGTACAATAGATCTCATGAACTTATTATTCCTCCTGTGCATTGTAAATTTTGTGTCCTTTGACAAACAACTCCCCAAGCCCAGCCTCTTAGAACCATCATTTTGCTCTCTGCTTCTCTAAATTCAACATTTTAGATTCCACATATAAGTGAGATCATGTATTTGTTTTGTTTTGTGCCTGGCTTATTTTACTTAATATAATACCCTCAGATTTATCCATGTTATCACAAATGACAGAATTTCCCTTTCTGAGACTGAATAGCATTCCATTGTGAGTATGTATCCCATTTCCTTTATCTGTTTACCTGCTGGTGGACACACAGGTTGATTCAATGTGTTAACTATTATAAGAAATGCTGCAATGAACAAGGGAGTACAGATGTCTTTGACATGCTGATTTCATATCCTTTGGATATATACACAGTTGTGTTTGGGAATATCTCAATTTATGAAGGAAAAAAAAACCTGCTTGTTAAGTTTTTATTTTTAATTGACTAGATATATTCCATACTAAATTGAAATAAAATTGAAAGGCTTTTAAAAAAGAAGTTTATTACTTACTTGACAAAGCATCAATAAAGCCAAAACAGGAATTGTTAAAAATATATAAAGTATGTTTAAATTGATGAATTCATAATGATACAAAGCTAAAAAAAATTCACAAGTAAAACCTATTGGGGGCTGGGGTTGTGGTTCAGTGGTAGAGCACTCGCCTAGCATGTGTGAAGCCCTGGGTTCGATTCTCACACCATATAAAAACAAATGAAATGAAGGTATCTGTTGGTCATCCGTGGAGATTGCTAGAGATCCAGTTTATCATTTTGAAAACTCAAGAATAAAGAAAAAAATAATATGTTAATTGTGTCTTCCCTTTGTGATCTGTACCTCAGTGTAACTGAGTGGTTGAAGAGCGGAAGTTTCTCTCTACAGAAGTTTTCTGGATATGCTGGGCTCAGTGACACATGACTATAATCCCAATAATTTGGGAGACAGGCAGGAGGATCACAAGTTCAAGGCTAGTTTCAGCAGCTTAGGGAGATCCTGTCTCAAAAAATAAAAGGGCTGGGGATATAGCTCAGTGGTAAAGCATCCTTGGGTTCATTCCCTATTACCACACACAAAAACATGTTTTCTGGATAATCAAGAATGAATGCTAGAATTAGAATCCCTCCATTTTGTAGCCACTAATAAACTGATGTCTAGGAATACCCATCCATGGCTGTTTACTAGGACCAGAAGAACACAATACTAGGGGAAAGGAGTCAGCAAAATTCTAATTAGAAAACTCTAAAGGACTAGCTAGTTTATTGCCATCAAGAACAATAAAAACATTACAAGGGAAAGGTAAAAAAGAGGAGGAGAAGGAGCCTACAGATCAAAAGGATATAGGGAGATATCAACCATTGCTATATGGGAACATTGAGTGATTCTAACATACATACACTTATAATAATTGAAGCAGTTGGAGAAATACGAACACCTACTGGTTATTTGATGATAGTAAGGCATTTTAACTAATATTTAAGGTATAATGGCAGTATTATGCTTCAGTTTTTTTAAAGTCCTTTCAGAGATACTTTAATATCTGTGGATGAAATGATGTATCTTAGATTTGGTGAGGTCTCAAGGATCCAGGACTATTTGAGACCTTTAGCTTAAGACAGAGGAAAAACTGCCTAGTTCATCAAATTACTTTGCATTCTAGATTCCCTGTGATATTTTGAATACTCAGACGCATACATTTTATTTCTAGGACTTGTAAATTTGATTTGGAATTTTTTTTTTTTTTTTGCAATTTTGTGGTTCAGGGAATTGAACCCAGAGCCTAATGTATTAGGATATATTAGTTTATACATTATAAGGATCAGCTCATTTTGGTTTATAACATTCATAACAAATGTTTGCTTATTCTGCATGCCAGTTCCTGTTCTAGTGAACAAGACAGGCAAAATAAATCCCTTATGGCGCTTTCATTTGAGTAGAGTGAGACATATAGTAAACAAAATAAAGTGAGCAAATTATAAAGTGAATAGTAAGAACTATGTAGAAGATGAGGGTATTAGTCATAAAAGTTAAAACTTACTATTAGAAAATAGTGGGGCTGAGGATGTGGCTCAAGTGGTAGCGCGCTCGCCTGGCATGCGTGCGGCCCGGGTTCGATCCTCAGCACCACATACAAACAAAGATGTTGTGTCCGCCGAAAACTAAAAAATAAATATTAAAATCTTCTCTCTCTCTCTCTCCTCTCTCATTCTCTCTTTAAAAAAAAAAAATGAAAATAGTAAGACCTATGCAAAAGATGAGGAAGTTATAAAAAATACAACTTACTATTAAGAATAACTTCATGGGCTGGGGTTGTGGCTCAGTGGTAGAGCCCTCGCCTAGCATGCAGGAGGCACTGGGTTTGATCCGCAGCACCACATAAATGTAAAATAAAGATATTGTTTCAACGTAAAACTAAAAAATAAATATTAAAAAAATAACTTCATGCTGTGGTTTTTTTTGGTATTGCTGACTATTTTCTCTTTTTTGTTAGATTCAATGGAAGTCAAGAAGGAGAGTCAAGAGAAAACTCCTCACTCAAGCACATCATCTGTGCCAAATGGTAGGTTTTAAAGTAGTTTAATACAACATGGTTTTGTTTCTTATTTAGTATTAAAATAAACTCTTATTGCTTTTGGTACAATGTGTACAATAAACTTGTAAATATAAAAGCTAAGCAATAGAAAAGGTCAAAGCTTGTATTTTATTCTGAAATTTTTACTTTGATTTTACTTAGAGATAAAATTTATCCTTTGATAGTCTAACTAGCCAGGCAACATACATTGTTTCAAGCCAGCTAAGTACACTGTTTTTTGATCTTCTCTGACATTATGATATGTTATTAATGGGAAGGGGCAGACATTAAGAGTTTGTAGAAAATGTAGATCATTAAAATAATCTGTATACCTGACTACACTAATGATTAGCTAACTGCTTTACTCTACTAACATCTTCTTGGCACTTTGGATCTAATAGTCCTTTGAGAAACTACTCTGGTTCTCAGAATTTTTTCTTTCCATGAAACATTATAAGAGCAAAATTCTGTTGGACCACATACTTATACACCTTCAGCTCCCCATGAAGAACAAAGTGCCTTCCTATTCATGGGATGAAATGGTATAAACATGTTTCTTGAATAAATTCATATCTGAAGTAGAGGAATAAACTTTGTATTACTCTACAAAAATTCCTTTGTTTCTAATGACATTTTTTAAATCACTGTGCTTTACTTCTCAATACATTGAAAGGACCTGGGTTTTATCAGAGCCATTATTATTAGGAAATTGTCTTGTTTTTTATTTCCATGCTGCTAATCAAATGTAGATCAGGATGTTTGAATCTGCTCTTTAGGAAGTATTTGTTTTTAAAGAGTTTTCTAACTGAAAAATAGATGGTTCTGAAAATTACTATGCATACCATATGTATATGTGTGTATATATATATGTATATATATATGTATATTCATTCATCCCTGTTTTGCACATGTGTTTTCTCCAGATGATTTTCAGTGGGACAAATATTTGAAAGAGACTGGATCTTTAAGTGCTCCTGCAGAATGCTTTAGACAGGTATGCCAACATTTTGTAGATTTTTTTTTTATATTAATGTAAACCAGGCACTGTGGCACAGGCCTGTAATCCCAGCACCTTGAGAGGCTGAGTCAGGAGGATCACAAGTTCAAAGCCAGCCTCAGCAACAGTGATGTGCTTAGCAACTCAGTGAGACCCTCTCTAATTAAAATACAAAGTAGGTCTGGGGGTGTGGCTCAGATGTTGAGTGCCTCTGAGTTCAATCCCCCCAAAAATAAAAATAATTTATTCTTATGTCAGGTGTACTAAGCCCTTATGATTGCCCATCTGGAGGGAAAGATGAACTTGTAAATAAATAATTATGAGAAGTGTGATACCTTTATACCGGGAAGGATAATAGAAGACATTCTATTGAGATTGTTGGGAAGAGGGGGAGGCAGAGGCAAGGCACCTGGGTGTGAAAAGAATCTGAATATTGAGGGATAGCCTGGGGTAGCTTGAAACACAAAGTGGATGGAAGTGATAGTATGGAAATGAGGTTAAAGCTGTGGGAACATTTAAACTGTGCTGAGCAGCTGGACTTTATCATAGGCAACGATGATCTGCTAGTAGGTTTTTTTCCAAGAGGAATAGCCTAATTGCATTCTTACTTCAGAAAACCCCTCAAGGTGAATTTTAGAGGTTCTATTTAGGAATGTGGGCAAATGAATAAGATTAGCAATGGGTAATGTTTTTATATTGCATGTCAAACCAAGGAGAGAGTTTGGAGAAAATTTTTTTCTTGACCCTGATAGGTTTGACCTCAGTTACTGTCTGCTATGACTCGTACTTAAAATGTTTCCCAGGTATTCTGGTAACGTAACTGTTTTTCTTAAAGTTGATGCAATTTTGACAATTTTTTATCCATATATAGTCTAAGATTCCACCAGCAAATGACTTCAAAGTTGGTATGAAATTGGAAGCTCGTGACCCTCGAAATGTTACTTCAGTATGTATTGCTACAGTTATTGGAATTACTGGGGCCAGATTACGTTTACGACTGGATGGCAGTGACAACAGAAATGATTTTTGGAGACTTGTTGATTCCCGGGACATACAGCCTGTTGGGACATGTGAAAAAGAAGGAGACTTACTTCAGCCTCCACTGGGTAAGAATAAACCATTTTAAAAAATAACATTCTTGGGGCTGGGGATGTGGCTCAAGCGGTAGCGCGCTCGCCTGGCATGCGTGTGGCCCGGGTTCGATCCTCAGACCACATACAAACAAAGATGTTGTGTCCGCCAAAAACTAAAAACTATATATATATATATATATATATATATATATATATATATATATATATATAAATAACATTCTTACTAGTGTGATATTTAGTGGAAATAATTTTAAGTGACCTTTAAAAAAATCTCTCTGGCACGCTCACAAGTCAGGTGGTTACTGTGTAGAATGTATGATGAGAGAGAAACTCCATGCCATACGTGGTGCAGTTTGACTTGAGTACTCCTGGCATATGTTTGCCAAAGAGTCCCATTTCAGGACAGTGCTCATGCTAAATCTTCAAACTTGAAATGCTAAGTGCAGCTTTAGATTACACATTCAGAACAAGAACCCCATCTGAGGAAGAAGTTTGTAGCATTTGGTATGAGTTATAGCCTTCTCAATTTTGATCATTGAGCCCTTCAGCATTTTTGATATGAAATAAACAATAGGTGAACTCCAGGTCCAAACATGAGAATTTCATTATACCTACAGTGGGAAGAAATCAGAGTGAGAGAAATAGGAGTCAGTAACTTTGAGAGCGAGCTCCAAATCCTAACCACTGATTCACTAGGGGGACTTACATTTAGGTCTTTACAAAGGAGGAGAGGATGGATTAATTAATTAAAGGGATTAAGATATCAAATATGTAACACTCAATTTTGGCTAAGCCTTTAAAAGATAAAAAGATAGTGACTCTTACTTAGGGCAAAAATTTTTAAATTTAATCACACCGTGATACTATGTGGAAAATAAATGATTTAGCTTGATTATTCTACATTCTGAGTGGTTGGTAGTTATTGGTTTTTATTTTTATTTTTTTTTGCAAAACAGGAAATTGAACCCAAGGGCAGTGTACCACTGGAGTATATCCCCAGTTATTTTATTTATTTATTCATTTTTTTTTTAAATTTTGAGCGGGTTTCATTAAGTTCCCAAGCCTAAGTTTCCAAGGCTAACCTTGAACTTATGATCCTCCTGCTTCACCTTACCAAGTTTCTGGAATTATAGGCATGCACCAATGTGCCCAATAGTGGTTACTCTTTTAGCAGTATATTTTCATAATGCCTTATTGTAATTGTTAATATAACTAATATGATTTAGGCTTCCAGGTATTGCTCAGTGGTTGAATCTGTGCTTAGCATGTACAAAGTTCTTGGTTCAATCCCTAGCACCCTGCCCCTTCCCACCAAAAAATTGGTTTAAGATTTATACTTATTGAGCTGGGGTTGTGGCTCAGCAGTAGAGCACTTGCCTAGCATGTGTGAGGCACTGGGTTCGATTCTCAGCACCGCATATAAATAAATAAATAAATGAATAAAATAAAGGTCCATCAACATCTAAAAAATTTTAAAAAATAATTTTTTTTTATGTTTGAGTGGTGCTGGGAATCAAACCCCCAGGGCCTTAGACTTACTAAGCAAACACTTTCCTACTGAACTATATCCTCAGCACTAAAATATTTAATTATAAGATAATTTGGGGTATATGTGGGGTTTTTTTTTTCTTTTCCTTTAAAAAAAATTTTTTTTTTTAGTGGTAGATGGACACAATATCTTTATTTTTATTTATTTATTTCTCTGTGGCACTGAGGATTGAGCCCAGGGCTTCATGCGTGCAAGTCAAGCACTCTACCACTGAGCCACAACCCCAGCCCATTTTTTGCCTTTTCTTCATATCACATTTTTTGGGTACTAGGGATCGAACTCAGGGATACTCTACCACTGAGCCACGACCACAGCCCTATTTTGTATTTTATTTAGAGACAGGGTTTCACTGAGTTACTTAGTGCCTAACTTTTCTTGAGACTGGCTTTGAACTCTAGATCCTCCTGCCTCAGCCTCTGAAGCTGCTGGGATTACAGGCGTGTGCCACCATGCCCAGCTATTTTTGCATTTTATTTAAAGAAAATAAAGCTATTACAATGGTCAGCATTTCAAATGCATAACAGATTTATGGTCATTCTCTTTTTTCAAATTACTTATCATATTTTTTTTAAATACAAACAATACTTATAGATTACTATCTATTTTGGCAGTGTATATAGAAATTCACAATTTGTGTCAGTTTGCTCTATATGCACTTTTGAATAATTTAATTTTCATTTTAATATAACAACTTAGTTTTCCTTTATAAATTTTTGTTTACTTAAAGCTTTTTAAATTTTTTAGTTACAGATGGAACACAGTGCCTTTATTTATTTTTAAAAAATATTTATTTTTTTAGTTCTGTTGGACACAATATCTTTAGTTTATTTTTATGTGGTGCTGAGGATCAAACCCAGCATCTCACGCATGCTAGGTGAGCACTCTACCACTGAGCCACCACCCCAGCCCTTATTTATTTATTTTTATGTGGCACTGAGGATCAAACCCAGTGCCTCACACATGCTAGGCAAGCATGCTACCACTGAGCCACAACCCCAGCCCTTGTTTTTTTTTTCTTTTCTTTTTTTTTTTTTTTTAACAAAGTACAGTTTTCTTTTTTAGAGAGAGAGAAAGAGAGAGAGAGAGAGAGAGAGAGAGAGAGAGAGAATTATTTATTTTTTAGTGATCGGCGGACACAACATCTTTGTTTGTATGTGGTGCTGAGGATCGAACCCGGGCCGCACACATGCCAGGCGAGCGCGCTACCACTTGAGCCACATCCCCAGCCCCCAGCCCTTGTTTATTTAAATCTTAAAGGTTATTATTAAGATTTTTTTCCTTTTGACATACAAACCAAAGTGTACAAATTCTAAGTATACAACTTATAGCAAACATACCTGTATAACTATCACTCATATCAGGAAATAGAAAACCCTAGAAGCCCACTTCTGCTGATATTCCCCAAGTTATAAGCTACCCCTTCCCAAGTATAACTAGCATCCAGACTTCCTAATATTATAGATTAGTTTTATCTGTTGTAAAACTTTTCATATGTGCTTTAATCTGTTTTTGTTTTGGGGTGGGGTTTTTTGTGTTTGTTTTTTTTTTAGTTTGTGTATGACTTTAGATGATTTAAAATTTTAGGAGAATCTTGGTGCATGATAAGATGAGATAAAAGTTAAACAGAAGGACCAGAGAATGATGGTTATGGAATATTCTTCTGAGAATGCTATTTATTAGATATCAGTAATGTTTATTTATTATAAGAGTAAGTAACAAATCAAGTACATACACTCATTTTTTCCTAATGGCAGTTGTTTTCCTTAGTTAGAGGGTTTTTGTACAGGATTATTAGAAGATGGCTTTTTCTACCTTAACTTTCTTGCATGCTTTATCCTATTGATGCATCCATTATTGGTGATTCGTATGCCTGTCTATCTTAATGCATTTATCCATCAAGGATGCATGCTAACTTCTTTCCAGTTCTGGTATGGGCATAGGCAGGTGTTGTATGAAACAGATTGTCCTGAGAAAATGGTAAAATTAGCACCCCCTCTTGTCTTCCTGCCTCCTGTGCCAGATGTTGAGATCTCTAGCAAAGACAACTGTCAAGTCTATTTTGATAGCTTCTGATACGAATTCTAAGATCATGTTTAGATTGCTGGAGCAAGAGCAGTCTTTTTTCTTAACATTTTATGAAAAATTTCAAGTATACATAAAAGAAGAATTTTACAGTGAACACCCGCATACCCACTACTTAGATTCTACCATTATCATTTTATCGTACTTGCTTTATTACTTATCTATCCATTTTCTGTCCTTTTGTTAGTTCATCAATCCTTCTTATTTTTTAATACAATTCAGCATAAGTTATTGATATTAGTATACTTCTCTTAGATGCTTAAATTAACTAGAATTAGTATTGGTTTTTTTGTATATTAAATCTATATACAATGAAATGTACTGCTGTATATGTACATTTGCTGAGTACAACAGAAAACTGTCTTTCTGAAAAGAAGAAACCAGGGGCTTTGAGGGAAAAAGGCGGGTAAAAGTCTTGAAATCTTTGCCTATGCTTGCATTGTTATTGGTAAAATGGAACTTCTTCCAGTCTTTGTCTTGGATCCCCACAGATATACATATTCATTGGTAAACCATAGCCAGTAGCTTCTCTAAAATAGAGTTTTGCTGCATGTGGTGGTACACACCTGTAATCAAAAGCTGGGGACTTAGCTCAGTGGTAAAAGCACTCCTGCATTCATCCCCAGTACCAACAAGAAAAAGTTGCTAACCCCACTGTAGCATTGTTGCCAGACGGTACAGTGGGGATAGTAACAATGAGAGGAGGGTGCATCTGCTCCTTTTGCCTGTATCCTATGTCCTTAGATAAGAAGGTCATTCTCTGGAAAAGAATGATGAGTGAAACATGGTTTTTTTTTTTTTAAATACTAACTTGCTATAGTATCACAGGGGGACTTTTTTCATGATTTCTAATTTTTAAAATAGGCTACCAGATGAATGCATCATCATGGCCGATGTTCCTTTTGCGAACACTGACAGGATCTGAAATGGCACCTGCAACTTTCTTTAAGCAGGTAAGTGTCATAAAAAACTTCCAACAACTTATATTTTTATTGTGTTAATGGGAATGCTTAATGCTTTGTCTTCTCTGATATGAAAAAGCAAAAATACTTTTTGAATTACTGGATTGGCAATTAAAGTTGTTTGCTGGCCCAAATAGGGAAGGGGGCCACAGAGAAGATGTATCTTTTCAGGCAGGCCCACAGTGACACTCCTCTTCCAGCCACACCCCACCTTTCTACTGTTAATACCCAGTCATTCTGAAACTAGGATGGACTGATTAGGTTACATCTCTCAAAATCCTATCATTTTATCTCCAAACAATACAGCATTAACATGAAAGCTGTTGGTGGACACCTCATATGCAACCCAAAATACCTACCCTTATGATACTTATATGCTAGTAAAGAGAGACGGTCAATAAATACAACTTAAAAAGCAAAACATGGACACATGTAAGAAATGATATGTGCTATGCAAAAAGAGGGGAGGGGAGAGAGTGAGTGTGTATGAAGGAATCCAGAGAGCCATGTGGGGGAAGGGGTTTTGTACAATTTTAAGTAAAGTAAAGAATTAGGGCAAGTTTCAAATGAAAAGTGATATGTGAACAGAAACCTGAAGGATCTGATTGTTAACCAAGAAAATATCTACAGAAGAAGTGCTCAAGCAGAGAGAATATCCATGGTCAAGACCGTCATGCAGGTGCTGTCTGAAAAGTTTGAGGAATATCAAGGAAGCAAGTGTAGCATAGTTTCAGATCTGTGAGAATGCATTTCTTCCCATATTAATTGATAAATATAGAGCTTACTTTTTGTGTGCTAAGTATTATAAGAGAATACACTTGAGCAAATGGTTTTTAATACATCTTAATGTATTAAATGAAAACTTAAAAAAATGTTTTGGTAGGAACCACCAAAGCCACCCATAAATAATTTTAAAGTGGGGATGAAACTGGAAGCTATTGACAGAAAAAACCCGTACTTGATCTGTCCTGCAACCATTGGAAATGTTAGAGGAGACGAAGTTCATATCACGTTTGATGGATGGAGTGGAGCATTTGATTATTGGTGCAAGTATGATTGTCGAGATATTTTTCCAGTTGGGTGGTGCTGCCTAACAGGAGATGTATTGCAACCACCAGGAAATAGTGGTAAGCTAATACATAACTACATATTCATTTATTCATTCATTCATTTTTATTGAAGTTAGTTCTAATTGCTTTTGTGGCATTGTGGTTAGCATTGGTGATATTAGGACTTCATGTCTAACTAGAGTGGCAGCCAGAACAGCAGTATCACGGTTCAAGCAAGAGAACTAGAAGTCAAGAAAGGCTATGATTAGAATTCTTGAGGGCTGCCCCAACATCATAGTCTTGGTTCCAGTGCACACTGGAGAATATGGGCAAGCTAAAAATTTCATTTGGACCACTGAAGCCTTGTTGCTATAAGCATTGGTCAAGGGTGGGGGTGATTCAACTACTTTTATAATAGCTATTCAATTAAAAATTATACACTAGAACTGGGAATATAGCTCTGTGGTAGAATGTGTTAAGCATGCACAAGGCCCTGGGTTTGATTCCTAGTGCCCTAAGGATTTTTTTTTTACATGGTATATTCCATTGTTCATATTTCAAAGGCAATTTTTCTAAAAGTTGGGCATAACAGGTATTTAAAACACATTTTGAATGGTTTTGATTCTGTTTTTCAAGTTAAATTGATACTTTGATAGTTTTAAGTAAAATCTACACATAAGTGAAAATTTATAACTCTTTAGAAGTTATAAAGTTATAGATTTCTATGTTATTTTAGTTATGGTACTATTTATTGGCTGTAACGCTAAACTGAATAAGTTGAATACTGTGACCATCTAGATATTTTCTTTCAGAGAAAAGTCCTCAAAATATTGAAGCTTCTTGTTGACTCTTCAAGGGCCTTTAGACATGCCTAAATTGGTCTTCTGTGATGGAATAACTGCTGAGATTTAAGTGAGATCTAAGCATAGAACTCAAACACTGACCTAAGTTTAATATGAAGCTATTAGTGGAATTAAATGTGAATATAATTAAAATATACCCCACTAAATGTATTTATACCAGAAAAAAGCTAGATGTAGAAATGAATAGGAAAAATGTGTAGAGGAGAGTGGTGACTATTGTAACTGCTAGTAAGACTTTCTGTAATTTGAGTCACATGTTATTATACTACAATACTGCATGCCTTGATGTTCTTTTTTTATTAGGTACCTCTTTTATCATTTCCTTGCTTCCATATTTATAGAAAGTAGATACTAGTGGTTGAATTTGTAAAATCTAGTACAATACAGATCCGTGTTCATATGCTGCAAACATAACTAAGGCCTACTGTATCCCCTCAAGAAGTTTACCTTATAGTGGAAGAGAGATGAATCCCAGGAGGGACTGGTGTATAAAAAATAGAATTAGCCATTCAAGAATAGAGATGTGTGCTAGGTGTGAAGGGGACCCAAAGACTTCTGACCTGCGCTAGAGGAAAAGGTGGTTGTATAAAGGAATGCTTCACAAAAGGACACATGACGTGAGAAGGAATTTGCTAGGCCAAATGTAAATAGAGGTAGGGTGGACCCATTACAGTGTGTAAAATTTATTTATCTTAAAAACTGAGGAGTTTAGTTTGTGACAAGGTAAATTTGGAATGTGTGATTGAGAATGCTATTGTCCTCCAGTACTTTTTTCCCTTAGTAATACAGTTTGGTTGACTAATGTAATGACTACTTTTGCAGTCAAACCTACAAGTATGATTTTTGCTAAGTACAGATAGTGTATCATACTTTCAGGAATTAAAGAATATGGTTTTGGCTGGATCATGAGGTGGGGACCATGTCCTAGGCGCTATAAAATAGAAAATGGGAAGTCCCTGAGGATTTCATGCAGCAGAACTTTCACATTAGTCTATAATGCCCTTTTCTGGACTGTTAATGGAGAGGAATAAACTTTTACGTTATGTAAACCACTTTTCTTTTAGCTTTTTCTCTTACTGTGAGCTGAACTTGATTCAGGGTAAAATTTTGACATCCAGATGCACATGTCCATTGGATTGCACATGCAGATATGGTGCCTTAAAAAAAGATCCTGATTGATTAAAAACAGGATTGAGAGTCATCATGTGCACTCAAACAAATACTGTTTGTACCAGATAGGAGTACAGGTGTGTGTGGGAGGGTGCAGTTTACATGTTTTGTTGATAAGAGCAAATGGTGGAAGTTTTGAGTCTGGTTTTAATTGTACATGTTTAACCAGGTGGAAATGGAAGAGAATCGATACAGAATCTTGTGTGTCAACATTTAAGACAGTAATTCTCAAGGGTGGGGTAGGGGAAGGGAGAGGGGGAAAAAAAAAAGACAGTAATTCTCACTCTTGAATCACTTTGAGTTGTTTGTTGAAAGACATTACCCTGGAACTCAATTCCAGGGGTTCTGAGTCAATAGGCCTAGAAATCTAGGACACCGAGAAAAAATGTACGTAAATGTAGGATAATCACTAGATGGTTCTCCTAACAATAGGAGAGGAAATATTTTAATGAGAAAACATTCAACAAGCAAGAAAATAGTCATTGGTGAACTTTAGTACATGTGATTAGTGGACTTCTTTTTTTTATAAAGAGTCAGTTTTAGAGTCAGGATTGAATAGGAAATGGAAAATATGGGAAAATATGTGGCTTCTCAGTACATTGTGAGATCTGCCTTTTCTATTCTTACCCTACTGAACATTTTCCCACTTTAAGTAAAATTTGAAAAATCTTATGTTGCTTTGTCTCTTTACCCTCTGCTGTGTGTAATGCTTTCATGTATTTCCTCTACACTCATTGAAAACCACATTAGATAGTGTTATAATTTTGCTTTCATCATCAAACATAATTTAGAAAACATGAGAAGGAAAGTTTATTGTATTTGCCCATATTTTTGCCCTTTCAATTGTTATTTCTTCTTGATTTTCAAGATTGCTCCTTTCATTATTTTCTTCTTGCTTAGAGAGGTTTTTTTTTTTTTTTGTTTGTTTTTTTGCCATTCTTTTAGGAATGAGGATGACAAATTCTCTTGGTTTTTCTGAGAATTTCTTTATTTTGTCCTCATTCTTGAAGAATATTTGTTAGATATAGAATTCTAGACTGATAGTTTTTCCAGCACTTTTCACGTGCTGGAAACATATCTTCTTTATGGCTTCCAGGGTTTCAGATGAGAAATTTGTAATTATTCAATTTGTTTTCCCATATAGGTTCTATTATGGGTACTGAGCCACAACCCCAGTCCATCCTGTAGCTTTTTAAATTTTTTGTAAATTTTTTCCTTTTAGATTTACACAACAAATATATTTTGACATATTATACCTACATGGAGTATAACTTATATTAATTAGGATCCCTTTACAGTTACACACATGATGTGGCATTTCATTGGTTGTATATTCATAAAGGTACATAGGAAAGTTAAGTCACATTCTTTCTGCAGTCTTTCCTATTCCTATCCCCCTCTCTTTTCTTCATTCCCTTTGTATAATCTATGAACTTATATCCTGCTCCCACTTATTGTGTGTCAGCATCCACATATCAGAGAGAACATCTGGGATTGGCTTATTTCACTTAGTCTCCAGTTCCATCCATTTTCTGGCAAATGTCATAATATCATTCTTCTTTATGGCTGAGAAATATGCCATTGTGTATATATACCATATTTTCATTATCCATTCATCTGTTGAAGGTTAGTTCCATAGCCTATCTATTGTGAATTGAGCTGCTTTAAACATTGATGTGGCTGTGTCACTATAGTATGCTGATTTTAAGTTCTTTGAGTATAAAACGAGAGTGGGATAACTGGGTCAAATGGTGTTCCATTCCAAGTTTTCTGAGGAATTTCCATACTGCTTTCCATAGTGGTTGCTCTGTACCTTTTTTTTTTTTTTTTTTTTTTAATAGTGTTGGGGATTGAACTTGGCCTTGTTGATGTGAGAGCTGTACAACCCCAACCTTCTTGTGGCCTTTTTATTTTTATTTTTTTTAAATAAGAATGTATTTGTGTATCATATTTGTGCTTTGAAAGTTTTAGCTTGAAAGGGATTTCTGAATACACTGATTTGTTTTGTTGAGACAGGTGTCCTTATGTTATCAGCTCAAGTGATCTTCCTGCCTCAGCCTCCCCTATAGTGCCACCATACCCAGTTTTAAACATATTTTGCACTTAATATTATTTTCACCTTAAGATTGGGTTTATCAGGATGTAACCCCATCCTAAGTTGAGGTGCTTCAGTATCCCCATGTAAAATATGTTCCTACAAATGCATTCCATCATACGACTTAACAAAATCTCTGTTTTGTTAGGTAATTAGAATATATCCATATTTATGTTATTAAACTAGATGATATGATAATTACTTCTATGCATATGTATTTGCATATCTCTCTTTTTTCCATTCATTAATTTTGCTGGGGTAAGGGATTTTTTTTGAAAAAAATTTGTTTTAGTTATACCTGGACACAAGGTCCTTTTATGTGGTGGTGAGGATTGAACCCAGTGCTTCATATGTGCAAGTGCTCTGCCACTGAGCCACAACCCCAGCCCTAGGGGTGTGTTTTTAAAGCTGACAAATGGTTTTTCAGAAAGGTATACCCACCTTCTCCACCCTCAGACTAAGTGAAAGTAGTTTTTTCATACTCTGGCCAACCTCAGAAATTACCTTTATTGTTTTTGTTATTTTAATTTTTCATTTCATAGGTTACTAGTAGCAGTGAATTTTTTCTTTACATGTATTTTAACCATTAATATTCCCTTACAATTTGCCTGTTGATAACCTTTTTTCATTTTTCCTCTTAGAGTATTCCTTTTCTTATCAATTTGATGGCTTTATTTATTGTATATATCAACCTTTGTCATAAATGTAAAACTTCTTTCTCAGTCATTTGCTTTATAGTGTTATTAATAATGTCTTTTTTAACTTACAGAGCTATTTATTGACTTGACTAGTAAATAATTAAAGGGACTTAATTCCAGTAGGCACTCATAGGAGTAAATTAATTTAATTTCATAAATTAAAAGCATCTATTTTGTTTCTTTTGAATATTTCCTTTTTTTAAAGTTTTTAAAATTTTTTTTTAGTTGTAGATGGGCACAATACCTATTATTTTGTTTGTTTGTTTTATTTGTTTATTTTTATGTGGTGTTGGGGATCGAACAAACCCAGTGCTCATGCATGCTAGGCAGGCTCTTTACCACTGAGTCACAACCCCAGCCCCTTGAATATTTCTTATATTCATTGGAAATGTTTTTCAACCTTTAAATAATTGCTTTTCCATAATTTTTAAGGGTGTGGCACAAAAATTTTTCAAATAATCAATGATGAAAATGGTTCAGTTGCATGTTTTCTTAAATATAGTAAGGCAGCCATAAGTGCTACTTGATTTGATGTTACATTAAAAAGGATTTAAATTTTACTGATTTTTTTTTCTTTTAATAAAATTTAATTTACTTTAAGTCTTCTAAATATATATATATTTTAAATAGATGGACACAATACCTTTATTTTATTTAGTTAGTTTTATGTGGTGCTGGGGATTGATCCCAGGGCCTCACTCATGCTAAGCAAGTGCTTTTCCACTGAGCCACAACCCCAGCCCTCCTTTTTGTTGTTGTTACTTGGGATTGAACCCAGAAGCCCTTTACCATTTTACCACTGAGCTACATTCCCGGACCTTTATATTTCATTTTTCAGTTTGAGACAGGGTCTTGTTAAGTTGCTGAGGCTGGCCTTGAACTTTACAGTCTTACCTCAGCCTCCAAAATAGCTTGAATTACAGATGTGTACCACCCTGGCCCCCATTGAATCCAGGCCTCATGCATGCTAGGCAAGTGCTCTACCACTAAGCTACTTGTCCAGATGTAAATTTTTTCTTCAACTATATAAAAACTTTTTATTATCAGAAATAGTGAATTGTTGTACTTATCATTTGTAGAAAAATGCACTGGAAAAATATACTTGGATAGAAAATTTAACAAGTGGTATGCCTTTTTTCCTGGTTTATTTAGGGTTTTCTCTCTTGGCTCTCAATATGACCCTACAAACTTTCAAAGCCCATAGTTTCTGGTTAATGCTGTCATGGCTCATCAGGTTTGCTCAGCTGACCTATACAGGGTGTCTGAGACAGTGGAAAGAAACGTGTGTGCTAATGTGGCTTTGGCAACTTGGAGAATGAGGCTGAGTCATATATATATATATATATATATATATATATATATATATATATATATATATATATATAAATGAAAACAAGACCCATTGCAGATTTTCTAATTGGACATTTGCTCTTGCTGTTTTTAACTTGTTCTTCCACCCTCTGTGTCTTTTTTTTTTAACCCTTAGTTCCCTCTAAGTAATGATAGATATTTAGAAATAGCTTGTAAGGTAATGTTTTATATTTTTCTCATATTGCCCTTCTCATGTGTCTTGCATATAGTAACAGAAATTTATAGCCAGTCCTTCTAAATATTTAATCCATGAAGAGGCAAGACAGGGTGATTTCAGCAATTTGCAATCAGAACTAGAACTACCCTTATTTTGAAAGCTATATAAAGAGTTCACTTTTTTTTCCTAAAAAAAAATTAACCAGATATTATTATTTTTTTGGAGAAAATTAACCAGATATTATTATTTTATTTCCATATTTATTTATGAACATAATAAATGTAGATTGCTAGTCTTTTTAAAAATTTGGGAGCAGATTATTTTTCAAAAATTATTCCTAGTTAATTTTTCTCAAATTATGAGAAAAAATAATTTCTTACATTGTAAACTGTTTTATTTTCCTTTAATGGTGCTTAAATACTTTATTGAAAACTACATTCAAACTTTAAGTTTGAATTTACATAATCTCTAAAATATTATTTTAAGTTTAGCTTCAGATTTATATATTGTAAACTAACAATCCATATTGGTGTGAAGTGTCACCTTGTAGCCCAATTCTTTAAGCAATTGAGATTTTATAGACTGGGAAGGAGAGCAGGCAGCAAACTTCCAGATGCTTTGAGTATAAAGTTGCAGGTTCCCAAGAGTATAGAGAAATTCCTCTGGTCCAAAGGAACTGTGGAGGAGGGGAAAATCTAGATGTAGCCAAACATTGCTGCCCAGTAACACCATAGGCATTCAGGTGACTATCTGTAACTCTTTTCTTGATAAATATCCTTCAGTTTACTGGGTCTCCTACTCCCTGTCTCTCTTGGTGTTAGCTTTAATTTAGAAATGAAATTCAGTGGTAACATGACTTTCTGATAAAGAATATTTGACAGACCTGGCAAATTAGATTTTCTTTATTGCTAATTCAGACATAAATTTTATGAACAGAAACCTTTCTTCTTAAACATAATGAATTATCTTGGTACTGTTAACTGCTTCTTTGAGTGCTGGTTTATGTTTGCATGTAGGTTGTGTGTGGTTTAGTTTTTTTTTTAATAATTAAAATTTTAAGGAGGGGCTAAGAGTATAGCTCAGTGGTAAAGCGCTTGTCTAGCATGTGTGAGGCACTGGGTTTGATACTTGGCACCACATAAAAATTAATTAATTATTAAGGTTTATCCACAACTAAAAATATATTTAAAAATTTTAAGAAGTAGGTTTAAAATCTGAACTTTGAATTTTTAAAAAAATGTTACTGTTGGGTTGAGGTTGTGGCTCAAAGGTAGAGTGCTCGCCTGGCATGCATGAGGCACTGGGTTCGATCCTCAGCACCACATAAAAAAATAAAGGTATTGTGTCCATTTCCAACTAAGAAATAAAAATTTAAGAAAAAAAGTTACTGTTCATTTTATATAGTAGTCTTATTTGAAAAAATTCTTGCAATAAACATTTTCCTTCTAAAAAGTTTCAAAATTTGTCTTTTGGGAAGCACATACAGAATCACTTTTCATTTTGTGTTGTACTGGGGCAGAAGTGGAAGAGGTACATACAACCAAAGCTGTAAAAAGTTTAAAGTGTTTCGGTCTCACTTGAAGGCTTCTAAGTAAATGCTCAAATATTCATTTAGATTTTTGCTCTTAATGTAGTTTATAATAAAATATGAATATTCTTAGTATATTCAGTACACTTGTTTAGTATAAATGAAATGGTTAGAAATGCTATCAACCCAAATGTTTCATGCAAAAGCCATGAAATTTAAAACAGCAGATATTTTCTTTTTCATATGAACAGCTTGGAGCAAATGTTTTGCTTGTGCAAATGAGATGGCTATTATGATGCAAAGAGGTACCTTGAAAAAAACAAGTGTCCTTTTTCTATCTTAAGTATTCCAGTTCAATGCTGCAATAATTGCAAACAGAGCCTGGAGATTTTTCTTTCTTGGTTTTGCTCTATAGTATATTTTAACAAGTTCTCTTGAGACTATTAAAATGTCTTGGTTTTTAGGACATGTAGTCCAGCGGGAATAACTTTGTCTGTAGACGCAATGGGTTGGCAGATTTTGCTTGTCTTCTCACTTCTTTCCAGATTCTCTGACCCAGGGTAACCTTTGATCCTTCTCTGAAGGCAGGAGTGAAGGAAGTTTGAGCAGGTGACTGATGATCACTGTCTAGAGCTCACAGACAATATTAGAATTACTTTAGCAGTCCCCTTAGTCTCCTCCTCTCACTCCTCCCCCCTTAAACCAACAAATGCAAATAGCTTCATCCCCATTTGCTAGAAATTCAGGCTTGCTCAGGCAACATGGGCTTTGTTGTTGACTGGCTTTCTCCAGAAATGCAGTTTTATTCCTGGTAAGGAGCAAGGCTATCATCTGGAACCTAAATCACCTTAATGGTAAATACAGCAACAACTTGTATCTCTGGGATATTTATAAAGGTAGGAATTGCCACAAAAGTTTCTTTATATTGTAGTTGAAGTGTAGTTAAAGAAATTCATTGTCTGCTTTGTGTTAGCTTTTGTATACTCTATATCCCAGTAATTTGCTATCTCAGATAATTCTCTATTTTGTTCTAAATATTACTTGTTAAAATTGTTGGTATTTTATTTGAATAGTCACTTTTAAAAAAATTTGTTTTATGTTATTAGGGAAAAGTCAGTTTTTGGTTATTTGTACCATAAAGATGTTTTTCTTACTTTTTTTTTTTAAAGGAAGAATCTATTGTAAGTCATTTGATCGTTTAAACCATCAGTTTGTAATGAAATTGTTCTCAAAAATTTTTTCTAATAGTTTTTAGGAATACGAAAAGTAAATTTTTTTTTTCTCACTGGCATTAGATGAGACATTAAAAGTATTTTTATGATATAGAATGTGTATATTATTTTACTAATATAGCAGTACATTTAATGTGTTTTGTAGTGGTGACTGCTATGCCTTTTAGTAGTATCATCATGAAAGTCATTCTATCAATCATTCAGAAAGAAAAAAGATAACTGTGGTTTAAAAAAAAATAAAGTGGCTTTTAAAAGCTGATATATTGTTAGATGAATTATGGATTGACCTAAAACAACTGGAATTGTTTTAGGTCAATTGTGAACTTTGTTCTGAAAATATTGAAGGTTATAGAGATTGTAATTTTGAATAATGTCATGCATATGAGAGTAACAATTGTGAAATAAATAGTCTTAAGGGGGGAAACATCCTCCTGACCACGAGGCTGAGGGGAATAGTTTACAGAGCTTCTATGGTCAGCAGGTAGAAAACAAATGTTTTTAAAACAAGATTCTTAAACCCTTCTAAATTCTAATTGTTATTTCTAGTCTTGCATTTTATGAAGTCCTTTTTAGACTGAATATGTATGAGAGATAATTATAAAACCAGGTAGGAAAACCATTTAAATTTTACTAAACTTAGATTTTCTTATTTTAATTTATTGTGCATGCCAAGAAAAAAGGGCATTGTATGCAGTAACCTAAATTTTAGCTAGACTTTTGTATTTTTTTATTAGGGAGCTAATTTTGTACTTTTCCATTGTATTTGGAAAATTTTCCCCAGTAACATGTTTTTTCAAGTTTTCAGTAACTTTAAGAAAAAAAATATTCTGTGCATTTTAAGGTATTTTTTAGAAAAGATATATGAAGTCTTTCTTCTTCCTTCTTAAGTCTGTTTCTTAGATATCGAAGCCCAGTTTTGAAACATGGGAATGAATTAAAGCTATAGATCCTTTAAATATATTTGGTTTTAGTTTAGTTGTCCAGCCATAATTTTTAAAGCTGCTGGAAAAGACCTAACAGCACTTCCCAAAGAATGCTCTGTCACACTTCCCCAAAGCAAGCTATTTCAAATGAAATCTTCATTTTTCTGAAAGAATCATTTCTTTTTGTGTAGGAGTTAACCTTTTGTTATGTATTTAAGGCATTTTAAAAACTGTAAAACTGATTCTTGTTGTTGAGAGAGAAATCTACATGGGTCATCAAGAAGGCTAAGGAGTTAAAATAATGGAGAAACTAAGGCAGCAGGACTAGTCTTGTTCATGGTTTTGTACTCTGATGGTATATTTCATAGATGAATGGGAAACTGATAAGCCTTCAGATCAGAATTGGGAAATTGGTGCAAGGTCCAGCAAAGGTTAAAATATAAAAAGACAGGTCCAGTTTTCACCATCACCACCACCCTCAAAAAAAAAAATAAATAAATAAATAAATAAAATAAAATAAAACTGGTACAGTTGCCTCTAAAACTTGGAGACCTTGTTTTCCTTCCTTTGTAAGTTCTTTTTCCTGAGGCAATCAGTTTGTAAAAAAATAAAATAAACCTTTGAAAATGAGAGGGATGGGAGACTAAACGGGCTTTTATGCTTATTTTGGGCACAGTAGGAAAGTGGTAGATTCTTTAAGTGATAATATATAAAGAAGAGAGGTAAGTAGAGACCTTGGGGAGGCAGGATTGACATGGGGCACGAAGGGCGGGGCATTGTCTGACAAGGACAGAAGATACCCTGCGGATACCCTGCTCCTATGAATGTAGGTAGACACCAGGTGTTTCTGACAGTCAATTTGGACAATAGGAATGCGCCTCCCCACCCCTATTATGTTCTGCTGAGTTAACTTCTCTGAATGATTTCTGCTTTTGGTACTTAAGATGATCTACTCTTTAGTTCATTATTATGTTTGGTTTTTTTTGTGAGAGGATTCTAATGGTCACTGCTGGTATGCAAGTGAACCTGTGTGAGTATTATGTTTGTTTTTTTGTGAGAGGATACTACTGGTCACTGCTGGCATGCAAGTGAACCCGTGTGAGTATTTCTTTAGTTATACATGACAGTAGAGTCAATTTTGATAAAATTTATGCATGCATGTTATGCATGCATGGAATTACCTTACTCCGATTAGGGACCCAGTCTTGCAAATACACATGATGGTGGGGTTCACTGTAGTGTATTCATATATGTACATAGGAAGGTTATGTCAGATTCTTTCTACTTCTTACCTATTCCTGTTGCCTCCTTTCCCTTCATTCCCCTTTGTCTAATCCAATGAACTTCTATTCCCGCCCCCTCCCTTGTTGTGGTTTAGCTTCCACATATCAAAGGAAATATTTGTCCTTTGGTATTTTGTGATTGGCTTATTTTACTTAGCATGATAGTCTCCAGATCCATCCATTTACTGGCAAAGGTCATAGTTATTCTTCTTTATGGCGAACATTCCATTGTGTATATATAACAAAATTTCTTTATGCATTCATCTGTTGATGGGCATCTAGGTTAGCTCCATAGCTTAGTTCTTATGAATTTGTGCTGCTATAAATATTAGTTGGCTGCATCACTGTAGTATGCGAATTTTAAGTCCTTTGGGTATAAACCAATGAGTGAGATAACTGGGTCAAATGGTGGTTCTATTCCATGTTTTCTGATGAATCTTCATACTGCTTTCCATATGGTTGTACCAATTTGCAGTCCGATCAGCAATGTATGACTGACTGTACCCTTTTCTCCATATCCTCATCAACATTTATTGTTACTTGTATTCTTGATAATTGCCATTCTGGTTGGAGTGAGTTGAAATCTCAGTGTAGTTTTAATTTGCATTTCTTTTAATTGCTAGAGATGTTGAACATTTTTTTTCGTGTATTTGTTGACAGTTCATATTTCTTCTTTTGAGAATTGTATGTAGTTCCTTTGCCCATTTATAGATTGGGTTATTATTTTTTGGGGGGGTGTTTTTTGAGTTCTTTATATATCCTGGAGATTGATGATTTATCTGAGGTACCGGTGGCAGATATTTTCCCCCATTCTGTAGAGGGTCTCCGTGCTCCTGATTGTTTCCTTTGCTATAAAGAAGCGTTTTAGTTTGATACCATCCCATTTATTGATTTTTAAATTTTACTTCTTGCACTTTAGGAATCTTGTTAAGGAAGTTGTTTCCTAAGCCTCCATGTTGGAGTGTTGGGCCTACGTTTACTTCTAGTAGGTGCTGGGTTTCTGGCCTAATACCTAGGTCTTTGATCCACTTTGAGTTGAATTTTCTGCAGAGTGAGAGATAGCAGTTAAATTTCATTCTACTACGTATGGATTCCCAGTTTTCCCAACTTTTGTTGAAGAGGCAATCTTTTCTCCAATGCATATTTTTGAAGCCTTTGTCTAGTATGAGTTAACTGTATTTATGTGGGTTTGTCTCTGTGTCTTCTATTCCGTTGGTCTTCTGCATGGATATTTCGAATGTTACTTTTAGTGGATTGATGGCCAGACATACTTAAGTATACTCAAGATTAGTTCCAGGACTTACCAGGGATACCAAAATCCAACCCTTATATAAATTGGGGTTATATTTGCATATAATCTATATATAACATCCTCTGTATTTAAAATTATCTATAGATTGCTTATACTAAATACAATGTAAATATGATATAAATAGTTGAGGGAATAATGACAAGAAAAAAGTCTGTACATATACAGTACAGATGCAGTTTTTTCCCCCAAGTAATTTCAATCCATGGTTGGTCAAATCCACAGATTTAAAATGCATAAGGGGCATCCAGTAAGGTGGGAATTGACATGCTGGACATAATCAAAGATCAGAGGTGAAACAGGAAGGGATACTAGAGGTGGTGGTGAAGGTGGACACTTGGGTGCAGGTCAAAGAAGATGTAAAGCAAAGTCACAATAATGCTAATGGATTGGGTGAAAATGAAGGGAGCTTGTGGCTAGATGTCATAATGAGAACATCATGGCCAGTTGGTTTAAAGCAAAAGGACAATAAGGAAGTTTGAAGTAGAGAAAAGGGGACATGGTTGTTCTGGAGAATTCTAGAAATTTTCAAGTGTAACTCTTTCAGGAAGTAGCTGAAATCTTAAATGATAAGGTCAGGACTGATGAAGAATCAGTAGTATGATGGGGAAAATCCTGAAGATGATGATAAGGAAATTGTGTAAGAAGAAATAATATGTTAGGTTACTAGAATTTTTTAAAGAGTTAGAAATGTAGAGTGTAAAGTAGATGATAATGAGTGTAGGGAGAAGCTGATATATTATGTAAACTATTTATAAATGAGAGGTAAAGTGATGGTAGCTGTTAACTGGTCTTGTGTTTGCCCTGACAGACAAGAATAGACTGTCTCTTCCTCTTCGTTTGGTAAAAGGTAGAAAGAAGATAAATAAAAAGACTATAGAAAAGATGAGATATTCTCTATCATAGGTCAGGTTTATATAGACAGTCTTTGAATATGAGAAGAGTAAAGCAGTAGATTGTTTCGGGTTGTAAAGTGCAGCCCTCAAAAATAGTTGATTTGTGTGCAGTTGTATAAATATTTCACTTGCGTAGCTCTTCCTCTATTTTTTCCTGAATTTTTATTTGGCACTAGTACTTTTTACAGTATAAAGTTCATTTTTTGCAATAATGAAATTATTAATGGATAAATTCTAAAAAAAACCTCTTTATTTTACTGTGAACATACACAAAAGTAACTTGGCACGTAATCTCTATTCAAAATATTAAAATTTTCTGGGTTAAGCTACCTGGTAACTAGTAGCTACGGATCACATGTGTATGATAGTGGCCTTTCCATGACAACATTAATGTGAAGTCTGTATTGTACATGAAACTTTGTTATTTGGCATACAAAGAGGAGCATAATGTATTCTAGCCTTAAATATATAATTTTTATTTTTCAATTATACCTCACTAAAGCTGAAAAAAAAACCAAGAACAAAGGAGTCACCAAGCCTCTGAAAGATGAAGAAAAAGCCCTAGGTAGTTGCTTTGTTATGTTTTTCTGTATTAATGTGCAAGATAATTCTGATACATGGCATAATTGGGTAGTGTTTTCTGAAGGAAAAACTTTTTACGCTAAGAAAAAATATGGAAAGTAGCTAAAAGGTAAATTGCTAGAATTTTCTTTCACTGTATTACTTGCTATGCTTATAAAGGCCTCTTTATTTTGCCTGAAGTATTAAGACTATTTCCTGACACATGAAATCTTAAAATACCTAAAACTTCCTTTTAAATAATTTTCAATAAATAACCTTTGGGAAGAATTATAAAGATAAACTTCTGTTGAATCATAAGAAGATAATGCCTTAATTATGTCATTTACTTTAATTTTTTTGTTGTTGTTGTTGCTGTGTTTTTCTCAGTTCCTATTGCAAAGAACATAGGAAAAACACAGTCTTCTCCTTCCAAAGCGGCCCAGCAGTCAATGCAGTCTCCACAGAAAACTGCTATAGTACAACCAACGCAGCAGGTCAAGAAATCAGGTCGAACTAAATCACCTGGACATACTTCAGTCTCCAAGAAGGGCAGTTCTATTAAAAATCCCACACCAAAGAAAAAAGGCTCAGGAAAAAAGGTTAGTTGTATCTCCTGCTAATTTGTATTATAGGTCTCTGTAGTACCTTTTTATTTATAATACACAGTTTGGGAACTTACTAAGAATATGATGAAGCTCCTGAGCAATAAACTAAGGCTATATAAGGCTCTTTAAGGCCTTACATAGCTATTGAGAAATTGGTCTTTCTTATCTTGGGTAAATTTGAAACTTTTTATAATATTTTACTAATCAAATCATTTTGCAGGTAACTGCATGGGTATATTTATGTTTGGGCCAGTTAATTAAAACATAGTATACATTAAAATTAATATGAAGTGCATTTTACTGTAGATAAATTCAACCTTAGTAAACTGGTAGGAAGAAAGGGGGTGTGTCAGGGTGATAAATTTAGTAATACTGGAGTTAAATTCTACCTGATTACCCCAAAGAAAACATCTCTAAAACCTGAAAATAATAGAAAAAAGCAACTATGTAAAGACACTGGAGAGTTAATAGAAGCCTATACATTCTGATGGCAGGGGGCGCACTAACGTAGGAGGAGGACTGTTATGCAAAATGAGTTTCTTTCTTCTTCTTTTTTTTTTTTTTTGTTTATAGGCTTGATTTAGGTGCACTTTGTACTTTGTGTAACATGTTAGGCAGCACTGATGGTAGAAAATCCAGTTTATTTGGCCTGGGGAGACCAGAAGACAAAAGCTAGGAAAACTGGTTGCCAAAGAGTATGGACGGATATTGGAATGGAACAAGCTCATACCAGCATCTCTGACAAACTCCTGTTCCAAGCATGTGTGGGTCATACAGAGGCCACCTTAGCTAAAGCAAAAAATTTGCACTGAGGCTAGAGTTAGGTGCAAGACCAGAGTTTAAAATTCAATTCCAACAAAGATAATTACCAGCTAAAGCAAAAATAATAATAATAATAACAACAACGACAACATCAGAAAAGAATAAAATCCAGAATCTGCACAAATTAACATTCTTAGTGTCTGGTATACAATCCAAAATTAACCAGATTCAAAGACATACTATAGTGAAAACATTCACAAGAGAAAAGAAAATCAACTGAGACATCAGTATGACCCAAATGTTGGAACTTGCAAACAAGAATTTAAAATTGGGACTAAGGGGCTAGTTGGTGGCACATGCCTGTAATCCCAACAGCTCAAAAGGCTGAGGCAAAAGGAGTGCAGGTTTTAAACCAGTTTCAGCAATGTAGCAAGACTGTAAGCAACCTACTGAGACCTGTCTCAAAATAAAAAAAAGGAATGGGGAAGTTGCTTAGTGGTTTAGCACCCTTGTATTCAATCCTTGGCACTAAAAATAAAACTGGGACCAAGGGGAGGGAACGAGGTGTGTGTGGGGTGTCTGTTCATCAGCTTTTCATTGCTGTAACCAAAATACCTGACAAGAAAAACTTAGAGGAGGAAAATTTTATTTGGGGCTCATGGTTCTCTCCAAGGTTAACTAACTCCATTGCTCTGGGCCCAAGATGATGGTAAAAGGGCATGGCAGAGGAAAGCTCCTCAGCTCGTGACAGCCAAGAAACAGAGAACAAATGAGTGAGGAGCCAGGGACAAGATATTATTCGTGAGGGGCATGTCCCAAGTGACCTACTTCCTTCATCCATGTCCCATCTGCCTAGTCACCACCCAGTAATCCATTTAAATTATTAATTCTTCAAAGAGATTATTAATGTGCTGGTGAGATTATTGGTGTCGGAATCTAATGATTTTAACTGAATGTTACTGCATTGCCTAACTTGAGCTTTTTGGGCGGATATCTCTTGTCTAAATTTTAACAAGAGGTACTAGGGAATTAAATTGGCCAAACTGTGTTATGTGCTTTTGCAAATAATAGTGAATTTTACTATTATGCATAATCATAATGCACCAATAAAATCAAATACTTTAAAAATGGCAATTTAAAGCTGTCCTTGATAGATTTTAACACACACACACACACACACACACACACACAATTGCAGTGATTGAAAACATAGGCCACCTTCGCAGAGAAACGGAAAGAACATAAAGGAACCAAATGAAAGTTTCAGGATCTGAAAATTCAATATCTAAAGTAAAAAGTTCACAGATAGAAGTAACTAGAATTTATTAGATGTGACAGAAGAAAGAGTAAATGAACTGAAGAATAGAATAGAAATTATTTAATATGAAGAACTGAAACAAAATTAAAAAGATTGAGAAAGAAAACGGAGCCCTGGGGACCTTTTAGGTAATGTCAAAGGTGTAGCCCATATGTAGTTGGAGCTCCAGGATGGGGAGGGAGACAGACTGACTGCCCGGAGAAAAAATATTGAAAAAAAATCTCAAAATTTCACAGAAATATACAGACATAAAAATCTCAACCAAGAATAAACAATAAAAACAAAGTCTACACCAAGGCATATAATAACTGTTGAAACCCACAGAGAGCAAGTCTTTTTTTGTGTATGTGGTGTTGGGAATCAAACCTCGGGCCTTACACTTGCTAGACAAGTGCTGTGCCACTGAGCTTTGTCTCCAACACCAAATAACAAATTGTAAAGGCAGCAATGTAAAAATGAAAAAATACATGCAAAGAAACAAAAATTTGAACATCTGGCATTCTTCATCAAACACCATGGAAGCCCAGAAATTCTCTGTCAGAAATACTCTTCAAGGATGAAGGTAAACTTTGAATATACACAATTTTTATTTGTCAGTAAAGCAAAAGAGTCTTATAGTTGTACAGTTTTCTTTATATAACTCATACACATTTAGTTTATTCATGTCTGTTTCTGCATATTTTTATGATTTTTGTTGCTATTGTGAAAAATATTTTTCTCATTATACTTTCCTATGAAACAAAGGCTATAAAAATATTGGTTTTAAAAAAGGATGAAGGCTGGGTGCACGCCTATAATCTCAGTGGCTTGAGAGGCTGGTGAGAAGGATTCGGAGTTCAAAGCCAGCCTCAGTAAAAGTTTAGGCACTAAGCAACTCAGTAAGACCCTGTCTCTAAATAAAATACAATAAAACAGGGCTGGGGATGTGGCTCTGTGGGCTACTGCCCCTGAATTCAATCCCTGGTACCCATCCTCATCCTCCCACTTGCCCCCCCCCCAAAAAAAAAAAGGATGAAGGGGCTGGGGTTGGGGTTGTTGCTCATTATAGAATACGTCCCTGGTACGTGTGAGGCACTAAGTTCAATCCTCAGCACCACGTATGTTTATCTATAACCAAACATTTTTTTTTTTTTTAAAGCACGAAGGGATTGGGTTATGGTTCAGTGGTGGAGCACTTGCCTAGCACTTGTGAGGCATTAGGTAGTCCTCATCACCACGTAAAATTAAATAAATGAATGGTATCATGTCCATGTACAACTAAAAAAAATATTAAAAAGGATGAAGGTGAACTAAAGACATTTTCAGACAAAAGAATACTAAGAAAATTCATCACTGGCAAAGTAGCAGTATTAGAAATGCTAAAAGGAAGTTCAGCAGGCTGAAGGAAAATGAGACCAGATAGAAAATCCAGATCCTTAAAAAGGAATGAGTAGCTTTGAAAATGGTAATCTCTGGGTGAATGTGAATATTATTTTTTGTTTTTTTACCCCTTCCTAATTTCTTTATAATTATATGACAATAATTATAGTCCTTTTCTGTTTATATCACACATAGATATATACTACATAAAATAATTGTGATATAAACCCCTGAGGTGAGAGATATAAAGACAAAGTGGAATTCTGAATAGTCACATAATCCCACAAAAGACAGCAAAGGAAGAACAAAAGGACAAGTCAAAGGAGACAAGTAGAAAACAAATAATAAAATAGTAGACCCAGACCGAAATGTAATAATAATTTTATTAAATTTGAACATCTGTAATTAAGAGATTTTCAAAATGGGTTATTTATTTTGCTGTACTAGTTGTTGAATCCAGGACCTTGCACATCCTAGGCAAGCGTTCTACCACTGAGCTGCATCTTTATTGCTTTATTTTAATGTTTATTTTTGAGATAGGGTATCACTAAAGGTTACCCTGTCCAGCTTTGAACTTGCGATGTGCCTGCCTCAGCCCCCCAAGTAGCTGGAATTATAGACTTGAACAACCATGTCCAGCCTCAAGATGGATGTTTCTGGAAGACTCAGATATATCCTGTGTAGAGATCCACTCTAAATATAAATAAAAGCTCTATTGGGGCTGAGTATTTCAGCAGCATTCCTTAGACATTTTGGCATTTCTGTTTTGTTTCAACTAATATTTGTTGTATGGAACAAAATGGCAGTATCATCTTTATGTTAAGGTGTTTATATTGATATTTGTATTTTTATTTGAAAATCAAAGTTTATAAAATAAAAAACAAAAGTCACTAAACCTAAGTATTATGTTCTCTATTATTACCTTTTCCAGGCACACAAATCCCTTTTCTGATATCAGAGAATAGTGTTTGAAAGAAGTTCCTAGAACCCTGGAAGTTGATGTAAAAGAAACAGAATATTAATCATGTTTAATAGTGCTCAGGAAACTGATTACTATATGCAATAGGCATAATTTTGTATGTACTTAAGCCATTTGTAATTTTGTCAAAATTATTGACATATAAAGTATGGAGAAATGTAGACTAGACACAATGAGGGTAAGCAACTGCTTTCTAAGGTTTTGTGCCTTGCTGAAAATTTTCCTATTGGAAAGATATTTTAATCAGCTTTTTCGCTACTGTGACTAAAAGACCAGAACAATTGCAGAGGTGGAAAAGTTATTTGGGGGCTTATGGTTTTTGAGATCTCAATCCATAGATGGCTGGTTACATTCCTTGAGGTTCATAGCAGAAGAATGTGGCGGAAGGAAGCAGCTCACTCACGTGATGATCAGGAAGCAGAGAGACTTCACTTGCCAGATACAAAATATATACCCCAAAGCCATGCATACCCTGGATGCCCACCTATCCAGCCACACTCTACCCATGTTCAATTACACTCAGTTAATCCCCACCAGGGGATTAATTCACTGATTGGGTAAAGGATTGGTAAATAACCCAATCATTTCTCAGAACCTTCTTTGCATTGTCTCACACATGAGCTTTTGGGGCACACCTCACAATCAAACCATAACAAAAGAGATTTAGAGACTTTTCTTTCAGAGTATTAAAAAACTTGTCTTACAGGGCACCTTAAAAAATAAACAGGTTTTACAGAGTGAACTAATTTGACTAAGGTATGTTAAGTTGGAGCAGAGGATAGGGTGGAGAATCCTAGCCTCTTGTTCTCTTTGCCCCTGACCTGGACAGCTTGTGGGCCTCTGGGGAACTTAGTTTTAGAAAGCACTGCAGTTCATGGTACACAGAAGGGTATCCAATCTTGAGGACTTCTGATAACTGATAATTATCTAGTAATTTTTAAAAGAATAATTTATATTTTGTATATATATTTTTTTAATACAGGAGAAATGTATTCCTGTGTTGTGTTCAACATCTTCAGCTTCTCTAAGTTCTCTGACCAGAGACCGTGGTAGTTCATATGATAAGGATGCCATTCCTGGGACATCTAAAATAGTGATGTCTACAGGTAAATTAAAATTTTTAAATGAGTTATAAAATTACCTTTTATTTTGTATTATTTCCAATGTCTTTGAAGTCCTGGAAATAAGAAGACTGTTCACATGTATGGAAATTGTGCTATATACATTGATGGGTTAAAAATAATCTACTTCTTGGGCTGGGGTTGTTGCTCATTGGTAGAGTGCTTGCCTAACATGAGACACTGGGTTCGATCCTCAGCACCACGCAAAAATAAAATAAAGGTATTGTGTCCATCTACAACTAAAAATATATATTAAAAAAAATCTACTTCCTGATTTAGGAGGACAATAGGTTTTTTTTTTTAATATTTTTTAGTTGTAGGGGCTGGGATTGTGACTCAGTGGTAGAATGCTTGCCTCGAATGTGTGAGGCACTGGGTTCGATCCTTAGTACCACATAAGAATAAATAAATAAATAATAAAGGTATTATGTCCATCTACAATTTAAAAATATTTTTTTTAAATATTCCTTATGTGGTGCTGAGGACCGAACCCAGTGCCTCACTCGTGTTAGGCGAGTGCTCTACCACTGAACCACAATCTCAGCCCCAGGACAATAGTTTTTTTTTTTTTTTTTTTAATATTTATTCTTAAGTTTAAGATGGACACAGTGTTCTTATTTTACATTTACGTGGTGCTAAGGCTCGAACCCAGTGCCTCATGCATGCTAGTCGAGCGCTCTACCACTGAGCTACATCCCCAGCCCCAGGACAATAGTTTTGATAATGAGCTACCATCATGTTTTTACAGAATATGTTGACTCATTTTTTATTCTCATAAAAATTATTGAAACTTGAAATTTGTATGATTATAGATAGATTACTTATATATCCTGTTTTTATTATACCAAGGAAAGTTTATTTTAAATTATTTTTCAGCCAACCTTGTCTCATATAAAGGAATGTTTTGTTTTTTTAATTAACAAAATAAATTTCTCTTTGTCATTAGAACTTACTGTGACATATTCCTTACATTATTTATTTATTATTTATTATTGTATGTATTCCTTACATTACTTCAGAAAATACAATTGAAGTGCAGTGTTGATAATTTAAAATAAATTCAGTCTGAAAGGGATATGTCCAAAATAATCAGTTTTGTAAAGAAATTCTTAAATTTTATGTGAAATTACAATAGAAAAATATCTTTTTTTTTTTTTTTTTTTTTTTTGTGGTGCTGGGGACTGAACTCAGGGCCTTATGCATGCTAGACAAGCACTCCACCAACTGAGCTATAACCCTAGCCCTCGCCTTTTTTTTTTAAACATCAGGGATTGAACTCAAGTTCACTCCACCACTGAGCCACATCCCCAGCCCTGTTTTGTATTTTATTTCGAGTCAGGGTCTCACTGAGTTGCTTAGCACCTCGATATTGCTGAGGCTGGCTTTGAACTCATGATCCTTCTGCCTCAGCCTCCCAAGCTCTGGGATTACAGGCGTGTGCCACCATGCCCAGCCAATAGAAAAATATTATCTTTGTACCATTTTATATAATATAGGAATGTATGAAGAATTGTTTTTGGATGCTCCTAACATTTTTATTAATTTGGGCAAACTTCTAAGTTGAGTAAATATTCTGATTATTTCTTTATATGTTTAATGCCTACACAAATATATTTATTTACGTATTTTACTAGAAAAGATCATTGATATTAACTCTATTTAAGTTCTCTTTGAAGTGTCTCATGGGATATAGTAATTATGTACTGTTTTTACAAAGTTCTTTTAATAATCAGTCTCATTGTTTTATCTGTATGCACATTTCCCCTCAAGTCTGTGTCTATATAAACAAACATGGAAACTGTGGTCCACACCTGGATCCGAAGAGAATCCAGCAGCTACCTGACCACTTTGGCCCAGGCCCTGTAAATGTGGTGCTCCGTCGGACTGTGCAGGCCTGTGTAGATTGTGCCTTTCAGTCTAAAACTGTTTTTGGATATCTTAAGCCAGATAATCGTGGAGGAGAAGTGATAACTGGTATACTAATTTAATTCTTTATTTACAGTTTCTTTTCCAAATTTGATTTTGTTTAGAGACTAGGATTTTGTAACAGACTATTTATAATATTTATATTCTATTATACTGTGTAATTATTACACTGATATAATGGAATATGTGTAATGGTTATATATTTATAGACTTCTTACTGTGGTTTGGAAAGTTTACTTTCAAAATACAAACAATGTCAAAATGATACTTGGTAAAAGATAAGATTTTTCCTTTTATATGTCTGTGTTGATAAGCTCCCTACAAACAGAGTGTCTTGATTGATGACAGTATCTTAGTTGTAATTTGTATGGAAAACAGTTTGATCTATCATAAAGAAGCTTTAAACAAAAATGTGACTCAAGAACTCATGAAGAGAAAAGATACAGCTTGTGGTTTCCATGATTGTTTGATCAGATACCACAACAGATACCATGGAATGTTTGGAATAGAAGGAAGTGTTGTTGTAGATCAAAATATTTGTTTTTATTTACTTTATGAATATTTTAAAATAAGATTTTTTTACTAATGCAGGCTGTTGTGTTTGAGAGAAACTTTCATAACTTATAATTATTCCTTTATGAATTGATAAAACTTTCGAATTAATAGTATATTTCCTAAGTTGATAGGAAATGACTGACATCTTTTTTCCCCTCTAATAAATAGCCTCTTTTGATGGGGAAACTCATTCCATTCAGCTTCCTCCTGTGAATAGCGCATCATTTGCTCTTCGCTTTCTTGAGACTTTCTGCCACAGCCTGCAGTGTGATAACCTTTTGAGCAGCCAGCCTTTCAGCTCCTATAAGAGTAATATTCATAGCCCTACAGAGCTTGATAAAGATAAATCAGGTGAGAGAAAATAATGTAAACTTTTATACCAGTATTTTATATGGTATGCTTAACTTAAGCAAGTGTGTAATTCAGTTTTTTTTGTCTCCTCAAAATAAACATTTTAGTCAAAACAAGCTAATTGGAAATGTATAATATATAGTTATTTCTGTTCATTAAATGTGAGAAAGTAATTCCTTTTGATATGAACTTAAGAATCAGAGTTAATGGGTTTTAATGTTTGGCTTCTTTGGTTACACATTTTCTATTAGATTGAAGTTATTGACTTTAATCCTAAGAAACTATAGAACCAACCTAGGTGCCTTTCAACAGATGAATGAATAAAGAAAATGTGGTATATATACATAATGAAATATTATTCATCCATAAAGAAGAATGACTTTATGACTTTTGCTATTATATGGATGACTCTGGAGACTATCATGCTAAGTGAAATAAGCCAATCCCAAACAACCAAAGGTTGAATGTTCTTTCTAACATATGGGTGCCAGCACACAACAAGGGGAGTGGAGAGGAAGAATAGATATTCAGTGGAGTAGATAAAGGGGAATAAAAGGAAGGGAGTGGGGATAGGAATAAGAAAGAGTGGGATGAATCTGATATAACTTTCCTATGTACATACATGAATATACCACAGTGAATCTCCACATATGTACATCCATAAGACTAGAATCCTAATTAGAATAAGATATATTCCATGTTTGTATAAATAGGTCAAAATTGACTCTGCTGTCATGTTTAACTAAAATGAACAAATAAAAGGATTTTTTTTTTTTAAAGAATGATCTTGGGCTGGGGATGTGGCTCAAGCGGTAGCGTGCTCGCCTGGCATGTGCGGGGCGCTGGGTTCAATCCTCAGCACCACATAAAAATAAAAAATAAAGATGTTGTGTCCACCGAAAACTAAAAAATAAATACTAAAAAAATTCTCTCTCAAAAAAAAAGAAAAAAAGAACGATCTGCTTGAATTTAACATTTGAGCCTGGGCTGCTTCTCTCTCTTCCATAAGAATCACAAACTGATTCCTGAATAAGAACATGGCTGTAAAGTAGTCCTTTAGTCTCAGAGGCAGGTTTTCTGTTTCTGATCCCTAAAGTAATTAAGCTCTTCTGGGCTGGGGTGGTAGCACATGGTAGAGTGCTTACCTAGCATGTGTGAGACACTGGGTTTGATCCTTAGCACCACATTAAAAATAAATAAATAAAAATAAAAGGCCCATAAACAACTAAAAAAGAGAGAGAAAGCCCTTCTGAGCCTTTTGGCAACTGTTCTTTGTTCTTTTTCATCTGACTCATGAAAGCCAACCATGCTCTGCTGATTTGAGAAGGATTTTATGTATGTCTTCTAAGAGCAGCTAAAGTTCTCAAGTATTGAAGCTACAAGGTTTTCCAACCAGGTGCTGGAAATTCGGGGAATATAGAGTACCATACCAGGGATTTAAATTTGCATTCCATTTGTGTGTGAAGCTTGGGTGCTGTCTTAAGTTACTCTTCTATTTTTGGTCCTCCTGGTTATTCACACTTTGTTCATAAACCTTGTCTTCTTCTACTTCAGTGAAGTCTGTAATATCTGTTCCTTCCTTTCCATTTATTTGTCTCTCTCCTCCTTCAGAACCCTGTTAAACCCCTTCTGCATTATTAAAGTAGTATCCTAATGGAAGTCCTATTTCCACTTTCTTGCCACTTATGTAACTGCCCAGTGAATTCCTTGAAATAAATATATGATACTGCAAAGTCCCAGCAGAAGTACATCTAGTGAAATGGGAATTGGAAAAGGCACAAGTATTGGAATTTGGCAGAACTAGATTTCATTACTTACACTATAATGTATGTCCTGAAAGGGCATACAATTTGACAGGCCTAAATTTTAATCTTAAATTGTGCTGTTAATTAGCCATGTGCTCATGGACAAAGTATGTATGGAGCCTCTATTTTCTAAGCCTCTATTTCCCTGTCTGCAAAGTGGATACCTCTTAAGTTGTGAGAGAAAGGATATGTGAACTCTTAGCCTGTGTTATATGACATGGGGATAGGAACAATAAAATGTAGCTGCCAAGAAGAAGAATGAAGGTTCATGATCTCATGTGATCTCATCCTTTCTTCTTCCAAGGAGTTAAGAGAAATGGAAAGATGGCCAGAAAGGGAATGATTACCTGTGTGGGGGGTATTGATAGGTTTTCTGATTCGAAGAGTAATTTGGGACAGAAAAAAACCATGAGTTAGAGGAGTTGTGAGTACCATTTTCTTGGGGCTGGGGCTGTAGCTCAGTGGCAGAGTGCTTATCTAGCACGTGTGAGGAAATGGGTCAGATCCTTAACATCACATAAAAATCAACAAATAAAATAAAGGCATACTATCCATCTACAATTACCAAAAAAAAAAAAAATGAGTACTATTTCATGATTTTTTTTACACAGAGCATTAAAAACAACGGCAATGATTTACACACTGAAAGATTTTTGAAAATTCTTTGATAGATTGTAAATAAAGTATGTTTTTTTTTCTTTTAAAATTAAGCACAGAATGTTTGAATTTCAGATTATTCAAATAACTGGGATAAGCTGGAAACGGTGATGCATGTCTGTAATCCCAGCAACTCGGAAAACCGAGGCAGGAGGATTACAAATTCATGGCCAGCCTCAGCAATTTAGTGTGAAGCTCTAAGGACTTACTAAGACCCTGTCTCAAAATAACACACAGAAAAGTTGGAGATGTGGCTCAGTGGTTAAGCAACCCTGAGTTCAATCCCTGGGACAATTAGATTACTATTTGACATAATACACTAAGTAATCATAAATAATACTGTTTTGTTTTATATAATTTTTTCTTAGATGGACACAATACTTTCATTGATTTATTTTTATGTGGTGCTGAGGATCAAACCCAGTGCCTCACAAGTGCGAGGCAAGTGCTCTACCACTGAGCTATAATCCCAGATCAAATAATACTATTTTTAATTATTTAATCTCAATTTCCTTTCACAGAAAGCTTGATTCAGCTATTTGAAAAAGAACTTGAACAACACCTTAGTTAGTTTTTCTAATTAGCTTGCAATTAAAGATATTGAATACATTATATTGTAAATTTGATTTGTTTTTTTCCTAAGATTTCATGTATAGTATTCCATTTATCTTACATTTTCTGAATAGGCGACTCAAAAATATTTTGGAAGGAAATACTCCTCTTAGGAGATATTATTTTGACAAATCCCGTGTTTGCATATTTTAGTAAAGTCATTTTAAAAACATTTTACTATGAATTGTCTGGAGAAAAATTACAGATGGAGGAAGGGGCTGGGGCTCAGTGGTAGCACTTGCCTGGCATTTGTGAGGCACTGGGTTCAATTCTCAGTACCTATATAAATAAATAAAATGAAGGTCTATCAACAACTAAAAACTATATTTAAAAAAATTACAGATGAAATATAGCTTAATGTTCACAAAGTGAAGAACACATTGGTAAAGGACCCTCTCGGTTCAATTCCTAGTACCAAAAAAAAAAAAAAGTGGGAGGTGGGGATTGCTTACTCGATACTTGTACTAATTATGTCTATTCGTATTTCCTCTTTTTTTCTTGAGTCAGGTTTGGTAGTTTCTGTTTTTTGAAATTTGTCCATATCACCTACATCATCTAATTTGTTGGCATACAGTTCATGGTATTTCCTTATGTATATTTTTATTTTCGTAAAGTTTATAATGATGTCTTCACTTTCATTTCTGATTTTTATAATTTTGAGTCTTCAGTTTTAATCTGTTCATCAGTATAGCTAAAACCTTGTCAGTCTTGATCTTTTTCAAAAAATCAACTTTTGATTTCATTGATTATTTTTTTACTCTTTCTCTGCTCTTTATTAATCTTCCCTTTTCTTCTTTAATTTAGTTTGCTCTTGATTTCTAGTTTTTTAAGGTGAAAGGCTTAGATTAAGACTTGAGCTCTTTCATCTGTTGTAATATGGGTATTTATAAATTTCCCTCTTAGCACAAATTTAGCTATATTCTATCAATTTTGATGTTGTTTTTGTTTTCATTTATCTTTAAAGTAGTTTTCTAATTTTATTTTTGATTAATTTTTTGACTTAATTGCTTACTTAGAAATATTAGTTTAATTTCTACATATTTGTAAGTTTTCCACATTTCTTTTTATTACTGATTTCAGTTGTTTCCATTGTGGTTAGAGAATATACTTTATATAATTTCAGTATTTATAAATTTGTTAGGACTTGTTTTATGGCCCAGCATATGTATTCCCTATCATGCTTTAAAATGTTCCAGGTACACTTTAGAAGAATGTATATTCTGCTCTATTTGGTTAGTAGTTGTTTTTTTTTTTTTTTTAAAGTATCAGGTCTAATTGGTTTATACTCCTTGGTCTTCATATCCTAGGACTCTCAATTGCTCCCCTCTGGGTAATGGAAGGAGGTAAAAGGAGGGGTGAATTGAATTGTCCTCAGTACACAAGATCCAGACCAGAATTGGGCCAGTTTAGCATAGTTGGCCCTTGTACATACCCAGTGTAAGTCTACCTGGGACTTGCCATTTGATTTCTATGGCAGCATTGTCCCAGGCCTGTTTGAGGTTAGAGAAATTTGACATTGGGGGTGAGGATTCTGTTCTGTGATTTGAGGATCCCCACCACTGGTTTTTCTGGGTAGTTACATTAAAGAATTTTTGACTCAGACATGTTCCAACTGAGATGTTAAACTGTTTTCTCTTTCAGGCAAGATGATATTTTCCAATAATTGAGATTTTGGAACCAAACACCAGTATTTGAATGGGGAGACATTGTTCCATTATAGTGCTCATGGGGGTCTAATTCTTTAGCCTCACCTGACCATTGACAGCCCCCCGCACGCCAATATTAGTTCCTCCACACACACAGCAAGAAGAGACATTCAGACATTGAATTATAGTCTCTGCCAAGGTTAGGAATAGGTTTCTGGTTGTGATGGAGATACGAGGTGGGCTTTTTTTCTAATTTCTCATAAAAGAAATGAGGACTGGAGTTATGGCTCACCGGTAGAGCACTTGTCTAGCATGTGTGAGGCACTGGGTTTGATTCTCAGCACTACATATAAATAAAAAAGGTCCACTGACAACTAAAAAGTTTTGTTTTGTTTTGTTTTGTTTTTTAAGGAGGTAAAAGACTGCTAATAGAAAATTTTCAACCCATTGCCAGATGGGTGGAGCAGCCTCTGTTAATCCTATGGTGAAAATTAAGGCTAAGACTGTGATACCAGAGAGGGGTAAGGGGTGACAATGCAAAAGCATTATGGTGAAAGGACTAATAGTCTATTTATCCTGGCAGGTGGTCGATTCCTCAAGCTTCTGCCGTGAGTGGGTTGTTGTCCTCAAGAGTCTCTTGGGGTGCAGTTTGCTTGTTTCAGATGGTCAACTTGCACTTGCATGGTACAGCTGGATCGGGAATGCACTCCTAATCACAAGAAGTTGGTTTCACTCAGCTTTGAATCCAGGGGACCACCTCAGCCACCTTCACTGAAGTAGGGGTGGATAAAATGACAGTGAACTGACCCCTCCAAAGAGACTTTAGGGGTTGGATGTTCCATTCTTTACCCAAACAGCATCTCCTGGTTTAAAGGGATGGGCATCAGTGGTCAGGCTCACTGGTAGCTATTCACTAATCCGTGGGGTCGAGCCAAGAGCCTGCATCTACTGTCTCAGAGTAATGTTGCCCAATTCCTTTAGATCTCCTCATATACCCTTTATAATGAGAGGAGGGCATCCATAAAAAATCTCATAAGGGGAGAACCCTCTCTTTATAGTAGAGCTGTACCTAATTCTTAAAGCAGTTGGCAACACCTGGTCCCAGTGCAGGTGGGACTCTTAACACAGTTTTATAGAGTTTGATTCATTAACTCCACCTTCCTGGAGCTCTGGGAACAATATGCAGTATGTAACTTCCAGGTGATCTTCAACCCTTTGCCACCACTTGCACCCAACTCAGCATGAATGCCAGCCCATTATCCTATCCCAAGGTGAATAGGATTCCAAATCAGGGAATGATTTCCTTTAGGAGAGATCAGGCTACTTCATATGCCTTCTCTCTGCAAGTTAACTTGCCTCTCTACCCATCCTAAGAAGGTACACATGAAGACCAGTAAATGTTTATAGCCCTAGATATTTGAGGAACTCAGTGAAGTCCAACTATATTTTTAAATGGAGCCCCTTCAACACTTTGTACTCCAGGGAAGGCTGTGGGTCTCTGACATGGGTTATTCCAGGCACATTTTTCATATTGTTAGCATACTGCTGGAGACATACTAGAGAGCCAGGGAATGTAGAAATGTGGGCTCAGACTCGTCTTGAGAGCTGTCTGTCACTGCTTTACAAAGGCTGGGGCCAGGGCCTCAGGAATTGCTATTGAGCCATCTTCAAATCTCTACCATCAGCCCAGGAATTTACTTTAATTTTCAGTTTTAAACCAGGTGTTCTCAGGTTGTCAGTAATTGGGGTCCCGTTCTGCCAGTGGACTAGGGAATAGGGTGGCAGTCAGGGCTGTTGGTTGTTGCCTCCTCAGAGGCCACAAACTTTGCCTCTTAATCTACCTATGATTTCAGTAGGGGTATGAGCAGCCTCTGGCGTGTTTCCAGTTGCAGTAGGTGCAGGTAGTGCAAGCAGCAGTGGGGAATACAGGGATTCCTAAGGTGGGGGGATCTCCTCTGGCTCCCCAGGTAGAATGGGCTTCTCAAGGTTCCAGTTGGCATTTTAAAAGGGAGCTGTTACCTGGGCCATCATAATTTTACAGTTATCTTCCAGTCAAGCCTTTAGCCATCATGGCAAAGAGAGGACCATGCCTTGCCAGCAATCAATGTAAAGAAACTGGTCAGGGTGCCCAGGGTCCCCTACAAGAACTCTGAACATCTTGCTAACCAGCTCCTTATCTGGGGACCCCCTCGGCATGCCAGCCTACTCTGGAAGAGGGCCAATCTATTTCACAGAAGGTCCAGAGTTTTCTGGGAGTTAGCTCTAAAATCTTCAGAATATCCCTTTTTAAAATTTTTTATCATACACTCAAGAAGCTTATGTTGTTCGCCACTCATTTATTCCCCCTAACAGATGACAATCAAATGCATGAGGAATGGGGAAAAGGGAAAGAGTGAGCAGTTGTTTCAACCATCTCCGGTCAGTCCCCTTGCAGAGAGGTTTCAGGTGCCTCTTAACATTGGCAGGTTCCTATAAATCCCTGATCTGACCCAGTCTCATAGACCTTGTGAAGAGCCTGACACTGCCATAAATTGTGTGAGGATTACCATGGACCTGTGCATTAGGACTCTGTACCCACTCCAGATTTAGCCTACTTCATGTCTCCAACCTGCTGCCTGGTTGTGGTTTTTGTCTCATGCAATACACTACTAGGGCAACTCTTGGAGTTGATCAGTCTCCCCTTTGCCACTTAGGGCAGGTCTAGCTTTTGATTCCAGGTTTCTACCTGTCTGGTGGAGCTCCCTGAGCTGGTTCCTACAGATTTCCCTTGTGTTCCCAGGGTCCTTGCACCTGCATGCAGGAAGGGTTAGTCCCTTATTCATCAGTTGGTCTGCTAGGCCAGGTGAGGTCACATTCCTCAGTGTTTGGGGGCCTGTACCCCAGTGACAAAGAAGGTATGATTACCACCTTCAAATCCCAGACACTAGAACCCAAGAAATGTAGGATTTGCTCACAGAGAGACAGGCCACAGGGGCTTCCAACAAGAAGCAGTGTTTGTTTTGTGCCAGCACAGACTGGGTTGGATCCACATCCAAAGGCCTGGTTATATATAGGAGCCCTCTCCCCCCTTTACCCTCACCCCCACATTACATATTAGCCACTTTGCCTAACTTATATGGATATTCTATATAAAATCATAAGGAAGTTATGACAGAGCTACTACCCAGGCGCACAGGGGTCCTGCAGGTTTGCGCAGGCGCCAAGTGTCAGTGGTTTAGCACATGCACCCTCAGTGTGCCGTGTTGCCTTTCCTTTGGTAAATATGCCTACGTGGTTACTGAAGGCAACACGTTGTCCAAAGGGTCATGCATGTGTGTGTAGATACCAGGCCATGTTTACAGTAGTGCATGCACGCGCACAGATAGTGAGTGGGTCTTCATGGCTGTACCTGTTGGGAGAGGTCTCCTTCCACACCTTCTCCAGTGATTGTTAGACTGCTGGTTTTCATACCTATTGTAATTGTGAAGTTGTTGGTTTACAAGACCATTGAGGAAAGTGAGGTAATGGGATTATATTAGGGCAAATTAAAATGCCGTAGAATTTGGGTGTTTCATTTCCAGAGGTTTTAAAAGTTAATTTGGATAGGTTTTATTAATTTTGATATTAAAAACTCCATTCTTACCCCAGTGCTGATTTGGTAGGAGAACACAGTTTTGAGAAAGAGTGAAAATAAGGTGTATTGCTTTGTTAGCAAAGGGGAATTATAGGGGACTCCTGTCCCTGAGGCTGTGGTTCTGCCCATAAGGGAGAACAGAGGGCTTTTAAAGAAGCTCTTCAAAGGCTGCATTCCAGGTGTGCCCTGAGGGGTAGAGATGGTTCACTAGTTAGCTAAACTGGGAGGTTTTCAGTGTTTTTGTTAAGGAATGGGTTTTTGAAGGTTTTTTATGAGTCATCCTGAAAGTGCCTCCTTATGATGACTTTGAAAATAAATTTATCTTTTTCTTAGTTATCCCTGTAGGAACACTTTCTTACTTTAGCTTACTATAATATCTAGAAGCAGAAGGGTCAATTTTGTTTGTTTCAGCTCCAGATAGTAGACGATACACAATCTTCATATACTTTTCACAATGAAAGCATTAGTATATTATAAATTAAAAAATAGACTTTTTAGAACTTTGCTAAGATTTAGAGATAAGCAAATATCTATAGAAAAATACTTTAGTACTAGAATTTTCTCTATCATTAATAGGGGAAAATTATTTTTTCCTTAGAATTTAATTATTATTAATTTTATTGTATTTTATTTTTTTGCAGTGGTCGGGATGGAACCCAAGGCTTCATGTATGCCAGGCAAGTGCTCTCCCACTGAGCTATATCCCCAGTCCTCTTTTCTTAGAATTTAAATATTTAAATTAATTGATAGATTCTATAGTATTTGTTGTGCAATATAATATATTTTGTCTGTTGGTTTTATGGTGCATGATTAAAAATAGAACTCAAGTATTAAAGAGCTCTCCTGGACTGGTTGATAATCAGTCAGAAACTGGATTGCTAAAGGTTGTTCATCATACGATTTTGAGAGACATGCCTAGACCCTAGTCAGAATTTTTAATCCAGTGAAGTTTGACTTTCATACTTCCTCAAGGCAGCCTTTTTTCCCTTTTGAGTTCTATTATCAGACTTTAGATTTCTATTATACCTTATTGGTCCTTTTAGTTTGAGGTTAAACCAGGTTATTGGTTGGATATCCTAATCCAAAACTCTATAAATGCTCTAAAGTCCAGAACTTTTTTGAGTGTCAAGTTGGTGCTTGAAGTTTCAGATTACAGAGTGTTTTACATTTCTGATTTTCAGATAAGTGATGCTTAACCAGTAAAGTGTAAGCAAATATTCCAAAATACGAAAATCTCTGAAATCTGAAACATTTCTGTTCCCAAGCATTTCACATAAGAGATACTTAACCTATAACGTGTCTTTATTTTCAGAATCATGCTTGAAAGAGTGGTCCGTTAGGTACAAGTGCATTTGGTTGAATAATAAGCATTAACATTGTTATAAGAGAAGCCCAAGTTCAGGATTGGTCTACAAAATAATGCCTCTGTTGTACCATATCTTTAATTTATCTTAACCCTTAACTATTCTTGCACATAGGAGCAATTTTTCAAGGTCTTTACGTATGTTATAATGAGTTGCCTCACTGTCTTCTGAAATATTTATAGAGAGCTGATGACCCCAGAATAAATGAAGTTTAGACATTCCTGGAAGTACTTTTGAATATTATTCTAGTGGAAATGTTTAATAGGAAAAAGTAAGCACATGTTATTCTTGAACATTCAAATAGTTGACATTGTTGATGAAGTTATAGTATGCAAATGATCTAGAAACATATTTCATGCTGATGATATGAAAATAATTGAGTACTATAATTAGTTATAACACTTCTTTTTATAAAATAAAAACAGTGAAAGAGGAAGTAACAGGAAAGAAAAGCATCAAACGATCTCCTCAGCAACCTGTACCTTGTAGTGTTCCTGTCTCTCCTAAGCTGCTCAAAACAAAGATGCATGCCTCTAAAGGTAAATAGCAGTGATACACCCCAGGATCTAGAAGAAAATTCCTCTGCTACCACTTATGTATGTTCTTGGCGTAATGGTGTTGGGGGTAGGGAGTATATTTGCCCAAGTAAGTTTGGCAATAAGGATATTACTTTGGCAGCTTCAGCACTGTATTTCCTTCAGAAATCCTGCACAGCTGTTACTTCTCACTAGATTAAGAAAAAAATTTGTAACAACCTTTTCCATTCAATTTTATGTTGCTAAAATATTTTTAGAAAGATTTATAGAAAAACTTAGTACCTTTCTCCAGTGAAAATTTTCACTGCTCAAGAAGTAAGCAGATTTTGGAAACCAACTGTTATATATGATCATATTATAACGAAATAGTTGTGAAGAACTACATTCCTAAGAACAGATGATTTTGTCAGGAGTTCACAGCTTTAGTGGCAAGACTGGAAAGAGACGTTAAATTTCCCTGAGAAATATAGGTGACCTCACAGAACCAATTTGGTTTTGAGGACAGTGTCCATTATTATAAATGATGAGGAGGGAAGTCATGGCCATGTACTTTGTGTCAGTAGTTTGTGGTTCAGTATAACATGAATTAAGTGAACTGTTGTTGGAGATATTTTTGACCCTTTAATAGTATTTGAGCTGTACGAAGGTTATCTAAAGATAATCTTCTTTGTCTTTTTCTTTGTAGAAGAATTACTGTCTCCTGAGGGAGAGGGCATGCCCAAAGAGGAAAATCTCCCTGAAGATTCCAAGAATTCATCACTAAATTCAGGAGATTCTTTGAATCCTGTCTGTAGAAATCTTATGCAAACTTCATTCTACAAGAATTTTCCTCAGAATGTACCAGGCACCTCAAGTTCGACACTAGTTGGGACCAAATCATCTCCCAAGAGCAGTTACTCTGAAGATAAATTCCAAATGCAGAAGAAAAGTGAAGGTATATTAAAAAAATAGTGATTTTCAGCCAGTGTGCTTATCTTTTCCCTTGAGGATTCCACACACAACAGTATCCCCTGAGAGTGTTTCTTACTGGGGAAATGCTAAAATCGGGGAGGCCAGTTCTCTCCTTTATGTCACTATAAGGGCCAAATCATTATAGTTGCTCTAATCCTCATGGATTTGAACACAGAATTGTCTCTAGGGATCTGGATCACCAACCATGTCTCTGATAGAAACTTCTCAGATTAGTGGTTTTCTTGAGCAATTGTAATTTCTCATTTCCCTGGGTACAATCTGGACTCATGACTCTGAGGCCTACAAGGATACATTTCCTCTCCTTTCTGATCTATTTTTCTCTCTCTTGAGACCCCTCCTGGTCCCAGCCTGTGTGCAACTCGTGCATCAAGGTTCTAGCATTCTATTGCCACAGCCATACAATTTCTCCATTCTCCACATCCATCCTCTTTTATTCCCTCATCACGGCAAAGCTACATATATAAACAGGGCAGCATCTTGTTCCCATTTGCAAAGAGTCAAAATAGCTTTCCATGTGCAAAGATGGCTGCTGCACCATACCCCTTTAAGAGTTAAGAGTGCAGGAGAGTGAGGGTGGGAATAAGAGTTCTGTCATTTTTCCTCCAGATGGGCATTTAGGCCAGGTTAAGTGAACAAAGTGGGAACCAAGTAACCCCCTTGTCTTTTATCATGGATGTTATCTGTGGGCAACTGCATTTCACACATACTGTTAGATATTTAATGTTGTCATTTCCATCCCCCACTTCCTGTGGAGATTGTCTCTTAGAGTGACATTGTTTTCAGAGTCTAAAGATAAATGTTTACTCCCTAAGGGGTAATATACCCTGAAATTTTAAGTATTTTCACAAAGTATGAACTTTGGAAGACTGGCTTCAGTAAAAGGCTCTAAAAGGTTACTTATAATGCTGACTATCTCACTTCCAAATGTTTGTCTAATACTACTTGGCCAAAGTAGAGAAGTTTAGCTTCTGGTCTTCCTAGCAGTAAAAAGGCTAGTTGTAATAATATTACTTATTAATAATTTACTTAAAGGTAATAAAATCATCATCTTCATCACTATGTGACACTACATTCCACAAAAGTAATGTTTTCTGTAGCTTTATACATTATATCACTTAAAGAATTCTGTGAGATGTAGGTGCTGGTAAAAATTTTCAAATGAAAAATCTCAGGAGTCCTTTGAGTAAGGTCCCTTAGCTAGAAAGTGGCTGAGGCAGTGTCTGGTTTAACCCAGACACTTTGGTTCCAGGGCCATACTCAACTACTGCACTGCCTGTGTTTCTAGAGAACAAGAAAGCATTTTACTTTGAAACTGTCTAGAGGTGTCACTGTGTTACTACCATTATTTTCTTTAGGCTACTCCAGTTGTTAATTAAAGCTGAGTTCATGAACCCTGATTGCCAGTAATGCTCATTATAATCTCCTGTCCTACCTTGCCCGTCATTTGAATGAAAAAAATAATTGATCTTTATTATATGAAAGAAATCTAGTAACAGTGTTGGGGAAATTAATTCACATTTATTGTATTTATTTTAGAAATATTGATACCCCAGTGTATTTTAGGTGGAACCATTTGGGAGAAAAGCATGACTGGACTTAGATTTTTTACATAATTAGTTTCATATAATTATTTGAATAGCAGTAATGTAATGTTTGTAACCTTCTCTGATTGTTTTGAAGACATGGTCCCAATTAAATTACTTTTACATAATAGTTTAAAAATAGAAGAGTTTATAGTTGTTTTATTTTTTAATATAAAATTATTTTTATACCAGGAAATGTATCTTTACATATAGTTTATCTGTAGTAATCTGTAAAATTACTTGCATGTTATTTAATATGTAAGTATACCGGATTCTAATGATAGAAACCAGAAACCCCACAAAAAGTTAATTTAGAGGTTAATTAGCCTTGCCAGTGATTTTTCTGGTTTTTTTTTTTTTAGGTTATATAATGTGTCATTATTGAGTTAAAGATGATAGATGGCTTTTCTGTTCAAATCGTCAGAATGCCTTAGGTAGGACATAGTCTGTACCATCATCATTTTTACCTGGATTGATAAAGCCCAGCAAAATTTCTTTTCTCTGACAAGTAGTGAGGAGATATATTTTAGTATAGAGATTATTTCACTTTGAAGTTGGAATGTTGGATAGAAAAGTAATAAAATTCAGAGCTACACACACAAAAAAAAAAGAACCATTATGATCTTCGGTTTTTCTTTACTTTTTCATTGGGTAAATATTCAAAATGCTCCTAACTTGTTTTTTTTTTAATTAATTTTTATTGTTGGTTGTTCAAAACATTACATAGTTCTTGATATATCATATTTCACACTTTGATTCAAGTGGGATATGAACTCCCATTTTTACCCCGTGTACAGATTGCAGAATCACATCAGTTGCACAACCATTGATTTACATATTGCCATTCTGGTGTCTGTTGTATTCTGCTGCCTTTCCTATCCTCTACTATCCCCCCTGTTTTTTTTTTTTAAAGAAAGAGTGAGAGAGAGAGGGAGAGAGAGAGAGAATTTTTTTAATATTTATTTTTTAGTACTTGACGAACACAGCATCTTTGTTTGTACGTGGTGCTAGGATCGAACCCCGGCCGCATGCATGCCAGGCGAGTGCGCTACCACTTGAGCCACATCCCCAGCCCCGCTCCTAACTTGTTTATAACCCAGATGATAGAAAAGAAAGGACATGCCTTTGGCTAATTCACGCAAAAAGATCAAATTTGTGTTGACTGTTCTTCAGTTATCATCATCACCCATTGTCTTTAAGGAGTCTATTGCTTTACTTAAGTGAATGAATACTTGTTAGGATGAAAGAAATGTCAGTACAATTTAGTTAACAGCACAGCTAAAGTCTGTTGAGATATGAGTACCTAAATTGTTCCATGTCTCAATTATTGCTTTATTAAGCATCTAAACCTCCAATCAAATTATCTATTGGAGGAATTAAATAAAATGTTAAAAAGTTCTGACTTAGGTTAGCAGATCATAGTCCTATTTTCTTAAATTCAGATTCACATTTAAGTCACAAGAGATACCAATCTAAAAAGTTAAAGTGATGCAAAAAAGTAGTCATACTGAATATGTAGGAGAGATTTGATAAAAGAACTAATTTGGTTCTCCAAGATAATGGGATTGTTGAAACACTGATTAAAGTGAATAAGTTTAAACAATTATAAACTTGTAAATTTGGGGAGTTTCCATTGTATTTAGCTAGTAAAATAAAACTAATTTAGATTAAAAAGAAAGATTGAGAAAAAATCATTGAAATAGTGTAATGAATTAGGTTAGATTAATCTAATGTAATCCAAGTAATAGATCTTTTGCTGCATGGCCAAAGAGGCCTTGGATTGTTTGGTCTGTTTTATTGATTTTTGAAGCTTTAAGGGAGCTTCTGAAGCTGCTATCATTTGGGGGAGGTCAGATGGGATGCTCTTATGCAGCTGTTTTGATCATCTTTAATGTAGGCTTTTACTAGATTTTACAGTTGGAGTCTTGAGTCCTTGCTTGGGTACGTAAGTGAAGGTTCCAGGAATGAGACCATTACTCCCTACCTAACATCTCTTCTTTCAGTATAATGATCAGGTCAAGTATGATTTTTTTTTTTTCCCCCCATTGAAGCTCCAAGTTATATAGCTGTACCTGACCCCAGTGTCCTGAAACAAGGCTTCTCTAAGGACCCTTCAACCTGGTCTGTGGATGAAGTGATACAGTTTATGAAACATACAGATCCTCAGATATCAGGCCCCCTCGCCGACCTCTTCAGGCAACATGTAATGTATCTTTTGATCCGGTTTTCCTGCTGCCGTAATGCCTTTGAATGACCTCTGTGCAGGCCTTTCAGTTGGATACTGAGTTGTGTGGATGGTGGGGGAACCCTATCAACTGATTTTTCCATTTAAGAGAAAAGTTATTTTGCCCAACATTAGATCCTTAAATGATAGGTTAATTGTCTTTCTTTAAATGGGTATCCAAGTGCCTAATATTCTAAACAGCCTCACATTCTCAAGAGGATGATTCCGCATTACCACTTTCAGGTGGACTGCCCTTTTTGTAAAGACATATACAAGGATCCTGCCCACCCCCTGCTCAGCCCTAGGACCATGAGTAGGAGGGGGCGACTACAATCTGTAACAGGGTGGCCTTCTTACTATGATACCCAATAAATCCAGCAACTATATAAAATTAAATATGCCTTTATTTTAAACAGGATCTCATGACTACCAAATAATATACTTCCATAGCATAAATTGGTTAATTAAGGTAATAAAGAATTTTAGGAGGATGCCTTGTGACTATTAAGTAATATTATAGTTTTTTCTTCCAAATAAAATTAGTACTCTAATAATCTGGTATAGATTATATTATATAGATTATATATATTAATATTTTTAATATTATAAGAAAATTGGTAATTAGTTTGGGCATCTAACTTAACTTTAGACAACTAAGTGGTTAGCATTAGACCTAAAGATAATAATGTATGACACATTTACAGTTTGCATTGATGTTGACATATTCCTAGCTCTTCTCAGAAAGTTAATGACTATCTGAAATTACCATTTATAATTTTTGACCCTTTGTCATAGTCGTATTTTTCTCAGCACAGTATTTAAAATTATAGTTTGATGTTTAGGACACTAACCAAAGATACTAGGGTAAATTTCTTTTTTCTTAAAATTTGAAGTAAATTTACAAATCATCAAATAACGTTTCACTGTACAAATTCTATTTTTAATAGTTTTCAGGAAATGCATATTCAGAGAATATATATCTGGAACGTACAGCTGCTCTCTGTTTTACGTGTTCTTATGTATAAATAACGACAAAATATGAAAAAATTAATTTTATCATTTTTTTCTCTCTAGGAAATTGATGGGAAGGCTCTGCTGCTACTTAAGAGTGATGTGATGATGAAGTATATGGGGCTGAAGCTGGGACCAGCATTAAAGCTATGTTACTACATTGAAAAACTTAAAGAAGGAAAATATGATTGAAAAAAATGTGTATTGACAAAATTTCTCAGGTGTACTGATAACATTTTAATTTTGAAAGTATTCTTTGAGCAGTTTTGTTTTGTAGAAATTTCTTCAAAATGTTCTTTCAGAATTACATTAACAGTCAAGTCTATTTTAAAAACCATTTAACATGAGAGCATTAACATACCCAAATTGGCAGCTCATTCTTTGTATTTTTATTACTTTCTTTGTGTGGTTTACAAATATACTCCATTCAGTAAACAGAGAAAAACCTTTGATTTTGTTTAATCTTTATACGTAGAACCAAAACAGCTAAATCCCAAAGGGGAAAATGTCATAGATTAAATCCATAAGAATTTTTTCTCAGAAGAGATGTACCTGTAGCTATCATATCTTTCTCAATATTTTGGTCTGATTCTGCAGTGTTCTGTTCATGTTTTATCAGTTTCTAGAAAGGGAATAGCCATATAAATTATTTTCCTTTCTGTTATTAGCTCTCTCAGTGTGGTACTTCTTCATATTTAAAGATTAAAAAAAGCTTATAAGCTTTATAAAGTGTTCTTATCAGTTTTCGATAATAACAATAGGATAGATAGAACGATCATTTTGTGCAGATGTTTATACTACAAGTGTGGTTTAAATGGAGTCAGATTAAATTTCTTTCAATAAATACCTGTTATTTTAAAACTTTCTATATTTTTGCTAAGCTTGGACATTAAGTACTCATTCATTTCTCACATCTCTTTATCAAAATACCTGTGTCCAAATATTAAAAGATATATATTTTATTGTATGTGTTTATTCCTCGTGGATACTTTACCGTATTTATATACTATTGTATACCTATAGGTATACATAAGTAAATGTTTTCTTTTTGAATTTAATATGGCACTTTGCACTGCCACAGAGTTATTATGAATTATGTATATAGTTAGATGTTTTTATTCCTTAAAAAATATGTGTATCATTTTCTATCACCAGTACCTCCTAGCTTACTCTTCAGGTGATAAGAAACAATCCATAGATTCGTTTCCATACAGGGAAGTTTTCAATCCTATGCAATGTTTCTAATTAATTTGATTAGTTCTGAGCCATTCTGCTACATTTTGAAAGATACATTAGTACTGACTTATTGTTTTGGACTTTATTTTATCAGTTAGAACTTTCAAAGGGAAATGGTGCTATATGTTTATTGTTATTTTTGCATAATTTTGGTATAATGTTTATAAGCTATGAGAATCAGTTATAGAAGTATTTCCTATAAATGCCAATAAAATATTCACCAGGGCAAGAATGTACATTTTCTTTTTAGAAAACCAAATCTACTTCAGATAAGAATGCACTTATTTAAAGGATTGTTTCATCTGTTACTCCTTATAAGACTAGATTCTTCCTTAAACTTGATCTTCTTTCAAATTGTTTGTATGAAGATTCTGTGCTCATTTGAACAGTCCTCAGGTGTTTGCATAAATACTATGTTTTACGGTTTTTGTATTTAAAATAAAGTTAAGTAACTGCAGCGATTACTGTCAAAGCCTCAAATTTTATTTTACTTAACGCATTGCATTCCATTAATACGTGAACTTGTTAGACTTGAAAAAGAGCCCCTACAATTATTAATAGTGTTATTGATAGGAAAACCACTGATTTTTTAAGGTATGGAAGGATTGCACTTACACTTGGCTCAGTAAATAAAGGAGGTTTAAATTTCTGGGGCTTTTTCTACAACCTGATGTTGGGGTGTGCTTACAAAGTCCCTAAGGTGGGGCTGGGGATGTGGCTCAAGCGGTAGCGCGCTCGCCTGGCATGCACAGGGCACTGGGTTCAATCCTCAGCACCACATAAAAAATAAAGATGTTGTGTCCACCGAAAACTAAAAAAAAAAAAATATTAAAAAATTTTCTCTCTCTCTCTCTCTCTCAAAAAAAAAAAAAAAAAAAAAAGTCCCAAAGGCCATTCCAGGCAACAAGACAGGCTATATTGTAAACAGGACATAGAGACAAAAGGACACCCTCCTTGGAATACATAGCAGTTTTCTTTGCTCTACATTCCTGTTATTTCAGAATTTCTGTATGTTAATAGTAAACAATTTAGACACCTAGAGATTTCTTCATATTAGTAGTTAAGGTATTTAGCATTGAGAAACACCTGATGTAGGGGCTGGGGATGTGGCTCAAGCGGTAGCGCGCTCGCCTGGTATGCGTGCGGTCCGGGTTCGATCCTCAGCACCACATACAAATATGTTGTGTCTGCCGAAAACTGAAAAATAAATATTAAAAAAAATTTTAAAAAAAGAGAAACACCTGATGTAGCTTTAGAAGAAAACACTACTTCATGCCCATAAGGATGGCTAGTTTTTTTTAAAAAAAGGAAAATGGTGTTAGTGAGGATATGGAGAAACTAGAAACCTTGCACATTGCTGTTGGGACTATAAAATGGTGCAGCTTCTGTGGAGAACAGTACAAATTATTATATGCTATACCTATTCCACTTTGGGTATATATTCCCAGAAGAATTAAAAGAGAATCTCATACTTGGACACCAGTGTTCAGAACATCATAACTCATATAAAAGTCAAAAGGTATAATGTCTGTCAGCAGATAAAAACTATTGTACATACATACAATGGAATATTTAGTCTTTAAAAGGGATGCAATTTTTTCAGTTTTTTTCACTTTTATATTGTTTTTTCTTTTACATTAGGATTCATTTATAAAAATATAGAATAGAATTTGCTCTAATTTAGTCCCCAGTACTTCCCTCTCTCTGTCCTCCCTACCCATTCCCTTCCTTCTAGTGATCTTTCTGCTATGATTTTTAAAATTAGGGTCCTTGGTATACATAATTGTGAGATTCACTGTGGCATGTTCATATGTGTACATAAGAAAGTTAGGTCAGATTCATTCCATTGTTCTTTCCTTATCAAGTCCCTCCTTCCTCCCCTTCAATCCTCTTCCTCTATTCCACTGATCCTCTTTTGATGGAATCTCCCCCCCCCATTTTCTCCCCCGCCCCCTTAGTTTGGACTAGCTTCTATATATCAGAGAAAACATTGGACCTTTGACTTTTTTGGGTCTGGTTTATTTTTCTTAGCTATCCATTTACCAGAAAATGCCATAATTTTATTTTTTATGGCTGAGTAATACTCCATTGTGTATATATACCACATATTCTTTATTCATTCATGTGTTGAAGGGGATCTAGGTTGGCCATAGCTCAGTTATTGTGAATTATGTTGCTATAAACATTGAAGTGGCTGCATCCCTCATAGCATACGATTTTACATCTTTTGGTTATAAACCAAGAAGTGGTATATATCCAAGCTGGGTCTTATGGTGCTTCCATTCCTAGTTTTTTGAGGAATCTTCATACTGCTTTTCAGAGTCATTGTACTCATTTGTAGTCCCATCAACAATGTATGAGTGTACACTTCCCCCATATTAAAGTCAGTGAAATTAAATAAGCCAGACACAAGGATAAATAGGGTATGAATCTACTTATATGAGGTACTTAGCCTAATTTATAGAGACAGGAAATAGAGGTTACCAGTAATTTGTAGGGAGGATGAAACAGTTTAGTATGGATTGATAAAAAGTTCTGGCTATGGATAGTTATAATGCTTGCACAACATTGTGAATATACTTAATAGTAACTGTTTAAAAATAGTAAATTTCATATATATTTTACAACAGTAAGTACAAAAGGAAACAGGTTGAATAGATGTAAAATGTCATGCTATAAAATGTAAATACATTTTTTTAACTTAATTATTAAGTATTTTATGTGGTGCTGAGGATCAAACCCAGGGCCTTGCACATGCAAGGCGAGTGCTCTACCGCTGAGCCATAACCCCAACCCAAAATACATTCTTTTGTCAGCAAATATTTTCACAAATCATGTGAAAACATCAAAAAGAATTGGAGAAACGAACTGAGTATATAGTGGTGCACACCTGTAATCTCAGCGACTTGGGAGGTTATGGCAGGCCAGCTTAAATAACTTAGTGAGACGCTGTTAGAAAATACAAAGGAGAGCTTTGCAATGTTTTGAATAACCAATAAAAAAAATAAAAAACTCAAAAAAAAAAATAAAAGAAAAAGGGCTGGGAATGTGCAGGGCCCTGGGTTCCATCCCCAGGACTGGAAGGAAAAAAAAAGAATTGGAGAAAAAAAATACTAGAACAAATTACTATGTGGCAAGTCTGCTGTCTTGTTGAAAAAAATGCAAACATTTCAAAAACTCGTGGAATCTGAGGGTGCTTTCTGTCAGAAGGGGAAAACCATCTCCTCCCTACTACCTATCCACACACTACCCTCAAAAACTGCCTCTTCACTTCTCACATCTGGTAAATTCTAAATACAGGCCTGGTTGTTGCAAACTTATCACCACTCTGATTATTTCAATCTATTTGCCTTTCTAATGAGGATTTCCTTATTATTTTTTCCCATATAATCTTACACATGCCTGAAAACACCCTCATAATTCATATTTGCTAACATACCCTGTTCCTCGTGTCCACATGTCTCTCCCAGGTGAGTGCACTAAAATCAACATCACCATAAATGATGTTGCTACCAGGTAAGTACACATCATAAAACCCTGGCCTTCACTTTGGCACTTCACCCACTTTTATTATAAGAGTATGGCCTTGGCCTTAGTTTTCCTAATCTATCCGTGATACATTTTTAGCAGTTAACATCACTGTTACTTGATAAGCAGTCACTATTCTAACTTTTCTTCTTGTTAAATTTCTGTAAATAAATTTGCCAGGTAAGGATATTTTTGGAGGAAGCATGATGTATTAGGATACTCTAAACTGCTGTTAATGATAGACCCAAAGTGCAGTGTGTCCTAGGTATACTAACAGTCCTAAACAGATGTCCCTTTTCCCTATGAGGACCCAGGCTAATTTCATTTTGTGCCCAAGAACCTAGGTCCATTCCAGGTGGCATGGCACTTACCACTTGTGTTCTCATTCCATTGGCTGGAATTCAGTTGCATAGCCACTGTTCATTTTAACAGTGGCAGGGAAATGTACCTAAAAAGATGAGGTAATAATGGGTCTTTGGTAAATAGCTAGCAGTCTTGACTATGCATCATGATCCAATAGCAAAATAGAACCCACAAATTCCTCCTTTAAGCCTGTCATTTTCCCTGTTTCTCCACCCCCATTGCCCTCACATACCACGTTCCCCTTATTCTCCTTCCCTCCTTCATTTTCTCCATGTTGCCTAATCTTGTAGTTGGTTATATTACTGTTCCCAATCATTGACTGTTCCCTACAAAGGATATTGCATCCTATCCTGAACCCTGCTTTGGCTAGTGAAACTAAAGAACACATCTGAGCAGAAGCTTTTATAGTGGCAATGAACTGGATAAGTCTGGAGCCAGAAGGCATATGGTGCTGAGTCATTCATTCTGACACCCTCAAATTACATGAGCAAGAAGTAGATGTAGTTGTAAGTCACTAAGATTTGGGGGATTATTATTACATCTTAGAGATATGTTGAAATCTAAGTGATATGCTTCCTGACATAATCTGTCTTTGTACATTGTATATATTTCCCAACTAGAACACTTAATAAAGACAGTTTCATTAACTTGAGTCTGCTGTCCCCAGTGTCCAAATTGGCTCCTAACACATAGGATAGCTCTATTATTTGTTGAAGGAGCTATAATTCTGAAAATCAGGTTAAGGTTGATTTTTTTCTTTCATTCTTTTTTTTTTTTTTTTTTTTTTTGGTACTGGGGATTGAACTCAGGGGCACTCGACCACTGAGCCACATCCTCAGCCCTATTTTTTATTTTATTTAGAGACAAGATCTCACTGAATTGTTTAGTGCCTCACCATTGCTGAGGCTGGCTTTGAATTCGTGATCCTCCTGTCTCAGCCTTCTGAGCCACTGGGATTACAGGTTTGCACCACCACACCCAGCTAGGTGATGTTTTAGTACCAAATACATAGGCTGAGTCACAAATATGAAACCTAATAACAAATTGCTATTTGGTCATTAGACTATCTTCTGGTTGGTTTTGCTACTTGTTTCACATATATACTGCCATGCACTGAAGCTAGAGGAGTAAGGAGTTAGTTATTGGAGAAGAGTGTGACTGAAGAGAATTAAAACCAAAATTTCCAGTCATCTGGCTTAATATGACATCTTGGTAGCCATAGAATCTCTCTTTCCTTCTCACTAAATATTTGTAAGAAAATGAAAATAATGAAAACACATGATAGCCTCAAAAACTAAGGTGGACAGGCAAGCTTTTGCTAGTCTGGGACATACTTGCTACTCCAAGGTTGTTGATGCTGGATTGAAAAACTCCTCTCTCCCTTCACAAATGAACACATCTGATTTTTGGATGTGTTTTATAATCTGCAGCATCTTCCATTTGTATAGTTATTATAGTGACTTGGCTGTGCTTCTTCATCTTATGCTTTTTCCTTCAGGCCATGTTAATTTCAAAGTACCCAGCCAATCCTAGCCAAGTAGGCAGAGGAGACTGATGCCATTCTTGGTGGTGGAGCATGGGGTGATGCATCTACCCATCAGAGGCAACACACTGTATGTAAAAGCTGAAGAAAAAAGAGCCCTGGCAGGAGAAAAGGCTACACTTCCTATTTAAAAAAAACAAACAAAAACAACTCATTGTCAGGCACGTTGGCACACACCTGTAATCCCAGCAACTCATGAGACTGAGGCAGGAGGATAGCAAGTTCAAGGCCAGCCTCAGCAAATTACCAAGGCCCTAAGCAACTTGGTGAGACCCTATCTCTAAATAAAATATAAATAGGACTGGGGATGTAGCTCAATGGTGAAGCATCCCTGGGTTCAATCTCCAGAATAAAAACAAACAAAAACTCATTGTCAAAGAGGTGGGATAGAAATGCCCCTGTAAAGAATGGATTAAAAAATGTAGCATATATACACAATGGAATTTTACTCAGCAATAAAAGAGAATAAAATCATGGCATCTGCAGGTAAATGGATGGCGTTGGAGAAGATAATGCTAAGTGAAGTTAGCCAATCCCCCCCAAAAAATGCCGAATGTTTTCTCTGATATAAGGAGGCTGACTCATAGTGGGGTAGGGATGGGGAGCATGGGAGGAATAGATGAATTCTAGATAGGGCAGAGGGGTGGGAGGGATAAGGGAGGGGGCAGAGGATTAGCAAGGATGGTGGAATGTGATAGACATCATTATTCAAAGTACATGTATGATATGTCAAAATACATTCTGCTGTCATGTATGACTAAAAAAAATAAAAATAAATCATGGTTAAAAAAAAAGAATAGTGGGGCTGGGGATGTGGCTCAAGCGGTAGCGCGCTCGCCTGGCATGCGTGCGGCCCAGGTTCGATCCTCAGCACCACATACAGGCAAAGATGTTGTGTCTGCCGAGAACTAAAATAAATAAATATTAAAAAATTCTCTCTCACTCTCTCTTTAAAAAAAAAAAAGAATAGTGAATAATCCTTACTTAATACCATGCTTTTGCTATGGACAGTAATAAAAATTTAACTAGCTAAAAAAAAAGTACATGTATGAAGACACAAATTGGTGTCAACATACTTTATATACAACCAGAGATATGAAAAATTGTGCTATATATGTGTAATAAGAATTGTAATGCATTCCGCTGTCATTTATTTTTTTAAAATCAATTAAAAAAAAAAAAAGAAATGCCCCCGTAAAAGTAGTAAATAATGACAGTCAACTTGGTATGTAAGAGACAAGTTAGGAAAGATCCCTGACCTCAGGAAGCTTATAGTCTGCCTGGAAAGAAACAGCAAAAAGCATAGGAAAAAAGACATAACGTGTCAAAAGACCAGCTTAATTTAATGATACTACGTATAAAGAGATTAAACAGGGGCTGGGGCTGCAGCTCAATGGTTAAAGTGCTTGCCTCACATGTGTGAGGCACTGGGTTCAATCCTCAGCACCACATAAAAATAAAGATATTGTGTGCCCATCTATAACTAAAACAATAAAAAATTTTAAAAAGAGATTAAACAGAAGTCCCCCATCCATGTTTTTGATTTCTGCAATTTTAGTTACCTGCCTGCAGCTACAGTCCAAAAATATTAAATTGAATGTCCCAGAAATATGGCAATGTATAAATTTTTAATTTTTTTTGTAGTCGTAGATGGACAGCATGCCTTTATTTTGTTTATTTTTTTAATGCGGTGCTAAGGATCAAACCCAGTACTTCACACATGCTAGGCAAGTGTTCTGCCACTGAGCTACAGCCCCAGCTATAGTTTTAAATTGTGTACCTTTGCAAGTGAAATGTCATGTCATCCTGCTCCATCCTGCATGGGATGTGAATCATCCATAGAAGTCATCTCAGTTATCAGATCTACTGTCACTGTACACTAGTACATGTGTTCAAATAACCCTTATTTTACTTAATAGCCCCAAAGTGCAAGAATCATGAGACTGGCAATGTTATTATAGTATATTATTATAATTCCTCTCTTTTATTATTATTGTTGGTAATCTCCTACTGTGCCTTATTTACAAATTAAACTGTACCATAGATATTTGTGTATAGGAAAAACATAGCATATATAGGATTTGGTAGGATCTGCAGTTTTAGTTATCCACTGGGAGTCTTGGAATGTATCCCCTTGAGAAAAAGATTCAAGGGTTGATTTAAAAAAGTTATATGCTTTTACCTACTTTGTAGACACAGCTTCTTTCCAGAACTTTCTTCTTGAATTCTAGACCTTTCTTCTCGAATTCCAAGCCCACAGGCATCTCATACATGTTGTTCCCGTGTATTTTCCCAACTTCTTTTTGCCAGTTCCCCTCTCTCCAGTTCCTGCTTTGTAAATTAACAACACCCTCACTTACCATACATCTAGTCTTCCGTAAACAGGGACTGCCAATGTCATCTCCTCCCCGGCCACTGCCCCACAGCCCTGAGGTCACCAGGTGTCAGTCATCCCACCTCTCATGGGTCCCTCTGATCTTAGGTCTTCCTAGTCTGTTCTTCCTGGAGCTTACAGCCAGATACACACTTCGGCAATGCTAAGTTCCCACCCTATGAGCACTTTGAAGGCTGATACCTTTGTTTTCATATTTTCAGGATTTAGCATATTATCCCCTCATAGTAGACACTTAGATAGCTATTGGTTGAATAAATAAAGTAAAATTTCTTTTTAAAAACATGGCCATTTCCAATACAAATCCCAGTTTAAAATAAAATAATTCTCATTGATATTTGCACTTCATTAATCTGGTGTGACTCCCCTCACTATCATGGAGCATGTCAGGTATTTGAACAATAATGAAAGACAGGTGATCTGGAGGACCCTTACTGTGGCAGAGGCAGATAGTCCTGGAAGTTTGGGCCTTGAGATAGAAGAGATGAAAGAACTCAAATCTCTAACTGAATATCTTGAAATGTTTGATAGATGGATCAGTTTTGTTTTATTTGTGTGTGTGTGTGTGTGTGTGTGTGTGTGTGTGTGTGTGTGTATGTGTGTGTGGGTGTGTTTAGGATTTGAAGATCTAACTATAGGGCTGGGGTTGTGATTCCACGGTAGAGCACTTGCCTAGTACATGTGAGGCCCTGGGTTTGATCCTCAGCACCACATAAAAGTAAATAAATAAAATAAAGATATTGTGTCCATATACAACTAAAAACTATTTAGAAAAAAAGATCTAACTATAATCTATAAAATTTTAAGTTTTAAGAAAGCTCTCCTATGTTCTATAGACCGTTTATATATTATGTCTCCAAACTCTTGGATGTTTCCTTTTTCTTTGAGCCAAGCTAATATTCTTGGCAATTTAGGAACAACCTTTTTTATGCTGTGTAAGTGGAATATAAGAAATTAAAAAATAGAAGGTAAAAGTTGTGCTGTGTTGGTATCTACTATAAACTTCTGTTTCCGTTAGTAAATATTGACTTTATCGAATATCCCCTTCTCTTTTAAAAGCTTTATTGTAGTACATTTAAAGCACATACAAAAATAATATTGTAAAAGGAAACCCCTACCCATTACACAGCTCATGATGAACTCATGACTATTCTTGTTTCATTTATACATTCATATCCATTCTTCGTTCTCTATTCTCCATTTCCATGTGATTTTGAAGCAAATCTGACACACCATTTAATCTATATGTGTCAGTGTGTGTGTTCCAAGGATAAAGAAACTTTTTAAAAAGTAACTACACCATTATTGTACTTTAAAAATTAGTTATTCAGTTGGTCATGGTGGCCCACACCTATAATTCCAGTAACTTGGGAGGCTGAGACAGGAGGACCACAATTTTGAGGCCAGCCTCAGCAACTGAGCAAGGCCCCACTCAGTGAGATCCTGTCTTAAAGACGGGGGGATGTGGTGCAGTGCAGTGGTTAAGCACTCCTAGGTTCAATACCCATACCAAAAAAATATTCCTTCACTAATTTCTAACACCATTCTCTAATAAAAGGAACCGGGAATTCTTGGTGAAATATTTGGTTCTAAAATTGGGAAGGGGAATATGCAAGAGGAGCCTGGAGTATCTTTTAGTATCAGAATTATGTGCTCAAAAACAAACAAACAAACAAACAAACAAAAAACCCTAAAACACAAAAACAAATAAACAAAAACCCACAACAGTGATCTGGGTACAGTGGCACATACCTGTGATCCCAGCTGCTCAGAAGGCTGAGGAAGCCAGCCAGGACAACTCAATGAGACCATGTCTCAAAATAAAAAATAAAAAGGGCTGGCAAAGAAACTCAGTGATAGAGCATCCCTGGATTCAATCCCCAGTACCAAAAAACAAACAAATCAACATACTAAGATCATCGAAAACAAGCGAGGCCTGAAATATCACCATCACAGTGTAGAGGAACCCAAGGAGACATAATGACTAAATGTAATGTGGTCTCCTGGATGGGATACCGGAACAGAAAAAAGAATTAAGGTAAAAACTAAAGAAATCTGAATGGACTCTTTAGTCAATAGTTGGTTCAAGGGGCTGGAGTTGTGGCTCAGTGGTAGAGTGCTTGCCTAGCATGCATGAGGCACTGGGTTCAATCCCTAGCGCCCCTTAAAAATCTAAATAAACAAAATAAAGATATTGTGTTCATCTGCAACTAAAAATATTTTTTAAAAAATAAATAATTGGTTCATAGTTATGGCAAGTGTACCATACTAATCTAAGCTGTTAACAGTGGGAAAAATGGATATGAGGTAAATGGGTACTCTCTCCACTATCTTGGCAATTTTCCTGTCAGTATAAAACTCTTTTTTAATTTAATTTAATTTTTTTGTACCAGGGATTGAACTCACGGGCACTTACGCACTGAGCCACATCCCCAGACCTATTTTGTATTTTATTAGAGACAGGGTCTCACTGAGTTCCTTATTGCCTTGCCTTTGCTGAGGCTGACTTTGAACTCGCAATCCTCCTGTCTCAGTCTCCCGAGGCACCGGGATTACAGGCGTGTCCCACTATACCCAGGAGTCTAAAACTATTTGAAAATAAAAGTTTATGTAAAAGTTAACAATACTCTAGGGGAGGGCAGAGTGTCCTGAGGCCCACTCTCTTGGTTGAAAGAATAAGGATGAATAGAGGCTCCCTGGTAGGATATGACAGAGGTCAGACACCCAGGTGGGGTTTTCTTCACCTCCAGAAACAAGACAACAGGAGCAGGTCTTGGAGTTGGCACCTGGCAGCAATCAGCATGGCCTGCCAGTACGTGAGGAGGTGGCGGCTGAGGTTACCCCTCACCACGAGGCCTCCTCTAGCTGCTGCCCCCTGAACTCCACCCCACCTCAGGGTCAGTCCTAGACTCAGCCTGGGAGGCAGACTGCAGTTCTCAAATTGTACTCCTGAGGTAAACTTTTTGCAGGTAAAATAAAAATGGGGAGGTGTTAGCCTGTCACTCTGTCCTGCTCTCAGATTCTCTCTCATTCTCAGCACCCTCGTAGCCTCATCTCTCCCTCACTATTTCTGTCTGTGTCTGTCTGTCTGTCTCTCTCTCACACACACACATGCTCATACTTGCCTGCTTATTGAACAGGTGGGATCCAGTTTCACAATCACTAGAATGTAGCCTCATGGCATGCTATAGTTCTTCTGGGGCTTTTCTGTCTTTACAAAGAAAACAGTTTTGTCATCTGTGCTCACTTCTTGCCCACCACCACCATCCCCTTCCATCCCACACTGAGAGGACTTCTTAAGGCCCTTGGGTCCTCATTTGGACACAGAAGAGGCTGCAAAGCAGCAAGAACACAGAGGTTCAGTCTGAGTGTGATTTTCATACTTGTCCCTGCCATTTCAAGCGGCGTTCAGGGCTGCATGCCTCAGGTGGCATTCCTTTGTGCATTGCACAACCGATCCTCAGGTTGCAGTATTTTTAACAGAGTAGGTTAGAAATGATTGAAGTACAGAGCACGCCATCAGGGTGAACATGGCTCTGTGAAAAGCTCTATCACACCGGGTGACCAGGTGCAGTGGCCTATGTGCTGTGTGCCTGTAAATCCCAGTAGCTTAGGAAGTTGAGGCAGGAGGAACACAAGTTCAAAGCCAGTTTCAGAAACTTAGCGAAGCTCTATCTTAAGATTTAAAAAAATTTTAAAAGGGCTGGGGATATGGCTCAGTGGTTAAGCATCCCTGGGTTTATTCAATTCCCAGTAACAAAACAAAACAAAACAAAAAGAAAAAAAAGTGGTATCACTTGTATGCCCTGTGAGCATAATGGGTTGAGATTCTGTAAGTTGAATGTCACTTTATTCCCTCTTCTTGATGGCACAAGGGGCACCTCTTGCTGATGATCTAAACCTGCCCAACTGGTGAGCTGGTGTGCAGATTGGATGTCATGATCCCAGGACAGATACCATGTGGACCAGAGAGCAGTGTGTCCTGGCCTGGCTGCCTGTGACAGTGAGTTCCCTGGTGCTTTTCAACCTCAGCACCTCTCCGGCCAGGTATGGGAGAGTCTATGGGCCATGGCCTGGGCATTAGGAGTCTCAAGAGTTCCCCTGGTGATCCTGGGTACAGCCAGGGTACAGAAGCAAGCATCTGGCAGAGTGACAAATGCCAGCTGTGACAGGTGTCCCCTCGCCCACCTCCCCACTCCAGGGCAGTGGTGCCAGACTGGGTCTCTGCTGCAGTGGTCTCCTTTCTTCCTCAGGCTCTCTTGGGGGTTGCGTGCCCCTGTGCCCCTTTCCTTCCCTCTGCTGATTCCAAGATCCCTAACAAACTTTCCTGACTAAGTAGTCCTTGTCCCCAGAAACATTGGGGCCATCTCTGCAGCTCTACAAACTGCAGTGCACGCTGTCCTCTGGTCCTTGTTTCATCCAGGAAGAGGATGCCACTGAGTCACAGGCCAGGGTGCCTCCCTCCCAGGCTTTGTGGCACCATGAAGGGTGAGCAGGTTTCTTTCCAAAAGCTTGGACCCTCTGGGATTTTCAATCTGGACCCTTCCCCTGGTTGTCCTAAAATACAGTCCTTCAGGGGACCAAGATCACTGGCCAGGTGGTTGCATCAGGATCACTAGGTGGGGGAACTTTCCGTAGTTGCTGAGTTGGGGGAGGGATGAAGCAGGTTACCTCCCCGCAGCATATACATTTTTCTTTTTCTTTTTTTGGTACTGGGAATTGAACCCAGGGGCACTTAGCCACTGAGCCCTATCCCCAGCCCTTTTTATTTTTTGTTTTAAGACAGAGTCTCACTAAGTTGCTTAGGGCCTCACCAAGTTGCTGAGGCTGGCTTTGAATTTACAATCCTACTGCTTCAGCCTCCTGAGCTGCTGGATTACAAGCATGCGCCCCCATGCCCAGCAGCATATACATTTTTATTGCTTCTTTCTCCTGCTGTCATCCATATCTAGTTATATTTCATTTTTACTGGCTATCCTATTTAAAATTTCTTTGTAGAAATAAATTCACAGGGGCTGGGATTATAGCTCAGTGGCAGAGCACTTGCCTTGCACGAGTGATGCCCTGGGCTCAATCCTCAGCACCACATAAAAATAAACAAATAAAAATAAAGTTAAAAAAAGAAAGAAATTCACATTATCTTCACCATATATAATTTTTGAATGCTTTTATGCCAGACACCTGGGAGTGCTAAATCCTTTGGTGAAATGAGGTTAACCTCTAGCCCATGCAGTTAGTTAACTGTTGGTAAATTCTGGATCACTTTTACTCTGAAGGTATCTCTTTGTGGTCCCAGTCTGAGGCAAGGTGTTGCCTCACCAGCTTCCCTCCATTTGTGTGTCTCAGATTCTGACGTTTGTCCTTCAATCTCACAAAACCACTAAAGGTGCAGCCCAGCCTCTTTCTGCCTTTTTTTTTTTTTTTTTCAGTGATGGGGATCTTACCCAGGGCTTTATGCATGCCAGGAGGTGTTCTACCACTGAACCATATCCCCAGCCCTCTTTGGGTCTTTTCATGATCAATAAATGACCAAGAGCAGGGGCTGGGATTGTGGTTCATTGGCAGAGCCTAACACATGTGAGGCACTAGGTTCGACCCTCAGCATCCCATAATCATAAAGGTCTTAATTAAAACAAATAAAAAATTAAAAAAGGTATTGTGTCAACCTACAACTAATATATATATTGTGTGTGTGTGTGTGTGTATATGTAAATCCCCAAGGGCAAAAGCAATTCTTTCAGCTTTTCATACCTCTCTAGATTTCTGGTCTTTCCCAGATCACAGTACAATCATTGCTCATTGTTTTGTCAACTTAATGTTGTTCATTAATGTTAAAATATTAAAAATATGTCATCTAGCTTTTGTAGTTGCCTTCCAGGGGAATGGCTGCATTACATTACCCAGTACACCATTACAGGCAGTGCAACTTCAGGTTGCCATGACTGCCCTTACTGTTGACAAAATACTTGATGTGTTCATTGCCCAAGTGGTGCAGCTTGCACGTGCATCTCCTCCTACTTCTCCCACAGCTGGCACATCTCTCTTACTTGTTGGTCACTATTATTCTGCCATACTGGGCAGATCGGAAAATTTAAAGCTAGCTGTATGAATGATAGTAAGGAAATCCTTTCTTTCTTCTATTCTATCTTCCTCCATGGAGAAAAGGCATCAAGTCAATAAATGAAGAGAACTGACCAGCTATGAATTTTCAGTTACATTTCCTGAACAAACTGTGTGTACCTGCTGCGTTCTAGGTGCCTAGGAAATCCAAAAGGGCAAGTGGATCAGTCCAGCTGAGGCAGTAGGGTCACTTGATCCAAGGCTATGTTCCCACAGCATAGAGATTTTTATTGCTTCTTTTTGTCCTCCATATCTACTTATATTTCACTTTATGCTGCCTCAGAGACCCGGGACCAGCCTGAGAAAAATATTGAGATTCTGTCTTAAATACATTTCTTTCCTTTCTTTTTCTTTTTGGTATCAGATGATTGAACCCAGGGGCGCTTAACCACTGAACCACATACCCATTCCTTTTAATTTTTTTTTTTTTATATTTTTTATTTTGAGACTGCCTCGATGAGTTGAGTTGCTGAGCCTGGTTTTGAACTTGCAATCCTCCTGCCTCAGACTCCAAAGTTGCTGGGGTTCTAGGCATGTGCCTCTCTCTCCCCTCCAGAAATATATATCAATATCTATCTATCTGCCACAAGCCTTGTGGCTTTGAGCAAGTTAAATTCTCATAGCTTCAGTTTTCTCATCTTTAAAATGGGATGCTAATACTGATTTCTTATGGTGTTGAGCACCAGCTAAGGTTAGACATGTTAAGTGGCTTGTGGTGAGCACTAAGTAAATCCTAGCAGTTATTAATAAAAGAAGCAAACAGTGAACGTGACTGTTTGGAGAATCACAAATAGAGCCACATAGCTGACATGGAGGATTCAATGGATATACAATAATAATTAAGGGCAGATTTCTTTTTTCTTTATTTTTTATTGGTCCATTGTAATTGTACTTAATGGTGGGATTCATTGTTACATATTTTTATATGCATACGATCTCAAATTATAATTTGGCCAATATCGTTACACATGGGGCAGATTTTAATAGTTGCATTGGTTTGGGATTTTTATTTTTCCCTAAGCGTCTTTGGCAGTGAGTAAGCACCCGAAAAACATTGGAGAGTCTTTTATTTCTCTCACATTGTACACTTTTAAACTGATGTGCTATGTGGAGAGCATTTTGGGAAGGGCGGAACTGCACGATTGGCTACCGGCTCCTCCCCTATGTATGCGTATGTATATATTACGTTATATACTATATTAATATATGCATATATCCCATGTACATATTATGTAATATATACATATGTCATGTGTATTATACTATATATGTATATATATGTGTGTGTATGTATATATATAATAACAGTTTTATTCCAAATAGTACACCTTTTAAAAAAATAGGTAGAAAGTGGGGGAGGTAAGGCGCCAAACTTGGAGTTGACCCTGCCCCCCACAGCGTTGCGCAAGCACGCTGGGCACTACTGCGCAGCCGCAGAAACCACTTTCAGGTTGGGAATTTGGCGCCCCTTCCTGTTCGGCGCCTCAGTTTATCGCGGACGCCTCCTGGGCACAGTCGCGATAGGGCAGCTGTGCAGACGCTGAGTCTCAGGCTCTTGGAGCCAGAGAGAGCCACCTCACAATGTCCGAGGAACAGGGTAGGAGACCTTCTCTTAACTGTCCCGCTAGCCTCTGCCTCTGACAGGGTTTGGACCGCGCCCACTTAGACGGCCGCATGGACGACGGCCGGATTGGTTGTTCATCTGCTGGGTGTGTCCAGTGGCGGCCTCTGGGCGCTGGCCGCTGGCCTCTGGCTGCCTATTGGCGAGCCAGCGGGGGGATCTCCAATTGATTAACCCGCGCGTGGAAACCTGGGCACTACCGACCGGTAAGGGCAGTACCGACCGGTAAGACCCAGGTCCAGTGCCTCTTTGGTTTGAGGTGGCTCTGGGCCTTAGGGAATCCCTAGTAGCTAGAGGAGATCCTAGGATTTGCTGCAGCAATGGAACCTGATGAGTCCCCGGGAGCTCCAGGTAATGCGAGGGCTCGCGGCGTCCTGGGCTTTCGTGGTGTCTTGGCTCCAATGGATCCTATTCTGGAGCTCGCCGCGTCCTGGGAGCTCATAGCGTCCCTGCGGCTCATAGCATCTCCTAGGTTCCAGGGGGTCTTAGAAATCTCGGTGGTTCGAGGTGAACCTAGGGTTTGCGGCGTCTCCAGGGCTCGTGGCTCTCTAGGACTTGGGGTGATCCTAGGTTTAATGGCGTCCCTGGGGCTCGAGGGAATCCCAGGGCTCGCGGCGTCTCTGGGACTGGACACATACCCTGGGCTCTAGGAGATGGGAGTTAAAGGCTATCCTAGGGCTTGTGGCATTTCTGGGGTACAAGGTGATCCTGGGCTTCGTGGTGGCTTCCCTGTATTCGGGGCGATCCAGGGGTTCATGGCGTCCCTGGGACTCTAGGGGATCTCAGGGCTTGCGGTGTCCCTGGGGCTCATGGCATCTCCAGGGCTCAAAAAGATGGGAGCTCAAGGTGATCCGAACTTTCTTTCCAGAGCTTCGAGTGTCCATAAAACAATTTCGGGAATCTAGAAACTGGGCCACCCAGAGGGGCTTCCCTGCGCCATGCCTTCCCAGGAGAGGCGGGCGGAGGCGGGGGACTGTACAGCCAGGGCAGGTCGCACCCTCCCCCGTCGTTTTTCGTGCAGTTGCGGAGCACAGCCGTGTTAAAGTGGGAAAACAATTTGACTTGGCGGCTGGGTCACTTGGCAAGAGAGAATTTTCTTTGCGGGAAGAGCGAGTCTGCACTTTTGCTGCCTCGAATTTCAGCAGAGCCGCGGGGCGTTGGTTTGTGTGGTTCCCTCCGTTTCTCCCGCGGCAGAGCTTTTGAATTTGACTATTTATTAAGTATTTGCTGCTTTCTGGAACGAGTTGAACCTTTTTCATTGTCTTCCTTGGCGGAGACGGGTTGGGGATAAGGAAGGACCCGTACTCTCAGACTTTTAGACTTTTTGCTTTAAAGAGTTGGCAAACCAAGCATGGTTACGCACACCTGTAATCCCAGCGATTTTGGAAGCTGAGGCAGGAAGATCGCCATTTGGAAGCCAGCCTCAGCAATTTAGCGAGGTCCTAAGCGATTTAGCAAGACCCTGTCTCAAAAAAAAAAAAAATAAAAAAAAAAAAAAAAAAAAAAAAAGGACTGGGGATGTGGCTTAGTGGTAGAGAGCCCCTGAGTTCTATCCCCAGTTCCCCTCCCCCAAATTTACCAACTGGCGTGCTGATTCAGATAACATCTTTCTCTATTGCTATGTAGATTTTCAGGCTTTGGTGATAACCGACTTTGATTAAAGACAGCGCAGCCTTTTTGATTTTCAGGCTTTGGTGGTAATCGCCTTTGGTTAAAAGACAGCGCAGCCTTATTGTTTTACTGTAAATACAAGAATGAGGCAGACTATTTGTGTACAGTGAGTTGAAATGCATTCTATCCTGTATAACTAATTAGAACAAAAAGGGTAATTAAAAATGCGGAAGAAAATAAAGATGTAGCGTGTTGAGGAGACGTCTCAACGTATTGAGCCTATTCTTTGCTTCAGGGAGGCAGATGCTGGAGTCAGGAAAAAAATTGCAAAATGTGGAGATCCCTGTAAAGCGCGTGGGGTTTCGGTGCGCTCGAGTCCCAGGCCACCTGCTGTGTGGTCGTTGGATAGAAAATGATCTAATTTAGGCTGTTGGGGATTACTTCCCTCCCTCCTTTGCGGGTTCTCTGCAGTTCTGATTGCTCTAGAGTTTTGTAACACGAGGTGGTAAAAACCGTTTAATGTTTACAATAGCAACTTTTCCGCGGGCTAGGTGCAGTTTGGAGCGTGACTTGTCTGGCCCGCAGCAAGTGCTGGGAAATGGGATATAATTTGGCTGCATCCCCACGTGGCGGATTTTGTAGTCTCCAAAGTTTGATAGGGAGAGTCTTACCAGAAAATTTAGCAAGTTGGTGTATTCACACGAGGTGTGTGTATGTTAGTTTGCTTGCTTTTTTAAATTGGAGCAGTCTGGCTGTTGTAATCAGCTCCCTATTTCCGTAAGAGGTCCTGGGGCTAAATGCCTTTTCCACTCCTAGTTGTGCACTATGCCTTAAGGGATAAACTGATGGCAAGTGAATAGCTGGCACTTTGGGAACAGGTTCTTAAAAAGAAAAAAAAAAAAACTTCTAAATGTTGTATGTCTTTTAAAATTTCATTATGAAGGCTGTGTATGTACCTAAATGATGAAATGGAGTTTTACACATTTACTGAAAAACCTTAGTGAATTTGTCAATAGCTTTACTAGTTCAAGTGTGAAAATTTGTTAATATCCAAACATTTGTCTTAATAAAATTTCAATAACATTTTTTATTTTCTTCTGATGGTAAAACCTAAAGTTTACTGTAGATTTTGACAGGGAAGTCTAATGAAGATAATTATTTTGCTACTTAGAAATAGTCACCCAAATAATCTTTGATATGTTTTCTGTGGCTTTCAAAGTGAGTAGTATGATGCATTTTTCTGCTTTGAATCCTTTCCCCTTCCTTAACATTATTTTACAAGCATATCTAATATTTTACAAGCATGCTTTTTTTAAAAAAACATGCTTCTCATTAATTATATACTATAATTTATTTAATTTTTACTTAATCCTTTTGTTTAGATTATTTGATAGTTTCTAATTTTTTTCCAAGAAGAATATTAGCATTTGGAGTGACTTTTTAAACCCAGCTACACATTTTTAAAAAATATTTTTTAGTTGTTGATGGGCCTTTATTTTATTTATTTGTATGTGGTGCTGAGAATCAAACCCAGTGCCTCACACATGCTAAGGCAAGCGCATTACCACTGAGCCACAACCCCAGTCCCCCAGCTACACATTTTATAGATGAGAAAACAGAGGCAAAAGAGTTGATGTATCTGTCCCAAAAGTCATACTTTTGTATAACTTCAAAATCTGATCTGGAACCTTCATAATTCCTATTTTAGTACCATTTGTACACAACCATATGCACCTCTGTCTAACTGATGACTTTATTCATCTCTTTTGATCTGTTTGAAATATAGGAATCCAAGTTATGATGAAACCAAAAAACGTGATCTCTGAGTAAATAGTTTACACTTAAATATTCTTTTTTGGCCAACTCTAAGAAATAAGAAAGGCCATTTAGATATTAGACACTCTGCATAATGTGTTGTTTTTCATATCCACTAAAATGGTGTACTAAGTTGATATTTTTCCATCTAATTCCTTTGTGGCTACTTATTTCACATTTTGTGAGATTCAGCTTGAATTTAATTTACTTCATAACATTTACTTTTGTACTTTATTTCTACATTTCTTTAAAAAAATTTTTTAGACACAAAAATTTTTTTTAGACACAAAAATTTTTTTGGACACAATACCTTTATTTTATTAATTTTTATGTGGTGCTGAGGATCAAATCCAGCACCTCACATGTGGGAGGCAAATGCTTTGCCACCGAGATACAACCCCAGCCCTACTTTTACATTTTAATCATCACAAGTATTATTATTACTTTAATAACTTTATTTTATTTATTTACTTTTTTATTTGGTGCTGAGGATCAAACCCAGTGCCTCATACATGGTAGGCATATCCTCTACCACTGAACCATAATCCCAGACCCACAAGTATTATTTTTAAGAGAACAAAATTTGAAATTTATGGTCAGCATAAGTGTGGTCATGTAACATCAGTTTCATCATTTAAGAGTTAAAAGCAAATCATTGAAGGAACGCTTTGTAGTATGGAACAAATGGTGACATTCCCTCCTTCCCATCAGGATTGAACGGGGGTGGGGGGGGTGGGGGGGTGGTCTACCACTGAGCTGTATCTCCAGCCCTTTTTATTTTGAGACAGGGTCTCCCTAACTTGCCCAGGCTGGCCTCAAATTTGTGATCCTCCTGCCTTAGTCTCCTGAGTAGCTGGGATTATGGATGTGTGCCACTGGGCCAGCATATTTCTAAAATTAGAAGAAATTTATTGCTCCAGTGTAGAAATGTATTGCTCACTGGGCACGGTGGCACATGCCTGTAATCCCAGCAGCTCGCCTGTAATCTCATCAGCTCGGGAGGCTGAGGCAGGAGTATCACAAGTTCAAAGCCAGTCTCAACAATTTAGGGAGGCCCTAAACAACTTAGTGAGACCCTGTCTCTAAATAAAATATTAAAAAGGGCTGGGGATGTGGCTCAGTGGTTAAGCACCCCTGGGTACAATCCCTGGTACCCCCCTCAAAAAAAATGTATTGCTCTACAAAATTGGAAGTACTAGAAACAATCCTCTAAATGTGTATACATACATACATACATACATATATGTCTCAAAACTTCATACTAAATGGTTTGCTTTTAATGGTTTCAGATATAAAAAGACTTCATACAATTTTCCAGCTAAGTTTTTTAAACACCCATAACTTATTTAATACGATATCTAATTTAAACTTTCTCTTTGTTTATTCTTAGATTATATTATTATTACTATTGAAGATGAGAATGAGAACAATGTTGATGATGATGATGATGATGATGATGTAGTGGTAATAGAGGATTCTGAAACAGAGATTGCTCCAGACACGTCCACTGATGACACATCGTCCATACAACCAAATTTTCAAAGCCATGATGATAACTATCAGCAGCCATCCCAAATGGCATATGGTAATTTTTTAGTGATATTTCAACTTATTTTAGTAATTTTTCTATCATACATGATTAGACATATATTTTGCTTTAAAATTAACAATCACAGTGGAGGATACAATGGTTTATTTTTCTAATCAAATGACCAAGCTGCTGAATCTTAAGGCCTCAACAAATGTATGTTATTATTGTCTCTGAACAATAAGATCTTCTATTGTTTTGTCATTAGTTTCCATTGCCAAAGAGTCATGACAGATGGTTTAACATGGTGCCTACTGCTTTCGGAGGATTCCATCAGATGAATCCTCATTTCCAGTGCAATAGCTGTTGGCAATCTTTCATTGAAAGTCCATCCAGCAGGATTTCTCTATCATGGTTGACGGAGGAGTCCTGCTTTGGCTGCCAGGGCATCATTCTGCTGAATATGATATTCCTGAAATCTCATGGATATTCTTTGTGTCATTTAAAAATATTTCTTTTTTTAAAAAAATATTTTTAGTTGTGAATGGACACAGTACCTTTATTTTATTTATTTTTATGTGGTGCTGAGGATCGAACCCAGTGTCTTACACGTGCTAGGCAAGCACTCTTCCACTGAGCTACAGCCTCAGCCTCTCGTTTTAAAATATTTCTGTAAGCAATGTTCTGAATAGGTGGTCTCTTCAGGTTTTACTTCTCTTCTTGTGAAGTCTTTTACACAGTCCAAAAAGAATGTTTTTTAAGTTTATCGCAGATTTCAAGGAATTCCCTAAACTGTTTTATCTGATCAGATTCTGGTATTTGTGCAGCCATATTCTTTTGGTATGCTTACTAGTCACCTTTTCTTTTTTTTTTTAAACATTTATTTTTAAGTTTTAGGTGGACAATATCTTTACATTTATGTGGTGCTGAGGATCAAACCCAGTGCTTCGTGCAAGCTAGGCGAGTGCTCTACCACTGAGCCATAATTCTAGCCCCATTAGTCACCTCTTCTGATGCATGAGTTTCCTTTCTGTTCTAGAAAAGTGGTTGTCCAGACTTTGCTTGAACCTCTGTCTCCAGTGAGGCTTGATTTCTTACTTAATCACAGGCTCTCACATCCGACACTGGTATGAGGCTGGGGGACTGCAATGCAGGTCGAGGCTGGGGGCTGAGCATCGGGGTCAGAGCACCTTGGCCTCTGGGTGAAATTTTGCTGTCTGGTCTCCATTTCTAGTAAGTCAGTTAAATATTTCTATAACCTTTACGTTACTTAGTTAGGACAAGAAGGCCAAACTTCACGGTAATATCACAGTGTTTACTCGTGCTTGCATTTTCTCTTTATTTTAACTTTTCCATGTCTTCCTTTGTCCTTTTTACTCTATTAAGGGATAGTCTCAGAAAAAATGGGGAGACGATATTCTCTGTCTCTGAAAAATTATTTATAGTTGGCAACCATGATTATAACTGGTGGCAAAACAAAAGTAAAAAGCTGAAATTACAGGAAAAATAGTTTGGGTCAAGAATCCAATGGAGTAGATGACATGATTGCCTAGGTAGAAAATGTCAAGGAATTGACATAGATCTCCTGGAACTAATATGTGATTATTATTGTCATGAAATAAGGTTGATATACAAAAGCCAATCACTTTACTATGTACCAGCAATAAGCAATTGGAATTTGAAATTAAAAACACAATACTCTTTACATTAGCATCCAAAAGAGTCCAGAAAAAGTGGAGTCCTGTAGCTACTTGCTGTGGCTACTTGTTCTTCCAGTTGTTGCTCCCCTACCACCCTACCACAGTAATGAAGAAAATGTGAAACTATTTGCATTCTAAATTACCCAGAAAACCAAGCAACTTCTTACAATATTTCTTCAACGGCTAGGTGACGATTTTTTCTTTGCCCTTTACCTAGAGAACTAGGTTCTGCTCTTTAAAATGTTGCTCAGGTTGGAGGTTGGCACACTTTTTTTTTTTTTTTTTTTTTTGTAAAGGGCCAGGCAGTGAATACTTTAGGCTTTGCAGGCTATAAGGTCAAGACCTTAAACATTTAATCCTGCTATTACAATGAATGAAAGCAGCTGATATGTAAACATGTGTGGCTCTATTTCAGTAAAATGATTGCATTTCTTATAAAATTTTCTTGGGCTGGGGATGTGGTTCAAGCGGTAACGTGCTTGCCTGGCATGCGCAGGGGTGCTGGGTTCAATCCTCAGCACCACATAAAATAAAAAATAAAGATGTTGTGTCCACCGAAAACTGAAAAATAAATATTAAAAAAATTTTCTCTCTCTTCTCTATCTCTTTAAAAATTTTTTTTCTTATATATTTTCCCTGAATTTTTTTCTTTCAGTTACTTAAAAATGTAAAACAACAACATTTTTAGCTTATGGCCTATAAAAGCAGGCAGCAAGGTGCATTTGGTCCCCAGGCTATGGTTTGTTGATCCGTGTTCTAACTGATCCCAGAAAGTCTTTTAATTCCATTTATCAGTTCTGGTTTGAAAACTATGTGGGGAAACTGGGTGTGGTGGTGCATGCCTGTAATCACAGCGGCTCAGGAGGCTGAGGCAGGAGGATCACGAGTTCAAAGCAAGCCTCAGCAAAAGCGAGGTGCTAAGCAACTCAGTGAGACCCTGTTTTTAGTAAATACAAAAGAGGGCTGGGGATGTGGCTCCATGGGCGTGTGCCTCTGAGTTTAATCCCTGGTACCTCTGGCCAAAACAAAACAAAATGCAACTATGTGGGATCAGCTGGATATTTCCTAACTGTGCAATAGAACATCAGCTAACTCCAGTAGCTCTCCTTAGTGGGAAAGAACTAAAAACCAAAGGAAAAAAATTTTCAAATGTGGCTACCCTTTGACCCATTGTTTATACCTCTGGGAATATATCCCATCGAACTACTTGCAGAAGTGCAAGACTGAAGTAGTATTTTCTGCAAAAGCAAAACTTTAAATGTTACTTGAATATCTATGCATTAGGGACTGGTTAAATAAATCATGGCTTATCTACATAAGAGAAAACTAAGGAGTTGTTAAAATGACTGTAGTATATTTAAAAAGTATTGATTTGGGAAGACCAATACATGTTTAACAAAAAGGAGGTTTCAGAGAAGTATTTATGGTCCAACCTCTTTAATCTGCCTGGCACAAAACTCAGAATAGGTAATTTCAGGGCTGTGGCTGTGGCTCAGTGGTAGAGAACTTGCTTAGCATGTGTGAGGCACTGGGTTTGATTCTTAGCACCGAATATAAATAGATAAAATAAAGTCCACTGACAACTAAAAAAAAATTTAAAAAAGACCACTTAAAAATAGGTAATTTCAGAAAAAGTAGCTAAGTAGTCTTTTATGTGTGTGTGTGTGTGTGTGTGTGTGTGTGTGTGTATAATATTAAACATTTTAACCCTTTGTAAGTGGATAATTCAGTGTCATAAAATACATTCACAAGGGGCTGGGGTTGTGGTTTTGAGGAAGACCGCTGGCCTAGCATGCGTGAGGCCCTGGGTTTGATCCTCAGCACCACATAAAAATAAAATAAAGGTATTGTGTCTACCTGTAACTAAAAAATAAATGTTTTAAAAAAACCTTTCCATCATTTTCAACATAAAATCTGTATCTATTGGACAGGGATATGCCTCAGTGGTAGAGCGTTTGCCTAGCATATGTGAGGCACTGGCTTCAATCCTCAGCAACACATAAAATAAAGGTATTGTGCTCATCTATAACTAAAAAAATAAAATATAGAAAAATCTGTAACTCCTCTTTCCTCAGCTCTTGGAAGCCTCTAATCTACCTTCTGCCTCTATGAATTTGCCTAATTCCAGGTACCTCATATAAGCAGATTCATACACTATTTGTCCTTATGTGTGTAGATTATTTTACTTAGCATGTTTTCAAATCTATCCATGTTGTAGCATGTAGCATGTACCAGAATTTCATTCCTTTTGTTTTGTACTGGAGATTGAGTCCAGGGGCACTTTACCACTGGGTTATACCTCCTGCCTTTTTATCTTTTATTTTGAGACAGGGTCTCATTAAATTGCTGAGGCTAACCTCCAATTTGAAATCCTCCTGCCTCACACTCCTAAGTTGTTAGGATTACAGGTGTCTGTCACCATGCCTGGCAATTTTTAAGACTGAATAATATTTCCATTGTATGTATATACCACATTTGTTGATTAGTTCACCTGTTGGTGAAAATTTGGGTCATTTCCACCTTTTGGCTATTGTTAATATGCTGCTCTGGACATTGGTATACAAATATCTGTGCATGTTCCTTCCTTCACTTCTTTTGGGCATGTACCTAGAAGTGAAATTGCAGGATTGTATGATCATTCTGTTTATTAATTTTTTTTTTAAATTTTAGATGGATAGCATAACTTTATTTTATTTGTTTATTTTTATGTGGTGCTGAGGATTGAACCCAGTATCTCACATGTGCCAGGCAAGCACTCTACCACTGAGCTACAACCCCAGCCCCCTGTTTAATTTTTTTTAACAATATATATTTTTAAATATTTATTTTTTAGTTGTAGTTGGACACAATGCCTTTATTTTACTTATTTTTATGTGGTGCTGGAGATCGAACCCAGGGCCTCGTGTATGCCAGGCAAGTGCTCCACAGCTGAGCTACAACTCCAGCCCGCCCTTGCTTAATTTTTAACTTTTTTTTTTTTTTTTTTAAGGAGCACTAGGCAAGTACTATACCACTGGGATGCATCCCCAACACTCTGGCCTAACAGATGTAGGGGAACTTTTTTAAAAGTAGTTTTTACAGGTATTAAACAACTTCTTACACACTGAAGTCATCATACATACTGGGCAAAGTCAGAGCTTTTATATTTGCATTTATTCTTCATTTAACTTTTGAAACACCACTAAAATTGAATATTAAAGCAAAAACAATAGCAAGTAGTGAGCATATTATGATTATAGTCCTTCACTCATTCACTACTGCATATAAAATGCCTGCAGTGAGTTTATTCACTGGCCCCATTAAGAGGTTTAACACTGAACACCACCTCTGGGATGATGTTCATCATCCTCATATGCTTCTCCATTATAATGGCACTGTCTTTCTTGATTTGTCCACCAGTTCTGCCTGATCCATTTCATCAGTCTCTTCTACCTCCTTCCTCTCGGGTAGGAGTTTTTCCAGCAAAGACAGTTTGTCAGGAGACAGAAAGCCATTTCAGGAAAGTTTACCTTAAACTCGATGATTAGGTGGCCCTTTTCATATGGTCTATGATAAATTGGCATACCTTCATTTAGCACACACTTTATATCTCCATGCTTGACAATCTGACCTGGATGAGAGGTGATGACTATGGTTCGATTATCAAGAGTAGATATTGGCTCCTGGAAGCCACATAATGCTTCCACCAGCTGTATGTCCATACACATGAAAAGGTCTTCTTCTCCTTGTTGAGTAAAAACAGCATGGTCCTTCTGATCTAACCCAATGATAATATCTCCTGGTTCCAGTCCTGGCTCTTGGTCTCCTTCACCATGGAATATTATCTTCTGTCCATCTTTTCATGCCTTTGTCAACATGAACTTCCAGAATCTTCTCTTGAATTATCTTCTTTCCATTGCAGCTTTTATATCTATCTTTAGGACTGATCTATTCCCCCATGGCACTCCATGCACACAGACTGAATTTGCTGAACCTTTCTAGGTCCTATCTGATGAATTCTTATTTGCATTCCAGTACCTCGGCAGTTGAGTTAGGGTTTCATTTTTTTCATTTCTCTTCCCCTTTCCCTTCTCTTGTTCTCCTATATCTACTCTACTGATCTTTCCTGTATCTTTATGATAGCTGATCCCTTCCCCACTTCCTTCTTTCTTCTGTTTAAACTTTTTAAAAAATATTTATTTTTTTAGTTGTAGTTGGACACAATATCTTTATTTTATTTATGTGGTGCTGAGGATCGAATCCAGGGCCTTGCACATGCTAGGCGAGCGCTCTACCACTGAGCCACAACCCAGCCCCTCTTCTGTTTAAACTTTAAAGGAACTTCCATTCTGTTTTCTTTAGCACCTGCAGCATTTTACATTCCCACCAGCAATTCATAATTTTTCTGTATGCTCATCAACATTGGTTATTTTTCATTTTTTTCATGATAGCCATCCTAGTATATGTAAAGTGGTTTCTTATTGTGATTTTGATTTGCATTTTCCTAATGAGTAATGATACTAAGCGTCTTTTCATGTGCTTTTTGGATGGTTTTGTATCTTCTTTGGAGAGGTATCTATTTCTGAAGTTCTTTGCCTATTTTTGAATTGGGTTGTTTGTTTTTTGTTGTTGAATTTTAGGCCTTTATATATTAGATATTAATCTTTTTCAAAAAAATTTTTTGGTTGCCAGTGGACCTTTATTTTATTTATTTATATAGTGCTGAGAATTGAACCCAGTGCCTCAAACATGCTAGGCAAGTGCTTTGCCACTGAGCCACAACCCCAGCCCCCCCATAGTAATCCTTTATAAGATATATGATTTGCAAATATTTTCTGCCATTCTGTAGGTTTTTTTTTTTTTTTTTTTTTTTGCTTCTTTTGTTTGTTTGTTTGGTACTAAGGATTAAACCTAGGGGCACTTTACCAATGAGCTACATCCTCATCCTTTTTAAAAAAAAATTTTTTTTTTAGTTGTAGATGGACACGGTCTATTTATTTATTTATTTATGTGGTGCTGAGGATAGAACCCAGGGCCTCATGCATGCAAGGCAAGTGCACTACCACTGAGCTACAACCCCCAACCCCTCAGCCCTTTTTTTTATAATTTATTTTTAGTTGTAGATGGACACAATACCTTTATTTTATTTGTTTATTTTTTTGCGGTGCAAAGGATTGAACCCAGTGCCTCTCACATGCTAGGCAAGTACTTTACCACTGAGCTTCCACCCCAGTCTCATCCTCAGCTCTTTTTATTTTTAATTTTGAGACAGGGTCTTGCTAAGTTACTCAGGGTCTCGCTAAATTACTGAGGCTGACGTCTGAACTTGTGATTCTCTGGCCTCAGCCTTCCGAGTCACTGGGATTACAGTCATCCCTCCACCACACCTGGCTTCTTTTTGCATTCTTTTTTAAAAATAGTTGTCGATGGACCTTTATTTTATTTACTTATATGTGGTGCTGAGAATTGAACCCAGTGCCTCACACATGCTAGGCAAGCAAGCACTCTACCACTGAGCTATAATTCCAGCCCTGCATTCTTTCTTCTTCTTCTTTTTTTTTTTTTTTTTGTGGTGCTGGGGATTGAACCCATAGCCTTGTGCCAGCTCTGCATTCTTGATAGTATTCTTTGATGCACTAGCATTCTTAATGTTGCTGAGTATGATGGCACACACATATAATCCCAGCTATGTTGATGGCTGAGGCAGGAGGATCACAAGTTTGAGGGATAGTCTAGGCAATTAAATGAGATCCTCTCTCAAAATCAAACAAACAAAGAAAAAGGCTGGGGAATGTAGCTAAGTGGTAGTGTCCCTAGGTTCAATCCCTAGTTCTGGAAAAAAAAAAAGTTCTTAATGTTGATAAGTTCAATTTTGCTGTTTTTACTTTTGTTGCTTGTGTTTTTAGTGTCCTATCCATGATATTGTTGCCAAATCCAATTCATGAAGGTTTTTCTCTATATTTTAAGAGTTCTACAGTTTTAGCTCTTATGTTTAGGTCTTTGATCCATTTTGAATTAATTTTTGTATATTAAGATAATTGTCCAACTTTCATCTTTCATCTTGTGTATATCTAGTTTTCCTGGCACCATTTGTTGAAAAGATTGTTCTTTCACAATTAAATGGACTGGCACCTTGTTGAAAATCAATTAAGGGTTCATTTCAAGTCTCTCTATTCTATTCCACTGGTTTATATGTATGCTTTTATGTCAGTTCTACACTGTTCTGATTATTGTAGCTTTGTAGTAAGTAGTTAAGTCAAGAAATATGAGTTTTCCAACTTTATTCTTTTTTTTTTCCCAAGGTTTTTTTTTTGGGCTGTTCAGGCCTCCTGGCAATGCCTTATAAATTTGAGGATTGACTTTTCCATCTTGGTGAAAAAGGCTGTTGAGATTTTCATAGTCATTGCATTGACTTTGGATTATTTTGAGTTTTTGGTTTAAATCTTAGGTTGTATTTCCATTTACTTAGGTCTTTCATTTCCTTTAGCAATGTTTTGTAGTTTTCAGAGTATAATTGTTTTCCCTCCTTGGTTAGGTTTCTTTTTTTCTTTTTTAATATATATTTTTTAGTCATTGATAGACCTTTTTATATTGTTTATTTATATGTGGTGCTGAGAATCGAACCCAGTGCCTCATGCATGCCAGGCAAGTGCACTACCGCTGAGCCCTAGGCCCAGCCCCAGCCCAGTTAGGTTTATTTCTAAGGATTTAATTTTTTTAGATGCTATTATAAATGGAATTGCTTTTTAAATTCCCCTTTTGTTTGATTATTCATTATTGGTTTGTAGAAACACAACTGATTTTTGTGTGTTGATCCTGTACCCTTAAACTTTGCTGAATTTTTATATTAGCTCTAGTAGCCTTCTTTTGGATTCTTTGGGAGTTGCTGTACACAGGATGATGTAACCTCTGAATAGAAATAGTTCTACTTTTTCCTTTCCAAGTTGGATAGCTTTTTACTTCTTTTTATTGCCTTAATAGCTCTGACAAGAACTTTCAGCACAATGTTGGATAGTGGTAATGAAAGCAGGCATCCTTGTTTTGTTCTTAATCTTAGGGGGAAAACTTTCAGTCTTATCATTGAGTATGATGTTGCTTATGTGTTTTCCATAGCTACTCTTTATTTGGTTATGGAATTTGCCTTTTAGTTCTAGTTTTCTGAAATTTTTTGTCTTGAAATGGTATTAGATTTTGTCAAATGGTTTACTGTATCAATTGAGATAATGATGGAGTTTCTCCCCCCATTCTATTAACATAATGTATCACATTGATTTCTGTGGGAGACCACCTTGACTGAGTTAACTCTCAGGCACCCATGCTGCTAGACTGCTCCGCTCTTCCAGGGTTGGAGTGACTGTCTTCGTGCCTGAGCGTGTCTTGCTACAGCCCCATGGGTGGAGCTGTGCTCACCTGTTCCTTTGTAATATAACCCCTTACCCTGTTTAGGATAGAATGTTCCAATAGAAGTGCCTTGTGTGTGTCCCCTTCTCTTACTTGCCCTTGGGTGTGGCTTACCTAGATGTCAGTCAACCTGCTGACAGTGGACATCATGAAGATAGACTCAGCCCCCTGAAACCCGACCTCTTGCCTCATTTGAATAGCTTCTCCTCAATAAAAGGGGTCAGCGTGTGCTCTCGCTCTCTCTCTTTCTGCAGACCCTTAAGGTCAGAGGAGCCGTCACAGCGATCCCAAAGAAAAAGGTATTTGTGTCTCGTGTGGTTATTTTGCGCAGCCAGTCAGCCCAGTTTACCTGGAGTGACACCTGAGCCTTTTAGTCATGAACAGAAACCCGGCAGATTTCTTCTGTTGAAGCTACATTTGCATGACCAGGATATTGTGGCCATTAAACATATATCACTGGACAGTCAGTGCCTCTAATACTGGTGATGTTAGAGGTGATGTTTTTGGTAAAAAGATGGGGTTTATGTTTGCCAAGTTGCTTTTGATTTTTAAACTCTTTCCCTGATGCATACCTGTGTTGGGTTAATAGTATGTTTAATAATGATTTGATTGTTTGGGTTGCAGTATTAAATTTTTGACTATCAGTGAATCATTCAGTCTGATATAAACTTATACAGGGAGAAATAATTCTTGTTACTTATATTAACTACTGCTTTTATAGTCTTACAGTGATGAAATAGGAAGTTAAAGTAAGGTTATTGAAATTAAGTTTATTTGATATATTATGGTTGAATGCTTTTTTAATTGATGACTACTTTTAGGCCAATTGTGAATTTTAAATTTGTTGTCTAAGGTTATTTCCTTTTTCTAACCATCTGTCCTCTTTAGATTAACATTTAAATTTATATTAGGATTCTGGATTCTTCTTTTTTTCAGTATTGAGGTGCTGAAGCACTGAGCCAAATCCCTGGCTCTTCTTTTTTAATATTTTATTTAGAGACAAGCTCTTGAAAAGTTTCTTAGGGTCTTGTTAAGTTGCTGAGGCTGGGTTTGAACTCGATCCTTCTGCCTCAGCCTCCTAAGCTGCTGGGATTAACAGGTCTGTGCCAGCACACCTGGCAGGATTCTGTATACTTTAGGTAAATTTAAAGTTGACTTAAAATTCTGGTCTGAACAATCAGCTGTTACCGGGCCTGATTGGCTTTTCGTCTCTATGCATAAATTTTTTCACTATTTTGCTACATAGATGGATTAGCTCTTTTAGCTGCTTGTGAGTAACTTGTCTGGTTTCGGGGTTCTTGGCTTAAATACTTTTTGTGAACTTATTCTGGTAGCTCTGGTCTGTTGAGATTTTCTGTTTCCTCTTTAAAATCTTTTTTTTTTTAGTTGTAAATGGACACAATACCTTTATTTTATTTATTTTTATGCTGTACTGAGGATCACCCAGTGCCTCACGCATGCTAGGCATGTGCTCTACCACTGAGCTACAATACCACCCCTTCTGTTTCTTCTTTTTTAAAATATATATATTTTTAGTTATAGATGGGCACAGTACCTATTTTTTTTTTGTTTATTTATTTTTATGTGGTGCCGGGGATCAAATCCAGTGCCTCACGCATACTAGGCAAGTGTTCTACCTCTGAACCACAACCCCAGCCCCTTCTGTTTCTTCTTGAGTCAATTTATCTAATTTTTTTTTTTTTTTTTTTTTTTTGTGGTGCTGGGGATTCAACTCATGGCCTCTTACACACTAGGCAAACACTCTGTCCCTGGGCTGCATACCCAGCAGTTTATTTAGTTAATTAAAAAATTATTTTTTTGATGTAGATGGACACAGTACCTTTATTTTATTTATTTTTATATGGTGCTGAGGATCAAACCCAGTGCCTCATATGTGCTAAGCAAGCACTACCACTGAGCTATAACATTAGCCCCTTAATTTTTAAGTTATTGGAACAAATAGCTTTCTTATACCATATTCAAGCAGTTAGAAAATATTTAGGAAAAAATATACTCCATTGATAATAATTACAAGAAATATCTAAAGGAATTAACAAAAAATAGCAGAACTTGTAGGAAAGAAATGTGAATACCTAGAGTCATAAAATGAGGCTCAAGTGGAAAGATGCAAATTATTATTGGATGTGAAAAAACATTTTGATACAACTTAAGAAAACTTAGAAAAAACCTGGGACAGATGTTGATTTACCATATCAAATAATAAAATATTTTAAAGGTACAATTATTAAAATATTATGATACTAGCTCTGAAATAGGGAGCCAGATTTAATTCAATGGAAAGTTCATAATCAGAATAAAAAGTTTTTAGTTAATGTACTATAATACACTAACATGGAAAAGATGGAGAATAAATCATGCTGTGACAGATGCTATGCTGGGGGGGGCAGCTTCTTAGAGTTTATTTCACATCACATAGTTAAATAATTTTGAGATGGATTAAAGGGTTGAATACTAATAAAGAGAAATATGGAAAAACTAGAAAACAGTTGAATATTTGTCTAATCCTAGTGAAAGATTAAATATAAGAGCAGTTAAAGAAATCACTACAAATATTAATGAATGTGATGAAGTAAAAACAAAGAAGCTGGGCTAGGGTTGTGGCTCAGTGGTAGAGTGCTTGCCTAGCATGTGTGAGGCACTGGGTTCAATCCTCAGCACCACATATAAGCAAATAAATAAATAAAGGTTCATTAATAACTAAAACAAACAAACAAAAATCACAAAAAAACCCAAAGAAGCCCTTTCTTAAAAAAAATTGGACTCCAAAATCATACTACCACCTGAGAAAAGTGTTTGCTGCAATTATACATTGTCAAGGATTATTATCCTAAAGATAATAATCTCAAGGCCTCATACATATTAGATGGGAAACACTGAAGCCCCAATTAGGCAATGAGAGGAAGATATGAAAAATATCAATTCATGGAACAAAAAATATTAATGGATAGAAAACACCTGAAAAATATTCAGCTGAAATCATAATGAGAGATATGCAAATTAAAATGGTATACAAACTTAAACCTTCACTTATCAAATTAGCAATTTAAAAATTTAATTCACTTTAGTGAAAATGGAGACAAACCATTACATTTTCAGGCTTCTTGGAATGCAAATGGGTGTAATCTTTTTTGGATATTTTGGCAGCACCTATCAGAAACCCTTCAAATGCTTTTAACCTTTGACCCAGTGATTTTCCTAGATACAGTTTATAAGGAACTATTCAGAAATGTGCAGAAATACTTCCATTTGAATTGTATACATCATTACATCAAAATAGTTAAAATTAGAAGCCATGTAAATGTCACTTAATAGAAAACAGATAACATAACCTAGGGGCATATGTAAAAATACTATGAAGGCATTTAAAAATACTTTAAAAATTATAAGTGACATGCAGAATTGCTCAGAACATATGTATGTTATGATTTAAATTTTATAAGAAAAAAAGAAGGAAATACATCTAAGATTTACAATATTTACAGATTACTTCCCTATTTAGATTCTGAATGTTTTATAAGGAGCTGAATTTTTTGGTTAAACTTTTTATAGATGTTAATTACATACACACTATGCATGCACCATAAACATACAGCTTAGATAATTTTCAAATGATAAAGCATCCACACCAGGAAATGTGAGTTCCCCAAAATCTACTTCCATCACTTTACAGTCACTGACCCTTTTGCAAGGTAACCATGATTTTGACTTCTCCAGCCATAGAATAGTTTTGCCTGTTTTTTGCATTATATAAATTGAATCATACACTATATTTTCTTTTTTGTTGTCTTCTTCTTCTTCTTCTTCTTTTTTTTAGTACTGAGAATTGAACCCAGGGTGCCAGTGCTTTTTATTTTTTTTATTTGACACAGGGTCTTGCTAAATTGCTGATGCTGGCCTCGAACTCTCAGCTTACCAAGTCACTGGAATTACAGGCATGCACCAACATGCCTGGCTTGTATCTGTCTTTTACTTAAGTTTTTTATGGTTGTGAGGTTCATCCAGGGACGCTTAACCACTGAGCCACATCTCCAGCCCTAAAAAAGCCCTAAAAATATTTCTAAAAAATATTTTTTTAGTTGTAGATAGACACAATATCTGATTTTGCTTATTTATTTTTTATGTGGTGCTAAGAATTGAACATGCGTAAGCGCTCTACCATTGAGCTACAGCCCCAGCCCCAGCTTGTATTACTATTATAGTCAGAAGAAAATAGACAGTTTAAAAAATAAAATTTGGTGGAAGTACCTTGGAATTTTCATACAACAAACATTAGGTTGCATTCATTTGACCTGAGATTAATTCTCCCATCTCCTTTATCTCCTGTTGGTTTCTCTCCTTTGGGTCGTTGGTCATTAGTGTCTCCATGGTAAAATGAAGGGGAAACACAAAAGCAATGAAACCTGAATCCCTTAAGTTGTCTCTCACTGCTGCTCTGGATGGATAAAGTGAATTACCTCTTTTTTTTTTTTTTTTTTTTTTTGTACCAGGGATTGAACCCAGGGGTGCTTAACCACTGAGCCACATCCCCAGCCCTTTTTTGTATTTTATTTAGAGACAGGGTCTCATTGAGTGGCTTAGGGCCTTGCTCAGTTGCTGAGACTGGCTTTGAACTTGTGATCTTTCTGCCTCAGCCTCTGGAGCCACTGGGATTACAGGTGTGCGCCATCCTGCCTGGAGTGAATTGGCTTTTTTTTTTTTTTTGTTGTTGTTGTTTTTAGATATACATGTCAGTAGAGTGTGTTTTGACATATTATACACACATGGAATGTAACTTATTCTAATTAGGATCCCATTCTTGTACTAGATGTATGTGATATTGATTAATGTTCCCCTCCCAGTATCTGTGATGTAAGGTGTTCAAATAGAATTTCTAGTACAAGATCAATATTGTTGTGGTCAGTGTCTTGTTCTGGCTTCATGGTTAAATAACTCAGACCCATAAGTGAACCTCAGAATTCTAAACTTTTTGGCTTGTATTTGACATCCATTTATGTAGGTTTAATGTACAGTCTAATAAGGCAATTATAATTTTAGAGGTGAAGTTTTCTTTAGAGCCGCTCTGAACAGGTTTGCACGTGCAGGTGAGGCAGTGTCTGTAGGGGTCTCTCTCCTCCACACGGTGGCAGTGGTGGGGCCCAATCCAGAGCTGACTCCTGGTGCTCCTTTTAGAGGTATGCTGCCTCCCCAGGTAAAGAGCCCTTTTGATGGGCTGGGGATATAGCTCAGTGGGTAGAGTGCTTGCCTTGCAGGCACAAGACCCTGAGTTTGATCTCTAGCAGCGCGCGCGCGCGCGCGCGCACACACACACACACACACACACACACACACACAAAACCATTTTGAGCTCCTTTACAAAAGCAGTTAGCAATGGTGTTCTGTTGTTCACTTGTTCCCAGCACTCCCTCTGGGGATTTCTAAGTTGTTAAGCATTCACTTCACATTTGGGAATCGCATTGGATTTTGATTTACATTCCTGGGCATGGACAATGTAGCCCTTCAGTTTTAAAATACTTACTCTGAATTGCTCATAGAAGAATTCTTGTTTTGTCACCCTCTAAAATCAAATCAGAACTCTAGTTAGAGGTGGTTTTCTCAGAGCATATCAACATTAAAGTTGTGTAGGCTGAGTGTGAAGTAACCTTTTATGCATTGCTTTTCAGGTATTGAAGGTGCTGTAGTTCCAGGTGAACAAGCATTTTCACTAATGAATCGTCCAGCAAATTTAAAAAGATACAGTTCTAACTCAGTGGGGCTGGACTTTATGCCATTGCAGAAAAGAGGACGATCATCTACTCCAAGAGAGAATAATATGGTTTGTACACTAAAGTGAAAATCTTTGTTTTTCTCATTTTGCTGTATTTCTTTTTAAATTTTATCCAATGAAATGCACAGGTCTTAAATGTACAGTTCAATAAGTTCTATAAATATTTGTACCATGTCTTTCTATCAAGATAATGAACATTTCCATCAGCCCAGAAAGTTCCCTCATACACCTTCCTAGGAAGTCACTATCTTCTCTAACCTTAGTGGAAATACCATTTTGGTTGTTTTCCCATCCTACCTTAATTTTGCTTGTTCTACAACTTCATATAAACATAATTGTACAAATGGAGCTTGCTGCACAGATAGAATTATATATTTTGTGTTACAGTTTCTTTTCCTCAGAATGATGTTTTGGAGATTTATTTTATAATATCAATATTTCATTCATATTTATTGCTCATTGATATTTTATTGTATGGATGTCCATAATTTGTTTATCTATTTTCCTTCTGATGGATATTTGGGTTGTTTCCAGTTTTTGACTGTTATGGGTAAAGTGGCTATGAACATGCTTATGGAAATCTTTGTGAACATATGTTTATGTTTAATTAGAATAAACACTCAGGAGTAGAAATACTGGGTCAAAGAGTAGAAGACAGTTTAACTTTTTAAGAAAGTGCCAAACAGTTTTCTAGAGTGGTTATATTTTTCACATTTTCATTATATTCTACTATTTGATCTCTGAAGTCAAATAAAATAGGTCATTAAACTATATAATTGGGATTAAAAGAAAATGCACTTACTTACATAAGGATATGGGTATTAATGTCATATAAGTGGTAAGGAAATTCTCAGCTTTGATCAACCCCAATATTTTAATCTTTGGGATAATGTTAATTGTCTACCAAGTGTCATGGTTTTGGATACAATCATCTGAAAGCACATTTGAGAGCATGAAGCACTATACAAGGGTATGAAGGTGGTATTGTATTTATAATTATTGGTCTGTATTATAATGTCATATAATTTTGGCTGTCTGATAAGTGTGCAATTCAGGGATAATTCACGTCATTTAAAAAATTTCTTTTTGTTGTAGATGGATAAAAATGCCTTTATTTTATTTATTTTTATGTGGCGCTGAGGATTGAACCCAGAGCCTCACACATGCTAGGCAAGTGCTCTACCACTGAGCCACAACCACAGCCCTTAGTTCATTTTTAATCATGTGTTTTGGAACAAATACGTTGATGACTGTTCAGTATGTTTGCATTTAAATTATCCTGATAGTCCATATTTCATCCTTAGAATAAAGAGTTATTATAATTAAACGTAGGGCTGTGGTTGTAACTCAGAGGTAGAGTGCTCGCCTCGCATGCGTGAGGCACTGGGTTTGATCCTAAGCACCATATAAAAATAAACTGAAGATGTTATTCCTACCTATAACTAAAAAATAAATGTTTTTTAAAAATAATAATTAAATGTAATGGTTACTTGCCATTTATTTACTTATTTATACCCTGTTTTATTCCAAAAAAGGATTTAAAGTGATTTAGAGATTAATTTATCAAGAAAAACAAGTGCTCAAGTGTTTCCTATCTTGTCCACGGAGTGTCACTGTTGGATTATTTGAAAATCAAAAGCCATGAAACATTTAGTTCTTTGTTCATGGTTGGAAGTACTTGCTTTGAAAGCAGTAACGGTGATAGATTACCAGAGGACTAGCCTTTGTGCCCTGCAGTATAGAAGGGAGTAAACTTGATGAAAATGAACACAGTTCTGCAAGTACATCTTTTTGTGTAGTCCTAATGTATACAATGGGTGGAAGTCCTTTGATATCACAAATAGGGCTTTGGCGCTTCATGAAAATGAAAGAGAAGTCCTGAGCGTTTTGTTCAGTTTATTCTTTTATCTTTGCTCTTGGTTTATTAATAAGGCTTCCTTAGACAAGAACATGAGTTCAGTACCTGACTCTGAACAAGGTGGAAGTGTCATTAATGAGTCTATAGACTTTGAAAACTTGTGTAGTGTTGCTAATTGCAAAATACATTCACACTTAACAAGAAAATGATTCAGATTTTTTTTCAGTCTTCATATAACTGTGTACTTACTCTGAACAGATGCTCAAGGAAATATTCTCCTGAATTTGTATGCTTCTTTTCATTTACAGTGATTTCTTACTATTTGTTTCCCTCTTTCCTTATCTAAAAGGAAATTCATAGCATTTTCTTTCAAGTGCTGGGGATAGAACCCGGAGCCTGCCACATGCTAGCAAGTGTTCTGCCATTGAGCTACATCCCCAGCCCAATTGACACCAATTTCAAACCCTATTTCTTTGGCTTTCCTAATTTTGAAATAATTTTTAGAAGAGTTATAAAAATATTACAGAGTTTTCATGTATACTCTTCACATGGCTTCTCTTAATTTTAATTTACCTGTACAACATAAAATTATGGTAATTGTACAGTAATCAAAACTAGGGAGTTGACATTGGCACAGTCAATGTTTGTGTTTGAATTTGCCATTCTCCTCATATCTCTTGAATTTAGTAGTGAAATTAGCTTCTCCCAGTCTGTCACAGTTCCTTATTCTTTCCCTGTCTTTCAGAACCTTGACACTTTTTTAAAAATGTTTTTTTAGTTGTAGATGGACACAGTATCTTTATTTATTTATTTTTATGTAGTGCTGAGGATCAAACCCTGTACCCCACATGTGCAAGGCTATTTAATTTTTTTTTTAAATTGTTGATGGACCTTTATTTTATTCATTTATTTGTATGCAGTGCTGAGAATCAAACCCAGTGCCTCACACACGTGAGACAGGTGCTCTACCACTGAGCCACAACCCCAGCCCACCATTATTTATTTTTGATTAAAATTTCCAGCTTTGGCCATTGGAAGAGCCTTCCATTTGGCTCCTACTCCCATCCTTTTTTAGGGGATGGTACTGGGGACTGAACTCAGGTGTGCTAAACCACCGAGCCACATCTCCCAGCCCTTTTTATTTTTGAGTCAGGGTCTTGCTAAGTTGCTTAGGGCTAAGTAGCTGAGGCTGGCCTCAAATTTGCAATCCTTCTACTTCAGCCTCCCAAGTCATTGGGATTATGGACATGTGCCACACATCTGACTCCCCATCCCCCCTTTACTTGAGTACTTTCTTATTTTTGAAATCATAAGATGTTCTAGGCTCATCTGAACTTTCTCTATCCTAGCCCTGAAATTTACTTTTTTTTTGAAGGAATCCTGGTTTATTTCACTGGAGAATAGTATTTAGAAACCAAGATCTGGATAGTACGTGTGTTCATTGCTGCTCTTATACCATTGTGAGCATAGAGGTTGGAAATAAACCTGTATATCCTGATCCATGCATACATATAAATCTACATTTCCTGTATCTATACATATTAAAAACTGTTTATACTGATATTCAGTAGCTTTTTTAAAACCTTGGTTCTTATTAAATAAATTCTTTCATTTAGTCTTTATTATTTATTTATTTGCTACCAGGGATTCAACTCAGGGGCACTCAACCACAGAGCCACACCCCCAGCCCTATTTTGTATTTTATTTAGAGACAGGGTCTCACTGAGTTGCTTAGAGCTTTGCATTTGCTGAGGCTGGCTTTGAACTCGTGATCCTCCTGCCTCAGCCTCCTGAGTTTCTGGGATTACAGAGTATGTGCTCCTTAATCCCTTATTAATCAGTGTTTTCTTTTTCATTTTCATAACAATGTGGATTTTGGTCTTTATTTCTGCTTTTATATTATTAGACTTCCAAAATCCTTTCGAACATAGGTAAAAAGTAAAAGTAATTAAAATGGGTAACTATTTAAAGTGTTATTGTTTTCTGGGGCTTAATTTGGCTCCTAGTGATGTTAAGCGTTGACAATTTGTTTTGCAATATTCATAGGGGAGCAATGTATCTGGAGCTTTCTATGACGGAAATCCTCGACATCAACTTAGGGAACTTCAGCACTACTGCGAGGTATTAAGATTTCTCTTAAATGTAATTGTCTGAAATACTGAGATAAAATTTTTTTTTTATGTTTATTTGAATGAATGACTGAGGAAATGTTTCTGGCCTTTTATTTAAGTGTGGTTTTGCCTGAAATTTCTGTGTATTTGTGTCATCACATACTGATGGGCACATAGGGGACATGTACTCAGTGGTTTTATAAGATTAATTGTTTACTGCATGGTTTTAAAGTACTGTGAAGCCAAAAGTCACATCTGTTATATTTGGCTCTTTATGGAATGCTTGCTGCTTTTAGTTCTTAAGTCCTTGTGTGGATGGTGACTTTTTGGCCTTTTAGTAGATTTGAACACATCTTTCCTTAAAATAGCACTTTCCTCGATGTGAAATGGCCACATCCATGGTGTGGAGGGGCTGTGACACATTTACCTACAGCACTGGAGCTGCTTCTTCCAGTGTCTGCATGGGTTATAGTGGTATAGTGGCAGTGGAGGCTCCTTGTTTCAGCTGGGTGGGCTCCATGTCACCCACAATCAGGCCTGAAGTAGGAAACACAATGTTTTTGATGACTAGACGACTTTAGCTGTTCCTAGCAGTTAAATTTGGCTTAATGGCATTTTCACACATTTGACTTTCCTTTTGAAATAGGAATTACTAATTTTTTTAAATTTTAATAGGGTTTGCAAGAACTTATTGAAAACACAAATAGGCAGGTTAACGAGCTTTGTGGAATCATTTCAAAAATGCAGCAGTCTTGGGAGAAATCACCAATGCAAAAGTGTGTAAGTATTTTAAGAACATTTTACAACTTTGGCAAACCTCTGTCAGCCAGAAGTGATAAGGACTAGTAATTGTGAGATTAGCAAGGCTTATCTATACTTCAGCAGCACATGGGGGACGAAAACTCTGTTGAAAGAAAGCTGAAGTTTCGGTTTGACACTGAGTGTCAAACTCAGTGACACTGAGTATTTTTACATTAATAATCATCATGTATTGGTCTGGGGCTGGGGCTCAGTGGAAGAGCGCTTGCCTAGCACGTGTGAAGCACTGAGTTTGATTCTCAGCACTACATATAAACAAAATAAAGGTCCATCAACAACTAAAAGATAAACAAAAAAGAAAAAGAAAAAATAATCATCGTGTATAAAATGTAATTAAAATGTAGTGTTAAGGGGGAATAAATCCATATATTGTAAATCTGGCATATGCCCTTAACAGTAGAAAATGATGTGACAAAGGAATATAGGCGTGAATGTTTCTACCAACTTTTTAATTCTCATTTTTACTCACAGTTGTTTATACTGCATTGGTATCATTTTAGACGTCACGTGGATTCACACAAGGAAGTTTTGATTGTGTGTCTTGTGGAGAAATTAAAGCCTGTGTACTGAAGAAAAGATCTTAAACTCATTCTCTATTCTTCCATGGACAGGGAAACTGCAGCACATCCGTGCCAATGGAAAACTGGGCGAACTGTGCCCAGGAGGAACCTGTAGGAGCATCTAATCAGCCTGAAGCATGCCTTGAACTACAGCAGCCTGATCACCAGGAGACTTCATCCCTTCCCAGGATTGTCTCCACACATTCATTGCAGCCATGTTTCATGCCAGAGAGTCCACTTCCTGGTCTCACTATAGTATCCTGCATTTTCAGCGGAGGTGTGGAAAGTACCAACAATGTCATCCCACCTGCCCAGCCTGACATAGCAGCACCTATAGCAGTTCTGCCACCAGGAGAAACCAGCGTGGCCAGTAGCCATGTTGAGATGGATTACCCGGCCGTTGTGGGGAATGAGGGCGTGAATCCAGATGCTACCTTGCCATGTGTCTGCATCCCTCCCAATTTTGGTGAGTTTACAATGACATATGGTATAAATGGCATTCTTTAACTTAGATTTTAAAAATCCGGCATGTAAACTAGTGTTATTTTCTCAATCAAAAGTTTTATATTGAGATCACTGTAGATCTATGTGTAGTTTTAAGAAGTAATTCCGAGGGATACTCTTTACCCAGATTCCCTCAATGGTAACATCTTGTGAAACTGTAGTTGTATTAATTTGTGTGTCTGTGAATTTAGTATCACTTGAGAAGGTTCGAAATTCAGAACATTATATCATCACAAGGTTCATTTCTATCACACAAGGTTGTATTGCACTTTTTTTTCCTTTTATTGATTTTATTTTATTTTTTTATAAATACACGACAGCAGTGGAATGCATTACAATTCTTATTACACATAGAGAGCCAATTTTTCATATCTCTGTATATAAAGTATGTTCATGCTAATTTATGTCTTTATACATGTATTTTGTTTTTTTGCATTACAGTTCTTTTATTTATTTATTTATTTATTTATTTTTAAACACATATATCACGATTTTTCATATCTCTGTACACAAAATATGTTGACACCCAAATCAAGTCTTCATACATGGTATTGCACTTTTTTTAAAAATATTTTTTTTCATTGTCCATGGACCTTTATTTATTTATTTTTATGAGGTGCTGAGGATCAAACCCAGGACCTCACACATGCTAAGCAAGCACTCTACCACTGAACCACAACCCTGGCCCTTGTAATGCAACTTTTATAAGCAAACTCATTCCTGTCTACCTGCCTTTCCCTTCTGCTTTCACGTGTTTCTAACCCATGGCAGCCACTGATCTGTCCTCCATGTCAACATTATTCACTGGAGATTCAACCAGATTGTGTGTATCAGTATTTCCTTCCTTTTTATTGCTGAATACTCTACCCCATGGTATAGGTGTACCATGGTTTAACCATTTATCCATTGAAGGGAATTTAGTTATTGTTTTTTCCTAGTTTTTGACTATTAGAATTAAGACTGCTAGGAATATTTATGTACAGATTTTGGTATAAATTTAAGTTTTTGTTTCTCTGATACAAATTCTCAGGAGGGTAATTGAGGGCCACATGTTAAGTGTATGTTTAGTTTTTCTTTCTCTCTCTCTCTTTTTTTGGTATGTACATGTGGTACTGGGGATTGAACCCAGGGCCTCATACATGTTAGGCAAGCTCTCTACTACTGAGCTATACCCACAGCCTCTTGTTTATTAGTTCTTATAAAAAGAGCTTTATTGAGACATAATTGATTTCTTTGTTTACTCATGCTGCTATAAGAAAATGCCATAGACCAGATAATTTGTAAAGAAGAGAAAATTATTTTCTCATAGTTCTGGAGGCTGGGAATTTCAAGATCAAACCTTGCATCTGTAAATTCAGTTGTCTGGTGAGTGCTGCTTCCTCCAGAGGGGAGGAACACTATGTCCTCACATGTTGGAAGGCAGAAAGGCAAACTCAGAGACCACTGCATGAAACCTTTTCTGTAAGGACTTCAACACTCTTTATGAGGGAGGAGCCCTCATAGCCTAATCACTTCTTCCTAATCACTTTTTTTTTTTGATTGAACCCAGGGGCACTTAATCACTAACTACATCCCAAGCCTTTCTTTCTTATTTATTTATTTATTTTTATGTTGGATACCAGTGATTGAACTCAGGGGCACTGAGCCACAGCACCATTGTGAGATACAGGAGCTGAGGTTGTGGCTCAGTGGTAGAGCACTTGTGTAGCATGTGTGAGGCTCTGAGTTTGATCCTCAGCACCACTGAGCCACATCCCTAGCCCTTTTTTTTTTTGTATTTTATTTAGAGACAGGATCTCACTGAGTTGCTTAGCGCCTTGCTTTTGCTGAGTCTGGCTTTGAACTTGTGATCCTCCTGCCTCAGCCTGCTGAGCCACTGGTATTACAAGTGTGTGCCACCATGCCTGGCCTTTTTTTAAAATTTAATTTAATTTAATTTTTTTATTTTTAAAAAATTATTTATTTATTTATTTATTTTAGTCATACATGATAGCAGAATGAATTTTGACATATAATACATACATGGAATGTACATACATCAATCATATTGTCTATTCTATTCTGCTGCCCTTCCTATCCTCCTTACTCCTCCCCTCCTCTCCCATCCTTTCTCTCTATCCAATCTAATGTGACACACTTCTTTTTCTTTTTCTCATTGCAACATCATATATGTATTCTGTATAATAATGAGGTTCTCCTTCCATCTTCCGTGCAACTCCCCTTCTCCCTCTTTTTCCCTCCCTTTTTTATTTTTTGAGACAAGGTCTTGCTAAGTTGCTTGGGGCATCGCTAAATTGTTGAGGCTAGCTTTGAACTTGTGATCCTTCTAAATGCTGGGATTACAGGCATGCGCCACCACGCCTGGCCCTCATCACCTCTTAAGGGCCTCTTCTCTTAATTCTGTAATATCAGTAATGCTGAATTTTGGAGGGGACACATTCAAATCATAACATTGATATGCAAAAACCTGCACATACTTATCTGGGATGGTGGTGAGGCAGGAGGGTTACAAGTTCTGGGCCAGCCTGGGCAACTTGGTGTCTCAAAATAAGAAATAAAAAGGGCTGGTAATGGATATAGCTCAATCCTAGGTACCAAAAATAAATAAATACCTGTAGTACTTAAGGTGCACAATTTGATGACTTTTGCCATATGCATGTTTAGCTTTATGAGAAACTGCCTGACTTTTCCAGCATGGCTAGACCACTTCGTATTCTTATCAGCTATATAGGAGTGATACAGTTTCTCTGCATTCATATTTTCTGCTTTATTTTTTCTCTCTTCTTTCCCAATGTGCCAAGATTCTTTCTTTCATCATATTTTAAAGTTGATTTTTAAAAATTGATGTATTATAGTTATATATAAAGGTGGAATTCATTGTGATATGTTTATACTTACATGTGACATCATTTGGTTAATATCATTCTGCTGTTACTCCAGTGTTCCATTGCTCCTCCCTTACCCTCATTCCTGTTCTAAGACTTCACTATTCTCTTTTTTTTATTTTCGTTATCATATCCTTTTTTTTTTAAACTGAGGATTGCTTTATCACTGAGCTTCATCCCCTGTCCTTTTTATTTATTTATTTATCTACCTATCTATTTATTTATTTATTTTGAGGCAGGGTCTCACTAAATTACTTAGGGCCTTACTACGTTCCTGAGGATGGTGTCGAACTTGCAATCCTCCTGCCTCAGCCTCCTGAGTTGCTGAGATTACAGGTGTGCACCACCACACATGGCATCATATCCTTGTTTGATTGAAGATTTTCTTTAGCCTTTCTTTAGGGATAAGTCTGTGAGGGATAAGTAATTTTAGTTTTCCTGTATGTGAGAATGTCTTTGTTTCCCCATATGTTATTCAAAGATAGTTTGGCTATTGTATAAATTCATAGTTGAGGGTTCTTGAAAATGTTCTTCTCGTAGATATGCCAGCAATAGAAGAAGCCAGCCTGGAAAACAACCCTGACATAATGAATTGCCCCGCTGTAATGGGAAATGACAGTGACCAACATTCTTCCTCTCCATCGAACAGTGAGTTTCAGATGATATATATTATAAGTAGTTTTGTTGAATTTGGATCCATCAGCATCCTTAATGCAAATCAGTTATAATTCACTTTTTAAATTAAACTTTTTATTTTGAAATGATTTTAGATTAACATGTATTTATACGAAATAATACAACATGATCCCCTATACACTATACACTTTTTTCCAACCATAACCTCTTGCAAAATTATAGTCAAATGACACAACCAGGATATTGACATTGATACAATACACAGATGTGATTGAGCTGTCCACAGTTTTTGTTTGTTTTGTTTTTTTGGTATTGGGAATTGAATCTTGGAGAACTTTACTGCTGAGCTACATCCCCAGTCCTTTTTATTTTTTGTTTTGAAACAGGATCTGTGCTAAGTTGCTGAGGCTGCCCTTGAACTTGTGATCTTCCTGCCTCAGCTTCTTGAGTCACTGGGATTATTAAGCATGACTCACAGTTCCTGGCTGCCCAGTTTTACTTTTAGTACTTTATATGTGTTTATATCTATTTTTGTGCAGATTTATTACATGAGTAGGTTTGATTGCCAACATCACACTCGAGATACAGGACAATCCTATCACTGCCAGCTGCCTCATCTTGCTTTTATACTATACTCACCTCTCTCAGCTCACCCTTTCCTTCCTCAGGGCCTGTTTTCTAATGCCTGGCAAACACCAGTCTATAATTTTACCATATTAAGAGTATTATATAAAGGTAATCTTATGGTATGCAGTTTTTTCCCCCCTGAAGACTCATACAGGTTGTTGTGTATATCAATAGATAGTTCCTCTCTTGTTATTGCTGAATAGCTTTCTGTGGTTTGGTTATGCAATAGTTGTTTGTAATCATTTACCCATTGAAGGATATAAGTTTTTTCCCCCCAGTTTTTGGCATTAAGAATAAACCTCTGTGAACATTTCATGTACTGGCTTTTGTGTAAATATAAATTTTCTTTTCTCTGTTATGAATGCCAAGAGTACAATTGCTGGGTCTTATGGTAATAGCATGTTTAGTTTTACAAGAAACTGCCAAACAGTTTTTCATAGAAGCTGTGCCATTTTACATTCCCAGTAGCAAGTATGGGTGATTCAGTTTCTCTACATCTGTCTGTCTGATCTTTCCATTGTTCTTTCTTCCTGATGCTCCAGATTTCCTTCTTTCATCATATCCTTTTTGTTCCAAGATCTTCCTTTAGCCTTTTGTATGGGTAAGTATGCTAGGGACAAATGCTTTGAGTTTTCCTTTGTTTGAGAATGTTTTTAGTTTACTTTTTTCTAGAAGGATGGTTTCACCTCATATAGAGTTTACAGTTGGGCATCCTTTTTTTTAGCCATTGAAAAAGTTGTACTGATAGAAATGCCGGGAAAAGCAGAAGCTAACCTGGATGGCAATTGTCAGACAATATATTACCCAGCTTTATTGGGAAATATCACTTACTCAGAATCTGCTTCTTCATCTACCCCCATCTCCTCCAATCTTGGTGAGTTTAAAGTGACACTTGTACAAATAGTACTTTAAAAAAATTTTTTTCTAGTTGTTGATTGGCCTTTATTTATTTACTTCCATGTGGTGCTGAGAATCGAACCCAGTGCCTCACATATGCTAGGCAAGCGCTCTGCCACTGAACCACAACCCCAGCCCACAAATAGTATTTTTAATCTAGATTCACACGCACGTTTATGTGTGTGTGAGATACTGGGGACTAAATACGGGGGTACTCTACCATTAGGCTCTATCCCCAACCCTTTTCATCTTCTGTTTTGAGATGGGGTAATGGGATCTTGCTATGTTGCTGAGATTGGCCTTGAACTTAAAATTCTCCTGCGTTAGCCTCTGGAGTCATTGAGATTCCAGGCATGTGCCACTGCATTCAGCGACATTCTTTTTTTGTGTGTGTGTGTGTTTTTAAAAGATGATGCCTGCAATCCTGAAGTCTTTTTTTTTTTTTTAAAGAATTTTAACATTTATTTTTTAGTTATCGGCGGACACAACATCTTTGTTTGTATGTGGTGCTGAGGATCGAACCCGGGCCGCACGCACGCCAGGCGAGCGCGCTACCGCTTGAGCCACATCCCCAGCCCCAATCCTGAAGTCTTTTTAAATATTTTTTTTAATTTTTTTTTTTTACTTTCAGTGGGCCTTTATTTTATCTATCTATATGTGGTGCTAGGAATCGAACCCAGTGCCTCACGCATGCTAGGCAGGCGCTCTACCACTGAGCCACAACCCCAGCCCTCAGCAACATTCTTAATATTAATTCTTAGTGATAGCTTTTTTAAAATTAAGCATTTCATTTTTAGCTGTTTCAGAATCACAGTCAAATATAAGAAATAATACAGAGAGCTCTTGTGTCTCCTCTCCTCCTCCCCTGATAGTAGTATTTTATAAAAATACAGTAAAATATCACAACTTTGATTTTGTGATTGGTGTAAGTCACAGATTTATTGCAATGTCCTGTTTTATTTGTGTCTATTTGTGTGTGTACATGTATATTTAGCACTATGTTATCTTATCCCATGAGTAAGTTTGTGTGTCCACCACCACAGGTAAGGGAGAGATGATATCCATCAGCACAAGGCATTCTCCAATTGCCTGACGATAACCATACCCAACTCCTCAGGTTGCCTTTCCCTGCTCGCCCCAACTATCAATGATCTCTTCTCCATCTATATAATTTTTGTCTCTTCAAATGGTTCTATAGGTGAAATCCTATTTGAGATTGGCTTTGTTTTTTACTTAGCTAAATTTCCTGGACTTATCTAGGTTGTTGTGTATATTCAGTTTATTCTTTTTATTGCTGAACATTATTCCATAGTTAGAACACGCTATATTTTGTTTTATCACTCACCTGTTGAAGGACATTTGGATTTTTTCCTAGTTTTTGGCTATTAGAAATAAATGTTCTATGAATATTCATGTGTATATTTTTACATAAATATAAGTTTTAATTTCTTAATTGTTCTTTCTGTTGATGAGTAGCTTTTCATGGTATAGATATGAACAATTTTTTTTTTCTCTGCAGTGCTGGGGGTTGAACCCAGGGTCTCATGCATGCCAGGTAAGTGCTCTGCCACTGAGCTACATCCCTAGCCCTTTTTATTTTGAGATAGAATCTTGCTAAATTGTCAAGGCTGGCCTCCAAATTTAGATCCTCCTGCCTCAGCCTCCTGAGTAGCTAGGATTATAGTTAAGTACCATCATGCCTGACTGGGAACACTTAAAAAAAAACTATTCACTCATTGAAGAACATTTGGGTTTCTCTTTCTAGTTTTTGGATATTACAGGTAAAGCTGTTATAAACACTCATGTAGTGACTTTTGTGTAAATATAAATTTTCTTTTCTCTGCCACGAATGCCAAGAATATAATTGCCTGGTCTTATGGTAATAGCATGTTTGGTTTTATAAGAAACTGCCAGTTTTTCAGAGAGGCTGTGCCATTTTACATTCCCAATAGCAGTGTATGGATGATCTTTCTGATCATTCCATTGTTCTTCTTTCCTGATGCTGCAATATTCCTTTTTATGTAATGTCTTTTCTGTTTGTAGACCTTCCTTTAACTGTTTTTTGGGGGCTTTTTCCTCTAGGGATGCATTCTTTTAATTTTTACTTTTTATGAGGATGTTTTTGTCTTCCCTCATTTTTTTCCTGAAGAATAATTTCACTCAGAATAGAATTCATGATTGAGAATTCTTATCTTTCAGTAATTGAAAAGGTTATACTGATAGAAATGCCAGTTAATATAGAAGCCAGCCTGGAAAACAACCCTCAGGCAAGGAATAACTCAGTTTCACTGGAAAATGATGAAGTCCAAGATCATGCCTCTTCATCTCTTGTCATCCATCCCAGTTGTGGTGAGTTTGAAATGATCCATGGTCTGTAGCACTGTTTCATCTAGATCCATTAACATCATTAACACAAAGCTAGAAGTAGCTTTTTTAAAAAAACTAAACTTTTAATTTTGTAGTTTTTTTTTAATATTTATTTTTTAGTTTTCAGCGGACACAACATCTTTGTTTGTATGTGGTGCTGAGGATCGAACCCCGGCCACATGCATGCCAGGCGAGCGCGCTACCACTTGAGCCACATCCCCAACCCCCAATTTTGTAGTAATTCAAGAGACACAAGAAGTTGTAATAAATAACTCAGAGGAATACCTTTCACACTTTACCCATTTCTTTCAATAACATTCTTGCAAAACTGTGATAGAGGGGTTGGGTTAGTAGCTCAGTGATAGAGCACTTGCCTCGCACATATGAGGCACTGGATTCAATCCTCAGCTCCATATAAAAATAAAATAAAGGTATTTTGTCCACCTATAACTAAAAATAGATTTTAAAAACCCTGTAATAGAACATTGCAACCAGGATGTTGACATTGATGCAAACCACAAATCTTGTTGAGATTTCCTCAGTTTAACTTTATTAGTTTGTATATACAGTTCATTTGGTTCTATTGAATTTTGTCATCTAAGGAGCATTGATGTCCAAGATGTTTCCATTACTACCAGGATGCCGCATCTTGCCCTTTTATAACCCCCACCTACCTCAGCATAATTCTTTAGGGATTCATCCGACTTATTGCATGTATTGGTAGTCTTTTTTCATTATCATATACTATTCCATGGGATGGATTACTATAGCTTATTTATCTGTTTTTCACCCATTGAGGGACATCTGGGTTGTTTCTAATTTGTAACTATTACAAGTAAGTTGCTATGACTGTTTACAGGGTTTTATGTAAACCTAAGTTTTGATTTCTTTTGGGTAAGTACAAATACTTGGTTTATGAATTGCATGTTCAGTTTTATAAGAAACTGGAATGGTTTTCCAGTGAGACTGTACCATTTTATATTCCTGCCAATTATGTGTGAGATATCCAGTTTCTCTACATCTATACTTCTGCTACATTTGTTGTTGTTCTTTCTTCATTTTTGTTGTTTTAAGATTATTTGCTCTTTCATCATTCTTTTATATCAGAAGATTTTCCTTTAGACTTTTTTTTCATTTTAACAAAGTCTTACTAAGTTACCCAAGATGGTCTTGGGCTTGTGGGTACAAGAGATCCTCCTGCCTCATCCTCCCGAGTAGCTGGGATTATAGGCATGAGCCACCATACCTGGCTAGTCATTCTTTAAATGTACCTCAGCTAGTGACAAATATTTCTACTTTTCCCTTGTGTAGGTATGTTTTCCCACCCCTCCTGTTTTGGTACTGGGAATTGAACCCAGGGGCACTTTACTGCTGAGATACATACCCAGCCATTTTTTTTTTTTAATTTTGAGACGGGATCTGATTAAATTTCTGAGGCTGGTTTCAAATTTGCAATCCTCCTGTCCCAGCCTCCTGAGTCTCTGGGATTATAGGCATGTGCCACCGCACCCAGCTGCCCTTTATTCTTTTTATTTTTTTTTCAAAAGATTTTTTGTAGTTGTAGAAGGACAACATGCCTTTATTTATTTTTATGTGGTGCTAAGGATTGAACCCAGTACCTCACACATTAGCTAGGCAAGCGCTTTGTCACTGGGCTACAACCACAGCCCCTCCTCTTCATCCTTACAGGATTCATGGTTAAAGTTTCTTTTCTTTCAATTTTTAAAAATATTCTATTTATAGCAATGTTGGCAAAAGCACAAACCATCCTGGAAAGGAACCCTGAGACAAATTAACTTCTTTTATTAGAAGGTGACATTAGCCAAAATCTTTCCTCATCATCTCACTTCATCCTTTATTGTTCTGGTGAATTTGAAATGGTACTTATTATTTGTAGCACTATTTATTATAGAATCATTAACATCCTTAGTGCAAGATAGTGGTAGCTTTTTCTAATTAAATTTTTATTTTCAGGAAAAATTGATCGGCATATACAGTTGTAATAAATAATGCAGCAAGATCTCATGTTTTTTTTTAATTTTATTTTTTTATTGGTTATTCAAAACATTACAAAGATTGCAGAATTTCATTCCCCAGTTTTCCCCAATGGTAACTTCTTGCAAAACCATAGAAAATTTTTACAACAAGGATATTGACATGACACCATCCCCAGATATTATTGAGATGTCCCAGATTAACTTATATTTTATTTGTGTGAATGTTCATGTGTGTGTTTTGGTAACTTTTATCATGTGGGTAGGCTTATGGATCTTTGAGCACAGGCAAGCTACATTACCATCCCTCATATTGTTTCTCTTTTTTTTTAGCCACATTCCTGGCCCTTTTTATTTTTTATTTTGAGATAGCATCTTGCTAAGTTTCTGAGGCTCACTTTGAACTCAACAATCCTCCTGCCTCAGCCTCCCGAGCCACTGGTGTTACAGGTGTGCACCACTGCACCTGGCTCTCATACTGTTCTTTTATAACCCAACTTCGTTCTCTCCAGTCACCATTCCCTCTCCTCCTATTGTCTCTAAGTTATGGTTACCCTTAATCTGTTCTCTAAGTCTGTAATTTGTCACTTCAGTATTATATAAATGGAATTGGGAACCTTTTGGGGTTGACTTTTTTTCCCCTCTATAATTCCCTGAGGGCTCATGCACATGTGTTTATCAATCGTTCCTTCCTTTTTGTTGCTGAGGTTTTTGGTGCATCCATGGTCTAGATGCTCTATGGTTAGTTTATCTATTCACCCATTGAAAAAACCTATGGGTTTCTTATTTTTGGCTACTAAGGTGTAAAGCTCTTTCGAACACTCATTTAAAATTTTAGTTTTGCCTTTTCATTTCACTTACTCACACAAGTTTTCATTTTTCTGTGATGAATGCCCAAGAATATAATTGCTGGCTCCTCTGGTAATTACATTTTCAGTTCTATGTGAAACTGTTTCTCAGTGTGGCTGTACTGGGTTCCATTCCACACCAGCCATGTATGAGAGATCCAGTTTCTCTGTAGCCATATTGCTGCTCTTCTGCTGTTCTTCCTTCCTTCCTGATGCCATTTCTTCTACCATATTCTTTCTGATCAAAGTTGTTCCTTTAATTATTTGAAGTGTTAGTCAACCTAACAGATGATTTCTTTTTTTCTTTTGTCTGTGACCATCTTTTGTTTCACTTAATTCCTGAAAAATCGTTTTGCAGGATATAGAATATGTGGTCAAGAGTGGTTTTTTTTTTAACCATTTGAAAAATATTTCCTTTACAGAAATATCAAACCAAGAAGAAACTGGCCTGGAAAAGGACCCTCAGGTGATGAACAACCCATCTTTACTGGAAAATGGTAGTGACCAAGCCTCTTCTTCATCTTTTTGTCTTCCTGCCAGTATTGGTGAGTTTGAAATGATATGTAACCCTGTGTAGACCATTTAAAGAATTTTTTTAGTTGTAGATGGACACAATATCTTTATTTTATTTATTTATTTTTATGTGGGGCTGAGGATTGAATCCAGTGCCTCACACCTGCCAGGCAGGTGCTCTACTACTGAGCCACAACCCTAGCCCCACGTGTAGACTATTTAATCTAGATTCATTAACTCCCTTTGTATGAGATAGTGGTAGCTTTTCCTAATTAAAAATTAATGAGAAACTAAAAATTTTTCTGAGAAAATTTTAGCTGCACAGTGTTTCCTTAATGAGATTATCTTACAAAGCTATAGTACAATGTCAAAGCCAGGATATTGATGTCAATACTATTATAAGTTTTTTGAGATGTCCTCAGTTTTACTTATGTTTGTATGTGCATAGATATTAAGCTTTATATAGTTTCATTGTATGTGTATGTTTTCAAATCCTCCATCACATATAAAATATAATAGGATCCCGCCTATTGTCACCTTTCTCCTTTAAACCTCCTACTTCTATTTTGCCCTGTCTCTACCATTGGCTGATCTGCACTCCTTCTTTATAATTTTGTAGTTAACAAGGATTTATGTAAATCAACTCATATAGTCTATATAATCTCTTGAGATTGGATTTTTAAAAACTCACATAATTCCCTAGAGATTCATTCAAGTTGCTGCCTGTATCCATAGTTCTTTTTTTCCTGCTGTGTACTGTTCCATGTTATGAATCTACCATAATTCATTTCTGTTTTTACACATTTAAGGATATCCTGCTTGTTTCTAATTTTGGGTATTAGAGGTAAAGATGCTGTATGAACACTCAAGTACAGGTTTTTGTGTGAACATATATTTTCATTTCTTTGAGATACTGTCTAAAAGATACTGCCCAAAAGTGTAATTGCTGGGTCACAGGGTAATTGTATATTTAGTTTTACAAAATACTGCCAAGATATTTCCCAGAGTGGCTGCACTACGTTCCATTCCCTCCACCAGTGTAGGAGTGATGCAGTTTCTCCACATGTACATTTCTGCTCTTTCTGTTGTTCTTTCTTCCTTCCTTATGCTGCATGCAAGATACCTTCTTTCATCGTATCCTTTCAGATTGAAGATCTTCCTTTAGCTCTTCTTTAAGGGTGAGTCATCCAGTGCCAACTTTTTTTAAAAAAGTGTTTTTTTGACAATGCCTTAATTTCTTCTTCATTTCTGAAGGGTAGTTTTACTTGATTTAAAAGCCCTGGGTGAGATTTCTTGTTTTTTCAACACTTGAAAATGTTTTATATATTGAAATGTTGTTCAAAACAGAATCTGGCCCAGAAATAGGACCTGAAACAATGAATCGCCCAACTCTAATGGAAAATGGCAGCAACCAAGATAATAATTCAGCATCTCCCTTCATGAATCCTGGTTTTGGTGAGTTTGAAATGCTACATATTATAAGTAGGACTCTTACCTTTTCCTAGTGATAACTTTTCATTTTGAGATATTTCAGAAACACATATCAGCATAAAAATTAATATAAGGAAACTTGTATACTTTTATCCATTTATAATTATTAATATTTTGCAAAACTATAATAAAATATCACTAGAATTTTGGCTTTGATACAGTTGATTAATGTTATTGACATTGATCTATTCAGATGTTCTCAGTTTTCCCTGTATTTGTGTGTGTGCGCAAGACATCATATTTAGTGGCCTGCAGTTTTATGACATGTAGGTTCAGGTGTTCACCACTATAATTGTGATACAGAACATCTTGTTGCTTTTTAATAACAACATTCACCTCCTTTATGTCATTCCCTTCCTGGCCTCATCCTTAGTTCACCCAGCTACTAGAGTGTTCTCCATTTTTTATAATTTTGTCATTGTCAAGAATGTTAAATAAATGGATTCATATAGAATTTAACATTTGGGATTGCCTTTTTCCACAGAGAGTAATTCTTTGGAGATTCATCCAAGTTTTTACATGAGTGGAAGTTTATTTTTGCATTGAAGTAGTTCCTTTTTTTTTTTTTTTTGCTGAGTCTGTTCCATGGTATGAATATCCCACAGTTCACAATATCTGTTCACTCATTGAAGGACATCTGGATTGTTTCCTGTTTTTGGCTACTATGAGTAATAGTGGTATGAGCAATAGTGTACAGGTTTTTATGTGAACATACATTTTTCATTTCTCTGTGATAAATGCCTAAGAGTGCCATTGCTTGCTGGGTGTTGTGGTAATTACATGTTTAATTTTTAAGAAAAATGTATCAAACTCTTTCCAGAGTGAGTAAACCATTTTATATTCCCACCAGTAATGTATGAATGATTCACTTTTTCTGCATCCTTACAAGCATTTGGTATTCCACTATTTTTTATTTTAGCCATTCTGAAAGGTATATGGTAATATGCCATTGTGGATTTAATTGCTTTTAGATAATGATATGCATCTTTTAGTATGCTAGTTTTCCATCCGTATATCCTATTCTCTGAATTATCTGTTCCTGTCTTATAGTAGTGTTTTTTTTTTTTTTACAGTTGAGTCTCAAGAGTTAGTTATATATTGTTGTTACTAGTCTTTTGTTGGATATGCAGTTTGCAAATGTTTTCTTTTTTTGGGGGGGGTGCCACGAATTGAAACCAAGGGTGCTAAAGCACTGAGCCACAACCCTAGCCCTTTTTATTTTTTAAATTTTGAAACAGGGTCTTGCTAAATTTCTGAGGCTGGCTTTGAACTAGTGATCCTCCAGCCTCAGCCTCCCAAACTACTGCGATTACAGACAGAACCATTGTGCCTGGCAAATGTTTTTTTTTTTTTATTGGTACATTATAAGTATGAATGGGATTTATTGTGACATATTTGGACATGCATTTAACATAATTTGATTAATTTAATTCCTAGTACCTTCACTTTTCCTCCCCTCCATTTTCCTGATCCTCTTCCCCTACTCTACTGGTCTCCCTTCCATTGCTTTAAATTAGTGCATTATAATTATATATGAAAGTAGGATTTATTGTGATATTTGTATATATACATGGTGTAATTTGGATAGGTTAATATTCCCTTATACCTTTTCATTGCCTTCCCTTCACCCTACTCCACCCAAGGGTTCTGCACAACCTTTCTTTCCTCTACTTTACTTATCTCCCTTCTATTTTTGTGAGATCCCTTTTTTATTCCTTTTTTTCTCTTGAGCTTCTACATATAAGAGAAAACATTGAATCCTTAATTTTCTGAGTCTGGCTTATTTCACTTAGCTTGATGTTCTCCAGTTCCATCCATTTACTAGCAAGTGCCATAATTTCATTCTTCTTTATGGCTGAGTAAAACTCCATCGTGTGTGTGTGTGTGTGTGTGTGTGTGTGTGTGTGTGTGTGTGTATTACATTTTCTTTATCTGTTCATCTGTTGGCAGACACCTAGGCTGGTTTCCTAACATGCCTACTGTGAATTGCATTGCTATAAAAATTGAAGTGGCTGATTGCTGATCGCTGTAGTATTCTAATTTTAGTTTTTTTGGATAAATACCAAGGAGTGGAATGGCTGGGGTGTTGAGAGCCATCCATGGACTATGTGTGGATCAAATGGCATTTTCCCATTGAATAGGAAAATATGGTATTTGGGAACTTCCCATGGCAATTCTGCTGGTAAGAATACCCAGATGCGTGTGAGTTCTATTCATCTCTGCCAGGTCCCACATAGCACTGGAGATGGGGTGACCTACTGTAGCCACATAGCTTCTCGGAGAAGGTGTAGCCTGCCAAGATGCCAATCAACCTGTTGACTGCAAGACATCATGAAGCAAGACTCCACCCCTGAAACCTTAGTCCTGCCATTGATGTACCCACTTAAATAAAACGACCCAGAGCTATTTTCTAGTTGTTCAGCTTCAACTGTGTAGGCTGGACCTATTAGGTGTTACATGCTTTTTAAAGGTATAATTCTGCTTTGTCTTTTATATCTTGACTAACTGTTTCAGACTTTATTTTCTCAGGTGGCTTATTCCCTCCTATGCAGCAAAAATGACCCTGGTGGGGCACTGGCCGCCTCATTCTCTTAATCATTTCCTTTGTTCTGCAGAAGCATTTTTGTTTGATGGCATCCCACTTATTGATTCTTGGTTTTATTTCTTGAGCTTTAGGGGTCTTATAGAGGAAGGTGGTGCATGCACCTGTATAATAGAGTGTTGCTCCCGTGTTTTCTTCTAGCAGTTGCAAGGGGTCTGGTCTAATTCCTAAGTCTTCAATTCATTTTAATTGGATTTTTGTGCTAGGTTAGAGATAGGGTTTTAGTTTCGTTCTTCTACATATGGATATCCAGTTTTCTCTGCATCATTTGTTAAAAGGCTGTCTTTTCTCCAAAAAATATATTTTTGGCACCTTTGTCAAAAATCAGATGGCTGTAAATATGTGGGTTTGTCTCTGTGCCTTCTATTCCACTGGTCTTTGTGTCTATTTTGATGCCAATACTGTGCTGTTTTTGCTACCATAGCTCTATAATATAATTTGAGATTGGCCATCAAATGTTATTGGTATTCAGATGGAGATTGCATTGAATCTGTGTATTGTTTTTGGTGGTGTGGCCATTTTGACAATACTAATTCTGCCTATCCAAAAATATGGGAAGTCTTTCCATCTTCTAAAATCTTTCAATTTCTTTCTTCACGGTTTTATAGTGTGCATTGTAGAGATCTTTCACCTTATTTGTTCGATTAATTCTCAGGAAATTTTTTTTAGTATATTGGGAAAGGAATAGTTTTCCTGATTTCTTCAACAGCAGAATTGCTGTTGGAGTATAGAGAAGCAATTGATTTATAAGTGTTGATATTGTATATTGCTTCTTTGCTAATTCATTTATCAGTGCTTGGAGTCTTCTAGGGGAACTTTTTGGATCTTCTAAATACAGGATTATATCATCAGTAAACAGTGATTGTTTGATTTCTTCTTTTCCTATTTGTATCCCTTTAATTTCCTTATTTTGCCTGATTGCTCTGGCCAGAGTTTCGAGAATTATATTGAATATAAGTGGTAAAAGTGGACATTCTTGTCGTTTCTAATTTTATAGGAAAAGCTTTCAGTTTTTCTTCATTCAGTCTGATTTTGCTTTGCGTTTGTCTATGTGCCCTTTATAATATGTGGCCTTTATAATCTATCCCTAGTTTCTCCAACATTTTTAAAAAATATTTTTTAGTTGTAGATGGACAATACCTTTATTTTATTTGTTTATTAATGTTGTTCTAGGGATCGAACCCAGTGTCTCACGCATGCTAGGCAAGTACTCTGCCACTGAGCCATCACCCTAGCCCCTCTCCAACATTTTTAACATGATTGGTTGCTGTACTTTATCAAAGGCCTTTTCTGCATCTGTTGAGATGATCATATGGTTCTTCTTAATTCTATTTATATGGTAAATTAGATTTATTAATTTTCGTAAGTTGAATCAACCTAGCATCCCTGGGATGAGGCCGACTTGGTCATGGTGTGTTATCTTCTTAGTACGTTTTTAAAAAAATATTTTTAGATGTAGGGCTGGGGTTGTGGCTCAGTGGTAGAGCACTTGCCTAGCATGTGAAATACCCTGGGTTTGATCCTCAGCACCACATAAAAATAAATAAATAAAATAAAGGTGCTGTGTCCAACTACAATTAAAAAATAAATATTAAAAAATATTTTTAGGGGGGCTGGGGTTGTGGCGCAGTGGCAGAGCGCTCACCTAGCATGTACAAGGCGTTGTGTTCAATCCTCAGCACCACATAAAAATAAAATGAAGATATTGTGTCCACCTATAATATAAAGTAAATATTAAAAATATTTTTAGTTGTATATGGTCACAGTACCTTTATTTTATTTATTTATATGTGGTGCTGAGCATTGGACCCAATGACTCACACGTGCTAGGCAAGCACTCTACCATTGACCCACAATTCTAACCCCCTTAATAAGTTTTAAAATGTGATTCACTAATATTTTATTAAACATGTTTGCACCTATGTTTATCAGGGATATTGGTTTGTAGTTTTCTTTCCTTGGTGTGTCTTTGTGTGGTTTTGATATTGGTGTTATACTGGCTTCATAGAATGTGTTTGTGAATGTTTCCTCCTTTTCAATTTCCTGGAATAAATTGAGAAAGACTGGTATTAGTTCTTATGTAAAGGTCTGGTAGAACTCAGCTAAGAATCCACCTGTCTTGGGCTTGTCTTTTTTGGAAGGCTTTTAGTTGATCTTTCAATTTCATTACTTGGCTATTGGTCTGTTTATGTTTTCTGTATCATTCAGGTTCAATTTGGGCAGGTTATATGTGTCTAGAAAGTTGCCAGTGTCTTCTAGATTTTCCTGTTTATTGGAGCATAAATCTTCAAAATAGTTTCTCATGATTCTCTGGATTTTAGAAGTATCAGTGTTGATATGTTCTTTTTCATCTCTAATTTTATTAATTTGGATCTTTTCTTTCTTTTGGTTAGTTTTACCAGGGGTTTATTAATCTTATTTATCTTTTCAAAGAACCACCTCTTTGTTGCATTGATCCTTTTATTTTACTCTTATTTCATTATTTTTGGCTTTGATCTTTATTATTTCCTATCTTTTACTGATTTTAGAGTCAGTTTACCCTTTTTCTAAAGCCCTTGAGTTAGAACATCAGCTTATTTATTTGGGATCTACCTTTTTTTAAAAAAGCATTTTTTTGTTGTTGATGGACCTTTATTTATTTATATGTAGTGTTGAGAATTGAACCCAGTGCCCCACACATGCTAGGCAAGTGCTCTACCTCTGAGCTACGGCCCCAGTCCAGAATCTGCCTTTTTTAGTGTAGTCACTTGTTATGGTTTAAATGTGGTGTCCCACAAAAGCGCAAATGTGAGACAATGCAGGAGGGTTCAGAGGAGAAATGACTGGGTGTGAGAGTCTTAACCCAACCAGTGAATTAATCCCCTGATAGGCATGAACTGAGTGGTAATTGAAGTGTAGGGTGTAGCTGGAGGAGGTGGGAATTGGAGCTTGGCTTTGGGGTGTATATTTTGTATCTGGAGAGTGGAGACTCTCTGCTTCAGGATGACCATGTGGGCTGCTTCCCTCTACCATGTTCTTCAGCCATGATGTTCTGCCTCACTTCGAGCCCTAAGGAATGGAGCCAGCCTTCTATGGACTAAGACCTCTGAAATTGTGAGCCTTCAAATAAACTTTTCCTCCTCTGTGTTGCTCTGGTCAGATCCTTTAGTCACAGCAGCAAAAAAGCTGACTAAAACAGCACTCAGTGTAATAAATTTTCCTTTCAGTACTGCTTTCTACTGTCCCATATGTTGTATCTTTGTTTTCATTTGTTTCTAAGAATTTCTTATTTTTTTCTCTCATTTCTTCTTTGATCTGTTCTTCATTTAAATGAGTATTGTTTAATCTCCTTATGTTTATGTGGTTTCTATTATTTTTCTTGCTGTTGATTTCTAGTTTCATTCCAGTAGATCGAATGCATGATCTGATAGAATGCATGGGATAATATTCATTTTTTTTGCATTTGTTAAAGACTTACATTGTGACCTAGAATATGGTCTGTTTGGGAAAAAGTTCATCTGCTGCTGATAAGAAGGTAAATTTGACTGTTTGGGGGTGAAATATTATGTAGATGTCTATATGTCCATTTGATTTATCCTGTTATGGAGGTCAGATATATCTTTATTGATTTTTATGCTTTGATATCTTTCTATTGGTAATAAAGTATGTTGAAATCACCCAGTATTATTGTGTTGTCATCTGGGATTTAATATCAAGGAGTATTTTTTTCAATGTAATTGGATATGCTAACACTTGAGGCATATACACTTACAATCATTATATTTTCTTGTTGGATTGTTCTCTTTACCAGAATGTAGTGGCCTTTTTCATCTCTTTTGATTTATTTTGCTTGAACCAACTTTGTCAGATATGAGAATATCTTCCTCCAGCTTGTTCATGGATTCCATTTGCTTAGAATACTTTTATCTATCCTTTGACCTTGAGTCTGTGAGTCTTTGTCTATGAGATGAGTCTCTTGCAAACAGCATATGGTTGGATCTTTTTTTAATCCATTCTGCTAATCTACGTTTATGTTTTTCTGTCTAGTTATTCCATCATTTTCTAACAAGCATGTGTTGAGGTCTTCAACTATAATTGTGGATTTGTCAGTTTTTGCTTTGTGTAATTTGAGACTGTTATTTGGTATGTAAACACTAGAGTTATTATGACTTCCTAGAGGTTAATAGTTTTATTGTTATATAATGTTCTCATTTGTCTTTGGTAACTTTCTTCCTCTGTAGTTATCTGCTACCTATATAGCTAGCCTGCTTCCTTGTTGTATTCGTGTTCACATGATGTATATCTTTTATTCTTTTACTTTTAACTTATGTCATTGAATTTGTAGAGCTTGTAAATAGCATATAGTTATGTCATTTTGGTGGGGGGATACTGGGGATCAAACTCACGGTCTCATGCATGCTAGGCAAGCACTCTATGACTGAGCTATTCACCCATCCTCGTTACATCTTTTTTTTTTTTTTTGAAATATTTTTAGTTGTTGCTAGACCTTTATTTATTATTTATTTATTTATATATGGTGCTGAGAATTGAAGCCAGTGCCTCACACATGCCAGGAAAATGCACTACCGCTTAGCTCCAGCCCCACATCTTTTTTTTTTTTTAAACTTACTTTGTTAATCATTGCCATTTAATTGGTGTGTTCAGACCATTTGCTTTTTTTTAAAAAAAATTTAGTTGTAGTTGGACACAATATCTATATTTTATTTATTTATTTTTATGTGGTGCTGAGGATCGAACCCAGCGCCTTGCACGTGCTAGGCGAGCACTCTACCACTGAGCCACAGTCCCAGCCCCCAGATCATTTGCTTTTAAGGGAATTATTGATGTGGTAAGGTTTAAGTTTTTCATTTTATCATTTTTCTGTTTCTTTCCTCTGTTTTTTCATTTCTCTCATTCTCTTTCTTTCCTTCCAGTGGGTTACTTTTAAAATTTTTTAGTATCCCATCTTGATTTGATTATGATTTTTGAGTATATTGTTTTGTGAATTTTCCCAGGGGTTGTCTAGGTTACTATATACATATGTGACTTCTCACATTCTGTTAGTACCAACAATTTACCATTTAGAGTGAAGTGTTGAAACTTTAATTCTTCATAGAATCCTGTGCCTTCTCCACTTTTAAATATTATTGTCTTAGGTATCAGAGTTTTTATTTTGGTTTCAGTCATCTGGCATGATTTAGAAAACTCATGATAGTTTTGTATTTATTTATATTTCTGCTATTTCTTCCTGTTGCTGAGTAGTATTCGATGGTATAGATTTACTGCAGTTTGTTTAACCATTTACTTGTTGAAGGATGCTCAGGCTGTTTTCAGTTTTTGGCTATAACGAATAAAACTCGTGAGGCAGAGGCAGGATTACAAATTTGAGGCCAGCTTGAGCAACTTGGTGTGACCCTGTCTCAAAATAAAAAAGGGCTGGGGATGTAGCTCAGTGGTAGAGCACTTGCCTAGCATGTGTGAGGTCCTGAGTTCAACCCTCAGTACTACAAAAACAAAGCAAAACAAAACAAACCCCACAAAGCTGCTAAGAGCACTCATGTGTTAGTTTTTGTGTCAACATGAACTTTTATTTCTTTGGGATAAATGCCCAGGAGTGAAATTACTGGGTTATGTGGTAATTGCAGGTTTGGTTTTTTTTAAGAGACTGCCAAACTATTTTCCAGTGTGGCTGTTCCATTTTTACATCTCTCCAAGCAAAGTATGATCGATCTGATTTCTCTACAAGCGTATTTCTGCTCTCTTTCTACCCTTTCTTCCTTCTTGATGCTCCATGATTCCTACTATGATCAAAAATCTTTCTGTTTCAAGATCTTCCTTTAGTCATTCTTTAAGAGTAGAAATTTTGGTGAAAAATACTTAAAAGTTTTTTTTTGTCTGAGAGTGTTTATTTCCCTTTATGCCTGAAGAACAGTTCTAGCTGGATATAGAATTTGTATTGAAGAGCTCTTTTAGCCCTTTTATGTATAGTAATATTGGTAAAAGCAGAAACCAATATGGAAGATAGCTCTGACAGTGAATTGTTGAACTTCGTTGGAGAGTAACAGTGGCCCGGATTTTTCGTTCTCTGTCCCTCCAAATTATGGTGAATCTGAGATGATACCTACTAAAAGTAGTACTATTTAACCTATATTCATCAGCATTTTTGCAGTAGCCTAGTGGAAGCTGTTAAGTTCCTCTTTTGAGGGCTGGTTTTAGGTGGTATTCAATATAATGAATCATTTATTGAGTGAAGTTATGTGAAAGGCACTGTGCTAATCAATTGATAGTGCTTCTCACTTATAATGAGCCCGAGATGTGTTGATACTTTTATTACCCCTATCCCCAAGGTCACAGAGCAGGTGAGTGACACTTGTAGAACTCTACCCCAGCTCTCTTTGACTTTAAAGCTCATGTTTCTGACCAGTCCACTGTACCACCTGCCAAGCTGTAGTGGCAGACATGAAGGGACCTTAGACTCTGTGGCTTCTAAGGGCAAGTCTTTCAAACATTTTTAGTTACTTTGTGCCTTCATTTCTGAGAGCTTATCTCTTATTAATATACTAGAGCAGAGGTCAGCAAACTTTTCCTGTAAAGGGCTAGGTAGTATTGTCTATCACAACTATTTACCTCTGCTGTTGTAAAAGATAGGTCAATGAATGGGCGTCTCTGTGCTCCAGTGCTTCTTTATGCACACAAACAGTGGGATCAACCCATGGACTACAGTTTGTTGACTCCTATTCTAGAGGACAGCCTTTTCCTTTAAATTATTTTGTTGCACAAACTAGAAGAATCTTTGAAAATTATACTTTTTGCACTAAAATGAGCATTCTGGTGCACTATTATTAGAATTGCAAACTGGTGCAAACTTTCTGAAGGGTAGTTTGTATAAAAATCCATAAAAGTATTTATGCTAGTTGATTCAATAATCTCACTTTTATCTGAAGGTATATTAAAAAATTTACATTGAAGTTCTGGTATAAGAATGTCCTTTCATATAATGTTGAAAAATTGAAAACAAATAAGCAACAGAAGGGAATTAGGTGATTTCTGGTCTAGTCATGGTATGTGAGGGAGTGAAGCATGATGGTTAAGACCATGGGATATCAAGTCCCACTGCCAGGTTCAAGTCTCAGCTGTTTGACTTACTAGCCTTGGACCTTCAGCTACTTTCCTAACCTAAATATTAGTTCCTTCAGCTGTGAACTGACAAAAGTAATAAAACCTACTTTATAGAACTGCAAGGATCAAATAGGATAATGCATTTAAATCTCTTAGTACAGGGCTGGGTTTTGGCCCAGTGGTAGAGTGCTTGTCTAGCATGTGTGAGGCACTGGATTTGATCTTCAGCACCACAAGAAACTAAATAAATAAAATCAAGTTTTTTTTTTTTTTTTAAAAAAACTTCTTTAAAAAAAATCTCTTAGTACAATGCCCCAAACTAAGTGCAGTGCAAATGTCACCTATCCGAGAAATCATGATGACAGGGATGCAGAATTTTTAAAAAAAATCAATGGATTTTTTTTTAAAAAGAAAGAGAGAGAATTTTTAATATTTATTTTTTTTAGTTCTCGGCGGACACAACATCTTTGTTTGTATGTGGTGCTGAGGATCGAACCCAGGCCGCATGCATGCCAGGCGAGTGTGCTACCGCTTGAGCCACATCCCCAGCCCAAATCAATGGATTTTTATCAGCAGAACATAACATGTTCTATTAATATCAGAGGGTCCCTCTCATGTCCCATTCCAGGCACAAAATGTCCCTCAATAGTAACTGCTGCATAATCTACTAACAACATAGATAAATTTGTCTGACTTTTATTTTATTTCAATTAAATGGAATTGTACAATTTAAAAAAGGAAAATAGAAATGCTCAAATTACAATGTTATCTGAAAAGTCAGGATTCAAACTATAAAGTCTGACTTTGATTTTGAGTTAAAAAATAAATAGAAAAAGAATAGAAGACATCAGCACAAGATTATGGTTCAGAATAGTTGGCTTATAAACAGACAGACTTAGATTTGAAAACTGATTTTATAAATAGTGCAACCTTGTTCAAGTAACTTATCTTTTCTGGGTCTTGGTTTCCTAATCTAAAGAGTAGAATTAATTGATAGAGTTGTCAGGACAATGAAACTGAGCCTGTAGATGTACAATATTTGCCTGACATAGAATAGCTGCTACATTTATTTTATTTATTTATTTTTATGTGGTGCTGAGGATCGAACCCAGGGTATGCTAGGCAAGCACTCTACCACTGAGCCACAATCCCAGCCCCAAGACTATAAATCTTGACAATCATTCTTTCACCTGACTAAACCTGATTTTACAATTTAATGGGTAATGGGTAAAAACTTCTAAAGAATAAAACTTGTCCATAGACTGGTGGACTAAGGCAAGCCTAATTGATTATTGTTGCTTACAATGATTAATAAATTAGATTTTTAGCATGGAAAATTGTTATCAAAAAATAAAGGAAGGGCTAGGGTTGTAGCTCAGTGGTAGAGCACTTGCCTGGCATGTGTGAGGCACTAGATTCAATTCTCAGCACCACATATAAATAAGTAAATAAAATGAAGGCCAACCAACTATATGTATATATAAATTTAAAAAGTAAAGGAAAAGCCAAATTAATAAAGAAACAAAACCAGGCTTTTCAGTGCTTGCTATAGGCCACACTGAAAGAGGATCTCATGATTAATCCAATCCTGCATTACAGAAATCTGTATTGAGGTCCTGGAACTTATAGGCACTGAGGACAGTACAAGGAAGAAATATTCTACCTGCAAGGAGCTCACAGTCTAGAAGGAGGCACCTTGATGGTAACAGATGAATTCCAGTCCAGTGTGGTGGTGTTGAGGAAGCTCAAAGAACAGAGCAACTGCTTTAAGGGAGTTTGGGGAGGCTTTGCTAAGGACAGGCATTTGAGCTAGATTCTGAACTCTTTAGCTAGAAGGGCATAGGAGGGCTGTTTTTAATAGAGGAGAGAAGATAGACCTGGTAAATAATGTAAATAAACCATGTGCTATAATGTTTGCAATGGCACTATTGTTTCTTTACAGATTGCCTTTTTAAAAGTTCTAACTTATCCATTGGGTTATTAAATGGTCTCAGTATAGTGACACTTTTTAAGAAATATCTTTATTTTGTTTATTTATTTTTATGTGTTGCTGAGGATTGAACCCAGTACTTCACATGTGCGAGGCAAACGCTCTGCCACTGAGCCACAACTCCAGCCCACTTTTTTTTATTCCTAAAACACAAAGACCTCAGCATTGACACCCCCGGTCAGTGTTTTAGGAGCCCTCACACTAGAGGAAATGAGATAAATCAACAAAGCATCCTCATTGGGTAGAACTTCTAAACTCTTAGAGGTAGAGAAAAGAATGACAGGAAGAGAAAAGTCAATATTTATTCCAAATTAAAAATTTTTATTCACCTCTATGTTAATTTCATTTCTAATTTTTACAAATACTTTCTGCGGTTTGCAGAATATTTGGCAGCAACTTTCCCCAACTATGATTTCAGTGAATATGGAAAAGATTGGAAATATTGTCTTTCTGATATCAGTTCTCTGATCCATTATTTGTATTCTGAAGCCAAAGGAACTTCAGTAAGTAATTTTTCATCTAAATATGGTGACTTCTACGAAAGTTCATGTTGTATACAACTCCAGAACTGATAGCACTATGCACAGGGTCTTCAGGCCATGTGTTAGACATCTTGTTTACTTCATTTAGCGAGCAGGAGATGTTCTTCCAAAAGCATATTGCCTGTTTATTTTGTTATTTGATATTTATATACCATAAAATAACTTAAAGATAAGTGTAATGTTATAATTAGGACATTTGAAGCTAAGGGCTACACTAAAAAGAAGTTTCAGCTACAAAAATGTTTAGCAAATCATTTTCAGTATTTCACTGAGTAACAAAGAAAAGCCAGCTGTGTGTTCCTTGGATATTTCAGTGGTGGCTAAGGACTGCACAGGAGAAAATGCAGGCCCTTCCTTAATTGTTCATTTCCAGGAATGGAGTACCCCAATGAAAATAATTCATGTCATGAGGTTAAAGTATCACAGATATTTAATACCCTGTATACTTAAATAGTAACAGGAACCTGGTTTTTTTCTCATCTATTGTATCTTCAAAGTCCATTAGAGATTTATTTTTACCCTAAATGGGCCATTAGAGAAGAGTGTCATATCTATTGACTTTTCCTGATGAAGCATTTAACTTAGTGACAATTCCTAATTTCCACCAACCTCTCTGAAATACCCACTTTATTCTTACCATGTCTACAGTCACTCCTGTCCCTCTAGTGTAAGTTGATGGAAACTATTTGCCAAGAATATTTGTAGCTGAGCTTATGTTTTCCTGGTAAACGGCTTGATTTCAGTGATAGCTCAAGCACCATCTGTCTGAAACCAGATCTGCTTATTTTTAACATTCCATTTTATAGCCTTCAAAAACTGCACCCTAACCAATTTGCATATAAAATTAAGATACTGCCTGGAAAATGGTAATTTGCATATTTGCTTAGGCATCAGAAGAGAATCAGCATCTGCCAGGTGCCTGCTGTATGCTAGACAAGAGACCAGATAGGTCCTTGCCTCTCAATGTGGGTCCACAGCCCAACAGCAGCAGCAATGGTCAACTTGGAAAAAGTGTGAGCTTGGGTTCTACATCATATTCACTGAGGCAGAATTTGTATTTTAGCATGATAACTGCCCCCATGTGATTTGTGAGCATACTGAAGTTTGAGAAACTTTAACCTAAGCAGTAGTTCCTGCCCCTGGTGCATATTAGAAACACAGGAGACACTTTTAAAAAATGTTTCTCATGTCTGAGCTCCCCGTGCCTACCACCAGAGATTCTGGTTTAATTTGTCAAGGGTCAGACCCAGCACATTTGCTTTTTGAGAAAAGATCCCTACGGTAATTCAGATGTACAGCCAGATTTGAAAGCTACCAGGGAAAGAGAAAACAAAGCATTAAAAGCACCCCCCCCACCCCCGGGCTGGGGATGTGGCTCAAGTGGTAGTGCGCTCGCCTGGCATGCGTGCGGCCTGGGTTCGATCCTCAGCACCACATACAAATAAAGATGTTGTGTCTGCCGAAAACTAAAAAATAAATATAAATTAAAAAAAATAAAATAAAAGCACCCCCCCACCCAAAACCAAACCAAAACAACAACAACAAAAGCCCAAAAGTTGTCATCCCTAAGAAGCACATTTACTTGTTAATTTATAGAATAAATAATATCTCATATTTATTTTGTGCCAGCAGTTATTGTTCATTCCATTAGACAGAGCTAACAAGTCCCCTGAGAACAGGGAGTCATGGGAGAATCAAGTCAAGGGAGAATCCACACCTCAGTTTCCTTTCAGATAGTATTGAGGCACACAGTATTCATAAGGTGTCAGCCCACCTTTTTAGAGGTAGTTGCTTCCCTATTAACCTAGGGGGCCTGGTAGAAGTTGGCAGATGTAATATTTCTTCCCTGTGGGACTTGGTTTATAGATACCAAAACTGTAGACAAAAATAAAGACCCTGCCAACCCCGATATACCAGCGTCTGCAAACTTGAATGATGGAAGGAATGGTGATGGTGGCAAGGGCAGTTCTCATTTGCTCCAGCAGACAACTGCCTCAGAAACAAGAGATAATGGGAATTTTGAGCAGAACAGTAATGCTAACTGAAGGCATTGATAGTACACTGGTTCTCCTGAAGCACTGTGTGAATTTCAAATGTTGGATTAATGAGCTAATGAAATAGAGATGCCTAGTTCTAAAACATAATTTTTTAACGTTAAGCTTCATTTCTTACTTTTCTTGTGGAGAGCAGCCCTTTGCTGACTTTTGACTAGTGTAAGCTCTTAGATGAGACATCATCATGAACACAAATCATAAAAAATGCTGGTGAGGATGTGGGGGAAAGGAACACTGGTGGGATTGTAAATTGGTACAACCTCTATGGGAAATTAGTATGGAGATTCCTCAAAAGATTAGAAATGAGGGTCTGGGGATGTGGCTCAGTGGCAGAGTGCTTGCCTAGCATGCATGAGACCCTGGGTTCAATCCCCAGCACTGCCAAAAGAAAAAAAAAAAAAAACAAACTAAAAGACTAGGAATGGAACCACTGTATGATCCAGCAATAACCATTCTCAGCATTTTCCCCCTAAAAAGTCAGCATACTGTGCATATTCATGTTTACAATTCACAATGACCAAAGTTATGAAACCAGCCTAGATGTCAATCAACAGATAGAGGGATAAAGAAAATGTTATATATACAATGGAGTTTTATTCAGCCGTAAAGAACAACAAAATGATATCATTGCGGATGGAACTGGATAGCACAGTGTTGAGCGAAATAAGCCAGAAAGTCAAGGATTGTATGTCACCTCTCATATGTGGAATCTAGAGAGAAAAAGAATTTTATAAAAGGAACCTCAGGGGCTGGGTGTGGCTCAGTGGTAGAGCACTTGCCTGGTATGTGTGAGGCCCTGGGTTTTGTTGTGTACCACCGGGAAAAAAAAAAAAAAAAGGAACCTCAGGAAAATAGAAGGGAGACCAGTAGAGTTGAGGAAGGAGATCAGGTAAGGGAGATGGAGAAGAATAGGGCAGGTGCTAGGGAGTGAATTGATCAAATTATGTGCATGTACAAATAAGTAATGATGAATCCCACTATTATGTATATAATCATAATCACCAATTAAATTTTTTTTAAAGATTTAGTCAGTCTGTTTCCACAGTACACAACCTTAACAAATACAGCAGTTAGAGTACTATTATAATGGAAAAAACAGAATATAAATATATATCACTTCAATAATTCTGTCTGAACAAGATCCCAGGTAGTATTCTACTGAAGGTTATTTATTTGGGAATTTTTCTGTTTTTGTTTGTTCGTTTGTTTTCGTATTGAGGATTGATTCCAGGGACACTTTACCACTGAGCTACATTCCTAATCCTTTTTATTTTATTGTATTTTTTTGTTTTGAGACAGGGTCTCTCACTAAATTGCTAAGGCTGGCCTTGAACTTAGAATTATCCTGCCTCAGACTTCTGAGTCCCTGGGATTCTATGTGTATAACACCTAGCTCAGGTCTTTTTGATTTTTTAATTATAGGCACCATGTTATGTATAGCTATAAAGTTACCTCTTAAAACCACCTTCATTGTGTCTCAGAGATCCTGATATATTGACTCTCTATTCTTCTTTGATTCTAAAAATTTTTAAATTTCTCCCTTACTTCTTCTATATCTAGTCATTGTTCAAAAGTGTATTATTCTTTCTCTATGTATTTATGTAATTCCTACATTTTTTCTTTCTGTTGATTTCTAATTTCATTCTATTATCATCTAATAAGATACAAGCAATTATATAATTTTTAGTATTTACTGAGACTTGTTTTGTATCCTAAAATATCATCTATTTTGGAGAAGTTTCCATAAGCAGCTGAGAAGAAAGTAAGTTGAACAATTGTTGGTTGAAGTACTCTGTAAATGTCTGTTAGTTCCCATTTGATTGATAATATTTTTTAGGCCTGAAGAGTCTTTACTGATTTTGTGTCTGGATTACCTATCTGTAAGAGAGATGTGATGAAATTGCCTAGTTTTATTGTATTGGGATGCATCTGAGTCTTTTTTTTTCTTTGTTAAAATTTGTTCCATGGGTCTGGAGTTGTGGCTCAGTGGTAAAGCACTTGCCTAGCACGTATGAGGCACTGGGTTCGATTCTCAGCACCACATATAAACAAACAAAATAAAGGTCCATTGACAACTAAAAAAAAACAATAAAATTTTTTCTTTTTTTGTACATGACAGTAGAGTGTATATTGATGTATTATACACACATGGAGTATAATGTATTCTAATTGGGATCCCATTCTTGTGGTTTATAGGATGTGAAATTTCACTGGTGGTGAGAAATACTATATTCTTTTTTTCTTTGCAATGTTTCAGTACTTTTTTTTGCATTTTTATTTTTTCTTTTTAGTTTTACATGAAAGTAGCCATTTGAGTCTTTATATGAGTAGTATTTTTAATATAATTAGATACACTGACATTTGGGGATTAGATACTGTCATTATTTCATGTTATTGGATTATTTCCTTTACCAGTATGAAGTGACCTTCTTTGTATCTTACGATTAATTTTGGCTTGAAGTCTTTTTTGTCACATTTGAGAGTAGCTACACCTGCTTGCTTTCTGTCTCCATTTGTATGGAATATATTTTTGTATCCTTTCCCTGTGGGATAACTTTGAAACACCTGTGGATGCCTTTGCCTGTAAGATGAATCTCTTGCACACAATATATATTTTGGTCTTGTTTTTTAATCTACTCTGTCCAGACTAGCTAAATTAAATAATAAAAATCATCTGACAATTAGCTCTTATATTTAAAGAAAGTGAAAAATGACTGAGCTTCTTTTTTAAAAATTTTTATCTGTTCTTTTTTCTATGACTGAGCTTCTGGTAGTAGGCAGGATCCAGAGTGGCCCCAAACTTTTGAGAAAGATAAAGGATCTCAATTTGGGAGCTTGGGTTGTAGGTCTCTAACCCTGACTTTGCTATAACAGGGAATAGGGCAACTAAGTGCATTGTAAGACAGTTAGCCACCACAGTTTGTGTGAGGTTGTTATACTATTCTATTTTTAAAAATTGGAAGCTATTAAAAAGGGGGGTAAAAAAAGCTCTCATGATTAATATACCTTAAAAAACTATTTGTGGCCATTTACATTTTCTTTCAGTTTTCTTTTTCTTATGAGCATTTTAAACATTATGGTCTCTCTATATAATTGCCCTCTAACATGATATGTATATATTTTTTCTCAAGATTCTATACTCTTCATAATTATTGCTCTTAGTAAGTTTAAGACAGCCCATTGAGTTAAGTATCCCAGTGTGTTTATCTAATCCCCTCTTTGTTTTTTGGTTTGAGGGTTTTGGGGAAATAGATCATCAATCACACTACAAAAAAATTTATCTTCATTTGGGTGACTTTTTTTTTTATAATTTAGATTATCTTATTAGGTTCTTAGAAATTGAATTATTAGGTTAAAGTATTAACTTTATTTCTGACCCTTGATAAATATTAGTAGGTTAATCTTCCAGAGTTAAGTCCTTGGACCCACTGAGTGAGTTTCTAAATAATCTCTCTTGCTGTATGTTGAATCTGGATGATTTAACAATTTATACAGCCACCTATTAAATGACAGATGTTCCAAGATAAAAACATGCTTGTTGACTTGTAAGAATATTTCTCTAATATGTTTTCAACAACAAATAATTCTGTATTTTATGCAAAATAGAACATTAAATTTTAATCACTATGAACTGTAAAGAAATGATGACAATTAAGATATAGAGTAAAATAAAAATAAGCTTAACTTGCTTCTTAAGATGTCTAAATCTGTAGTTTGTTGACTTTTTTTTGGAGTGGGGGTACTGAGAATTGAACTCAGGGGCACTCAACCACTGAGCCATATTCCCAGCCCTTTTTGTATTTTATTTAGACACAGGGTCTCACTAAGTTGCTTAGCGCCTCACCTTGCCATTGCTGAGGATGGCTTTGAACTCGTGATCCTCCTGCCTCAGCCTCCTGAGCTGCTGGGTTTAAAGGCTTGCATTCCTGTGCCTAGCTTATTTGTTTATTTTTATGTGGTGGTTTATTTTTATGTGGATCAAACCCAGTACCTCAAACATGCTAGGCAAGTGCTGTACCACTGAGCAACAGCCCTAGCCCAAGGCTTTAATTCTTTTAACCTTTCAAATGCTCGAGCCGAAAATTTTAGAAAAATCACTTTCTTTCAGAGCCTTTTAAAATAAATGCAACCTAACATCTGCCATGGAAATTGACATTGTTTTCTTTTGCTTCTAGGATATTTTGGAAATCCATCTAGAAATATACAGATACCACATTCAGTAATGGAGGTGGCAAGAGCCAAGCCTCGCCCAGAGCTGTCAGCCAGATACCTTATTCGCAACCTGTTCACAGAAGAAGTGCTGATCAGAAGTAATGTCTATGGCAGTGTGGGGCGTGGCATGTGTGCCCTTAACCCCAATAGGATTAATGCTCTCCGAGGTTAGTTACATGTAGAGTGTTAGAATAAATGTGAGTCACTTGTGTTAGAGAAGAAGGTTAGGAAGAATCCATTCAGTTTGTATATGTTTTAAAGAGAGATGGAGCTTGTCCAAAGTACCTCGTTAGGTAACAAAAAGTTCATGAATTGTATTTCTCTTTGCCTTTGTGTTCTTAGGGCTAATTGCCTTGCCTTAAATGGCCCTATTAGTACAGGAAAGGGATTATTGACTTAATTCCCTGCTCTGGCTTGCCAGGGATGTAGATACTCAAACACCTTCATTAACTGGGGCTCAAGGCTGAAGCTAGGGCTGAGAATGATACCTCAGTGGTACAGCACTGGCCTAGCATGTGCAAAGCCCTGGTTTCCCTTCTCAGCACCACAAAAATGGGTGTGTGTGTGTGTCAAAGCTGAAAAGTTTCATCTTTATCAAATTACAGAAGTGTCAACAATACCACAATAGGCTAATTTGCTATTTTTTTCCTAGTATGTTAGCATAGTGTAGTCTCTGTGACATATATAAAAGAAGTAAGAAAGCTTCAAAATCATTTCTGTGAAATCTTAAATTTGGACAAAACGGGAAGCAAAAATATTTCTTATTTGTGTCACTGGTACCCAACAAAGCATAGCTCTGAACCCCACCTGATTTCATTTGGTTCCTTCCTCATACCACACGATTTCATATCCAGTACATTGGAACAACACTGGTGTTTTATTCCAAAGAAACCTGGATTACAGCTCCTTTTGTTGTCATATGACCTGTTTTTTTTTTTAACCTTTAAAAAACTTACTGTTTGGCTATGGCTGTGACTCAGTGGTAAAGCACTTGCCTAGCACGTGTGAGGCACTGGGTTCAAACCTCAGCACCACCTAAATAAATAAAATAAAGATATTGTGTTCATCTATAACTAAAACAATATTTTTTAAAAAATTAATGCAACCCATAGTAAGAAATACATCTAACATGGTGACTCAGTACATATGTGTGTATATATGTGTGTTTTTTTTCTTAAAAATGAAGCAAAAGTTTCAGAAGCAATACTTACTCTTTTCATGAGAGTTGCATTCCAGTGTTTTCTGTTCTATTACATTTCTTTAAAAAGCACTACTGTCATTGATTTTATAACCCAGTAATTGTTTACAACTTATAATTGAACATCACTGAGCTGACCCACCAGGAAAAAAATCCCAAATCCAGTTCCTCTTATCTTAAGGTAAAAAATGGGTTTTAGCTAATTTGGAAGTTAATGTGTTTATAGATGATATAGTGTCTTTCTTATTAAACATTTCTGGTACTGGAGATTAAACCTAGGTGTGGGTTAATTTTGAGACAGGGTCTTGCTGAATTGCTGAGGCTGGCCTCAAACTTGGGATCCTCCTGCTTAAGTCTCCTGAGTCTCTTTGATTACAGGCATGTGCCACTGCATTTGGAATCTAATTAAATATTTTTAATGTGAGGGAAAATGTGACTTTAAAAGTTCTTTAATATCTGTAATTTAAAAAAAATTGATGAAAAACATTTCTTTGTGCATTTCATCTTATCTCTTATCGAATTTTATTAAAATCAAGATGTCTCCTGCAATAAAAAATATTCAGCAGGAATTTGACATACTGTTCACATAGGGCATATATTAGCAGATTTCCCATAAAAGTCAAAACTTCTATTGCTTTGTAGAAGGTCAGTCACGTGAGTTATTTCAGCAGAAAGAAAACAGTGGAGTCATTGTTGTCCCTAGGGGCAAAGCCAGTCCCAAAGATTGGAAGCAAACAAGAAAGCATATTTCACTTTAAGTGTAAAATGAACTCGGAGAATTGAAAGAGTCAGAACAAAGGTTGAGTGACCAGAGATGAGAAGAGATGCCTGCACTAGAGGAAGGCCTGAGCTTATGGCTTCTGATGTAATCTATGAAAATATCACTTCATCATAAACTATTTCAAACACCCTGAGATGTACAGAGAAGAATGTAATAATATAATCAATCCTTGTGTACCCATTGCCAATATAGACATTTTTAAAATAATTAAGCTTTACTGATATAATTAAGACTCCAAGCCCATCATCCCTGTTCCTTCTCTTCCTCCCCAGAAGTAATCACAGCCCTGCAGTTGGAAATATCATTCTCATGCTACCTATGTTAATAGATCCGTAAATGATATATAATATTCTGTATTTGTTTTGATGTATATAAGTGGAGATATACAGTATGTATTCTTTTGCATATTTTAAATCATTCAACATTTATGTTTTAGAGACCTGTTCATACATTTTAACTGATGATCACTATCCCATTGAGTGAATAAACCAATTTATTCTTCTATTCTAATAACATTTCTTATCCTAAGATTTTGATATCTTGGGGGAACATGGTAGTCAAAGGTAACTATGTCCACTAGTCATAGATTTTATATAAGGAACTGTGTCATGAGAGATTCAGTACCACCTGAGGACTCTAGAGAATAGTTGATATGGAGAAAGTTAGTAGGCTACAGATTTGCAATTGGGGAACAGCCCTCACTCCTTCCATGTCTGTATGATAGAACTGTAAAATCTTAGCAATAAGTACTTTATAGGCCCTTTAATACTACATCCCTCTCAGAGCAGGAATTCCCATCTTAGCTTTGACATCATCTACCCTGGGCTTAAATTCTTGCATTGATGAGGTGCCTTCTTTCTCAATTCACTACACTTCAAAAGAGTTTCAATTTATAGGAAAGTTCTTCCTTATAGTGATGCAAAATGTTCCTTCCTATAAGTCACACACATGCCCTAGATATCGCTTCCAGAGCTCAGTAAAGTCAATCAAGTCACTTCACAAGCTGGGCCTTCAAGTAGTTAAAGACAGCTATTACTTCCTGCTGGAGTGTTGGGAGATAATATCCCCTCCCCCTTCATGCTCCTTCAAATTCAAAACAAAGTGAGAGACAGATTCTTGAATCAAGCAGGTGAAGATAAAAATAGCAGCTTGTATGATTTTCGAGTCTTGATTCTTGAATCATGCAAGTCCAATTCTTCTAGACTTTCCAGTGTGGAGATCTCTCCACATGGAATCATGAAGGTTAGAGAGGAGGTATTCTACTTAATCTTTTCCTTCTTAAATCTTATGCCTTTATAGTTAAATATCACTATTTCCTTCTGTAATTCTTTACCTAAATGTTTCCCTGATTCTTCATGATCAGATTCAGTAACAGCCTTCAAATGTGCTCAAGTCAACCCAGAAACTGTAGCATTATTACTTATGAATCTTAAAATGGCATTTGATACTTTTAAATTTATGGTCACCTAAGACCCCTAGGTCTTTTTTTCTAAATAATGACATTTACTTGGTATTTATATTGTTAGTATTTAGGCTGTTACCATTTCCGCTATTTCTATGTTTAACCTAAGTATAGTATTTCAAAGTTTTATTTCTCTTACACTTTGTTCAATTAGGTCAGCTTAGGTCAGCATTCCCCAAACTGTGTTTCCTAAAGACAGCTGCATGTTAATGGGTGTTTCATGAATAAAGTGCTTTTTAGTTAGATGGTCAGGAAAGACTTTAAACTGGCAAACTCCCCAAGGATCTAGTGGACCCTCAGTTTTTTTTTTTTTTTTTTGTACCCGGGATTGAACTCAGGGGCACTCAACCACTGAGCCACATCCTCAGCCCAATTTTGTATTTTATGTAGAGACAGGGTCTCGCTGAATTGCTTAGTGCCTTGCTTTTGCTGAGGCTGGTTTTGAGCTCCCAATCCACCTGCGTCAGCCTCCTGAACTGCTGGGATTACAGGCATGTGCTACCGCCCCTGCTGGACCCTCAGTTTTAAAGCATATTTTAAATTCCATTGGCTGTCAAGCCCAGCAGGTCTCCCCAGTCCTGGCCCTCTGTTGTTTTATGCACTGACACCTCCCTCATTTGTGTGCCCCAGCAGCACAGCTGCACCTATAACCTTTCAATCAGTGAAAGTTGCTGCTGTGAGGCATCTTGACTGTGATTTTTCAGAGCATTTAATGTGCTCATGGGCAGTGTAAATCCCCAAGTGGGGACTAACTCCAAAGCATCACATTCCCCATTTACCCAATCAGAACCTTTTCCCCAAGAAACTTCTTTTTAGGACTTGTGTTTCAGAGAACACATTTTGGGAAACAGCAACCCATTTTGGCCCTTTGCCAAGTAGTGAGCTTTGCAAGTGCTGTATTTGTCTTCCAGTGTGTAAATTATCCATCCCAACTTTGCTGTCATAGGCACATGGGATAAGCCTTTCCCTAATGAGCCTGATACCGAATCCAGTGACCTACCAGCAAATCTTCCTTTCAGGCTACTATTGACCTATCAGATAGTCCTTTGGGTATGAAAGCCTTTTATTAAATTTGACACATGCCTTGCTAAAAAAATGGGATATGCTGTCTTAATGCATTGCTCTGATTTAGCAGCCAATTAATCTTATTGAAAACCAATTGAGATTTATGTCACCAACTAATGCCAACCTGTAGAGATCACCAGATTCTATCCTAAGTGCTCAAAGGCACTGAGGTAATTATCTAAAAATATCTAGGGCAACTCTGCTCTTCTAAATAAGCATCTCTTTTGTCTTTCCCTTTGTCTGTCCTCCCACTTATCTCTAAGAGTGCTCCTTGAATGGTATCACTCTCTCACCTTCTCTTATTCAAGTCTTCCTCTAATTGCAAGATCCCAAAAGCCTTATTTTTTTTTTGTCGGAGATAAATCTAGCAGTAGCAAAAAAGTTAGCAGTTACAACTTCTTGTGTCTCCAAGACTGAAGACACCACAGCCTCTTGTGCATTACAAAGGCTTATAATACCTTTATTTGAGAAAATGGGATGTATGTTTGATATATTTAAGAATAAGGGCCAAACACTGTGGTGTATGCCTGTAATCACAGTGGCTTGGGAGGCTGAGACAGGAGGATCTTGAGTTGAGAGTCAGCCACAGCAACTTAGCAAGGGACTAATAAGCAACTTAGTGAGACCCTGTCTCAAAATTAAAAAAGGGCTGGGGATGTGGCTCAGTAGTTAAGTAGGACTGGGTTAAATCCGCAGTTTAAAAAATAAAAATAAAAAAAATAATAAAACGTTGATCTTGGGTACTTAAAGCAGTAGAAGATTTCTATTTGTGTAGGTAGAGCAAGATCATGGGAGATTATTGTAAATGTGCTTTAAGGATAGTACTATTTTGTATTATCCCTTTAGATTAGAAGATTTGTTCAGCTTACTTAATAATGGTTGTAGTCCATTTGATTTAATTAGTGAAAGTCTTAAAGACCCTAGGCTGGGGATAGCTCATTGGTAAAGTGCATTCTTAGCATGCATGAAATCCTGAGTTTGACCCCCAACACAAGAAAAGCAGTAGAATTAAGGGTGAATAAATGAATGAATGAATTTCTCTGAGGAGTGATTTTTAAATAATTGTTCTGTTTTGGAATTTTACCACCAGAGTTTCTCCAGGACAACTATAAGACATGTGATCTATCGGAAACTGGATATGATTGGAAGCTGTGTGTGACAGCCATCAACAGCTGTATCCGAAGTCTTAGACATGACTTAAAGAAGTCCACGGCCAAATCGCAGAAGTTTCCAGCAGTGGCTTCTTCGACAGAGTCAGAGCAAAGAGATTCTGACCTCACCGACTCAAGCACTTAAACATCAACCATCCCACTTTGTTTAAAATGTTAGATCTTTCTATAAGTTCCCCAAGTTATAATTCCCAAATTAGCCTATTATAGCAACAAAGTAGTTTTGCATTTATCCCTGAAGAAATGGCCAAGCTTTTTTTTCTGCCTGCAAGGGTTGCTGAATTGCAGTAGGAAGATATGAATGTTTTGTCTCCGGACAAAGTGATTGGCAATATGCTGCCACAAATCTCTGATTGAGGGAATAGTAGGAAACTTTTCCCTAAAAATCATTCTCTTTGCTGTTTGAATGCACAACAATAATAATATGCTTTAGCACTTAATGATAGGCAAAATCTGAGCATTAGTAAAGCACATATAGATAGATAGGTAGGGAGCTATAGTTGGAGGTGTAAATCACAATTTGCTTAGTAAGTTTTTTGTAGTAGACATTCCGTATTTGCCAAGTGAGTTGAAACTACAGAGCTTAGGTGTGAACTCTGCTGATTTAGAAGGGAGATATGGTTTACATATGTACAAAACACCCAAAGTGGCTTTCTTATATATCCATCAAAATCCTAGGATTGGTATCACATTTGTTTGACCAAAGCCTTCCAGAGACAAGACCCATGTTCTTTTGATTTACTTTTAATAAGAATAACATTCTTTTAATTATCATTGTTTTTTGTCAAAGAAGTTCACTCAAGGTGGGACTCTCCGTCTCCTCCTAAGTGATTTTAATTTAAGAATATGTCACTATGAACAATAAAAATCTAACCAAATTCAGACACTGACATTATTCTTCGTTTTCAAAGTGTCTGGGTGAAGGTTTTCATATGTTTGTCGTGTTTTACTGATATATTCTACTATTTGGAGTGCATATATCTTTAAATTTTAACAATGTTTAAATGAAAGAAAATATTGATCAGAAATTTAATTAGATAAAAGTGATCTTAAAGGATATTGGTGGGACTATTGGAAATTTTTTAAAATTTCATTTTGCTCATGAAGGACTTTATTTTTAACCTAAATCCCTTATTTTGAAGAAAATTCTTTTTAAATTTTGAAATAGGGTTTTTGCTAAATTGCTGAGGGTCTCGCTAAGTTGATGAGGCTGGCCTTGAACTTGCGATCCTCTGCCTTGGCTCTCCAACTCTTTGGAATTATAGGTGTGTGCCACTGCACTTGGCCCTAAGAAAATTCTGGAATGTCATAGTCATAGGAAATATGTGTAATTTCATTGTTTAAGAAATATTTTGTCAATTGTAATGCTATCTTGAATCTTTCAGCCTAACAAGCAATTGTAAGCAATTTTTTTCCTTGTAAGACTTAAACTAACTGACCTTAAGTAACTTCAGTTTTTTGATAAAATAGAGAAAGCAATTCAATAGAAATCATGTCCACCAGTCACTCAGTCACATGCTATAATTTGTGGGAAAATTGACATCTTATTTTTGTGATGTGAGATATTTTAAGATGCTTTTATGTGACTGATTTATAGAATGTGCTTTCCTATGATACATCTTTTGAAAATTAAATTCAATTTTTAGAATATTTTAGTGAAATACAGGATAACTTTATGAAGGTAAGATATAAAAGAATTATTTTAGGAGCCTGGGGAGATAGCTCAGTAGTATAGCACATACTTAGCATGAACAAGGCCCTGGATTCAATCCTAGTACCCCCCACCAGAAGGAAAGATTTATTTTTAAGGGTTTGTTCTCCCTTTTTTTCCCCCAGTGGTAGGGATATAAAGTTATTATTTATCAATTAAAAGTAAAATTAAGGAAAATAAAATTATTCATTTGGCAAGAATAAATTTCAAATTGTAAGTTCAGATTTCAAGTTGAAGTTGTATTTTTTGGTAGCTGAAGTATTCCTCAGACTAGAAGCAAAGCCACAAAAACAAAATTTTACATTTGCAAACATTTTTCAGGATTTATGTGATTAGCTCTATTATGGTGACTGCTTGTGTAAGTTACTTAGAACAGCCCTGTCCAATAGAACTTTCCACAAAAATGGAAACATATATAACGAGAAACTTAAAAATAAAATAAATTTACATTATACAGTGTGGTAGTCAGCAGGCACATGCAGCTATTGAGCACCTGAGACGTGGCTGATGAGAGGAACTAAGTTTAAAGTTTTATCCCATTTAACTAATTGAGTTTAAAATTAAATACACAATAAATTTACAATTAAAAAGTGGCTGTGTTGAATGGCACAGTTTAGAATACATCCTTTATTTTAGTTTTTAAAAATTATTTTTGTGAAACTGGGGTGGAACCCAGGGCCTTGCATATTCTAGGCAAGCACTGTATCACTGAGCTATATTCCTAATCCCAATAATGCCCTTTATTTGGGAAAAAAAAAGTGTTCAAAACAGTTCCCATGATTTGAAACATAATGATCACATAACATCTTTTAAAATGACATTTGATTGAGCAAAACAAATTTCATAATGATATTTTCATTTTATTTTAAATCAAATTGGACCCTCAATGTCTTCAAAATTTTTTAGGTTAATCCTGTTATTGTGTTAACCCAATAAATGTCTGTTAATATGACTTGCTTTTGATGAATACACTTATCTTCAACATTTGTCTTTCAAATAAATATCATCAATAAACATTTGAATTGCTCTTTCTACTGATGCTTCAGTTTTTTAAAAAATGAGCTCATTTTACGGAAGCTTTACGAATGTTATCTACAGTGTTTTATATTAATAACATTTTCAGCCAATATCATAGATGTGATACTAGCTAGAATGTTTGCTTTCTTTCTTGATAAGCAAGAACAAGCAAATTTTCATGACCTTTTATACTATGCTGAAAAATAATCTGCCCATCTCCTGTGAGATGGACCAATTGGTAATCTCAAGGAATTAGTTAACCCATTAAGTCTCAAGTTTTCGATTCTGTGAATATATCAACAGAATCAACACCGGTACATAAATATTGCCAATCAATCTAGAGCTTACGTATGTTATTAATTAATATATATAAATACATTCTTATTGTAATATTATATACTATAAGTTTTTATAGGTGTTCCACATCTGGAAGGATGGGACTAAATGGGGTTTAAAATCATTTGGAAGGTCACTGGGTGACAGGTACAAATCTCAGTGTACAGACACAGGTGGGCTGGAAGTATAACTTTAGTTTTCTATAACAACTTAATTTCTATTTTGAGGATCCATGCACTGGGAGTAGAAACTTAACCTTGGTCATTTGAGGCTTTTGATTTCTCTTGGAAGACAAGGAAACAACCCATGGCATGGATGGAGGTAGGTTTGGTAGAATAGCAATGGATGAGTGATTTCATCTTCTTCTCCATACTTGCTTTGAAGTTTTAGGGATCTTATACAATGCCAAACTGTGTAGAGGTTTTAGAGTCAGATTCTTATCATTTTCCTTAGCCATCATCAGCTGAGATGTACCTTTGTCCTATGTGGTCTTTAGCCACTCACCCAAAGCCATTCTTACATTCCTGGCCTGAGCCATTTGGATTGAGTGGCTTTCATCTCTGTTCCTTCCAAGATCCCCTCAGGCTCATTGGAATCATTTTGCTGTTGCTTCATTATATTTCAAGAAATGGGTTTTGTGCCATTCTCTGTATATCATATTTCCACACAGGACTGGCTACATAATTTGCAGGCCCAGTACAAAATGGTTAATTTTCTCTTGATATTATTTAAATGTTATTTTTTCACTTTTTACTTGGGAATAAGTTTGTACTTAAAGAATAGTTGCAGACATGGTACAGAGAGTTCCCATATACACTTCATTCAGCTTTCCCTGATGTTACCAACTTATATAACCATGGCACAATGATCAGCACTCAGAACTTAAACTTGGGTACAATACTGTTAAGTCTAGACTACTTTTGTGTTTCACCAGGTTTTCTACTAACATTCCTTTTCTGCTTCTAGTATTCAATCCAAAATTCTATGTGGCATTTGTTGTCATGTCTCCTCAGACTCCCCAAATCTGATAGTTCCTTGGTTTTTCCTAACCTTGACAGTTCAGAAGAATACGGATTAGTTTTTCTGTAGAATGTCCCTTCATTTGGGTTCATCCTTTTTCTCTTGATTAGATTGTGGAGATGCATTCTTAGAAAGAACCCCCAAGAGATGGTGTGCTTTTCTCAGTATTACAATTATTTAATAGAACAGTTAATGAGAAAGTTTAGTAGTTTTTACAAAATCATAGTCACTAGCACTAAAGCCAGGACTAGACCTCAAGTGTCACTTTTATGCTAGGATTATCCATTGGTTAGGGTAATTAATTATAGGTTAGGTTACCACTAACCAATAAGTCCTTTTGTACATTTTCCAGTGCCAATGAATTATTCAGCAGCTGTCTTCTAGAACTGTGACTTCTTTGGCTGCAGTACAACAGATTTGGTTGCAACAAGGCAAGGCTGGGCAGTAGACAGAAATTCTGGAGGAAATAAAGGGGTTTTAGACACTATGAAGTTAAGTGCTTGCTCAATATCCCTGCTGCTTTCTGAATGCTGATCATAGTCTCCACTTATTAAGCCCTGCTGTGTGCAGGCACTGGGTTTTCTGCGGGGTCTGGTCTATCTGACCTTAACTCAGCATTATCACTCTTCCCTTCTGGAATCTCTGCTTTGCAGATGAAAAGATGAGAAGCACATTCCTCCAGGTCCATCTCAGTAGAGTTCTTGTTTAAACAAGTTTGCAATGAGAGAAACCTGCATGAAATTTGAAGGCAGAAAAGATAAAGCCATTTTTTTCCACAGCCAGACCCATGGGCAGATTGTGAGATTCATGGAAACTTCCTGAGGAGCTTATGGGAATCACATTTCACAGTTGTGCATAGGGGTAGAGATAGGGTGAGGGAATTTTCAGAGATTTTTGAGATCTTCAGCGGCTTTCGCGGAAGTTTTTGAGGATTTTTCACCTTGGTGCTGCAAGCTGTCTCCACCGTCTATTTCCTTCATCTGTGGTGAAGTTTTTACAAAATCATAAGGTCAAAATCTTTTGAAACTACTTTCAAAATCTTTGACCTTATCCTTCCTATCCTTTAACAGTCCTGCAAACAGCTAATTCTTTTGCTAAAACCTTTTATACCTGGTATGCCTAGCATGGCTTCTGTTTTCCCAACTTGTGGGAAGCCTTCTGTAAATTGCATGGAAGCCAGGGAGATTTAGGTTTGGTGGAACTATCTGTGGCTCTCCCACAGCAATAGATTGCCCAATGCACGTGACCTTTATCTCCACTCGGCTAGGAAGATCCCTCATAGTAGCTCCAGAGATGGGTGTAACCCATTGGGAACTGGACAGCCCACCTTTAACCTTTTTTGGTGAAGAACATTTTATGGAAGGCCTTTGATGTTTCCAGATATAAATAAAGCAGAAGCGGGCTCCATTTTGCCATAGTCTAGAAGCTTGATCCATCTGATTGACTTGCCCATCCTGCCCAGCTTTTGAAACTACTTTCTGTGTTCTGTGTTTCTTTTGCCATTCTATTTTTCCTAGCTTTTATTTCTTAGCCAGCCCATTCCACCAAGGGGAACCCCATTTCCATCGCACCAACTGACCCCTCACACAATGTAAAGTGTCAGTGCATTTGATCCTCTCACCACCCTTGGTGTTGGTGCCATTAGAAATCGAAGGACTCATGAGTCGATTGTGCCCATATGCACGGATGAACAGTTTAATGAATATTTAACTTATTAGCAATAAAGCTGAACAGCTTTGTTAACAGAACATAAGTACTTATGTGAGAAGATCAAAACTTAATTTCTTTTTTTCCTTTTACCTTTCAAATATAAAAGCCTCTTTCCATATGAAAGCACTTCCAGGCACTCTGAAAGCATTCAGAAATCATAACCTGAGGACCAGAAATGGATACATTCCCTTTCTTCCAGTTGGTGGTATTAGAGCACACACAGCCAGCCTTAACATCACTTACTTGCTTAATTATTTGTTTTTGCTGCTAACTTGTGCTTCCTGAGAGCAAAGATTGTCTTTGGTGCCTACCACAGTGGTCTGGAATAGTAGGTGCCCAATAAACAAAGGCATTCCTCATTACCCTACCTTGTCATGTCTGAAATTCTGTCTTAAGTTTTATTTCTTTTGTTTGGGCCTAATTTGACCTTTTCCTTAGAAAAATAATGTAATTTCTGTCTATGCATCCCTTATGCCTTCATTAAGTTCAATCCATTCCTCGAAGTTGGTTTGATTTGGAATATGAAGAGGGCATAAGAACTGCTTAGTCTTCAGAGAGCCTTTTACACAAAGATAAATGTGTAATAAGGGCCACAACATCCTCTGTAAAAGGGAGAAAATGAAAACAATGTGCTAATGCTTTTTACAAAGAGGTAAAATCATAATGTACAAATATAAAATGAACATAAATTAGAGATTTGGTTTAATTCCTTACTAATGAGGGAGTGGTAAGATGTTACAACCATTTCAAAGGACAATTCAAAGCTCAGACACACGTATAAATCAGGAATATTAAAATGAATGTGCAAATGGAAGCAAAATTGGCTTCTTCCACAGTGGGGGGAAGGAAGTTAATTGAATCTCCACCAGACAGAATTTATTTGCATGTCTATAGATGCATTTCTATCAGTTATATACAATTTACAGAATCAAAAAATGGTTCAAAGATGATGAAGGCTGCAGAATCAGAATCAGCTAATCCAGAACCTCGAAATATGTGCTCTAAATAATACAATTTCCCACTGAAGCACAATTTCCACCTATGAATGTAAATATCTATAAATAGAGAATTGGTCACTGCCTCTACAAGGGGAAAATGAGTATCCGTTAAAATAATGTGGCCAATATTAAAGTGAAAAACAAGCCATCATTTGAAAATTGCGTATTTTTCATGTATGTGTTAGAGGACCTGCCTCCATTATATGATTAAAAAATCCTCTAAGTCAGGGCTGGTGTGGATCAGTGGTATGGAACTTGCCTAGCATGCGTGAGGCACTGGATTCAACCCCCAGCACCACATAAAATAAATAAATAAATAAAGATATTGTGTCCATCTACAAATAAAAATATTTTTTAAAAAAATCCTCTAAATCAATAATAAAAAGAATAACCCAGTTGAAAATGGGCAAAATTCTTGAATGGGCACCTACTATCCATATCATATTTGTTAGGCACCAAAGATAATCTTTGCCCTTAGAAAGCTCAGGTAAGCAGCAAAGACAAATAATTAAGCAAGCAAGTGATCACCAACTGGAAACAGACTTTTATATTTGAGAGGTAAAAGAAATTAAGTTTTTTTAACAATACTTTTAAAAATTTTGTTTATTTATTAATTTTTTATATGGTGCCAGGAATCGAACCCAGTGCCTCATGCATGCTAGGCAAGCGCTCTACCACTGAGCCACAACCCCAGCCCCCAAGAAATTAGGTTTTGATCTTCATTCTTTTCTCATAAGTATACATATTCTGATAACAAAGCTGTTCAACTTTATTGCTAATATATTAACTATTTCCATATAAAAGAAGGTAAAGGAATGGACAATAAACACATAAAAAAAGGTGCTCAACATTATCAGTCATCATCTTAATGCAACTTAAAAGTTGCAATCAGATGCTGGTATATACTCGTCAGGATGACTAACATTGTGAAGACCGAAAATGAATAGTGTTAGTGATGCTGTGGAACAATCAGAATGCCATATCCTGTTGGTATGAATGCAAGATGGCATAGGCACTATGGTGAAATGTTTTCTGTTTTTTTAAAATAAAATTAAGTGGACAGTACCAGTGACCCAGCAATGATATGTATATTCCTAACAGACATGAGTGCATATGTCCACAAAATGACTTCTATAAGAATGTTCCATTCACAAAGCAACCAAAATTGTGGTAGGAATACCACTCAACAATGATAAAACCCCCAAACTACCAATACCTGCAAACAGATGAATTTCCAAAATGTTATGTTACATGAAAGAATCCAGACACAGAACATGTACCATGTGAGCCCATGAATGTTAACATCTAACAGGTAAAACTACTGCATGGTGTTGGAAGTCAGAATAGTGGCCACCTCTACATCTGTGGGTGTGAAATTAACTGGAAGGGAGCCTTTCTGGGGTAATGGAAATGTATTACATATTGATGTGTGTGGCAGGCCCATGAGAATGTATACTTGTAAAAGTCTTCAAGTTGTAGTTCAGGTATGTGTATTGATTTGGCTTCTGTAAGTTAAACCTCAACAGAGTACTGTTAAAAAGAATGTGGTCAGTCTGGATAAACTGATTTGAAAATCATGTCCTGACTTGAAAATGCATATTCCCTTTTAAAATTTTTTTGCAAGGACATATTTCTTAAGTTCAAATAGCAAGTAATGGGACAATAAATGGAGTACAATTCCTTTTGTATTATTGAAAACCATGTGTATGTATGTATGTATGTATGTATTTATTATTTATTTAGTACTAGGGATTGAACCCAGGATGCTTAACCACTGAGCCACATCCCCAACCCCCCTTTTTAATATTTTGTTTAGAGACAGGGCTTCACTAAGTTGCTCAGGGCCTTGCTAAGTCACTGGGACTGGCTTTGAACTTGTGATCCTCCTACCTCAACCTCCCAAGCTTCTGAGATTACAGGCGTGAGTCACTGCACACAGCCATATGTCTTTAATGTATAAATACATCACAGAAGTTAGAGGATAGTTGTCTAGAAATTTACTCTGGTTACTTCTAGTGGGGAGTAGAAAGGCATATGTGTAGGGAGATGTTATGTTTCAGTTGTTTATATTGTAAATGAATGCATAATTTAAAATAGGCCAATTCTAATTCAAATAATAGTAAACAAAAATAGAATGCTTGATCTAGAAGAGTTCTGAAAGGGACATTTACATAATTGGGCTGGGGCTGACTGGACCTGAGATTTCAATTAGACATCTTATGAGAAAAAGTTCTTGTGGTCAAACAATGAGATTTTACTGGGCTTTAAATAAAGTTGTAGTTAAAGGCCTTCTGTAAATCCAGTTGTCAGTCTATTTGCTTCTATAACAAAATACCTTAGACTGAGTAACTTATGAAAACCAGACATTTAGGGGCTGGGGTTGTGGCTCAGTGGTAGAGTGCTTGCCTAGCATGTGTGAAGCATTGGGTTTGATCCTCAGCACCGCATAAAAATAAAATAAACAAAAATAAAGGTATTGTGTCCATCTACAACTAAAAAAAATTTTTTTAAAAACCCCAGACATTTATTGTTCTCATTTCTGGAGCCTGAGAAGTCCAAGATAAAGGCATGGCAGATTCAGTGTCTGGTGAGAGCTGCTTCCTGGTCCATAGATGACCATTTTTCACTGTGTTCTCACATGGTGGGAGGTGGGGAGGGACCTCTCGAGGTCTCTTTTATAAAGGCCCTAAGTCCATTAGTGAAGACTCCACTCTCCCAAAGCTAATCACAGGCAAAGGCCCTACCTCCTAATACCATCACCTTGTTAGGTTTTTTTAACGTGTGAATTTGGGGGTTGGGGGGCCACAAACATTCAGCCATAGTAGCAATCTGGGGCAAAAATACTGTTTTGGCCTTAGTCCTGTGTCTTTCATATTGCAAGTCATCTCTTCCTCAGTGGCTGGGGCAATCAGTCTGATGAATTGGGACTGGCATTGTTAAAAATAGGATAGAATGGAATAGAAACTAGCAGAGAACAATATTATTTTGGAACTTCTGTCTGTTTTGTATATGCAGAACCTGGGTTCCATATAAAATGTATTTCTTATTTGGGTCAGAGAGAGACATACATATTTATGGTTCAAAATATTTTCCTTGTCCCTAAATGGTCAGTTAAGGGTCCTGCTTAACTGAGCTATCCATTCAGGATCATTAAGACCTTTCACTCTCACTTGCACAGGATAATCCAAACCCAGCCCAAGGAGGCAGTTGTACATTTGCATTGTTAATATAGTCCATTTCTGAAGAATGTTGACATTTCAAGTTATTAATGTCACCATGTAAGTGGGTTTCTAAGTAAGTCACTTTCTTAAAAGTAATGTCTCTGAAATAAATATTACATCTGAGTGGATATTACTGCTCTATTAGCACTTGTGTTTTCAATCTAATTGTTTACTTCAATGATGAATGCTGCCCTTTTAAAGGACTTATAACATGTGGATATTTTTGTGTTGCCTGGTAAGATGTTGAGAGCCACAGCCGAAGGGGCCCCAGCAAACTTCTAGCTGCCAGCTGATTGGCTCCTCTGCGGTGATGCTCATTGGGCTGTTTCCCAGCCCTTTCAGACCACGGAGCTGCTCATTGGGGGACTTTTTTTGGCCCCACCCGCGTGACCCAGCCAATCGGCCTCAAGAGCAGGAGGAGTGGGGGCGTTGAGAGTCTTGTGGGAAGCCGGTGGTGGCAGTTGGGCTCTGAGGGGATTCCTGAAGAGCTCCTGTGGTGTGGTGTGTGTGTTCTAAAAATAAAGTTCGTTTCTGCTTGATAAGTGGCTCCTGAATTGTGCCCAGCCAGACTTCGGCAGTAATACAATGTTCTGTACTGATACTAGGAACAATTATTGTTTAAACACCCTTTTGATTGCCTAAAAATACCAGCCTTAAAACAAGAGCTGTTACCAAATGGACAGACTGTGGACTGCCGACAGCAGTTTCCACATAGGCACACTTACTAGCTTATCAATTATTAAGAGATATTAGCCATTTCCTAGACTTGAGGTATGTATCTGTATGCAGGTAGGTGTGCAATTATAGGTGTGATACCAAGGCAGCAGGATTCAGGAGGAGGCAGAGCTGAAGTGTGATACAGTCACAACAAAGGCCTCAGCCAAAATCTCGGGGGTTCTCTATGGGATGGTGTTATGGTTTGGATACGAGGTGTCCCCCCCCCCCATTACTCCTATATTAATGCAGTAATGTTTGGAGGTGAAATGATTAGGTTGTAAGAGCTGTAACCTAATTGGTCCATCCTAGTTTGAATGGACTGACTGTGTAACTGTAAGCAGGTGGGGAATGACTGGAAGATGCTGGTCACTAGTGGTGTGCCCTGGAAAGGGGTATCTGCTCTGTAGCCCCTTCCCGTTCACCCCTGTTTCTTTTTTCAAAAGATATTTATTTTTAAGTTTTAGGTGGACACAATGTCTTTATTTTACATTTATGTAGTGCTGAGGATCAAACCCAGTACCTCGTGCATGCTAGGTGAGTGCTCTACCACTGAGCCACAACCCCAGCCCTCACCCCTGCTTCTTGACTGCACCATAAGCTGAACAGCTTTCCTCTGCTGGGCACTTCCCCCTGTGATGTGCTGCCTTACCTTGAGCCTAGAGCAATGGAGTTGGCCATCTATGGACTGAGATCTCTGAAACTGTGAGTCCCAAATAGACTTTTCCTACTCTAAGTTGTTCTTGTAAGGTATTTTGATCATAGCAATGCAAAAGCTCACTAAAACACATGGCCCTTTCCAGTTGTCCTTAAGATAAGGGGGCCACGATTTTATACCTCCTCACTTATCAGTCATTGAATGTGAACTACACCTGGGATGGAAGTATGACCTTGGATGACACAGTTCTTTCTGGCTGAGGGCAATTCCCAGAGAAATGTCAGCCTCTAGCACTCATGGAAGATGGGGTGTAGGTATTGGGAATGAAGTGGAAATCTAGTTGTTACCATGACATCCACCCCACAACTTTCTTTATTAATTGTTTTTGGTACTGGGGATTGACCCAAGGGCACTGAGCCATATCCACAGCCCTTTTCATTTCTTGAGATAGGGTCTTGCTAAATTGCTGAGGCTGGCCTCAAACTTGTGAGCCTCCCACCTAAGTCTCCCAAGTCGCTAGGATTACAGGTATGTGTCACCATGCCCAATTCCACCCCACAACTTTCTTATGACATATTAATGTATTTATTGGAGTTACATTCTGTTATTTAAATTTTTTAGTTGTAGACGGACACAATACCTTTATTTATTTGTTAATTATTATTTTTTTTGAGAGAGAGAGAATTTTTCAATATTTATTTTTTAGTTTTCAGTGGACACAACATCTTTATTTTTATGTGGTGCTGAGGATAGAACCCAGCACCCTGCGCACGCCAGGTGAGTGCGCTACTGCTTGAGCCACATTCCCCAGCCCAATTATTATTTTTTAAATATTTATTTTTTAGTTGTGCACAATACCTTTATTTTGTTTATTTGTTTTTATGTGGTGCTGAGGATCGAACCCAGGGCCTCACATGTTAGGCGAGTGCTCTACCACTGAGCCACATCCCCAGCCCATATTTATTTATTTATTTATTTATTTTTTTTTTGAAGAGAGAGAGAGTGGAGAGAGAGAGAGAGAGAGAGAGAGAGAGAGAGAGAGAGAGAACTTTAGTATTTATTTTTTAGTTATCGGCGGACACAACATCTTTGTATGTGGTGCTGAGGATTGAACCCGGGCCGCACGCATGCAAGGCGAGTGTGCTAGGGCTTAAGCCACATCCCCAGCCCCTCCATGTGTTTATATAGTTTTTATTATTTTTCTTGCTATTGATTTCTAGTTTTCTTCCATTATCTTCTGATAGGATGCATGGGATAATATCATTTTTTTTGTATTTGCTAAGATTTCCTTTGTGAACTAGAATATGGCCTATTTTGTAAAAAGTTCCATGTGCTGCTGAGAAGAAAGTAAATTCAGCAGTTTTAGGGTGAAATATTCTATAGATGTCTGTTAGGTCCATTTGATTTATAGTATTATTTAGGTTGAAGATATCTTTGTTGATTTTATGGGTTTTTAAAAACATTTATTTTTAGTAGCAATTGGACACAATACCTTTATTTTATTCATCCACCTCTATGTGGTACTGAGGATTGAACCCAGGGCCCCACACGTGCTAGACAAGTGCTCTGCTGCTGAGCCACTACCCTAGCCCTTGACTTTGTTTTGATAACCAGTGTATTGGTGATAAGGGTGTTTATCTGTGATTTAATGTCATGGAGTATTTTTTTAATGTAATTGGATGTGCTAACATTTGGGGCATACATTTTTACTCTAGTGATATCTTCTTGTTCAATTGTTCTCTTTACCAGGATGTAGTGGCCTTCTTTGTCTCTTCTGATTAATATTTGCTTGAAATCTTCTTTGTCAGATATAAGAATAGCTACCCTTGCTTGTTTTGGGGGGGTCTGTATCCATAGAATATTTTTTCCATCATTTCTCCTTAAACCTGTGTGTGTCTTGCCTAAAAGATGAGTCTCTTGTAAGCAGCATATAATTGGATCTTGTTTTTGATCCATTCTGCTAATTTTTGTCTTTTCATTGGGGAGTTGAGACCATTAGATTTCAGCATTAATATGGATATGTGTTTGTTGGTTTCCTGCCATTTTGATTTTTTGTTGTATTTAATCCTGTCTTGATTCTCATGTAGTGGATTACTCTTGTATTGATATTTCTCTGTTTGGGAGATTTGATGTTTTGTTTGTTTTTGTTTTTATGTTTTTGGGTACTGGGAATTGAACTCAGGGGCACTCAACCACTAAGCCACATCCCAACCCATTTTTTTTTTTTTGTATTTTACTTTAGAAACAGGGTCTCACTGAGTTTCTTGGTGCCTTGCAATCACTGAGGCTGTCTTTGAACTCATGATCCTCCTGCCTCTCAGCCTCCTGAGCTGCTGGAATTACACATTTGTGCTACTGCACCTGTTTGGGAGATTTGGGAATTGGTTTTTAGTTCCTCTGTGTGCAGTTTATCTTTAAATATTCTTTGAAGTGCTAGCTTGGTGCTAGAATTCTTCTAGCTTATTATATGGGAAATTTTTATTTCCCACTTCAATTTGAGCTTTGCTGGGTTTAGTAACCTTGGCTGGCAGATGTTTCCTTTTACAGCTTAGAATATCTTATTCCAGGTCCTCCTTGATTTTAGGGTTTGAATTGAGAAATCAGAAGTGAGTCTTATTGGTTTGTCTCTAAATAATACCTGATGTTTCTCTCTTGCAGCTTTTAATATTCTTATTTTCTACGTTAGAGGCATTTAGATTATGATGTGTCTTGCTGAGCTTCTCATTCGAACAGATATATTTGGGGTTCTGTAAGCCTTCTGTATGTGGATGTCTGTCTCATTTCTGATGTGGGAAAAGTTTTCTGTAACTATATCATCTATATCATTAAAAAATGTTCTTTATGCCTTTAGCTTGTACCTCCATGTTTTGTTCTATCCAAGTGATTCTCAGGTTTGGCCTTTTAATGTTGTCCCAGAGTTCTTTATATTGTGATCATACTCTGTCATTTTTCTCTTTTTTACATTGGGTGTACTCAAAATCATACATCCTGTCTTCAAGGCCTGAAGTTCTGTCTTCAAGGGCTGAAGTTCTATTTTCTGTACAATCTAATCTGTCAGTGATGCTTTCAAGAGAATTTTTAATTTGATTGATTGTGTCTTTCATTTCTATAAGTTCTGATTGTTTTTATTCACTGTTTCTATTTGTTTATTGAAGTAGTCTTTCATTTTATGTATTTGCTCTATTTCCTTAGATCTTTTAGTTCATTGAACATTTTAATAATCTATTCTTCTGTAATCTTTCTCTGGGATCATTTTGGGGGGATTATGAAGTTTGCGGGGAGATTTGTTTGCCTATTTTCTCATAATTTCAGAGGTCTGGGTTTGTGCATCAATTGAGAGGGATTTTCCTTCCTTGCTTTTTACACATGTCTTTTTGTGTGTAAGTATCTTTTTTGTTCTGGGACTTCAGTTTTTGATATATGAGCAGATATCAGGGTTTGGGACTGAGGTCCCTCTCTGTTTCTCCTTGGATCCTTGTTTGTGCCCATACATTTTCAAACAACTGCCTTTGGCCTCACTGATTCTTTATATTGTTGAATTGATTCTATTTTTTGATGCCTTCTATGGCATTTTTCATTTTGCTCATTATTTTTTAAGCTCTAGGATTTTCAAAATTATTATTTCAATTTTTGTGTTAAGATTCTCTGATAGGGGTTGAGGCTGTAGCTTAGTGGTAGAGCACTTGCCTAGAATGTATGAGGCTCTGGGTTTGGTCCTAAGCACCACATAAAAATAAATAAATAAAATAAAGACATGCTGTCCATCTACATCTACAAAAAATAAAAGATTCTCTGATAAGTTATAGAATTGTTTCTTTGAGTTTTCTTTCTTTTTTCTTTTTTTTTTTTTTTGAGGGGGTTTCTGGGGATTGAACTTAGGGGCACTCAACCACTGAGTTACATCCGCAGCCCTATTTTATATTTTATTTAGAGACAGAGTCTCACTGAGTTGCTTAGTGCCTCACTTTTTAGGCAAATAGGCAAACAAATCTGAGGCTGGCTTTGAACTCACAATCCTCCTGCCTCAGCCTCCCAAGCTGCTGAGATTACAGGCGTGTGCTCTTTGAGTTTTCTTAAAGTTCATCAAGTTTCCTTAAAACCACTCTTTTGAATTTTCTGAGAGATTCCACTTTAGAGTTTATTTCTGGTGTCTTGTTTTGTTCATTTGGTGACGTCATGATTCCCTGGACATTTTCGATGCTTTTGATGCTTTATGCATGTGATGACATCCATGTATTAAAGTATTTGGGATTTATTTCAGTGTAAGAAGTCTGGCTTAGTTTTTGTCTGTCCTTCCAAAGATTCTGAGCAGGCCAATTATTATGTTCTCTGTGCCTGTGGTCACTCCTGCTGTTTCAGAACTGGGTGGTGTTCTAAGCCCAAGTTTATTGTGAATTTGCAGTTAGTGTATTGCCACTGTTTTTGCAGTAGAGGGTGCCATAAGTCCAAGGTTCCTGTAGGTTCATAGTAGGTGTATTGTTCCAGAGATGGACTTAAAGCGGGCCTAACAAGGCTAGTTCATCCTACTGGGTTTTCAAATTTCTTCCCGTGGCCAGGGTGGGTGCAGAGGCTCCATCCATAGTTACCAGCCTGTAGTCAGGGATTGTGGGACTCTTCCTGGTGCTGGGCCTTGCCATGGTAGGCCCAGTCTGGGCTCTAAGGCAATACCTCTCCTTTTCCCTCTCCTTTCCTTAAGTGAATAATGACTCTGTGCTATGCTGTCTGGGGTTGAGGGGACAATGGACTGGCTAGTTCCATGGTCAGTTTAATGTGAGATCACACTAATGAGACCAACACAGCCCAGAGGTAGGAACAAGGTCCACACTGAGGTTTATTTATAGCCACATTCTGCAGCAGTCAGCTGGCAGTGATGGGGGACAGAACATGAGTCTGTCCTATAGAGCTGTGAATCTCTGGCTAGTGCCAGGGTAGGTCTGAAGGCTTCATCCACAGGCACTGGCCTGGGATTATATTTCACTGGTATAGGCCTGGCACTGAGTTCCAAGGCAAAGTCCTATATTTACTTCCCTTTCCTTTCCCCCAGCAGACTGCATTCCTCTCCACCCTGTGCTTTTTCATGGCTGGGGAAGGGATGGTGGAGGCTGTCCCTTGGCTGCCTAGGCTGATGCTAACCTTGATTGCACCTAAAGCCCACAGCAACTGGCATTAGGGAAGTCCCAGGGTGTGCTTTAGGGTCATATCATAGTTGGTGGCGGTATGGATTAGAACACAAATCTATCTTGTTGGGGTCTTGAGTTTCCCCCTGATTCTGGGGTGAGTCCACAGAAGCTATACAGAGACACTAGCTTGGGATCAGGAGCTGTGGGGTTTTGCCTGGTACCAGGTTTCACCATGGAGGGCCCAGTATTGGGTTGTAAATCAAAGGATTACTTTTATTTCCCCTTTCTCTTCTTAAGTGGTGTATCCCTCTGTGCTGTGCTGCTTGGAATTGGAAGTCGGGTAATATGACTTTGTCTTTCACACTTTCTTCAGTGTGTCTTATTGTTTAGTTAAAACCATGTACTGTGATTTCTCACCTAGTTTCTTTAGCTCTTGTGTAGATACCTTCATGTGTGGATAGTTGTTCAAATTGATGTTTCTGTGGTTAGAGGATTGGTGGAGGGTCTTATTGTTCCATCTTGCTCTACCCTTTCTTTTTTCCTTTTCCCCCTTCTTTTGGTAAGGCTTAGGTGCTTCTTATCTGACTTAGAACTTATAAAACAAATTTAGACAAATAAAATGCTACTTTTAAATCTACTTTATACATTGAAAATTCAAGTTAGATTTATTTTACATGAAAAGAAATCTGCTTCTTGAAAACCATTGGTTTTATCCATCTCCCATCCGTAGCCAAGGTGAGTCCAAATATGGAGAGTGAAATTCAAAGATAACAAAGGATAAAAAGAAAAAGTTCGTGATGCTAACTGTGACTAGAATCAGACCCTGCCGAACCTCTGCATCCTTATTGTAACCGAACAAGAATACTTTGGCCCTTTCTGCCTACACTAGTCATTTTCTGGGATAAGTATAAGAAAGAACAAGGGAAGTTCACTTCCGATTGTTATTTAAACATGTTTAAAGCAAAGCCCCCACCGCTTTTTGAAGATTGATTGACAACAAAAAAATTGTATATATTTAATGTCTATTACTGGATGTGTTTGGAGATAAATATATACCCATAAAACATCTCCAAAATCTATACCATAAATCTCTCTATCTCACCTAAATTCAAGTTGTTAAATTACGTGTTTGTTTCCTTTTGTTTTTTTCCCTCCTTGCCGCAGTTTTTTTTAAAAAAATAAATTAAATTGTGTGTATTTAAAGAATAAAACATGATATCTATATCTACCTCTATCTCTCTGTGTAAAATATATCATACTTACAGAATGGCTACTATGGAGGAACAAATTAACATATCCATCGTCTATCTCATTTAGTTACCCATCCCTTCCCTAGGTCTTACTCTATGCTTTATGCTTCATTTATTCAGACAAGAGTTGATATCCCAATGGAGATGAAAAACAATAGTCCCAGAAATAACCCATGCATTGCCAAGAACTCAAAGTCGAATTTACTGGGGATGAAACTTTATTTATCTTAGAATGGATGTGGCCTTTAAAAACATGGATAAAAAGCAGGAGGAGGAACATAAATATAACCCTCAAGTCTCTATAAATCTATTTAAAGTACAGAGTGGTGAAGAAAGATCTGAAATTCTTTTAGAAAATAAAAGATCCCTTTGAACTATTTTCCATTGTCCTACCTGTCACTTCAAAGAAAGGGTTGCTATGATCTTTAGAGATTTTCTTCTGTCCAAAAAAGGGTGTGAGGATGCTGGAAAGGAAAATTTGAACTGAATGTTCCATCCACAAATCTCCCAGCTTTCGCCTGCATTTCCTCATAGGGTTGTTGCAAGAAATGATCAATGAATGGTTGCAAATCATCTTGAAAAGAAGAAGGGGCAGAAGAAGTGTTCCTTAATAATTTCCTCCAAAAGTGGTGCAAATTATGGAGTTGGGAAGGTTAAAGTCAAGCCTCACTCTGATCTTCCAGAGAGTGGGCAGGTCTGCCCAGGCAAGGATATTGTTTTCACTGCTGGTCTCCAGTGAAAGACCAGGCCTCGCTGTAGGTGGTAGCAGTGTTGGGTGTCTCAATTCCCACCTGGGATCAGAGCTATGCAAAATCCCATTGTAGTGTCCAGGAGCCTTTGGAGTGTTGAGCTGTAGTGCATTTTAGAGTATACACAGGCAAATCATTTGTGACACTTATAACACAAAGAATAGTTAACCCCTTCTTTGGCCCCTTCATTCTCATTAATTCTAGTTCTAAATATTCTACTCTTCTTTACTTTCTCCCTCTCCAGAAGTTTTCATAGGTCTACTCTGGCGTTCTAACATCAATAAGGCTATTAATACCCAGCTGTGCACACTGAGAGTTCTCACTAAATCATGTGTTCACCACGAATTCTCTACATTTTAGAAGATCAAAACCAGATGTTAATGACTTATTGCTGACATTTAGCTATAAGTAGAAATTGTGCAAAACATGCTATAGTTTTGTTTTTCTGAATGAAAGATGGTCTTAGTTGGGATTCCCACAGAAGCCGATCCTAACATAAAATTCAAGTGCAAAACACTTAGTTGGAGATGAAAGAAACACTGGTGGGAGTGCAGGAAATGAGAAAGGCAAGGGAAGAAGTCAATACAATGTGATACTGAAACCTGCTGAAGGACTTTTAAGAGGCAGTATAGAGAACATGCCTCAGTGTTCTCCCATGGGTGGGTGGGGAAACAGAAGCATGTATATACTAAGGCCAGTTAGTTCTTGGAATGAGGTCTGTTGGGGAGTACAATGATTTGAATAGGTGTCTTCCAAAGGCTCATGTGTTAGGGGATTGGTCCCAGTTTGGTGCCATTGGGAGATTATGGAAACTTTGATGAGACCCTAGCTAGAGGTCTTTAGGTCATTGGGTGTGTGCCCTTGAAGGGGGATTGTGGGATCCTGGTCTTTCTTTCTCTCTCTCTCTCTCTCTTTTTTTTTTTTTTTTTACTTCCTGGTCAGGGGGTAAGTGATTTTGCTCTGTCTCCGTCATGATGTGCTGCTTTGCCAAAGACCCAAAAGCAACAGCATCAATCTATCATGGACTGAAACCTCAAAAACTGTGATCTGGAATTAAACTTTTCTATTTACAAGTTGATTACCTCTGGTATTTTATTACAGTAACAGAAAATCGAACACAGGGACCATTAATTTTTCTGTACTTTCATTCTGCTGTTCTTATGACAAAATGGGCATTATGCCTGTAGGTTAGGGGTTTGGGTGGGTGTTAACAAAGAGGCTATTGGAATGTTATCTTGGGAGTATTGAGCCTTTGGAGTGTTGAGCTGTGCTGTATTTTAGAGTATACACAACACAATGTTATCTAGAATAACATTCAGATTTTTTCAGAATAATTGGACATTTATACTACAAAAGAACTTTTTTCTGATGAAGAGTAAGAAGCAGGTTTCGTTTATTTGGATTTAGGAAGAAGAATAATACTTTCTTTACTTCACAGACTTGAGTACCAAATGCATTCATAATTTCTGTGAAAGTCCACAACAGAAATAGAAGATGATAGTGGAAATGATTTCTCAGTTTTCAACTGGATAGAAAAATGAACCCAGGAAGAGCAGTAAACTAGAAAACTATCATGTTCATTTCTCATTTTAATATTTTTAAGTAGTTTTGCTTCTGAACCCCAAAACATGGAGTTTCCAGTGGTTTAGTTTGTGACATGTTTTTTGATTCATCAGAAAGCTATCTTGGAATCTGAATGATTTCAGTTTGGGCCAGGTACACATCTGCTCCTGATCTGGCCAAATGGAGGTTGAGACTGTCCTAGTCTCCACTAAAGAGAGGCAACAGTATGAGTAAGTTTGGATTTGGAGGGATTCTCTTTCTAAAAAAAGTCACTAATTTATTTAAAAATAATAATGAACTTATTATACCTTAACATAAACTAGTAGCACAGCAATATAAATTAGATTTTTTAAAAAAATAATATTTTCTTTTTTTCCTCCAGATTTCTTATTGATGCCTTATATTATACAAAATAGTAATACTTGTTGTTACATATTTGTATATGCACACAGTACAGCCATATAATTTGGTTAATTTCATTTCCCAGTAACTTCTCTTTCCCCCTTTTGCACCCCCCCCCCTCTACTCTTCTAACCTACTGATTGGAGGAAGTCTCTTTATAACCTTTTACAGCCTATTTAGTATGTGGTCAATTTTTATAAGTGTTTCATATGTTCTCAAAATGAATGTGTATTCTCTATTCATTAAGTGTAATGTTCTGTTTATAAAAGTTGGATCAAACTGTGTTTTTAGTATGGATTAAATCTTTGTTATTTTTTACTAAATATTTTTACCACTATTGAAAACTTTGTGAGAAAAGTTAAGCAAACTCTCCTATGATGATAGGTCTGTTATGAAAATTTGCTTCACATTTAACAAAATACAGCACCCCTTTATGTTCAAAACACTAGAAAAACTAGGGATGACAGGAACTTACCTCAACATTGTAAAGGTTATCTATGCTAAGCCTCAGGCCAACATCATTCTAAATGGAGAAAAACTGAAGGCATTCTTTCTAAAAACTGGAACAAGACAGGGATGCCCTCTCTCACCACTTCTATTCAATATAGTTCTTGAAACACTGGCCAGAGTAATTAGGCAGACGAAAGAAATTAAAGGGATATGTATAGGAAAAGAACTTAAACTATCACTATTTGCTGATGATATGATTCTATACCTAGAAGACCTAAGAAATTCCACCAAAAAACTCTAGAACAAATAAATGAATTCAGCAAGGTAGCAGGATATAAAATCAACACCCATAAATCAAAGGCATTTCTGTATATCACTGACAAATCCTCTGAGAAGGAAATGAGGAAAACTACCCCATTCACAATAACCTAAAAAAAAAAGATATTGGGAATCAACTTAACGAAAGAGGTGAAAGATATACAATGAAAACAATAGAATCCTATAGAGAGAAATCAAAGAAGACCTTAGAAGATGGAAAGATTTACCTTGCTCTTGTATAGGCAGAGTTAATATTATCAAAATGATCATATTACCATATTACCAAAAGCACTATACAAATTTAATGCAATTCCAATCAAAATCCCAATGGCATTCCTCATAGAAATAGAAAAAGTAGTCATGAAATTCATCTGGAAAAATAAGAGACCCAAATAGCTAAAACAATCCTTGTCATGAAGAGTGAAGCATTGCTATACCAGACCTTAAACTATACTACAGAGCAACAGTAACAAAAAACAGCATGGTATTGGCACCAAAACAGACTGGTAGACCAATGGTACAGAATAGAGGACACAGAGACTAACCCATAACATTATAATTATCTTATGTTAGATAAAGGTGCCAAAAACACTCACTGGAGAAAAGATAGCCTCTTCAACAAATGGTGCTGGGAAAACTGGAAATCCATATGCAACAAAATGAAATTAAACCCCTATCTCTCACCATGCACAAAACTTAACTCAAAATGTATCAAGGACCTGGGAATAAAAACAGAGACCCTGTGTCTAATAGAAGAAAAAGTAGGCCCTAATCTTCATCATGTGGGATTAGGCCTCAACTTCCTTAATAAGTCTCCTATAGTGCAAGAATTAAAACCAAGAATCAATAAATGGAATGAAATCAAACTAAAAAGTTTCTTCTCAGCAAAAGAAATAATCTGTGAGTTGAACAGAGAGCCTACAGCCTGGGAGCAAATTGTTACCCCTTGCACATCAGATAGAGCACTAATCTCTAGGATATATAAAGAACTCAAAAAGCTAAACACCAAAAAATCAAATAGCCCAATCAATAAATGGGCCAAAGAACTGAACAGACACTTCTCAGAAGATGATACACAATCAATCAACAAATATATGAAAAAAATGCTCATCATCTCTAGCAATCAGAGAAATGCAAATCAAAACTACTCTAAGATATCATCTCATTCCAGTCAGAATGGCAGCTATTATGAAGACAAACAACAATAAGTGTTGTCGAGGATGTGGGGAAAAAGGTACACTCATACATTGCTGGTGGGACTGCAAATTGGTTCAGCTAATATGGAAAGCAGTATGGAGATGCCTTGGAAATCTGGGAATTGAAACCACCATTTGGTCCAGCTATCCCTCTCCTTGGACTATACCCAAAGGACTTAAGAACAGCATACTACAGGGACACAGCCACATTAATGTTTATAGCAGCACAATTCACAATACATAAACTGTGGAGCCAACCTAGATGCCCTTCACTGGATGAATGGATAAGAAAAAATGTGGCATATATACACAATGGAATATTACTCAGCACTAAAAAGAATAAAATCATGGCATTTGCAGGTAAATGGATGGCGTTGGAGAAGATAATGCTAAGTGAAGTTAGCCAATCCCCAAAAAACAAATGCCGGATGTTTTCTCTGATATAAGGAGGCTGACTCATAGTGGGGTAGGGAGGGGGAGCATGGGAGGAAAAGATGAATTCTAGATAGGGCAGAGGGGTGGGAAGGAAAGGGAGGGGGCAGGGGATTAGCAAGGATGGAGGAATGTGATAGACATCATCATCCAAAGTATATGTATGAAGACACGAATTGGTGTCAACATACTTTATATATAGAGATAAGAAAAATTGTGTTATTTATGTATAATAAGAATTGTAATGCAAAAAGAAAACAAAGTACATATATGAAGACATGAATTGGCCTGAACATACTTTACATACAAAGATATGAAAAATTGTGTAATAAGAATTGTAATGCATTCTGCTGTCATGTATTTAAAAAAATAAAATCGATTTAAAAAAAAAGAAAATTTGCTTTATATATTGTGAAACTACATTATTAAATGCATAGAGATTCAAAATTGTTTTTATCTTTCAGTGCATGGTTTTTAAAAAATTTATTCTAATTTGTTATATATGACAGCAAAATGCAATTCAATTCATATTACACAAATGAAGCACAATTTTTCATGTCTGTGGTTGTACACAAAGTAGAGTCACACCATTCATGTCATCATACATGTACTTATAGTAACCATGTCCATCTCATTCCACTGTCTTTCCTACCCCACGTCCCCTCCCTTCCCCTGCCTCCCCTTTGCCCTATCTAAAGTTCGTTTATTCCTCCCATGCTCCCCATCTATCCCCATTATGAATCAGCATCTTTATATCAGAGAAGACATTCAGCATTTGGTTTTTTGGGATTGGCTTACTTCACTTAACATTATATTCTCCAACTCCATCTGTTTAGAGCATGCTTCTTTTTATTGCCAATTGAGGTCCCAGTTTATTCCTACTAAGGAATTACTCTTTAAATTTTGCTTTGCCTGATATTAATCTTTCTAAATAAATAATAATTATTATTTGTCTAATTTATGTTTTATTTTAGTTTACATATGGCATTATGTTTTAGGTGTGCCTTTATTTCTTTATTACTGAATATTATACAGAATGGTGGGGTTCTTTGTAGCATATACAAAAACAACATTTGATTATAATTTCCCTTCTCAATACATCCTCAACCTTCTCCACCTCCCTCTTCCTGGTCCTCTTCCTCTACTTTACTGGTCCCTCTTTTTTTAAAAAAATGTCTTTATTTATATATGAGAGCAGAATGCATTACAATTTTTATTACACATATAGAGCACAGTTTTTCATATCTCTGGTTATATACAAAGTATATTCACACAATTCATATCTTCATACATGTACTTTGAATAATAATGTCCATCACATTCCACCATCATTTCTAACCTCATGCCCCCTCCCTTCCCCTCCCACCCCTCTGTCTTATCCAGAGTTCATCTAATTATGGTCTGCAGTTCTATTTTCCTGCAAATGATGTAATTTTGTTCTTTTTTTATGGCTGTGTAAAACTCTACTGTGTGTATATATTAGGTGTGCCTTTTTATAAATAGCCGATGTTTGCATTTTGCTTTTCATCCACTCAATATAAACATATTTATCTATTAAAGAGTGATTAAAACATAGGTTATTGATATATTTGGGTTAATTTTTGCTTTGTTGTTGTTCCTGTTTATGTACTTCATTTTTTATTTTCTTCTCCTTCTGGTTTGAAAGTTATATATTCTATTTCTTTATTGCTCATCCCATGTTCCCATTTTTCATTGCCTTTTGACCTTTTATGTTGCTGATGCAATGTTTTTGGCATGGTTGATCATTCTTTTACTTGGAATAGAATAAAAATGTGATAAATATTTATCCCATAGCATAACATTCACTATATATATTTGAAGGTGATTGCTCTGCACCTAATGACATAGTGAATATGTTGGTTTACTATGTGTTCACAGAGAGTGGAAGCAAACTATGGAAATCTTCTGAAACTTTTTTTTGTGGGGGGCACTCAACCACTGAGCCACATCCCCAACCCTATTTTTTTAAAGAGAGAGAGAGAGAGAGAGAGAGAGAGAGAGAGAGAGAGAATTTTTTAATATTAATTTTTCAGTTTTCAGTGGACACAACATCTTTATTTTATTTTTATGTGGTGTGAGGATAGAACCGAGAGCCCCGCGCATGCCAGGCGAGCACGCTACTGCTTGAGCCACCTCCCTTGCCGCCCCCCCCCCCCCCAGCCCTATTTTATATTTTATTTAGAGACGGGTCTTACTGAGTTGCTTAGCACCTTGCTGTTGCTGAGGCTGGCTTTGAATTCATGGTCCTCCTGCCTCAGTCTCCTGAGCCTCTGGGATTACAGGCAGTGTGCATGCCTGGCTCTGAAACTTTCTTTAGTGTGTCCATCCACAGAAGTAGAATGATTCCCCTGTTTTTCCACTTTAGCTTTTCTCATGATTTTTCACCCACTGTCTTTAAAAAGCAGCCTATGGTATTGTTGACAGGAGTTGCAAGAGGTAGCATGAAGGAAATTTCAGTATATCAAGTCATGAAGAGCAAGCTACTCACTTCTGAAAAGTTAATAGCTTTAAAAGGGACACACACATCTAAATTTGTGTGACTTCTTTGTCCTGTGGCATGTACACCTTCAACTGACTTTTGAAAGCCTGCTATTTGGGGAGGGTCCATAATTTTGACAGATGGGCCTATTATTAGTAAGTGCTCATTAAGTACCCTGTCCTGAGTATTTCTGTCCAGAGGAGGAGAATGATCTTAGCAGCTGCAAGGGCGATAACTATCCTGCAAATTGGAATGACTCCAAAAGTAACCAAAGAACTTTACAAAGATCAAAAGCCAACAAACAAAAAAGTACCAGCACTAACTGTAGGAAGAGCTACAGAAAAGAAGAAAATAGTTTCATGACCTCTTGGTCACCAAATCTTAAGGGCATCTGGCCCTTATTTTCTTCATAGTGTTTGAAGCTCTGTATACTCCTACTTTTCCTCTCACCCTGTCTCTACTGGCTCTTTGTCCTCTTGTCTCCTAGCTACAGGTGTTTTCCAAGTGTTGATCTGGAGTCTTCCTGTCTCTTCCTTGATCCTCCCCTACAAAGAACATTCCATTCTGATGGCGTCAAATATAAGCTTTATATTGATTTTCAAATCCACATCTCTGGCTTCTACCCAAACTCTAGGCCTACAGTTTAATTCCTGTTGAATATTTCCCCCTAAAAGTCCCCCTAAAGCCTTGACTCACTCTACCTCATACTCTTTCTTAAAACCAACCTCAATACCCTATTACCCAGCAATTACACTCTTATTTGTAATAGCCAAAAGATATGTGTACTCAGTGTACCAGAAGACATGTGTAGGAATGTTCATAGAATATGATACATCAACACTACATTGACTTTGACCTAGGAAGGCAAAGTCAGCTCATAATTAGAAAATCAAACAATGTAATTTATCATATAACAGTAGTGAAAAATGATCTTATAGTTATTTTAACATATATATAAACTTCATTTGATAATATTAAATAACCACTCATGGAGTTGTGCCTGTGGCTCAGTGGTAGAGTGCTCGGCTCACATGTGTGAGGTCCTGGGTTTGATCCTCAGCACCATATAAATAAAATAAAAAGGTTGTGTGTCCACCTACAACTAAAAATAATATTTTTTAAAAAACAGTCATGATAAATTCTCTTAGTGTAATTGGAATAGAAGAGAACATCTTTAATCTCCAAAAGTCCTATTGCAAACATTACATTAAATGATAAAATGTTGAAAAATTTCCCTTGAAGATCAGAAACAAAACAAGAATGCCCATGATAAGCGCTGCTTTCAACATTGTGAACAATGTTCTGGCCAGTGCAGAAGACAAGCAAAATGAAATATAGCCCTAAGAATTGGAAAGAAAGAAACAAAACTGTTATTATTTGAAGATGATACGATTATATTAATCACAAATCCAAATAATCTGACAGATAAGCAATTGGAATTAATAAGAGAATTTAGTGCAGTCTTTAGACATAACAGCTCAGTATCTGCAAATCCAGTATATTTCTCCATACCAGCAACAGACAGAAAATGAAATTAATATCAAATACCTAAGAGTAAATCTAATAAAAGATGTATAAGATCTCTATGTAAAAAATGATGAAACCAAAAAAATGATGAAACCTTATTTTGAGATATTAAAAAATGCTGAAAGGGGAAGATATGCCACAGTATTTATTAGCAAAATAGTTACCAATTCTCAACAAATGTCTTTCTTTTTTGAGGGGGTACCAAGGATTGAACTTGGGGATACTCTACCACTGAGCCACATCCCCAGCCCTATTTTGTATTTTATTTAGAGACAGGGTCTCACTGAGTTGCTTAGTGCCTTGCCTTTGCTGAGGCTGGCTTTGAACTCGTGATCGTTCTACCTCAGCCTCCCAAGCCACTGGGATTATAGGCGTGCACCATTGTACAAATGCGACAAATTTATTTCTAAATTCAATGCAATTCTAATAAAATTTTCAGTAGAACTTGACAAACTGATTTTCAAATTTATATGGAAATGCAAAAGGCCAAGAATAGCCATTACTCTTTTCAAGTAGGAGAGCAAGGCAGGAAGACTTGATTCACTGGGTAGCAAGACTGTTGTAAATCTATAGTAATCAAGACAATATATTATTTTTTTTCAAGGACAGAGAAATAGACCCATGGGATAGAATGGAGAACCCAGAAAAATAAGCCCACGAAAGGTTAATATATGACCTAGAACAGAAGAGAGATGTCAGTTATTAGAATAAATAGCACTGAGACAATGGGATAGCTCAGCCTTGCAATATAGAGACATTATTAGACAGTGCATATCTTAGGTAGTGATCACTGGGAGCAGAGTTGGATACAGGGATTGTGGTGTGTGCTGTTTATTGGTGGAATGGCCCAGGAGAAAGGGAGGGAAGGAAGAGGGACAAGGCAGGGGAAGGTGCTAATCAAGAATGTGTCACAGCTTCAGCCTGATCCCACAGGGAGTTCTGTAGCTTGAACTGCTCCATAGAGTTAGTTCCCATTGAAGAAAGGAGAATTTCGAACTCCCGTGATGCTTAGTCATTGGCTAAGGGCTGTACCCCAAAGGCAGAGATGGGTAAATCTTCCTGGAAGAAGGAATTTCATTCATCTGAGGAAATTCTCCAAATAAAGGAACATCTGTAAGTTATTAGCAACCAATACACAAGAGCTGGAGGGATGGGTGAATTGGTTGGTAAAAGGAATCATTGTGGAACAGCAGTATTGTCCTCTACAATGGGGATCTGGTTGGTACTCTTGAATTAACTTTTGTTTTCATGTGGCATGGACCCTATGTATGAACCAGAAATCTGGCTTGAAGCTGGCCATGACAAATCACAGTGATTTGGAGCAAAGGCATACTATGCTTCCAGGGGGTGAGAAGAATGTTGTGACAGGGACTCGGGTATTTCTAGAGATGAGATTGAAGCCACCAGAGGGAGTGGGCCAATACTGTTCTAGAAAGTGGAGTCAAAACCTAAACAAGGGACTGGGGTTGTGGCCTAGCATGTGTGAGGCACTGGGTTCGATTCTCAGCACCACATATAAGTAAATAAAATAAAGGTCAATCAACAACATAAAAAATATTTTAAAAAACAAAAATAAAAACCCCAAACAGATCACAAGTTTACCTGATACAGATGTTGACCTCAAGGCCAGCAGAAGTCCTTAACACTAGAGAGTTCAAGGATACCTTCTCTCCAAGATTGGTATTTCATATGAATTTCCAATATCTAAGCTCTAGCCAAGAGAAGACCTATGGGCTTGGAAATAAGCACCATTAGGGGTTTTTGAAGAATAATATATCCGGCTAAGAAATAAAGAAACTTAATTTTGACCATGTATTTTAATTGTATGAGCGAAATTTCAGCATCTACTTTAAAACACTTTAAGGCCCCTAGATTACTATATTCAAACACATAAAAGGTGTAGTCAAAAGTTTGACCTCTGGCAAGAAGATTGTAAATCTTCTGTGTAGGTGGTATAATCCACACAGGAAGGAGTCAGATAATTCCATCTTATTGTATTTACTTATTTTCATGAGATTTGAAACTTATCCTCTTCTGTTTCAACCCACATGTTACCAACAGCAAGTGGTAAAAATTAAAAGACACAAAGGAAAAAAGAAGATTAGATCATAAATTGTATTGGGATATCTCTTACTAACTTAGAGAAAATCAGTTTAGACTTGCACCTCATACCACAATGTCAGATGAATAAATTATACATAAGAAATTAATCCAAAAAGAAAAACAGTGAGTTTTAATGAGGTCTCTGGAGTTCTTTAAAATTTTACAAACTTTAAAATGATAAAACATCACACTTGTGACTGACAAAGTTGGCTGCATAAAAATTAAAGTTATGTATATAATAAATTGAACAATGCAAGGAAAATGTTTTTTCAAAAATATGAAAAACAGGTTTTAATATCTTAGCCAATTACAACCATTACTATCTCAATAGTAAAGAAGAAAAGACACAAGAAATTACAAATTGGGAACTGTACTTAGCAAACAAATATATGGGAGTGTGTTACACCTTCATTTCAACCTTAAAATATTTATTGAGCAGCTAGTATAGGCCAGGCACAGTTCTAGGCACCTTCTCAAAGTAGTTCTAGGTACAGTCACCAAAGAATAAAAAAATTACTAATTAAATACCAATGAAATTGATAATTGATATACTACTGATGGAAATAAAATTACACAATCACAGTTGGATTTTGTTATACTTGTCAAGTGTTATAGCATGATATAGAAGATGTTCATTACATTGTACTTTATAAAGAAAGAGGGAAAATGCATAAAACCATAATTTATTCAAGTTTCCCCCAAATTATGAATGTTTCAACAGGAGAGACAGTCCAGATAGGGGGCCTCTTAGATCAGTAAAGTCTTGTGTCTGTCACTGTATTTGAATGTTGAAAATCTCTTCACAGAATACACATTACCTTGCTTGAAATCACACCTTCAGTGATAAAGATCCCTAAAATTTAGGCAGTGCTCCTGTTAGAATCATAGAGCTAATAATGTGATTTATATAGTTAATAAGGTTTCAGTTGGGTGAGATATTTAGAGCCAAGACCCACCTAAGCACCAGTTTCTAACCTAAAAGAGAGAGAACTTTTAGAACATAAGAAATTAAAGAAGCTCATGTCTCCAGTTATGTGCTTTACTAGATTTTCTCAGTTGTGAGCATCTCATGGTCCTCAGTAGGGCTAGATGAGAAAGCCTCAGCCTATCTACTGGACACAGGCTCTAAACTCCTCAGATGGAATGAGAATGAATTTTCTGTCCCACAGGAATTATGACATTTATCTACTAGGGAGTTCAAAAGAAAAGGGCAAACTCCCTGTGTGTCTAAGTATAAACAGCCTGACAGCCATGGTGCTTACTAGGAGCTCTCCAGGGTCCTGAACAACTGTGGGCATCACTCTCTGGTTTGATGGAAGCGTCCTCTGGCTACTACCTCTCAATAGATTCACTACCTCTGCTCGCCTTGGCACTGACCCTCTGACCTCTGACTCCTTGACACTGTCATACCTAATGGGACTTCAACTGTTACTTGTTCTCTGCATTTACTGGCAACTTCATTTATCAGGCTCTTTTAAAAAAAAAGTGTCTTTGAGGTTATCTTTGTACTATGGAGAAGGAAGGGAACTCAGGAGAGACAGTCCAGATATGGGGCCTCTTAGATCAGTAAGTCTTGTGTCTGTCACTGTATTTGAATGTTGCTGGGATACTTGAAGAATTACTAGAAAAACACATGCGGAAAGCAGAGGGAGGAGATCATCACAGAGCTGAGAGATTCAAAGAACCTGTGTGTGACTTGCCTGTCATAATTTAAAATTCTTCAATTACTAGATTAGTAATAGGGGTTAACACTATCTTACGTATAATTGGTGCTGGTAAATAAATGAATATTATAAGTGCGAAAAAAGTACTAGTCCTGGCTCTTTTTTTTTTTTTAAAACCTAATTAGCTGTATAGCATTGGGTTAATCATTTAAGTTCTCTGTATTATTTAGGGTAACTGCTGCAGCAAATAATTCCTAAATGTAATTTTATTCATGCAAAGATGCACTACATATTTCTGGCTGGCTGGCTTTCCTGGACAATTATCTTCCTACTGGAGACTTAGGCTTCTTCTGTCATGTAGCTTTGCTGTCACATTAGTCCTTGGATTAATCTTCATTTAGCTAGTCAATGAGGAAGGAGAATGGGGGGCTTATGCACAGGACCCATCACACATTCCTAGCTAACCTTAAGGGATCATGGGAAATGGAGTTTTGCTCTATGTCCACAAGGAAAAGGGCCACAGTTTTGTGTACAAATGGCCAGTCTCCACTATACTTTCTGGGTTCTTGTCTCTTCAACTGTAAAAAGATGCAAATAGTATCTGTTCTTCCTATCTACAGAGTAATTGTGAAGATAAAAAGAAATCATTTGTGTGAAAGTGCCTTGAGAATTGTAGAACTATGTATACAGGAAGGAAATCAATTTTGCTTGATTTACCTACTTTTCAATGTTCAATTTCGGAGGGATTAAATGTCTTCTTTCTTTGGTAGGACTCCTTTTAGCTGGTTCCACAAGATGCCAAGTGTAAATATATTTAATGCTATCACATAAACTACTTTTTCATATGAGATGAAAATAGAGATTTTTTAGATTATCCTTTAACTTTTTAAAATTTGAATGCTTTGATAGAAGTATACTAGGATGAAATTAAAGGAAAGTACTATTTTACCATCAAGGTTTCTTTTTTAAAAAATAAATATTTATTTTTTCATTTATTTTTTAGTTGTGGGTGAACACAATTTATTTTATTTTTACATGGTGCTGAGGATCAAACCCAGTGCCTCACGCATGCTACTCAAGTGCTCTACCACTGAGCCACCACCCCAGCCCCCAAACTTTATTTCTTGCTAGGTTTTTTAAGATGCTAATAACCTCTCAGACAATAAAACCTACCAAAGGTTTGCTAATAGGTGGTAAGTTCTATTATCTTTGACATTTTCCCTGGAATGGCTATTGAAAACAGGTTATTTATTATGACTGTTGTGCGGGACATCTAATTATTCACATGCAAACTGCACACACACCCTGTCCCTTTTAATTTTTTTTCCTGAGGCTCTTCATCCTCAACAGCCAGAAGCTGTTGTTCCCAATAACTCCCAAAGCAAGCACATTTAAAAAAACAGCCCCCTCCAACTTCTTCCCTTTCTTAGGTTCCCCATGAATCAGAGGATCTGATAGAATTGCATTATGCTTACATTCCCAGCAACACTTCAGTGATTTCTGAACACTGATCACTCTTTAGTTTCATTATGTTTTGACCTGAAGCTAGCATCAGCCATCTGGGAAGGGCCGTTATTTAAGAAAACATCACTCAGCCAATGACTGAGGCATTGGATCATGCTGAACTGGGAGATTTCTTCTAGGGATAAAAGGAAATAATAAGAAGTCATAATAGCAAGGGACATAGTTTGAGACCCAGCTTAGTTTCCTGAAAGGAGTAAAAGGAAGACATTTTTTTTTGAAGCCCTGGGGCCTTAGGGTAGTTTACCAGAGCATAGTTTACCAGAGCATACCAAGCCTCAGGAATAATGTCTAATTTATCTTAGAGCAGACCAAACTCGCAGCTTAAAAATTCAAAGGAAAGATTATACATATTGAATTATTCTCAATATGGATAAAAGAACTGAATGTGAACATGACCTAAAGGAAATTAGACTGCACATTATCATGCATTCTGCTGCATCGTGGTATTAACTTGAAGATATAGAGCCTTGGGTTTTGTGGAAGGATATAGAAGCTGGGATGCAAAATGAAGCAAAGAAGGAGATGCCCTTGGAAATATGAATTGCTATAAAATGAAAGCAGGGTCTAATCAAATAAAAGCCTTCTATGGAGAGACTATCCCTCACATCTGGGTATCTTGGCTATCTATCTCTTATCAGGAAATAAAAAGTAGGTCAGGGAATCATATCAATGCAGAGCTCTTTCAGCTGGACAAGCTTTGAAAAAATTAAAAACACTCTCCTCTTAGGGCCTCTCAGTATATTTTTTCCTTTATATTTTAGAAAAAGTCTGCTTGTACTAGGCATTTTGCTGGCAACATTTCTACTTGGATTTCAACCTGGTCTGTCTTGGGCTCATTCTGTGTGTCTCACAAATTCATACCAATTAGTGCCAAAGTCAGGTATGCTAAAAATGTTGGAGTCCCACAGAAGTTTGGGTCCATTATTTACTTATTGACAATTAGTGAGTATTCTCATTTTGATGATTAAGCCAGGTTAAAAATGAAGAGGAGACAGTTTTGCTTCTAGAAAAATTTGAATGTTATACTTGGAAAAAAAAAGTTTCCCCTTTACAGGACAATAGACTTGGATGCTGTGAGGAGGGAGACATGACAGAATGTGATCGAGGAGGAAGAACTGGGATTCAGAGGTTCTGGAATTTGTTCTTTCACTGGATTTGGGACCTTGGCAGACCTTTCTGAGCCTCAATATATCCATTCACAAAATAATAGCATTTTAGTCAGCTTTTTCCAACGCTGTGACTAAAAGATCTGACCAGAACAATTGTAGAGGAGGAAAGGTTTATTTAGGGGCTCATGGTTTCAGAGGTCTCAGTCCATAAGTGGCTGGCTCCAGAACATCACAGTGGAAGAGTGTGGTGGAGGGAAGCAGCTCACATGATGATCAGGAAGCAGAGAGAGACTCCACTCTCCAGATACAAAATATATACCCCATAGCCACGCCCCCAATGAACCACTTCCTCCAGCCACACCCCACCTGCCTCCTGTTACCACTCAGTCAATCCCTTCAGGGATCAATTCACTGATTAGGTTGAAGTTATAACCCAGTCACTTCTCCTCCAAACCTTCTTGCATTTTCTCACACGTGAGCTTTTGGGGGACACCACACTTAAACCACAACAAATAGTAATAGTGGTAGGCAACAACTGAGAGGTTGGGTGGTGTAATGGGGAAGTGTACACTTCAGAGACAGATGGCCAGAGTTCAAGCATTAGCACAGATGCTATTTATATAACACTTTTGTGCCTTGGCCAGCCTTTCTTTTTTTTTTTCTTCCTTCTGATTTTACATCTAGCTGAAGGTTGAACCAACAACCCCCAGAGTGAAGCATTTATTTTGTGAACCTACATTGACATATCATTACCACCCAGAGGCCATAGTTTACGTTAGAGTTCACTTGAAGTACATTCTATGGATTTGGACAAATGTATAATAACACATATCCATCATTACTATAGCAGACAGAATAGTTTCACTGATCTAAAAATCCACTGTCGCTCCATCTATTCATCATTCCCCTCCCACAGCTCTTGGCAACCACTGATCATTTTACTGTCTCCATAGTTTCTCCTTTACCAGAATGTCATATAGTTGGAACCATATAGTATAGAGCCTTTTCAGATTGACTTCTTTCACTTAGTAATATGTGTTGAAGTTTCTCCCATGTCTTTTCACAGCTTGATAGCTCATTTCTTTTCTTTCTTTTGTGTGTGTGTGTGTGTGTGTGTGTGTGTGTGTGTTTGCAAATATTTATCAGGTGCTGTATCTGATACTGGCAGTCACTGTTTTGGGCAACTGGATGCATAAAGAGTAAGTGATGTTGCTATTCTAGGCTCTAGAGATACAGAAATGAATAAAATAGTCTCTCTTTTCTCATCTTATTATTTAAATTTTTTTTGTTGAAAATGGACAAAATACCTTTATTTATTTATTTGTTTGTTTATTTATTTATTTTTATGTTGTGCTGAGGATCAAACCCAGAGCCTCATGCATGCTAGGCGAGAGCTCACTGCTGAGCCACAACCCCAACCCTAAAAATAATTAAAAAAAAAAATAAATAAAAGGCTGGGGTTATGACTCAGCAGTAGAGTACTCGTCTAGCATGTGTGAGGTGCTGGGTTTGATCCTCAGCACCCTATAAAAATAAATAAATTAAATAAAGGTATTGTGTCCAACTACAACTAAAGAATAAATGTTTTTTAAAAAAATATTTTTAACTGATGCATAAAAACAAAATTATACATACCGATGGGGTAACAGGTGATGTTTTGATACCTGTATACATTGTACAATGTTCCAATTCAGGTTAAATACATTATCTCCTCAACCATTTATTATGTCTTTAGGTGAAAACTTTCAAAACTTTTATAGCTTTTTGAAATGTATAATACATTTTGCAAAACTTTCTGTTCCTCTATAACTAAGTACCCATTGATCAACGTTTTCCCATTCTCCCTCATTTTCCCTGGCCTCTAGTAACCACCATTCCTCTCAACTTCTAAGAGATCAATATTTTTACATTGCACATATGAGTGTGATCATGTGGTACTTGTCTTTCTGTGCCTGGCTTACTTCACTTAACATAAAAATATGTAGTTCTATCCACATTGTCACAGTGACCAGATTTCATTCTTTTTTATGGCTAAACAATATTCCATGGTGTATATATACTACATTTTCCTTATCCACTCATCAGCTGATGGACACTTAGGTTGTTTCCATTTCTTGGCTATTGTGAATAGTGCTGCAATGAACATGGGAGTGCAAATGTGTCTTCAAAATACTGAATTAATTTCCCTGGAATATATACCCTGCTGCTGGGTCATATGGTAGTTCAATTTTTCAATTTTTGAAGAACCTTCACACTGTTTGCCAGAATGGCTGTATTAATTTACATTCCCACATCCTAGCCAGCACTTGTTACCTTTAGTCTTTTGGATAATAGCCATTCTTATTGAGGTGAAGTGCTATATTTATGGTTTTGATTTTCACTTCCCTGATGATTAGTGACATTAAACATTCTGCATATACTTGGTGATTTGTATTTCTTCTTTTGAGAAATGTCTGTTCAGAGCCTTTGGCTATCTAAAAATTGGGCTATTTGTTTTCTTACTGAGTTGAGTTCCTTATAGGTTTTGGATATTAACCCCTGGTCAGATGTTAGTTTGCAAACATTTTATCCTGTTCAGAGCAGAAGCTTTTTAGTTTGATATAATCCCATTTATTTATTTTTATTTTTTGCTTTAGTTCCCTGTGCTTTTAGGATCGTAACCAAAAAATCTTTGCGTATTTCAGTCTCTTTAAGTTCCTCATGCTTGTTTTACATCCAAAAATTAAGTATTTACCCCAGTCTTCATAATCTGGCTTTGTGCCTGTTCTTTCAGAAATTCTTTCTCTTATAAATCTATTTATTTATTTAATGTGGTGCTGAGGATCAAACCCAGTGCTTCACACATACTAGGCAAGTGTTCCACCACTGAGCCGCAACTCCTGCCCCTCTTTCAGAAATTCTTAGCCGGCTGTTAAATTGTTCTGATCGTGTGGTCACTGCCACTGTTTAAGCACTAGATGGCGCCATAAGACCGGGTTTGCCGCGTGTCTGCAGTTGGCATGTTGGTCACTATTTCACCACTAGAGGGCGCGCCAAAACCAAGTTTGTCGCAAATCTGCAGTTGGTGTATTATTCTCCATGGCCTGGAGGAGTACCTAAAAGGGGTATTTCGACCTAATTGGCTCCTTGAGCCTCACCTGAAGTGGCATATGGATGTCAATTATACCCAGTTGATTGATGGTGTTGAGTCCAATCATCTCATTACTGATTTTCTGCCTACTGTATCTGTCCATTTCTGATAGAAGGGTGTTGAAATTTCCAACTGTAATAGTGGATTCATCTGTTTCTCCTTGCATTTCTGTAATTATATGAGAATATAAGGTTTGGGCCTCAGAGAGTTGAGTGCTTTGGTTAGCAGAAACCTTTAAATAAATAAAAATGACACTAGATAATGGTCTACTAAAGAAATGCCTTTGTTTGAGTTTCTGAAACAGGCCCTGAAACCAGAATTTGCATGCAAAGATGTAATTTATTAGAGAGGTGACCCCAGGAAACATTGATAGAAAAGATCAGGGAATTGAGACAGGGAAAAGAAGAAAGCTGATTTAAGATGCATTTTAAGCTAGTTACTACTACAGGCAGCTGAATTTTGATCTCCCTGGGTAAATCTGGGAGACACATAAAATGAGCCTCAGAGTTCTCTCCACATAGGGCTATAAAGCTGGGGCAATTAGCTCCATCATTGTTTGAAGGAGATATTGAGGGCCATTAACTCCCCAGTATTTAGTTTGGCCCCACCTGGGCCAAATGTTCTTCAGCAAGCAGATATAAAGCCACTACATGGAGCCAGGTGTTTGTAGTAAGCAGCCTTCCGTGTATAGGGGAACATCAAGGAGGCCTGGGCGGAGTCCTGGCAGCATCTGCTAAAAGAAGTTTGTCGGGTTTACAGTGAGGCCCATGGAGAGGATCGGTCTTTCCTAGCTTGAATGATCAACAGTTTACAGAGAAGAGCCTCCCAGGTAGGAACCAAGCTCCAGGTGCAAAAATGCAGTGTGTTCTCTATGACTGGCACGTGGGAGTAGCTGGGGAAAGAGTTCTGCATGGTTAAAGTACTGGTGAGCCAGTGGGCGTCTTCATGGGAGAATGCTGTCTGTCTGCCCAGCTCCTCTCCAGACTCTATCTTGAGATGCAGAGAGCCATAGATGAACTTTAAGAAGGGTTGTGACCTGGCCAGGTTAGTTTTTTAAAAAGATAAGTCTGGCTGTGGTACTCGGAACTAGTGGATGCCCCTTCCTGTTGATTCCTGTTGCTGTGCACATGGTCACACACCAGTGGTTGTTTGTTCCCATCCAGGCTGCATTTTCCCCAGTACTTCCAGAACCCAGGGTGGTGCCCCGCTCTTCAGGGACCTGGCTTGTAGGCTCATAGGGTCCCTCCTCCAGACTTCTAGGTTCTGATAACCCCCAGCTCCCTCGTTTCCTCAAAGCTTAGGGGTGGTGGTTGTTTCCCACAGTTCCTACCTCTGTGGTATCTCAGTGGCCCCTGGTACTCATTTAAGCAAGTAGCTTCCACTACCTGTTTGTCCTTTGCTGAAATAGCTGTTGTACTTTGCCTTTCTACCTGGACCCTGGCTGATGCAAAGAGGGACATTTGACAGAGTATCTGAGGAATAGGCTTAGATGGGAACTGTGAATTTGTGATTCACATGTTTGTTTGATCTCCCCTCCTCCCCATAAAGCTCTCAACAGCCAGGGTGTAGGCGTGAAGATGGCAGATGGTTGGGCTGAACCAGCCTTGAGGGTTTGTAGAAGATGCTCAACAGGGCACATAGGCATTCATTGTAGTGGATAATAATAGCAGCAGCAACACCAATAGATATGCTTATAATTTTGTATTTACTGTGCACCATGCACTCACTGTTTTGTTTGCTACTCGGGATTGAATGCAGGGTCTCACCATGGTAGGCAAGTGCTCTGCCATGGAGCTACATTCCCAGCCATTTTTAACTTTTTGAGACAGGGTCTCACTAAGTTTCTGAGGTTGGCCTTGAAAATTTGAGATCCTCCTCCATCAGCCTCCCAAGTAGCCAGGATTTCAGATGTGTACCACTGCATACAGCAGGCACTTGTTGTTTTAAGGGCTTTACAAATAGTTTAAAAAAATTTTTTTAGTTGTACATGTACACAATACCTTTATTTTATTTGATTTTTATGTGGTGCTGAGAATTAAACCCAGTGCCTCGAACATGCTAGATGAGCACTCTACCACTGAGCTACAACCCTAGCCTTACAAGTAGTATTAATTAACTTAGCTCTTCTGCGAGGATATGAAATGGGTCTGTACTCGTCTCCATTTGACAGATTAGGACACTGAGGCTCCAAGAAGCTAAGTGATATGCCTAAGGTCAAAGAGCTGATAAGGAGCCAAGTTGATATTTGAACCTGGGTAGTCGGTCTGTCCTCATGGTTGGAGCTCATAATCATGATAAAGGGTGATTTATTTTTCTTCTGGATTCTATAATTCCATAGAAATGTGATTCCACAGAATACCTCCATGACAACCTGAGGCTTCGCTGTAGGATTTCAGCGAAGCCCTCACAGAAACTCAGAGGGAGCTAGACTTAGTCTATAAAGATGACACTGGAGAGAGAGACTGAGAGAGAAGGCATGCACGACCGAAGGCAAGTAACTCCCACTCTGCAGAGGCACAGATGGAAATGAGACAGAGGAGCTGAGAGTTTATTATTCTCTGAAAGCTTAATTAGGTCATTGGTGAGGACAGAATATTAAAAAAAAATCCTATCAGCTAAAGACCTGTGGGATTTAATTCCCTCATTCCTGCTCTTTAGTCTTAGAATAAATGAAGCCTTTTCCTAGTTACAAAAATGATGTTGAAAAATGATTGATTGTCCTAATGAGGAAAGAGAACAGCTGCCTGAATAGCAGATGTAACTTTTATAATCATTTCCTCTTCATCGGTTTTCTCCCTAATGACCCTGGCACTGATGATAGTATTTAAGAAGGAGGGTGTGTGATGGGCAGAGGCCTGGAATGATCAGGAAGCTTGGGCAAAGAGGAAAATGGTCGACATGAGTCACGTATAATAGACTGTATTTTTAACAAGCCTAAAGTTATGGCTGTTTACCAGGCTGGATGAAGGTGACAGAACCAGAGTTTGTGGCAACCCAAGGTCTCAGGATTGAGAGCCGGCCATGGTAGAAAAGCCACCCATGGCTTGAGCATCACAGGTACTTGAATCTGCTTTAGCTTCACTAAGCCCTAGAAGGAACTGTCATGCACAGAGGAACATCCCCACCAGGAGATAATTGGCAGAAAATCCCAAAGAGATGAAAAAATGATAGCATAGGTACCTGCATGTGGTGGTTGAGGGCATAGGACCTGCCAGCGAAATCTGCTTCCAAACCCTGATGCCATCGCTTACCAGCTGTCTGACCATGGACAAGTATCCTAACCTCTTTGAGTCTCAATTTCTGTGATCTTGAGCAAGCATCTTAACCCTTTCTTGTCCCAGTTTCCCAATCTGTAACAGGAATACTTATTTCATGGGGTTATTGAGGGGTTTAAATAAGTAAATGTTGATAAAACACTCAGAACAATGATGTATATCACATCAATTTATTTGCTTCTAAAATAATGCCAATGAACTCCTCTGGGTGAAGCTGTGAGTCAGCCACATTTTTCTGCTGTCTGCAAAAGTGTGATTCAGCAAACTTTGTTTCCAGTGCCTTCATGGTTCCTGGATCTCTTTCCCAGTCCCTCGCCTTAGTGGCCTGGGGCCTCTATTTTCTTCATGGTTCCACTGTTGTTCTATTGTTGAGCACGCATATCTTGCACTGATCTCAGGAGGTGCCAAGGAACCAATTCATGGTGAGAGGCTAGTGATGGATAACTTTCATCACATCCTTCCTCTCAGCTTTAAATCAAGGGGCTAAAGTGACATTTCAGGTCCTGTCCAGAAGTGGTAGACATCTCAGTTCTCATTTTGAAGACCAGTTTTGTGTGGACCCTCTTTCCCTCATTACAACTCAGAAAGCCTGAACTTGTGATGTTTCCCTAGCTAATACCCTAGACCCACACCACCTCACCATTCCTGAAATTGCACCCCCAAAGCCACTGTGAGTTCAGCCTATAGGTGTGGCCATTGTTGGTTCAGAACACGTTGGATCAGACCTGCTTGATTATACTCTTATCTACATATCACTGTAGCTGTCCCCCAAGTATGGGTTTGGTACATATGATTCTCCCGATAGTTAAAGAGTAAAATTTCTTTTAGTGTTCAAAGCATTTGTGTTCATTTCTCATGATATCTCCGTTTTGCAAGTGGGGGAAAATCACTTGCAAACTAGAAAACCTATCTTAAAGTGACTTCAACAATATGAGAAATTTATTGCTCTCAGTAAAGAGAAGCCAGCAGGATGGCAGGGATCTGCTGTGGTTCTGTAGAGACTGCTTGACTTTCCCTTGAGATTCCCGACTGTCTCCTCTAAGGAGAGACTTGATTCTCAGACAGTAGAGGGCGCTGCAGCACATCTGCAGCTTAGATCAACACCCCAATACATCTGAGGAACACAGGAAACACCTTTGCTGGTGGCTCTATTTTTATTTTATTTACTTATTGGTACTGGGGACTGAACCTAGGGGTGCTTAACCACTGAGCCACATCCCCAGCCATTTTTTAAACAAAAATTTTTAATTGTTGATGCATTTTTATTATTTATTTATTTATATGTGGTGCTGAGAATAGAACTCAGTGCCTCACACATGCTAGGGATATGCTTTTCCACTGAGCCACAACCCCAGCCCTTTTTATTTTTTATTTTGAAACAGGGTCTCACTAAGTTACTCGGGCCTCACTAAGTTACTAAGACTAGCTTTGAACTTGTGATCCTCCTGTGTCAGCCTCCCAAGCCACTAGAATTACAGGCATGCCTCACCATACCCAGCTGGTTTACAAAAAGTTTTATTTTTAATTAACAAATGATAATTGTGTATATTTGTGAAATGTAATGTGATAATAATAATGTGACGTTTAACACACACATACATTTTAGAATGAACAAATCAGTCTGTTTAACAAATCCATCACCTCAAATACTTAACATTTCTATGTGATGACAATGTCTAAAATCTATTCTTTTAGCTAATTTTGAAATATATAATACATACTTATTAACTACAGTCAACTGTGCTTGCAATACAAAACCCAGACTTATTCCTCCTGTCTAGTTGAAACTTTGTACCCATTGACCAACATCTCCCTTTCCTGTCTTTCTCTCCCCAGTTTCTGGTAACCACTGTTTTTTTCTCTACTTCTACTAATACTTCTGTTTGAGATATCATATATGACTGAGATTCTATGGGATTTGTCTCTCTCTGCCTGGCTTCTTTTACTTATAATGATGGGCTCCAGGTTCATCCATGCTATTGCAAATGGCAGGATTTTCTAATTTTTAAGGGCTAAATAGTATTCAATTGTGTGCGTATATATGTATATGTTACATTTAAAAATGCATTTAGTAATTGAGAGACAGTTCTGTATTTTTATAATTTGGCTATTGTGAATAATGTTACAATGAACATGAAAGTTCTGGTATCTCTTTGATATGCTCCTTTGGATACACATACACATACACACAGAACTGGGTATAATTTTGGGGTCATGTGTTAGTTCTACTTCTAGGTTCTTAAGGACTATTTCCCCAAATGTAAATATTAATTTACATTCCCACCAATAGTGTACAAAGGTTCCTTTTACTCCCATACCCTTGCCAACATTTATATTTCATCTTTTTGATGGTGGCCTTCCTAACAGGTGTGAGTTGATAGCTCATTGTGATTTTGATTTTCATGATGATTTTTACCTGTTTAACTAGTGAAATTGAGCATTTTTTTCATATATCTGTTGATGATTTGGATGTCTTCTTTCAAGGAATCTCTGTTCAGTGGACCAGGGTTGTGGCTCAGCGGTAGCGTGTTTGCCTAGCATGTGTGAGGCACTGGGTTTGATTCTCAGCACCACATATAAACAAATAAATAAATGTCCATCAACAATGAATAAAATATTTTTAAAAAATGTCCAGTCAAAAAATTTAACACCAAAACAGGGCTGGGGATGTGGCTCAAGTGGTAGCGCGCTCGCCTGGCATGCGTGCGGCCTGGGTTTTATCCTCAGCACCACATACAAAAAAAGATGTTGTGTCTGCCAAAAACTAAAAAATAAAAATATTAAAAAAAATAAAAATAAATAAAAAAAAATTTAACACCAAAACAAACAAATAACCCAATCGATAAATGGGCAAAGGAACTGAACAGACACTTCACAGAAGAAGAAATACAATTGATCAACAAACATGAAAAAATGTTCAATATCTCTAGCAATTAGAGAAAGGGCAAATCAAAACTACTCGAAGATTTCATCTCACCCTAGTCAGAATGGCAGTTATCAAGAATACAATCAATAAATGTTGGTGAGGATTTGGGGAAAAAGGTATGTTCATCCATTGCTAGTGGGACTGAAAATTAGTTTGATCACTCTGCAAAGCAGTATGGAGAGTCCTCACAAAACCTGGAGGAATTGACCATTGACCCAGTTATCCCACTCTTTAGTTTATACCCAAAGAACTTAAAATCAGCATACTACCGTGATATTGCTACATCAATGTTTATAGCAGCTCAATTCACTATAGCTAAGCTATATAACCAACCTATGCACCCTTCAATGGATGAATGGATAAAGAAAATGTGGTACATACACACAATTGAATATTACTCGGCTTTAAAGAAGAATAAAATTATGGCATTTGGTGATAAATGGATGAAACTGGAAACTATTATGATAAGCAAAATAAGTCAATCTCAAAGAACCAAAGGCTGAATGTTTTCTCTGATATGTGGATGCTAATTCACAATAAGTGGGGAGTTAGGGAAGAATAGAGGTACTTTGGATTGGGTGGAGGCAAGTGTAGAGGGGGGGAATGGTTAGGGGGGCAGGAATAATAGTAGAATGAATCAGACATTATGACCCTATGTGCATATATGATTATGCAACCTGTGTGATTCTACATCATGTACAACCAAAAGAATGAGAAGTTATACTGCATTTATATATTATGTATCATAGTGCATTCTACTGTCATGTATAACTAATTAGAACAAAAAATTGTCTATTCAGATCACTTGCCTACTCTTTGACTGGGTTATTTGATTAGTTGTTATGGAGTAGTTTGAGTTCCTTGTATATTTTAGATATTAGTCTCTAATTCAGTACATGATTTGTAAATATTTTCTCCCACTCTGTGTGTTTTCTCTACAATTTGTTATTTTGCTGTGCAGAAACTTTTCAACTTGTTGTAGCTCAATTCATCTTTTTTTTTTTTTTTTTTTTTTTGTACTGAGGATTTAACTTGGGGGTTAAATCTACATCCTTGATTCATTTTATTTTGTGAAACAGGATCTCGCTAAATTGCTGAGGGTCTCACCAAATCGCCGAGGCTGGCCTCAGACTTGCAATTGTCCTGTCTCAGCTTCTGAGTCAATGGGATTAAAGATGTGCACCACCATGCCTGCCAATTTGTGTGTTTTTATCTATGCTTTTGGTGTCATACCCAAGAAATCACTGCTCAGATCAATGTCATGAAACTTTCCCCAACCTCAAGAAACTGATTTTCTTCTAGTAGTTTTATAGTTTTAGGCCTTACATTTAAATCATCTAATCTATTTAGAGTTGATCCTTGTATTAAGGTTGAGATAAAAGTTCATTTTCATTCTTCTGCATGTGGATATCCAGTTTTCCCAATATAATTAATTGAAGAGGCTGTTCTTTTCCAATTGTGTGTTCTTGATACCTTTGTTGAAAATCAACAGATTCTGGTGATTTCTATTTTAAGAAACTTCTTGAAAGTGTTCTCTTACGCCTCATTGGTCTGAATCTGATCATATGCCAAATCCTGATGTAGTCATGGAGGCTGGGATATCGCTACCCTTTCTACATTGAATAGGGTGTCGTATGTCATCAATAGGATATTACAAAAGTGACAGTGTGTGATTTCCAAGACTAGGTCATAAAAAGCATTGAAGTTTCTGTCAGATCAGGCTGGGCAGGCAGCAACCAAAGTTGGCAGATTTAAAAGGGCCGCTGAACAGGCTTTATTGAGATATCACTCTGGGGCGGAACTCGATCAGACCCACAGAGGGGACAGGGGAAGGGTCTGAGGAGAAACCGCGTGGAAGCTCGACTGGACTGGACTTTTATGGGGCTTACAGCAGGAAGGGAAGGGCTTGGGACAGGAAAATGTGTCTCTAGGGTCCCTTGCCTCCTAGGAGTTGGTCAGGGGAGTTGGCTGAACTCCAGGATTGGCCAGGGGGTCCTGCTGATTGACAGGCGTTAGTCAGGAGATCTGGCTGATTGACAGGTGTTTCCGCCGGCATCTGATTGATGTTCAAAGCAGTGCGGGCTGCTTTGTTCTAAGTTGCCACTAAGTCGCCACCAAGTCACCCAACCTAACAGTTTCTGCCTTCCATTACTTTCTATGGAGAAAGCCAGCTGCCATGCTATGAGGACACCTCAGTGTCTGTGCAGGGACCTTACATAGGAACTGAGGTCTACAGACAACAGCTTGCACCACTTTGCTGGCCATATGTGTGAGCCATCTTGGAAATGAATCCTGGTCCAGTGCCAGGCAAGCCTGAGGTGACTAAAGCCCTGGGTGACATCTTTTTTTAAAAAAGTTTACTTATTCTTTCCAGATATACATGATCATAGACTATATTTTGACACATTATACATACATAGAATAAATATAACTTGTTCTAGTTAGGATCCCATTATTGTGGTTGTGAAGCCAAATTTAAAGATAGTGTAGTTAGGTAAATCGAGTATGATAAAGAGAATGGAGTCTGGAAAGAAGATGTTCTGGTTTTTCAGGCTCTGATCAGACTAGCACCTGGGGAAATTGAAATGTTAATGTCCCCAAGTCCATGGCCCATCATAAAGAACTGTTAATGAAGCAGCTCTGTAGCAAAACCTGCAGATGCTAATCAAATCATCCTAGGCCTTTCCTGCCCAGATTACTCCTCCACCCCATCCCCAGGGTCATACCTATTTCCCACCTTTCAGCCTTCCCACCTGCATTCTATCACTGCAGGATAGAGGGAAACAAAGGACAGGAATGTGGAAGGACTAAAAGAAGACCTTAGCTATAAAAAAGGGAAGATCTCCCCCTTCCCGGATTTTGCCTTTTGGGTCCCCTTCTTCCTCTGGGGAGAAGTCTCTTCTGCTATCCTTTAATAAAGCCTTCCACTTTCCATTCTACCCTTGTCTCGGGGTGCCTCTCTGGTGTTATACTTCAGCATTCAGGGAAGCAGAGACTCACCACTGGTAAACAGTGGTAACAGCTGTACGTGATGTAGAGTTACATTGGTCATGTGTTCATATATAAGGATAGGAAAGATATGTGTGATTCATTCCACTGTATTTCCTATTCCTATCCCTCCTCCCTTCCCTTCATTCCCCTTTGTCTAATCCAATGAACTTCTAATCTTCCCCTCCCTTGTTGTGGGTTAGCATCCATATATCAGAACATTCTGCCTGACTGGCACTTTAACTGCAAGCTCAAGAGGAACCCAGAGTCAGAGCCACCTAACTAAACTTCAGAAAAATCATGAGAAATAATGAATGGATATTGTTTTCAAGGCATTAAGCTTTGGAGTGATTTGTTACACAGCATTATACAATTAGAACAGTGACCCTCAGTGGACATTGCATTGATTTCTTTTTTTTTTTTTAAGTCCAAGAATACCCCTCCTCTCTTACTTTTTCCCTAAATAATTGGAAGCAAGATGAACAATTTTCAAGGAATCCCATCTTTACTTGGCATTACTTTTCCTGCTTCATTGAATAGGCAGCGACTATGTTTTCCGAGAAGTCTCACCTAAGTTTTTAAAAAATTCCAAGCTTCCAAATTGTGCCACAGAGAAGACACATATGGAAAGCAATGAAGTGAGAAGGTGCCTCAGTAACGATGTGGAAAGCTGACTTAGAGTCTATCCTTAAGGCATACAGGCTGTACCAGGTCTGACAAAAATACCTTCAACTTTACAAATAAGGTAGGATTTTCCTCTAGCAATGTGGTAAAGCTAAAGAGGATTATAATATCCCATTTACTCTTTTTCCTGATTAGAAAGGTAAAAACTTTTTATTACAGAAAACATGGGGGAAAATGCCAAAAAGAATAAAGAAACTAGAAACCACCTATAATTTCACTACAGAGACTGCTATTAGCATTTCTTCATTGCTTTCCTATATGCATTTCACTACAAAATTAGGGTATGAAATATACAGTTTTATATCCTGCTTTGCCTGTTACATTCTGAGCATCTTCTCATGTGGCTAAATATTCCTTGAAAGCATAGTCTCTCATGGATGCTCAAGGTTTTATTAAATAAATGTGCCCCCACTTACTTAGCCAACCTTCTTGGTTATTTCTATTTTTTCCTCTATTATAGATAAAGCTGTGAGGACAATCTTTGTACATTCCTCATTATATATTTTTTTTCTGATGATCTCCTTAGTATAATTCCTAGAAATAGGATTACTGGGTCAAGTTTATAATGATTTTCTAAGGCCATTGATCCATGTTGCTAAATTGCCCTTCAGGAAATCTTACCAATTTATAGTGCTTGAGAAAGGTAATGAGACTGTTCATGTCACTACATTTGTCAAAGCAGAGTAGTATAATTTCTAAATATTATCATCAATTTGAAAGGTGAAAATAGTATCTTGTTTTAATTTGCATTCCTTTATTAGTTGGAAGTTGAACACTCTCACACATTTATTAACCATTTGTATTTCTTTTGTGAAGTGTTTATCATATCCTTTGACTATGTTTTCTATTAAGATTACATCTTTTTAAAGAAACTGATTTTTTTTAAAGAAAGAGAATTTTTTTTAATATTTATTTTTTAGTTTTCGGTGGACACAACATCTTTATTTTTTTTTATTTTTATGTGGTGCTGAGAATCGACCCCAGTGCCTCACACATGCTAGATAAGTGCTCTACTACTGAGCCACCACCCCAACCCCAAGAAACTGATTTTTAAAATATTTAGATGAATATTAAAAATAGTTTTTTGTTGAAAGCCAAATATGATGTAATGGGAAAAAGGAACTGAGATAAATAGGCCTTTAGTGTGCAGTTTTATGTTTATCTGGCTAGGAGTTAGACGCTGTTATTGCTTATTGTAGCTTCAGGTGTTAAAAACAAAGACATAAGAGAAAATTATAATCTCTGTCTCCTCTGTTGTCTTTGTTTTTAGAGACTTCTTACATGAGGCTGAAGACATGCAGTTCCTTCATTTGTATTTCTTTGTTATTATACAGGAGCCTATTTGTGGTGGTAAGGTGTGGCAGAGGGAAAGCATTCCATAGTTCTGTGATTAGGCAGTCTTTCAGTGAGGCTGTCACCTCTTCATGTAATTCTTTTTATAAAATATTTTTTTTTAGTTGTAGATGAACACAATACCTTTATTTTATTTATTTATTTTTATGTGGTGCTGGGGATTGAACCCAGTGCCTCCCACATGCCAGATGAGTGCTCTACCACTGAGCCCAACTTAGCACCCCCTTTGGTGAGAGAGGAAGGCTAGAACTGTCTGGAGTTGTGTGTGTTCCTCCTCAGGGGTCAGTTAGACTCTGGTATAATCTCAGCAGGTTAGACTTTGGTAAAATAGTTTTCCTTGAGGGCTGCTTTCCTACTCTGTCAAAATCTAGAGGTATTTTCTCCCCAATCTTAACTGTAAGAACCTGGCAGGGCTCCTGGAGGTAAAACTAAGAAAAGTGTGGATTCCCCTAACACTCGCCCTGCCCTGGTGTTTTTGATTCTCAAGCTTGTTGAGTCTCCAGAAATTTATCAATTACAGTTTAGATTTTCTTACTGGTACTGGTTCCCACAGACATTTATGCTCCTGATGATAAAATGTGAGTCTTTGTATTGGCCTGTCTGTCTCTCCAAATTTTGGGGGAGTGGTTGGCCCTGTGACCTCTATACTCTGATGTATCTAAGAAGAGTTGTTGAGTTTTAGTTGGTTTAGTTTTTTCTTTTTGTGAGGAGGAGAGTGATTGATGTGATAAGCTATTTATGTGCTGGACCCAAGACAGAACGTCTGTTTTCTCCCTTGTTATGACCACCAAAAATGTTTCCAGACATTGTGAAATGTCTTTTAGACAGAGGGAAAATCACCTTCAGTTGTGAATCACTGCTACTGTACTATGTAGAATACCAGGTGTAATGATATCTAATAATATGTAATTATATATTCAATAAAAATAGAATAAAGTGGGTGAGCTTTGGTGGGAGAGAATACTATGGTTTTCATTGGTAATTGGCATGGTGTGGCATAGATTGGCCAGATGCTTATCAAACCCATTTCCTTTTCCTGGGGACTCAGTTAACTGTATTTCTTGGCTTCCTGTTATTTAGGTGGGGCAAGTTCTGGCTAATTGTACCTGGGTTTGGTCCTTAAATCGTCCCATGTGACCCCCTGTATTCTTTCACTTTATTTATTACACAGTCTAATTTGGAGGAGCCAGTACAGTAGGGGTAACCATAAGATATAAAGAGGTTGGATGCTAGACTTCGTGCTTGAAGAAAATCCGCCCAGGAGAGCCTCTGAGCTAGAATACCCACATTGAATTTTGCATGAGTGAGAAATAAATCTCTGTTAGAATTTAGGATGAATTAATTAAGCATATCCTATCCTAACTGGACAAATTCGGGGGCTCAGAAGGCTTAATATTCAAGAATAAGGGGACTCTAAAAGTTAGAACACTTGAAAAAATATAGGAGCAGACATTAACATTTATGCATATCAATGAACAATATACATTTATTCCCATTACTTAAAAATTGTACATTATAAATAATTATAATTTCAAAAAACCATGTCAGCAAGATGATAAAGCTCTTCATCAGTGCTCAGTTCTGCAGTGTCTCTTTAGGTCCCAGTGTCTCAGCTAGACACTAAGAATCAAGGTAGACACAGGGCACCATATCTCCCCATATTCTGATTCTGATTTTACTGGACAGGAAGTTCCTTTCCAGGGTAGGAACCAGAAGAAATTTCCCATTTTGATTGCTTTTTGTAGAGGTTGAAGAATGAGTCTAAGAGAACCACATAGCTATATGCAGATAATAAACCAATCCTACCCAGTGGCAGATGTTAGATGGAGGCCAAACATCCAGATGTTTAATCCTTCCTATTAAGTGGAAGGTGAAGGGTGGGAGGACACTGGGTTAAACTGATCCATTGTTTTCTGAGACTACTTAAGAGAACTTAAGTTACTGCCTTTAAAATGCAAACAGCATGGCTCTATTTACATATTTTCTGTGGGAAGTGGCAGGTTTTAATTTTAACTGCACACCACCTTCTCAATTGTTCCCTGAACAGAGTAGAAACATAGAGAAAATTACATGGAAAAAACTGATAATAAAACTGCGGACTGAAATGAGTTTAAAGTTCATACAAAGTGCATTCCCTAGCTGGCACATTCTATAATCCATGCACATTTGATCAGGAAAGCTATATGGTCTTTTATAGTGTTTTTGACTGCCTGGATAGACTCACAGGAAAGAAAATTCATTCTCAAAGGAAAAAAGTGAGTAGACTCATGATATGCACAAAGAGATAGCTCTAGGCTGTTAAGGATTTTTCCCTTCTGATATAAAATTCTTTAAAAAAAGGATTGGTTTTATGCTTTGGCTTTTCTTGGTTTTGTGCTTTGGAATAGAACCCATCTTTTATTTAAATCATGTGAAGGAATGTTAAATGACATGACAGATAAATTTAAACCTTCAGCCACATAAAAAGATGCAAAGGAAGGATATCCTTTTTCCTTTTCACTGGTCAGGTTCCTCTGTATGCAGCTTCATAAATTCAAGTGCTTGACTTTGAGCTGCGGCTTACTCTTGGAAAACCTTCCTGATCACCTCAGCGATCACTTTCTTATTTTGTGATGCTGGGGTTGGGACCTGGGTTTTCTTGCATGCTGGGCAAGCACTCTATCACTGAACTCTACCCATATCCCTACAAATCACTTTCTTTAGGCCACATGTATAGATATTTGTCTTCTTCTTCCATTAGGCTCTTTGCCCTTTATCAAATAACCCCCAATATCTCAGTAATTTCCACAGCAAAGATTTGGGTTTTGTTCAGGTCATGATCTGATGCAGGTCTGTGAGCTCTCCTTGGTTCTAATCTAGTATTTCCTCAGGGATCTGGGCTACTTCAAGGCCCAAGAGATGCTGCTCAAAGGAGACATGTTTAAAGGCAAGGCTAGCAGAAGGCTGGGTTAGGTGACCAGGACCTGCAAGTGGTCTAGGGACAGAGAGAGGGTTTGAAAAATCTGTGGGGCAGGAACTGTTGGCACTTTGCTCCCTGATTTCCCAAACTCCTCAGGCCACAGTTTATGTTTTGGGAAAAATTTCCCCCTTCTTTCTTCCTTGAAGGATCTTGCTGTTTGTTTAAATACTTCTACCTGCTAGGATTGATTTAGGAGGGAAAAAGGATCCCACAAGTTATGACTTGTCCCATGTGGGAGAGCTGCCACAGGGTATGACTGCGTGGGAGCTGGGGCTACTCCAACAAGAAGCAGAAACCAAGCAGGACTTTAGTTCTTTTTTTTAAAGTTGTTGATGGATATATATCCATCTCCATCTATCATGTATATATATATATGTATATCCATGGATGTGTGTGTATATACACATATATTGTATACACACACACACATACATATATTGCACATACATATATGTAGTTTTCTATGCTTGTTGTATATTAATACCCAAATACCTAAATCTCTCTCTCTCTCACACACACACACACACACACACACACACACACACACAGTGCTGAGTATATAACCCAGTGCCTCACATTTGCTAGGCAAGTACTCTACCACTGAGCCACAACCCCAGTCCAGGGCTTTGATTCTTGATGATATTTTCCTCCTAATCAAAAGAACTTTTTCTTCCATATTCTTGCTCACTACTCTCATCTGCTTATTCTTCAATGTAAATTTTAGAATCAATATGTCAAGTTAAAAATTTTCTAATGGGAATTGACTGTAATTGTGTCAAATCAATATATCACTGCTTTTCATTAAAACTGAATTTGATAATAATAACCAGAGAGGTCTTTTTTTTTTCTTTTTTGCTTATTCATGTATTCATTTACCCAGGAACATATACTGAGCACTGTTGAGAGCCACAGTTTAGTTGGAATGACGCCTGGCATTTTGCCAGAGGGAATGGTTGAAAGGTGACCCTGCTGGGGGGAATAGGGCGGCTCTGGGATTAGGGCAGATCCTGCTGCCTCCGGCACCCGCTACTTTGGAGTTCCCGGGGTTCCGAGAAAATTGGGAAAATTGGCGCACGGAGCCCGGTGGAGGGAGTGTACTCCCGGGAAGTGTATATAGAGTGCCGGTGAGAGTTCTGGAATAAAGAGTTGCTGTTTGAACCTACAAGGCTTTGTGGCGGCTCGGTTATTTTGTGCCCAGACAGACTGCGGCAGAGCACTTACTATGTGCTAAGGAAAGTGATCCCATTGACTATGGACACTGAGAGACACTCAAGGAAAAGAGAAGGTGAAGGATAGACCCTGTTTTCCTATGACCGAACTTACTTGCCTTATCCTAATCCCAGCCCTGTTTGGTTCTGTTATTACTTAAAATTTCAATACTATTTTCATGGATTTTTGTATTGATTTTAATTTTTAAAACATTGCATTAAAAGAGAGAAACAGATGACTGAGTTTTTGGCATCCCTTTTAGTTTTACATCTGAGGTGATGTTATGCTCGAATTTGGGACCCCCAAAGACCACCCAAGACCCAAGATCAATGCAAGCAGCAAAGAGGTGTTTATTGCATGCTAGCTCGGTCCTCTGCACGCGCACACAGCAACTGGTGATGCTGAGAGGCCCCGAGCCCAGGATTTGCAGCATTTTTATACATTCTTTGGAGAGGGCAGGGACTTCACATACATCATAGCCTCTTTAGCAAATCATCACACACCGCGGGAAAATCAAATAACAACTCTAAAATATGATTAGCACATTCACTGGCGGGAACAAGTTGGGTAGGGGTGATTGGTCAGTACAAAAGGGGTATTCATTTGAACTGATTGGTTTAAGCCAAGAGGGGTGTATGTGCTGAACTACATGGTTTCCCAACTTGTTATCAACCACCATAAACTACTGGGAGGGTCATCTGGCATCCCAGGTATTTCCCTGTCTCATGCTGATTGGTGGCTGCTAGGGGGCTGCTATGGATCCCCACCTAGCCTGACTGAGTCAGGGACACCTGGCGCAGCAGATCTCTCCTGTAGATAAACAACTTAGCAGGGTGGGAATGTGCCTAGGAGTGCTCTGTGGGTTTTTCCAAGGACAAAGGTCATGTCCCTTCCTTGGACAGGCTTTGCTCTGAGGTAGAGGCTGGTTTTTCATTTCCCCCTTTGTCTGGAAACTTGGGAACCAATCATGGTTTCCTCAGTTGGGGGCCTATTTGGGCAGGCTCTACATCTTGGTAAACAGTAATCCTCAGGGGACAGTCTTCAACTTCCCAAAATCACTTAGAATTGGCCTCCTAGATCCAACCTGACTCGATTTACCTATCTACACTGCCTAACCATTTCTGGCTTTATTTCCCCTAATTTTAGAAACTTTATTGCTGTAAGGAGAAGGGGTGAGAAGGGGTGACGGCTCGTTCTGGCTGCTTCAGAGCTGAAAAGGGGTGTCGAACATGAGGGGGCTCGATGACATGGGAGACGATGGACGACATGGGGGACAACGACACGGGGGACAACGACATGGGGGACAACGACATGGGGGACATGAGTTCCCTTTTAGAAGTCAGTTCCATTTGAGGTCTGGTTGGGGAAAAACAGGTTGTCATCTGGGGATGGGTGCTTCTATGAGAGAAACAAAAACCATGAGTACTGAATAAGTGTTGCAGCAGCTGGAACATGTCACTGTACATAAGTTCCCTCATCAGGCTTTAACATCCCCAGTTACCAGGACTGTAAACATAACATTTAACTTTTAGGGTTACAGATGTCCTTTAATAATTTAATATCATCTGATCTTGCAAAATCCTTTTACTAGTATGACCTCTGTGTCTAATAGAGAAACCTTTAATTCTGTTACTTAGGGCTGGATAACCATACTAGCAAACACTAAGCCTACCTGTGTAGGTTAGGAGTATCTGTAGGCCTTAAACTAAAACTACTCTGGCAGTTTCTTTTGATAGTTATCAGGCATTCCTGCCTAAGAATCTCTTTTGTAGCCTACAGTTTACTTATTCTTGGAAGTTAAATTTAACTATTATTATTATTTAAAATTCCCAGGAATAGCTGTGTTTTGGTTTTAACTGTCTTTGCTAGGTGTTTAAGATGAAGCAGTCAAACTGACTTTTGTTTCTATCTATTGTTAACAGTCAGCTGAGTTTCCCTGGGAGTCCTGGGGGAACTTTACAGCAGCTTCTCAGTTCTGCTTAGTTCCATTTGTGCTAGGATGGGTCCAGGCCTTGCTTGACCATGTGGCTTCCCTTGGAAGCATCAGGGATGTCTCCCTTCTTTGATGACCCTCCTCTTCATAGCAAATGCACTGATTGGCTTTCTGTTCTCCAGTGGTCTCATTAATCCCCCTGATAGGGAGGTTATGTGGCCCAGAGTTGCAAAGCTCTTTGGAGAAGTCCCCTGTTCCCTGGATTCAGACTGACTCAGAGGGCAAGAGCCAAATATTGGTTTTCTTAGCCCTTTTAATTTAACTTTAATTTTAAAACTTAATCTTAAACGTCCAGCAAATAAATTTCAACAGCCTTATATTAAGAGTACTGGGCTTTAATGTCTATCTCTCTATCCTGTAGGTGATAACTCATTATCTTAAGTTGTGTGTTCTTAAATCAGTACCTCTGCAAAACATTAACAGGCAATCTTTAGACCATTTATAAGAAAACTACAAAATAAAATTAACACGAGTAAAAACATATTTAGTTCATGTAATAGCTACCTTGAATTTTGGCAGAGTTATACATTATATCCCCTGTTTGAGATCCAAGTAATCTTGACAAAAACCAACTTTTGGACACAACCTCAAATGTACTGGAATTTGGCCTACTTCTTTTGTAGTTGTGAGATGGGACATAGAGCCTTATCTCAGGTAAGGTGGGGTTCTTCATAAATCTTAAGTACTGTAGTTCTGAAACTGATCTTTGCTTTTTAGACATCATTTTATAAAGCCTACATAAATTGTTGCTCAAGTTTACATGAATATTAGCTAACATAATATAATATCACATCTAAAACATGAATTAAAGGCTGAAAGCTTTTAACCTTTAGTACTTTTGTGTTTTGTAATAAAACCTTTACACAGATTAGGCTCTCATTAACTTAAAAATACATTTAAATTGTATCTCAGTGTAAAATGTAACATAGAACTTTACATATCTTATTGATAACAAGTCCAGTTATAGAACACAAATGATATAAATAAATCTCCAACATGTTTTTTTTAAGCCTAAAATTACCATACAATTTTAGAACACCAGCTTGATATAATGCTCTTTTTTCTTACAGACTTGTATACCTGGAAGATATGAACACATTAATAGCACCAAAATTACATTGATGTTTTTGTATTAACCAAGTTTAGCTTTTAAATAAATGACATAGAACAATTCTCTAAAACAACAGCATTTGTTTATCCAGCTGTTTAATTTCTTTAAGATTACTTGCTCAAAAACTTACACATATAACCAACTTACACAGACCTTCTTTATCACTTACTTAAACCCTCTTAATTACTTAATCACATAGACTCTCTTATCCAGAAACACATTTTCCCTCTATTAAATCCATACCTAGAACCTTCTAGTTTCTCTTTTCCATATGTTAACCTCCTTCTGTTCACATTTTGAAACAATACTTGTAAATTTTTGAATTTAGGCATATTATTTCATAGACATTTCATCAACATTTTATTAGGGCCTTTTTTGAACACCTAGAAAAACTTATAAGCTTAATTTTAAAGACATCTTTACTTTTATCTGTTTACCCAATTTAAATTGAACCATTTGAATCACATGAATCAAAGATATTTGGATCCATTTTTTAATTTTTTGTGAGCGCTCCTCATATATCTGCCAATTGTCATATAATTGCATGATATATGGACATATACATACAGACATACAGACATACAACACATAACACAAGTGTGCACACATACACAAGGCCTTGTAGCTTTTTTTCAGGTGAAGTCTCCATTGCAATGTTTAAAAACTCCACAGTTGATCAAAAATAGAACTGATCAGAAAACATTAACTTGTCTGTAGGATCAAAATCATGAGCTCAAAAAAATACAGAATCTAAGAAAAAGCAAAAGTCCTAGAAAATATGACTGGCCAGTAATTAGTAAATGCCATACAATTTACTTTTTGGTTTAATTTAGTTTGATTTCAGGTAAAAAGACACTTTTACTCTTTTTTTTCCCCTTGGGCCTCAGATCTGTCTCCTACTGAGCTCCAGGCTTCTTCTATTTGCATTTCAATTTAAATCCTGCCTGAGGACTGGAAGGAGCAAGAAAAACTGGAATTCTGAGGAGAAGCCTCATGCCTAAGGCATTTTAACCATAAGTCACAATTTTCAGGTTGGGATGTTGAAAATTAAGATACAAGTTTAAGATGCAATTCTCAAAATTTCATACCTTTACATCTTTCTACACTTGAAAAACTTGCTCATACAAAACTGAAAATAGGATCTTTCTTGATAATATAAAAGCCACCATCAGAAGAAATTCCTTCAGGATCATTAAGCTACTTCCTTTGTTCTGAAGTTCCTAAAGTAGTATTAAGTTACATTAAATCACCTGAAAAAAAAATTTCAAAAGAGAACCACACACTACCATGTATATCCAAAATTAAGCTTTGAAAATTTCCAAGACTGTTGCTATTCAATGTCATTTCAATAAGCCAGACCAACGTCCCAATCCAACACTTTCTTTTTCTGAATCTTACACACTTAGGGGAACAGATATCATATCATAATTTATTACCCTTGCCCAAGTTAATGTACTGGTACACCTAGTGAAATCTTTTCAGGCTACCCAGTTCAAAAATTGATGAAAAAATAAAACTAAATGATTGGGAGTTACTTGCCAACTTGGAAGTAGAGTTCTTTAATTTTCCATCCTAAGTATTTAAGTTTTCTAGCATGAACTATCTGAAATCACAAACTAAACAATTACTTAAACCCAACTTTTAACTGCAAGATTGTGAAATGCTTTAGAAACCCATTCAGATACCAGATTGTTACAATAAAAAAATCATCTTTTAGATACACATTCAGCCAAGATCATCCACAAGAAACAATCTATAATATCAACACATTACTGCATTCATTGTCCCTTTTTTAAGTAGACAGAGGTGGAGTAATCCTTAAAGTGCAGGTAAGGAAGAGGGAGTTCCCCAAAGCAAAATCGCTTCAGCAGCTGCTGGGAGTCCCTCAGTCCTTTCACTTACAGGATTAGTTCCTCTGGTTTGGTCCTACCCCAGGCACCAGGCACTCTCCATATCTCCTAACTTTCCAGTAGTCAGCTCCCAAAAAGTTCATCCTCTGCGTGCAGTTGTTTCGAGTGCTAGGCTTCCCCAAGAAGGCAGAGTGGGGGCTCCTCTAAAGTCCCCTCTGGGGTGCCAAAATTTGTGACTGAAAATTCGGTTCCTGCTCTTGAAGCCAATTAATGCCAATTTAATAATGAGGACAGGGTCTTGAGAAAAAGAAAAATCGAGGTATCAAAGTTCTTAGACCCCCAGCAGGCATTTCCCTCTGCAGTGGGTGCACTCAAGCCAACTATGGGAAGAAAAGAAAACACTGCTTCCCTAATCTCGCTTAACAAAGGGGAGTAAAGTTTATCAAAGTTCTTTAAAACACAGCTAAAAGGGGTGTAAAAGGTGAGAACAGAAAAGCTGTTCTATTGACTTTTGGTCCCTTACAGGAGAAGCATACTAGGAACATTCTTAGGCTGAAATTTAGCTAAAGTTATTTCCACACATCTAAGGCAGATTGGAACTTGGGACTCTGTATCTGTCCAAAGTAAAACAATGCCATCACACTTAACACAGACACAGACAAAAGACACACAAAGACATAGATTCCCTTTTCAGACTGTCAAAAAAAACGAAAGTGGGTGCTGGCCCCAAGCCAACTGGGGCCTTCCCTTCAGACAAACGGATTGAGGGAGCATCCCCTTCAGATTGGGTCTGACGACCTTAGATTGGGAGATTAGTTCTCTTGCCAGGGTGTTGGGGTAGAGACAGACAGGACAATAGAAACAAACACACATAATACAAAATTTGCAGCACGGCCACAGAATTCGCAGCTCGTTGTGGATTGCTACCCAGAAACTAAAGGCTCAGGCGGACCGTGGATCCGTCAGCTACACAATACTTCACCAAATACTTCACAAAATACTTTACTACAGGCAATCCACTCAGAACCCAGAAAGGGGCTGGGGACGTCTCCCACAAACCCCGTTGGCTGCCCTTCAGTGCGTCCACCTGGACCTTTTGCCGACCTCACAACACAAAACCATTACTGCATGCATCCAGAGTACAGAAACTTACACATCAGCAATGCCTTTACTTACCGGCCGGGTTTTCATCACCTCTCCATCAGGGTGTCTGAGTAGGCTTATTATGGGGATCCCGGACGAGCCCCCATATGTTATGCTCGAATTTGGGACCCCCAAAGACCACCCGAGACCCAAGATCGATGCAAGCAGCAAAGAGGTGTTTATTGCGAGCTAGCTCGGTCCTCCGCACGTGCACACAGCAACTGGTGACACTGAGAGGCCCCGAGCCCAGGGTTTGCAGCATTTTTATACATTCTTTGGAGAGGGTAGGGACTCACATACATCATAGCCTCTTTAGCAAATCATCACACACCACGGGAAAATCAAATAACAACTCTAAAACATGATTAGCACATTCACTGGTGGGAACAAGTTGGGTAGGGGTGATTGGGTACTACAAGAGGGGGATTCGTTTGAACTGATTGGTTTAAGCCAAGAGGGGTGTATGTGCTGAACTACATGTTTTCCCAATATGTTATCAACCACCATAAACTACTGGGAGGGTCATCTGGCATCCCAGGTATTTCCCTGTCTCATGCTGATTGGTGGCTGCTAGGGGGTTGCTATGGTTCCCCACCTAGCCTGACTGAGTCAGGGACACCTGGCGCAGCAGATCTCTCCTGTTATTTGTAGATAAACAACTTAGCAGGGTGGGAATGTGCCTAGGAGTGCTCTGTGGGTCTTTCCAAGGACTAAGGTCATGTCCCTTCCTTGGACAGGCTTTGCTCTGAGATAGAGGCTGGTTTTTCAGTGAGTGCCTGGTCCTCAGCCTTGGAGAAGGTGGGATCCTAGAGGGATTAGCAGTAAGGTGGCAGTCAAGAGGGAATATGGGGTCATAGGCTTCCTCTCAGGGAGCCGGGAGAACTATTCAGAACCAGGACTGGGAAATTTTGTAACTTAGCTCAACTCCTAAACAACATTGAGCAACACTTCTTTGCACTACTGTAGTATAGCAATGTATTCTCTAAATGGCTGCTCTGACTGCAGGTGTGGAAGGTGGCTTGGAGCTGATGAGGGCATAGCATGGGCATTGCTTTTTCAAAAGGAATAATATCTGTACCTCCAGGATGGGAGCCAGTGGCCACATGTGGCTCTTGAGCACTTGAAATTTAGTTAGTTCAAATGTGATAAGCTCTAATTGTAAAGTTCATCCTGGATTTTTATCTTGATGGTCTGCTGAAATAATATTTTGGATACTTTAAATTAAATATATTATTAATATGAATTTCGTTCATTTAATTTCTTTTTTTTTGGTACTAGGGATTGAACCCAGGGGTGCTCAACCACTGAGCCACACCCCCAACCCTTTTTTATGTTTTATGTAGAGATAGTCTCGCTAAGTTGCTTAGGGCCTTGCTGTGTTGCTGAGGCCGGCTTTGAACTTGTGATCCTCCTGCCTCAGCCTCCTGAGCCACTAGAATTATAGGCATGTGCCACTGCCTGCAGCAATCTGTTTCATTTATAAATGCAGCTACTAGAAAATTTAAATTACATGTGTGGCCTTATGTTTATAGCTCATATTTTTATTGGATAGCACTGGTCTAGGTGGTATTAGGGATGTGTCTTGACATCAGAAGACCCCTTTGTGGCTCTTCCTCTAACCTATGCTTTGTGACTGTGTGCTCAGCATATAGATTTTACTGAGATGCCACCAACTAGGCAGATGTATGTCAAGGCTCACAAATATTCAGCATTGGGACCCAGTAGGGGAAGGCATGGGAAGGTGGTGGGTAAGTATAGTGGCTATCCTTTTGACCTGAGAGCATGAACACCTTTCTCATATTATGCAGAGTGCCTCACCTTTTAAATTACTATTTCCCACAGTGAAAGATTGAAAGATTCTCACTTCTCCAACCTCCCTTGCGGGTAGAGACCAGAGCTCAGCCAACCAAACACACACAGATTAGTATTTGCCTTAGAAGAAGTCATTAGGGGGAGGGTGGCAGCACCAACTTTCAGAGGCAGTGAACTTCAGTGTTACTGTGTGTCTGGTGCCAGCTGTTGTGATGGTGCCCAGAGGGTGGCAGGGGTGTCTCTCCCAGACCAGTCCTTGGGTGAAATTTGTTGAGATTGTTCTTTACTTCATTAGCTTCTAAACTGCTTCTCTAACCGTTCAGAGATCATATTCTTCAACTTTTTTTCATAGCTAGAATGGATTCTGTTGCCTGCAACTAAAATACTGATTTTTAATTTATATATGTGTATATGTATATGCTCATATACATATATATACATATGCACACACATATATAGTTTTCTATGCTTGTTGTATATTAATACCCAAATACCTAAATAATACTTCAAGCAGCAAAGGGCTCTTGCCTTAAGACTGACTTTATGTTCAGCACTGTGACAGCCACTGGAGAGATTCAGAAAAATGAGCCTTGGGGACCTCATTTCAGCAACTCACACAAAATGATACATGGTGATTGGCATCCCTGTGTCAAGGTCTTCCCCAGGGCAGAGAACAGGTTCTGATTTCTCTGTAGCTTGGAGGACTTGTATTACCTTTTATAATCAGATTTAAAAAAACTAAATTTTTTTTCATCTAATTTTTACCCTTGGGCATTGTGATTAGTGCTGGGGAAGTGTTCAGTGGATATTTGTGTGTGCCTTAGTCTTTGAAAAAAATCACACTATTTAAAAATAGGCTCACAACGTTCAGAAGCTTTGTATCCAGTGTGATTGCTGAGAGTGTACATTAGGAGATGCCTTTCTCCCAGCCTCACTTCCCCTTTCTAGAGCTCCAATCTCCCTTCTGCACACCAACATCCCATGGAGATAGGTCCCTTGTCTGCATTCTGCTCATACATTCTTGCTCTGTGACTTCTATTTCTTTGTTTAACTCTTCAATTTGCATTTTCTAATGTAATTAACTGCTTGCCCTCTTTCTTGGCATCTGTTCTCAAGTCAACCTGGAGACTGAGGCTGTTCTGGACCTATATATGCACAGACACACACAGACACACACACACATACACACACACACACACACACAGTCACAAAAAATTCACTTAAAAAACCACCTCTAAGTGAGTTTGATAGCTTACTTTCTACTCTTAGGAAGGAAAATAGTGGAGTGGGTGTGCCTTATAAAAAAGGGGGGATACACTTTCAAGTTATACACCTATAATGTTGCAAACATCAATGCTAATGTTTGAGTTCCTATCAAAGTAGACCCTGAGGGGAAGATTTAGGTGCAAATGGTTTATTTGGTAAGTGATTTCAGGAAGGATAGTGAAGCTATGCAGAAAGCAGGGTGGGTTAATGAGCAGGTTACTACTGGAGTCAACATGACTCATCCCTGCTGAAGATTCTGAGACATTGTATAAAATTTAAAACTATTGCACCCAGGGTCAAGGAAGTTGGGGCATTTCTCCACTAACTCCTATCCTCATGGGTTTAGAATTGTTCCTGGGGTATTAGGTCCCCAGCGCTTCTGACTTACTGTGCATGGACTGAAAATGCATCTATGGCAGATAGATAGTCTTAGGCAGAGAGACGCAGGTGCTAGAGACAGGAATCTGTCAGTGTGTGTTTGTGGGAGTACTGTTCACCAAAACTATTAGGTGGCCTGCAGGTAGGCCAAGGGGTATTGGCAGGGCACGAATGGCATTGCCCATATCCAGATAATAAAAATTTCCCTGTAAATTCATTCATGCTCACTATATATTTAAAAAGCACCTAGTATGCTCCCAGCATGAATTTTGGCATGGTGATATAGCACTGAACAAACAGATGCAAATTCTAGTATGGTATGCTATACTAGAATAGCATATTCTAGGGACTATTTTCAGAAGTATTACATTCTGCCAGTCACATGTGCTTAACAGATTTTCAATAGCATATAAATTTATTTGATATTCTCATGTCTATGATATTCTACTAATTGGGTGAAATATGACATTTACTCTTTTAAGAATCTTTCTTGGTTAAAAAGCATTTTTAAAAATGTTAGAGCTTGAAGTATGTTCCTAAAGATAACTAAGGCATGAAAAGGTGAACTCACTTAAGATACACAGCAGAACCAGGCCTAAAACTTTCAGATATGTTCATATATTTTTCACAATAATTCCACATGGACTGAAATGGGCTGTTTTATAAAGCAAGTAAGCAAACTAGCAAACAAACAAAACCCAAAAAAGTAATTTGGGTGCACCTTATGTGTTGTGGTAGGAGTATAAATTGGTGCAAACTCTTTGTAAGACAATTGGCAATAAGCATTAAGAACTTTAGAAATAAATATTCTTATTGATAGGATGGATTCCTAAAAGCTGAATTACTCTAAGAAGGTAATCAGGAAATTGTGAAGGATTTATATATAATGAATGCTAGCAATCATTCAAAAAGTATGTTTTCAATGAATATTTTGTGATTTAGGAAGATATAATTAGGAAATGAGGACACATAACTTCATACATTGAAGGATCTCGTTCTTCAGAATGATCCAAACAAAGAAGAAAATACAGTAAGGCAGTAGGTATATTTGGGTTGTGGGAGAGATGAACCCTTTGTTCTTTGTTATATAATTGTATTCCCCATAATGGACGCATGCTACTTTTATAATCAGAAAAGACCACCTAATTTTTTTTGTCTCAGTGCTACCTCTAGGCGATTAGTGATTAGTGCTGGGGAAGCGTTCAGTGATATTCATATGTGCCTTAGTTGGAAAAAAAGAAAAAAAAACTCTACTGTTTAAAATTAGGGTCACAATGTTGAGAAGCCTTCCAGCCAGTGACTGTAGAGAGGGTTCATTGAGAAATGCCTCCCTTCATGGCTTTGCGTCCCCTTTCTGGAGTTTCATCTCCCTTCTGCCCATAGGTATCTCATAGAAATGGGTCTCTCTGAATCCTGCTCATACATTCTTGCTTTGTGGCTCCCATTTCTTTGTTTCCTCCCTCCCCATCAGCTTCCCTCTTCCTTGTGTTTCTTTTTATTGCTCTTAGAGAAGCAGGTTCCCATGCTGCTGTTTTTCAGCCTTTCTCCCTACTCTGTTTCAGCAGTGGCTTCATGGGGACTTCATCTCATCTTACCTGCTGTGTTTTGCTTTAAGAGCCGCCTTTGGGATTAGACATTTACCATGAAGATGAAAGAAAATGAGACGCCTATTAAATATATCACCTTTGGACTTTCCAGAGACGTCAACTTTGCCAAACACCACAGGATCCCACAGCCCCCTATGGCAACACTTCCCGAAAAGCATGCTCTCTTCCAAAGCAACTGAAGAACACACACCCCTCCCTTATTTCCCCCAGACAAGGCTGTTGTTTTTGTCCCTCAGGTTGCTACCATGTGGGAATGTCGTGGTATGAGAAAATATCAACACCCAAAATGCAGATCACACTTGCTTTCCATCAACTGTGAAGGGGCCATTAATCATTCTCTATCCTTGCATCCTTCCCCTGTCTTTATTACAGAGGAGCTGTTCTTATAATTTCTGAGGAGGATCTGTGGGTGGTGACTAACCTTTGGCATTGTCCATGTGGTCTGACTGATGGGGGAATAGTCTAGAGTTTCCTAGCATCAGCCTGGAGAGTTCAAGGGCAGCAGAGGAGGTCCTGTGGTCAGATGCAGCCAAGCAGAAGGGAATGAAGATGTCAGGGTGGGATCAGCCCGAAGCTGGCTTTCTAAGGCCTGATGGTGATGCATTTTCTTTTTTTTTGCTTCTTTGCTGACTGAAGCTCTGAAAGCATTTGCTTTTATTTTTTATTCCTGGCTCAGCTGAGTAAAGAATGCAGTCCGAGCAACATTCATTAGAAAACCTCTGCTGATAGGGGATATATTGAGCATTATTCTTTTGGGAAACTTGCACTACTTATCTGAGTGATACTGCAGTTCAGGCCCAGAATATACCATGCTCTATCTAATAAAATTCAATGCTGGAAACAGAAAACCCGTTAGGAATTCAAATAAAAAAGGTCCTGAATCCAGAGAATCAGGTGCCTTCTGTATTTTTGGAAGGGCTGGATGAGCAGGAATGACTACCAGAAAGTCACAGAACTGACCCAAAGAAATGCTATCTGTGACACAATTAGAGAGGTGGGGACTCAGAGGCTGCCACTGACATACACCATCCAAGGACCAGGAAGTCCCCCTTGATGTACCTCTTGAAACCCGGGAGGTATGAATTAAATATTGGGAATATGCTGCAGAAACACTCCATCTCTGCTCAAAGTCAGAAAAGCCACAGGAATATGTCCCCTGCATCAGGTATGACTTCCCATTGGCAAAACCTGTTCATCTATAGACGTCCAGTTGCAAGGGAGTCTGAGAAATATTCTATAGTTGGCCCTTCATATTGATGGCTTCCATATCCTTGGATTCAACCAACCATGAATTGAAAATACATGGAAAAAATTGTGTATGTCTGTTTTGAACATATATAGACTTTTTCTTATAACTTCCTAGAAAACACACTATATCAACTGTGTATATAGCATTTGTATTGCACTAGGTATTATAAATAATCTAGAAATGATTTAAAGTACGTGAGAAGATGGGCATAGGTTATTTGCAAATACCACACCATTTTATAGAAGGAACTTGATCATCTATGGACTTTGGGATCCAGAAAGGATCCTGGAACCAATTTCCTGCAGATATTAAGAGATGATTGTATTTAGCTTCCCTGAATTTTTAGTATAGTAAACACAACGGAATAAGGTGGGAATGGATGCTGAGTGCCAACAGATCATGTCTAACACATATGCCTTCTAAAATGGCACTGGTCTCTAAGCATGTATGGAGCCTGGCTGAGAGTGGCTGAGTTTCTGCAGTGTCTGAGGCAAAAGGGTGGTGGTGGGGCACAGGTAAATACAAAATATGTTAGAAGGAAGTGAAAAGAGAGTCCATCAGAGAATAGTGCCTGGTCTGATTGATATATATATATATATATATAATTTTTTTTTGCAATATTCAGGGAAGTGAGGAGACTATACCCCAGCTAGGGCATGGGCTTAGCTTTGGGTATATTAGCAAATGCCCACATTTCAGTTAGAGGTGGAGGGACTCACAAACAAAAGGGATAGTTTTTTTTTTTTTTTTTTTTTTTAAAGAGAGAGAGAGAGAGTGATGAGAGAGAATTTTAATATTTATTTTTTTTAGATCTTGGTGGACACAACATCTTTGTTTGTATGTGGTGCTGAGGATCGAACCCAGGCTGCACTCATGCCAGGCGAGCGTGCTACCGCTTGAGCCACATCCCCAGCCCCAAGGGATAGTTCTTGTAAAGAGCTAGTAAGGGGTTCAAGTCTCTGGCGGCTAATCTCTCTGGCATGAAGAGAGTTATGGAATGGGGGAAAGCATAGAAAAATATCAAGTTCTGCCAAGACCCAGGCAGAAGAGACCAGATGATCAGATGGCCTCTGAACCCAAGGAGGCAGAAAGGGATTGTAGGAGACAGACTTCTAAGGCCCTAGTTCTGCACCCCTCACTCTATCCATACCTTTTGCCTTTTAGCTTTGCATCTTCTCTTACAAAAGGCAAAAGCAGGGTTCTCAACTCCTTAATTTTGGATTTGGCCTTGTAACTTACTTTGGATAATGGAATGTGGAAAGAAGCAGCACAAGTCTAGTTTTGAGCTAAAGCCTAAAGAGTTCTTATGTATTTTTATTTGCCTTTTTTCATACTCCTACCATTTTCATGAGAAGAGCTTTCTGAGTAGCTACTGCTCATTTAGCCTAAGAATTAACCCGTGTGGAAGAGAATTAACCCAAGACCATAGAAAGGAAATAATCTCAACTGGATCTAGAACTTGAAATAGGGCTTCCTACCTGGACTCAAGCAAGTTCATTGAAACCTTAGGCAACCTAATGATATATGAAAAAAAAAATGCTTACCATGAACACTGAAATTTTGGTGATTGTTGTTTTATAGCAATAGCTGACTGATACAGAGAATACCTCTGAACATAAAGGGTATTTCTCGGTGTCTCAATGAAGAGCCTCAGGAGAGCATCTTCAAATCCCAGATAGGCATGTATGAATCTGAGGCATAGTGGGACAATCCAATGTATCTGGGTGACTTTTGAAGACAGCCAGAACAGAGCCACAACAGGGCAGGAACTGACACCCAGCTTGTAGCTCACCTTCTCCAGGCAGGCTTTCCTAAATGAGTAACCTCAGATGTCTTCATCTTCAACTCTCCTCACTTATGGCCTTATATGTGGTCATATACTACCACATTGATAGTGACCTAGTTCCTAATATCATCTGATAAATGGACCCACCTCACTATATTGTTATCTAAGCACATGTGTATATTTTATCCATATGGATATAATGGAATATTTGATTAAGCATTTTGTTGAATATCCACATTTTTTTTTTGGTACTGGGGATTGAACCTAGGGGTGCTTAACCACTGGAAAACATCCCCAGCCCTTTTTTATATTTTATTGAGAGACAGGGTCTCACTGAGTTGCTTAGGGTCTTGCTAAGTTGCTGAGGCTGGCTTTGAACTCGTGGTCTTCCTGCTTCAGCCTCCTGAGCTGCTGGGATTACATGCGGGTATCACTGCCCCCAGCCACATACATGATGTTTAAAGCGGTGTTTTTTGAGGTTCAGTTACTTCTGGACCATCTTCATGGTATTTGTTGTCGTTCATTGTGTTGATGTGGTGAATCATGTTTACTGATTTGCATATGAGAACAATCCTTGCATCTCTGGGATAAATCTTATGTGATCATGATGAATAATCTTTTAAACGTACTGTTAGATTCATTTTGATAACATTTTATTGAGAATTTTTGCATCTATGTTCATTAAGGATATTGGCCTGTAGTTTCCTTTCTTCCTGTTTTTTTTTCATCCTTATTTAAAAAAAAACATTTATTTTTTAGTTGTAGTTGGACACAATATCTTTATTTTTATTTATTTTTATGTGGTGCTGAGGATGGAACCCAAGGCCTCACATGTGCCAGGTTAGCGCTCTACCGCTGAGCCACAACCCCAGCCCCAGCCCCAGCCCATTTTGCATCCTTATTTTGGTTTTGGTGTCAGGCTAAAGTTGTCCTCATAGAATGTGTTTGGAAGAATTCAGGAAAATTGTTATTGGTTTTTCTTTAAATGTTAGGTAGAACTCAACCGTGAAGCTATCAGGTCCTCGGCTTTTAATTGATGGGAGACTTTGAATTAGTAATAAAATCTCATGACTTGTGATTGTTTGAATTTTCTATTTCTTTGTGATCCAATCTTGGTAAGGTGTTTGTGTCCAGGAATTTGTCCATTTCTTCAAGGTTATCCAATTTGTCAGCATGTAGTTATTTACAATAATCTTCCCAGCCTTTTAAAAATTATTTTATATAAAAATGTCTCTCTTTTCACATCTGATTTTATTTATTTGAATCTTTTCTCAATTAGTCTAGCTAAGGGTTTTGTCTATTTTATTTTTCTTTCTGAAGAACCATCTTTTTGTTTCATTGATATTTTGTATTTTTTTTTTTTTTGGCTTCGGTTTCATTTTATTTCTGCTCTGCTCTTTGTTATTTCTTTCCTTATACTAATTTTGGGTTTTAGTTTTATTTGTTCTTGTTTTTGTAGTTACTTGAAATGCAGTGATAGATTGTTTATTTGAGGCCTTTCTGCTTTTTGATATAGGCAGTGATTACTATAAATTTCCCTCTTAGTATTGCTTTTGCTGTATTCCATGAGTTTTTATATGTTGTGTCTCAATTTTCATTTCTTTCAAGAAAATTTCAATTTCCTTCTTGATTTCTTCCTTGATTCACTGGTTGTTCAAAAGTAAGTTGTTCAATATCTATGCATTTATATAGTTTCTGAAGTTTTTCTTGTTATTGATTTCTGGTTTTATCTCATTATGGTCAGAAAAAATATTTGATATGATTTAGATGCTCAAAACTTTGTTGACTTATTTTATGGCCTACCATATGATATATCCTACAGAATGTTCCATGTGCTGATAAGAATAATGTGTATTTTGAATGGAATGTTCTGTACATGTCTGATTAGGTCCATTTGGTCCAAGGTGCTATTTAACTGTGATGATGTTTTGTTGATTTTCTTTTTATATAATCTGTTCATTTCTTTTTTTCTTTTCCTTTTATTTATTTATTTTTTTGTACCAGGGATTGATTGAACCCAGGGACGCTGAACCACTGAGCCACATCCCTTCTTAAATTTTATTTTGAGACAGTCTTGCTAAGTTGATTAGGACCTTGCTAAGTTGCTGAGGCTTGCTTTGAACTTGTGATCCTTCTGCCTCAACCTTCTGAGCCACTGGAAGTGCCATCATGCCTGGCCTAATCTGCCCCTTTCTGAAAGTGGGGGTTGGGTTCTCCAACTATTATTGTATTGGAGTTTATCTCTCCATTTAAGTCTATTGCTATTTGCTTTATATATTTGATTGCTTTGATATTGGGTGCATATATATATAAAATTGTTATTTTCTCTTGCTAAATGACCTATTTATCATTACATAATGACCTTCCTGGTCTCTGTTTACTACTTTCAACTTCAGATCTATTTTTTTTCTGATATAAGTATAGCTCCTCCTGTTTTGTTTTGTATTTTACTTACATGGAATATCTTATTCCATCATTTTGTTTTTTTGTCTCTAAGTGTCCTTAAAGGTTAAAGTGTGTTTCTTGTAAGCAACTTTTTCTAAACTCTTACAAAGATTTAAATTAATTTTGCATTTTATTTTAATTATTCATTAAAGTGGTACATATGTTTCACCATTCTATTCTTAATCTTACCTTATTTTGTTTAGTAGAGCTGCTGCTAAGCTCACCTAGATTCGGAATCTTGATGGACTCTTTTTGACCCTTCTGCTGAATCACAAGACTGACCCTGGGAGAAGCTAGTTTTTCCTATGTCCAAGAACTCTGGACCAAAAAAATGACCAAAGAAACAAGTCCTTTCTGGCTAGAAATTTTAGGAGAATGTGAGTCATTGTTAAACTTTCCATTATTGTGGGTCAGGTCCAGGCTTAGGTTGAAAGTCTGATCTGGATTCAAACTGGGTTCAAAATTCCAATTGGAGTCACAATCAAGACCTGTTATTTGAATGGAGCTTTCCAAAACTTGGAAGCTCAAGTAATTTTTTCCACATTTTCTATTGATCTCTGAAGATGTAGAGTGTGCATCATTTCCCTAGAATTATTTGGCAGTCCAGCTGCCTGCTTAACAGGTGGCATTCTGGCTTTGTGGGTGCCTGCCTTAATATGCTGGGCTGGCACATAAAGGGCTTTGGAATTCTCATCTGGTTTAACTTACTATCAGTCACCATTGGTCTTTTCCACTAAGATGTATCCCTTGTTTTATCACAAGGTTTCTGTCCTTGGCTTCATGTTCATAATCATATCCCACTTCAATAGACACTTGTCCTGGAACAATCTTTCCACTTCTGTCAGCCATTTTTATTCATATAATTCTCCTCTCAAAAAGGATGGCATGCCATATTATGGCTTTCCAACTTGTTGCATTAATATAGCTATAATCCCAGCAACTCAGGAAGCTGAGGCAGGAGGATGGAAAATTTGAAGCCAGCCTGGGCAACTTAGGGAGTCCCTTAGAGGAGGAGATACAAATATTCAACATTACATTTAAACTGGGAGGCTGGAGGGCTCACAGCAGGACCCCCCCTCAGGCAGAAGAGTGGCCAGTGGTCACAGGGCACCTCAGAGAGCGCTTACACAGCTGCTTTGGCTGTCTCTGATCTCTTGGCATCTTGTTTTTTAAAAATTCATTCAGTTACACTATGTGTTTTCAATGGAGAGTTTAATTCATTCACATTTGAGTTAATTATTCATATATATACTGTCTTAGCCATTTTGTAAATTGTTTCTAGTCCTGTAGTTCCTTTTTTTTTTTCCATTCTTTTATAGTCTTCCTTGTGGTTAAGTGATGTATTCTAGAAGTATGTTTTGATTCCTTGCTTATTATTTTTGATTTGTCTTATAGATTTTTGCTTTGTGGCTACTATGAGTTTTATAAAAACCTTTTGATTATAATAAGCTATTTTGAAATGATAGCAACTTAACATGATTTTTAAGATAACAGAAATAAAAAAGAAAGACAAAATATACCAATAAAAAGCCCTCTATACTTGCGTTCCATTCCTCTCCACATTTTGTGTTTTTGATTATCCTACTCTGCATCTATCTATATTGCTATCTCTTAACATTAACATAATTAGTATTTTAATAGCTAGTTTTAGTCTTTTTACTAAAGATATGAATGAATTATGCACCATGCTTACAGTGTTAGAGAAGTCTAAATTTGTTTATAGAATTTTCTTCCAATTATTTTGTACTTTTTCATGTTTTCTTCTTATTCATTAATGCTGCTTTCTTTCAGGTTGAGGAACTCCTTTATCATTTCTTATAGGACAGGGATGGTGAAAATATATTTTCTTAGGTTTTGTTTTTGGTTTTTGGAATGTCTTTATTTCCATTTCATTTCTAGAGGATAGGGTTGTTGTGTACAATATTCTAGGTTGCCATTTTTTCCTTCAGTAGTGTGAAATTCTTAGGCTACTCTCTCCTAGCCTATAAGGTTTCTGTTGAAGAATCTGCTGGAAGGTGAGCTGGGGTATCCTTATGTGTTATTTATTTCTTTTCTATTATATCCTTGAGAATCTTCTCTTTGTCTTTTACCTTTGAGAACTTGATTATAAAATATCTTAGGGTAGATTTGGTTAGGTTGAATTTGACTGGTGACCTCTGACCTTCTTGGATATTTATATCCTTTTCTATATTTGAGAAGTTTTCTGTTATTATCTCTTCAAATAAGCTTTCTACCCCTTTGGCATTTTCAAGTCCTTCTTGAACCCCCCAAACCCAAATATTCTCTTTTAACTGTTTTAAAGTTCCTATAAGTTCTTTTGCTCTACTGATTGTGTTTTTACAAATAGCCCATTTTTTTGGTACTGGGAATTGAACCCAGGGGCACTTAACCACTGAGCCACATACCCAGCCTGTCTTATTTTTAATTTTGAGACAGGGTCTCAATAAGTTGGTGAGGCTGACTTTGAATTTGCAATGCCTCCTGATCCACGGGGATTACAGGGTGTGTCACTGTGCCTGGCTCAAATAGCCTATCTTTGAGTTCACTATTTCTTTCTTGTATTGATCTATCTTGCTATTCATGCTTTCTATCACATTTTTAAATCCACTGAGGGTATTTTTCAGCTCAAAAAATTTTCTTTGATTTTTGAAAATTGCTTCCATATCTTTTTTTTTTTTTTTTTAAAGTTTCTCTACCAGAGTATTGAAATCATTTACCTGTCAGTTTCTGGCATCTTATTTTGACTATTAGGTGAGGTCATGGTTTCCCAAAGCTCTTAATGTTTGTTGGCATGTTACATCACCTGGGTATTGAAGGATTAGGTATTTATTCCAGTATTCTTTTTTAAAAATATTTTTTAAATTATTGACGGACCTTTATTTTATTAATTTATTTGTATGTGGTGCTGAGAATCAAACCCAGTGCCTCACACATGTGAGTGAACCACTCTACCACTGAGCCACAACCCCAGCCCTATTCTAGTATTCTTAATCTGGCTTCCTTTGTGCCTGTCTTTCTGGAAATTCTAAGCAGGCGGCTTCTTTTTCTGAGCCTGTTGTCGATTCCACTATTTCAGCACTAGATGGCTCCCAGGTCCATGTTTGCTGGGAGTCTGCTTTTTAAGTATTGTCACTCTTTCATCACTAGAGGGCGATCCAAGCCCAAGTTTGTCTATCTAGAAAGTGTAGTGTATCCTTACAACATCTCTCTGGGCGAGGGTGCACAGTCTGGCTGGGCACAAAATAACAGAGCCACCACAAAACCTTGTAGATTCAAACAGCAACTCTTTATTCTCGAACTCTCACCGACACTCTACTACCTGGGAAATACACTCCCTCCACGGGGCTCTGTGGGCTCTGTGTACCAATTCTCAGAACCCTGCGAGAACTCCAAGGGAGCGGGTGCCTGAGGCAGCAGGATGCGCCCTAATCCCAGCAGGATCCGCCCTAAACCCAGAGCCACCCTAATCCCTGAGCAGGGTCACCTTTCAAACCAAAATGCCATGCATCATTCCTACTTGGCTATGGCTCTCAGCAGGAGAATAGGCCCAGATGCCTTATCCAAGGTCCCTGGTCTGTTTCTAGGCATTGCAGAATTTTGCCTGGTTCTGTGCAGAATCACTATGGAAAGACCAGTTACAGGTTCCTATGTCATGCCTATAGCCACCACTACCACTTAGTCATGTCACACTCTGATCCCATAGCTGACCAAGACCAGCATAGTACTGATATAGGGCCAAGGTTCACACTGCTATGGACTGCCTATTGCTGAGTGTATTTGTGGCCTCAAGATCACTGACACCAGCCACAGGTGATGTCAGTTGGGATAGAAGTCTATCTGATAGACTGGGGCTGTGTTTCTTCTGGAAATAGGGCCTGTTCCAGAGACTCCATTGACAGGCATGGAGATGGGGGCCATTAGGATCCTCCCAGTGCTAGATTTCACCAGCCTGGCACTAAATGCTAAGACAGAGTCTCATACTTATTACCCTATCCTACCCCAGCGAATGAGATCTTATACCATATTATGCTGCCTGAGGTTGGGGTAGTGCTGGTGATGGCAATTCCTTGACCACCTAGGCTTATGCTAAGCTGGATTGTGCCCGACTCTTTTAGCTACAAGGACCTTCACAGTCTTGAGTTTGCTGAGGTTCACATCATAGCTGACAGTATGCAGGCTGAAACACAAGTCTGTCTCACTGAGTTACAGGTCTCTCTGCCTGCTGCAGGGGCTGGATTAGAGCTCCTCTGCAAGCACTGGCCTGACAATAGCTAGCTGTGCTGCTCAAGGTTGGGGGAAGGATGGTTGAGACAGTTTTGGCCACCATGGTTGACATTAAGCTGAGTCTTGGGAGCAGGTGGATTGTGCCCCTGGTCCATGCCAAGGCTGGATATGATGTAGGCTAAAAGTTGAGTCTGACCCCATAGGTGCACATGTCTCTGCCTAATGCCAGGTCTGTGCTAGATGCTCCATCTGTGAGCTGTGGCTGGTGTGTGGGGCTTTCAGTTTCTACTAGGTACTTGGTCTCATTGTGGCAGGTCTGGCACTGGGCTCTGAGACAAAAGGCCTGTTCTAGCTTTCATGGCCTCCAGTGGGTAGAGTCCTCCTTTCTGCTCTGCCATCTGAGGTTGGAAGCCAGGTGGTGCTTGTAGTTAGCTGCTTGGCCTAACACATTTCCAGTGGCTCAGCCCATGTGTACAGCCCTGGTGGTAATGCTTGTGGTTCTCTGCCCAGCACAAGGTTTCACCATGGCAGGTATAGTACTGGGTGTTAAGTCTAAGGTATGGACTTATTCTTCCTCCCTCCCCCAAGAGGGAGATGTCTCTGTCCACACTGGGTTCCTTGGAGTTGGGGGAGTGATGATGCAGGCAACTCTTTCCTTTCTGCTTTTTTAACTACACATTTTGTTTTGTTATACTAAAACAGTCTCTCACCTGATTTCCAGCCAGTGGATCATACTCAGCAGTCATCTTGTGCTGCCTCCTCTATCAGTTTTTAAAACCTACAAGAATTTTGAAAAGCTACATACTTCATCACACTTAGACAGTTGATATTTGAAACCCTTCATAAGTTTAAATAGTGTAGGTCCAAAGAATGTGATAGTATATTGTAAATATTGACATTTAAAAATAAAACTCTTATGTTGTACCTACTAGAATCAAAGTATCATTGTGATATGACAGTTGCCATCATCCATTCTAAAAGTATGTGACAAGTTCTTTTACAGTCATAGATTTTACATCATTCTTTTTGCTCCTTCAAATTATATTTCCCTTCACTTCCCCCACAGGATTTTATCTTGATATAATGTGTTTTTATGCTTAAAAGCCTTTTACTGACTATAATACATATCAGCAACATGTATCCAGATTTGTTTAAACTTGTTTCCTACAGCCATAAATAATAATTATTAAATATGAGAAGTAATATTTTATTGAAAATATTTTTTCTGAGCATTGTGTCAAATTTTTACTTTTTACAATTTTTGAATTCATATTGTGTTCTATATGGAATTTAGAGAAATTCCAGTTACACAACTGGCCTCTGAAAAAAATTTTTTTTATACTAGGGATTGAACCTACGGGTGCTTACTACTGAGCCACATCCCAGCCCTCTTTAAAATTTTAAATTTTTAGACAGGGTCGCACTAAGTTGCTTAGGGTCTCACTAAGTTTCTGAGACTGGCTTTGAACTTGTGATCCTTCTGCCTCAGCCTCCAGAGATGCTGGGATTATAGGCATGCGTCACCATCCTGGCTTGAAGAGCATTTCTTAATGAGATAGATGGAGTAGAGGAGGTGGGCCATAATCCTTCTATTAAAGGAAAATAGAATCCTTCTATTGGTATCTTGACTCATCCCTTTCTTTGGCATATTGTATGTTTTTACAGTCCTGGGCAATGCACCATGGTATGCTTTGGGATCTTAGGAACCTGGATTTTGATACTTTATATGCACTAATATAATGATGGCAGCTGCCACCATGGTGAATTGAAGATGCCCTTTGCCTATTTCCTAAGCATCATAGAAGGCTTCCAATTTTTATGTGACACCAAAATAAGGGAGGGAATCTAACAGTGTAAAGTATAACTTCCTGTAAACATGAAGGAATGGGATAGTTACAGCCTGACTTAGTTAGCTTCAAAGAATACAATGAAATAAATTTCCAGTACAGTTTGAATTGCTGACATTAAGGTTTGCTCCTGGGAAAAAGGGAGATACAGCATTTGTTTGTAGGATCATCAAAGGCATGGTTAGCTATCTGTTTTCACCATCTCTTAGCAACTGAGTGACCTTGGGCAACTGCTCATCTGAATTTCATTGTCCATCTGTAAAATGGGGTGGAAATCTGCTTTATGCAAACTTCTGGGTTACTGGGAGTCTCATGTGATATCAAATGATGCTTGTAATTTCATTTTGTAAACTATCAAAAACTCTTTTATTAAAAAATCAAACTATTTTAAAATAATTGTAGATTCCCCAGAAGCCATAAAGACATGTACAGGGAGGCCCTGTGTACCCTACACCCTACATCCATCAGTGTTGACATTTTGGTATAGCAAAATATCAAACCAGGAAATTGAGATTGGCACAGACAGAACTTAGTCAGATTTCCTTTGTTGTACTTGAGTGTGTGTGTGTTCATGAAGTTTGGTCATGTGTATAACTTCATGTATCAATAATCACAATACAGAATTCATCCATTATTATAAGGTTCCTTCATGCTCCCTCTTTATAGCCACCCCCTTCCCCACATCCTTAGCCTTGGAAACACTAATCTGTTCTATCTCTATAGTTTTGTTATTTCAAGAATATTATATAAAATCATAGTGTATAACCTTTTGAGATTGGCTTTTTGTCAAAGCATAATTCCCTTGAGTTCCAAGTGTTGCCTATATCAATAGATTGTTCCTTTTTATTGGTGAATACTGTTCCATGGTATGAATATATCACAGTTTGTTTACTTATTCATCCACTGAAACACATTTGGATAGTTTTGCATTTTGGGCTATTGTAAATAGAGCTACTATGAACTTTTGTGTACAGGTCTTTGAATGAACATGTTTTCATTTCTTTGGAATATGTGCAAGTCTGGGTTCTATGATAAATGCCTGTCTCATTGTATATGATGTTTCCAAACTGTTTTACAGATTGGCTGTACCATTTTACATCCCAATGTATAAGTGATCAATTTCCTCTAATCTCACAGGCATTCAGTGATACCACTTTTTTATTTTAGATATTTTGATGGGTGTGTTGTGGCATCCCATTGTGATTTTTTTCTTTCTTCTTAGCTATACATGACAGTAGAGTGTATTTTGACATATTATACATACATGGAGTATAACTTATCCTAATTAGGATCCCATTCTTGTGGTTGTACATAATGTGGAGTTTCACTGGTCGTGTATTCATATATGAACATTGGAAAGTGATGTCTAATTCAATCTACTGTCTTTCCAATTTCCATCTCCTCTCCGTTCCCTTCATTCCCCTTTGTCTAATCCACTGAACTTCTATTCTTCCCTCCCCCACTTATTGTGTGTCGGCATCCACATATCAGAACATTTGGCCTTTGGTTTTTACCATTTGAGCCAGTCATTCCACTTATTGTGATTTTAACTCACATTTCTCTAAAGGTGTTAAATGTCTTTACATATGCTTTTTTTTGCCATCTGTATGTTCTCTTCAGTGAAGTGTCTGTTCTTGTATTTTGCCCATTTTTTCTCATTGGGTTGTTCTTTTTTTAATGTTGAATTTTAAAATATTCAAATACATTTTAGATACAAGTCTTTTGTTGGATATGTAGTTCACAAACATTTTTTCCTAGTATGTGGCTTGTCTTTTCATTCTCTTCATAGTCTTTTCTAGAGCAAAAGTTTTAAATTTTTCTGAAGTCTAATTAATCCATTTCCCCATATGGATTGTACTTTTGTTGTCAAGTCTACAAACTTCTTGCCTAGGCCTAAAGGTGAGGGGAACCTTTTGACTTTTGCTGGCATCACTTTGGAATCTTTGGATTGATGAAATAGTTTGCATCCTGGAATGCATATCCATTTTATCAAGCAAAATTCATTTTGCTTTTGCATTTGGGGGTTTAATCTATGAATGAATGTTTTCACTTGATCATGCAGGAGGATTTCATTTCAGAGAGCTGTTGCTCATTTGAGAAAGTTCATGGAACATATTTCCTCTCAGTGGGGCTTCCCTGCAGAATATAAGGCAAGGAGTTCACAAAAATCCACAACCACTTCTTCAGGGCTGGCCCCACAGGGAGACTGAGAAGGTGGCCTTTTTCCGGGATGAGGGAGTCCTGGGAGGGGCTAAGGCCTTGGAAGTAGCAATTAAAAAGCAAATGTTATCTGAAAAAGTGGGCAGAGGTTCTAAAGAGACAAATTGTGTGTACTTAGCAATTTTTCCTATGGTAGTCTCTGAACTCTGTCTATGAAGAGAAAAGTTTGTCATTAGCAGTTTCAAAGGGTCATTCTGATTTCAGTAGCTGAATGCTGACTGGGGGCACGAGGGTTGGCAGTGGACTGTGGGAGTGTTTTCAGAATTCCTGGGCTGTGTTTTGTGCTTTCATCCAAGCTGATGGCCACAGGGCCAGTGTGAGAATGCCTGTGGCAATGGCAGAGACTAGGGAGGTGGGCAGCAGGCTACTGCCTTTGGGCTTGTCTGTCCTGGTGAACAGGCCCCCCAGGAGTCTGACAAGACAGAGGATGCCTTCCCAGATCACTGCCCACTTGGGTTGCATTTAGAGGCCTGAGCTGTATCCGATTTCAATTTCTTGGGTTAATTTATACTCCACTATAAACAAAGTATTGTAAAAGCTGAGAACCAGCAAGGATTAAAAAAAAACAAAAACAAAAAAAACCAAAAAAAACCTCTGTTTTTCCCTTATAGTTTCTTTCTTCCGATTGGTGTTTTTCAATAAGAGACCCCAAATTTTGGCTGGGGGTATCTGGATGGTGCTGGATTGGGGAGAAGGTAAGGGACAATTCAGTTTGAGGATGTTAGTGCTCATCTCTATGGTAGAAGCTTTTATCTATATTAAGTTAAAGGAAGGGGGAAATTTTGTCCCCTTCCCCCTGGGACTTGGAGTTTAATGGAAAAATGTAAACATATTTATGAAAGTTGTCTGTTTGGCCAGCCTAGGCCTCAGACTCCAGTTAATTGCTATCTGAATCTTGTCACTCAAGTTGATGTTTGATTATCAAGCTATTCTCCAACTCAAGTTTTTTATTTGGGCATTGGGGTGATTTAGTGTTTCATGTAGTAATTTTCTGAGAGCTTCACTTTTCCCATTTTAAGTTGTTGCTAATTTGAGATTCAGTACAATTTTTATCCCTTAACCTCAAGTAAACTGCTAAGAGGAGCCTGATCTGGGATCAGCTCTATTCCTCTTGTTTTTTTCCCCCTCATTTTCATTCTAGAACTTTCAGAATTGGTTTTTCCACTCTAGGATTTGAGTACCAGGCCTGACAATGATTTGGTTCATTTGTAGTTTCGTTTCTTTATGTCATCATTTAGTGTCCACTGATATCTTTAATTGTGGGGGATTTGTGTCTAACCACAAAGCTTATAACAAGCTGTCTGTTTTAATTTCAGGATCTTCTTGACATAGCAGTAGAATAAGAGTTTACTGAATGAGTACACATGCACATGTGTGTGCGTGCACGCGCGCACGCGCACACACACACACACACACACACACACATTTCTCTGTATCTGAAGGGGATTAGTTCCAGGATCCTAGCAGACACCAAAAGTTGTGGAGGCTCTTATTTAAAATGGTATAGTATTTGCATAGAACCTATGCACAGAATCCTGTATATATTAAATCATCTCTAGATTCCTTATAATACCTAATGAAATGTAAATGCTGTGCAAATAGTTGTCATACTGATTGTTTAGGAATAATGACAAGAAAAATGTCTGTACATGTTCAGTACAGATGCAATCAGTTGAATCCATGGATATAAAACCTGTGGCTATGGAGGGCCAACTGTATATGTAAATGGAGTCTGTGTTTATGATTACTGAGGGATTACCTTTCAATATTCTCTTTCAGGCTCTGGTTAAATGCAGTTTATAAATGGTTGCTGTGGTTTTGGCTCCTTTAGAATATTAAAGTATAAACTGAGATTATATTTAATTCTAAACATTGAAAGTAACAAATTGTTGTAAGGCATAGTTTCTTATATAGGCACTGAATGCATATATGAGTTCATACAGAGTTTATGAATAAGTTGAAAAAATGGAGAGGCAGAGAGTGTCTGTTCTGCATCTGGCTCTTACTCTCACCCAACATACCCGTTATCCACTCATTTATAGATAAAGAGAAATCAAAGGCTGTTTACAATTCCCTTTCTGGACACCTTTCACCTATTTCTGAGTTGCCAAACAGAGTTTAGAGCTAGTCCTGATCCTACCCAGAGCTTCAACCCAGACTGAATTGTGCCCACTGCCCATACCACCCCAGATCCATATGTTGAAAGTCATAACCCCTAAGAACATTGTAGTTGGCGATAGAGCTTTTAAGAAGGTGATTAAGGTTGAATGCTGTCATAAGGTACAGCCCATAGGACTTATGTCCTTATAAGAAGAGGAAGAGTCACCAGGATACCAGAGCTCTCTTTCTACAAGTATACAAAGAAAGTCCGCATGTACACAGTGAGAAGGTGGCTGTGTATGAGCCAAGGAGAGCTCTAAGCAGAAACCAAGTTTGCTGATTTTGGTCCTGTTATAATCCTTCCTGAGTGCCTAGATCACAGAACACCGAAGCTGGGAGGTAGACTAATCACATTTACAGATGATGATTTAGTCTCAAGTGTCGGTTAAAGGACCTGAGATTTCACTGAGGTCTGTGTGACCCCAGGTGCCTGAATTTGCTTATTTAAATTTGTTTTCTTTAGATATACATGATGGTATATCTGAGTTGCCAAACAGCATTTTGAGCTAGTCCTGATCCTACCCAGAGCTTCCACCCAGACTGAATTGTGTGTATTTTGACATAGTATACATACATGGAGTTTAACTTATTCTAATTAAGTTCCTATTCTTGCAGTTATACATGATGTGGAGTTTCACTGGTCCTGAACTTTCTGCATTACGCCTCATAGCAGTTGATATAAATGGAAGCATTTTCAGTTTTATTAAGTAAATAACTGAGGGATTACCTTTCAATTTGGAAGCCAAATGGAAATTTAGATTCCAAAGAAATTCTAAGCTCTGAAAGGTGAACTAGAGCTATACATGTTTGCCGCAGTCTGGCTGGGCACAATTCAGGAGCCACTTGTCAAAAGAAACTAACTTTATTTTTAGAACCACACAAGATAAACAAAACAGCTCCTCAGGAAAAAACCCTCAGAGCCCAACTGCCACCACCGGCTTCCCACAAGCCACACACCCCAACAACCTCTTCCTCCCACAATCCTCCTGCTCTTGAGGCCGATTGGCTGGGTCGCATGGGCGGAGCCAAAAAAGTCCCCCAATGAGCAGCTCCGTGGTCTGAAAGGGCAGGGAAACAGCCCAATGAGCATCACCGCAGAGGAGCCAATCAGCTAGATGTTGCTAGATGTTGCTGGGGCTGCTGTGAGCCAATCATCAGCTGGTAGTCTGAAAGGGCAGGGAAACAGCTCAATGAGCATCTCCACAGAGGAGCCAATCAGCTAGGTGTTGCTGGGGCCGCTGTGAGCCAATCATCAGCTGGCAGTCTGAAAGTTTGCTGGAGCCCCTTCAGCTGTGGCTCTCAACACATGTTGAACTTGAATGTGTGCATGAGCCTCCCTGGGATGATCAATCCTGACATGAAAATGTAGGGAGGAGGAGCAAAGCATGTGTGAGCCCAATCTTTTTTTAAAAATATTTTTAATTGTAGATGGACACAATATCTTTATTTTATTTGTGTATTTTTATGTGGTGCTGAGGATTGAACCCAGTGCCTCACATGTGCTAGGCAAGCACTCTACCACTGAGCTACAGCCCCAGCCCTGTGAGCCCAATCTTTTCTGCCCCCGTCATTGGCCTGAGCAGTCAATGACTAATAACAAAGCCTGTTTTATAATATTAGTATCACTCTGCAGAATCTCCTGGGATGGGGTTAGTTTGAGTGGATTGGTATAGAGCAGCAGTTCTCAAAGTGTGGTCCCTGGACCAGTAGCATTGGCATCACTGGGAACTTGTTAGAACTGCAGATTATCAGGCTTGGTCCCAGACCTGTTGAATCAGAAACTCTATGGTTAGGGCCTAGGAACATGGGTATTTCTCTAGGGGATTCTGATGCATGATTGAGCTTAAGAAGCATGGATGTAGAAGACAAAGACTGGGAAGATTCTGGGGGTCTCATGGGGATTAGGAGTACAAGGGAACTCCAGGCAGAGGAGCTGGAATACAGAGGGACTGGCGCTTTGCAAAATATAACTCTTATTTAAAAAGTTAAAAAAACTGTATTCAGGTATACTTCACATACCATAAAGTCTACCCATTTTAAGTGTATAATTTAATATTTTTTTAAGTAAATGTACTGAGTTGTGCAGTCATCATAAACTCTAAACCTTTTAGTACCATCACAAAATCCCTTGTACCCATTTACAGTTAATCTATCTTTTCACCCTCATTCCTAGCCCAGGAATCTACTTTCTGTCTCCTAGATTTGCCTGTTCTGGACATTTCATACAAACTGAGTCATATATTCTATAGCCTTTTGCATCATGCTTCTTTCACTTAATATGATTTTTTTCAGGTTCATTCATGTTCTAGCATGTACCATTTTGTTTTTCATTATTGCTGAATAGTATTGTTGTTATAGTTGTCCCACAGTTTGTCTATCCATTCACCAGTTGATAGACATTTGGGATGTTTCTACATTTTGGCTATTATGAATGAGGCTGCTATGAATATTTACATGTGAATCTTTGGATGTATGTTTTCATGTGTCTTTGGGTGGATACCTAGGAGTAGAATTGCTGGATCATATGGTCAATTTTTGTTGAATTGTTTTACATATTGGCTGAACCATTTTACATTCCCATAGCAAAGCAATGAGGGCTGCAGTTTCTCCACATCCTTACCAATGTTTTTTATTTTAATTATAGTCATTTTAGTGGGTGCAAAATACTGTGTCATTGTGATGTCAATTTGTATTTCCCTGATGATCAATGATGTTGAGCAGCTTTTTATGTGCATATTTACCATTTCATCTTTGATGAAATGTCTATTCAAGTATGTGGAGTTTTTGCATTTAAAAGTAAAAATGAGGGGCTGGGGTTGTGGCTCAGTGGAAGAGCGCTAGCCTTGCATGCACCTTGGGTTTACTCCCAAGCACCACATAAAAAAAAAAACTAAAAAAAAACAAAATAAAGGTATTGTGTCCATCTACAACTAAAAATATTTTAAGAAGTAATTATTTTTAAAAAAGTGAATATGAGGTGGCTACCATTATCACTCTGACCCTGGGCACCCAGAGAGGAGGTCTCTCTCCAAGGTGAGAGACCAAACTGGCAGTGGGCTGGGAATTCCAGGAGGTTAACTCACTCCTGCATCAGTCACTTTTACCTTTTTCACCTGAGGATTAAGGAAACAATTCTATGAACTGCTGAACTTGATGAAGAGTGTATTGGTTAAAATGGATAAATGCTTGATTTGTTTTCTATGAATTACATTTTCCCTTTCCTTTTAAAAAATGTTAGCCTTCTGTGGAAAAAAATCAAGCTAAGTTTGGATTTATTTAGCTGTTAAGATATGCGTGTATTTTAGAAGATGGATATTTCTGTTGTTTTCTATGTATGTCATTATTTTCTGAATACCCTCATTGCCAAGTGATTTGGCAAATTCTAAGCAATTTTCATTTGTGTGAATTTGATTAACAAATGATGCCACTAAGAAGGACTCTACCTCTTTCTTGGATGAGGAATATAGATGGTACATGTTGAATAAACATGAATTTTGCTACCAAGTAGCAGTAGATCATTAGTGGGATGGCATATTGAGCTAATGGCATTAGGGATAATGGAGAAGGGAGTAATGAATGGGAGCCAACATGTTTCCTAGAGTTTTGAAGCATGGTCCTGATAGGCTCAGCAGGAAAGGCTGTATTCCTGAAAAGCACAAACCATCTCCTAGCACTTGTACTGAATCACTACAGAGTTTACATCACAGCTGAGCCCTGGGTTCTGATAGCCAGCCTTTCCTGAATATCCTGTAGCATGTTCTAACAATGTTGATGCCAAATCTGGCCAACTCAGGGGCTCAGAATATAGTGTGTGTGGGGGAGATATCATGACAACAAAAGCTACTGATACCAGGAGGAAGCATTGTTACCTGTGTCATTGTTATCCTTGTCAAAGCTTCTTTCAGTAGCCAACAGTGGCCACTGATTAGCAGGAGGATGTCGGAGAGGATGCCATAGGAATGGTCTGAGAGTGGCTGCAGGCCAGATTTCCTCCTGATTCTGTCCATCTTGCTCAAAATGTGTTGAAGTATATTCTCCAATGGGACACAAAGGAGAGGATCTCAGCCACAAGGGATTCATACATAACTTGGTTTATTCATTTTTAAAATGCACGTAATGATACTTATGTAGTAGCTTTGATGTGAGCTAAAATGTATGCGCCATGCCAGCAGAATGTAGGCACTTAGTAAATAGAGGCTGTTATTCTGTTGTGGAATGTGTTTTTAGAGTTTAGCTTACAGGTCACAGAGAGCCCATAGTTGCAAACTTTCCATCCACTGATTAATTTGCCAATTGAGGTATTCCTTTGATACATATTTTTGAATAATTACTAAGTAGCACCAATTGTCCAGGGTGCAGAGAATGCAATGATGTATAAAATAGGGTCTCTGTCCCTAAGTCATTAAAAATCTAGTTGGGAAGTTAATTCTAAGACTGTGTCAATGACTTTGACTGAGGGTTGAATAAAGTACTTTCAGAGGCCAGAAGAGAAAATGATTCATTGTATCTGGAGATAAGGAGGGAGCAAGAATCTTAGAAGATGCCCCAGAAGAAGTGATGTTTAAGCTTGGTTTTGAAGGATGTAGAGGAGTTTACTACATAGAGATGGCAGGGAGACCTGTTCCAGAAATTGGAAATAGGAAATAGCATGGGCCTAGTCACAGCATCTGGTGTATTTGGAGAACTTTAAACATCCTAGTGAAGGTAGTCTGTGGGTTTGGATGGTGGTAGGGTTGGGAGGGTATGAACTAAATGTCATTTTAAGGACTGAAAGCTAAACAGTGCAGGCCAAAACAAAATATAATGGGTTCTGGAAAAAGCAGCATGACTATTTCCTCGAATTAATACATTTTTTTTTCAACTTGCTAGGCACATGTTGTCTAGTAAACATAACCCAGTTGTTCAATCTCTTGAGAAAAAAATGACTTATGAAAGGAGACATCCAAAATTCAATAGGAAACCTGGTAAATCACCTGACCTCCGACCAACGATAAAAAAGCTCTATTGCAATAAACACCATTATAAAGACTGCCTGCTACAGAGCTATTTCTATCTCTAAACAGATGGCTCAGAAACACCGTGTTCTTTTTATCTAGCCACAATAACTTATGAAGAGTGGATAACCCAGTGCAATAAATTCCATCTTTGTTCCCTGTGCATATAACAGTCCCTTTCTATAGGGAAAATAACTGCTGCTATACCACACGCAGGAAGAGGAGGCCGAGTTGAACTGTAGCTGAACTCCATTTAGTTTTTCTCTTGAGCTATCAATCCCCAACTATTCCTTCACTCCCTTTACCATCTCCCCCACAAATATTCCAATCCCTTCACCAGAAAAGCTCATTGAGACTCCCAAATCACCCACCCAAGTTCCCAAACAAAACGCTCTTACACCAAATATCTGGAGCTCAAAAAGGAACCCCTGCTGATTTCCAAATAAGTTGGATTCTTGGCATCTGAAGATTCAACAACTGCCATTCCATCTCTTCATGAGTGACCCTGGCAGTCATTTCTATTTTTGGTGGGGCATGAACTTCAAGCCTGCGGCAAGCCTCTTACTAAGGAAAGTTCTGGCCAACTGCTGGCATCCACATGTCAAGGTGGCTTGATTTTTTTCTGCTTATCACATATATATTCTTGCTCAGGAAGTCATGTTCTCCTTTGATGAGGGATGCTGTGTTCCAAGGATATTAATCAATTTGAGGATTTAGGAAGATCTGAAGGTTAATATTGTATCTTAGGGATGTTTTCTCCTTAATGCAGGCTGATACTGAGCAAGGGTATGTTCCTTATCAGTCAGTGTGGGCCTTTTTTTAATCTTTATTATTTTTTGAAAATAAAATGTTCAAACTTACAGGAAAAATGGCAAAATAATATAATGAACTTCCATAAATTTTCACCTAGATTTACTTATTAACATTTTCCAAAAGATAAGACAATCATAAGTCAAAGTAATTGATGAAAGAGGGTACTGGTTAAGATAACAGTAACTACTCCAACAGACTACCAAACCTTTTGCTCTATGTATACATATTGTTACGCATTATTATTATTTACAGAACAATTTAAGGCTAACTTGCAGACATTATGACCATTTACTGCTAAATATTTCAGTGTGTAATGATGTTATTTTACCAAGCTACAGTGCAATTATCCAGTTCCAGAAATGGCATTGCTAGACCACCATTTGCTAGTATAGAGTCCAAATTTTCTTGATTGTTTCAATTCCATATTTCAGAGCAGTTAAAAAATGGTCTCCATCTTCTAACCTAGGATCAAATACTTCATTCAGTTCTAATGTCTTTAGTCTCCTTTAATCTGGAGTAGTTCTTCAGGCTATCTTGGTCTTTCATGACTTTGACTTATTTTGAGGATCATCGTCAGATTGTTTCATAGACTATTCCTTTAGTCAGGTTTTTCTGATGCTTCTTCACAATCGAATCCAGCTATGTATTTTGGGGCCAGAACTTTACTTGGATTTTAAATCTTACTTTTGTTAATTTATAGTATGATTTTTCCCCTTCTATTTTAACCACTGAGCCACATCTCCAATGCTTTTTTTATTTTTCATTCGAGACAAGGTCTTGCTAAGTTGCTTAGGGCTTTGCTAAGTTGGTGAGGCTGGCTTTGAACTTGCAATCCTCTTGCCTCAGCCTTCCTGAGCCATTGGGATTACAGGCGTGAGCCACTGTGCCCAGCTAGAATATGATTTTCAATATGAACAGGCAGTCATTATAAAAAATTTCCTGAAATAAAATATAATGAGAAGATTCCAAGGAGACTCACATTAGTGGAATTTTTACCCTAGACCCTTAGTAACAGATTATGAAAGTCACTTCCTAGGCAGCTGTTGTGGAGGAGAAGTTGACACAGAAAGTAACCCTGGTGATTCACTCCTTTCTGACATTGCCAGTCTGTCCATGAAGCTTTTGTGTGACAGCATTTCTCTTTAGCCTCACCACACCACTCTGTCCCTCAGTAAAAATGTGGAAGTCTGTGACTGAGAGAGCGTACAGACATGGAATGGCATTTACCGGCAAAGAGCTGGCAGTGACTCATGTTACTAAATCTTCATTACTTTTACAAAATACACTGCAAAATATAATAAATAATTCATATTAAACTGCACTTATCAAAACATGAAAAGTTCATTTTGTGATATGATACCACTGATGCTGATCGTTGCTAATTCTCAATTATTCATTAAATGGACAAGAATGGTACCTACTCACGGCACTAGTAAGAATTCCATAGCTTTCACTGATTTGAATGTAGAGTGCTGAGCCTCATAAGATGGGATGTGGATACAAAATAAGCTTAAATGTGTATCTATACCTCCTCCCTCCCTCTCTCCCTTCCACAAAAATGTTCTTGAAAAATTTATGCTATGTCAGGCTCTGTGGTGAATATTGGGGTTTGAGGGATTACAGATCTAGTCCTTGACCTCAGGGAACTCTCATCAGAACCTGGTATCTGGTCTGTGGCTTCTGAGTCCACATTTTCCTTTTGGTGAATGGCAACACTTCACATTTTGTCCTAGTTTGAGTGGTGATAAGGCAGAGAGATTCCCCTTGGTCATTCAGTGACTTTGACTTTAATCTTTTGGCCTAATGTTGCTAACACTGTATATAACTTTGTCCTTGAACTTTCCCAGGAGCTAAGGATCTACATGAATTTCATCATTGCTAAGATCTTTCATCTTTGCTACACGCAGTTACCATGGACTCAACTTGTCACTGATGTTTTCAATGTGCATTCTCCCAACTTTCAATATCCCTCTATTCTTTTCCATGTTAAGGTCTGTACAAATGTTCTTCAGGCCTCGAGTGAGTCATGTAGCTCTGTCAATTCATCAAAAATCCATTATAGGAGGCTGGGATTGTGGCTCAGCGGTAGAGCACTCGCCTAGCACGGGTGGGACCCGGTTCAATTCTCAGCACCACATAAAAATAAAGGCGTTGTGTTGAGTCCATCTTAAAAAAAAAAAAGATTCTCTCTCTCTCCCTTTAAAAAAAAAAATTCATTATAGGTGCACAGCCACCATGGCAGCCGAGAAGAATGATCCTCCGAGCTATTTTGCAGAGTACAGGAGCAGCAGCTCGGACTCCTCCAGCGAGGATAACAGTGAGCCGGAGGAAACGAGTCAGAAGGACCTGGATCTGGCCAAGTCGGTGGGCAGCTGTGGGAACAAGGCAGAGAATCGACTGCCCAAACCGGATGAGCTGTTCCGGAGCGTGACTTGCCCACCCTTTCTCTATAATCCGTTCAACAAGCAGATAGACTGGGAGAGGCACGTTGTCAAAGCGCCTGAGGAGCCTCTGAAGGAATTCAAAATATGGAAGTCAAACTATGTGCCACCTCCAGAGACCTACACTACTGAGAAGAAACCTCTGCCTCCAGAGCTGGATATGGCAATAGAAGGGTTGAAAATATATGAGGACCGTGGTGATGATGCCCCACAGAATGCTAAGAAAGCTAGGCTTCTACCAGGAGGGGAGGAGGCATTAGAATCAGATGATGAAGAAGATGAGCCTACTTCAAAAAAGCGCAAAGTAGAACCAGGAGAACAAGCAAAGAAGAAAAAGTAAACAACCACAAGTGACAAGAAATTTTGGACTACTAAACTTGTTGAAATGTGTCTTTGGATAGATTAATTTGATGTTGTGGATTATTATGACAGAACATCTCTGTGAAGGTACATATGTTAATGAACTAATAAGTATTGCTTCAAGAACTTTCCACTGTACAATTCATTTTTTTTATTTAAAACTTGTATGTATTTAAAATTCAAATGGTGATCTGTGATTGTGAAATTAACAGTACTTGGAAGCATTCTTGATATCACATAATTGGTGACATGCTTTGAGAGTTTTGTCACATATTGACATGGAAATGTTCTATGAACCTTTTATAAAGGAATATATTTTTAAAGTGAATATATTGTAATGTACTGTGAACTTGTAGGGTGCTTTTCATCAGTGTTTGTATAGTGTAAATAGATCATGGAAATAAAATTACTTATTCAATATTAAAAAAAATCCATTATAGTGTGGGCATAGTATAATAGAAATAATAATATACTGGACTTGGTTCCTGGCTATAGCAGAGGTGGGCCAGTGTCTATTTCCACACTTGTGTTCTCCTCTTCTTGGGAAAGCAGTTAGACTTCAATTTACAGGCTCTCTCACAGTTACATGTGGCCATGTCACTGAGTTCTAGCCAGCAGAATGTGAGGAAGAAATGATAGATCTATTGCTTCTAAGTCTGATGCTCAGAAACATGCCCGTGTGTCCGTTTTTTTCCTTTCATAGGTACAAACTACATAGATACATATAGATGGGGCTGCAAGATGCCACGCACTCAGATCTCTGAGTCACCTTAATGAATAGGTATTCCTGAATTGGATAATTCTAGAACCAAACAATAAATGCCTATGTGTTAAGTTGCTGAGATTTTGGTGTCTGTTGGAATAGCTAGTGTTACATTAATGAACACCGGGTTTCACCAATAACTAATTAGTTGTCTTACTTCCTGTCAACCTATGGGCAAGTCACCTCTCAGCTTCTCTATTATCTCCTTTGTCCAAGGGAATAAGAAGATAGCATTCTTGGCTCCATTTTACTGATGAAAGGATTAAATAAGGTAACATTTTTCAAAAATACTTGGTAACAATAATACAAATAGAAGATGGTACTATTATTGGATTTTGCCCCTCCTAAGTAGCTAATAAAATGGTTTCCATTCAGGTCCCTTAGTTCCTGCCCTAAGTAATATTTTGTAATAAATATATGGCTGAGCTGGCTCTGGAGCACCTGTGCTACTCAGGCCAAATAAATTGGGGCGAGGAACACTTAGATTTTGCTGACTTCCTTTGATATGTTCATCTCAGGACTGTGCCTCAGTCAGGCTGTTGATGACTTCTTAGTCTTGGGTGATATCACAGAACTTGATCCCCTGCCCAACTAATTCTTATAATCATCTAAGGCCCAATCAGAGGAGTGAAAACTCCAAGTTGCTCAAGCCTTTCCTGGATCCCTTAAGGTCTTATTATAATAGCAGCTATAATATTGAGTGCCCATGATATGCTATTATTACACACATTATCCCAGGTCAGCTTCACAACCACTTAAGGAAGTAGATGTCTTGTCATTTCCATTTTACAGATGTTAAAATTGAGCTTGAGAAATTCACCCAGGGATATGATGCCTATAGTTCTTCAATTTGGGAGGCAGAAGCAGGAGGATCATTTGAGTCTATGAGTTTGAGAGAAGTCTGGGTAATATAGTAAGACCCCGTCTCAATAAAGAAAAAAAAGATAGAAATTTGTACTTTCAGTATAAATGTATACAAACTTTGGTCTCTAAAAGAGCTCTGCTTTTAATCTTTATGTGTCTCAAGGTTAACTGCCTCACAGCCCAGTTATTGCTATTTCTAAGAGTTTCTCTGAGAAAGCCAGATTTCCTTGTAGGAAAAAAAGCTTTTATTTTTAAAAGTAGGCAGCAGTGCTGGGTGAGGTGGTGCAGGAAGCTGAGGCAAGAGGATTGCAAATTTCAGGCCAGCCTCAGCAACTTAGCAAGGCCCCAAGCAACTTAGCAAGACCCTGTCTCAAGATAAAAAATTAAAAAATGACTAGCAATGTAGCTCAGCAGTAAAGCACTGCAGGGTGAAATCCCCAATTAAAAAAAAAAGGCAGCAGCAACAATTATCTCTTTGGATACTTCAAATGGACAATAACATTAGTGTTCATTTTCCTTTATTATTTATTTATCTTATTCAATGTATCTTAATTTGCCTACAAGTTAGATAAACACATTTTTGAAATGTGAAGAAAGAATGTTTTGAGGGAAATTGCCCATCAACATTGTAGCATCAGTATTCAGTCTCTGAGACCAAGTGCAGGGTGGATGGTTTTCCTACCTATATCAGCCTGGCTGCCTTCAATGGGCTCACTGTGGGGCCATGAACTCTAATCCATCCCAAAGTGTTTGTCAGTACACTGCATGAAGGGGCTTCTCGGGACACTTCTGACTTTAACAATTATAATCCCCTCAAAAAGAAAAAGCAAAATCTGATTATTTTGTTTGATCTTGATGGGGAACAAATTCCAGATTGCATGGCCAATTTGGGCTGAACCAGTATCCCATGGGTTCTTCCTAGACTGATTTCAGCTTTTGACTTATCTTCTATGGAAGTTGAAAAATTTGGTTGCCAAGCAAGTATTTTCTGTGTTGTTAAAGAAAGGGAGTGTATGACAACATGTTCTTAGGAAATGTCTGAAGTCAGGAGTATAGTGACTCTTGGTCGAACTCTTGAAATTTCAAAATATTCAAGTCCCTCTGAAATTTGGGGAGGCTGAATCTTGATAACTTTATCATCAAATGTTTCAACTCATGAGAGGGGATCCTTCCCCTGGGACAATATCACTAAATTAATTGTTGAAGTCAAAAGGAAGGCAGTATTTGACTGGCCAATACCCCACATAGCTCTCCTCTAGTTTTCCAACTACTCTGCAGTCTAAGCCTTCTTAGCTCCATATGACAGATAAAGAAGCTATCGGGGCTGGAATTGTGGCTCAGCGGTATTCCACTTGCCTAGCATGTGTGAGGCCCGGGTTCAATCCTCAGTACCACATAAAAATAAATAAATAAAATAAGGATATTGTGTCCAGCTACAACTAAAAAATAAATATTAAAAAAAGAAGCTATGCTAAACAGATCTGGTTAACCTGCCCAAGATGCACAGCTAGCAAATGCTGGATCCAAGGTTTGAAGTCTGACAAATGTTGGACCCACAGCCCATACCCGAACATCTCTCTGCTTGGAACACATCTGTTTCCTAAATATGGGAGTCCTATAATCTAAATATCCATGGGAAGTTGCCGAGAACTGCTCAGTAAGAAACAAGGCTTGCTTTGTCAGAGTCCTTCTGGTCAGTCCTGGTGAGCCTGCCCTCTTCATTGTGTGTTCCCCACAAAACAACCTCTGCTGACGCCAGAGGCCTCTCCCCAGGGAATGAAGGAGGACCAAGCAGGGGAAATCTTGAATATCAGAAAGATGGAGCCAAAGAGATCCATGCACTTTCAATTAGACAGCATGCCTTCCATGGCCCACTCAACGTCCTGCTCCTTCTTCAAGCATACCCAGAGAGTTTCAGCTTTGGCAAAGGCCTGTGAGATTTCATGCTCTTTTTCCCCATGTAATAAAAAAGTCATTTTTGCCTCAAGCTAGGGAAAACGCTGGCATTTTAACATTGAAAATGTTTGGGCAAGTTTTTTTTTTTTAATATTAGATTTATTATTGCTGTTGTTTGGAAACCTTGTGGACATTCACAGTTTGTAGTTCTCTTGCTGAGATTTTCTGGAAACATCCATGGAGAGGAAGGCTAAAAACAGAGGAATGAGGTTGATTTTTAAACTTCAAGTCTGATGGGTGGGTGGGAGGATTTTAAAGACGGCGCCTGCTGGGTTTCGCATGACACAAAACCCAGTCACAATGCTGGATAGACAGCATAGACCTGGCAAGAATACCACCCTCAGTTGTGCGGTGGCTTCCTCTTTGGGTTCTTTACTTTCCACAAAGCATGGAACAAAGCAAGGGGAAAAGGCTTGTTTGTTGACTCTTTGGAAAAACTTTTCCTATATTAATTTTTTGTGTATATTTAAGGTGCACAACTGGATGATTTGATACACATACTCATTGTGAAATAATGACCACAATCAAGCTAATTAACATATATGTCCAATAAAACACAACTAGAGGAAGATGCTCCCTGTGTTGTTCACTGAGCAGCCTGGAGAGGTTTGCCCATGTACTATCTTCCTTTGCTTATTAATTTCCCCTTAAAGAAAATCAAGAAATAAATATCCTACTCTCCATAATGTGAACTATCTAGGAAAGAGGCAAAGCAGTCTTCACCAAGAATTCAGATGTTCAATGTGGTAGTCAGACCTCACCCACTGCACTGGCTCCAAATTCCAAATGAACTTTGCCTACTTCCCTCATTTCTCTCTTACCGTCTTGGGCCTGTACCAAAATGTGTTTCCCTTGGCTTTTTACAGACCACATAATTGTGATGCATAGCCTCGCCTTTGAACATTATCTTCTTTCTGTTTTTAAGGGTCAGGGAACTGATCCTACTTTGGTGTGCCCTCTTTAAAAACTCTGCCTGTCTCATCGCTCCCTAGAGCTGCTCCCTCTCAGCCCAGTTTATAAGACCTCTCTGGTTTTTCTCTCTTCCTTTTTCAGTTTCTCAGGATAGGAAACATTCTGCTGACTTCTATTTTTTTTTGTGTGTTGAATATCTCAGATGTTCTTTTTGGGGGAGCTGGGCAAATCCCTTCCTATTAATGCTTCCAGATTTTAGAGGCTTCTTCAGTAGAAGAGCATTTGCCCTATCTCCCAAATCTTCCAGCTTTGGTACTCAAGTGAAGGGAGTGAGTCATTTAGTTGGTTGGCAAAAATCACTGGTGTGTCCATCAAGTGCTAGATCTTGAGATGTGGTGAGAAAAGATACCACCTTGTTCTATTAAGGACTTCTCAGACAAGGGATGGACATTCAACCTTCTAGGTTCCTTCTGTCAACCCACATCCTAATCCCAGCCCCAGATGGAACAAATATAAATGGTACCAGAAACTTTCATCCCAACATCAACTTTTCATCCACCACCGTGGCACATCTGACACTTTCACAACACTCCCTGACTTTCCACCTAACTGCACACTCACCTTTAAGGGTGCTCCTGAACACCCCTAATTCTTACAGTTGGGTACCGGAGCACTTTTTTAACCTTTTTTTAAAAAAATACATGTAATTGGTACATTTTGGCCACACCAGAACCATATTCTTGGCAGTTCACCATAAGTTTACATGAGTCAGATGAATGGCTTCTACTTAAGGGCAGGTCACTATATTATCCCATAGTGCCCACTGCCCCCAAGGAAAAACTCTACACATTCTCCTTTGATTTAGGGGTAGACTATAAAGAAAATAATTATCTTAAATCTTATTTTACACGTCACAAGATGAAGATTTATCCCAGACACAAGCATGTTTTCTTAATTATAATCACAGCATTGATCTGAGCAAGTATAAGATATATGACTGTGAGTTGCTGGTGATTTTGCATTACCATTTTAGTGCAATTAACATTTACCACTAAAGTACCATCTTATGCATAAGACAAAATTAAAAAGAAGTGTGAAACGCTATATACTATCCAGGAAATATTGTTACTACTGCATTTTCGAGATGAGGAGTTAAGGTTTTCATTTTTAATTACATTACTGAGTGATTCTTCTTAAGGGATCCTAATTGTGAAGAATATAAATTACTTTGTGAGTTTATGGTGAGGGACTAGTGATCCTTTAGGGAAGCAAACAAAGAAGCAAATTAGAATTCAGCAACATTCGATGTTAAAGTTCAAAATTTCTGTCTGGTTGTAGCCCTTTAAAAAAAAAGCCTTTAGAGAAGAATATTGGAATTAATAAGATAATCATTCATGAAACATTCACTATAGTGCCCAAAATTTTTGTTGCAATTCTTGTGGAGTGATAATAAAGAAACCTGTGCAGTTACAGTTCAAGGCTGCTGGGATTCACTTTCTAGGCCTACCTTTTCCCCAGGGTGTCCACTGTTTTCTAACAGGTGCCTGATATTCCCAGAGGCCTCCTCAGAGCACCCCTGTTCTCTCCAGGGCAGTGTTCCAGGTTTGCAGATTCATCTTCTGCTACAATTAGAATTGCTATTCTTTCCCTCCAAGTGACACAGCTAGCTGTTAGGGGAAAGCAGCTGATTAAACAAAGTCACACTCCAGTGTTGATGACTAAAAGCACTTAACACTCCCTGGGGTGTCTGCATCTGAGACTCTGAGCCTGTAATGATGGAATTTTAGCAGTGCAATGGGCTGGTGGGATATAATTTTTGGTGGGAAGGAGGCATATGTTTTGATGCCACTCAAATCATACCACTTGTAGATGTTAAACGTGCAGGTATGAAAGGATTTTTATAAAAATGACATTTTGCTTAAGGCCTTTCTTCCGGGGCTTTAAATAATTAGGGAATAGGTCTTAGAGTTCCCCTAGTCCCAAGAAAGTTTTATTCAGAATTGCCCACATCTGCACCATCTTTGAACTATGGTTATAACCTTCAACTACAGACACTGCGTTGGAGAGATGTGGAAATGTTTCTCATGCAGATTCATTCTCAAGGAATGGAATCTGGACTTCCAGTAGAAATAGAGCAAATCCTTAACATTTGCCAAGAAGTCAGCCCCAGGCCTTTCATTTTCCCCATAAATGAGGGTAATGTATACTTGGGAGTATAAAAACAGACATTTACTATGCTTCCAGAAGTCTTCTATGTGCTTTATATATATGCAAAATTAGTTCACAAAACTAAAGAAGTGCAAAATAAATTTGAATAATTTATCTTTTGAATGATGGTTTTTACAAGTTTGCACCATCATATATCTGAAGTTATTAAAGCTTAAAATGGGACTAAGACTTTTGGGTAATCCTGTATTTACTCATTTAATCTTCATGACAATTCTAACAACTATTTGCCCTGTTTCACAAATGGGAAATCAAAAGCACTATACAGTTAAGTAATCTGGGGCAGAGCTGCAATTATAAACTCCGGTAGCAGAATCCTAATGTTCCTGCTCTTGGCCACTATGTCACACTGTCTCTTGGGATCATTAAGAGACAGCAGAGGGGCTGGGGTTGTGGCTCAGGGACAGAGTGCTTGCCTATCATATGTGAGGCACTGGGTTCGATTCTCAGCACCACATATAAAGAAATAAAACAAAGGTCCATTGGCAACTAAAAAAATTTAAAAAAAAAAGAGACAGCAGAGATGCTGTCATGCCTGAAGGATTCTGTCACTAGTCAAATGTTTCACTCTCCACACCAGCTTCAACTTGCCATAATTCAATTTTAGCTCTCAGCAGGATGCCACCTTTCCATATGTGATGGATTGTCAGGGCCATCATTATGACCAAAAACATGAGTGATGAATATAGGTCTTCTAAGGGTCCCTGATATCCCTCACTTTTGTGGCCCTCACACCATGATCCTTCATACTTGTTGAATTAAATTAAGTGGGATGGCCAAGACTCTCTGGCATTCCATAGGCAGTTTGGGCACATGCTCCTGTCTTGTCTTCCACATGATTTCAAACCTATTGGATGGCCTTAGCATGGCCCCATTTCCCTCCTACATTTTCTTTGTTCATCTCATGAAACCTTTCTCCATAAACTCACCACACCTTGACCCAGAGAACCATAGTGAGGGCTGATGACTGTCTTTGCCTTCTCTAATGGTAAGGAAAGCACAGTGCTTTATTCTGGGGAGCCAGTCCTGTCTAGGCCAGAATCCGTCTGGAAGCTATTTTGTTCCTGCACCAGGCAATCAGCCCTCACTCCAGAGGTTCGATTTGTTCTTCCTGGACCACCTGTGTCTCCTCTCCCAGACTTACTGGCTACCAACTACTTGGTCTCCCCACTCTGTTTTCTTGGCAATCCCAGCCCTCATGACCTTGGCGAGTAGCAGGCATTAACACCCAAGATCTAGGGCCCTCTGTCTCTCATGATCCCCAAACAGAAGGCCTACTTGTCTGTCTAACTTTATAGCACTGCCCCTGGCATCTGGAGCCCCCTGAGACAGACCTGGTCCTATTAGCCAAGGCTCAATCAACAGTACTTTATTTCTTGTTGGCATTTCTGAAAATTGAGAGGTTGCTTGGGGATTTCTGAGCCTTGAGTTGATTAGCAGTTAATGATGTGTGTTTTGATGAGAAAATAAAAGATTTTGTTTATCTACTTGAGAGGAGGAAAATTAGGAGTAAAAAAGAGAAGGAAAAAACACAAATCCTCAGCTTTTCAATGGGTTTTAAAGTGGTTTGCATCTGCTAAATTCCTAGCCATTGCTAGAAAATTCTCCAGGTGTTGATTTTACATATCACCTCTCAGTAAAATTCATGGAGTGCTGAGCTCCACCTAAAGCTGTTAGGAGACACTCAGAAGGGCTGTTGGAAGAGTTATTTTACTATTCAGAGAATGTGTGAATACAAATGGGAGATGCATTTATACTTCTGCCTGAGGCACAGGGAAATAAAAGCCCACAGGGATCAGAGGCTATTTCCAACAGTGGGTTCTCCAACCAGAGCCATGGTTCATAAGTACATCCCCAAATGGGTCAGCATGTATAGAAGATTTTCTAAACTTGCTCTAGGTTCACCATTGTTGTTGTGGGGAAGGTGGGCTCCATAAAGGGAAAATGTGATAATCTTAAAGGAATAATCCTTGAAGTCAAATCAACCTGGTTTGAACCTCATTTTGCCATTCCAGGTTTCTCAACCTCTCTGAGTTTCAGTTATCATTCTTAAAATGGACCAGTACTATTTAACTTGCAGAGTTACCATGAAGATTAAGCACTTCGATAAGTCAAATTAACTGGCACAGGTGAGGTGCCAGTGACTGTTATTTATCTTCCCCACCTCTTTCCCTTTTTCCTGTAGAAGAACTTTCTGTGCTTTCCATTCTCTAGAGTGCACATGATCTTCAAATGCTGATGTTAAGAACAAATAAACCAAGATGGTTATATCTTCTGGGGGATTGATTTTTTTTTCTTTTTCAAAAACAACTCACCAGGGAAATAATTCATGACCCATCCTTTTAGGCATTCCTTGGTCAAATCAACAATGTCCTTTCTAAAATGCTGATGTTGGAGTCTGACAAATGGTTTGGGCCAATAAACTTGATTGGAGTTAGGCAGTCAAGGCTTATATTTTAGTTAGCTTTTCATCACTGCAACCAAAAGACAAGAATAACTTAGGAAAGGAAAAGTTTATTTGGGGTTATGGTTTCAGAGGTTCAGTCCATTGTTGGCCAACTTCGTAGTTCTCAGCCCAAGGTAAGGCAGAGCATCATGGTAGAATGGCATGGCAGAGGAAAGCTAGAACATGGCAACTAGGAAGCAGAGCGCTCTGCTCACCAGGGACAAAATATAAACCCCAAAGGCATGTCCTTAATGACCTACTTCCTCCAGCCACACTCTACCTGTCTATAGTTACCACTTAGTTAATCCATATCAGTGGATTAATTCACTAATTAGAGTAAAGCTCTCATAATCTAATCATTTTACCCCTGAACCTTCTTGCATTGTCTCACACATGAGCTTTTGGGGGACACCTCATATCTAAACCATAACAGCTTGCTTTCCAAATAGGCTCATTAGAATGATGTTCTTTGCTATTAGTCCTACTCAGGCCAGTTTGCCAGTCCTAACACAAATGAATTTGGCTAGGTGAGGGTCTTTCCCTATTGCTATTTCTAAAACCACTTGGAGCACATCTCAATAGCCAGAGCAGCATATTTTCTGGTCAAGAACAGCCCACTTGCAGGAAATACCCTTTGGTGAGCATCTGCTATAAAGATTTTAGTGTTGTTCATGGGGGTGGTGAGTCCCAAGTCTGAGGGTGAATGAGAACATCAGAGGATCTCATTCTAGAACAGTTTCCTCTCACTGAACTACCTTTACTTCTGGGGTTGGAAGAATCAAATTTGTAACTTGGTTCATAAAGGGGAATTATTGAGGAGGCAGCCCCATATGTGGGGTACACACTATAAAGATTTTGCCACCACTGAGAATGTATCACATTATCATACACATATTTAACTGTAGGTAAAAAAGTCTTTGGTCTAAGTAGACTTTAGTCTAATTTTTTATTTCTGTGTGCCCGTTGGAACACATCAAAATTGTGTTGTCCCCACTTGGAGAGAATTTTGCAGCCAAAGGTAGGGGCTTACCACAACTCTCTTTCCATTTTGGCACTGATTTAATTACATAGTATTATTTTATTTTATTTTTTTATTATTAGTTGTTCAAAACATTACAAAGCTCTTGACATATCATATTTCATACATTTGATTCAAGCAGATTATGAACTCCCATTTTTACCCCGTATACATATTGCAGAATCACATCGGTTACACATTCACTTTTTTACATACTGTCATACTAGTGTCTGTTGTATTCTGCTGCCTTTCCTATCCTCTACTATCCCCACTTCCCTCCCCTCCCCTCCCCTCCCATCTTCTCTCTCTACCCCATCTACTGTAATTCATTTCTCTCCCTTGTTTTTTTTCCTTCCCCTTTCCCTTCACTTACATAGTATTATTTTAATAGAAGAGTTGTTTCTCAATCAGGCCACAGTTGTCAGGAACATCTTTGATATTGTGTTAGTTTAATATACCTGGAATAAGCCAAGAGCCATTCAAGGCATCTGGCTAGGCAAGTTCTTTAAACAGTGAACAAAGCTGCTAAGGCATGTGGCACAGACATCTGTAATCCCAATGACTCAGGAGCTGAGGCAGGAAGATTGCAAGTTTGAGGCCAACCTGGGCAACTTAGCAAGACCTGGTTTCAAAATAAAAAATTTGGGCTGGAAATTTAACTCAGTGGTAGAGCACCCCTGGGTCCAATCCCCAGTACTACCAAAAAAACTCAAAAAACCAAAACCCAAAACAAAACCCCTCAAAATTAAACAAAACTACCTTGGTATTGCTCAAAGCCCTAGAAGGATAAAAGACTATTCAAGTTTTCTCACATGGGGATGGTAGTACTAATGGATATAAGGGGACTGTCACATATAAACCCAAGGATATTAGCCATTTGGGTAGTTATTTGGAATAGGGCTAAGGTCAAAGTCACATGGAGAAGCTGGATGTGGTGGCACATGCCTGTAATAGTGGCTTGGGAGGCTAAGGCCAGAGGATTGCAAGTTCAAAACCAGCCTCAGCAAAAGTAAAGTGCTAAGCAATTCAGTAAGACTCTGTCTCTAAATAAAATACAAAATAGGGATGGGGATGTGGCTCAGTGGTTGAGTGCCCCTCCCCAGATCAATCCCCGGTACCTCCCACCCCCAAAAAAGTCACATGGGGAAATTCAGTGGGATATTTTATTTGTTTGGGGAGAGATAGACATGTATATCTTCACCAGTAAAAGCTAAGCCTCTTCATGTTTCCTAAAGTCTTAGAAGTGTCTTCTCCAACCAATCCCAAGTAAGGAAATAGAACTACACACATTTCTGGTATCCCAAGGCCCAGTGCTTGCATTTGTCCAATGAGAGAATTGCCTCTTTTACACAACTGTTGATAAATCCATAGTATATTCAACACTTCTTGAATCTTCTTTGGGCTCTTTGGACAACTGCTTATGTGCTCTTTAAAAGCTGTTTTCAAGACATGATCTACTGATGGATATGAAACTTAGTAGGTAAGCATTTGAGGAGAAGCAGTTGTTGCCCTCAAAGTATTTATTAATTGTAAGGAGAAAAATAATGACTTTATTGTGGAGTGACTCAGCAGACATACCTTAACCCAGTGATCATGGTTAATGTCACTAGTAATTAGGCATGCCAACATCATGCCCTCTGACATGATGCTCTAAGAAGGGAACACCATTATTTCTATGATATTGTTGACAAAAATGCATAACCTCAATCTAATTATGAGACAATAGCAAACAACCCTAAATGGAAAGACATTCTACAAGATAACTGCTCATTACTCTTCAACAGTGTCAAGGTCATAATAGATGAAGAAAGACTGAGGAAGGTCAGAGATGCCTAAGGAGTACTGTATTTTACCACATAATTGTCACAGATTTTTTTGGCATTGTTTTTGTTTTTGCAAAAAAGTGGGGTGTGACCCTTATGTGAAGTTTTCTTTAAATTGTGTTGGTATTACTTAAAGATTGTTTATTACTAAAATATCTGTGCAAGATTAAGATGCACAGAATACTTGTAAATATATGTTAATGTGGTGGTGATGACTATGTGGTGAAATACGGAAGATCTTGAAACAGAGAAAAAAAAAAACATCAGTGGGAAAATTGGTGAAATTCAAATAAGGCCCAAAATAACCTTATTAGTTGATAGCACTGTGCTAATGTTAATTTTATGGTTTTGATGATTATATTTGTATAAGATGTTAAGGTTAGAAAAAGCTATGTGAAAGGTATAATTGAATTCTCTGTAAAATTTTTGCAACTGTTCTGTAAGTGTAAACTTATTTCAAAATAAAAAGTTGAAAAATAAGTTCCTTGGAAACAAAAGAATATATATATATATATATATATATATATATATATATATACACATACACACACACATATGTATATGTGCATATATACATGTATACACACATTATGTATGTATACATGTATACACATATATATGTATGTATGTATGTGTGTGTGTGTGTGTATGTGTGTGTATGTATATATATATATAAAGGCTACCAGCCAGAATGCTATTGCCCTACCAGGTACCTCAGTGCCTCTGTGAACCAGCTAAGGGTACATAATTATCTTTCTCCACATTCTGTATTTAATTCCTACAAGTTGTAACTTGTTCAGCTCATCTCAGTCCCAGGGGGTAGCCTAGGAAAATGATATTTCATGTTTCAAGACTAAAAGGGTAAAATTGAGAAGAGCCTCTCCAACTTGGTTTCACACACTTTATTACCTGTGAGAAATGTGTCTGCAAACAGGGAAATGCCGGTGATGTGAAAGATATATGTGTGTGTGTGTGTGTGTGTGTGTATGGCAGCAACATGGAAGAGGGAATTTAAGGCAGGAGGATTGCCAATTATTTGATTTTTTTTCTTAAAAGCTGTGTACTTCTTTTGAGTCAGAATACAATTGTTTGAAGTCTTCATTAATCAGTGATACCATTTATCAAATAGACACATCGGCATAATGAGCTCTCATAAATACAGTGTTTGTGATCTTTCTTAGAATATTAGAGTGAGGAATGGGGGTTGGAGAAAGTGAAATCATGCAGTGCCCCATCTACTTACTCTAAAACATACTTACATATGCCACACTGAATTAACATCCTGTCATCTTTTCTGTTTCATGTCTGTCTCTCTCTCTCCTGTATATATAACGAATGAAGCAAGGGCACCTGCCCCAATCCTTTAATTGAGGCAGTTCCGGTCAAATCATGATTGTTAACAGAAAGAAACCAAATAATTTGTCACACAGCATAATTTTGCCTGTGCTGCCTGATTTCCTGCTGCTATTTGTACTTAGAGTGGGTGATAAAGGCAGTTGCCACAGCCTCTTCACAGGAAAACAAATCCCAGCTGCAATCCGAATCAAAACACCTGGGGCTGTGGATCAGCTGGGATTGAACAGTTCTTTTCTTCAGCCTTGGTTGCCTCTCAGGTTGATTGCAATAAATGGAGCCAGTTTTGAATGAATGTTAACTTTGCATTTCCTAGTACTATTTTTTGGTCTCAAATGAGTGAGCATTTGGGGTCACTCCTGCGAAAATATGAAGGCCCTAGAGCCCTTTTCTCATTACATCAACTCAGAACCTATAGATTTCCCCCAGGTTTCTACAACTGCAATCCATAACCTTGGAATCACACGTGTATTAAGATGGAGACTGTGTGCACATGGGGGAATTAGAAAGCCATCACTGAGCAGCCAAGAGAGAAGTGTCTTCTTGTGGGGAAAGAACAAGTCATTGGGGCATTTGTAGAAGTGACAATTTCTTGGAATTCCATGATTTTAATGCTTTCTCTATTTTTTGCTCTACTAATGGCCTGTTGACTGTAGTGGTAGTGCCAGTTTTGAGACCTGTCTTACAGGTGGAGAAATATGTATGAAAGACATGTTTTTGGTCATAAGGGAGGTTCAGAAATAATATGACAGCCGTTGGTCATGAGCAGCCTTCTAACCAGTTACCCCCACCCCCAAACCAACACAGGACTTCCTGGGGCCATTGTATAAGGCATGTCAATGAAAGTGTTCTTCCCTTTTTGGAATTCAGCCTTGGCCATGGCTCAATCTGGACTGTGGTGTGTGAGTAGGGTATGTCTGTCTTGTGTTTATGAGTGTGGAGTGGGGTATTATTCTGAATAAGGGATAGTGCCTAAGAGGAGAAATTGAGGGATAATAGACCAGTGACCCAATTGTACCCTCTGAAATATTTGCCTTTGAGGACTTTTGTTTTGGGTCAGAGGTTTCCAAGTATAGCTGAACATCTTAGTCACTTGGAGAAGCTTTTAAAAACACAGATTCTAGGGCTCCATCCTAATCTTACATATGAACTTTTAGGGGAAGAGCTGAAGAAAGTCTTTCCCCAAAGTCCAGCCGGGGGGTCAGAGATCAAGATCCAGATTTTGAAACCTCTGCTCTTGACCACTCACTATTCCCTGACATTATGAGATACCGTGAGTGAGTAATAAGAATAATAACTTAACATTTACCATTTGCTATGTCTATAGCCCTAGCTTTACATGTATACTTTTATTTAATCCTCATAATAGCCCAATGAGAATGGAACTATTATTATTCCCATTTTAAAGATGAGAAAACTGAAGCTCAGAGAAATAATGTAACTTGCCTGAGATTTCACAGCTGTAAGTGGAGGAACCCAGATCCATACACAAATAGCTTGACTTCTGAGTCTAGGTTCTTATTTACTATGCCACAGTGCTTTAGGATACTGGGTATTATGAAATAATTTTGGCTCAAGGGCATGGAGAGTAGAGGAAGGGAGTAACTGTGTCAAAAAGAATGAAGTATAGTGTATCTGTTCGTGCCTATGTATGCTTGCACACATGAGTGTTAGCAATGTGGGGAACAGATGGGGAACTGAAGAAACTGGTAGATGACTAAGCCTGAGGGAAGAAGAGTACATGGGATAGTGAAACAAGAATAACTTTTGAAGCCAAAAGCATAAGTGTAAATCTTAACTCCTCCATTTGCTAACTTAATGACTTAGGCAGGGCATTTAACTCCCCTAGGTCTCCATTTTTCTGTCTCAATAAATAAAATTGTTAATATTTTTATGGAAGGCTTGTAGATTATAGGCAAATTTTATAAACTTCTCTGAATGCAATAGATGCTATATTATAGAGTCATTATTAGAGTTAATATGTTACAAAGACAAAGGACAACAATTCTCAAAGGACTGGTGTCCTGATCCCATACTTAAAGTTGTAATTAGAAATAATCCAACTGAAAAGTGAGTAGAAAATCTGCAAGAAAATATTCCCATTAGAAAAAGTGCCTGGGAGACATTGCATCTTTAGATGTGAAAAAAAGTGATTCAAAACAGTTATTCTCTGGACCATATGAAAAATTATAGGAAACCTGAGGGGTGAGTTTGATAAGGACCTGAAGAGTAGATATAAATGCTTTCAAATGCCAAGACAGTCATAAATGATCAATTGATTTTCTTCCCTTTCATCATCTTGTTCTCAAAGGTGGCCTTGTATTTTAGATAGATGAGGCTGGTTCTAACCAGAGAAGAGATATCAGGGAAGAATAATTTTTCCCTGATATGAAGTTTGTGTATGCCTAGTATGCATACCATTAGTTGGACATGATCCTTGGAATTCAGTGATGGGGTTGGATCCTGAGTTTCCAAATGATGACAGGATATTGGAACACATTTAGAAGTCGTTCTACAAAATTAAGAAGAAAAACATTACAGCCAAAGGATGACTAAGAGGGAACAATAGCCCTCCATCATTAGAGGAATATAATGGTCCCAGGGAGAGTAATTAGATAATATTAAAAGGATTCTTGGGAAGGAAAACTAAGCCACTCTGTAATATTCTCTACATGTCAGGACCTGTGAAATAATGTTCCAAGAGGAGAGGCAGAAACTGTCTTCACTGAATCATGGAAAGTCAGATGAAAATTGAACATTATAAAACATTCCAGCTGGGCATCTCCAATCTGTTTCTTGAAGATGCATTGATAAGACATAGAGTTTAAGAAAGATTTTGAGCTACAGCCATGACAATGAATACATATCACTGCATGGAGACAATGGTTAAATCTCACAAGCATAATGTTAAGTGAAAAAAGCTGGATACAAAAATGCACACTATATGTGTTATGATTTATATATGAGGTGTCCCCCAAAAACAAGTAAGACAATGCAAGAAAGTTCAGAGTGAAATGATTGAGTTATGAGAGTCTTAACCTAATCAATGCATTACTCCCCTGAAAGGGATAACTGGGTAGTAACTATAGGCGGGTAGGGTATGATTAGAGGAGGAAGGTCACTGAGGGTGTGCCTTTGGGGTTTACATTTTGTCTATGGTGAGCGTAGCTGTCTTTCTGCTTCCTGGAACCATGTCTTAATCTGTATTCCTCCATCACAACCTTCCACATGATGTCCTGCATCATCTCAGGCTCAGAGTAATGGAGTTGGCCAGCTATGGGTTGAGACCTCTGAAACCTTGAGCCCCAAATAAACTTTTCTTCCTCTAAAATTGTTCTTGTCAAGTCTTTTGGTTGCAGCAGTGAAAAAGGTATAAACAATATGTTATGGTTTAGATATGTAGTATCCCCCCAAAACATGTGAGATAATGCAAGAAGGCTTAGAGGTAAAATGATTGGATTATGAGAATTTTAACCTCATCAGTGGAGTAATCCACTGATATGGATTAAATGGGTAGTAATTGTAGGCTGGTAGGGAATGGCTGGAGGAGGTGGATCACTGGGAGCTTGCCATTAGGGTTTATATTTTGTCTCTTGTGAGCAAAGCCCTCTCTCTACTTCCTGGCTGTTAGGTCTGGAACTGCTTTCCTCTGCTACACTCTTACACCATAATGTTCTGCCTCATCTTGGGCCCAGAGCTATGGAGTTGGTCAACCATGGACTGAACCTTGCAAATCATGAGCCCAAAGTAAACTTTTCCTCCTCTAATTGTTCTTGTCAGATCTTTTGGTCATAGCAACACAAAGCTAGCTAAAATATTATAAAATTATGTTCATATATAGTTCCAACAGAGGTTAAAAACTAATGTCTGTGTTAAGAGCCAGATATCATAGTTATCTTTGGGAGATCATAATTGGGAAGAGACATAAGGGAGATTTCAGGGGTGTTGATCTGTTTTGATCTAAGTGGAGGTTGTGTGGGCGTGTTTAGTTTGTAAATATAAAAAGAATTATATAATCATAACATGCATTTTCTGTTCATTAAGAAGTTACCAAAGTAGAAGTCTTATCTATTAACAGCAGATTAGTTCAAGAGAAATAAACTCCAAATATCTAACCATATAATTTATTTCGGATTGCTTCATCCAGGAAAATTTTGTCTTTTCTTAAGTTGCAAATTCTTCTACTTCATTTGCTGGTATGAATAATCCTAATGTCAATTTGGGTCTTCTGGGAAACATGAACCAAGATGGGATTAGATGTGTAAAAAATGTATTAGAAAAAATGACTTCGAAGGATAAAGAGGGGAAGGGCAATGAGGAAACCTTTAGGTCAAAATATAAGTTTGACACCTTTGAAAGGAGAAAAGGAAATATTGTGAATACAATTGGGAGACTTTTAGACCATAGCATGATCTTGAGAAAACCTAAGGCAGGTTGATGGGAGGTTCTTGGGCAAATGTTGCCGAGTAGAGAAATACTGCACTGAGAAGTAGTGCTCTTCCAATATCCCCACCATGCTCAGCCTTGGCTGGGAGAAGTCCAGAGGAAGTGTGGCTTTGGTTTGAATGCTGTGGTAAATTCTAAGATGCAGCAACTTGAGACTCAGTCAAATACTTCCACTGAAGGTCCTCTTGAAGAGAAATCTGGGCAATGCATGTCCATGCCCACTATACTTAGGTATGCGGTGATACTCATGGAACGGGAACTGGCTACAGCTTGCTGCATACAGCAATATTACCCAGCATGTTACAGACATCAAAGTTTAGGTACTCTAGCTTACTTCCATAATGCTTACTAGTGAGGGAATAAGGATAAACAAAATGCAGCAAATACTACATAAGCATGGTTGTTTCTAAATAGAGTATTCTCCAAAGCTTTCTGGGAAACAAAGAATTTCTTAAAAGAAAAGTGAAGGATTCTCATGTTACATTTAAACCCACTTTCTAGAGAATATTTCTTGAATGATTTAAAGAAAAACGACTCTTGTTATAGTCTATTAAGGTCATTGTACAAAATAATGTGAATGTTGCAATCCTGGAATTTTGACTCTTCTTTCATTTTTAAGAATTATAAACTATGGTTTGAATTAGTGAAACCTCTTTTTTTTTTACAATATTTGAGTTAATATTTCCATTCATCCAATCATCTATGCCTAGAAACAAAAAACACTACCTAGTCTACCATGGGGCCTTAATGTATTAACAATTTCTGACTTCAACCTCTTCTTTAGATAGCTGAGTGCCCCCCAACTATTCCTCCTACATGATACTACTACAAATTCCCTCAGTTCAAGAAAAATGGAATTTTTCATCTTTGTACTCCTTAACAATGAGAAGTATCAATTTATGCAACATATATAGTCCTAAAAATCAAGATGCACTTTGGTACACATGAGATGATTGTATACCCATCTTCCCCTGCTTTTCCCTGATAATTATGGTTACAAATCTGGTAATAACATGCAGCCAAAGAAGAATGATGAAAGGTGGTAGGAAGAATAGAAGGAAACTTCCTTGAACTGATAAAGGACAAGAATGAAAACCTCACACTTAACACATACCTGATGGGGGAAAACTGAATGCTTTTTTCCTAAGATTGGGAGCAAGGCAATGATGCTTGTTCACCATTCTTATTCACCATAGCACCAGAAGTTCTAGCAACATTTTTTAAAAAATTTATTTCTTTTAGTTGAATACAATGTCTTTGTTTTTATTTATTTATTTTTATGTGGTGCTGAGGATTGAACCCAGGGCCTCACACGCACTAGGCAAGTGCTCTACCACTGAGCCACAACCCCAGCCCTCTAGCAACTTTAATAAAAAGAAAAAGGAATAAAAGCCACACAAATTGGGAAGGAAGAAATAAACAGTCCTACTTTACAGATGGCACGATTGTCTATATAAAAATTCCCAAGAAATCTACAAAAGCTCTTAGAATTAATAAGTGAGCTCATCAAGGTCACAGGATACAACATCAACACATAGAATTCAATTGCATTTTATATATTAACAATAAAATGAAGAAACAGAAATTTAAAACACTATACTATTTATGATTACTCCAAAGAAAGCTAAAGGCTTCACTATAAATCCAACAAAACATGCACAAAATTTGTATCTGTAAACTACAAAATGCTGATAAAAGAAATCAAGGACCTAAAAAGTGGAGGGACCCAACATCATTCTGGAGATGAGGGCATTGACATCTTTGGGGGCCATAATTCTGCCTACCATATTGGCCCTTTACTGAAAAAGTTTGCTAACTCCTAATTAAGAACAAAAGGTAAACAAAATAAACAAAACAAAAGGTTGAGGAATTTCTGGTTGGAATCTAATGTAATAAATAGGAATATAGCTTCTTCTTTAAGAATTTGACATTTCCATAATGCCTAGCTTCCCTCTCAATCTACCTAAAGTCATTCAATCAAATGAGATAGGTGACAGGGCTACATTATTGACATTTGAGGGTTGTGGAGGAATTAAAACATGGAGCAATCATGTAATGCCTTTCTCTTGAAAAAGTCTGTCTTGTCTGACTTTCCCAATGGACTTAAATATTATTTTCAGTATCAAATTCAGACACAATCTTTCCCAACTGGCCAGCAAATTCTTACTCATCTTTTAGTATTCTGACAGGCATTAGTATTTTCCAACTCAGCTGAAAATGACCTTACTGAGATTACAATATAAATCCCTATTAAATACAAAGTTGCTGATATAAAGCAACAAAGAGCTCCCTTTTCTGAGTTTACTGAGCACATTATCGTCTGTCTCTATTTTCCTAGTGCATTTCCCTAAGAAACAAATATTTAAGAAGCAATATTTGCCTCTATTTTTACTTTTGCTTTTCAGCAATCCTATATGATAGTCATTTTGCTTATTCTCTTCTGAATTCCTCAAATATTATACCTGGCTTTGTGTTTGGTCCTGATTGTAATCTCTCACTATCAGATCTCAAAAATTTTCTCTTACTTCCTTTAAGCCTTTATCTCTTTAAGCTCAGAATTCATTCAAATCTCACTTTAACTATTTTCTTGAAGATCTCATTTCTTTACTCATCTTTTTCAATCAGCAAATTTTGAATGGCTTGTTGACTCACCCTAATGTTTCAATTTATTTTATTTTTTCCCCAGAGGAGGATATTTATACTTATAAAGCAAAATAAAATAATTCTCATATTTTAGTCACCTGGTATTTATATATTCAATTGGATTAGACAATACATTTTACAGCAGGTATTTGAAAGACTGAAACATTAGAATTTTATGTTCTGGAGATATATATATATATATTAATTTATATATATATATATTTAATAATCTCTAAGTGAATTTTAAAATAAAAATTTTTAAAAATTTAATCCAAAATTCTTTCCTATTATTATGTACAATTAAATGAATATACCTTGAATTTAACCTATTTAAATGTACACCATGTAAAAATTCTGAATTAAAATTCCATCCTATGACAAATCCTTGTTTTCCTATAAAGTAGCCAAAGAATGTGGCCTAACCAAAGGGCTCACCAATGAGGCTTGTTTTGCTTTAAAATTTTAGCTGAAAATGTAGGAGGCATGCATATCAGCTCTGTACTTGTCCTGACACTGGGAGCGCTCCCAAGACCCAAAGGATATAGGTTGAGCCAATAGGTATCACTGGTAAGCTGTGGTTATGGTTGCAAGATATATGGGGATGCCAAGACTGTCACGAGTGAATTGCCTACCAAAAGCACAAGTGACAAGGGCTTTGCTGAAAGTGTCCTTCATGGAGGTAGGGGTTTGGTTATACAGAGAGAGTGAGCTTCAGATTCCAGAAGAACTAAAGGCAGGAAGTATGGTGGAGTTGGGCCTAGAAGTTGCCAATCAAGAATGGGTATAGAGGGCATGGCTGCAAAAGGCACTTGGGACTGACTGGATAAGAGCATTAAGGGAATTCCTGATCTAGGTCAGAATTCTCAAGGCAAGATCTGATCATTATCACAGAACAAAAGGTCATAGAAGAAAAGATCAAAGAACAGATCAGAGAACAAAGGGCCAAGGGCCTTGATGGTAGGAAGGTTCCCTGGGAGTCCCTTTTGAAGCAGCCAGCTCTCCCCAGATTGGAGCCTTCAGGTGAAAGGCTCCTCGGTATGAATGGCAGCATTTCAATTTATGGCTGTCAACATGTTGGAACACTGGACTGAAATGTGGATTAAGAATGAATGTAAAAATCTGCTTTGGGGTCTAAAACTATCATTTACATAAATAAAGGATGGGGGAGACTTGACTTAATAGCAGTCCCTGTAAAAAATCCTGAAGAATTTTTGTTTATCCAAAGTTCAAAAGTAGCCAACAGGGATACAAAGTTGACTTCAAATTTAACCTTAGCATTTCCTGGAGGGTCCCACAAAGTTTTCTTCCAATCTGTATACGGGGGAAAAATGGGAGTTCATAACCCACTTGAATCAAATGTATGAAATATGATATGTCAAGAGCTATGTAATGTTTTGAACAACTAATAAAAAAATAGAAAACAAAAAAATTAAAAAAACAAAAGGTTTTTGTGGTCGTTAATTTGGAAAATGCTGCATACTTTACCCTCTCTCAAACATTTACAGTTACTTTTCAGTAGGTTAAAATCTTAGAAATGTTCTGTGATTCAAAAGTCTTGACTAGCTTTAGTTAATGTAGTGCATTAAGCAGGATAGGACAGGTTATGCTGTAATACCAAACATCCATTGAGTGTCAGTTGCTTCAAAAAACCCAAAAGTTTATTATTTATGTTACATGTCTGTTTTAGTCAGCTTTTTCATTGCTGTGACCAAAAGACCTGACAAGAATAATTCTAGAGGATGAAAAGTTTATTTGGTGCTCATGGTTTCAGAGGGTCTCAGTTCCTAGACCACCAACTCCATTGCTCTGTGCCTGAGGTGAGGCAGAGCATCATGACAGAAGCGTGTGTTGGAGGAAAGCAGCTCAGAACATAATACCACGAAGCAGAGAGAGCTCCACTCATCAGGGACAAAATATAAAAACCCAAAGGCACACCCCCAGTGACCCACCTTCTCTAGCCATACTCTACCTGCCAACAGTTACCACCTAGTTAATCCCTATCTGTGTATTAATGTAGTGCTTATGTTAAGGCTCTCATAACCTAGTCATTGTACGTTTAAACTTCATGTACAACTGTTTTTGGAGGATATCTCATATCTAAACAATAACAATGTCCATCGTGGGTCAAGTGAGCCTCTGTTCCTTGTCATTATTTGACCCAGGCTAAAGGGTCAGTCACCATGGAGAACATTATAAGTCACTGTAGTGGAGGGCAAAGAAAATGTGGCAAAGCATTCACTTGCTCTTTTCCTTTTTATTTTTTGCTTGACACATAAAAATCGTACATATTTGTGGGGTACCATGGGACATTTTGGTAGAGGTAAATATTGTGTATGTAATGTTCAAATCAGGGTAAGCATGTTTATTCAAAAATTTATCATATCTTTATAGCAATAACATTCAAAATCCTTTCTTCAAGCTTTTGAAGAAAATATACTATCACTTTTCTATGGTCACCTATTGTGTCATAGAACACCAGAACTTATTTCTCCTATCTAACTGTAACTTAGTACCCATTGACCAACCTTTCCTCATCCCACCCACCTCCCCTACTCTCTCCAACTCTGGTAGCTACTACTCTTCTCTCAATTTCTTCTTCTTTTTAAAAAAAATATTTATTTTTTTTAGTTGTAGTTGGACACAATACCTTTACTTTATTTATTTTTTTATTTTTATGTGCTGCTGAGGATCAAACCTGGGGCCTTTCACATGCTAGGTGAATGCTCTACCACTAAGCCACAACCTCAGCCCTCTTCTTTCACCTTCTATGAGAGCAACTTTTTTTAGAGTGAGATGTGAGTGAGGTCATGTGGTACTTGTCTTTTGTGTTTGTTTATTTCAATTACTATAATGGTCTCCACTTTAATCATGTTGTTACAAATGGCAGGATTTCATTCTTTTTATGGCTAACTAGTATTCCTCTGTGTATATGTACCATATTTTCTTTATCCATTCATCGGTTGGTAGACGTCGAAGATGTTTCTATTTCTTGGCATTGTGAATAGTGAAGCAGTGAACATGGGAGTGCAGATGTCTCTTCAACACACTGATTTCATTTTCTTTGGATATACACCCAGTAGTGGGATTGCTCTCTTATGTGGTAATTCTATTTTTGTATTTTTTGAGGATGTGGTTCTTTTTTATTATGAAGAATTTCAAGCATATAGAAGAGGAGAGAGAACACTATAATGAGGCCATTATTGGGTTTCTACCATTTTCATCCAGAGGTAATAAGTATTTCAGTATGTATCTCTAAAGGATAAGACTTCTTTTAAATAATAACCACAATACAATTATCACACCTTAAAATATTAACAATTATAACACTTAGAGCTGTTTGTGCATAAACTGTTTCAGAAGGAAGTGAGAATCTAATTGGTTGATAAGTGTTTACTGAGCTCCTACTATGTGCCAGATGAATCCTATGGGTAAGGTTTTAGAAACTGACAGTTTGGGAAGGTGGCAACCATCAGAAATGTGAGATGTGGCCTCCTTCTCCAAAGAGCTCCCTAGCACTGTCTGGGTCCAAGTCAATTTGTTTGAACAGAAATGCTAAGAAGTTGTTAAGAGGCTGTCTGCTTTATTGGAGGACTGTTCTACCTTAATGCTTACAGACTCTGAATTCTATTTTTGATTTCCTAAAAATCAATTTCTTACTTAAATCTCAAAATACTTATATGAAAAGCATTTCCTCTTATTTTTCTTTATAGGAAGTGACCTGCATTTTTCTTACCTCTCTGTGCCTTACCAAAGAGGACACACTAAGGGGTAGGTGATCAGTGCAGCTCCTAGCCCATAGTTGTCTCTGTGTGAATTAGAAAAAGGCACACCTTGCTCCAGACAGAGAAGTCCTGTATCAAAGTGCATGGCTTGGTATGCAGAGTATGGTAGAGCTGGATTTCAAACCCTCTTTGTCCCCTCAACCAGGCACTCACCCTTGTGTGGTAAATGTAAATGACCTCTATAATAGTAATGGCCAACCTGTAGGTGACTATCTGATGAAAGGGCTTCTCTCACTGCTTTAGTTTTGTGCAACTTATGTTGCCTGCCCGCCAACACAAGTAATTCAAGAAAAGTACTAAAATGCAAAGGTGAGAAATGACATGCTATTTGTGACAGGTATCTGCTACTCATTTGTCAAAATCCAACTATGTGTGAGGAACAGTTAGTGGCGTGGTAGTGTTATGAATCTAAAGCATGGTATTTTATGAAGGGTCCTATTCTACTGACAGCCAACTATGTGAATTATTTCATAAACGTGTGGTATGTCTGTCTTATTCTGATGCATTTCTAAAAAATGATACATAGACAATAAAGCCAAGGTTTATAAATTCACTTCTCATCATGAAGTATGTGTCATTATAATGTCTGTTGTCATGGAAATAGTTGGGATTTTTTAGTCATATGAAGGACCCTAAGTAGGTTAAAAATGTGTAGATGTGTTACATTCATTCTGTCCCCTATTTTTTTTTTCAAATTTTTCCAAATGGGAGAAAAATACATCACAAGAATGAAAAATCCTAAAACATGTTGGAATAGCACTTTCAATTTGAGAAAGCTAGTCCCCCCTCCTTCAAACAAGCAAATAAACAAAAAGTTAGTATGTTTATGTGTCCAAGAATTAGCTGGAGTTCTGGACTTCTGTTTGCCTTTGGATAGAATTCTTATGCCAAGGGGCTGGAGAAATGCTATATGTCACCTTGCTTGGTACAGAGATGGTCAGTTTAGTGGTATGCTGTCCCACACTGCAGCCACTAGCCATGTATGCCTATTGAGCACATGAAAAACAGTCCAAATTGGAATGTGCTATGAGAGTCAAACACACTCTGGATCTTAAAGACTTACTATGCAAAAAATAGAAAATATACCAATAATTTATTGTTTTCATGTTGAGTTGATAGTGTTTTAGATATACAGGGTCAAATAAAATGTCATTAAGATTAATTTTATTTGTTCCTCATTTGCTTTAACATGGTTACTAGAACATTTTAATTTATCTATGCAGCTTGCTTTATAAAAAAAATTTTTTTTGGATGGTGTGTGGGTTTAGATGCAAGCAGTGCTGGTGCAATGCTGAAATGTCCAGCCAAGTGTGACAATCAAAAACTCGTTCATTCTTGAGAATGTTTTATCTGCTTCACAGCCAGTTAGATTACTGACCTGATTTTCCTCTGGCTACACACAGGCAAAAAGGAAGGTCTTGTGGAGCTGGGATGGGGAGGGTGCTCATATGTCATAAGAACATGTTTTGTAGTGGTATGTTGTCTAAGTGACTTGAGGCAAACTTTAGTGAAGCACCCCTGATTGTTTCTGTCCACCTCCACTCATGGCAGTGTGATTGTCTCTATAGGCTCTCTCAGTCTTTAAGGAGCATGGAACACTATCTAAAATGTTCAATTATTTAGAAGAATTATAAGATCATTTTATCACTTGATGTTAAGACCCATAATATGTGTATGAACATTTTATTTAAAAAATATTTTTTAGTTATAGATGGACAAAATACCTTTATTTATTTATTTTTATGTGGTGCTGAGGATCAAACCTAGTCCCTTGCATGTGCTAGGTAAGTATTTTACCACTGAGCCTCAACCCCAGCCCTGGACATTTTATTTTATATGGAAGTTTTGGACAGGAAAATAATTATCCTGAGTCAAATGAATTTGGAAAAGCTGGCAAACTTTTGGCAGAGTACTGGTCAGCAGATTTCATTACAAATCCATGTTTCTTTTCACACTGAGCATCCAAATTTCTTTGTCATGAAACTCCCTCTTTATTCTCTCCACAGTGGGCAGAAAATATGTTCCCAGAAAACACCACAGGAAATATCCTCTCCTCGAAAGATCCTGGAGGTATGTTAGAAGACGTGTACCTAATAGAGAATGATAATGTGTAATATCTTGGGCAATAATTCATAACTTATAAGGGCAATGCTTTTTAGTTTAAAAAGAAAGGAAATGGCTTCTATGTTAGTGTTCAACACAGACAGCAAAGCAAGAGTCTTTCAGGAAGATTCCATTGTCAACTTCTCAACAACTGGTAATGACTCTTGACTCCCACACTACACATTTCTGTGGCTATGCAGCAGTATTTCAGCTTCCTTCAGTATCTCATAAAAATTGCAGCTAATAAACTCCAATCGGCACCTGAAGGAAGGGTGCTTGCTTCTGACTGTAATATACTGGGTGCTGTAGCACTTCAAAGGTAAGGCAGCTCCTCCTGTCTACCTTGCCCTAGTTTCTATCCCTAGGTGATGATTAACCATGCGTGCTTTGGGAAAATCTGTTCTTAGTTTGCCTGAGAGTGTTTCGGATCCCTTTAAATCAGCTGGTCCATTTGACAGTGCACTAGTACAGTCTCCTTTTTCAGTAGGAGGGAGGGCATATTCTTGGTTTCCATTTGATCCTTTTGTTTCCTGTGTCCTTTTTTACTGATTTCATGCTTCCCATTTGTTCTTTTAAAAAAAAAAAAACATTTTTTTTAGTTGTATTTGGACACAATACGTTTATTTTATTTATTTATTTTTATGTGGTGCTGAGGATCGAACCCAGGGCCTCCTCGCATGTGCTAGGCGAGCACTCTACCACTCAGCCACAACCCCAGCTCCCCCATTTGTTCTTTTTAGAAGATTAAGCATGTACGTCTGTGAGAGAAGCCTGATCATCTTAAAGTTTAATGGCAAGTTAAAACTAAATTTGAGATTTATTGGGTGCTCAATTCCTGATACTTGAAAATAGTTTGTTCTTAGCTAAGGTTGGGTGTCAGATGTGTAGCCACAGGGTAATGTGACATAAATTTTTATGGAATTTCAACTGAAAATTTTTTTCCATGTGTCCAGAGCCTTTCCATCTGAACCTTTCATTGTTGCCATAGTTTTATATTGGGATCTCAACCTTTGGGTTCTTAGAAAACACCTTGTGAAAATGTGCAGACTATTTTTCAAAACAGACTGTTGTAAAACATCAGTTTCTGGGCTGGGTTTTGTGGCTCAGTGGTAAAGTGCTTGCTGAGCATATGTGAGGCACTGGGCTTGATCCTCAGCACTACATGTAAAAATAAAATAAAATAAAGGTTCATTGACAACCAAAAAAATTATAAAAAACAAAAGACATCAGTTTCTTCTTTTACCCCATCTCAGAAATGTGGAGGGTGTTGTCAAATCCTGCCAAGATGGGAATGCAATACTTACAAAGTAAAGTAAGATAAAAAAAAAATGCTATGTGATGGCTAGCACAGTGTGGCAGTGGTGCTACTTAGCAATTTAGGGGTCAACTTTCCCCGAAGTTGTATCCATGTTTCTCATTCATCTCAAGGGAAAACACAATTCTCAAGCTTTCTTTCACATGTTATCAAAGAGGTAAAATAAACAAATAAACATACACCTCATGAGAATACTTCTAATTAAACTTTGTTACTATTTTTACAAAGATGAAAAAAAAAAACTGTAGACCTCTAGTGAGATTTTTAACAAGCCTATAGGGATTCAAATACTCCAGATTTACTCAACCTACCAATTCTAGGAGATGCTTTTCCCCGCATATTATAACATTTCTGAAATCAGGATACATCTGGTCAATCGCATCTTACTCTTGCTGTCAGGCAGTGGGCACTGTCTGCTCCCATGCAAACTTGAGCTAAAAACCTGCAACACCTCCTTCACGAAAATTCCAGAAAATATACACATCAAAACTTGGAGAATGGGCACAAATAACTCAGAAGAAAATCCCAGAGACAGTGGTGAACCATACTTTTCCAAAAGGAGGTATCACCCATTCTTTTTTCATGACATAAAGGATGATGCTGTATGGAAAGACAAGAATACCTCTGATTTTGAGGTAAATTGATTCAGAAGCCTCAGGGTTAGAACCATTTAATGTATGTTCCAGAATGGTATACGAAGCAACATCTGCATCTGCTATGTGAGTCAAAATGAGCTCATTCAATAAAGATAAAATAAAAATTATAAGTGGTCAGAAGTTGGGAGTCTTTTAGTTTCTTTGTGGTACATAAAATAATAATGTGTCTTACATTTGATAGTGTCTTACATTTACTGATTGGCTACCCTCTTACTCATTCCTCCAATCAATAGTGTCCAGCCAGGAAAGCAAGGTGCTTATAGAGTTGAGTTTGATGGTGACTCCTACCTATGGTTACTCCTGGTATAGTTCCTCCCTGTGGCTAAGGGACCAATAGGTGGTATAATTCACCTCTTTCTGTGTATCATCCTTAAAGAAAAGGAGGACAGTAACACCATGCCCCTGAATGACCCTTTCCATTCCCAAGAAACTAGTCAAATAAAGGAAACAATGAAAGCAGGTCTAGGTCAGAATGTCCAGATACATATTATGTTGGATCTCTCTCATGTATGCTAGAAACCAGGGCAAGTTTGTATTATCTGTAGAAAGCTGCTTTCTTGCACATATGCCAGGACAGCTGCTCCTTGGGATGCTGGTTATACAAGTGATAAAACAAACTAGGCACATTAATGATGCCACTGCTTCAGGAGTCTAACTTATAAAGCCACCCTCCTTACCATAAAAACTGGGGCAGAAGAGAATACTGTGAAGAGGAAAATGTTTGTTTAGGCAGCTGCCCCTGAACAAAGCATTGTGAGGGGGAAGGGATGCTAATTTCTGGTACTGGAGGCACTACATGCAGCATTTGTCCAGCCCCTTGCCACTGGATCTCCTCTGTAAGCATTTCTCAATAAACCATATATTTCATTACCCCATTTCTGGGTGTCTTCCTTGGTCTCTTGGCAACCTATCCCATGGCTCTAGCACAATTGGGTTGTAGATGGTACATTCGGTGGCTTTGTTATTTCATTGTGGTTTTCTGAGCCATTGGATGAGGGTGCTTAACCCACCAGCTTGACACATTATATGTTTGCTACTTTGTCAGGTATTTTTCTCTCTCTGGTCAAGTTTCTTGAAATATGTTGTTTAAACCAAGCAAGTCTTCTGAAAAGAGAGGGTTTAGGGCCACCAGCAAGTAATCACTTTTCACAGTCTCAATGTCCAGAACAGAACTCCTAACCTAGGGATATGTGGAAATTTCCTTCAAGTGGCAAAGAGCTGTCACAGGATCTAGAATAGGAGAATAAATCCTCAAGTGTTCTCTCAAAAATATTGGGTGCGAAATAGATCCAAATTTTAGCAGCAATAATATATATGTTAGCAAAAACAAACAAGCAAAAATAATCCCAGGAGCCTAAGAAAGGGAAAGAAAAAGAAAGAGCTACCAGAATTAATATACCCTTCTGTTGAGCTTTAATTATAGAAATCTGATGTCCAGAGATTTGATGGACAAGTCTTTTCACTTGTGTAAGTCTCAGCTATATTGTCTGTAAAATGGTATATACCTACCTCATGGGGTGGCTAGAAGCATTAGAATGCTTTCAAAATGTTTACATACAATGCAAACTTTTCACACTGAAATAATGCTAAGAACATTATATGACTCACTATTCTATAAACCTATGGGTCCAAATGACTGTTCACAATGACCCTAAATGATGAAGTAAGAATTAAATGTTCTGAGTAATCTTTTTAAGAAAACAGGGTAACGCCAGCTGTACCTTAGAAAGATGTCCATAAAAATGCTTATATATGTGCTGGGGGTGTAGCTCAGTGGTAGAGCACTTGCCTAGCATTTGTGAGGCCCTGGGTTCAATATCTAGCGACACACACACACACACACAAGTGCTTATGGATATTGGAAGTTCTCGATACATTTTAACCATCAGGATAATTCACATATATGGAAAACCTCATTCTCAGCAGTGCTGGATTAATGAGGTATGGTAGTAAAACATATTCTAGTATCTCCAAATCAGACTTTGGTAGAATTCAATGCTCTAAGATGAAAAGCATTCTAAGTCATGTGGCTAAAAAAGGACTTCGAAGTTGGGCCTTTTGTTCCCTTGATATCCATATAAACAAAGTAAACCAAGTCCATTTTAGCTAGAAATTCTAAAAAATACTTAAAATGTGAGAAGTGGAGCTCCACAATGGGCTCCCCTCCTAAGGTTGCCCGAGTTCAAAAAATAATGATTGCCATTTGCCATTATTGGATGTTGGAAACTTGTGTGCAATTGTGTGTTTCCAAAAGTGGTTCTATGAAAAAGTGAGTGTATAGAATGTGGATATACCCTAAGTCATTAAAGAGTAAAAACCCTGTGTGATTCAGCTTCTAGCACATTTTTCTGCTTCTATCTCATCTGTTCTATTCAGTAAAATCACTTAATGATATTTATGTGGGTCACTGTGCCCTGTCATCATTCTCCAATGGAGTTCTGCAAATAGTCTGGTTAGACATGGAGACCACTCCATATATAGGGATTCCAAATGCTGAACAAAGTTCCTGTCTTTGAAACCTAAGCAAGTTTTCTTCCTCTAAAACAAATTGTTCTGTCCTAGACAGTGTTTCCAATTTAAAGGCATACAATTAGACTTTCAAAGAACAATGGGTGAAGAGTATGTTTTGCAGTTTTTCTGGGGGAACTTTCTAGGCCTTACCCTAAAACAACTTCAGGGAAAGAATGTTTTAGGTCTGTGCTACTAGCCCCTATAACTTATTGAGCACTTGAAATATGGCTAGTCTAAACTGAGAAATGCCAGTAAGTATAAAATACATACCAGACATCTTGAAGGCTTAATAAAAGTAAAGAAAATAGCACTAATATTTTTATATTAATTACATGTTAAAATTAAATATTTTTGGTTAATACAGCATATTGTTAATGTTAATTTCAACTGATACCCTCCTTTGTTGTGTGTGTGTGGGGAGGATATTGGAGATTGAATCCAAGGGCCACTCTGCCACTGAGCTATACCCCCAGCCCTTTTTATTTTTATTTTGAGATAGGGTCTTTATTTTGAGTCCAGTTGCCTGGACTGACCTTGAACTTGTGATCTTCCTGCCTCAGCCTCCTGAGTCACTGGGATTACAGGTGTGCACTACCACATCTGGTCTGACACCCACCTTTTTAAGATGGAAGCTATCAGAAAATTTATGATTACATCTGTGGCTCACATTTGGGGTTCACACATTTCTATCAAACAGATGGATCTAGGCCAAAACTAGGTTGTCTCATCCTGGTCCAGATGCCTGATGCAAGTTCCTTTAGGATTAGGAACTCGAGAGTGATATGGGAGACTCTGGTTCTAATCCAGGCTCTGCCACTAGCCATACGATTGTCCCCTGAGCCTCAGAATCTGCATCTGTGGTTTAGGGGCCAGAGGATATACCTGATACACTTCATAGGTTGGCTATGAAGATAAAATGAAATCATGTATGGAAAGGAAGCCCTTGGCCAATTACTAAGGTATTAATAATGTTGTTATCTAACATACTCTCAACATAAAATATTCATTGGAAGTATTCCTCAGGCTACTTGTCCTTCTCCCTACTCCAAATCCTGGGGTGACATCATCTTACATTGCCCATTACCTGGGAATACCTTATTGTGTCCATAGCTCATATTTACTGTGTGCTTTGAAGTGGTAGGCACTATGCTAAGGACTTGATAAACATAGCTTATTAATCCACACAACCATCCTATGAGATTGACATTATTATTAATAAAGCAACAGAGAAGTGTGGTGTTTAAGAGAAGTGTGGTGTTCTGAAGCCAGACTGTTTGGATGTGTAGTTGAGAGCCACAACTTAATAGCTGTGCTATATTAGGCAAGCTACTCAACTTCTCTAAGCCACAAGTTCCTTATCAATATAAAGAGAAAAATAAAATTGCGTTAGTTAAGGTAATGCCAGCTGCTGTAACAAGCAAAACAGATGGGTTTGATGGCTCCTATACAGTACAAAACTTGCACATGTAAAGTAAAAATTGGGTATTCTGAGTAGGGACTCAGAAATGTAAGCATCTTTATGTCTCCTTAGACTTTCAAAGTTACTGAGTTTATCTGCATCAAATTGGAAGAGGAAAGAGTAGGGAAGATGATGTATGGAAGGAACCTGAGGCCCAGAGAGACAAAGTAACTTGGCTTATGTAATATAACTAGGCAATGGTGGCTCTGAGGTACACACTCAGCTTCTCTGGTACTGAAGCCCATATTGTCTACACAGGTAATAACCTAGTATTCGGGACCTCAGCTTGCTGTGCACAGGGCTCATTTGATACCTGAAATGAATGCAAAGTTGACCACTTGCCTTGGAATGTACATCCAAGAAGATGAGAAGGAATTTCTCTGCAGTTACATGGGCTTCATCCTCAAAAATGGACTGGAGAATGTGTTTCATATAAGGAAGCCTTGTCGGATGCTAATATTAGGCCTTATTAGCACTACCTCCATCTTGACTTTTTCTTACTGTTTACCTCCATTTTCTTTTGGAACCCTTAAAGCTCATCATTAGCTTAGAGGAACAGCTCCTAAGAAAGAGAAACAAAAAACTATAAATACTTCTGTAGAATTGAGCTGGGAGTCAAGGGCTGTGGGATCTGACAGTCATCAACTGTTATAGATTTCCCTAGAGTTCCTGTTCTTAATTTCTTCACGTATTCATGTCCTTTGCCATGTGTCTTTGTGATTACTACTACTAGAAGCAAAGAATATATCCTTGTCCTTTTGATGTTGTAGTTGACCATGTGACTTGCTTTGGTCAATGAGTTGTTAGCAGATATGTTGCAAAAAGAAGCTTGAAATATGATCATATGGTAAGACTTGTTCCCTTGTACTTATACATTCTCCATGAGAAGAAAATCTGGCTATTCTGTTGGTCCAAGGGGTGAGGAGACATGTGGGAAAGACCTGAACTCTATCTACAGCTTGGAGCAGAACACAGTTGAGCCACACCTAAATCAATCAATCCCTCACCAGAAAAGGTGAATGTTTTAAGGCATGGGAGGTTTGAGATAGTTTGTTGTTCACATCATTTTGGGAATAGCTGACTGATACACCAACTACGAGTAACCTCAGAAAAATCACACCTCTGCTTTAGAACTCAATTTACTTCTCTATGCAAGGAAGGTATGGGACAAAGTACTCCAAAGCTCTTTCCAGTTGTCCTTGGGGGAAACCCCTATGCAGGAATGGAATTGAGGTTCATAAGTGAATATCCTTTAAATATGATAATGAAGCAATTATCTCATTGTCATTTAGAACTCCATGGCAGTAATTCTTTCCCATGTTTTAGTAGAAAAAAGCAGATTCTGTTAGCTTTCACATGTCAAGAACTTGCTTCACTAGGCCCTTCCACACAGCCAGAAGGGGCTAGTGATATGACCCTTCTGGCAGTTTAGAAGGTGTAACAGGTGCCCTTCATTCAATCTCAAGCCTAGAGGGTAGAAATATAACTTTGGAGGTGTTAGAGACAGCCAAAGAATCATGAAAAGAGATTATGTCCATCCACCCCCTTTCCAAAGGTGCTTATATTGGAGTAAGGTCCAAGGAGATAAATAGCCATGAGTTGTACATATGTGTCTTATAAATATGGCCATTGATTCCTTAGAACTGGCAGTGATTGTGGTGGCAGATTTATTGTATGCGCCACAGATCAAGGTTCAAAGGTTACTTTCCAAATATCCTTTTCAGGTGTCTGAGAATTCCTCTAAAATATACATTAAGGTATAACCATACTCTCAGGAAAGTTAGTTTATTACTTGCCCCACTTGGAGCCCAAATGAAAATAAGATAAATATTCTCTCTGGGCCTCTGGGTCCTCCCTCATGTATCCTGATGAAGTCTCTGGCACCAAATGCTAAGGGCCAGATGGGGTGGAACTCTATTCTGATTGCAGTGGATGTACCTGGCATTCTGTACCTGATATATATCTTCTGACACTTTCTTATATAGCAAAACAAACTGAATCTAGTCATCCCCCAATATGCTTAAAAAAGAAATAATTCTGTACAAATGCAGAAAAGTGTATACAAGGAGAGAAATTGTAACCTTATTTTCAGCAAAAGATTAGAAATAAGTCCAATGTCTACCAATAGAGGACTAATTCAATGAAGTAGCCCCCCAGGAGCTTAATATCTAAGTGTCTGGAATCAAAGGCCTGATCTTAAATCTTAGTCATGTTATATCCTCACTTAGGATACTAGGCAAGTCATATAACTTCTCTATAATTTGGTTCCTCATCTGTAAAATGGATATGATATATCTGTATAAAAATGTTTATAGAGTTACTGGGAATTAAATGAGTTTACATACAGAAGGTACTTATAGCAATGCTTGGCACACAGTAAGTATGTTGCATATTATTTTTAATATTATTTGAAAGAATAAAGCAGAGCTTGCTGGAGCCATCAGCCAGTTAGGTATGACAATTTCCTTGCCAGCGTACCCCCATGTTTCTTTAGTGGAAGGACTCATGGAAATAGGACATTTTACAGGACATTGCATGTAAGGTGACCTTGCTCAAGGACCAGGGCGGATCCGTGTTTAGGGTGTTCCCCCTTTAGAATAGGGCGGTTTAGCATAATAGGAGATTAGGGTGTTCCCCCTTTAGAATAGGGCGTATCCTGCTGCTGAGTTCCTCTTGAGTTCTTAGGGTCAGACAGTATATTTTGGGAGACAGAAGCCCAGGAGTAGTGAATTTGGGCAGAGTGTGATTTTGGGCAGAGAACGTGGATTCCCCCAGAACGTGTTTGTAGACTGCCGGTGTGAGATCGGGAATAAAGAATTGCTGTTTGAATCTACAAGCTGTGTGGAGGCTCGTGATTTGTGCCCAGCCAGAGACTGCGGCAAGAGCTATATATCTATTGGAGTGAAATTATCACACCAAAACTTAGTGACTTAAAAATAACAATGATAAATAACCCTTTATCATTTCTTATGATTCTAAGGATCAATTGGACCCAGTTGGTCTATTCTTCTGCCCCAGGTAGTGTCAGCTAGGGTGGCAGTCATTTGAGGGTTCAACTAGACTGGCACATCCCAAATGACTCCCTCATGAGATTGGCTATTGGTGCTGTCTAGGATTATTATTCCAAGCACATTGGATCTTATCTCCACAGGGCTTGGGATTCTGACAATGTGGCACCTGAGTTCCAAGAGGGAGTGTCCCAAGCATGTGAAAGTGGAAGCTGCAAATCTCATGATGCTTAGCCTTGGAAGTTATACTGAGTCACTTCAGCTACATACTAGTCAAAGCAAGTCACATGGAGGCCTAGATTCAAAAAGAGAGGAAATAGACTCCAACTCTCAGGGAGTAATGGCAAAGAATTTGAAACCATCTTTAATTCATCCATCTTGTTCAGTAAGAGGGAAAATATACAGAAGGCATGGATATATTACCATTTATGTAACAAAGGAGCTCTTGTATGTATATACACAGATGCATTATACATAATAACATAAAACAGCACATATACAACAAATATATGTAAATGAGCATATTTTTGTTCACTACATAGAATAAATATCTTCATACAGATGCATAAGGAACTGGTAACAGAGGGACTGATACACTGTGAATAGAGGTGACTTAATTGTCACTGCAAAATGCCATTTTTCATTGTTTGAACCATTTTTGCCATTTTATCCAACATTAGTACATAAAAATGTAAAGAACTAGCAATAATGTTAATGTTTCAACAGTTCTAGTGTGAGGAGAAATCATTCCTGGAAAAGAAATTTCATGAAACAACACCCCACCCTTCGCTGGCCAGTGAGCAATACTGAATAGCTTTCTTTTTTTTATTATTAGTTGTTCAAAACATTACAAAGCTCTTGACATATCATATTTCATACATTTGATTCAAGCAGATTATGAACTCCCATTTTTACCCCGTATACATGTTGCAGATTCACATCGGTTCCACATCCACTTTTTTAAATACTGCCATACTAGTAGAAAACTGAGTTTTGTTTTCACTGGCCAGAGAGATTCCATCCATGGCCTGACACATCTACTACATGCATGTTATTTTAAACCACCAAATTAATTCCTATGGCTGTCATGTTCTCACTAAGAATCAGGTTACTGGGTATTTAAAAATCATTTTTCCATTCCAATTAAAAATCATCATTTATCTGTGACTACCATAACATCTCATTTATGTTTAAAGCCAAACTACTCCCCTGAATAGGGAATTTGTAAACACAGTATCATATTTTGATAGAAACATAGTTGTGGATGTTGGTATCATTTTTTGGTAGCTGTGGTTTCATGCTATTTCTCCGTGGCATTAGATGGTTGCAAGGAGGTTTAAAATTGTTAAAGAAGGAGCAAAAACAGAAAGCAAAGGCACACATTCCCACTCTCTTGTGTAGCAGTAAGGGAAGACAGAAAGTCATTCTGGGGTGGGGGATGGAAATGTTCTGTGCGCTCTGTCTCTGCTCATTGTATGAAACCTTCTTGTCCCAAGAGCTGGTACCTCTGAGGTAGGAGGGTGATGATTCCAGGCTCCACAGCTTATGTACATCTTGTTACTACCATGTGTAGGCTTTCATTATGGGTTGTGTGTGACTGTAACAGAATGTATTGCATCTGGCTTTTAAAAGTCTCATTCTAACTGCATGGATGTGGCAATAACCATCCAGGTTTTTCACTTTCATTCTTAATTTTTTAAAAAATCCAGTCACATCTCCATTTGTGATCCTATTTATCATGATGCCTTGAATAAAGGCCAGCCAGACAACACTAGTGAATTTTAAGCATGAAGAATCAAAGAAAGGTCAAAGTGCTACTCAAAGAGAATTTCAGAGGTCAGATTCACTTCTCCATTTCCTCTTTTCCCAAGAAGGAATTTAGGGGCATTATAAATAATAACCTTCTCTATTATTATCAACATCTTTATTTTGGTTCTATAGATTATGCAATACAACTATATTTATATATTCATAACATTTTGAAGCTGAAAGGGTTCTTAGAGATTATAATAAAAATTAGAAGTTCAGAGAGGTTAAGTGACATGCCCAGAGTCAGTTAGTAAAAAGTTCCAGAAAAATTCTCAGGTTTCGTAATTCTTTTTTTTTTTTAATTTTTTTTTTAGTTGTAGATGGACACAATCTTTGTTTTATTTATTTATTTTTGTATGTGGTGCTGAGGATCGAACTCAGTGCCTCACACATGTGAGCTGAGCACTCAGCCACTGAGCTACAGCCCCAGCCCCAGGTTTTGTAATTCTTAATTCATTGCTTCTTTTCCCATCCAACGATATCTTGTTAGCATAGTTGGGTTGATGTCACCTTTGCCTTCCTCATATTTGCCATAGAGTGAAGTATACTGTAAATTGCTTTGTAGATTGAGCTGCTGGGCACAGCTGAGGGGCATATAAGAAGGGCATTTAAGTTTCAACAAAAACTACTCTGCTTATGTCCTTAGTATTTGTTTTTGCTTCTGGGTAAGAATTTGTTGAAATAGAGTCTATGACCAAAGCATTTGGAAACCACATCAATAGTTGAATCCAAATGTAATGTGAGGTATAGGTTTTTTTTTTTTTTTTTTTTTTTTTAAAGAGGGAGAGAGAGAGAGAATTTTAATATTTATTTGTTAGTATTTGGCGGACACAACATCTTTGTCTGTATGTGGTGCTGAGGATCAAACCCGGGCCGCACGCACGCCAGGCGGGCATGCTACCGCTTGAGCCACATCCCCAGCCCCAGAGGTATAGGTTTAATAGAACATGTACGGAGAATGTGTATGGAGCTGGTTAATATGTTCCAAGCAAGTCATGTTTGTGACTTGATACGGTTGTGGATCTAGTAAGGATCCTTAGTTAAGTGAGCAAGCCCTTCCTTAGTCACTCTCTAGATTCTGATTTCCTCTGTCTAGTCCTGTGGTTCTCAACTGGGAAATGTTTTGCCTCTCTGTCATTTTACAATGTCTGGGGACATTTTTGGTGGTGATAACTAGGGAGGTGGTATTTTAGGCATCTAGTGGATAGATGCCAGGGATGCTGCTAAACACACTACAGTACAAAGGACAGCCCCACAATAAATAAATATCTGCCCCAAGTGTCAAAGGTAAGAAATCCTGCTTTAGTTAAACACTACTTATCAGTAAAGGGCAGCTCCAGGTCTTCTGCTGCTCTTGAAGTTTCTCTGAACTCCACCAACCCTCATTACTTGATGATTTTATTATTTCTACTCCCAATTAACCATTAGTTGAACAATTATCTTGTTAATAGTTTTCTTAAGCCAAGATTAGTCTTATTTGCTCAACTGGATTACATGTCTCATGAGAAGAGAGAGTGTTTTGTAGATACACTTGTTCTGGATGCCTCATAATCTTGACAAAACATAGAAAATGCTTTTTTGGGAGAAGATATGAAAGGAAAAAGTTCAGAAAAATTCACAAAGGGAAAAAAAATCAGGGCTGTGATTGTAGCTCAATTGTAGAGCACTTGCCTAGCATGAGTGAGGCACTGTGTTCAATTCTCAGCACCACATATAAATAAACAAAATAAAGTCCATTGACAACTAAAAAATATTTTAATTAGTTTTTAAAATTTATATATGACAGCAGAATGCATTATAATTCTTATTCCACATATAGAGCACGATTTTTCATATCTCTGGTTGTATATAAAGTGTATTCACACCAATTAATATCTTTATACATGTACTTTGGATAATGATATTTAAAAGATATTTTTGAAAATATCTAAAAAAAATCAAAGATCACTAGTGAAGCAAAGAGTTAAAGCTGGAATAGGTGGATAAAAAAGAACTTGTAGAGATTTCATTCCTTCATTCATTCCTTCATTCAAGGATGTTATTTTTGATGCTATAGTCAGGGAAAAGCCCTCAGAGAATTTGATGTTTGAGTAGTGAAGTTTCTGTGGAAGGAAATGACTTGAATTTATCAGTATGTTTAATGGCTTCATGATACCTCCCCAGTTCCCCTTTTCCCTTGTAGAACCATAAATGTGGGCAAAATTGAGATTCTGCCAGGGTCTCTTTTTCTTGGAGGAGCAGCTGGCAAGAAGCCTTAGAGAAGGAAGTGGGAAAGAGAGAGCAAACAAGCTCCCTTTCTCATATCACACCCCTGGGGCCTAGCATGTGTTTGAAGGCTCTCTCAGAGTAAAGACTGTCACCTTATCTGTGGTGGTACCAGGGTCCTACACAGAGTTGGCTGGAAATCCTGCTTCTTTTCAGAGATAGATTGTAGAATATTCTAGAAGATGCTCCACAACATGAGCCTGGGATACTTGGCAAGGCAGTCCCTATTTCAGGTCATAGCATTCTTTGCATCATTTCTGGGTTGTTATTTTTTCAATGTATGCAAATAAGATTTCTCATTTTCAGACAAATGCCCTCAGAACTCCACAATTGCAAACTGGTATTGGCTTAAAAGAGAGGTAATTTGGTTGAGAAATGGGTTTCAATTTGGAACTTCCATGAGTAGGTGATAAATTTCCAGTTGTAAAAATGCTAGAAACATTAGGGAAATGTTTTCAAACTCTCCTTCTCAACCAAACCACTGATTTAAATGGGAAAAAAAAATCCTCCTGTATGCCAAAAAAGCATCCTTCAGATGTCCCCGTCAAGTGCCAGACAGTTGCTTTCCCATGAAGACCTGCCATATGGACAGTATGAGAAATCTCAAATTAAAATAAATTGTTATTCAGAGAGAGCCTCTCATTTGAGCCAAGACTTCCGACTTTACATTTTGCAGCCTTTGCCACACAATTATGAGGTCCAGTTGGGTTGTTTAAAATATTTGTAGTATTGAATTCCCCAAGTATAGCAGGCTTTGTTTTAATCTCTCTTCTACACCATAGTGGCCCTATAGCCTGTGTGAGAGAAAACATGAGCCTGGCCTCCATCTTGCCGCCTTCCAGCTTCCCTTCCCCCACTCTGGCTTCTGGGCCTCAGATGCTTGGCTAAGCCGATAAGTCCTGGAGGATCAAATGCTGGGCTGGCTTAGGCTGAGGCCTGTGGAGGACAGAGGGAGAGACTGGATAGGAACCTTTGGTTCCAATTGTGTGGCCACTGTGACCTGAAGGGAGGTGGTTCCAGCCATTGTCAATTTTTACCAGGAAGATGTACTGGCCTTTTTTGGGCTACGTTTAGCTTAAGGAGGACATTATGTTCTCCCCTCTTTTGCTGCTCAATGTTTATGAGCCAAACTTGTTCTCTGGGATTCTTCAGCCTGGACTCCACACTTCTGAAATTTAGGGTAATTGTAAATGGAGGTGGGTGGCCAGTAAGCCAAGGAAGGGGTTAAAACCAGTTGCATTAGTCTGCTAGGGCTGGTATAAGAAAATACCACAAACTGGGTAGCTTAAAACAGCAGAAATTTCTTCTTAATTCTGGAGAATAGAAGTCAGGAATCAATGTGTTGGCAGAGCTGTGCTTTCTCCAAAGTGAAAACGAATTTCATGCCTCTTTCAGCTTTTGGTAGCCCCAGGCATTTCTTGGTGCATGGTAACTAACCCCAACTTCTGTCTCTGTTTTGCTGTGACTGTCTTCTCTCTGTGTCTTCTTCTAGTAAGAGCACACTGGTCATATTGGATGACCACCCTATTTTTGGAGGGATTCAATTCAACCATAAATCCCTGAAGAAAGGGAGATTGTTTCCCAGAAAAGATCCTTCACCCAACAAATGCTCATGGCCTCAGTGCATATGGCAATTGGGCCAGGGACTATTTTCCAATCTGAACGAGAAAGGTACTAAGGTTTTCCTGTGAGATGTGGGGTGGCCTGGCCAGAGGAAACAACAGAGCAGCACAGGCCCAGATTGCAATTCACAAGCTGAACCTTTGTTGAAATTCTTGCTGCAGCCCCAAGTACAAGGGCACTTGGGACAGCCTCCTAGTTTTGGAATCTTAACTCTAAATTCCCCGGGCACCCGGAGGTTTAACCAGACCTGTAATGTTATTTTAACTGTGTCACTTGTGATTTAATGCAGTTTATGTGTGGCATGGATATCTGATCAGCAGCAGGATTAAGAGAGGGCTTTGGGGCCTCTCTAATTTATATCTGCCACTGCCCCTCTCCACCCAATCCCACTGGCTCAAAAAGCAGAAGAATTCTAGATACCTTGCTACCATTTCTTTACTCATCCTCTCTTTTCCTTTCTATCCTGGTTGACTAGAGCACCCCCATGAGTATTCTGAGGTGCTATCCTATCTGCAGAGCTCACCCCCTCATGGGGAAGGAGGCTTTTGGCCATAAAATGGAGAGAGAGCCCCAATATTAAAGGGCCAATAAGGAAGGCTTCTTTTTTTTGAAATTTTAGTTTATTTATTTATTTATTTATTTTTATGTGGTGCTGAGGATCAAACCCAGGGCCTCACACATGCTAAGCAAGCAGTCTACCACTGAGCCACAGCCCCAGCCCCATGAAGACTTCTTGATCAGAATCTTCTCATTATTTTAGCAGCCCTGGCAATCTTTCTCTGTTATTTTCTTTGATCTCAAACCCAATTTTTACCCTGGGGCAGGGGAGGGAGTAGAAATCATGGCCTATGATTTGGAGATAAAAATGGGATGTTGTTTGACTTCTGGCTGTTTTCCTTCTAGTATGTACTTTCTTGCTTTTTCATAACAAAGGGGAAAATACTCCCAGGCTAAACAAACCCTAGAACCATTTCTGTACCATTGGGGATGCAGCAATATATTTCTCCTTAGTGTTTTCTTGTCTGCCTTTCAGAAATTCTACGTGCTTTGATTCACTGTCTCCCAGGGATTCTTCCTCAGAACAGCTAACCCCAGAACCAAAAACCCATCTGCCTTTGTCTAAGAAGGTCAAGGCCAATGTTACTCTCTCAGTCTAGCAGAGAATGAGACACAAGCTCCAAATCCAACAGTCTGGAATTTCACTGCAGAGTAGAGTTTTCTTTTGCACAAGATCTCACTTGGTCATTTTCACATCTGAGGGTTTTTTTTTTTGGTGTATGGTAACTAACCCCAACTTGTGTGTGAGTGTGTATGTGTTCAATTTTCTGAAGCAGTGGTCTAAGTGGGCATACCAAGTCTTTGGGGGAAGGATCAGAAGATTTTTTTCCATATTTTTCATGGTAAGTTCCTTCCTTCAGATTTAAAAATTCAAGCAATTGATGAAAAGCAGGATGTGAGACACTGTGACAACTCTTTTTATTCATTTGTTCTACAAACTCTTATGGCATTTATGTGGAAACACTGTTTTATGCATTCATAAGTATTACTTCAATTAATCGTCATAACAACCCTAATATTAATATTAATATCCACCTTCTATAAAGGAGGATACCAAGGAACAGAGAGGTTAGATCACCTGCTCAAAGTTACACACCTTAGTAATTGGCAGAGTTGGAATTTGAATCCAGGTGTCTGCCTTCATAATGCATACATTTAAGCACTAGAATAATGGGGAATTTATGAGATTTCAAAATCAGAAGTTTAGGGTATTCTCTGAAAAGAGGTTTAGTCTTTGTAATGATCTATGACCATTCTAAGGCTTCAAGATCTGCCCAGACAAATGAACTAAAATGCCATTAATATGGTCTGGACAGATCTTAAACCCCCAGAGGACTCTTGGTTGTTAACACAGAATTATTTGGTCTGTTCAGGAAATCCTCAAGACATCTGATTTTGAAATGTCATCAACTGGCCATTATTACAATGTCTTTAAAATGACAGTATTGGGGGAGAACACTTTCCTGTCTGCCCACAGCCTAAGTAGATGCTAACATGTAAATAAATAGTATTGTAAGAAATGGTCAGGGTGCTTGGGCCTGTGAAACCAGAGTTTTCATTTTGACCATCAGTATCCACAATGGATGTGAGGCCCAAGGAATTATTGTTATTTAGTGAGACATGGAGTGCTATTTCTGCTCAAAGGTGTGGCAAATAAGGAGTTAATTTGGACTTTTATGAGTCTTAGCTCTTCGTTTGCTCTCCTTATAAATACTGAAAAATCTAGAAAAAGGTAAGTTTTCTCTAGCAAGTTGCTCTCATTTGCATTAATCTTCACCTTTCCCCTTTTTCCAGAACATAAGGAATAGCAATATCTATCCCCCCACCCTCACTAGGGTCATATCAGATGCCATGGCTGTGGACTTTTGGTTTTCCCATCATAAGGTAGCTTCCAGAAGATGTGCAGTGCAGGGCTGTGAGAACACTGATTTCAAGAGCTATTTTACAGTGTTGCGTTCAGTGACAGCATGATCCATAGGCAATATAGTAAAAAGAATTGGCCCCTGATGGTGCTTAAGAGGTGCTGGAAGGAGAGTGTTAATTTATTGCTAATATACACTGTGTTAAAAATAGAAAGAAAAATGTCTTTTGTTCCAATTTTGCCCTTTTGGAGCTTGAAAGTGGGGTTGGGGTAGGTGGGGAGGGACCAATGGCCATGATTAGAGGTCATAATTTGCTCACAACTTAAACCTTGTACTGTTGACTGAGAGGCAGGGGAAACAAATCCTTTGTTCTAAGCCTGTGGGGAAGCTTCCTGGAGGAGCTATCCTCTGCAGAGGCCAGGACCATCTTGCCACATTATTGTTGGGGGCATTTATTTTCCTGCCCCAGACCTCATGAACTTGTATTTGCATTTTCTGCCAGTCTACCTGATGCAGCTCTAATGGGCTCCGGAAGCCTTCTGGGGTGTATCAGGCTTGCTGGCGACAGGCAGAGAGAAAACAGGCTCTGAATCCTGAGACTTCACTTTAGGGGTCTGGAAACAGAGAAAAATAGTCCCTCAGAAAGGAGTCCAATAAATAGTCTTTGGATTGAAGACTTGTGGACTCAGAGTGGCCAGACAGGAACAATATTTAAGGGAGATGTGAGGAGACTTCTGTGAGCTTCAGCCAGTTGATTTTCTCCTGCACTTGGGGATTTTAAAAAGCTGCTTATGGGTGTTAAGACCCTGAGAAAGAGCAGATCCAAAGGGGGAAGTAGCTCAGCAGATCTTACTGTGAGATGTGCCTCTGCTTTCTCTGATTCAGTCTCATGGGACTCAGTCGCCAATTGCTGCCTTCCCTACCTGGTAGTGCCAACTCCTAACCATTTTTCATTTTGAGGGAGCTAGTAGACCTCCTGGGAATTAGGCTTGGCTACAGTTGGAATAAGTTTCAGTGATTAATTAATTTAATTAACATATTTGGAATTGCAATTGCCTTTAATATAATCTACCTTTATAAAAACTCATGAATTAAGGTAAATATTTATGTGGAAATAGCCTAAAATTGCCTCCCTGGCCAACTTGGAGGAGGGGAAATGATAGTAACCTGGATCTAACTACCTATTACTGCTCCTTAGGAAATTGCTAAAATATATGATTGTTTTTCCCAGAGAAAAATTTAAGTACGTTTTTCTTCATCTGGTTCCCTCACTGTTCTCTCCCTTCCCCTCGTTCCCCATGCCTTCCAATTTATCTAAGTCTGTGGAAAATGGACTAGTCCAGTCCATAACTGTAAAAAGGGCAGGAGGATGAATGGATTCACCAGTGAGTGAGATGGTGGGGAGAAGCCATCTTCCCTGTGGGGCTATGATGGTCTGAGAAGGCACTGTTCATTCCTTGGTACTAAGTGTCCTTTCCTCTGATTTGCCTGCCTGAGAACAAACCACTTTCCATTCAGTCATGTACTATCCTCTCCCTGGCTCAGACAGAAAGGTCACCCACTCAGCTTTCTGGGCCACAAAGAGAAATGAATCAGGACCTTCCTGAGAGGGTGTGGGCTCTTGGCTATTTTTTATCACTTGGGGCAGCTCTACACAGGCCCAGTGTTTTACAAAATGAAAGTGTGGCTGTTAGCCTGGGGAAGGGAAAGAGAACTGTGTTCTATTCTTTTCAGAAGAAAGTATGCAGAGGTGTGATGAGGCTTTCAGAAGAAAGATGATACAATCTAAAAATAAACACAGAATAAATACTGTAATTAGACCTATTATTTTTATTTGTGATGTAGAACAGGAACCACAGCAAAACCTTTCTTCCTCCAGTAATAAAAATGTGATTGTCAATCAGTGCTGGGGGCAATATATTTTGCCACATTACATTTAACAAGAGGTCTGAGTGATCTTTCAATCTTAAATTGTAGCCAGGCTAATGTGGCCCCAGCTATATGAACTTATTTCTCTTTTCTTCTCGTTGCTCTTCCTTCCCACAGAACTAAAGTGGTCCAGATCTACTGAAAATTCAGCTATGACATTAATCAAAAACCAAGTAGGGCTGGGGTTGTGACTCAGTGGTAGAGCGCTTGCCTAGTATGTGCAAGGCCCTGGTTTGATCCTCAGCACCACATAAAAATAAATAAATAAGGGCTGGGGATGTGGCTCAAGCGGTAGCGCACTCGCCTGGCATGCGTGCGGCCCAGGTTCGATCCTCAGCACCACATACAAACAAAGATGTTGTGTCTGCCAAAAACTAAAAAATAAATATTGAAATTCTCTCTCTCTCTCTCTCTTTTTAAAAATAAATAAATAAATAAATAAATAAAATAAATGTATTGTGTCTTAACTACAACTTAAAAAAAAAACAAGTAGAAATGAGAAAGTCATTTTGGCAGCTGGCAGATCTTAGAGCTGTGAGCCAAGACATTCAAGTTTGTCTCTAAACTTACATATACACGGACATAATTAGAACTTGATACCAGACCCAATATAATAATCCTTAAGGATTCATCTATCACAAACTATGTTTAATATCAGTGTCACTCACCCCTGATATCAACCCTGTCATTGCACCCTTGAAAGAGCAATCTGTATTTAGAAACTGTTTATACAGATTTTACCTAACTACTATTTTTGTGCATTTTATGCTCATAATTGTGGACATACATAGCACTCAGAAAGCAGTTCTTAAAGATTTATCAAAGGAGAGGAAGAGGCAAAAATAAGATGATGAAAGAGCATTGCAATGATAAATTGGGTTGGTTGAGAATTCTTTGCTATATCTTCCCATTTTTACCTGATGATACCCACAAGATGTGTGGTTAATTATAATTACTTTGAAGCTTATAACAGTGAAAGGAATAGAATGTTTGAAGCCCTTTGGTCCTGGTTAACCTTAGCAACTATATATTTTTTTGGTACCAGGGATTGAACTGAGGGGCACTCGACCACTGAGCCACATCCCCAGCCCTATTTATTTATTTATTTATTTATTTTTAAATTTTTATTGTTGGTTGTTCAAAACATTACATAGTTCTTGCTATATCATATTTCACACTTTGATTCAAGTGGGATATGAACTCCCATTTTTACCCCGTATACAGATTGCAGAATCACATCAGTTGCACATCTATTGATTTACATATTGCCATTCTGGTGTCTGTTGTATTCTGCTGCCTTTCCTATCCTCTACTATCCCCCCTCCCCCCCTCCCCTCCCCTCTTCTCTGTCTACCCCCTCTACTGTAATTCATTTCTCCCCCTTATATTTTTCCCCCTTTCCCCTCACTTCCTCTTGTATGTAATTTTGTATACCCCTGAGGGTCTCCTTCCATTTACATGCAATTTCCCTTCTCTCTCCCTTTCCCTCCCACCTCTCATCCCTGTTTAATGTTAATCTTCTTCTCATGCTCTTCATCCCTACTCTGTTCTTAGTTACTCTCCTTATATCAAAGAAGACATTTGGCATTTGTTTTTGAGGGATTGGCTAGCTTCACTTAGCATAATCTGCTCTAATGCCATCCATTTCCCTCCAAATTCTATGATTTTGTCATTTTTTAATGCAGAGTAATACTCCATTGTGTATAAATGCCACATTTTTTTTATCCATTCGTCTATTGAAGGGCATCTAGGTTGGTTCCACAGTCTTGCTATTGTGAATTGTGCTGCTATGAACATGGATGTAGCAGTGTCCCTATAGTGTGCTCTTTTTAGGTCTTTAGGGAATAGACCGAGTAGGGGAATAGCTGGGTCAAATGGTGGTTCCATTCCGAGCTTTCCAAGAAATCTCCATACTGCTTTCCAAATTGGCTGCACCAATTTGCAGTCCCACCAACAATGAACAAGTGAACCCTTTTCCCCCACATCCTCGCCAGCGCTTGTTGTTGTTTGACTTCCTAATGGCTGCCAATCTTACTGGAGTGAGATGGTATCTTAGGGTAGTTTTGATTTGCATTTCTCTGACTGCTAGAGATAGTGAGCATTTTTTCATGTACTTGTTGATTGATTGTATGTCCTCCTCTGAGAAATGTCTGTTCAGGTCCTTGGCCCATTTATTGATTGGGTTATTTGTTATCTTATTGTCTAATTTTTTTAGTTCTTTGTATATTCTGGATATTAGGGCTCTGTCTGAAGTGTGAGGAGTAAAGATTTGTTCCCAGGACGTAGGCTCCCTATTTACCTCTCTTATTGTTTCTTTTGCTGAGAAAAAACTTTTTAGTTTGAGTAAGTCCCATTTGTTGATTCTAGTTATTAACTCTTGTGCTATGGGTGTCCTATTGAGGAATTTGGAGCCCGACCCCACAGTATGTAGATCATAGCCAACTTTTTCTTCTATCAGACGCCATGTCTCTGATTTGATATCCAGTTCCTTGATCCACTTTGAGTTAACTTTTGTGCATGGCGAGAGAAAGGGATTCAGTTTCATTTTGTTGCATATGGATTTCCAGTTTTCCCAGCACCATTTGTTGAAGATGCTATCCTTCCTCCATTGCATGCTTTTAGCCCCTTTATCAAATATAAGATAGTTGTAATTTTGTGGATTGGTTTCTGTGTCCTCTATTCTGTACCATTGGTCCATCCGCCTGTTTTGGTACCAGTACCATGCTGTTTTTGTTACTATTGCTCTGTAGTATAGTTTGAAGTCTGGTATAGCTATACCGCTTGATTCACACTTCCTGCTTAGCATTGTTTTTGCTATTCTGGGTCTTTTATTTTTCCATATGAATTTCATGATTGCTTTCTCTATTTCTACAAGAAATGCCATTGGGATTTTGATTGGCATTGCATTAAACCTATAGAGAACTTTTGGTAATATCGCCATTTTGATGATGTTAGTTCTACCTATCCATGAACAGGGTATATTTTTCCATCTTCTAAGATCTTCTTCTATTTCTCTCTTTAGGGTTCTGTAGTTTTCATTGTATAAGTCTTTCACCTCTTTTGTTAGGTTGATTCCCAAGTATTTTATTTTATTTTTTTTGAGGATATTGTGAATGGAGTGGTTGTCCTCATTTCCATTTCAGAGGATTTGTCGCTGATATACAGGAATGCCTTTGATTTATGCGTGTTGATTTTATATCCTGCCACTTTGCTGAATTCATTTATTAGCTCTAATAGTTTCTTTGTAGACCCTTAGTTTTTTATTTAGAGACAGGGTCTCAATGAGTTGCTTAGTGCCTCGCTAAATTGCTGAGGCTGGCTTTGAACTCATGATCCTCCTGTTTCAGCCTCCCGAGTTGCTGGGATTACAGGCATGCGCCATCATGCCTGGCCTTAGCAACCTCATTTGAAGGGTCTAATATACAGAACATTTAACATTTATGACCAGGATTAGACCATGAATTAAGCTGGTAGAATTTTTGGCTACCAAAATATTACTGTGGGGGAAAATTAGATGCCAAACCAGAACACCTAGTCAGCCATTGCTCTGTTTCTCTCTGGGATGCCTAATAGGTCATATTAACCTCACTAGAACTTGGATTCCTCATTGTAAATATAGCTGGATTCTATTTTAAAAGCTGCTAAGTCCTTTCAATTGGAAAATTGTAGAATTCTGGAATAGAATAATATTTTTGACTCAATTTTTCTCCTGGGCAGATGTACCTAAAATTAAATGTGACAAATTAGTTGTAGTATTAGATGGCCTCTCTCTGGGCCATAGCTATGATGTCAGGGAGATGAGCTTGTCTGTGATTTTAACCTTTTATGAATCATGAGTGCCTTTGAGAGTCTGATGACAACTCTGTATAGCTCTTCAGTAAAACACACACATGCCTATTTTGGATCACTTTGTTTGCTATAGTGGGGGTAATGGTTTTCCAGGGGGCATATCACTGGGTCCCAGCTAAGGACTGCTGTATTGGGGATTTTGAAGCCTAATAATCTCCATTATGCAGCTCTAGGTTGAAAATACCTTTATTATTTCCTACCTCATTAGGCACTTTTAGCTCCAATATCATCCCAGACCTTCAAGTACCTACTCTATCTCCCAGATCCATCCTGCTGTATAATTCCTCCTGAATTATTCCCTGGTTAACATCATTTATATCTGACAAATAATTATTAGTGCTTACTAGATACCAGACATGTAAGTTTAAGAATTAGCATATGTAATCCTTATAAAAATCCCACAAAGTCATTAATATTGTCATCCACAGATTACAAGAAAGAAAATCAAGGCATGGAGTGGTTTAATAATTTGCCCCAAGTCATCAAGTTAGGTGATGGTAGAGGTGGGTTTCAAACCCAGAAATCTGTCTTCTGGGCCTATACTTAATCATTATGCCCATTTTCAAAGTATTTGGGTAATGGGGATTTAAAACTAAAGCCATTGTATGGAAATACTTTAAATTGTATACTTATGATTTGTGCATATTTCTGTATTTTATATTTCAATTAAAAATTTACCTTAAAATCTATGTCAGTTGGGAATGATTTTGGCAGCAAGAACAAGCAGTGACTTAAGCCAGAGGGGTATTCATCATTCTTTTAACAAGGAGGTGGTGTGTGATCTCACAGTTGATTCCTTAGCTCCACAGTGTTCCAGTGACCTATGATCTTTCTACTTTCCCTCTTGCTCATTCTCAGTGTTCTGGCAGTCTCCCCTCATGGTCACAAGATGGCTTCCATGCCTCTATTATATCTGTATAGGAAGGGGAGGGCAGTAGAAGAGGTCTCCTCACATACTTCTCTTATTTCGCAAAGCCTTCCAGCAGACTTTTCCATTAGTCCCATTAGTGTGATTTGGGTAATATGGCCACCTTTGTATGAGGGAACTAAAAAAGTGAGTCTCTGACTTTTCCAGCCTCTATGGGTTGTTATGGAGGAGGAAGAAGGTATAGGGAATGAACATTGCGTATTTCTCAATGGTATCTGACACATATTCCCTGGATTAAAACACTTCTGCATTGAGGGAGGAAGAAGAACAGCAGTCATGGTAAAGGCTTCTTTGAGATTGTGGTATGCAATTGCTACTTTCCTCTAGATTAAAAAAAGGCTTACAGTAGTTCCTTTAGAAGAAGGTGTTGAATATAGCTGATAGTGAAAACCATTTGGAACAGAAGATTTGAAATTTTCTTCTATCAAATTGGAAGGATGAGTGCTTAACCAATGACTTAATTTGAATCTTTGAAAAATGGCCACTTCATTATCTTCTTAATGGATTGTACATCAAATTTAGTGGGTCTCCTAGACACTGGACTAGATTTAGCCAGATGGTGCAAGTTTTCCAACCTTATAATAATTTCTCATGCATTTTAATGCCTAAAGAGGGTATCATTCTAATGGAAGGAGAAGAGCAGTTGGTTAAGTGGTCTTGCCATCAGTTTTGTGTCTGGATGGCAATGATTCTTCTCCTATTTGTGTTATGTACTTAAAAAAAAACTCCTTAAAATTCATGTCTGGGGAGGGAACCATTTTTTTCCTGCTGTTTTCAAGTTACCTATTACCACAATGTTTGGTTTTTGAGATTTTTCTCTTGGTTTAAGTTCACCTAGAGGGAGATGCCAAGACAAGTATTCAAGTACATAGAGTTCTTTTTGGTAGTGAGAGAAACTGTGGTGGGGGAGTGGGAAAGTGAGACAGAAAAGGGAAGGCAGCAAATAAAGTGATACATCATCAAGCAAATTACCTCTGTGGTTGAGTGGAACTTGATCTTACTGGGAAATTCTGGAAGACAGTATGAAACATGTGTTTCAGGATTCATCTGCCTGAGGGTGAGAGAGCTGGGGTATTTATAAAACAATTCTCCAGCATCATTAAAAGAAGAATTCTTCCAAATGGTGTTAACTTCCTGGTATTTCTGGCTTATCACACAGGCAAATAAGTGTGGCTTCAATGGCAAAAGACAGCCCTCAGACAAAGAAATGCTTATGCTGACATGTGGAAGTAGTGAGGGTAAGGGGTTTTAGTTTTCTTAAAATGTTAAACCTCAGAGGGACTGCTGTGATTTTCACGTATCCCCTAAAGTTCATGTGTTGGAAACTTAATCCCCAATGTGGCAGTGTTGAGAGGTGTGACTTTTGACAGGTTATGAGGGCTCTGCCCTCATGAATGGATTAATGTCTTTATTGTGGAAGTGAGTTTGTCATAAAAGGGAGTTTGGCTCCTCTTTTTCTCTCTTGCACATACTCTCTTGCCCTTCCACCTTCTGCCATGGGATGATATAGCAAGAATGTCCTTGCCAGATGCAGACCCCTCAACCTTTGACTACCCAGTCTTCAGAATTATAAAAAAGAAATCTCTGTTCTTTAGAAATTACCCCATATGTGGTATTCTATTATAGTAGCACAAAACAGTCTAAGATAGAAAACTTAAATGTTATTAAATTCTAGAGCCTCTTCCTCCTTCTCAAAGTAACTGGCCCAGACAGGTAAAGTCTCACACCTAGGCAGTAGCTAGTCTGTAACAACACTCAATTCTCCCACTTTTTTCATCATCTTCAACCCTGCCATGTTATTTACAAAATGGAGGATATTAAAAATAATAGTGAATTATTATTGATTTAATGGTAATGGCATTTAGAAAAAAATTTTCCTTGTATTAGGCTATTAAAAATATAGTACATCCACAAGAAATTAATTTTAAAAACTATGGGTAAATGGCAGAAAGATCAATAGAGGGAAGGGAGCAGGAGGTAAAGGGAGGGAAGGGGAAGGAGAGGTACTAGGGTTTGAATTAGAACAAGATATATTCCATGCTTGTATAATTATGCCAAAATGGATACTGCTATCATGTATAACTAAAAAGAACTAATAAAAATAAAATAAAAATAGTTGTCAAAATTAATACATCATTTATGAGGCAAAAAATTATGAATATTTCTTTCTTGGCACATATGCTTCTTGAACATTAGATAATTTCCCCATATTCATGTGTAAGGCTATTCTGGATTCTGTGTCCTTTTGCTATGTCCTATGGATATTCTCTGAAGCTATCTTAGAGTCTGCCCATTTGACTATTAAATATAAAACACGATGTGATTTGAAGTCCTTTGGGTATAAACCGAGGAGTGGGATAGCTGGGTCAAATGGTGGTTCCATTCCAAGTTTTCTAAACAACCTCCATACTGCTTTCCAGAGTGGTTGCACCACTTTGCAGTCCCACCAGCAATGTATGAGTGAACCTTTTCCCCAACATCCTCTTCAACACTTATTATTGCTTGTATTCTTGATAATTGCCATTCTGACTGGAGTGAGATAAAATCTTAGAGTAGTTTTGATTTGCATTTCTCTAATTGTTAGAGATGTTAAACATTTTTTCATATATTACCCTATATGCATGTATGATTGCACAACCTGTGTGACTGCACCATGAATAGCCAGAGGAATAAGAAGTTGTGCTCCATTTGTATACAGTGTATCAAGGTCCTGTATAATTAATTAGAACAACATTTTAAAAAGACACAATATGATATAGCCAGCTGCATCCTCTTGCAATACTCTAGTACTTTCTAAAAAATGAAATGAGGAAAGAATTTTCGAAACCTGATAGTTCCATGGGTGACTGAAGAAACCCTACAGGTGGAACTCTTAAGATATGAGGGTATTTAGGAAAATTGTAGGGAAGAAGAAAGTTTCAGAAAGATGTCTGAAATAGAACATTTGGCTAGTATTTTTCTCTTCAGGCACCGGCTACTCTCTGAGCTATGTAGATTGCTCTTCACACATTTCCAGGGGCCTCTTTGGGCTTCTACAGCTCTTTGGGATCTCTTCTACCTTCTGGTTTTCCCCATTTGCTTTGATCTTCTCACCTCTTTCACTCATTTTTCCTATTCTAGGAAAGATTTAGTTCTGGATCAAGGATCAAAAGAATTGGAGCAGAAGCAAAATGAATCTCATAATTTTATAGACGTGTTCAGTTTTACCTCTCACTATTAAGTATTTTTAACATTTTTGTACCCAGTGTTCATGGCTAGATTTTCCAAGAAAGAACTCTCTGCAGCTTTCCTTTCCTTCTTTTGTTTAAGTTGTGGAATAATATATGTACTGCAAATCATAGAAATTCCAAGTGTACAGCTCGATAGGTTTTAACAAAGTGAGCATACCCATTTGTAACCACCACCCAGGTTAAGGTATATATTACTAGCTCCGAGATGCCTACTTCGTAACTGCCCAGTCATTACCACTCCAAAAGCCAAGACAATCTTTTGCCATAGATTGGGTTTGCCTAATTTTGAACTATATATAAATGGAATCACATAGCCTGTACTTTTTTGTGTTAGGCTTATTTTTTTCAACACTGACTCTGTGAAGTATATCCACAGTATTGTGAAAAGCAATCCTTTATTTCTTTTTTCATTTCTGTATTCAATCATATGAATCAAGATGACACCATTTGTGTTATTTTTGGTGTCATCTTAGTGCTGAATTTCAGGTTGAGATTGTATGAGATCATAATTATATTTAGACATTTATGCCTAAAAACATTCATCAACAGATTGACAATGGCAAATCAAGTCTGTCTATTTAGCTAGTATGTCTATGGAACTCACTATGTATCAAACATTGACCGAAGTACTTTATAAATATCCACTCACTTAGCTTTCATACCAACACTATGAAATAGGTTACTATTATTATTCCTATTAAACAGATGCAGAAACTCAGGCATAGATTGGTTAATCCACTTGCTTATTAGCTAATGTGCAGAAGAAAAGGAAGTTCTGGCCAACAGGACTGGCATAAGGCATGTTCTCTGCTGGTGCCTTGCATGTACTTCTATCATACAGCACATTCATTGTTTATGTGTCTTTATTTTGTCCCTCTAGCTTGTGAGCTAGAGGATAGCATTTATGTTCTATTTTTGCCAGTGTCAATTCAATGAATGAGCCAGGGGCTGCACTGAAGTAAATGCTTGTGTTAAAATGAATGAGTCAATGTGGGGCAATGAGCTCATGGACATCTTCTCTTAAAGTGCCCAAGATTTCCTTATATTTTCTGGTGAAAACTGGGAGAACAGACTCTGCAAAGAAATAGGGAGAAGAGAAAGAAAGGAAAATAGGGAAGAGGCTGTGCTGTCCATCACTCATGGATTAACCATGAAAATACTGCTCAGAAGAGTTTTTATAACTTCAACCACAGGAGACAATGAGAGGAAGAGCCTAGTGCCGTGCTAACATATCTACCACAAGCCCATGTGTAAGTTGACATTTTTCTAGTAGTCATATTTTAAAAAGTACAATAAACAGGTGAAATTAATTGCAATAATATATTTAACCCAATATATCCAAATATTGTCATCTCAACAGGTCATCAATATAAGATAGATTTATTTACTTATTTTCAGTACTGGGGATTGAACCCAGAGGTTCTCTACCACTGAACTACATCCCCAGCCCCCCATTTTTAAAAGATGAAATCCAATTTTTTTAAAAAAACATTTTTTTAGTTGTAGGTGGACACAATACCTTTGTTTTATTTGTATGTGGTGCTGAGAATCGAACCCAGTGCCTCACACATGCTAGGCAAGTGCTTTTCCTCTGAGCCACAACCCCAGCCCGCCAGCCCTTTTTATTTAGTATTTTAAGACAGGGTCTTGCTACATTGTGCAGGCTGGCTTTGAATTTGTGATCCTCTTGCCTTAACTTTCCAAGTTGCTAGGATTACAGGGATGCGCCACCAGGCCAATATATTTTAGATTTTTTTATTAAGTCTTCAAACTCTACAACATCTTATCTAGGACTGTGTCTGTGTCCACATTTCAAGTGCTTAATAGCTATATGTTGCTAGTGGCTACAGTACTGGAAGAGGGTATGTCTATAGCCTTGTCTCTCAGTGTGGTCTTTGGACTAGCAGCATCACATCAACCGGAAGTTTGCTAGAAATGCAAAATTGAAATTGTGGGATCCACCCTGGTCCTACCAAATAAAAATCGGAATCAAAATCTGTCTTTTAATGAGCTCCTGGGGTGATTTGTTTGCACATCAAAGTTTGAGAAGCCAGCCTAGTGATCAAATGCATTAATAGGGCATTTTCTAATGAATGGCAGATAATAGCTCTCTAACCCTGAAATCACAGCCATGGGGGTCTCTCATTAACTTCATTTGTTAACTTCCCTCTTTCTCCCTTCCCTCCCTCATTTCCTTCCTTCCTTTTTTGCTTTCTTCCCTGGTTGGTTCCCACATTAAAAAGAAGACTTTATTTCAATCAATACTGCTGCTCCTTTTAAATGACAGTGCCAAGCTATTAAATTCTGCCAGCTCATCTTTTGTGAATGAAGGGAAGTGGATTCAGCCACAGCCCTATCTTTCTGCCATTATCCTGTATTAAATGTCCTTCAATTAGTATGTGCAGTGAGTCTCCTGCAAGACCCCCTGCTGGTTTATGTCACTCATACATTAACCTCATTGGTTACCAAACATCCCTATTATTAAGCCATTAAAAGCCAGGCTTGTTCACCTGCCAGCCCTTTAGTTTCCTTTTCTATCTCCTGGACCATTTTCCCAGATGGAATTTTAGTGATTCTCTCCATATCCATCTTCTCTTTTATCTTATAGGAATTTACTTCCTCTTTTAGACCTCTCCTCTTTTCCTTCCTTTCTCTTGCTCTGCCTTGCTCTTCCTCTCCTCCCACAGTGTGTTGTATTTCTGCAATTTTTTAAATACCACTCTCTCTCCCTAGGAGAACGTAATTACTTGGTTGAGAACAGGTTGGTTATAGCTGTGTGTGCACTCACCAAGCTGGAGCCTCGTCAGCAAGGCTGTTTCCAGCTCCTGCTGGCTCAAGCGACATTTGGCAAGTCATTGCTTTCCAACCCCATCCAATTGTTTCTGCCAGTTTGATGAAATTGCGAAGTGGGTTGCAATATTGGCAATTTGAAGATGGATATTGCATAGGGTTATAGAATTGCATTTCGAAAACCTGTTTTTTTATATATATATCTTGTCCACCTTACTTGTTTTTCAAAGCAATGAGATATAATTTTAGCCATGTATATAATATTGCACTTGAATTTTTAGAGAGAAAATTCAGGATGAAGATAGATGTGTTCAGCCTGCAGGAATGTGCTTTATCTTCAAGTTGATATTTTACCAAGGAGGGAATGGAAATTTTCCATTTCATTCCCCTCGGATACTGCCTATAGCAAGAAGAACCAACCAATAAGGACTGGTAGGCCAAATCTGCCCACCTCTTGTTTTTATATGGCAAGTAAGCTAAGAATGGATTTTTCATTTTTAAATGATTGAAATAAATTAAAAGATAAATGTTTTGTGACTTGTAAAACGTACATGAAGTTCACATTTCTGTGTCTAAAAATAAAGTTTTATTGGAACACAGCTATGCCATTCATTTATATAAGGTCTATAGCTACTTTCATGCTATAGTGGCAGAGTTGAAAAATAATGTTATAGTTTGAATATGAGGAATTTCCCCAAAAGCTCATGTGAGAGATGATGCAGGAATGTTCAGAGGTAAAATGATTAGATTATTAAAGCTGTAGCCTAATCAGTCAATTATTTATTTTTTGTGGTTCTGGGGATTGAACCCAGGACCTTGTTCATGTGAAACAAGCACTCTACCAACTAAGCTATATCCACAGCCCATCAGTCAGTTATTTTGTGGATTAATAATTTGAATGGATTAATGGGTGGTGAATGTAGGTAGATAGGATATGACTAAAGGAAGTAGGTCACTGGAGGCATGTATTTGGGGTTTATATTTTGTCCCTGGCAAGCAGAGCTCTCTCTGCTTCCTGACTGTCATGAATTGAATATCTTTTCTCTACCATGCCCTTCCACCATGATGTGCTACCTCATCTTGGGTCCAGGGCTATGGAGTTGGCCGACCATGGACTGAACCTCTGAAACTGTGAGCCAAAATAAAATTCCTCCTCTAAGTTGTTCTTGTCAGATCTTTTGGTCGTAGTAACAAGCCAACTAACGTTGACAAAAACAAACTGTATGGCCTGCAAAATCCAAAATATTTATTCTCTGCTCCTTTTTTTTTTAAAATTTTTTAATATTTTATTTTTTTAGTTTTTGGCGGACACAACATCTTTGTTTGTATGTGGTGCTGAGGATCGAACCTGGGCTGCACGCATGCCAGGCGAGCGCGCTACCGCTTGAGCCACATCCCCAGCCCCATATTCTCTGCTCCTTGACAGTCAAATTTGTTGACCCTTGTTTGAGGGCAGGGCCATGTCTTATTAATCTTAGTATCCCTTGTTCACATTATCATGCTTATTATCTGGTAGGTTCTCAATAGATATTTTATAATACAGGAGGGAAGGGTGAAATGAAACTATTTTTTTCAGGATATCAAGGTGTTTACTGAACTGCCTTTATTTATATTTGAAGTTGCAGATCAGAGAAATAATGTGTAGTTGTGGATAGCATCTTAAGATAAATCACTGACGAGTAAAATCCTCTTCTCACTTTTGACAGAAAGTTTTGGTGGAGAAGGCTGACATAGCAAGGAAAGTCATAGGGATCTTTTTTAGGCAGTATCTCAGTCATTTGGGCCGCTATTACAACATACCTTAGACTGGTGGTTTATAAACAACAGACATTTATTTCTTGCAGTTCTGGAGGCTAGAAGGTTGAAGAGCAAGGTTCCAACAGATTTGTTATCTAGAGAGGGCCTGAATCCTAGTTCACAGATGATTTCTTCTGTGCCCTCATATGACAGAGATGATGGAGCTCCCTGAGATCCCTTTTACAAGGGTACTTTCATAAAGGGTCTTCTGTTATGACCTAATCATCTCCCCAAAGCCCTACATTTTAATATAATCACATTTGGAATTAGGTCTCAACGTATAAATTTTGGAGGAACACAAAGAGACAGTACCAAATTAAGTGGAACTATCTACTAGACTGAAGACCAATACAATGCTGCTCTAGGGAGTGGCTCACTATGGGCCCAGCGTGGCACCAATGGAAAGTCTGCCTTACTCAGGAGAGATTCTTGGCTACTACTTTAACAAACTGAGCCAGCAACTTGCCCATCTTTTGGTTTGAATCAGTCCTCTGGATTCCAGCTCGAATGGCCAATTTGGTCTCTCACTTTGCATCTTTAGTTCACCTTTGCTCCCTTTATTACCTCTTCTCTCCACTAGATTGTAAATTACTTCAGAGGAGAGGCCATATTTACTTAATTTCCTACTGTAGATCTGCACATAACATGGTGCTTAATATGTAGTCTACATGTAATAAACAACTGTTGTAAAAATGAATGAATGAATGAATCCATGGGACCTAAAGCTCTAATTTCCTTCATCAACTTTGGAGAATCATGATGTTTAACTTCCTAACATCCAGACCACTCCAACTGATGTATCTAAAGTTCCGTATGTTCTTGAGTTCAGGTCCTTGGACTCTTAATTGGTCCACTGATAGAATTCAAGAGATCTATGTCTATTCATGGAAAAAATACTTCTTAGTTTGTTTTCACTAACCTATAGCTGAATGTAACTTTATCTTCAATTATAAATATAGATAACAAATAACAGTAGAATTAGCAGTATCTGTGACTTTGTCATCATTAGAATCTTTTCTGTTTATCAGCAATTCAGAATTATGTTAATAATTATATCTCCAACCAGATTTTGTTATTTTTTCCTCATTTTTTATTGGTACATTATTGTTGTACACATGATGGGATTTGTTGTTACATATTCATACATGCACACAATATAACAATATAATTTGGCCAATATCACCACTCTTTGGTCCCTTTCCTCTACTGATCTCCCTATGATTTTTAGGAGAGCAACCTTCAACTTTGTTTTCTTTTTTCCTCTCTAGCTTCCACATATGAGAGAAAATATATGACCCTTGACCTTCTGAGTTTGACTTATTTTGCTTAATATGATGGTCTCTAGATCTATCAATTTTCCTGCAAATGCCATAGTTTCATTTTTCTATGGCTGAATAAAACTCCATTGTGTATATACACCTCATTTTCTTTGTCTATTAATCCATTGATGGACACCTCCTAGGATGGTTCCATAGTTTGGGTATTGTGAATTGTGCTGCTATAAACATGGGTATGCATGTATCACTGTAGTAAGATGATTTTAGTTCTTCAGGGTAAATACTATGAAGTAGTATAGCTGGGTCATATGGTGGTTCCATGCCTAGTTTTTTGAGGAGCCTCCATACTGATTTCCATAGGAGTTGTACTAATTTATAGTCCCACCAACAGTGTAAAAGTGTTCCTTTTTAATGTGTTAATAAAGAAACACATGTACTACCATATCACAAGTTTGTTGATGACCAAATTAATCTTAATTAATATGAATGAATATGCTGAAATTCTAATAATGTCTTTTCCAAATAATTCCATTCCTTTATAATCTTATATATTTTTACCTTAAACATTTAAAAACATTCTTAGAAGGGGCCTCTGGTCTTTACCAAAGGAGTCCCTGGAACAAACAAGGTTATAGTTTCTTATTTAGTGCTCATTTACTATTTATCTAGTATATGGGTGTGCTTAGTTTTTGAAAATGTATCAAGATATGCACATATTTTGAGGCATATTATACTTCAGTAAAATGTGTTTTTAATTGGTCTGATCAATCATGGTAATCCTCTTATCAGAAACTGATTAAGAAAGAGTATCTGTTCCAAGCCAGGACAATAAGATATTAATAGCAAGTTTTGAGTCAGGCAAGGTGACACATGCCTATAATCTCAGTGGTTTCGGAGGCTGAGGCAGGAGGATCACAAGTTTGAGGTCAGTCTCCGCAATTTATTAAGACCCTGTCTCAAGATTTTTAAAAAAAGGGCTGGGGGGTGTGGCTCAGTGTTATTGCTGCTGGGTTCAATTCCAAGTATTGAAAAAAAAAGGAAATTTTTGCCAGGGTGATGGTGAGATGATATGGAGGGAGATGCCCTATCTTGGTCTGGACTTTGTCATGTCTATATGTCACATTTGGACCTGTTAAGGCCATCCTATGGCAGGGAAGGAATAGAGCCAACTGGAGCTGGAGGTGCAACATAATGTGCCAGGAGTCTGCCCTACTCTTTGACTTAGGCTATAACCTCTGAAAGTATTTACTTTTTTAAAATTACATTTACTTGAAAGTCTAAGACATGATCACACTGTAACTATATAGTCTAAGCATGCACATTTCATGATCTGTCCTTGTTAAATTTTTGGACAGTCACTGGCTGGGAGGTACACATATTGAGTATAATGTTGTGCATTTTAAAATTCTAGTCTTTGGGCCCTCATGAGGGAAATGAAAGTTTATCAGTTTTACTCATCCTACACACAGAGAACATAAACACATTATCAATACTGACAAAATTAATTATATTATTTCCCTCTGATCCTGAATGTGAAATATCCCAAGCATAGATGATGACGAAGTCTCCAAGAAATACCCTCATAGATTCTATGACCACTGTGAGATGCCATTCAGTTCAGAAGCTGAACCCCTACTGGTTGCTGACATCTATTCACAACTTAGTACCTAGAGCTTGGCTGACCATCCATGTAGTACACCCCAATTGCCCATACATGGTAGCAGCTAATACATGTTGACAGACTCGTCTAGGCCTTACTCAGTATTCACTCTACTCCCTTTTGTCACCTTTGCATCATCTAGATTTTACTGTTTCTCTCTGGCTCTGGACTTAGGAAGCTCTTGGATATCCTCTGTTTTATCAATTTTATTTATCTTTAGAAAGACCCATTTGTTGGCTCATCGACTTTCCTGCTATTTCTCTTCTCTGATTTCTGTTCTCATCCTTCCTTGTACTTTCTCTGGGTTTGAATTGCTGGTATTTCCCCCAACTTTTTGAAATGGAAATGCAGATCATTGATTTTCAGCCTGTCTTTCCTAATATAGGTATTTATAGCTATAGTTTTCCCTCTGCGTACTGTGCTATCTGCACCCATAAGTTTTGATACATGATATCTTTATCATTCAGTTTAAAACATTTTCTAATTTGTATTGTTATTTCTACTTTGACCTGTGGGCTGTTAGAAGTATATTGCTTAATTTTTAATCCATTGCTAATTTTGTAGTAATCTTTTTGTTGTTGATTTCTAGCTAAAGATCATCATCAGAGAACACACTATGAATAATTTACATTCTTTGAAATTTGTTCAGATTTGATAATCTAGTATATGTCAAATTTTGAAAAAATGTTCCCTGTGCACGTGAAAGAGAAGAAAATGTCTGGGTAGCAGCTATAGCTTTTGTGTCCCTTGATGGGAGATGTGGGGGGCAAGAGTGTACCCTTTGCTGGGCATGGTGGTACATGCCTGTAATCCCAGTTGCTCAGGAGGCTGAGGCAGGAGAATTGCTAGTTCAAAGACAGCCTCAACAATTTAGTGAGGTCCTAAGCAACTTTGTGAGACTCTATCCCAAAGTATAAAAAGGGCTAGTAATGTACCTCAGTGGTGAAACACCTCTGGGTTCAATCCCTGGTACAAAAAAAAAAAAAAAAAAGAAAAAAGAAAAAAAGAGTGTTCCCCTTATCCAGATGTAGTGGTGCTTGCCTGGGATCCCAGCAATTTGGGAGGCTGAAGCAGGGAGATTACAAGTTTGAGGCTGGCCTTGGCAACTTATGAGTCCTTGGAGAGAGAGAAAAAAAGAGAGAAAGAGAAGGGATTGAGGATGTAGCTCAGCGGTAGAGTACCCTTGAGTTCAATCCTTAGTACCAGGAGAGGTGGGAAGAGGAGAGTGCAACTCATTTGGAGCATCTTAATCCTGCAGAGTTCAAAGGGATGGAAAACACAGAGTCTCCCAGTGATTCACTGGGAATAATGGAAATAAGGATTTCCACTTCTTGGTTAACAGACAAATGTGTTCTTCCTGTGGGGTGTATATTGAATCTTAGAGGTTGGCACTCTGTCCTTACAGTTTTGCCTTTGAGCTGGCATTTCAACTGTGCCTTTGGCAGGCAATTCTATTGCTCTTTGGTGGCCAGTTGCATTCTGGATGATGCAGCATATAGTACAACCAATAGATCCCATGACCATGGTCCCACTTCTCTACCTCCTGTGCTGTGAAATGAAGCCTTCTGATCAGATAGTGTTATACATGATTCCATCCTTGTGGATCAAGTACTTTCTAAGTCCCTTCCCAGTAGACCTGGCTGAGGTTCTGTAGGCAGCAAAAGCAAACCCACAATTGGACAAAGTTTCTGTTCCCAAGAGGATATATGGCTGGATTTTCTACAATGGAAGGGATTCACTGAAGTTAACTGCTACCAAGTGGTCTATTTCCTCCAGGAAAACTCCCAAATTGGAAGCTCAACATTGAGCTACGTTGCTGACAGGTGGCAGTGAAAGATTCTCATTGGGCCTCCATTTCTAGCACCATGGTTACTCCTTTATTTCTGTCATGCCAATTCTGTAGTGGCTGATGATAAGGGTAGACTGACATCAACTGGCCAGATTGGTTTTCTTCTTGGTTGTTCAGTGCCTCTTCTTTGGTAGATTCTTTCTGGTGGGTGATCACATGAGAATCAAACTGTGCCACTTTCATGTCTTTCCACATGCCAGAATTAGTTATAAAGATCATCTAACAGTAGAATGAATTGAACATAACTTTCCTATGTTCATATATGAATATATGACCAGTGAAACTCCCCATGATGTACAACCACAAGAATGGGAAGTTACATTTCATGTATGTATACATGTATGTAACAAACTACACTCTATTGTTATATACATTTAAAAAGAACAAATAAAAAATTTAAACAAGATCACCCAAACACAAGGGTGCCAAGAAGCATAATCCAATTTATATATTCAGAAAATGGACCATGGGGAATATTTGAAGAATAGCAGTAATGGCTACCATAGTCCTCATTTGTTATTTTTCTATTATGAGGATCTCGAAGCATGTTCTTTCTCGAATGTTCTACAGAGATTTAATGAAAGTAAATATCTACTTACAGCCTAATTTCTTCCTAGAATCCAAGCAATGTTCCCTTAGGGTTAGGTTAGAGACAGTATGAGTATTGAGTTTTACTTGGAACATTTTTTCCTTATGCTTTATTGCTGGTTAAGAACATGTCATTACTAGCCTTTTTTTTTCTCTCTCTCAGGATTTTTTTTAAAGCAGCTGTTCAATACTCAGGTAAATAGGCTTCCTGTGGGCCCACCCAACCAGACAACTGGTCATGTCTATGTACATTTGAATCCCACTGAGATATAAGTTTGCTGCCCTCTCCCAAGCTTACTTTACTGTTTATAGTTTTAGGTCTTTGATTGATTCTGTCCCCAACTATAATATATATTTCTTGAATTCTGAGACTGTCTCCTTTCACTTTATAGCCTGAGCTCCTAGAATAATATCTTTCCCACATAAAATGCTTTGTAATATTTGTCATTGGTGATGAAGTGATTCTAGAAAGCAAACAAAACATGTTTTATGACAAAGATAGCCACCCATGCAAATAATGTAAGGCAAACAGTTCTCAAAGGATCAACAAGACCCAAAATGTCTTTTACCTTGGGGACTCACTGGTGTGACTTGTGCTCTGACCTCTAGCAAATGGCCCTCTGTATGTGAGCCCAGTAAGTTGAAGAGCCTGGTTGACATTTTATGTGGCTAATGTTCAGAGAATCTCAGCTCCTCAAGAGGGCTTTATTAAATCTGAATCCCAAAAAGCAGTACACGCTTAGCCAAGTCTATGTCAATTAAAAGAGTGTAACCATTTTGTTTTATGTGTAAGATCTCAATGTAGCTCAGGACAACATTTTCAAGTAGAAAAAGTTGGTCTTCAGGGCCTTTGCTTTCTATTTCTATTCTTTCTCCCCCATTTTAACTTTCACTCTCAACCCAGAAGCAGAAACAAAATGCCTTCTATTTGGGGAAACCAAGAAATTGTTTTGATTTTTTGTTTTATGACCCATACCTATATATTACTGGCAGCTATGGCATTATTTCTCCCTGCACACTCATCATTCATAGCTACAGGGTGAAAATCTTCCAAAATAGTATGTAATGTCTGTTACACATTTAGATGCATAAACTTTGGTTGTCAGGATGGTGATTTAATAGAAACTTATAGGTTCGTGTCAGATTATTTTTAATGTCAGGTTTAAAAAAAGAAGTTTCTATATATGTATTTTTCACTTTAATTTCTGCTTTTGGAAGTGTTATTTCTTTGTAATATAGTCCTATTTTATCGTGTTGGGGTATAGCAAGTTTTGGCAATAGACTTAAAATAAATTAAGGAAAAACATTTATTAAGAATCCAGAAGTAAAGCATCTTGATTTCATATCTATAGTGCCATCATAAACCTATAATCCCAGGTCCTGTGATATAAGGCATGTAAATTGAATATGGAATTTCTTATTTTAACATATTATTTCTTTGGGATTATAAATCATACTCACTGGATTAATCCCTGAGAATTTAAATTTGTGCCAGTCTTTATTATTTTGGGTGCTCTTCTAGTATATTTTAAATTTTTTATTTTTAGTGATTTTTAAAATATAGTTTGTTGCCTACCTCTCTTTTCTCCCCCACCCCATCCTTATTCTCACTCATTGTTGTTTAACAAGTTTGATGTTACTGATTTCCTCCACTAATTTCCTCAGTGGTTTTGGTAGAAATTTCTTTGCAGAGAAATCTAATCACAGCTCTTGGCTATAAATTGACCTCAGCTCAGTAAGATTACGTAGAAGGGGGGAATGAGCATTCCATATTTGCCACTAAGAATAAGTTGTCTCTACTTATTTATGGGATTATTGTAATACTTTCAACTTCCCAAAGTTAATGTTTAATTTTTTCATCCTCATGTAAGTGGTCTGGAATGAAAGTTAGTACATAAGTTGTAATTCCTCACTTGGATAATTCCTCAGTGATAATTTAAGTTAAAATGCCTTTGCTACATTCTTTTGAAAGATGGGGCAAGAATGAGTTATAGTGAGGAATGGCTGACATTTCTGTATGATAGAAAGTACAATGTTACTTCTTATTACATTGTTTTCCTTCAGGAATTTGGCCATTCTTACCAGCCTAAGTGGTAGAAAAGAGGGAAATCATTAAAAAATACCACTAGAAATTTTGCTGTCCATGTCTCATCTCATTGACTGCCATGTTAAACTTTGGAAAACATTATCAATGTAAGACAATCAGTATAATATATTTTTGGAGCAGAGAGGGCCCATACAGTAACATTGTCCAATGGGAATATGATGTAAGCCACATGTACAATCTAAAAATTTCCAGTAGCTGTATTTAAAGAAGTGAAAAGAAACAAGCAAATCTAATTTTGATAACAAATTTAGTACAAGGTTTCTAATATATTCTCATTTCAATGTGTAATCAATATAATTAATAAGAGAATTTATATTATTTTTGCCACTAGTCTTCTAAATGTGTGTATTGTACACATATAATATATCTCAGTTAACATTAGCTATATTTTGGGCTGGGGTTGTAGCTCAGCGGTAGAGCACTTGCCTCACACGTGCAAGACCCTGGGTTCGATCCTCAGCACCATATACAAAAATAAACAAGTGAAATAAAGGTGTTGTGTTCAACTACAACTAAAAAATAAATATTAAAAAAGAGTAGCTATATTTAAAGCATTTAATAGCCATATGTTGCTAATGACCAGCATATTGGACAGAGCAGAAATAGAGAATGTCTCATTGAATACTTTTCTGTGACAAATAAGGACTCCAAATTAGAAAGGTTATGCTACTTGCTATATCAAAACTGCTGTGGCAGAGAGTAAGACTAGAAACCAGATCTTTTTGATGATATCAAGGCACTTCCTATTACTTCAAGAGATCGTGCCTGACCTCTTATTGATATCTATCCCATATCCCAATTTTATTGTGCTTCTTCAATTTTTCTTAAGAAAGACCATAGCTGAGAATAATCTTACATCTGCTTGAAAGTTCAGCCCATGTCAGTCTCTGAACAAGAGGTGTCTTCAGTTACGGAGGTCCTAGGTCATAGCTTTGGTAGACTTCCCATGACACTCATTGCTTTTGCTAAGGCATTGTGTGGAGCTACACTCTCCACTCAGAAGTTCCTCCCATCCCTCAAATTGTCCCCAATTGCACATCTGTTCCAGTGATTTAGTCTAATTCCAAGAACCAGCCTCTCCCAGTTTGCTTGGTTTCTTGCACGGGTGAAACTTTTTAATTATGAGTTAAAACACTATAATGCCAACCCTTTGATCTGGGCAATGGTCCTTGGAAAAAAATATATTATTAAATGATTAATTTGGAGGCATTATTTGATTTAGAAAGTGATGCTTATTAAGAAAGCCTTAAAAACCAAACTCAATCTCTCATCCCTTTTTTTGGGAGAGTGTTATTAAACTTGCCCACAAGAAAAATGCCTTAGATGAATGGATCAAAAAAAAATGTGGTATCTATACATGGTGAAGTTTTGCTCAGCCATGAAGAAGAATGAAATTACGGCATTTGCTGATAAATGGATGGAACCATGCAAAGTGAAATAAGCCAGACTCAGAAAATCAAAGGTCAAATGTTTTCTCTCATATGTGGAAGACAGAGCAAAATAAAAAGAAAAAAAGGTGGTGGTGGTAGGGGATGGAACCTCTTGAAAATAGAAGGGAGATCTGTGGAGCAGGAGAAGGGGATAGATAGAGAAGAGGGACGGGAAAGGATTAGTGGAATGAAAATGACCAAATTATTCTATGTACATATATGAATATGCCACAGTGGATTTCACCTTTATGTATATCAATAAAGCACTATTTTTTTAAAAAAACTATAAATAAATACAAGGAAAACTAGTAGAGTAGAGGAAGGGGAATAGGGGAGGGAAGAGGTGTGAGGGAAAGGGGACATACTAGGGACAGAAATGGAGCAAATTATATTCCATGCTTGCATAATTATGTCAAAACAAACCCCAATATTATGTATAATGTACTAATAAAAACATTAAAAAGAATGCCTTAGACATAGTGTATCTGGATCTCAGCAAGCTATTTCAAGTTTCTCACAATATTATTGTAGATGAGAAACAAAGAATGTGGTCTGGATGATGGAATAGATATGTAAGTTCACATCTGATCTTGAATGTCAACTTTGAGGGAGATTTCCAGTACTCTTGGAAGGGCCTTCCACTTAACCTGTCCTAGGCTCCTTTTTAAAAACTAAAACTTAAGAAGAGACCTCAGCATGTTTGTAGAAGATACAAATAGAGATAGACTCATTGACCAATGTCAGATTCAGAATTCAAGAGGTTCTCTACAAGTTGGAATGAAGGGTTAAAATGAACAAGATTTAAATGCAACAAGAATGCATGTAAATGCACATACTTTCATTTAAAATTAAACTATGCAAGAACAGTATGAAAAGGGCCTGGATTTACATTAGTATAGTGATGGTGGGGGAGGTCTTAGAACATTTAATTTATTATGAACTCATCATGAGCCAAGAGTGTGCATGGCTGCCATGTATCAAATGTGATCTTGGACCACATTAATTACAGAATAATGGGAAGGCTAATTCTATTGTACTTGGTACCTGCCAGACTCTGTCTGGGTTATTGTACTTCGATCATGGCAGGCTGACAAACTGCAATGCATCGAGACAGGCTGCCAGAATGGAAAAGGACCTGGAACAAGTGGTGTGCTGGAGCTGACTGGTACTCACTTGCTAGAGATTGCTGCATATTTAAGAATTTTGTGAAGTAGTTGTTAAACCCTTGGTAGCTTGATATGGAGCATGGTGCGAGTATTTACACCTTTGTAATTGGCAAATGCAATAAATGTGGACCTTCTGTTTTTGGAAAGTAGATTTGTCAGATTGCCATCATCAGTAACTTTTTGATATGGAACATGATTGAGGCCAGGGAGTGTGTTACATGCAATAAAAACTAAAAACAAACAAAAGAAAATATTTTGAAGTAGAGAGGTTGAAGACTTCATAGCTGTCTTTAAAAACTGAGTTCAATTCCTGGTACCCCCACTGCCCCCCTCAAAAAAAAAAAAAAAAAAAAACCAAAAACAACCAAACAAAAACAAATCCAAAACTTGAAGAGTTTTGATTTTATTTTTCAGCAAATAAAAGCAATGCTTCTTCAACATTCCCATCTTTACCCATGAAGACAGAAGATCTTGAGCTCTCAAACCTCCCCACACATCTAGAGCAGGCAACCCCAAACTGCCAATCAGTACTGAGAAATTTATCTTGTAATAGAGATTGAGTTTAGGGGTGCTGTACCACTGAGTTGCATCCCCAGCCCTTTTTATTTATTTATTTTCATTGTGAGATGGGGTCTTACTTGCTCAGATTGTCCTCAAACTTGGGATCCTCCTGCTTCAACTTCCTGAGTTGCTGGGATTACAGGTATGTGCCACCATGTCTGGCTTGAAAGTTACACTTTACGCATTATTTAATAATGGATCCATGTATCTCTCTCTGAATATACCAATATTGGACTAAGTGGGTGCATCCCAAACTTTTATGTGTATAAATCTCCAGAGGATCTTGTTAAAATGTGGTTTCCAATTCCATAGGTCTTGGGGAGAGTCTGAGATTCTGAATCTCTAACAAGGCCTCAGGTGATAGCAGAAGAGTGAGGGTTGAACTTATGGACTAGTCTATTTACTTGTCTTCTCTACTCACACTTCTATCTTGCAGTAAATTTAATACCTCAAGATGATGTGCTATTCTTGATCTGTGGTTTCACCCCACCCACCGTCCCTTGTCTTTGCTAATTTCTCACAGGGACACAAACCCCTGGGGATGTATACATGTATCTCTGTAAAACTGGTAGTTTTTAAAACTTTTTAAACTTATTCGTATTTCATTATTTGTCCTCTTGTAGAATTCCTCTTTACTGAAAACCATTTGAGCCTTATACTTTCTGGCTACACTGAGCATCATTGTAAAAGATAGTGGAAGAAATGAATTATTTTCCCAGTTGTAGGAAAACTGTGAAAGGTGTCACCCACTACATTACATTCTGTTCTCTATTTGAGGACTCAGGGGAACTTTTTCTCAAGTTTTATTTCCAGGAATTGCTTCTTCTGAAGAATTCATTCTGTTTTATCTTACCAATACTAGGGATTTTATAGTTGATTGCCCTTTCTTTTTCAATTCAATATTCATTCCATGCCTATTGATTGATCACCTGCTAGGTGCCAGGCACCAGTCTAGATCATGGGAAACAGAGCAGGGAACAAAACAGATACACATTGTTGCTCTCATAGAGCCTACATTATAATGTGTCTTTGTTCTAGACTGTTAGGAAGTACAGAGCCATGTTCAAGGCCCCTCTAACAACTCTTTAAGACTATATAAAATATGCTTCTGGTTTGAATTGGGCTCCTAGGTTATATGACTCACAAACCCTCATCTTTACCTGATTCTCTCATTTTTTGTTTTTCTTTTTTGATATCATGTGCCTTTTATTTTTTGTAAACTGCCTCAAATTCTTTTTGGAACAAGGCAAGATATGAATGTTAAATCACAAAATTATGACATCTAGTTTGGGCAGTCTTAATTGGTTTTTATTTGCAATTCTAGAATTGGGCAACAGTCTACAGCAAGAATATTTCAAAGTGCTCTGCACCACCACATGGACAGGTTATATTTATCTCCAGAAAAAAGGAACTGACATAGAGAAAGCGGAAGTGAGGTGCAAAGATAGCTAAATTGGTTATAGCTAGGCAGTTGTCTTAGTTGAACATGGACTGAACAGTTGGCTGCCTATGACTGACAGGAGCTTGGCTGCTGTGACTGGCTGAGGCTCAGCTATTTGTTACAAAGACAAATTCCTAAGCTAGGTTTTCAGTTTGTTTATGTACTAAATTAGGTTGTAGTTCTTTGTGTAAGGACTCATATGGAGGTTTCCTCAGGCCAAATTTAGTTTGATTTAACATAAATAAAACATTGAATATGTGGAGCTGGAGAAATCAGAACAAAAGCTAATGCCATCAGGTTATAGGGAATCAAACTTTATCCTAATATTCAAACTGTAAGCACATGAACACATAAATGATGGAGGTGGGGAGCAGGTCTTGGATCAGCAAGCTTCCCTTTATTCAGTGGTGGGGTCAATCGGACAAACACCTGATATGGCTCATTTTCAGGGGCAAAATGGCTGCTGGCCACGAGGTTCTGGGCTTTATATATAGCCTTAACAGAGCCAGGCCATGGGCAAAGTTAGTTACTTTTGGTGGGCAGGGGGCAGGGCCAGGTCAAGGGGGGAGTTTGGGTGGCAAGACCATTTAGGGTAGGGCAGGAAGACGCTTAGGTAACCATGTCCATTACAAACAGTCTAAGGTCCTGAAGTGAAATGGCTCCCCTTAGACTGACTTTTCTGACACTGGAACTAGCTGTCCACCTTGTTTGAAGAATTCTGATGGGAATTTTTTGATGTGAATGACATTTGTGTTAGATAACATCTTAGGTGGTTTTTAATAATCTGATGGTATAGAAATTTCATGATTTCAATTCTTCTAGATACAAAAATATGGCTCTTCCTCTCTCTACCAGCTCCTATATCTATTGGAGAATTATTTAGGGAAGATGATGTCTCTGGGGAAATCCCATAAGTCAAAGGGGAGTGGTGGAAAGGGAGAGGGGTTTCTGCCAGAAAAGCAGCTCAGAGCTCAAATCTTCCACCTGGTCCATGTTTTGTGACACTCACTCAAATTGAAACTCCTGCTTTTTCTTCTGACTTGTCTTGATCCAATTCATGGTTTTCTTCAGATGAATAAAATACCCATGTATTTATAGTAGATGCTGTAAACCAGCCAGCCATGATATTTTTTTTTATATCATAAACAGCTGCTCTCTGAGCCGACACAGAGTGAAAAAGGCCGATTTGTATTTTTACAGCCAGACATGAAACCAGCTTTCAATAATTTGGGAAGCACGTGCCGCCACTTTTGATCCTCAGGATGCTAATTTTTAAATGAGCCCCTAAAGATCACTAGCACTGCAATTAATACAGCCCTGAAAGGTAGCCCCATTGTAGCCACTTACTCGAAAACAGGAAATTTCAAAGAATTAATTGATTTTAACTTCAATATGAAATATTGGCACTTGTGATGATAATACTCCGTGAATAGATAGAGGCAGCATTTATGACCTTTTTAACTACATTCCATTCACTGAAAAATGACAACTATGCTAAAGAAATACTTTCCTCCTTGCCGCTGGCTTCTCCCAATGAGAGCTTTTAGCAAAGGGCATAGAAAGTCCTGCCAATAAATAACAAAAATTTACTATCCCTACCATCATTTTCCAGTCTTGCCCTCCCCGCCAGAGGAACACGGAGAGTAGAATAGATGAAATCAACGTGCTTTGCTCAGCACTGGGGACATGTTATCACTCAAACTGGGTGACTGAGGGAGAGATTAGTCTGGGAGATATATACGGATGGAAAATGGTGATGCCCCAGACACATTTCTTGCTTTTTGTTGTTTGTTGTTGTCGCCATTGTCATTATTTGAATTTCTCACCATGAATGGCCATTAGCCTTGATTTTTCTTCAGTGCCACAGAAATCAGAACTGTCTTCACCTTCTGAAGATGCTAAAAGACAGAAATCCCTGAGTCTAAAGCCATCTAGGAGGAATTATTTTTACATCCATTTTGTAGGACCGAACACTTCTTTCTATATAAGAGAGGACAGGGTGCTTTAGACTCCTTGAATTGAGGAAGGAAAAGAGCCAGAGCCAGAATGAGCTTAACTGGAATGAAAAGCATTTTCCTGGACTCTGCTCTCCTGAATTAATCAGGTCCAGCGTAGGCAGCTTAAAGAGCTTGTTGGGGAAAATTCCTTTCTTGTCTGACTATTTCTAGCCAGGCTGCATACAGAAGAGGACTTTCTAATCTCTGGTCTGGGGCCATTGCAACCCAAATCAAAACAACTGTTTGCCATTTCTATAAGAAACTAATGGTCTGAAAGGAAATAGCAGGATGTATCAAAGAACCCTGGATTTCTCTCTGTTAGTGGTTTTAAGGGCTCTTGGTATAGTGATTCTTGAAATCACAATTATAGTTCATGAAGTTTCTTGTACCAATTTCAGCTATTAGATTTGTTTTAAGAAAAGGAACAGGGAGAACTCTAGCCTTTATTACAAAGAGTCTCAGCTTTATCCTCCTTGTTTAAATCCTTGAGGAAAATAATCTGTCTCCAGGAATGTATGTGAAGAAATATATTTTCTCCTTAGTAAGCATGTCTTTTAAAAATTTATCCCAGGTTTTCCCCTTTCCCCCCATCTTTTGGGGCTTAATATCCATATGCAGATTATTATTGTTATAGCTAATCCCTTGCCACTCTAAATACATTGTTTATTATGTTGCAGATTTCAATAACTTTCTTTTACCCTGCTTCCAGTTACACCAATGGTATATCCAGATGTTCTCTAAGCCAAGTAATCATAGAAGGAAAGGAGAAGGCACTGATGATTAGTTGAGCATTTACACTGGGTTGGGGTTACAGTTTGAATCTGGAATGTCACATTGGGGACCAAGCCTATGTTGAAGTCTTGATCCCTGATGCAGCAACATTCAGAGGTGGGACTTTTAGGTAATAATTGCATCACAAGGGCTCTAATCTCATCAGTGTATTAATCCATTTAGTGTGTTGAGAATTTGAATGGACTACAGGCAGACAGTGAAAACTGCAGATATGTGGGGCATGGTTGGAGGTAGGTCACTGGGGGTGTGTTCTTAGAGACTGTATCTTGTTACTGGCCCCTTTCTGTATTTCTCTGTCTCTCCTTCTCTTTGCCTATTGGCTTCTATAAGCTGATAGCTTTTCTCCTCCATGTTCTTTTGTCATGATGTCCTTCCTCACCTCAGGCCCAAAGTAATGAAGCCAATCGACCATGGACTGAAACCTCAGAAACCATGAGCCAAAATAAATTTTTCCTTCTTTAAGTTGTTTATGTTAGGTATTTTGGTCACAGTGACAAAAAGCTGGCTAATGCAGTCAGCCAGTGGAGTAGACATTTTAACCAGTGCAATTGATGCCTCCACAAATATGCTGTAAGGTCAGTATAATTCTCTGCACTTTCAAGATGAAGAAACTGAGGCTTAAAGAGATTCAACTACTGTCCCACATTTCTAGTTTAAACCCAAAGTACTCTGACTTCAGAGCCTGTGCTCTTTCCTGATATGCCAAATGGCCTTTGTTCAAAATTGGTTATATAATCTCCATTTTGCAGAGGTAATATAAAGGCTAAGAAGATTTTAAACTTTCTCAGGCTCCCAGAGTAATACTTGCCAGGTTGGTGTTCCTGAAAATCTGTTTACTACACCAAGCAACTCATTACAGTGATTCAAGACAGATAATCTGGCACAATCAGTGGTGTCTGAGAAGCACATGGACTATTTACGAGAAGCTCCGACTTGATTATGGAACCTATCAAATGTCACCTTGTACTTAATGTAAAGAATAGCTCCAGGTCAGAGCTTTCTTTGGGGATAGTAGGCTTTTTTCCACTATGATATTAACCAACTTGGTAACGTTATGCTATCTTATTTGTAACCTGCAAGCAACCTTCGTTACTATTTTGTTGCAGTAGCTCATTACCAAAGTTTCCTTATATTCGTGATAGTTAACTACAAATCTGAAATTGAAATTTAATATTACCTTACATTATAAATGTAGACAACAATCCACAATAGTATTAGTAGTACTGAGACTTTGTCAGTATAAATCACAGATATCTTCTATATTATATTATATTATATTATATTATAGTTTTTGCAGATATCTTAAATTTATGGAAATCATTGTACTCACCAGACATTGTTAATTAATGCAACACTTTAAAATGTATATTTTGGGGCCAGGGATTTACGTAGAGCACTTGCCTAACATTTGGGAGGCCCTGAGTTTGACCCCTAGTACTGTAGTAAATAAATAAATAGTAGGAAATAATTTCAATTAGAGATTTGTAGTCATCTGAATAATGGCCCCAAAGACATCAAAGTTCAATTCCCTAGAATCTGTGACTATTACCTTTATGGCAGAGGTAATTAAGGATATTTAAATGTGGAGATTATCTGGGAATATCCAGGTGGGGCCTAATTATAGCTGCAAATGTTCTTATGTTTGAGAGAGGGGAATTGAACAATAGATGTGAATAAGGCGATAGGTTAATGGATGCCATATAGCCAGTTTTAAAGATGGAGGAAGGGTCACAAACCAAGGAATGCAGGTGGCCTGCAGAAACAGGAAGCAGCAGGGAAATGGAGTTACCCCTAGAGCTTCCAGAAGGATCATAGCTCTGCTGACACCTTGACTTTATTCCAGTGAAACTGATTTAAGATCTCTGATTCAAAATTATAAGAAAATAGCTTTATTGTGACTCGTTATAGCAGCAATAGGAAACTAATACAAAATAGTTAAAATAAGGATTTTTTCTCCATTCAAGTCATAACCTCTTGAATTATATCCATGATCTCCAGGTTAAAAATCCTTACCTTAGAGGTTTGGGGAACTACAAGGTAGAAGGAGCCTGGGTCCCTGAATGACTCCATTGAGTAGAGCTATACATGGATCTAGAACATTTAATCCTTTATTGGTAGAAACAAAAACTTCTTTGATTTTTTTTAAAGCTGCTGAATTTGGGGGGGTCTTTTTTTGTTACAGAACCTTAGCTTCCCTTAATAATATTATGAGGAGCCAGAAATTTTGCAAGAGGCAGTAAGGAGTAGATCTAACAGAATCACAAACATGCAGGAAAGAATCCAAAGTATCTCAACCTATTAGACTGAGGAGCAAACACTGCCCATAAGTAGCTGATGCTGGAAACTCAGAGAACAGATTCAGCAAGAGCAGGAAGCCAGAGAAGCACACCAAAGTGTAGGGACAGAGAGGGATGGAGCAATGAAGAGTTGGGGAGCCTGGGCCCCAGTAGTTAGCAACTGAGCTTCTTTGGGCTCCTGATTCTAATGCCCAGGCTTGTTTTTAGTTCACTGGATGCCCTGGGGTATCTTGCCAAAAGAACCCATACTTTCCTGATAGTCACACAAAAATTGTGGCTTGTAGTTTACTGCATGTTCATATTCTCTCTTGTAGATACCAGGGCTCTTGTTCCCCTAGCCATGGATCTCTCTAAGTTGTTTTCCAACTCTAAGACCCAATTGGGCTCTTCTTCCCCACCCTGATTCTTGAATCTCAGAGCCCTATTCTGGTTTTCAGCCTTCCTCACCCTGGTATCTTTACTCTGTCTAGATGAATATTGCTAACTCCAACCCAACCTCCCACTATCAGCCTCTTTAGAAACCCACCCCCCAGGTGAGCCTGCCTTAGCCTCAACTGGAATGGATAAGACACATTTTTTTTCATTATGGTTCCAACTTAAAGAAATGAGTATTTCTTAAGCATATTACTTAAAGATAAATTTATTTTCATATATGTGTGAAATATATGAAAATATATTCCTATATATATACACACATATACATACATACATATATTTAAAGACATCAGCCAATTGAAGTTAGTCACTAAGTAATGAGAAATATGAGAGTACATGTGCACTTAGTACCCATACTTCTTGAATCTTTTGTTTGTATTAAGAGATGTTAATAGGGTCCTAACTAGAATAAGATATATTCCATGCTTGTATAATTATATGAAAATGGATTCAACTGTCATGTATAACTAAAAAGAACAAATAACTTAAAAAAAAGAAGAAGAAAAGAAAAAAAGTTATTAAGGACAGAAGTTAGCTGGGTAGTTTAAACTCTGTCTTTCTCCATTGTTGTGATGTATACACAATGATTTTCCTGATGCAGTTTCTTATATTTATCAATAAAGCCAGTAATCCCATAATAGGACTTACAAAAATGTCTGTGATGGAATTTTGGAAATAACAGCTCATGAAAATTGGAAAACAATGAAGTAATAAGAAAAAAATTTCTTCTTGAGTAGCCATTAAATAATCATAACTTCCCACATTGGTGAGGGATTTGGTTGGACCAAAGTAAATATAAAGGCAGAAACTAGATGTTCAAATAATTAGAAATGAAGAAATAAAGAAGAAAATGTCTAGTCTTAATTATACATTTTGATATGAAAATGGCTTAATTAGCTCTAGGGACAGAAATGTATAAATTATTATTAGAAGATGATTATAATTTAATTATAGTTTAGCTTATGCGATGCCTCAAATGCATTCCTGGAAAGTTAAGCAAAAATTCTATCAAATTTTTTCTTGAATGTAATTATAATTTTGGAGTTTCTATCAATATACAAAAGTTAACTGTATTTTTATACATCAGCATTTTATATATCAGGAAAAGAATTTTAAAGATCATATCAAATATAGGGAATTGAGGGGGAGGTAGGGAGGATGGGAAAAAAGAGAAATGATAGAATAAAAATTCCTCAATTATACTATGTACATCTATGAATAGACCACAGTGAATTTCACCTCAATGTATATCTTCAAAGCACTAATTGGAAAAAAAATCTATAAATAAATAGAAGGAAGACCAGTAGAGTAGAGGAAGAGGAAGAGTGGGAGGGAGGTGGGGGCAGGAAATGGGAAGTATTGGGGACTGAAGTGGAGCAAATTATATTCCATGCTTATGTGATTATGTCAAAATGAACCCCAGTATTGTGTATGACTATCATGTGTTAATAAAAACATTAAAAGAGAAAAAATATTTCAATTATAATGGTAACAAATGTGTATAAGTTACCTAAGAATAAATCAAGCAAAAAAGTATAAGAATTCTATGGAATAAATTATAAAATTATTGAAAGATGTTAAAGACCTACATAAGTCACATAGTACATTCATAGGTAGGAAGATTCAATTCTACAAATAGTTGACCATTCCCCAAATTGATATGCAATTCAATGCAATCCCTACAACTGTATCTTGGTATGCTGTTTCAAAAATATCTATATGAAAAATAATGCTCAAGAGTAGATAAGATGCTCCTCAAGAAGAGAAATCAGGTGGAGAAATTTGGCCCCCCAAATATATGACTTACTATATAACTATGGTTAAGACATTGTGCTCTTGGTCAAGAGCTAAACAATGGGACAGAATTAGACTCCAGACACAGACTCATAGATACCAAAAACCTAAGAGACAGTAGTTGAAATGGCAACCTGGGAAGAAGAAAGATGAACTATTCAATATAAAATCCTGGGATAACAGTCTATCTCTAGAAGAAAGAATGGAAATGAAGCCCTACTTCACCACACAAAATCAAGCTCTGCCTTATCACATACCAAACTTCATTCTAGAAGGATTAAAAGCTTAAGCATGAAAGACAAAATTTTAAAAATTTTGGAAGAAAATATACAAAAAAAATTAGCAACATAGCTACCTTGGAGGTGGGGAATAATTTCTTGAACAAAACACAAAATGTTCAAACCTTAAAGAGAAGGATCAATGCGTTTGGTTACATTAAACCTCAAGACTTTTAGAATGGTGATATAAAAGGTCACCATAACTAGAGTGAAAAAAAGTAGACACAATTTGGAAGATGACATTTGCAACACAGTTAACTAACAAAGAATTCTTATATATACACAGATAAACACATTTGTGCATATATGTGTTATGTATTACTGTGTAACAGATTAGCTTAACACTTTCGACAACATACATTTATGACATTACCATTTCTGTAATTCTATGGAATAAATTATAGAAATTATTGAAAGGTGTTAAAGACCTACATAAGTCACATAGTACATTCATAGGTAGGAAGATTCAGGAATCTGGATATGACTTAGCTGGGTCCACTGCTTCAAGGTCTCTCAAAGATTGACTGGGAAGGATCCACTTCTTAGCTCACTCATGTGGTTGTTGGCAGGGTTCATTTCCTGAATGAATGGATGGAGGGCTGGATGGAGGGCTCAGTTCCTCCTGAGCTGTTGGCTGAAGGCCTCCCCCAGTTCCTTGCTACATGGGCAGTACTGAAATGTTTTTCATTATTATTATTTCTGCAGAGAACACAGAATACATTATTTTTATATATGGTGTTTGCATGCTAAAAAGCATGGGGAAAAATAAGGATAGCTTGTGTTTTTGAGTATTCCTCTGTGCCAGTCACTTTGCAGATGCTTTTTTGAGGGGATGCATCCTGTGCTTTTTATTTTTAATGTTCTGCCTCTCATTTTACATTTATTACTTTTTATTTTCAGGAGCCTTTACCTAAAATAAAATAGAACATATTGTATTTAAAGTAAGGGGGAAACCATGTAACAATAAAAACAATGAGGAAAATACTAATGCTCAATTCAAGGAGAATGTTGCCTTCATACAAAATACAGAACCAGTAACCATTTCATCTACCCACAGAACCCTCTGAACCAAAATATCCACATGGCCAATCAGACTAGAATAAGGTCTCTCAACTTCAGCACTATCCACATTGGGGGCTCAGATCATTTTTTTTTGTTTGTGTTGGGGGGGCGGTTCTGTGTACTATAGAATGTTTGGCAGTGTTGCTGGCCTTTACCCACTAGATGCTAATAGTTTTCCCTCCTCCTAGTTGTGATAGGCAAAACTGCTCCAGATTTGGCCAAGTGTCCCCTGAGGGACAAAATTGCCCCTGGTTGAGGACCACTGTTCGTGGTGTGGCACACTCAGTGGAGGTACACACATAGAGAACCTGTCACATGTCTATTTCACATTTCCTTGGTATTTTTCAATCATTCATTTATTCCCTTGACATTTATTAAGGCACATTCTGTACAAACTAAATGTTAAGTAACTTTAGCAGTTATATCATCACTGCTGGTTTCTTGAACATTACTCACCTGTTAGCAGAGTCATTAGCTTAGAAAGGATCCAACCATTTATAATCACAATTCTGCAGTTCATTATTTTCAAGTTCCCTTAAAAATAAATAGAAGGCTAGACCTCAATAGGATTCAAGTATGCATTAGTGACCACTTGTAGGTTTTAACGGACCTTGAAGGGGGCCAATTATGTCCTCCACAACTCCAGGCTAATGCAGTTTCTTGGAAGTTTGGTTTGGTTTAGCAGATGAGGAGCTTCCAGCTATGTAAATTGGATGGCTGCTTTAATTGATTAAATCATAACCTGAGCTAAGTGGATATGCTGAAAGCATGATTGACCTGTATTAAAAATTTAGGGAAAGGACATTTAAAAATGTTAATGCACGCACTTATATGTATGCAGATTTTTTTTTTCTACTCACATACTAGAAAGATTTTCAATCTCTCTGTATGTGATAAGTGTAGGCTGCAGACTTCATTGAACCCTTTGGATGTTCATTTACTTTGCTTAGTCATTTTAAAGACTCCCCTCTAGATGTGCATGATTTGCTCTTTCTATGTCCTTGCTCATATTTTTAAATTGTGTATTTACAAGGAATAAAAAGAAACTCCTAACTTGCAGTGCAATTGTGCGCGAGGAGTATATTTTGGTCCCTGCTGCTGTGTCAAAGGCTCAGAGCACGGATGCTGTTGCCATGGAGACAGAGATGTTGAGCTGGCTTCATCACCTTTGCCCTGCTATTTAAAATCATACACACAGCAAAGCTCTGGCAGACACAGGGCTTTCTCTGGTAGGTCAACCACCTCCTCCCTTTTTCTCTTTTAAAAACAACAACTTGGCAGATTAATGCCATTTTCATTTATGACTGTTATAAAACGTAATGTAAATATCCTCTTGCACAGAATGAATGGGCAGCTCTTTGTGTCGTCTCGTTCCAGCATGAAATTGAAATTCCTTGAGAGTTTGCCAAAACCAGTTCCCCTAATGGGTTCTACCCTCTCTCTTGGCTTTCTGAAAGTACCAGAACAGTGAGTGGGTAGAGAACAGAGAGAGGCTGTGGACATTATAGGATGAGACGAAAAGCAATAGAAAGGAAGTTAATCACAGGCTTTTAAAATGTTGCTTAAACAAACCCCTCTGTGTTTGGGGAATAGGCTCTTGTCATACATTCCCAGTGAATGAATGAGCTAGTGCTGTCTTTTGGGAGGCAATTTGGCAATACATATCAAAAGCCTTAAAAATGCCCCTTGACCCATCAATGACAATTCTAATAATTTATTCCAAGAGAACATACATGAATGAAGGTAAACAAAAATTTCACCAGTTTTTTTCATGATGGTGGAAAACTGGAAACAATCAGTTCAGAAATAGGTCCACAAAAGAGACTGGTTAAATAAATTCTAGTACAATGGAATACTAGGCAAACATATTAACTAGTCATATAGAAGAATATTTATAAATATGAAAAGATACTCATGTCATTCTATTTAATGAAAAAGCCAGTTATATATCTCTATGTGTATTAACACTCCATTAAAAAAAAATCACAGACACACATGTACACATGGAAAAACTGGAAGATTATATGCCAAATTTTTGGTTTTTCGAGTGTTTTAAAACATTTCTTTGCAATTTCATAAGTTTTATAGTGACCCTTTGTTACTTGTATAATCTAAAAGGCAATTAATAAAAAATCAATTTGTATGAATATAAAAACACTTTTTAAATTAAAAAAAGTCCCAGAAGCTTTCCTTAAAGGTAATTTCTATTCAATGTTCCCAGAATTCTCAGACCAAACCATTACCTTCTGCTATCAAATTGATTCTTTAAAAAATGTTTGGTTAATTTATTCTTTTAGGCCCCACTAAACACAGCCAGTTAACTCCAGCTAAAAGCATTGCACCTACAGAATTTTTTAGCTATACTAATCTAGTGTCCATAATAGCCCCTAAAATGCTGGGCTTACTCTATTCTTCTTCTTGGCGAGAACTCATGACTACCCAGGTAACTGTATCCAGAGAAGAGAGGCATCAGCTGCTGCTGAGAGCTGAGATGAGGTGCAGATGAAGGGATTTAATAGCCCCATCTCTGCCCTCTCAGAATCCTGCCATCGGGGATGCAGAGATGGGGGTGGGGAAATAAACCTTGAACAAATCATAAATTTGCAGATAGGATACAATTGCAAGTCTGTATGCACTTGCGTGCTCTCTCTCTCACACACACATGCACACACACAAATTTGTAATTATTAGTGGCAGCTTTTCCAATATGACAAGAAGGTGAGCAATCTTGCATCATCTGCACTTCTTTTCTTTTTTAATGGCGAAATTTTTGAGTCCAAAATAATGCACAGAAGCATTAAATGTGAACAATTGAAACATGACCTCAGTTTGCTCATTACTCAAGTGACACTCTCCCATCTAAACCCCAATTTCCTCCATACTATCACACCAAACAAGATAAACACTTGGGTCACTACAAAGCACAAGATAGCCTGAATTATATTTCCATGGATCCACTGTCAGATGTGGGCACTATATTAACTGTGGGGATCTTAAAACTGCCTGGTGGGAGGAGTAGCCCTTTCCATCTCCCATCCTAAAGTTCCAGTCCCCAGGAGGGGAACAGCTTTTATTATTTGACAAGGCAAGAAAGCTGAGGTCTCTAAGCTCCCCCTGGCTTGCCTTAAAACTTCACTCTCAGTTTTTCTTCAACCGATTTCCTTCCAGGAGTCAGGAGGTAGTTCTGTAGCTGGACAGGAAAGGCAAATCAAAGGCAAAATGTCTTCTTGAGTTTCTGTTAACTGTAGTATTTTAAATGGTAGCCTTAATCAGAAGGGTAGCTTCTGCATGGACTTTAGTTTCTGAAAAATAATATTGGCCAAAAGGAATAAAATGGAAAACTCGGAAATAAAGCACTAAAACACGAGAGAAAAGATATGCCCATACTAAATACAATGCAGACTATTATTATTATTATTATTATTATTAATTTTGGGTACCAGGGATTGAACTCAGGGGCACTCGACCACTGAGCCACATCCTCAGCCCTATTTTGTATTTTATTTAGAGACACAGTCTCACTGAGTTGCTTAGCACCTTGCTTTTGCTGAGGCTGCCTTTGAACTCATGATCCTCCTGCCTTAGCCTCCGGAGCCACTGAGATTACAGACATGTGCCACTGCACCTGGCAGATTATTATTTTTATTTTTCAATATTGCTTTCTATATAGTATACAATGGACTATTTGTGTCTCCCCCCGCCCCCGCCAAATTCCTATGTCAAAACCCTAAACCCCAATGTGATGGTATTAGAGATAGGGCTTTTGGAAATGATTAAGTCATGAGCATAGAACTTTTATGATTAGGATGAGTGGTTTTAGTAGAAGGACCTCTAGAGAGCTCTTTTACCCTCATTCTGTCATGACCTAGTCACAGGTGAAAAGTCAAATATCTGCAACCCAAAAGAGGGCTGTCACCAGAATTTGACCATAGTGACATTGTATTCTCAGTCTTCCAACCTTTGAAGTTGTAAGAAATAAATTTCTATTGTTTACAAGCCATCCAGCAGATGGTACTTTGTTGTAGCAGCCTGAACTAAGAGATGGTACTTATATCAGTCTGTTTTGTGTTGTTATAACAAATTGCCTGAAACTAAGTGCTTCATAAAGTAAAAAGGTTCATGGTTCTGGATGTCTAAGAGCATGGCATTTGTTTCTCGATGGGGGCCCCAGCTGTATCACAGTATGGATGGAAAAGTGGAAAGGGAACCAACCTTGTACAAAAGGGACCAAGTGTATGAAATGGTCTTGCTTTATAATGACACATTCGGGTGAAAACTAATTAGGTCCTCAAGACCAGCATTAATCCCTTCTGAGTGTGATGTCCCCATGACCTAATCACCTTGCATTAGGCCCTGCCTCTTAAAGTTTGTACCACTTCAATATCTCCACACTGGGGACCAAGCTTCCAAGACATGACCCTTTGGGAAACATACTTTAACCATATCCAAATCATAGCAATACTTTTAAGAATGCATCTTTGTTTTAATTTAGTTCAAAAATTTACTTACTTTGTCTGACACAATTCTCACTGTTAACTGGGAATAGAAATACAAACTATCCTGTAGGGTTATTCTGAGGATTAAATTAATCAGTATGTGCAAAGCCCCTAAAAGTGCCTGGTATGGTGAATGCTCAACAATAATTATTGTTGTTTTCATTAAAGCATACCTTACTACCAGTCACTCCAACTATAGATAACTAACTAAGATAGTCTTATATAGTTGAATCGTTTTTTATCATATCACATCATTGGATTATATGAACACAGTTTATCCATTCTCATTTCAATAGACGAGTTCTTTGTAACTTTGAGATATTATTAATAACTAATTAATAATATGAACCTTATTTTTTATAGTTGTCCTTTGTAAGACATACATACCAGTTTCTCTTGAGTACATACCTTGGAGTGAAATGGTTAGATCACTGTTCAGCTTTAGTAGCTACAGCCTAATAGTTTCCAAAGTATTACCAGTACTTATTTATTAAGCATCTATTTTGTGCCAAGCATAGAACCAGCTGGGTTCTGAAGCTCCAGGGTAAACAAAACATAGTCCTCCTCTCATAGAGTTACAAGTGCTACCCCACTGAGTAGCACTTTGAACATTTGCACTTTTACCATCACCTTTTCATCTTCTAGTAGAACAGTATAAGGACCACATTCTGTTAGAAGACTTGAGAAACTGTAAATGCAAGCAGTTGGCTGATGATCTTCAGGATCACAAAGCTAGTTAGTGGCAAAGCAAAGGAAGAGAAAACAAGCAAGCAAAAAATCGAACTCTTCTCCACAGAAGTGTGCCATAAAGCTTCAGAGAGAAGCCATCTTCAGATGTCTGCAGTAGCAGGCAGTTCCTGCCCCTCCTACCAGTATCAGGGCAGCACATAGTACATTAGAGAAGTGGATTTGAGATCCCAGGGACTCCTGAAACCCTCCTGTCTGCTCTGGGAAAACTCAGAATTGAGCTCCTGGAATGCATCCTTAGCCTGGCTCTGGGAGAAGGCAAAGAAAAGGGTCACTAGTGGCTACTTTTCCCTTTGCATAAAGAAGCAGGTATCCTAATTAAAAAAGACACACACACACACACACACACACACACACACACACATATTTTGGTAACCATAGTTAAATGTCCTGTTTGCTATGGAATAATATACCAGGGTTTTCTGACCTTGCCATTATTGACTTTAGAGGCTGGATGACTTTTTGTTGTGGGGGCTGTCCTGTGCCTTGAGATGTTCTGCAGTATCCCCACCCTATATCCATACATGGGAGAAGGCATCCTACTCCCAGGTGTGACAACAAAAATGTCTTTAGAGGTTGTAAATGTCCCATGGGGGGGCGACATACAAAATTGCCCTATCAAACCATTGGGATATACTTATGTTAAGAATGTGAGACAATTGAACTATGTTTCCTATCATTTAAAACTTGAAGATGGTTCCTTATTGTAAAAGAAAAGGACTGACATTTCTTATCAAGGAACTTTGATATTCTACAGACAGGTGTCAAGAATACTTAGTGTTTTACTTCCTTAAGGGAAACATACTAGAATACTAATACAGAGCAATAAAGAGCAAAGTTGGAGTTATGCAATTTTGCAATCCAATTGTATTTCAAATGCAGCAAGGGTAATTTTTCAGTCACCTCTTTACTGAATAGTGATTTCCAATTGCCTATCAGTTGTATATTAATAGACACTGTGAAAGTACTTTAAGGTCTGTGAAAATAATTTCTTCTCTAAATGCCTTGTTTTGGTTGGCACTATTAATATTTGTGATTTTCCTCATCTCTGAGTAAAGGCTATAGTATCAGAGACTAAAATTTTCTTTGGAACTTGTCTAATTATGTCCAGCTGGGCCAGAGAGTTACTTCAATAAAGGTTTAAGAGTGTCTATCTCTCTTATTCATTCATTCACTTTCAAAAAGTAATTACAGAGCATTTACTAGGTGCTCTGCTTTGGGGGACAAGCACTGGGTGTATGCTAGTGGCATTGAGTGCAAAGAGAACTAACTGAGCACCAGCAGTGATATGTTCTTAGTTCTGGTGCTGGCAAAGGACAGCTCTGAGACGTTTGCAGGTTCACCCCATCTTTCTAGAACCACTTATTGAATGAGATAGGTGGATTAACTGAAATGGCTCAGAGGCTTCATCTCTAGTGCCAACTCACATCATATTGCTATTGGCTGCTCAGAACACTTGATTATGAGATCTATCTTTATTCAGTGGCAAAGAGGGCTATAATTGATTATTGATGTCTGGCATGGGCATACTATAGAAACTGATGGAGACCTCCATGAAATTGCCATCCCTGGATTTCTAAGCCTTCAGGGTCTATGACTTGCAATAAATTTGCCCTTCCCACTTCAGTATAGTTTGGCATGGGGGAGCAAGATCATTATGTTTCTTATTTTGGAGAACTAAGTCTCCCTTTTTCTTATCCTCCACTTGGAATTCTTCTGTTTGGGTCCTAGAGAAATTGCAAATTAATTCCACAATAACATTCACCCAAAGGTTAGTTGGTAATATTTTCTGACATCCTGCTCCATCTTTGAAAAGATCAAATAAGGCAAAACTTGACCTCCCTTCATTCAGGGCCTTTTTGGGTAAATGATTTTTTCAGTGCAGCAAGAGATGACTGTTTTCTTAATTTTGAATAGATGAAAATAGACACCAATCAACAAACCTTTGGCTGAGAGGAGAAATCCCTTTAACTCACATTTTGCTTCAATTACATTGAGGACAAAGGAGCACATAGCACCCTGTGCATGAATAGATGCTTCATTATTCAAAACAAGCATCAAAGCACATTCCGTCCCCTATAGAAAATATGCAATCACTGTTTAATTCAATGGTAGAATGCAAATTTAAATTCCCATAAGGGGAAGGCTGTTAATGCCATTTAAATTGGTTGTAAATTACAGATAATACGCTTGAGACCCCCCCCCGAATACAGATTAGTGGAGTATTGCTTTAGGAATTCAATTCTACTTTGAACTTATTGTGTATTTATCTATGAAAAATAAAGCCATGAAGGCTTGTTTACAGCTACATTTTATTGCCTATCTTTTTCATTTCTGAAGCAAATATTTCACTTTTAAATGCCAGGGAGATGGTTTAATGCAATAGAAGGAAATGTCATGTTGTTAAAGACATTTCCTTGTTCAAAACAAACAAATGAAACAAAACAAAACAAACCTAAGAAAGAGAAAGTGCCAGCATTTAATAAAGATATTGCACTAGCTGACTTTTCTGTTTACCTCACCTCTATTGGTGTCCCTGCCGTTTATAAAAAAAATCCTCCAGTTGCAAGACAATCAGGATTTTCCGAAATTAGAGGCTGTGATTATCTCTTGCTGCTAAAGTATATCAGCCACTTAAGAGGTTGTTTCTCATTTTCACAGATTAACTAATCATGAGTGGGATGCCTGGTGGGTGAGTCTTTGTTGGAAGAATTATTCCTTAAAAACAAGGGCCTTTTGGAAGGAGAAAGTGCTAGATAAAAATGGACACTTTTCAACAAAGGTTTCTGAGCTCTCAGCATGAAGAATAGTGATTTCCCTCCCAGTTCATGGAAGTAAAATCTGTTCCCTCCTTGATGTGGTTTCACGTCTCAGGTAGGAAATAGGGTTACTTGGGGTGATAAAAATAAATCAGCTTTGAGGCTGGTGTTTTCTCCTCTGGCAGCCTGTGGGGTGTATTTTTATGTTTTTATGTGTGAGTGAAAGGTAGAAAAAAAGTTACCATTGATACATTGAGAAAGATACACACACACACACACACACACACACACACAATGAAGCCAAGGTATAGAACAATGGAAGAATGCCTAATTCATTATGCCAGAAAATGGATCTTTACCGTCAATACCACATGGAGTTAATCATTTCCAAAGAACTATAATACCAAGTTATCCATAACACTGCACCTAAATGGAATAATGTTTTATTTTGCTTTGATCTGTCAAAGGTACTTCAATCTTTGCCAGGACCTTGGTGACACTATAAACATTTCATTATCTAGCTCCTACGAATTATGCAAACCTTGTGATATTCCATAAGGTTAATTGAATTTTTAAAATTCCCAGTATTATCTTGTTTACTTGTCATTTTTAGTGCTTTATAAAATAACACAATACCTGGCTCTTCTTTTCTTTTGCTGGCTATTTGCATTCAGACTACATGGGAGGTTTTTCTCTAGAAGGGTAAGGATGAAAATAGTTGGTTGAAACCTGAGGTTTAAAACAAAGTAGTTAAGATTCAGGCAATAGCTGCTCATGCTAAGACACTCTGGCAGAATAGGGAGAAGCAAGTTTCATAGTTTAGAATCTTTCTGCTTTTTCCTGATAGGATTTGGACCAGAATAATCCTGGTGAGCTGGGCATGGTAACACGTGCCTGTAATATCAGTGACTCCAGAGGCTAAGATAAAAAGATCGAAAGTTTGAGGCCAGCCTCCATGATTAGCAAGGCCCTTAGCAACTTAGTGAGACCCTGTCTGTAAATAAAATATAAAAAGGGCTGGGGATATTGCTCAGTCGTTAAGTACCCCTGGGTTTAATCCCCAGTACCAAAATCATCACCGTCATCATTCTGATACAAATACACAGTAAATGAGGAGGCTTTGAATTCTGTCCTTACACGATCAGCCCCTGGCATATATCTGTACATCTTCCACCCCTTCAGGTAGGGCTGGAGGCTGCCCGTGTTGTGCTCACCTGTGTTACCAGTGAGCCATCAGCACAGTGATGACCATTTGTTTCTTCCCAGTCTCTCCAGGGGTGGGATTGTGGACATGTACACTCTTTCTGGGAGAAGCCATGGACTAGTGTTCCAATATGGTAGGTGGACGATGCCAGCCTGCTTTAAATTCTCGTAGCATGGTCCCCAACCCACAAGCTAACAAGAAAAGCAGTGAGGCAAGGCAGAACAAGTACCAGACTTGGGGCCATCACCACTGTGTCCTTGACCATCATCTGTTGGTAAAGGCCATCCACTTTAGTTAACATTGGGTGAGCACTTGGAACATACCAGACATTGCCCTGGACTCTGGGCACAAATAAAAATGACATGAGTAAAGTCAGGTACATGCCTGTAATTGCAGCTACATGGGAGGCTGAGGCAGGAGGATTGTAAGTTTGAAGTCAGACTGGGCAATTTAGTGAGACTCTCTCAAAACAAAACAAAATGAAATGAATTAGACTAGGGATATAGCTCATTGGTAGAGTGTCCCTGGGTTAAATCTCTAGCACTGAGAAAAAAAATGATATGATTCTTATCCTCAAAGCATTCATTGAGGATGAGGATCCAAGAGAATCATAGACAAACTTGTAAAACAGAAAGTGATATTAGAAAGCTTCTTGAGCTGGGGATGTGGCTCAAGCGGTAATGTGCTCGCCTGGCATGTGCGGAGCGCTGGGTTCGATCCTCAGCACCACATAAAAAAATAAAGATGTTGTGTCCACCGAAAACTGAAAAATAAATATTAAAAAAATTCTCTCTCTCTCTGTCTCTTAAAAAAACAAAACAAAACAAAAAACGCAGTAAGTTCTTAACCCAACTATGAACGGAAAGCTGTAGAAACTCAGAGAGAGAACTAGCTAGATTTAGAATCACTTCAGCATAGCCATTAAGAGCACAGACTTTGAAGATAGACCACTTGTGCAAGATCTGGCTTCTCTCTTACTAGCTGTGTGACCTTGAGCGAGTTACTTAACCTCTCTATGCTTCAGTTTCTCATCTTTCAAATGGGGGTAATAATGTCATCTACCCCCTTAGATTGTTTAAGTAATTAGGATAGTGTCTGGCTTATATTATGATGATGTTCTAGAATTCCCACAAGTCCTTGAGGCTGTAAAGGAACTAGTGAGTGAAAAAGAATCCTTAATTAAAAAAAAAAAACAAAACAGATCTGTGTTTTAGAGAGAATGAAGATGAGCATTGTATTTTGTGCTTATTAGGCATTATATGGTTCACTAACATCCCTTCTCCCCTTGGATCCCCATAAACCAATGCCTAGGCTGCCAAGTCAGAGCATTTGGCATGATTAGGAGTATATGGCATGGTTAGGGGTGTTCTGAATTAAGACTAGGGTAGGGCCACTCTTTGATGTGTACCCAGCTCCCAGAGAACACACACAGAGAAGCTAACCATCCCTTGCCCACCCGGCGAGGTCAGACCGTGGGAGAGGAGTATGGGGCAGGAAGATTTTGGGGCCTCACTGACTCCTGCATCTGAGAGGGAAAACAAGCGGGTGGGTGGATCTTTCAGCTTCGAAGCTGCAAAAAAAGAGGGCAGGCCTTGGCCCAGGAAGGAATGAAGGCCATCAAGCTTGGCAGAGTGTCAGCTGGCTCAAGTCAAGTGCGGGCAGCTGGAGACTGCTTGAGACGGCCCTTCTTGGAAATGCGAGTCCAAAATAAAATAAGTAGAGAGACTCTAGAGACTGGGTAGGGGTCTTTATAAGTAATTTAAGGGGAAGGAGATCATGGCAGGCCTTGGAAATACAGTATTGAATAAGCAGAAAACAAGTCACATTAAACACATGCCTGAGCCATCCATGCAGTAGAGAGAATCGGACTCCTGAGACCAGGGCTGCGCTAGGAAATTCTTCAGAATGGCCTCTTGTGTGGTGGGGACTTCATGGAATTGGCTGATGTTTCAAGTGCGAGTGCCACTACTGTGGCTGACATCAAGCCACCAATGTGGTATCACCAAAGTACTTATTTTTATCGTATAGATACAATAGAGATACAGATGGCCTCAAATACCTGGATAAGAGTAAAATATGGTAGAAGAATTAGAAAGAGGTGAGTTTTGGAGGGGGGTGAATTAAGTAGGTCTTCTTTTTTAAAAAAATCATTTTTATTAGAGCTTTATACTTATACATGGTATTTGGGTTTATCCCAATACATATACATGCATGGAATTTGATTTTGGTTCATGATTCCTCCCTTTCCCCCATTCTCTCCTGTCCTCCTTCCCCTCCCCCTTTCTCCTTCCTCTGCTCTACTAGACTTCCTTTCACTTACCTGTTTATTTATATTTGATTGGTTCTTTCTACCTATACATAAAGGTGACCTTCCCTGTGGTATATTTATATACACACATAACATGATTTGGGAGACTTCATTGTTAAATGAATTGCCTTCCCTTCCCCATCCCTCTACTCTGCCTCTTGGTCTCCTCCTCCTACATTACTGATCTTCCCTTTATCTTTATGTTATCCTATCTTCCCCTCCCCCTTTCCTTTATTTTACTCTAGCTTTTGTATATGAGAGAAAACATTCAACCTTTGAGTTTCTGGGTCTGGGTTATTTAGGAAGGGATGAGTTTTGAGTAGTTATTACCTTGCATATGATGTTTAATTATGAATTTATATAATTTAATTTCTAATAATAACCATCATTTACAAGTGGCTTGCAGAATTTCTGGCAATTTATAGCACTTGGCCCTTGGAGGCTGCACCAAACTGACTCCAAAGTGGTATTGCTTGAGAATCTCACTGAATTCCTCTAAGTCTTAATTTTCTCAATGGTAAAATCATCATATTTAGATCACAGGATTCTCATGAGAGTCAGAAACTAATGTAGAAGTATTTTGAAAACTGTGAGTGACATAAATATTATAAACCAATAAAAATTATCATTAGGATCAGTATAACCTAATGGTAAATAGGAGAGTTTCTAGGGCCAGACTACCTCACTTTGAATTCTGGCTCTTGTCTTGAAAGTTCTGTGACTTGGCAGTTCTTTATTCCCTCTGGGTCTTGGTTTCCTCATCTATAGAGTCTCTGCGAGGCTTAAATGAACTAATATTGTGAAGTACCCAGAAAGGTGTCTAGGACATGGTAAACACCATTTACATATGGACTTAAATTGTTTATAAACTTAAAGGGCAGTAATCTTGCAATTCTTCCAGAACCAGAAGGCCTTTTACCTGAGGAGCCCCAGGTTCTGTCCTCTACCCCACTTAGTTTTAAAGGAAAAGCTCCCCTCTATGGCAACAGATTTGCTACTATGTTAACAGCCCATGCTTTTTAGATAATGAACCCTGAGGCCTATTGCAGAGATAAAGATGCTGCTAGAATCAGATTCCATAGCCACTCACCATAGTAGCAGGGGCAAGGAGCTATCTTATTACATGCCTGGCTGGCTCAATTACCTCAGTCCTGACCTAGCCAGATGCTGGAGCCAGCTCAGGGCAAAGCCCCAGAGGTGGAGGGGCTGTTAGCTGCCCCACAGAATCTGGTCTCATTTATTGTCTCAGTCACCATAGGCCCCAGGGCTGGCAGAGATAAGAAAGAAGACAGATGAGATGAGACAGATAGAGAAGCACAGTATGAGGCAGAAGGCAGAAATCATGGCTGCCATAGCAGCCACAGACTGGCTTTAGGAGTTTGGGATCTCAGGTGAAGAGTTATATACAGCTAAGGGGGAGAAGAGAAAAGTAGGTGGGGAGGTGGTCAGGGCCTCCTCAGCAGGAAAGGAGAGGTCAGATGTCATGACACATGACAATAGAAAGAGAAGCAAAGAAAGATTGATTGACAAGATGGGAAAACAGAGGCAGGTTGACAGAGCCAGGCTATTTACACTAAGGAATTATAACCATTACAAAGTCCAGAATTCCACACAGCAGAATACTTTTCTTAACAAACTAGAATAGGATAGTATGATGTAGACTGCCTAGCTGCTCACCAATCCCATTTCATCTTCCTGTATGCTCAGTCTGTTTCTCTATGGCTTTTGCAGTTAGATTCTGACCAGTGGCATGTAGGCAAGAGTGATATAAGCCATTTATATGACTAATCACAAAATCCCCCTGAGTGATTTTCTTTTCTTTCTCTTCCCCTCAATTCCTTTTCCCTCCTCTTTTTTCTTGTCCCTCTAGTGCTAGAGGGAGAAGAAAGCCACTAAGCAGAGCTTCTTGATCTCCATTGAGCTAGGACATGAACAAGAAAATTTAGGGGATGTTTGTTTCAGCACCTAGCAAGCATCACCCTGACTAATAAAAATAACAGTCAAATGGAATGGAGTGGAATGAAAGTAATACAATGGAATAAATTAAATTAAAATAGAATACAATAGGATAGAAACTATCTGAGTGCATACTTGAATCCATTGTGATTGGTTCAAGGGTGAACACAGATCTAAGTTGGTTCAATTAAAGCTAAAACTGGGACTTTGGCTGGAGTATCACAAAAATAAGAGTTTCATTTCTCCTGGTGTTGAAGCTATGGTGATATAAATCTGATATGGCTGGCAGCCATCTAGCTACCACAAGGGTGAACTTGCCTGAGAAGAGAACTATCATTGAAGAAGGCAGAGCTAAGAGATGTAACCAAACCAAGTCTCAATGACATCATTTGAACCCCTGAATCTTGTCATGCCTGAAGTCATACCTGCATTCTGCAGTCAATCCTATAAATTCACCTCTTTGCTTCTTCTAGTTTGAATTGGGTTTTTGACAGTTACAAGTAAAGCTGTATCTTCCACATCTTTAAGATGTCACTTCCTTGGCAAAATAGGCCCCAGAAAAGAACTAAAGTGGGAAACAGCTGGTCCTCAGGCTCCCCAAGGCTTTGCCAAGGAAAAGTGGTTTCAATCACGCAGAACCAGGCTTTGACATATGGAAAAACTATAAGGTAAAGGAGAAATTCATTTTTTCTTGTTTTCTGTTTTGACAGGATGAAGAACAGATGAATACCATTAAGACTACTAATACTTTTCATTTAGTGAACAAATATTTATTGAACCCCTTCCATGTGCTTGGGACTATGTTAGGCCCTGGAGATTATTACACTGTAGAGAAATTATTGAGTAATAACAGAACAAATTTGTATAAATGACTTGCTCCGTGTCAGGCATGGTTTTGAAAGCTAATGTTTGTTAATCTTATTGGTCCTTCAAATCTATCCTGTCAGATAGATATACTATTAACTGTCATTTTACAGATGAAGGAAACTGAGGCATGGAGAGGCTAATCTAGGAATAAGCTGAACTAGTGTTGAATCCTGGAAGTCTGACTTCAAGTCTAAATCATTGAGCCCCACTGCCATGGTCCATGTTCCTCTAAACTCATAGTTTTCCTTACAAAGGGCCATCATCTAAGCTTCTTAAGATGATGAGTCCCTTCTATCAGAATTCAGCTTAACAAAGGCTAACATTGACTTTGATTTGAACTGTAGCATCAAGTGTTGAATTTTTGGCACTGCTCAGTTTAACTTTCTGAAATTAGTCTAACCATTAGACTAATGTGAACTTGGAAGACAGAGGGAAATGAAGTCCACTTAGAGGCACAGGAAAGTTTATTGGTTGGTTGTGGGGTTGGGGATGTAGCACAGTGGTAGAGCACTTACCTATCATGTGCAAGGCCTTGGGTTCCATCTTTGGCACCAGAAGAAAGAAAGAAAGGAAAGAAGGAAGGAAGCAAGCAAGAAAGAAAGATGGTTACTGGACTCATTCTAGATACTAGGTTCAAATCTATACTCTGCTGTTTTCTAGCTATATGACTTTGCAGAAGTTACTGGCCTTCTCTGAGCTTCTGTTTCTTTATCTTAGAAATGGGATCAATGATTCCAATGCATCTGATTATTGCACAACTATAATAAAGTAATAGAGTTCCTGGGGCAGAGTCAGCACCCAGTAAATGCTAGCTGTTATAGCTCTTTCTCTTTGGCTCTCAGCTCCCTTTCTATTACATGAGGAACTGGGCAAGATGCTCTCTGAGGTCTCTGCTGGCATAAGTTTGTGTGACTAGTATTTTCCAAATGCTAATTTGGGAATGGTAAATTCCCATTGTCATGGTTTTTCTTCTTAAAGAATTATTTTCTGTCATGTTTCTGTACGATTGGACTTTGTGTGCTAGTTTGAAACAGCGAAAGGAGCTTTAAGCCTTTTTCATGTGACATCATAACTTAGTGCCCATAAAAGTGATGAAATGCAGTTTAGCAAATCATGAAAGAAGAGTCTCATGAGTCTTCCTCTGGGAGGGCAGCGGGTGGCAGTGGTTGGCTTCCAAGTTCCTTGACTTCTCTGATAATCCTAGAGATGCTCCCAACCTGAAGCTAGGGGTAGTAACGTAGAGGGAGGGATGGGCAGTGAAGAAAGCATGGGAAGGGAAAGGAGAGACAAAAAGAGGGAGAGAGAAGGGAAGGATCAGGGGAAGGTGTGAAGGGATAAGTGAAGGGGGCATTAGGAAGAGAGGCAGAAGGAGAGTTAGGGTTAGGGTGGGGGCAAGGGGAGGGGAGAAACAAGAAAAGAAGAGAGGCAAGAGGGGAGCAGGAGAAGGAAAAGAAGTGGAAGGCTAGGAGAATACAGATCAACCAGGAGAATACAGATCAAGAACGACTGGTGGGCTGGGGAAGCCAGTTGAGACTGCATTGTGAAATATCCAATCATTCTGGTAGAAACTGACTTCTAAACTATCCTTTTGGAAACCATGGAAGAAACACCCAAAATGAGGCCATATTGGATCAAGGAAGAATTCATAAGCAAAGAACACTCCTTAAAAGCAAAATGATTACAACATCATTGAGCTTTTTCCACCCTGTAGGTCATTCACAAACAGTGACTTATTTTATTGGTGGAATAAAAAAGCAAATACAATACAAACAAAAAAGGAGAAAGAGACTAAATGCCTATGCTCCTCAAAGACACATTCTTCAATAGTGTGACCTATACTTCATTAGTTCCCTTGTTACTTTCTTTGCCAGTCGCTCATTGGGTATCTACTCTTCATCATAACTGATGTTAGATGGAAATAATTCAGAAGTAACCAAGACACAGTCCATGTCCTATAGATGAACGAAAAGGTAGCACCAGTATTGATGCTCCAAGGGCAGGGTCTATGTCTCCTGCCCTTGAATCGTGTGTGTGTGTGTGTGTGTGTGTGTATGTATGTATGTGTGGTTATGTATGTGTTTAGTGCTGGGGATTAAACCCAGGGCCTTTACATGTGAGGTAAGCACTCTACCCAACTGAGTTATATCTCCAGGCCTGCCCTTGAACGTTATCCAGCCTTAATGACTCGATCATAACCAATAGCACAAAGTGGAAGAAACTCATGAGGTTCAATCTCAAAAGGCAATACAGATTCTGTCTCACTTTCTGGATGCTCACACTTATAGAGTACAAATTACCATGAAAGAGATCTGACTACCTTCAGGCTACCATGGCAGGAGGAAGCCCAAATAGCTACGTGAAATCGCAATGTATATATGTTCTGATTAACAAATCCAGCTATTGTCCCAGCCAACAGCCAGGATCAACTTCTGATGTGTGAGTGAAGACTCCTCCAGGTGATTCTAGCCCCTAGCCACTTGGTTATTTTCTATCATGAGCCTTCCCAACTTAAGTCTCAAGCCATGGTGTGCAGAGGCAAGACATCCTCACTGTGCTGCCTTTGAATTACTAACTCACAGAATCCATTCATAGGCATAATAACAGCATTGCTTTATGTCACTAATTTGGGACTGTTTTGTTATGGATCAGTGATACTAGTTGAAACACTGCCCATTTGTGATATTCACTGGGATTTACACACAGCAACTTGCAGAAAGTTAGTATTCTCACAAGTTCACAGCCTGAGATGGGCGGCCAATCTGAAGGGTTAGGGTGGGGTTAGGGGAGGGGAGAAACAAGAGCTAAGGGGCTTAATGCTTGAGAACCATAATGTGTCAAAGAGACCAAAAAATCTGGCCCTCCAGGCAATTGTATTCAGCAGCCAAAAAATGTCAACTAAAGCCCTTCCTCTTACCATGATTCAAGGATATGCCACTTGCTTCAGATCAATTTCCTTTCCCACCAGTTGGTCCTTTCTAAGAACACAGATCCCCACCCATTATAGCCATGCCTATGCCACCAGAGAATGGCAGAAGGCTACATCTAAAGCAGGATTACAAATCATCTAGTCCAACCCTCAGACTTATCTACAGAGGCCCTGAAATGTTGGGTGACTTATTCTGGCCACAGTGTGAGATGGCAGTCAAGTGACATTGCAAGGGCCCCTGCCTTGTTTTTATATTCTGCTGCCTCTTCACTTGAATATCAGAGGAGTCATTGTACTCCAGGTGGTATCATGTGGAAGTTTCAAATGCAGATCATGGAGTCAGGTAGACCCAGTAAGAATCCCAGTTCTGCTGCTTACTAGCTGTGTGAATGTGGCCAAGTTGACCTCACCCAGCCTCAAATTTCTCATCTGTAAAATGGGGGCTAATTAGAACACTTAGCAATGAGGGTTTGTTATGGGGATTAACTGAAGTAATCCAGAGAAACTACATAGAAATGTGCCTAGTCTATAGTAGGTACTCATAAAGTCCAGACCTCTCTAGAATAAAATATTTTGGTTTGTACCTTGCAGGTATAGAATGGACTTTGGGGTAGGTGAGAAGATTTTTATTCCCTAGTTTGAGGGTGATGAAAGGTGGTCTCCAGGCTGTAACTGCCACCAACTCTCTGGGAGAAGTTAAATGGCTGCTGGCTTCATCTGAGAAGCCTCTCTTCCCTTATCTGTTGGTGAAGCACTCCTTGGCTTGTCCTTGGGAGATATTTCACCCTGTAAATACCATCTCCACTCTCCAGGCATAAGGCATCTTGATCAGATTCCTTCTCCCTCTGAAATCTCCTTGTTAACCAACTGCATTGATGACTCCCAGTGGATGTTCCTGAGGGACTGTGATGTGATCAACTTCCTGCTGCTATGTGCCAGTGGGGTCCCATGGGAACAGCATGAATGCATTCATGGGAAAATAAACACCCACCTGCTCAGCTCTGGCTCCTGGCAGCTCCAAGAACCCTGCCAATCTCCTGTCTTAGAGCCACCACAAGAGGTCATTCAGCTCTAAAACCAGGGAAAGAACTGCTGGGGCCTTGATATAGAAGAAAGCTGTATGGGACAGCCTGTGTGAACAGTCCCATCCAGGAGCATGGAACAAATCTTATGTCAGGAGTGGCATCAATTTTCAGAGACAAGGAACTGAATCTCCTTTTGGCTTTCATGGATGTGGACAGTTAGTCACAAACATTTCTTACAAATGTACAGTGTACCTGGTATTATCTTAAACTCTTAGGTAGAGTGCCAAGATGAACAAAATAGCAACACCTCTACTTTCCATGAGCTCAGAATCTTCTAGAAGTAAAACTCTGAAGCCATGACTGCATAGTGTGATCAATGTTGCATTTTTCACATGTGTGAAGATGGTAAGGGGTGTAGAGGATTTGGTAGTTGGTGCCTTTGGAGGTAGAGGGAGAGGGTAAGGAAGACTTGATACAAGAGGTGGCATTCTAATTGTGCTCAATGATGAGTAGTGTTTGGCTAAAGCAACAAAGTGAGATCCATAGGGAACAACATATCACAAGAAGGACAGGGGTATGAAATAACATGCAGTGTTTGGAGAGTACAAATAATCTGGTGGGAAGGAAAAGAGATGGTGGATAAAGGAGGTTAGAAAAAAATGATTGGGGGCCAGACTTGAAAACCCTTGGCTATATATATAATCTGGAGTTTGCACTTTACTCAACAGACAAAGGTTATCAAAGGTTATTGATAAAGGGAGGGACATGTAGTTTTGTAATTTCCAAAGGATAATGCTGTCCCAAAGTGAAGTGTGAGGTAGATAGTGCATGGTGAACTGAATATGAGAGACAATTGAGCAGGCTCTGACTTCATTCAGATGAGAGGGGATGGGAGCAAGGACCCTCAGGACAGAAGCTGGTGGAGTTCCATGTACCAATAGCCTAACCAGACTTAACTTACACACATTCCTTCTCTATCCTCTAAATCCAAATTAGCAGTACTTGCTCCATAAACATTTATTAAAGTAGTGAACAAGTGCAGAATGTGAATCAGCAGCTTTGCAAGACCTCAGGCTGTGCTTAGATCTGAACCTCTTGATGTAGAACACAGAGCCTTCAGTCTGTGGCAGGGTGAAAGAGGATCCTTTTTGCTCTATCCCAAGTCATTGAGATAGCAAAAGGTTCATTATGTAAGAGGAACAGTGGAAACAGGTCTCAAGTTTCCTTGGCATCTGTAGGTTTTATATGGAGTCCAGAGACAAGGGAGATGGTCAGATAGTCCATCATTCCAAAATGCTATAGGCATAGATGTTTGTTTTCTTCTACTCTGGTTTCTTACAGTTCCTGGATCTATTCAGAGTTGTTAGCTCACCTTTGTGTGGATAAGTCCTGGGGATAGGAAGTATGCCTTGGTTTGGGTGACCCAAAGAAGCAGATCCAAAGACAAACACTCAATTGCAAATTGTTTATTTTGGAGATGGTCCCAGGAAACACTGGTTGGAAAGTACCGTGGGATGAGAAGGATGCCACAATCGCACATGTTATTAACCATGTTACCACTGTGGGCTATTGGAGAGCAATTCCACTGGAGACTCTGGGGGATAGTGTTAACCATGCTCAGAGTTATCCCATCTGAGGAATGAGGAAGCTGGGTTGTTTCTCCCCAAAATCTCCCATCTGTCATTGTTTAGGGGTTGCTTCCAGAGGCATTAACTCTGCAGCACTTCCATCTTGCTCTGAGCACCAGCCACGTGTGTTTTTGTAGAAGTTATGCATGTCTGCATCTATAACTGGAGCCTGGAGTATGTAGAGGGAGAAAGATGTGTGGGGCATAAATAGGACCTACTATAGGAGTTTATGACCACAGGGAGGGCATCTAGGTCTACTCTTGGGGAGATGCTTCAGTCCTCAAGTTCAGGAAGGAGAGTAGACATGATAAACACTGAAGTTTAATGAAAATACACTTTCATGTGGGGCATTGAGGTACAAGTACAAAGAGCCTTGATTAAAAAATTTGTGCTCAAAGTACAAAGATGATAATCACTTTGTGCTTCACCATCTTTTATATCCTGGAGACAGGAGGGTGATGCTATTACATGGCACAGCTGAAGGTAGGCAGGCTTTAGTATCTCCATAATTCCTAACAGTTACCTTTATTATAATTATTAGTGTATATTAATTAGTGTATATATTAGTATATTCATGTATGTTGGTTGTACAGAATAATGAAGTTCATTGTGCATACATTCATGTCACCTGTGTTGATCTTCTCCATCCTCCCTATTTTCCTACTTCCCCCTCCTTGGTTCCCTTCCTTTTATCTACTAGTTTTCTTTCTACTTTCATGTCATTCTTTTCCCTGCTAAATTCCACAGAGAAAACATGTGATATTTGTCTTTCTGAGTTGGCTGATTTCACTTAACATGATGTTCAGTTTCAGATACTTTATAGCTAATTAATACTCCATTTTCTCTATATATCACACTTTCTTTATCCATTCATCCACTGCTGGGCCTCTAGGCTGATTCCAAAGCTTGACTATTGTGAATTTAGTACCTTCATAAACATGGGTGTGCAGGTATCTCTGTAGTATGCTGACTTTGATTCCTTTAGATATATACCTGGGAGTGGTATAACTGGTTTGTATGGTACTTCTGTTTCAAGTTTTCTGAGGAATTTTCATACTGTTTTCCATATTGGCTGTACTAATTTACATTCCTACCAACAGCATATAAGGATTCCTTTTGTTTCTCCAATCTTTGCCAGCATTTGTTATTTTGTAGTTGTTTAAAATAGCCATTCTAACAGAGGTGAGATAGAAGCTCAGTGTTGTTTTGATTTAAAGCATTTCCCTGATGGCTAAAGATATTTAATTGTTTTAACCATTTATTAATTGGATGAATTGCGGTTTTGTTTTAAAATTTTTTATATATTCTGGATATTAATCCTCTGTCAGATGCATAGCTGGCAACGATTTTCTCCGGTTCTGTAGGCTGTCTTTTTATTCTGTTGATTGTTACCTTTGCTGTGCAGATGCTTTTTAATTTGGTGCAATCTAATTTGTCAATTTTTACTATTATTTCTTGAGCAATTGGAGTCCTATTCAGGAAATCATTGCCTAGATCTATATCTTTTTTTTTCACGTTTCATTCACTTTATTTTTCTTGTATAAAAACCCTATGTTGTAGCCATAGCTGGAGCTTGAGTCCTCTGTAAGAGACTCTGGTGTGGGTTTTCACAAAATGGTCAGTGAATTCCTGATAGGGAGACTTGGTAACACAGTCTCTTTCCAGAGATTTGGAGACAAGTAGCTATATGTCTTAGAGGTGGCATCAAAGTGGCCTGGTGAATTGCCCAAGGTGGCAGTGCACCCCCTGGAAGAAGCGTAGCAGTCATTAATACCAGCAGCAGCAGCAGCAGCCTCTTGGGCACAGGGGCTGAGACAATGCCAGTACTTCTGGGGACAGGGATGAGTCGCACCAACACAGATCCACAATATCCTGTCTCCTTACAAGGGACAGTATGGGGCTTGCTAATCTTGTTCCCCGAGTAGCCTCTCTACACAGGAACAATGGAGAGATTAGCCAGGATGGTGGCCCCTCGGATAGCAGTGGCTACCTCCTTGAAGCACTTAACTTCCAGGCCAACGTGACCATTGTAGTCCCTGAGAGCAACAAATGCTATCAGTCTGCTGGCCAGCATGGGTCTGCTTCTGTACAGGCATGGTCTTCAAAATCTCATCCTTGAGTGATGTCCCCAGGAAAAAGTCAATGACCTCAGACTCCTTGATAGGCAGAGAGAAGAGATAGATCTCCTCCAAGGATTGATCATCATGTCCTTGACCAGGCAGCCCAGTTTGGTGACTGGGATACACTCCTTGTCTTTGGTCTTATCTCCATGAGCCTCAAGCCACCTGGCCAGGGTCCCAACCCCAACCACCACTGTGATCTTGGCCTTGGAGGCCACTGCCAAAGCCTATATGGAAGCCCCTGTGGTCACCCATTCTGGGGCCATGAGGTCTCCAGGCCCTCTGGGTTCTCCTGGTGCATGGGTCTCATCCACCATTTGGTGAGAGAAGAATCTCAGAATCTCAGGTCTTACATTAAGGTCTTTGATCCACATTGAGTTATTTTTGGACAGAGTGAGAGATAGGGATCTATATGTGTAAGTCTAGTTTTTCCAACCACCATTTGCCAAAGACACTGTCTTTTCTCCAAGACTTGTTTTTGGCTCTTTTGTCTAGAATCAGGTGGCCACAGATGTGTGGTTTTATTTCTGGGTTGTCTCTGTTCCGTTGGTCTATGTGTCTGTTTTTTATGTCATGCTATTTTGTTGTTTGTTTGTTTTGGTATACAGGATTGAACTCAGGTGTACTTAACCACTGAGCCATATCCATTGCCCTTTTTTATTTTTTATTTTGAGACAAGCTGTCACTAAGTTGCTTAGGGCCTTGCTAAATTGCTGAGGCTGGATTTGAACTTGTGATCCTCCTGCCTCAGTCTCCAAAGCTGCTGGGATTGTAGATATGCTCCACTGTATTTGACATTTTGTTGTGTTCTTATTAGGTTTTGCTAGTAGGATAATAATGGTTTTGTAGAATGAGTTTGAAAGAGTTCTTTCCCTTTCTATTTTATGGAATAGTTTGAGGAGTATTGGTGTTAGTTCTTCAAAAGTCTGGTAAAATTCATCTGTGAATCTCCATTCAAAGCCATTTTGAATAAATACAGAGACCACAAAGAAGCCAGGTGCCTGCCAACCAATGTAGCAGACATGTGGCCCAGCCCACTTCAGACCCTTTAGAACATAGCTTGCCATTCTAATTCCTAAAACATGCCGGACTGCCTTCAGAGACCTTGGAAGGGTGACTGGTAAACCAGTAAGTGTTAGACTCACTGGGGGACATGTTTATAAAGGCAGATTTGTGGACTACACTCCCTAATGATGATACCTTAGGTCACAAAGGATACTTAGCAATCTACAGTTTAAGTCTGACTCCCAGATGATTCAAAATAAACATTGAGAAGTGCAATGTTAGAAGGTGTTGGGCATAGAGGAAAAGGAATAAAACAGAGGAGGAACAAAGAGGCAGAAAATGAAGTGGTAATGAGATGAGGAAAAGAGGAGGAAGATGAGAGAACCAAGAGAATACTTCAAATGGGGTGGACAGCATGAGAGTCAGAGCTCCCAGGCAGTGACTTCTGAACCAAATTAATTGCTTTAAAGCTCTGATCATTAAGAAGCAGTCTTCCTTCTAATAAACTCCAAAGGCAAATATGAGCATTGCAAGCTACATGATCTAAAGGAGTAGATTAAAGTAAAAGAGATTATCAGGCTATCTTTTAGCTGGGAGAAATCTCTTTTCTGCATGTGAGAGCAGAATATGGTGGGTTGTGAGTGCCCAGCAGGTCTTCCCACACATTACAATTCAGAGGGAACCAACAACGCAGGAGCACCTGGGGACAAAGAAGACCTAGAAATGCCTGACTTGATGGGATGTATTTCATAGTACAGAGATGCTCCTTGATTTATAATGGGGTTCCATCCAGATAGACCTAGTGCAAGTTGAAATTATCCTAAATCTAAAATGCATTGAACAAACCACCTAAGCCACTGTATGTCCTAGCTAAGCAACACAGGACAGTTATCATCTCTTATGATTGTGGGGCTGACTGGGAGATGCAGATCTCTGCCACTGCCCAGCATCCCCAGAGAACATCGCACTACATATCACTAGCCAGGGAAAAGATCCAAATTCAAAATTCAAAGTATGGTTTCTCCTGAATGCATATCACTTTTGCAATCCCATAAAGTCAAAAAATCATTAAATCAAACCATCATAAATGGGAGACCATCAACTTTTCTGAAGGTAAACTTTTTTTTTTTCCTGCTATGTGGTTCTTAGATGAAAAAAATGAAACGCCTTTGGATTTATTTACACCACTTCACTCTTGGAAGAAAATTGATGTATGTCTACTAAGAAACTGAGTGAGTCATATTTTAGCAGTGAAGGATGGATTTTTTTTAAAAAAAAATTTAGTTGTAGATGGACACAATACCTTTATTTTATTTACTTATTTTTATGTGATGCTGAGGATTGAACCCAGTGCCTCACACATGCTAGGCAAGAGCTCTGCCACTGAGCCACAATCCCAGCCCAGGATGGATTTTTGATGAAGGTCTCACCCCTGAGCATGTATCAGGAGGACCAGGAGGGCTTGTTAAAACTCTTTGCTTGGCCTCATCCATGGAACGTCTGATTTAGCAGGTTTGGGATAGGTATAAGATTTGTTGATGCTGCTGGAATCATACTTTGTAAACTACTAGATTAAACAAAAGTTCAAGTTTTAGAACTAGGTCTGGAATATCCAAGGACTGAAGTATATAAAGCCTTGCCTAAAAACTGGAACAAGTGAAAATATCTGCAGACCCTAGTCAAAAACATGGCAGGGTGTGTGGGGGCAGGTCTTGTAAGATTAATACTCCCCTATTTTAGCTGGATTAGCATTTCTACTTCCTACCTGTGCACTTGCTTCTTAGAGGAAAGAACTTTATGTTGTGGCACCATAATTCTCCACACTCCTTCAAGATGAAAGTGATGTATTTATATCTGCTCTATTAAAAGACACCAAGTAAAATGGGAAGCTCTATGTCAACCTGTGGCTTAGAATTCAGGTCATTCCCAGCTTCTGAAGAGACTAGACAGCTTCATATGAATAATGAACCCTCTAGAGACCCTTTGTTCCACCCAGTAATTTTCAATGCTTGGGACAGGCATGATCCACTGTTTCATATTTCCAGCCCCTTGCAGAATCCTGCAGGCCATGCTTTTTACTGTCCTCCCGTTAAGGCAGTTTTGGTGGACGTAAATGTCTCAGGACACAAGTTGAGCTAGCATCGAATTACTTCTCGGAATATACAAAAACAAGATCTTCTTAGTCCTAGGCCATAAATTAGACTGTTGGAAAGGGAACATAGAAGCTCTTTGAGGTCACTAGGAGACACTTTGGGTTGGTCCTTACTGTAACAAGAGAAGGGCAGCTACTTAGTAAGTCCCAGAGGGAGCTTTCATTCAGCCTTCGAAGTCCACCATTCTGTTCATAACAAAATGTGCCTCTACGAATGCACACAACCCAGCTAGAGCTCTTTACTTTTGCTTTCACTTTAATCTGCATTGATGGTTACCCAAAGATATTCAGAGCTCTAAATCATAGAGTGAATGAATTAAGGTCTCAGATTAAATTAGGAATAAAACATGAGAGGAGAATCTCTTAGAGTAGCTTTTCATAACTATGTGAGGGTTCCCAGGTTTCTGTGTGAAGCCTACAAAACTACTGGATGCTCTTTCCAGAAAAATACACCTATAGATAATATTTTTCATACAACAAATTGTGCAGACCCCACAGATTTACAATACATAGCTCATGCCAGAGAGGAATACTCCCAGTGAAACAAAAGAATCTGGGGTAGGAGGAAGAAGGGGCAGAAGGATGAACAGGGGCAAGTCTCCAAGCAAGCAGTCCTTGTATTAAAGTAACGTAATACTAGCTACTATAACAAACAGTTCTCCACATCTGAGTATCTTAACACATGAAAGTCCCTTGTGTATGTTCCTTGTCAGCAAGTGAGTGATTTTCCCACTGGTGCTCATTCAAGGACTTGGGCTTCTTCTACTTTGTAGCTCTTTTGTCCCCAAGAAGAGTCCTAGTGCATACAGCCAGCAGGAGGAAGACCATTGATAAGGTATATCTAGTTCTTCACAATCATAGCCTAGAAGTGCCACATATAATTTCCAGTTGTATGTCATCCATGAGACCTGGCTACTGGACCACATCTGGATGGAAATGGGGCTGGAGAATGTAACCTTTATCTGTGAAACTGTTTCCTAGCATCAGCTTTACACCACAGGAAGTGGAACATGAATTTTTGGTAGCCAGCAAACAATATGGCTACCTAACCATTGTGTGCAGGTGAGATCAGTTTAAAATAAAAGACAAGCTGATTTGAAAGGTGGGGGGGGAAGCTGTCAGAAGACATTATAAAAGTCAAAGTATGTGTAGAATAGGGCAGTTGTGGTCCCAAATTATTGGCAGCAACTACATGAGGTTGCAGATAAATTGTCTTTCAGCCTCAACTTTCTAAAACCAGATGGTCAAATCTCTCCTTCTCTCTAGCTCTATCCTTCCTTCTTTCTACTCTAAACAAAAGTGCCAGTCCCAGGAATAACTTGTCATTTATAATAGATGTATTCATTATCCATCTGAACCAGAATTTAGTTTCTTGACTGAAAAAACAATAAGGTAAAGTAGGGAATCATACAAAAATGGTACAAACTTGAAGCATTCTATTTAACTTAAAACGTAAATATGACTTCATTCACTAAGCTTTTGCTGTACATCCAAGTCATTTTCTTGAATACAAATCCACTGATAGAAGTCACAGGCTTTTCTTCATGCATGAACTGTGCCTAATTGCACCATCTATGACTTCCAGTTTCAGTTTCTTGAAAGTGGAGTAAGACACTTGTGAAGTGGTAATCCCTCCAAGTTTTAACTAATTTTTTTCCAATCTTTTATAATTGTTTGGCACACACATCATTCAATAGCCATTTCAGCTAGCCGCTACTACTGAATCTTTCCAAAATTTGAAACCTAGTTTCCATAGAAATTCCTTTTTGCATTTACATTTCATCAATTTACATGTTGTATACATTACTTAATTTTGATAAGTGGAACAATGATCATAAAGAGGTTTGGAAACAGACAATCAACTGGTAGTATGTGTAGAACTCAGACAGTGAGAACAGAAGCTTAGGTGTATTGAGTGTGGTTCTGAGAATTTAGAAGACCATGGGTCTCAGCATGTTTTGCAGCAGGATTAGAGAGTCTGACTTAATTTTATGTAGTTGCCAGCCTCCAAGATTACCCTCAAGGATCCTTGCCTTTTGGTGCTTACACTCTGTCTAGTCTCCTCCCACATTGAATTCTCGGCTGGTCTGTGTGAGCACTAGAATATCACAGAAGTGTCCAATGTATGACTACAGAAGATCTGTCATAAAATGTGTTCAAACTTCTGCCTTGCATTTATACACAATGGAATATTACTCAGCACTAAAAAATAATAAGATCATGGCATTTGCAGGGAAATGGATGGCATTAGAGCATATTATGCTAAGGGAAGTTAGCCAATCCCAAAAAAACAAATGCCGAATGTTTTCTCTGATATAAGGGGGGTGACTCAAAATGGGGTAGGGAGGAAGAGCATGGGAAGAAGATTACCTCTAGACAGGGAAGATGCGTGGGAGGGAAAGGGAGGGAGAAGGGGAATTGCGTGGATGGTGGAAGGAGACCCTCATTGTTGTACAAAATACATGTATGAAGATATGAATTTGGTGTCAACATATCTTGTATACAGAGATATGATAAATTGTGGTATAAAGGTGTATTAAGAATTGTAAGGCAATAATAATAATAATAATAATAATAATAATAGAGCTCATGTAAAAAAAACCAAAAACTTCTGCCTTGGTCTCTTATATTGCTGCATTTTGGAGAAATCATTGTGACATGAGTACTTTCAAGGAGCCCTGTGGAGAGACTCACATGGAAAAGATCTAAGGTTTCCTACCAACTGTCAGCACCAATTTGCCAACCATGTAAATAAGCTACCTTGGAAATTCACTGTCCAGTCCCAGTCAAAGCTTCAAATAACTGCAGTCTTGGCCAATATTTGACTGCACTATTGTAAGAGGTCTCAAGCCAGAACCATTTGGCCAAGCTGCTCTTGAATTCCTGATCCCTAGGAGTTTGAGAAGATAAATGTTTATTGTTAAAGGTAACCAAGTTTTAGGGTGGTTTGTTATTGGTAATAGACAACTAATACATTTGGCAAAAATGATTTTATGTATGCCATTTAGAGAAGCTTCTGCAATAATGGGATGTCCATTGTGCAGGAAACTGCCCTACCTGTATTTGCTTTTCTAGGATGGTGGCCACAGACCATGTGTGAGGTGGTTGTTTAGGGTTAAGGCTGTGATCATGAAAAGGACCATGTGATGATAAATTAAAAATCTTGGACTTCTTAGCCCCAGGCTCAACCAAACTAACAAATTTAGGCTTGATTTAGGGTTAGTCAGACCTCTAAAGCTCTTTTTCTTCTTTTAATTTTTTTTTTATTCGTAAATGGACACAATGTCTTTATTTATTTATTTTTATGTGGTGCTGAGGATCGAACCCAGGGCCTCGTGCATATGAAGCAGTGCTCTACCGCTGAGCTACAACCCCAGCCCACCAAAGCTTTTTGATTCAAAGGGTGATCTGTGAACCAGCAGCATTAGCATCACTTAGGAGTTTGCTAGAAATGCAACATCTCATGCCCCAAGACAGACTTTTGAATGTGAATTGGCATTTTAACAATATCCTAAGGTATTTATGTGTACTTTAAAATCAGAAAAGCACTTTAAGAATTGTTTGGTGACTTGGAAATTGAAGTGAATACATTCTATGAGGATTGCTTCAGGAAAGGGTTTCCTTTTTCTAGAAAAAGATTCCAAACCTGACAGGAACACCTGAATCGGGGCAGGTTGGATTTCAAGTCTTCCAAGATTAATTCCAGTTTTAAATATTCTGTTGGTCTATTCTGTGATCCTTATCTCCAGTTTCACCCTATCTTACAGCCTACATTTCACTATTTCCTTTCTTCCTGCCCTTTGTTGTGCTCTTGTTTGCTCTAATGGGGCACATTCATCAAAACCCAATAATGTTTCCCTCGACTTGAAGATGCGTACATGGCTCTGAGAAGAAAAACCATATTTTTCGGATTGTGGTGTACTTAAGACACATGGCTACTGAGAGAATGAGAGGGCAGACTGCTGCCTCCTGTTATTTACATCCTGAGATTCTCCATCAGGGTACAAGACAGCCTGTGAGCTGGAAGGCAGGATCTTAAAGGACCAAGCAGGAGGCTGGAGAAGTCATTAATTATGTTCTCACAAAAAAATATTTAGTGCCTTTTCTTAACATTACAGCTACCATTGCTGCTGGTAATGCCCTTTTATTTGACCAGGGGGTTTGCTCCTATTAGATTAGATGAAGTGTCTCATCTAAGGCACAATAACAGATTTGGCCCTGTGGTTTAGCTGCTGGCTGTGGTTGACTGATACCCAAGCTTTTGACTCCCTGCTGCGTATCTAAGCAGTACAAGCTGCAGTCAATGCATTTAATCTACATAAAAAGAACACAAATTGCACGTTAGCCTTTTTGAGTCCAGTAATCAGCCCCCTTCCCCACTTTATGCTCTTCTGGACAATTTGAGGCACTCTTGTGTGATCCAGAGAGGTTGCAAATTTTTTTTTTCCAAGTCAGGTAAAAAGAAAAGTCTTTTGCATTTTAATTGCACTTGATCTGCTCATTGAATGACCCCTGTAATTTATATATTGTTCATAGTTAGTGCTTTCTGCAGTCCTGCTGTGCAGCTGATAACATAATTCACATGCACTTGCAACTTGGGCTCTGTGAGCAGTGGCTTCAGCTTTCTTTTCTTTCTGAGTTTGCAAAATTCTCTGGCTCATCCTTCAGAGTCAGGCTGCTGTGGCTGATGTCAGTCACTGTCTGCTTATGTAGGTATAGTGAAAAGGCCACTCAATGAGCCCCAGCCTACCCCTTTGTTTACATTTAAAAATTGTCCTTTCCTTTCCAGCTGCCTGTGTGATTCACAGCTGGTTGGCTGTTGGTGATACAGCTTTCCCCACAACTTCCCTGGATCGTGCAATTAATTGGCTTAAACTAGGTCTGTGAAAAGAACCATAAACATAGGTGTCACACTCTGGCCAGCTAACTAAGAGGCAGTAAGATCCCAGGTGATCAATACATACAAAGGGAATTAATAAATAGGGAATAGGGAGATGGCTTTTTAAAAATTTTGAACACATTAGATGGTGAGCTCTTTGGAACTAGAGGTAGTCTATTTTGTACTTTGAAAAATATTCTGAACATTTACAGCAAATCTGTTGGAAGTCAAAGGTCCGTTTTTACAAAATAGGTATTTAACCATTTTATTTGCTTCATATTCACATGGAAGCTATATTCTTTACATTCTCTAGAAGGGTAAATTATGGGGTTGAGTTAGAAGATTTTGGCCCATCTTAGGTTTTGCGCTAGTGGTTTTGCTTCCTAAGCCCTTTGGGTGAAGATTGAACCTTTGCCACGCAAAGTGTGGTCAGTGGGCTGGCAGCAGCAGCAGCAAAACCAAGAGCTTGTTAGAAATGCAGATTCTCAGGCTCTATCCAGACCTAGTTAATCAGAATCTGCATTCTAGGAAGATCCCCAGGTGGCTTGTGCACTGCAGTTTGAGAAGTGCTGGATTAGACAATTGGGTATCAATCCTGGCTGCATATTCAAATCATCTGAGAACCTTGCCAAACAACAACAAAACAACAACAAACCCAAACAAACAAACAAACTCTGATGCCTGGCCCCTGGCCCTGGCCCCAGAGATTGCTTAGTCACTCTAGCAGTTTTACAAGATCTTCAAGTGATCTAACATGACACTAATGGTAAAGATCACTGGATTACACAAAATCTTAGAGAAGGATAGGATTCTAAACAAGCAATTCTAAACCTAAATCAGTGACCCATGGACATTTTCAGTTTCCTTGTCCAGTCTCCCAGGGGAACCAGCAGGGATTTTAGCACAATTTAACTTGACAAGTATTTATTCAGTGCCTGTTATGGGTCCATCTCACCACACTCCACAGCTCCACTCGAACAAGCCAGAAGGCAAAATTACCTTGTGGGTAGGATAGAGTTTTCTGTTGAGTCTCTTATGCCATAATACTGAAAAGTCACAGGTCACCCCGTGTTTCTGTGGATGGCTCCATGGGAAGTGCGTTCTCAGCTCTGAAACATACCCCTTTGTAGAAGTTTTAGGACATATCAATCTGGGTTCCCAAGAAACAGTTTTAGAGAATCCCAATTTCATGAGCAGACAAGATTTAGTATTTTGGCATATTTCTAGCATATATATAGCAAATTTCTGCCTTTTTTTAATAGAAGAGAGGCAGGTGGCATTTTAGGAAAGATTTTGGAATGGAAGTCAGAAAATTGGGTTTGAATTCTTATGTTATCACTAAGCAGTTTGTTAGAATGTCTGAAATTTATTTTAAAATTTCTCCAGTTACCAATTACAGTGGTATTACATGTATCAAATTTAGGTTAAGCAATAACCCAGATGCCAATCAAGCACACATACTCCAGGGCTGGTCTATGTGCATTCTAAGCAGAGAAGCCACCCCCCAGAGGCTACTATTATACCCATTTCTGATATCTAGATCACCTAGGTTTTGCTAATGAGCATAGCAAATGTCAGAAAGGAGTTTTATTAGTGAAAATAAATGGCTTGCTAATTAGCATCATGAGTGTTGAAATGAGCTCTCCCTGATGAAATCACATGAATTCAAGATATATAGATCATTTCAAATATTTTAGTCATACTACTTACTCTCACATGAACCCCAGGTATAAGAACATAGTGACATCCATTGCTTATACCCTTAGGAATTGAACCCCCAAATTGAACCCTAGGTGTGTCCCAGTTCAACCATTGAGCTAAGAGGATTCATTGTTGTCTGAAGCTGACTATATCATAACTCATCTCTGCTATATTGTTGTGTCTATGTTTGAGTGAAGCTTTCATGCAAGGTGATAGAATATAGTTTGAGAATTGCTTTCCTTATAATCTTGTCCTGAGGCTGCAACTGAATAGCTAGCACTCACCTAATCAAACATTTTCAGTGGCTACCATGTTCTAATAGTTGAGTACAAACAAACAGGCCCAATTCAGCTACAACCCAGTTATTTGACCTTGAGTCTCATATCTAGTTGCTATATCTCTCTGATCTCAGGCATTTTATTAAAATAAAGACATGAGGATCATTTTAAAAAATTTTTTCCAGCTTAAGATGCTTATTTTTTAAACTTCTTACGGAAGAGAAAAAGCCAAGCAGATTAAGATACACCAGACTGCAGTATCTTGCATTTGAGTGCCCCCTTCCCTACATAGCCCCCTCAATCATAGCCCACAGTATGTGACTCTCATTTCAATAATCCCAAACCCCTGGGAAGCTTAGCCCATGTTTGCCATTCTCTCTGTATGGTTTCAATTAAGTCTGTGGACTGTAATATGGAATCCTGACAAGGTTGTGAATGTTGCTTAGTTAATAGAATATTCTGGCAAAAAAGCAGAGTGGAGGAGATGGGACTTTACAATTGTCTCACTTAGCAAGCAGGCTCCTTTTATTCTGAGAAATACTGACAGTGGGGTTGGTTTCAATTTAACATTTTCCTTCAAGGGAACCTAGCAGTGGTACTGATCTCCCAGTGTGGCTTAAACAAGCATCAAGTCTGATGACCCCAAGGCATGGTGCTTTGTGGGGAGAGTCAATGACAACAATTGCAGGAGGCAGACCCCAAATGGTGAAGTGCAGTCACTTGCCTGTTCTAGAAAAAGAGGAAGAGCACATTTAATTGACCCTTTAGTAGATAGTTATTCTCATTTCGTCTTCCTAAACTGTCTTGGTATCTTTCTATTGTGGCTTCCTGAGGATTCCTGGCGTGGGCCTTTTATAGTCCCTAATGAAGCCATTGTACTATTTTCAGTTAAGATCTAGAGCATGAAACAAAAAGGGACTCTGACAGAGCTCTTTCCAGTGCAGTTATTGAAAATAATCCCAATTTATTGGGACAAAAAAATAACTGAGATCAAGAAAAAGATGAAGCTATTGTTGCAATCTTGTGCAACTCCAATGAGGAAAATGCTGGGCAGCAAACCAACAGAGACAGTTCATCTCAAAGACTTTTTCCTTAGAAAAATTCTTTAGGACATCTGGCCCCCAGCTCTGGAGTTCTCCTGTTTTGTGTTATCTAAGTATTTGTTGACCTTCAGTTTTGCTATATGTTCTGGGTTTCCTAAAAGAACATACCTTTATCTTAAAAGAAAACATAACATGAATTAACCACTAAAGGCTTCAAGCAGATTGTGATTATATACTACCATGTCTGAGTGTATTTTAAATAATGAGAACATTAAAAATGTGAGCATCAGAAGTCTTGGTTAAAATGTATCATGAAAGATAAGGTAGAAGAGTTTGGCAGGTATTTCTTTGAGGTAGATGGGATTTTTAAAGTCCCCGTCATATTTCTAATCTTGGCCTAGTAATTGGCTACTAAACAAGTTTATCAGTAAGCAGTTACATAAAATTAAAGAGCCCTTCATTCATTTCTTTGAAGGACTTTGAGTATAAAATCTCATTGATCCTAAAATTTTCCAGAACCAAATGCAGTGTTCCTTGAACTTATGTCAAGATATCTTTCTTAGATAAGCATTCAAAAAATATCCACTGTATGCCAATTGCTATCTACCATGGTTTGAATGTGATTCCCAAAGTTTGAGTTTAGAATCTGAATTCTCCTCCATGCAGCAGTGTTGGGACATGGGGCCTAGGGGGAGGACTTTGGGTCCTAGGGGAAAAGTTGTCATAAATAGATTAATGCCCTTATAATTGGAGTGAGTAAATTATCCTGGGAGTTTGACTCTTTTTTTTTTTTCTCTCTCTCATGTTAATTCATTCATGTGGTGTCTTCCTCCATGATATGATGCAGCAAGAAGGCCCTCACCACATGCAGCCCCTTGATTTTTTACTTTCCAGCCTCCATAACTGTGAACCAAATACATTTGTAAAAATAAATTTCTCAGTCTCTGGTCTTCTGTTATAGTAGCACAAAATGGACTAGACACTGTGCTAGAAGATTTGGAGTGTATCATCAAAAACTATAAGGAAGTACAGATAGAAACTCGAGAACTACCAGCTGCTACCCTGATTTTGAAATCCATAATCAAGCTTTGAACTATGGGAAGTGCTAAGACATCCATCTAATGCCAAGAGGCTAGCAGAAATGAGACGCAGATGCTGTGCCCTGGAACTTGAAAGAAGTTAGAAGGCCCAGGGGGAATCAACTTCTTAATTCACCCCATTCTCATCTCCTTACTCTTGTTTTTGTATCTCTGAGGACACTGATCTCAAGTCAGGAGTGAGTCAGTTGGTCACTGTATGTGGTGTCTTAGCCACAGCCATCCTTCAGAACCATCTGTAGAACTTGTAAAAATACACATTCCCTAACCTCAGCCTGGATTTCAGAATTATTGGGTGGAGCTAAGGATTCTGTGTTTTTAAATCATTTTGCTTGTGATTCTGATGATGCACAGCCAGTTAGGACACACATAGGATCAATGCACCCAAGAACACATTGTGCTAAAGGGGCCATGGAACTAGAAAAAAATGTAAAGCCAAGTCCCTGCCTTCAAGTGATTTATTACAACCAGAAGAGAATGTCAGAGAGAGAACAAGAAAATAATAGAGCAAGGGAGACAAAAACAACCCAGAAGGAATGCCATGGAGTCTGTGTGATACATTTGTTTTTTCACAAGTAGGAAGCAGTATTTAAGCTTATGCACAAGCAGACATAAAAATTATTGAACCATTGGAATTCCACGCTGGACCATCATAGCATTGTAAGAGTAAGACTGGTTCACCAAACTATAGCTCAACCCCCTCCAAATCTTCACTGCTAGATTCCACCCCCAGCTAAATGGATCCTCATGGGCCTATGCACCAGTAGGCTGGGATGTTCATGTAAAATCTATTAATACCTCCCTGTAGTTACCCCTTAGCCTTACCTCTGGCATATAGTGTCATGCTGGCTGCAAAGTCTGCTTTTGAGAAAAAGAACCAAGGGAAGAAGTACATGAAAGCTCTGTAGTCTGACTTGGACCATTTGGGTAGAGAACTCCAAAGTTCTTTTCATTTAAACCATATTTCTTTTAGAATTTCTAAAAGAATTTCTCACCCTGTAAGAAGGGGCTTAGCCAGAGTAGAGACCTCTAATAGGAAAAGCCCACGACAGGGTACTTCTTGATGGGGTCAAAGAATAATTCTGTGTACAAGCAAGATGGTGAATGAGTCCTAAAAAGTATAGCTTGGCCCATAGACATGTGGAAATTAGTATCTGGAGAATTGTCCCAGAGAAGAAGTTTATATCAGCCTCTAGTCTTTTAGTCCCAGGTGTAGGTTCAAATTTGAATCTATTAGCCACACCTGTTTGAGGGGTTTATGGTTAAGATTCGGTTCAGCTGAGATGTAACAGGATCAAGTTCAGCTAAAAAAAAAAAAAAAAATCAATAGTGGCATAAACAAGATACAAGTTTTTACTCTTATCCATAAATGTAATCATCCAGGGCTAATGAAGTGACTTCATAACCGTCAGGGTCATCTGCTCCTTCTACTTTGATTCTCCACCATCCTCAAGACTTGGTTTTTACTTCATGGTACAAGATGGCCACTTGAGCTCTGCCAATCACATTCACCTTCCACCCTACTGGAAGGAGGAAAAAGTGCTTCCTATGTGAAGATACTTCCCTGAATTTGCATATCACACTTTCAACTCTATCTCATTGATCATAGTTTAGTTCAGAGCCCCAACTGTCTACAACTCATGCCTAGCTAAGAATGGGGATTTGGCTCCTAAGGAAAAAAATGAATTGGGTGACAACTAGCAGTATGTGCCAAGGGATTGTTAATTTCAAACAGCAGAAACTGACTCTGGAAATTTTAAGCAAAAGGGGAGTTTACTGGATGACTGTTGTGTGGTTCAGATAATTGACAGGTTAAGTAGAGGGTCAGACTGTGAAAGTGAACAAGTGAGCTAACCGGAACACCACCATCAACCCAATCCTCAGAGCTGCCAACACCACCAGACTCTAAATACTGCCACTGATGCTGTGTATAATTTCTCATCTGTCCCTGCAGCTTGGCATCAATCTGTCTAAATCTGTAGCTGCTACATGTGTTTGGTGGTAACATATTGGACAACGCAGATACAGAATATTTACATCATAGCAGAAAGTTTTACTTTTCTAGACTCTTCTAGTCCTGGACCAAGGTATCCAATTTGTCAAACTACTTCATATACCTCTCTCTTAGCAGCCTGGGCTGCCCCCACCCAGCTGCAATAGAACTCATTTAAAATAGAAAGGGGATTTAGATACAGCTAAAAGTGTGGGAAATGTCCTCTACACAGTTACTAACATTGTGATCTTAGGATAACTATTTCTCTAGCCTCAATTTTGCATTTGTACAATGGAAATAATGATTACTGCATTTTTGGATTGTTATGAAGATAAAAAGACATGAAAATTACCAGGACCATTTGGGTCAATAGAGTCTTAGATATAATCACCAAATTGAATGCATGGCCCTTGATTGGATCCTGCTTTGAACAACCAGTCACAAAAGGTATTGGGATAATTTTAATATGGAATAAGTATGAGATAATACTAAGGAATTATTGTTAATTTTGTTAGATGTGATAATGGCATTGTGATTATATAAGATGTGATACAGCTTTAAGGACAAAATATTATTATGTCTATAATTCTAAATATTTCAGCAAAAAGTGGATGAAATAAATATGACAAAGTGTTAGCAACTGTTAAATCTAGATGACAGATAAATGGGTGTTATTCTCCTTAATCTCTGTTCTTTTTTTTTCTGAGATGGAGTTTGCTATGTTCCCCAGGCTGCCCTTGAACTTGTGATCCTCCTGCTTCAGGCTTCTGAGTAACTGAAATTATAGACACATGCCACCATACCCAGCAATCTCCATTATTTTTGACATTTTTGGTAACTTATTCAAGAAAGAAAAGCATCAGGTCCATAGCAGGAGTTCAATAACTGCATTTCCTTTCTTGCCTTCATAGTCTTAGGGGCCTTGTGATCTTCTGTAACTACGGGGATGTTTTCTCTATTTTTCCCACACAATCTTCCCCCCTTATCACAAGGCACCTACTTTAAGTCTTCTTGCCCTTTCTGTGATGGCATACATTTTTTAAAAAAATCTGTATGAAATTTTTTAATGTCAATATATGCTTATTTATTTTTAAAATTTTAAAAATGTTTTATTTGTGCATTCTATTCATACATCTGTAGGGATTTTTAACACTAGAGTGGTTTGCCTAGTAATGGAAAGATCCTCATAGACAGGCCCTTGTCCATAGTACTGACATTAAATGCTGTTTCTCCTTGTGTTATTTTATAGTGGGATCTCAAAGAAAAACCAGTATAAAAGCATTTGCTTTGGACTGGGGTTGTAGCTCAGTGGTAAAGCACTTGCTTAGCATGTGTGAGGCACTTGGTTCAATTCTCATCACCACATATAAATAAATACATAATAAAAATAAAGGTCCATCAACAACTAAAGAAAAAAGCATTTGCTTTCATATTTGTCAGGTCAGCCCCCCTTTCTTCATGCATAGCCAGAAAAAAAATGGTATCAGGAAAAAGGGGGATGTAGCAGCCAGTTTTTCATTTGAGTGAATCCACTTATCCAATAAATGTAGAGCAGAAAGGGATAGAAGTTTGGATGTTTGGATTGTTCCATGAAGATGAATAGTGGGAGACATGGAACTGATCTAGAGTGGACCACCTGAGTTGTAGTGAGAAACAATTACAAAAATGGGTTGTAAAGCATTTGGCAACTGTACAGCAGCTCATGAATGCTAAATAATGTTCTCCTGCAGTGTTGAGGCATCAACAGTTTCCATGTGTAAGTGAGGCTATGGCAAGTGGAATGCTATCCTCCTGGCCAGGATCATAATTGTCCACTTCCAGAGGCCAACTAACTTATGGGACAGGATCTAGCCTTAGGTGCTGTACATGGAATATCAGGTTTGTACATAAGAAGCAAACATCTTGAGGCCCATTGTCATTCTTAATAATGAGGATGATAAAAAAATGACTAAACAAGGAAGTAAGTTGTGTATTTGGTACCATTAGTAAAACAATGAATAATAACTTTCCTCTAAGACAATATGTTTCAAAATTTAACAAAGAACTTTCTGCTTTCAGCAAAAAAATAAAATGTGCATCTCTGTGTGTTGTTGTTGTTGTTTAAGGTGGGAGGAGTGCTTTGAGAGACTCACCCACTGGAAATCAGATATATAGCTACATTTTTAAAAAATAGTTTATTAGTTGTCGGTGGATATTTATTTATTTATTTATTTATTTATTTATATGTGGTGCTGAGACTCGAACCCAGTGCCTCACACATGCTAGGCAAGTGCTTTATCACTGAGCCACAATCCCAGCTCCTCCTACATTCCTATTATAAGATAAAATTCAAGGCATTTCTGGCCTTGCAAGTAGCTGGAGAAATTGTGTAAGGTTTCTACCACTGCAGTTTCCACAAATTAAAGACCAATCCTAGTCCAGGCCAAAGTGGGGGAATGCCCCAGGAGCAGATACCCATAACAACATTGAGACTTGGGCCAGTGTTATGGTGGTGATGCTGATTCAGGAGCCCATTTATTAAGCCAAGATCCACACAATGACTGAAATAGTTTTAAATCAGAAGCATTTCTGATTCTTCATTGAAGCAAACCCTCCTTGGAAGAAAAAAGTTTTGTTTTTTGTTTTTTAAATTTAGACCTACAGGATTCCTACAGGTTAAAATAAAGCCAAAAGCTCACAATATGTTAAGGCAGACCACTGTTAGCCAGAGGCAGCATAAAAAATATATAATAGATTCAGATCTCCACAATGATTAGAAATATAGGAATTGCCAGATATACAATACAGAGCAGCTCTATGTGAAATTTTTAAGGAAATGAAAGATGCACTCATAGGCTAGCAGAAGTGGCCAGGAAGATTTTTTAATGAAACTTCTATAAATAAAAATATAATTACCAAAACTCAAATGGACTGGTTAAATAGTAGATTAAATCCAATTGAAAGGAGGATCAAAAATTACACAGAATGCAGAACAGAGAATCAAACATAAATTTACTTGGAAATGAGATAGAGCCAGAGCACATGAGAGCAATATTTGAAGAGATAATGACCTTAATCTTCCAAGACTGATGGAAAACACAATAGAACATACCAAGCAGAATATTTTAAAAGAGGAAATTCATGCCTAAACACATCATAATTCAACTGCAGAACACCAACTGCCAAGAGATCTTAAAAGGGGCCAGAGAGAAAAGATGGATCATCCTCAAAAAGAATGACAATTACAGTAACACTTGCCTTCAACAACAATTGAAATCAGAAGACAGTGAAGTAATATTTTCTAACTGTTGAGAGAAAATAACTATCAGCTTAGAATTGTATAGAAAAATCATACTTCAGGAGGGAGGATAAAATGAAGGTATTTATAGATACACAAATACAGGGATTTACCACCAAAAAAATTTCACTAAGAGAATACCCTCTAAGAGATGTACCTTAGGAAGAAGAAAACTGATGCTGGAAGTATAGTCTAAGATGGAAAAATAAATGGTGAGCAATAAAATGGTAGAAATGTTTGTACATATGAGCAAACAATACTTGGGAAACAAGGAATACTAACATCAAATTTATGGAGTTCAGAAAAAAATAATAATGTACTTGACAACAATTATATGTAAATAAGGAGAGGGGACATCAGAGTCAAAATCTCCTAAGGTCCTTAAGGGCATTATCATAGAGCAGAGGCTGGCACAGTTTTTCTGTAAAGGATCAGATAGTAAATATTCTTTTTAAAAAATACATTTATTTTTATTTATTTATTCTTATGTGGTGCTGAGGATCGAACTCAGGGTGTCATACTTGCAAGGCAAGTGCTCTACCACTGAGCTACAGCCCCAGCCAGATAGTAAATATTCTTAAGTTTTGCTGACCATACAGTCTTTGTCATGTCTTCTCAACCCTGTTATTGGAGCATGAGAGCAACCACAGACAATACATAAATGAAAGAACATGTCTGTGTTTCAATCAAACTTCATTTGCAAAAAAATAGGAGTTGGATGGATTTGCTCATTGGGCCATAGTTTGCCAACCCCCTTTCTATAGGGAAGTTAAAATATTATTTAATTTTCCACTTTGGAAATGGAATGTATATAAATAAATTTCAAGAGCAATCACTAAAAAAGCCTACCAAGTTTAAATAAATAAAAAAGAACAATAAAATAAGGAAAACCACAACAAACCACAAGTAATCCAAAAATGGCAAGAAATTAGAAAGAAAGTAACAGAAAAAGTAGGACAAATGAAAATTAAAAAAATAAGGTGGTTGTATAAATAAACTCGGGGCTAAAGAGAAATAAGCTCTCAAGCCATAAAAAGACATGGAGGAAACTTAAATGCATATTACTAAGTGAAAGGAGCTACATTGAAAAGTCTACATACTGTATGATTCCAATTGTATGACATTCCAAAAAAAGGCAAAACTGCGGAGACAGGAGAAAGGCCAGAGGTTGCCAGGGGTTAGAGGTAGGATGATAATGATGTGTCAGTGTAAGTTCCTCAATTATATGTATCAATCATTGTTGGATGCTGATAATGGGGGAGCCTGGGCCTATGTGGAGGCAGGAGGCTTATGGGAAAACTCTTCCTCTCCATTTTGCCATGAACCTAAAATTGCTCTAAAATAAGCCTTAAAAATGAAGATCTATGCATATTGTCAAAATATATGTATGAAAGAGTGGAAAAACAAGTTTAAATATAAGATATACAATTAATAACATATGTACAAATGAATAAGCTAGCCAATTAAGAAACAGAAATTGTCAGGATTTTTAAAAACATCGCTATATGTCAATTATAAGAGCCACATTTAAGGGATAAAATTCAGAAAGGTAGAAAGTAATAGGATAAAAACGATACTAGGCGATTTCTAACCCAAAGAAAGCTACATTGGGGAATATAGACTCTAAGATAAAAAGCTTTATCAGAGTTAGAAGGGATCACTAGATCTGATAAAAGACTCAGTTCTTCAAAGAGAAAAATAATTCTAATTTTGTGTAAACCTAATAGGCTAGCATATACAAATATTGGCAGGGGAAATAACCTATTGGGCAACCCTGTGAGCAGGTGATGATTTTACGAGCTTAATGAGATTGAACACTTAAGTAACCAGTGTCATAAAATCCCATGCTCCCCATTTTTAAAAGTATAGCCACACTCCAAAATAGAGTAGCGTCAAGACCACCTAGCACCATGAAAAGGAATGTGTGTATGGCTTTTTAAAATTTAAGTTAATGAATTAGAGAAATTCCTAAGGGATTTGGGGGGGGGGGTTGTCAGAGGATTCCTATTTACATAATGGCCCAGAGGCTGCCTGGAATCCATGATTAGATTTCCTGCATGTGTGCCCTGGAAAAACTAAGCAGAGGCAAGACCATATGGCTAGCATGAGAGGAAAGCTAGTACAGTCGATTCACAAAGGTAACAAAGGGGATCCACTCAACTTCATTTATTTCAGAAAATGGTGATTTGGCCAACTAAGGTAGACATTAAGAACACTGGGAAGAATTCTGTAGTAAAAATCAAACTAAAAACAGTTCTGAGGTCATTAGTCATCATTGTCATCATCTTCATCAGTAAGTTCAGGCTACAATGGGGTGTGCATAATATTGGGAATATGTGCCTTTTACCTTCAAAGATCAGCCATCTCCTTATAGAATGAAGACAAGCATCTAGTGGAAAGAGAGGAAAATGTCCATCTTTTCATGTACGTGATTTATCTCTATGAAGGTAAAGTCTAGGACTGGTGGTGGCTCTGAAGCTTCAAGCATGGCAAGAACTGAATTCACATACAGTGGGAGTGGATAAGGGAAGTTCACTAAACATGGCTTTTCCTGGGTTCAAGGATGGAGCAAAGAGGTGAAGCTGAGTGGGTATTGCAACCAGTGTGCTTTAGACTTCTAGTTGGTAAGAGAATGGTGAGATATGCTGGTTATTTTCCTTGTCCCTCCTCCTACCTCACCTCCACCCATCATTCTCCACCTTTCTCTGCCTTGTTCTGTGCTGATGGAGGCTGAGCCTTGTGAGTGTCACGTACAATACATCTTGTTTCATATTTCACATTTCCATTGGCAATACTCGCTCTGTACTTAGATTTTATAAAATTTGCAGTTGAAAAAATAGGTTCACATTCTCAAGTTGTCCAAACATATTTAAAAGTTTTTAAATAACTGGATTAAGTAATAGTTTTTATTTTTAATAGTTTTTTATTTTAGATGATTTTATGTTTGCAGAAAAGTAGCAAAGATGGTACAGAGATTCCTGTTACATTATACCTTGGATCCTTTTCACAGTCAGAAAACATTGATACCTTCTTATAGTTAATAGGAAAATTCCAGTCTTCATTTGGATATCACCATTTTTTCCACTAATGTATTTTAAAAATATTTTTAATATGTTTATGGGCCTTTATTTTATTCATTTATTTATATGTGGTGCTGAGAATCAAACCCAGTGCCTCACACATGCTAGGCAAGTGCTCTACCACTGAGCTACCACCCCAGCCCCCCACTAATGTATTTTTGCTGTTGTTTTTGTTCCAGGATTCAGCAAAGAGATCACATTGTATTTAATTATATATCTTTAGTCTCTTCTGGTCTCAGATAACTTCTTACTTTCCTTGTTTTTCATGACTCTGACAGTTTTGAGGAGTGCTAGTCAGGTATTTTGAAGAATATTTCTTAAGTTGGGTTTGGCAGATATTTTCCTCATGATCAGATTGGGGTTACAGGTTTTATACAAGATCATTGCAGAGATAAAGTGCCATTTCATTACAGCATATCAAGGGTACATGTTATCAATATGACTTATCACTGGTAGATGTTCACCTCAATCAACTGGCCAAGGAAGTATTTGCCAGGTTTCTGCACTATAAGTTACCTTTTTCTTCTTTTCTGTACTCTGTTCTTTGGAAGCAAGTTACTAATCAGAACCTACACTTAAGAATGGTTTGTGTCAGGGGATTAAACTCAAAGTATCAGTTTTACATTTAAATTTATTAAAATTAAATCAAAAGTTAATTCTATAGTAACACTAGCTGTATTTTCAGTGAGTAGTGGCTACCATTTTGCATCTTGCAAAGCATTTTGGTAGTGGCTTTGGTAATGGCTATCATTTTGCATGATTCAATATTAGATGCCAGAAGCAGCTGGTGAAGAGATGAGGTGCTGAATGGGGAGCAGATGGGTCTGAATTAATTAGAAGGAGGAACAGTGATGAGAGATGAAGATGTCCCAAGCAGAATGGGACAGGAGAAGGCCAAGGCCAAAAGATGGGTTAATGAGAAACCTTAACAGAACATGACATATAAATGTATATAAAGAGGAAAGGGTAGGAATGGAGGAATGTCCAAGAGAATATATACCTTAACTGTGCTGAATTTTAGGAAAAGAAGTTTGAACTTAAAATGTGGGCTCATGTTCCGAGAGAGAGAGTGTGAGTGTGAGTGTGTGTGTGTGTGTGTGTGTGTGTGTGTGTGTGTTTAATCTGTGTGATGTTCTTGGGTGGGCCATAAATTTACTTAAGTTTGTTTCCTCATTTGTACAATGGGGTATGTATTAGTCAGCTTTCTATTATTGTAACAAATACCAGAAATAAAGCAACTTATAAAGAAGAAAGATTTATTTTGGCACACAATTTTGGAGGTTTCGGTCCATGACCAATTGGCCCCATTGCTCTGGGCCTGTCCTGGCATGGTATATCATGGTGGGCATGTGTGGCAGAGAAAGCCCTCACTGAGTGGCTAGAAGTAAAACAGAGGAAAGAAGAAGGGGCTGGGGTCTTAATATCTCCTTCAAGGGCATGTCCACCAATGACTGGCAGGCCTCCTTCTAGGTGTGTGTGTGTGTGTGTGTGTGTGTGTGTGTGTGTGTGTGTTTCAAAGAGCTTTGTAAATTATTCCATGTTGTACCAGTGGAAGGGCATTGTAAAATAATGTTTGGTGAGACATGAAAGACTCTCTCCTATTGATCTTGGAATATTGAAATGTGTTGATTCCTCTTTTGCCCCTCTTCATCCTCAGATGCAGCTTCTGCCTTATTCTGTGTCTTGGGAACTTACCCTAGCACACTGCATCACCACTCTCTCTTGTCATCTGGTATCTAGTAATGTTTGGCCAATGGAAGATGCTAACAGTACCTCTGAGTGTGACCAGAGACAAAAACCTTCTCTTTTCCTGATTTGGCATTCTGTCTCTAATGACATCTATACCACTTGGGATTATACCTCTCACTGATAAGCCCTTCCTCCCCGGCTACAACTCTTACCAGGCTCAAGTAACACTATTTCCTTCAGCCTTAGTGGTGAACTGCTCCCTACTTTTGCTGGAACTTTTCTCATGCCATCATAATTTGTTTTCCTACCCCTGCTCATACATACTTCAGTGAGCTGTTTCTTTATTGATTTTTTTCCATTTAAGAATAAATAAATTCTGTATCCTACCTGGACCCTGATTGAGGTGGTGAAGATGGCAAGAAAAAGAATATTAGGAATAACATGTAGGGTCAATTGAAGGAGAAGAGAGCATACGTGATGGCATCAAAGCAAGCACTGTAATGATTAAATTAGAGATTAATCAGGCTTCAAACAAAGCTGTTTGATATTGGAAAAGATATTTTGGTGTAAAGTTATATAGATAAGCATGGAAGAGGCCAATTGTGTGTGAGAGACAGAGAAGAGAGAGAGTGTGTGTATGTGTGTGTTAGAGTATTAGTTAGATAATGGCTAAATTGAGGTTTCCATGCCAACTGCACCAAGAAGTTAGTCAGACCACAAGAGTCAGAGGCACTTGGTCCCCAGCCAAGCAGAAGGTACTACTCACAATGACAAAGACATTAAGAGGCCAGCTTGGTTTTGAAGAGATTATGGATGATGCATTCCTATAAGCATAGTTCTAGTTCCACATCTGACAGGCTGTGTATCCTTGGGAGATTTAGTTGGTTTCTCTGTGCCTGTTTTCTCATATGAAAAATGGAGCAGATTTGTAAAATTTAGATAAATAAAAGTAATTTGTAATTTGTTCATACTTCACAAATAGTTTTTGAGCATCGATTATGTGCCAAGCACTATTCTGGGCCCAGCAGTAGATGAGAGAGCTAAGGTCCCCCATTCCCATGGAACATTCTGGAGAGGAGACCAGACAATGAACAAATAAAGTATCTTAGGTCAGTTGGTCTGAAACAGTCTCTGATGGAGATCTATATACAGGAAGTTTATTATGGATGCTCTTACAAACAGCACTTGTAAAGGAAGAGGAAGTGGGCAGAAGAAGAAGTTGAACTGCAGTGCAGATGTAATGGAGGCTTTAGCCAGTCCTGCAAAAGATCTGGAACTGGATTAGCCCTTTGGAGTTTCCCTAAAGTAAGGCGAGTATGTGGGTCTTTATACCCCGCCCCCACTGACCAGTCACTGAATCCAGGCTGCCCCCCAGGAAGGAAGGGGTATGATCAGAGGCCATGTAATACTTCTACAGGCAACTCTTGCAGCAGCACTCAGTTGAGAACACCCAGAAGCCACCATTCCCAATACCTGGAGGAATGAGAACACTAGTCCTGAAAGGAGGATATAGAGGGGCACAAAAGAGCATTCGGATAAACACATAACTGAACATGATAATTTCAGATAGCAATAGATTCTATGAAGATAACAAAACTTGATAATGTGATAATTGGGGGAGTGAGGCACCTACATTAGATAAAGATGGTTAGAGAAGGCTGTGTCACATCACAGCTACTCAACAAGAACTGGTTTCATTACCTTTCTTTTTATTGAGATCAGTGGACATCTGCACATTAAACTATTATGATGAATATATGGTGCTACTTTGGGGTGAGACAGATTCCCAGGTTCTGTGAAGGTTGCAAAAAATAGAAGACATTATCTCTACACACAAGGAGTTTGCAATATAGTTGAAAAAGATTAAGTATTTAGAACATTAACAAATATTACCAGGTGGTACAGCATTAGTGTCAACAAATGGTACAAGCAAAGCTGGAAATGGAAGTTCCCTTACATCCAGGTGGAAAAGACTCAGGAGGGTAGTTGTAGCCAAGAAAATTAATGAGCAAAGAACAGTAATGTAGAAATAGGCATGGAATGTTTGAGGAGACCAAATTGTGGGTTAGGATTGGCACAGTAAACTATTGTCCCCTTGTATTGACTTGTCATGTTTTTCTAAAGCCTCATATTGTTTGCTTGAAGTTAAAAACACCACTAAGATCCATTTCCTGAACACATGAGATCTTGAAGTGCTTTGGTGGAGGTGACTGTGTTAGGCACAGGTGACAGAATGGGAGCACTCAGTTTCAGGAGCACTTTTTAATAAGATATCAACAGAAACCTGAGCTTTTGAGGCCAGGCCACTGTGAAAATGGTGATAGCACCAGTCAGGGTGGACTTGTAGGCAAATGACATGTGAGATCAGATCCCTTGAGAGAAGCTGGGAATGAGAGGCAATTTTGAAATCACACCTGTAGAGCTAATGTCTAATGCCTTGAAACCTTGAAAGGAAGGTGCTGTAGTTTGGATCTAGCCCCAAAGGACTATGTGTTAAAGGCTTTGCCCCCAGTTTGGTGCTATTAGAAGGTGGTAGAACTTTTAAGAGGTGTGGCCTAGTGGAAGGTCTTTAGGTTATTGGTTACTGAGACAGGGCAGCACATCATGGTGGGAGCATGTAGCATAGCAAAACTGTTCACTTTGTGGCCAGGAAGTAAAAAGAGTGGGGGAATTGTTTTATAGTTCCCTTTAAGGTACACCCTAATAACCTAAAGACCTTCCAAATCAATGGGTCTGCCTGATCGTGGACTGAAACTTTCACAACTGTAAGCCAAAATAAGACTTTTCTCTTTATAATTTAATCACTTTGGGTATTTGTTACATTGATGGGAATTTAAACCAGAGAGTGAGAGCCCCAAGAGAGAAACTGAGAAAAAATGGAGGCTTAAAGGGCTCTGAGAAGCTTATGTCCAGCACTTGAAAAATGAGTACCAAATTACTCAAGAGGAACAGTCTTGGGTCCTTGCAAAGGCACATCCTAAAGCATTTTTAGCAGATATGGATGGCCAGCAGAACCCATAGTCACCTAGAGAAAAGAGAAACACATGGCAGAAATTTTCTGAGACTTCGCCCTGGTACACTTTCTGTTTCCTTGTTTTGAAAGACTTTGTTGGCAGCAGGGGTCTGAGCATTCCAAGGGTTTGAACTTGAAGGGGATGCCATTTTTGTTAACCTTTAACCAAGAAGGCAGTTGGAGAAGAGATAAATTATCTGCTCAAGGAGGAATAATGGTTGTATTCAAAGAGAGAACAGGAGATTACTGAGGCACTACTGTGAATGACCCTGTGACCCTTCTCTTTATGGGAGGATTGATGGAGAAAATGTACCCCCCCCTTTTCTCCAGGAACTAAAGGTGAAGTCCCAGGAGTATTAAGAAAAGGGTGACAGGACAACTTGAAAAATTAAGAAGGATATGAATCAACTAAACAAGAAAGCATTTATCCAATACTTCTAAAGCAACTAAAGAAAATGTACTGACCTGCTAATGAAAATATTGCTATCTAATTCATCATTGCAAACAGCCCTTTCAGTACTGCTGCCTTCCCCATTTTAGTAAGTTGCCTATAGGATTTTGCCTGCAAAGGCTACTTGTTGGTCAAGAGACAGTAACACCAAGCATTTAGATTAGAAGGAACAGAATTTTATTCCAGAGTTTTGGGGTGTGATTAGAACAGGGACTGAAGGTGTGAAGTCAGAACCTGATAGAATGTACTAGACACTAAAAATTATTGATTCAAGTGGCTAGACTCCTCCAAGATCACTAGAGATAGGGAAAGTGGAGACCAAAAGGACTGGGGAGAAATAGAATGGCAGATAGGTATAAACTTCTTAAAAAAACTTTATAAAACTGAATACTGTCTGTAGACTACATGTGTGTATATCTGTGTCTCTTATACACCTAGCCTTTTACCAAGTCATTCCAAAACCAAATGCTCAGGAAAATACATAAGTGTTTGTGTCCTCTGGATCAGTCAGAGTTTAAGTGAATAGTTGAAAGGTAGTTGGAGTTTTTCACTAAAAATTAAGCCTGGTCTATCTATTGAGACTCTTTTTAAAGGTTCTAAACATGACCAGAAAGATCAATTGGCTAAGGATTGGGGTTGTAGACAGCATTTTATTTAGTTTGGTGGATACTATAAAGGAGGGTAATGAGATTCTGGAAAAATAGGCTAGATAAGGGACCATGTGATAGTGGAGTAGAAGGACTTTCTTATGGTGATTGCCACCCACTAAGGAACTGATTGCCTCTTTCCTTATTCATATAGTATTTCTTCTCCAGAGTACATGCTGATATACTCTTCATCTCTGTGGGCTAATTTAATCATTATGTGCACACTTTAGAAATTAGTGCCATTTCCCCTACTTGTGCCTAAAATAGACATTTCAGACATTTATAACTCTCAGTCATTTTAATCCAATCATTTGCCCAAGTATGTTCCCAATTAGAGTCATTTTGCTCTATGTTTGATACCATGAAGTGGAACACATGTTCTGATCTTATAAAAAATTTTAAATAGCAAAGGTATACCAAGTTTCCCTGTATTATAATAATTCAAACAGAGCTGATAGAATCTTTCTTGACTGATTACCCAACCATAAAAATTTGACCCTTGAATTAAAATCAAATAAAAATATGCAGGGGATGCAATGCCTTGAAATATAGAGCAGTTTTTTTGTCTCTAGAAAATTTGCACAGCTTTAACTCATTATATCCTCACAGGTTTTTTCATTTTTAAAAGATGCTATAAGGTTGTGATAGCAAGTCCATGAATAATAAAATAGTGTTCAGTCTTGGTACTGTAACATCATTTTGTTCCCCAATTTAGCATCAATTCCTTCTAAATCATTGTCATATTCTGGCATTAATCCTCTCACATTTCTTAAGCCTATGCATAAACAAACATAAACCACATTAACCTACAAAGTGTACCTGGGTTTATCCATATTTTGCTTCCATGTTTGTTTGTTTGTTTTGTGTGTGTGTTCTTTAAGCTTCTCCCATTTTCTCATCATAAACTGGAAACCAAATCCTCTAACAACCTGATCTTCCTACCTTTGTAAGGTACAGGTGATTTAAGAGGACCTCAGCCTCTTGATGAACACAATGTTGTGTTCACCAGAAGCCCAACATAGTTTCCCAGGAAAAGTATAGGTCTGCCTTCTTTTACAAAATCAAATGAATCTCAACCCTGTAAAGAGACAGGAGCAGAACTTTAGCCTATGACATGAATACCAAACAAAATATTATTGTCACACACACTGACAGATATGCTCAACAAGCAATGTTTCCCAGGTGTATCAGTAATGGGAGAGTTCTACCATTCTGCTGGTAGCATCTCAACTTAAAAACTTAGCTAGGGTAGCTTTTTCAATGGTTTACTATCAAGTGGGTGTACTTGAGAAACTGAACACCAAATGAAAGATGAAAATATGTTCCAACATAATGTTAAATGGAGAAGGCTCTAATATAAGTATGAACAAATAGTAAGCAATACCAACACAGCCTTCCATTTAACTCAATTTAAGTAAGTAATTTGGCATATGCCTTGATATTGCCAATTTTGGTTTTGCCAAGAAAGGGCAATTCAAAAGCAACCTGATTATCAATCATTGATCAATCAATTTGTCAAAGAAAGACCAATTGAACAGTCAAAAGCACCAGAAATAAATGGCTCATGGTAAATCTGCATCAGTACCTATAAATCGAGCAAAAGGTTTCTAGGAAGGGTGGGCCTTTATCTTGATGGAACTCAAGTTCTTGGAGAAAGGTGTGGGTGAGATCTAATGTCTTAGGGGAGAGTAGGGGCTGTACCTCAGCTCTAACTTTTGGTTGGGAGTTCTCTATTTAGAAAAGTATAATAGAATTCCTGGTGACCATAGCATTGTCTTTGCCCCCAAGACATAGGTCCTTTTAAATTGCTAGCACTTTGTAAAAGCCTCTTTATTAGGAATTTTCACTAATTACTTCTTTTTTGAGATATAGCCTCCAGCAGCCTATACAAATATGGAGAGTACAGTTCAACAAATGTTTCACCACCAGATCAAGACAGAACATTTCCAAACCTCTCACCCCCAAGACTCACTCATGCCCCCCTTGGCCAGTACCCCAGGGTAAGCACTATTCTGACCTCTAGTGCCATAAAGTGGAATTGCTGGATCATTGGGTACATGCATGCTTTAACTGGTGCTGCTAAAACTTTTGCCAAAATGTTGAACCAATTTACAATCCTAAGCAATGACTTTTTATTTTCCCAAATTTCTGCTGTTGGCACTAAAAATGCTCCATTGCTCTTCTCTGGCTATTTTCTTGACCTAATCCAGGACAAGTTTTCACTACCCCTCTGGGTTTTTAAAGGTATTCAAGCCAATATGGCTGTCATTTGATTGTGGTGACAATGGCAGAATAAGCAATATGGTGACACACTGTGATTTCACAGTTAGATGGGTGTTAGTGTGGATTTTATGGTAAGTAAGTCTTCATGAGACAAAACAAGGTCATCTTGGTAAATCTCAACAAATCATGACCTGTATCATTACCTTATGAGACCCCAGAGGCTGAACTACTTCTTCTGCCTCCTAGGTAATGAGATGCACAACTCTCAAAGGTCCCCCCAAAACTGTTTAGAGCATGCATTTTAAAACCTACAAGGACAATGAGAAGAACCTAGGGACACTGCCAACAGAGTGTCCTCATTCAGACCCCATTTCAAATATAAACCAGCTGATGGTAATTCTATATTTTTTCTTCTTATTTTTTTCAAAATTATAATTAAGCTGAAAATTTTTCATCTTAGCTTTTATTCAATTAGTCTTAGAGAAATGTGTATTTTAAGAAAGCGGAGCATATCTGACAGTGTGTATGACAATAATATTTTGTTTGGTATTCATGTCATAGGCTATTAGTGCCATTTGTTTAGAATTTGGTTTTATTTTAAACATTGTTTGAAGAAAAAAAAAGAGCAAAACGCCAAGTGGCAGTTTATCTGATTTTCTAAAAATGTTGTGTTTAATCTAATCCTTTTCCAAGGATTTAGAAGTGAAATAAATATATAAATGCCTACTAAAGAGCATCTCTACACTTTTTGCCTCCAATTAAACTAAGAATATATACCCAATGACATGAAGTGTTATCTGGGCTTGCTTTAGAAACATCTATCAAATAAGGAATGCATAAAGAAAGCATCAGATTAGCCATAAATGGTGACAAATACCTGTAATTCCAGAAGCTCAGGAAGCTGAGGCAGGAGGATGGCAAGTTCAAGGACAACCTGCTTGAACTTGAAAGACACCCTGCGTCAAAAAAGAGGGGGGGGCGGGGATGGGGATATGGTTCAGTGGTTAAGCACCCTTGGGTTCAATCTCTATTATCAAATAATGAAAGAAAAGAAAGTACCAGATGCGGGAAAATTGGCCAAATATAGGCAATTATGGAAGCTGAGAGAAAAGTTCATGGGGGTCATCATGCTATTCTCTCTACATTTGTGTGTTTGAAATGTTTAATAATAAAATGATTTAAAAATAGTATCAACAATAACAAATGCAATCAAGTTACTAATAATTAAGGGGTATGTAACAGTAGAACAAGCATAAATTTAAAATAATTTATGGAAATTTAAGCATGGACTGGCTATTTGCTAACATTAGGGAGTTTTAGAAAATAATCCTTACCTTTTAGAGATATGTGCTGGAATATTTATGGATGAAATGATATGATATCTGAATTTTGCTTCAAGATAATCTAGGGAGGGGAAGGGAATAGGTGAGACTGACCATGGGTAAATGGTTATTTCTTGATGACAAGGCCATGCAGGTCCATAAACTGCTCTAATTACCTTTGTGTATATTCAGAAATAAAGTAAAAAGTCATTTATACATATACATTCAAAGATAAACAGATTAGGGCTGAGAAATTGCAGATTTTGTTTTTTATCCTTAAGTTGTGAAAACTTAAGGTGAAATGTTTTTATGAAACCAGCTATTATACAAAGCATCTCTGAAAGTATTCTTTATTCTGGAAAGAACATTAAAAATAATAAAAGTTAAAAATGTAAGTCCAAACAACAAAGGTAATTGTAGGATTCAGATAAATGTCACCCAGTGGCTTAAACCAATTGTCTTGTTTCCAAGTTGCAAAACTACCTGGGGACAGGGCTGCTGTATATCTGTGGCAAGTCCAGTTGTGTCACAGGGGGTGAAATGGGTAGTGCAGGGGTGGGACCCAGATCTGACTTCCTCAACCTCCTCCCTACCTCCTTTAGAAATTCACAGCCCATGGCTGGGGTTGTGGCTCAGTGGTTGCCTAACACGTGTGGGGTTTGATTCTTAGCACCATATAAAAACAAATAAATAAAGGTGTTGTGTCCACCTACAACTAAAACTATTTTTAAAAAAAAAATTCACAGACCATCAAACCAGGACTAACCTTTTCTGAATCAATACCAGATACCGTCTAACAAGTGCACTGGCCCATATGGAAACCATGGGACTGAACAAGGGGGTAGGTAGCATGTGCAGTGGTAAGAAACACTGGCTCAAAATCCAGGCTCTCTGGATTTGAATACAGAGCTGTCTAACTTTAGAAAATGATTTAATCTTGTGCATCAGCTTCCTTATATTTAAAACAGGAGCAATGATAATAGCACCCATCTTGTTGGGGTATTGTGAGGAGAACTGAGGTCAAACACTTTGAACAGTGCCTATTATGTGTAAGTACTTCACAATGCTAGCAAATGTTATCACTGTTTATAAGTAGGTCTGTATGAAAACATCCTTGCCATTAGATTTTTTTTTTTTTTTTTTTGCCCATAGAGCAACAGACAAAATCTCAAATAGCAAACAGCCATCTTTCTCATTCTTTTCAGTGCAAAGACCAGAGGAGCAAGAATGCTCACTGTAGGGAACTTGGGAGCAAAGTCTGAAGGTGTCTATTTGCAAGTACATTTCAAGTTCAATGTTGTATCTTAAGAACCTCATGTAGTTTGCATCCTGCATCATAAGATAGTATTTTTTATTACAGAAGTAATGTGATCCCTCATAATTTTTGCATTAAATTCAAGATCAAAAGAGATGCCTCAAATTCATCCCATGACTTTCTGATCCTCTGAGAGAACCTTAGTTTGAGAAGCCAGGACAACTACTCTATTCAACTACTAAGTATCATGCTCCCCAGGATTTTGACATAAGCTCTTGTTTCTTCTCATTCTATATCTACTCCCAGGCTGACCTCACTGATATTCAGCCTAGTCTTTGCCAGCTTAACATTTCTTTCCCCCCTGCAGTACCAGAATTTATCTTTCCCAGTGTAGCATACCTATGTTTTTTTTGTGTCACTAACCAGTCCCATTCATGGCCATAAGTTTGGATCCATGACCCAGGCATGGCGCATTGGATACTCTACCTCCAGGTCACAGAACTTAGTTCAGGAACAGGTATATAACCCCCACTCAACCAATCACAGTCTTCCCTGAGACTTTTCTGCTGAATCTAACAGGAAACAAATAACAAACAAAAAATACAACTCTCTATTGGGCTTGTTGAACAAGTAGATGTGAATTGGGACTTTCCAAAGGCCATCATGCCCAAGAGAGTCCAAGAAATTAAAAAAGAGACAGAAACCCAAACTATCGTTTAAACCCCTGGATCCAGCTCTGCCTAGAGCTAAGAAATAACACCTGGAATGTTTTGGTGTCCTAAGCCAATTAGTTTCTTTTTTCTCTCCTTTTTTCTGTGTTGGAGATGGAACCCAGGGCTAGACAAGCCCTCTATCACTGAGCTACACCTCCAACTACCCAACTCCATTTTTGTATGCACTATTTCTATATTGGATTCTTTTTTTGTCACTTGTAACTATCCATATGCCAATGACTCCCAAATCCACATCTGTGGCCAAGGCTTCTCTCCCAAGGAATAAATTTATAGAAATAACTTCCAGTTAAATTTTAACTTCTACACAGACGTCCCCCAAGAATCTCATAAGCACAACATATTATTGCTAAACAATGACATACTAAATCACACAATAAATTATATTTGCTTGTAATGTTTAAAAAATTTTCACCAGAATGCAAACTCTGTGAGGATGTTCAATAAATATTTGTTAAATGAATGAATAAACCAAAAAATAAATGAAATAAAGGAATTTTCCTTGACTCTTCCTTTAATCTCATTACCATATGCAATTAATTCTACAAATTTTGACTCATGAATGTGTCAGATCTCATATCTGATGCCATAACTGCATTAAATGCTTACTTCAAGCCCAAATTGCTCATTGCCTGGACCATTGCAAAAGTCCCCTAATTCTTGCTTTCATTCACCCTTCACATATCTACCAAGCTCTTTCTAAATGGAAACAAGATTCTATTGTGCTTCTGCTTAGAATCCATCAATGATACTATAGCATTGTCTGGATTTAATCTTGGACCCCACCTCCCTCTCCAAGCTCATCTCCACCTCTCTCTCTACAGGCAACCATTGCCCAAGGAAGAGGAAACCATTCAGGGTCTCCCAAATTCATTAGTATGTTTCCTACTTCTGTATCTTTGTACAGGCAATGATCTTTTCTCTAAAACTCACTTCCTGTCTTTCAGAGAGCCTTCTCTGGTCTCTGTCTCCATTTTGATTTAGAATTTCCTTATGTTCACAAGTCTCCCTGTATACCCTTTTTCTATCAAAGCACTTCATGACCCAGACTATTTTAGTGATGACAAGTATCTGTACATTATTTTACTTTCCTCTTGGCAACATAGTGAGGCTACATTTCCCCATCTCTGTTGTAGCTAAGGATGCCCACAGGTCTGAATCCTTGCCACTTGGAACATGGGTGGAAATGATGTGCACTGCTTCCAGGCCTTGCCCTTAAAATTCTCTCATAGAGTCTTCCCCTGTGAGAGAGAGGGCTGAAGACCTAGTGGAGGGACAGCCACAAGGTGGATGGAATCACTGTACAGTTATACTTTAGGCCACTTTGTGGTCAAATCTGGAAGATAAAGAAGGAGAAAAAAACCTAAAAGAATAAACTCACCATCATATTGACATCATCAAGTTTTGACTTCCATTCCCAAACTGGCTGCTATTATTTACTTTAGAGCTCCAGTTAGTTGTTTCTGGTTGCTGCATTGTACCTTATCCAGAGGTTAGGTTGTAGTTGGTGAGGAGATTAGGACATAGAGGGATTATTCCATCTTGACCAGCACCCCCTTTGTCATCTTGTTTTTGTATCCAATTCCTGTTTGAATACCTGGCTCATTGAGAATCCTTAGTAATGATTTTCTAGGTGGGATTAATTAATTACCCAAACTCATAAGACCAGCTATGGATTACTCTTATTAGAACTTCATTTTTGTTCTTAGCTCCATAATTTCTATAAGTGTAAAATGTTTGAAACAATTCTCAGGAGAACTGCAATTGTGATTAATGAAAGAAAGTAGATGGTCCACAGAGAGAGATTGGTGACACTATATGCTATTCCTTAACCTTCCTGGTGGGAAAAGAATGAGTGGTAACAATTTTACATACAAATCTTCAAATTAATAAAGGATACAAATTTGCAGATTTCTCCTTTGTCAATGGAATCTGGCTTGTTTCTCATACTTTATGTATGGAAGCAGAAGTAGGAAATCTATATTCATATGTGTGCATTGACATTTAACTTATAAATTCTAGACTCTTTAAACAATGACATTTATAACTCCTTATTGTTATTTATTGTACACATATCATTCAGTTAGCATGTATTTCTTGAGAACCCCTACATGCAATGTTTAGTGAGGGTTAAAAGAAATATTAAGGTCATCTGGGTTGGTTCTATAATTTGGCTATTATGAATTGTGCTGCTATACACTGATATAGTTGTGTCCCTGTGATATGCTGTTTTTAAGTCCTTTGGGTATAAACCAAGGAATGGTATAGCTGGGTCAAATGGTGGTTCCATTCCAAGTTTTCCGAGGAATCTCTATACTGATTTCCAGATTGGCTGCACCAATTTGCAATCCCCTCAGAAATGTATGAGTGTACCTTTTCCCCACATCCTTGCCAACACTTATTGTTATTTGTCTTCATCATAGCTGCCATTCTGACTGGAGTGAGATGAAATCTTAGAGTAGTTTTGATTTGCATTTCTCTAATTGCTAGCGATGATGAACATTTTTTTCACATATTTGTTGATTGATTGTATATCCTCTTCTGAGAAGGATCTGTTCAGTTCCTTGGTCCATTTATTGATTGGGTTATTTGGTTTTTGGTATTAAGGTTTTTGAGTGCTTTATATATCCTAGAGATTAGTGCTCTATCTGATGTGCTTGCGATAAAGATTTGCTCCCATTCTGTAGGCTCTCTATTTACCTCACTGATTGTTTCTTTTGCTGAGAAGAAGCTTTTTAGTTTTAATCCATCTCATTTATTGATTCTTGATTTTAATTCGTGCACTGTACAAGTCTTGTTAAGGAATAGGAGGGGCCTAATCTGACATGATGGAGATTTGAGCCTACTTTTTCTTCTATTAGATGCAGGGTTTCTGATTTAATTCCTAGGTCCTTGATCCACTTTGAGTTGAGTTTTGTGCATCGTGAGAGATAGTGGCTTATTTTCATTCTGCTACATGTGGATTTCCAGTTTTCCCAGCACCATTTGTTGAAGAGGCTATCTTTTCTCCAATGTATGTTTTTGGTCCTTTGTCTAATATGAATAACAGTAACTATGTGGGTTTGTTTCTGTAAAAAAAAAGTATGAATATTTGTTCCTATTTAAAAGAATAGTAAAGTCCCACTGAGAAGAATTTAACATTAAAAACAATTAACATTTTGTAAGGTACTTTTTTCTTGCATAATATTTTCCTCACAACAACCCAGTAAGGTAGGTTCCAGTCCTATTTATCAGAGTCTTTAGAGGCTCTGAAAATTTGAAGAATCTGTCTCTGATCACACAATGACGGCAGAATTGAGTTTTCTACCCAGGCCACTAGTTCCAAATTTTGTTTCCTTACTCAGTCTAACCGGGAGAGAAAACATCCCATTCACAGACAGTTATCCAGTGGTTCAAGGCAGGGTATGACAAATGCCAACTGAAGGGACAAATGTAGCACTTCCCTACTTCCTTTCCCTTGGCAGCATTCTAGAAAGGGCACCATTGATTGGATTGGCTCACTTTGAGCACCAGACTCATGGTTGCAAATGTTCTTACCACCCTGATGAGGCTATTTTATTCAGGACATAATAAAGAGAATAAAAATTCAGCAAATACCTGGACCCAAACTATGAGAGCTAGATATATTTAAGTAAAATTCCATATGTAGCAAACTATAAGCAATACATGAGGTAGTTCCAATATTCACTTTCAGCTATTCCTTGCCAAGGAACTATAGAAAACTAAGCAAATCATTTTTTTCCTTTGTAAATAATTAAATGTATTTTAAAAAACTTAGATGTCAAATTAAAGATGCTTAAAGGAAAATACACTCTAGAGTGAGAGACTAGAAATGTGTGGGGAATTGCCTGGAAAGGGGCATGAGGGCATGTTTGGGGTGTGGATATGTTCTGTGTCTTGTTTTTAAAGGTAGTTACTCAATGACTGCAACTCACAGGAAAGAAACACTTAAAATCTGTGTATTTTATTTTATGTTAATTATACCTCATATTTTCAATGTACAAAAGAATATACAGTATTTCAAAATTATTTTAGGGATATGTTAGCAAAAAGCCTTGATAATCATTGTTCTAGGCATACATGAAACTGATATCTTGTTTTTTCCAAGAATCTTACTTTTCTTTTTGGTTTCTCAGAACCATGCAGCTTGACTACAAGGAAAAGCGATTCATAACATCATGTTAGTTATTTTTTTATTGTTAGCTTTAGTGTTTTTCTTGTAGCTGCTAAGGATTTTATGCTTAAGAGCATTTTCTAATAGAATAGGAAAGAAAGGTAGGGAGTAAAATCCACCCGGGAAAAGGTTATTCTTCAGATAATTTAGTGAATGAATATATTTTTGTTTGTCTTTGTAATTGTTCCTGCCTAAGGACTTCTTTTTTGGATGAAGAATATGGAGCCCCCAGATCTAGAGATTCACTCTCAAATTTATATGAATTTAGAAGGCAAAAAATATCCTGGCACATAGACGTTTGCATGAATAACTAAGTGGATGCAGGGGGGGCAGGGGGTTCACACTGACTGGAGATGCTCAATACTGATGGTTTTATCCCTGACCTGGCCCTGGTTATCATTTCTCTGCAACTTGCCGATTCAGCTATGCCATAAAAACCTTAATAACCAGCTGAATCTTCTTGCAAAGAAGGCATAAAATCCCAGGCTTCTTTAATCTTCAGGCACAGTGAAAACAAGTGACAAGGTGGCCTGTCCTTCCATGAATGATAGTCCTGGTGCCTGGTCTTTTCTCACATGTGCTGCATGACTTCAAGACATTTTGTCAGCTCTCTGTGCTTTCTGTAGCTCTCTGTTCTGAAAGGCCATCTGTGTGTTCCTCTGGGCTTTCAGAACTGTGAGCCAGATCCAAGAGTTTCACTGAGCTACAGGGATCAAGAAATTTGCATTTTACCTTTACTTGTAGATCTTTGTGACAATTGGAACTGAAATGGTTCTTTGGCAATCTGGGACATCAAGTCCTTCATTGTCTTTCTCTTCAGGTATGGCAGTGATGAAAGTCATAAAGAGAGAATGGGTTAGTTTAATTTAGAATAGTCCAAATACCCACCTTTCCTCAGGGCCCTATGTTAGAAACACTTTACAGAGTTAAATTTCTTTCTTTAAAAAAAATGTATTGTCTAGCTATAGGTGGACACAACATCTTTATTTTATATTTATGTGGTGCTGAGGATCAAACCTAGTGCCTCACACACGCTAGATGAGTGCTCTACTGCTAAGCCACAACCCCAGCCCCCAGAGTTAAATTTCTTGTACTCAGTAATGCTACCATTCACCCTAGGGAGTAACTTTGTCATCAGTGCCATTCCTTAAGAATGGAAAACCCTCAAATTCATTTTTTACCCATTTTGATCATTTTTTTCACTCATATTTCCCAAATTTTCCACTTGTTTGATCTCCTCCTCCTCCTCCTCCTCCTTCTTCTTCTTCTTCTTCTTTCTCTCTCTCTCTCTCTCTCTCTCTCTCACTCACTCACTCACCAGGGATTGAACACAGGGATGTTTAGGGCTTTGCTAAGTTGCTGAGGCTGGCTTTGAACTTACAATCCTCCTGGCTCAGCCTCTCAAGCCGCTGGGATTACAGGCATGCACCACTGTGCCTGGCAGTAGCTTCTACTCTTATTCCACTTCTTTACTGCTGTGCTACTGCCTCATTCAAAACCCACACATTATTGTGTGTGAAACAAGGCATGTGCTGGCTCCCTTGCTAGGATTTCTGAGTGGGATTACTGTCTTTAGTTCTTCTCCTGAATTTGGAATATACCTCTGTACTTTGCTTCAATTGGTCTTGATCTGGAATATCCATGCCATGACCTTGGGATGCTGGTGACAAGATTCTTTCTTAGCTGATCCAAGAGCTATTTGGATGCTTCATAGAGGAACTCTGACATCCAAGTGGGTTTTCCTCACAGGTTGCCAGTGCAATACTGTATGCCGTAGGCTGCTTCTGCTGAGCATCAGCTGCTTCTCCACTTATCCACTAGCATAGCACTGCAGGACCACTCCATCAGGGACAGTTTGTCATTGTACCTGCTGCCTGCCAAACCTTCAAAATGGCAGGTTTGATTGCACCTATTGTACACATTAAATCAATCTAATGGATTTTCTCAGGAGAACCTGCAAGCACTATCAGATGTTGAACACTGGGCAGAAGTGGAAAACGATGCCATTTGATGCTGAAGAAGAAATTGCAGTCAGTTGATCAAAACTTATAACTGCTCCCTGGGTTGTGCCTCTGATGAATTTAGAGGGTGTCAGTCACAGGTCCCAAGGTCTCAATAGTATTTTGAAAGTGTGTGTGGCTGAGAATTTTGAAGAGATACTTTTCCCCTGAAACAATCTATATGCCCTCATGTGCTGGATTGAATAGTGTTTCCCCCAGTTACCAAAAAAGTTCACGTCCATCTGGCACCTTGAAATGTGATCTTATTTGGAAATAGTATCTTTGCAATTATAATTAGTGAAGATAAGGCCATATTGGATTCATGTGGGGCCCTAATCTAATGACTTTTGTCCTTTTGAGGACAGGAGAAGACACAAAGATGCATAGAGTAAGAAGGTCATGGGACAATAGAGGCAGATATTGGAGTGAAAGATCTGTAAGTCCCACATAATGAAAGGAATCATAGGGTTGTGTTCAGTATGGTGATTCTGAACCCAGATTACCTTAGTTTGTTTTCTTGACACTTCCACTCACTAGCTGTGTGACCTTGAGCAACTTATCCTACTGCTCTGTGCCTGTTTTCCTGACCTGTAAAGCATGAATTAGATGAATTAATAATGTTAAGGGTTTATAAGTGTTTGTTTTATGAAAGAAAATGTCCATCAGGTTAAAATGGGCATGTGGAAATAGGAATGTTTACATGGAGGAGGATTAGACCATGAGCTGAACCTTCAGGAACTGGATGAGGCTGACCAAAGGTTGCCCAGGTGGGAGTAATAGGGTGAGTAAAGACTTGCTTGGGGCATAAGGGAAAGGGGAGGCAAGACTCTATTACTGCAGGGCTTACCAACATTTTCTACTTGATGGCCAGCATTAAAACCTATAATATTTAGACACACATGGGGTCAGTGAGGCTGCTTGCAGCTGGACCTTGGAAATCACTGTCCAAGTTCTGAAGAGCCCAGGGATGACAATATCTTAGCACATTTGTAACTTGTTCCCAGTCCTGAGGAGGAACTCAGGCTTTGAGCAGTTTCTCCAACTCTATAGTATATGAAAGGCAGATTCTGACTCAGTAGGTCTGGAATGGGGCCCAAGCACCTGCATTTCTAACAAGCAGGGGATTTGCAGGCTTCTGGTCTAAAGACCACACTTTGGATCAAAATCTTTCATACTTAAAATGTGGTTCATGAGCCAGCAACCTTAGCACCACTCGGGAGTTTGTTAGAAACATTATATCTTAGGTTCCCCCATCCTCAAACCTACTGAATCAGAATCTGCATTTAAATGAGGTCCTCAGCTGAGAGAAATGCACATTAACATTTGAGGCATGCTGGCTTAGAAGACTAGGTAACCCAGCTTGCTAAAGGGTGATGATCTAACCATCTCTGTTCTTAGACCCAGCTATGCATAAGATTCCTGCAGCGAACTTTTAAACATCAAAACACCCAGGCCAAAGCAACTTAATGAAACAAAAATCTCTGCAAGTAGGACTCTGGGAAAGCAGTATTATTTTTTAAACTTTCCAGTTAATTTTAATGTGCAACCAAGGCTGAGACCCTCTGGGCTAGGGAAGAACCTCTAAGCAGGGCCAGAGAGACCGAGGACATGCAGACTTCTTGATAGGGATTAGACCCTTTTGTTGAGCCTAAGCAGAGCATAGAAATTAAGTGCATGGACCCTGGAGCAATGAGGGTCTTCCTGGGTTCAAACCCTGCTTTGTGCCCCTTACTAGCTATGTGATGACAGGAAAGAAATGTACTTAACCTCTCTTTGCCTACATTTTCTTTAAACTGGGATGGCAATAATAGTAGCTGTCCCATAGAATGCTTATGTAATTGAGTTAAAATGTAAAGGTACCCATTACAGTGCTTGACATATAGTGAGTTCAATGTGAGCATTTGTTCATTTAAATATATATCTTATTCTTTCTTTTGGCGGATTATAGAGGGTTTCTCACTTTCCTATTACCCTATACTATCGTCAGTGCTAGGTTTTTGGGCAGCAGTCACACCTCCAATTAGGTGCTTAATCAATATTTTGGGGACTGCATGACTGAATGGCTACAATGCCCCCTTATGTATTCAGTGAGAAGAAATAACAAAATATACAGTTGGATCTTGACACTAGGATAGTGTCAAGAATGCCAGGGTAGACGGGTTGCTGTGTTTCTGATCTCCTGCATACCTGATGCACGACTTCCATACTTACATTTAAACCAAGGATGGGAAATAGTGAATGGGATAAAATTCTCTGAATGCCAGTTTAGATGGGTTTCCCCTCTACCTGAGAAGACATGGGACTTCTGCTGCTAAAACTGATGAAGTACCAGGCAAACTAGGATGAGATAATTAGCTACTCAAAAGTCCATTTCATTAAAATACTATTTTTTAAATAAGCACAAGGAGAGGCTCTTGGGGTCCACTCATTTATGTACACATGGTAACAACTATGGTCCTGGAAGTTCTGTCCTGGTCATGGTGTGTGTGTGCAGGTATGTGCATGCACAAGCACATACTGCATGTATACCTAGAAGGTAGTGTTTGGTGTGTCTCATCAAGTGCTCTGTGGTAAGTACTTTATATGCTTAAGAAGAAGCATTGGATGGCCTGGTTGAAATCTTGGTTAGACCATTTAATAACTTTGTGATACTGGGCATGTTTCTTGGCCTCTCTGTGCTTTGGTTTCTCTGGCAACAAGATGGGGAGAATAATCATATTCATGTTTCAGAATAGTTAGGAGAATAGATGTGAAGCATTTAACAGATTGTTGGACATTTATGGTTCAATTGATGTTAGAGATTATTATTATTGCTGTCATCATTAACACTACCAGGCAACCTATATCCCTCCTATGTTTCTTTCCCCTTTTCACCTCCAACCTCTTCTCTTTGCCATGAAGCCTTCTTTTTCTTCTCTATGCTCTCTTTACTCTTCCTTTCAGGATTTTACAGGCTGAGCCCCTTGCAAGGGCACCTGGTGGAGGGAGCCCAGGGGGGCCAAAGTCAAAGTCCTTCCACCTAATATAGAGCAGATGCCCCAAAGGGGTGTGTATTCCTAATTCACATAAAGATTAGACAAGCTGCAATGGATAGTCGTCAATGGTCTAGGGAAGAATAAGGGTTCAGTGACTATATTTCATAAGGGTTTAGTGACTATTTCATATCTCAATGCTTTCAGGTCTTCTAGCTGCCCAGGTAATGCTAACCTCAAACATTCTTCACTTCCTTTAAGACATCTCTACAGATTAAAGGTGGAGGCATCTTTCCAAAAAGACTAGTAAATGAGACTTTTTTTTAGTTTATGAATGCCATGTTTTTCAATATGAAGCCAAGCTTACCCAACCTTGGAACAGTATGTGCAGCTTTTAAAAATTAAACATTTTTCAACACCTACAATAATAATGATATGAACTATAACTAGTTAAGTCCAGCCAGTTTAGCTGACCCAAAGATCCAAAGCAAGTTCAACAGATGAACAGAGTCCTCAGTGCCCCCTCAGACACATGAACTGCTTTAAGTCATATGCCACTACAGTGTTATGAATTTATGATAAACAGCACTAAGAGGAAAACAGAAAATGAATACAACCTACTTTTCTCCTTTGATTGGTAGACCAGAGTCAAGAGTTAGAAGGCAGTGGATGTGCACTTCAAAAAATGTGGTAAATTCTGTCCCTATGACCTTATAATTGGATGAGACAGGGAATCATAAGGCAGTCTCTATTAGAGCTATTATTAATGTTTGAAGAATGATCAATAATGCTAAGTAATATAGGTATCTTTTAGAGCAGTAAGTTGTTTCTTGATTTTATCACATTCACTATTCCCCATCCTTGGTTTAAATGTAAGTAAGGAAGTCATGCATCAGATATGCAGGAGATCAGAAGCACAGCAAATACTTTTAATGGAAAGTAGGAATACAAAAATATCACTACTCTGGATATAGTGGATGAAATGTAACCTGATGAAATTAATGTAGATAAAAGTAATTCTTGTGCAAGGTCCAAAGAAAACTTGACCCAAACATGTACAAATTAATATATTATGTATTACTAGGTTGTTTATTATATAGTTAACATTATAATCAATTAGCATATTACATTAAAGGATATAATATTATGTACTATAATTAATGTTACATATTAATTGATATACTACATAATTATATAATGAGCAATAGAATAATATGTAATGTGTCACACTGACCATATTATAATTTTGCATATCCTTTACACCCAGGAATTCTACTTCTAGGAATTTAGAGAAAATTTGTATGTGTGAGTAGGTGGAGCGGGAGTGATGAAGACAGCCTAGATGTAAAGTCAGCACAGAACTAATAATAATATTAAGAAATTGGAAAGCAGCCTAAATATATGTCAGTAGGGATTGGTAGCTAAATCATGGTAAATGTCAACAGAGGAAAATGAGGCAATCTTTTAAAACTGTGCTGTTCTAACAGTGTTTCTCAAACTGGAATCTGAAAACATCATGTATTAGAATCCTCTGGGATGCTAGATATACTTACAGGTTTCTGGGCCTTACCCAGAATACTGAATCAGGGATTCTGGAGGAGGGTACAGGGAAATACATTTTTAACAAGTAGCCTCAAATAATTCTGATACCCACTCAAAATTTAAGAATTACTATAAAAATAACATTTAATAACATAGGAAAATGTTCATGGCATAGTGACAAAACAAGTTTAAAACAGGATTATCTCTTTTGTATAAAAACATATTTGTGTAGAAGAAATTACAAAAAACAAGGCCAAAATGATAACCATGGTTACCATAATACGTTGCATTAATGGAAGCAAATATTCCAGAAATACGGAATAGTTTCACATAATTCAGTGTTTGTCATACCTGTAATATTCCACTGAGGAGGTAAAATCTACTTAGATTTAAACAGTATTGAATGTAAGGAGAATGGGAATATGAGTCAAAGATGAATAAAAAATTTGGAAGAATAGTGATGTATTAATAGAACAAAGAAATTAGAGAGAATCCAATTTCGGGAAGAAAGAGGAGTTAGTTTTGAACATGGAAGGTCTGAGGTATTGAGGCACATCTACTGGGAAACAACCAAAGAGCAGTTGGGATTCTGGATCAGAATTCAAGAAATTAAGTGGGGCTAGAGAAACAAGTTGAAAGACAATAAAGTTATAGGAACAGGTTAAATAAAAGAGAAAGAAAAAAGACAAAGAGAAGGTGGCCAAGGTCAACTCTCTAGAAAATGTCTTTTGTTCGTGGAAATGAAAGGGAAAAAACACTTCAGTATGGAAATGAGCCTGATAGAGGAAGAAGCAGTAAGATGTCACCAACCATTCCCCAAAGAGTTTTAAAGAGGAGGAGAAGGTCAAAGAGGATGCAAACTAAGATTTAGTCACTGGATTGGATAAATTTATCAGTGGGGACCTTCCACAGAGGAATCAGGCATCTCTAGCCAGGTGGCAAGGAGTTAAGGAGTAATAAAATTGTGAGGAAGACCAAAGTGCCAGTGCAGATATTGCTGCATTTTGAGGTCATTTAGTGGCCTCTCTCATTGCAAAGAAATGACTGTGTGGTTTTCATCCTTTTGCAAGATGGAACTGGGACAATTTTTCTCCAGTGTTCTTTCCCCAGGGAAACTGAATTGGAATTTGTGTTCTTCCTCCTTCTATGGAACTTTAAATCTCCCTGTACAGTATAGTAGTTCTCCCTTATTCATTGGAAATATAGTCCAAGACCCACCCTAGTGAATGCTTGACACCCATGATGATACCAAACCATATATCCAAGCACTGTGATACTGCACCAGTTGATCTGATAACTGAGATGACTGCTAAATGACTAGCAGGCAGTAGCATATAAGATGTGGATATGCTTGACAAAGAGATGACTGACATCCTAAATGGAATAGGATGGTATGATATTTCATCATGTTACTCAGAATGGAATGCAATTTAAAGCTTATGAATAGTTTATTTCTGGAATTTTTTATTTAATATTTTCCGACTGCATTTGACTGTAATGAATGGAAATCATGGAAAGTGAATATACCAATAAGGGGGGACTGCTGTATAAGTTGTTGAGAAATAATTCATATTTCCCCTTCCTGGATTCTTTTGTTTTCTTCCTCCACTCTGCTTTCTTGCCACACAAAAGTTTGGAGTTAGAAAAAGTGTAGAAGCCACCTACAAAACATTTTCCTTCCTGGCTTTTGGACGCCTCCACCTCTCCATGAATTATAATGGTGTCTTAGACAGTGGGGGGGGGGAGAGAGAGAGAGAGAGAGAGAGAGAGAGAGAGAGAGAGAGAGAGAGAGAGAGAGAGAGAATAGTTTTGAGGAAAATAAGAAGGTTTTCCCTAAGACTAAAATAAAATTCTTGCATCTGGGTGTAAGACACACAAATCTAAGAGCCCACAGAGCCACAAGTGCCTGTATTTTGCATTCCGAAAATTTCACAAGAGGAGGTGGGTTTCAGAAAACTGAGTTAAAGAAAGGAGGCTGGATCATGGTATAGGCTCCCAGAATTTAGGGCTTCCCCAGTTCCCTGCACAGACAATAGCCTTGCAGAATCTGAAGGACTGAAGGGACACTCTGGGATGGCTCTGTGACATATCAGCGATAGTTCTGGACTGCCCAAGATCCAGAAGGCCGTCCTGATGTCTTAGGACTGCCTGAAACCCACATCCTTGGCACATGCCAGGGAGTGAGAGAAAGAGCCCAAGAATATCTGTGGTTGAATTTCCCACCAGCTTGGCAGGATTGGGTTTGGACTTTATTGAGAATAAAGAGATGTAGTCTTTCTTTCTCACTGAAGTTTGCAGATTGAAACTTATGTCTGCTGTACTAGATGAAGTCAGGCTTCTATTTTTGAGCAAGATGAATACCTTATTCACCTGGAAAGAAAACCATAGTGTAGAATGAGTATGTCTAGATGATGAGAAAACTGGTATGTAGCTAGTAATACAAATATGTAATACATAGGTATGTAGCTAGTAATACAAATCCTCATAGGATGAATAGAGATGGGTTTAAAAAAAAGTGACCCCATTGTTTGCGAAATGAGTTCTAGTTCATCACTGCTGTATAACTTTCCTGCATCCCTGGCCAAAGTATTTCATCTCCCTGGGCCTCAGTTTACCAATAAAAAAATGAAAATATTGGATCAAGTGAATATCAAAGCTCTCCTGCATTTTAAGACCCTTTGGTTTTGTTTTCTCCTTTCTCATGGTGAATTGAGTTTATTTCTTAAAAATGAGGTGGATTAAGTAGCCTCATTACCTCTGAGCTATAGTCAGCTTGGCCTAGCACATGCAAGAAAGCAGCATTACTGAATAGGCTATAAGTTTGCATTTTGGTCTGCACAGATCCAGGATTTCAGACAAAGTGCATCAGTTCATGCAGATTTAATTGAGGGGGGCAGAAGGTGATGAAACCAAGTTTGCTCTTTAAGCCCCGGCCATCCAGTGAAGATGGGTTTGCATACTAGTCTCAGAGGGCTAATTTACCACTCTAGAGAGCAATTTCTCATTAACACAATGTCAATACTGCTGGGGATTAACTCGACCACCTTTGGAAGAGGTTAAATTACCTTTTAATCAGCATATGGAAGAATAAAGCTTCTGTTCCATCATGGCATAACAGCCTTGCTAATTTGACATCTTATAAAAGCCAAGGCAATTCTAACTATACCTGTGTGCTGTGACCGGCATCATTTCCAGAGAGACTGAAGACAGGAAGAAGGGTTTCTGTGGCTGTTATCCAAACTGGCATAATTGATGTGGGTGCAGTGGGTTACAGTTAATGGTCTGTGTTTAATTATGGAGGCAGTGACACAAGGCCTCAAGGATGAGAAGGCACTAACCAGATGATGTACCACTTTCTCAGTTATGAGTTCTCTGAGTGACTGGATAGAGTCAGAACAATAGCATGGTGGCCTCATTTCCTTGTTTCTCCTGGGATTTGAGCCTGGTCCCCAAGAGGCACAGGGCTATACTTACATGATATGCCCCAACTCATACTGACAAGGTCTCCTGAGAATAGTCATACAGTCTCCAGATAAAAGTTTTTTAAAAATCTACTACTCTGGAAATCCATTTCCCATTTAAGCAAGGATAATTTACATTGATGTATGTCCACAATTCATCAGCCACTTTGGAAAGATGGGATTTTAATCTTGCTTTACTCCCTAAAACAATAAAACAAACAACTTTTTATCCACTAACTTGAAAAGTAATAACTGTTGCAGAACTGCACATTACCAATACCACATCCATTCTCAACTTTTGACAATAGATCCTGAAGGTTTTAGTGGGATACATGGCTGTCCAGCTACAGACTACATTTCCCAGCCTACATAGCACCAATGAGAGACCATGTGACTAAATTTTAACCAATAAGAAGGGAGTAAAAGTGATGTGTCTAATGTCCAGTTCATATTCTTAAAGGGAGCTGCTCATCCTCCACTTATTGTTTTTCTGTCTTGTGGGTAAGAATGAGGCTATGGTAGGTGGTAGTTCAGTTTCAATCTTCAAGTTAAAAAAATCACCTCATGGAATGATGGGGATGATGGGGGCAATAACAAGGAAGTAATCGGGGTCCTTAGGTGACCTCTGGGAGGAAGTTTATCCTGACCCTATCAACTGCCTTCAAACTTGGACTTTTACCTAACTGGATCTTCTGTTTTGTTTAAGCTACTGTTATTTTATTCCCTAATAAAATAAATCATGATTTATATCAGCAAAGCACCTTGCAGTTGGAAAAAAACCACTTTATTTCACATGTTTTATCATTTAACTGCACAAGACAAACAGGTGAAACAGGCAGAGAGGGGAGTGGTTAGAGCATCTTTCTGTTAGGAGAGAAAATGGAGGCTCAGAGAAGACCTGCACCTATCCAGATAGGAAGTCACAGCATGAACCCAGGTCTTTGGACACCTAATCCAGTGCTCCTTTTACTATAATATTGCCTTTCCTTCCTTGGGAACCTCAAGATACAGACGCTATGAGAAGGAAATTCCTACTCACTGAAACTCATAACTCTTGCTCTTTTGATTGCTTAAGCATCTCATCCCCTTCTAGCTCTTCTCTCCTGCTTTCTACCTTTCACAGACCCCCAAACCCAACAAAACAAAGAGGCCCCAAAAGGCAGTTTTCTTTTTTTATAAAAAGTTGATGGCATTGCTTAAAATGAGAAGAGTGTGGGATCAGGGAAGGGGTGCATGTGCAGTTGGAGGAATATTTTATCAATGACATTGTTTAGAATGGCCAGAACATTGGAGTAATAAAAAGCAGAGCGACTTTTAGTCAGTTTTATTATTGTTTTTAAATTCTCTACAGGCAATGAACCCCTTATTGTATATACCCCTCTTTTGCCTGCACCCAGGACCATTTCCATCATCCCCTGAGTATATCGCAACATAATGGTTATGAAAGGAAAAAAAGACTACCAAATACAAAATTCAGTTAACTTTTGTCTTGCTCTCTTTAATATGAATGCATATCCAGGAAATGGCTGGCATGTTTGTACCTTTGTACCGAATGCTGCCTGTTCCATTTAAAAGAGCTTCTTTAAAGAAGAGGAAAGCATGTCTGTTTCCTTGGGTTTTTCCTTTCCTCTCTCTTATCTCCATAGTTACAAGAGTTGGTTCTGTGACTTTTTTTTTTTTAAGCTGGCATCTTGCCCAACTCAAATTGATTATAAAGGTTGGGAAGGACAGTTGAGATCTGCGGCATGATTCCCGGGTAAGTTGGCTGTTTGGAAAGATAGCATTGACAGCTGAGATAGCCTGCAGATGGGAAGGCAAGTCTGGAGATTCCGTGTTTTATTATGGAGCTGATGAATGACTCACTAGTTTGGGTTCTTCCTCGGTGGAGCACAGAAAGATAACTGCTTGGAAGAAATCAGCAAATCAGTTCTTTCCTCAAAGGCTTTATGGTAGGGTTGCCAGATTAAATAGAGGACACCAGTTAAATTTGCATTTCAGATAAACAACAAAATTTTTTAAAAGTTAAGTGTGCCCCCAAATCTTGCATGGAATACACTTACAATAAAAACATGGATGCCTGGTTGTATTTGCATTTCACATAAACAAGGAATAATTTTTTGGTGTAAGTGTGTCCCATGAAATATTTGGGACATACTTTTATTTCAATGTTATTCGTTGTTTATCTGAAATGCAAACTTTAACAGGGAATCTTATATTTTTCATTTATAAATTTGGCAGCCCTACTTACAGAAAACTAGCAAGATTTCATGAAATGGTCTCTTTTAATTCAGGAGCCGCCAATCTTGCTTTTCTCTTAAAGGATTATGTAGGCTGTGGAATTTTATTTATTGGTAGGTAAGGGTAGACAGACAAGATTAGGTAAATGAAATTTGACTGGAAGAGAGTAGAGTGCAGTCTGAATGCTGCTCTGCCAACCATTGACTGGCTGAACTTGAACAAGACCCTTCACCTGCCTGAGACTTAGCTTCTTAAAAGGAGGGGATTAAATGGTCTAATATGATTCTGTAATCTTATGTTCTTCCTATATTACTAATATTTTGATGGAATTCATATTCCCTGAGATGATATACATTGGCACTGTCCCAAAGAAGTAAAATGCAAGTAACATGTATAATTTTAAAATTTCTAGTAGCTACATTATAGAAGTACAAAGAAACAGGTGAAATTAATTTTAATAATATGGTTTATTTAATTATATTAACATTTCAATATATAATCAATATAAAATTATTCATGAGATAGTTTACATTCAAAATCTGGTGTTTATCCTTATAATACATCTCAATTTGGGTCAGTAACATTTCAAGTACCAATAGCGACATGTGGCTCAATAGATACCATATTGGACAGCATAGGAGTAGGCTAAATAGGTAGATAAACAGATAAATACATAAATAAATACATTTTTGAATACTAGGTAAACTCAAGAAAGAGAGATCTATGGAGGATTATGGAGAGAACTTAAGACTATTATGGAACATACTTAAAGGCTTTTAAATATTAATATATAGTTGATTCTTATTTACAGAGTCTGTATTTGTGAATTTTCTTACTTCCTAAAATTATTTGTAATACCAAAACCTATACTGGTCATTCATGAGCATGCACATGTGCAGAGCTCTTAAAAAATTCAATTGTTCAGCGCATACATTCCTAGCTGAGGTCAACCAAGGTTTTACTCTGTCTTCTTGCTTTACTTCTTGGAGTATGAACAAGTGTCCTTCTTGTGGTCTATTTAATGCCACATTTTTGCTTTTTGTTGGTGATTTCACCATTTAAAATGGCCTCCAAAACAAGTTCTGTAGTGTTATCTAGTGTCCCTAAATACAAGAAAGCTGTGATGTGTCTGATGGAGAAACCCAGGTGTTAGGTAACTTTCCTCCAGGCCAGAATTAGAGCTGTAAGCTATGAGTTCAATGTTATTAAGTCAATAATATGTATTAACTAAGGCATCTTCAAACATAAACACATATAAAACAAGGTTATTTATGATTCCAAAATGTTGTGACCAGAAGCTCCAGTTAGAGATTGTAACTCAATATTTGCCAAGTCATTGTTGTTGGTGACTTTATAGAATATAGCTAATACTAATAATGAAGATCAATTGTGCTTTATTTTTAGAACAGTTTTACAGAAAATTTGAGCAGATACTGCAAAAAAGTTTCCATACATCCCTTGTATACAGTTTCTTCTTTTATGGACACCTTACATTAGTATGGTACATTTGTTACAATGAGTGAATCTATATCAATACATCATTATAATTAGCTAAAGCCCATAGTACATTCAGATTTTCTTGGCTTTTAATTAATGTCATTTTCTGGATATCAGGGCACCACCTCATATTTAGTTGTCATGTCTTCTTATGCTCAACTTGGCTGTGGCAACTTCTGACTTTTCTTGTTTTTGATGACCTTGATAGTTTCAAGGAGTACTGGTCAAGTATATCATAGGTTGATCCTCTATTGCAATTTGGTGTTTTTTTCATGCTTAGACTGGGCTTATGGGTTTGTGGGGGGAATATCACAGAGGAAAGTGCTATTTTTATCATATCATATCAGAGGTACATACCAGCAACATGATTTATGACTGTTGATAATTGGCCTTGGTCACTTGGCCAAAGAAGTGTTTGTCAGCTTTCTCCACTGGAAAGTTTCTTTTTCCTCCCTTCTTTCCCTACTGTGCTCTTAGGAAGGAGGGCAGAGTAGCTACACAATTTATTTGGAATTCTTCTGCATAGGGTATTTGTATCTTCTCTCCCCATTCCTAGCTCTGTGAAGTTACCTTTTAGTATTCACTGAAGAAGCAGAAAGGACTACAGATCTGACCCAGAAAGGCAATTGTTTGGTTTTCTTTTTATATTCTGGCATAAATCCAGCTATACCACAGGCAAATCAGAGTCTCAAAGCATTTTAGGCACAATAGCTGACATTTGTTGAAGGCTTCATATGTGCTAGACACAATGTTAACAGTTTTACCTGCATTAAATAAGTGAATCCTCAAAAGACTAAGAGGTAAGTATGGTGGGCTTCACTTTACAAATGGAAACACTGAGACACAGAAGAATTTAATAACTTGATCAAGGTCCCCTGGCTTATACATGGTTGAGAAAGGATTTGAACTCTGGCAGTCTAGTGCTAGCAGCCATTTTCTCAGTGCCCCCAAGAAAATGTAGTTATATACATGAAAAATTGATAAAATAGTACCTTCATTGTTTATTATTCCTCTTTCCCAATACTAGCACCATAAAGGATGTTTCCTTATCATATTTTGCATCATTTAAAAAATGTTTCCATTATAGAAAAACTTGTCTTGTTTAAATGGGTGAGAAAACACTATGAATAAAGGTCACATTCTTATTGAAAAGCTTTCCAAAAGAGAAATTTGCATTCCCATTGATAAAAACTGTATCACAGATACAGGTGATGGTCCAATGTTTTAGCAAATAAGGAAATGCAAGCTGAACCCAGCAATCAAAATCAGGGCTTTCCTTGTTCTGTGAGGACGAACTTCCCTTTGCTATTATAAGGATTCCTAAAAACAATCTTGAAAAAGGTACATGATTCTAGGAAATATTTTCTTATTTATAAAAAGGTCAGTACCTTATCTTTCTGCATATAATGTGTAAGAATTATACTTCCTATAAAAGAAAGGGATTCTGCAACAGCTGGAAAAATCAGAGTTTAAAAAAAAAACAAAAAAACTAGGCTCTGAGAATTGATCCCCTCCTCCATCTCTGCTGTAACTGGATTAGTTACAGCAACACTAGAATCTCAGTATATCAACCCACTAGTCATTTATTTCTCACTAATGTCAAGTCCAATGCCAGGGCTCTTGCTTAGCTGGTAGTCTTCCACTGCCTCCTGCAGAGGTTCAAGCTCTTTCTATCTTGCTCAAGGCCCTTAGGGTCAAGTAGATGGGGAAAGAAAGGGACTATGCAAAAGTCACTTTTGCTGCTTAAACACCTTAGCTTAGAAGTGCAAAAATGTTTCTGCTTACATTTCACTGGTAATCACCTGTATTCTAATGGCCACCCTTATCAGGGGGTGGTATGGAAAATGGACCTCTGGCTAGGCAACTGCTCGCCAGTCCCACCTCTATATCATGGAGGTGAAGACAAAACCTAGTGGCCAGCTAGCATCTCTTTACATGAGAACTTAATGGAATGAGTTCTAATGTCTCAGAATGTTAATTGGAGTGGGAAAGATGGTGGAGGATGTTCATGGAGGAATGGGGTACTGACCCCACACTGTGCTGACATGTGCCACATGTCTACAGGCTGTCACTGACTACTGACACCAGAAGAGAGCTGTCTTTCCATGCACCAGGCACAAAGATCCTGAGAAAACAGTCCTGGATGGTGATTGTGAAGTGAGCATAAAATACAAAAGAAAAATTAACATGATATGTAAAACAAATAAATAAGAGAAGGTGGGGGAGGTGAGATGGTCTGCTTACAGGCATTAACTTAGTTAAGCAGCAGAAAAACTGCCTGATGTTTAAAAAAAAACAAAACAAAACAAAACAAAAAACCAGATGCTCTCTAGCTGCATGGCCTTGCACATGACACTTGACCACTCTGGGGGTTAGTTTATGCAAAAATGCTGATGTTGGCCCAATTGTTTCAAAAGTGTCTTCTGTGATCCTATGACCTATGAACTACAGAATGGTAATGAGCACTTCCAGAGCCCCCAGAAAAGCCTCCTGCTATATATCTTGATCTGGCTGGTAGTTACACAGATGTGTTTACTTTGTAAAAATTCACTGAACCGTACACTTATGATTTGTGCAGTTGTCTTTATGTATGTTTTCCTCCAATTTAGAAAGTTTACAAAGGAAAGAAAGCCCATCAACCTATCCACCCCCTTTCTAAACATGGAGCCTAACATAATTTTCAAGATCCAATTCAGGCCATGAGACACACACAGGACTTAGATGTCTTTTGCCGAGTGTGTCCCCAAACTTCATCCCTTGCACTCATTGTCCCTGGGATGGGGTGAAGACAACGACTTGCTTCAAACACACTTTGACTTTTCTAGAATCCCGATTCCCAGAGAAATCAAGCCAATGGGAGGAAGAAGCAAGTCCAAATATGACCATAATCTTTAGGCACACTGATGATTTTCATTGATTCTTGGCAGGATCCTGAGGTCTCCTTTTGTGTTGGTCATCTCCCATGTCATACAACCAGCCACACCTGTGGTCCCCTTTGAATGGCCCCTACCTTCAGGTAGTTCCTTACTCAGAGCTTATGCTGCTGCTACCATATGACTTTATCTCTAGGCCACACCAGATTGGGCAGAGATGAACAAGTGTGCAAAGGATAGCAGATCTATAGGTGACCAGAAGCCAAGAGGTGGTCTGGAGTAAAATCTGCACAGAAATATAGATGATTTGTTTTACAAATACAGAATCAGACAGGAGTTAAGAGCAGAAGAGGAAAGATTCCTAAGAGAAGGCTGACAGCAAAGGCCTTGAGGGGAAGAGCCAGGTGTGAATATAACCATGATCAAGTTTTGAATTAGTATGATAGTAAGAGATTAGCAGATTAGAAGGTGAGGAAGTTGGCTTGTAGGCACAGTTTCAGAAACACAAAGATGAAGACCCTGATCCATAGAAATGGCAGAACCCAGAGACAGTCACTATAGAGCCCTTTGCTGGCAATAAAGCATCCCCACAACTCCAGTAGAGTTCCTGTGAGCTTACCTCACTGCCATTCCTGCTTTTCCTTTTAGATATAAGCATAAAGTCATGATTCCTGACACCTTTATTTAACCTCTGAGTTTCTCCATCCATAAAATGGGGTTAATAATAATGCCCACTTCTTAGCACTTTGTGGAAATTAAATAAATCAGTACATGTGAAACACCTAGAATAATGCCTCTCATATCCTAAATGTGCAATCGGTCTTTGTTGTATTGATGATGATGATTATTTTCATGTGTTTTGTTTATTTTTAATTGACACATAATTGTACATGTTTGTGGGGTACATTGTGATATTTGGATCCATGTATACATTGTATGATGATCTGATCAGGGCAATTAGCATATACCTCACTACCTACATTTAACATTTTTTTGTAATGAGAACATTCAGAATCCTCTCTTCTAGCTATTTTTAATATTCAACACATTATTATTAATTATGTAGTCATAAAAAAAGAATGTAATCCTGTCATTTATAACAACATGGATGAAATTGGAGGACACTGTGTTAAATGAAATAAGCCAGGCACAAGACAAATATCACATGTGCTCTTAAACTCATAAGACCTAAGAAACCAGAGTAACTAGGGCTAGAGTTGTGGCTCAGGGGTAGAGCATTTGCCTGGCATGTGTGAAGCCCTGGGTTTGATCCTCAGCACCGTATATAAATAAATAAATGAATAAAAGATCCATTTACTACTAAAAAATATTTTTTAAAAAGAAAGAAACCAGAGTAATTGTCACTTTCAAACAAAAGATTAAAAAAACTTTTAACTGATACATATTTTTTTGGTACTGGGGGTTGGGGTTGTATCCAGGGTGTTCCACCACTACTGAGCTACATCCTCAGCCCATATATACATATAATATGCATATATATATATATATATATATATGTGTGTGTGTGTGTGTGTGTGTGTTTATATGTATAAATGTATATGTGTGTGTATATATAAATATATATATATATATATATATATATATAGAGAGAGAGAGAGAGAGAGAGAGAGGTATATATATATATATATATATATATAGAGAGAGAGAGAGAGAGAGAGAGAGAGTGAGTGTGAGTGTCTTGCTAAATTGCCTGGGCTGGCCTTGAACTTGCAATCCTCCTGCCTCAGTCTCCAGAGTTGCTGGGAATACAGATAGATACCACCATGTCTGGCCCTTAACTAATATTTTAAATTCCAAAGCATATAGAATAATATTAATCCTATCTTGGCCTTTTCTCCTCTCATAGCTTCTAAACACCGTCCAGCTTCCTTAGGGTTCTCCTCTAAAAATGGTTGATCATTTAATTTGTTGGATCTAAATGCCTTTATCACTGTATAGAGGCCACCTATTGATGCTTTAGGCACTAAAGAGTTTGTAGCAAGCAAGAAGCATAGGAACCTTGCAGCAAAGCTGATCTGAGCAATGGAAAAGGGAGACACACTAGAGCTATGGATTTGAACTTAGAATGCAAAAATAACTTTGAAGATATACAGTAAATTGGAATACGTGAGCTCCATTGATGCAGAATTCTAATATATGTCCTTCTCAACTAGAATGCTGTCATCTTGAAGCCTGTCAAAATGCTGAGTTGTCAGGACCTCTGGGAGAAGATAATTGGCTCCTCCAGAAGCCAACCTGGACACAAAGACTCAAGTATATGTAGTTGATTTAAGAGCTGGTCTGAGGAAACACCACAGGGAAGCAGAAAGTGAAACAAGCAAGGGAAGGCAGCCAATAAATGGTGTGATATCAAACCAATTATCACTGTGGGCAACTGGCGTTAATTCCCCAGCACTTCCGGCCTGCCACATGGGAGAGCAGCATAGGCTTCAGGAGCCAGAAAAGGCAAGGAAATGCAGGTTCTGGCAAGCAGAAGTCAGAATGGAATGCACTGAAGTGGTAAGGATGAGGGGATGTAGGCAGAAAGCTGAGAGTGTCTGATAGCAGGAAGTTGAGGATAGGTTTGCACTTCTAGGGATCAGGCATCTCACAAGCCATACTGACAAGCAGCAATTCTTCATTTTCCAAATCATTTGGGTTGAGACAAATGGGATGGTTCTCCCAAAATGGTAATTGCATTTTCCTGGAAACCAACACGGGTTTGTTTATATGCCACTTGCATGTTGCAGCACAAAGCACATGCAGATCTTGAACATCTTGAAAAAGCAGCAGAGGAACCCAGCACAAGTCTGTTCACAGACCTGCCCAGAGGATACCAAATGGTATGTTATTTCCTCCTCTCAACTGCATGTCACCAACAAAGGAACCCTACATGCTGCAAGTGGTGCTTTTCAGAGCTCTCGCAGCAGGCTACAGACACGAGATTTATGCCAGTAGAAGGTCTGGCATCCTTTCTGCAATGTGTCAGTGGCACAACGGATGAATACTCAGGATGGGGAAGGTTGCTATTTTAATTTACATGCTACTGCTACCCGTTTTGGCTGGCTTACCCAGAATGCCCCAGATACCTATTTGAATGGGAAGTGTTCCATATTTGTAAGACAGACCATCTTGTGGAAATTGGTGTTTTGTCACTCTCCTGAACAGTGTGAAGTTAGGAAAACGGCTTGTGTGTCTTGTTTGTGTTATAGAATCCTAGCATTTTTTTCTCCCTGTCTTTCCTTCTTATCAGCATTTTTCTCAAGGGAGCTGAGAAAAGCCAAAAGGATCCTTTTCACAATTTTTTTCAGACCCCATTTGACATGAAAAACATAGCCTTCCGTTACATCTTAATTATTGCTTGCAAAAACTATAAGTAGTTTTATGCCATGATTTCTAAATATTATTAAAATTGCTTGGTAGAAATTTGAAAGCTACTAAAAATCACTTATGCTTTTGGGAATTTCTTCTTTTTATTTTTCTCTGGGAATATTGATATATTACATAAAAATTGGGTCCTTTGTCCTAGACCCAATTTGATGGTCTGATTTGCTTTAGATATTTACTTTTAGAAGACACATTATTTTGCAACATATTTCTATGCATTATTCAGTTGTCACATTTTTCAATTTCATTTTTACACAATGAATTTTGTTTATAGAACACTTAAATTGCCATATATAATATACATGCATATTTAAAATGATAAAGAGAAGCATTCAAAATTCCAACAAGTCTCATAGAATTGCAGTGATATAATATAATATAATACAATAAAAATGCAATTTATCCCAAGGACATATTTGGAAGAATGCAAAGGTTACTGGTTTCTGACCCTAATTTTCAAGCTACTATCTGATATTTACATTGTATATCATTAAGAAAACACATCTTTTTGGGACTCATTTTACATAAATTATGTATCTGTATTGTTTATTTGGATGATGGGATATTCAGTCTATATTAGGAATGCCACATAGATCACCCCCATAACAAGAATTCTGGAAGTAAATCAGAGAAAAGAGAGATTGGAGACTCCTTCTGAGACATACTAAAAAGAATTGATAGCAGACTTTAAGCAATAAGACAGGATGAACTCATGGCTAACACTAGGAAAAAACCCATATCCCCAGAATTTAAATACATAAAGGAGCTCAAAAGAGGTGACATAATTGGGATGAGTATCTCTCAAAGGTTGATGGCTTGGTCTCCAGGGTAGCACTACTAGGAGGTGATAGAACTTTTAAGAGGTGGGACCTAGTGGGAGGTCCTTAGGTCACTGGGAGAATGCCCTTGAAGGGGAAAGTGGGACCCTTATCTTTCAGACTCTTTGCTTCCTGGCTCATAATGTTAGTACTCATTTGAATACATGCTCATACCATGATATGCTGCCTTCCCCACAGGCCCAAACCAATGGGGCAATCCTGTCTGTTTTAGTCAGACAGGTTTTGCTGTGACCAAAAGACTTGACAAGAACAATTTTAAGGAGGGAATGTTTATTTGGGTCTCATGGTTTCAGAGGTCTCAATCCACAGATAGCTGACTCTAATCCTTGGGATCTGAGGCAAGGTACAGCATCATGGTGGAATTGTGTGGCAAAGGAAAACAGCTCAGAACTTGGCACTAGAAAACAAAGGTGAGGGGCTGGGGTTGTTGCTCAGTGGTAGTGTGCCTACCTAGCATGCATGAGGCACTGGGTTTGATCCTCAGCACCACATAAAAATAAAAAATAAAGATATTGTATCCACCTAAAACTAAAAAATAAATATATAAAAAAAACAGAGGTGAGGGGGACAGACAGCTCTACTCTCCAGGGGCAAAATATATGCCCCAAAGGCATTCAGCCAATAACCTACCTTCTCCAACCACACCCTGCCTACAGTTACCACCCAGTTAATCCCTAACAGGTGATTAGTGCGCGCTGATTAGGTCATATCTCCATAATCCAATCACTTCACCTCTTAACTTTTTTGCATTGTCTCACACATGAGCTTTTGGGGGACACTTCACATGTAAACCTTAAGACTGTCTGATCTTGGTTGTGAACTGCCATGAACCAAAATAAACATCTCTTTTCTTCATAAGTACTCTGAATATTACATTATAGTGACACAAAACTGATTAATACAAGAGGATAAAGGGAAATCTCCAAGCACTAGATAGGAAGAACTGAAAGAGCAGGGAGGCCCAACAGTGCCATGGGTGACCACGAAGATTTCACACTCAGATTCAGGCACCACAGGCTAAGGGCTGGAGGAGTCATTATTGTTCTTCTTCTTCTTCTTTTTACCTTCTTCATCTTTCTCTTCCTCTTCCTTCAAAAGGCACAAAGGGCTTATTTAGTAGAAAGAAAATACCTCCAGGAAGAACATGAAGCAAGTCGTCCTAAGAGAGAAATCCCCTTATTTTGGCATTTTAGGTTTTTATGTCCTGCTTGGAATCCCTATCCCCCACAAAAAGTATTTATTTGGGGCAGCTTCCATGGTTTCCCACCATGGCTTGGTGCCTCAGTGTTCTGCTCATGTTTCAAAATTGGAAAGTCCCTTAGGCTGGATACCTGCATTTCTTATTAGTTTTAAGGAGGTAATATCTGGCCATGGAGGAAGTGATTTATGTGGGGGGAGTTCTTTATAGATAGTTTCATCATCTCAGGTGGAGTGGAGTGGTCTTTTGTCACTCAGATTGAGTGAGCCCTTTTCTTTCATCTCCCTGCTCACTTTTATCTACCTAGTCTAACATTCTTCCCTGAAGGACTAAGAAGTCTGAAACTTTCAGATTTGGGGCATCAGATCACCTCTTTAGCTACTTCCAACTGCATGGGGCGATGATTTCTCAGAGTCTGAGTCCTTGGGAACTGTCAAGGGGTTGCAAAAAGGAGTTACAGGACTCCTTCCTTTAGTCTAAAAGGAGACGTTTGGTGGCTGGTAAGTGCTGTGGAATCTTTGTCCCACATGATCTAATAGAGATCATAATGGCAGCAGGGCCTCAGGTACAATAGGTTGAAAGACCCCAGAAAACCCCAGGGATGTCTGGATATTGGTGGCCTGTAGGCAGGGAGAAAGAAACTTACTGAGGAGGTTCATCAAACAGAGTGGGATTGAACAGAAATAGTATCAAGATTAATGGTCCTCTAAGGGATAGAGGCCAGGAGAACCATGACCAAGTCTGTTTCTAAGAAAACCAGCCATGGGCTGCCTCTCCCTAAATTGTGATACCTGGTTGTTTGGTTGATGGATGTTATCCTGAACCTGTCTTGATCTGTCCACCTCTTCTTGGAGCATCATGCAGACTCACTACCTGTGCAGTAGTGATCATGTCAAAGACTCACCTGTTCTATAACACCATAGCAGCCAAGAGGTCACTTGCTGTTGTAGGTCAGTGAGGGCCTTGGTCTTGGTGTCCAAGTTGTCTAAAATCTCAAGGGAACACCAGCATAGAGTAATAGTCTGCCATATAAGGTTTCAAAAGGGCTAAGCTGGAGACAAGCTTTTGGAGCAACTGGGAGCCTGAGAAGAGCTATAGGGTGACCATGGAATGGTTATAATTTGGGAGGTACAAATTTTGCTTAGAGATTAAAAGCTATAGTATCCAAAGGTTCTAACAGTGTTAACAGCCAGGAGAGGTCAGGCAAGTAAGCCTTAATAGTTTTGCATCTGTATACATTTTGAGATCTGGACTTTTTTTTTTTTTTTAAAAAAAAAAGATCTGTTTGAAAACTCAGATTAGCTGAGGACAAACTTATGGTTTGGGCAGTCTCTTTTGATAGTCAATAGAAGGCACCTATGCATAGGCCCTGTTTTATATCTGGTGGGGCTAACGTGAGTGCACATCTCAAGTTACATTCAAAAGGAACATTGTCTTTCCCTTTTAAATGTCCATGCGTGAGTGTTCTTTGGCTTTCCTTTGACCCTCACCTTAGTACCTTTGTCTCTGGCCATACTTTCCTGCTAGGTGTTTAAGACCATGTAGGTGACCCCTATGTTGACTAAAAATTATCCTCTTTTCTTTCTAATGTTAAGGTCTGTCGAGACTCTTGAGGGGCTAATTTTAGGAACTTATGAGAAGACCTTGGTTTTGCAGACCATATGTGACTTCCCTTAGAGACTTTGGGGACATGGCCTGCTCCTCTTTGCAAAATGTACATTGGTTGACTTCCTGTTCTCTAGGGTCATCGTGATCCCCCCCCCATGGGGAGGTCAGGTGACTCATCGGAGTTTCAGGGCATTTAGAGGGGGATTCCATCATTCCCGGGTCGACCTTGGAAGGCAAGAGCCAAAACACTGGCTCGTTTTTCTTAGCTATTTTATTTTTCTTGGCTTTGATCTCCAAGTCTCGACTGTTAGACATCCAGAAGGTCAGTTCCACCAGTGTTGAAGTGGGAGTAGTGGGTTTCAGTTTTAACTTTTGTGATTTTACAGTTACCCCTTCCATTTAATTGGGGTCAGTATTAGTATTGGGAATCCTATGTATCCTGTAGGTGTTGACTTATCCTCTCAAATTAACACAAGTTATTTTTTTTTAGAAGTTGCATTTCTTCAAAACATTAATAGGTGACAGTTACAGTTTTACAAGGAAAACGCAAAATGAAATTTAAAAGAGCAGAAAAGTATTCAGTTTGTAATGATCAGAATGGCCCAGTTTGGAATGCCAAGCTTTGGGGCACATGGAACCATCTTTGCTCACAGACAATATGTCATAATACAATTAGGAACACACAAACATGAACTGAGAAAAGGCTTTCCTTACAAGCAATTCCAGTTGGGAGGACACCAGCTTGGTACAGGGCTCTCCTGAGCTTTGCATTTCCAAAAGCTTATACACTTCATTGGGGAACATAAATGTGTTTAACATGGTTCCATAGAACAAGTATGATTATGTGGGTCTGCCTGGAACAGATTTGCATAGGTTAGTAGCACTGACAAAAGTCAAAGACCAGCTTTAGACCTCTGCTTTGTTTAGGAAACAGTGCTAATGTTCCCAAATACACTTTTTACCTGATGTACAAGTGCATCTCATATATACAGTGATAAAACCCTTTATGCTGTATAAGGAGAACACTTACCAGTCACCTTGCATGTATTAATCCTCTATAGCTTGAATTTTGCAAGCTCTTGTATAATATTTAGACAAAGCTCATACACACCTCATCTTTAGCCCTCAGATGTATTCATACCTCTAATCACAGATATACAGACTGTCAAATACATCATAATAGCGTAAAGTAGTAGTTGTTCATTTAGTTTGAGTTATAAAGTAGTCATGTAATTGACATTAAAAGAGATAGGTGCAGAAACCCTAATTATTTTAATATTTAGTTTTTTTTTAAGTTGTGAAAATGTAGTAGGCACAAGAAATTATCTTGATAAAACACAAAATCTTTGTTTTTTAAAGCCAGTCTTTGTTGTTGAAGCAGATTACTATTTTAAGGAAATCTTATTTTAAGAATTAGGTTCTGGTTCCATACCTGTACATTTCATTTTGACCATAGAAAAGTCTTAAGTAACTTTTAAATCATATCCAGCTTAGTCACACATACAAATTTCCTAAGATTTATATTCCACAAACCAACTTACTCTTGTACTCTAGTACTCCTTTACATTCACAGTTTTATTCTCTCTTTTTTCTATGTTGAATGTTAGGATAAAACTCTCACTTTACCACACAAAATATTTTCTCCTCCCAAAGCAGTTCTTATTCCTTTTACCTTTCCTCACTGAAATATATCCCCATACTTGTCACTTTCTTATATATATTTCTGCTACTCACTCTCTCTTTTTTCTTCAGTAAATTATAATTTCAAACAATCCTTACAATATTTCTGAATTTAGACAAGTTACTCCTCTCTTTCTGTCTTTGTCAGTACTGGGGATTGAACCAAAGGCTTTCTACCACTGAGTTACATCCCTAGGCCTTTTTAATTTTTAATTTGGGACAGACCTCACACTACATTGCCCAGACTGGCCTGAAACTTGAAATCCTCCCATTTCAGCCTCCTGAGTTTCTAGGATTATAGGCATGTGCCACCACTTCTGGTTACTCCTTTTTCTCAATATAATAACCTATTTTATGCTTGTTACAGTTGTTTTAAATCAAAACACAGCTTACATTCTTTGTAACTTTTGCATTTAGAGTTACATTTGTTAGTTAGAATTTTAACTCTAATAACCTCGTTTTTAGTGAATACCAGAAAAAAGTCTTAATCTGTTTTAAAAACACATTAATAGACTTGCATGTGTGTGTGTGTGTGTGTGTGTGTATGTGTGTGTGTGTGGTCTTACAGAATATAAGAGGCCAACAGTACTTGAATTTTCTACTTAGTAATTGATGTGTTAGAATTTTAACTTAAAAATGACTTAGATATCTTCTTTAAACAAATATATTTAAAAATATTTTTCCCATTTTTATCAAATCTAATTTAAGCATTTTAACAGCTAATTTTTAGATTATCCATGAAAATCGTGGCATTTGAGAAGCATAGTTAACAGTTAAAGTTTTTTTTTCCTGCCAAAGAAAAAAACATAAAAGCAATAGACATTATACTTCAACCATATTTAAAAAAATTTTTTTTTAGTTGTAAGTTGGACACAATACCTTTGTTTTATTTATTTATTTTTATGTGGTGCTGAGGATTGAATCCAGGGCCTCACACATGCTAGGTGAGCGCTCTACTGCTGAGCCACAAACAACCCCAGTCCCACTTTAACCATCTCAACAGAGACAAATACAGTCCTGACTGGCTTATTAACCTAGGCAAAAAAAAATCAGCTCTGTATGTGTACACATATATAGATATAGATTTTTGAGACAGGATCTTGCTAAGTTGCCAAGGCCAGCCTCCTCCTGCCTCTGTCTCTTAAGTAGCTGTGATTGATACTGCCAGTTATCGGTGAGAGTCCTGCTTCCCCACATATTGAAGTTTGAACATTAGAGAAGCATGCAGAGGCAAGCATATGAAGCAGGGTTTATTTAAAAAGGGGCAACATAGACTTCTCCCAGGAGGGAGAAGGGGGCCATAGCTGGTATCCTGGTATCCCAAGAGGCAGGGTGTTCTGCCCTTTTTCTATGTCCTAGACATCCTGTGTTCTCCTGCCTTTCCCCCTTATCTTTCTCCTCCCTGTGCAGGTGACTAGGCCTAGGAATGCTCAATGGGATGGCCAAAAGGTGGGAAGCAGGTGGGCTGCAGGATGGAGTAGACAAGGAAACATCAACAACCTTACAGCTCCCTGTAGGGAGGGACAATTCCCGGGACAGGTTACCTTGGCAACAGGTTGGAGCAGGGACAGGTTCTAGATAAGATCCCTGAGGGGACAGTCTTCAACTTCCCAGACTCACTCAAAATTGGCCTCCTAGATCCAACCTGAGTCGATTTCCCTATCTACACTGACGCCTGTCTAATTCTGGCTTCAGGATTATACATGTGTGCCACCACATCCAGAATTTTTATTGTATTTTTGGATCCCTCTGCTTTGGATTTCATTTTCAGTAGTCACAAAAATTTGAAAATGAAGCAAGTTATTTTCATGGGAAACATAATAAATATGACCAGGATTGGTATGGAGAAAGATTCTTAAACTTTACTGCACTGGCCAATCTGGGAAGGAGGTACTTCTAAATGCACAGATTTCCAGAATCTTCCCTGAGACATTTAGATTCTGGAAGTCTGCAGAGGGGACGAAGAACCAGTCTGTGTAACAGCCTCGACTCCTGCCTCATGATTCTGCTGATGGCAGCCCAAGGACTAAACTTTGAAAAACTAAAGAGGTAATTTATAGATGGTGGAACTGATCTCCAAGTGGGATCCTCTAGTGCCCAGGCCTTGCCTTGCCACAGCTGTGGCCAGAAATTACACTTTTAAATAATGGAGTTAAGGAAAATCTTACTGAGAAAATGACTATATCAGTTAATGTAATGCTGGCTGATGTAACAAATAAGGCCTCAAATCTTAGTGGCTCAACACAATGGTATTTTTTTTTCTTGCTGTAGTTCCTGGCTTGTAGGGATGGACCTTGGAATCATGTGGTAGATGCATTCCATATGGTCATTCTGGGTCACAGGGTTAACAGAAGCTCTGTTGTCCTCAACACAGAGCTTTCAAAATTGCCATGAGTATTAACATCAACTTAGAAAATAGAAGAAAAGAAAGAGAGGAGGATTATTCAAGAGATTTGTATGCTATAGGTCAGGCCTAGAAATGATAAACTTATTTTCTCCTGCTTGGCCAGAAATCAGTTATATATAGGTTGACCAACTTTACTAGTTTTCCAGAACTGAGGGTTTTTCTGAAATGTGGGGCTTTTCATGCCCATACTAAGAAAGTCCCAGACACATGTATGCCAGCTGGTCACTTTAGTGCATATCTTTTTCTGGATTCAATGGGAAATATGTTACTTTCTAGCAATGATTCTATTCTATGGTAAGGAAGTACAAATCTTTACCAACTGTCTGCCACAGTAACATTTCTGTCAAAGAAATGAGGAAGCCAGCATGCAGTTGCCAGGGCGAGGCAGGGGGCATTCCAGCAAGATGGAACAGCAAAAGCAATGGCTCTGAGACAAGAGTGTACCTGACATTGAGATAGAAAAGCAAGGGTGCCAATGTGGCTGGAATGGAGTGGGTGAGGTAGAATATCCCACAGCATCCTTTCATGGTCCCATGGTTCACCAGCAACCCTCTAGTGATATGACTGTTCACTTCCATCCAAGTGGTCATTATTTGGTCGTGAAAAAATATTATAATCTCGGCTAACTCTTTCACTGAAATCCAGATATATATAGCCTATGGCATTTTCCTGGCTTAATAGTTTGATAGTCCCACCAAAAAAAGTTCATTGGTGTGGGCAATGATGTATTTACAGTGAAATTGACAAATCTTTAACTTCTAGACCCTCTACCTGCATAGATTCCTCCCAAGACTCTGGAAGGAGCCTTACCAATGTGTTTACATGTCATATATTCTTGCAAATTTTTCAGCATAAGGTGTGCTAACTACAGTCTATTAAGTCCTACACATCATGCCAACATATCCAGCACTGTGACACAAAGACTCAAGATACAATATGACTCCTAGCCATTTTGAGATATCAACTGGACCTATGATACTTAGTACCAGAAATATGTAGGCAGTGAAGGAGGAGCAAGGTTTGAAAAGGACATTACTTGATGCTATGGAAATCCAATAGCTGGTAAGAAAAGGAGAGAGCATGGAGGTGCATAGAGAAGAAGGTTATGTGAAGACAATGGCTGAGATTGGAGTGATACTGCCACAAGCCAAGAACTGCCAGGAATCACCAGGAGCAGGTGTGGAGAGTGGTGACTTAGATCAGTGTCTTTGATTGCCTCATGGTTGTGGTGCACTTTGTGCTGGGAATTCCCTGTGCAAAAGTACAGGTTAAGATTGCCCAGTTGCTATAGTGATGCCCTGCCTGAGAAGGCTCTGTGCAAAGGCATAGAGTTGTCAGTCTTGACCTTAAGCTCAGAAATTAGCTCCCAGAGATAGAGAATTGTGAGCATAGCAAGATAACCATAATGTCTCCTCAGTGCTCAACCTTCAAGCCTGCCTACTATGCAGAAACTCCCACAAATAGCCTTTTGATGATAAAACCTATATAGTAAATGTGCTGAGCCAGCTCTGGGTCCCTGCTTCTTTATCAGAGACCAGTGTCCCACCTGGTCCCAGCTTTCTCTCTAAATGTTTGTGTGTCTTTCTTAATCTCCTGTGACCCCTTGCCAGTTTCTAGGGGTTGGCCATGTAGGTTGTAACAAGCAGGAAGAGGCAACCAGGGTCTTTTAAGAGATCACGGCCCTACCAACAGAGTTATATCAGACTTTGGTCTCCAGCACCGCAAGGGAATACATTTCTGTTGTTTTAAGCCATCTAGTTTGTGTTAATTCGTTATGATAGCACCAGGAAACGAATACATTTAAATGCAGCATCTATAATTGTAAGTGGCTAATACGTCTCTTTGCTTTTCTTACCTGTAGGAAATAGAATTTATTTGAGGTTTGTATTTTTAGGCAGAAACTCATATTGGAGGTTAAGAAAAGTTGAAAGAATAAGACAATCATTACCTATAAACTCTTCACCAGGTCACCTAACACTTCTCCTTATATTATTTTCTTTCCTCTCTCTATGTAGACACACACAAATACACACACACATGTATACACACATATACATTCTTTTCTTGGTGAAACATTTAAAAGTGACATATTAGATGTTATAATCCATTCCTGTCATTAGTCTCTTGAATATTCAAATTGTCAAGGATTTGGATATTCAAGTTGTTAAAGAGCATGTTTGATAGCTTTCTTAATTTCTGCCATAAGATGTTCTAAGTTTATAATTTCTCTGTCCCAGATCTGGAATCAGTCATTTCTCTAAGGTGGTGTGGTTCCTTTCAACAGGGAACAGTATTTAGAAAACAAAATCTGAGTGCTAGCTGTGTTAGTGCTATCAGGACATCATTGCTTCTAGGCCCTTCCAATGGAGAGAATTAGTGAATATTTTTGAAAAAAATTATTAGTTCATGCTGATATTTTCAATTGAAATGTTGCATTATTAGAATTTTCTTCTTGCTTTTCTCAATCTGTATTTTTATCTTTGTCTTATACTGAAAATCTGGTCATCCAGTAATACTAATAAATGTATTAATTTGTTTCCCCTACAATATACATAAATAGTTGTAAAATTACAATATTGCTGGATGTGGCAGCACATGCCTGTAATAAATACTAGCTACTTGGGAGGCTGAGGCAGGAGGATCTCAAGTTCAAATCTAGTCTCAGCAACTTAGTGAGACACTATCTCAAAATAAAAAGAGAAAAATAAAAGGACTGGAGATGTACCTTAGTTGTAAAGCACCCCTAGGTTCAGTCCTCAATCCAATAAATAAATAAATAAATTGCATCGTTACTATAATAAACCTACTAAGTACAATTTTAAGATTTTTTTGACATTTTGTTTTGTCTTTATAATACTACCCTCTACAATTGATGCTGTATAATCAATATTGTACTCAGAAGTTACTTGAATTAATTCTTTTTTTGTGTGTAGTTATAGTATAATTATTATACAGATGTGTTCATTTGTTTGTATTTATATTTAATTGGAGGGTTATCTCTATGTTATCTTCATTTAATTTGATTTTTACTGATGTAAAACATTTCCAGATTTCAAAATTCAAAACTATGTGAGATTATAGTCAGAGAAGTTGTGCTCTCACACCCTATCTCCAACATTATGCCCTCACAGGCACATATGCATTGTAAATTTCTCTTGTAACATATAAGAAACTCTGCTTTGTGTTTTACTTTGTAAACTTTATGAGTTCCCTCATCCTTTTTACAGTTGTATAGTACTCCACACAATAGTACTTTTATAGCTACCTAGTAGCTGCATAATTGTACAACAATGTACATTGGGGTTGTTGCCAGCTTTTTGTTCATGTGAAAAGTGCCATAGTAAATAATTTCAGGTATGTGTTACTTTGTGTTTATGAAACTATTTCTTCAGGATGAATTCCTGCAAGTTATGTTGCTGAGTCAAAAAACAAATGGAAATGTAAATCTGATACATATTGCCAAATTCCCCTCTAGAAAGATTATAGTAGTTTTCCTGTTCACCTGCAGTGTAGAAGACTGCCTGTTTGCCCACAGCCTTGCCAGCAGAATGTTTTGTTAAACTCAGATTTCTTTTGCCCAAAGAGTTTGTGAAAATGTCGTCTCAATGTAGTTTTCACTTGTTACTAGTGAAGTTGACCATATTTTCTTACATTTAAGGTCTTCTGTACATCTTTTTTTCTGTGAACTGTTTATATCATTTCTCCATTTTTCTATTGGGGTTTTGGTCTTTTTCTTTCTTTCTTTATATATATATATATATATATATATATATATATATATATATATGTAATTTTTTTTTTCCAGAGGGGTTTTTTCTAAACTGAGTAAACCTGAGGATAGTTAGGTCAAATCCAGACAAATAAGTAAGGTAGTTTTTGAGTTTTTGTTTCCTTCTGTTTTTTTTTTTTTTTTTTTTTTTTTTTTTTTTTTTTTTTTGCTTTGCTTTGCTTTGTTTTTCCCCTGGACCTATAGTGTGAACAGAGCTGTGACATACTCCTTACCACAGACAAATTTCAAATCCAATGGACTTCTGTCTGGGCTTCCTGAAAGTGAGATCTGGTGCTGATTTGCAGCAAATTTGTTAGCCAACCCCTCTCCTAAAAACAGGAGGATGATGTGATCTCAAAAAGAAAATTCCTGAAGAAGAAAACATATCTGGTTTTGAAATCCATTAACTGGAGGCATGATTAGGGATAGCTATGTAAGTCTCCAAAAAGCCAGGTGTCTTATAACTAACAGTAACACTCTCTTGGCCCTCATTTGAATTTGGGGATATGTTTAAAGTAGAAAATAGCAATAGAAAAATGTGGAACTCAAGCTATTGTCTCTAGATAAACATCTTGCAGCAATGATAACTTGGGAATGTTCTGAATTCCAAGGGTTTGAACACTCTCAGTAATGTTATTTTGCAGCGTCTGCACAGGCGTTCTCTTTGATGAGAAATAAAAGAAGCACAGGAAAATAAATCAAGCGCTTTAAGCAAAGGCAGCTTGAGTCTTCCCTTGAATTTTTGCTGGGGCCAAGATGTTTTCCAAGAAGAGAGGCCTTAGGTGAGACAGGTCCTAGAGAAATTGTTTCAAGTTCCATTCTCAACCTCAGAAAGATGATGGCAATGCCAACAGAAACAGCCATGTAAAATGACCCTGAAGATGGTGAGCAGGCTGCTCAAGTCAACCCTGTCTATGAGAAATAAAGAAAAAGGAAGAGGAGAATCCAGCAATGATGATAACAGCAGCTTCAATGGCCTGATAGACAAAACCTGATTGGAGTGGATTCAGAAAAGAGGATGGCAAGCAAAGATGGCTAGTGTAGACAATTTACTTTAGCAGTTCAGGTGTAAAAGGGAGCAGAAAATGAGAACAACAACTAGCTTTGGATGAAGAGTTGAGGGAGGTATTTGTATGTCTTAATTTAGGAAGCTAAAAATTGTCCTATAAATTGTCCACTTTCTTCTGCACAGAAGGTGAAACACGTAATACATGAGAGAGAATTGCTGGTGTAAGCCCTTGAGGAGATAAGTGAGTGATACCAACATCATGGACCTGTGCACTTGCAGACACCCAGGATTTCATGTTTAGAAGGGCCCTGCATTCGGTTTAATGCTCTGTTACCACCATCTTGAAATTCTTCATAACTTTACCTTTCTGAGTGAAGTCTGATGGAACATAGGAATACATGCCAAGGCTTATCTCATACATAGTACTGCCTTCCCCAACCTCCACTCATCTCTTCCACAGGTTCTTGGTCACTCATTCCCTAGATCTCTGGTGTCCCAGGCCTCCCCTGCCCTCCTGTTCCCTTATTCTGCCTCATTCCCCATGAGCTCATTGCTCTCTGCCTAGGATGGTGATGGGATTGAACTGGTCATGGTCAGGGGAATGATTTCCATTGTCATCATCCATTCCCCATGGGGTCTGTGTAGGAGGATGTTAGGTTCAGGCTCACACCCCAGGACATTTCAGGGCAGGGTATGGTGGTGGCCATCCTGCCTTGTTGGCAGTGCTACAGCTTAATGGAGGCTGTGTCTGCTGAGGGCAAGCCTCTTGCTCAACCCCAGTCCATGCACGTAGTGTACCCTGGCATAGGGGTTTAAAGATCCCTAAGGGTCATCCATGCACTATAGGAAGTCTGGCTTGACTTTCTCAGAGCTCTGCTCATTGTTTTCTTGACCCACTCCCAGCCTCCATCTTGGTGCTATGGGTCAATATGGTGGATGAAAAGAAGGGCTGACAGCCATTAGGCCAAAGTATCTGTGATCAAATTTATGTTAATAATTCAAACCTTTATCTTTTTTCACCTAAAACAACATTAAATAGCAAGTAAAAAGTTTTATAATGAGAGAGAGAGAGAGAGAGAGAGAGAGAGAGAGAGAATCTTAGTAACTTTTTCTGCTTTTAAAACGAGGAGCCCCACATTTTCATTTTGCACTATTTCCACAAATTATGTACCTAGACCTACACCTACTATGTGCCAGGCACAGTAGTAAATGTTTTCACATTTGACTGTCCTGGAAATTCTGCCCTAATGACACTATCCCAGCTAAGGAAGTGTATACTAGACAGATGTTTGTGTCAGGAACAGAGAATGGGCAAGAAGGTTTTATGTGCCCTGTTTTATCCAGTGCTATGCTGGCAAATGTTGAACAAAATCTCTTGGTTAAAAAAAAAAATAATCCTATTTGTAGCATTTGCCAATTTTTGTGGGGTAAATACTCTCACCATGGCTGACTCCAAGCTACCAACATGATTGGAAGTTTGGAAAAGGGCTGCATAGCCACAAAGTATTGTAGAGAATCTCCACAATACTGAAACAAGAGACATTAAAAAAACTCAGAAGCATAGATGATATAGGATAAAATAACATAATGAATAAATGATGAGTTTGAGTATTTAGTACTTATATTTCTAATACCATTTATGTAATTGTATGCTTATTTAATTTTTAATAATGGTTGTATTTAACAAACAACTCACACACATTCATGAAAATTTAGCAATTGGCTCTCATAAGCAGTGTAAGCTAGTGTAAGGGGGGTGAACAGATATGAAACCCCATGAGCTCGTATGAACTAGTTTAAACCAGCTGTGGGATACTACTGCCCCTGAGGAGCCACGCTGGGGGTGGATGAAGGGTGTTTATGGATTCATCTGGGGGATGGCTGCCTGAACAGGTTATCTGTGGGGACCCTGGTAACACAGCTTTAGCCGGGGCCTGCCCACTTATTCCCCTTACATCCACTTTCCTTTCCAGTTGGTCTGGAGAACATTTCTAGATCTTTCTTGCTACTTTCTTCACTTTTGCCCAGCTGCCCCCTGGCCCAGAGGTAAGCAATTCTGCTCTACCCATAGCTTGAGGAGATTTGAAGCCCCACCTCCATGTAGCCACTGAAGCCTGATCCCAAATCAAAGGTAGGCTTCCTTTCTCTTGGGTCAGTTTTCTTTCTTGTCATCCACATCCAAAAGCAAAGAATACCCCAGGCTGAAAAGAACCACAGGAAGCTGCTGGTGCCCGGCTCATTTTACTGATCTAGAAATGGAGCCCAAGAGAATATCAGTGCACTGGGCACCTGTGGATCTCGAGGATGTGACCCAAGCTGCACAACTTTTCCTCAGCCAATGCTGTTCCTTGCCAGGCACTGTGCCAGATGCCTGAGACTTGCCAGTGACAAGCCCACTGTGGGTCCCATGAAGAGGGCAAGAATAAAGAGTTCACTTTTGGACATGTTAAATCAGAAGTTGGATTCAAGAAGACCTAAGTCTGAATCTTGGTTCTGCAATTTGGCAACTGCAGTTCACTTCAGCTCTCTGAGCCTTGGTTTCTTCTTTTGTTATATGGAGATAGTGCTTTTCCTGGGGCATTGTTGTTAACCTTTAATGGAGTGATGTTCATTTCTGGCCCATGGTACCAAAGAGTTGACTGTATGAGAGAAAAGAAATATCCATGAGAATGTTTGGTCATTGCTGCAGTTTGCCTAGTATCCTAGGTCACTCTGAGCCATGTGGGGTAGAAGCTCTCAAACCCACTTGTCCCACTCTATCAGACAGCAGGCAGCTCCTGCACCTAGTACTCCATGGGGTTCAATGTGGGCAAACTTCTTTCTGCCTAACCCTGGACTCCATCATCTTGCCTGGCACCTGCCACGTGCCTATAGGCCGTGCCCATCCTACTCTATCACCCAGTGCCTCCTAACCACATGCTCCCTTAATAACAGGCAGCCTGGATAAAAGCAGCATAGATTTCATCCTTAATTCCCCTATGCAGTCCTAAGGGCCTGGTCTTGTCTAACTGGGAAAGCCACTGTCCAGGCACTAGGTGTGAACCTCATGGGCACTCTGCTTGTCCTGTAGCTGAGCCTGGGAAACCATGAGAAGATGAGCAATACCAACACACTTTAGCTAGCGCTCCCTGAGATTAGAATTTTGGAGAATCATGTACAACCCCACACGGGGAAGAGGCCCTGCGTAAGTGCTACCTATGGCACCACAGTTGTGACCCAGAGGACTGCTTTGGCTTCCTGGGGTCCTCAATTCTTTAGAAGACTATGCCTTTTCCTTAAAGTACCTCCTCAGTTACCTCTGGGACAGACAGACTTCCCTGCCTATAGCCCTGGAGGCCACAGTAAGACCAGGATTTCTCTCAACATTCTCTCCAAGGACCTGTGTCCCAACCCAACTCCATACAGGACCAGTTTCATGAATGTGTTACCTGTGTTCAGAAGAACCCCATGCTTGGTTTAGTGCTCTGGTGTTAGTATCTTGAAATATCCTCAGAATTTTTAAGTAAGGGGCTTGCATTTACATTCTGCTCTGGGTTCCACAAATTATATAGCTAGGCAAGTGAGAATGGTGCACAAGTAAGGGATCAGCCTTACCTAAAAACAGACACTTCACCCATACTACAAGAGGCAAAGGCAGAGTTGCAGGTAGGAGGGTGGATGAAGTAGTGGGAACCTGAGGGAGTTCTCTCTGACTGCTTCTACCTTTGCAGTGCAATAAGAAATAAGTCATTAGCTGGGCATGGTGGCACACGCTTGTAATCCCAGTGCTCAGGAGGCTGAGGCAGGAGGACCCAAATGCCAGGGCAGCCCCAACAACTTGGCAAGGCCCTAAGCAACTTGAGACAATGTCTGTGAATAAAATATAAAAAGGGTTGGGAATGTGGCTCAGTGGGTTCCATCCCTGGTACAAGAAAGGAAGGAAAAGAAAGGGAAAGGGAAGGAAAAGGAAGAAAAGAAAGAAGTCATTGGATGAGAATGAGGGAGGGGAATACTGTTTGCAGTTGGATAAAACAGAGTAACATGTGAAATCACTAGTCTATGAGTGTGCATGACCTGACAGGGTGTTTCCAAGATTTGGGCACTCTGTTTGCCTGTACATTTACCTGTTACCTCAGAGGGTCACCTGGTCAGGAAGGACTTCTGCCCCACTCAAAATCCAGGCTACTGAAACCAACCTTGACAATAGTTGTGTAGTTTGGAGGAAGAACTGATCAGTGTCTTTTCCATAAAGCTCTATTTGATCTCTGAAACTGCATCTTGTCTTGCCTTACCTTTTCTTTCCTTTTTTTTTTTTTTTTTTTTTGGTACCAGGGATTGAACCCAGGGGCACTTAACCAATGAGCCACATCCCCAGCCCTTTTTATATTTTATTTAGAGACAGGGTCTCACTGAGTTGCTAAGGACCTCACTAAGTTGCTGAGGCTGGCTTTGAACTTGTGATCCTCCTGCCTCAGCCTCGTAAGTCACTGGGATTGCAGGCATGCGCCACCATACCTGGTGGCTTACCTTTTTCTTTACAAGCTTCTTCTCACTGTCCTTGGCTGCACTTCCCTATATCCCAACCTCTAAGCTCTTTAGTGTCTCCAGACTTTGTCTTCATGTCCTTCATTGCCTCTCACCACCTAGGTGATTTTAAGTCCATGGCTGAAAATGCTGCTGGAAACTAATGCTTCCCAAATGAGTATTCTAGTTCAGACCTCTCTTTGGCTACAGACTTGCATATCTGCCTTTCCTCTGGACATCTTCACTTGGAGATCTGATACCTACCTCAGCATTTACATGTTTAAAACAGAGCTGCTGGGATCTTCCACAACCTTCTACCCTGCAGACATCCAGTGTGACCTTTATACATGTAAGGGAGAACATGTCATAGTGGTTGTGACATGGCTACCCAGATCTCTCATACAATATTTTAAAGCCCTTACCTTTCTCCCATAGGGCACTACATGAATGAACAATGTCCCCATCCCCTCCCTCATTTCCCTCATCTACTACTATTGTTCTCTTTGCTCACTCCCTTTGACCCAACTATTCTTCCAACACTCCAGGTGCTGCTCTTGCCTCAGAGCCTTTGCTGAGAACCTGCTTGCCCAGATAACCAATATGACTTACTCCATCACCTCATTCAGGTCTCTGCTCATCATTTTCTCTCTCTTTAATGTACATGGTCTCTCCTATCATCACCTAATAAATAACAATTTTTATTTGTTTATTGTTTTTCTATCCCTACTTGAATGTAAATTTCTTTATTTTCATAGTATCTAAACCAATGCTTGGCACCAAATAAGTGTTCCATAAATATTTGTCCACTTGCAACTTAAATACTGATTAGCAGAACCGAAGTCATGTACCTGCTCCCCAGCCACAAAGAATGCTGGGAGAATACATTCTGGCTTTTACTTTAAGGAGGGAAATTCTTCTAACCTAGGGAAGATTTTTCAAACATTGCTGAATAACTGCAACTTTCTTCATATTTTTAAGGGCATCTGAGTACAGAATTTGCCTTTTATAACTAAATCTACTACATTCAAGCTGATGGAATTTATTTTCTTACCCCCTAGAAACTTGCCTTAATCCAGTCTGTCAATGACTCGGGCTTTTTATGTTCTTTTCTTTTTCAGGTCACATCTAAATAAGATTACAGAATTCTAATGGCAACTACAGGTGTAAACAGGTTTGGAAACAAATTCAGCTCATTATTTGCTAAATATATAACTCAACCAGTGGGAACAGAAGTATTCTGGCATCTTAGAAAATAGCCCTCTAGCCCTGGGAGTTGTGAGCCCTGGACATCAGTATTGTATCCATTGGAGAACATCAATTAATCAGGTGAATCAAGTAAGTGGAGATAGGTTAAGAAACCTTATGTATGATTCATGATTTACTTATCACTATTATTAAGGCTGTGGCTTTGCACTTAGTGTCTATCTGGATTCCCTTTTGACATTGGACACATTGGGCTCCTATGTACTCCTTACCCCCACACTTGGGGAAAAGCTGTTTCTTTTCTCTTTCAGAATCCTTTGACACATCTACCTATCACCTTTTGGAGGAAAAAAAAATTGCTTTTCTAGGCCAATTCTACAACAATCTGACTGCAAGCAGGAAATGCATTTGAAGTGGAGAAATTATATAGAAATATAAAAGTTATCATTTAACCAGGATACTTTTGAAAGCAAAGGGGACACTCTTAAAAATTAGGTCTGTATTGGCCAATTGGGACATCCAATTACCCTGCTACATAGAATGCTCATGCAATGGCAAGTGACTCCAAAGCTTACAGGGAAGCCTGTAAGGATTGTTAACGTGGTAAAATTTGCTTATTATATGTCTCATTGAGGAATGCAAAGACTTTAAGATTGAGTAAAACAGTTTTGGTTGTGGCACAATAGGTTTCCAGAATGACAGCCTGTCTGGCATAGATAGACAAGGATAATATAATCCTTTCTGGTAAGATTCTGTCCCATATCTGGAAAACCAACATCTGGTTCTGGTTCCAAACCACCAAGTCCTGGTATGTGCTTAGCCTGTGCCAGCCCAGAAAGTTGGAGGGTGATGGATATCACTCTGTTTATACTTGGAAATGCCATACCCTGAAATTGCATTGTGCATTGTATAAATTCAAGATTGATGAGTTAGTTGTACCTGGACCAGTGGTTTGAGCCCTCTCAGCCCAGGTGCTGGATTATGTGGGTGGTGAGTGCTTGCATGATTTCTACTTCATTTGCAGCCATCTGAGAGATTCTGGGTCAAAACCTGCCCAACCCAGACAACTCTGAATTCCTGACCCATAGAAACTGTAAGAGATAACAAATGATTGTTATTGTTTCAAGTTACTGTTTTGGGTGATTTGCTATGCATTCACGAACAACTAGAACAGGTACCTAGGTGATATTTAAGCAGTGTTCAAAAATCAATAAGTTTTATGAGTTAAAACTTTTAAGTGAAAGATCAATACTAAAGACAATAACTTGGGGGAGAATCTGCATATAAAGAATGGTTAAATGGATTGAAATTGAAACCAGAAGCTAATGCATCCATTGAAAGGTCAAGAACGATGGTCAGAGAGTTAGGCCTTGGTTTCCAAAGTTCAACTTTCTAATGGCTCTCCTTTATCTCACTGATCATTGCTTTAGTGTCTTTCCTGCTTTCTTATAATTTCTTAAGATCTCTTAAGCCTCTAAACTTTGGAGTCTCAGGGATCAGACCTTGGATACTTCGCTCCTATATTTATCATGTCAGCAATCTTTCCTAAACTCAATACTAAATACTCTCCATGTGCCATATGTACTGATGACTTTGATTCTTCACATTTAACTTCTCTTCTTATTTCCACACTCACATATCCAACTGTCTACTGTCCATCTCCACTTAAAGGTCTAACAGGAATCTCAAACTCAACATGTTCCAAACCAAACTCCCAACTTTCTTCTGAAACATGCTTCTCCTTCAGTTTTTCTTATCTCAAGAAATAATAAATCCATCATCCAGATGGCTCAGGAAAAACTCTGGAGTCATGTTTGATCCTTTTTTTTATATCACATGTTTGATCCATCAGCAAACCCTTTTGATTCAACCTTCAAAACACACTCAGAAACCACCCACTTCTCACCATTTCTACCACTTCCTCCCTAGTCTGAAACACCATTGATTCCCATCTGGTAGATGACAGTGATGGAGAGAGATTGTGAGTGGTACAGCCAGAAGATAACAATTCTCAAAGCAGAGAGGGTTTTTTTGTTGTTGTTGTTGCTTTCTTTTATTACATTAAATCTTTTTATTTAAGATCATTGTAGATTCACAAACAGTTAAGAAATAATAATAGAAGTCCCATGTACCTTTTACTCAGTGTCCCCCAATAGTAATATCATGCAAAACTATAGTACAATATCATAACAAAGATATTGACATTGATACAGTCATCATACAGACATTCCCATCACTACACCACAACACAGATTCTTCTTATTGCCCTTTTATGAGCACATCCTCTTCTCTTCCATCCCTTCATCTGATCCCTAACCATTGGTACCACCACTCTCTAAGTTCTAACATTTTGTCATTTCAAAAATATTATGAAAATGGTATCATGCAGTTTTTAATTGATTAGAATTGGCTTTCTTTTCACTTAGCATTAATTCCCTGGAGACTCACCAAGTTTTTTTTTCATGTCTCAATATTTTATTCCTATTCATTGCTGGGTAGCACCATAGCTTATAGAGCCATTTCCCTGGGGTAGCACATCTGGGTTGCTTTCAGTTTAGGGTTATTATGAATAAAGCAACTATGGACATTCATGTGCAGGTTTTTGTGGGAACATAAGTTTTCATTTTTCTGGGATGAGTGCCCAGGGTATAATTGCTGAATTGTATGATAGTTGCATGCTCCATTTTAAAAAATAATTGCCAAACTATCTTCCAGAGTAGCTGTGCCATTTTACATTCCCATCAGTAGTATATGAATGGTCCAATTTTTCTGCATCCTTCCCAGCATTTGGTGATGTCACTATTTTTATATTACCTATTCTGATAGGTATAGTGATATCTCATTGTGGTTTTAATTTGCATTTTCCTAATGGTTCATGCTGTTGAACATCTTTTTATGTGCTTATTTGCCATCTGTATACCCTCTTTGGTGAAATGTCTTTTGTCCATTTTATAATTGGGTTGTTTTTTTACTGTTGAGTTTGAAAAAATCTTTCTATATTCTGGGTACTAGCCCAACATTGCATATGTGTTTTCCAAGTATTTTACCCCAGTCTGTAGCTTACCATAGCCTCTTCCTGCAGAGTTTTCACAGAGCAAAAGCTTTTAATTTAAATAATGTCCAATTTACCAGTTTTTGCTTTTATAGATCATATCATGCTTTTGATGTCAAGTTTAAGAAATTCTTGCCTAGCTCTAGAGTCAAAAGACCTTTGTTATTTTTTCCCTCAAGTTTGTTATAGTTTTATATTTTCAATATAAGTTTTTATCCATTTTGAGTTAATTTTTGTATAATGTGTGAGGTATGAGTTGAGGTTCCCTTTCTCCACCCCCACATCTTTCTTTTTCTTATGAATATCTAGTTGCTGTAGCACTGTTTGTTGAAAAGGCTATCCTTCCTCTTTTGATTGTTTTTCTGCCTATTGAAAATCAGTTGAATATATTTATGTGTGTGTCTCTTTATGGATTCTATTTTCTGTTTCCTAGGTCTATGTTTCTGTCTCTCCAACAAACCATGCCATTCTGACTACAGTAGCTACTTAGCAAGCATTAATATCAGGCAAAGTTATTCTTCCCACTTTATTCTTCTTTTCCCAAATGTTTTAGCAAGTCTGCTTCCCTTTTTTCCCTGAATAGGTTGTAGGATAATCTTGTCTACAGCTGTAAAAAAAATTCCTACTGGGATTTTGATAGAAATTGCGTTGTAAATCAATTTGCTAAGAATTGACATACTTTCTATGTCGACTCTTTCAATCCATGGGCATGGTATGTCTCTCCATTTAGGTATATATTGTTTCTTGTTTTATCAGTGTTTTGTATTTTTTGAGGGTACAAGTAAAATACATGTTTTGTTAGATTTACACATGAGCATTTAACTTTCCCAGTGATTGTAAATGGTATTACATTTTTAATTTTGAAGTTCATTGCTAGTATGCAATAATGAGATTAACTTATTTTTGTTTTGCCTTGTATCTTGCCACCTTCCTGAACTCACTTATTTGTTCAAAGAGTATTTTAGAGGTTTCTTGGGATTTTCCATATACACAATCATGTCATTTGCAGATAGGGACAGTTTCACTTCTTTCTTTCCACAGACTATCCTGTTTATTTATTTTTGCAGAGCTGGGGATGGAATCCAGGGCCTTACACATGCCAGGCAATCACTCTTCTACTGAGCTATATCCCAGCCCTTATGCCTTTTATTTATTTTTCTTTTCTTATTACACTGGCTAGAACGTCTGGTACTATTTTGACTAAGAATGGTGAGAGCAAACGTGTTTGTCTTCTAAATTTTAGTGGGGAAACAGTCAATCTTTTATTATTAACTATATTAGCTGTAGTTTTATTAGATGTTCTTTATCAAGTTGAGGAAATTCTCCTGTATTACTAGTTTTGATATTTTTCTTTTTATCATGAATAGGTGAACTGTCAAATACTTTTTGTGCCTCAAAGGATATGACCCATGATTTTTCTTCTTTAGCTTGTTAGTATGGTGGATTATTTTGTTTGATTTTGAATTTGAACCAGTCTTGAATCTGTGGAATGAGCCCTACCAGGTCAATGTATATAATTCTTTTATGTAGTGTTTGATTTCTATGCTCAAATAGTGTTAAAGATTTAAAAAGCTTTACTTCTGAGAGAGAGAGAGAAAACTTTCTTTTTGGTGCTTTCTTCATCTGAATTGCTCTCAGAATAATACTAGTTTAATAAAATGAACTGAGAACTGTTCCTTTCTATTTTTTCTGTAAGATATTATGTAGTATTAGTGTTGAGTCTTAAAATATTGGGTAGAATTCTTCATTGAAACCATCTAGGCTCAGAGATTTCTTTTGGAGGAGTTTAAAAATTACAAATTCACTTTTATCAGTGGTTATAGGTCTACTCAAATTATCTATTTCTTATTGGGATAGTCATAGTAGTTTGCAGTTTTTGAGGACTTGAATAGTATTTCCTTATTATCCTCTTGATATCTAAGGGTCTGTTGTGATAACCCCTGTGTAACTCCTAATATTGGCAATTCATGTCCTCATTCTTTTTTATTTGTCAGTCTTGCTAGAGGTTTGTCAATTTTATTGATTTTTTTTCAAAATGCCAGCTTTTGTTTCATTGATTTTTCTCTATTGTCTTTCTGTTGTCAATTTTTTTTTTTTGATATTTGTTCTTATTTGCTACTTTTTGCTTGCTTTGAGTGTATTTTCTCTTCTTTTTCTAAGTTCTTGAGGTGGGGACTTATATTATTCATTTGAGACTCTTCTAATGTAAACATTTTGTGGTATAAATTTCACTTTCAGATTTAGATGGCTCTTATGTATTTTGATAAGAATATTTTAATTTTTATTCTATTTAGTGTTTTGTTTTTATTTTCCTAGAGACTTCCTCTTTGATACATTTTGTTTAAAAGTGTGTTGTCCAACTTCCAAATTTTGGGGATTTTCTATTATCTTACAATTATTGACTTCTAGTTTGAAATCATTGAGTTTGGAGAACATGTCATGTATTATTTCAATTCTTTTAAATGAGTTGAGATTTGTTTTATGGCCATGATATGGTATATCTTGGTATATGATCTGCAGGAACTCTATGTATTCCTCCTTTGTTGGGTGGGGAATGCTGTATAAATGTCTCTTAGGTCCTGTTGATTGGTGAATTTTGGCTCTTCTATATTCTTGCTCAGTTTTCTGACTAGATAGTCTATCAATCATTGAGAGGGATATTATAGTTTCTAAATGTGACTGTAGATTTGTCTACTTCTCCTTTTAGTTGTGTGTTTGTGTGTATGGTTTATTGCTTCACGTAGTTTGTGGCCCAGTCATGTGATACATGCACATTTAAGACTGCTAAGTCTGTTTGGGGGGGTTGACCCTTTTATCATTATGGAAAATTATGTCTCTGGTAATTTTCTTCATACTGAAGTTTACTTTGCCCAATATTAAGAAAGTCACTTCTGCTTCCTTTTAACTGATATTTGCATGATACATCTTTTCCATCTTTTTATTTTCAACCTAACCTGTATCATTACATTGAAGTTAGTTTCTTGTGAACATCATATGTTTATATCATGGTTTTAATCCATTAAGCACATTTCTGTCTTTTATTAGTGCATTTAGACTAGTTTTATTTTATGTAGTTATTAATATGTTAGGAATTAAGTCCTCCATTTTGTAATTTTGTTTTATATTTATCCTCTGTTTATTATTTCAGTTTTTTCCTGCCTTCCTGTTATTGAACATTTTTAGGATTAAGTTTTGATTTATTTACAGTATTTCTGAGTGTATCTCCTTGTATAGATTTTTAGTGGTTGTTCTCAGTATAATATATAATTTATCATAGTTTACTAGACATTTTACTACTTCAAGTTAGTATAGAAATTTTACCTCCCTTTGTCTCTTTATTCTCCTGTTTATAATTGTCTTATCTGAATACATTTAGGAACACATCAGACATTGCTATAATTTTTACTTAAAATATCAAACAATTTAGAAGACTAAAAAGAAAGAAATATATTTATGTGATTTTTATTCTTTTTGTTCTTCTTCCTTCTTGGTGTTTTAAGATTCCTTCTTTCATTATTTCCTTTCTGTTCACAGAACTTCCTTTATTCATTCTTTTAGGATAAATCTGCTGGTAACAGATTCTCTTACTTTTCTTCATCAGAGATTGTTTTGATTTCTTCTTCATTCTTCATGGATATGTTCACTGGGTAGAAATCTGGGTTGACCATTCTTTTTCTCCAGCACTTGAAAAATGTGCTGTTTCCTTCTGTCCTATGGTCTGATGGGAAATCCAATGTCATTTTGAATTGTTTTTCTTCTAGAGCTAGTGTGCTATTTCACTCTCTCAGCCTTCAAGATCTACCTTTGGCTTTAGTTTTCAAAAGTTTGAGTGTTATGTGATTTGGTATAGATTTCTTTAGCTTATCTTGTTTGAGGTTAGATCAATTTCTGGAATCTGTATATTAACATATTTTACCAAATTTGGAAAGTTTCCATCCATTATTTCTTTGAGCACTTTCCCAGCCCCATTATCTCTCTCTTATCATTCTAAAATTTTCATGACCCAAATGATAGGATATTTTTCTATAGTTTGATCATTTTTTTCCCATCTACTCTCTTCTCTGTTGTTAATATTGGGTAATTTTTATTGTTCTTTCTTCAGGTTCACTGGTTATGTCCTCTGTCCTCTCAATTCTATTATTAAGACTATCCATTAAGTTTATTATTTTGGTGATTATATGTGCAGCTCTATAATTTCCATTTGTTTCTTCTTTACATCTTTACTTTCTCTGCTGAGATGTTCTAGTTTTTCATTTATTTCAAATATATTTGTAATTGCTCATTGAGGCATTTTTTCATAGCTGTTTTAGTCTTTACCATATAATCCCTCTCTACCATCTCACTGTTGACATTTTTTAAATTTTATTTTTCACTCAATTTGAGATTTTCCTGATTCTTTGTATAATGAGTGATTTTAAAATCGAAACCTGGACACTTATGTTGTGATATTCTGGATCTTATTTAAGCCTCCTGCTTTAGCTTGACTTCCTCTGATTCTGCTCTGGCAGGGAAAGTAGGACAGGTAAGCATAGAAGTCCAGGTGCCCCACTAAGGCTCTGTTGTCATAGGAAGGGAATTCCAACTTCCCAGGGAGCCTCCAGCCTCCTGGATGAGTTGCCTTATTACCATTGGGTGATGGTAAAAGTCCTGACTCTCCAGTAGGCCTCCTCTGACACCACCCTGGTGAGAGGGAGGGCCTTGTTACAGCTATGCATGGAGGAAATCTAGAGTTCTCATTTGACTTTTTCTGGTGTTCCCTAGGTAAGGGGATGTGAAGTCACAGTTCTTTTTGTGCTATTTGGTTGAAGTAGAGGGGTTGTTTCTTTTTTCCCAGATTTTTATTGGTACATTATAGTTATACATATTGATGGGATTTATTGTTATATATTCATACATGGACACAATATAACAATATAATTTGGCAAATATCACTCCCCAGCACTTCTCCCTAGAATGGTTATTTCTAATGATTCTTATTAGGAACTTTCTTAATACTTTGGCTGGAGAGAGCAGGCTTTCATTTGTTTGTTTGTTTTGTCTGCTCCTATTGGTATTCCTAAATTGCATCTCTTCAGCACCAAGTCTGAAATTTATGAGACAAAAAGAAAACCCAAGAAATTCATCAATTCACCACCATGTTGTTCCTCAGGTCCTGAGGTTCCTAGCTGGTCTGCCTTCTTCTCTCCACCTTTCAAAGTATTCTTATTTCATATATATATATATACACACACATACATACATACATACATACATACATATTCATTCTATGATGTTTCTATGATTTCCCTGTGATGTTAATTCTGTGATGTACTTAGTGGGGTTATAGGGAAAAGTGTGTCTACTCCACTATTCCATCTTCCTAAAGGCTAAAGTTCAGGAGGTTTTTTAAAACTGTGCTAGGGATTGACCTCAGGAGTGCTTTACCACTGAGCTATATCCCCAGCTCTTTTTATATTTTTTTAATTGTGAGACAGGGTCTTGCTAAGTCTCTGAGGTTCTTTTTAAGTTGCTGAAGTTGGACTTGCAATCCTCCTGCCTCAGTCTCCCAAATTGCTGGGATTACAGGCATGAGTCACCACACCTGGCTGTATAAATGTGAAAGAACTAAAGTTTGGAGGAAGGACAGGTGGATGATGATGACAATCTCTATGAAACCCAGTAGAACAAATACTCTCAGTCCAAGACAGCTTTAGGAAGTAAAGCTGTTTGGGAGATCCAGATGTGAATGAACACTAGATGATGGAGAATTGGGAGTGTACAAAATTTCTTGCAATGGTAGGGGACATGAGAGTTTCAGTAAACACTGTGAAAAGGATTTGGGAGCAAAAGGAAGAGCCAGAGAGGCAAAGAACAAAAATTGTCATCTGAGAGTATAGAAGGGGAGAGATGACACGAGGAGCTTATATTTGGATGGTGACACGGGTGTGACAAGCAGCATTACTGTCTTGGCAGTCACAGACAAATTTGAACGTCACATCAGGGCCTGATCACAGGGTACTCTTGGCTTCCTTGTGGCTGAGAAATTACTTCTGCTGCAATAGAGTACAGGTAGGTAAGAGCAAGAATGACATCTGCAACATTTGAGTTTTATTTCCCCAGGGGTATACCCAGCCCTACTACAAATAACCCCAGAGTCTTCTGGGAGAGCAGTGGACCATTCATTTACTCAATCTACACCCCTTATTTTGTCATTCTGATGAAGTTTTCAGACAAATTGGCATAATTATTTCCACTCTAGGCATTATGGGGTATACATTTTTGGAATATTTGAATACTGAGGTTATAACCTTAAAACAAATTGTTGTTGCTATAATTATCATTGTCATAAATTTATTGAGTGCTTATTAGATGCCATATACTATTCTAAGTGCTCAACATGCCTTAAATCATTTAATCCTTACAACGACCTAACAAGGTAGGTACTAATTATTATATTAGCTACATTTTATGCATGAGAAAACTGCGGATGTGGCAAAGGAATTAGAAATATGTTCAAAACCTCCATTGAATTAAAAGCTGGCAATCACCATCTTCTCTGTTACCACATTCATTACAAGAGAATCACGAAGAATGATGCTTTCCAATTCTTTCCCAAATAATTACTACAGTCCAGCTCTTGTATTTATTTCACTTGCCAGGGTAAAAAGTAACGGGTGCTAATCTCATTCCTTTCATCCTTGGCAATTCAGTTGATCCATTATCACTATTTTTCCTGCCTTTAAAATTGGGGCAGTCATACCAGACCACCACCCCTCTAGCCACAGAGAACAAAAGCAATAAGACGTTATTGCAAAACATTTTGAAAAAAATTAAACTTGCACTAAATTATTATTCAATCCATAGGGAACTGAGTGGTGGCCAAAGAAGAAGGAGAAAAGCAGGAAATGGGAAAACTACAGAGGAAAAGAGGGGTTGCCTAGTGAGGCAGAACTGAAAAGAACAAAGGCCCAGGGAGATTCAGAGATGCCAGAGGTTTATTTCAACCTGACCTTCCTGCTGGTTGGCTCTAGGCTCCTTCAGGCTGGGCTCATGGGGTTACCTTGGTGTCCCATAGATGGTTACATCAATGTCAAATAATGATTTGGGTTGTCAAAAAACTTCTTTGGGCCATGTCCCAAGATGTCACCCTTGTCCCTCATTTCCTTTTTCATCTAGTTTTCTAAAGGTTTCCAACAGATTGTTTTCAGGTTCACCCACATTGATTTTGGTTCGCGCAGAAATATGCCCAAAAAGCAGTCTCAGAGGACAGCCCTAGGCCTGTGCTCAATGGTGTGGGTGTGTGTATGTGTGTGCTCGTGTGTGTGTGTGTGTGTGTGTGTGTGTGTGTGTACAGTCCCATACTTACAGCAGACTTTTTTGCCTGATGTAGAGTCAGTGTCGCACATATTGCATTTATCTTCACAGAGGAAAAAAAGAAGAAGAAAATTCAATGTGATCTTATTATAAACCATTTTTAAACATTGAAAATTCCCCCTTAATGATGTACTTCCAGGGTGGGGCAAATTTGGATCCTTTTTGAGTCAAAACTATAAACAGAAAATTCCTCACTCCGGGGCCATTATGGATCAACTTACTGCCTGAAAATCTGCAGATTCTCCCCCATCAAATTGGCACAGACTCTGAGCAGACTTGAAGATTTCCATGCTGTCACTTTTTAGGAAAACTTGAATAATGGCAGTCTGAAGTGCAGACTCCGTTTGTTTGCCTCTGTCTTCTTTCCTGAGAGGAATGCTGGCCCATGCTTCTTACCAAAATATAACCCTTTAAGAAGCGCTTATTTTCTCACCTCTGTTTGGGAAGAATGACATAAAAATAGACTTTTAAACAACTTAAATAAATTTACGATCTCCTACATGTCCTTTCTGCATTCTTCTCTTTTCTTTCCCTATACAACACTATGGAACATAGTACTGCAGATTAAGCAGTCCTAAAATAAAGTTTCCATACAATGTCACCACTCAAACACATTCAATGACTCCCATTTGCCCACAGGATAAATTTCCAAATTCTTTACATTCTTATCTCTCACTCTTCTATTATATAATCCCTTTAATCCAGAATCTTCCTTAACACGTCTTCCTCTTTCTCCTGCCTTATTTCTCTTAACATATTCCTATCTCAGCTTTTGACAGTCTCTTCCCTTTTACATATCTAAAATTCTTCAGACATGTAGTTCTCAAGGTCTACCCTGCAGGTCACCAGCATAGGCATCACCTGGTAACTAGTGAGAAATGCAAATTCTTGGGCCCTGCCCCACACCAGCTTACTCAGAATCTCTGGTGGTAGGAACCCACAATCTGATTGAACAGTCCTTCCACATTTGGGGAGATACTGGGGATTGAGTTCAGAGGCACTTTACCACTTAGCTACATCCCAAGCCCTTTTTATTTTTATTTTGAGACAGGATCTCACTAAGTTGCTGAGGCTAACCTTGAACTTGGGATCCTCCTGCCTCAGACTTTTGAATCTCGGGGAGTACAGTATGTACCAATGTACCTCGCCAGTCCGTCCATAGCATTTGCCTAAGCTCCTGATGTGCTTCCATGTTTGCCTCCCTCATTTGCATATCATCATATGCAGACTTGTTTGCAGTTAGCTAACTTTTAATAAGGGGACAAGGGGGCAGGGTTGTGGCTCAGTGGTAGAGCACTTGCTTAGCATGTGTGAGGCACTAGGCTGGATCCCCAGCACCACATAAAAAGCAAATAAAATAAAGCTATTGTGTCTATCTACAACTAAAAAAAAAATTTTAAAAAGGAAGACAAGGATGATTTCTTTTTTTAAAATTTTTAAATTGATTTTTAAAACATAAATAACAGCAGAATGCATTACAATTCTTATTACACATATACAGCACAATTTTTCATATCTCTGGTTATATATAAAGTATGTTGACACCAATTCATGTCTTCATACATGTACTTTGGATAATGATGTCCATCACATTCCACCATCCTTGCTAAAGCCCTGCCTCCTCCCTTCCCCTCCTACCCCTCTGCCCTATCTAGTGTTCCTCTATTCCTCCCATGCTCCACCTCCCTACCCCACTATGAATCAGGGGAAAATTCAGCATTTGGGTTTTTTGGGGGATTGGCTAACTTCACTTAGGATTATCTTCTTCAACGCCATCCATTTACCTGCAATTGCCATGATTTTATTCTCCTTTATTGCTGAGTAATATTCCATTGTGTATATATGCCACATTTTCTTTATCCATTCATCTACTGAAGGGCATCTAGGTTGGTTCCACAGTTTAGCTATTGTGAATTGTGCTGCTATAAACATTGATGTAGCTGTGTCCCTGTAGTATGCTGTTTTTAAGTCCTATGAAGACAAACAACAGTAAGTGTTGGTGAGGATGTGGGAGGAAAGGCACACTCACACATTGCTGGTGGGACTGGAAATTGGTGCAGCCAACATGGAAAGCAGTATGGAGATCCCTTGTAAAACTGAAAATGGCACCACCATTTAACCCAGCTATCCCTCTCCTCGGTCTATACTCAAAAGGACAAGGATGATTTCTACTCCTTCTTTCTTTTCTTTTTTTCTCTCCCCATGCTTGCTTGCCTCGTTGCTTCCTTCCTTTCTTTCTAATACAGACCCTGGTACAGAAACTCAACTAGAAATTATTGGTTAGCTGTGGTAAGGTGGCTGAACACAGTGAAGATATTTTGGTACTATCTTTCTAACTTTGAAGTCCGCAGGAAAGAAATGGCCTTCCCAAAATTGTCCTTAATTCTGATACCAAACAAAGGTTTCCTCAGTTCTTGTCTTTCCAAAAGAAAGATTTCAGTCAAGAGGTACAGTTAAACATGCATAAAGGAAGTGAAATGGAAATAATGCTCCAAGGTAGGTGGAGCAGGTCACCTCCAAGAAAGGAACCAGCCTCCCATCTTTTGCCCTGTGGGCTTTTATAGCCTGTCTAGGATCCTCCTTCTCTGTGAATTATTTATCTGGACTGCTACAGCTGTTTCCCTCCTAAATTTAGTATGCCTGTACCAATTTTGCCTTGTTGAAAAATTTCCCATCAATTCCTAAGCAAAACCCAAGGGGCAAATGGAGGGCTTTAAGCACAAGGTTCTCTGTAACCTAAGGCAGAATGGTCTTTTGTCACTCAGATGGAGTAAGTCCTATTCTTCTTGTCCCCATCCCCCTGCTCACTTTTATCTACCTACTCTAACACCCCCCCCCCCCCCCCCCCCCCGCCTCCCACACCAAGGACTAAGAACTGTGAATCCCTTCAGATTTGGGACATCAGATCACCACTTTGATTGCTCCCTGGATGGGGTGATGATTTCTCAGATTCTGAGTCCTTGGGCACTGCCAAGGGATTGCAAAAGGGAGTTATAGGTTTCCCTCCTTTAGCCTAAAAGAAGGCGTTTGATGGCAGGTGAGCTGTTACAAAGACCTGGGTGCTGCAAGGAATCAAACAGGTGCTCAGAAGTGGGTCAGCAAGGCAAACTTTACTTCTGCAGAAGTGTATGCTGCCAAAGAAAATCTGGCAAGCAAGCACACTTGGGCAGACAGCCTGCCTGTTTTTATCCCTAATTCAGAACAGACCTTTGCTCTGACAGGAGGAACTCAAGGTTACATTCTATGCAATTGGTTAATTTTAAAAATTGAGATGGGCAAAGGGAAGGGCTACAGTTAAAATGGCTACAATCGATCTCAAAATGGCTACAATTGTATCTTATATCTCAATTAAGGCTAAATTCTATAATTTGAAAATGGACCATCAAACATTCTATCTCTCACAGAGGACTGTGAAATCTTTGTCCCACTTAATCTAATAGAGATGATGATGACAGCAGGGCCTCAGGTACAATAGGTTGAAAGACCCTAGAAAACCCCAGGGATGTCTGTAGGTAGGGAGAAAGAAACTTACTGAGGAGGTTCATCAAACAGAGTAGGATTATTTTAAAATCATGAAAACGTAGTAAGCACAAGAAATTATCTTGATAAAACACAAAATCTTTGTTTTTTAAAGCCAGTCTTTGTTGATAGAGTAGATTCGTATTTTAAGGAAAATTTGTTTTAATCATGAGAATTAAGTTATGTTTCTAGACCAATTCATTTCATTTTGACCATAGAAAACCCTTAAGTAATTTTTAAATCATATCCAACTTAGACAATTCTTAGTCAGTATTATTAGAGTTGATTAATGTTTTAAAAACACCTTGCTGAAAATCATGGCATTTCCAGGTAAATGGATGGCATTGGAGAAAATAATGCTAAGTGAAGTTAACCAAAAAAAAAAAAAATGCTGAATGTTTTCTCTGATATAAGGAGGCTGACTCATAGTGGGGTAGGGAGGGGGAGCTTGGGAGGAATAGATGAACTCTAGATAGGGCAGAGGGGTGGGAGGGAAAAGGAGGGGGCAAGGGATTAGCAAGGATGGTGGAATGTGATGGATATCATTATCCAAAGTACATATATGAAGACACAAATTGGATGTCAACATACTTTATATACAATCAGAGATATAAAAATTGTGGTGTATATATGTAATAAGAATTGTAATGCAAAAAAGTACATGTATAAAGACATGGATTGGCATGAACATACTTTATATACAAAGATATGAAAAATTATGCTCTATATGTATAATAAGAACTGTAATGCATTCTGCTGTAGTGTATTTAAAAAATAAAATCAATTTTTTTAAAAAAAGAAAAATACCTTGATGTTTTAAACAGAGAATTAAGTTCTGGTTCTATACCAGTACATTAAATTTTGAAATCAGAAACTACTTAAATACCCTTTGGATTAGAGGTAACTTATTCATACATACAAATTTTCTAAGGTTTATCTTTCACAACCCAACTTACTCTAGAACTGGTTTATATCCTTTGTTTGTCCTCTTTTTTTCCACTTTGGACTTCGGAACAAAAATCGCACTTTACCACACAAAATCTTTTCTCCTCCAGGGCTGAGGTTGTAGCTCAGTGGTAGAGTGCTCACCTAGCATGTGCAAGGCCCTGGGTTCAATCCTCAGCACCACATAAAAATTAACAAATAAAATAAAGGGACTGTGTCCAACTACAACTAAAAAATAAATTTAAAAAAATCTTTTCTCCTCCAAAAGCATTCCTTGTTCCTTTTACCTTTCCTTACTGAAATACAACCCCACACTTGTCACTTCCTTGTATTTCTTTCTGCTACTTCCTGACTCTTTTGGGCTGTTTTTCTTCCTTTTGTTTATGATTTGAAACAAACTTAATGAAATTTCTGAATTTAGACAAACTACTCCTTTTTCTGATTTAGATAAAAATAGATTGCTTTTACAGTATTTTAAAATCAAAACAGAGCTTAAATTCTTTTTTTTTAAAGAGAGAGAGAGAGAGAATTTTTCTTAATATTTATTTTTTAGTTCTTGGCGGACACAACATCCTTGTTTGTATGTGGCACTGAGGATCGAACCTGGGGCGCACGCATGCCAGGCAAGCGCGCTACCACTTGAGCCACATCCCCAGCCCAGCTTAAATTCTTTGTGTATAAAATTATGGACTGGCCAGGTGTGGTAGGAGATTAAAGCAGGAGGATTTCAAGTTCAAGGCCAGCCTCAGCAACTTTAGCAAGACCAGGTAAACAAACAAACAAACAAATTGGACTGGGAATGTAGCTCAGTGGTAAAGTACCTCTGGGTTCAATTCTCAGTACCAGAAAAACATAATCTGTTAATTAACATTTTAACTGTTTGTAACCTTGCTTTTAATGAAGGCCCAGAAAAAAAAGCAGTCTTTAAAAAATTTGTTGGTTCTTTTTTTGTTATATATGATAGAATCCATTTTGATATAATTATATAAGCATGGAATATATTTTATTCTAGTTAGAGTCCCATTCTTAAGGATGTACATGGTGGTGGGATTCACTGTGTTGTTTGCCTTTTTTTCCATATACCAACAATTTGTAAACACACACACACACACACACACACACACACACACACACTGAATTTAAAAGGCCAAAAGTACTTGAACTTATATTTAACAATTGATGTTTTAGTATTTTAATTTACAAATGACTCAGATGCTTTCTCTAACCAATACATTTATAAATGTTTATCCCATTTGTGTCAAACCTAATTTACCTAGTTTTACCAGCTATTTTCAGATTATGCATGAAAACCAAAAAATCTGACAAGCATAGTTAACACTTTAAGCCTTTTTTCCTGCCAAACCCTAAAAGCAATGTACATGTACTTTAAACAGCTTAATAGGGACAAATACAGTCCCTATTGGCTAGTAACCTTGGCAAAAAAATGTGTTAATAATTTTAAAGACATTTTTACCTTCCCAACAAGTTTAAATTAACTCATTTCTCAAAAATTTGTTTAAGTTACACGAACTAAAAGGCATTTGGGTTTGTCTTTTTAAATTTATGACAGCCCAATATGGTTCCATATAGACACAACATACAATGCACACAAGTACAGAACATACATAAAATTGTAGACAGAAAACATATTTTATAGCTTTCATTTAGATTTGTCTTTGCCATTTTAAACACTAGACTATTGATATGATTATCACACCTCTAAGCAATCCTTAATCTTAAATCTGCTCTTCTAAATGAATGACTTAAAGGGAACAATGTATAAATTCACATCTCAAAGACACAGCATTTACTATAAACAGCCCTAAGTGGGGCCAAAGTTTAAGGATGAAACTTGTTATGCAAACCTAAGTTAATGTCTTTTCTTGTTTTAAGAACTAATCAAAAATAAAACAGAACTAATCAATAAAGGGAGATGTCCATACAAATTAAAATTTCTTTCATAAAGGTTTGGGATAATCCTATTTTGGAGAACTATCTAGTTGTAAATCCTTTTAATCTAATTTAGTTTTAATCAGATATAGTCCTTCAACCAGTAAGGAAAGAGAACTTTCTATAACTATCCAACTTGAGAAAGCCACCTTTGAGCTTTCCAAAGTTTTGTAAATAAAATTTCTGTGATGTTGTGTTTAGAACTCTTTGTTAGAGGTACATCTATTGAAAGGAGCAAGAGTCAATGTTAGGATTTATAGGGTATCTTTTCAGAGAGTCACCAATGGGCCAGATATCCTCTTTAACCAAGAAGCAACAAACAAACGAAAACCCCAGTGTCTTGTATGACAGGAAAAGGGAAAGAGACAGAGCCTCTTTTTACAATTTATGTAGATCAGGTATTGGGCCCTCACAAGCGCAAGGAAGTTACAGATGTTCGCTAAACAGATCACAAGTCAGATTTAGAATTCTAGAACCCAAACCAGCCTGTCCCAGATTTGTGTCATATGACACAGTGAACATACAAACATGGAAGAGGTCCATATGGTTGGAGATGGCTAGGGGCAGAATCTACCAATCACAGTTATGCTGAAATCAAAGGTTCAGGTGGCCACTTGTCACTGTGAGGTAGATCTATGTCAACCATCACCACTGTTTATCCCCCTCTTTAGGAACCTCTAAAGGGGAAGATTCCCTGTTGTTCTTTATTAGCAAATGAATTTGAGAATTAGCCCTTGAATACTTGCTTAAGATAACAACCATTGATTTAACTTTTTAAATTTTTTTTTTTATTTTTCAAGGGCACTTGGCCACTGAGGCACATCCCCCAGCCATATTTTGTATTTTATTTAGAGACAGGGTCTCATTGAGTTGTTTAGCACCTCGCCTTTGTTGAGGCTGGCTTTGAACTGGAGATCCTTCTGTCTCAGCCTCCAATGGTGGAATTACAGGCACCATATCACACCCAGCTGAATTAACCATGTTTTGAAAAGACATCCAAAGGGTGAAAAGCCTGATAGTCAGATTACTTTCCATATTCCCTCATACTTATTTGACAAGTTTTCATTCTCTAATTTATATTGGGGATAAACTATGTTAAAATTTTTTTTCTTTTCTTTAATTCTCTGCCTTAAATTAATTCCAATTACTTAAGGTTCGGCTGGGGGGTAAATCTCAGGGTGTGGACATCTAGGTACTTATTTGGAGAGAAGATAGAATATGTGAAAGCATGAGATGTCCCAGCCTCCCTCTCAGCATGTGACTTGATTGGGTCCTCCTCCACCCTGGGGACTTTCCACCTTAAACATTGTTACTGGCACTCCAACTTTCCATTGAGTTTTCTGAACCTGGAGATTCCCACCTTCTGTCAGGTCATCTGGACCCAGAGATTCTCACCTTTCATTGAGTTGTATAGACCTGGAGATTCCTTTCTCTGTTTGTCTTCCTCACCTCTGGGTATTCTAACTACTGGTCCTCCATATACCTTATTTTTCCAATGAGACTCTACCTTAAACACTCAGATACCATTAAAGACAAAATGGATCATGCTACCAAACAATGGCAGCCAAGAGAAGCCCCACCCTGAGAGCACCCTATTTTCTCCCACCATTTAAAAAAATTAGAATCCAGTACAAATGCTCAGAGAAATGAAGAAATTTTCAGTTGACAAATAGGATCCTGGGGCAACTGTAAGAAGATATGAAGGAAACGACAAAGTAAACTTTGAGTAGAGAAGGGTAAGGGGTCTCCCATCCCTGTGTATATAAGAAACACCTCTCTGGCCCTAGACATGTTTGGGTGATAGATTCAATGAAAGGAATGTAAAATCAGCTTGGGGGAGGGTTTTAAAATTTGGAGGAAGCAATGCCCCCATTCCATAATGTAGGGAAGTTCGGGGGGGGGGGGGGAGAGATTGACTTAAGCATATCTTTAGGGACTCTAGGATTATAATGTGAATAGGCAGTCTAGGTGAGTGTGAGAGCCATCATTAGGGTCTATAGGTGTAGGAGAAAATAACAAAAGAAGAATTTGCAGTCTGGGGCCTCTCTTTGGACAGAACAGTGGTGGAAAGACAAGGGAAAGGGCAAAGATCCTCTCCAATAGCCTATTGGGGAACACAAAAGGGGCTCTATATGAAAGTGCAGTTTCACAAACCCAACATCCATCAAGGTGGAAGACACAGCAAAAGACAGAAGGCTAGGTCAGGAGTAAGAGTCTTTGAAGGGAGGCAGCTGAGGACAGAAGTTGAGCAGCCCTGAGTCTGGCTAAGTCAATCCAAGCTTCCTGCCTTATATCTAATGTTGCTACAGCAATCTGAGCCCAATTCGAGTCACATCACCAGTATATTACCAGGTGGAGGTTTCCTTGGTTCTTGTCTTCCCAAAAGAAAGATTTCAGTCAAAAGACACAGTTCAAAAAAGCTTAAAGGGTTTATTTAATGAAATGAAAGCAATACTCCAAGGTATGTGGAGCAAGCTGCCTCCAAGAGAAGAAACCGTCTCATGCCTTCTGCTTTGTGGGCTTTTATGGCCTGCTTGGGATCTTCCCACCCCATGAATTATTTATTTGGGCAGTTATATCTGTTTCCCACTTAAGTTTAATGTACCTATACCAATTTTGCCTTGTTGGAAAATTTCTCATTAGTCCCTAGGTGAAACTTACAGTGGGGAGAGGTGGTTCAAGGGTGGGGTTTTCTGTCACCCAAGGAGGAATGGTGTTTTGTCACTTGAGGTGCAGTGAGCCCATTCTCCCTCCACCCATTCCCCCGCTCATATATTCATAGCTGTCTACTGTGACAGTTCCCGTGTCAAAAACCAAATACCTGGGCTGATGGCTCATGGCTCTGACTCCTCTAGCACTTCCTGAAGTTTAATATTCTGGAGACACTATAAGTGATTAATATACATTAATTACCAATAACTACAGCCAATCCCAGAAAGATCTTGATTTAGTAAACTTGTTGGCTAAGTCAGGCTATTTAAGACAAATGACCCCTAAATGGCACATAAGAAAGATCAATCTGACCAGAGCACTCTGTTGCTCTCCATCCATCCCTGTTCCACTCCCCAGGGACTTGATCCTTTTCAACATGTAGAGCATCATAGCCAAACGTGAGTGGGAACTCATCTTCTCTGAGTCCACTGGCAAAACAAGGCCTGCAAATGGGCCTCACCATTTCGATATTATCTCCTTTTATTATTTTCTCCTCTCTCTGCTTACCATGAACCCCATATTTTGACATTTTCATCTACAAGAAAACTTCTCTTAAATGCCATGATATATAAAAAAAGAAAGAAAGAAAGAAAAAGAAAAAAAAGAAGCAATCAGATAGCTAAAAGTCTTGTGAAAGCAGAGGGAGAGGGTCCTTTGTATGACACCTCTGCAGAAAAAGAAAGTGGTTTATGGTTTTTATTTTATAACTGTACTCTGGCCTCGGGTGTTTTAATAGGATTTGTTAGAAGTGCTCCTAAATCATTCAGATATTCTAACCCTCTTTAGAGGAGTGAACACCAAAACTTTGTTGATGCAGGCATCCATTTCAATAAAAATAATTTGAGCATGAACCACTAATCACGATACATTTGTTTCTAAATTATATTTGTGTTCTACTGCTCTAATGTATTTACATAATGAAGTACAGACACAAAAATACATATTGAAAGTATGGGAAAAGGATAAAATGAATAATATTTTTAGAGGGCTTTCCAATTGTGATGTCTTCCTACTAAAATTTTCTTATAGTTAAAGAAATAATACACAGTCACAGAAAGGGTCATCGATCGAACTGGCAGGCACTGACTGAATATAGTCTATATCCTCTTAGCCCACACTAGCAGTCATCTGCAGGACATTTTTTGGATAAGTAACCACGTCCATGCCTCCCTGTCTAAAAACATTCTGTAACTATTAAAGTGTGATCAGTAGACACTGGAAAGACCTGAAATGCTGGGGACCAAACATCCCAGAAATGAATCCCAACCAATAAGGAATGACTCCCAACCAAAATGTCAGTGGATAAATACCCTCACTTCCTTAAACCTTAGAAGGACAATTTAGAAACCTCAGAGGAACAGTCTGTCAAAAGGTCCTCATCAAGAGAGAGTTGTGGATGAGACAAAATGGTAAACCACTCATCAGTATATTCTTTATTGACTTCCTGGCCTTTGTATGACACTTCCTAGCTCTCATAGGTACTTCCTGGAATCACCTCCCAGATAAATACTTGCATATAAATCTTTTGTTTTGGGACCTGTTTTGGGGTACTCCAAACTGAGATAATTATTCATAGTGTATCTTAAATGGTCTCATAATTTCTATTTTTTAAGTAATCTGATTAAAACATCATTACTTTATACAACATGGCTGACACTGAGCTATGAGTAGGGTAGGAGATTTGATAGCATTGTCATTTTTTCTAATTTAGTATGCTTGCATGAATGGCAGTATCTTGATTTATGGTTTCTTTGCAGGGATATTTTAAGTTACCTATTTTTAGAGGGTTATTAGTTACAACTGGATAACACGATTTGTAATGCAACCCAGCCAGGAACATGCAAACTGTAGTACTTTGCAATATGCTGAAAGGAACAATTGCATGAGGACTGCACTGTCAACTCTTCCTAGTGTGAAATTCCCTCTTTCCCCAGGATACCTCAAAACCATATGGGACGTATGACCCTGTCACACAGACAGAGGAAGAGCACTGGTGGCAATTTATACATTAAATAGTAGTAAAACTGAATCTATATAGCTATCTATTCATTCTAACATTTGCTCCACACACCACAATGTATTATCAGATTCACTCCTGAGATTTGATCATTCCATTTTAGAGACCACCACTCTGGAGAATTTAAGGCCTTGTCTGAATAGCCAGAGACAAGTAGAGAACTAGAGCCAATAAAGAATGGATTAGTTCACAGGGAATCACTACTGGATTACAGGGGGTATTGTGGGTTGAGCTGTATTTATATGAGTTGAAATCCTGTCCACGAGTTCTTGAGTTCTGTGTCTGAAGGAAGAAAGAAGAGTTCAATACACAAAGTGTGGAAATGGAGAAATTAGAAATGGGGACAAGAGGGAAGGCAAGAATTTTGTTCTTTCCTGGGTTTTGTGGAGCAAGTTAATGAGATTGAACATGGAATGGGCCATTTTATGAGATATGCTGGTGAGACTGAATGCAAGTGTTTTTGCTTTGGGGCTCAGGAGACAAAGAATATCACACAGTGGAGATGAGAGACATTCTCTGGATGGCTGCCCAAAACAGAATGTCTCTCTGCTATTGCATCATGCACTATTTAGAGACCATGGCAAGAGAATGAACTTAGTGGAGAAGTTGGAATTCTCACCATAAGCAACAGCACAGGGCAGAAACCTTCTTCACTCCACTTCTGAGCAGATGACACTGACGAGGGCAAGTCATTGAAGAGGAGAAGGAAATTTTGATCATAGTGGATGTGTGGGTCCTATAGCGGCCATGCTGTTTACTAAGCTTCCTGTGAAATTCTGACAGGGACATCCAGGAATTCTCATTTGGGATCAGGAGGCCTTTTCCAGAAAGCTAGTGACTCTGAATAAGCAAGTGAAATCATGAGCCAGGAAGTTTAGATTTATTTGACCTCATTCATATCCCCAAGGAGACATTTGGTTTACAGTAATAATTTGGGTTCTTTTACTATCAAATAAGCAAGTTATTTAACATTAATTGCTCTACTTAGCATTGGTACTGCAAATCTGGCCACGCCATAGAGAAAATAACAGTGGCTTTTCTAACCTGTTCACTTCACATCAGGGTAATATTTGGTGCAGGAGAGTATTCTGAAGCATCACTTGATGATACATTTTAGGAAAACAAATGAGGGGAACTAATAAGCACAGTGCTTCTTCTAAGCAGATTTGCAAGGATAGACTTGTTTCCTACTCCCCTGAACTGCAGAATTATAGATGTTAAAGCTCCTTATGGTGAATCATTTGTACATCATTGAATGAAATTTTGTGGACCTGACCCTTAGATTCTTCCAAGTTGAGTAATAATTTATACTAACAGACTAATTCTTACACCTGTAATTTATAAGTCTGATCATTCCCATCCAAATCCTTGCCATCTAACCTCCTCATCCAGTCATGATTTAATAGCTCAGCTGCAAAATGAGGTCTCAAATTACCAAAACATCATAACTTTTGCCAGGAATACTAAAAGACAAGCAGACAAAAACTAAGACCCCTGAAACCTCAGGCAGAAGCATTAGCTAACTGTAAGCTAAACACTTTTTGAAAACTTGGTTCCCATTTTCGGGATGCTAGGAAGTCATTTATTGTGCTAAAGGAATTTTGGGGGTGGGAGATACATCATCCCAACATCTTGAAACTGTCAATAGATTTTCCAAAAATACCTTAATCTATCTCCAGTAAGTTGTTTCCTATGGTTCAATATAACAAATATATATGGCCTGGTTGTCAAAATACATAGGCTTTTGGTGTGGGATAGCTAAGCAGATCTAATTTCATCTAGGATGGTATCTGTAATTTGGCTTCATTTGTGGGTAGTTTCTCTGGAGGGTTTTTTTCTTTCTTTCTTTCTTTTCTTTTCTTTTTTCTTTTCTTTTTTTTTTTTTTTTTTTGGAGAGTGAAGAATGGGGAAGTCTGTTGTCTTGAGTTTCTTTAAAAAGAATCTGATATATATATATTTATTCCCCCCCAGGGTCAACTTTTAGAAATCTAATCAAAGACTCAAACACATTTAATCAGAAAATAGTCAACTTTTATCTGAAATCCTATATATACTATTGAGAACAAATATTTAGTTTACACGGACTGTGGACAATTAAAACTTAGAGAAATATGATTTATTCAAAATGGAATAAATTCTAGGAGTCAGAATCTTAAAAGAAGACATAATGTTTTCACAAACTTATCCAAATGCCAATAACAATTTAATATGTTCCCTCTAAGAGTAAGCACTCCACTTGGTTAATTATCATCTGAAGATGAATTTATGAACATTAATTAAGTGCCCTCCAAGCAGCATGATTAAGAGGCAATTAATAACAGACATTTAATACTAGTCAAATTTACTAAACATTTGTTTCTATTGAAACTTTTTGGTCATTTGCCAGATAGGCGAAAGGCTTACTTCACTGTTGCAGTATATCTTCTAGCAAATGTTGTGTTTAGAGTCTGAGAGCAGTGCCCTGGGAAACAGTGCACTGTTACCATGGTCTTGGAATGTCATAATCCTGAATTCTGCAACCATACTGCAGCCAAATGCCTAGGCAATTTTGGGCAAGCAGTCTAATGCTTCCGATCCTCTGGTTTTAATCCCATCATAAAACAAATATAATAATAACCCCTCTCAGCTTCTTAACAGTCTTTTTACCCCTGGCTTTAAGGCTGTTCTTCACAATCTTTCTAATTTCTCCTTCACTTTGTGCACTATCAGTGGCAAAGCTAATATATTTGACACCCAGAGTGGATAATTTTATAAAATACCCTTCCTTTCTCTGCCAAAATCATTTTAGTATCAATCATATAGTAATCAAAATTTAATCATTCTCTTGAATTGTTCTTGAGTTTTAAAATAAGCAACAACAATTAAAGTGAAGCTCTGTTCTGGATGACTTGCCTTAGAGTCATTTCTCCCCACTCTTCCCTGCTAAGTATAACTATAAACCTTGGGGCAAAAAACCTCAAGATGCAAAGGAGCACTTTGAAAGGTTAGAGGAAGGTGAGCTAGTTTGGGATCACAGAACTAGAGGAACAACATAGAAGCAGGGCATCTTGTATCCAATCTTCCCAACAGAAGAAGGCAACTCAGGCTTGGTATTCCCAGGCCCTCAACCTGGCAACATAAAGCAGCCCAGTTAGGCTCATTCCTCCATCAGATCAAATGGTAGACGTCCCTCTGACAATCCCAAGGGAGCCTGCAGTGTTGGTAAACAGTCCATGTAAGCTAAATATTTGTTCTCAATAGTATATATAGGATTTCAGATAAAAGTTAACTATTTTCTGATTAAATGTATTTGAGTCTTTGATTAGATTTCTAAAACCAAGAGCCCTCATTAAAAAGCAAAGAGCTAAACCAAGTTCTCCCCTCCCCCACCAGACCTGAGACACCCATCTCTTGCTGAGAGATACTGGGTGGTAATTTGGCACTGACAAGAGTGATTCTGCCACACACAATAACATGCCTGGCCCAGAAAGCATTCTTTGTCCCTGTGGGCCAGAGACTCCCTTTCTTCACCTTCATATACCAGGCCACCCTGCCTGAAGAAATCCCTTTGATCTCCTCAGGCAGCACTATCAGGGACTGGGGGAGGGGGAGTCCCAGCATCATCAAATAAACCATACACACCAGAAGTACTTAAAAGCCTCTGAGACTTAGCTGGGTGTGGTAGTACACGCCTGTAATTATAGAGGCACAGGAGGCTGAGGCAGGAAGATTGTGAGTTCAAAGCCAGCCTTAGCAACTTAGCAAGGCCCTAAAAAATTCAGCGAGACCATGTCTCTAAATAAAATATGTTTTTATAAAGTACTGGGGATGTGACTCAGTGGTTGAGTGCTCCTGGCTTCAATCCCTGGTACAAAAAGGGGAGGGTGTTTTGAAACTTAAGCTATCATTGAAACCACAGTCCCCAAGAGTAGAATAGGACCTGCATGCTAAACCTAAACAACGTTACTTCCTGCTAAAATAAAATATTTAAATATGACCTAGAGTCTCCTAATATAATAACAAAAATGTCCAGGATACAATTTAAAAAATCACCTATCATAGCAAGAGCCAAGGAAATCATGACTTGAATGAAAAAAGAATCTACTGATGCCAACAAAGAGATGAATATAATGTTTGAATTATCTGACAAGTAATTTAAAGCAGCTATAATAAAAAGTTTCAGGCTGGGGTTGTGGATCAGTGGTAAAGCACTAGCTTAGCACGTGTGAGGCACTAGGTTCGATCCTCAGCACCACATAAAAATAAATAAAGCAAAGTTTTAAAAAAAGTTTCAACAAGCAATAACAAATTCTTTTGAAACAAATTAAAAATAGAAAAATCTCAGAAGAGAACTACAAATTTTATTTTTTTAAAGATTGAAATAGAAATTTAATAAATGAAAAGTACAATACCAACATTTTTAAACTGGTCAAATAAACTTTATGGTACAGCAAATATTTTAGTAGGTAGAATCAGTGAACTTGAGGACAAATTAGTAAAATAATCTGAAAAATAGAGAACATAGATTGGGGAAAATATGAATAGACTCTCTGAGATCTGTAGGACAATAATAAAAGATCCAACATGCATATCATCAGAGTTCCAGAAGAATAGGAGAAAGACTACAGTGCTAAAAGAATATTGTGATTAAAAACACACCATGTTTGGCCAAAGATAACACACAGATTCAAGAAGCTGAGCAAACCTTGAACAGAATACATCCAAAAAAATCCATATCAAGACACATTACAGTTAAACCTCTGAAAAGTAAGGACAAAGATAAAATCTTGAAAATATCAAGAAAGAAATGAAGTATTATCTATTAGGGAACACCAATCAGAACTACCATAGATTATTTCACATGTGAAACAAGAGGGGCCAGAAGGAATTGGTACAATATTTTTCAAGTTCTTAAAGAAAAGAACTGTCATCCTAAAATGTCCTTTAGAAATTAAAAGGAAGTCAAGACATTTGCTGATGAAAGAAAACTAAGACAATTTGTTGCTATCAGCCTTAAACTTAAATATTGGATAAAGGAAATTAATTCTTCAAATAGAAAGGAAACTATAAAAGAATCATACAGCATCAAGAAGAAAAAAGTGAATATACGTGGTGTATACAATAGATTATCCTCCTCATAAATTTTATAAGTTATATTTGATGATTAGAAGAAAAAAGTCATAACACCACCTGATACTTAAGACAATGATATTTTAAAACAATGAGATTAAAGGGACCTAAATGGAAGTATGCTTTCTACATTTTACTCAAAGTGGCAAAATTTTAATACCAGTAGACTGTGATGCATTGCATACCTATGTTGTAATGCCCAGAGAAGCCATTAAGAAAGCTATGCCAAGAGATATATCCAGAAACACTATAAATAATTTTAGGTGGATTCCTTTAAAAGTTCAAGTAACCCACATGAAGGCAAAAAGAGGGAAACTAAAGAATGAGAAAGAGAGGAAACAATAAGAAAATAAATGAAAAACAGCAGACTTAGGCTCTAACATACCAGTAATTATTTTAAATGAAAATGGCTTGAATACACCAATAAAAAGGAAGAAATTGGCATAGTAGATCTAAAAACTGACCCAACTATATGTGGTTTATAAGAAACAGCACCTCAAACTCAACGGCATAGGTAGATTGAAAGTGGATGGAAACAGATATACTATGTAAACATTAGTTAGAACAATTAGGAAAGCCTATTAATATAAAATAAACTTTGAAGAAAATAAAATTGCTAGAAACAGAGAAAGATATTACATGATGGTAAAAGGGTAAAAATACTAAGAATATACATGTACCCAACAAGAGAACCTCAAGATGAGTGAAAAATAAACTAATAGAACTGAAAGGAGAGATGGACAATTATCATTAGGGACTTCAACACCTCTCAGAAATTGATGGAATTACTAAAAAGAAAATCAGAGGGAGATACAGTAGATCTATATAATCCATGTGTCTCAAAGGAGGTCTCTAAAACTATTCTAAAAATACATGGAAATGAATGAAAAGCAAAATACAATAGCAAAATTTGTGGAATGTAGCTAAAGCAGTGCTGAGAGGGAAATTTATAGCACCAAAAACTTATGTTAGAAAAGAGAAACGGTCTTGAATTAATAACCTAAGTTACCTCAAGAAACTAGGAAGAATAAAATAAGCCCCAAGCAAGCAGAAGGAAGAAAATAATAATAAATCAGAAAACAATAAAAATAAAATAATGATAAAAATGAATGAGATAAAATTTGGGGTCATAAAAAACAAAATTGGCAACATTTTAGTACAAACTGATAAAAATTAAGATAGAGAAGAAACAATTCACCAAAATCAGGAATGATACAGAGGATATCACTACAGATCTCATAGCCATTGAAATGACAATAAAGGAATACCACAGATGAATACAATAATAAATTTAACAACTTGGAAGAAATGGACCAATTTCTCCAAAACTACAAATTACCAAAATTCAACCAATATGAAATAAATAATCTGAAAAGTCCTATAATCACTAAAGGAATTAAATGTGTAATTTTTAAGCTCTCTCAAAAAGAAATATCCAGGGGCTGTGGCTCAGTGGTAGAATGCTTGCCTGGTGCATGTGAGGCACTGGGTTCAATCCTCAGCACCACATAAAAAGAAAAAATAAAGACAATGTCTCCATCTACAACTTAAAAAAAAAAAAAGAAAGAAAGAAAGAAAGAAATATCCAGCCTAGTTTCACTGTTGAGTCTACAAGATATTTAAAGAAGAATTAACACCAATTATACATATTTATTCCAGAAAATAAAAGAGAAAGAAAAATTTCCAACTTATAGTATGAGGCAAATATATCTTAAGTCTAAACCTAGATAATAGTACAAAAAAGGAAAACTACATACCTATGTTGTTCATGAATTTGGACACAAAATTCTCAACAAAATAGCAAATGGATTCCAGTAAGTTATAAAAAGACTACACCATTACCAATTGGAATTCATCCCAAATGTGAAAAAGGCTGATTCAACATTAAAATATATATATATATATATATATATATATATATATATATATATATATATATATATCTCAACATATTAAAAAAGAAAGATCAGTATTAACTGATTTGAAACATTTGACAAAATTCAGTACTCATTCATGATTTAAAAAAAACTCTCCACAAGTTAGGGGCAGAGGGAAATTCTCTCCCATTAACAAGGTATTTACTGTAAACCTACAGATGATATCATGCTTAATTATGAAAGACTGAATGCTTTCTCCCTAAGATCAAGAACAAGATAAGGATGTCTATTCTCACCACCAGTACTCAACATAGTACTGAAAATTCTAGCCACTGCAATAAAGCAAGTAAAAGAAATAGTTTTACATGTTGAAAAGAAAGAAACAAATCTATTCCTATTTGCAGATGTCATTGATGCCTATATAGAAAATATCAAGGAATCTCTACTTTTTAAAAAAAAAGTCCTCTTAGAACTAATAACTATAATAAGTAAGTTCAGGAGAGTCACAGAAAATCAGATGAGCAAAAAATACCAATATTATTTCTATATGCTCACAATTATCATATGGAAACATATATTTAAAACATAATACCATTTACAGTTATTCAAAGAAAATGAGACACTTGAGGTTAAACTTATCAAAATATGTACAGACTTTGAGTACTGAAAATTACACAATGCTGATTAAAGTAATAGAAGAATGCATTAATAAATAGTGACATATTCCATGTTCACAGATTGGAAAACTCAACATAATTAAAAAAAGTTACTTCTCCCCAAGTTGATCTACAGAGTAAAGCAATTCCTATCAAACTACCAGCAAAATTTTCTATAGATGTAGAAAGGGATACTCTAAAATTTATATGGAAGGGCAAAGAAAGTAGAAGAGCTAAAACTATTTGGAAAAAGAAGAGGAAAGTGGGAGGAATCACTCTATGTGACATTACTGCTTACTATATAGCTACAGCAATCAAGACAGTGTTTGTGGGAACAGAATGAAGAATCCAGAAATAGACCCACACAAATATGACCAACTGATATTTTACAAAGGTACAAAAGTCACTGAAAAGAAGACAGGTAGCCTTTTCAATACCTCTGGAGCATTTGGACTTCCATGGGCAAAAATAAATTTATTTAATAAAACAAAATACTTGTTCTATGAAAGTCATTGTTAAGCAGATGAAAGGAGCTGGGCATGGTGGTGCATGCCTATAATCCCAGCTATTTGGGAGGCTGAAGCAGGAGAAAATCATAAGTGGGGCCCTAAGCAACTTAGTGCGGCCCTGACTCAAAATAAAAAAAATAAAAAGGTCTGGGGACTTAGTTCAGTGGTAAAGCACCCATGGGTTAAGATGAAAGGACAAGATTCAGACTGAGAGAAAATATTTGCAAACCACATATCTGACAGAGGATTAATATCTAGACTTTATGAAGAACTCTCAAAATTAAACAGTAAAAAACAGATAATTATAAAATGGACAAAAGACATGAACAGATATTTCACTGAAGTGGATACAGATAATAGGTATATAAAAAGATGTTCAATATCATTAGCTATTATGGAAATGCAAATGAAAATCACAACAAACTATCACTATACACCTATTAGAAAGACTAAAATAAAAATGGTTCAAACACCAAATACTGGCCAATATGAAGAGAAACTAGATCAGTTTGGTGGGAACAGTTTGCTGGTTTCTTAAAAGCTAAGCATACAATTACTTTATGACTCAGCAATTGAGCTTTTGGGCATCTATCCTAGAGAAACAAAAGCTTATGTTTACATAAAAACCTGTATGTGAATATTCATAGCAACTTCATCTATAATAATCTCAAACTGCAAACAGTCTATATGTACTCCAACAGATGACTAGTAAAATTATGGCATGTACATCCTCTAGAATACTACTCACCAATGATAAGGAATAAATTATTGCTAAACAGTAATGTGGATGAATTTCCAGTATATTATGCTAAATGGAAAAAAACAATCTCTACAAGTTGATTCCATCTGTATAACACTTTTTGGAATAACCACATTGTAGAGATAGAGAAGAGAGTGGTGGTTGCCAGTTAGGGATAGGGTGGAATAGAGGTGGGTGTGGTCATGAAAAGACAATAGGAGAGATACTTGTGGTAATGGAAATGCTAAGTATCTCAATAGTTCTATGGATATAAAAACCTGTTCATGGAATAAAACTGCTTAGAACCAAACAGGCACACACAAAAGGGTACAAATAAAACTGGAGCTATCTGAATAAGATTGGTGAATTGTACGAATGTTAATGCTCTGGTGGTGATATCACGTTATAATTTTTTTAAAAAAATATTTACTTATTTATTTTTAGCTATAGGTGGACACAATGTCTTTATTTTTTACCTTATGTGATGCTGAGGATCAAACCCAGCTTCTCATGCATGCTAGGTGAGTGCTCTACCACTGAGCCACAACCCTAGCCCCTCACATTATAATTTTGCAAGACATTACCATGGGGGGAAACTGGGCAAAGGGTAAAAAGGACCTCTATGTATTATTTCTTACAGCTGCATGTGAATATGTAAATGTCTCAAAATAAAGCACTTTATGAAGTGGGAGACACAGAGCCACAAAACATAACTGACAGTCCAGAATCTATTAAATATCAGCAAATTATTTGCTAAAATAGCCAGCACAAATCAATGAACAAGGGAGTTCATAATAAGTAATGTTGAGATAACTGGACAACTGTTTGGGGGAAATGAGACAATTTAAGTTCCATCTTAGAACAAATACCAAAAATTTCTGAATGAATATAAGTGGAATTATTTAGGGTACACTATTTTTTACCCAGATAATGGGAGACATCACAACACCGAAGATTGATAGATGAAACATTACAAAGATTAAAAACTGGGCTAGGGCTGTAGCTCAGTGGCAGAGCGCTTGCCTAGCATGTGTGAGGCACTGGGTTTGATCCTCAGCACCACATATAAATAAATAAAAATAAAGTCCATCAACAATTAAAAAAAATTTAAAATGATTAAAAACTTGGGGCTGAGGTTGTGGCTCAGTTGTAGAGTGCTTGCCTAGCATGTGTGAGGCACTGGGTTTGATCCTCAGCACCACATAAAAACATAAATAAAATAAAGGCATTGTGTCCATCTACAACTACCAAAAAAAAAACTAAAAAAAGATTGAAAACTCATCTACATAATAGCCAAAACTCATGAAATGAAAATAAAATGGGGAATGGGGAATATATTTGTTATCATTATGGAATACATTTATTGTGTATTAAATACAGGATACATGTATACTAATAAGATGCAAATACTATAATTTAACTAAAAACTGGATGAAGACAATAAACTGACAATTTCCTTTGAGATATAAGTAGTGAGCACACAAAGATGGCCCACCTTCCTAGTAATCAGAGTAATACATTTTCAAAATGAGATGAATAGTATTCATGAGGCATCTACTATCTTGGATTCCATATTTGGAGTAGTAAGCAGAATATCCTTTTTCAAATCAAGTCTGTCAACACGTAAATGTTTCTGTGTCTGCCCCAGAAATATTATAGCTGTGTATTTATTCTGAGAAATAATTATTAATGGAGAACATTTATATATACAAAGATACTAATTGTAAGTGTTCTTTATAACAGCAGAATGTGGAAATATTCTATACTTTCAATAATAGAGGAAAAATCAAGTATCTGATGGTGAATTCACTTAATAAAATTGTATACAACCATTGAAAATGTTTATTGTGATTAGGTGATATTATTAGAATGCAGTGGGAAATACTTATTATTTAAAGGTATTATGAGACAAAAGAAGGACTAAAATTATATGTGATATTATTTCAGTTGAGTAGATACTACAAAGAGAAACATTTGAACAAAATATACAGATTATTGAAGGTGGTTATGATTGAATGTTTACACTGAAGCTAGAATAGCCTTTTATGCTTATAATTGCTAAATGAGCATTATAATGAACAATTCATTGTAAAAGCATAAATTACATGTAATCTGCAGTACTTTTACATAACTGTAAATTTTTCTAAAGCAGTAAGATATTTTTCAAAAGGCCATTTCTATCTCATCTAAAATTTCTCTTCTTCAAAATCCAAGGATCTATATAATAGAAGGTATGAGAGATAATCCAGGATAGTGATGGTCCACAATTTATGCTACATTCCTGTAAAGTTTTTGGATCTTCCATTTGAGGCAGGATGTCAGTGAATGAGAAACCAACTCTATCCCCTCATCCCTGCTACCACTATCTTGACTCAAGCCTTCATCATTGCAACAGCCTCTTGTGCTGGGGATTAAACTCATAAGCTTTGTGCATACAAGGCAAGAACTCTACCAACTGAGCTATATTCCCAGCCCTTGCAACAGCCTCTTTTATCTGGTCTCCCGGCTGCCCATCTCACCTCCCTCTGCATGGACCAACAGAGTTCCTCAATTCAACTCTTCCTTTGTTTAACGTTATCTAATTGTTCCCATTAACTAGAAGAAAAAGCTCCTACTGTGAATTGTGCTACTATAGGGGAATGTCAATATCATTATAATATGTGGATTTCAACTCTATCAGATGATTCCCAAGGAGGAGAATAGCAGGGTCATATAATGGTCCCATTCCTAGTCTTTTTTTTGTTTTGTTGTTTTGGAGGAGCCTCTATACTCTTTTCTGTAGTGGTTATACTAACTTGCAGCCTTACCAACAATGTATCAAAAGTGTTCATTTTGCCCCACATGCTTTGCCATCACTTATTATTATTTATATCCTTGATGCTTGCCTTCTAACCTGGGTGAGATGAAATCTCAGTGTAGTTTTGATTTCCATTTTCCTTCATGTCAAGGATGCTGAACATTTTTTCATATATTTGTTGGTCATTTGCATTTCTTCTTTTTTTGGGTGGGTACCAGGGATTGAACTCAGAGGTACTTGACCACTGAGCCACATCCCCAACCTATTTTGTATTTTATTTAGAGACAGGGTCTCACTGAGTTGTTTAAAGCTTCGCTTTTGCTGAGGTTGTCTTTGAATTTGCAATCCTCCTGCCTCAGCCTTCCAAGCCACTGGGATTACAGATGTGTGCCACCATACCCAGATTGCATTTCTTCTTTTAAGAAAAGTCTAGTTCATTTGTCCATTTATTGATTGGTCTATTCGGGTTTTTGTGCTAAGTTTTGAGTTCTTCATATATTCTGGATATTAATCCTCTGTGTGAAGAGTACCTGGCAAAGATTTTCTCCCATTCTGTAGGCTCTTTTCACGCTTTTAATTGTTTCCTTTGCTGTGCAGAAGCTTTTTAATTTGCCATCCTATTTACTGATTTTAGGTGTCCATCAACAGATGAATGAATAAAGAAAATGTGGTATATACACACAATGGAGTTCTACTCAAAGATTTTCTTTTGCTAGTAAATAGATGGGACTGGATAACATCATGCTAAGTAAAATACACCAGACTCAGAAAGTCAAGGGCCAAATGTTTTCTCTCATGTGGAAGCTAAAAAGAAAAAAGGAATAAAAAGGGGAGTCTCATGAAAATAGCATGGAGATCAGTAGAGTAAGGGGGGAGGGTTCTGGAGGGAGGAAAGAACTATGGAATGAAATGGAGCAAATTATGTTATATGCACTTATGAATATGTCACAATGAACCCCACTATTATGTATAATTACAATGTACCAATTTAAAATAAATAGAAGGAAGACCAGCAGAGTAGCAGGGTGTTAGAGAGAGGCAGGAGGAGAGGGAAAGGGAAAATACTGAGAATAAAATGGAGCAAATCATGCTATATGCATTTATGAATGTGTCCAATGAACCTACTATTATATATAACTATAATGCACAAATAAAAATACATATAAAAAGAAAAGCTCAGGGCTGGGGTTGTAGCTCAGGGATAGAACTTGCATACATGAGGCAATGGGTTTAATCCTCAGCACAACATAAAAATAAAATAAATAAAATAAAGGTAATGTGTCCATCTACAACTAAAGAAATATTTTAAAGAAAGAAAAGCTCCTTTACAGGGCAGACTAAGGGCCTCATGTGACCTCTAGCTTCCTTTTTCCTTCTCCTCTGCTATTCCTTACAGCCTCCACTACAGATTCACAAAATACTTGCAGCTTCTAGAAAATTCTGCATCCAGGCTTTAGTGCCTGTGGTTCCCCTCATGTACAATAGCTTTTCCTTACACTGGAAAACTTGTGTCCGTCTCTAAGCACTCAGTAACTGTCACATCTCTGTGTAACGTTTCCTGACTTCTCTGCCCCATGCCATTCCCCACTCTTCTCATACAGCAAAAAGCTCACTTGCTAGGTGTTTGTTCACCAGGTCCATTTCAAACTCATCATGTACAACATAATATCACAAAGTATTATTAACAGTTTATTTACTCATATGTCAGTGACCATATATTAACCATCTCTTTAACTGAAGTCTTTTGCTCAGTGACTGGATAGGTGCTTAGTGGATGTTTATTGGATAAATGAATGAATTTGGTAAGCATGTGAAACTAGATTTGAGGAGATGCTGTGTTAGAGAAGAGGGTATAGATAAAAGAGGGTATAGATGGGAAATTTCCTGGGTCATTATTTAAAAATCACCAAATATTAGAATTACAGATCTTCGAAAATCACCCTGACCCACCCTAGTAGATTCTTTTGTTGTTCTTTCCTGCTCTTGAGGAATGTTCTTCCTTCCCTCCACTTTACTAGGTACCCCTTTAACTGTATGAACATGATCCTTCCACATTAATTTCAGTCCCAAAGCACCCTCTGTCCCCCTTCCTAAGCCCAGTCCTGTTCTTCATAAACTCCTTCCTCTTTTATTCCTTTCCTCTGCGAGAGCAGCCGCTATGGAAATGCAAAAGGGTGCCACTGTACATTTCTTTGGGAATGGGGGCCATGGTGCCTGTTTATTATGCATTAATCTGAATCAATAAAATAGTTCCTGAGAATCTAAGCACCTCAAAGGGCAGCAAATATGAATCACAACTGCCAACAAGGATCAAACATTAACCCAGGGTTGTGATGAGGCCAACAAAAGAAATAGGCTAGTAATTGCCTTTCAGGATATCAATCCCTAACTTATACACACATACACTCTCAACACACACAAAACCTTTATGGATCTTTCATCCATGAACTTGCCCAATTATAATTGCCCAGCTGTGTCTTTAGTTGTATTCAGGCTAGGTCCTGGCAACTGAGACCTCACATGCCTGATCCAAGAACTCTGACCAGTTATGAGATTTATAGAGAAAGTCTTTGTTACTGAAATGGTTGAAGACACATTCATAGACAAATATTTCCACAGGTACCATTACTTACTCAGGGCTCATTTAAAACCTCCAAAGCCTGAGTGAAACAAGCAGGAACTGGTACATGCTGTTGATAATCATTATTATCAGTTCTCAAACTTGCATTGTGTATCTTTCTGCCCCTATGCAGATTGGGTTCTTAATTTAACTCTTCTTTTCCATAACAGGAAATTCTGCTAGAAGGATTGGTACTACCAGGGCTGACTTCCAGTAGAACCTTTAAGAGGTTCATAGAAATTTTAAAAATCTTTTAAAATCAGAAAGAAAAATAACTTTTAGATTGAAGTAACAGTTTTAACACATAATGCTAATATATTCATCTTTTGGCAATGCAATTGTAAATGTAAATTTTCATACCTTTTATAGAGGAAGGAGTCCACAAAGGCAAAAGTGTTCACAAAAGTCATCATTTGGCCCTGGTTACTACCACACTAGGCTTGCCTCATATCATGGTTATAATACAGCCTTTCAAATACAAGTTTAAATTTCCATACTAGTTAAAAACCGTGCAGGAGGTTCCCTAGGTATTTCACACTCTTGTGACCACCCCAAATTCTACAAGAGGAATACACACAGCGTTGGGAATTGAGGGGGTTTAAGCATACAAAGAACAGATAGATTCAACTGCTCTCTGTTCTGATGAAAGTAATTCCTGCTCTGCCATTCTCTCTGAAATATCTTCATCCTGCTTTGATTAATAGAAAAGAATCTTTACATCTTTAGGGATTCATTAAACCAACGTAGTTGCTTCCTTTGCTTTTGTAAAACATTTTAAAGATTTAACTTTTAATGATCAATAATACTATTGATACATATTATTTATTTACTGATCAGTAAATAAATAATATGTATCACCATCTCTTCAGTTCCTAGCCCCGTGACTGGCAAACACTAGGTGCTTAATAAATGTTAGACTAACATGTGACTCATTCCTTGGGTAGAAATTAGATTCTGTCCATGGACTAATTTTGTCTTGACTAATCTCCCACTTTGCAAGAACAATCTTCGACCGGTATCACAATCGGCATTTTAGGGTGATCGCCTGGCCCTTCGCAGCTCCCTAGCCTCCTGGGCTCTGTTCCTCTCTCTTCTTCATCCAGGGGTCTGGAATGGTCCCCAGCCTGCCGGGAGGCAGCAGGGTCCCTGATCCTCCTATCCTCCCGGGTGGGTCCTCCAGCCCCCAGCCCAGGGCTCCCCTTCCTCTAGCCACCCCGCGCCGCCCACAGCCACGCCCTCCCCGTGGGCGAGATCACCTGTCCCTCCTCCGCCGCCGCCTCCTCGGGTACCCTTTCGCCCCCCTCCTGCTCCCCCTCCTCCGCCACCTCCCCCAAGCCCTCCCCTTCCCCGCCTCCTCCCACCCCTTGGTGTATATAGTAAAGGCCGGGCGCCGCACGCAGACACACACTCGCCCGGACACAGGCGCACACACGCTCACGCACAACCGGCAGCAGCGGCGGCGACAGCGGCTGGTGACAGCGGCGACGGAGGCTCCCACCGCCGTGCACCCCCTTCAGGCGGCCGGCGGCGAGGCTAAATCAGAGACTTCCCGCACCCGCGACCACCCCGCGGCTTCCTGGAGGCGGCGGCCCCGATTGCGAGGTAGCGGCCGCGGCGCCCCTGTGCGGGCCAGGGTCACCCCCGCCCTCCCCAGGCGGACCTGCCACCCGGACCCAGGGGGCGCGTCGGGCAGGGCGCGCCTGGCGGGGCCCGGCGCCTGGGGAGGGGCCTGATCCCGGGGGCAGGACGGCGCCCAGAGGCCCGGGCCAGCGGGGAGGGCCGGGCGGGGGCGGGGACGCGGGCCAAGGCCGCCACCCGTCAGGCGCGCCGGGGCCCCGCTCTTGCTCCAGGCGCCGCGCACTGGCCGGCGGGGCCGGGGACGGCCGGGGAGGCGGCGCCGGCCCGCGGGGCGGGGGCCCCGAAGTGGGTTTCGGGCAGCCACCCGCGCTGGCACCGGGCGCAGAGGGCGGCGCGCGGCGGACTCCGTGCCCGGGCACCGCACCGGGCCGCCTCCGGATCTGCCATTCTGCCCCGGCCCGGAAAACCCGGAGCCTTCCAGGCCCTTCGAAAGATGGATTCTGTTGACGTATTTGGCGGCCCTGGCGAGCCGGGTGGAAAGTTGGGTTTTGCCAGATCGTGCTGGGCTCCTCTTTGTGACACTCAGCCAACCCCGCATCCCCCTGGAGCCGGGTGAGTGTGCGTCGGCGCTCAGGGAGCCCGGTGCCCCCCAATGCCCAGTCCCGGGGTGGCCGCACCAGCTCGGGCTTTCTGCCATGTTAGGCACTGAGCAATGTCCTCGCTGCATTTTTTTGCGTGCGTTTCAGTGGCGCCTTTTGCTGCGGAGGGAGTTATTGCGTCTCTCCGCGTTGGCTTTTTCGGGGTTGGGGTTGTGCTCTGTGTGTTTGCTTGTTTGCCGTTTAAAGCCCGACTATTGTTCAGGATAAGCTCCGCCTGGGTGTGGAAATGGCATCCCACCACAGTTGCTGGCGAGGGGTAGAAATGTTGCCAAACAGCTGCTGCTTTGTGTTTCCCTATCAGAAGTCCCTGGAGTAGGTTTGGGGCACGACGGATGGATGGAGAGAGGGATGGGGTACGAAGGAAGAAGGTGGCTTTGGAGGAGCGGATTGTCACCCACCCCCCTGGCATGCAGTCAGCCCTCCTTTCTGCCTGCCAAACTTTTATGAATATTCCTTTTGTGGCGGGGGGAAGCTTAATTGAATTTAGCCTATTTTCTAAGGAACTGCAACCCGGCTTTAACAATGGTTTAGGAACTTAATCAATGAGAAAGGCAGGGGAGGAGGAGGAGACGCTGACACCATATGGGGATGTGGCTGCTTCTTGCAGAGTCAGGTAGAGGAGAGGTGGGCTGGGCAGGGCGTAGCGCCGGGGTGGCCGCGTTCCCGGAACTGTTGGTAGCTCTTACCTGTGCCCGCTAGTGCCACCCACCCTCGTGCCCCTACCTTCTGGGCTGCCCAGAAACTGGCGATCAGGCTTGAGAGGCAGCTTGCAGCAGCGAGCGGGCCAGCCCCCCTCATCTGGCGTTTTTAAGGATGTGTAAATATTTTGCTGAGGATAAGTGACATCAACAGAATGATATTCCGCAGAGCCCGGGTGTACAGCGATGATAAATAGATACGGCCAAACAAAGTTTTGATAACCGCGTATTCTCATGGCTCGCTCTGTTTCATTTGGGTCTTTGTTTTTGTTGGTTTAGCATTATCTCGCATCCTCTGGTGTGATCCCTTTATTTAGCAGATTCTTGGACCGTCTCTTTAGAACAGAGAGAAAAGCAGCCAGCAGGGAGAAAACAATTCTTAGCCTTAACGTGATCAGGCAAGGTTTTCTGTGCTTTTCCCAGGGGCTCTTTCCCACCGTTTTCTAGATGTCTCTCTTCTTCCTTTTGAGTCCTCAGAATTGTTTGTTGGTAGACCAAGAGACTTCGGCTAACTTTGCAAACGCTGTGCGGCAGTACCTTTTGTTACAATGGAGGAGTGGTGGTGTGGGAGGGGGACACCAAGGAGGCTAGTGGGTGGCAGAGCCCCTCCCCAGTGCCACACTGCACTTCCACCCCCAGCTTTTCGTACAGTTTTCTCCTCAAAGGGCAACATGAGGCTGTGCCACTTGCAGAAGCCAGGGGTGGGCTGGAAGGTGCAGCGTCATAAGCCTGGGTGGCATCCATTTCTCTGCCTTTTAGACATGCAGAGACCCTCCCCCACCCCAGTTACCCCACTCCCTCCACATATGCACAGTATCCTGCAAATGGACACTTGATTCTCATCCTGACAGATGCCCACTAGAGGCGTGTCCAAGGAGGACTTGGCACTGTGAACCAAGTCAGACTGGAACTTTGGGGGACTGACTGTTTTGGCACCAACCTGGGGACCATTCAGCCACCCCAGGGTGCCTTTATTATTCAAAGCATCCTAGACCTCGTGATAAGGTTTGGCCAGGGAGAACCTGCTCATCTCAGGAACAAATGAGAAAACAGTTTTCCAGGTGAAGCCAGTTGCTGGCATGATGACTCAGTTGGTGCGCAGCTGGGGCAAGAACTGTAAAATAAATTGTAAAATCGTGTATCCAGACCACAGAGGCACTGAGACCATGTGAGCAGCAAGAAGGAAAAAGCAAAGGCTGGGAGGTTATATGGCCAGGTGTTACCTGGAGGATTCTAACACCAGCAGCCAGAGAGCTCTGCCTATAACAACCCAGAAACTGAGGATAGGATTGGTCTCTCAAATCCCTTGACCCAGAATGGTGATATTCTGTATGTACAGATAGCCATACATAATGTGCTCCAAATCCACAATAAGAAAATACCAACTGTCTGTTCTCTGGCTCCTCCTCTAACCTTAGATTTTGTGGGAGGAGGGAGGCAAGTGGAGGAAAATAAATTGGGACGGAAGCTAGCCTTTATTGTTGCCCTCTGTCTGCCAGGCACTTCACATATGGGAAACCTTTTCAGTGACCCTGTGACCCCTAAGAAAGCATTATTTTACAGATAATACTCAGAGAAATTTCCAGTCACGAGTCTGATTCCAGACTTTGGTGGTTATGATTTAAAGGGGCAATATGTCCTCTGCCCTTGCTCAAAGTCTTTTATTTATTTCTCCCAACAGGCCAGAATCCTCAGTCCATCCCCCTTCATAAAATATGCTACTTAATTGGTGTGGGGGTGGGGTGGGGGAGGAAGCCCACCAGTGAGGCAACCCAGTTACCCATGGTATGCATTTATGTTTCAGGTGTATAGATCCAAAATGGTGCCTTTTCATCCAGGAATTCCCAATTCCCTATTGTTGCTAAATAAATGAGAGCTGAGTGACCAAATGATGAAGCTATTGGAGTGAATGGTGATGGGGAGAGAGCTGTCAATCATTGTCAGGAGAAATCCAGGGGTTTGTGTGTTTGTTGGGAACTCAAAGAGTTCCTGGTGTTGTGCTCTGAGCCCTTGGTGGCTTCACGCTGACAAGCCCCAGTTTGATCCTTAACAACATCCATGTGAGATGGGTATTATCAATCGCAACTTTCTAGATGAGGAAATGGAGGTTCAGACAGGCTAAGTGATTAGCCCAAGGTCGATGGTGAGACCAAAGGGAATGAGGTATTTTTGATTTGTTACTGTCTCAAATAAATAAACATTAAATAAAAATGAGTAGGGGACTTGCTATGCAGATGCATCATCAAAGCAAATCCCTAGCCTCCTTCCAAACAGATGGTATGGTAGCCTTTTACCCTCTAGAAATTCTGGAGCTATTGGGAGAGCCAGGATTTGAATCCATATGAGAGGGGCTTCTGATTCTGCTGTCTCTCTGATCAGATATGAGGGGGACCCCAGAGAATAAGGTTCTTCTGGAAGGGGGGAAATGGCTAAATTATACTTTCCCCATGCACAAAAGCCTGTGTGGGATTCTGAATTAAGCTTGATTTGGGGATCAGGGTGACATCTTTGCTGTAGAGTTGGCAGCTCTTGTCTTTGGAGAATGCCTCTGATTACCACTTCTCCCTCCCACCTGACCGTCTGCCTGGGTACCCATCATCTTGTTGTTTCCGGATTCAAGACCTCTCCTTTGTGGCTCACAATTTCTGATGAGCCTCTTGAGTCTGCTGCTCCCCTGTGTTCTGATGGCAGCTGCTGAGGAGGGGATTTTGGCGGCCACATTAGTACTTCTGGATTTCACACATGACCCTCCTTCTCTCTCTGGCCAAGAAAACACACAAACACACATGCATGCTCAGACACAGGCACATATAATTTGATCATGTTCTGTATCTGCTTCACCAAATTAGATTGCAAACCCAGAATTGTTACTGAAAGAAGTACATGACTTTGGTGATCTGTCCTAGCCCCTGCCCTGAACAAAACAGGAACTCAGAAGGAGGTGGCTCAACCAGTAGATGCAATGTTCCTACCTGTTGGCCTTCCCACAGCTGTGGGACAATTCCCCCACAATGTAGGTATGGTCGGTCATAGTCTATTGGGGCTGCTATAACAAAAGATCATAAACTAGATGGCCTGTGAACAAGGGAAATTTATTTTTCACAGTTCTAGGAGCTGGGAACGCCAAGATCAAATTGCTAGCAAGAGTCACTGTTTAGTGAAGGCCTGTTTCCTGGTTCATAGATGGTGACTTCTTATTGTGCCCTCAAATGGCAGAAAGGGCAAGCAAGCTCCCTGGGGTCTCTTTCATAAGAGCACTAATCCCATTGATGAGAGCTCTGCTCTCCTGATCTGATTGTGTCCCAAAGTCCCCACTTCTTAATCCCATCACCTTGAGGATTAAACTTTAAATGTATGAATTTTGGAGGGGATACAAATATTTAGACCATGCATGGTTCCAGGGCCTTTCATAAAGCCCATTTTAATCTGCATTTAGAGGTAGAGCTGGTATACTAGAATATTCCAATCCTGGTAGTTGCAATTTTTGCTGTCATAATTAGCTCTAATAACTCAATAATTATAGAGAATTTTGGAGCATGCCCTATTTAAACCTGTCACTCCCCTTTCCATGGCCTTTTGGTCTTTCAGCTTAGCACTGTGTAGTAGAAATTCCTATGGTGATGGAAATGTCTTATATCTTTGTTATCCCATACCATAGCTGTTAGTTGCATGTAGCTTTGGAGCACCTGAAAGGCACCTAATCCAAATAAGGGTGTGCTATAAATGAAATATAAGCACTAGATTTTTAAGACTTGGTATAAAAAAGCTTACTGATAATTTTTGTCTTGATTACATAGAGAAATGATATTTGGGATATATTGCTAAAGATAATAGAGCATCAAAATTAATATTGTCTGTTTATGTTAATTTTTAATGTGCCTACTAGAACATTCTAAATTACATAGTTATTTCTATTAGCACTGCTCTGGAGGACACTAGTCACCAAACTTGTGATGTCATGGCTTCTTCAGATGTGCTAGGGGCATAAATGCCCTCTGTCTGGATGGTAGATGAGAGGCCTGGGGCTGATTCAGTAGCCACAACAGCCTGGTGCCAGATGATTTTGATTTTCAGCAGCTGGGGTGGTATTTTGGGGGGTCCCCATCAGGCTTACCCATGAGCATATTTGTTTAGTTGTGTTCTGTGAAGAATGTGGGTCCCAGAAACCTAATGGAGAGAACAAGGCAGGGGTAGGGGAGCAAAGGCCAGGTTGGCTTGAACAAAATGGCCTCTTACTCTTTCCACCACCCAGCCCACCCCAGGCTGCTGTTCTTATCCTTTGGAGAGTTGTCTCCTGCCTGGGCAAGTGATTTCCTTGACACCTGCCCTCTTAGCAGCTTAAAGCAATATCCTTCATAGGGATTTGTGCTTGGAGAATAATGTCCCAAGGAGACACTCTCATGCTGAGAGTGGATTACTTGGGGCTGGGGCCAACCTTAATAAAGAGAAAGGAGAAAAGAGAGAATATACACAGTCATTTCCTGACAGCTTCATGAGAGCAAGAGCAAGGATATAAATACAGTTTCTATCAGAGTGACAGAATGCATGCAGAGAAGCCCAATGTCACACATGCAAAAGTGCTGCAGGTGAGGATACCTGATTAAAGGGAGATATGGGGAGAGGGGAGATGATTTTGGCTGGCAGTGCAGTATCATCTCAGTCATGGCCATGCATTCCTGGCCCTTCCCTAGGCGCTGGGCATAGCATGAATAGACAGAAAGGGATGGAATAATGAACTTGGGACTGTGGTGATTTATAGGTCGGGCGCCTGTGGCTGTGGCTCCTGAGGGGGCTGCCCCCACAGGGAACCCTTGGCTGACCTCCTTGGGCTCCTCGGAAGGAGCTGGTTTTGTTTCCCATGGCAGAAGCAGACTGTTTACTGGAGCACAGGAAGAATCCGACATTCTGGCGAAAAATAATTCATTAACAGCCAGGGTATTACCAGTTCCCTGGAAAAGCTCCTCCAGCTGCACTAGAGCAACTGTTCTTTTTCAGCGGCAGAAGCAAGCCTCGCTGGCAGCCAAGACTGGGTGTGTTGGGGCATTTTTGTTGTTGTTGTTATTTTTGCCTTTGTATGTACGGCCACTTTTGCCTTGTAACTCAGAGAAAAGAATGGAGGTCTGGAAGGGTCGAAATGGTGTCAGCCGTTCTTTCCTTCATGATTTAAGCCTGGAAGCTTTAGGCTGACTCTAAGAATGTAGGTTTTTCCTGATCACAGCCCACCCCCAAGCTGGGGGCACTGCAGTCACACAGAATGTTCCAGAACTAAAGGAATTTTAGGGAATGGCAGCACCTGCTCTTAAGATCCTCTGAAAGCAATTGGCTGGAAGATTCCGCCCCACCCCCCACCACCACACACACCAGGCAGAAAGTCCTATCTTGGCAGTGTGGAATTCTTTTGCTTACTATTAATTGGCACAGTGGGGCCAAAGTATGTGATTCATCATCCCAGTTTTGAGGGCATTTGGAAAGCCAGGCAAGCATAACCAAGAGAATGGGCTGCATGTTTTGCTCACTAAAGAATGATTGAATCTACAGTAAATAAAATGGAATGATTCAGGAAGCTTTTTATGCTCTGGAAAAATCTGCTTTAAAAAAAGGTTTTTGTCTTCTTGTTTGTTTTTTAATAGCTGGAGCTCAGAAGGGTGTACCCAGCTAGCAAGAAATGGGAAAGAATGGCATTTCCTTGTTTTAATTTTTTTTAAAAAAAACTCTAATTGCAGATTAAGATACAGTGTATTGATTTTTGGTTTTGTATGGAACATAACTAGATAATCGCTTTATTTTATGAGATATTAATTTCCATCCATTTAGACTGATGAAATATGCATTTAAAATGCCCCACTATCATCATGGTTATGTCTTTAGTGTTCCTACATTTTGATTGAGAACCTATTTGATTCATGTGAAAAAGCAGTAAATACATCCTTGGTCTACACATGTGTAAACTCACCTTAGGTTTTGAAGAAAATGAGGTCTTTTCCCTCTGGTGACAGCCAAGTTGTGCATGTTAAAGGCTAAGCATATTTGGCTTTATCTGGAGCACTGTTTCTCTGCCTTGGCCCTGTTGACATTTTCAGCCAGCCCATTCTTGGCTATGGGGGACTGTCCTGTGCACTGCAGAATGTTCAGCAGATACTCGCTAGATACCAGTAGCATCACCCCATCCCCCATCCTGGACCCTGCCAAATGTCCCCTATGGGACAAAATCACCACAGTTGAGAACGACTGGTCTAGACCAAAATTTAATAAGTAATTTGTGGTTTTCAGAAAATTCAATTGGAAATAATAAAAGACACAATTTTTCTCTCTGACTTTTATATATACAATTCATGGGGGTGATTAATTAACAGTTGGAAGTGGGTCATGTGCCTGATTTAATTCTAAGGTTGGTGGAAGGGTCCATATGATTGTATAAGCACAGAGTTCTTTTTTTTAAAAGACAGGCAATTGAATAAGTCATAGGTAATTGGGGTGCACATTGTAAGAACGAGCAGCTTCTCTGGTTTTTCATAAAGAGAACAGGTTTATTCCTCCTAATTTCTTTTTCATATGCACCTGATTCCAGGCATGACTTCAAAGCCACCAGGCGTCTTCCTCCACCCCCGCCCCTCCCCACTGTCATTTTTCCTGTAGCATCTTAAGCCAGAGCCAATTAATTTAGCCCTTTAGTGTACTTGGGAGAGCTCTGCTCAGAACATTGTAACAGACTCATTTCAGACTGTGGCAACCCTTTTACCAACAGCTAAATTCCGTTTTTTTCTAGTACTGCTTGAGAAAGTCACTGGTGGATAGAGGGTGCATTTTGCACAATTATCGGACATTCAGTCTCCCCCCCACTTCCAATTTTGTTTCCTCTTCGCACATTATTTCCTTGCAGCAGCAATTCTGCTGGGGAAAGTCCTCCCGGAAAGAGACATGGACAGAACTCTTTCTAGCAGCTACAACCTGGTAATGTATACAGGCAGCAAGAGGAGATGACATGTTGCCACCAGGACCAGACCTCAGCCATCTTCTTTCTGGCCACTTGAAAGCCTAGAAAGGAGGGTCATGTATACACAGGGAGGGTGTTGGGAGGATAAACCCGTGTCCTGTGCGTGTGTGGAAACTGAAGGAGCATGGAAGGGGTGGGAGGAAAGCAGAGACATGGATCCGTCATCATGCAGGGATATTGTCCCCAGGTCACTCCTGCCCTGCCTGTCTCTCAGAGTGGGATGGGTGACCGGGGATACTGGTAGAAGTAGGGGCAGGTGCTCAGTGCAGAAATCAGTGGAGGCTGCTTCACTTTGCAACCATTTCACATAAACAGGCCTTTTCCAAAATGTGTCTGAGAAGTGTCATGCGCAGAGGGATTCCCTGGCAGGCTTAGTCAATGAGGAAAGATGGAAAGGTGAGCATTTAGGGGTGTACCAAGCCAGCAATATGCCTTCCTTGGTGAGTTCCAGCCTCACTTGAAGAATACTTTGAGTCCTTGTCATCGTGAAGGAGAGGCAGTACACTGGAGGCAGTGAGCTGGAGGGGATCCTTAGTGTGCTGGGCCCAGGCAGATAAATAATTGATTTGCAGCACGTGACACTTGGTCATTCTAGTTGCCAGCCCCTTGCAGGCCAGGATTTGGGTGATGGTTGCAACACTGGGAGAGGAAACAGGATCATAAATCTGGGCTTTGGAGGCCAGTCTTGTGGTGCAGAGGCCACTGGGGCCACTGCTGTGTCCTGTAGAAGCCAACAGACAGGTCCGAGTGGTATGTTGTTCCTCAAAATAATGGCAATGGAAATGGCTGTGAAAAACATTTAGACCCTTGTCATAAAAATGCAAACAGTCTTCCTGCTATAGGGAAAAGCTAAATAAACTCTATTGCAGCTGTATTAAGTAGAAACAGATTTGAAAATCGGGTGTTTTTTTTTTTTTTTTTTTCCTAGACACTTATTTATAGCAGGTTGGGCAAAGGCTGCCACTATCTTTTGTGACTCCGGAAGAGTGTTTTCCAGATGGTCCTTGCTGTTTTTCTCTTTATTAAGCTTAGCTGAACATGGCCTCACTTGGAATGGGTCATAGAAACCAGTGTTATTTTTTTCAGATTACAATGGCCATTGATTGGCTAACAAATCAATGGATGGGAATGGATTGAGCATGTGCCGATGAATTTCCCTTTGCATTTTATAAATAAGAAAAATGTCAAGGAAAGCTCAAAATGGGAGTGCTCTTTTCACTGTATACAGCAAAGCTTTGAAGACAATGCAGGGCTACATTTCCTACTAATTTACATTTAATTTCTTCTAAAATAATGCTCTTCTTTTTTGCTAAAACTCTGCAACATTACTGTTTCCTTTCCAACATCTAAACAATGTCCAGATACATTTCAGATTGAGCAATTAGCTCTGGCTGCAATTTCCTTTTATGAAAAAAATCACTAGCCCTTTAGACTGAATATGAAATTATTGAATGTGAAAATATCAATGTGAGACCATTTGTTCTAAGATCCTCTGTGACTTATCACTTAGGGCAGGGCAGAATGGGCCTTTTCTATCAAGTTGGATGAACCCATACCAGAAATCATGAGCCACAGAGAGTTGGCTCCTTCCAAATCCCAGATGAAGAATAAACTTGCTTCTTCAGAGGAGTTTGAGGGGCAAAACTGGCCTGTTGTATGGGAGTTCAAAGCATGCAGCCTCAACCCTTTATCTGTGGCTTTCGGCGTCAACACTACTGCCAGTTCTCATGGTCTCGAACCCCCATTATCCTCTCCTTAGCCCTACCCACTGCTACCATGGATGCAGGTCTCAGAAAACCCTCCTAGCCCCAGCCTACTCCCTTCTCTACCTGATTTGTGCTGTTGTTCCCTTAGCTGCCTGTGTCAGCTTCCTCTCACTGAAGGACCTCTCTCGTCTTATCACTCTAGCTCAAGAATATTCAGTGACTCTCTATTTCCTGATGAAGTAGAATAAAACTCCACATATGAGGCCCTTTCTCTATTTTTCTAGCCCATTCTTCCCTGCGTGGAGCACATATAGGCTTTCAGTAGTGCATGATGGGAGGGTGTCTCTGGGTTGTACAACTGCTCTGGGATGGGTCATGTTTGGTTTTCTTTATATGGTAGGGGGTAGAAGGGAAACCTAGAAAGGTTACACAAATCTCTTGGACATCTTTCTACATGAAGGAAGCTGAAGCCTTAGGTCTAATGAAAAAATGGGCCCGGGGATTGTGGCATCAGTGGTTCACACACACACACACACACACACACACACACACACACACATAACAGAAGAAAAAAAGAAAGCCCTTTCATAAAATGAGGCTTTCTGGCTTTAAGAATTATAGCCTTACTATAAGTCTCTTACTGCTCTGGGTTAGAATGCCACCTTTCTGGCCTGCCACCAAATAGGTATTGCTTCAAAATGGCACTACTGGCTTGTCCTGTCAAAAACAGAGCCATTTGCACAAGCTCTGAAATTTGCAATTGAAACATAGTGGCAAGAGTCCATAGTAGCCAATGCACACCATCCATTTTCTTAGGAAACATCTCTAATAACTACTCATAAAATCATAAGAGCAACAATATTACCTATCATTTATCAAGTTCCTGGACAGTTATACCAGGTGATTTACATCTAATCTCATCTCTTCGCTCCATAACAATCATATAAGTAGATGGGTATTTTGAGCTTCTTTTCACAGAAGAGGAACTGGGGGCTCAGAGAGGGTTAGTAACTTACACAAGATCACGCAGCTTATAGGTAGTGGAACTCTGATTTTATACAGCCTGGTTCAACAGATCTTTCTTCAATGATGGAAACGTCCTCCACTGTCCAATATAGGAGTCACTCGCTAAGAGTAGCTATTGAGCACTAGAAATGTGGCTAGTATGACCGAGGCCTGAAGTTTTAAATTTGTTAATTTTATATTGAAGTCACTTCATGTAGCAACTGTATTGAACAGTGCAACTCTAGAATGTGCGTGTTCCATGGCTGCTTTTTGCCCCTCTGTATTTTATGTACTTCTGTCCCAGGATGCCCACCAACTTCACATCTCCCCCCCCTCCACAATCTCGCCCTTTTCTCAGAGGCCCACAGCTCCATCGTTCTCCAGCTGGAGCATGCATTAGAACTGCCTCCAGCTGGCTCACATCAGCTGGCACAAGCTTCCTTCCTGCTGCCATCCCAGAGAGCTGACCTTCCCCAGCCCCACCTTTATTTGGGTGACAGTAGGGTTTGGCAGTTGTTCTTGAAGGCATCCATTTTAACGTGGAACTCCTTGGAAAGTGATGGAGAGTCAGGAATGGGGTGAAGGAGGAGAATGGTGTCTAGGAATCGCCTGACCACCAGGGTGATTTAGGGCAAGCTCATTTGCTGTCCCATATGCTGTCTCTGTGATTAAACAGGGACAGCAAAGTTAACTAGAAAGAAAACAAGTGAAGCAAGTGAGACAAGCAGGTAACGAAGCTGGGTCCCCCCTTATTTTTTCACCCCAATTAAAGTCTTTGTCTATTTTTTGGACAGGCAAAAGCCAGCTACCCTGGGGCAAGACTGGAGGCTGGGAAGGTCTGGAAAGGGTATTATGATGCTGAGGGTTTTTTTTTTTTTTTGGTTTAAGAAAACACAGGTGGAAAGAAGTAGCTGAGGTTATTCATGAAATAGCCACTCTAAGCCATTTTTGTTATGAGTATTTGTAAAATAAGAATAACTTGGAATTGCTTTTTTGCCTAAGTGTACAAATCTGTGTTTTTTACCCAGAAGACATACCCTCTCTTTTTTCTCTGTCTCACCCTCTTTTTTTGTTTATTTGTTTTTTGTTTTTGTGTGTTTGGAGGGGAGAAATCATGGGTCTTTTTTTTTTTTTCAGCTTGGTCTCAAACCAACATTCATTCTCTTGAGCCAGGCCCCACTTCCTAAAGCTACTTTAATCATGGCCTCTGACGATCCAACCCTCCCTGGCAACTGGCAATGTGCTCTCCAGCACTGAGATGCAGATGACTTGTTAAATAAAAAGTACAAATACAAAGGTTTCCCCCAATTTGTGTGTTTCCAAAAACAAGTCTTCAAAGGCATGAACTCAAGTCCTTATTTCTGCCATCACAGAGGTTCTGTCCCATTGGTGGCAAAACATCAAATTCTTGTGCTTTTTTCCATTTCCCTATCACTTCGCTCTGTGCCACCTACCTACTCTACAGCCCAGCAAACCTGTGAGTCCCCAAGGCTGGCCCTCTCTCAATTTTATCACCATCACTCACCAGGGAATGAGGCCCATCTTCCTCTCTCTAGTTAACTCCACCTGTTCTCAACTCCCTGGTGGAGATTTGGAGCATGGAACTCTTCATCCCCTATCCATATGGGATACTACTGCAATGCCGTCAAATCTGTGGCTTGCCCCTCTCTTTCTGTAGGGAATGACACCAGTGCTCAACCCTTATCCTTCATTTCTTTTTACCACTTCTATGGTTGGGGCCCAAGGACTCCATATCCTCAGTGTCCAAGATGGAGTTGAAGCACCTGGCCAAGAATTTAACATGGGTGCTTCCCCTTGAACCACACAGTCCATTTTAGAAATAGCTATTTCCATTTGCAGATGAGGAAGCCTAGGGGGCAAACAGGCAAGTTCTAAGCCATGCACCAAAAAGATGGGCATGCCTAGATCCTAGTGGGTCTTATTAGGTGCCGCAGTCTGGCTGGGCACAAATAACCCAGAGGTCATGAGCCACTTGTAGTTTCAAGCAGGAACGAACTTTATTTCCGAACTAACGTGAACGCCACCCACGCAACCCTCCAGGAACTCCCCGCTAGCTCAACCGGAACTCAACGAACCCACACGAACTCTCTAAAAACTCCGTGAGAACGCAATCAAAACTCAACGGGATCTCCGTGAAAACTCAACAGGAACTCAACCATCCTAATGGCTCGCTGGCGCCACCTCTCAACCACTCCCCCTGGCAAAACACCAGGCGCCATCCTGACTCAGCTGCGGCTCTCAACATCTCCCCCCTTTTGTTTAATTAAACAACAAGCATGTGGCTTAGGGACCGTGCCTGCCTTAGGTTGTCCAATACTACATATGGTTCTTACCCGTTATCAGATGAGCTGACCTCAACGTGTCAGCCTCCTGTCTTAGGTTGGTACCATTGTAATTGCATCTTACCTGTCATTGACTACTGGCCCAGAATTTAGCCACACTTGTGGATAGTGGTTTTTACACAAACACCATGAACAACCTGCTATAAGCAGAAAGGGGAGGATACAAAATGCCATGACACCAAGCCAATAGACGGCCCCTTTTGGAAAAATTGTACCACCGATGACATTATCAGCAAAGATACCCTGGCACTACCACAATTCACTGCACCAACAAATAGTTCACAATGCATACAAGTGATACATAGTCCAGGCAAGTTCTGCAAGCAGTTCAGAGCAGAGGAATCCATTAATATGTCCATTTCCTCCCAAAGTAAATTGACTCCTTGATTGAGTATCACTTGTTGAGTTACATTATTCATTGATGCATCAGTTTATACAGTTTGTTGTGATAGCTATCGCAGAAGCTGTAGTTTGGTTTTATCTTTGTTTTCACTGGCACTGGGATGAAGATAGGAATTCTGGCAGTGATGGCTAAAAAAAAATTATGTAACATTTCAGCAGGCACTAAAAAAAAAGCAGTTTTCTAAACAATTTAGTGTCCTGAATAGAATTAGATATAATGAAAAGGAAAGGTGAAAGTAAACAACCAGATCTGTTAACCTCCTTTTTTGTTCACATTTTAAAACAATCCTCAACAGCTGTTTACCCAATTTAAATTAAACCATTTAAATCACGTGAATAATAAAAAAAAATTTGGATCCATTTTTTTATGAGCGCTCCTCATATATGATATATGGACATACGCTCATACAGACATACAACACAAAACACAAGTGTGCACACATAACAATACATACAACACATAACATAATAGTAGAGGCCTTGTAGCTTTTCACAGGTGAAATCCCCATTGCAATGCTCAAAAACTCCATAGTCAAAAAATAGAACTGATCAGAAAAACATTAACCTAAGTCTGTATGAGCTCAAAAAACAAAATAAAACTTCATGATGTGGGAAAGGGCAATAATAAATAGTTATTGAAAAAAGCATCCTGGTTACCACCTGGGTTTGACTCTTCTTTTGATATCCCATCCTTTTTCCTGTAACTTGCATATGGGTCTGAAGGTATTCCCACAAGCAACCCCAAGGTTTCTTACATTTGAAATAGGCCTTAATGGTGTTCATTATTCATTAGCCTCCTGGTGTGGGAGAACCACTGTTGCAGATGTAAGGATAGCCAAACTGGAGTTCTGGATATCAACTGTTATGGATTTGAGCCAAATCATCTTCTTTTTGGTCTGTAGAAATCGCTTTAGTTAGTCTCTCTGGAATCTAAAATGGATGCTGTTCTCCCTGTGGAAACACACAAACAGACCCCTGGCTCCAGACAATCACTGGGTCAGGACCTTTCCATTGTCCTGTTAGAATATCCTTCCAAAGTACCTTGGGCTTATGTACATTTTTTGGACACATGTGCCTTTCCACAGCACTAAGCCCTGATGAATCCAAATTTAAAAAGTTTAGAGTAAAAAGGGTTATTTTAAGTTTATCTTTGGGGGATATATACCCCTTCTCAATTCCCTCTTTTTGTTTTAATAAGTACATTTTAATAGTTTGATGAGCTCTTTCAACTATGCCTTGTCCCTGTGGATTGTATGGGATTCCTGTTATATGAGTAATGCCAAATGATGAATAAAATTGTTTAAAAGAGGTAGAAGTATATCCAGGGCCATTATCTGTTTTTAACTGTTTTGGAACGCCCACAGTGGCAAAATTTTGTAAGAAATGAGCTATAATATCTCTAGTTTTTTTCTCCGGTATGAAGGAACCCTTCAAAAATCTGGAAGAAGTATCAACTGTAACATACAAATATTTTAATTTTCCAAATTCTGGCAAGTGTGTGACGTCCATCTGCCAAATATGGTTAGGTATCAGTCCTCTAGGATTGACTCCAAGATTAACTTGTGGTAAAAAGATCACATAATTTTGACATTGTTTTATTATTTGTCTAGCTTGTTCCTTAGTTATTTTAAAACGCTTTTTTAAAGTATTTGAATTGACATGGAAGGATTTATGAAAATTTGTAGCTTCTTCTAGTGTAGAAAAAATATGTATGTCATGTGTAGTTTTATCTGCTAAATCATTGCCCAAACTAAGGGCTCCAGGCAATCCTGTATGTGCCCTGATATGTCCTATAAAGAATGGATCTTTTATGTCCCAGATTAGACTTTGTATAGTGGAAAACAAAGAGAAAACAGTAGAGGAAGGGGAAATCCTACCAGCATCTTCAAGGGATACTATAGCATTAACTATATACTGACTATTGGAAAATAAATTAAATACAGAATCTTTAAACATCACAAAAGCTTGTAATACTGCATTAAGCTCTACCTTTTGAGCTGATTGTTTGGTTACTAAAAATGTAAAAGTTTGATCAGGGGTAACTACTGCTGCTATACCATTATTTGACCCATCAGTGAATATATTTGGAGCACTCATGATAGGTGTTTTTCTTGTCATTTTTGGAAAAGCTACAGGATGTGAAGACCAAAAAGACAACAAAGGATTAGATGGTAAGTGGTTATCAAATGAAACATTAGATTTGCACATGATTATTGCCCAAGTATTTAACTCATTAGCTAACTTATCAATTTGATTCATAGTATATGGAGTAATAATTTTATCGGGAGAAATTCCAAACACTCCCTTTGCTGCTTTTATTCCTTTGAGTATTAATTGTCCTACAGCCTCAGGATACCTAGTAAGAATAGTGTTAGGAGAATAAGATAAGTGTATCCATAATAATGGACCTTCTTGCCAAAATACTCCTGTAGGAATATTTTTGTTGGTAGTACAATAAATAATAAAGGCAAACTTAAATCAATTCTATCCAAATGCATATTCTCCATATATGTTTCACTGATTTTTAATGTCTTTCTTGCTTCAGGCATTAACATGTGGGGTGAATTTGGATCTGATGGACCTTTTAGGATATCAAATAAAGGTCCCAACTCTCCTGTTGGTATACCTAGATAAGGCCTTATCCAATTTATGTCTCCTAATAACTTATGAAAGTCATTCATATTTGAATTTTTGGTGGACGGACCATGGTCGAGGATAATAGAATTCCTAAATAATTAATTGGAAAATTTAATTGTACTTTATCTATTGCTGTGTCTAGATTATACTTTTTTAATAAGTTTGTAAGTGTGGCATAATATTCTAGCAATGTGTTTTTAGCTTTGTGTGCTAATAATACATCATCCATATAGTGAAATATTTGTAGTTCAGGATTTTGATTTCTAAGTGTCTGGATTGCTTTGTTAACATAAATTTGACACATAGTTGGGCTGTTAGCCATCCCTTGAAGGAGTACTTTCCATTCATATCTCTGATCGGGACCTTCATGATTCAGTGCAGGGATAGTAAATGAAAACGTGGACTATCCTCAGGATGAATTGGAATTGAAAAAAACAATCTTTAATATCTGTAACTAAAACATACCAGGTTTTTGGCAAAGCAGACAATTGAGGAATCCCTGATTGAGCAGGTCCCATAATAACCATCTCGTTATTAATAGCTCTTAAATCTTGTAATAATCTCCATTTACCAGATTTCTTTTTGATGACAAAAATGGGAGTATTATGGGGAGATACAGAAGGTTGTATATGTCCTTCCACTAATTGTTGTTTGACCAGGTCATGGGCTGCTTGTATCTTTTCTTTAGTCAGGGGCCACTGAGGAACCCATACTGGTCTATCTGATTTCCAAGTAATTTTTATTGTCTCGGTGACCCCTCCTGAAAACCCAATCCATGTCTATCTATTTCTTGATCTATTTGTATTGGTGCCACTATACTTTGTCCTTTTTATCCTAATCCTTTTCCTTTCCTAAAACCTTGTCTAGCCATAATAGTGGGCACATTTGAATTGATGTTATCTGTTAATGTTAGTCCTAATTGATCTAGGACATCCCATCCCCATAAATTTATAGGAAGATGATCCAGTACATATGGATGTATAGTTCCTTCACATCCTTCTGGATCCTTCCAATCTAATACCATTGCACTTCTATGGGGATTAGTCGCCACTCCTAGGCCTTGAAGCGTTTGAGTGGCTTGTTGTAATGGCCAATGTTTTGGCCATTCTTGATGAGAGATAATGCTAAGGTCTGCACCTGTATCCAGTAGCCCATTAAATTCATGTGCTTGAATATTTTGTTTTAGCATGGGGCGAGAATCTAAATTTAAAGAAAGCATAACCCAATCTACACCTGTGGAGCCTAATCCCCTGGAACTTCTTACTATAGTATGAGTGGAAAATTTATCATGTAGGCTTGGTATTATTAATAACTGTGCTATTCTATCTCCTGGTGAAATTACTGATATACCCCTTGGAGAACTGGCTATAATTTTTATTTCACCTTCATAATTGGGATCAATTACCCCAGGACTTACCATAAGTCCTTTTAGAGTAGAAGAACTGCGTCCCAATAATAAGCCTACTGTTCCTTGGGGAAGAGGCCCTTTTACCCCTGTGGGAATGATTTGAACTCCCATCTCTGGAGTTAGTACTGCTCTGGCGGAGGCACAGATGTCCAACCCTGCACTCCCTCTGGTTTGTCTGATGAGGGATCTGATGGATAATGTGTCCTGGGCACTACCCTGATGGTGTTTCTGGGTTCCTCCAGTGCTCCGTATATTTGTGGTCGTGGGCCCCAGAGCATGGGGCCCCCCTGTCCGTTTTTTGGCAGTGGAGCCCAATGTTTTTCTCCATGATATCGTGGGTAAACACCTGGTCCTTGTCCATTTTTTGATAATGGAGTACCCTCTATAGTAGTTTGAGAACAGCATTCATTAGCCCAATGTCTCCCTCTACGGCATCGTGGGCAAATACCTGGCATTCTACCCCTTTGATACCTAGTTTTGTTAAACCCTCCTCCTATGGGGCAACTCCTTTTAAAATGTCCTGTTTGTTCACAATTGTAGCATGTTTTTGGCCTGGCACCTAAAGCCTGTTGTACTGCAGCTGCCAACACTTGCCCTTGTTCATTAATGTCTCTGCATAATTTAATATATGTGTTTTAAATCGCCATGTTTCCATGGTCTAATGGCCTCCCTGCACCATCTATTTGCCTGTTCATAGGCTAGTTGTTTTATTAATGGCATCGCTTGTTCTACATCTCCAAAGATTCTGGTAGCTGTTTGTATAAGCCTATCTACAAATTCAGCGTAAGGTTCATTAGCTCCTTGTATTACCTTAGATAATTGACCTTGTAAATCTCCATGCCCCTGTAAAGTTTTCCATGCCCTTACTGCAGCTGAAGCAATTTGTGAGTATATGGCAGGATCATATCTAACTTGTTGCTGCTGACCCTCATAAAGTCCCTCTCCTAGCAACATATCTAGATTTCTCTGAGGATAACCGGCTGCTGCATTTCACCTAGCCATCTCTGTGCAAAATTCCTGATTGGCAACCTTCCATAACAGATATTGTTCTCCATTTAGCACAGCTTTGCACATACTAGCCCAATCTGCTGGCTTCATGTTCCAGTTGGTAATGGATTCGACCATACTTACAGTGAAGGGTGCTTGAGGACCATAGGTTGTTACAGCCTCTTTCAGCTGCTTCACTGTTTTGAAATCTAAAATGTGGTAAATTCGCTGCCCTCCTGCCTCCTCAAATACAGGGCATGCTAATCTTTGAGCTCCTGTCTCAGGATCCCATCTATCAACTACGGGGGTTGAGGGCCACTCAGCATATGTTGTCTCCATATGCGGAGCTGTTGGTTGGACACTCATGCCCTCTGGTGATAGAAAGGTGTTAGTAGCAACCTCCATTTGTAACTTGTCCCCTTTCCTTCTCTAAACTTTCTTCCCCTGTCTGACTAACTCGAGAGACTTCCTCTTTTACTTGATCTAAAATGTCTTCTCCTTGACTAAGCAAATAAGACTGTACCAACTTCCATAATGGTAATGTGCCAACTGGCAGAGTTCCTGGGCTTTTCTTTTCTATCTTTTTAAAATCTTCACCATGATGGTTCCATTGTGATATATTTAACAACCCCTGCTTAAGAAACCATGGGCTACATTTTTGTATCGTATCAACGTATGCCCTAACGGTTCTTGGTTTTACTGGGGTGCCTCCTTTCTCTAGCAATTTATTTAACACCCTTTCGGTTTGGTTCTTACTAATTTTTAGTTCCATATTTCTGCTATAAAAATAACACAACCCAACAAGATAATACAAAACAAAACCGAAACAGAACAAAACAAAAACAGAACCAAAATTCGTTGTATCAGTTTTTCTATTTTCTTGACATGTGCATCCGTGGTCCATCTGTATCTCTTCCTCAGAGCCGAACAACTTTTCTAGCATCCTATTTATTTCTAGGGGCAGGCAGCTTGAAACAGAAATGTAACAAATCAAAAGAAGAATACACTGTCTCTTAAAATAGTCACCCATCCTCTCGCCCTGCCCTCAGGGGTGAGCAGTTAACCTTATCACTTACCCTCAGGTATTCCCTGTACGGGCCACCAAATGCCGCAGTCTGGCTGGGCACAAATAACCTGGAGGTCACGAGCCACTTGTAGATTCAAGCAGGAATGAACTTTATTTCCAAACTCACGTGAACACCACCCACGGGACCCTCCAGGAACTCCCCACGAGCTCAACCGGAACTCAACGAACCCACGCAAACTCTCTAGGAACTCCGCGAGAGCTCAACTGGAACTCAATGGGAATTCCGCGAGAACTCAACTCAATGGGAACTCAACCATCCTAATGGCTTGCTGGCGCCACCTCTCAACCACTCCCCCTGGAAAAACGCCAGGTGCCATCCCGACTCGGCTGCGGCTCTCAACAATTAGGCTTGATAAAGAACTTGGACTTCATCCTGAACTATTTCAAGGAGGCCAATGACATCATCTGATATAGGTGTTTGGTCTTTGACCCAGTGGAGAGTGAACTGGGGTGGGGGCTGGGAAGATGGGGTAAAGAAAACAAATAGACCCCGTTGTGGTGGCCAGGAGAGGGACATGAGGAAGACATGAAGCAGGATAACAACCCTGGATGAGGAGATGAGCAGCTGGATTTGAAAATATTTAGGAGGCTGACTTTGTGGGACTTGGAAACAGCTGGTCAGGAGGGTGAATTGTCAGAACACTCTGGTTTCTGTCTTGTAGGCCCCTCCCCTTGCAACCAGGAGTAGTGACAGCTGAAGCCTAGGGGAGCAGCCAGAAAATCTTGGGGTGGCCCACGGAATCCTTTGAGCTCCCAATTTTGAAGAAAATGTGATGGAAACAAATGAATGGATGAGAAGAGCCTTTTAAAATCACTCTGGGGAGAAACAAAACCTGAGCCGTAGCCAGGAGCACCTTCCTCAGCAGCTTTGAATACAAAGCTCTGAATACAGTTGAAAAATCCATACAATAGGTCAGAATCTTGAAGCAATGTGTGGGGTTTGATCTGCCCACCTGGGAGGAGAGGATTGGCTGGTAGCCAGCATGACCAGCCATCTATCCTGCTTTGGATTTAGAGGGTTCCTGGCACTTGAGATTTTTCAGTTTTAAAACCCAATCAGTCCTGGACAAACCAGGATGAGTTGGTCACCTCGCTGCCAGGAGAGGCATTGAAACATGGACAGATGATCTGGGAAGGGGCCAAAGCAGCACAGACAGTTCAGCCTGGGGACTTGGCATAAAGATGCCACCATGAAACAGAAAGGCAGCTTGTGCATAGAAAAAAAAAAAAAAACCCAACATATCCCAAGCCCTTTCAAAGAGCTCTGGTTCCATAGGAAATGCTTCTCTAAAATAGGAGCCCAACAGGCCGGGGCTGTAGCTCAGTGGTAAAGTGCTAGCCTATCCATGTGTGAGGCTCTGGGTTCGATCTTCAGCACTTCATAAAAATAAATAAACCAAATATTTTGAGTATCATGTCCATCTGTAACTAAAAATAAAAAATAAAAGACTACCTTGGACAAGTTAGTCTCTGTCTTAAGATAAAATAAAAAGGTCTAGGATTTAGCTCAGTAGTAAAGTGCCCCTGTAAAGTGTCTCCAGTACCCACAATAAATGAATAAATAAATAAACAGAATTTTTTTTTAAAAAAAATAGGAGCCTGAAAATTCCACTGTACCTCCCTGGGAACTGGACTGTGCCTTTTTTCCTTGTTATCCCACCTACCTCTTGGAGGTCTTGTCCAGACCTTCCTTATGAATTTCAGGTGAATGAACAAATCCTTTAGTTCTGCCAGAATCTAAGACTTGAAAATCCTTAACTGGACATAGACATTTTATACTGGGTCCTGGATGAGAAAAACAGTTTCTTTATATAATGTGTTATTATGTGTTTCTATATCATTGAAATCATGATTAGAAAAGACTTTTTTTTTTCCAAGGAGTAAAATACAGAATCATTGGTAGCAGTAGACCATTCAGCTTTTAATTTCCACAGTGACTGTAGCCCTCCATTATTCATAACTCTTTTGAAACCAAATTACAATTTTTTTAAGTCTTCAAAAGCTTCCTTTCCCCACCCCCATTGCAACCATTTTCTCTTGCAAAATAAACCTCAGTAAATAAACAGACAACATGTTATAAAGGGTAGGGACAAAGGCGAGCTTGAAATAGGAAGCTAATGAAAGGGATTCTTCCCATCCAGGCCTGGTGCAGGCCTTCATCTACATTACAAAATGCAGTTAAGAAAAGCTGGAAGAAAGGACTTTGAATATTTTCACCATAGAGAAATGGTCATTGTTGGAGCAGATAGATTTGTTTATCCTAGTTTGAATGCTACACAGTGTAGACATGTATCAAAACATCTCATGGCATCCCATAAATAACTTGTCATTTTGTGTATCCATTAAAAAGAAAAAATAAATGTGACAGGGAGGGGACACACTCATCTTAGGAATACCAGTTCATTCCCTAGGTAGCATCTGAACCTGCTGCCACAGGAATAAGGAGGGCAGGAAATCTAGGAGCAATTCAGTTCCAAGGAATGAAAGAGAAGGAAAAAATAGAAGGTGTGAAAAAGCAAGAATGAGATTCATCTGGCTACGTGGCTCAGCTAGTGAAGGAGTGTAAAAGGACCTCAATGGCTTGGGTCTTTGGAAAGATACTACCCTTTCAGGATCCTGTCTAATTCTAAAATGAGTCTATGGGTAAAAATGAGCTCTGTTATTTATTCATGTTGTTCCTTCTGTTTTCCGGGTTTCTTATAAATTTTATTTTTGGTACTGGGGATTGGACCCAGGGGTGCTTTATCACTGAGCAGCATCCCTAGCCATTTTTTATTTTTGATTTTGGGACAGGGTGTTGCTAGATTGCTGAGGCTGACTTCAAACTTGTGATTCTCAGGTCTGGGGATGTGGCTCAGTGGTAGAGTGCTCATCTTGTATGTGCAGGGCCCTGGGTTTGATCCTCAGCACCACCTAAAAATAAATAAACGAAATAGAGGTATTGTGTCCACCTACAACTAAAAAAAATAAATATTAAAAAAACAACAACAACTTGCGATCCTCATGCCTTGGCCTCTCAAGTCACTGGGATGTAATCCCAGTGCTACTGGGCCTGACATCTTTTTGTACCACTATAGTAGGATGGGATATTAGAGCGATATTGCCTACAGTATGTTCTTTCCCAAGCATAAAGGGAATGGTAAGTGAAAGCTTAAATAATGGTATCATTCTTTTAAAAAAGGTTTTCTATTTCCAATTCACCCTTAAGAGGTCAGAATTTTTAAGCAGTGGGGCAACATGGCTTACTCTTCTCTGGGTAATATTTGTTTTTTTAATATTTTCTTAGTTGTAAATGGACTTTATTTTATTTATATGTGGTGCTGACATTCGAACCCAGTGCCTCACACATGCCAAGCAAGTGCTCTACCACTGAGCCCCCCAGCCCCAGTTCAGTATTTGGTTTTTAAAGTCAGCTGTATGAATGGGAGAAGCCCATGCTAGATTTTTATATTCAGGTTTTTGTCTAAAATGCTAACATACCTTCAGAAAAGTGCACATCTTATTCAGTGTACAACTTGAAGGAGTTCCTCCATCGGCGTGCCTAGGTCACCAGCACCCCAGTGGAGACAAAGGCCACCTCTGCCTCCACTGATCCCCCTGTGTCCTTTTCATTACCATTACCACCATCTTCCAACAGCCTGTGGTAGCTGTGTCTCATACAGAGATTTTAAAACTGTACTTCTGTGCATGAGTTTCAAGGAAAAAAAAAGTCTTCATAATTTCTTATAAGAGGTGGAGGGGACAGAAATTCTGTCATGATTTCCTTGCTTTGGCTGCTCTGGGTTAAGCCTATTAGGCCAGAGTTTCCAAGCTGGGCTTTTGCTGATATAAGGTCTGGGGTTGCTGATCTCTGTTGCCCAGGACGATGCCCAGGCTGCAAGCCAGTCACCTGCTCTCAGCAGCACCTCTGCCAAAGGCAGCCATCAAGCTTGCCTTATCAAAGCTTCTGTTAGGTCTTGTAAACACACATGGCCAGAAGCACTGAGGACAGGGTGACAAAATGGCTGAGAGCTCCCTGAATGGATGGGCCTTCTGGAAAGTAAGGCCAGGCCCGGACACTAAAATAGCATATCCGACCTAGATGTTTTTCTCCAACTTCCAAATGAGAGTGTGATTGATTCATTTCCCTTCCTCATAGGTCTCTGCGTATTTCTCGATGTGCTTTTCTGCCCCCTTTTCTTTTTGTAGCAGGAGGCAAATAGTGCGAAGGCAGGAATAAAGCTATGGAACATACATTGTAATGTGTCTGGAGCGGCATCAGAAAAGGACTTATTTGTTCTCCTGGGCTGTGGAGTGCCGAGTGATTGAATGCTTGCCAAGCTGTCAGTTTTATGAAACAAATTCCCTAACCCCCTTGGCCCAGAGCTTTGCTCAGCCTGAGATGGAAAAGAAATAACTTTTAATAGAAAACTCATTGCTAAAATCTAAGATAAGATTTCAGAGTTACTTCTCTCCTAAGAATAAAATGAATTATTGAAGTGAGCATTTCATGGGGGACTCTTAGGAAACCTTATTTTTCAGTTCTTGGTTAACAAACTATGTTAATAAAAATATTTAGACTTTCGTGATGCATAATGCATTTTCATTCCTAGTGAGCTGGCCTGTTTGTATACACAGATGTTTCCTGCACTCCTTCTATCATTGCTTCTATTTTGTCTGAAATAATATTTCCAGCAGGAAGCAGAATCTTATGTTAAGAACCTAGGAACAGACCCTGTTAGCTTGTGTAAGGATATTTTCATTTCTAGATTTAATACTTGAGGGGGTGGGGTGGAAATCTCCTTTTATTCAAGAACGTGGAAAATACTTTGAATAAAAATCTAATGCAAGGAATGTAGTATATTGAGACATTAGACCATTCTTCCTTGGCTTCTAGATTAGACCTGACCGATTCATCTAGGCACGATCATTACTGAAGGGCTGCACGACTCTTCTGTCTCCTTTCTCACTGTCAAAGCTGCGGTGAGTAATGCCTGCCCTTTCATACAAACCCTAGGTGTGTTCTACTGGATTTCACAGATTTTTCCAGAGCATTGTTCACACAGAGCTGCGGTTTCCTTTCCAGCACCAGGAGCACTGTGGCAACACAGCTCAGCTCACCAGCTCGGTTTCTCTGCCACTCTTAGGAGCACATGGAAATAAATTAAAAATAAAATCCACAGGCGAGTGTGCTAAGGAAGGAAATGAGGTTTTACACATCAGCACTTTTCAAAAAAAAAAAAAAAAAAAAAAAAAAAAGATGAACCTGTCTTAATTGAAAAATGGCACAATGCCCTAATGAAAAATCAAGCTCAGGATTCAGTCCCTAATATCTCAGTGATGAGTGTATATTTCCTCCTGTGACTACCCCGTGAGTGAATTCTGAAATAATCAGGCAGTGTGTTGAAATAAGATATCATTCAGAATTACCATAGGAGTGAGGCTGCCTTGCCAGTTCCTGCCTACGTGCCAGGAGAAGAAGGGATGAAACACAGGGAAGCTGCCTTTTCTGGTTCTTAGGGGTTTTATCTTCTTTGCCTTCTTAGTAAATTTTGTTTTTCTATGATCATAAAATTAAGACATACTTATTTCTCGAAAACTGTAAATATGGAAAGACGACAAGAAGAGAATAAATATCATTTTATAATCCTGCTATCTAGAGAGTGTTGCTTGTCAACATTTTTGGTTCATGTCCTCAGAATTGGTTTTTTTTTTTTCCCTATAGGTCCATCCTTTATCTTCTCTGGGAGTTTGCAAAGCATATTTTACAATTCCAGATTTCTTGTGCTTGAACTGATTTCTTTCTAAACTCTGTTAACACACATTTCTCTAATCATTGACATCAGGAATGAAAAGGTATCTATTTTCTTACTGCTCATGAGTGATAAAAATTGTTAGCATATGTAATCCCCTTCTTCTACCGCTTGCCTCCCCCAATTCTTGTTTACTGCCATAGCCCCCCAGCATCTAGAGATGGGCCTGGCACCTAGCAGTTGCTTTATAAATATTATTGAATCAGTGAATGAATGATGACAGTTTATCCTTGCATTGTTCCCAGGAGGTGAGCATTGGTCCCTGAGACCAGCCTCTTCCTATCATCCTTTGCTACGTCTCCCCAGTAGTACCCACTGCTGCCCACTTGGCCTGCTTTCCCTGATTTTCCATGTTTGTGGCGGATGGTAAGAGGAAGCAATGGAAAGGGCCTGGTCTGTGAAGTTGAATAGGCCAAATCCTCAGGTCTCTGATTACTACATAATGAGACAAGTCCCTTACTCCCTCTGGACCTCAGCTATGCCTTGGTACAATGGGCAGTGGTGATACCTGCCTAGCAGAATGGCTGACATGTATGTACAATACCTGGTGTACAGGAAGGATCCAACATCTGCACTTCTAGTGTTTTTTTCCTGCTCTCTTTCCAATGATAGCATAAATTAAGAGTCCTTGAGGTCATGGAGGATTGCCTTTCTCTTCACATGTCCAGTCATTTCATCTACTGAGCATAGGAAGGTTTCTGATGAGTTACTTTCTGCTTCTGTGCCAAGTAACTCAGAGAAGTGGCAAAGAACTGAGTAGCCTTTCTAATAATTGGATTCTTGTGCTTCCACTGCCATTGCACACACTTCCTCTCTAACAGAACACCTGCTGCCTTGGAACTGTGCATGCCCATAGGTGAGTGTGCCTTCCATCTTGGTATCCTCAGCCTGAGACCCACAGAGCTTATTATAATTGAGGACTCACTCATACATTGATTGAATGGGTGAAGGAATGAATGAGTGAATAGTATCATATTATACACATCTTGCCCATCTCAACCACACATAGACTTATCTACAGTCTCAGGGATGATGAAAGAAAGCCCAAGTGTAGAATTAAATTTCTGGCCTCTCAAATCTGTGATGTAAGTCTCTGGCAGACAGACACATCAGTATTGGTTCTGCAAAATGCCAGCTTAAGGGGAAAAATGACACTTCCTATTAGTTGCCATGATTTAGTCCATGAATTCACTGGCTAGCATTAAAGGTTCTTTAGGGGAGGAGGAGAGACAATGTATATACAGCACAGTTTCTTGTCCACAGCTTTTAGTTTGAGTTATATGTGCACTGGCATCTCTTTCACACCAAATCTGATGAGCTGGCATTTATTTTTGACAGCATCTCAAATCTTGTGAAAGTCAGAGCTGGGGGCTGGCATTGTTTTTTAGGTGGTGGCAGGACAACCTTGGTAATAAAAAAGAGAGCCTTAAAAAGATGTCTTTTAGAGTTCTTCCAAAAAACTAACGGGTCAGCAAAAAAAAAAAAAAAGCAAAATTTTCCTTTAAGCATCAGCTTTTTGCAGACTGGACATAAATACACAGAAACCCATAGAACCATTGATATGTTTCCTTCTCTAATTCACTGTGGCAGTAATTGCTGCTTAAACCCCCAAAACCTGTTTTACTCATCTTCCTGTGCATCTAGCTACATTACATTTACCAGCCTCCCTTGCAGTTTTATGTATGGCCATGTGCTTGAGTTCTGGCCAATGGGATGAGAGTGGAAATAATGTGTGCATCTCTGGTCCAACCATAAAGCTTTCCATGTTTTCCTCTAAGCTCTATCCTTACCCGGTGGCTATCTGAGATGGAGCAAAGCCCCAGGGTCACCTTGGAAGCCACGGTTAAAGATGGAAAGGCCTCCTCTGCCTACGGAGAGTCATTGTATAGACCAGAACAGCCTGATCTAGAGTGCTTACCCTGGACTGTTACATAAACAAGAAATAATAAGCCATTTCAAGCCATTAGAGTCATTACAAGTTTGGTGCTATTTGTTAGGCAGCTTATCCTACCTTAACTAAGTCATGGTCCCTGGATTTCTTTTAAGAGCTGACTGTTTTCAAAGGCCTTTTATGTATCTGAAATTGTTATGATGGTTATAATTCTTTCAATACCTCTGCAAAGCTACCTTCATTTTACAGCTATGATACAACACCAAGTGGGAAGGAGGTGGGTATTTTGTCTACCATGGTTGCCCCAGAATTGCCACAGGGAGTAGCATTGAAGAGGTTCTCAGTGAGGTTTGTTCATGGTGGAGGACAGAAAACAGTAAGGCAAAGGGCATTGTCACATGCCCAGGGCTCACAGCTAGAAAATGCTGTATCAACTATTTAATCCTTGTCTGCAAGGCTTCAAGGTTCAGCCAAGCTGCCTCAGTACCAGTAACCCAAGACTTTACAAAGAATGGGTGGGAGCCAATGCTGGGCACTTACAAAATATGTTTTAGTCTCTTATCCTATACTTCTGATTGGAGAAAGTAACACATATTTAAAAATGAAAACATTAGGGACATTGAAAACAAAGAAATCTTCTATGCAACCTTCTATAATCTTATCAGAGAAAACTGGGATGAGCTTAGTTTTATTCTTGAAGTTCTTACACACACTCAACAAAAATTAGTTCACATTGTGTGTAAAAAATATCTAGGACTGAGGGGCTGAGGTTGTGGCTCAGTAGTAGAGTGCTTGCCTAGCATGTGCAGGGCCCTGGGTTTGATCCTCAGCACCATATAAAAATAAATAAACAAAGGTTCATGTACAACTAAAAAAAATTTAAAAAAAAATTTAGGAGGGCTGGGGTTGTGGTTCAGTGGTAGAGCGCTTGCCTAGTATGAGTGAGGCACTGGGTTCGATCCTCAGCACCACATTAAAAAAAAAAAAACTAAATAAACAAAATAAAGGTATTGTATCCACCTACAACTAAAAATATTTTTAAAAAAATCTAGGACTGAGGATGTAGCTTAGTGGTACAGCACCTATCTAACGTGTGAGGCCTGGGGTTCAATTCTCCATACTGCAAATAGAAAAAAAAAAAAAAGCTATTCCTGCCATGTGACTTTTCACTTATTTTTGCTTTAACTAATTAATCATTTCCTTGGACTTTTTTTTCCATGTCAAGACCATTCCAGTCTGTCATCCTTTGTTATGACTGGGTAATATTCTGTATAATATTCTGTAATGATGATCTTAACCAGTTCCCTGCTGGTTGAAATTTCCAGCCTTTCTGAAACAGAAGAACTGTGATGAACACGAGTGTGCATTTATCTTTGGTGTAGACTCCTTAGAGGGAGTTTGTGGGCATAGTGATGGGCACTTTTCACTGGCCTCCAGATGTGTAGAACTATTTGTGCTGAAGTCTCAAATGGTCCACAGATACAGAAATGGACTCAGTGGATTTAGTTCTTCAAGTTAAGGTGACTAAGAACAGTAGAAGAAAGGGTTTCTAGAATATCAGAAGGCTGCAACTACACTCTGAGCCCATGGCAAAGACTAACAGTGAGGAGGTGCTGGCATACTGAAAGGAGAGGGTGGCACCTTCTGGATGCTGGATGATTTCTCTGCAGCCTCCTGGCAATGATGTCAGCATTGTCTGAAAGGTCAGTGTTGATCTGGGCCCAGGAAAATGAAGCAAAAGAGAGAGGGAGGATGAGGGTGTCTAGACTTGATGTCACTGCAAGGTTGTTGCTGGAGCTGAAGCTGAAGGTCGCAGGACACTCACTCCTTAGAACCAGGTGTAAACCTGATGTGCTTGGACAGCTTTCAGGGTGAGCAGGTGGCTCCAGGCAGATGTCTTTGTCTATGGTCACAGCTGTGTGCACTCTGATGTGTCCCTGTCCACAAGGGATGTTCCTTGAACGATGATGATGATCATAATGATGACAGTGGCTGTGGTTGGCAGTGTCAGGAAGGAGATGATTACCCAGACAGCTCTGAGACAGCTAAGAGTTGGCCCTGTGAGGACAGGGGCTTGCCTCTGATGTGTGTGTGTGTGTGTGTGTGTGTGTGTGTGTGAGAGAGAGAGAGAGAGAGAGAGAGAGAGAGAGAATATGCATATGTGCATGTGCATAGCATGATGGAGCTGTGTATGTGAGTGTGTATGTACATGCTGTGTGCAGGGCCGTCCATGTATGTGTGCTACAGTGGTGGTGCAGGGTGAGTGTGTGTGCTTGCAGGTAGTGTGGGGCCTGGGGTGGGTGTGGATATGATGTGATGCGTGAATACATGTGCATGTTTTGTGGGGGGTGCTAATTCAATCCCCCAAACCATTCATGTTGCCTACCAGAGGCTCCATGTTCCCTTTGAGGTTTTCCTTCTGTCTTCTGTTTGCTCTGGCAAAAATGCAAACTTCACCTGAAAATGCTCTCAGCCATTTTCCCCCTCAGGAGAGAAGCTCCGCAAATGAGCTGAAGTTTCCATTGGTCACAGTTACAAAGAGGGAGGCAGTATCCTCTAGAGTGGTCTTTTTTTAAGGGTCTGGTATTTTTTTAATATCTTTATTTTGTTTATTTATTTTTATGTGGTACTAAGGATCAAACCCAGTGCCTTACATGTGTGAGGCAAGCACTCTGCCACTGAGTGGTCTTATTTTATTTGAAGATTATTTTCACTTAATATTCTATTTTACCTTCTTATTGTATTCTATTTTACCTTCTTATTGAAGTTTATTTTACCCACATGGTAAGGTGTGCCAAATACACAGATCTTGAGTGCTGACTGGGTTGTAAGCGCATGTGTGTTCACCCATTTAACCACCCCCCAATCAAAATAGAATACAGTTCCAGCACCCCTCCCTAGTCAGTATCCCACAAAGGCAAACATTGTTCTGACTTCTGTCTCCATAGATTACTGTAGTTTTGTCTGTTCTTGATTTTCATATAAATGGAATCATGCAGTACATAGCTTTTTGTGTCTGGCTGCTTTCACTTAGATTATGCTTATGAGATTCATCCATGTTGTTGCTTTTATCGGTAGTTCCTTCCTCTTTATTGCAGCATAGTATCTTATTGTATGGATGTATCACAGTTTGTTTATCCATTCTCCTGCTGACGGACATCTGGGTGGTTTCCAGTTTGGGGCTATTGCAAATAAAGCTGCTATGAATATTCTTGTACATGTCTTTTGGTGGCCATATGTAGAGCTGTCTTAATGTTGCTTGTGATAGCATTTGACAAAGATAGAGCTTGCAAAAAATAAATCCTGGCCCAAAATCAAACAGCAACAACAACAAAACCCCCAACTTACCCCAGCAGGCTTCCCAGGAAGAATGAAACAGTCAATTGCATGAGGTCCGTCTTGAATTCAACTACTTCTTTCCCCTGGGGAATAAAGGCATTACATTGGGAAGGGTGGCAGACTCTCTGGACACAAAGCTCTGATGCAAAACAGACATCCTCTATGAGGAGTTCATTATTAATGGAGCCAAGAGTCACAGTGATTAAATTGCTCCTTGGGGGTACATTGGGGTCTTTGGAAGGGCCACTGGCTGCTTCAGGCTCTGTGGCTTGTGATTTGGGCTTTGGTGCCAAGACTTGCTTATTGGGTGCAAAAGACTTCTAAGACACCTAATTTACTTTGTGGGAGCTCAGATCTTAGGAAAATCCAGCTTGTTCCTGGTTCATAGGGCTCAAGGAAGGATTCTAGAGAGCAAAGAAAGAGGAACTAACAGGCCTACACCTGCATAGTGGTGGCTTTCAGGCTGCAGCACCCAGTCCCTTGCCCACCCATCTCTAGGGTAGAAGCTCTCTGGCTGACCCCCATGTCCCTGGGGCTCACCTTTGCCTGCTAGTGTGCTTACTGTGTACTCCTGAAGCTCCACTCTATGACTTTGGGACTGGTCCTGGGAACATGCTTGGCACAGGCATGGGGCAAGTAAGAGGCTTGGATGCTTATGTCCTTAGGAGCAGTCCTCAACTGGTGTCACAGTGAAATTAGAAGACAGAAACCCCAGCATCGTCCTCTCAGTAGAGAGATCTCTGAGGTTAATTCCCAGTGGGATGGAGCCTCCATTACCCACAGCAGTCAGCTGTTTATTAACCCACCCTGGACTGGCTGCCTCCTCTTCCTGGCAGTGTTCCCACCACCCCACACATGCTACCTGGGATCCCCTCTCACATATGCTACATGTACTTGGACCTTGGTCTTAGAAACTGCTTTTAGTTGATCCCCAATTCAGCCATTCTCCTCCCTAATATAAAGTACTCTCTATCACACACATTAATTTTATTTGGGAATTTTGCAAATTCCATGGCACCCTTTGAATCATCTGCACTGGGTTTTAGCCAAGCCACCACTAGGTATCTTTGCTATGGAGCAGTTTGTGATTAGGGGTTGGCCCCAGGGAGGGCAACAATAAATGGTATTTAATTTTCAAGCTGCAATGAAGGCAGACAGCCTTAGTCCCATTGCTCCCTGTCACTGTCGCTCCCAATACTGTGTACAGTGGATATATAACTGCAGAAAGGTGTGGGGAAATGGACTCATTTAAGACCTAGGGGAGTGGAAGGAGGTAGAGGTGTGGGGGTTGGGGTGGGCTTTGCTCTTTAAGAGGATTCTAAGTCACTGTCTAACCCTGAGGAAAATGGCTTTGAAAACACAGGGTAAAAAGGAAAAGGCAAAATTTATATCTCTACTATGATAAGTTGTTTCCATTTTTAAAAAATGAAATAAAATATAGTTTTGATTTGTTGGGGGTGGAAGACTCTCGAATGAATTTTTTTTCTAAAATGCAGTTAAAATGTAGGTCTGAACATTAAAAAAAAAATCCCAGAATGGATCCTTTTGGGGAGGAAAATAATAATTCACAAAGCAGTTTGTCCAACTCCTTTTTAATCTTTCCTTACAGGGGTGTTTTCCTACATTACTTCAGAAAGGGAGCAGAAGAGAAAGGCCTGGCTCAGGACAGAGGGATATAATTAGTTACAACATTGAGGACTGAACGCAGGGGTACTTTACCACTGAGCTACATCCCCAGATCTTTTGTTGTTTGTTTTTTATTTTGAGACAGGCTCTCGCTAAGTTGGTGAGGTCTGGTTAAGTTGCTGAGGCTGGCTTTGAACTTGGTATCCTCCTGCCTGGGTCTCTGGAGTCTCTGGGATTACACACGTGCCCAGTTGGAGTTTGCAGTTCTGAAAGGATCAACACACGGATCTATTTCAGTGGGGCTGGTGATCTGGAGGCCTACAGCATTCAAAGAGGACAAGATGTCAATCTGCAGATAGAGCTGGGCTTGTCTATGTGAAGGGCACAACTGGAGCAGGAAGGGCTGGGAGGGGAAATTGGAGGGTGCAGATAAACTGAGGCTATAGAAGGGTCAGGGAGGTGGAGAGAAATCTCATTTGCCTGGCGCTCCTCACCACCAGGGGCAGATTTAGAAGCACACAAGCTGTTTAAGTTACATTCTATTAACCTTTCCCTTGCGGCTATACTTGGCCTGGTCTGATCCGCCACAATGCCACACACATTTTCTAATCGTTTTTTGCTGTTTCACTGATTGCGGAATTAGAAACATCCACTGTCTGGTAAAAGTAGGTCACGGGAGTTCCTGACTCTGCTATGTTGCTAATAGATTTCTGAATGGCAGCATATTGGCTCCTGAATGTGACATTTGAGCAGAAGAACAATGGTGATCACTCACTGATGATTTTGCACTTGAATCATTCTTTTTTCCAACAGGAATGCGTATGGGGGAGAGCCCATAGATTACAGGTGCTGGAGAGAAGTCAATGAAACACAGAGATGTTCATTTGAAAGCAAATAAGTGCTTTTATCAGGGCCTTATCTCTCCAGGCCCCTGTGCTACTTGCTTTTCCCATCGCCACTCTCCCTGCCAGACCACCACCATAGGAACCTTGTCTGTAGCTCCTGCCAGCCTTATACTCAGCACATTCTTCCAGCAACACCCCTCCCCCCCACAAGCTGCCTTGGAATCACCATCTCACCTCTTCTGTCCCAGCTTCTCCTGAGCCTTCTTTTTTTGTCCTGTGTTCTATTCTTTTTCCATTTTATTCCAGCTTCGGGATACTCTTGGTCTCACAGACCCCATATAAAATGAAACTACATTGCCTTATAATAAAATAATGAAGTCTTTAGGTTTTTCCTGGGGGCGGATTTCAAGTCAAATGATAAAGACCTAGACCTTGTCAAATTCTCCATATGGGCACTGCAATTGTCAAGTAAATATTTAGATAGGGCATGTTGTGGGTGTCACTCTTACTTGCTGTCTTCTTTGTAAAAATATGAACAATTTTTGTTTAAACCACTTCTTTCTCTAAGCTCCAGACAATGGCAATCATAATCATTTCCTACCAGACCTATTGCTTGTGTGTGTTCATGTTTAATTTAAACATGATTTCTTTAAGGTCTCATACTCACTCAGAGCTACCCCTCCATTGGTTGCTCTAGAATCCAGAATTTCCTGGAGGAGGTGAGAGAATAAATCAACATAAAATGATGTAATAAAATCCTCTTAAATAACAACCAGGTAGTAAATTAACATATACACGACCTTTGAAATGATCATGTACGGGGAAAGTCGAATCCAGCAAACAGCTGGCTGGGTGCCTGCCCTTGACTAATAGGCTGAGAGATACAGCTGCTAGAAAGATATTTGAGAGTGAATCCTAAAATCTGTCTTTTATAAACACACACACACACACACACACACACACACACACATACACACACACACGTTCCTTCATTTGACAAACCCTAATTTCATTGGGATTGACAGCATTGCTTTTGTCGAGCATACATTTAACAAATGAGATTGAACAACCAACCCACTCAGTTTCATCTAATTTAATTTGACAGCCAAAGCAGGTAGGTAGAATAATGTACTTACAGAGGAGGTAAGAATGCTTTCCCTGGGGTTAAATGACATGCCTTGCTGGATCAGGGTGAAAGCAAGTATCTCCTCTCTTGCTTTTGTTTTTTTGTTTGGTTTGTCTTTTAAATTGAGGTATAAAGTAAATAAAATGAGCTCATCTTAAGTGTCCAAGTTAATAAAATTTTGCCAGTGTGTACATTGGTGTCAGCACCACTGAAATTAAGATACACAATATTTTTATCCCTGCAAAAAGCTCACTTCCCAGTCAACGTAGCTTCCTTCTCATATTCTTGAGGGAACTACTACCCTAACTTCGAACAGAGAAGATCAGTTTTGCTTGGGTTTGAACTTCATGTAAGTGTATTATACAGTATATACCTCTATGTCTGGTTTGTTTCATTTAGTATAATGTATTTGAGATTCATCCATGTTGTTGCATGCATCAGTATTCATTCTCTGTTATTGCTATGTAATATTCCATTGTATAAATATAGTACAGTTTATGTATTGCGGACATTTGATTTTTCTCTTACCTTCAATTTAAACTTACATTTTCTAGATAATCTATGGAAGGGCAACCTAGAAATTAGCAAAAATGATATGCTCATGGATGAACTTGTTCCAAACCGGTGGCAGAATCCACACCCCACTGCATAAACAAGCACTGTGGATCTGGAATGGAGGGACTGGCTTGGGTTATTTTTCTCCTGAGACTCATGCCAGCTCCAAGTTACCTTATCATGTCCTCCACAAATGTAGGGTGAAGATAGGCTTCAGCATCTTGTCTCATTTAATCTTGACATGGGGAAAGGCAGGTGAGCTTAGGAAACAGATGGGCAGATGGGACCTAAAGAGATTTTGTAGGTATCCAGAAAGGGAGAGGAGCAGCTTCTCATCTGGAGTGCGTAGGTATCTGGCAGTATGCCTGCCTTTGGGCAGTCTCAGGGACACAGCTTCAATTTGGGTATCTTTACTGATTATTCTGACACCTTCCCATTTTCTGAATCTGGGGAATAAATAAGTCATTATTGCCTCTCATAAAGAAGCTGACCAGGCATTTTGACTAGGGTAATCATATGTCATTGGACAGAAATGGGGTACAAAGTGATGTCACCTTGGAAGGCTACCCCTCCCTCTAGCTAATGGGTGAGGACAACAGCTGTATGTACAGGTGCATCAGGGTTGGGAGCTCCTGGCAGGGGCGTGGTGCATCTGCCAGCTGGCTGTGGTAGTGTGGCATCATAAAGAGAAAGTAAGTTGGGGCTGGGGTTGTGGCTCAGCGGTAGAGCTCTCGCCTAGCGCGTGCAAGGCACTGGGTTCAATCCTCAGCACCATATAAAAATAAATAAAATAAAGGTATTGTGTCCAACTAAAAAAATTTTTTAAAAAAAGAATAGAATATTAAAAAAAGAAGAAGAAGAAGATAAGTTGTCCTACTTTGCCTGGGACTGTCCTGGTTTGAGTATTGAAAGTCCCAGGGAATGGGAAACCTCTCAGTCCCAGGCAAACCGAGACAGCTGGTCACCCTAGAATAGGGAGCCCTTTTCATTAGTTGATCTGTACATTCAGTTAAATATTCCTGTGCTTCTGTTACAGACCATGCACCTTGCAAAGTTTGAGGGATAGAACGGTAACTGATGGAGTCAGAGTGATCCCTGCCCTAGCTGCCGGAGTACCTCCTCTAGAGAAAACAGTGGGATTTAAAGTAGTGATTACAACACAGCTCAATGCTTGCTTCGATGGGGATAAGAAGTCAATGAGGGCTTTAATTGGGAATATACAGAAGCCTCTGGAAGCAGGTGGAGAAGCTAATCCACTACCAGTTCTTCATCTCCTTAGCATATCCACAGAATTCCAGAGCTGCTCAGAAAATCAATTTACAGGGAACCCTGATGCACTCACAATGGCTGTGGGACAGGAGATAGGGTGATAAGGAGGTAGACAGATTTAGACCTATGGATTTAATCTCTTTGTGCTGCTTAGATCCCCACTTGCATAGCCACATTTCTTAGCCACATTTCTTCTTCCACTTGGAGAGTCCCTATTGGGTGGTGCAGAGCGGTCAGCATGTAGTAAACAGGAGTCCTTGGCATTATCCATGCCCATAAATCCAGACTGAAAAGCATGCCCTGGCAAACCTTCTGAATCTTTTCAGGTCATGTAGATAAAATGGAGTGGGGCAAAGATGATGTACTGGGGTTAATAATTCAGTATGTTTGTAAACAGGGCTCCAGGGTCGAAAAACTAATGCCAGATTTTCTGCGTGTTGTGTTACAACAGAACAGCGTGTACTTCTAAGTATCTAAAACTAATGGACATGTACTCTTGCCTAAGAGGCCCAGTTATTGTTGTTTTTTTTTTTTCTAAAAAAAAAAAAAAAGCCTTTTTAATGCACTAGAAATATATGGCAGCTGTTGTTAGAGCCGAAAGGCCAGTCTAGCACAGGTTGACAGACACAGATACACATATGTGCATGCACACACACACACACACACACACACACACACACACACACGTGCAGCAATTATACAGCAAAACAAGTCCCTTAAAACTAAAGTCCTTTCCTCCATGGAACAGTCCAAACATTTATTCTAGTGTTGGAGACATAGCCAGGTAGTATGGTTCTTGAATTTTAGAGTCTCATTCTTGTCTTCCTTAGCCCAGAGGAAGACAAGAATGATGTTCCTGTAAGGTATGCCCTTTTATTGACATCTGTAGAAAAGATAGGGATGGATGGTTTTCCCAAAGGGGAGTTTTTGTTGTTTTCATCAAGTATTAGAAACAGTGCAGATATATTGGCTCAATTTCTTTCTCTTCTTTCCCTACCTTTGCCATCATGCAATTAAAACAGAGATCCTCCCAAACCCTTCTTTTTCCATCACATGGGAAGTAACGCCATACTTGCCTGCCCTGAGTACTGACCCTTTGGGGTTCCCAACTATCATGCAGCTCTCTCCAATCTAGCCTGTGGCAGGTGGAGGAGGGACGACACTACCCTCCCCTGGGTGACCTCTGAGCTTTCCTTTGCAAGGAAGCAATAATGGAGACTTATCCATGAGGAACGAAGTGCCTCTTCCCTTTACAGTTTGATGATGGCTTCCTTTGTAGCTGGTTCAGCACAGCTTGGCCTGATTTATGATTTTTTGCCATCTGGTTTATTTCTCTCGTTGTTTTGTATTGTTTTAAATCTGCTTGAGGCCATCTTAACTGAATTTTTTTTAAAAAAAAATAGAAATTATATAAAGCAAATCATAGGAGTGTCATTTGAAGGTTAGGGATAAAAGGGAAGTTTAAATAGGACTCGGGTCTTCCCTGTGAAGTCCAGTAGCTAAAAATAAAAGTTCCTTTTACTTTGTTGATTATGTAATAGGATGCGGCCTCAGATGTGAACGCTGTGGAATGTCGCAGTTGTTCAGAGAATTCTCATTTGGGTTTTCTTCAAGAGAGGCACAGGAGATTCGAATTCATTCAGTTAGGGTACAAGCCATATAGCTGGACGCTGTTGTGGACACTTTGCGATGTTGGTGAGTTTTAACCAGAGCCAAGACTTGTTTTTCACTTAGTCTAACCTCGGTTTTCACTCTAGTAAGCCATGTTGCTCTTTCTGAAGGCAAAATGGTATGAGAGGGGTGTTGGGAGGCATCCTTCTGTAAGAGGCAAGAATGGGGTTGGGTGGGAGCAGTCCTGGTTTTGAAAAGAGAAGGTAGTCTCTGGGTACTGGGTGCTGTCTTGTGTTCTGGGAAGCCACAAAATATCAGTGACCTGGATAACTATGTGTAAGCCATGTTCTTATTAAAACCAGCAGTCCTGGCTTTCCCAGACAAAGAAATTCTGAAACAATTTTAGAAATACATTCACAAGAGTGGAATTCATAAATGGAACTGTACAACCATCAGCTGTACTGTTTAGACATAAAGTTGGATGAGCAAAGGGGAATTTTACAAGTATGGATTCAAAGCTTTTAAATGAACTTGCCTAATTGGTAGTAATGAGGTAGAGCATCTTGCTGGGAGGAAAACAAATCTCATATCTAAAAATATTCTCTTAGATATAAAAGCAAAGGCACTTTAAACAATGCTTGCAAAACATCTTGGTTAAGATTTGGAAGAGATTTAAGGATCATGGGTTAGTGCCTGGCATCTGGTAAACTGCTCCACATGATTTACAGACCTCCTCAAGAGGTTCCTAAATCTAGCCGGGCACTGTGGCGCATGCCTGTAATCCCAGCAGTTTGGGAGGCTGAGGCAGGAAGATTGCAAGTTTAGTAACTTGCCAGCCTCAGTAACTTCGTGAGGCCCTAAGCAAATCACTGAGAGAACCTGTCTCTGAATAATATACATAATAGGGCTGGGGATGTGACTCAGTGGTTGAGTGCCCCTGAGTTCAATGCCCAGTACCCCAGCCGAGAGAGAGAGAGAGAGATTGATTCCTAAATCTATCTGACCTTAGAATCATGTTCAAGGAGTTTTGGACCTGCACATTCCTGGACCCCAACAGGCTTTTTGGGGGGTGGGGTCTGATGGAGAATCTGTGTGCTCAGAGAACTCCTCAGGGGATTCTGAGTTTGAAAACCACTGGCCTAGTCTGACTCTGTGGACTCCCATCCATACCATCCTAGACAATTCTTTTGTCACACAGATGACTATAATGATCTTAGCACATGTGATTGACTCTGCATTGTACATTTATTCATTAGCTGAAGTCCAATTTTAAATCCCAGTCAACTATATGATTTCTTTGAATGACTGCAAATTAAGTCACATCCAGTGCTTCTCAAGGTTTATTTGTGTTCATTATTATTCTATTGAGTACTCAGGACATCTGACTCCTCCTGGGTTGGTAAGCTAAAGACATAAATAGCTTTGGCTCCCTTGAGTTTTGAGATGGTTAAAAGGATAACTAGTGGTAAACAAATAAAAGGAGGAATATTGGTGAGTGAGCAAACAAAAATTCAATAAAGCTCTACTGTGATCCACATGCAGTGTAAGGCCCTTTTAAAGCCTCCCAGCTGACCCTCATAGCATCTTTATGGGGGCGTCTCAACCCCTATTTCACAGGGAGTGATGATCCCAGGTTGCAGAGTTTGGGGATAGAGCCAGCAGTTAAGTCCAGGCTTTCAAGGTTCCTCATTCTCTTCCACCCTGAATCTAATCCTGACTTTTCTTCTTTTTTAAAATCCATATAGAACACTCTAAATTTTCTTGGGTTCTGCCATGGGGTCCAGCTTGGAGATGTGGTTTGGCTCTGGCTGGGCTCATCCAGGTCCACTCTTCCTCAGAGACCTCTGTAATCTGGAGGAATAGCATAGTTCTACTCTGATTTGACATGTTTGAGAGGAATCAAAGGTAGGACCATTTATTTCTGAATTACACATAGGTTTCCCTTCATCTCTAGAATGTAATTAAGAAAAAGGGCTCGAGGAATACCAAATTTCAAGCCAAGAGCCTTAGGAAGCTGCCAAAGGAAGTGGGTATTAGCAGTCTGTGCTCTGTGCCATGTGGGCCAAGGCTGCTGTCAGCTTCTCAGTGGGAGGGGGGTGATTGTGGTTCCAGGAATCAGGAGATTGAGGGAGGCGAGCAGGGGTGTCCTTACCTCTTCTCTGCAGGTTTTCTAGAGGGGCAGCAGGATCCAGGCCAGCATTTATTAGGGTTCACAGATGGGCCTTCCTTTGATGGCCTGATGAACATTTTCTTTAATTTTCTCAAAGGTAGTCTTTGGCCAAGACCAGAGTGACTCACTCTTAGCACTATTGACATTTGGAACCCAGTCATTTTTTGCTGTGTGTGTGTGTGAGGGGGGACTGTCTTGAGCATTATAGGATGCTTAGTGGCATCCCTGGCCTCCTATACCCACTACGTGCTGGTAAACCCCTGTACTCCCCAATTATGACAATAAAAAATGTCCCCTTGGTTGCAAGGACACAGTTGCACCAGGTTGACAATTGCTGACTTAGAACTACAGTAGAAACAGAAAGGAAGAGAGATGCGGTGGGTGTCACAGCACGAGGCTGATAATGCTGGCAGGAGCCCCAGAGTTTCAACCTCTTTTTCTTCCCTTAGCCAGCAGAGATGGCACCAGCAAGTAGTGTACAGAGTGTGTGGAACTTCACTGACCGGGGTTCTCTTAAGGGATCCTTGCTGTGCTCCCTCTCACCTAACCTGGACACAAATGGTATGGTCCTAGATACCCTCAATAGCATAAGCTAGTGGCTAAGAGCATAGACAGTGGATCCAAGGCTACAATAAGGCCCAGCTCTGCCACTAGGTAGCATGTTCCTTATTCTTTTAATGACTCAGTTTCCTTATCTATAAAGTGGTGAAAATAATGGTATCTCCCTTGTCAGTTGTTTGTGAAGATTTGACTATTTATAAACATTTGGTGGAGTACCTGGCATATAATAAGCATTTTGTAGAAGTGTTTTGCAAATAAAGCGCAAGTAATCCGGATGCAAAAGCTCTGTTACATTCAGCCATTCGACCAGTGTTTCTTGGGTGCTGAATCAGGCCCCATCCAGGTCTTCCAGGAGCTCAGAGTTTGCCCATGGTCATTCTGTGTCCTACCAGGGGATCACAGGATTCACTCCCTCACTCTAAGCACTAGGGGGCGCTGTGGGAACAGAACCCACTGCCCCACAATGTTCTGTAAAGTCTCAAAGACATGTCCCTTATGTTCCAATGGATACGCCATTTGGCCTTAGGGTCCTCTGCAGTGCTTCTTACTCAAGTTGGATTGTACTTTACCCTGCATCTACTCAACACTCCATGGGATAATTCAGCTCTATATATCTTCAGCTACAGCCATAATAAATTGAACCCATTTTTCAATATTTCATAGCACCTTGAGGGAATTGAGGCACACCAACCTTTGAAAAGTACACTGGTGGGAACATTGTCATCCCTTTCTCATCCTCCTCTTTTCCTTCCTCCAAATAAATATATATTGAGCAATGTCCATGAACTAGGTGTTATTCTAGGTTCTGGGAATATTGCAATGAACATGGTACATGAAGTCTTTGCCTCCAAGGAACCCCCATTCCATATGGAGTAGAGAAGATGTAACATAAACAGTAAACAGAGAAATCATATAGTTTATAAATGTGATGGGTAACAAAGGAAAGACACAGAAGAGATTGATATAAGAAAGAATAACTGAGATGGAGATGGGAGCCTGGAATCTTCTCAAAACAGGACTATATTGATTTGAGATTTAAAGACTGAGAAGATCCAGCTGTTTGAAGGATATTCCAAGCTAAGGATAAAGCCAGTGTAAAGGCCCTGTGGCCGGAAAAGAGTTTGGCATGATTCTGATCAGTGAGGAAAGTGATAGGAGATGAGATTTTAAGATGAGATTGGAAAGAGTTAAAGTGGGGCCAGATCAGATAGGGCTTTGTAGGACTTGACTTTTATTTTAAAGTACAATGAGATGCCATTGGATAGTTTTATGAAGATGAGTGAAACAATCTGATTTATGTTTTAAAAGAAGGAGGGGATGGTCAATTGTGTCGAACACTGCTGGGTTGAGTAGGATGGGGGCCAAGAGAATCTATCAGTGGATCTGACCACATGCAGGTCAACATGACCTTAGCAAGATCAGTTTCAGTGGAGAAGGGTGCAGCTGCACCCCTGCCTTTTGGTTTTAGAACATACAATTTCATCAAGGAATATGCTTTTGCATGTGAAGGGATCAGTCATTTGATTACATTTCTTAATACTACATTGGTCAGTCTTCAGGGAATTACTTGATTGTATTCCTTTTTCAGCAGAAGACTTATAATTATCAGAATGCTAGTAGTGATGTTATCTTTGGTATTCAAGACATTACTATTTGCCGATCATCTAACCTTTTGGTCATTTGCTAATGTGGGACAGTACCAGCCATACACATGCGTGTGCGTGCACACATACACACAAATACCCCTTCTGTGTGATCCATGACCCATATGTTCATTGCAGATTAACTGACTCCCACTGGGAACTGTCTGTGACTTGGGAGAACTACCTAGATCCCTTAGAAATGTGCTAACCTGGGCACAGAAGAGTGACCTCAACCTCCTCAGTGCCATGTTGTGGTGGCTGTCTGCTTACATGGTCTTTCTCTTCCAACGTCCACTCAGCCCCTTAACCTTGCCTGAACTTTAAAGCCCAAGAGTAGTAGGAAATCCCTCAGAATAAATCATTCAAGAGGCATTTGACAAAGCATATATAAACTTATACTTGGTGAAAAGTGACAGTAGAAAAAAGTATGTTTAGCACAAGCTTAAATATTACTGTGCTTTCTCTGCGGTCTCCCACAGCATTTTGGAACCCAGACATTTTTCCTGACTGATCGTTCCCTTTGATTTTTTTCCTCCACTGCTTTGATTTTGTAACACAAGAATAATATTTTTTCTGGAATAAACTTCTAATAAGTGGTCTTACCCAGAGAATGTTTTTTTGAATTTAAAGATGATTCTATTTTCTCTTAAGTACCAAGAAGTACATAACACATATAAACACATCTAATAGCTTTGGATGGGGTAGTTGGACTTTTTAAAGGCATATTTGCCAATTTTTCCTCTTTATTCCAGCTCCTAATTCAAAGTCCCATCATTCCAATGCTGTTGTACGTACAGTGGAGAAGCTCCTTCATCACATGCATAGTGGATAGAGATGCCATCCTGAAGGACAGGCCTGGTTCTTGACAAATGAGTTCACCGCAATGTATCATGCCTTCAAGTTATTCTTAAAGTCAAATCCATCCTATTTTCAAAAAGGGAAGGTTTTTAAATCCCCTAAGTTAAATGCCCCTCTCTCAATATATTGGACAAGGCTGCAAAATATTAACACCTTTTTTCTTACCAGCTGGCAAGACTGGGTCACATTATTAACTACACAGGAAAACATTTTGTAGTCAGCTCCTCCTAGGGGGCTGATAGAAGGATGCTCAAAAATCAGACATCAGGCCCTGCTTGTGTGTGTGTGTGTGTGTGTGTGTGTGTGTGTGTGTGTGTGTGTGTTTATGAGGCCTAAGCTACTAACTGTCAGAATCTTTCCATAAAGTTTCTCCTATCCAGAAGAGTCTCTCTTGAGTTTAGGGCATTGAACTCTCAGTCTACAGTGAGTTCTTATTTGAAAATCTGTGCAAATTCCAAACCCTAATGAAAGATATATATATATATATATATATATATATATATATATATATATATATATATATATATATATATATATATTTCTTGACTGAGGGTTCCTTTCTCTCACCTCCCCATGGAAGTGAAATTCCAAGTGCATGGACACCGTGGACTGATCACACTTCTCTTCTATAGCCCAGGAATCTCTCTTTAATTAGGACTGTAGGCTTTTGGGAGAAAAGCCAGCCAGGGACTGCATTTCCTTGAGGTGATTCCAAGAAGAAGATTTTCTGGGTCAGTAGGTATGAATGCTTTCAAATTGCCCTCCAGAATGTTTTAAAGCAACTTACTTCCTTATCAGAAGACATTTTCAGTGATTCTGTATTCATTCATCCATTTATCTATTTATTCACTTATTGATGCAGCACCAAGGTTGTAAACCAGGTAGTCTGGACCCCTAAGTAAACATTAATCAATTCCTTCCCTGGATGGAGCTTGATGGGTTTTCTCTTTGTCTCTGTGAAGAGAATTGAGACTGTGCCTGGGTCTCCTGAGAACTGGTGAGGATAAGCTCTCCATTCTTGTGCTGGGGAAAGGGGAATAGATTCAAGGAGGGGTCCTTACTCCTGGCTGCACATGGGAATCATTTGAGGAGCTCTGATAAATTCTGATGTCTATGCCCAGCTAAAGAAGATTCTGATTTCATTGGTCTGGAGTATGGCCTGGGTATTCTGATGTTTCAAAGCTCCCTAGTCAAGTCTCTTGTGCAGCCAGGGCTGATTGTCCCTCTATACTGTCTATCCAGGGGGAATCTGGATTAGTGAAAACCCTCCATTAGGCTGCCACCCACCACCTCTGCTCTTGACCTCATTCTTGTTACTTTAAACTTGATGTTATTCACCGCCTCCACACCCATATCTTGCCTATTGTAGACAACAGGAGGCCAGCACCCTGCCAGGCTTATGTTTGAGTAGAGCAACCATTGCCACAGAAAAACTGCTGAGAAGAAAAATCACCTTCTTTCATCTTATTTATTGCTTATTTTTAGTTTCAAATTTAATTCTTACCTTATTTATTTAGCATTCCATGGTGAGGATCCTTTGGTTCCCTATCTTTAATTATAATCAAAATAGTGACCCTTTTGAGTTCTGACCTATGTGCCAGGAATGGTTCTGTTTTTTAAAGATTTTTTTAAATACCTTTAGTTTACTTATTTATTTTTATGTGGAGCTGAGGATCAAACCCAGTGCCTCACATGTGCTAGGCAAGTGCTTTACCACTGAGCTGCAACCCCAGCTCCTGGTTCTAAGTGTTTTGCATGTGTTAAGTCACTTTCCTTAACAACCCTGCAGCATCTATACGGTGTTATCTGCCCTCATCATACAATGAGGAAACTGAGGCATATAGAGAGTTAGGGACTCGCTGATGCTCACACAGCCAGTCCGTGGCTGAGCTGGGCATCTCTATTTCATTTCCTTAAGGAGGGTATCTTCTCCACAAATTGGATTTGTCTTGGACTTGTTACGCCTTCAAATTGTGTTTTCTTTCTCAAATTAGAACTACAGGGAATGAGTGAGTATACCCTTGTGAGATCTCCCAGCACCCCTAAATTTCACCGTGGCAGAATGGCTTAGAGCACAGAGCTTAGGAAGAGAATCGTTCAGTGGCTTATTGGCCAACGTTTGTGTCACTTTTGTTGCATCCACTGGACTGAGTTGTCTTGGTCTTGTGGAGATGTAGCTGAAATAACTAGAAGCAGATGGTTCTTACCTGTGTGTGCCAAGGGATGTCAAGCCCCTCTGCCATCAGCACTGTCACATCTGCATACTTTCAGAATTGTCCTCAGAAAAATGAGAGGCATGACTGAAAAACAGCCTAAAGTTGTCTGCCTTTGAAAATATGTAGAACTTCTCATCTACTTATTCTCCTGGGAGAAATCAGAGGAACTCGGAAGTCAGTAATTGTGATCTCTTGAGTCATAATTTCTGAAGTTGTATCAGAGCCCAGCATGGAGATGCAAGATGGAAACAGCACGTGGGTCTGTTTCCATAGACCAGCCGGTAAGTGTGTGAGTGTGTGTATAGGGGGCTGAAATCTCCTCCTGAAAGGAAGGGATTAGCCAGCCAAAGAAGAAAACAGATTTGAAAAATCCCTTTACCCTGAAGGTTTAATAGGGAGTCAGATTTACTCAAATGTCTTCAGTCACGGGTCTCTCTCCTGTTTTTATCTTGTACCCAGCTCAGACTTTCAAAAGAAGGTGAACTTTTATACCCTTGACTTTAATATTTCCATCCACATGATTAGAAGTAAAAATTTTTGTCATCTTTTGAGCTGAAGGGATGTTACTAAAATACATATAAAATCATTCTTCCACCACTTGTATATTTCTTGATTATTGGTAGGTTATTAAGACAAATTCTTGCTTCTGCTTGTGTAATTATAGCACTCAACTCAAATTTCAAAGACTGTCACTAGCATATCTTTGATTTTTCTCTGGAGAATAAATATCACCTATGATGAGAAAATAATTTGGAAATATTCACATGGATTTTGACATGGCCCTAAGGAGTTAGTCATTAAAGAATGTCAGAATCCTAATTAGTCTTCAAATAATCTTTTTGTGTGTGTGGTAAAGAACTTCTGCTTGGAAGAACAGCATTTCAATATACTAGTTGTCACCTCATTACCTGAAAGCTGCTTGAAGGCATTTTGTGGAATTCAAATCATTTGAGGGCACAGAGCGGCCATTGTGGTACCACAGAAGATGAACAGAGCCTTGAATTCTACCCATGACCCTGCCCCTAACCAAATACATGGCCTGGAGCAGATCACCTCTTCTGAGCCTTTGTTTTCTCATCTATAAAATGGTCACACTTGATAATTTTTATAAAATGAAAATTAGAAGGCTGAATGTGATCTAATCCCTAGCTTTGCCAAGGGGGTACACTCTGCACTCTACCACTGAACTATATCCCTAGTCCTTTTTAATTTTATTTCAAGACAAAGTCTCACTAAGTTGCTGAGGTTGGCCTCAAACTTATGATCCTCTTGCCTCGGCCTCCCCAGTCACTGGAATTATAGGCATAGGCCACTGTGCCTGACCAGCCCCTAGCTTTCTTTCCTATCACCCTGGAATTTGTTTACCACGCCCCCCCCCATTCATACTTCTCTCCATCCCTCCCTCATATCTCTTTGGAGCACTGGGATAACTTTATGCCATGGTGCCCCTTCTTTCAGGTTTTTGCTCAAATGCCACCACATCAGAGAAGCCTTCCTTGATCACCCTCCCAGGGTGATCCTTTCCCTATCCTCTGCTCCCTGTTACTCTCAACCCACTTCCTCCATTTACTTTCTCCTTAGTGTGTAGCACCATTCATTAGGAAGTATAATAAGATGAAGACAAAGGAGCTGATGGAATAGAATAGAAAGTCCCAGAGCTAGACCCACATAGTGTTGACTTGGGGGATGTCTTCACTAATGTTTGTTTATTAATTTTATAGTATTAAAAATAAAACAACTTTTAAATAAAACAATGAAAAAGTGGGCTATGCATGGGACAGTTTTATGAACTGTGGATTATGCAAATTATGTGCATAGGAAACTCAAAAGTAAAAACAGAATGCTAATTTGTCTGAAGGGGATTCCTTTTCCTTTTGCAAGGTTGGCATAGACAATCTGGAAAGATCCTTGGAGTCCAGACATGATTCTATGTTGAACATTTACTAGGCATTAGGCACTTTCTACTTCCCCAGCAGATATCTTTACCCCCATTTCACAGGCAAGGAAACTGCAGCTCAGAAAGGCCAAGTCATTCCACCAAAGCCACACAGTTCTCATGGTGTCAGAACCAGAGTTTGGGTGCAGGCCTGACCCATAAGCTTTTGTTTGTTATTTGAGGGGATGAATACAGTGAATGCCTGTGACTATGGCTAGGATTTTGCTAGGGAAATAGAAGATTCCTCTTCACCATGCAAAATAGAAGAACTTTACCTATAAGGAACCTCTGCTGTTTCACTCCCACCAGTCCCAGAGACCTGTGGAGGAGATCTTAGTAGCTGTACTTTGAAGTCCCTCGTACAGGGCCTCCTCAGTGGATCAGCATTGTTGTCCTCCCCCTTTCCCAAATCCAAAACTATTGGCATTTCTTGGAAAGTAATTTTAGCTTTCCTTGGCGTTTCTGGTATTCTTTTTCAGCGAGCATTTGTGTTCGGGGACCAGTGTTGCTGCCTTCTTTGTACTTGAGGTAAAGGGACCCTGGCAAGTGCCTTGAGAAGGGTCTTCACCCTCTTGTTACCAGCAGCCTCTGCTCCATCTTCCCTCCCCACACTGGGCTCAGAAGTGATCAAAAGCCAACTGCAAACTACAGAACCACTGGGGGTTTCTTTCCTTTCTGCAGTTCTTCCACAGTATTTTAAACGCCTCTTTTCTTAAATTATCAAGAGATAATTAACATAAAATAAAGCGATTTGTAAGTGGTCAGATGGATCAATTTTGACAATTCTATGTACCTATGTAACCACCATCTCAGAGAGTCTAGAAAACACTCCCAGCATGCCAGAAAGCTGGCTCTTCAGGCTTTATTTTAATCTGTTCTCTCTCTTTTTTTTTTTTTTAGAGAGAGAGAGAGAGAGAGAGAGAGAGAGAGAGAGAGAGAGAGAGAGAATTTTAATATTTATTTATTTTTTAGTATTTGGCGGACACAACATCTTTGTTTGTACGTGGTGCTGAGGATCGAACCCGGGCCGCATGCAAGGCAGGCGAGCGCGCTACCGCTTGAGCCACATCCCCAGCCCCTGTTTTCTCTTTTGCCTCCCCAGAGCAACCATGCTCTGATTTCTAGATCATGGTATAAATATTTTTGCCTTTTTCACCATTTTGTGTCAGTGAAGTCCTGTAGTATATACACCTTCTACCTGGATGCTTTCACTCAGCACAGTGTCTTTGGGCTACATCTGAGTTATTGTGTGTGTGTGTGTGTGTGTGTGTGTGTGTGTCTCCATTGTTTGTTGCTTTTAATTTTGGAGTAGTATTCCATGTAGCTGTGGCATAGCCTAGTTATTCGTTCACCTGTTGACAAACATTTGGGTTGTTTCTGGTTTGTGGCTTTGAAGAATAGAACTCCTATGAACATCTGTGAACAAATATTTTTTGTGAATATATATTTTCATGAGGGGAGGCGGGACAGGGAAATTGCCAAGAATAGGGTAGGCAATTTGTTGAACTTCGTTAGAAACTACCAGACAGTTGTCCAAAGTAGTGGTACCATTTTACCAGCGGTGTGCACGTGCTTCCGTTTCTCCATAGCCTCACCAACATTTTGTTTATAATATCCTTCAGTTGTAGTCATTCTGATGAATGAGATAGGGTCACTTGGGGTTTTCTTTTCTTTTTTCCTTTTCAAGAACATTTTGAAAAATTTTCAAGCATGTCAGTCAGTTCTGGCTCAGATACTGAAAAGGTCCTGTGGGAGCGAAGCTGGTTTAAAAGTTGTATGGACAGGAGGTTTCCACTTATCATCGTTGTTCCTAACACAGTCTTTCCAGCCCTGAGGGTTGTCTGGGCTGCCGCAAGGCAAGCTCAAGGCCAAAACCCTGAGAGGGAACTAGGGAAAGAGATGGAGGCAGGCTAAAGAGTCAGAGGGGAGAAGAGGAGGGGCCCCTGCATGGGGAGCTCAAAATCACACTGTGACAGCCACAGGACAAGTCTCAGGGCAAATGGTGCCCTCCACAGACACTGATAATGTAACAAGTTAGTAGCCAGCAGGCACAGACCAGTTCATAAGGCCATTCAGGGAGTCCCTGCAGGCTGTCATCTCAGCTGCTGTGAGCACTCAAGGCAGATATGATAACATTTCCAAGGTAGAATTTTGTCACCTTCTAGTTGGCATAGGCAAATGGAAATCCTCTAAAACTGGTTGCCAGACATGGGACAGTTATGTGGCAAGCATTGGAACCCTCCCTTTTTGGGTGCTGCCTCCCAGCTTTCCTGGATCCACCAACGCTGTTGGTAACAAAGTTGGGGAACTACCTCTCAAATATTTCAGCCAATTCACACCATATGTCTTGAATACCCCAGTTCTATCCTTTTCCTACAGTCACCATCATGCTAATTAGAAAGCCACCAGTTTCCCCAGTAAGGAAAACATTTCAAACATTCCAGGTGCTCTTTGGCCCTGCCTCAAGTATTAGGGAGATGAAGAGGTGACTGCAACTTCAGTAGCAGCCCAGGGTGTGCAATCTTGGCAGTCGATCAGACAAGTGGCTGCCCACTGACCAGATTAGGGCTTCACCTGAGTCACAGACTGAGGCCAGTCTCCGTGGAGATGCTGGTGACTTTTAAGGTAAATTCCAGATGTCACAGCTGTCAAAAAGCTCTGGAGCCAGGGAGCTTAGACCTAAGGAGAAGTTTCTCAGTCTTGGTTCAGAGGGCAGAGAGCGCTAGTTCTAGTCTCCTTTCATATTTATTGCAGGGTTTGAGGTGAGTCTGAAGTCTCCCATCTATAAAATAGGGGTGATCCCTGTTTGTTTGTTTTTGTTTTGAGGTGATAATGAAGATATTTAGTTGGGTCCTTTGCACATGAAAGTCCTAATTATATAGAAAATGTTTTCAATCAGTTTAGTCTCTCTAATATGGTGAAGACTAATTTAGTCTCTCTAATATGTCTTTGGAAGAACTGGTATTTTTAGGGAAGAACCCCCAAAGAGCAATAATGTTGAAAACAAGGCAGAAGCTTACTAGCGATGGCACTTTGTGGTCAGTGGAGGGAGAGAACACTTTTAAATGGGCAATCTTTGCCTAGAAAATCAACTAGGCAGGGAAACAAGGGAAAGCAATCCTAGAGGCTGGAGCCATAGATGGTAAATTCTCCCAAAGGAGAATCCACCTGGACCTTTCCTGTAAAGAGTCTGGTATGGGGGAAAGGGAAGAAATCCCAAGCCTCCTTGCACTACAAACCAGCAAACTAGCCAAGGGTCCCAGGAGAAAGGGGGTATTGTGGTTCTAGTAGTTTCCTCTGGCAAGAAACCAAGCATGACTCCTACCCAGGTCTGTGTGTTTCTTTCGTGCCAGGGTCCTGCTGCTTCACTCTTAACCACCCCACCCACTGACATGGGGCAGGCCACCTAAGGAGCTGCAGGATTGTGGGGAACAGGGCTGCTGACAGCCCTGCCTCTCCCTGCTCCCTGGAGGCAGCTCCCTTGCTTCTCCCAGCTCTATGAATGCCAGGGAAGCAGACTCTTTCAGTGGATATAGATGCAGCTGCCAAGCAAAGAATAGTCCTGAACGCACAGTAATAAATTGATTCAAATCAGGAAGAACAGGCAAGGGTGCTCAGTGCTGTAGCAACAGGAAAGTTAGCATGTGGAAGCTTGGAATTGGGCTGTGGGCACTAAGATGGATTCTGCAGCTCTGGTTTTCAGCCAGTGAGTTTGGAGGACTCCAAACATGGAGGAAGCAATAGAGGGTAGAGACAGTCTGCTGTCCCTAGCAGTGCACAAGGTGAGTCCCAGGAAGCCTTCTGCGCTGCTGTTCATAACAAATTGAAAGTGTACTGAGGCTGAAACACAATAGAAGTTGATTTCTCACTCACATAAAGCTTCGAATGGATGTTCCTGCTGGCAGAGGGCCTGCCTCCAAGCCATGTGTCAGGTGTGTATACCCTCCTGTCTTGTGGCTCTGCTGTCTTCATCAGATGGCTTCCAATAGGTCCTTATGCATTAAGCTAAAGCAAAGAGAGAGAAAGGAATCGGAGCATCACATATGGAAGGAAGGAAGGGCCAGACCCAAAGTGGTACGTGTCTACTCACACTCTGTTGGCAGCACTCAGGAACATGATCACACTAACTGCAAGGGAGACTGGGAACTGTAGTCCAGGAAGAAGGGGCAATGCATTTGCTAGATGGCCAATCAGTCAGCCACAGATGAAATAATCCTGGGGAGGATGGAAATAGCTCCTGCCTGGATCCAGAAGCCTAGTGTGTTAATCAGCTTCCCATTGCCATTACAAATACTTATCTTGAAATAAGGGTTATTCAGCTCTCAGGTTTGGAGGTTTCAGTCCATGGGCTGTCAGTCCTGTTGCGCTGGGGACTGTGGTAAGGGAGCACATTAGGGCACAGAGAGCATGGAGGAGGAAAACCATTCCTCATGGCCAAGAAGTGAGAAAGAGAAGACCAGGGGCTGCAATACCATTATCCCCTTCAAGGGCATACCCCCCAGGGACTGATGACCTCCTGCCAAGGCTTCATCTCCACAGTGTCCTTTGGGGGACACTTGTCCAAACCAGAGCACACAGGAAGTGAGAAATGAGCTCAGAAAAGAAGGGGAGCACCTGACTCAGGATGTGCATTTCAGAGCCCAGTCTTCACTAGTAGAAATGATAATAGAAGAGGAGGGAACTTAGGGCTGGGCCAGAAAAAGAAATCAAGGCAGGCCTGTCTGAACCACAGGAGAAGGCCAAGAAATTGTAGGTTCTGATCTGAGACAGGAGACACTACCCACTTTCTGTCCTTTCTTACCCCACACCTACCTTTCCTACATTAAACTTTGTTCATGTTCTAGAAAACTCTGCCCCTCCCTCCCATGAAAACAACCATTTCCTGGGGGTTCACAGCTCAGATCCTGGGGGTAGAAGGGAGAGGGAAGCAACAGTCCAACAAATCAACTCACACCAAGGTGGTACCAATCTGCTGGGGTTGCTGAGAAAATGAGATGAGAAAATGAATGTAAAATACCTAGCAGGGTGCCTGGCACATGATAAATCAGTGCTCAGTAAATGGTTTATTATTATCATCTTGTGAGTGTGTGGAGAGAAGCAGTGGGGAAGGGGGAATGAGGAAGCTAGCAAAGCCCTGAAAACTAAATTACTTCTTCTTTTCTCCCCAACCTAATGGTCTCACTATTGAATTGAGGCCTCCTGCTCATTGGGGCCTGTAAAGACATCAAAGTTGTTTTGACTGAGTTGGCAGTCCTTTAGGACACAGGGTTAATTGCTAAGGGGCAACTATGAACACCCTTGGAAGAGCTGGCACCCTTCTAATGTTTCCACACACTTGTCTCGCCTCCAACCCTTACCAGCCCTGGGCTCCAGTTGTCCAACCAGGCAGCCTATTCTGGACACACCTGCCATCTTATGCCTTTCTTCCAGTCATATCCTTCTGGAAAATTCTCCTCCATTCCACTATTTCCTCCTCAGAAATCCTTCAGATGTGACAAGGTCTAGTTCACATGTCATCCACAGCAATAAAAGCCCGATGGTTGGAATTCAGAGGGACAATACCAGAGGTGGGGCATGCGAGAAAGAGAATGAATGGACAAGAATCCTGTTTGAGGGTCCCCTTGGACTACAACAGGGAAACAGGTGGCTTCATTCCAACTTGACTACCAGTGTGTGTGTGTGTGTGTGTGTGTGTGTGTGTGTGTGTAAACATGTGCATTCCAAAGGAAGTCTTCCCCTAAAGAAAATAGGAAATAACACCTATAATCTTCATTGCCAAGTAGCCAGATGTTAGGCAGCCAATCTGTTTCCTTTCCCCACTTCAACTTTGCATTGTTTATGCTGTATTAACTCTCACCATGATACTTGCTTTAAGATAAATATAGTGATTTCTTAAGGACTTCAAAAGATTCACCAGCCCTAAGATTCTGCCGAGCATGTTGTTCTGCTCTTGAGAGAGCTTGCCTCGAGGCAGAGGAGTGCTTTTGACTAAACTGAATTCCAGAAAGAAGTCTTCCTGTTTAAAAGATGAGCATTCCCTACCCCCTTCTTCCTGCATTGTCTGTGTACTTCTTGGGTCAGGGTTGTCATTATTATTTTTATTAGGCAGTATGCAGCTGATGAAGTAAAGTAGTGTTTATTTATTGTTTTTTTTTTTTTTGTTGTTGGTCCCTGAGTTGGAATACACGATCACTAGAAAAGAAACTCCCTCTGTGACTCATCCCAGGAACATCTTGCATTCCAGCCAGCACAAATATGATTAAAAGAACTTTCTGGAGGGCCCCAGTTAAATTTTAGCAAAGGAGCATATCAGCCAAGCTGACCATCTCTTGAACATTTTGCTTTTGGAAAGATAGTCATCTCTGGCCTCCTTGTATGACTTACTCTTTATGAAATCTTGAGGCACACCCCCCATGAGCCGATTCTTCTGTGGTGTGGGCATTGTTAAAAATAGCAGTGTCTTCTTCATGGGGTCATAGAAGGTTCCACTGACTGGGGAATCACTTGGTCATGGTAGCCTAAATGAATGACATTTAAGTATTCACATAATATTCACTGGAACTTTCCAGGGCATGGTTAGTATGGCAGATGCTATTGGTACCCCACCATATCCCTTCAGACTCACCTCTGTACACCAAAGGTTACTTACTGTATGTACCTGTGACTGTCCCTTAAGGTTTGTTTTTTGGTTTTTGTCTCAGGAGCACACTAGGCCTGCATGCTGTGCTATCTGGAAGTGCCAAGGAATGAACGTATCCTCCAGAAGCAACCCCTGACCAGTGATGGATGGAAGTTGGTGACTAAACACCCTGACTTCCTGGCCTCTCAGTTGACATAGCCCTGAGGAATGTGTTCTACACAGTCTCCCAGAATTCCCCAGTGGAACTGAGCTCCAGTTGCCTGCAGTGGTAACTTGCTTGATAAATTAGCTTCTTTCCTTTCCTGTCTTGTTGCTTTACTCCCCTTCTGGTGTTTTCTGGGACCTTCTCCCAAATAAACTATTTTCAGTTAATTCTTTGCCTTAGGATCATCCAATGGGAGAACCCAAGCTAAGATAACTATAGCCAGTTGGGTTCACCAAAAATCACCAGCTTCCTCTCTTCACCTTCCTTACCAAGATCATCATCACTGAGAGTGGTCACTGAGTTTCCATGTGACTGTAACCCTGCAGTAGCATGTTGTCCTTTGAGAGTCTATAGCTTCTGCATGGAAACCTGGTAAGGTAGAAAGCAGAGTTTCAGGAGGTGGCTCATTCAGTAAAATGAGATAAAGGCAACTCTAGATATTGTGGAAATCTCTGTACCTGGGAAGCACCTACTCAGGAAATTTCTTTTGGGTGAGCACTAAGTGTTTGCCGATTGAGTCCATAAAGGAATAAATAACTGCTTCACATTCATATATTTTCTTTGCTCTTAGTGCATGTACCTTTTAAAGAAGCCAACAAACTTGGTCCTAGTTGTAGACTCTTGAATCTGTGGAGAAAAGTCAAGAAAGTAAGAAACTTCTTTCCCATGATTGGCATCTGAAATTCCTCACTTAGACTTCTACTTCTTTGTCCATAGCTCTATTGCTGACTAGATGTTGTTTATTATACCAATCATGGAAATATAATACTTGAGCCTTATCATTTGTATATCTCACTGAGAATGAGTTTATCATCTTTTTTTCTGCAAATTCCAATTTTTTTGGGGGGGAGGGCCCAATTCTGATTGCCCAAGGAAGACTGGAGGTTAGGGTTAGGCAAAAATGAAAATCAAACACCAAAAGAATATGAGCTTGTATATTTTTTTCTAGGACTGACAGCACAGCCAAGTACCAAGTAAATATGCTTGGTGATTTTAAAAGCATGTGCATTCTTCCAGAATTTGGACTAGCTTCCTTATTTACTAGGAGTACTTGTACTTGTGAACAATGTGTTATTTTTCAACATGTCCTCAATGTGCTGAGAAACTCCCCTCTCACCTCTCCCTCCCCCACATGGCACAGCAACCAAGCTGTTACGGCTTGACAGCGCCCCTTGTGGCCAATTGGAGATCTCATTCCATGTTTTCCTCACAGCTTCCTTCAGTTTCTCTATATATTTTTAAATTTTCTCTCCTTCCACTTCTACCTACTTAGCTCAGAAAATCTTTTTGCTTTCTCTCTCCCTTTTATCCTTACCCTCTTCCTTGTCTGCTCCATGTTTTTTTTTTAAATGAGAAAATGATCCTAATCACTACTGAAAAGAAGAAAGGAGAGATACTTAGGCCCTGTGCAAAGGAGAAAAAAAACCCTGAAGGATCTGAAGTGAAATTATGAACAGCCAAAGGGCAGTAACTTCAGAACCCTTAGAAATGCTCATGAGTCCATATGCAAGATACACAAGGCTCTGGCTCCCCCCGCCCCCCCCCGCCTTTTCCCCCAACCTGAACAAGGAGTAGATTTTTGTATTTATTTAATCATTTTCCTGCCATCTTTAGTTCCTGGTGTTACAATAGTATTGTCTTCTGTTTTTACCACAAATGTTCAGTATCTTAGCTATGTTGGGGGTGAAGTGGGTTTGGGGTGCCAGCCTGGAAACCTCCCATCAGGTGTAACACTGATTCTATGACAATTGCCTTCCCAGTTCCTACCAGCTGATTTTCAAGTGAACCCTTAAACATACAGGGTTATGAATGTGTGGACCCATTCAGATGCCAAGGGAGTATTTGATGCTACTCAACATGTAAAGAGGAAACATGGCCAGGGGTCTAATGAGGAAGAAGATGAAGCCAATGTGACAATAAGGATGATGACAGTGAGAATGATGAAGATGAATCCAGTGCTAATGATGTGATGACAATGATGATGGTAACAGTGACAGTGAAACCAACAGTGATGGCAAGGATAATGATGTTGGTCTTGATTTACAAAGCACTTTCCATGTGCCAGGCTCTGTGCCAAGCACTTTACGTAGATTATGTCCCTTAATCATTATGAACACTCTGTATGATGGGGAGTTTTAAAAATCCTCATCTTACAAGAGAGAAACTGAGGCTTAGAACTAACTTACCCAAGGTCACGCAGCTAGCAAAGTTTGGCAGGCTGATGTTTGAACCCACGCCTCTCTGAGTTCAAAGCTTTCCATTCTGCCCAGCCTCACAGGGGCCCCGTACCCAGGGTAAGCTGGCACTGTCCCCATGCTAACAATTGGTGAGGGGCTCACTGACATTAGGAGAAGGGGACAGTCTGAACTCCAGACCTTAGTACTTCAGAATTCTGCACCTCTTCCTTCCAGTGACCCCTCAGAGGGTCTATTTCTGTCACACTGGTCTCTGGAAAATGTCTTGCTAATGACACAGGATTATAAACAGTCTTTTTCCCAGAACAAAAATTTAACCTTTGTATCTCAATCTAATTAGAAGTATTTTCTCTTTCAGAGGCAGGTTTTTCCCCTTTATTCTAAATTGAAGAGGCTTCTTTGTTGCCAGAAAAAATCACCCCAAACCATAGTTCTTCAAGAGGATAGACCCTGGCCTGAGACCTTAAACATGACCTATTGCTCCTGCATGGTATGGCTCCTGTGGCCCCAGTCTCTGATGGTGTCTGGGGTCTGGTGTCTGGTGGAAAGCTGCAGGGCCTCAGCCGAATGCAAAAACAGCCACTTGCTGACTTGCACATTCCACTCTCCATTTTGTATATACTACTTCTTGTCCTTTTATTTCCTCATTTGATGATCCTGTGTTGCTGTTTAAAGGCTGTGTTGAGGAGTCTGATATATGTAGAAGGATAATAGGTGATTTAACTATGGGACAAGCTGGTGTTGGTGACCAGAATTCAAAGGTGACCACTGCCTGGCATCTCAGAGGCCCCCAAGAATGCCCAGGCCTCAGAGCACACAAATGAATGGACTTGTGTCAGAGAGGTTTCAGCCACACACACTCACCAGCCAACCCTTAGGCCCTCTGTCACTGAATTCCTGATCCAAGTTGCTTCCTGGAAGCCAGCTTATGGTCACACCCTTACCCCCAACTTCTCCTCTAATTCAGTCAGCTATCCCAGCTACATAAGCAATGGTGATCCTCACGAAAAACAGCTCTTCCTGAGAGTCTCATGTAATGCTGCAGTGGCCTGTCACCTTCCACTGAGGTTCACCGAGAATACTTCTTTCCTTGTAGTGTCAGGGGCAGGCCTCTCTGGAAAGCAAACATTTATCATTCTCTACCTTAGAGACGTCCTTGCACTGACATCATCTCCTACATCTATCTATGAGCCTTGAACCCCAATCAAAGTAGACAACCATAGAAAATGGGTTTGGTTAATGCCCTGAGAAATGAGTCAAGAAAAAGGCTACATGCCTGTAATCCCAACTGCTTGGGAGGTTGAGGCAGGAGGATTGCAAGTTCAGTCAGTCTCAGCAAAGGCAAGGCACTAAGCAACTCAGTGAGACCCTGTCTCTAAATAAAATACAAAATAGGGCTAGGAGTGTGGCTTAGTGGTTGAGTGCCCCTGAGTTCAATCCCTAGTACAAACAAACAAACAAAAAAACTACATGCCTTCCGAGAAAGTAGTACCAGGTTGGAGGAATAGGAAATGTATGCTAGCGCATAGTAGGTTCCCAGATCATTCTTAAAAGGATGAATAAATGAATTGGCATGAATCTAGTCCAGCCCTACACTAAAGCCTGCATGGTCCCAAGGGTCACCATGGATGATTTAGGCAGCCTACAGGTATTCAGGAATAGGAAATGAGATAATAAACACAGAGACATCTGACATCATCTACAGAGAAAGAAAGGCAGCAGAGTGCCCTCGCCACCAACTATTCCAGATTTCTCTTGAGGCCTGGGTTCTAACCCAGCAAAGACTTGAGAAAATTAGGCCTTTGAGCTATTTATTTTCTCCCTCCAATTCTGCTTGACAGCTCACACCTGCTCACCCTTTGGGGCCCACAGCAGTTCCTCTTCCAGCAGCTCTGGGAAGGCTAGGTTTGATTCCTTCCCAGCAAGCACCACTCACTCCTGGGAGGTCTGAGAAGGGGGCAGTGCCAATATTACAGAAGAGGAACCTGAGTCCCTGGGGTGTAAAATGACTTTCCTACAGTTATGAAAAGCTCATGTGTGCATTGAACCTTTGACTTCTATTTCAATGACTTGTCTATTAGGCATCTCTGACTCAAGGGGGTATTTCTTCTTAATCAAGCTCCTTGCTCACCAAACTCTTCTTGACATTTTGATGGTTGACTGAAAGTATCCCACATATTTTGGTGTCAGGTGCTGGTTACAATAGAGATGTTCTAATCCAGGCTGGCTGACTCTGGCCAGTGCATTAGACTCAAGCACCCCTCAATTCCCTTGGGAATTTGAAACTAAGGCAATGGGTTGGGTAATGTGCCTTTGAGGAAGAAGTGCAGGTCTGCAAGTCAGTGTATTCAATGCTGTGTGAACTTGAGCAAGTCACTTGACCTTTGAGCCTCAGCTTCTTGCTCTGCAAAGCAGGAGGGACTGGCCAGTTGAACTGGCTAATAACTCAAAGACTTGTTCACTTTGAGGGAAGTCTCACTGGGCCCTGAGAGCTTTGTCCCTCCTGCTTAGTGGTAATGTTTTCATTCTTACCCTTGATCAGAAAAATCTTGAACACCCCACAACATATACATACATTCATATACACACATGTATGTTATTATGACTTTTTATATTTACTTATTGCACCATAAAAACTGAGAATAAAAAGAATGATATGATAAAATGGGCATAAATGACTTTTATGGCATCTCAGAGCATGACCTTATTTCTTTTTCCTGGAAAGATTTTTTTTTTTGGTATCAGGGATTGAACACAGGGGCACTCGACCACCGAGCCACATCCCCGGCCCTATTTTGTATTTTATTTAGAGACAGGGTCTCACTGAGTTGCTTAGCGCCTTGCCATTGCTGAGGCTGGTTTTGAACTCACGATCCTCCTGCTTCAGCTTCCTGGGCTGCTGGGATTACAGGCATGTGCCATCGTGCCTGGCTCCTACAAAGATCTTGAAGTTCTTGTGTTGATGGCCAGTCAGTGATTCTGGGCCCCACCCCTTTCATTTTTCATCAGAATCAGACCAGGCCTAATATTTGCACTGTGTTATAACAGGACTTCCCCATAGCCATTGCCCATCCTCAAACAGATTTGTCTCAGTTGAAATCTGTGTGGCCACCACTGTTTTAATAAATCAAGTAGCATGCCAGTGACTTATATCCAAAGCTCATTTGGGTACTCATGTTCCTTTTGGAGAGCTGTGTAGAACTCTGGATGCAGAAGGCAATCAAACATAAGGCAAGTGACTATGTTGTATATTCTCCATATTTTAACCAATTTGGGAATACATTCATGTGGTAATTATGTTCACAGCTTTGGTAAAAAGGCCCTGTGCTGATGTTTAAAGCTCAGAAAATTTAATCACTGGGGCACGTAATTGACAATTATTACACCCTATGGGGAGAGAAAATCATTTTTACCCAGTTGGAATTACTTCTTAGATATTTAGTGCATCCTAGGTCCTGAATGGTGAAACCATATGTGCATTGTATTAAGGACAAAAATTATGCTTTTCTCATTTGGCTCATAGTGAGTGACGGGTGGTTTTTATACAGAATTAGGTCAGTCATTGAGGGTGTGGTTTAAGAACTGGACCAAAGTAGAAAATAGACTCAACACAGAGTGTGGGTGGAAGGGGGGCAGGATTCTGGCAGAGGTGTCTAGGAAATCAGCCTTTTAAGAGGAGGGGCAGCTCACCTCTTCCTGATGATAGGGGCATATGGAAGACACTTTGAGGGCTGGAGGGAAGTTGTGGGAGTTTGCAGGTTGGTAGTCTTAATCTTTTTTGTGAAGTAAGAAGGAAAGTCAGCCACTGAGAAGAAATTTGGCTCACAAACTGTCTTGTGCTCTGACCTTTAGATTAAGGGTTCCCAGGGCTTGGGATGTGGCTCAGTGGTACATGGCCCTGGGTTAGATCCCCAGTACCACACAAAAAAGTAGATTAAGGGTTTCCAGCTTCACTGTATATTAGAACCTCCTGGAATTTTTTTGAAAACTCCAGTGCCCAAGCCACATCCCAGAACAATTAAATTGGTCTTGGGAGTGGAACCCACACATTGGTATTTTTTTAAAGCTCCAGGGCAATTTCAATATACGGCCAGCTTTGAGAACCAGTAGAAGACCAGTGCTTCTCAGACCTTAATGTGCATGCAAATCACCCAAGAATCTTGTTGAGATGAAGATTCTGATTCAGTGGATCTGGGTTGTAGTCTGAGATTCTGGATTTCTAACAATCTCCTGGGTGATGCTGCTGCTTCTGCTCCAAGGACCCACACTTTGAGTAAGAAAGACATAGATAATCTTTCATTGTTTGTTCCAGAATAATTGATAGCTGCTGACATGCTCCATGAAAACAAAAGATGTCAATATTTTAGAGATGGAAAAGTCGTATCTTGAGAAAACTGAATTTCAGAGTATGTAATCCTGTGCCATACAGTGAAGCTCCAGTCAAAAAATGATGGACTGGGGCTGGGGATGTGGCTCAAGCAGTAGCGCGCTCGCCTGGCATGCGTGCAGCCCGGGTTCGATCCTCAGCACCACATACAAACAAAGATGTTGTGACCACCGAAAACTAAAAAATAAACATTAAAATTCTCTCTCTCTCTCTCTCTCTCTCTCTCTCTCTCTCTTTAAAAAAAATGATGGACCACATATTCAATGGTGGTCTCATAAGATTATATCACCAAGTAACCTCATGACCATCTTAGTTTGCATAAGCACACTGAATGGCGTTCACAAAATGACTAAATCAGCCATCAATTTGGTTCTCAGAATTTGCCCCATTGTTAAGCAACATGTGGCAAGCATTTAAAGCATGATCATTTTAGTGGAAGAAGCTTGTCTTATAGAAAAATCCAGATGAGGTTAATCTCAGTGGAAGAGGAGAGCAAGTCACATCTACATCCTGAAGCTAAGTGTGCCTTCTGAGTGACCTCCCTCCAGGAATCCCAGGGGCCTCAAAAGGCCATTGAGAAAAATGGCCCCTGGCTTGAGTTGCTGTGAGACAAACCCCTCTTGATACCTGCCACACTGAGGTAGTCTCTCCTAAGGCATTTGCTTAAAGGTGTTTGGCACTTTGGACCCAGGGCCTTATAGTCATCTTTATAGTCATTTCTATGTTGAAAATGGTTCCAGTTCACAAAATGTGATCTGGGCATTTAGGAGGGGCTCCCAGCATGCTGAGGGCATTAGGAGTAACGTAGGGATGTGTGTGTATGTGTGTGTGTGTGTGTGTGAGAGAGAGAGAGAGAGAGAGAGAGAGAGAGTGCACACACCTCTCTCTCTCACATTGTGTTCAATGCCTGTAACCAGGAAATAGATGAGCTTTAGGATGTGGAGAATAGTCTAAATTATATGAGTAGTCAAGTGTTTTTGTTTTTTAAAGTAATCCACAAATAAGACCATATTATGAAAACACCAATGTATACAGAAGTACATAGGCCAAGTTAGGTCTTTGCATAAATCTCTGGAAGAAAAAGCCTGAGAGGCAGGCATGGCTTTGAGGGCACCCTTTGAGGTGCAGCTGTGGGACACTGACTGACTGCTAGCGAGTTAGGCCTGAGGTCAGCTTCTTCATGAATGTCACTCCTTAGAAGGAAAGCAGTTGCTTTTATTTTTGTTTTCTGAGTGCAGCAGAGAAACACAGGATGAATTCATTCATTCCCCAGGCCCCTTGGGCTCTTCACTGGCCACAAAGTGCTTTCACATTAACTGTCTCATCCAGGAGTCCCTCGCTGGCTGGTGAGGATGGTGGCCGCCTCATTGTGCTCCCATGGCACCTGTGGGCCTGACTCTCTGCTCTTCCCACAGCAGGTCCAAGCCAGTCTCCTCTCTTGGAGTAAATAGGCAATCCCAGTATAGGGAGGCAGGTTGGACTAGGGAAGGTTAAATCTGGATTCTGTGGGAATACAGTGAGGTGGGGCAAGATCTCAGAGGAAGTTCGAGATGAGCAGGAGTTGACTGTTCAAGGCTGAAGGTAGAGGCTAGTGAGGACTCCAGGCTGAGGGGCCAACCCTAGGAAGAACCAGCCTCAGTAATAATTAGATCTTTGCAGTAATTAGGCTAAGGAGTTTCAGGTAACAGTTCTGTGGCCCCTCAAGTCTCCAGGCTCAGCTACTTATCCCTGATATTCCTCCCCATCTCATCTGCCCTAGGCTCAAGGCTTTTTCCCCAAAGGCTTAATTTGGGGGGAGGGGAGGGCGCATGAGCTTTACTGGGTGAGGTCCTAGCAACTGGCTGAGGGCCAAGAGAATGATGGTCTCCAGTGACCTGCAGATCCAGATTGCCCACTTTGCACTGGTTTAAATGAGGTCACCCATCCATTCTGCCTGTGCCCATTATTATCACTTAGCATGTGTGCATTGCCATCGTTTACTGAGTCCTCCCCCACACACCCAGTGATAATGGGCACAGGCAGAATGGATGGGTGACCTCATTTAAACCCATTTGAAAATGATGTTTTGCAAAACCCAAACAAAACGTTCCTTGTCACTTCTAAGAAATTCACACCCACTAATGCTTGAGCATTAGTCAGTGGTTCCTGCAATGCTCCTTGATTTGAAGAGGTCTCCAGCCCACCCTCTGCCCACACTAATCAGTAGCTTGGCTGAGCAGGGAGGATGGGCTTCTGCCTTTCTCTCCAGTCATTAACTGGCTTCTGGGCTCCTCCTTAGGGAAAGAGACTTGCCCTTTGAACCCTCAATTCAAGAGCTGGCTTTTATTCTCAGAGCAGAGCCGAGCATTCAGCGCCAGCTCTTGCAGCAGCTATGTCCATGCCATCTACTGTGGGTGCACCCAGACCCTCCGGAAGGACGAGTGATGGAAGCAGAGCTCATATTCTTTGCCTGGATATCTCTGGGGATAGCGTACCAAGTGGGGACTGAGTGGAAGAACATTAGCTTGTCTCAGTGGGCCAGTGGTTCTCCAGAGAAGAGGCTAGAGGTGTTCGTGGGTCACCTTTGTCTGAGGGCTGTTATGTCAGAGGAAGGGAAAGGGAGGTTTTGGCCAGGGGCTTCCTTTCCATTTGCCCCTGAGATACTGCATACTGCCCCCCACCACCTGCACCCTGGTCTGGCCTGCAATCCATCAGGCGTCAGCCATTTCCCCAGAGATGTGGCATTCCCAGCAGGAGATCTGAAGGCCTCCCCATTACTCATGTGACTTCTATCTCTGGAAGGCAGGCTGGGGACAGCTGGCTGGGTAACTAGAAGTAGGTTGAGAGGGTGCCCCCTTCCCAGCACTCCAGTAACACAACCATAGCCTGGAGGCTGCACACTCCTCAAAGACAGGGATGCCAGTGATGAGGGGGACAGTGGAGACCGCTAGTAGAGAAAATAAAGAGTTCCGTGAATGTACTGGAAAGGACCTGGCCTCTACTTTGAAGTAATCTTATGCTCAAGTGTTCTTTCTTGCAGGCCCCCACAGCTAAATGGCCACTGAATGGCCACCCGCCTTGTTGAAGAGGAGGTTGTGGGCATGACATTGAGAGGTACAGCCCTCACAGCTTCCTTAAGAGAAAAGGAATCTGGGATTGGCCCTGAACTCTAATCCCAGCCTCGGTGTACCCTTAAGCTCAATATTGAACTCCCCTATGGAATCAATTTCCTCACCAACAAAATGGGCATAATTCTAGGGCCCTTCTGGCAGGGTCATTCTGAGGATTGAATGAGGTAATGCATGAGAAGTTCTCAGCAGAGGACCTGGCACATAGCAAACCCTCAATGCATTCCAGCTCTTACTATCCATGAGAGGAGTGGAGGCCTATGGGAGGCACCCCACCCTGGCAAGATCCCCTCCTCATACTCTGAGCAGGAGGGTCTGGGGAGAGTTAGCAGCCCAAGAAGGAAGGGAAGGGAGGTTTCCCAGGAAACCATGAGACCTGGCACCTGAGCTGAGTGTGTGTTTGGAGCAGGTAGAGGGGGCATCCAGAAGTTTGCCCTCTCTCTTGGAAGGGTGTTGAGAGCAGCAGACAGGTAGCAAGGTAAGTTGCCATTTCTGAAAGGGCAGATAGATGCAATCATTGTGAGAAATGATCCTAACCCCACAGGAAGCCCAAAGTTGGTTAGAGAACTTGCCTTGACTCCTGTAGGGTTGGCTCTTACCATCAGAGTTTACCTCAGGTGGTGGCCATGGGTGACTTCCTTGACATTTCTGTCCTTGTCCTCATGAGTCCCACCCCAACTTCCTTTCAGCTTTTCCTCCCTACTCCCTGAAGGTTCTGGCCACTGTGAGGGACAGGTCAGACCTTTTAGGAAGAAACCTTGGGCTCTCAGTGCCTTTACAGGACTATGTGCAGGTGCAATAAATATTTCTCCCACTACTGTTGCTGCCAATCCTAACATATCTTTGATGCTGTCTCATGCTAGCAAATCTCTGATCAAAGATGTGCCTTCACCACACTATACTCTTCATGAAAGCATGGACCTTGTCTCTCTTGCTCATGACTTCAACTCTAGCCCTCAGCAAGGTGTGGATCAGCAGTGGCCATTTAGCAAATGAATTGGTTGGATGAGTGAATGCATGCATGCGTGCATGTGGGGGATGACTGGTAAATTGGAGGCATGACGTTTTCTGGGCTGAAGCATGGACTCATCTCATGTAGAACCAGGCCCTTCAGCTGGGGTCATGCCACAGTCTGGCTGGGCACAATTCATGAGCCACATATCAAGCAAAAATGAACTTTATTTTTAGAACACACACGCCACACCACAGGAGCTCTTCAGGAATTCCCTCAGAGCCCAACCGCCACCACCGGCTTCCCAGGAGCCTCTCAACCCCCCACTCCTCCTTCTCTTGAGGGCGATTGGCTGGGTCGCATGGGCGGAGCCAAAAGAGTCCCCCAGTGAGCAGCTCCGTGGTCTGAAAGGGCGGGGAAACAGCCCAATGAGCATCACCGCAGAGGAGCCAATCAGCTGGCAGCTGGAAGTTTGCTGGGGCCATGGTGAGCTAATCAGCTGGAAGTTTGCTGGGGCCCCTTCGGCTGTGGTTCTCAAAAGGGGCAAGCCCCCTCAGCCTCTCTGGGGGCAGGCTACCTCCCAACTCTGCCCTGTGGGGATTACTGGCCAGCATGCCTGGTCACCTTATGGTGTCCAAAGGGCACATTGCCCATAGGGAGATGGCTCTGGAGCCCTCCCTCCAAGGCACTGCAGTGTGCCCTGCCAAGGTTGGGGCCCACCTGTCTGTCTGCACAAAGTTGTCAACACGGCATCCCTCCCTGGCCCTCCTCTCCCCCAGTCTGCATTTGATGTGTTTTGATTGCCCGGCAATATTATGGATTTGTTCATTTGTTATAGTTGCCTTCCTGAAGTGAGATATCGTTTGTTTATTTGTAATCCTATGGTGTGCTCTTTCTTGTTTGTGAGGTTGTGTTGGCTATTTGGGGGTGAGGAGAGGAAGACAAGATGACCAAGGACTAAAGTCTACGCAGCTGAGATAGGTGAGGTCAAGGATCTGAGTTGCCCCAGGCATTCCCAGTGAAACCGAGGATTATTGAATTATTATTGAGCCCAACCAGACTCCAGGGCTGCACAGATCCCTGAGTTAGACATGGTGCCTGCCTTCTCCATGGCAACGAGGCTAAATATGGACGCGTTTCCATGGAGAGCCATATTACAGCTGCAGCCCTGCTTCCTCCAGGAAGCACACGCGCTTCGCTTCTTGGGCCTCTCAGGAGGTGGCCAAGGTCTTTGGGAGGTGCCTTGGACATTGAGAAAACATTTCTCACCTTTGGAGATTTTTGTTGCCAACAAGTGCTCCATTTCCCCACCCCTAGACTCATCCACATCCCCTCCTCTTGGCAGTTAGATGTTAGGAGAGGCCATAGGTCAGACAGATGAGGCAGTTGGGAAAGTGACACTGGGCCTGATGACCATTCATGCAAGCCATCTTCACCTTGCTCTGGGGAGCGGATGTTCTTGTTGTTGGAGCGCAGCTGTGAGAACACTGTAACAACTCTTGTGTCTTCTACTCCTCAGACCTCTTCAGGAAGAATTATTGCTACAAAGGCTTTTTTAAATGCTTTCTGAGAATTTCCACAATTTTCAAATAATTCCATCATTATTTTTAGGTTTTTAAATGACTCCTTCCATATGCATAGAATATTCAAATGTGACAAGGTTTTATTTTTCCTTAAGGGAAAGTAAGTCTTTGCTGCTTGTTTGAGTTTGAACAAGTCAAATCTCTGAATATCTTAACTGTCTGACACAGCAATGTGGAATGAAACTTTGTTTTTGGTGAAGGCTAAACATATAAGCTGAGTATTAGGCTTAAGACTACCCTGTTTAACATCATGTGGCTATTTAGTGATTACATCATATCTGTTTATAGTTTAATTGTCTGTTGAATTTGGGTCCTTCTAGCCCAGCTGATCATATGGGTGTGTTCATGTATATTAGGAAGCTGGGCTGTTCTCCCCAGTTAACTAAAATATAGAAAGATGTGGAGAGAGCTCTTAAGGCAAGTGTAAATAGTCTCATGGAAGATTCATATCATGTGCTCTCTGTGTTGCAGGCCAAGTGGCATCAGAGCCCAGTGATGGACGACCTGCAGTCCCAGAACCTCTCCATGGACATGACCGACTCCCCTCCCACCTTGGCCAATAACAGACTGGAGAATGGTATGGCCCAGCTGATCACCACTGAGGCCTGGAACATCAATTCTACTGACCTGGTCAAGAAGGCCCTTGTGACTGTGCCTGCCCCATCCATTCTGAACCCACCTGCTGAGTCCCAGAGTGGCATGGCTCTGAAGGTGGCGGCCACTGTGTTGCAGCCCCTGTGCCTTGGGGAAAGCCCAGTGGTGATGCCCATTCACATGCAGGTGGAGGGAAGCTCTGCACCGGAGCTCAACCCCAATGGCAATGCCACCTACGTCATGACCACACAGGGCCCTGTGCAGCTGCCTGTGGTGCTGGAGCAGCACGTCTTCCAGCACCTCAACTCCCCTCTGGTCCTGCCACAGGAGGCCCCATGTTCCTCCAATGCCATCCACAATAACCTCTTCCAGGGGGCTGAGGACCCCGAGGCCCAGCCCCAACTCCTGGACCTGAGGATCCCCAGCCAGCCACAGGAGCCCACATTGCCATTCGAAGCTGTGCTTCAGAATTTGTTCCCCTCCCAGGGTTCTCTCGGGCCTCCACCCTGTCAGCCTCCTCCAGGCTATGCTCCAGTGCCCCCGCAGCCCTTTAACTCCCCCTTGTCTCCCTTGGTCCCACCGGCCACCCTCTTGGTTCCCTACCCTGTGATTGTCCCCTTGCCTGTGCCAGTCCCCATTCCCATTCCCATCCCAGTGCCTCAGAGTTCTGAATCCAAGTTCAGCCCCAGTTTCCCCAAGCCACCATCTTCTTTCAGCCTGCACTCCTTTAAAGGCACTCAGACCTCTCTGGAAAAGGATGAACTGAAGCCCTTAGACATCCTCCAGCCGAAGGAGTACTTCCAGCTTAGCCGCCACACGGTCATCAAGATGGGGAGTGAGAACGAGGCCCTGGATCTCTCCATGAAGTCAGTGCCCTGGCTCAAGCCTGGCGAAGTCAGTCCCCCACTCTTCCAGGAGGATGCAGCCCTAGACCTATCGCTGGCAGCCCACCGGAAGTCTGAGCCTGCCCCTGAGACACCATATGACAGCAGTGGGTCTGTAGACAGCCCAGGCCATACTGTGATGGAGAAACTTCCCAGTAGCATGGAAATGCCCTTTGCCCCTGCCACATCTCATGAGGCCTCAGCCATGATGGATAGCCACATTGGCAGCAGCAATGCTGCTGAGATGGTCAGCCAGCCTAGCCACCCTAGTGGTGAGGTCAAGGCTGAAAATAACATTGAGATTGTAAGTGAGTCCCAGGCGGCCAAGGTCATCGTCTCAGTTGAAGACGCTGTACCTACCATCTTCTGTGGCAAGATCAAAGGCCTCTCAGGGGTGTCCACCAAAAACTTCTCCTTCAAAAGAGAAGACTCTGTGCTTCAGGGCTATGACATCAACAGCCCAGGAGAAGAGTCCCTGGGAAACGCGGAGCCCCTTAGGAAACCCGTCAAAAACCGGAGCATAAAGTTAAAGAAAGTGAACTCCCAGGAAATACACATGCTCCCAATCAAAAAACAACGGCTGGCCACCTTTTTTCCAAGAAAGTAAATAATGGCTTTTTAAAATTTTTATGATTATAACATGGGGAAAGGTGCATTGGTTTTTTAAAAAGGCATTTAAAACAAATTATCTTTGTTAATTATTTTGGGGAGTAGGTGGGACGTGGAAAGGTAAATTGGCTCTAGAGGCCCTGTAAGCTAGTATCATTTTCTTTTTTAATTTTTGACTTTTCACAAATGAGTAAATAAGAGCAACCTATTTTTCAAGCAGATTGCACATTTTTTGCAGCTTTAATGGAATATTGGGTGAATCAGAGGGGTAAAAAAAAAGCTATTTTCATTGCCACAAAGTGCTTTGATGATGTAATACCTAATAAAGGGTAGGATGAATATTTCACAATAAATGTTTGTTTGCACTAATTGGTTGCAGTATTCTGTCATTTATAAAATTTACATTCCTTAGCTGGCAAGATTAGGCCAAAACTCTTGCTTGTAAAGAGCTGTAAGTTATCTGTGTTTAGAGACCTAAGCTCTTCAGGCATATTGGGAAATATTGCCCTGTGCCCCCATAAAAGAAGGACTAGGAATTTGTATGGCCTTGAGTGAGTCATTTCCCCCTCTAGGCCTTGGTAGGGTTTTTTCCCCTGTAAAATGTGGCAAAAAAAGGGAGCAGGGAGGTGAGTTTCCAGTACTCCAGGCTCCTTCCAATTCACATAGTTCTACACCTGGACTTTCTATATACTAAAACAAATGTCTCTAAAAGAAATTGACTTGTTTCCCTCCCCCACCCCAGAGTTTAGCTGGAAAGGGTCTTCTTTCCAAAGGAAATAAGAGCATTGTTTTCAATGATTGAAAATCTTGCAAGTCTAAAATATTACTGCAGGCCACTCAGAACAAGAGTTACTTGCTGATAGATTTAGATATCTCCTAATTTTTCTCAGCCTTGGATAGAGATCTTTGAGATGGGGGAAGGAAGAGAAAGTCATTCTTTGTTAGTTTAGTCTAGTGGTTCTCAAAGGAGGGTGATTGGGCCCCACAGAGGACATCTGGCAATGCCTGGAGACACTTTTGGTTGTCATATCTGGGGGAGGTGATTCTACTGGCTTGTAGTGGATAGAGACGAGGGATGCTGCTAAATGTCCTATAATGCACAAGACAGACCCCCCAAACAAAGAAGTCATCTGACCTGAAATGTCAATAGTGCTGAGACTGAGAAGCCCTGGTTGAGCCATTGCTTGATGGATGGAAGCAATGCACTTGGAAGGAGAGAATAGCGTGTTGCTCTTCTGACAACATACAGCCACCCACACAAATGAGGAACTGTGAGCGTGCGTTTAAAATAGACCTGCTAGGTGGCACATCGCACTTGTGTCTGAAACTGTGCTGGCGAGAGACTGATTAGTGCATGCCTGCTTTTCAACTTCCAGCTCTTTCTTTCACTTCTTGCAATTAGTATGTATCCAGCTGTTACTGTGAACATGAACAGGAGGAAAAGCAGTCTCGAGACTGTTCTTTTATTACCCTGTGTGTATAGGGTTACAGTTTTAGCTGGTCCTGTATCAGACACTCAGAGTGGATTATCTTTTTCCTGCTCTTTTCTCTGTGTTGTTAAAATTTCTTTCTCAAAGTGTGACCATTTTCTTTTTCAAAGTATAACCAAATAGCTATTTCACATCAGGCTAACTAGTCTCCAGCATCAGCTGGACTCCAGCCTTTCAGCTTCTACATAGTACAGTCATTTTTTTTTTCTTGTTTTTATTCTCCATGTGGGTTTCTGGCCATGATTCCTGAGCATGGCACATGCATTCTAGTTTCAAATCAAACACAAATGTGCTAGCAACTAGCATCCCCCATTCGTCTGCTGTCTCTTCTCCCCATGCTTACAGTTGTTTCTGTTGCCACACAGCGCTGGACAGCCTTTCTGTCCCAGCCAATAGGGCCTGTGACTTAACAATGTGTCAGGACTGATCTGGATTTAGAGGAAAGAACTTGCAATTTACCCTTTAGAAGCTGAGTGACATACAAGTGGAAAGGCAGAAAATTGTAGCCTGTAATTACCGTATAAACCTCAAGCCACAAATTTCTCTTTGTTGTATTGGGGATGCCCTTCTGTCTTCAGATGGCAGCTCTGGTGGGGTGAGAAAGGTTGGCCCCACAGCCCATCCTGGGTGTGGAGGCAGTGCAGGCCAAACCCCAGGCCCCTGATGGATTCCTGAATAGGCCTCCCCACCAACACCAGCCATGCCTATTTGTGGTCCTTGCCATTCATCAGTGGGAGCTTTGGGGAAAGAGGCTATTGTGAGTACGGCTATAGCTTCAGAAGACTTGCCCTTGATATCTGTGAAGGTCTCACTAGTGTTGGGGCCACGATTGTGCTACTAAGGTGGCCACACCCTCTGCCTTCCCTCTTTCCTGGCCTTTGATGGAAACTGAAATCCAATGTGCTTAGCTATATGCAGGCCAAGGAATGGGGGTAGGGAAAGGGCCATTCCTATGGCCAGAGTAAGCCTGGGGTTCAGGATGGTTAAATTGCACATGCCTTTCCCAGTCAGAAGTTTGCAGCCTTTCGCATGAACCTTTAGAGCTAGCAGCCTGGAACTGTGGTTCTTAGCTTGAGGAATATGATTCCCATGGGGCTCACCAAGTAGCAAACTCTGAAGCCTCATCATTTTTCTTCTTGATTTCGGCCAGCTGTTATCTCCCCACCCCTCACAACTATCTCCAGATAACCTACTTTTAGGTTTGGATCATGCAGGATTTCCATCAGGCTTTTATTCATGACTTAATTTCCCATCTCCCCCATTGATATTTTGGGTTAACTAGCCTAAAGATCAACCTTTCAGGATTTTTTTTTTAAAAAAAGAAACATGATTAATCCCCAGGAATGTGGATATTTGCTTAAGACTTCTTGAGATGGCTTCAGCTGGCTTCAGTGCAGATGTGATAAAAAAAAATTGGAACAAGTCAGGAATATCCACATTTGGGGATAGTGATCCTCTGGTAGAGTACAAACTAATTGATTGAAAGGGGGAAAAGGAAAGATTTAAAGGGGATACACTTACTATCCTAACTAAAGGAGTCCTAATGACTAGGAAATTGTACATTTGTTTAGATTCAAAGACAGAACTGTCACTTTTAAGCATGAAAAAAAAAATGCCTATAATGATAAAAACTCCAAACAAAAAGAGAAAAGGAAGGAAGAAGGAAGGAAAGGGAGGGAAGGAGAGAGAATATTCTAGGTGACAAGTCAATAGGCTCATTATCTTCATAAAGAGTCTAATTAATAAAACAGAGCAGGAAAGGACTTTGATTCCATTTTATAGGGAGGAAATTGAGGTTCAGAAGAGTTTTCTGCTTTCAGTTTTTAAGCATCAACAAGTCAAAAAATATGTACTTTGCAATATCCGTAAATATGGGGTCTGAAACCCAACGAACCCACAGGAATTTGGATCCTTTGGGGGGAAAAAACAGTATGAATTAGTGAAGAGTCTGAATTTCAGATTTTTTTCAATTATTTTAAAGACCATTCCAGTTAACTGGAACGCCCGGAGCACTTGGCACAATGGGAAAGGGGAGATTTCAAGCTGAAGGGTGGAGATGCCAAGCGTCTAAAAGCCACACTTAAAAGCTGCTAAGCTGAAAACTTTAACAGCAGGGAAAAAAGTGTTAGAGGTCATTCTGGCAGACTTTACTCCTCATTAAATAAAAAAGGCAGTTTTCCACAACAGCTCACTTCCACCAGGTCAAATAACTGACCTCCCACATCAGAGAGACAAAACAGGATGTATTCAAGGCTCTTAGGGTGCTATTTTAATAAATTGATCATTTATTTTAATTAACTTAGGTTGATTTGATACTAAATGGTACATGTAAGTGCTTGGAAGAATTAGTTCCAAATATTGCAAATAATTTACCTGCAACTTTTTATTAGACCAGGGAATTTCTAAGCCAAGTGAGATTTTAGCAATGCTCTGCTGAAGTTTTGAATAAATCCAAGCTAAAAGAGATGAACAGCTGAGGTTTACTACGTTAATTCAACTTGTAGGTTATTTTTCCACTACTGTCTTCTGTATATGCACTCATATACAACTATAAGCTCACTCTGTTGATAAAAATGACAGTGGTCACCCTGCTCTGCTAAATAATATCTTCAATCTAAGATTTGGATAAACCAGGCAATTAATAATGTAATGAGGCTTTATGAAATCAGGAGCACCATGCTGTTGGTCCTGAATGATAGTGGGGCCTAAATAGTTTTATTTGTGATCATTTCAAATAAAGAACTTGATTTTCTTCAGTGCAGCCATTTTTTACTTGGACATATTTCAAGCAACATTAAGAAATACCACACTGATCAGAAAAGTCTTTGAGAGCAGGGATTGAGTCTTAGTTCTCTCAAAGTCTCTCAATCTTAGCACTATTGACATCTGGGGCTGGATGGTTCTCTGTCATGGAGGGCTATCTCATGCATTGCAGGATGTTCAGAGGCATCCTTGGCTTCTTTCTATGAGATGATAAAAATTTCTCCAGACATTGCCAACTGTCCCTCAAGGGTTGGGATCAAAGTCATCCCTGATCCAGAATCACTGCTTTATCTCTGGTGCCTGTCACCTGGCCCAGAACAGAAGCTCAAAAGTTCCTTGATAAATTAACATGATCAACCAATCAGGAAGAAGAATCTAGAGCAATGGTCTCCGATATCCCACTCATATTTTCTGCTTTATTTCTATAAGGCTAATCTGGCCAGGAAATGATTATTTGGTACCAGTGTTCACCTATCCAAAAGGTTGTTATTTATCTACCATGTCATGTGCCCTCTAGACCCTTCCCTCTAGTAAAGGAGTTTCAGCAGGATTACCACCTCAAAGAAAGAGCAGGCACTCTGCCAGTCCTGACAAAATGCCTCATTATTTTACTAGCACCATGAAACTGGAAGGATCCGTTATTCAAAACTCACCCTGTGATGACTGTTCATTGGTCTTATTTCCAAGGGTAGCATAACCCAGGAATTCACAAACATTGCCAGAAAGTTGGGGTTTTTTCCCCTCATGTTTTACCTAAATCCTTTTTGCTGTAATTGAGCCTAGAGTTTTGTCTTTAATGGAAACAAAAGCCAAAGCTCCTCTTGTAGTCGTTGTATATGTAAGCACCAGATCTTTTTGCAGCCTCCTTCCCTTAGACTCGAGAGTCCCATCTCCTCTCACTTTCCTACTTTATAATCCTGTCGTCATCTTGGTTGCTCTTTCCCCAATTTCTCCATCTACTTTGTAGAGTCAAGAACTCCAGGTAGGTGATGAAAATGTTCTAAAGTTGATTGTAGTGATGGTTGTACAACTCTGTGAATATACTTCTAAAAACTTTGAATTGTACACTTTAAAATGGGTGAATTGTATGGTATGTGAATTATATCTCAATAAAGTTGTTATCTTCTAAAAAATAATAAAAGAACCCAGATAGAAATTGGGAACTGATTATGGGTTCCAGCAAAACCTCCTAGAATGGAATAGTTACTTTCTATCTTTGATCAGTTATATCCATGTTAACTCATTTCCTCTTTCCATGGGGCCCTGCCATCTTTGATTGGTTATATGCCTGTTAACACTGCCTCACTTCTCATTAGGCCCCACCTATCTGGCTTTCCCAGGTTTTCCTTTACTGTCAGAACTTCACTTGGAACATATCTCCCATGCCTCATTTCTTGGAATCTGGAATCCCCAAGCCCAGTTGGTTTGCCCTGAACAGGTCTTCTCAGACCTTCAACTTGGTCCTCACCATTTCTCCATTAGGATTCAAACTATTTGACCACAGGCTTTTCTCCATATTTTTATTGATGCATTATAATTATACATAATGGTGGGATCTATTCTTACATATTCATACATGCACACAATATGCCACAGGCTTCTTAAGTAAAAACTCATTCAAAAGACTACTGGATTAAAAAAAAAAATCAAAAAACAGCGCCACTCTGGTCTGGAGTATTACCTGTCTCCTTGCCCTGTCAGGCCCATATACATGGTTGAGTAAAGCTACTACACAGTGGTGGCACTGTGAAATTGGTGGCCTCAGCACTGCAGTTTCACACCATTCCTTCAGCACCATTTCTGTCAGAGCTCTGGACATCAGAGTAAAGTGTCTTCTACTAGTTTGTCTCATATTTTATGCAGGAGTAGAGGAAACATTTAGGGTACATGTGGTCTAATGACCTATGGACTGAGAATTAGGAGATCAGGTTCCCAACCATTGGGGCTACATTCCAGAATAACAGTCAAGAATCCAAACACTGTCACCTCAAAACAAAGACTCAGGTCCCCCCCACATTACAGGAGGTCAGCAGGTGTCAGTCTGGAAGGTGGTCATAATAGCAATGGCCGTTGAAATGACTTGAAATGAACTCTGGCATTCAGTCTTGGGGCAGGGCCTGCATAAAGAGTCAACAGCACAGAGTTTTGTTAGCAAGTGATGTTTTTTTAATGTGGCTTTAGGATTTCAAGTACTGTTGGAAACCAGCTAACAAGGTCTTGCCTGGCAGAAGTCCTTGGGGGAATCATGTTAACACATGGATAACATTATTTGGAAAGAGGGTATCAACTATTTGTGAGTAAATGGGTGCTCCTGAGGTACTTGAGGATGGATGAGAACAGTCTCTTTTCTTTGTGTGACTGGGGAGTGCTCAGCAGGCAGTGGGAGAGCCAGATAATGGAGGGCTAATTCTTTAAGCTCCGAAACCTTTTATTGCAACTGTTTTCAATGGGAATCTTTTCAAAACGCATTAAGCATCTTGGCATAGGAAGCCTTTCCTTGACTCGGTCATTGTTATGAGCATTGGCGACTGGCCTGGGCTGGGATGCTGGGATGACATGACGCCCTTCAGGCCATCCAGGGGGTGCTGTTTGTCTTCAGCCACCATTGGCTCTCCTGACTCCAGTGCCCACTCCCCACTTGAGCCTTTCTTTCTTTAACGTTTTTGTTTGTGTGGTTTTTATTTTAAAAATTTCTTGCCATTCTGTTGCTTCTCTGCTTCCATGACAGCAACCATCATGCCTTGAAACCATCACTAGCTCACATCAATAAACTGACCCATAGCCTCAATTGGTCCTTGCTTCCCCTGGCAAGTACCTCCTCCTTGCTCTGCAAGGCCCAGCCCTAGTGCTGCCTCTGGGGAGGGACATGGCAAAGGAAGGTTTCTCCCATTTTATCAAGCCAGTCCCTATCTCTTGGGTAGTAAGCTCCCTGAGAGTAGGTCCATGTGACAGGACAGGGCATTGTGTCCTCAGTGCACAGTAGCTGGTAAAATCTGAAACTTGCTCATGGAATTGAAACATGAGCCTTCTCTGCTTCCATATGTGTCACTTAGCTCTACTGGCCCCTGTCCCCCATCCAGGCTCTGGCACTATCAGACCTTTCTAATTTCAGCCTGTTCTGGATCCTGGTCAAAGGGTGACTTGTGCAAGCACCAGATGAACATGACACTGTTAGACATTTCCCTTAGAGCCCACCTGTCCTGTGTATGTACCCTTTAGGCCCTTCCCTTATTGACACCACAATGGCTGAAATCCAGCAGAGCCCATTTGAGTATTTGCAAATTTCCAAATTATTGAAGTTTCTGTTAGTGTTTCACTAAAGCTTCTCTCTCTCCCTTTCTCCATTCACCTTTCCCTTTCTCTTTACTTCCATTCATTCCCTTTTCTTTTTAAATTCCCAGAAATGCACAGGGAGCTATTTTTTTTTTCCCCTCAAGCCTCATCTTCCTCTGCCTGACCTCTCAGAGGGATGAGGCGTTTGTATCACTCGCTTCCTCCTTAGTTTCCCTGCCTCTCCTCCCCATCTCTTCCTTTTGCCCTCCTCAGATAATGATGCTGATGGTCTACCTTTTCCTGCTCTTCCTCTTCTCTCTCCCTCATAGGATGCATCCCAGGCCCACAGTCCTCAACCCACATGCTCTCCTATGGTGACTTGATACATTCTCTCAGTTGTTTATAACATTTTTATTGTGTTTATTCCCCTGATCTCCAGCCCTGAATTCTCTGCCACCCTTTTTCCAAGGGTGTAGATTCATGTTCATCATCTTTAAAACTAAATCAGTCTCTCTCTTCCTCATCCCACTCCCAGATCTCATGTTCATTTTCTGCTGCCACCATATTCTGTTTCCCCAAGTGAAAAAGGTGGAGCTGTCCTCCATGACTTCTCTTTTGCCTTGACCTCTCAGGTCCCTGTCTTCCTGACTTTGCCTCTCAGTCTTCCTCAAATTCATCATCTATTTCCCCCATACTTGCCCCTTTTTTAATATTTATTTTTTAGTTATAGTTGGACACAATATCTTTATTTTATTTATTTATTTATTTTTGTGCGGTGCTGAGGATCAAACCCAGGGCCTTGCATGTACTAGGCGAGCACTCTACCACTGAGCCACAACCCCACCCCCATACTTGCTACTCTTGATCCAGCCCACATCATCCTTAAAATGGTCTCAGTACTGGGTGGGGGCAGTATCTCCATTCTCAGCTCCCTGAACCTTTCCTCTATGCTGCCACCTGAATCATTTTGGTAATAGGCAAGTCTTATCATGTGGTGTGGGTTATTTCCCCATACCCTGTGGCCTCACATGTCAGCAAGCCTTCTGAGGACAGAACCCAGCCCAACTTTTTGACTGGAACTCTTCCCTCCCACCATGTGCAAGATCTAGGAATACAGAAGGGTTAGTTGTTCCCAGCACATGCCTCTGTGCTCCCTGCCCCCCAGCTTGAGTACCCCCTCCTCCAGACATACCTTTCCCAATTCCTTAGTCTTACTAATCCTTCAAGATTCAACTCAAAACAACTTCTCCAGAAAGCTCTCCAGGACTGCTCCAGCATAAGCTGAGCCCTCCTGACCTCCCAAAACTCCTCTAGGGCCAAGGTCATGGTCATTGTATCTTATATGCCCAGCACAGTGTTCGGCATTTAGAGGGCCCTCAGTAAATCTGTGTGGACTGAACTGAACCCACAGGGAAAGTATAAGTATGCTCCTCACAGCCAAAATACAACACACAGAAACCCAGACATACAGAACAGAAATGTCTGGAATCTACAATTCACTTTGCAAAAAAAAAGATGCACTGCTCAATTCTTTTAAATCATATGGTTCACTGTGCTTTCAAAACAAGGCAGATTATTCAAAAGTGGTCTCTATACTTTCGTAGAAATATACTCAGAACATAAAATAGGCAATAGTCAAAATCTCATCACTGGCACACAAAGAAAATATCTGAGCATTTGCCTCCCCAGAGTTTGTGGATTTATTTATAAATTACATGCTTGGACTACTGAACAAATATGTACATTATAAAATATGTGCAAATTTTTAAATTTTGAAGGAATGAAACCAGTATAAATAGGTTCAATATTTTCTTTCTACACCTCAATTCATCATCTTATATATCCCACTGGGTTGTAATGAAATGAGAATATTCTAAATCTCTCAACTGGCTGAATGAACCTTTAAATCCTCCTATAGATCCAAGCATCCCTCTGTTTTGAAATATGGAAAATACTCAAGCATAAGATGTTTCTGCATCAAAAGAAAAAACCATTTGTGTTATTACAATTCACCAAGGCAGTGGCTGGGGCCTCTGAGTAGAAGTTAGGAATGCTGTCTTTACAGCCACAGGATCTGATTCAGTTGCCACTTCTGTTCCTTTCTGGTCATGAGATGTTGGGCAAGTCACTGAATGTCTCTGCCTCCATTTCCTCATCTGTAAAATGGAAGTAATATCTTAGAGTATGTGAGTTAGTGTATTGGGGACACTAAGGATAGAATGTTCAGTAAATGAGCATCCAATGAGCCCTCAATAAATTTGTTCACATTATACCTTGTTTACATGCCAGAAAATAACTAAAAAGAACCAATAAGTAAAAAAAATACCAAAAAAAGAAAGAACAACCCCCCTACACCACTGAAATTCCTGAATTAAAAAAAAAAGCCTTGTTAGATTCTACTTTTGCTCCACAAAGTTGGCTTTTTTATTAAAATATTTTTTTAGTTGTAGTTGGACACAATACCTTTATTTTATTTATTTATTTTTATGTGGTGCTGAGGATTGAACCCAGCGCCTCATACAAGCTAGATGAGTGCTCTGCCGCTGAGCCACAACCACAGCCCCAAAGTTGGCTTTTAAGCCAGGAACTTTCATGCCTTCCTTCAGACTACTGACTAATAGTTGAGCTAAGGTAGATGTCACTTTATTTTCCTTCTTTTTGGTCTGAGAGAGGCTTTTTGATCACTTGGCTTTCAGAAAAAAACATGGACTAGTTGGAAAAGAAGGAAGAGACATGGGCTGGGAGAAAGAATGCCCAGAGTCAAGATTGGCCTGGGAATCAAAGTGGCTCATGTTTTTAGATTGCCCTCTGCTTTAGATTCCTCACTTGTAAAACTATGACTCAGCAGCCCTTCCCATGGGGACTAATGAGCTAACACCTGTGCCCTAAGCCTGCAAGCAGAAGGCCTCACAGGGGCTGCTTTATTTTCTTTGCTTGCAGTAAAGAGTCCCTGTGCAGGGATGGGGCTTTGGGCCCACCCTGACAAGATGCTGACCAAGAAGTGGCTGACCAATCCTAGGGCCCATTTCAGTGCCTCCAAGGGCAGCTCAGTAGTGGCCCCGAGAAGCTGTGCAGACTAAGAAGCCTGTAGCCTGAGGCCTGGGGACTTCCTCAGAAGCAAACTAGCACTGAATCAATTTTGCCAAACCATCCTTGTAAGAACCCAAAAAATCATTATTTGAATTCTAAATCTAGAATTTGCCTTATAAGAGACAATAGCAGTTTCTTTTTGTGATTTCTTGAGTGTACTTTAAACACATTCTAACATATGGGTAACTTTGTAGGAACACATCTGCTACATAAATTGGGGACAGCCCTATTTGAAGTAACTACAGCAAAGGGTTTGTGAGCTGAGAGTAGAAAAGGAATCCCTTGCTTATACTATTTAAGAGCCACTGACCTCTCTGTCACGGGAATAGGATCCTTTGCAGCAAAGGAATTTTCAAAAAAGTCAGAACAGCCATTGCTTCTCTGCCCACCTGCTGGGAAGAAACCATCCTCTGCCCACTTCTTCTATGCTGGGAAACATCGCCCTCTGCCGGCACAATCCAGCAACAGCCACAGGGAACTTCCCGACCTAGTGATTCTGATTCAGCAACCTGGCTAGTGATCTTGGTCCCCTGAAGGACTGTATTTTAGGACAACCAGGAAAAGGGTCCAGATTGAAAATCCCAGAGGGTCCAAGCTTTTGGAAAGAAGCCTGCTCACCCTTCATGGTGCCACAAAGCCTGGGAGGGAGGCACCCTGGCCTGTGACTCAATGGCATCACCTCCTGGCTGAAAACAAGGACCAGAGGACAGCGTGCACTGCAGTTTGTAGAGCTGCAGAGATGGCCCCAATGTTTCTGGGGACAAGGACTACTTAGTCAGGAAAGTTTGTTGGGGATCTTGGAATCAGCAGAGGGAAGGAAAGGGCACGCGACCCCCAAGAGAGCCTGAGGAAGAAAGGAGACCACTGCAGCAGAGACCCAGTCTGGCACCACTGCCCTGGAGTGGGGAGGTGGGCGAGGGGACACCTGTCACAGCTGGCATTTGTCACTCTGCCAGATGCTAGCTTCTGCACCCTGGCTGTACCCAGGATCACCAGGGGAACTCTTGAGACTCCTGATGCCCAGGCCATGGCCCACAGACTCTCCCATACCTGGCCGGAGAGGTGCTGAGGTTGAAAAGCACCAGGGAACTCACTGTCACAGGCAGCCAGGCCAGGACACACTGCTCTCTGGTCCACATGGTATCTGTCCTGGGATCATGACATCCAATCTGCACACCAGCTTACTAGTTGGGCAGGTTTATATCATCAGCAAGAGGTGCCCCTTGTGCCAGCAAGAAGAGGGAACAAAGTGACATTTAACTTACAGCATCTCAACCCACTGTGCTCACAGGGCATACAAGTGATACCACATATCCTTTTTTTTTTTTTTTTTTTTTTTGGTACTAGGCATTGAATGAACCCAGGGATGCTTAACCACTGAGCCATATCCCCAGCCCTTTTAAAAATTTTAAAATTTTAAGACAGAGTCTCACTAAGTTGCTTAGGGCCTTGCTAAGTTTCTGAGACTGGCTTTGAACTTGTGTTCCTCCTGCCTCAACTTCCTAAGCTACTGGGATTTACAGGCACACAGCACATAGGCCACTGCACCTGGTCACCCGGTGTGATAGAGCTTTTCACAGAGCCATGTTCACCCTGATGGCGTGCTCTGTACTTCAATCATTTCTAACCTGCTCTGTTAAAAATACTGCAACCTGAGGATCGGTTGTGCAATGCACAAAGGAATGCCACCTGAGGCATGCAGCCCTGAACGCCGCTTGAAATGGCAGGGACAAGTATGAAAATCACGCTCAGACTGAACCTCTGTGTTCTTGCTGCTTTGCAGCCTCTTCTGTGTCCAAATGAGGACCCAAGGGCCTTAAGAAGTCGTCTCAGTGTGGGATGGAAGGGGATGGTGGTGGTGGGCAAGAAGTGAGCACAGATGACAAAACTGTTTTCTTTGTAAAGTCAGAAAAGCCCCAGAAGAACTATAGCATGCCATGAGGCTACATTCTAGTGATTATGAAACTGGATCCCACCTGTTCAATAAGCAGGCAAGTATGAGCATGTGTGTGTGTGTGAGAGACAGACAGACAGACACAGACAGAAATAGTGAGGGAGAGATGAGGCTACGAGGGTGCTGAGAATGAGAGAGAATCTGAGAGCAGGACAGAGTGACAGGCTAACACCTCCCCATTTTTATTTTACCTGCAAAAAGTTTACCTCAGGAGTACAATTTGAGAACTGCAGTCTGCCTCCCAGGCTGAGTCTAGGACTGACCCTGAGGTGGGGTGGAGTTCAGGGGGCAGCAGCTAGAGGAGGCCTCGTGGTGAGGGGTAACCTCAGCCGCCACCTCCTCACGTACTGGCAGGCCATGCTGATTGCTGCCAGGTGCCAACTCCAAGACCTGCTCCTGTTGCCTTGTTTCTGGAGGTGCAGAAAACCCCACCTGGGTGTCTGACCTCTGTCATATCCTACCAGGGAGCCTCTATTTTGGTCCTTACCATCCCCCCTTTTGTGCAACCAAGAGAACGGGCCTCAGGACACTGTGCCCTCCCACCCACACCAGAACTTTCTGCCCCTGAGGCCAATTCAACAGAGTCTCTGCAGCCCAGAATCCAGATGGCAAAGCAGTCTAGTCTTCTGGCTGTCTTTCTGGATTCTTAACCTTGACATTTCAATTCTGAGAAAGCAAATGGGAAAGTAGTCATCAAAAAGCTCTACTCAGGCATGGGGTTGTAGCTCAGTGGTAGAGCGCTTGCCTCACATGTGTGAAGCACTGGCTTCAATCCTCAGCACCACATAAAAATAAATAAATAAATAAAACATATTGTGTTCATCTACAACTAAAAAAAAATTTTTAAAAGCTCTACTCAAAGGTTCTATCTACTAAAGCCATTGAAAAAGGTAAACTTGTCAGACCTCAGGCAGTCTTTCATTTCTTCTCTCATATTGAAGAGAAAGACCATGTTTACTGTTCACTCACTAGGATCAGACCAGCAACCTAGGTTACCTTCAGAGGGACTCCTACTCTTCTGAGAGTAGCCCTGAAAAGGAAGACAGGATAAGATCACTGGAGGTGACCCCATGAAAATACATGTATGCAATGTACATCCAAGGTATTTCCCAGAGGATGATCAGCTCCTATTTGCTGAGAGTTCTCATCATCACCCCCAACAACTTCTAGAATGATCTGCCTAGCATGCAGCTCTTTGACCTTCCCTGTTTGTAATCCTTTGCTTCCCACAGTGCATCCAGTGTGGAACCAAGACTCTTTCTGTTACAGGTGTTGTTAATCTAGATCATAAACGACTCCTTAATACCCATCCTATGTTCCAGTCACTCTCAACATCTTGCAGTTTCCCAAATGTTTCTAAATCACACAGCCTGGCAATGATCTGGAATACAGAGAATTCGCATTGAACTTCAAGTGTGGCCCCAAGTGCTCCAGTGGTGAGCTGGGCATGGGAAAATGTGAGAATTAAGGATTTGAACCTGAACCAAGATGGATTGGGGGAAGGTTCACAGGCAGAGCCAGGATTATTCTGAGAAATTTGTGATTTGTTTTATCTCACAGATAAATAAAGGACCATTCAAGTCCTATGCCAGAGAGCTAAGATCTTACATAGGATCACCTAAGTCAGTTTAGTCTTGCAATCACATTTTGTTTGGCCTCTATTATCATATAATAAGTCTGCATTTTAAATTTGAGGGCTTTCACATTAAAATCTGCATTTCTACTTTCTTTTTTAAAATTGGAAGACCTGTAACATAAAACTAAAAATCTTGCCTGGCAAAAACTGAAAGGATTACCACCCTCTTTAGGAGCAACAGGTGGGCTCCAGCTAGACACAGCCCTCTCACATCACCTGTGCACACCTATATATAATACCTAGCCAACTTCACTCAAGTCACCAATCAGGTCCAGCTCAAAAGTGTGTCTATAGTCATTTTAGCCTGAAAAGGGTCTCAAGACATGTAAAAAACAATGCTATGTCTATCACCAAATCTTTAATTTTCCTCTTCTTCTTAGGAAGGTCACTCTTCCATCTCTCTTTCACTTAAGCAGGGTTATGTGACTAGTTCTACCAGTGGGCTCTGAGTAGGAGTCTCATATGTCATCTCTGGGCTGAGGCAACAAAATGACCCTGAGCTATTTTCCAGCTTCTCTCTTCCCTTGATATGATGATCTTGGAGGCATGTGTTGTGGATCCACAGAAAAGCATTGGCCATTATGGAGAACTGGATTTTATCTGAGAAAATGAACAATGTCATTGAGATTTCTTAGTTTGTTACCGCAGCATAACATAGCTTATTCTGACCAAAATAATGCATATTGACCAAAACCGCATCTTAATCAGGGAGTCTACTTATTTTCATAAAATAATAAGGCTTACAGTAATTGCACTATCATCATTAGTGTGTTGATTTAGCAGGTAATACAAATATTTGTCAATATCTGGAGTGGAACTCAATGCTGGTTGCCACTGTTCCCCATCTTGGTCAATGATGGAGGGATGCTCATATGTTACTGGCTGCCTCAAGTATCTCAGGAAAGGGTAATAGTAGGGTATTCTTTTCTGACCAGAGTCATTTGTGTACTTGAACTTTTTCTAACAGAAGCATTGATATTGATTTTGTAAGTATCCACAACTTCTGAGACAGTAATACATACATAAAGCAAGAGACAACACTAAAAACCAGTAATCCTCAATGATTATACCTTGCAGCTAGACTTCACATATAGAGATGAATATATACCCATTGGCACAAAGAGCAAACAGTGACAAAATATTTTTAAAAGAATCAAAGGGAAAAAAGAAAAAGGAAAAAATAAATCTACATGTACACACATAACTGTCCCCTAAAGCATATGGAGCAACTAACTCTTTATTCTTCCTTGGAATTGGCCTCATTCAGTCATATACAAACATTGAAAGACAAGTGAAAACAAGACCCAGGCATTCCACAACAGAGAAATCTAAAAATAACTACAAGAGCAGGTTGCACATATCAAATATTTCATGCACCAAAAAGAACCTTTACATATTTTTCTTTTCAAGGAAGTGCATTCACTTCTTCAAAATCTCACTGAGACTTTAGGCAAAGATTTCCAAAGTTTAGATTTGAGAAATTAGGACTTTAAACAGAATCTAGTCATTGAGGATTTCCTATCCCCCTTAGGCAATAGACAGCTTTCCTCCAGATTCTGTGGTTAGTATCAGTGAAGAGAGGGAAACAGGGAGAATGAGTTGGCAGGGACATTAGGAGCAAACAGAATAATAATCAAACACAATTTTTGCCTTTATAAACAAAGCAGAAAAATCATGAAGCCATTATTTTAGTTATGCATTACTGAGTAACAATAAACAGTTACTATCTCAGTTTCCACAGGTCAGGAATATAACTCCAACTTAACTGGGTGATTCTGGCTCAAGAGCTCTCATGGCATTGTAGTCAAGCTGGTCGTGATCTCATCTGAAGGCTCAGTGGATGGTGGAGTGGGAATGTACTTCCAATATCATTCCCAAAACTGTAGGCTAACCAAGGACCTTGCATATGCAACTCTTCAAGGGCTGCCTCATGATATGACAGTTGATTTTTCCTGGAGCAATTTGAGAGACTGCCTAAGACAGACTTTGAGCCTTTGAAATCTAATCCCAGAATTGACTCATCACTTTGGCCATTTAGAGGAGTCAGTAAGTTTAGCTCACACTCAGTGGGAAGCAATTACACAAGGGTTCAGATACAAGAGAGCAGAGATCAACAGGAATATATTTACTAGTCAGGAGAAAAGAGCTGCCATAAATATTTTGAAGGCTTTGAAGTGAGAGGAAGGTCTGAATCTAGGAAATGGAAACAGTGTAAAGATAAGTTGGAGGCTGTAGCTCAGTGGTAGAGTGCTTGCCTAGCATGGATGAGACACTGGGTTCGATCCTCAGCACCACACAAAATAAATAAAATAAAGGTTAAATTCTTAAAAAAAAAAAAAGAATAAGTTGGATGGCACAGAGTGTGTGGGGGCCAGTACATAGCAGGAAATGAGATTAGCCAGGTAGAGAAGAGTTGTCTTAGAATTCTGAGGCCACTATTGTGAATACGTATTCATGTGACATAAAAGTTGTTTTTGATTCATAGTACATAATATCCTGGAGAAGACATCCATTACTGTCTATGAACACATATAACTAATATCTGTAAAATGAAGCAGCAGGAGATGAAGCCAAAAGAAATAGACAGAATCAACTGAGGCCCAGGAAAGGAAGCAATGGAATCTGACAACTCAGACACCTGACTGTGTGTGTGTGTATGTGTGTGTGTGTGTGTGTGTGTGTGTGAGAGAGAGAGAGAGAGAGAGAGAGAGATGGGGAGGGGAGAAAGAGAAGCGGAGATATATGTCAACTGTTGGATACATAGATATGGAACTCAAAGAGAAAACTCAGGAAAGAAACTGTGACTACAAAAGGTGGTAGTGGTGATTGTTGATCTGTTGTTAGAGCCTTGAGACAGTCTCATTAACTTCTAATTTTATGTTCCAGACTATAGCTTATACTGTGATTTTTTGTAATTCAGAGTGTTATTTATAATGTAGTAGCTACTCTATTTTATGGCCATTCTACAGATTCCTGAAGATTCTATTCTTGAATTCGATGTCTATGAGTAATGCTTTTTTAATTATATCAATACCTGCCATTTACTTTTACTTACCTTCTTTCAGAGGCTGAAAGATATTTTCTTTCATTTCTGTTGCATTTCTATGAAATTATCCACATGGTATATCTGGTTTTGCTTTCTACTTTATGATTGTATATAATTGATCACCCACAAGTTCATGATCTATATACTTGAACCTCTTACCATGTAATGAGTCCTGATGCACTGACTGATTTCTGCCTGTAATTCTACCCTGCCTGGATCAGTATTATTACTGTGGCCTACTTTCTGTTTGCTTGCTAATCAATTTTTGTCAAGCCCTTTCTTTTTAATGTTTAAGGCAAATGACAAAGTAGGTAAAAGCATATAATTGTGTTTAAAAATCAACGTTGCATCTTTGTAATGTGGACATTTAATCCATTTATAAATAATATCATTAAACTAGAGTTCTGACACATGCTTTTTTCCTTATGCTTTTGCCGTCTCTGCTGCCTGCTAAATGGCCATGTTTTATTTCCTTTTTATCTTCCACAGTGATTTGGACATGATATGGCCTGTGTTCTTGTAATGAAGCAATTATTGTAACAGCAATTCACTGCAGAGAAATCAGAAATCAAAGATTAGCAAAAGGAAGTGAAACATACCCAGAATCCCACCCACCCCAAGACACCCACTATAAACAGGTTTGTGTATATCTTCCCAATTGTCTTCTAGATATGTAACTATACCTGTGTATAAAGACGATAGAATTTTCCAGAGAAATAATGGTACACACTAGAATCTGTGGCCTGCTTTGATCATCATATCATATGAATATCTTTCTACATGAATAAATAACTTCCCTCTATATAATTTATTTAATGCCTGGAATGTATCCTGTTAAATGGACGTAAAATATCATAAACAACTCCCCTGTTGTAGACTCTCTTATTAACTATTTGTTATTACTAACAACAGTGTGATGAATAGGTCTGTTATAACCTTAATCTTAGACCAGATGGTTACTTCCTCAGGATAAATTTGAAATAGCAAAATTACTAAGTCAATAGGCAATTTTTTACGCTTTTCATATGTAATACCAAATGCCTTCTGGGTGTGTTACATCAAATTTATGTCCTGTTACTATGAGTATTTAATATTGTTTTTTTTACATTTGCTAAGCTTTTAAAAGGTGAAGAATCACATACATTTTGTTTTACTTTGAATTTCTTTAATTACTGGTTAAGTTCAACATTTTTCATGTGTGACATTAGCCTCCAAGTTAATTCCCAATGGTCCCTACCTCCTGGTATTCACACTCTGTGTAATCCTCTCCCAAAGTGTATTAGGGCTCATTTGCCAGACCAATAGAATAAGGAAGAAGTGATCATCCATCACTTCTTACATCAGGTTAGAGAAGACATGTTTTCTTTTGTGTAAGTCACATTTCCTTTGTTCTCTTTTTTTTTTTTAGTTGTAGTTGGACACAATATCTTTATTTTATTTTTATGTGGTGCTGAGGATTAATCCCAGGGCCTTGTACATGCTAGGTGAGAGCTCTACTGCTGAGCCACAACCCTAGCCCCTTCTTTGTTCTTTATAGCTTAAAATGCTCAATTTTATGAAAAATCCATGGATGCCTCCACCTCTCTGGGACCACTTTGGACACTCTTCGGCCTCCATTTTGGATTGTGTGTGCCAGAGGGAATTAGTTGCCACATTGTGAGCAGCCCTATGCAAAGAACTGAGGCTTCTTGCCACAAGTAGTGGAATTCTCAGAATTAGAATCAATATGCATGTGAGTAGTGTGACCAACCATCCTGGAACTTTCTGTGCTAAAACTAGTGGCATTCCAGGCAAACGAGGGTGAATTGGTTACTTCACATGTGAGTGTGCCATCTTGAAAGCACATCATCCAGTCCTAGTCAAGCCTTCAAATGATTACAGATAAGAGCCAACATCTTAACATATGACCTTCTAAAGATCTTGAACTAGAACCACCCACCTAAGCCTCTTCCAGATTTTTGACCATCAGAAACTGTGAGATCATAAATATTTGTTGTTTTAAACTTCTAAGTTCAGGGATAATTTTGTTCCACATAAATAATAAATTCATTTTGTTATAAAAACAAGTTACAGAATTTAACATATAATAAAGGTAATCATTTTACCATTTGGGAAAATGATTATTTGATAAATGGTGTTGTAACAATTGGTTAGCCATGTGGGGAAAAAGAAAAAAGCTGTACAGTAAGATGATTATGGGGTATATTTATGATATTTTAAAAAGAAACCCACAAGCTGGGGTCAGTGGTGCACACCTGTAATCCCAGCAGCTCAGGAGGCTGAGGCAAGAGGATTGCGAGTTCAAAGCCAGCCTCAGGAAAAGCAAGGTGCTAAGCAACTCGGTGAGACCCTGTCTCTAAATAAAATATAAAATAGGGCTGGGGATGTGGCTCAGTGGTCGAGTGCCCCTGGTACTCCCCTCCCCAAAAGAAACCTATACACCTAATAGAGGAGATACAGGTGTGTATTGATAGCCCCCCCCACTCAGTGACCTGGCATTCCACACACACCTCCTTTTACTCCTGCCCTTGCCATCCTTCAGGTCTTGGTAAAAATACTTCCTCAGATAAGCCATTCCTGATTTTTTTCACCTGGTGTGTCTTTCTGGCTATTTCACCTTTGCCACATTTTATACACTTATAAATTACTTAGGTATTTGTATTTTTAATGTTGTCTTCCCAGGCAGACTGTAAGCTTCCTGAGGTCTTACCTAACTTGTTTGTTCTTATATGCCAAGTTGCCTATCACTACTTAGTACATTTATGGGAGCATTTTTCTCCTACCCCACTTCCTAGTTTTTTAATCATTATTTTTTCTCCACATTTTTTATTGGTGAATTATAGTTGCACATGATCATTTCCCAGTATTTCCCCCTTTCCCCTTCCCTCTCATTCCTAGGTCCCTTTCCTCTACTCTACTGATCTCCCTTTGGTTTTCATGAGATTCCCCCCCCCACCTTTCTTTTCCTTTTTCCTCTCCAGCTTCCACATATGAGAGAAAACGTGCTGCCTTTGGCCTTCTGAGTAGTTTATTTCACCTAACACAATAGCCTCTATTTCTACCCATTTTCCTGGGCAGTGATTATCCATTCTTGTCGACTGTTTTGACCACATCAGTGATGACAATGAGTTGTTTTTTTTTTTTTTTTTTTTAATAGGAAGTGTAGCCTTTTCTCTTGCGAGAGCTCTTTTTTCTTCAGCTTTTACATACAGTGTGTTGCCTCTCATGGGTAGATGCATCACCCCATGCTCTACCACCAAGAATGGCATCAGTCTCCTCTGCCTACTTGGCTAGGGTTGGCTGGGTACTTTGAAATTAACATGACCTGAAGGAAAAAGCACAAGATGAAGCACAGCCAAGTCACTATAATGACTCTTCTTCATGGAAGATGCTGCAGATTATAAAACACATCCAAAAATCAGATGTGTTCATTTGTGAAGGGAGAGAGGGACATCTTAGAATCGATGAAGTATGTATTTTTTCAATCCAGCATCAATAACCTGGGACTAGTAGAGTATGTCTAAAGACTAGAAAAGCTTGCCTGCCCATTTTAGTTTTTAGGGCTATTATGCGTTTTCATTTTTTTTATAGGTATTTAGTGACAAGGCAAGAGTTACAGGGTTAAGCGATATAGAGAAAGTAAAGCAGGGAAAGAGGATAAGAGGAGTCAGGTTTAAGAGTTCAATACATGTAAACGGATGTGACAGGGAAATTGATGGGCTTTAAATGAGGCGTTTATGGGTTATGTTTTGCTATTAAGATCATGATATATGGTTGAGACCCCTAGCTATTTACCATAGACCCATCTCTTCATCTTTGTGGGCACACACTTTCCCAGGCACTGCTACAGTAAGGAATGGTCATGTGACTGAATTCCAGGCAATGCAATGGGAACAGAAGAGACAGGTGTGATGTCAACTGAAATCAAAGAACCCCAAGCCCTGGCAGGGGAATGTGGAGCCAGAGTTCCCAACTGCCACAGGGGAAAGGGATATCTGTTTAGGATTGTAAGAAATAAGCTGCTAGTTAGTGTACTTGGGACACATTGCATTTTGGGTCTATCACTAATGGAAGCCTAGAGTATCCTAATACATCATGTTCCCTCCAGAAATATCCTTACCTGGCAGATTCCTTATTTGCAGAACTTTAAAAAGAGGAAAACTTGGCAGGGGCTGGAGGGATATGCTCAGAATTTTTAATTCCCAAACTGTCCAGCTTATCTTGTAACAGTGACACAACTGCTAAAATTTGTCTAGGGCTATTAGGACAATTAGGTGCAAGGTCATGCTCTTACATAGTGGTTGAAGTGCCACAGTGAACACCATGATTTTATGATATATAAAAACTTACCTGGTAGTAATGTCATTTACAGTGATGTTGATTTTAGTGGACTCTCCCAGTAGGGAGAGACTTGTGGACACAGGAATAGGGTATATTGGCAAATAAGAATCATTAGGGGGTTGGAGCTGTGGCTCAGTGGTAGTGTACTTACCTGGCATGTGTGAGACACTGGGTTCAATTCTCAGCACCACATAAAAATAAATAAAATTAAGGTCTATCAACAACTAAAATAAAAACAAAAAGAATCAATAGGGGGAGAGCCCGAGCGGAGGTGGTACGGAGCGTGTCGGCTCTGAGCGGCTCGGCAACCCGTGCGTCCTGCGAGGCTGCGGCGGAGCCTCTATGGAGAAGGCGCAAGAGGTTGGCAGCTTCGACTGAAGCCCAGCGAGCAGCGACATCAGCTAGGAGTCATGAGCGACAGCGGCGAGCAGAATTACGGCGAGCGGGTTAATGTTGAAGAAGGAAAATGCGGAAGTCGTCATTTGACAAGTTTTATAAATGAGTATTTGAAGCTCAGGAATAAGTGAAACTGAAATTTGAAAAAATAAAAGAAAGAATGCATGCTAATTATCAGACCAGAAGTCCCACTTGTAGAATATTGAGCAATTTGTGTGAAGTGGGGAAGATGAAAGAAGTCAGAATTTGAAACGGAAGAATGAAGAAAAGAAATAAAAATGAAGTTAAGATAAGAAGTAATCTGGAATCAGAAAGCACTACGCTAAGAATCCCGTTCTACTTCCAGAAGTGGAAGTGCTCACGGATCGGGGAAATCTGCAAGGCATACCCCTGCAAGGTCTCGCTCCAAGGAAGATTCCAGGTGTTCCAGATCAAAGTCCAGGTCCAGATCTGAATCTAGGTCTAGATCCAGAAGAAGCTCTCGGAGGCATTATACAAGGTCCTGGTCCCGCTCCCGCTCCCATAGACGTTCCCGTAGCAGGTCTTACAGTAGAGATTATCGCAGACGACACAGCCACAGTCATTCTCCCATGTCTACTCGAAGGCGCCATGTTGGCAATCGGGCAAATCCTGACCCCAACTGTTGTCTTGGAGTATTTGGGTTGAGCTTATATACCACAGAAAGAGATCTGAGAGAAGTATTCTCTAAATATGGCCCCATTGCTGATGTGTCTATTGTATATGACCAGCAGTCTAGGCGTTCAAGAGGATTTGCCTTTGTGTATTTTGAAAATGTAGATGATGCCAAGGAAGCTAAAGAACGTGCCAATGGAATGGAGCTTGATGGACGTAGAATCAGAGTTGATTTCTCTATAACAAAAAGACCACATACCCCAACACCAGGAATTTACATGGGGAGACCAACCTATGGCAGCTCACACCGTCAGGATTATTATGACAGAGGATATGAGCGAGGCTATGATGATCGGGACTACTATAGCAGATCATACAGAGGAGGAGGTGGAGGAGGAGGTGGATGGAGAGCTGCTCAAGACAGGGATCAGATTTACAGAAGGCGGTCACCTTCTCCTTACTACAGTCGTGGAGGATACAGGTCACGTTCCAGATCTCGATCCTACTCACCTCGTCGCTATTAAAGCATGAAGTTGAAGACTTTCTGAAACCTGCCATAGAGCTGGGATATTGTTTGTGGACAATATTTTTTATTGTCTCATGTTTAAAAAGTGAACAGTGCCTAGTGAAGTTAGGTGACTTTTACACCTTTTATGATGACTACTTTTGGTGGAGTTGAAATGCTGTTTTCATTCTGCATTTGTGTAGTTCGGTGCTTTGTTCAAAGTTAAGTGTTTTCAGAAAAGTATGTTTTGCATGTATTTTTTTACAGTCCAAATTTTGACTGCTGAGAAGTTTCTATTGTACAAAACTTCATTTAAAAGGTTTTTCTACTGAATCCAGGGTATTCTGAGGATCGAAGCCTGTGTGTAAAATGCTACCAAATGGCAAAAAGCAACAATAAACAATTTGATTTAAAAAAAAAAAAAGAATCAATAGGGGCATTTTCAGGTATGAGTAAGATGATTATATATGAGGGTGATAAGGATGAAAAAGAGAAATAAATCTCCTTGTCAGAGAAGCAAATATAAATAGAGAGTTAACAACTAGAAAAGCCAGAGAGTGGTGATAACTTTGAAACAACCAGGTCTTGTACTTGGAGGAATTTACCCAGAGATGTGAAAAGTGAAGAGGCACCTTTTGAGAGGGTAGAGTATGGATGGATGGTGGTGAAGAGATGAGGGTCTTCCCCTTCTGACAATTTCTCTTTCCAGAAAAGCACCCTCAGATTCCACCATAAGATGTATTTTCTTAAACATCTGTATTTTCATTCAATAGTGTTATGGTTTGGATGTGCAGTGTCCCCAAAAAGCCCATGTGTGAGACAATGCAAGAAGGTTCAGAGGAGAAATGATTGGGTTGGCAGAGCCTTAACCCAATCAGTAAATTAATCCCCTGATGGTATTAGCTGAGGGGTAACTGAAGGTGGGCAGGGTGTGGCTGGAGGAGGCGGGACATTGGAGGCTTGGCTTTGGGATATATATTTTGTATCTGGAGAGTGGAGCCTCCTCTGCTTACTAATCATGATGTGAGCTGCTTCTGTCTGCCACACTCTTCTGCCATGATGTTCTGCTGCACCTTGAGCCCCAAGGAATTGAGCCTTCTGACTACAGATTGAGACCTCTGAAACTGTGAGCCCTCAAATAAACTCTTCCTTGTCTACAATTGTTCTGGTCAGATCTAAGCAGTGAAAAAGCTGACTAAAACAAACAGGATGGCAATTTACCCTAGTATTTGTTTCTTTCATTCTTTCCTTCTTAACCACTGAGCCACATCCCCAGCCATTTTATACATATATTTAGAGACAGGGTTATTTGTGTGTGTGTGTGTGTATGTATGTATGTGCCTTGCTAAGTTGCTGAGGCTGGCTTTGAACTCGTGATCCTCCTGCCTCAGCCTCCTGAGCTGCTAGGATTACAGGTGTGTGCCACTGCACCTGGCCTGTTTTGCTAATTCTTTGTGATACTTTGTACATGACTCCTGATAGTCTTTACCGACAAAGGAATGTGTTTATGCTTATAACATCATTTGACACCTTATTTCCTTTCAACCTTATTTCCTTTTTTAACCACATCATGAAGAACAAGTGTTTCTCAGAGCTAAACAGCAGGACTGTTAAGAAACCTCTAGGAAGGTATCTAAATGTTTAGCATTACTGTACTGAAATTCTGAATAACAGGAAAGTAGAGGAAAGAAAACTGTGTGCCACACTTTCTAAAGGCAGGCCATTGTCTGTACATCCTGTGTACCACACAGCTTCCCTCATTGCCTTGACCAATCTCAGAGGACTTCATAAGCACATCCTAGAATCAGACCATAAAAAAGGCCCCAGATGAATTGTAATGCATTCAGCTGTCATATATAACAAATTAGAGTGTGAAAAAAAAAGACTCCAGTTAAACCTATTTCATTTAACCAGCCAAGTGCAAGTAAAATCCATCACATAGTTTGAAAAATGTTTTAAGTCCAATTTACACTGTTAATATAGTGGTTAATTTAAAATTTCAAATATTACAGAATAACACAATACCTTTTTTTATGTGATGCTGGGTATCGAACCCAGTGCTTCATGCATGCTAGGCAAGTGCTCTACCACTGAGTCCAAAATCATGGCATTTGCAGGTTGGAGAATATAATCTAAGTGAAGTTAGCCAATCCCAAAAAACCAAATGCTGAATGTTTTCTTTGATATAAGAATGCTGATTCATAATGGGGATGGAGGGGAGGAGCATGGGAGGAATGGAGGAACTTTAGATAGAGCAAAGGGGAGGGAGGGGAAAGGAGGGGGCATGGGGGTAGGAAATACAGTGGAATGAGATGGCTATCATTACCCTAAGTACATGCATGAAGACACGAATGGCGTGAATATTCTTTGTGTACAACCAGAGATATGAAAAATTGTGCTCTATATGTATAATATGAATTCAATGCATTCTGCTGTTATATATAACAAATTAGAATAAAAAAGGGTAAAAAAATATTACAGAAGGGCATGATGTTTTTTATGTCTGCAGGAGAAGACTTGGGTTTAAAAGTTTGGGAAATCCCACTCTAGAACATACTAGAAGACATTCCAGTGATGGGAAGTCACCCAGATGAAAGACCAAAGCAAACGCTGGATGTGCCTGAAGGCCTAAGAGCTCACGTTGAAGAATTCTGTGGACTACAGAGGGTCAAGAGGTGGACTGATAGGCAAAACTAGAAGAAAGATCATTTTTAAAGTCTGGACAAAAAAAAACACAGGATAGGTAATATGCAAGACAGCCTCTGGTTTAAAATTTTACACACAGGATAGGGAAGAAAAGGTGTGATTATCACTCTAATCTCAGGTCACTTGACAGCCCCATTCTAACTTGTAGAGCATCATCCCTGGAGCCTTGGTCAGGGCCCCTCTGTTTCCAAAAACACATTGCCTGCCATAGGCCACACTGCTGGGAAGCAGCAGCAGTGAGCCTGGCTTGGGTCCTCACTGGAGTGAACACAGGTGCTCAATAATTAAGGCTACTTGGTTGTCACTTGTATTCTCCAAGAGGAACTTGCCATGTAAGCTGGGCCATCTAAAGGCAGGGGGAACACAACAGGTGTATCAGAGAGGCAGCTTCTGTTCCTAATGGTTAAAGAGCAGCCAGAGTTGCCAGAGAGACACACAAACTTAGACAGGAAGAAGCATTTGGAAGGCACTTTCCAGCACACTCGCATAACCCATTAAAACCTCAGCAACAAAGATTCTGAGCACAAATAAAACTCACTGATTTAATTTTCTTCTGGGTCCCCTGGAGTCTCCTTTAAAGGCTATTGCCCTTTGCTGCTAGGTATCTATTTAACAAGAGAATCAGGGCATATTTTAAAATTCAAGTAATTGAACATATTAAAACTACAGAACTTACTAAAATGGCCCTTTTTCACCTTTAACAAATACATGCACTCATGTGATATGGTGAAAGCAAGAGAAATCAAATCTGAGGCTTTGGCATTAATTGTTGCAGTTATTCAACTTTATTATATTTTAAGATCTAAAAACAGTGAAACATAGTATTTTTCAAACACCTGAGGTTAAAACACCTGGGCACAGCATCTTCATACAAACAATTGGACAGAAGACCAAGTTACAATTTTGCTTCATACCACATATGGAATAATACAGATAAAGCCATCCTTTAAATTATATGTGCCCAATAAATAGTTACACTTGTGTATACAGCTGGTTGTCTAAACAAAGTGTACATTCTTGCCCCTGGTGAACAATTACTTTTTTATTTTTATTTTTGTAGCATTGGAGGTTGAACTCAGGGGTGGCCCCAGCCCTTTTTATGTTTTTATTTTAAGAGAGGTTCTCACTAAGAGACTGAGGTTGTCCTCAAAGTTGTAATCTTCCACTCTCAGCCTCCAAATAACTTGGACTATAGGCATGCGCCACCATGCCCAGCATATTAACATTTATAACAAGTGGCTAATACAATTATTAGCACCAATTCTCATAGCTTAAAAATATTATACCAAAGTTAAACAATTTAACAATAAATAAGAGAATAATGATGATGAACACATTTCTCTTAAAAGTTTTAAAATTATAAAATTAAGCCCAAACCAATAAGTTGGAACTAATGTTATCATTCAAAGTTTAGCAGGATAAATGGCTCAGAACCAGGTAAAATAATTAGAAATACTACACAAGACAGAGAACTTCCCTAAACGGGAACCAACCTAAGGATTGGTTTTTTGATTGTGATTCCCTGAAGAATAAGCTGAGAGGTACTAGTGATAGCAAATATGGCATATATAACAGAATAAAAACATCTCATTAATACTGGATCATTATTACTTCTGAAGCAGTACAAAATGCCATTTTAAATTTAAGAAAGATTTACTTGTGTATATACTTCACATATAGAATAGAAGTATGAAATAGCATTCATGAGAAATAAACACATGTCACAAAAATAGGATTCTTTTAAAAACTTGGATATAGGTATCTTCATAGAGAGATGTGGACAATTAATTCCTATTTATATGTCTAACCTTAGCCAAAATGTGTAAGCTTTAAAATAACAGGTATTTCAACAAACAAAATAGTGACTCCACCTACACTACTCCAGAAGTAAATATCTCTTGCATAAAATGACCATTCTATCAATTCTATAACTTATCCCAAAACTGGTACAAATACTTCAAGAAGTCTATAAACTCATTTTTTCCCCTCTAAATCTAACAAGTGCAATACATAAAGATAAAAACAGAGACTAAAATACTTTATATAGCTATTTCTTTTCTGGAAACTGATAAAACATATCAGACAAAATAATTGAGAAAGAGAAGATGCCTATAGATTCTCTTTTAAGGAAAAATTCTCCCTTATGGATTTCATTCTAGAGGTTGTATTTCCTCTTAAGCTGTTGTAGCTCTAAATATAAAGATGCACATAAATCAAAGGGTTTTTTTTTTGCTATTTCCTACATGAAGTGTATTTGTAAACTATATGATGAAAAATAACAAGAAGGCATAAAGAATGAACTTTCAATTTGAATGTGCTATTACTAAAATGTTAAATGGTTTTTAAATAAGTAGACTTGACTTATTATTCTACAATTGTGGATATAACATATTTTTTAGAGGAACCTTCTACAAAACAGAAACTACTAAGGAAAGAATAATGACTTTAAGAAGGAACTGATAAACCTAATCTAAACTTCTGCAAACATTCAATTGTTGAGGCCTTTTTCTTCTTTAAGCTTTTCGATGTAGTGGCATAGTTTCAAGACGGTTCCGAGCTTCAACCCCATATACTTGATCATGGTGTCACTGGTCAGCAACAGCAAGGCCTTCCCATCAATTTCCTACAGAGAGAAGGGAATTACAATAATTAATAATATTTTCATATTTGATCAGATTGGTTCTTTATATATAAGAACATGTGCAACAAATCAGAGAGCAGCTCTTTCCAGTCTCTGAATATGCATCTACTCTATAAAGACTGTTAAAAATATAATCTGCACAGTGAAGCATCATTTGATAAAAATTTGGCCTAATATTTTAAAAATAAACTGTCAAACTACCTAATTAAATACCATACGTTGAATTAAATACCACATATCTATGACAAAATAAGTAAAAACTATGAATGATAGAAATTCATTTCAGATGTTCATTAGCTTCCTGACAAGGGCTGGGAATGTGAGTATCTCAATATCAATGCAAACTATAAACATACTATACAGTGTTGTATTTTTAATAAAAATAATTAGTTGTCTGAAGCTAATTAGATGTGAAACTGCTGGTTTTCTTATCACAGTGAAAATGGCACATTAGATACATGGCCACTGACTGTATTCATTAGGACACACAGTAAAAATATTATTTGATACTTGCAAGGAGCTCTTTTAATATTTTGTATTATCTTAACTAACCAACTTACATTGCTAAGGCATATTATTCTTTGATTTTTTACACGCTCCAATTTAAAGAAAAAATTTTACTTAATCAAGTATCACTGTCTGAAAAGACCTGAAATCCCTTATAGTACCATCTTTGCCAGGCATCTTCTGTACATTTTCTACTAAGTAAAACTAGAAATGGAAGAAATTAGAACTTAAAATTTAGCCCAGGGTGTTGCTTTTTAAAGGGTCTGGTACAGCCTGAGGGCATCAGCATCATAACAGAATTGAATCAATTGGAATTAGTTACTGGATATATTAGGTATCATAGTAAAAAGGCCACCCTGTTACAGATTGTAGTCGCCCTCTCCTACTCATGGTCCTAGGGCTGAGCAGGGAACAGGTTGAGGGGTGGGGAGGATCCTTGTATCTGTCTTTACAAAAGGGCGGTCCACCTGAAAGTGGCAATGCAGAATCATCCTCTTGAGAATGTGAGGCTGTTTAGAATATAGGCACTTGGATACCCATTTAAAGAAAGAGCATTAACCTACCATTTAAGGATCTCATGTTGGGCAAAATAACCTTTCTCTTAAATGGCAAACTCAGTTGATAGGGTTCCCCCACCATCCACACAACTCAGTATCTAACTGAAAGGCCTGCCTGGAGATCAAAAGATACATTACAGGCTAGTTGTAGTGGTGAGCGCCTATAATCCCAGTGGCTGGGCTTGGGAGCCTGAGGCAGGAGGATTCAGAGTTCAAAGCCAGCCTCAGCAACAGCAAGGTGTTAAGCAACTGAGTGAGACCCTGTCTCTAAATAAAATACAAAATAGGGCTGGGGATGTGGCTCAGTGGTTGAGTGCCCCTGAGTTCAATCCCCAGTAACCCTCCCCCTGAAAAGATACATTACATGTTGCTCAATGAGGCCAGAGAGGGGGCCTGACATCTGAGGATCCGTATGGTTCAGAAACAGGATCACATCATCCACAGACCAGGTTAAAGGATCCTCCGGGTAGTCTTGGTTCATCACAACGGATTCAGATTGAACTGGTGAACTTGTAGCTTCACAATGAGGGGGAAAAAACACACAAATCACTTGACCTGATCATTATCCTGAAAGAGAAGTTAGGTAGGGAGTAATGGTCTAATTTCTGGAACCTTCACTTACATACCCAAGCAAGGACTCAAGACTCCAACTGTAAAATTAGTTAAAGCCTACATTAAAGATGATCAAGACAGCTGCATAAGAGCATCCCATCTGACCTCCCCCAAACGGAGCAGCTTCAGAAGTTCCCTTAAAGCTTTAAAAATTATAAAACAGACCAAGCAATTCAAGGCCTCTTGGGCCGTACAGCAAAAGATCCATTAAGTGGATTAAATTAGGTAAATCTAACCTAACCCATTACATTCTTAAGTGTTTCAATGAATTTCTCTCAATCTCTCTAAATCAGGTTTATTTTACTAAATACAATGGAAACTCCCAAAATTTACCATTTTATAGTTGCTTAAACTTGTTCACTTTAATCAAGGAATTTCAACAACCCCATTATCTTGGAGGACCAAATTAGTTCTTTCACCAAATCTCTCCCATAGTTTCAATATGGATATTTTTAGCATCACTTTAATTCTTTATGGATTCCTGTCTCTTGTGGCTTAAACATTAATTTGAATTTTTTTTTTTTTTTTTTTTGGTGCTGGGGATTGAACCCAGGGCTTATGCATGTGAGGCAGGAACTCTACCAACTGAGCTATACCCCCAGCCCTTAATCTGAATTTTAACAGGATTATTTTCTGCTGAGCTAAGTCAGAAGTAACTTTAACATTTTATTTGATTCTTCTTTCATGTTTAATTGCATAGCAATAGATGTTTTAGTTGAAGGTTTACTTGTTTAATAAAGAAATAACTGAGACATAAAACAATTTAGGTACTCACACCTCAGCCTGTTTTAGCTGTGCTGTTCACTAAATTGTGTTGACATTTCTTTGTGTCCTGACAAGTATTCATTCACTCAAGCAAAGCACTAGACTCCCTAAAGAGTGTGTGTGATAAGTGAAGAGGGTTTTGTCATTTGCAAGAGCCTCGAGCACTCAAATCAAATTTGATCTTCTGGGGTGTGGATTAGCCAAAGGCATGTCCTTTCTTTCCTATCATCTGCTCTCTGGTCATTCTAGGAGTATTTTGAGTTATTCATCCAAGAAAAGGGATAAAAATAACAATATTAAAAACTCCACAATGGACCGAGTGCGGTGGCACACGCCTGTAATACCAGCAGCTCAGGAGGCTGAGGCAGGAAAATCGTGGAGTTCAAAGCCAGCATTAGCAAAATAAAGTGAGGCACTAAGCAACTCAGTGAGACTATCTGTAAATAAAATACAAAATAGGGCCGGGGATGTGGCTCAGTGGTCAAGTGCCCCTGAGTTTAATCCCAGGTACACCCTTCCCACCCACCTCAAAAAAACTACTTCACAATGGGGTCATTAAGGATATCAGTGATTAGTTGCTTAACACAGTGCCTTGCACATAATACATATTCAGTGAATAATAGTCACCCTTAATACCATCACCAGCTCTCAAAATAGGAAACAGCTTCCACTAGCTCATATGGAGGATGTTGAAGAAGACAGGTTAAATAGTGATATTTGTAACATGTGTCATTCCAAACTCACCAAAACCAGATGACATGTGGTGAGATGACAGAGCATGTGTATTATCCAGCAAGCCTGGGTAATTCTTCATATCAGCGTTGGACTCTCCTCGGGCCAGTGCATTTGTAGATACTGGCATGGAGGCTCCATTTGAGGATAATGTTATGGAAACTCCAGCAGAAGAGATGCTGCTGATGCTGCGAGCCCCAGGGCTGGCAAAGCAGGACACTATAGAAGGACCATGTGTGTTGTCATCATTTCTGAGGTAGGTCTGGAATGAACGCCCAGAGAAGAGTGGTGGGATCGGTGGGCTATCTCTGAGGGATGACTCCTGATCCCTGATCAGGGACTCCTGCTCCATATCCTGGGATTCCTCAGATTGAAAAGATGAGATCACAATGTTGCTGTCATCATTTTCTGGTCTTCGAACTGGTAAAGTCGGGCTGTAACTTTCAGGATAGGAGAATGAATTGTGACGTTCCTTCTTTTTTGCTTTTTGGATTTTAACTTTTTTAGAAAGCAGGTGATTATAATTTTTGCATGCAAATCCAAGTGGCTTCTGAAATGACACAAGCCCAACAATAATCAACAGTGAATAAAAAGAGAAATAAGGTCAGCGTGGTGGCACATGCCTGTAATCCCAGTGACTCGGCAGACTGAGGCAAGAAGATCGCATATAAGAGGCCAGACTCAGCAACTTAGCAAGGCCCTAAACAACTTAGCTAGACACTGTCTCCAAGTGAAAAATAAAATGGACTGGCAACGTAGCACCGTGGTACAGCACCCTTGGGTTAAATTCCCAGTATAAAAAAGAAAGAAAGAAAAAATAAGTAGTTAATATATTAATATTTATTTTACATAAAAACTATTTTATATTACTAAAATAAATGCTCTCTTGATTATATGATTAAATTTTATTCCTCTTCTGGCCTACATTTTAATTGTGTCTCACAGACTTCCTTCCTGTGCTGAGGATTGAACCCAGTGCCTCATTCATGCAAGGCAAGCACTCTACCACTGAGCACACCCTTAGCCCTTTAATTGTGTTTATATATTATGGGTACAAACATACAAATACTATCATAGATTTATTGAACTTATTGTCATGACACCAGCATTTTTCCTATAGAGTTTCAGTTCCCCATCTGCTCCTACAACGAGTACAGAACAGCCTTGCTAACCTCACATAGCTACTAGTTCTCTAGCCCTTCTAACTGACTGGCAGCTTTACATTTATCACAGTTACAGAATACTTACGCGATAGTTCCAGAAGGATTTGGTACGCAGACGTTGGATTTTTGACAACTTTCCATCAATGACATCAAATTTTTTATCCAGGTTTTGGATAGCATCATATATAACCTATTAAAAGAAAATGTATTATAGTTCCCATTTCAAAAGCAAAGTAAAATGTGTGAAAATGCCATGAAGCCAAGTTCAAACTGCTAGGCACAGTGAAACACATGTCTGTTCTGACTTGAGGCCTGTTGGTGACACAGAACCCTCTTGGCTCAGTCAAAGAGCCTCAACTGTTCCTACACTACTTGAAGCTATATGGACATTGAAAGGATGCCGCCATTTCACATCAAGGAAGGTGCTATTTTAGGAAAGAAGTGTTCAAATCTGCTAAAAGGCCAAAGAGCCACCTTCTATACAAGAACTAAAAGACAGCAAGTGTTCCACACTCTACACAGAGCCAAATCCAACAGATGTGACTTTTGGCTTCAAAGTATTTTAAAATCATGCAGTCAACAATTAACCTTATAAAACCACTGAGTACACATGCCCATATGTGCCCATTAGTATGTGAATGATACAAATCTGAGATTCTTGAAATACACAGAAATTTCAGGCAAAACCACACTTTTATTTAAAAGACCAGAAACATTTCTTCATTCAATCAAATAAACATTTACTAAAGCCAGGTACATGGTGCATGCATGTAATCACAGTGACTCAGGAGGATTGCAAGGTCAAAATCAGCCTCAGCAACTTAGTGAGGCCCTAGGCAACTCAGTAAGGCTCTATCTCAAAGTAAAAAATGAAAAGAGCTGGGGATGTAGCCCAGTGGTAAAGCACCCCTGGGTTCAATCCCTGGGGCAAAAAAAAAAAAAAAAAAAAATTACTAAGGGCCTTCCACCTATAGGAACCACTTCACCAGGTGTTAAGACATTAAAAATACAAACAAAACCCCCAAAACTCCTCTCTTGGGCGAACTCCCATCTCAGCTATGGAGAGAAGTAAAGAGACAATTTTAATAGAGCCTGGAATAGCAGTTCTCAAAATGTGGTCCCTGGACCAGCAGCATCAACATCACCTGCAGGTTTGTGAGAAATGCAAAATCACAAATCTGAGTAGGGGCACCAGGCTTTTATTTACACGCCCCCCAAGTAACCCTGAGACATATTCAAGTAGGGAAACCACTGACCTGTGCACTGGGACAAACAGTGTAGGCTCTAGGGAACACAGTTGGCTTTAATACTACAATTCTAACACTTACTAGCTTTGTGGTTACTTGACCTCTCTGTGCTTCAATTTCCTCAAGTACAAAATTTGGGATGAAAATGTCTTAGGGGTTCTACTGAAAACAAGAACTTTGCTAAAGCATTGTGTTAACACCAATGATAACACAAGTACACAATGACAGGTCCAACAACCTTCAGTACTCTATTGGCATTCTTATTGTTTTTATTATCACCAGTAACATGGCGCAGGTATGAACAGGAGGCTAAGCATGCCCAGAAGAGCAACACTGAACCTGGGCTGGCAGTCAGGGAGGATTTTCAGAGGAGGTGATGTCTGAGCTGAGAATTTAAAGGTAAAAAAACAGCAGCCAGGTAAAGATACATTGGAAGGGCAGAAAGGGCAGAAGAAACAGCATCTTCAAAAACACCCCAAAAGAGAGAAAACAGGAAGCTAGACATTTAGCTAGCAAGTATAAAAGACATCCAAGGAGCTGGGTTGTCAAGGAGGGTGAGATTGAGGGCAGCAACTAGGAGGGATGTTTTAAAGCTGTGGGAGGATATTCTGAGGGAGGGAGTTACAGAGACAGGGCTGGAGACACAGGTAGGGATAGATGCCCCCCAGGGAGGTCTCAGCACAGGGAAGAGAGCCTGCCAGAAACCAGTGGAGGGACCAGCCCTGGGCAGCGCAGGACACTGTTCTTATCCTATGGGGAGGAGGAGTCAGAACAAGGATGGCTCAGCTCCAATAGGTGTGCTGGCTGTGGGGACAGAAATCAAGACTGGAAAGATGGCTGCCTGGGTTCTCCAGTCTCCAGCAAAGAAGAGGCAGCAGAGTGTGTGGTGCAAATTCTCACAGTAGAGTGGACTGGGGCTAGGGAAAGGACCCTTCGAAGGAGAGAGCCCAGGGCTCCCAGCCTGCTGGCCTAGAGCTGGGAACCCAGCAGGTGCCTGGCAAGGGTGGGAGTCAGGGGAGGGAACTGGGAGGAAGGAAACGGAAGGGTAAAAGGCTGCACCAGGCGGTGAGAATGGTAAGGAAGGAGGCAGAGGATGGCAAAAGGCACACATTCAGAGAAATGCCCCTGTGTGTCATTTGGGGTAGAGCTTGGGGACCTGGGCACTTCTTATTTAAGATGCCATATCCCATCCCAGCTTGCACAACTACTCAGAGACCTTGGCTGAGCAGTGCAGAGGCCTAGGAGGTTGTTCAGGCAAGGGACAAGAGCCCTGTCCCAAATCCTAGCCCTCTTCCTTGCCTCTCCAGCACCTCTGCACAGCTCTGCCCACCCCAGGCTCTAGGTCCTATGGGCACTAGTAAGAATGAGAAAGACACACACGGACTTTTACTTTTCAAAATATGCTAGTCATTCTATTTAAGAAACTTTATAGGTGAACATTTTTTTTCTTCATAAACTGTCATTGCCTCTGGGGTATGCAGCTTACAAAACTCTTGATAATTACAAACTTCTATCAATCTCTACCAACAAGCTAACCTGGAAAAAAAAATCTCAAAACTGTGTAAGATTGGGCTGGGGTTGTGGCTCAGCTGTAGAGTGCTTGCATAGCAAGTGCGAGGTGCTGTGTTTGAGCCTCAGCACCACATAAAAATAAGCAAATAAATAAAATTAAGATTAAAAAAAAACTATGTAAGATGAGCTGGACGCAGTGGTGCATGCCTGTAATCCCAGGGACAAGGGAGGCTGAGGCAGGAGGATAGTGAGTTCAAACCCGGCCTTAGCAACTTAGTAAGGCCTTAAGAAACTCAGTGAGCCCCTTCTCTAATATATAAAAAACAGTTGGGGATGTGGTTAAGCACCCTTGGGTTCAATCTCTGGTACCAAACCAAACAAAAACAAACTAGGGCTGGGGTTGTGGCTCAGTGGCAGAGCGCTTGCCTCACACTTATGAGGCACTGGGTTTGATCCTCAGCACCACATAAAAATAAATAAATAAAGGTACTGTGTCTATCTACAACTAAAAATTTTTTTTTTAAAAAAAAAAACTATGTAAGTTGTACTCCTAAAAACACTTATAGGCTGCCGTTTTGTTTCAATGGAGATATCTTGATATGCAGTGAGGCACATACTAAATTCCACTCGAATCAGTCAATGTTCTCTAGATTTTTTTAGGGAACTTAATTCGATACTGAGCAAACTAGATGAAAGAGACACAACTACATTTGGTTATTAATGTTTTATTTTAAAGTGCCTAAGATCCATGTATTGTTGATTCAAAAGTTTTACCTGCAAATGCTATTCAAACTAGAAACTGTTTAAAATCATCACAATGGGGTGGTAATCATAAATACTTTAATAAGGTGAAATTTTAAATAATTGTACAGGTTCTCTTTATATGAGATAAAGATAATTTTAACTTTAACATTTTAGAAAACCACAGTAGAATGAATCTGACATAACACTCCTATGTTCATATATAAATATATGACCAGTGTATCTCCACATCATGTACAATGACAGGAACGGGAAGTTATACTCGATGTATGTATACTGTGTCAAAATATACTCTACTGTCATGTATGCCTAAAAAGAATAAAGAAATTAAAAATTAAAAAATAAGAAAAAACATTTTAAAAACCACACAGAAGGAACAGAACTTCGTACCTGACAATGGGTAAGGACATCCAAAACGGTTTTCTGCTCCTCATCATTGTAGGATGTGTCCGATAGGACATTTTCCTGCTATAATATTTTAAAAGCAAGCAGTTAATGCTTTGTTTCAGTAAGACTCCCACTGAATGCTAGGGGAGAAAAAGGACTTGATATTTATCTCTTTAATATTGTTTTTATTTTCCATCAACCTTTCAAAGGACAATTTAAAGCAGAGACAAAAATTCACATTATTCTGATAATGGAAATGATAACTGCCCATTAAGAAAGGGATCACAGGGGCTGGGGTTGTGGCTCAGTGGTAGAGTGCTTGCCTAGCATGTGTGAGGCACTGGGTTCCATCCTCAGCACCACATATAAATAGTTACCATGTCCATCTACAGCAACAACAACAACAAGAATAAAGTGTGCTTTCCCTGTCTCTTTTAAAAGAGTCCGAAGACTCACCCTGTACTGAGCTGAGTCCCCAATTCTCCTCACAAAATGAGATTTGTGGGTGTTTGTGGGAATTTTCACCAATGTAGAAAAATTCTTACATTGCTGTCTCTTTTTTTATCTCAGTACAAGAAAACAGTACATCCAAAGGAAAAAAGGAATAGGGGGGTGCCAGGGAAAGAATTTATCAGAAGAAACTAGGTTTGGATTACCAGTACGAAAGTGCTCTGAATTTCCTAGGACAAGGGAGAAGCAAAATGGTTAAGAGCTTATTGTCTAATGAAAAGCAAGCATACAAATTCAGCAGAGAAACAGTTCCTTGAGTAGGAGTTTAAAGGACTTCTATAGCATATAAAGAATTGAGCTGCGTGCGGTGGCACATGCCTGTAATCCCAATGGCTCTGGAGGCTGAGGCAGGAGGATCATGAGTTCAAAGCCAGCCTCAGCAAAAGCAAGGTGCTAAGCAACTCAGTGAGATCCTGTCTCTAAATAAAATACAAAATAAGGCTGGGGATGTGGCTCATTGGTCGAGTGCCCAAGTTCAATTTTTGGTACCCCCCCCAAAAAAAAAGAATTGAAACCTTTTTCTTTCAAATGGCAAATTTTAACATACTTGTCAACTAGCAATTAATATTACTTACGTTATTGAAAAATGTAGTGTTTGGCTCATATGCGTAAAGAACAGTGTTATCATCATCATCTTCCTCTTCGTAAGTTGGTATTCGTGTTTTGATCTGAGGAAGATTATTAAATAACTTAACAGAAAAGATAAAATACAAAACTAAAAGATATGTTGGGAACTTTAACTTCATTTTTAAGAAGCTTCAAAAGCCTATTGCTGATATCAAAGGACCTATACCTACTGTAAACACTGACTACACAAAAAGATGTACTTGCAGAACTGTGTTCTCGTTAACCCCACTACACTACTGCACCATCTCTAGAGAGCTGAACCCCTTTTGTGCTTCAGGGTGGGAAGACTAGTTTTCTACACTAAAACTGCTTTAAAAGCAAACATTTTTAACTATGAACAAAAGATAAAATGTTCCATGGCTTCTGATGACCTGATTTTTAAATAGTCCAATAGTGCCACTCTGTGGACAAAACAGAACACACTCAGGCACTCACTTTTTCTTGATAAATGAATCTCTAAATTACCTTAAAACATTCTTGGAATAAGACAAGGTAAAAATAAGTAAGGGAGTGTAAATAACTACTATGTTTTGGTATAAGTATTTATTCCAAGAATAAGTCATGAACTCTAGGAATAATTTTAAAATAAACACACATGGTAGCTATGTATGTCTTTGTTTCAAAATATATCATATATATTATCTGGATTCTCTTTGCACTGATAGGTAACCAAAATAATATGGAATTGGGGTATAGACTATGACCTATAAAATATTCTATCTCTTGTATAGTGCCTTATGCTTTTCAAAGTGTTTTCACATAATTTTGTTAAAAATGATTCTTGGTGGATATTTAATATTATTTCCAAAGGTGAAAAACATTAGGGCTAATGCAAGTTAAGAGTCACACAGACTACTTAGATGGCATTAACAGTCATTTCCCTATGTGACTAAATAAATGTGTTTTCTGTTAGGCCTCATTATGTATGCTTTAATATAGTTTGGTTCAATGTGTAAGGATTAAGAAACAGCAGAATGTACGAGAACTGCAAAATTAGCACAATCACCTTGAAAAACTGTTTGGCAGAGTCTCATAAAGTTAAATTTACATCAACTCTATAACCTTGCAATTCAACTTCTGGGTATTTACCCAGAAGAAATGTGAGTGGAAGCTCACAAAGAAACTTGCACACCAATGTTCACAAGAAGTATTATACATATCAGTCAAAATTCATGGTGAAAAATTTACTTAGGATCTATGCATAACATTAAATGAAATTAAACTGAATTTAGAAAACAATGACAGCACAACAAAAGGAATAAAGACATTTCAATTTGAATACAAACCACATCCATCTCACTGGAACAATTAGACATCATTTCTGTGTATTAGCAGATGGTCCACTTCCAATGAGTTGAGCCTAATTAATTTTAAACTTGCTGAAGGGTTTATTTGTAAAACTGCTTAGTCACCTAAGACTGGTAAACCTTCTACTCCTGAAAAGCAATGCATAAAATAGTTACTTTACACATTTACTACCTAAATAACTTTAATGTGGATATGTTCTGAGAATAGCACTTCAAACTTAAGTTTTGTTTGAATTTTAAAGATCGACAAAACAATTCTTCCATAGCAACTTAGAATAAATCTTTAAAAATGAAAGGGCTGGGGCCAACACAGTGGCGCATGCCAGTAATTCCAGCAGCTCAGGAGGCAGAGGCAGGAGGACCGCGAGTTCAAAGCCCAGCCTCAGCAAAAGCAAGGTGCTAAGCAACTCAGTGAGACCCTTTCTCTAAAGAAAATACAAAATAGGGCTGGGGATGTGGCTCAGTGGTCGAGTGTCCCTGAGTTCAATCCCTGGTCCCCCCCCCCAAAAAAGTGGGAAAACAAAAAGAAACAAAATTAACTCACCTATTTGAAGAAGTTTTTTAAAAACCCACAAAAACCAAAAACAAAAACAAACCAACAAAACAAAAAACAACAACAAAAAAAAAACCCACAAAAAACAAAAAACAAGAAAGGGCTACACTGCCCAGGACTAGGAATAAAAATCAAAGTTAAGCCAGGCACGGTGGCACACGCCTGTGATCCCAGTGGCTCAGGAGGGCTGAGGCAGGAGGATCATGAGTTCAAAGCCAGCCTCAGCAAAAATTGAGCTGCTAAGCAACTCAGTGAGACCCTGTCACTAAATAAAATACAAAATAGGGCTGGGGATGTGGCTCAGTGGTCGAATACCACTCAGTTCAATCTCTGGAACCTCCCCCTGCTCCAAAAAAAATCAATTCCAAATTGATTAACAACTTAAAGTTCCCAGAGTACTGGGAACAAGCGAACAATAGAACACCACTGCTAACTGCTTTTGTAACGGAGTTCAAAAACCCCTAGGTCCTTGTGCCTGCAAGGCAAGCACTCTACCCACTGAGCTATATCCCCAGCCCATCAAAAGGGCTCTTTACCTGGGGAGGTAGCATACCTCTAAAAGGAGCACCAGGAGTCAGCTCTGGATTGGGCCCCACCACTGCCACCGTGTGGAGGAGAGAGACCCCTACAGACACTGCCTCCTCACCAGCAGGTGCAAACCTGTTCAGAGCAGCTCTAAAGGAATCTTCACCTCTAAAATTATGATTAAACCTAAGTAAATGGATGTCAAATACAGCCAAAAGTCTAGAATTCTAGACAAAACAAGGCACTGACCACAATAACACTGATTATGTACTAGAAATTCTATTTGAGCACCAGCATCACAGCTCCTGGGAGGGGTACATTAATAAAAAAGCTAATTTACTTTAAACCATCCTTAGCCACAGCAGCAATGAGAAGACAATTAAGAGATTCAGATTTCATCTCCTTCCTGTTTCCTCTTCCCTTTACTGTGGTGACACTAATGACCAAAGACCCAAAGGAGAGAAACCAAAAGGAGATGAAGAAGACGGGAGAATGAATCCCAGGTTAGACTAATATTGTGTAAAAATTCCAAGTTACAAAACACATCCAATTTGAGATGTAACTGCCATCAAATTTTATTTTTTAAAAAACTGTTTTTTTTTTCTAACTAGAAAGCAAACTTAAGCTCTGAATAATTAAAGTTATGAAACTTTGATGTATTCACAGCAATGAGAATAAACCAACTACTGTTGCTCTCAGCAATGATGAACTTTACAACCATAACCTTGAGTAGAAGACAACGCAAAGAACACAGTATATGTTTCAATTAATAGAAAGCTCAAAAAACCAGCAAAAGTCACTCCAAACCAATACCTTAAGATACACCACAGTCACTTTAACATCTTAGTGTGCTATCTGGTAAATATGTCATGATTTATTTAACCAGTCCCCAGTTCATGGATATTCAAGTTACTTCTAAAGATTTGCTCTTACATGGAACACTGCAGAACAGTCTTGCACTGGTGCAAGTAGTTCTATGTAATAAATCCCTAGAAGTAGAACAGTGGGTCAAAGAATATCAATAGTATCCACATTTGAAAATTTAAACCAAGAAACTTTTTGGCATCAGGAGAATCTATTCAACTTCAAGGCTTAATTCAACCAAGAAACTTTTTGGCATCAATGACTTTTTTCTCCTTTCATCTACTAATGTAGCATATTAATACATTTCTTAATATGCTTTGGGTGAGGGATACAGCTGATCATGGAAAATAGCATTCAATTTGTTGGTATTTTATTTAGAAACTGCATGTCTAAGCTCTTACATTAGTAAGAGGTACATTTCTCACAATTAATGAACCCATACCAGTATATTATTAACTCCTGGTATCAAAAGTGCTCTGCAAAATTAATTGGGAAGCCTTCCATTTCTTTCTACACTCTGAAAAAGTTTACATCACACCAGAAAGGTGTGCCTTAAAGGCTTGAAAGAGTTTAAAGAAACTCTGTGCCAGACTTTATAACATTTTCTAAGTTCTTCCATGATTACTGATCCACTCAAATTATTCTACTTTTTCTTTGACAAATTGCTTTTATCCAGAGGATGATAATTTGATCATAATTTCAGAATTGTTAATAAAATCACAATTTAAAATCATTAATTATTTCTAATTTAATTTGGATTTCCTTTTTTTCTTGGTTAGGTAGTCTATCTTGTTAATCTACTGATAATTGTATGGGGTAGGTTTTATTGTGATCACCATTTTCCTTATGAGAAAACTGAGGCAAGGAACTGTAATTCACCTAGTCTCAAAGCTAGTAAGGGTTGCAGCCTGCCTCCACACTCAAGCTCCTTTTCTTCTCTATTAGTAAAACCACCTGGAATCCCATCCATAACAATACACAATAAAATCCAAGCTCCTTTTATTCTCTATTAGTAAAACCACCTGGAATCCCATCCATAACAATATACAAAAAAATCCAAGCTCCTCCAGTGCCTCCCTACAAGGTCCTTACATAATCTGGACCCTGACTACCTGTCAGGTCACCTCTTAACCACTTGCCCCCTTGTTCTAAGCTTAAAATATTTAAAACCTGGCCTTCTGCAGCCAAAGCAGGCCTACTACTATTATAGGCTCTTACATTCAGACAATTCCCCACTTGCATTAATTACAATGCTGCCAAATGTGGCCACAGATAGATAGCACTGAGCCTGACACAGCGCTCTTGACATTTTTACTTCTGTGGCACATTTACAAATCAACACTGACTTTGTATTATTTGAGCCTCTGGCTCCTATCATGCTCCCTCTGTCCACAAAACCCTGCTGTCTTTCCACCTAGGAGAATCTATTCAACTTGAAGGCTTAATTCAAGTTACACTTCCCAAAAGCAAAGATGCTATGTCAACAATGACTCCATATGGAGGTGACACTGTTTTCCTGACCACAAGAATGCTTATACTTTAACCCATTTTGTCCCATTGTTTCAGATGTGGAACACCTATAAAATTTAAATACAGCATATAATATGCAATAAGAATATAATTGTAATAGTAATTAATGTAGTACTATATACACCCTATGGTTCCCAATCTATTTTAATACACTTGTGTTAATTATATTGAAATATTCACAGAACTGAAAATTTGGGACTTAATGGGTTAAGGCAACTGTAGCACTTGTCTAGTTACATGAGAGGAAGCATCAAATAGCATTAAGACTTTAGGCTTGTGGCCAGAATACCTGGGTATGGATCTCACCTCCTCCACTTACTAGCTGTATGACTTTAGAAAACTTAAATTCTGTTTCCATTTTTAAGTCTGTATAATGGATATAACAGTACAAACCTCATACTTATGAGGATGAAACAAATTAATACACAGCATATGCTTAGAACAATGCCTGTTGGCTTTTATTTGCTTATTTGAATATTTGCCACATCTACCCAACATAGCTATTAGTCATGAAGCACATAGATAATGAACCTTCAGGGTCATAACATGCAATGTACATTCACATTGTACCTGTACACTGTAGACATAACAACTCTTTTTTGAAAAAGAAATGTTACATCTTTTAAGTGCCAGGCATGATGCAAAGAACTAGGGTTTGTCAGAAACATTTAAATTCAAATTCAAACTGCTCTTTCTTGCAAAAGAACTGTTACATTTTTATTTACAGTGCCCAGGGCATGATGCAAAGAACTGGGCTTTAGACAGCAACACTTGAATCCAAATTCAAACTGCAAAATTTGCAATTTCTCTTTAAACAGATATATAACTTCTCAGTGCCCCAATTTTCTAACCGGTAAAATTGGAATAATATCTCCTTCATTGGGCTGTGTAACACTCAGCATCATGCCTGTTTCATCACAGGTACACCATAAATTTTAATTCCCTTTGACACGTTCCCAAAAGGTACACAAGCACAGCTTCTACAACATTTTCTTAGAGATCCACCACTACTACATCAAGCACAATTTATTTCATTCTTTAAATTCAAAATTCTGCAAAAAATGGGTTTACCTAAAATGAAACCCATTTATATTTCATGTTAAAAACCTAAAATCCCAACAACATAAGAACAAGAAGACACCTGTTTTTTTAAGACACTAAAAACCTTTTTGTAGACATTAAATACACGTTAAAAACAATTTTAAAGGTTATGTAAAGGTTCACTCCGCCGCGCAAGGCATTCACTTGCCATCAATTTATCCCATACAAGCATAGTTCACAATGATGAGGCTGAAACGACGTTTCACCCCAGGAACTCTTCAACAAATACAGGGCAGACCGCTCCAACATACATATATATTTAATTATAACAAAACCTTATGTAAACACACCAACCGATCGCTTGCTAAAATTTCCGGTAACACTCTGAAAAGTAGCCCTTCCATTGTCCATATCCAACTTTAGAAACTACAAAATCCGCCAAATGGGGATAAGGCAGCCAAAATATACCGCGTCGCCCAGCACTTGATGCGAGTCAGACAAATGTTTGAAACCGCACCTCGCCCACATCTCGCTTTATAAAATACCCCGCGGAGAAGTTGCTATTTGTAAACATTAAGCCGCTTTTATCACTTAATGTTATAGAACCCAGAGCATTCCAAACTTGGAGGCGGCAGAGGAAGGAGGCAAGCGATTTCCAACAGATTAAGACCCTAGTCTCTCAAAGGACCACATTGCAGGTATGGAAAGTTCTCCCGCTTCCCCGGAATCCCCACATTTTTCCTGGCTCCAGCACCTGCCCTCTTACAGCAAAGAAAAGGATCAACACGCGTCTCTACAACACCCCTGCATCTTTATTTTCTTGATTATTTAGGTATTTACAATAAAACAGCGAGGCGGAAGGGTCTTTGACCAAATGCAGTTATCTCCAAAGCCTCAAAATCGACACCGTAAAAATCTATATCTCAAAATAGGCTACCGAATCAACTCGCGAGTTTGCCAATTCTTTAAAGTCAAAAAGTCTGAGAGAGAGTCTGGGTCTTTCCTCATTCCCCATCCGCCTCCGCCAAGTAACAGAAAGGTTGCAGAGAGAAGCAACTCGTCCCAGAAAGTCGGCACCAGCACTTTATCAAATCTCAAAAGTTCACACGCGCCAGGGGCCCCGGAAGAGGCCCAGGAAAACACCCAACACCCCCGCCGTCGCCCGCGCGCTCCGTTGAAATTTGAGGCAGTGAAGTGCAGACTTTCTTTACCCGAAAAGCCAATCCTCTTCCCCCCAAGAGTACCAGCCACTAAGCCAAGTCGCTTAACGGCTGTACTCTCCTGACACCCGAGAAAAAGAAAGTTAAAGAGAAGGAAAAATATATTTAGACCTGTTCAGGTCCCGAATCCGCCAAACTAGCCTCCCCACGGAGCGGAAAACCCGCCCGCGGTGGCCCAACCTCCACCTTCCCGGTGGACGACGGTTATGGCCACTACAGAATTTGGAACGGTCCTTGTGCCGGAAACCAGGTTTGACCCCTGTGGCGCACACCTGTCGCGAACCACAGGGATGCGTTTGACACTGGAATGGACCAGCCAGCGCCCACGGCGAAGGTGTTTCCACGTGCGTGAATGGGGGCGGGACCAGTACCGAGAACCAATCGGCGGTCGCCCATGACACGCCCTGGCCTTTGAACTGCCAATCCCACGGGCGCCTGAACTGCCGTAGAGGAGGACAGTGTTACTGGGGAAACTTCGGAGGGGCGGAGCCTTGCTGCCCGAGAGACTGGGGGCGTTGGCCTACTAACGGTGGTAGCTGGGTACCTGATCCCAGATTTTCTTTCGCTGAAGCGACTACGATTGGAAAGAAGCTATGCGGGGAGAGGTTTCTGCGGCTGCGCGGGAGGTCCGACGCGCACGCGCAACTTTTCCCGCGGTACAGCCGTTCTAGCGGGAGGCTGGCGAGGTTGAGGGTCATTAGATGCTTGGCTTCCCCACTTTCATTGTTTGGTTATTCGAAGCCTGCTGTTGTTTACATATAATCCCATCACTTCCCACTCCCCAGCGTCATCATCCACGTTGACTGAATTCCAAGGGTTCATGTCAGTGCTTCAATTTGGGTAGAGAAAATGAGCCTTTGCTAAGGTGCTAAGACTGGTAGGAACTTGGGAAAAGTCAATTCCAATCTCCCACAAACACTGGAGTAGAGAACTAATACAGGTCCTGAAGCGATATTTGCTGTTTGAACCCCAGCGTCAACACTCAGAGTTGCTCTGTGGTTTGGGCAAGCCAAGTAACCGCCCTGTGTTCAGTTTCCCTCTCTGTAAAGTGGACATACGAAGGGGGAACAGGACTTAGTATATGAGAAACACTTAGAACAGTACTTGGCATAGAACTATGCTATGTAATAAGGGTAAGTCACATTACCTAGCGACATATTGCCTTCCGTGCATCAAGGATGCTCATCTTGGGAAGGAGAAACAGTCTGAGTAATTTATCAAAAGCAAAACAGGCAGTTGTTTCAAAGTAAAGTCATAGCTCTTTTCCTGGCCCAGAAAGGAACTACAAGGAAAACAGCTTGAATGTTGGAAATGTAACGTGAAACTAGTTTAGTGCCCACTATAGATTTTTTGCTTCAACTTTTACCATGATAAATCCCTCCTTTATGTCCACTTTTTGTTTGTAAAACCCAAGAATATAATTTTATAACATGAAGAGAAACGAGTTGTTTAATTGCAGTCACGTTTATTTGCAGTTTCTATACACACTTTCTAGGTAATCAAACTTTTCTGATACATTTTTTGAGAGGGGTTCACAATGAAACTGTCACCGTTTTTACTAAAAATAAATACAAGACTTAAAGTGTTGCACAGCTCTAAAATATACAAAGGCTTGGATTGAATGTAAACGTTGAAAACATTTTACAAAAGAAACCATCTTTGCAACAATTTAAAAAGTTTATATTTACAAATATTACAAAAATACAAAATGGATGCAAGTCCATAAACCATTGTCTTTTCGGCCAGCATGAACTGGTTCTAGTACCAAAATAGTTACACTGTAACCTTCTTCATAATTTTAAATCTTTGTCAGGATCTAGTTCTTAAATGCCACCACTGCAGCAAATGTACCCACTCACTGACCTTTGGCAAGAGCAAACAGCATGTTTTGTTTGCTATACAACTAGTCCATGTCCTCTACTTAGCCAAAAACAAAACAAAACAACAAAATCAAAGCAAAATCAAAAGTGGGGGAAAAAGAAAAAAAAAAAAACTCCCCTACACAACATAGACCTGTTGTATAAACATAAAAAAAAAAAAAATCAGCATCAGTGCAAACAACAGAAGAAAAGTTCAGATTGATGTTCTTTACAATACCTAATGTGTGTAACCTGCTTCAAGCCAGCAGTGATGTTAAAGACAGCTCTAAATCTTGGTTTTGTTTGTTACATAACAAATCCATGTAGAATATTCCAGATGCTTAAGGAATTTCTTGCTTTTTTACTCAGTTACTCAATACTCTTTTCCACAGTGAATTTAAAATCCATCTTTATTTGGGTTTTTCTTAAATCTATGAAATATAAAATAGAGAAACTCTGCTATAGATTTTTAGAGTAAACAAAATAAGTAAAACTATATTTATAAGGGTTAGTTCTGTGATCATATAGAAGGTATCTTATTGCCTTAAAATTCAAGTCAATATGTATTTTAAAATATATATGGTACCATTACTTAAATTAATGTCAATAATAAAAAGGTGACATTTTTATTAAAGCCAATCCATGTTTTCTATTCAAGATTTAGAATCACTTTTAAAGCCCACATACCTCTTTATTCACTCTTAAAAAACCCCTAACTACGCAAAAGCCATACTGCAAACGAACTGCTTTTATGAGAATTATAAAAGATCACCATTGTGACTGGAAATGATGGTTTCTTATCACATTTGTCTAAAAACTTTATTTTTAAAATTTTGCCAAGTGTACTTTTTGAAGCATGAGACAGATCTGTTCATGTTCCCATGTGGTGTCAAACCATGCTGGTTGTCTTAATTAGTGTGTTCCAATGAGAAATGATGGTCCATTTTTTTCAAACTCCAAAACATTTTTCTTTTAATAAAAAGTATAACACTTTGTAAATGTTCAAACCCTTTACCAGGTAGCTTATCTATCCCCAGTACACATGTTCACACATACACACCCACACACACACTCACTCTCTCTCTCCCTGTCACACTCTCTCTACCCCCCTCTCAATCTCCTCCTCTACCCCTCCACCCCCAGCACCCATTTTTACATACAAGAATGACAAGAAATTAAGTAACACAATTTGGTAGTACAAACAAATAGTAGAAGCCAAACATTTTTTTTTTCTTTCCAAACAAACAAAACACCAACAGCAATCAGATTCTCTAATTCTTAATCTGTAACATCTTAAAACACATTTCTATTGAAAGACAGTATCTTCTTAGACCAGGCTTTCTCCTTCATTTTGCATTGAGTTAATCCCAAACCACAAACCCCTTTCCACACATCCTACTTTTCCAAATACCACTTGCATGGGCTTAAAGCCAGCTGCATATCAATTTCTTGGTAACCCTGGTGTAGTCTATCATTCTACTCACATTCTAGTCTTTTATAGGCCATATCCCTTCTTAGTTCTCTCTACTTTCTACTTCTCCCATTCAAAACCTATTCTAAGTACATAGCTGCTTATATTTCTGACACGATTCCAAATATTAGTATCAGTTCACGTGAAAGTCAGAGGTGTAAAAACCACTTGCAGATTTCAACTTGTAACTACATTTTTTTTTTCAGTTTTAAGACAAGAAAATTCAAGTAATTTCAAGTAATTCAGCTTGTTTCCCTGCCTTCATTTTATCAGAGCACTTGCCCTGACAGTTCCTTTCCCACCCGCCACCCTCCCCCTTTGCCATCAAGCAGATATAGTAAAACCAGACAAAAACTCAGCTGTATGTAGCATTGTGAACCAGAGCTGTTCCCCATTCCCAGTTTAACAGTGAATATAAATAATGCATATACACATACCTATTTCCCAACTACATTGTTCACAGTGTCATTTCTGTTAATTTTTAGGTAGCATGAATCTCATCAGCACAGAGAGAAAGCTTCACTGAAAACTCATTGCAGGTACTTACTGATAAATCAATAGCTCTGTGGCATGCTTACATTTTATTTTTGTTAGTTTAAGAACCTGGAGCTAATTGCTAAACTGTTGAAGGATTTTAAAGATTATAGTCATTGGATTATGACCTTTTATGTCCCCAGTAGCCTAATATAAAACATAACCTAAAATTAACTACTGGTTTCCCTACTCATTCTCTTTAAAGCAATCCATTGAAAAAATTAAAGTCTAAAGGACACTCACTGTCAAATGCTGTTTTTTTTCAGGGCTTTGTGTTGAGAATGATGACTTCTCTCATGTTGACTAAAAAAAAAAAAAAAAGTCAAAAGCATGCTTTTCATTCTGTCCAAATTACCACATGGCAAATCACAGCTACAGGTTGCTATTAGCTTGTTTATGCTGTAATTTGTCATAAAAATGATTAGGTCTGAATTCTTTATCTTAGATTAATCACATTTCAGTATATGACCTCAAGGTTTCCTTTATTTCACCAGTTTTAAATTCATATTTGAGGTTTTCATCACTCAGAAATTATCGGTGGACATTTAAATATGATATTGATATGAAAATGGTATTCACAGAATACAGTTATTACACTTTATTTTGTGTGTTCTACAAACAGTTGGTGTGCGGTAGATAATTGGCCACATGTCCACTCATCATTGATAAATCTATTTACACATTTATCAAAAATATGGTATTTACATATGTGTACTTCTTTCTTCTAAATTTTGCTTTTGTTCATTTTAATGTAAAAAAATACCAAACCTCCAGAGTAATTTCATCTTCTTAAAGAATCATGACAGTGAGGGCTTTATTTTTTTGAATAGGCAGCTCTGGGAAAAACCTTGTGTAGGTTTCATGAAAATTAGATATTTTTATATGCTTTATTATCACGGGGAATGAGGTTGGGTAAATCAAACTAAGCTAAAGAAAAACCATGAAAAGACAGTGCAGTTACTCAAAACATGGAAACGAATCAAGAATGACTAAACCACTTTTTGTTTCCCCAGCATGTATTTAGAAATCCGTTGCTAAGCAGTGATGCTCCCCAGTCCTGTTACTTGTCCGGAGTCCTCTGTAGCATCCCCACATCCCCTCGGGACTAAGGGTTTGGGCGTTTGGGGGCAGCCTGACAGGCGGCCTATGTGGAGCTCTGGGAGGAGCGGTCGTCATGCGGGCTCCCGTCGGAGTTTTCCGTCTCTCCCTCAGAGATGGCCTGCATGGGTGTGTTGTACAGCCGGCAGCGGACACTGTAGCGGCTGCTGCTGGCTACAGGGGGCGCCCGGGAACGTCCAACCCTGGCTGATGCTGAGGTGGCAAAGTTCTTAGAGGAAAATCCTTCCGCGTTGACCCTCGGGGAGCACGGGGAGAGTGGGGACAATGCCTCGGCCCCAGGGGATCCCTGATGGGCATCATCGGTGCTTTGGGGGGACTCCACTGTGAGTTCCCCAGGAGGTTTGGGCAGGATGGGACTCTTCAGGATCTCGGTGGCAGACATGCGGTAACTGGAATCGGAGCGACTGCCTTTCTTGAGGAGTAGCAGCTTAAACTCTTCGTTGGACGTGTTGGACTTTTTGGCATTGCGGTAGATGAGACCAGGAGACCTCTGGCTGTTTGCAGTTGTCACGTTGCTGCTGGGCGAAGTGACAGAACTGGCCCCGCTGCTACTGCTGCCAAGGGGAACTCTCGATTTGCTTCGAACAGACATGTCTCCAGAATCTTTTCTTCCAAGTACTTTCCTCTTGGATCTTTTAAGAAAAGGAAAACAATGGAGCAAATTTTGAGTCCGCATACATTTTTATGAGGCAAAGAGTTCAGTTCCATTCACACATCTATTTGAAAAGTATTTTGAGTGTGTCCTATATGATAGGATACTAAGTATTAGGGCTACAGAGATGAAGAGTAAGATATATTCCTTGCCCTGTGACACAGTTTGAGGAAAATTCTTCTATGACTGGTGGGCATCAGTTACGTTCTGCAGACGCCCTTTTCACAGCCAATGTTGGGGCTAGAGGTTATAGAGGAGGATTTATTGGGATGTTTTGCAGGGGCTTAAGAAAATACTGCTATCTGACTTTTTATTACAATGTGGTGAAGGACTGTGGCTTTTTCTTATCGAATCTGTCTCTACAATGTAGATGAAATGCTTTGGTTTGAGAATTGACTTCCAAACAATATTAGAAAGAGCAAATAGTTGGAAGAGTGGACAGGACAGGACTGGCCCTAGTTTGATAGTTAATGGGTCTGGGTGATAGATATACGGGGATGCATTAGACAACTTTCTACTTTTCACATAAAAAATTAGTTAAATGACTTTTTAAGTAAATCAATTCATCTTTGGCTGCAAATATCATTTCCCATAGCTGCCCAGGAACACCAACAGCATGTTAAGTGGTAAGCCAAACTCTGAGGAATTTAGCATCTAGACCATCTCTGGAGTTCTTAGAGCTTTATATACTGCAAGCTCTCAAGGAATCAAACTAACTCTTATCTCTGTGGTGTAAATACATAAGTAAACCCTATACAATTGCAAATCTAAGATTATCAACCTCGATAAGTCTGCACCCATCATCATATTATTGATTTTCTTTTGATAAGTAAGCAGGTATAAATTTAACGAATCTACAGCATAACTCAGTTCATTGAAAAGTACTGGCAACATGCTCTCTCACCAACTTAAAAATATGTAAAGAAGGGCTGGGGATGTGGCTCAGAGGTGGAGCACTCACCCAGCATGTGTGAGGCACTGGGTTTGATCCTCAGCATCATGTAAATGTAAAATAAAGATATTGTGTTCACCTATAGCTAAAAACTAAATTTTAAAAATGTAAAGAAAATGTGAGCTTTATAATTGGAGACCAGCCTGATTTTGGTTCACTGAAACCTCTGTGGTTGATATCTTGCATATAGTATCTGGCACTCCCATAAGGGAGAATTTTCAAACTAACTTTTGCTTTTGACCTACCATATTCTAGACACAAAAATATCACCTTATCATCAAAATCAAATATGTGACCTGTTGGTATCATCATTACACTAATGGGATGGGTTCATAGGTTTTAACTTATTCAAGACTGCATAGAAAGTGGCAGAAGTTATTCAAATCTAGATCTTTCTGATTCCACTACTTTCATCCTGTGTGCCATTCAGAGACAACATATGATTCCTTAGGGATAAGTACTTGGCTTCTTAATTTATGTAGAAGATTAGTAATTTGTCCTGGGATGAAGATAAAGTATGAGGAGGGTGAAGAAAACCAAATAGATTCTTCACCTGCCAAGTGAAGTGTGGCTGGTAAGGTAATGAAGAGGAGTTTATGATTGGAACCTAAAATTAAAAACAGAAAATGAAAACAAAACAAGTTGGGCGCAGTGGTGCACAACTATAATCCCAGCAGCTTTGGAGGCTGAGGCAGGAGGATCACAAGTTCAAAGCCAGCCTCAACAAAAGCAAGGTGCTAGGCAACTCAGTGAGACCCTGTCTCTAAATAAAATACAAAACAGGGCTGGAGATGTGGCTCAGTGGTTAAGTGACCCTGGGTTCAATCCCTAGTACCAAAACAACAACAACAAAACAAGCAAAAAATAATTGTTGAAAAACAGTGCTCCTTCAAGAGAGAACTATATCAATAGAAGTTTCTTTAAAAACTAGAATCCCCCACCCCCCCCCAAAAGATTGTAAGCTGCCTGAAAAAAAAAACTTTAAAAATGTTAAGTTAATGAGATGGTGGAAAAGATAATTCTCAAGTTCTGCCCCTTAGGAGTTCCACCTAGGTCCTCAAGGCCTTCTGTAAGAAGACATCCATGTCTGTGAAAGTAGGCACATCACAATTGGCTAGATCAGTTGAATATGAGTGTTTTCCAAAAGCTAGTTCCTGCTCTAGTCTTTGTTTACCAGCTGTAATGAATTTGTAATTCTTGCAAATATGGGCCACTGATCACAAGGGCACAGGGGCCCAGATGAGAAAGTGTGTAGGAGCAGCATAGGCACAATCTTGTCCTGGGAAAGCTACTTAGAGGACATCCCCTGTTCATGGGATATGGATATTAATTTTGTAGATGGAGGCTAATACTATTGAAGAAATTTAAGTTTTAAAAAGAGAGAAAAAAAAGAAGCAATTATTGGTGTTCCAAGATATGAAATGGGCAGGTATATACACTATCTCAAACTTGGGCTCCTGACTGTTTTGGTGAATCAACATATTTGGCTCTGCTCTGTGTGATTACAGCTTTGAACATATTTCTTGAGGTTCAAGAAATTACTTAAAAGTTAGAAAGGTGGGAGTGTAGCTCTGTGGTAGAGCACTTGCCTAACATGTGTGAGGCTCTAGGTTCCACCCCCAGCATCACAGACAAAACACACACACACACACACACACACACACACAGAGTTATGGTTTGGATATGGGGTGTCCCCCAAAAGCTCCTGTATTAATGCAGGAACGCCTGGAGGTAAAATGATTGGATTATGAGAGATGTAACCTTATTGGTCCATCCTAGTTTGAATGGATTGACTAAGGCTGGAGGAGGTGTATCACTGGGGATACACCCTAGAAGAGTTGTTCTTCCCTGTGTCCCTCATTCCTGGCTGCCAAGAATGGAGCGGTGCTCCTCCACCATGCCCTTCTGCCATCATGGGCCCAAAGCAATGGAATCAGCTATCTATGGATTGAGACCTCTGAACTGTGAACTCCAAATAAGCTTTCCTTCTAAGTTGTTCTTGTTGGGTATTTTGGTCACAGCAATGCAATGCTGACTAACACACACACACACACACACACACACACACACACACATATGCACGCGCATAATGATTACACTGGAGTTTGAACTTTCATTCCAAGTTATGTAACTACAAATTGTTTTCACAAAACTGTTGCAGAATGTCTTTTCTGGGGGAAAAACCAACATCTTCCTCTCATCTGTTATTATAAGAGTCTCTCAATTGAGGTCTCTCTCTCTATAAAGATTCACATTTCCCCATTTTTATGTAAGTCTACCAATTTGATTTGGAAAAATAATTCTTCCTTGCTTGCTTTTGTTTCTATTGAATGTGTTGTAAGTACAAAAGACATTCCTGTATTTGCATTTGTTGAAAAGCATTTTAAGAAGCAAAACGTTTTGTGTGCCCTTTGTTTCTGGGGCCTTGGTAACATTGCCTCACCTGTGAATGACAGCGAATAAATCCTCAGTTGTTCGAGGTTTGTTTGGAGACACAAACACACCCTCTGCTTCAGCTTGAGAGTCTTCACTAAGTGGTGAGATGACGGAGTCATCACTCGGTGATGATTCTTAAAATAAGAACAGAATTTTCTTTAAGAAGAAGCTACTCAGCACACTACTATGATACTGACTTGGGGATCAAACAGGAGTTACCTTACCACCAGTTTTCACATGAGAAATATATCTTCAAAGCTTAATTCCTCAATAACACAAGCTTTTATCTATGTTGTTTTAATACATGAAAAGAAATAGTGGAGGGAAACCAACACCCAGGGCTGTACTGTATTATGGAGAAATAAAAAAGAAATGCTATAGGAAATGCCCTAAGACACATTTCTTTCATGACATGGGTAACAATGACTGACCTTTCAATGAAGCTTCATCCACATTTCCTTGGGTCTCCTCTGCTCTGCTGTTATCAGAGGCACTTTTGGGTGAAATACCTGAAGCAATATTTTCCTGCTCAAAACATTTTTCAGGAAATGAATTTACAGTTGATATCTCTGATTCATAGCGGATAGTCCCAGGCACTTTGTCATGGTGGTGGCTCATAACAAGTTGATGCTTAAGTTGGTTGCTTATGTCCATTGTTCTAGTTGGTGAGTTGGACTGAGATGCGTTTACATCCACAGGTTGTGCACCTTCCTCCTGATCTTCAGAGGATGGCTTCTGTTCTAGCGCTCCATGTGGACCAGCTCCATACTGTATTATTTTGCTGTCCAAACCATTTGGGCGGGCAGCAGACACCCTTTGAAATCCTTCTGTGGAAACCCCACAGTTTTTAGTTGGTGTGTTTTCTGAAATAGGCTCACTCTCCATCTGTATTTGGTCTTTCATGACATTTGAATCTAGAAGATTGCTACCAGCTGAGGTCACAGTTTCTGGATTGCAGTGATTCTTCACATCCAAAGGAGGGTTCTTGTCCAAATGCAGTTTATCTGGTCCCATCTCAACCGCAGAAGAGTCTAAAAAGGACAGTATGCTATCTTCAGCCGAGTACTGCCGTGATACTGATTTCTTCGCCATATGGGGCCTGATCTTACCTGGAGATAAGGCAGCCATTGTGAGAGCACTTTCCTCTAAGTAGGGGAGATCTGTATTGTTGCCTTCTTTTTGCTTAACTTCTTCAGACTTACTGATGGACCTAAGGTTAACAGATTTCAGGACTGTCGGTGTAATTGCAAGGGATGGTGGAGGATTTGACCTCAGCGTTTCTCCTACTGTGTTTTGCTTATTATGAGTAAAAACATGCAATGGGTGACGGTGGTGGAATGGTTTATTCAAGACATTATGAAGAGCACTTAGGTCAAGATGAGTAGGAGGTATAATTGGAAGTTCAAGGTCTTTACTCAGTGAGAGGGTTCCATCTTTTAAAGAGGGTTGCTGGAGTGAGGATTTCCTTTCTGGGACTTTAGGTTTTCTTTTGCTGCCTCCAGGAGACAATGGACCTGAAAAGAAGGCTGTAGGGAAAGAGGATGTTGGTGTTTCAGACTGGCTTGAGTAGCCACTTGACGGAGAAGCTAAGCCAGCCAGCTTTTCTGGTGATGCCAGTTTAAATTCATTGTCAACAGAAGGAAGAGATGGGGTGGTGGCTCTTGATTCTGACTGTGATGTTTGGGATTCAGAGCTCTCTGGAGATTTGATGCACTCAATAACTGTGGTACCCGTAGCAGTGCTTGAATTAGATAAGGATCTATAAGGATCATTTGTTTTCAAGTCATTTAGAAGCCAGAGGTCTGCATAGTGAGTTGATTCAGCACCTTCATCTTTGAATGGTGGAATATCTGAGGTGTCTAACTGAGGTTCCTTCATTCCATGTTCACTCTGATTCACCCAAGAAGGTTCCTGCTTGGTCGGAAGATTGACATTTTCCATTCGAGAAGGCGTGTTGGAGAAATCAAGAGGCAACTTCATTTCCCTGGAACTGTGAGGCAGGTGCTGACCACTGCTTATCTTTGGTTCTTTCTTCTCAGGAACATCTGCATTTCCATCGGACTTCCTCAATGATGAGCTACGTTTAGGTGGGGTAGGCTTTGCCTTTGGTTTCCTGAAAGAGATGCTTGGTCTCCCTTGCCTCCTGTGATCTAAGTAGTCCTGCCAGGCACAGTCTGGAAGACCAGGACCAACGCCCTGGCTGTTTTCTGGACCTATGGCTGCATAGTGACAGACATAGCTCTTATTACCTTTGAGCCCACAGTCAAAGTGCATGGAGGTATAGTATCCTTCTGTGTCTACTGAAAAGTGAGAGCTGGTATCTGCTTTGTCCGATGGAGACTTTTCCAGAAAGCTGTCATACGTGGCCATGCTTGTGAAGCTTGGGCAGCCCAGGCTATCTGCCTTCGGACGCTCAGGACTAAAATCTTGGTGGCAGGAGGCATCGTGATGGTGGTGCAGGTAATTCCACTCACTGTCACTTGTGTTGCTATTGCTAGGGTCATCCAGCAGATCTGCAACAGTGGAGGTAAAGGAGTTTGCCCGGTGGCCTCTCACTTTATCCAAATGGTCATTGTACTGCTCTGTCACAAAGACACTGGTGTCCTCGTTAGCATGAGGGGCTGTGTTTAATGACAACTCTGAGTCACAGTGCGAAGAGCCAGTGAGGGGAGGAGAAGCTGCAGGAGGGATTGTTTCTGAGGTCTGTGAGGGGCATGTGGAGCTGCTTCCACTCCAGTTCCCACTGGATGACTGGTGGTCATCCTTCTGGTCCATGTGGCTGCTGAGGAGGACACCAGCCGTGGAGATGCAGTGGATAGGGCTCCCAAAGGTGTCTGAGTTGGAGGAGATGTCACAGCTGCCAGAGTCAGCAGCCATTCGGGAAAGACGTGACCTCCCCCTCTCACTTAACTTGTGCTGGGGACTGTGAAGATGCTGAGAACAGGCCAGGCCCAAAGCAGGCTGGTGTTCCTGTGTACTTGGGCTGCTCGGAGCTTCGCTGCAGTCATTAGGGGTTCTTTCATGGTCACCCACGAAAGGCTCTTCCTCTTCATATGTTGAGGGTTTAGCACCAACTTTGGGTTCAGCATCTCCACCTCTATTACCTTCCCGAGGAAGGCTCCGAGATCTTGTACGGCTGCTCACTGTAGGAGTAAACATGGTGTCACCTTTGTCTGCCAGTGCAGAAATGTTGCCAGCAGAATGAGAAAGGGAAGCTGCAATGCTTTGACCCCTTTGAGCCCTGATTCTCCTTCTGGATGGGGCAGCAATTAGAATATCCTCAGTTTGGCACTCCGAGTCCCTGGTTCCGGACCTCCTGTTGACAGTGTTGGAGGGATCTGGGTTTGTGTGCACAATCACATTCCTTTCCCTGGCCACTGGTGATTCATCAGAATCTAGGGCACATGGAAAGCACAGTGAGATATTTAATACATCCACAGACTAATTGAGAGATATCCACAGATCTGTGGGCTGGCATGTAAGTTTCTCTTACAGAAAAAAATCAATAAAATATAAAATCAATAAAAAATCAATATTAGGAGAAATCAAATTAGGAGAAAGTTAAAATGCTTTCTGTCTTTCTCTGTTTCTATCCTTCTTTCTCAATCTATATATAAATAAATGCATACACATATATAAATGTATGTATAGTAAGAGAAGATATATTTTTATATCTTATGATCTCTCTTTACTACCACATTGATTTGCACCAGAAAGTGACAACATTTTTTAACTAAAGTACATTTTATCTTCTTGGATACTACTTTTTATTTGTATTTTGTAATATAAACATAATAAAATGAAAATCATAGACTTTGTTAGAAGAAATAAAAATCTTATTTACAAGAGAAGCTACCATAATAATGATTTTTAAAACCCAGGCAGAGATATTCTAAACACATTGAACAGAATAGAAAAGTGTCACCAAAGGAACATATTTTCAATATTCAATATTTGAGTCTGTTTGTTACTTTTTAAAATAACTAATTCTGTAAAAGTATATCTGTCTTTAAATGAAGTTACAATTTTCCAAAAAATATCTTACGTTAAATCGTATTACTTTTTATTCATAAATTCTACCTTAAAAATTAAAAATTTTTAGTGTTTTCTTCCTTAACATTTAAAAATTAGCAAATATTACATTTAAATCACAAAATTTGAGTGTATTTGCCCACATCTATTCTTTATACTTAAACCTTTACAGTCAAGAACAGAGAGTTAAAAAGTAATACGGCCTGACTTGCTGATTACAAAACAAATACACACCATTTCCAAACCTCTACCAGTTAAAACATGTAGTATTTTTAAGGAAGCCGGTTGAAGGCTGGCTTCCATTTTACCTCCTCATAATCTGCACTAGACAGAAACCATTAGCATTTTTTTATACCACACCTATTTCTTGTTGAACTCTTCTAGGGATACCCGAGATGGTTTTCCTCCTCCTCAATTTTCGTCTCCGCTGTAGTACAGATTGTGAATGAACAAGAGAGCAGCGTATACTAGCCTCTCTGTCAAAACCAACTCCTGCAACCCACAAAATAGGTCTCATTAGCCTTTAGAAATGGCAAACAAATTTTCATTTGCTTGGAACACAGTGATATTTATTGATTGGAAGTGAGGGAAGAGTTTGGATTAAGCCTGTGAACAAATATAAGGGAGCCCTTATTCAGCTCTTATTTAAATTATGTTGCAGTACATTAAGCTTTACTTCTAAATGGTGCTCTCCACAACAGCTCGCACTGCCAAAAGTAACAATCAAAGGAGAGAAATCAAAAGAAAGAAAAGAGAAATAGACATCAAAAAATCACTCTCACACAGAAAATGTCTCCTTAAGGATTTATAACCTTTGGTTACTATTATTTACTGGTCTATTTCTGGGCTCTCTGAAACTGATACCTTTGCATAGTAGATTCAAAGCCAAGATGTTAACCTGAATTAGTTCAGCTAACATATCCTGACCCATTTCTTTATTAAAAGCGTCTTTGTGAGTCTTTTTCCCCTCCACCTCCTGTGCCCAAACCTTAGCCTCTAGTTGTGTAGGTGTGTGCACGTGTACACACACACACACACACACACACACACACAGCAGCTTATTGGATTTGTTTTCTTAAATCATCACGTAACTATTTTCTTCCACTAACTAAATTGGATGCTTTTGGGTTTAGCACTAGCTGTCCTATCAATATGAAATAAACATATAGGGCAGTCCCCAGTTCTGCACTTGAATGGACCCCTTCTGTTCCATCTATAAAGTTTCAATTCTCAATCTTTATGCCATTTGTTTGTTTGTCTTTATAACTACAAAGGACCAATCTTGATGCTCATTAGTTTCTCTCTCTTTACTCATATTACCAACACTACATGCAGTCCTATCAAAACTAGAACAATGAGGTGGGAAGTAAAGAACTCAAACTCTTCCTGGCACAGGCATACACGTTGAATTTTTCAGAGTGTGCTTCATCTCAAACAGCCAAAATGTCATGAATTTGGTCATCTCATCCTTTATCCTGATTGTTAAGCATGGGATGGCATATAAATCTTGGTTCAGCTGTATAATGAAGCAGTTGAGTTCTGCTTATAGGGCCAACAGTTTCTAGAATTCACTTTGAAAAATCTGTATCACATGATAAATAATTATAATAATATCAGATAATTTTTACTAACGAAATTTTCCTTTCTTAGTTCTGACCAAAAATTAAAATGCTTCATTTTGCTGTTAATGATTATAGAATAGGTGATACACAGGCACAGACATTGTGTTATGTGGACAGCAATAATAACATCCTCATTAAAGCTCTTGAAATCAATGTCTGATCTAGGCTTTAGTCTGGGATTTCCTAAAATAAAGCAGAAGGAGAAATCTTCCCTTTTTCCTAATCATAGACAATAGCCCATAATCATAGGACTGAATTTGAAAACAAGATTTTACTTACAGTGCCAGGAAGAGAGCAGGTGCTGCTAATCATCAGATGTTCCCAGAACTGAAAATTAGTTTAAGAGGGTGCCAAAACTCTAATACATCCCATTTAGATTACAGAGATCAGATAATCGCACATCTTTAGAATAAATTTTCCTACAAGTTGAATAGGTCATCAGAAAAATTAACTCCCAGCTCACAACCGGCCAATCAACTAGAACTCCTTTTCTTTTTTTTTTTTTTTTCTTGAGGAAAAAATATCTGTCCCACATACCTGGTCTGTTTGCTTCCTGCTCTATGTGAGAGAAATTTGAGTGGGGTTAATAATAGCTGTGTCCAAAATGCATCTTAAGGGACATTAAATCTTTTGTCACATGAAATCAAAATGAAAATCAGTCATAACATGACTGTTTTGAAATTTTCAATAAATAAATAAGTTAAAACATCACTTCTAGAGATGTTTAAAGAAAGCCCAATGGATAGATCATTTAATTTCTATCTTTGAAAGTTAGAATATTTACATCATTATTTGACTTACAATTTAAGATGATGAGATCCAGTTCTGGAATTCACAATTATCAAAAAAACATTGAAGAAAATTCCAGCTAGGCTTTCATTCCACCTAGACTAATATTCAAACTCTTATACCCAGGAGGAGGAAAACAGAGAGTGAAAAGAAGACAGGCTTGCTGGTTATAAAATAGAATTTAGCGTTCATTTATGTATTTAGGTCAAAAATCCCTAAAATTAATACAGAAATCTAAATGGTCTTTTTTTTTTTTTTTCAATCCTACCTTCATCAAAGGAAGCATGAAAACAGATTTTTCTAGTTGGTCAACTTGCTGTTTAGAAACCTGGGTTATGCTGTTTTCTTTCCGTGGGTGCCACACATCATTATCATATGATTAATCACTGCTGCTTTCTCCTTATTTCAGTAAGCTAGGGCCAAAGAGCTATTTGCTGATTTTTTTTCAAAAAGAAACTGTCCATCATTTACATAACAAGTAGCCCAGCAGAACATATGCAAATGGATGTTCCAAACCTGACAATAGCCTATTGAGCATCTCCTGGGCTGCATTTGGATGAAAAAAAAAGGTGTTATTTATTTACAAAATGGTATTTTTAATGCCTAGCCCTACAGCACAGATTTAAAATACACAGAATATTCTGACCCAACTGTCCCTAAAGGGGAAAAAACAACAACAAGAGAACGATACCAGTGACATTGATGGGAATAATGCAAGAAGAAATCACTTGGGCATCTTGTTTCATCTTCTCCTCTGGCGTTGGGAGAGGTAGCGCTTTGCTCCAGTTGGTCTGCTTGTCCAGTGTAGAGGGGATATTGTGTATTGGGTTTTTCGGCCTCTGCCCTAACATGACATCTGTATCTTCGTCCTCTGGGGGGTGGGACTGCAAACGAAGTACATTCAGATTCAGTCATCACAGCTTATGCATAAGCACACATATAAGGAATTTCACAGTTTAGATAAGAAAAAAGAAAAAAAAAACCAAGGTCAGAAATATGTTTTTAGGACAAAGGAAGAATTCCCAGAAATAGTTAGTAAGCACAACTACTTGAAAGTATTATTTCAATAGTGAAGCAACACAAAAGGAAAACATGGACCAAACGAACATGCTCTTCAGTTAAAAGGAATTAAGAAGAGAGACAAGGTAGTCAGAAAGTCCCAAATTTCAAACTGAAGGAGACATCTAAGGAAAAAAATAGATCTGCTTTCTGACTATTTATCTTGCCACAAATTTCTATCAAAAATCTTGGGATCAAAGGAAGATGTGCCAAAGGCTCAGAAAATGTGCCAGAAAACCTGGAGTTGGGAGACATTCCAGAACACATCACCCGAAGGACAAGCCAACCTAATCTGAGAGGCCTTTAAAATACAAGAAGTTAATTTCAGTGCAGGAGGACAGCTTTTATGAATAATATTTTAAGAACTCGGTTTCATCAACACTGTATGCACAAGGAAAAGCAAAGAGAAGAGACCCCCCCCCACCAACTCTAATGGAAAATACAATTGCTATTAATGGGGAAAAAGATTCAAGTGGGTTTCTTTTTAAAATTTGGAAGAGTAAAACAGTCCTAGTTTATTTTCTTTCAGCTTTGCCCTGTAAAACTTGTCTTTCAGCTGAGGTTTTCATTTGTATATGACATTTGAAAATTCTCCATTCAAACCTTTGATGAATATTAATATTGTCTAACTTCTGTTCAGGATTGGGCACCTGGCCCAGGTTATTCAAAAAGTTACATCCCAGTTTTGATTTCAGGGTTGGATTTCTAAACCAGATTACTAAAAGACCCAGTTTTCACTACTGAACCTAGTTTTATTTCTTTATATGATTTGGAAGAAGGTGGGTATCTGTATAAAAGAAATACTTTTTCCTCTTATTCCAGTAAGGTTTTGATAACACTCTGCTTAAATATCTAATATTCTGTTCTAAAATCAGGATCATTTTTAAAAAAATTCTCTTCACATTTGGAAACATCTTAACCTGCTGACTCAGAGGATTTCACGTATTGTCAAATGAACTATTCTCAAGTCCCTTTAAAGAACGGATTCTAGAATCACTTGTTTAAACTAACTCCCACTATTTACTTACCTTATCCGAGGTTTCTGCAAAGCCCCCCAACACACCCAACAGGATATGATTCCCCCCCTTGGGAAAAATGTGTTCGCCATGAACGTTTTAATAAAATATTGCAACCTTCTTTCTCTCTTCAGCTTTTGTGCAGATTCCCAGCGAAGCGAATAGCTCAAATAAAGTTGGAGCACAAAAGACTTTGTTTCCTAGGTAACTTCCAAAAAAGAAAAAAAAAAAAGTTTGGTGCATGCAAAAAGAGGAGGGGGGTGGTTAGGGCTGAAGCACGCAAGAGCAGAACTTAGAGACACCCCCACCACCAGAGGCCTCATTTGGTAGGCGATTCCTTCCTTGAATAACAATGGACCTGGAAAGGACTAAAGGATAGTGACCTGACTACTGGCTCTGACCAGCAGCCAAAAGCACTTTTATTTCATGGTGACAGGGACAATTGACTGCCAGAGAATCCTTTTATCCTGTTCTCTGTTTTCGATTTGAAAAGCTGAAACTTTACAGTTCTGATAAATATAGGACAAGTTGGAATTTCTTTCCTTGCAACTGCAGCAGCAGCAGCCAGTAGGCGTTGCCCATATTGAACAGAGCCGCAAATTACAACTTGGAGGGGGGCAGTAAATGGGGGAAAACTCCAATGCTATGGCTGTCTCCATTATATTTTGTTTAATTCAAGTTAGGAAATACCGCTCTTTAAATTGAATTTAAAAGAACAACTGTTAGTTAGAAGAGAGTTTGCAATAAAGTTAAAGGAGAGAAGAAAGGGAGAGCTTCTGAAGAGAGTATAGGATAGGGCTGTGAAGGAATGTTCTCAGAACCAATACCTTTCTACTCCATGGGGCCATGTGGCAACACTCAGTGGGGGAGGGCGAACGGGTGCTGTTAAACTATGAACATGAAATAATGCAAAAAGAAAAGAAAAGAAAAATTAAAAAATGTACACACAGTATAATCTTGGTTAGGCCAAATCTATGATATTAATGAATGAATATACTAGGGTATCTCCCTTCCATCTGTCTGTCCTTCCTTCCATCCTTCCAAGGTAGCATAAATAGCAGCTAAGAACCCAGACTCTGGAGTCAAGACTTCCTGAGTTCAAATCCTGGCTACCTGGCTTATCTTCTGTGTGACCGACCAGGTGCAGTTATTCAGCTTCTCTAAGGCCAGTTTCCTCATCTGTAATAAGGTAGGAAAATAACAGCATTTACCCTCTAGGGCTATTTTGAGGATTAAATAAGAAAATATATGTAATCTGTTTAGAAGAATCCTGACACTTAATAAGCTCTATATGTTAGTGTGAGCTACTAACTAGTACAACTATTATTATTATTACCCTTACTTTGCAGCTGTGAAATATATACATATATATGAAAATGCCTTTGCAGATCATAACGTTCCCATCTTTTAGATCTCAACCCCATTTGCTAATTTGGGAAAGACCAAATTATTTTTTTCCTTAGAGTAATTTTACTTTTCTATGAACTACTTGGAACAAAATTTCCTGTGCATAATTTCCTCTAGACTGCTCAAATTTGCTTCTCCTTTACAGACTATATTTAGACCAGCCAGTTTCATGAGCATGTGTCCTATGCAGTCCCACAGAGCCCCATAGTCAGAAGGCCCCTACACTTGGTTTAATGTCCTGCTGTCACTGTCTTGAAATTCTTTTTTTGTGAGTAAGAGACCCTGCATTTTCATTTCATACTGAGCCCTAAAAATTATGTCCCAGTTTTGTTTGGAGAATAATCTGGTAACAGCTGTTCCCTTTTCAGGAACTACTCAGAAGGGCATTCAAACTCTTTTAAACACTAAACCATACCAGCTTTGGATTTGCTTAGGCATCCTTTATAGTACTTACCCTATGGCATACCTTTAATGTAATATGAATCATCCCTGGATGTGCCTTTTTTATCTAGTAGATTGTGAATTCCTAGAGAAGCCATATCGAATTTTCCTTTTAAGTCTTCTATGATGCCAGCAAAGTGCCTCCCTCATTTTAAGAGCTCAAAAAATATTTGTGCTCTTGGATGGATGATACCATTTCTGTGTGTCTTAACAGTGATGAGAAACTCAAAGTAAGAGGCATCTCAAGATCTCAGGAGGAAGCCTATACAAAATCACCTAAGGGATAGGTGAAAACAAAGACAGGAAACCACAAACAACCTTTGGTTGCCCCAGAGGCTCAGTATGGATGGCTACTGAGCCTAGTTATTCTTAAGTCTGTATCAAACATGCATTTTGGGTGGGGGGCACTCAAGGTCTAATTCTATCTTAAGTTTCTAAGTTTTAATTGACAGGGCTACTCATTTATTTTTTTAAGCAGAGTAAATGTCATCTCCTCAGGCCCAGTTAACTTTGGCATAAATCTTATTTAAGAACTAATTAATGATTCTGTAGGGTTATGGCTTCCTCACTGAAAATGACCATTTCGACAGATGTCTTAGATTTGACCTGAATTCAGACACTAACCTGGTTTTCTCCTAAAAATCACTCACAGGTAATGATGTAGAGGTGTCAAGTAAGACACTGGGGTATGTAAAGTAGAGAGAAAACTCATGGAAATAGGGAACCTAAAAGTAAAGCTTACATGGAAAAGGAATCTGCTTCAAAGAAACATGAAAGGATTTTTAAGAACTCACAGCAGGAAACTACTGGTCAGAAAACATGAATGATATTAATATATAAATTTTGGTAGTTCATTATAAATCTCCTAAGTCAGCTTTCCTGTTGAACATTTTTTTACAGTTAGTGATGGGTGAGGAGTGGGTTTATTTTTTTTATTCATTTAAGAAACCTGTCCACAAAATTAAACTAGCATGAAGCAACACCTGGAAATGAGTTAGATGGTCATGGCTAAGCCCAGAGAATTAGTGCATGTCTTTTGGTCACTATGATTGAGTTGTGATCTCCTTGGGTTCCATTCCATAGCAGATTCCTCATCAACTAGTCAGCCTCTCTAGTATTTTGATAATAGCTCCAACCTCTAGCTTGTGAGGGCTGAAACTGAATACTTTGAGCATGGGTATAGAAGGGCTGTATTCATCAGTTCCTCCACCTAGATACAAACATTTGAGTCCCTGTGCAGATGGTCTGCAGATTTCCATTTATAATATTGACATGTGTTATGGTTTTATTTCTGCCATGAATTAATAACTGCCTTAGCATAGTATTTTAAAATGTCCTCTTTCTTGGATGTTTGGTCAAAGGAAATAAATTTGCTCTGATTATTTCGGATTAGATTTTTCTATGATGAATACAATAATCAGCTCATAGACTTTTTTCCCCTAAATTATCTGAGAAATAAGACTGCAAGAGAGGGATAAGTGTTATATCAGAGTATCTCTGCTCAGCCCAGCATGCCACTCTTTAACAGGTGCTGATGGATACTGTTAGGAAATGCTGGATGCTGATCAAACTTGTATGAACTAAATTATTTTTAATGGTTTCTATTTAAATGGATCCTATTGCTCATTCAGAGAAAGACTATTTCTTGTTCATAACTGCATTTCCACCATCCATAAATATTTGTTGTACTGCTAGCACTCCCGTGTGCCTGGAAAAAGCAAACAAAAATCCCTCCTAAAGAAAAAATATCAAATTATTCCCACCCACATATAATTTTTCAGTATAACTTCTAGTATAAAGTCAAAGATAACGAAGCACAGGAAAGAGATAAGACAGAATGAATAAGAACTATCCAAAACAACAGATAATAGAAGCAGACCACAGGGACTCTTGATTTTGGAATTATCACTCTGTGTAGGAGTGTCAGAGAACAATTTTGGCTTTCCCAAAAATAAGTGTGTGGGAAGAATGTTAGGAGACCACTCATTCATTTATTCAAGAACATTTCTTTGATGAGCGTCAAAATCAGTCCCAGTAGAAACAAACTGTCAGATTCAAAATATAAACAATTTTTTCCTCATGGGCATATGTGGGTTTAATATATGATTGTTTCAACTTTTCTTCACTATTGATTTTTTTTTACAACAAACTGCTGTTGAAAAATGAAAAAAAAAAAAAGAATAATTTCTCCCTCCTTTTTCAGGGTCCCATTCTGGCCTTTCTACACTGATTTTGAGAGGCCAAACTCCAAGTTGCAACATTATAGAATCACATAGTCCCTGACAAAAGATGCTTCTTTGATGCCTTCACTCCATTTCTGTCCCTGCTGGCCCCAACAGGCCCCTCAAATCCTTTCCCTAGCTTCTACTGAGATTGCTTCCACAAAAGCCAGCGCTAGACTTAAGACCATTGTTCAGAACAAAAAAGAACAAGCATTATACTCAAAAGTAGTCAAAGAAGGGGCTGGGGTTGTGGCTCAGCAGTAGAGCACTTGCCTAGCGCATATGAGGCACTGGGTTTGATCCTCAGCTCCACATAAAAATAAATATATAAAATAAAGGTAAATATTGTGTCTATCCACAACTAAGTGTGTGTGTGTGTGTGTGTGTGTGTGTGTGTGTGTATGTTTTAAATTTTTACATTTTAGTTGCAGATGGACACCATATAAAATATAATAACTAAATAATTATAATAAATATAATTATAATAAATATAAAATATAATAACTAAAATATAAAAATTTAAAACATATATAAAAATATATATACATACACTTAGTTGTGGATGGACACAATATCTTTATTTGTTTTTTTTATGTAGTGTTGAAGATTGAACCCAGTGCCTTGCGCATGTGAGGTAAGCGCTCTACCACTGAGCTATAGCCCCAGACCCTAAGAATATATAATTTTTAAAAAAGTAGTCAAAGAAATTTCTTCGATGGATACTGAAAGAATATTTTGAAAACCCAATCTTTCTTGTGGTATGTGTGTGAGAAAGTTCATTTCTTCACTTTTGTGCCTATGAACAAGTATTTCTCCAAAGATTTCAAGACTTCCCCTAATCTTTCTCTTAAAGCCAGAAGAAAAAATAATCTCTCCATTCCATATTTTACTTTCTTTTGGGTTTTATTTTATATGCTGATGGGGGCCTATTTTGCATCAAAACTTTCCAAAAGACATCTGTTAAAATGTTGTGGGTATTCCAGCAGGAAATGTTTTGAAAATTGGCTTTGGTTTGTGATCTAACTGATAACACATGGCATTTATAGCAGTCAACTTTCAGAGCTGATTTATTACTATCATGCTGTCTTACACATGAGAAATGTTTACTGGAGACTAGGTGTTACACTACATTTGGATACAGGAGTAAAACCTAAGAGCAAATATGTCCGTTGAAAGCCACATTGGATTTCTAGTGAGGCCATATGGGCTCTTATTGTCACTTTACCACAAGGTTTATTTGTCTTTAGACCAAGTCCCTGCATTCTTGCACATACTATGGTCCATCTGTTGAGATGGAGGAGCTCCCATCTGCCTCCGATTCTTCTACATAGGAGTGTGTGTGTGGATGTGTTATACATCAATATGAACTGCTTTGATCTTTCTCAAAGGCTTAAAGAAATCTGGCAATGCCTTCTTCACATGTCACTATTATTACTATGATGACATAGCACTTTTATTCCTTTGAGAGTGTCTCAACATCTCCCACTGGCTGGCACTGTGCTTTTTGTTCCAAATATATTTTGTGACATTTTAAATTCATCCTATGCTTCCTTCTTCCCTTCTTTTCAACTCCAACACTCACCAAGGTGAACAACCATGGGGCAAATGAGATACATAGAAGCTTAAGGGACATCCTATGCTTTTGCTATCCTAAGCCTTTCTTCCCTTCCAGGTGTGTCCTTTGTCACCACTCCCTCCCAGGCAGTTGGAGCCTTTAGCTTCCTCAAAGGGCCTGAATGCGGCATTCTCTCCTGGTGTGCCACCCCTTACCCAAGTGCCCAAACCTTTCCCACTGCACGCCGAGTCAGCTATGAGGCTAGAAAGAAGCCCACAGATGTACCCCTATGAAGGTGCTGAGAACCTTTCTTGGAAAGCCTAAGAGAACAAATCACTAAAGCAGAATTTTGGACAATGGTCATGGGTTAGGAAGGGAGATATTTGGGAATGGAGTTTTTTTTTTTAACTATTTCATATGTTCATATCTATTTTTTATATTTATTTTTAGTTGAGTTGGACACAATACTTTTATTTTAATTTTTATGGGGTGCTGAGGATCGAACCCAGGGCCTTGCACATGCTAGGCAAGTGCTCTACCCCTGAGCCACAATCCCAGCCCCATTCATATCTATTTAAAACATCAAAAGGCCCCAAAATTCAGGCCTGGGAAACATTCCCTTATCATTGATAAATCTGCTTTTCTAAATCCTGTTTCTCAATTCTCCTAAGAGGCACCTTGCAAAATATATATATATAAACACACACACATAAGTCTAATAGGCATATACAAAGGTACTTACCATTCTTATCCATTAGGAAATTCAAATGAAAACCACAATGATACACTAGAGTACACTAGAGGGGATAAACTGAAAAATATTAATAATACCCAGTGTTGGCAAAGATGTAGAGCAACTGGAACTTTTGTCCATTGCTAAGGGGAATGTAAAATGGCATGGCCACTTTGGAAACTTATTGGCAATATTTAATAACCTTAAACATATGTCTACCCTTTAACTCCCTCTTATATGAAAGTAAGAAAAATGAGTTAGTCTACAAAAAAGTGCATAAAAATATTATAGCAGCTTTATTGGTAAAATCCAAACAAACAAAATTCCATAAAAAAAACTCAAATATCTGCTAACAGCAGAATGGTAAACAGATTGCAGAACACGTATTCATACAGTAGACTACTATACAGTAATAAAAGGGAATACACTATCAATGCATGCAACAACAGTTTCAAAAAAGGATACCAGGGAAAAGAAGCCAGACAAAAAAGAGTAACAGATGAATGCATAAAGAAAATGTAATTTATATACACAATGGAGTTTAGCCATAAAAAAGAATGAAATTATGGCATTTGGATGGAACTGGAGACCATCATGCTAAGTAAAATAAGGCAGTCCCCAAAACCCAAAGGCCAAATGTTCTCTCTGATATGTGGATGCTAACTCACAATAGGGAGAGGGAGAATAGAAGTTCATTGGATTACATGAAGGGAGGAGGGATAGGAATAGGAAAGACAGTAGAATGAATCCAATGTTACATTCCTACGTTCATATATGAATACACCACCAGTGAAACTCCACATTGTGTACAACCACAAGAATAAGAACCTAATTAGAATGTTATACTCCATGTATGCATAATATCTCAAAGTACACTATATTGTCATGTACATCTATAAAGACCAAATAAAATGAATGAATAAATAAAGAGCACGTGCTTGCTCACTTTGGTAGTCATTTTGCATGTGAAATCTTCCCCCTAGTAAGCAAAGGCTTGAATGAAAATGGCAATGATGCAGTTTTCACCCAAAGAAAGGCTTTCCAAAAAAATGTGTAACTGGAAAAGCATCTCTCTGTCCTTTGTATCTCAGCTGGAAGGGACCAAAAAATCTTAGGGTAATGAAATGTGAAACAATTTTATGTATTTTAAATTTCAGGAACATTTTGTTTAATCACGTCCTATTAATAAAGCATTTTTACATGCAGAGCATAACAAAATTATATTCAGAGGCATTTGTGGAAAATAACCCCCACATGAATGGAAAAGAGGACAAGGACAGGGAGGCAAGGACAGAGCACACTTTATGCCAACTGGTCAGCTCAGTCACTTATTCCCGTCAATTGCTCTGTACTGTCAAGAAAAACACAAAACAGGGCCCACTGGACCATGATCACTGTGAGGTTGATGCCAATGAGTATCTTATTCATTCCCTGTGGCCAGCTTTGCCAATTAGTGGAGCCACTGCCAGGGCCACTGAGCTCCATCAGCCCTCAAAGGTTGCTAGCCCCACATAAAAGACATGAGTGAGGAAAAGGCAGGCCAGGCTTTGAAGTGCAGGGAAGAAAGAGTCTTTGAACTGACAAACAGCACAAATACCCTCACCCAAATCTGAGGAGCCAGCAGTGTGAGTCAACAGAAGAGCCCAGAGGTGGGAAGATTTTGCCTATTTATTTCCACTTTCAGTCAAGCTTTGCACTGGTAACTCAGGACAGATGTGGCAAAAGTGTATCAGGGTCATAGTTGACCTCACCACAGCCAACTTTTAAAAAATACAAAAGATAAGACCTTCTCACACACACGCTATGCACGTTCTACTTTTCCTGTTTTGCTTTTTTTTTTTTTTTTTTCTGAGTACAACTCTATGAATGTTATCTCACATATAGACTTGTGTTACCACTACCACAATCAGGACATAGAACTCTTCTATTGCCTTCCAAAATTCCCACACGCTATCCCTTTATGGTCACAGCTTTGCCCAACTCCTAACCCCTGGCAGCCACTACTCTGTTCTCTGTCACTATGGTTTTGTCTTTTTGAAAATGTTATATGAATGGAATCATACAGTATGCAACCTTTTGAGACTGGCTTCTTTCACCGAGAATAATGTCCTTGACATCTATCCAAGTCATTGTATCAATAATTCATTCCTCTTTATTGTGAGTAGTGTTCCATTGTCTGCCTACATTCTGAACAGTGAAAAAGTCTTGGGCATGCAAGAGAATGTCAACTTGAGAAAATTCTGTAGTGATGCATACAGACAAGTAATTTCATGGATTATTCCTCAGCCAGGCTAATATTTAAAAAAGAAAGAAAGAATTCCCAAAGTAAATTCTGCAACAAGGACTTTTCTTTATTTCTCATAATATTTAATATGAACCAGATTCACTGACTACTGCTTTCATTAGCTATTGTGCTGGTTATGAAGCTATTGTCTATCATCTGTCTCCAAATCTATTCTATACCCTGCCCTATGATGGTGGCACTCTGAAAACAACATTCCTTCCTCGCCAGTAGCTCCCATTAGGGTCTTGCAGTAGGGGTGTGTGAGACAGGCCAGAAAGCTGAAAGAGGAAGAAGGGATTTAGATCTTCTTGGTTCTCACTGCTTCTGTTGACATCCTTCCAGCACTGGTCCTTCAACCCAGTTATGGCAGCTGATTTCAGCTCTCATCTGTTTCCATACTCTCACAACCAGACCCACCATATCCTCTAGAGATACCAGGCAGACTCAGCTATCCAGTGCCCCTTTCTTAGGGGCCTACCAGCTCCATGAGATCCTTCTTTGGAGCTCCTGTGTCAGAAAGTATCCCCTACTCAGTGGTCTGGGTCCCAGTTTCTCAAGGGCTCTGAGTTTCAAAGCTTCCAAGGCACCCGTACCAGAAGGTCTCTCTTCAGAGGTCTGGGTTCTAGTGTTGTATGGCTGCTCCAATAACCCCTTTCTTCATCATTTTCCCCATCCCTCAGAGCATTTAGCTGTTTGTTACCATTACTACCTTGGTGTCATCTTATTTTCCAATTTGCCCTGTCTTAAAATAATGTCCCTATATCAAATTCTCTCTGTTAAAACAGCTGGTGTGGTTTGTTTTACTGATTGGGCCCTGCTGGATAAAATACATGGAACCAAGCATTCCCTCTGGCTTACCTGTATCTAAGGCATCTAAAGACCTCATTATTTCCAGTTTCTGACTCCATTCAGGAAAATACGAACTAGTGTGATGTCAAGATGATAATAATATGGCAGAGAGAAAATCTAAAATGGTCTCAAAAGCAAAGTGTTTTGGTGATCTTTGAAAATGGTACTATGGTCAATAGTTGTATCATTCCACTTGCCAGGTGCTGTGCTGATTTTTTTTCAAAGAAAAAAATCCACATCAGAATAGCAGGTATAGTAAAAGTCATCAGTTATTTACAACCAGTCTCCAAGATCCATCTACTTTCTGCAGAGACCAAACTGGTAAGTTAAATGGGAGGTATAATTGGTATCATTGCTCTTACAATCTGCTGTACTTGAGACTAACATCAAGCTGTTCTCTCCCTATTCCACCCAAAAGGAATTTCTAAAGACTGAGGAAATTAATCACCCTATTTTCATAAAGCACAACCTCTTCTGACTATGGTTATTTCTGTGATCAAAAACAGTTTCAATAATTTGATAGGATTGTGGAATAAATTCAAACACCTTAATCTGATAATTAAAATCTTTCAAGATTTGGCCTATTGAAGCATTACAGCCAGTACCCTCCATTCTTGCACCCCATGCAACGGCCAAAACAAAGAATTGGAACTAATGGACACATACCCCATAAAGATGGTTTACCCAGTCTGAAATCTTTCCTCCCATGTTCATATCAAACTTCTACCTACTTCTCAAAGACTTTCTTAAAAGCTACCTTTTCCACAAAGTTAAATCCTATATCACCCACTCCAATGCCACACACCAGTTATATATTCTTACCTTATAATCAGTTCAGTATAACTGGCTCTAGTATCCATGTACTCTGAATGACAAAGATTATGTCTGACTCATTTTGGTATCCTAATACTTATGAATTGGAGATTTTTAGTTATTATTTTTTTTCAAAATGAAGGAATGAATGAAAGGCCCTAAGTGGAGTGAGGACATTCAAGTGGAGATATTGTTTTGAAAGTACAAGATATTTTTTGGAGAAGCAGCATAGTTTGGCTGTGGTCTATGATCTGTGCAGAAGATTTGTGGGCAATCCATCTGGAAAGTTACATTAGGATCTGAATGTAGAGAATCTGCAGAGTTAGGCTAAGGAAGTGAACTTATTTTGTTAGGCCGTATGGAGGAATGGAAGGTTCAGGATTAGGTAAGAATCTGTATGTTAGAGATCCTCATGCCATGATTAGAGTTTTCTTTTTCTTTAATATTCTTTTAGTTGTAGATAGACACAATAACTTTATTTTATTTGTTTATTTTTATATGGTGCCAGGGATCCAACTCAGTGCCTCACACATGTTACGCAAGTGCTCTATCACTGAGCCACAACTCCAGCCCCTAGAGTTTTCTTAACTGGTTTAAAGAAGCAAAATATCTAAGATAAAGGGAAACACCTAAGCTGAAGCAAGAGATCTAATTTGGAGGGATGGGATCATTCATAAACAGAAGTTCATAAAACAGAGGTTGCAAAACTAAGAAAAGCTTTTTTTAAAAATGTGTGTATGTGTGTCAGCTTTTTTTTTTTTTTAAGCTGTCAATGGACCTTTATTTTATTTATTTATATGTGGTGCTGAGAGTTGAACCCAGGGCCTCACACATGCTAGACAAGTGCTCTACCACTGAGCCACAACCCCAGTCCTGGGAAGAACTTTTACAAAAAAAAGTAAGATTTATCTAGGATGCTATGGGTACATATAATTCTTTTATAGCAAAGAATAGGCTTGACCAACATTTCTCGATCCCAACCCTATTGTAAACTAATAGAATACTGAAGATCTCTAATATGAACCCATGGAGAAAGGGAAAGATGGGAAAGGATAAATAAATGAAAATAGAGCTGTGAATGGGAAAGAGAATGAGGTAATGAGAATATTCCAGAGCTTGAAAAATACTATTGAATGTGCCTCCTGCCAGCTTTGGTCTTTGATCTTTTTTCCTGGCTCAGAATTCCATTCTCAGTCTTCTAATTCCTTGGGTTTTTCTTAGAAGTTGCTTTCTCATTAGATTCATTTTTTTCTTGATAGAAAATGGAAGAATCATTGCTTATTGCTTTGGACTATGAATAAGAGGTCTGGGTCCTAGTTTGAGAGATTTCCTCCACTTATTTCCCAATCAGGCTATTGGAATGTCCCCTGTCCTTCAAATGTATCTCCTTGGAAAGAAAAAAAAGTGTGATTTGACATCAGTCTTCTATTTTAAAATCCCTGGTTGCCACAGTATGACAAGTTAAAAACTATTCTCAGGCTTTGAAATGACAAAGAACTCCTGATATTCTTTCCTGGCTAATTTTATCAAATTTGTCAGAGAATATAATGATAAAAACAATACACCGGAACAAGTTTGCTGTTAATCCTGATAAGAATTTAGGCCTCATTGTTCCTCTGGAAACTAATCAACTTTTGCCACAGGGTCTCTATCTCATGCCAAGCATCTTCATCCTCTCTCCTAGAGACCATAAGACACTTAGTCTTTGGATGGCTCTGATGAGGCTTGGAGAGATTCCATTCAGAAGGGGATGAAGGTGAACTGCTATGACAAACTGATTCCACACTGTGAAATGGGAATCTATGCCATGACAATGTGCTTGGAGGCAAAGTGTCCAATACTGTAACAATTTCTAATCACCTTAGATTAGATTTTCTATGGTCTCCTAGATTTTGCTATTTAAAATTTAAAAAGTTCTGAACTAAGTATTTTCTAATTGAACTTAACTTCTTCTGAAGACATATACTCAATAATAGATACTGGTGATATAAATTTCATCATAAAAACTGAAATACCCACGGCAATGTGTCTGTGTGTGTCTTTAACTTTCTATTTGGAAATAATTTTAGACTTACAGAAAAGGTTATAAAAGAGTAGACAGCTTCCCATATACTTTTCCTAATGTTAATGACTTATATGGGCATAGTATATTTATTGAAACCAGGAAATTAACATTGAAAAATACTGTCCACACTAATCTGAATAGTATCAACTAATATAATCTGTCTTTAAATTTTGCCCTTTTTTTCCATACTGATGTCCTTTTTGTCCTCAAAGGATTCAATCCAGGACTACATATTGCATTTAGTTGTCAAATCTCCTTAGTCTCCTTCAATTTTTGATAGTTCCCCAGTCTTTGTCTTTTGTGACCTTGATGTTTTTGAAGAGTACTGGTCAGTTATTTTATAGAATATCATTTGATTTGGGTTTTTCAAACATTTCTCTCCTGATTAAAGTGACTTTTTTTTTTTTGGCAAAAGTCCCACAAAAGTGTCCTCTCAATGCATCAGATCAGGAGGTGCATACATAAGTGTGACCTATTACTGATGATGTTAACTTTGACCTTTGGTGAAGATAGTGTCTGTCAAGTTTCTGCAGCTCAAGTTACTATTTTCTCTTTGTAACCAACAATTATATTATGAAGAAAAACATTGCTACTATGCAAACGTCCCAATTCTCAGCATACTTTCACCCACCTAACTTTAGCATTCATTGATGACTATTGCCTGCAAAAATTATTACTGTGGTATTTGGCTAATGGTGATCTTTTCCCCATCATTACTTCTACATTTATTAATTAGTATTCTGAAATGAAGAGCTGGACCCCTCCCATTTATTTATTTATCTGTCCAATTTATTTATATCAGTATGGATTGATGGATATTTATCTTGTCTGTGTTATAATCCATTACCATTATTTATTTTATAGCTCAAAGTGTACCAGATTTGGTCACTGGCATTTCCTTTAAGTTCTCTCCATGCCCTTTTGACATGCCCCCTATTATTTTTTGAGTATTTTCTTACTTTCTGGTATCACAAGATAGTCTAGGCTTATCTTGTATTTTTCCCTGACCCAGCCCTGGAATAAATCTTTTCTCCAAAAGAACCCCCTTATTAGAGAATCTTATTTGGAAACAAGATTTAGACATTAGATGTCCTCAGTGTTATTAGAGTGCCATAGCTCCTAAGGCCTTCTCAGATGACAGAGCTAAACAATATAGATCTGCATACTGAGAGAAACAGAAAGTGTGATGGTCCATTTTCAGAATAGTATTCAGCCTTAATTGGATTCAGTTGTAGCCCTTCCTTTTTGCCCGCCCTAATTCTAAAATTAGCCAATTGTATAGATTGTAACCCAGAACACCTCCAATCAGAGTGAAGGGCAGAACTGCATTAGATATAAGCAGGTGGACTGCTCGCTCAGGCACACTTGTTAGCCAGGTTCCAGTAGCTCATGGCCCTTCTGCCAGAAGTAAAGGTTTGCCTTGCTCACCCACTTCCAAGCATGTGTTTTATTTCTTGTGGCATTTGGTTGTTTCTAATAATACTCATGCACACACATGCATTCACACACACACACACACACACACACACACACATTTACTCTATATCTATCCATCTATCTTTATCTGTATGTATACATATGTGAATATGTGTATAAATTTATACTGGCACTTTAGATTTCAACCCAACACCAAAGCGTTCTTTTTAGACTCAACTCTTATTTGTATCTCCTTTCTCCAACAGTGAGATACTTGGCTGGCATAATCCACAAAATATTTATTGATTTGCTCAGTTTTGGTATACATATAAAATAATTTCAGAATTGCTAGTTCATTTCCTTGTAAAAATAAAGTTACTAATTAGGGTACAATATTTTTAAACAATTCTTTCTTCTTTTAGCTTTACCCTGTTGCTTCTGGCAGGGTCGCTCCCAGAGGAGTTCCTGGGTCAGGATGGGATCTCAGGCCTCTATGTTACTGAGAAATGAAGAATTGGAGGCAATTAAGAAGGAGACTGGCTTTTCCCATAGTCAGATTGCCCGCCTCTATAGACGGTTCACTACCTTGGACAAAGAAGAGAGTGGATCTCTCAGCCGGGAAGATTTCCAGAGGATTCCAGAACTTGCCATCAACCCACTGGGAGACCGGATCATCAGTGCCTTCTTTCCAGATGGAGAAGACCAGGTGAACTTCCGTGGATTCATAAGAATTTTGGCTCATTTCCGACCCATTGATAATGATGTAAAGAACAAAGATGTGATTGGATCCGAACCACTCAATAGCCGAATCAACAAACTACGCTTTGCTTTTCAACTATATGATTTGGATAAAGATGACAAGATCTCCCGCAGTGAGTTGTTACAGGTGTTACACATGATGGTTGGAGTGAATATCTCAGATGAGCAACTGGGCATCATTGCAGACAGGACCATCCAGGAAGCTGATCAGGATGGAGATGGAGCCATATCTTTCACAGAATTTGTTAACATTTTAGAGAAGGTGCACATAGAGCAGAAAATGAGCATTCAATTTCTTGATTAAAGCAGTGAAGCCAAATTGTTCCCTGCTCTCTAGTACTTAAGAACTAGAGCTTGAGAACCCTCTGTCTACCAGCCCCACTTCTACCCTATCATTGTCCTCCCCCCAAATATTGCTTGCTGTTGGCTGTATGACAACCTGAGATATTCTCTATCAACACAAAACTGCCTTTGGTGTGAAGAGGGTGTTATGGAATGTCTCTTCAGTATGCATTCACTGATGCTCCACTTCCAAATATCATTTCCCTTGTCCTACTGCTGAATGCCAGATGTCCATTTGGTCTGAGAAAATGAGAGGAGTAACTACGCCGAGAACCAAACAGCCAAGCTCTTTCATGGGATGTGAACTATAGCCATGCTGCCTTCTCCAACAAGCCTTTGGCATTGCCTCCAACTTTTCCCATGTGTTCTCTGCTTCCTGATTCTTTGTCACCCAACCTATCCTTTGCTGGTTCTTTCAGTCTCCTTGATTTTTATTAGCTCTCCAATTCCCACTGATTGATGTGGCACCCCACATCAATAGCCTATTAAATATGTTTCTAACTTGGCAATATACTTCTATGGTCTGCAAGTTTTTATTTACCTTTGCTCATAAATCAGTCTCTAGGATATTGCCTCCCCAAGGGCTTTTCAGGAATCAACTCTTCTTTGGGAAGAATGTAACCTCTGTTCCCTGCACTCTCTTCTGTCATCAAAGGATTGTTTGATGGAGATGGTCTTCTTGGGAGGTAAGGTGTGGAGCCACATTTTCTCGGTGGCTCACTCAGGTCACTCTCCCTCCAGCCTCTGAGCCTTTACATGCACACCTATGTGGCAAACCTTGTTACTGCACTGTAGATCCTTCAGAAAGCAGCCATGTGTATGCCAGTTTGTTGGGGGCACCATCACCACCAGAACTGCTGCTCTGACCATATTCTTGGGGACTTTCTCATGGGTTTTTGAACAAAGAGGCTGGACACCCTGAAAAGCATCCTGCTTTGACCCTTCAGTGTTATGGGCACTGGAATTCTTTTCACTTCATGTTCCCAAGTAGATTACTGCTAAGCAAATGCCCAATTTGTCCTGTCTGAGATTTCAAGATTGTCCTCCATATCTTTAAGACTTTCACACTTGGCAAATGACTATGCTGGAAGCTGTCATCGGCTCCAAAAAGAAGTCCAAAGCATCAAATGTATTGTGGTTTAGCTGCCTGGTTACAATAGCTTCCTAGCTCCTTGTGTAGATTACTGCTAATCTCTTAGAAACATGAAATTTGGAATTAGTGGCACAATCTGAGGTGGAACAAGCCTTTGAGCAAGCCAGAGTAGCTTCTTTGCCAAAGATTCAGGCTGTTGACATCCCAAAGTCTGTCTATTTAAGTCTCTTCATTTGTGTATCTGCCCTTGGCCATCTTTTCCCTGACCCATTGCTTACTTGCTTGCTTAGGAAGGAAAATGTATACACAATTCTTAAGGAAGGGAATGGCTAAGGAATACCACTGCAAAGGGATGAAGAATGGATGGAGACCAGGGAAAGGGATGGCCAGGCAGGATGACTTGAGATAAATGAATGAAGAATTCTTTTTGAAGTATCACTCTGACTTTGTGATCAAGTCATATAGGGATTGCATAAAAGGGAAGAATTGTTTAATAGTCATCTGTTAGTTACTTCACAGGCTCTTTAACTTATGTATGTAAAGATCTTGAGTTTACAGCTTTCACTCTTTTGGCTGTATAGAAAACTATTTTAATCCATGGTTGTGTCTCATTGTTTCACTTAAAATGGTATCCATGGATCCATCAACGAAACAAAAATACTGATTTCCAAAGTTATTAAGGTTAGCCATCTTCTGTAAGGTGGTTATGTTATTTATGTTTAGTTTGGCTTATTTGTTACTATTTATTTTCAACTTTGGGGTTCTCCTCACATTCTGACTGATGTTATTTATTTATGGAGCATATTATAACATTACCTGGCTCTAATGAGCCACACAAAAAATACACTCAGAGAAATGACACTCCTTCTTGACACTACTACTAACCCATTACCATTCCCTCATTCTTTTTTTTTTTTTTTTTTGGTACCAGGGATTGAGCCCAGGGGCACTTAACCACTGAATCACATCACTATCCCCTTTTTAAGTATATTTTATTTAGTGACAGGGCTTTGCTGAGTTGCTTAGGGCCTAGCTAAGTTGCTGAGGCTAGCTTTGAACTTGTAATCCTCCTGCTTCAGCTTCTGAAGCCACTGGAATTACAGGTGTGAGCCACCGTGCCCAGCCAGTTCCTCATTCTTACTAACCTATCCCTATCTACCTCTTGTAGGCAAATCAGTGTCATTAGTTTCTAGTTTATCCTTCTTGCAGCGGTCAATTTGCTATGCTTGTTTTGAAAATTCGAGTTTGTTCCAATGTGATTGATATGTTAAGAGAATGATTTGAGCATAATGTGAATTTCACATTTGTTTATGCATGATTTCATACATCAGAAACTCTAGGTGAATGCAGGAACTGCACCCAGCTGAACTATCCTGTATGAGAATACAACACTTGTGCACGCACAACATGCACCCCCAACACACTTCAAATATCTATCGGTACCCCAGTTCACCCTGTATTAGGATCCCATTCAAACCTGGTGTTAACAACCTTCCCTTCAATTTCAAATAACCCTCCTTCCACTGCTTCCCAGTAACTGACAACCGCAGCCCCTCTGATGCTCACTCCATAAGCAAACTTCAGGGTTTCTTTTCTAGGTGAAGTGCCAATTTACTACAGTGTTTATGGTTTATGTATTTTCTTTTCTCCTCCTCTATTCTTTCTTTATTCTGGGGATTTAACCCAGGGGTGCTTTACCACTAGCTACATCCTCAGTCCTTTTTATTTTTTATTTTGAGACAGGGTCTCACCAAGTGGCTTAGGGTCTTCCTAAGTTCCTGAGGCTGGCCTTGCCTCAGCCTCCTAAGTTGCAGGGGTTACAGTCATGTGCCACCACATCTGGCTTATTTATGTATTTCTTAATAATTTACCATGATTTCTATCTGTGTGTGTTTGGAAAGAGAGGGGGGAGGGAGGGAGGGAGAGAGGGAGGGGAGAGGGAGGAGGGAGGATGGAGGGAAGGGCCGGAGGGGGTGAGGTATGGAAGTAGTCTTTTAGTGTTGTGCCCCTAACTGCTTTCCCCATAAACCTTTGGTTTTTATTGTGTAGTTTTGCATAGTGGGAGATTTTTAGGGATGCATAGGTTGTATTATTGCAGAACTGACTCTATTCTTTTACGAAAACAAGTAGACACCTGTTTGTTTTCATGTACCCTTCTTTCTAACGTGAAGGATTGCATAGGATAGACGCTCTTGGTTTTGCCTTTTTCACAAAACAGTATGTCCTAGAAATCACTCCATATTAGTTCATAAAGATCTTTCTTGCTAATTTATAGCTCCATTTGTGTGGATATCATGTTGTTTACTTCATCACTCTGCTATGTACACACATTTTGGTTGTTTCTAATATCTTGTAATTGTAAACAGTAGTGCAATAAATAAACTTTTTGTATTATTGGAAGTGTATTTTTAGTGGGATTGCTGGGGCAAAAAGAAAGTATATCTGTAGTTTTGTTAGATATTGCCAAATTGTCCTCCAGATAGGTTGAACTGCAAATGGTAGACCAGTAATGTATGAGAGTACCCGTTTCCCTAGGGTACACCAAGAGAGCATGTTGTCATATTGTTTTTGTCATATTGTTGTAATATTAATTTTTGCCTATCTAATAGGTGATAAATGGTATGTCAGTATTATTTGCATTTCTAATTATAAGTGAGTTTGAACAATTTTTATTAAGTTTAAGAAATATTTTTAACTGGGTGTGGTGGCACATACCTGTAATCCTAGAGGCTGGGAGGAGGATTGTGAGTTCAAAAGTCAGCCTCAGCAACTTAGGGAGGCACTTAGCAACTCAGTGAGGCCCTGTCTCTAAATAAAAATAAAAAAGGGCTGGGGATGTGGCTCAGTGATTAAACACCCCAGGTTCAATCCCAGGTACCAAAAAAAAAAAAAAAGTATATTTTTCCTGAATTGTCTATTTACATCTTTCACTCATTTTTTTCTTCTAGATTTTTGCTCTTTATCCCTCAATTTTTCAGAGTATTTATCCATTAGAGATATTAGCCTTTTTTCCATTGCACAAATTTCTCCCAGTTTTCCAGTTGTATTTTACATTGTTTATTGTGTTTGAGAATGCAAAAATATTTATTATTCAAATTTATCAAGCTTTTCCTTTATTGCATCTGTACTTTGAGTGACTTAGGAAGGCTTTTCCTAGGCTGAGGTCAAAGAGTAATTAACCATATTTTTTTTCTAGTATGTATATGGTTGCATTTTTTATTCTTAGGTCCCTGATCCATTTGGAATTTAGTTTTGTTTATGGTGGGAGGTATGCATCTAATTAAATGGTTCTTAATGAGGTGTGATTATAGCTCTCACAGAGAACATTTGGTGTCTGGGGACACTTTGGGTTGTCACAAGTCATGAAAGGAACACTACTGACCTCTAGTGGGTAGAGGCCAGGGATGCTGCCCAATATGGCACAGTGTATCAGCTGCTAAGAATTATCTGCCCCCAAATGTCAATGGGCTATCATTTGTGTAATTGATACCCTGCTGCCTTACTGAATTCTTTTATTGCTTGAATTAGTTTTATCATTGATTCTTTAGGATTTGGGGGTATACTGAAGCCAGAATTAGACAGTCAATATAGATAGGTAAATCAAGTCAAGTCAGATCAAGGAGGCCAATTTGAGTGAATCCAGGAAGTTGGAGAGGGATTGAAATGCTAATACCTTCAGAGCCCTTCCTCCACCCTTATCAAGATAACCCGCCCCTGCTACAACCAGTTGCTAAGGTAACCTGAATCAGGGATTGTCCCTCCCTACAGGGAGTTGTCAATTATACCCCTTCTGGCCCAGATCACACTACCTTGGCCTCTCCAGCCCCTGTCTTTCTCACTTTTTGACCACCCCACGGAGCATTTCCTGGGCCTAGTATGAGAGAGGAGGGCCTAGTATAAGGGGAGGAGAGCAGGAAAACAAAGGAAGCCTAAGATCTATAAAAAAGGCAGGACCTCTCACTTCTTTGGATACTATGGGAGCTAGAGCTCCCTTTTCCCTCCTGAGAGAAGTCTATGTTACCCCTTTTTAAATAAACTGCTTCACGTGCTTACCCCGGCGTGCTTCTCTAATGCTATATTTCAACATGTGAGAGAGCAAAACTCATCACTGATAATCGGCGGTATTAATGCTGTATATTTCTGGTATAATATCTTCAGATAGATATGAGTTTACTTATTCTTCTCCAATTCTTATGCCTCTAACTGATTTATCTTGTCTAATTGCATTGATTAATACCTCAAATACAATGCTAAACAGTAAGAAAGATAGTGAGCACTCTTGCTTCTTCCTGATTTTAGTAGAAATGCCTCTACTGGTTCCCCATTAAGTAAGGTACTGACTTTCTGACTAATACATATACCTTAAAATGATAAATATAAAAAAAAAATTTTTAAAAAGCCAAGATCATTGTAATGTCATGTGTAGCTAATTTAAAAAATTAAAAACAAAACTATAAATATAATAGATATCATTTCTATATAATATATATTTATATGCATATGTTATATATACATATATGTAATATGAATATATAAAATTTTAATGAAGTATCATTCAATTCCTATTTTCTCAAGTCTTTTTTTAAGTTAAAAATTGATATTGAATTTTGTTTAAGGTTTTTCCAGCATCCATAGAGATAATCATATAGGGTTGCCCTTCTTGGATCTGTTATTATGTATAAGACACTAATAGATGTCCCAACATTAAACCAACCTTCCTTTCCTGAAATAAGTTCTATTTAGTTATTATATATTAATTTCTTAATGTAATGGTATATTTTGTTTGCTAAGTAATTTAGAATTTTTGAATCAATAATCATAAGTGATATCAGCTGCAGATATCTTTATTTTTTTATGGGCTGCAGTTTAAGTATCATGAAAGAAACAGGGAAATTTTACTTCATTTTTAATGCTCTGAAACAATTTATACAGCATTGGGAGTATATGGACTTTGGAGGTTTAATCAAATTCCTCTGGGAAACCATCTGTGTCTGTGGCATGGCTCCTTAATAACTTCTGTTTCTTCTATGGAAACAAATTTATTTAAGTTTATTAGTTTAATTTCACCATTTTTTATCAGTGCATCACAGTCCAGATATCTTAGTTTACTTGTTGGCAGGGAAGGAGTAATTTGTCCTTCAATTTTTTCTTTTGTCTTTTCTCCTTCATTTCTAGTTGCCAAAGGACATATTTTTCTTCTTTTTTTGCCTTTGATCTCCCCCAGAAGAAGCTTTGTATATGGAAGACTGCTTTTGTAAAGTATACATATTTTAAATCTTCTTCTGGTAGCTTGTATCTATTTGGACTTTTAAAAAGTATTCTCAGTCTTAGGGTAGATTTAATGTTTTCTAGAGGTTGTTTTTGGTCAACCTTAAGTCCCACTGTTAGTTCCCCTCTTCTGTATAGTTTTATTGAATCTGCCCTCCCTTACCTTGTAACAAGAGGAGACACACTGATACTTGTTTTTCTTTTTTATTTAACAGTTAATTTGGTGTTTGGGCATTCTCTATCCTCAAATAATGCTGATGGGGTATTTTGTGCAGTTTTATTTCCCCTATCTTGTCCTACACCAGTTCTGAAGGAAACACTGGGAGACGGGGACCTAGTATAGTACCATTGTCTTCAGCAACCTGGAAGTCTCAATGTGTATTTTGATTTTTTTTAAAAAAGATCTGTTCAACTGCCTCTAACAAGCAGCTTTCTGGCCATCAGCACTGTAAATCTAAAGGCTATTGAGAACATAAAACTACTGCTTCTTACCAACAAACACCGCATGGGCCACCTCTAATGGCTGGTATTAAGAGTGAAAATCCATGGTTGGATTTTCAGAGAGTAGGCTACCTGTTCTTGCTCTGGCAAAGGCTCCTTGTTTTGATACTCAATTGTTATTCTCAGTTTCACCACAACCTAGATGAGAAAAAATTCTCCAAGAATTCTACCTGGAGGCAAAGGAGTTACAATAAATGGGTTTTTGCTTAGTACATGAATACATCACACTGAGACACCCTTTTCTCTCCTTACCCCCAGAACCCCCCACCATAATTAGTATCCTGCCACTTACAAATTCATTGGAGCCAAAAGTTCAATCATGTGGACAGAAGTTGATCCCAGGCAATTTCTCTTTCATGTTGCCCTTGGGATAACATTTTTACTATGAACTTTTTACAATTGGCTCCCAGCCTTGCCCAAATAACTCTTTAGGCCCTTTACCACTCTAAAGCTGTGTTTTCTGTGTTGAATTAAAAAAATGTTAAAATATTATGTGAAAATATGGATTTAGAAACATTTGTTTCAATCCCTTCCCTGTAGCCAGATCCACAATAGCCTCATGTTCCAAAGAAATGATCAGAAATTAATTTCCTAGAGGTTAAATATCTAGCAGGGCTGGTCTCTAATAGGAAACAAATATATAGTCTCTGGCTATAAAATTTCAGAATATATTAGTAGGATGGAAGAGATACTATCATTTTAGGGATCCTTTCTCTGAAATTACCTCTTTTACCACCTTTTCCAAGGGAGGACTCCCAGATGGGCTTTAATTAGATATACCCCTTGATTTTTTAGCTCACAGCGTTTTAAGCTAAATTGGCTACTCCAGTTTCTTGTGAGTTCCCCTCGGAAAACTTCTGATGTAAATTAATCAACAAGATATTAAGCATCCCCTCTTCCTACTTGTGGGACCTGTGGGGTTAACTTTGGAGCATTGCCAGATGTCACCAGACAGATGTCTCCCTTGGAAATTTAAAATATCCCATGGTCCCCTTAGGAGTTCACTGCAGTGCCCTAGGGAATTTCAGCACACAGTTTGGGAACCACGGATATATAGCTTTGCATACTTTTCTCCTAACTCCTTCTCTCTCTCTGTGTATACTGTACACTCAGATGTTTTTGTGATCATACTATATACAATTTTATAAACTGTTTAAAAATCCCTGATCATGAAACATAAATTTTTTCCATGTCATCAAATATTCTATGTCACAATTTTTGATATTCCATTCATATATAAATACATACACACATACACATATATCAGGATTCATTAAATTAAGCTCCTATTGTTAGAACCTATGGTATCTATAACTCTCTTTTGCTATTATAAACAGTGCCTTGATGAACACATTAATAAATAAATCTTTACATACACCTACTATTGCTTTGCAGTAAATTCCTAGATATAGAATTGCTGAATCAAAGGGTATAAATGAGTTTTGCCCTCAGAAAATGGTGTAATAATTTATTCTTCCAGTCTTTTTTTAAATATTTTTTTTTTTTTTAGTCGTAGTTGGACACAATACCTTTATTTATTTATATTTATGTGGTGCTGAGGATTGAACCCAGGGCCTCGCACGTGCTAGGCGAGCGCTCTACCACTGAGCCATAACCCTAGTCCACGTCTTCCAGTTTTAATTGTGAGTAAACATTACAGGCTTTTAATTTGCTGGGAAGAATTTTAATGTAAATGGTTATAGATTAAGATATCCAGATATTTTAGGCACTGTGCTGAGCACTTTCACAATATGATATAATCTTATTTATATAACATCATTAATTCTTAACAATCTTGTAAAGTTGAAATTATCATCCCTGTTTTACAGATGAAGAAATGTGGATTTTAAAAAGATAAAATATTTTTTTCCAGATTATACAACCAAAATGTATAGCTGGGATTTAAATCCAGTTAGACCTATGATCTTATCACTATGTCACAGATAGCTCAACTACTTGAACGGCAAATCATCATCATCATCATCATCATCATCATCATCTTAAGGCCTGAAATTTCTGGAATACATCAAGCACTGTTCACATGTTTTAACATATTCACATGTTTTAACATATTCAGGATCATACAGCTAGGATGTGATAGAGCTGGTATTCAAATCCAGGCAATGTGGCTTCACAGATTATGCCAGTAATGACCAAAGTATGATAGCTGGTAGAGTTGTGGAAGACTACATCAGAATCTTACCCTGAATGATTTTTTTTAGATGAAGAAAAATGGCTTAATTAAGTCTCACAGATGAGTGAATGAGAGTTACTATCTAAGAAAATTTCTATCCAGCAATTTTCTAAAAACTATGAATCTAGGAATTTGGCTGTGAATTTCCTGTTCTTACATATCTGAAACCTTTATTCATTCAGCAATATCCAGCTTTATAAGTGGAATGCATAGAACCATGCTCTAGCCAGTTTCTAAGGGACACGACTCGAGTGGAAATTCTTCCAATGAACTTGGTGACCCAAACTCCATCGGAGAAATGAAACCAAATTTCCCCCAAGTTATTTAGAAATGCTAAATATTATCCATTGAGATGGGCAAATTTTCCAAAGTAGTGTCTTATTGATGACCCTGACTTCAATGTTTTTTGGGTAAATGAAGCACCCTCATTGCTACTCATTATTTTAAGGCTTTCCTATAGTCTTACTTTGGTATTTAGACATTATTAAAATTATGCAGATTATGAGAAAGGGTTATATTTTTATGTCGTTTCTGTAAACACTCAAAATTCTTCTCTCTTACCTCCCTGCACAAGAAAACCAACTTAATGAGCCACAAAACATTTTTTAATGAATGGGAAAAATATTTTTAGTATTTTTATGCCAAAAATGCCTCATTAAAAACAAATGCTTTGGCAAGCAGATTTGAGCTTAATAAGAACTTCTGCCGAGCAGGGCCTTTATAACAAATCACTAGCATGTGTAACTGCTCCATCAGAAGAACGAGAAAACCATAAGAGGCTCTCACCTCCCTTTCTCATCCTTGGGCTACATCACAGCAATGTAATGAGTGTGACATGGCACTTAGTGTGCACTTAAGGAGCACTGAAGGACATAGAGCCTGCTGCCTAGCTGCAAATAGGAAAAAAATGTCTATATATGTCCAATATCGCTCAAAGTCCTAATGGATATGTTATATCATGAAAATTCATTTAGGTGAAATCTGTTTTCATCTAGATGTTTGCTTATCTTGGTACATGAATATTCTGCACTATTTTGTGTATTGTACAATCCATAAGGGTGCAGGGTTGAGAGTCCTATGTACAAATTTAATTTCAAATAAAAGCCTCAATTTGTACTGACACCGTGGTAGCTTCTTTAGACTTTGGGCCTCAAAGAATAAGAAAGCAGAGTGCAGACATGAAGGCAGGCAGTATGGGCTGATTTGGTCACAGAAACCATTGTTCCTCACTTTAATGACACCCATCTCAGAGGCATAAGGTACTCACTTGTCCCCATTGAGGCCCCAGAAAGCACATCTGGGGTGACATGTTTGCAAGTAGCTCATAGTGTTTGCAGGTATTTTGAGCCAGAATCAGCTTTATCATCTGTGACCTATGCTTGGGGTTACAGCCATATTCACCCCTCCTGGATAAGGGTGAAATCACCAACAGTGATGACCTTACCAAGGTAGAAAATTACCCTGGAGAATGATCCTCCTTTGTAGAATGAGAAAGCATGAAATGATGACACAATTTCTCTTCAGGTGGTGATTTTCCACATCACTTAAGTTCTTCTCCAGCTTTTCCCACTGAGTCAGCCATGTTATCACTTGACTAATAGTAACAGTAGTTGTGGTTGACATTTATGGAGGTCTTACTCTGTGTCAGTCAGTCACTGTGCTAAGCTCTGTCACACGCATTATCTCATTTCATCCTCAAGCCCTGCAAACTCAATACTATTAATTCCTCCATATTACAGATGAGGGAACTGTGGGCAAGGAAGGTAAATTACTTGCCCTAAATTCTTTAGCTTGTAAGCAGAACTGGGATTCAAAGTAAATTTGTTTTCTGGCTTTAAGTTTCTTAACTAGTATTCACTGCATTGTGCAACCAGTTAATTACAAAATATATCTATCCCTAATCTATTTCCCCATAGAGGCATTCCTTTCAGAAATGAAAGGGGGAAAATGTATTTGTTCCTAAGTGCCATGGTTTGCTCTCCCAGTCAGCTCAGCTCCTTCACTGGGAGGAAACTGACTCCCAAGACACTCATGTTTCCTGGCCAGCAAGCACCGGGCTGCAGTGGCCATCAAGCTTACCGTTAGGAAGTGGCGGTCCTTCACCTCGCGCCTCCTCTGGCTGTGAGCTGGAGGGTAGGCTGGCAGTGGTGGAGCAGCGATGGAAAGAGGGACAGCAGCTCTCTGCTCTCGGCGATCACTTCGGCTCCGGTGTTCTAACAGGGCAGAAAAGCAGTAATACTGAAATACACTTAGCATTTTCAATTTCTCTTTTCCCCTAGGGAGTATTAGCAAAAGGCTGTTAAAAAGAGTCATCTTTTATGAAGCTATATTATTTATATGCCAAATCAGATTTTCAGAATGGTTCCTACCTAAACTTTCACTTATGATCAGCGTCAAGTTAGATACATCCATTTCAGTGGGTCCATCTCATAATCTTTGTAGAACATAGCTTACTTCTGAGTGCAGTGTGCCTCATTTCAAAACAACATGAGTATAAAAAATGTTGAAGACAATGGTGAAAGATCTGCTGCCATTAATGCTGGCATGAAAGTAGAAACAAACATATTCAAAGCTGCCTAGGCTGGGCCCTGGAGCCAGCTCCCACTGGCTCAGGGGAACTCACTGCTCTGAATTCAGGAATTTGTGTGAGTCATTTTTTCAACGGTTGGTACCTGGAAATAGACCATGGTGGGAGTATTTATATCACAGAAATTGGTAAGTGCTACACAACAGGGCTTTTATTTATCTTATCATATTTTTTTTTCCCAGAAAACTGGGTGACCAGCACATAACTGTAGCCATCTAAGCCCTGTCACCCACACATGAAACTTAGAGTGCTTTGAAATCCTGAACTCCCAGAAAAAGTAAGGCAATCCCAATGGCAATGTTTGTCTGATTTTGGAACAAAGCTATCATTTGTTTATTTTATTTTATTTTATTTTTTATTCTAACTTGTTATATATGACAGCAGAATGTATTACAATTCACATTCAAAGCTATCATTTGAAAAAGCTAAGTATCTATGTGTGGGATTAAGGGATCCTGATTGTATTCACTGAGATAAGGCCCTGTGTTGATCCTCAGCACCACACACACACACACACACACACACACACACACACACCAAGAACACAGTTTAGTAGCTGTCCAGTATCTTATGTGCACCTTATCAACAACCCCACCAAATGGGCACTAATGCTCTCCCTCTTTTATAGATACCCAAACAGATTCAGGGAAGGTAAGTCATTGTGGAGCTGGGTGGTACAGCCTTAGCTCAGTGTTTTGCTCTTGACTACTACTTAACCTGCAGGTACTGTAAGGTCCCACTGCACCTCACTCATTGGAGCAAGACTATTTGATTATAATTACATTTTACCACATTCCAATTCTTTGAATAATGATACCATAAAATAGAGTATTTGGTAACATATAAGATACTACCAAGTTTTCTTTCTTTTCTTTAGCTAGTAAACAGAGCTAAGATGAGCCTATCGGGTAATGTCAGCTGCCCTATCATACCCATTTCTATACTTGTGTTGATAAAAATACCATCTCTCCATCTTTTAGTCTCTTTCACTAGAAATTGGCCCCTGGAAGAGAGAGATAATGTTTCATTGAGCTTTTGAACACAGGTTCTACAGTGCTTGTTACAAAATAGATTTTCAGTGTGTGTTTGTTGAGTGGCTAAATTAACAAATTAATGCTTTTGTTAAAAACCCAGTTTTTAAAAAAATTGCAGTGCATTCCATATTCTGTATTTATTCTATAATTATAATGGGCTTTGTTGGTGGGACTCTCATTGTTAGGTGCTTCTCTGAGTCCCATTGCTTGTTTTGATCCACTTCCCTAATGCCGTTCAGATTCTTCTGATTCTCCTTTGCTTTATTCAGTATGCTTAGTGGAACTAAGCACTCTCCAGCTTTCTGATTTTTATATCCATGTCTGATGTGGCTGTCTGTGGGCCTCATCACCTGAACTGCTGACATGGTATCTGTGCTAGGAAAATGTGATCATATTCCTCATCTCCAATTGCTTGGGATTCTTTCCAAAAATGTTGGCTCCCATTTTCAATCAGAGGAAAGCCCTCAAAACCACGTAGGTGGTCTTTGTTAAACTGCCTCCAGAGTCAATGTTTATCAGGAAGACATTTTGAGATAAATGTCTTCCTTGTTAAAGCGCCCACCTCCAATGCCACCCTCATTTTTCTCTGCAAGCCAAAAAAGCTTTTCTAAATGGGCAGCACAAGGAATACCTTTTACATTTTAAAACTCATCAAGAAGAGTAAAATAGAGGTATTATTGGTTAGGAAGAGGCAGAAGGAGGAGAGAAGTTAGGAGAGAGATATCAGCTCAATTTCCCATTCAATTGCTCCTCTCCCACACTGTCTTAAATATATCTTTTTCTTTGCCCTAGGCTGGGTGTAGGCAGGCTAGATTAATGGCTCTTTAGTAACATTTTTTTGCCAGTGGTGTGGTAGGGAGAATACTGGTCTACTCGAACCTGAAACTGCAGTATCTATACAATAGAAGCTTGGTTCTTATTCCCTTAGACCAATGAAACTGATCCCAGCCAGAAACTTTAAAGGAAAGGAAACATAAAATATAATTATCTCCTTATAGCTACTTATTAATCTCTCTTCCTATTTTATGAACATAAAACATGGCATCACTTGAAGCTCTCACTGGCTCTGAGCATTAAAGAATGCTGAGAAAAGGAGGAAAATAATTGGAATAATTTGAAATCAATAGAGATGCTTCTTCCTCTGGGGAGACTTCCTTGAAGCTCCTTGGCATAATTAGGCAGGCACCTTTCCTCTCAGCTCCCATATCACAGGTAAGTATTAAACTTACCTGGTTACATGTCTGTCTCCCTCAGTAGACCAGGAATTCCTTGTGGGCAGAGACAACACTTTATTGCTTTTTGAATCCTGAGCTCCAGCACAATGCCTGGCCTTCGACAGTTTGTGGAGGGGTTTGCTATTACGCAGGGCTCGAAGGCAGCCAATTTCTAGGTTTTTAATCTTGGTCCCCCAGCTCCCTCATTATAGCCTCATTTCCAAAAGGAACACAGAGTTGCAGCCACGGCAGCCTCCCTAGTCTGTGCTTCATCATCCACTCCCTCCCGATGGAAGCCAGCCTATTCCAGCTGTCCAAATAGAGAACCTACAGGAAAGCTCACTGCGGCATTTGCTGAGCCAGGCCATGTGTGAGAGGTCAGTATTATTCATGACCACCAGATGGCAGAAGTGGATTATGCTGATAGAAACACTGCTAAGCTACTGTGTTTCTTGGACAAGGTTAAAAAAAAAAAAGTCACTTTCTAATTTTAATTCTACACTGCATGTTTTTAATTCTATGATGTCTATAATTCCTGTTTATGGCTCTCTGCAGTGCTATTAAAACTACTACACCCAAGATTTGCTATCGAGCCAACCACAAAACAAGCCAGTCTGTGGAGGGCAAGACGCAGCTCCATAGTCTTCCATCCAAACCCCAGGAGGCCCCATATCCCTCTCTCACTACCCCCAGGAGGAAGTTCAGAGAAAATTGATATTGGCACTTGCTATTCTTCAGTTCTGCCATTAAGTCCAAACCTGACAAAGCAGTGAAATGTGATAGCTTAAGAGCAGCTCAGTGTTATCTGGTTGAATCCATAAAAATCTAATCAGGGAGGACTGATTAATAATAATAAAGGGATAAAAAGAATTATGTCTAAAGGGCTAATGTTACTCAAGCTCTCCAGTGATCAGATCTGAGAAAGTATTTAGTGAGAATGATCAGATTTCTCTGTAGTCATCTTGTGCCCTCAATGCTTAATCAGTTTTCTGCAGAATTTGATTCATTTCCACAAACATTCATTGAGGACTATAGGCTGGGTTCATGCCAAGTACTTTGAATAAAATTAATTGATAAGATATTATCCTTTCCCTTGAATTGCTCATGGATTAATAGTGGAAGACAAGCCCGTGGTGGTTAGGTATGACCAAAGGTTATAAGTGGCACGATGAAAGGATATGAAGGATATTACAGGAATGGCGGGAGTGAAAATGAACATTTCCAGGTGGCTTGCACTTAAAATTTGCTGAAGAATTTTTTAGCCAACTATTAATTGAAGTGAATGGAAAGCATGCCAGAGATACTTCTAGAAGACACTGATCCTTTCTCTTCATTATAAGTGTCACAGTATCTGTCATTGACAAACAAAGGGATTGTTTGAAATAATTGCTTTAGGGATATTAGTAGGTTAGTTCTTTCATTAAAAGGAAAAATGACAATAGGGGACAAGGCAGAAGCCACACAAATGTGGAAGAAAATAACCTAACAATATTTATCATCATTTTATTTCTCCGTCTTGATAATGGTATTAATATATTTCATATGCATTATATACTTTCAAAAAATACTATTCCTTAAAAGAGTGTAGGGAATTTGGAACAAAGACAATAGATGTGTAGATACCATCTGTCTCCATAGCAAGACTCCAAAGACCAAAAAAGCTAGCATGCCAACTTCTTATGTCCCATTTAGGGGTTTCTGAAAGGATGATGCTCAATTTTAACTCCTTTATCCCAGTCAAAATTGTTTGAAGGAAATCAAAAGTAACTAGCAAAAGAAAAAGCTATATTTCCACTTTGACTGCTATGTACCCATATCTAGCAATGTCAGGACTGTGAGAGAAATGTAAATATATATTTCCACGAAACACAGTGTACGGCAAGGAGGAAAAGAGCTCTCACTGGGGGTCCAGAGGCTCAGGTCTGAGTCCTGACACTAGCTAACCTGCTCTGCATGACCCTGAGCAAGTTTTCCCATCTCTCTAGGCCTCCACGTGCCCCGCCCCCCTTGTAGAATGAGGGTGTTGGTTCAGCTCACTGGTTCTCAACAGAAACAGAAGAGCCCTTGAAGGGCTTGTTCTGATTGTTAGAATGATTGGGCAGGAGTCTCAAGCATGACAGCCATACTGTGATGTATACGATGGTCAATGAAAAAGGATCCCAGGTCCCATACAATATTCAACTGTCCCATCTGAATGTCTTATAGGGAAAAAAACCTAGAACTTGTTTTTGAGTTGAACCTAACTCCCTTATAAATTATAATCCAAACTATTTTTTCTCTCATATCTAATATATGCTGAATGTACTGGTTTTTATGGTTGTGTCTTCTTGTCCCCCAGGAGTCCTCCGTTTCTCTATGCTTATTGTTTGGAATGGTTTCTGATTGTCTTTATTTAATCAAAACTTATTTTTAAAGTATCTATTTTTTTTTTTAGTTATAGGTGGACACAATATCTTTATTTTATTTTATGGGGTACTGAGGATCAAACCCAGTGCCTCACGTATGCTAGGTGAGCACTCTATCTCTGGGCCACAACCCCAGCCCCAAAACTTATTTTTGATATGTGCAAAATCTAACTGCTTTCACTTTCTTTTAATGTAGTTGTGACTGGGCATTTGCATATTGAATTATATGTTATTATAAATTTTTTTCTTTTTAATATCTCTATTATCATATTTAGACACTAATCCTAATCTTATTTATTTATTTAAATTATTTTATTTTTCATATTCTTATTGGTGCATTATACTTGTATATAATGGTAGATTTGTTGTTACATATTCATACATACACACAATATAACAATATAATTTGGCCAATATCCTTCCCTAGTATTTCCCCTAATAATATTAATTTTAATATGTGTGTAGGCAGGTTGTGTTACCCATAGATTTCAATCAAGATAGAAAATGGAACATTTTGAGGTACTCGCTATAATAAAGGGAGATGTTGGGACCAATGGGACCGAGAACCTCCAGATCGCGCAACCTCTGAGTTCTCTCCCAGAAAAGCCCCAAGCCTGGATCAGTTACCTCTGCGCAGGGCTTGCAGGCTCTGCCGGGCATGGCGGTGCAGCTCCTCCACACATGGGGGCCGGGTGGCCGGGAGGAAGATGTTTCGCTGCTGGTGCCAGGGTGCGCGGTAGTACACGCTCAGCTTACTCTCAATGTCCAGGTTGGAGACGGCTGCAAAACAAAGGGGCGAACAGGTATTAAACATCAGTGGCTTTAAGTTGTGTGTTTCATGGACTCTGGGGTCAGAGGTGGACAGGGAATGGAATCTGGGTGGAGTGGAAGTCCACGGACATGAAGAACTAACTCAAAGCTGGAGAAAAGTTTGAAAAAGATAGGGACAACCTTTGCCCCTGAGCCAAGGGATACGAGACCCCAGGACACCAACCTCCTGCCTATGATCAGTTAACTTCCTCTCCATCCCTTGACTCCTTGCCCTCTTACAGTCGTTTGTCAACCTTGACAAGCCCATGGCCAATCCACTTGGGGGTGCAGGTGAGGGTGGGAATCCTGCCATCTAGGAATGTTCAGGAAAGCATCAGATATGAATGTGAAGTTTGCTTTAGCTCCAGCCGTCTGACCATAGGGCAGAAGTTGTAGTTCTGTATGCTGCTCCTACTGTTCACCTGAACTTTGGCCCATTCCCTGCCCTGCTCTCTGTTACTTGTGATTCCCTGGCCCTGAGGATTCCTTATCCTTCCCTCCACCTCCCATTTTCATTGCGTGCTAGCTTTTGAAGTATTGTCCACTTTTCCTTTCACCCAGGGTAAGCACAGCTTTGAGGAGACCAGTTGGGGCAATGGGTACTGAGAGAAGGAAACTGCAGATAATATAGTACTTGAGGCTCATCAAAGAGATCAAGGAAGGAAGTTCTCCTCGTGCCACCCAGGGGAAAAAACAGTATTTAACTCCCTACTGCCTTTATATATACATGGTACCTAGTATGGAACCCCCCAACAGCTGAAGATGAAACCTTATGGAAGTAGGTGTTAGGAACCAGGAGGATTCTGATTAGGAACTGGCTTCCCAGAGGAACTCAGGAGCACTGGGCAGTCTTGCAGCCTCAGGAATGGTGAGAACAGCCCCAGTTGGCTTCGCTCTCCAAACCTGCTGTCCAGGCCTAGGCTATTGGCCTGGGCTCACCCCACTCCCCCAGTCTCATGCCCTCTTTCTGCTTCTTTTCCTCTTTATCCAGTGTATGATTTGGAAGAGCTCTTCCCCACTGTTTACCCCTGTGCCCCAAACAGCCTTTTGATTCCTCTCTGTACCTTTTCTTTTTGAAGTCTGGCCTACCATTTCACTTTGAGAAATCTTACATGGAACAAGACACTCTACAGAAAATGAAGAAAGGAAAATGGAAAAGAAGGGAGAATACATTCATAGAAGTAGAATAGAAGAAAGGAAATGGGGAAATGCAACCTTTTGATGATTAATTGCCTCCTTCCCCTCCAAGTACCAAAGTTAGTTAGTCCTGAAGACAGAAGCTCACTTATCCACCCTTGGAGGAACGCTACGTCCAGTTCATTGACTGAGATTGACTAAAAAATCTCAGCAGCAGGGGCTGGGGTTGTGGCTCAGTGGTAGAGCACTTGCCTAGCATGTGTGAGGCACTGGGTTCGATCCTCAGCACCATATAAAAATAAATAACTAAAATAAGGTATGTGTTCAACTACAACTAAAAAAAATATATTTTTTTAAAAAAAGATCAGCAGCAGTCAATTCTGGTCCAATGGTGGTGGTGGTGGGGGGGGAGTCATTACCAAACTAAACAGAAGTGACTATGAATTCATGTGCTGGTGACAGCTTGGAGAAGGAACAAACATAACGTTTGCCTTTGAAAAAAAGGGGCAAGAAATTCAGTGGGCAGTCCCCAAAGTAGAAGGGTTTCTGAGGACCCCCTACCCCCAGGTCTGTCTTTTTAGGCAGGGCTGATTCTAGGTGACTGCAGGTAAACCAGAAGACTCTTAAAGCCCATCAGTATTTCAGTGCCACTGGACAGAAGCTCAGGGTTTGACAACTCCTCAGAAACCAGGTCAAATGTCCATGGCTCCTCAAATCTTTGTGTGGGAAGAGCTGAACTCCTGTTATTTGTCTCAGTGTTGGTCTAAAGAAAAGACTTATCAGAAGTGTTCGTCAAAAATGCAGAATTCTAACTCCCTGAGCCAGAATTGCCAAGAGTCCTGATAATCTGTATGTTTGAAAAGTGCCCTGAGGTTATTTTTATTATCAGGCAAGTTTGAGAAACACAAAACATCTTTTGAAGATGCCTTGGGATCATCTGGGAGTGAAAGGAATTGGGTACCGTGGGAGAAGGGAAGAGATTGCCAACAATGGAAATATCCATCCACTCACGAACATCTCCCAACCAGCTATTAGTGCTAGGTTCCTTGATGCTGGGATACAGCACAGAACAAACACAGAGGAATCCTTGCCCCTTTGGGCATATTTCCTCTGGCTTTGTATGAAAATGGTTTAGATATGATTCTGTCTGGAAGCAATAGGTTAGGAGAAATGCCTTCTGGCATACTCTTTCTTTTCCCTAGGGTTGGTCTAAGACCTCTAAACTCTAGAGGCTCTAAATACCAAAAAGATTATAGTTCTTGCTCTTCTTTCTGCAGTAGATGATTCCAAATTTCAGAATAAATTAGCATATCATAAAATAAGGGCAAAGAAATTCAGCAACCTTTTCCCTCTTTGCTAAATATTAAATATGAAAAAAGTATTAATTTTAGTGTCCCTCCTTTGCTGTTGCCCTAAACACACTCCTACTGTGCCTATTGGGCAAGCCAGGGCTGAGTTTCTTGGCTGCTGAACTCTGCCTGCTGCTCAGAACTGTGAATTTGCAGATGCAAAGACTAGCAAGCACGTGAGTTCCAGTACCGGTGGCCAAGTCACAGCCTTCAGGAAGAACCAATCCTCACAAGAACATCTTTCAGGGCTAGGGGGTCCCCATCTCTCCCTGTCCCAAATCATTTTCTTTCTCCACCGAGAAGCTATAATGGATTTCTTCCATGCATTAGCAGGTGCACAGTTCACTCATTAGTTGCCACAGTGGTGACTCTCTCTTAGGGAAGGAAAACTCTTTCATGACTTTGCTCTCAGTTATGTCCTTTTGTCACAGAGCATTAACTAGTATTACATGTCCACTGGAGGTAGACAGACAGGCACTAATGGAATTCTTTCAGGGAAAACTATATCATTTTCTCTTTTTAAAAAATCAATTCCTGCTGGGCACGGTGGTGCACGCCTGTAATCCCAGAAGCTCAGGAGGCTGAGGCAGGAGGATCGTGAGTTCAAAGCCAGCCTCAGCAACTTAATGAATTGGCCCTAAGCAACTCAGTGAGATTCCGTCTCTGAATAAAATACAGAAAAAGCAGGGGCGGGGGATGTGACTCAGTGGTTAACCACCCCTGGGTTCAATCCCAGGTACAAAAAAGAATCTATTCCTTTCCCTGAGTAACATTTCAACCCAAGTTGAATCCATTCATTCATAATTTTGCTCCACAACGGCCATGGCAGGGCTGTCCCACATCTTCAGGTTCACTTTCTCTTTCATTTTTTTAAATATACATTTTTATAACTGTATTTATTTATTTATTTTTATGTGGTGCTGAGGATCGAACCCAGTGCCTCACCCATGCTAGATGAGTACTCTACCACTGAGCTATAGTTCCAGCCCCTTGTCTTCTACTTTTAACCATATCATGGCTAAACTATGCAGAAGAGCAAGCTTAGTGCCCTTAACCTTTTTTTTTTTTGAAGAATAATATATTTTTTAAATATGTGGGCAAATAATACAGTCAAAGTCAATCATCCTAACAAATGCTGATGATGGATTTGTATAAAATGCTAGACACAGATAATGTCATGGTAGTACCCTTAACCTTTGTTCTCATAAAAATGGAACAAAGAAGCCAGGTGCAGTGGCACAAGCCTATATCCCAGCAGCTCTGGAGGCTGAGGTAGGAGGATCATGAGTTCAAAGCCAGCGTCAGCAACAGCGAGGTGCTAAGCAAATCAGTGAGACCCTGTTTCTAAATAAATAAAATAGAAAATAGGGCTGGGGATGTGGCTCAGTGGTCAAGTGCCCCCAAGTTCAATTCCTAGTACCCTTCCCCCCACCCCCCAAAATAAAATGGAACAAAGAGAAGCAAGGTTTTTCCTGTGTTTATTTGGATACATCCGGGGTTCCCTCTGTGGTAGGCAGAATTCTAGGATGAAACCTAAGAGTCCTGCCCTCTCAGGTATATAACCTACATAATCCCCTCTTCCTAAGTGTGGGAAGAACCTGTGACTTGTGTTACATTATATGGCAAAAAGGATTTGAAGGTCCCTACTCAGTAGACTTTGAGTTAATCAATCAAGAGTCAAAGTATCATCTTAGATGGATCTGACCTAATCAGGTGAGCCCTTAAAAGAGATAAGAAGCAGCAGAAACACATCCCTATTGACCTTGATGAAGAAAACTGCCATGTTGTGGAGAGGGCCTTTTAGCATAAAACAATGAACAGACTCCAGATGCTAAGGGCTTGAGTCCTATAACCTCAAAGAACTTAATTGTGCCAATAACCACTGAACTAAGGGGAAGACCCCAGGCTTCAGATGAGAACACAGCCCCAGTTGGTATTTTGAGTTCAGCCCAATGGAGCCCTGAGAAGAAGACATAGTTAGCTCACACCCACACTCTGCGTGTGTGTGTGTGTGTGTGTGTGTGTGTGTGGTACTGGGGATTGAACCCAGAGGTGCTTTACCACTGAGCTATATCACCAGCCCTTTTTATTTTCATTTTGAGACAGGGTCTTGCTAACTTGCTGAGGATCTCACTGAGTTCCTGAAACTGTTCTTGAAATTCAGATCTTCCCACTTCAGCCTCCCAAATTGCTGGGATTATAGATGTGTGCCACCACACCCAACACACCCCCAGACTCTCAACCCCTGGGTATTGCGACATAATAAATGGATTATTATTATTTTTTTTTTGGTACCCAGTGATGCTTAACCACTGAGCCATATCCTCAGCCCTTTATTTAGAGACAGGGTGTCACTGAGTTGCTTAGGGACTCATTAAGTTGCTAAGGATGGCTTTGAACTCACGATCCTCCTGCCTCAGCCTCCCTAGCTGCTGGGATGACAGGCATGGGCCACCTCACTTGGCCTGGATTGTCTTATACTGTTTTTAATAATTTGTTATGCAATAATAGAAATAATAATGGAGAACTTATGCACCCTACTACTATTTTATCTACCTCCCTAGAGTCAGTCAGTCTCTTTCTTTGTCATCTCTTCCCCTCTGTTACTGCTCCACAGGAAGGGGTAGATAATGGCAAGGGTGACAATGGAAGATAGGGCTATATGTTTCATTTTTTTGCTCTCTACCATAGGAAAAAGGCTATTTGTGTGTATCATTTCTCCCATCTAAGACTGTAAGCTCTTAAGTGGAGCTCCAACCACGTGCCAAGCTCAAGGCCGGGTGCATTCTATCCATAATATCATGATCCCCTATACAACTCACATTACCCCATCTATAGACAAGGAAACAGAAGCTCAGAGAAAGTAAGCACATTTCCAAAGTCATAACACCTGGTAAAGAGAATATCTGGGGTTAGAAAACTTCTCTGGCTTCCTAGCTGCATCTCTAGACTGAAGGTGATTGGGGTGAGGGAGGGGCGGTGAGCTATCTGCTGCATAAAAAGTAAATAAGAAATCCTGGGGTTGTGACTCAGTGATAGAGCACTTGCCTTGCATAGGTGAGGCACTGGGTTCGATCCTCAGCACCACATAAAAATAAATAAACAAAATTAAGGTATTGTGTCCATCTACAACTAAAAAAATATCTTAAAAAAGTATATAGGAAAGGATTCTGCCATTCTTGGTATCATCCACAGCATTAGGTGTAACCAAGAAGGAAGTTGGGACGATTTGTTACATTCCAGAAAGACAAACAGCCCTGCAAGCAGACACCACAAAACCAAACTGCTGAAAGAAAATGCCATCATAGGAAATGTCCTCAGGGCAGTGAAAAGTCTTTATAGACTTATGTCATTTCATTCCCCTGGCAAAACACTGGAGATAATGGAGTTGTCTAGATCTTGATTCAGAGTGACATGGATGAAAGTGTGGATATGGTCATTGAGCTCCTTGGAAATGAGCTGACTTAGACATTGAGAAAACTAATGGCCACCACTCCCTTAGAAAAGCCAGGCCCATTTCCAAGAGCAGGAGGAGACTTGGTTTTAGGAACTATTGAGAAGGGAGAAAAATAAGGAGCAATCTCCAGCCCCCAATATCCCCCTGCCCTGCTAAAATTGGCACTTAGTTGATTGTGCCTGTTCTGGCTTCATGAGCTTCTTGCTTCCTTAAAATTTATTACCCCCGAGAGAAATGCAAAATGCTTATTATTGGCCTCCCTTCCTAGGGAGCCTCCCTATCTCAATCTCTACCCCTGCCACTTGTTTTTCACCATCTCTACTCCTGCTTTGTTCTCCCAGGCTCTTCAGAATTTAAAAGGGGGGAGATGACAGCTAAAATCAAAGTTTGAACGATGCATATGGTGAAAATATCATAAAATATGCCAAATGAATCAGAAATGGAATTTTCATCCTTTCGAAGGAGAAAAGGCAGTTTTTGTTCTTTTTAGATATACATGACAGTAGAATGTACTTTGTCATAATCATACATACATGGAGTATAACTTCCTATTCTTGTGGCTATACATGATGTGGAGTTATACTGACCATATATTCATATATGAGCATAGGAAAGTTATGTCTAATTCACTCCACTGTCTTTTCTATTCCCATACCCCCTCTCTTTCCTTCATTCCCCTTTGTCTAATCCAGTGGAATTCTATTCCCCCCCCATGCTTATTGTGTATTAGCATCCATATATCAGAGAGAACATTTGGCCTTTGGTTCTTTGGGATTGGCTTATTTCACTTAGCATGAGAGTCTCCAGTTACATCCATTTACCAGCAAATACCATAGCTTCACTCTGAGAGAAGGCATTTAAAAAATGTTCTTAGAGTGTTTACAGGACACACTTAGCCACACTCACCTTTGCTAACCTTCCTTCCTGCCCTTCTATGCATTATTTTCACACACATCACCATTTTTTTGGGGAGGGGGGCCAGGAACACATCAATAAACAAACTATCATTCTGATGGCCCATAATAGAAAGCAATGAGGAATATTAGATGTTGATACAATGGTAAGTGTCTGATACAGTGTCACAGATATCTATCCAGGTTGCTTCGTGGTTCCCTGCATGCTGAAGCCATTCTCAGCAGCCATCAGCTTGGTGAGCAAACGGCAACCTATCCAGTCTGTTGCTGCTGCCTGAGTTTTCAGATCAGCTGGGAGAATGGGGAGGGGATTTCACCAAATGAAACCATTCATTCCAACCTGCTTTTCCTTCTTTAGCAACCAGCCTTGCCCACTCTGCTTGGTAGCTCAGAGGAGAGAGCAGGGTAGGGTACAGGGACAATAAGAACCATCAAGGTTCCTGCCACTTGCAGAGAAGTCCAAAACCAAAGCCAGGTTTTCTGACATTGCCCCTGCTGAGCTTCCTTTTCTGTATAACCACAACAATTGAGACTTGTTCTCCACTAGGGACAAAGCATCTAGTACAGACCCCCTTTACATCAGAAAGATCTAGGTTTCCTAACAATTTCCATCACACCAGAAAACATTCCAAAACCTACAGAATAGAAGAATATGTCTGTGTGTTTCTACACTAAAAGAATCTAGAATGATTTTGCTCATAGAAATAGTTTTTCCCAATTTCTAAAACAAAATGATGCTTTATACCAGGAGGGCTGTTAATTGTTACTGTTGTTGTTTTAATGTCAGGCATCTGTGGAAAGACCATTAGGAGCCTGCATTCTTGGTGCAGTTCTGTTACCATATGGCCTTGTGCAAATCATTGAACACGTCTAGAGCTCCAGTTTCCCATCTTTATAAATGAGGGGTTGGCATCTTTGGTTCTTGTCCTACTCTGTTTGACTGTGTCTGCTTTCTACCAGTCACCAAAATCTACCCAGAAAGACGGTTAAAATAATGGCAGTTTGGGTTGGGGGGTGGAAAAAATAGGGATTGATCACAGGAGCAATGGAATCCAGAGCAAGTCACTGAGCTTTTACCTTTAAGTATGATATTAGCCATGGACTTTAAGGGGGCCTCTCTCCCCTACTCTGTGAAATGGGAATCATAGAGCCTTTATAGAATAGTACAAAGGTTCCAGTGAAATGGTAATGTCCCTGGCCAGGGGGCCAGGAGCAGGGTCCAATTCAAATGAGGAAAAGTCTGGAGCTCTCCAAGGTTATTTATTCTTTCATTCATTTTTAACTTCTCCTGTCTTCTTAGTGGGTGAAATATAAACAAAGATGAAGCTGCTAGAGATCAGTCTTTGGGCATTGTACATTCTAGAAACTGAAAAGAAACCTGCCCATAAATGAGGAGACTATGACCTCTCTGTCAGGCCCAGTATCCCCAGTCTCTGCTATCTGTTGACTAGGGTATCATTTATTGTAATGACTTGGAGGTACTAACTCTCAAAGTTAGGGCTGCAATACTAGACATTTCCTTAGATGCAGTTTATAATTTACTTGTTTATCTTTGGGTCATCTGCTAACATGTTCTACACCATGCACTTCCTCCAGAATATAAGCACAGAATCATGTCACAGCTCTGCTACTATTTTAAGAAAATTCCTTTAGGAATATAACAGAGTCATTGGATTTCACTGATGGAAGGGACCTCGGAAATTTTGGAGTTCTGCACTTTTTTCAAATTGACATGACTCATTAGTGGACTGTGAAATCCATTCTGCAGGTCAAGATGAACATTTTTTTTAAAAAAAAAACAATGAAATAGAATAGAGTAGAACAGAAAATATTCCAGTGCATTGTATTTTTTTGTAAAGCTATTGTCTATTGTTTCTGGTGTGTGTGTGTGTACTTGGTTGTGATGGAAAAATCCATTTCTTACTCTGGATAGCAGTCAACACACTGCAAAAGCCACTGTTTAGGAAGCCCCTCTCATATTTTTATGAGGAGACCCACTTCCAAAGATTTGACCCAAAATCACATAGCTGAGTTTTGTCAGAGGCAGAAATCAAAGCCCTGGTCTTCTGACCCTGGGTCCCAGGGCTGGCTTCTGTGCCCTAAATGTCTCTCAGTCATTATTTGCTGCTTATCACTTTTAACAGGTTGTCCTTTGACAAAACAAACAAACAAAAAAACTTCATCCAGACTCTATGAAACCAGCCATTTTATTTCAGGATTCCAGAAGCTCTTCAGTCCAGGGAGCAAATCTTGGGATGAACCATCCACAGAAACCAAAGTTTTCCCTGTGTTCTCTTACAGAGCCTGGGTGCCCCAAAGGCCACTCCTGCCAAGAGCTGCTCTGAGGGTACTATATCTGTATTTACTAGAAACAAGTATAGCTACATTGAGGCAAACGGTATACATGTTATCATGGGAAGATGATACCAATGAAAAGCTTTTGTTTCAGTAATGGGAAAATATACACTCTTTTTTTTTTCTTTCCAGTTAAAGACACAAACCTGGGTAACATGTAACTGCTCAATATATGAATTCCTTTCCTTTCCTACATGCTGTCTCTCTGCATTCTGAGCTTTCCAGAACAAACAACCCAGAAGAGGATTGGCCCAGGGAAGAAGCAGGGTGTAATTTGATTTCTTTGGTTCCCTTGTGTATCTAGAATGCTCCTAACACTTGCCATCTACTATCCTTCAAGACTATCTTCCAACAGAACCTTCCCATCTCCACCCCACCTCCAAGCTTCCCTCTGAGTTGCTGTGATACTGTTTTCCACCTTTTCTATGCACTCCTGGCAGACTTCCTTAGATGGTTATATACACATATCTTAGCTCTGTAGCCATGTCCACACACCCCTGTCAACAGAAGTCACATCTTATACTTCTTTACAATCCTGGCAATGCCAGGCACTGTCCCATGTAAATGCTTAAAAGAATTGTGTTTGATTGCTTGTGTTGCTTGTTAATGATTCCCTGTAGAGTTTGGCAGGGAGATGAAATTGGCACGAATAGCTCAAGTGAGGTTTTGCACCACTATGGGTTTTATTTATCTTCAGAATAACAATAGATGAAATTTAGATCTGATATAAAGGAGGAATTCTCAACCACAGGAGTCTAGAGAGGGGATAGACTATTATCAAAAGAGGTTAGGGCGAAGGCCAGTGCTCTCTCTGATATGCGGATGCTGACTCACAATAGGTGGGGGTTGGGAGGGAGTGGAGGATCACCAGATTGGATAGGGGAGAATGAAGGGAAGAAAGGGCGGATGGGAATAGGAAAAAACAATAGAATGAATGGCACATAACTCTCCTATGTTCACATGAATACACGACCAGTATAAGTAACTCCATAGCATGCACAACCACAAGAATGGGAAGTTATACTCCATGTATGTATGATATGTCAGAATACATTCCACTATCATGCATAACTAAAAAGAACAAATAAAATTTTTTAAACTCTTTTTTTAGGGAGAAGGGATGGAAAGGGGAGCCTGGCAGCAGACAGAAGAAAGCAAAAACAGAAGGGCTGGGAAAGCAAGTGAAGAGGGCACAGTCTTGCATGGAGAGTACACATTATATGGCCTAAATATGTTTTAAAAGACCCTCTAAGCTATAGACAGCACTGAATTAGGGAAGTACTAATTTCATTTGTTTGTTTAGCACAGGGAATTGAACCCAGGGGCTCTTAATCACTGAGCCACATCCCGAGGACTCCCCACATTTTGTTTTGAGACAGGGTCTCACTAAGTTGCTTAGGGCCTCTCTAAGTTGCTGAGGCTGGCCTTGAACTTGCAATCCTCTTACCTCAGCCTCCTGAGTCACTGGGACTAAACCATGTGCCACCTTGCCTGGCTTTAACTTGATTTTTAAGCAAGAAAACTTATTAGATGAAGTTGACATGTCTAGCAGCCCAAGAAATCTGGACATTCATTTATGTCCACACGCTTGGATTGAGCAGCTACTTTTTTGAAGCTTTGGTCTAGGAATCAAGGGACACATAGATATCCAAGGCAGAGTCCCTGTCATAAAGTGCTTATGGTCTAGGATTTATTCATTCACTCATTCTTTTGTTCTTTTTCCTTTCTTTCAAACATTTATTACATCCAGTATATATTAAGTAAAAAGGGCTACAAAGATTAAAATTCTCTATTACACACACACACAAACACACAGTCACTTAATAAAATATAATTTTTGAAGACTTCTTCTCCTATTCCAATAAAACAGTAGAATTCTGAGGAAAGTTAATATAAAAAAAACTAACATAGGAGAAAAAACCATTGATAATCCTGTCACCTAATACCACTATCAGCTCACCGGCATGACTCCAAGAAGTTAGTTTTCTTGTGTATTTTTATATAGTTAACATATAACATATATGCCACCTTGAATACTTTTTAAAAGTAAAAGAATTTTCCTTGTGAATAAAACTGTTCATCTAATTCCTCAGAAACAATATTTATTAACAGTTGCATAATATTTTACCACACAGCTATATTATAGTTTAGTCATTCTCCTAGCATTGGGACATTAGATTAGTTCCAATTTATAAAACAGACTGCAATGAACATCTCTTTTCAAAAATCTTTACCTAGTTCATAGTTTCCACTGACTGAATGTTCCATGAAGTGAATTGGAACATTCACTTATGCATGAAGAGGGCTATCCTTAGCATGAAGAGGGCTCTCCTTTCCCTGCCAATTTGCAATAGAGGCTATCAGGGCACTATGTGTGTGTGTGTGTGTGTGTGTGTGTGTGTATGTGTATATATATATATATATATATATATATATATATATATATATATATACATATACATACATACACCAAGTTATATCCTTTTAAAAACACCCAACACTAGGGTGACAATTGATAGGCAAATAGATAGCAGTCATATAGTCTAGGCTATCATATCCTCAGATCATAGATAATAGGTAAAGGATTCATATTTGTTTTTGTCAAAATGTACCATTCCTGGCTCAACAGTGTTGCTGGAAATATTTGTTCTGAACAAGAAATCATCATTATATGAGAGACTATATGGATGCAAACCATGTTGTCAGGAAACTTAGAAGGCTCAAAGACAGACCTAAACATTAACATAATAGTTGAAAGCATTGCTTCTCAAACTCCAACATGCCTAAGAATCACCTAGAGACCTTGGTTTAAAAAAAATATTTTAACCCAGCACCAGAGATTCTGATGCATTAGATCTGGGATGGAGTCCAAGAATTTGCATTTCTAACGAGGCCCCAGGGGATGCTGATGTTGTCAGTTGGTGGACCACCGAGACTAAGGCAACAAGGTAGGTATTACATTGAACCATATTAAATTGGTGATATTTGACCATTTTGGCCTACAAAAGTTCTCTCAATAGTTCCATCCAAGGGCTGGGGATGTGGCTCAAGCAGTAGCGTGCTCTCCTGGCATGCGCGGGGCACTGGATTTGATCCTCAACCACATAAAAATAAAATAAAGATGTTGTATGCACCGAAAACTAAAAAATAAATATTAAAAAAATTCTCTCTCTCTCTCTCTCTCTCTCTCTCTCTCTCTCAAAAAAAAAAATAGTTCCATCCAATAGTTAGATAAACCCAAAGGTTACCTTTAGCAGAGGTTACCTTTAGATGGAGGTTGTTAAAACAGAAACTGGGACTGAGAATAATCAACCCACCAACAAGTCATAAACTCTTTGTTCCAACTTTCCAGGATTCCATGCCTGAGCTTCAACCTCAGTAGGAGACATGGAGGCTTGGCCCAGTCCATGCTTCATGAGCCCACATTCCCTGAAGAGACACTGGCAGTACTACCAGTTTGCAAATAAGTTAGAGCACAGAAAAGATAATACTGATCAGAAATAAGGAATTTGATCTTTCAGGAGAGACAAATTGACAGTGAAGAAAGACTTTCAAGATTCCAAGAACACTTTAAAAATAAAACCCCTTTGAGAATGTCATAAATCTGTTTCTATTGTTTGCAAAGAAACATATGAAATCGATTGCAGGGAAGACCATGAGAGTCAGCCTTTGGCACTCCTGACCCCTTGAAAGTAGGCTCTTCTTGAGGGAATACAGAAAGGAAAGAAGTCACTGTACCCACAAAAATTAGAATATTTTAAAGTCCCTTCATTCCTGCTCAAACTAAGATGTAATGCTATAACGTGACTTACGACATTCCAGAGAAGAAAATGGAGCTGGCATGGGAGAGGCAGGTCAGAATAAGTCTGGGAAGATTCCCCTTTCTATTTAGGAAACAGTGCATGCAACTATTGGATACACAAGGAAGAAGGGTCCTATTTCCAATATGGTGCATGAAGCCTCTTTGGTCTTTAAGGACAGATGCACTTGGCTTGGTTTGACTGTGAAGCATTAAGGTAATTAGCAAGTGACATCCAAGTATATATGCTAATAAATCTCCCTGGTAGAGGTTAGTCTCTTAAAATTTACTTACAGATCATCAGCAATGATGGAAGAATTTTTAATACTTTTAATAGGTCCCATATACCCCCTCCACTACACTTACTTAGAACTATTACTTGCTAATTAGTATCTTCATAGGCAGAAAATAAGTAATGTCCTTTGTTGGGCCAACAAAGAAGCTATAATACATGAGCCTGCAAACCAAAAGGCATTCTTCTCCAAGGACCTTTCCACCCCCAAAGCCTAAATATTTGTAATGAGTTCTTTGCTCACCATAAAGACGTGGCTAGATGAGTGGTGATTATTTAATCCAGGACATATTCAATCTGATGTCAGAAAAAGATGGATTCCCCTGTGACTCAATTAGCCTGGGTCTAGCTGAGTTTGCAGAGATACCGAGGGAGGTGTCCCAGATTCCTCTTGCACAATTGCTGCCCTAGTCTTGGAATCAGCCCTTTCTTCAAGAAGCCCTGACTGCTCTTAGATGCAGCAGCCTTTAGATACCACACTCTGCATACCAGGGGATTCATTGTTGCTAGGTTGTCATTGATTCTAGGTTTCTTCAGTAGACACAACTAGAAAGCAGGTAATCTTCAGAAGGTGAAAAAAAAATATTGGTTTAAACTGCTACTTCCAATTTGAGTCTAAGATTACAGGTTTTAATTTAACTTCCTTGATTTCATAAGTGATCTCTTTTTTCTTATGCTGAAAAATCTTGAATCCTAATGACAGTGACATGATTACTTATTTGAATAGTTGCAAAATGACTGCAATAAGACAAATGAATTCAGTGTTAGCTTTTTTTCCCTTTGTCTTTAGGGCATCTTCTACTCAAAAAATGTACAATAAAGGGTCTTTTGTTTGAAAGTCACATGAAATGATTGAAGGTGCTGAATGTGATAATGCTAAGGTCTCATATATTCCTTTGGGTACATAAAACGAGAAACCTGTGAGACACTCCCAGCCGCCATTCAGGTGGTTCTAGTTCATGAATAACTAAAATCCATTGAAAGTTCCTGCATTTTTAATTTACAATTCGTCAGAGGAAAAATCTACAAGCTTTCTTGCCCTTCACACTCATCTGCCCCACGTGCTGTCATATCTAGACAACTAAGAGCTCCTCCCCCTTCCTTCCCCGTTTCCATCTCTGGTGAACTCTGCCACTGGCCCTCAGAGGAGATGGGCTGGCTCTGTTGAGTAATAGCACAGAGAAGCCCACGCAGTGATGAGGACAGCCTTTGATCTCCAGAAAACTTGAAAACTCAAGCCTGGAGGTCTTGGCATTTATCCCAGAGATCAAACACTTATGTTGGCACCTGCAGGGAAAAGGGAAATGAGCTAGCCTTTTTTGAATCCAGAGCCTATGATGAAAACTCCACGAGCAATGGCAGAATCTGCCAAAGGCCATGGGCCCATCTGAAGCTGTGAGGAGCCTCCATGAGGATTTCTTTACCAAGGATTGGTGAGTGGACCACACACAGGGATCAGACAACTTCACCCACGAGTGACTGTGAATGAGCCTAAATACCAAGAAACTAGGTTAAATCATATGAAACTGACATTTTTATAGGTAAAAAATAATTGGTTATCAGCAATTTATTATGGTTGAACTTTATAGCTTTTAAGTAAGCAAATGAGGACCCAAAAAATTCAATACTCTTTCAACACAGATAAATAGCACCCTACTTCTCCTCCCAAGTTGAAGGTATTTCTGTTGCATTTCTCTTCTCAGGTTCATTTGCTAAGGAAGAAGGCCAAGTTGGGGAGAGAAGAGTTAAGGCAAGCAACTGATTCTAGAGGGTCATGTTAGAGAACAAAGGTCTTGGGTCCCAGTGTTGGCTAGCAAGGTACAGAGGCTCACCAGCAGAGTTCGACCCCAGTCCTTCTGTCTTAGTCAGTTTTGCATTGCTATGACCAAAATTCCTGACAAGAACAACTTAGAAGAAGAAAAGTTTATCCTGGATCACAGTTTCAGAGGTGTAGTCCATGGTCAACTGAGTTCATTGCTTTGGGCCAAGGTGAGGCAGAATATTATGGGGGGAAGGGTACAGCAGAGGAATGCTGCTCACCTCATGGTACCCAGAAAGCAAAGAGAGAAAGAGGGAGGGGTCCACAAAGAAGATGAACTCTTCCAGGACATGTCCCCAGTGACCCACCTCCTCCAGCCTTGCCCCTCTGCCTACAGTTTACCTTGCAGTCCATTCAAAGTAGGATGGACTGATTGGATTATAGCTGTCACAATTCAATCATTTTACCAAACATTCCTGCATTAGCATGGGATCTTTGGGGGAACAATTCATTTCCAAACTATAACACCTTCCAGGTGTCCTAGAAGCCCTATCTAAATGCACTTGGGTCTAGGAAAGAAAATGTGTCATCTATTATTATATTCCAAGGATTGTACAGAAATACTTCGAGGAGAAAGGGACACCATCAGTGCCTTCAAGGAGTTTATAACCTGGTAGCTAGATGAGACAAATCAGATGATTATACAAGATAGGATGAAGTGTGCACCCTTAGGGAAGCACTGAGTTCCATCCTGGTTTAAGAGAAATGCTCTCTGGTTCTGGAAGAGGTAATACGGAATTTGGGGGACATTGGTGGACAGATAGAATTGACAGAGAGGGAGACAAATGCTGGGAGATATCAGGACATGCTAAAGCATACAGTTGAATGATATGAAATTTCCCTTCTGAAGTTAAAAAATATTTGAATATTGGCAATTTCCCATGATCCAACCTAATATGAAGGTCATAGTCTCCCAGTGAGGGTCCAAAGAGTAAGTTCATTGTGGCTGGACCAGGAGTTGTGTGAAACAGAGGAGTAGATTAGGGAGTTACCTAAGAGGAAGACAAACACCACTTAAGGATGTGGATGAACCACACACTGGGTTAGAATCCCAATAGAAGTCATCTTATTTGGTTTCCACAATATAACCTGGATGAATATTTTATTATCTCCAATTTCCTGAACAGGTACTGAGAAATTCAGAAGCTTGCTCCAAAGACCCAAAGATTATAAATGCTAGAGTCAGGACTTGAAGTAAGTGTATGTGGTTCCAAAGTCTAAGATCTTTCTACTACCACACCTACTGGCCCATGAAGGAGTCAATATTTGTATGGGGAAACTGTGTTAATCCCAGAAAGGAAGACTGAAGTCATTCAATGGAGGGGCTTTGTGGCTAGGCTCAAGCCTAACCTGCTACATGAAGAGGAATGCCCCACCCAAAGTGGAGCTTTAGACAAGCTATTTGAGGCCACAAATGGGCTTTCTTGAGCACCATTTGCATTCTGCCATTGAGCAATGGTCTAGAGCACTGGCCTATGTGTTATACATGTGCAAACATGTGAGTCAAATGGATGTGACTTGATGCCATAAATGGTTCACTCTATACATCTTTGTGGCCTTCCTCAGGGGATCCTCCTTTTACTCTACATCTTTTCTTTTCCTAATCTCCAGTCAACTCAGATGGCAACAGGGCAATCAGAAGCTTGCCCCTTTTAGGCCAATGCTTTGAGAAGCTTACCTGCTCATTAAAGCGGACTTCTGCTTTCACAGCTCTATCGTTTCAATGGATGCTGTTCTGTCCCTTTAAGTCATTTATACTTGTCATGTTTTAATTTGCTTAGAGATATGTTTTCTAGATTGTAACCCCATCACAACCACTCCCCAAATTATGGCCATTTCTGAACTGGGGGAGCCTGGGTTACTATGGCAGCACCCCTCAAACCCTGCTGTAGTTGTTTCTTTCCCTGTCATACCACATGCTTTTCTGAGACAAGGAGTATGTCTTTCCTATCTCAGCACTAAGCACAGCATCAGGCACATAGTAGGTGCTCAACAATATTTGCTGAATGAATGAATAAGGTTATTTAATGTTGGTAAGCACAGATATATGCTATAAAAATAATCTGCCAAAGTTTTCATTCTTCAGAAAACACCCTTAAAACCACCCCCTCAATTTACAGTTGGCATTAACAAAGGCTTTTCCTGGAAAACCCGATGCACAGAAGTCAGGCTGAATTTCTGGTTGCTTCAGGGCATCCACAGAAATGAGGGCTGTGCAGGAGGGTGCACTAAATAGGGTTCTGTTTTTCTGCTGCAGCTCTGCTAAGTGCTGTCTTGCCCTTCCTTTGTTTTTTCTTCCCAAACTCTACCTCTAAATTATCTCTAGGACTCTACAGGCAAAGGAACTCTTTGTCATAACACATACTTCCCAAATCAGTCCTTTAGATTAGCCAGTGCTGCAAGTACCCAGTGAGCCAAAATACTGAGCTCAGCAATGCCTGGGGACTTGGGGGTGCCTGCAGCCTGGACCAGCCTGAGATGCCTGCCCAGGTCCTCAGAGCAAGTCATCCAACCCACCCTAGCTCTTGCCTTCACAGGGGCCTCTAGCTTTGGGCATTGACTTTCCTTGCAGATCTTCACTGGCTCCCAGACATTAAGGCCAGACCCACTTGGCCAAGGAGCAAGATCAGAAAAGAGCAAGAAGTTATTTTTGTCAGTGTTTTTCTTTTATAGCCTTAGACCCACGCAGTAATGGGAAGAGAGGTTAAAACGCAGATGCCACCAACCTGCAAACCCAGTGGAATGAATCAACAACATTAACCCAGAGGTCTGTTTTGAGCCCAATCAGTGTTCCAAGTCACCCACCTGTAGGGTCACAGCATTTGTTTTAACAACAGATCAACCCCAGCAATAGGTATGTTTGCTAGAATTTCACATTGCAAAAACAGCTGGCTAATCTGGTCATTCCACTAACAAACGAGAACCATTAATTATTTCATTACACTCACACAACCCATAAACCAGCCCTCTAACTGGCTGTTTCCCAAAGTTGCCAGTGAATTAAATTAAAGGTGTCAATTTAGTCCTGGGTAGACATAGACAAACTCCTTTCAGTGAGCTGTAACAGGGCCTCTTCCGTCAGTTCTGCAGAGAACTAAATATCAAGACAAGGATGTTTACATGAAGAGGCAAAAGTCCTGGAGAGACGTAACTGCCACCTAAACATGGCTTGGGAATCTCATTTTATTTAAGAATAATAGTAGGCCAAAGTTCTGACTTTTTCTTAAACTTTCTTTTAAAAGCTGTCTAACCACTGGATTTGATGAATACAATGTTCATTTGCCTCTTATCCATGCAGGGAAAAAGGTCTGTTCTTTTCAGAACAAAACCTAGCTGCAATGAGTGGCCTACAGAGGTGCCCAGATTCCCACCCCTCTCACCATCAGCTTACCATTGTGCCCTCCTTGCTCTTTATTACGTCGTGGCTATGGGCTGAAGTCCATTCCAGACATGCCAGTGTCCATTGTGGTAAGGTTTTCTGCAAACCCACAGAGGACAAAATCTACTGGGGTGGTCCAAATAAGCTGCCTTTTTGGGGACAATGAACTTCAGATATTTCTTCTGAAGTTCACTGGAGGGAATTCAAGCCAGCAGCCTGGTATAGACAGCTGGGCTGCTGGGGCTCAGTGGTAGTGCACTTTCCTGGCATGTCTGAGGCACTGGGTTCAATTCTCAGCACCACATATAAATAAATAAAAGTCTTATCAACAATGAAAAAAATTAAAATTAAAATTAAAAAGATCAACAGGGCCTTTTTAGTATCAAGTAAGGATTTGGGGCCTGGGGTGAGTTGTGTTTACTGTGATAGGCCCCAAAAAACTCACCTCAAAAATGAATAACATTTCAGTTGAATGATTTTTAGTGAGAAAAAAAAAAGAGAGATTGTTAGGTCCTTGTCTCCAGCTTCCCTAGACTGCAGTTTCTCCATCACTTTTACTACTTTACTTCTGTGTCCCTTCCACATGTCTTTCCTTGTCATCCTTGGTATGGGTCCTCTAATGGCCCAAGATTAGACTGCTCCTTTTGGACACATTACATTTCCCAATCTACAGAGACTCTCCTGCCATTGTTGTTTCCATTTGGTATATGGGGCAAAAATAATAGTAAATGGCCATGTCAAGAATGAAATCCTTGGGGCTGGGGCTTGTGGTAGCTCACTTGCTTAGCATGTGTGAGGCACTGGGTTCGATTCTCAGAACCACATATAAATAAATAAAAGGTCTATCAACAACTAAAAAATAAAAATTTAAATTAAAAAAAAAGAATGAAATCCTTCACTTCGGGCTCCAAAGAATGGAATCTGCCATCTATGGACTGAGACCTCTGAAACCACAGCCCTAAATAAAATTTTCTGCCTTTTTAAAAAAAAAAAAGAATGAAATCCTGGGTGCTCAGAAAATCAGACCAAGATACTGGAATGATTTATTGTTGTCTCGTCCTCACTGTTCAGTGACTCATGTTGGAACACCAGCCCTGAACCCCCATTGTGTGATGTTTATCTCTGTTCCTGCAACTTATTTTTTAAAAAATTGTAATAGGTATAGATGAACAGCAGGCCTTTATTTTATTTTATGTGGTGCTGAGGATCGAACCCAGTACCTCACACATGCCAGGCAAGCACTCTGCCACTGAGCCACAACCCCAGCCCCTGAAACTTATTTTTGTACTCTTCTTCCACACTTTTACATGTGAAGGATAATAAGTGCCAAGGATAATATTGATGTTAATGACAAGTCCCCATCTTTCTCTGAATATTCATTCGCTCAACAAATAATTACTGAGCATCCACTATCCTGCTCTGAGGCACTGAAGGACATATGAGGTCTCTGTCCTCTTGGGGCTTCCTGTCTAACAAGAGAAGTCTATGGCAAACACACAGATATTATGTCAAGTGGCTGAAGTTCTGTGTGGAATTAAGAAAGTGAAGTAAGGAGATCAAGAATGATATGGTTGCTATTTTGGAGACAGTGGTGTAGCAGATTCTTAGCCTTGCCAACATCCCCATAGCATTCACTTCAACACTCCAAAAGCTGCTTCCTGTGACTTTTGGAGACCCGCTGCCTAGAGTGACTTTTTTCTCCAGCAACAGGAGAATGCTTGACCCACAAGCAGGGCAAGCTGAGAGTGTTAGATATCTGTTTCCCCTGGGAGCAGCCCTTGAGTAGATGCTGATGCCCTCCTCTGAGGTTAAGATAACTCTGAAGGATGCTCTATCCCATCCTTCAGAGTTTCCCAGCAGCCTGAGCTCCAGCTGAACACATGGTGACTGTAGCATAGTGTACCTCTGTCAGATCCTTTCTCCCTCCATCTTGCTTCCCCACTCCCTTACTTGGATTCCTTGTATTCTATGCTCAAAGAAACTACTTGTACTCAAATCCTTGCCTCAGCATCTACTTCTGGGGGAGACCCAACCTAAGAGAGAGAGAGTGGGAAGGCTTCTCTGCAAAGGTGACATTTAAACAGAAACCTGATCCGGTGAAGGGATGAGGTGTGTGAAAATGTGGGATATAAGAATTCTAAGATGAGAGAATCACAAGTGCAGAGAGCCTCTAGGTAGGATTGTGCTTGAGTGTTTGAGAAGCAGCAAAGCGAGGCTGCAAGAACAGAGTGAGAGAGGGAACCAGCATTAGAGAAAGTCTTACTTTCCTCATTTCATGGCCATAATATCTCCTTTAATCCTTTTTTTTTCACTACTTCCTCCAGTCGGTTCACCTCTCATTTCTCACGTGGCTCATTTTCCTGAGAATGCTGACATTTGATTTATAGTCTTGATTTCACTCTAACTGTACCTTGAAAAAGAAAAGAAGAAGGTAGGAAATCCTAAAAGAAACACTGATTGGTGCAGGGGAGCTGGGAGACTGTCCATGGCCCCACTCAGGGAGGCAGCGTCCAGAAGAGCAGCAAGCTGTTTGCACTGCCACCCCCAAAAATCGAAAAAAAAAAAAGATGGGAGACTTATCTCCTGCCCCATGACTATCTTCATCTCTTTAACACCTTCTGAGAACCCACTATGTTCCCAGCTTCATCCCATTTCCTTGGCCTTCATCATCTCTGATCTTTCCACCACTCTGAAAACCAAACTCTAACTACAGCCCAGCTAAAATGCTTCCCTTCACACCTTTGCCTACACATAAGACACCCCAGCCACATTTTCTGAGCCCTTGCTGCACATTCAGGGCCCTGCCGAGCTACTTTGATCCTGAACAGGAGATTCCAGATCACAAAGGATGTGGAGTTCTCTTTAGGCAGCTGGCGTGAGCTTAGCACAGTTGCCTCCTGGAGCCAGACTGCTTTGCTGACTCCTGGGAGGTTCATCATCAAAACTCCCTGCCCTGACCCACATTGTGCCTCGCTCCACTTGTGCTTCTGGCTGGAGCTACTGGGTAACCAATGGTAGAGTCTATTAGGGCTTCATTTTGCTCACAGCTACTTTTGGAGGAATTGGCTTCTAAAAATTAACAATGAGTGAGCCCCAGTGTGATAAATATTGAGGCCTGAGAGGCAGACTGGAGAAACCAAGGAGCTCTATTGGCAGAAGAGGTGTGAAATTTGAGTGGGTAGTCCCCAGTAAGTCCCCTAATGTCTCCAGGACTTAGGTTTTCCCCAGACTCAGAGCAAGAACAAATCATTTTGAGGGTAATCTTTTACTCCTAATTGTCCTCTTTAGTGTTTACCAAACTTTTCGGCTCCTTCTGCAGTTCATTTGGGCCAAATGACTGTGTGTTGGCTAATGGCAATGTGGGCAAAAGTGATGTGCACCATTTCTAGGCTTGGTCTGTACAAGACCTCCCTAAAACCTTGATTCTTTTCCCCCCTATGTGTAAGGCCTGCATGTTCTAGGTTTACACAAGGTTTTGTGTGGGAAAGGAATAGGACTTTCATTGTGTTAAAGTATTGAGGTTTCTTTATGTGTTACCATAGCCCATCCTATCCCACCCCATCCTATCCTGTCCTGTCCCGTCCCATCCCATCCCATTCTATCCTATCTTGTCCTGTCCCATCCCATCCTATCAATCCTTTCCTAACCCATCCTACTCTATCCTAATAGTTTTTGTTATCTGCTTGTTCATTCACTCATTTGCTTCCTCACACTTTCAGATTTCAATCATTTGTTATTAACTAAGTGTCTAGTACATGCTAGGCCCTGATACTTTAGCATAAATAAACCTTGGACTTGTGCCATGGAGGAACTTGATATCTAGGTGAGGAGATGGATATGGGAGCAGAGAAAATAATAACAAGTGTTAAGTGTGTACCAGGTGCATAACATCATGTTGTGTGCAAAGAAATAAATACTTAGAGGTCTTTTCCTTTAGAAAATTTCAAGTTCTATACACTCTGTCCTAGCTCCATTCTTTATCAAATTCCTTTCTTTTCCTTTTAAAATAATATTATTGTATTTTTCATATGTTTATTTTGTTTATTTTTAGGTAGTGCTGAGGATAGAACCCAGTTCCTCACATGTGCTAGGCAAGTACTCTGCCACTGAGCCACAACCCTAGCCCCTCAAGTTCCTTTCTTTAGGTAGTGATTACCACTGTATACTGCACCAGCTCTAAAAGAATCACATTACCTCTACTCTCCTTTCCATCAGCCCATCATTCCAAATCATTTCATTCAGTCTCATCTGTGCAGGTCATGATTCTATTTAAAAATCATACAGGGGTTTGCCATTTCCTACATAAGATCTGAATTCCTCAATATGGCATTGATTTGATTTCCAGGTCCTCTTTCTATCACCATTTTCCACTTCTTCTTTACCCAAAGCTTCCTCTTCATTAAGACCTCATAATCCCTGTCCATCAACCCACATCACTGGAGAGCCCACTCCCATGTCTTTTCTCATATTACTGTTCCACCAGGACTCCCCTCTTTGTCTACTCAAGTCTCTTCTCTTCAGAGTCCTACCTCAAGTGATATCTTTGTTTTTTCCGCTTATTGTATACAGTGTATACAAAAACTTAAATGAAATGAAGAAATTCTTCAAATAAACTTAGCAGGGACATAGGGGAAATAGAATATATATTTTATAAACACACACACATTCAACAGAAATTGAATCCTGTTTTTGTTTGGGGGGGTTCCAGGACTTAAACTTATGGGTATTAAACCACTGAGTCACATCCCCATCCCTATTTTATATTTTATTTAGAGACAGGGGCTCACTGAAGTTGCTTAGCACCTTGTTGTTGCTGAAGCTAGGTTTGAACTCGCAATCCTCCTGCCTCAGCCTCCTGAGCTGCTGGGATTAGAAATTGAATTCTTAAACAAAACTCTTTCCACAAAGAAAATTCCAGGTTCAGATGGCTTCATCACTGGTGAACCCTATCATGTATTTAAGGAAGAAATAACACAAATTTGTAGGAATTCTTTTAGAAAACAGAGGAGAAAGGAATACTTCTCAATTCATTGTATGAAGCCTGTCAAAATGTGATGAGGGGTATCTCTGAAAAGTCCATGGCTAATATCATACTTAATGGTGAAACACTGAATGCTTTCTGCTGAGATTGGGAAGGATTCAAAACATCTACTCTCACTAGTGTGAAAAGGCATGAAGATAGGAAAGAAAGAATACTGTCATTATTTATAAAACATGATTGTGGAAGTTAAAAACCCTACAGAATCTACAAAATACTGTTAGAACTAAAAGTGAATTTAGAGGATATAAGGTCAATATAAAAATATGTAATGAAAAATTAGAGAATGAGATGAAAAGGAATATAATTTATAATAGCATCAAAAATATTAAAGATATAGGGACAAATATAATGGAAGATATACTCATGCTGTATATTTAAAGCTTCAAAAATTGCTAAAAGAAATTAAAGAAGACCTATATGATTGAAAACTATAACATATTTAGGGATTAGAAGGCACAGCATTTTTAAAAATGTCCATTTTCCCCCATATCATCTATAGATTCAAAACAGTGCCAATCAAAATCCCAGCAGACTTTTTTTGAAGACATTGAGATGCTCATTCCAAAATGTATATGAAAATGCATAGGTTCCTGAATAGAAGAAACAATCTTGAAAGAGAAGAACAAATTTGGAGGATTTATACTAGCTGATTTCAAGAGTTACTACAAAGCTACAAAAGTCAAGACAGTATGGTTTTGGCAAGAGTAGACATACAGATTAACAGAATAGCATGGCGAGTCCAGAAATAGACCTACACATACACAGTTGAATTAAACTTTTGAAATATTCATTAAGTCAATTCAGTGAGGAAGTTATTTTTAAACAAATTATTCTGGAACAACTGATGATATATGTGGGGAAAATGAATTTCAACCCTCCTTCATTCCATATACAAGAATTAGAGAAAGACCATAGACCCAAACATAAAAGCTAGTACCATGAAACTTCTAGAAGAAAATGCATGAGACAAATCTCATGAACTTGAAGAAAACAGAATTTTCTGACAGGGCTCAAAAGAGACTAATCATAAAAGAAAATACTGATCGGTTAGACTTTGTCAAAATTAAATCAAAAGAATATCATTAAAAATATGTCAGGCACAGAATGGGAGTAAATATTTGCAATTCATAAATTTAACAAAGAACTTCTATTCTGCATATATAAAGAATTACTACAACCCAACAATATTAAAACAAAGACATAATTAACCCAATTAAAATGAGGAAAGGCTTAATTAGACACTTCACAAGACAAGATATATGAATGCTTAGTAAGCACATGAAAAGGTATTAAAAAATATTTATCATCAAAGACACGACAATTAAAACCACAAGGAAATATCATTTCATATCTGCTAGAATGGCTTCTTACATACCAAGTGTTGATAAAGATGCAGAGCAACTAGAACTCTGATACATTGCTGGTGGGAGTAGAAAGTGGTACAAGTATATTTTTAAAATCTCTGCCAGTTTCTTATAAAACTAAACAAATACCTAACCTATGACTAGGCAATTTCATTCCTAGATATTTGTGCAAGAAAAATAAAAATGTAAATCCACAAAAATACTTACATGAGTATCATTCTTAGCAATTTTATTCATAACAGCCCCAAACAAGAAACAGCCCAACTCAATGAATAAAAAACTGCAGTACACTCTTACAATGGATTACTGCTCAGCAATAAAAAGGAATGAACTACCGACACATACAAGATAGGTAAATTTCAAAAATATTACTCTAAATGAAAGAACTTTTAAAAAAATGCCATAGTTATGGTTTGATTCAGATGAAGCTCTTAAACAGGCAAATCTAATCTATGCGATAAAAATCAGAATAATGTCTCCCAAACAGGATGGGAGAATGACTGGAAGGGGTACTGAAGAAATTTCAAGGTAGTGGGAGTGTAGTATATCTTGTTTAGGGAGGTGGTTACATAGATGTCTATGTCCAAGTTTATTGAACTCAACATATAACACTTGATAACATATCTCAACTGTATGTAAGTTATATCTTAATAAAAAACACAGTAACTAACTCCATCCTCCTTCCAAGATGTTATATTGGGTTTTACTCCATTTGCTATTTTCATACATGATTATCCATTTAAAACTTTGTTAGGTCCCTCAAACAGAACCTGCACAATACTAAGGACTCCTCATTTGTTTAATGAATGAGTAATAATCAGTCATAATAAAATGTAAAGGAAAAGCGAAGAAAAATCAGTATGTAACACTAAAAATTCCTATGATTTCTATTCTCCTGAGAGTCAAAATCACTCCAGACACAGGTCCCTATTCCTAGTAAAAAACAATAACCCAGCATTTAAGACATCTTGCTTTTATTTACAATACAAGAGGAGGCAAGAAAATAAGAGAAAGGTTTTGTCTCCTGGATTTTGAAGTAACACCACATAATTATTACTGTGTTTCTTAACTCCAGTGAGATAGACTGAAAAACATCTGATGAATCACCTTTTCATTCATAAAACCCTGCTTATATCTTTCATCATTTTTATCCTCCTAGAATAATAGCAGAGAAACAGTACTTGATGGGCCTGGAAAGGTCTAGATAAGAGTGCTGAACCACCTATTAGTATTCTGCATGCAAACCCTTCTCTATAACCCAGAGTCATCCGTATCCTGGCAACCCTCAAAATTTCATTCTCATTGAATTGCTAGATCTTTATCAAAATATAATTATAGCCTTAATTTGAAAGATAAATTTTGATTGCCAGTGCCATGCCCAAAGGAAGAAATAATCAGGTGGGAGAGCGCTTAGGCACAATTGTTAACCATATAATCAATGTCACGAATCATACATCCCCTAAACACACACACACACACACACACACACACACAACTTTGGGGGAAGTTTTGAGAGTAAGAGTGAGGAGGGGAAAATCCTTGAGGTATCAGACTTAAACTTTGTAATATTATGTTTGCTTATCTTTTCATGCTGTCAATCCAAGTGCCTGCCATCTCTTTCTAACTGGAAGAGTTTGGAGAAGCCCCAGGTTATGTGTCCTGCTTCTGTGGATGTCCACAGTGGCTCCTGGAGCAGGATGTAGCTCAGTCTACAGGCTGCCTATCACAGGTCAAGTTTCTTGAAAACAGACTTTGAGATGGCCATTAGTGTGTGGCAAGCATATTAGGAAATGCTCTCTGGGTCGGCACCTATGGAAGAAATGAATTAAGCAGGACTAGGCAGAGAAAGAAGTTGGGCTGAGATACAGTCACAGAAAAGGTCTGACTGGTCTCATGAAGGACTTTAATGCTTGAATGATCTGCAGAACTGTCCTGAATTGAGGCAAGGTGGCCAAGCCTTTTATAGTCTTATACTGACCATTCAGGAGGGATGTGCTGCCCTGGGACTGGTTGTGACTTTCTGGGTGGGGTGACTTTCCTCAGTGAAGAACAATTCCCAAAGAAGGACTTGATTATGAGCTATCAGCCACCAGCACCCAGCTCTGTTGAGTGAGTGCTTGAGGGAATAAGTTCTTGATTTGTAATGAAGAGGGGGCAGGTGGACAGTGTTTCAAAGTACCCACTGCAATCCCATGGACTAGCGAAAAAAATGAACCTGGGAAAAAATGATCTAAACTAGACCCCTGGTGAATTGATCCCACTGGCCTATTTCTGCAAAAGAGTGGCTTCTGAGGCAGCCAAAGTCTCCTCCTGTGTATGCCAAGTCCCCTCAGAAAGCATGACACTCTGGGAAAGAGTAGATAGAGATTAGAGATAGTTCTGTCTCCTCATTCAATTGGTATGCTCCTGACTTTCTAGAAACTATCCTTAATTTATGTCTGAGGGTGGGTACTATTATTTTTTAAATGGACACTTTTGAGACACTGTAGGGGAGGGTCAAGAGAGCAGAAGTCATACATTTCAACTCCCTTTCTCTTTGGGAAGTCACATGTTCAGACTGAGTGCTTCTTGGGGCATAACTGGTTCACAATTTGGAGAGGGAGAAATAACCAAGCATATGTAACAGTCTTTCTCCATTGGAGTAAAAGGAATGGATTTTATTTAACCTACATTTTAATATATAGTCAACTTCTCCTGAGAATTTGGGAATCCTCAAATTTGTAAATACTGAGGCTTCAGACTGCACCTCTATGGTAGTATGTGTGCCTACCTCCTGCTATGCATCCATCATCTGTTAATTTCCTCTCCTGGAATCTGGCTAGGCCTATGACTTGCCTCATTCTGTTGGTTAAAAAGCCACAGGCTCAGCCTAAGAAGGCCTGGAAGCTTCTGCTTTTGTACTCTTGGGGACCCTGACCTTCCAGGAAAGAAGTTGGAGAAACCACATACAGAGGGAGAATCTGAGCCTATATAGACAGAGACAGAAGTACAGCTAACCCTCACCCCAGCTAAGCATCGCTTCTAGGTGACATCCCATCTGACCAACCACTAGCAAGAGCAGCTAAAAATGTCCAGTTGAGCTCATCCCAGATGGCAAAATTCTAAGCCAAAGATAGGCTGTTGTTTCTTAAGCCAGTAAGATTTGAGGTGGTTTCTCATGCAATCATAGAAGAGTTCCAAATAGAAATTACCTCAAGGTCAAGTGACTATAATCATTATACCCACTCCCACCAAGTCAACCCCCTTTTAATCTTGCACCAAAGAGTCTTTCCTTATCAAATGGTGCTTTTCACAAAGAAACAAACTTTGTGTTAGTTTACAATAGATTCTGCCTACACAAATTATATTGTTATATTGTATTCAAATACGTAACAACAAATCTCAACATTATGTAAAACTATAATGCACCAATAAAAATATGGGAAAAGAGTTATTGCCTACATAATGGTGAGTAGACCAAAATCTGAAAAAAAATTAAAAAGCCTTACTAGGCTGTTGGAGCTGCAGGTTGGGGTTTGGGCTTCTTAAGCAAAATAGCTCAATCCCATATATCAATTTCATATGCTTGGGGCTCAAAGTCATGCCTCCACAAATTTACAAATGATTCCCTGACATAGATCTTCAATGTCACTCACTAAAGAAAAAACTAAGAGTGTTTAATTCTGAGTATCAAGGTCTATGTCAACTAGATACCCCAGAGAGGGCCAGATAGGAGTCCACCAGATCAGAGGGGCAACATAAAAAAATAAGCCAGGACTGGATTCTGAAGCCATTGAGCTCAGTATCAAATCCCAGATCTGCCATAAAACCTTGGGCAAGTTGCTTAATCTCTCTGTGCCTCAGTTTCCTCATCTGTAAAATGGGGTAATAGTAGTTCCTACCTCCCAGGGTTATTGTGAGGATTAAATGCACTAATGTATGTATAGGGCATAGATTGATGTCCAGTTATTCTGTGCTTAAGTATAAGTGATTATACAGTAAGAATTGGAAAAAAAATTGCACATGAACTTTAAGTCATACAAATAACTGTTTATAGCAACTACACACCAGGAGAGGATGCCACTTTCGAAACTATATCATATATATCTTATTATCTGTTTCTATAAGAGGGCAGGTCATCATAACAAGAAGGAGCACTGAGCCAGGAAAAGGGGATCTAGGTTCTTATTCCAGCCCTAATGTGAACTATCTATGTGATATAGAGCAAGTTATCTATAGAATGGGAATAATGACAGCAACTTTGCCTAAAGGGACTGGACCAGACGGTCCCTCTTTTATGTTCCTACCCTTTTAATATCTCTTTGAGGTGGTAAGGAGGAGGCAGAATTGCCACCATTTTAAAGATGGAGATCTGTACTGTATTTTGGCTAGCTGATTTGTCCAGACCAAACTCAAATCCCAAAGTAGAGATAAAAAGGGGCTTCTCTAGACCAGAGGGTATATTGGCACAAACTACAAACTGTTTCCTGGCCCCCTTGCTGTTAGACATGGTCATGAGATTGAATTTGGGTGCTGGTGAAGAATGTTGCTTCCAGGACAATCTTCCATAATCTCACCCTCCCCTTTTGCTGACTGGATGCAGAGGACCCTACAGTGACTCCAAGGCCCTAGGGAATGGTATAGCCCAAGAGGGGAAGAGACCAGGCTCCTTATCATTGCAAGCCAAAAAGCTGATTTGACTTTAAGAAACAAACTGCTACTGTGTTATATCCCTGAGATTTGGGGTTATTTTTGCCTTCCCTGACCAATATGCTCACTATAGGTCTTTAGTTAATTGCCAATTTAAGTTTTTGATCTTCAAGAGAAAGTAGCCCCTTTCTATCTAAAAACAAGAGTACACTGACATCTTATTTGGTATAGGTTGAACCAAGTCAATGATGTTTTCATGGAATCAGAATTCTAACTCATATCTCTACATCTACTCTTCTAAGCTGATCAATGTTGGCTACTTTTGCACTGGGCCATTGGGCTACATTTGATTGACATTTGTCCTGCATCTTCCCTGGGTAACACAAACATGGGGGGGGGGGATTTTAAAGGTAAAACCAGTTAACTCTTTGCAAGCCTCCATGAGAAGACTGAAGGAATGTTGAATTTCTTGGAGGTGTTCTGTTTCCTGAGCTCTTCCTTCCCTAAAATCAAGATCTCTATCTTAAAATTTGTCCAGTGACTTTAGTTATGACCTACAGAAAATAAAGGCAACATTTTAAAATCAAAATTCACTTTGAAAAAGAGGGGGAAATCTCCTCACTCCACTGTCCAAGGGTTTCCATCTGCAAAGAATAGTATCTTAAATAGAGAATTGGTGGTGGGCATTCACACCCTTGCTTTTATTTCTTTCACTGAATAAGAATAGTGAAAATATTTTTTCAGCAATTATCAATACATTCTTGCAAAAAAAAAAGAAAGAAAGAAAGAAAGAAAGAAAGAAAGAATCCCACCATTCTACCAAATTCTACCAAATCAGGAATGGGAGGTGAGGGATAGACATTTTTCTTCAACCTGGACTTTGTAATCATTGATACCAAATAAAAAGTGAATGAGGAAGAAATGCAGGATTTTTTAAAAATATATTTTTAGTTATAGATGGACACAATACCTTTATTTTATTTATTACTTTTTATGTGGTGCTGAGAATCGAACCCAGTGCCTCACACATGCTAGGCAAGTGCTCTACCACTGAGCCACAACTCCAGCTCAAAATATAGCCTTTTAAAATAAATAATGGGAAATGCCTAGCAAGGTTGCAGGATCTATGACCCACAGAAGACCTGGGCTTCCTGCCATCTGCAGCAATCACTGAAAAGTTCTCAGTTCCTTCCTGAATCCATTCCATGGGGCACCTGCCTCATTAGCTGAGTGTAGCCCCCTTCAGACAGGCTGAGTGCCTCTGGATTCCCTGGAAGAAGCTCCTCACTCTACTGTCCAAGGGTTTCCATCTGCAAAGAACAGAACACTAGGAAGATGGTATGTTTTGAATACCACCTGGACGCCTTGGTTCCTCTATATTCTAAGCCCAATTCCTTTGGGGGAGGGGTGGCCTGCTAGAAATACACAGGAAAAAGCCCCAAATATATTTCTGGGTGCAACCCAGGGGGGATGTAGAGCTACAGATGTCCATGATTGGGGGAGGGGAGGAATCCCCATGCAGGCTCCCATCCTCCAATCTTGCAGCCCAGTTGCCTTGGGTCTCACACAGCAATGGATGAGGATCCTTAGGGCTGCTGCCTCCTCACACATCCCAGCACTATAGCATCCCCACCTTGCTGAGACGGGAGGCTGGACTGCTCTGAAGGCTGTGTGGACCTGCTTTCACACTATGCAGGGGTCGGAGTTTGGCTCACCCCCAGACAGCAGAGGAGGGAGACCCCCAGTCTTGGAATTGTGGGGTCAAGCCAAGCTGCATCTCCAGCCGCAGGGCTATTTTTAGATGCTGTTATCTTTGCTTTGCTCACAAGCAGCTGTGAAAAACAAACTGGTGACCAAGAGGCACGAAACTGCAAAATAAAAACCTCACAAAACAAGAGCTTCAGAACTCAAGAGCATAGCACACGGTGGCAAAGCACTGTGCACCACCATGGCCTGGCCTGCTCAGCCTCCCCCTCAGGGGGCCCAGGTGAGGCTTTGCTCTTTTACTGCAAACGCATTCCTGGACCGGCATGCCCTGAGTAAGTCCAGCCTAGGCCCACTGCCCCAACATGGCCAGTCAGGCAGGCAGCCATACTCATGCCCACAGATGTTGACCCCAGGGCCAGGTGTGCTAAGGGAACAGGGTCGATGGGGTTAACACTGCCACAAACTGAAAAGCTCTAGCTCTCTGGCTTCTCTCTTCCAGTTCATCCTACCAGTCTCTTTGCCTTACAACATCACAGCTCCATGACGGTGAAACCCTGCACAGGGAAAATGTCACCCAACACCAAGTGGCAGGGCAGGAAAACAGGAGGGGGTGCCAAGCAGACCCCCCCACACTTCCTCCCATCTCTTACAGCCCCTTCAAAGGCCAAGCCTCAGGGCGTCCTTCCACTCGAAGCGCCCTCGAGTCCCCATGTCCCCTGCAGGAAGCCCAACGCCAGGCGCTGCAGCCCCTGCAGACCCCTCCACCCAGCTGGTAAGGGCCTGGGTAGCAGCGTGGAAAAGTGCCGCCCCGCCCCAGAACCCGGGATGGGGGGGTGGGGAGGAGGCGGCAAACTTCAAAGCTGCAGCTGCAATACGCTTTTTGAAAAATAAAATAAAAGGCCCCTAAAAGCCGGCACTGTTCCCCTCGCCCCTCTGAGCTATGCGCGGTCCACCTGGACCTCCAGCTCACCCTAGCTCAGCTCTGCCAAGGGGACCCGGCTCTCAGACCTCAGCCACGGGGATTTCCTGTCAGGCTAGCGCGCCTCTGGGCTGCAGCTTGTGCCTCCCCCACCCCCAAGTTCACCCACCACCTAGAGATGCAAGAAATTAGTTTTAAATAATGTCACTTGCCCATACCCCCTTTCCCCAAGCTGGTCCCATCTCTCACACACCCGTGTGGCCTGGGCTGCGAGTCGTGGAGGAGCATCCCGGGGGGTTGCGGTGGGGCGCCGCGCCGAGGCTTGCCTCCGCGGGCGCCCGCTCAGGCTCGGGTTCAGCCCTGGGCAGCCCGCCCGTGCATCGTTCGCTCGGTGCAGAAATCCTACCGCCCGTGCGCCCTGGGCGCGCCGCCGGGCCCCGCGCCGGCTCCCCGGGAATGCGGCCGTCAGGTGAGGTAGGCATGCGTGCCGGCTCCGCAGCGAAGCAGCAGCTGGCTGGGGCGCTGGGCTTGGGGTCTGCCTCTTCTCCCTCTCCCCGCAAAGGAGAGGCCTCTCAGGAGCTTGCCAGCGCCTTGTTGCGTTAGGTCCGCATTCCTCCTTCTTTTTTTCTTTTATCTTAGTTTCTCCTTCAGCGGCAAAAAGAGAGATCGCAGGAATCCATGCCCAGCTCCAGCCTAACTCGGTCCACAGGCAGAGAGAGAATTATGAATGGATGCTGCCTTCTGATGAGGAAGTCGACTGGGGAGGTCTCTGCGCACGGCGCGCTCCATCAAAGCAGGGGCATTGGCCCCTCCACTGCTTCAATGCTGCAGGCTGAGCCACCTAATTGACCACTGGGAAATCAGGTGCCGGGAGACCTGGGCGGGACGTAGCCCCGGGGCCACGCTGGCATCGAGCGCCTTGCCGGCGTAGACAGCTTCGATTTACAGCCCAGTGAATGGAGAGGACTGCGGCAGCCAAACCTCCCGGGCAGCAGGCACGGTTGCACCAACGCTCCGCATGCAGCCACCAGGCTCCACGAACATCTCCTGGCTCCACCGGGCTAACGGGAACCTAGCTGAAAAGAATCTGTCCCCTGCCGCCAGCCGCAGTGAGCTGCAGGACTCAGCCCCCAGCCCCAAACTCAGCAGCGCGCGGGAGCCGGTCACAAAGCCCGGCCTGTGCGCTTAGACGAGCTGGAGGTTGCGGAGGATCCCGGATCCGGATTTCTTGTACCTGTGCGTTTCCTTCTCCCGTAGCGCGACCGTTGGGGCTGCGCGTAACCCATGCCCAGAGTGGCGGCGGGCTTGGTACATCACCAACAGGCTGGACCGACCGCAGCTGCTCAGCACCGCACCCCCGTGGCTCCCCTCTCACCTCCCTTGTCCCCAGTCTCTGGCTAACAGTAGAGGAATCAGAGACGCCAACCATGCCAATCCTGCCATCGGGGGAAAGAGGGTGGACAGGGACCGGCGTAAAGCATGAGCCTGCATGTAACAGGAACAGAGCTGCCCGAAAAATGTGACATTGCGTCCCCTCCCCCCATTCATCTCCGGACGCTGAAGCCTCACATCCTAGACACAACTCACTCTGCCCAGGCTTAAAAACACTGCAAGGACAATGCCTTTGCAGCCATGTATTAATCTCCAGGGAAGGGTGATTTACTAAACCAGCTCCGAGGTTGAACCAGGATTAAAAACCATGGCAGTGTGTGCCCATGCCTTAGGCTGGCAGGTTCTATATATAACAACCTAATGCAGAAGGCAGAGTCATTTAGGGCCACTTAAAGCATAGCACTTATGGGATATAGCCTAATATATAACAAGGGGAAACCCAGTGAATGAAATTATCCAAAGATGCCTTGTGGAATGCTGTCTTGGTCATCTGTCTGAAGGCCTTTGAAACACATTTAGGGAAAGCTTGACCATTTCCTGACTGGGCTGCTTATTTTCAAATAGGGAGATTTATGCCCTGGGCAGATTTGCACGTGTGAGCAGTATTATGTCCCCAGGTCTGTAACTCCTTCATAATGCACAATTGTGGTAAAAACTTATCTAGCCAAGGTCATAAGAAATCACAGGGTCTGTATGAGCATTAGTAAAAAATATTTTCTAATTGACATTACTATGAATTAATGATTGTGGTCACATAAAGTATCACATTGAACCCAAGTTAGTCTGGGTTGGCTGTTCTCCTCCAACCCCATTCAATGCCAACCTCCTTGGAGGGCTGCCAGCTCCCAGCAAGGACAGAGAATCTGGCTGGAGTTCCCCTGGAAAGCAGTATGTCTAGGACAGGAAGGTGAGAGGAGGTAAGAGGCGAAGGCATAGCCACTTTCCCAGTTAGGGTGGGAAGAGAGCCATGAACCCCAAAGTTCAAAGGGTGGATGGGCAAAGGAAGAGGCCACCAGAGAAGGAGAGAGAAAGATGAGTCAGAGAAGCGGGAGATCAGGAGGGTGGGGGATGGGCCCCCACCTCAGAAGCCAGGAGGTGAGTTTCCAGAAGAAAGTGGGATCAAGAATGCCAAATCATGGAGAGATCAGTGGGAGGAGTTCTGCCTGCCAAGGGCTGACCTGGACCCAGGCTTTGGGAAGGCCTGAGGGATGGGAGGTGTGGGGTAGGTGGGAAGCCCAGTTAGAGCTTCTAAATATAAAAAGCAAGTCTTTTCCTTAGCCTTGCTCCTTGAGGACCACCAGCAGCGGCAGCACCTGGAGGTTTGTCAGAGATGCACATTCTCAGGCCCCACCTAGACCTGCCACATCACGGGGGGTGGGGGGGTGGGGGGGGTGGGGGGGTGAGGGTTGGCCACCATCTGTGTGGTAACAAACTTCATAGATCAAGTCCATTTGGGGAATGGGAAGCCCCGCCATGTATTGGCTCCAACCTCTCAGGCCTTGAAATAGGAATTTATGTTAGGGTGAGCGAAATGGTCGCCCTCTGCAGCAATCCCTGGCAAGATCATGAGTGGCTGGTGGCCAAGTCACTAATCACACACCCCAAGGAGATGAATTACCTTGCTCTGGGTTTTCAGGACTGCTCTATCAAGGGAGAGCCTGGATGATGAGGTCTGGAGAATTCCAAAATGCAATGAAACTGGCCAAGTCTTTCCCCCTTTGTATCAATATTTACAATAATGAGGTGGTTGTTAACAAAGATGATGGAAATAAGACTATAACCAGATTGTTTAAATTTGAATAAGGTTTTAACAAATCCCATGGCATAAAAGGAAAAAAAACATGGACTTTGAACCCAGAAAGACCTATGTGTGAATCTTAGCTCCTCCAGCCCTTAGCAATGTAGCTTTGAAAAAATTATTTGACTTCTTGAATCTTGGTTTCCTTCTTTAAAAATGAAAACAAGAATACCTCATTTATAGGGTTGCTGAGAAGAGTAAATAAAATGATAAGCATAAAGCACAATGATGGTACCTGGTACATACTAAAAACTCAATGAATGTACTTCCTTCCTTTCTATCTGAGGACTTCACTCACAATGCTCATATTATGTCTTTTTGGGGGGGTTCCCATCCCCTGTACAGCATTTAGGGTTCTTGACACTTCCCATGGCTCAAGGGTTCAAACAGAGGCACTTATTGAGCATCTCTGAGATGCCAGGTATTGTGCTGGATGCTTATAGGGATAGACTAGAGCCTGGACCCCATTAGAACTGACATTATAAGGGCTGAGTTTACATCCAAGCCCATGTGGGTGGTCCCACTTATTTTTTTAAGCCAAATGTACCAGAACTTAGGAGAAAAATAATAGCAAATGTGTCCTCCCTTAGGGAGTGCTGATTACAATAATCTTTTTTTTTTCTATAAAGGGTCAGATGAAGTATTTTAGGTTTCGTAGGCCAAATGTAGGCCACTCCATTCTGCTGTAGTAGCTCAAAAGTAGCCATACATAATGCAAAATGAACTGATGTGGCTGTGTTCCAGTGAATCTTTATTCACAAAAAACAGGGAGTGTGTGGGATTTGTCCCATGGACCATAGCTTGCCAAGTTCTGATCTACAGTTTGGCTCAAGACATAACTATTCCTTTTAACTGGTATTGCTAGGAAATGTAGAAGTCTATATAGGTGATTTTTCCACAAAACTAAAATTTATTAAAACAAGAACAATTTTCTGAAGGCCCTCATTGTTCTAAACCACATTTTATAGTTTCTGTGGAAGAAACTGGCCAGTGAGCTGTTCACCACACTGTCTCTCTCTTTCTCCAAAAGCTACACTACATTTCCCAGCCTCCCTTGGAGTTTTAGTTATACCTGTAACTACGTCCTGGCCAATGAAATGTGGGCCGAAGTGATATGTGTCTCTGGGTCTGGCCCATAAAACTCCTCACTCCGACACACACTCTTTTTTCTCCTGAACATAGAGGCTCTTGGGGGCAGCAGAGCCCCAAGATGGAAGGAGTCGGGTACCCAGCTGACAGTATGCTGACCTGCATAAGATGGCATGTAAAATGAGAAGTAAGCCACTCAAATGTTGGAGCTTTTATTACCAGAATTAGCCTACCTTGAGTAATTCACTTTCCTATCTCTTTAATCAGATGATATAAAACACAATCAAATGCTTTGCTGATTACTTAGGGTCTTTATTAAGAAGGCTTATTATTGGTCTCTATGGTAACACATTCCTAAGACTTTTTTCAGATTTCCAAGCTCTTCCTTTGAGATTTAGTTCTCTGCTGTCATTCCTCTCTCACCCTCCTTCTAGATTCTTTGCTGTAGTTTGAAACCACAGTGAGATGAGGAAAGCAGACACCATGGCCGGGTAACATCTGTCCACTAAAAAAGAGTTACTAATGGTCTGAGCAAGCACCTAAAGGACACAATGCATAGGCTTGCTCAGAACTATTGGCAGCCTTGGAAGACTTACTTCCAAGTAAGCTTGCACGACCTTCCAAGCTTAGGGTTGTGTTCCCAATAGCTGAAGTCATTGGAAGCTCAGCAGCTCTGAAAACAGTGAGCTATTTCTGTACTGTCCAGCCTACACATTTTCCAGACTTTCATTTTTCTACTAGTTATCTTGGGAGAGTCCATACTACAGGTTCTAGTTTCTTTCCCTTGACATCCATGGACCACTCAACTTCTGAAATACTTTCTGATTTTCTACCCATAAATTACACCTGTTATAGGCTCCAAATCTCCATTCTAAATTCACCTTTTCTGCTTAACTAAAATCTGTTGTTGCTGCCATCAGATCTTTGTCAACTCCTATTTTGTAGGAGCTGGAAGAATCAATTCTAAAAGGCCAAATAATTTTATTCTAGTTCCAGAGGTATTATAGTACCTTTATATCTGGAAGCAATTTACTACAAAAATCTAGCTATGCTTTAAACCTGGTCTTTGGATTATTCTGATAGGTGGGGATATAATCCTTTCCCAGAATGATGTGGGGAACAGAAAAGGAATTGATGAGGCCAGATCAAGGGAGACTGGAGGAGGTCAAGGGGGTCTAAATTATTTAAGTTTGATTATATTCTTATTGAAACAATCATGTGATTATTTTTATTTATTGATTGATTCATTTTTGGTGCTGGGGATTGAACCCAGGAGTGCTTTAACACTGAGCTATATCCCTAGCCCTTTTTTATTTTGAGACAGGGTCTCACTAAGTTGCCCAAGATGGCCTCAAACCTGCTGAGGTTGGCCTTGGATTCACTATCTCAACCTCCTGAGTCACTGGGATTACAGGGCCAACACACCTGGTTAACATGATCATATCTAAATGATCCTCTTGGTCTCTTTTTTTATCTACAAAACAAGGAGGGTGAAGATCATCTGTAAAGTTTCCCAGTCTCTCTCCTTCTGACTATTGTTCTATGAGACCTGGAACAAAAATACCTTCCCAAATGATTTCTCATCACCAGTATTTTCTTCTTTTTCCCATTTCCACTTGACCATTCTACCTATAACTTTAGCATCTGCAAGGATAACAATAGCTCTGTGATCTGCCAGGGTCTGGGCAACTTTATGGTCCCATACTGACCTTGTTGATGACCTTGGAGAACCTAATTCCAGTTCTACTCTCTTTATATCATGCATACCCCCTCCTTATATTTACCCAGGGCTATTTCCCTGCTTTATTCTTTTTGGCTTAAATATGTGCTAAGACCTAATGATGGAAAGCCAGTTTTGCCATTGAGGCTTATTTGCCTGGAGCAAGTTGGATGTCCCTTCCATAGATACAGATGTGGCTGAGCTTTCTTTCTCATCTGTCATAATAGCAGCACATTATTACTGCCGTTGCCCCCACCACTGCTCACCAAGGGACCCCACAACTTCCAGAAGAAATCACTGCTATAAAATGGATCAGTCATTCATAAGGAACTATGTGTTTATTCATATATCTTTTATATCATAACAAATGTAAATTAATTTCAGAGCACGACTATCCCAGCTAGTATCTATATGGCTGCCTGTATAAATTTTTTCTCTCCAAATTCTCCAAACCATCTGGCATAAACTACTGTATTGTGACCTGTTAAAATAAGTAACAGCTGTGATAATCCCTCTCGATTTATAGCAAGCTATAAAACTTTGCATATACTGGCAATGCATATAAAATAATAAATAAAACCATTATCATTCTGTGCTGTCTTGGTGGGAATTATGATGATTTAGCCAAAATGGAACCCTATGGAATGCATCAGAGAAGTATCAAGCAGAGGTTTTACTCAACCTGGCTTTCGCTAGCCCTGCAAAATCAACCTCACTACTTAGAACTCCTGTTTATGTTTGAAAACTTTACTCAATGCAAATGCACTCTTTCTGAAAGAAAATGGTTCCCAATAGATTGCTGCCCAACTTCTATTATTTCAAAGCCTTCTTTTATGATGGTGGATTTCCCAAATTCCACAGTATATCCAGACCATAAAGAAAAAACAAGCTATGCACAAGTCAAAATGTGAAATAATTTACAGCATGAAATCCAAGATCGTCTTGGAATTGTTAGCTGTGAGTTATGTTTGCAAATACTGCCAAGATCCCAGGTTAAAAACACTGTATCAAAATCATCTGTCAAAGATATGCAATACATGGAAAAAGACAAGTTGGTATCTGGCAGAGAAAGGGACAAGTCAGCTTTGATTCAAGCTTTGTAACAAGACAGTTACTCTGCCCAAGACACATGGATTTCAGAAAGCTAAGGGAGAGGGAAAGAAACTCCATGAAATGACATGACTAACATGAAATGACTCTTTACTACATACTGGGAATTATGCCCATAATCTTATTTAATCTTTACAACAGTTCTATGTCTTAGATATTATTATTCCTGTTTTATGGTTGAGGAAATTGATGCTCAGAGAGGTTAAGTAACTTGCCTTAGGGCATCCTGATAACAAGTTGGAAATGTGACATTTGAACTCAGATCTGTCTGATTCCAAGGTTCATGCTGTTTCCAACTTACTACACTACTTTTTGGACAGTTGTCTGAAACCTTTTCCCACTATGAACCATGGAATCCTCATTGTCATGGCCATAGGTGATTCCCGCTTTTTTCTCTCCACTTAGTAAAGTCTATTTGAATGAAAGTGGGAGATAATCATTGGAAGAACTTCAAATCCATTTTAATGTATATATTTAATTCTTTGCAAATAAGGTACTTGGTTATTGTGGTAGATTTTAAAATAGACACAGCACTTTTCAGTTCTTCCCATCAAGGGGTAGAATTAATTTCTCCACTTTGAATCTAACAGACCTGTGACTTAATTTGACCAACAAAATGTAGTGGAAGTGAAATTGTACATATACTGAACCTGGGCCTCAAGAGGCCTTGTAACTTCTGCTTCTGCTGGTCTTGGTTCCTACACACGCTTGCTGCCATTCTATAAAGAAGGATAGGCTGGCCTGCTGGATGATGAGATACATGAGGCCCAGTTGGCCCCCTCATCTTGGTCAATAGCCTGTTAACACCAGACATGCAAATCAGGCTATATTAGGTTATTCAGCCCAAGATGACTGACTACAGATTCAAAGGCAAGCTCCATGGAGCTTAACTGAGTCAGTCAAGACCAGAAAAAACTACTCACTAAATTTTAAATCACTAAGTATTGGAATGGTTTGTGATGCAGAAAAGGCTAACTGATGTACTTCTTTAAAATTAATTTTGGGCCATATGTCAAAATAGATACTAATTGTTGAGAATCATTATGGTTTTGAACACAGCAATTATAAACTAAAGCTTTTTAAAAAACCAAAAGGTAAGTCTTTTTTTTTTTTTTTTTTTTTTTTTTTACATTTTAAGTTGTAGATGGACACAATACCTTTTTTTATTTATTTTTATGTGGGGCTAAGGATCAAACCCAGAGCCCTCACATGTGTTAGGTAAGCACTCTACTCCTGAGCCACAACCCTAGCCCCCAAGGTAAGTCCTTTTTGATGGCTATAAGTATTATCACAACTCAAAGTCTTTACATCACCTCAATATGACCCATTAAAGTACCAGTTCAGAGAGGATTCCTATGGATAGAGTTCCAGAAGCCCACCTGCCCACCTTCCCTCCTCTGATTCTAGGCTTAGCAGGTTGATGTTGGGTCATATAGTTTGAGGGAAAGAGTCACCAAGGTGAGTGTTCCAGAGCTACCCTCAAAAAAAAAAAAAATCAGTAGATGGAAAGAAGAGAAGAGAGAATGTGTTTAAAGATTACAAATGCCAGTGCAATAACCCCAGAAATCCCTCAGGAACTAGAGGAGTAATGCTGTGGAACAGAAGAACTACAATTTTTTTAGAATGTGATGTCAGCTTTGTATTCAACAACAGTCACAGCTATCTTCTTAAGAAGACAGGGAATTCAAAGAGGAGAGGGAAAGAGAAGTCCACCTTCCCCTTTTCACACACTTTGGGAATTTATGGATGAACACTCTCAAAAAGAAGGAAGGAATAATTATCAACTAAACAAGAGACAAATTGAATTATCCAAGAAAATAAGAAGTAATGGTTATAACAAAATACCTAGAGTGATGGTTCTCAACCTTAGCTGTATGTTGGAATTTCAACATTGTGAAAGCAAATCCAAAGTCTGCCTTCTTAATCACTACATTAATTAGTAACTTCATTTAAGAGGAAATATGTTCCCATCAGTTCCTAAAAAAGCCATTTCTTTTTAAGGGAATGCTAGTGGATAACATATTAGTTGATTGTTTGGCTATCCTAACATCTGGATGCTTGGGATTCTTATTTTCTTAGTAAATCTGGGAGACTTAGAACTTTGAATATTTTTTCACTTTATCTTAGTGTCTTCTAGTTGTGCAAACATAAAACATAATTACACAGGCAATATTCACATCTATATGTCTGTGGTTTTATCATTTCATATTTACAGTACTGATGGAATGAATTAATTTAGCTCATTTGCGTTCTTGAGGAAAGGGATACCTAAGGAAAGGAGTCCCTTTTAGTTGACTCTGGTAAGGCTTTATCAAGAACAGAAGAAGAAGGAGAGAGAACAAAACTTTCTTTGTAATCCTGAGAAAACATGTTGTTCTGTTCCCAAAGCAATTTTCCTACATTTGCAGTTAAACATGTACTAATTATGTTCCCCAAATGGGGGTGTTTTACTTGAGCAACTTTATGAATTTTCAAAAACCTCTCTATTAGTGTTTGCCATCTCTCCTAGTTCAGGCTCTGAACTTGCTTCTCAACACAATAGCAGTTAGTTAGATGAAAAAGGTCATCAAAAGCTATCCACATGGATTGGGAGGTGTCTGAGAGAGCACACCATGATAAGAAATGCAAGCGATATTGCGTGATTGTAATATCTAGCTGGTGCAGGAACATCAGAGACACATGCATTATCATTTAAAAACTAAGAAAGGGGATGGAGGAAAAAAAGATTTGAGTCCAAAAGTTATTCATTCCAGCCAACAGGTGGCGCTGTTGGCATAGGGCAGCTTCGTGACTATTCAGAGGAAGCCTTGGGAAATTTGGGAAAGCAGATGGCCATACAAAGATGGCTGGTTGTAGAAGGGAGATATTTAAAAATAGGTTTTTGTAGCTGCAGGAATAACTGTAATCATATCTGCTACCTATTTTGTTCAGAGACCTTAAATGAGATAAAGCGTAATCCCTCCAAGCATCTTCACCAAGGTGCTGAAGGTAAGAAATTATAGGACAAGCTATCTTCTTTCTCATCACTGAAAACACCATCTCTTTGTGCTAATCTGCCAACATGCCCAAGCCACAGTGTGGGAAATTCTGCATTGTAACTTCTTAACCTGCCACCACCTCCAGCACTTGTTAATCCATCACCTTTTATGATCACAAAAGACATTTACAACTCTCTCCTAGGAAATGAATATTTGAACAATATGTCATTGGTAAACAATGCTGGGTAATAAATATATCAGTTACAGGCAGTCGAGTTAATTAGCAAAAAGTTCTGCAGTCATTAATGGAATTGAAAGAGAAAGTAACAGGCCAAACCCATCCCCCTCCCTTTTCTCAGGCAGAACAGGACTGGATCTGTCCCTTGCCTAAGTGACACCTCTTCCCCGCTCGAAGTCTTATTTTAGTGGAGGCCATTTTTGCTGATCGGTTTTTGTTCCTTCAAATCAGAACCGAATTCCCTTTTCCTTTGGATGACTCACACAGGGATTATAGAACAGGCCATAGCACATCTTTTAACTCTTCATTGCATTAAGTGTTTCGCCTTTCCCCAAGGCACTGTATGATGACCTAAAAACACCACCCCCACATTTAGTTTGTGGGGTTATTATTTTCAAATCCCTGTAGGCAGTATAACTTAGTGGTAAAAAACATAGGTTTCAGAGTCAAACAGACCTGAATCCAAGTTCTGGCTCTGCAACATCTGAAGTGTAATCTTGGGCAAGTTATATAAATACTGTAAGCCTCATTTTCCTCATCTATGGAATGAGAATAATAATTGTACCTGCATTAAAGGGTTGTGATGAGGATCAGCCAAGGCAGAGCAATTAGAATAATCCTGCTGAGCACATAATAAGGAGTCATTAAATGACTTTTAATATTAACATCCTAGTTTTCCTCAACCACTGAACCCAAAAATCTCTCAGCCCCCAACATCAATGGATAAGCTCTTCTTAAACACATTATATCAATCATTTATGATGCAAAAATACTTAGCCTTTTATCTTAACTATCATACTTTTTAAAAGAAATAAGTTTCAATGCTTCTTTCCAGAAACACTATGAAGTCATTGGAGGATAAACAGATTAGGAGTAAAAAAAAATAACTTGAGTGAATATTTTTGAAGTTGCTAAAATCAGTTGTTGAAAACAAAGATCCCAGGAGAAACAAAAGCATAAGGTATTGGTTTTATATTTACATCTTCACTCCAATATCCATCCACAACTGAAACTCTAAACCAGCATATAAGATGTTATATTGGGAAATAGAGTGAGAGTTAAAAAAATAGTCTTTTAAGACTTAGTTGGTTTTGCTTTCATTTTGCCAGAGATGAACTGACTGATATTAACTGAAGTATGCCAAGATCTAAAAGGTTGAGAATCCACCTCAGAAACGACAGGGTAAGACTTGAGGGGAAAAGATCAGGGAAAAAAACTTTCATTAAGGATCCTGAAGGTTTGCTCATAACTCCCCATGCCACCTCCTAATAACAACAACATAACTTGGGAGGCTGCAACAGGAGGATTGCAAGTTTGAGGCCAGCCTCAGCAACTTAGCGAGGACTTCAGCAACTTAGTGAGACCCTGTCACAAAAAAATAAAAAGGGCTGGGGATATGGCTCAGTGGTAAAGTGCTCTTGGGTTCAATTCCCAGAGCCCAAATAATACTAATGATACAACTATAACCACAACCATTTATTCAGTCCTTATCATATACCAAGCACTGTGCTGTGTGTTGTATTTCCATTGTATCACTCAATTCTCACAATAACTCTGTAAGATTTTGCAGAAGCTAAAGCTTAGAAAGGAATAACCGCAGAAGGTTTATTTCCTGGCTAACAAATTCCTACCAACCTATCAAAGGGTATGTAAAAATCTCTCCTCCTTCAAGTTTTTCAGTTTCTTCCTCTTTTCCTTTTTGCCACCCCTATTTCACATTCACTTTTTCTTTCCCTGTTTGAGAGTTTGGTGCCTTTGTTGTTGTTGTTGTTTATTTTTTAATAGATACACTTGGAGACCTAATCATACACTGAATTGGTTCTACAATTCTTTGGCTGAGTGCTATACAGTTGGGTGTCTAGATGTGGCTGTGACACTTTAAAGGTAGAGGGAGTCCTCAGCTTTGCCCCAAATATAGGGGCAACATGTAGGACAGGTTCTGTGCCTACAGAATATTATCTACAGAATAGGCTTAGACGTCTATTAAATTGCAATGAATTGGATTTTTGCCCTTTACCAAGTTTCAGATTTCATAGCTATTTTCTGCTTGATATGTTGGACCAAGGGCAGAAAAATGTCATTGTCCTGCAGAGAGATCCAGCTACAAGAATGTTGTGGAACAGGAAAGGAAGTAATTTTTTATTATTGAATTCAAAAGTTTTCCTTCTAATATGAATCAAGAGTGTATCTTATCTCCTAGATATTTCTTCTGAGGCCATCAGTGGCTGGGCCTGCCACCCTCCTAGAGAAGGAGAGTAGACAAAGAGAGGCGGAATGCAATTTGGCGGCAAAGAACATTTTTCCCTGGCAGAAAATGGAGTGACTTTTAGCTTATCTGCTGTCACCTTGTTAATGTGATCATTGTTCTTCAAAATAAAATCTCCTCTTCTTACCCATGATGTCTTTCGTGTAAAAAAAAAACATTTTTAAAAAGCAGCAACTAAAAACCTAGAAGAAAGGGGCAGAAGGGGAAAAATAAAAGCTTAATCAAGAGAAGCTACAAATCAACTTCTTTCCAAGGAGAAACACTCAATACACAATTATCTTAATTCTCCCTGGTGGCCATTTTGCTTGTTTTCTAAGGTAGCTGTGGAAAGCACTAGAAGCCTATGGCCCCTGTCATCACCCCCGGTTTTCAGAGCAGGAACTACAGGCCTGCACTGATTGGGATGTGGAATTTATATTCCATTTAGACCAAGGGTTCTGCAGCTGTGGTGTGTGCCCTGGCCTGTTTTCAAGCACATCCTTATTTGAAAATTAATCATCCCACTCTGACTTGTTGGTGAAGGTTTCTCGGGATAAAAACTTAGATGGAAGAGGGAATCCTCATTATTAATGGCCAAATGCCATTCGTGGCAAGCATAACAGAAAGACAAGGTGGTGAGAGAAGACTGATTTACTCTATCTTGAAGAATAAATCAAAACTTCCTCCTTGCTCAATTGTAGGGTAAAGGCAAGAAAGGAGCAAAGATAACATTCCTGGGAGGCCTCAGTTCTTCCAAGCTGAGGAAACATTTGCATGTTTCCCCTTATTGGAGTCTGACATTGACCTCTGCCTGCCAGAGAACCAGACCTGTGTTTGAATTGTGAGAGAAAGTGGCTGCCATTTTGGGAGCCAGTGGTTCTAGTCACACTCAAGGTCAATGAGTTATGGCCACATGCAAGGTCATGAAAAGTAGTATTCCTCAGGAAAGTAGAGTTTCTCAGTATTTTGGCTGAGCCAAAAACAGACACCCAGGAGGGAGGGGGGTCCAGCTATCCAACACAGTATTCAAAAGCACTGGCTGAGCTTCAGAGATGAGAAGATTGTGCTTTGAACATAGACAAGTAACTTCCACCTCGGTTTATCTATATCTGCAGTGAGGTTGTGCAGGATGGGGAAAATGTAGGCAGGAGATTACAGTTGCTTCTAGGTTCCTGCAGACTTATTCCTTCCTAAATCCCATCATTTCCTCCATTCCCCATACCTCCCAGACTCAGAAAAGGCAACAATCAACCAAAAGCAAACAATCAAAACAAAACAACAACAAAAATCCAACTTGACTTGATATGCCTTAAAATCCATCCCAAACTTGCTACAACTCAACATATTCATCCTAAGAGAGTCAGTTCAAAAGTTCCCTCCTTCATCGGCCTCACTTGGCTTTGCCTGCCACCCCACAAGGGAGAGTTGGTCCCTTCATCCTGTGCATGGGCCATGAGGCACTGTGTCTAGCTCAGGGATCAGTATCCTCCTGACTTGTAAGTCCTCAAGGACAGAAGTATGTCTTAGTCATGCTTGAAGCTGAGCCAAGCCCAGTGTCCAGGACAAGACTGTTGCTTCATTAAATTTTGCTCCCTAAATGCTTGCCTCCTCCAAGGTTCTGTCCATGATGAACAATCAAAACCCTACAGAATAGAAAGCAACTCAGTTTGTAGCCAGGAAAGAAACCAAATCTGGGACAGAGCTGCTCAAATATTCTATTGAGTCACATTCCATAAGAGAGACAGAGACCAAGAAACTTCCAGGAATTTCTGAATGGTGAATTTTCATGCTGTCTTTTTCCTGGCTTGCCTGGGCATGCTCAATCCACTGTAACATTTGGCTACATGCCCTCCCCTAGGCACGCTGTTGGTATTTTCATGTCCCATCTGCCAGTGCCTCTGGAGGACATTAGGATAAGTGGGTTAATCCAGAAAGGACACCCGCTGTCCTGGCCTTCTGCCTAAGGCATGTGAATGGAGATCAGCTTCCCAGACACAAAGCTTTTGCTTGTGCCAGTGGTGTATTATTTTTAATATTATTATTATCCACAGCTGTCATGGATTGAGCTTCTACTAGGTACATCATTCTAAGTCCTTGGCCTGCATTCTATCATCTCATCCTCATTTAAAGATACACAAAGCAGATACCATTAGGCCCATTTTAAAAATAAAGAAGCCCTGATCCCATAAGTGTCCAAAGCACACAACTGATAAGTAGCAGAATAAGGATTCAAGCTCAGCTTTGACAAACACCAAAGACTTTTTTCCCCATGCCTTGCTGCCTCTCCAAAACCTAACTATCTAGAAGATGAAACCAATAGCAAAAGCCCACAGGGTGAAAACAATGGATGTTACCAAAGCTGTACTCTGAGGTAGATTTATAGTTTTCAATTCTCGTTTATTTTTTGAATTGAGCATTCAATTTAAGAAATATTCTGAAAGTTTAAAATCTCAAGTAAAAAATATAAATCTGGATAAAAATAATTTAAAAATTGGAAACACCAATAAAACTGACTTTTCCCCCCCATAGATTGTAGCAATGTATCTTTGAGTGCAGGGTTACCTGGGATGAACTAAATGGCCTGAGCTGACACTGGTACTGATGTGAAAATTTTGCTTCTGGAAAGGATGAATGCCAGGAGATTCTGGACACCCTGGCCACTGACTATTGGTTAACACGAGGGTCTGCCCCCCACAAGAGTTTGCCTGATAAACCTAAGTGGTTCTCACACACCTGTCCAAGCCATCAGGATACCCTCTTAGGCTCGATGTCACAGAAGCCTGAAGCTTGAGGCACAAGCCCCACTTTCTCTGAAGGCTGTACTGTCTCTCTCTTTTAAGCCTTACGCAAATATTGTCGATCAGTTAACAAGATGTGGCATTGTTGGCATGTTCTATGCCTTTCTCCAGATTGCAGAAATTCAGAGGAGTTTGAGGTGAAAAGGAAGCAGAGAGTTTTGTTTTGCTCTGAATTATTCCTATGCTTATAAGGCAATCATATGAAACAATTGTACCATGGCTTTAAATCTAGTAAATAAAATTCCCTTTGAGACTCCAGTTTGAATGATGTTGAAGATCATAGTAACTACATGGTTTGTGTAATAAACACATACCCCAAACCTCTAACATTTTTATAATGAAACCTGGCATAATAAAATTTGTGTAGAGGCAAAAAGCAGTCATTTTCCCCTCAGCTTTCATTGTGCCAAATGCAATGTTTGCCAAGTCCTTCTTGAAGACATCTTTGATTCAAGACCTGGTCTCCTCACATGAGAGGTGTCCATAATCATCTGGGGTACCATGACCTTGTTGAGACTAATGCCCAAAGATAGCTAAACTCATAACATGCCAGCAGCTGTGAAAAAGTTGAGCTCTCTGCCAAGTAGCCCTGCAACCCATCCTTGTCCCTCCTGGCTTGTCAGCCACCTCAAGGACATGGATCTTCAATTCTTAAAGGTAAGCTGGGTCAAGCTATTCAAAAGATCTTCTTGCCATCTTTCTACTCAAGCTTAAACTGGAAACTTTTGGCAGGTTTTGACTATAAGGGCCTTCTTGCTTTGGTACTTCTTCCCATTACTTAATCCTTCAGGCCTTTTGAATAAATGCTACCTGGATGTTGGACACTCTTCTCTGGACCCACTGATATATATTAAAATGTGTGAACTTAGGTCCTTAATTGTGCCACTCAGTTCCCTGAGGAAAATTGGGGGTCAGAGTGAGAGTGGAGTTCTTACTCTTACCTAAGCCAGTGGTTCTTAACCTTGGCTGCATGGTGGACTCCACCGGGGGAGCTTTAACAAAAATACACTGATACTTGAACCTACTCCCATAGATTCTGATTGGCCTAAGGTGTGGCCTGTACATAAACTCATGGGTAGTCTTCCTAAGTATATATGATTTTAGGGACTCGAAATTTGAACAACTTCTCCATTGCAAAGTCTGGAAACCACAGTGTCTTAAGTACACTGACCCAGGCTCAGTGGCACCCATCAGAAGCTGCCTTCTCCACACATAACAAAGCTACACACACCAGTGCCCACTCCCTATAACTACACCTAGAAAAGCAACTCAGAGGGAGTGTTCTCAGTTGGCAGGGTGGAGCAACACTTTCACTGAGAAGGGTTGCATACAATGTTATTGGTACTAGTTAGACAAATAGGAGACCCTTGCAGTGTGGCCTTGTATCAGTCTCCACTGATGCAATGGAGAATGGCTGGCTTTAACTCTCGCACTCTCTACCTCCTAAGGAATAACCTGACTGGGGGCCACGGAGTCTAGAGAAGAAATATAAATAAGGAGCCATCTGACATTAAGGCACCTGAGTTAAAATTGAAGGGTTAACTCCAATGCAGGAAAAACACTGTCAATAATTCGATGCTTTCCACATAGGGTTCAATTGTGTAGCAGATTTGAGGAAATAAAGGAATATAGTGAAGGATAGTTTAGAGGACTAAGGAAGGCAGGGCAGGCCTCAAAGACTTGTTTAAGGCCACTGAAGATGGAAGAAAGGAGTTGGGGAACTTAGGTCTGGGGACTTCCAGTTTCAGGGCTGTTTGGGAGCCATAGGGAGATAAATCTCTGTAATCTCAGAACGAGGGCAAGATACTGAGGAATTCCTCAAAGACAGGAGGGGATGGGGTGCCAGAGGAGAAGAAAGGGGCAAGCAGCCAAGTGTGATGTCAGGGAGGGGGCAGCCCCTTCTCAGCATCCTTGTGCTAGAGCACCAAGATCCTCCCTGGAATCCTCACTTGGATCACCCTCTGCACCCTCTCTTATAATGTTCAAACACCAGAGCAGCACAGGAGGGAGAAGTCCTTTCCTTGCACCAGAGTTCAAAGTAGAAAATGTTGGCCAGCCAGTTTGAACAATCCAAGGGTCCCCAAAGCTTAAGAGCTGCTGACCTTAAATGTCAAGGTCAGCTCTGAGTGAGGGCCAGGCTTGGCTTCCTTTTTGCACATCTGTTCCTGTGAAAGGGCTCACTTTCTTCAGGAAACATACTTCTCCTTCCCCCTGGAAAGGAAGCGCTATAGTGCAAAGCACTCTCCATTAAACCTTACCTCCCCCAGCTTCCCTCCCTCTTTGTCTTGCCAGGAAATGCTGCAAACCCCAAATACCTGCATCCTTGGGCATACAGCAGGTGAGAGCCATGCTTGGATTCCCGCTCTGCTTCTTAAGGAAGGGGCTTTTCTTCTAGCAAAGCCCTCTCTGAATGCCAGAGAGCTGAAAGCTGATCTGCTTAAGTCAGCACATAGGGCAGGGGGGTTGGGAGGGTGAGAGAGGGCAACCTTCCGGCAAGGAGGATGGCAGATTTTCACACAACCTCTGTGTTGCTTCTGGGACTCCCCCCTGGAGGGGGAGATGGTCTCACCCAAGTATGGGGCCAGCTGCTAATCTCTCTGGGGTTCACTTGAATGGCAAATCAGGACTCCAGGGCAGTCTCAGACACACCCTGTCTCCAGAGGAGGGGCTTAGCCCTTTTCCTTTCTCAGCCCTGCAAGAGTTTAAAACACAGTGATACTTCTTCAGAGCCTTGGAACTCCAACTGCAATTGGCCAGGGGATAAGTAGCCCGGGCATCACCTGGGAGTTTGTTAGAAATACAGAATCTCAGGCCACACGGGCTTGAGAAGCTCTGCCAAGTGTCATGTGCCTATGAAAACCATGAACACATGGTTAGAGACAGGAAGCTGAGCAAATGCTAAAATTTAGGGAGCCATAGAAGCCCAGCCCCTGTGGCAACTGCCCAATCACGAAAGGGACAAATTGCATCCCACAGCTCCACGGCTGCCCCAGGTTGCCACCCCCTCTTCAAACAGGCTAGCTGGGTTGGCTATGAATTTTTAGGTTGGTGTGAGGGTGAGCTATTCAACAGATCTGCAAATATTTGCATGCACACTGAAAAGACAAGGATGGTGGCAGGGGTGGATGCAGAGTTTGTTCTGTGCAGGTTGCAAATCAATTTCTGATCCCCTCCCACCCTCAACACATACACACCTGAATCAACATGTGTGGCACAGATAACAATAGTGACAGTACAGGGCAAGATGCCTTAAGGTGCTTCTTGAAAATCAACCATCCTGGACGCCATCTGAGCTTCCTCTTGGAGGGAGAGGTTAGGGACTCCCACGGCCTTGCCCTAATAGCCTCACATTATCAAGGCACGTGCTTCAACTCCCATATGAGTCTAGCAAGTGAATCCATGTGCAGCTGGAAAGGAGGAGATGAGAAAAGAAGAGAAACTACTGGAAAGTCAGAGATGAGCTTCTGCTTTGTAGTCCAGAGAGAACAGCAGAACTACTCGTGAGGCAGATGGACTGGCTTTCCTTTCAGACAGTCGCCAGGTCTCTGCAGATGGCTGCGGCTTTCTCTATGATAGGCTCCTGCACCTTAATCAGGTGCAAGAAACAGAATGGGTGACTTAACTCTGAAGAGAAACTGAACAGTGCTGGAGTTCTGGGATGCACATCCACAGCAAGTCAGGCTGGAACCTTGAAGAAGTGACCAGACAGAATCTTTGGCCTTCCCAGCATCTGCCAGTAGCACCATGGATGGCATGCCATTGCCTAAAACAGCTAATTGTGCTCTTCTCCTACCAGCAGAGTGTCTGGGCCATGTACAGGGTGGGCTGGGAGAAGAAAGTCAAGGGCAGAGATGAAGACAGAGGAGAGAAAGCAGAGAGGGTGGCCCTGGGCATTACTAGGGTTGTGTTGGTTCTTGGAAGCAATCAGGGTGGGCTTTGGCATGGAAAACCAAGCTAAAATAGTATTTAAAACTCTTCCTCAGGGCCCTGTTCTTGCCTTGAACAACAATCACTCATGAAAAGACTCTCATGAACGAAAGGAAATGCTGCCATTGTTTTATTTTCTCTGGGAAGTCATAATAGGTTTTAAAAGGTTAATCTCCCTCTCAGCCCTGTTTTTTCCCTTCCACTGACCCTAAGCTGAAAAGGAAAAATATTTGCACTTGGTGTTTAAAAACCACAGTGAATTAGCTTTTGTTGTTCATGGCAAAGACACTATTTAGCTGCCCAGAATCAAACCAGATGTCAGGGGAGAAAGAAAGCCCGGCATCCTGTGAACTTGCCTTTCACCTTTGCAGAAGGGCGGTGGGGAAAGCTGCACCAATGTGCAGCTTGGCTGCAAGCACTGGTCAGTTCTTGGTGGGGTGCTGCCTAGGTTACCAGGATGCAATAGCTCAGGGACCCCGCAGGCACAATGCCTCTTGATTTCCAGAAGTTTCCTCCTATGGACATGAGGCCAGCAGCACTATTCCCATAGGTAACAGAGAACAGGGAGAGTAATACATGGATGGAGGAGAAAATTTGGAGACAGAAGAAAACACAAAGAAAACAGCTTGACTTGTTGAGACACCAAATCTAGCAGGGAAGGTGAAAAGAAGAAATTCTGAAAGGAAAAAGAACATATTTTCCTTCCGTGGCTTTCTGGGATAATATGAAAAATAGATTATTATTCAGTCCTATTTCCCTTTAGGATGCCACCCACCCAAATGCAAAGCTTAAATAGTTTAAAAAAAATCCTATGGGGCTTAGTCTGTTTCTCACAGTTTCCTAAATCTTACAGTGTAAGCAAGAAATTCCCTCTACACTGAGACCCTTTTTGTCCACTCAACAGACATTTACTAAGCTTTCACTTTGGTCAGGTATTTGGGTGACACCAGAAGGCTTTGGATACTACTCCTGCCCAGGACAAGCTTACAGCCATTAGGGAGCTATAACAATACAACAGTGACAGCAACAATGACAATAATAGTGAAAGGCACCATGTTTCAAAATTTAATGATGTGCCAGTGACTATTCTTTATATATGGTATCTTATTTAATCCTTGTAATAATCCCGTGCAGTAAGGTTTATTACTCTCATTTTACCAATAAAGAACTGAGGCTCAGAAAGCTTAAGGAACTTCACCAAGGTCACACAGTTATTACTCTAGTGGGGGTCTTTTTTTTAAAGGATTTTAAAAAAATTCAAGTAACTGCAGATAGGAAACCAGAGGGGGAACCCCAGGCTGGGACAAATAATGGCCAACCCCTCCCCGATAGAACAAGGGGAGGAGGTAGCCCCTACACTCTTCATGGTCAACACACACCCCCTCCTCACTCTGCTGCAGCATCCTAGGGGCAGGACCCCACCTTTCCTGGGACTGGGGTAGTAGGTAACCCCGCCTGCTGCACCCAGTCCCCCTTCCCCCTGAGGAAAACCTTGGGAGGGGAATGTGGGTAGAACGGGGGAGGCGTGAGGATGAATGTCTGGCACTGGTAGCAGCAGTGACTGATGTCTAAGAAGGAAACATCGAACAAAACCCAACACAACTGTGCAGAGGTAGTTTGCGAACTGAGGATAAGATGGAACCAGAACCATGGGGGTTGGGGAGGAGTGGGAGAGGCAGTGTGGGCAGGGCAGGCTCCTTGTTAATAGTAGGGGGTCTTTTTAAAAAAAAAAAAAATTACTGATCAAGCCCAAATGTCTACAACCATGCCTGTCACATAGTAGGGGATCAATAAAAATTTACTGAATAAAGCAACTGAGGCACAAGAAAGGGCTTTCTAGAGCACTGGAGATGAGTTTTGAAGAATGGCTAGGATTCATGCAAAATAGGGGGTAAAGGAACACAGGAAGAAAACAGGAAATGAACAAATGCATCTCAAAGGAGATAAAAAAATACAGAGAAGCTCATTGGATAAGAAAAAGGGGAATAAAGGGGAGAGGGATGGGAATAGGAAAGAGTAGAATGAATGGGAATTTCCCATGTTTATATATGAATACATGACCAGAGTAACTGCACATCATGTACAACCACAAGAATGGGATCAAAAATGTAATGGGTTGCCCTCCATGTATATATGTCAAAATATACGCCTCTTTCATGTATATCTAAAAACAACAAACAAAAAAATGAAAAGGAAGGAATACTGGCCAGGAGAGGAACACTTACATCAGGGGAATTTGGGTTCTACTGTGGCTCTGCCACCTAGAGGCTAAAGCAAGAATGAGACTGCAGCTGGAGATTTGCTTCAGCGGGACCCTGCAGGGAGCTCTGGAGTGCAAATTGCATGACAGAGCTGATCTCACCTGGAGTCAAGAGGGTTGGCAGGGCTTGCATTTGGCCAAACGCAATCCTCCAGAGAAGGGACAGCTGTAGTCTTTGGCAGCCAACACTCACAGCAGCTGGAGGAGGGGTGCACCCACTGGTAAAGAAGATGTAGGCAGGGCACCAACCACATCCACTTCCATCTCCAATCTGCTGAGCTGTAGTGGGCCCAGCTTCAGTATTTTGTGGCTGCTCTCTACTGGAGCTCTAATGTCTCTTTGCTCATTCAGCACAAGATTCCCCTTTACCGAAGGATTGGAGAAGAGTTTAACCTGCATGAATGTTTTCAGAATCTGATATGGTCCTTTCGGCTACCAGGTCCACTAAGCTGGCACACCAGATTACCAATGCACCTGCCAGGCTTAGCATTTGCATACTAAGTTGTGCCAGGAGTTGGACCAAAGTCAATATCTCAGAGCTCTTCTCATGAGTTCCAGCCATATCCACTCATACGATCCATAACCAGTGACTCGGGGAATCCAGCCGTCTGGCAATCTGTCTCCTCTCCCTTCTCCCTTGATAAATCAAAATGCAGGCCACTGAACTTCCTTTTCCTTATTCTCAATGACTCCTAAATAGGTCAAATCACTTTGGAGAGTGGCCAGAAGCTAATTTTGTATTCACCACTGACCTCTTTCATTCTTCTGGCATTTCAGGAAAAAGTTGGGTGAATGCCTTTTCTTCCTGTTTGCCTGAGTCCTCATTCCCTAGAGCTAAATTTGTAGCCCAGGCCATTGTGATTTATTCAGAGCTACTGTTATTTGTCAGTGGATTTCTGCCCAAGCTTGCTTGTTGCCCATCTGCTGGATTCCTGTACATATGTGAACATGTGTACAAAATTAAAGACCCAGCCAGCCACAGCCTGGAGCTGCCTTGCTCCACATCAGCTCCAGTCTCCAGCCAGGTCTGATGCAAGGATCTGTTGAAACAATGCTCACTACATGGTCAAAAGCTGAGGAGCATCAATGATAAATCACACCCCCGTTCCAAATTCATCAATTGGTTTTAGTAGAGCCCCAGAACTATCGTTTTCAGCCACTCCTTTCACTAAGGAAGTACCGCCATTTTGTTTTCTTAGACCTGACTCAGGACAGGAAGCAAAGAAGGGAATAAAGAACATGGAGTGATAAAGAAAAGAGAATAATAGGTTTTGCTTTTGTGGTTCATTCAAACCTAGGAGGAAGCTCAATACTCCCAATCAGTCAAAGTCCGGAGCTAAAAACATGAAAAGCTCAGGTCTGGCTTTACTGTCTCTTTTGTTTGTATTTTTTTAAAAAATTATTTATTTATTCTAATTTGTTATACATGAAAGCAGAATGCATTTCAATTCATAGTACACATATAGAGCACATTTTTTCATGTCTCTGTACACAAAGTAGAGTCACACAATTTTTGTCTTTGTACATGTGCTTGGGGGTAATGATGTTGGCTTTACTGTCTCTTTAGAAGCCCATCTGTAACAATTCTTTTATTTAATTGCAAGATGTCAATTCTCCTCTGCCTCTCACCCAAGATTTCATCATTTGTTTTAAGTTTATTTCATTGTTGTTTTTCCTTTTCCTTCATACACTGATAGAGATCTGCAGATGACTCAGCAGGACTATCTGGCCCTACTATAAGAACAGAAGTTGAGATTCTTAACCCTTCTCCTCACTTTTCCCACTAAATCTAAAGCTACCATGCAATGGAATTTTCCTCATGGTAATACCATAATATTGATAAGATTAATTTTATTCAGGAAACATTTACTGAGGACCTACTATGTGTCAGGCATTGTTTTAAATGCTTTGTATGTGCAATTTCAGTTTCTCACATTACTCTCTGAGATATTAAGATCACCTCCATTTTATAGATCAGGAAAGTGAGGTATAGAAAGGCTAAATAATTTGTTCAAGGCTTTGGGGGTGTTAAATGGCAGAGGTTGGGCTCCTAACTACTATGCTTGGTTATTCCAAAGATAGAGGCTAGGGAATGCATTATCCTGACTCAGAAAGCACAGATTAACCATCTCTTATCATTCACATCCCAATCCTAAACTAATAGATGATAATGAGCAAGACAAGGATTGAAATCCCACCTACCACAGGAAATGCTTGCCTCTTGTTTTGCTGAATATTGTAGGAAGAATATTCATGTGCAGACAGAGTTATGTGTGCATGTGTGTGTGTGGGTAGCTACATATACCTCCTTATGCAATGCTCTTCCTTGAGCCTAGATAAGGGGTTCTTATTCATAACAAAGTTGAAAACAACACCCTAACCTTCCCAACTTGCATGGCTCTCCATTGCTGTTTCCACAAATTCTTCTAGAAAGGCCGAGAACTCTCACCCTGAACCTGAGCCTCCCCTCAGTATTAGAATCATTCTCTCAGCAGGGCTCCAGTTTGGCAAGAACAATTAATTATCAAGTAGTTCGATCACTACTGGAGCTAAAAGACAAATTCATACAAATGGAAACAATTGGGTAGAAAGAGCAAGAGCCTGTTGAGCCATCAAGTGGGTCCCCAAGTTCCCATATTAGGGCCTTTTGTCCTCTAGGCTGTCACTCTCCCTTCTTTTCTTCAACCCCTGGCCCTTACTGATACAAAACTTTCATTCTGCCACACCCGGTACTTTGCCTCTTCCTTCACACTGAAGTGAAAAATGCCTGATAATTGTTTAAGCATTTCCTAGGGGGTTTACATTTTAATGTAATTATACTAACCCAAAAGAACCAACAAGGAATGGTGCAAACAGAAGCATCAGAAAGTAGGTGGAAGAGGATTTGGACTTGGAGTGGAGAAACTGTAGGGCTTTCTATAGTTCCAGAACCAGCTAACACTTCACTTAAAATTTTATGATGATTCCAGTAAAAGCAAAACCACATTTTACCCAGAAAGGAGAAAGAACATTGAAATGGTCCTAAAAGCAAGATAATTCAGGGAGAAAGAGACAGCAGTACATGACCTTCAAGGTTCCCAATAGTTCTAACACTCTGATTTAACTTTAATTCATCATTTGATGACTCTGGCATATCTAGCTTGAGTGTGGAGAGAAGGCTTGAACAAATGTATTCAATATTGTGCACAATTGTTGCAGTCTTAGTTATGTAATTTCTGACTCTAAAAGTTGAGTATATTAATTAAAATGTACTTTGTGCCTAGCCAGTAGTATCATGCAGTCATGTCTCTTCTGACACTGTATGGGCATAGAGACAGAAAAGTTGAGGTATCTGATTCAAAAAGGAGTCCAAGAAAACTTCAATTTCAAAAGTCATTTTGTATGGAATCATTTCACCCAGAATGGTGCTAGCCTTCACTGAGCTCCTGATGGATGTGAATTAAGTTTATTTAGTTTGGCTCCCTCTGATAAGGAAATTCCAGAAGCTTTCCAATTCCTTTTAGATTTATTTGAAGTGACATCATGCAGTCAGATGCAGGATTCTCACTTGAGTCCAACAATAGGAGAATGGATATGATTGAATGATAAGACTGGCTGAAAGTTTAAGCAGTCAATTAGGGAAAAGGAGAATATTAGAAGGAGATAAAACTCATTTTTCTCATTTGCCCATTCAATGGCAAACAACTGACCAGCCACAAAGTTTGCAGCTAGAGTACCGAATGGTTAGACTTGGAATTTTAGGCTTTTTCATTTGGGGAAATAGAAGCAAGGGATCCCCCCACTGTGTAAAAGAAGTAGCTTTTAATTTTTCTGTATTGGAAATGATTTGGAGATGAGCAACTCACAAACAGGACAAAATCTTTCATGCTCCTTGTTAAGTTACTTTTGCTGCCTTCAAGTTATGAGATGCTAAACCCAATACTATCTTTGCCCTGAGTGTTTTGGACCTGGAATTTCATTCCATTCCTTCCCTTTACCTTTTGGATAGTATACCATTGAATGGAAACAAGGAGACAAAGGGCAAGAAAACTTGACCTATCTTCTGACAACTGATGTGCAGTTCACCAATCAGAACTTAGTAAATTTCCCAGTGATTAGCCCAAATAAGCACAGCAGCCTAATCTAAGTTCTTCTTGGTGCCATCCCATGACATTCCAGCCATGTCCAATCAGAGAGACATCCATTCCAGTGCTACTTGGGGACAGCAGCATATTTCACAGCTATATCAGAAACTATATTGATTATTTGAGGTACATGAAAACATCAAATGAGAAAGTCCTAGAAGCCAATTTGAAAGGAAACCTGCAATTATATACTGTGGCTCCAGAGTGATTCTCCCACTCACCACTCTCTGTCAAGCACCCTAACTTGAATATGAAGAAACTCACCATGATATCAGTTTCCCAGGAAAACAATGAAAATAAATACATTTTTCTAATCAGATTTCTAAGCAACAAAAAAAGAAACACAAAAACAAAAAAACAAAACAAAAAAAAAAAACAAGGGATGGGATAGATCAGAAAAGCAGAGAATTAAAAATTTAGTTCTGCAGGGCATGGTGAGTAAACATAGGGTCCAGCAGAATCATAAGTTTGAGGCTAGTCTATCTGAGCAATTTAGTGAGACTCTGTTTCAAAATAAAAATTTAAAAAGGGCTGAGGATATAATTCAGTGGTAGAGAACTTCCCTAGCATGCACAAGGTTATGAGTTCAATTTCCAGTATCATACACAAAAATGATTAAGATTTGCTCTGTTCAATATGGCAGTCACCAGTCATAGGTAGCCATTGAGCCCCTGAAATGTGGTTAATGTGAATGAGTAAGTGATTTTTTTTCATTTAATTTAAATTAATTTGAATATCAACACTCCTGATATTGAAAAAAGTATGTTTGGAAGAATCTGGATAAGTTAATCTACTTTATCATATTTTATGGAATTGTTTGAATCTTAATATAGATCAAATCTTTCTGATGAAAATTTACCATATGAATTGACACATGCTATATATGGAAATACACACTAGATCTTGAAGACTTTGTGTGAATAAAAGAATGTAAAATATCTCATTAGCATTTGATACTGTTTTTATACAATTATACTCTATATTGCTCTTATATGCTAAATGATAATATTTTGAAAATATTGGCTGAAATGTGTTTAAAAAATTAATTTCACCTATTTCTTTCTCGTTTTTAAGTGGCTACTTTAAAGTTTAAAATGATATAAATGAGCTATGTTATATTTCTAATAGACATCTCTGGCTTAGAATGAACAAAATCAAAACATTTCAAATTAAAGGATTATAAGGCATTAAGAGAAAATATAGATTTTTTTTTTAATTTTTAAAGCTTTAGGGTTATACATGGTAGTTGGGTTCATCCCAACAAACTCACACATGCATGGAAATCAATGTTAGTTCATGATCCTCCCCTATACCCTCCCGTCCTCCTTCCCCTCTCCCAATCTCCTTCCTGTACTCTGCTAGACTTCCTTTTGCTCATCTATTTTTATTTGATTGGTTCTTAATCAATTAAGAAGTGAATTAACTCACAGTAGTTTCAAGTAAGTGCAACCCTCCCTGAGTGGCTAATTTAGGGGTGCCTATTCATTGGAGGTTTCCATTCTAAAGCTGGTAGGCACTGGGCCATGGTGTTCTAGAACAGCAGTTCTCAAATTTTTCTCATGGAACCTCTGGGGGTCCCTGAAATCCTTTCAGTGAGTCTGCAAAGTCAAAACTATTTTCATAATGATGCTAATACACTACTTGCCTTTTTCACTCCCCATTCTCTCATGAGTGACACATGATACTGTAGCAGATGGAATGCAGAAGCAAATAAAAGAACCCAGCAGTCTTCTGTTAAGCCAGACTGCTAGTCAAGAGATTTTCAAAAAAGGGAAAATAGTGACATTCTTCTCACATTTTTTTGAGAAATAGAGAATTTTCCTTCACAATACCTTATTTATAAACTTGTATATAATACAGTATATATATATATATAAACACACACACACACACACATATATGTATATATATATATATATATATATATATATATATATATATATATACAGTTGATTTTAAAATAAATTACCAAGAAGATCATTTTTTATTTCTCAGTTTTCATTTCTATTATGATAAATATTGATATAATTCACATGAAACCAAAGCTCTTTGGGGGCCCTTGGTGATTTTTAAGACTATAAATGAGTCCTGAACCAAAATTCAGAGAATTGCTCTTCTAGAGGGACTTGGTTGCATATGTTATGGATGTCCCTTTACATAGCCTCTTGATCTACCCTGGAGTCCACCTGCAGCTACAGGGACAGGAGCCTGCACACTGACCATTTCCCACCTCCAACACTCAGGTCTTTCTATTGTTCTGCCTGAAGGTTTTTTCCTTATGCTAAAAGACTAGAAGAGTCCAAAATTAGAAACAGCAAAATACTAATTAATAGCAGTATGGATAGACAAATTCTTTTTTTTTTCACAACATGGAATACTATCCAATAATAAGAATGAACAAACTATTGGTACATGCAAAAATATGTGTGAATCTCTCAGATACAATGTTGAGTAAAAGAAGTCAGACACAAGGAGAGCATGTTAGATGCTTCCATTTTTATAAAGTTACAGATCAGGTAAATCTAATCTATGGTGTTAGAAATCAAGACAGCAATTTCCTTTGGTGAACAAGAAGAGCCCATGGGTGACTCTGGGAGCTAATAATGTTTTAGGTCTTAACTTGACAGGACAGTACAGAGGTGTGGATTTTTTTTGGTAATAATTTATTGAACTGTGGGATTTGGACACTTTTTTGGTATGTATGTTAGATATCAATCAAATGGTAAAAAATCAAATACTAATTATTATTTTATACCATACTGTGCTAGGCATGGGAGAGGAAAAAATAGAATTTTTAGACATGGCTTGTGGATTCTGCCCTTTTATTAGTCTCCTGGAGAAATAAAAAATAGTACACAATTTCACTTGGAGATGGACAGTCTGGGTGGGTTTTTTGAACAGAATAATGACTTATTTTTAGATGGACTTTGAATGTTTTTATTTACTTGGAATGAACATGATTTTCCCACCATTATTATGCTATACCAGCTCTGTCCCATGTTTAAGCTACATGCCTGGCCCTGGTGGGCAAAGGTGCAGCTAGAGGGTGGCAAGGAGAGGTATGGACATGAAGAAGAGTCATGTGGAAGACCAGGATGAGCCAGGTTGTGTTCTGTGCTCCTGAGAGGTCCTCTGATGGAGTGTTCTGAGTCCTCTTTCTATTGCTATAATAGAACACCTGAGATCAGCAAATTTATAAAGAAAAAAATGTTTATTTTGACTCACAGTTCTGGATGCTGGGAAGTCCAATAATATGGCACCAGGTTCTTCTTGGCTTTTTTTTTGGTGAGGACCTTATGTTGCTTCAACTCATATCGGGCAGCAGAAAGGCAAGCAGATGTGTATGTGGAAGAAATAAAAAGGGGCCAAACTCCTATAGTAGCTAATCCACTCACAAGATAAAAGCATTAATTCATTCATGAGGGCTCTGCCCCATGGCTCAGACATTTCCCTCTAGGCCTCAGCTCCCAACACTGCTGCATTGAGGAACTAGGTTTCTGACACATGAACTTTTGGGGGACACATCCAAAAGACAGCAGGGACACAGGAGACAGACTAAGAGGCCAGCATTTGAGATGAGTGCATCAATGTCTAGGAGATATGAATGTGACTTCACCAACAGGCTCCTGAGAACATTTCTCTGCTCAAGAAGTCACTTTTTTTTTGCCATCTCTATTATTTCCAACACCCACGTTTCCTTTCAGTTGAGTCTCAGGCCTGCATCCAGTCATTTATGCAGTTGTTTGAAGGAGATTGTGAATACTTCTTAGAAGGCCCAGCACTCTGCCCTAACCTGAACCAATTCTATGTCCTCCCCCCATGTCAGACACATTCACATGAAAGGAGAAGAAAGAGCCTGGGCTTCACCCTAAAGCATGACTCCACCACTATAAGGAAGGGTGGGGAATGTAGCCAGTCAGGCTTTATTTCCAAGAAGAGATCATGGATATTGGTGAGCAGCGGATGCCTCTGCCTGGTGTTAATTCCCTTCTTCCTGCCTGGAGAGCCAACAGTGCTATTGAGAAACCCTGTCTTCCCTGGCAACGGAACTCACATAGAATCCTTGCCTCTAGCCCTGATGTTCTAGTAAGCTCTCAGACCACCATTGAATGAAGAGCCTAAACTGTTTGGTCGGGTGGCCTACAGTACCCAGCACCCATCATCTGCTTCTGACCAGAATCCTTACTCTGGGCCCTGCTCACCAGATTATCACACAGTAGAATCACAACACCATCTCGTTACATCTGGTCACTGGGTGTACCCAATAGTCTGGAGACTACTGACTTATTCCTGCTTTGAGCAGGGATGGATATTGCCTTAGGACCTAGAATCTGTGCCCATACCCCACCCTGAAGTGAGATGACTACTGCCTATGGTTTCAGAACGTGATTTTGTTTGGAGGTCTCGACTCCTGCCTTTTCTGGACCACCACAGAAAGTGGGTAGACTGTTTTCATAACTGGCAGACTCATTTTCTCTCTTAAGCCACTCAGAAATGTTTGCCCAAATACCAGGGCTCATGAGCACATGCTGACATTTAGGGAGCTCTTGACTTGGGATGGATAATTGTGCACTGGAACCTAATTACCAATGGCTTTTAGAGCCAAGGTATGTTCTCTTGTTATATGTCCAAGACTTTGAAATCTCTCCTGCCCTCAATAAATGAAATTTGGGAACAAGAGGGTTGCGTTAGGCCTCTGCAATAGTGCTGCCTCACACCTACACTAAAGCTTTGGGAATTCAGATGTGCTCCTTCAGATGGTCAAGGTTTTAAATTGAAACAAAGCAGGACATTTGTATTTGTTTTTAACTGAAGCTGAACAGCTGCAGCCCACCCAGACTCTATAGGATTTTGCACAAAAGAAAAAAAATGCTATTCTCTTAGCTTCTTCTGAAAGAGGCCACTTATTTCCTCCAGAAAACGTTCAAGCTCACAGTAGTCTTCATTACAATCCCCCTATTTTATGGATAAAGAAAAGGAGGTCTGGCCTGAACACAGAGCAACAGAACGGCAGAGACTTCAGCAGCTCCCTCCTCATTGGTAATGTTCAGGGGAGTCTCTATTTGGGGGACTCATCTCTTAGAGCCAGGGGGAAAGAATGGAGAAAGAATGAGGGAATTAGCAAGACCATGTGATAAGAAGGGGAAGCCCTCTGAGGACAATGGGTAGAAGCAGAGAGCAAATCAGAAGCAGCCAAGATTTTTGCAGACCAGGTTGGAGAAGCAGAAATAACTAGTCAACATCTTGAAGTGGACGTGATAAGGAAACAAAAACAAACAAAACAGAGAAAAAGATAAAGAAAAGATGTCATATAAAATGAAGAGGTTCAGAATATGACCTCATCCTGCCTTTCCTCATATCCTTCCTCTGGGTTAATACCTATTGCTTACATAGAATTCTCACCTCTTTTTTCTGGGCCTAGCTACATATTTAACTGCCTCTTGCACATTGCCCATTGCCAACGTCATGGGTACCTCAGATTAGCCATGTCCAGAACCAACTCCTCAGTCTCAGCCTGCATACCCACTCTTTCTCAGGGTTTTCTGTTTTGGAGGAAGACACCCACCTCTACCTCCAAGGCACAAGCCAGAAACTTGGGCACTGCCCTGGACTCTACTCAATTCCTATGATAGTCTACTTCCAAGGGCATTAAGTTCTACCTTCCAAGGAGCCCAGAACTAGCTGCTTCTTTTCACTCTCTTTGACCTTCCCTCTAATCATGCTTCTATGTGGGGCTGGTTTGGGGCAATTTCTCCACAGAGCAGGCCAAAATGTTCTTCCTAAAACACACATTGGCTCATTTCTCTCTTTTTCTTAAAATATTTCCCATAGCTCTCCATTACTCTGAGGCTTAAATCCAGACTCTGGAAACAGAGTAGACAGGACTTTCCAAATGAATGATCCTAAGACCATTGCTCATGTTTGACAACCAAAGTCCCATTGTCATTCATTCCATTAACCATTCAGTCAACAACATGTATGTGCCAGGCAGGCACTGGGCAAAATTCTGGGGATAAAACAGTGAGCCAAATTGAAATGGTCCCTGTCTTCTGAGACACATAGTATACAAGGAAAGAGAGTCAAAATCAAAAGCTAGACATTACCAGTTAGTGAGATAGGAAGTCATTTATGGGCACTTGAGCAATAGCAAGGACTCAGGAATGGGAGGCCTACAACCCAGACATGGGTGGGGCTTAGGAAATGTTTCTCAGAGTAAACAAATCCAAGCTAAAGCCTGGAGTCCTTGGTAATTCATATATATTTCTGCACCTTCCACTCCCTCCTCTGAGGAAGCCACTTACTGAAATGATCAGTTTTTAACTACATGAAACTGTCCATGGCTGCATCTGCCCCAGATAAAAGGCTGACTCAAACCAGAAAATCACATAACCATGTGGCTTAATTGGACATGGTGATCAAAGAACAACATGGCTCATTGGTTACGCATTTTTGCAACCTACTGTTCAACACCAGCAATGTGCTCTGCACTTCCCCATCCCCTGAAACTTGTAGAATGGGTACAAAGAACATTCTGATTCTTTGCCATGTCTAAAAGAATATTAGCTGGGTGGGCTAACTGGTATAACAAACAACTCCCAAATCTCACTGGCTTTAGACAACAGAGGTCCATTTCTTGCTCATGTCACACCCAAGGCAGTTCAGCTAAGATGCTCGACTCCTTGCAATCCTTCAGGAAGCCAGGCTCCTTCCTCCCAGAGGCCCAGCATCCTCCACAAAATGCTCTGCTGGGAAATGTAGTCAATGTCCAGAATGAAAAGAAAATGAAGTCTGGTGAACATCTAGCATTTTCTCTGCCATAAGGACACTAAACAATGTGATAAAGACCAGAATGGGCCAATTTAGTGAAAATAGATTGCTGGTACTATGTAAACCAAACAACCAGTCACCAGACCATCTGATCACAATTAAACTTAAGCTAAGTCTTAAGTAACTGTATTTTTCACTTGGTGAGTTAATCCTGCCTACTTAGTCAAAGCATTTCCTCCTCCAGGTGACAATCAGAAGCAGCCATTAATTAATACAAACAAATTCTCCATCTAATGCACCCAACGTAACTCTGAAAATGTTTAAGTATATAAAATTAGTAAAAGAAACTAATGCTTGGCTGTATTCTCAAGACCCTTTATAACTCTGTATCTAATCACTTACTCAAGAAATATTTATTAAATATGTCTGGCAAAATTTAAATCTGCATGATCCATGTCTATATTCCAAAATGAACACATAGAAAGCCATACTTATTTTTTGCCCACTGAAAAAACCTAGCACAAATAAACATGCTTAAATATGCATGGCTCTCTGAAGATATTTATTTGTACTTAGAGAAAAAAAGTTTGCAGAGGGCCTTGCAATTTTCTGATGAAAATTTGTGCTCTATAAGCACAAAGCATTTTTTGATTTTTCTGAACAAAATAATGGAGCAAGGTGAAAGACTGGAGACTCTGGGAAGAAGCCAAGAATTAATGATGTGGATTTGGCTGTAACTGTGCCCAAGAATGTTTCATAATGGTGGTACTGTGCTCACTTCAAAAGTAATAATGATTAAATATCCTGAGTCCTTATATATCATCAACTCCTAAACAAAGCCAAAAAACAGAGAGTTCCAAGGGCAAGAAATATGTCAGCACCACACTGTCACAGATCACAAATCCAGACCACCCTCAGGATGGTTATTTGGATATGTAATGAAATAATTGACAAAAGCCATTCTGAGGGCCGCGACCCAAATGTGTCAGCAGATCTGAATGTCTAAAGTTCATGTAGCCTGGTAGCACAGAGGCCTGCACACATTTTTCACATTAGGGAACAGATGGAAGCTGTAATTCCCGCCATAGCTGAGGGACGCCTTGCACCCAACAGCAGCAGATAATAAGCTCATTTGGGGAGAAATTTGCCATTTTCATCCAAGAGCTCAGTGGACTGCTGCTGAAGCACTCATCCAACTGTGGACAGCACGCTTCCCAGAGGGGAAGAAGAGAGACTGCACCTGTTTCAAAACTCTTATGGCTCTAGAGTCATTTCAGTCTCCCTTTAGGTCTCAAATCTCACATCTGAGCTAGCCGTGGGGCCACACCTTGCCCTCACAGAATTCTGGGGAAATTGATTACTAACCCCAGTTTCCTATTATAAATAAATAATGCTGAGTGCTTTCATGGTCTTGCACAAGACAGCCTAGATACTAGCTTAGGTGATACACTTCATTTTCATTTGTTCCAGAACATTTTGGGCCTAAACTTTCAAAGCTTTAAATTGGTCTCTGGGGTACCATTCAATAGGAAACTTGAAGGAAGGGGAAAAATTATATTCAACTATTTTGAATTTGGAAAATATGCCATTTCACTGAGAAAGACGTTTTCCACATATTTGATCACTCAAAAGCAGCTAAGCACTGAAACTTCAAATATGGTCTAATCTGATCAAAGCCATGAGCATCTAAAAACGAGGCATCCCAGCGCTGCGGACGATAAAACACACAATTGACTTATGTGCTGTGAGACAACAGTGTAGACTTTGGCTACAGAAGGAAGCACAGATCAGTGTGGTTATGTGGGGGCAGCTGCAGTGTAGACACAGACCCCAGCCCACAGGCTAGCCTGGCCAACAAGCCTGGGAATTACACGGGCTGTTTCATTCCTGGATTTTCAAGTGCTTTGTCAACAGAATCTTATTACCTTTCGCAGCAGCCCCAGGAAGCCAGCAGCATGCCAGTTTCATGAAGAAGTTGGTGGCAAGGCTGAAGAAAAAAGGCAGCTAGCTAATTGAATCCTTTAATAATTCTCCCCATCACATTTTTAAAATTTTTATAATGACGTTGTGGGGGCAGAGAAATGAGTTGGATAATACTTAGAAATCTTTGTGCCTTAGAGCTGTGTGCTCCAATACAATAGCCACTAGCCACATGTGGTTATTGGGCATTTGAAACAAAACTAGTATGTCTTAAGAATGAAATTCTAAGATTTTATTTCGTTTTAGTTAATTCAAAAAGTTAGCTGGGTGTGGTGGCACATACCTATAATTTCAGTGGCTCTGGAGGCTGAGAGGCTGGAGAATCCAAGTTTAAAGCCAGCCTCAGCAACTTAGCAATGCCCTACACATCTTGGTGAGACCCGTCTCAAAATAAAAAAAGGGCTGGCCATGTGGCTCAGTTGTTAAGCATCCCTGGGTTCAATCTCTGGTACCAAAAAAAAAAAAAAAATTAAAAGCTGATATTGAATTCAATAATTGGGAAAGTTTTAAACACATTAAACACTTGGCTATGTGAAACTAAATATTATGAAATATAACTACAGATCAAATATTTTTGATGAAAATTTAGCACTTGACTTAAGATATGCTATAAGTGTATAATGCACACTGGACTTTTAGGACTTAGTACAAGAAAGAATAAGAAATGTCTCAATAATTTCTAAATATTGCTTGCATTTTGAAGTGGTAATAATTTAGATATATTGAGCTAAATAAAGACATTATCAAAATTAATATTGCCTTTTTAACCTTTCTAACTTGAGTACTAGAAAATGTAAAATGACACATACAGTACACATTGTATTCCTATGGGACAGCTCTACTCAAGAATAAAAAGAGACTCGCACAGATAACATCTACCTGTGAGCCCAAGCTCTCACCACAGATGCACAGACTCACTCAACTTATAAAATAGCAAATCACTACCAGACATCTAGTGGCAGGATCTCTGAAGAGAGATATCCCCTAGCTAACAGAGGACTGTGACAGAAGTAACAGTGTCCCCAACTCACCTTGCTTTTTGAAGGACCTTGGACAAAAGAATCTCTCTATCTGTCCTTACAGCAGCAAATGCTAACTTCTCTTTACCTCCAACACAGGGATATCCTTCATTCACTTGTTTCATTTATTATGCTAGCTGTCAGGGCTGGGTGCTTGCTAGGTGCTCTAGTTGGGCACAGAGACATATGAGGCATCATTCATGGGCTCAATAGGCTTGTAGTCTAGTTCTTCCAAATGCACGTGCACACACACACACACACACACACACACTTCATATCAAGGCAAAATGAAACAAATGCTGAAATGGAGCTCACCATAAGATACTCCAAGAGTACGGGGTAAAAAGTGATGAATTCTACCTGTGGAAATTAGGGTGGGCTTCCCATGCTGGAGCATTTAGGATGAAGTATGACAGACTGGCAAGATATTCTAAAAGGATATTCTAAACGGATGAGTATTTCAGTTGACAGAAATAGCCTAAGTCAAGGAATGCATGTGGGCAAGTGCACGGTGTGTTCAGGGAATGATGAGGGAGTCAGGACCAGGCACACCAAATGAATCGGTTAGGACTGTTAGGTGCAGGACAGGCTGAGTACGTTGTCTGCAGGGCATGCCAAACAAAGTTAGCTGCAGGATGACCTGGCCGCTCAAACCCTCTGTCTGGTTCTTTATCACCTGTTTGCTTCAAGCCCAAATGTCCAAGCCCCCGCTCAAGGCTGAACACTCAACCCCCTGCTCAAGGCTGAATACTCAACCCCCTGCTCAAGGCCGAACACATAATCCCCCTTGTGTGCCAACAAGGCAGCTTGCAGACCCAGAGACCCCATTAGATTTGGGCTATAAAAACTCCCTCCTGCCAGGCCCCTCTCTCTCTTCTCTCTTGCTCTCTCTCTCTCTCTTGCTATCTCTCTTGCTTTCTCTCTCTCTTGCACTCTCTCTCTCTTTCTCTCTCTTCTCTTTCTCTCTTTTCTCCTCTGTTGCACTGCTGTAATAAAGATCTCTTGGTCACTCCGAGTGTTGTGGTCACTTTCCTTTCAGGGACCAGTGTGGTTCAGGAGGAGGGGAGTAATAGGCTCATGGGAGGCCAGGACAATATTCCAAGCAAGAATGGTGAGAAGCTGCCCTGGAACAAGGAAAGAAAAAAATTGGCAGGAAAGGGGGAAATGCAAAAGACACAGTAAACAAATATGAGGTTATCAGGGGAATGAAAGAAGAGGGGATGAAGCTACTGGTGGTGTTATTAAGCAAGATTAGGGCCATGTGAAGTGGCACATGCTTGTAATCCCAGAGACTTACAAGTCAGGAAGATAGCAAGTTCGAGGCCAGCCTCAGCAATTTAGCAAGAACCTGTCTCAAAAAACAAAATATAAAAAGGACTGGGGATGTAGCTCAATGGTAAAGCACCCCTAGATTAAATCCCTAGTACCAAAAGAAATAAAAAGCAAGATTAGGGAACCCAGGAGGAAGAGGTAGAGAGAAAGAACAGATTTGACATGATGTGATGACTAAGGAAAAGCTTAGTTAATGGTAACATTTTGGAAGAAAGCCCAGATTAACACAAGTCACTGATAACAGACTCTTGGCCCCACAGACCCACTGAAGGCCTGGTGCTGTATTTGGCTATTACCAAAAACCTTTATCACACAATGAAGATGGGAAATTTCCAAGGGGGAATATCTTCATTTTGGGATTTCCTGAGTTAACTTTCAAACCTGAGGTAGAATAAGTGTAGACTAATGACACTTAACATAAGACATACTAGAAATAAAACAAGCACATATCAAGCGTGTGCTAATAGTATACCAATAAATTGAAAGTCAAAGCTCTGCACTTGGAAAATGTAACCCGCCGTGATGAAAGGATTGTGTAAATTTTTTTTTTCCCAAGGTCAAAATTATCAGAGGGTTTGCTTATACAAGAGGAATAGATACCAACACCCTCATCCCCCACCACCAGAGCAACACAGCTCAGGTTTCAAAAGCAAGCTTTCTGCCTAGCCCTAGCCCTGGGGCTGAGGTTCTGTGGTTTCAGATTGGTTTTGGCTTCAAGCAAAGGCAAGTCCTTCTCTCTGCTCTCTGAACGAATTCCAACATTTACGGCTGAGCCTTGTGGCCCTTGTCTGCTGACCATGTGGGGAGCTTCAAAGTCTTTTAGATGTGATTATTTGTTCTGTCAACAGCTCTGTGCCTCTGAAAAGCCAGGGCCACTGCTTATAGCTATCACTCATCCTCTCTCTCTCCAGTATCACTTCTCAACAATGCAGACCTTCTTTTGCAGGACTCAGGCACTTCAGCACTTTAACACCGCCTCCCAACCCAATCAATACTAAGTGATACCAGGTGTCTCTTCTAATCTCACAAGACCAAACCAAATGCCATGCTCTTGTTTCTACCTCCCAAAGAAAGTGCATGTTGAGCACAATAGTTTTATGAGCAGATTAATCACAAAGTCATTAATTCATTCCATTTCCCAGAAAGTGAATAGATCTGTAGCTTCTTTATACTTTGTCTATCATTTTTAGTATCTTCCATAGAACCACTGGCCAGAATGATCTAGTCAGTCATTACCCAAAGTATAAGTCCCTTGTGCTTAACTGCATTCTGGTATTTATCCCACTGTCACAGTAAATTTAAGATATTTAAAAATTCATCTTTTTTCTTTCTTTCCTTCTTTTTTTTTTTTTTTGTATTGGCAGTTGAACCCAGGGGCATCTGAGCACTGAGCCACATGCCCAGTCCTTTTTATTTTTCATTTTGAGACAGGGACTCAGTAAGTTGCAGAGCCTGCCCTTGAACTTGTGATCTTCCTGTCTCAATCTTCCAAGTTGCTGGGGTTACAGGAGGCATCCTACACCCCACTTAAAGTCCACCTTAAATGGGATTTAACAAAATAAATGCATGGTGGAAGCGAAGAGATTTTCTTCGGGAAAATTATGAAAACAGAAGTGAGGTGTGTGCTCTAAACACAGACCTGGGTTGAAAGCAGGTGCCACTGATCTGTTTTCCTCCACTGCTGCCATTAGATGTACCTTCAGAAACCCAGTTTCTCAACCTCTTAAAAGAAGCCAGAAAATGCTGCTTTTATCACAGGTAGTCAGAAGAAAACAGCTCTTGTTCAAAAGATTACAACAATCAGAACAAGTAGAAGGTCTAAAGGAAATAAAACTGTACCCCCTCTCCCTGCAAATAAACTGAATCTGGGAGAGTTATTGCTTTTAGTACAAATGGACATTTGGATCTTGACCCTTAAACATATAATACTGGAACACTACTGGAAAGATGGATGGAGAGACAGCTCTCACCTCCCCCTTCGCACCATTACTTTTTGTTCACTATCATTACTGTGTCATTACTAAGAGATGTGTTAGTGATGAAAACAGCAGCTACTTTTGAAAAATAACCAATCAATACATATATACAGAACACCTATTATACACAGGCAGCTAAGGGTATGCAATCTAGTTTGGAAGATAAGGCATGCACAGGGATGGAGAATGTCATGCAAGGCTGTGTTTGAGAAGGACCAAGGGAGTGGTACAGGGGGTGAGAGCTATTATTTAAGGAGAGATCATTTCCTGCTGTGGAAGCCTGGGCTGGGCCTGGAGAAATGAGCAGAATGTAGATAGTTAGAAGAAGAAGGCACAGAAAGCATGGCCCAGAAATTGGAAGGTCCAGGGCATTTCCAGAGTACAGTAGAGTACAGAAAAACCATGAGGGCAAAAAGCATTGTGGGTCTCTTTTCCCAACTGTAAAATGGGGATAATAATCCTTTTTTCCATAGGACTGCTATGAGGATTAAACGGGATAATGTGTAGAAAGTGATCTGCAGAGAATGTGGCACAGGAAAAAACACTCAACAAAATCTGGGGGACAACAGGGCTGCAGCAACCCACAAGAAGCAGGGAAGACTGGTGAGGGACATTTCCAAAGAAGTCCCCGCAAGACCCAGCTGGACTTGAAAAAGCAAGACAAGGAGCAACAAAGGTGCCTCTGAGTTTTGGAGTCTGTGAAGTGGGAGCAGGAGTGATGATTGGCAGAGCTGGGGGAAGGAGGTAAAAAGAAGAAATGGACCATTTCAAACCTGTGGTGCTCAAAGTGCCAGATGACAATATTTGCTATTTCAATGAGATGAATGGTTATGTTATCATAATATACAATGCACCTAAAAGTCATGAGAAAATACAGAATACATTTGATGTCTGAGTCTACCTGATTCTAATCCCTGCTACTCACTCGAATTATTAGAAATTTTTTCATAATAAAATGCTGGGGAAAAGAAAACAAACCTAGAAGAAACTGTTGTGCTGGAGTGAGGAACAAACTGTACTACTGAATCTCATTGACCAACCATGCTTCACCAAAAGTTAAATTCAAGTTCATTTCAAATGCATGAGATCGGAACAGTGCCTGAGACTAATGTCCTTTGCATCCCTGACAGTTCCCTGACAAGCTGCATCTAAACTCCCTGAAAATACACAGATCTCACAAGGTCCCCAGCTTGATGCTATGGATTTGAGAACCCTTGACTTTCACTCCCCAGGAGACAGTTTTCATACTCAAAAACAGAGAGAAGTGCCCTTGTTGATAAGAATTGAAAAAGACTAATCTCTATGTACCTGGGTATGGTTAATTTGGCTCTTGCTTTTTGGCTAAAAATATTAAGTTTTAGAATTTTGCCCTTTGGTCTTCCTTAAACTCCCAGTGGATGACAATTTAAATGGAACTAGGATTGATACTTTATTATTACAATAAAGAGAAAAACGTTCTCAAAATGTTTCTATCCCTTTGATAATTCTTCTCCTGGACATTAGTAGTAATAGTTGTGATAATAGTTAGTAGAACTGGGTATTGAACCCAGAGGTGCTTAATCACTGAGCCACATCCCCAACCCCTTTTTATATTTTATTTGGAGACAGGGTCTCACTGAGTTGCTCAGGGACTTGCTAAATTGCTGAGGCTGGCTCTGAACTCGAGATCCTCTTGCCTCAGCCTTCTGAGCCATTGGGATTACAGCCACTGTGCCTGGATTCCTAGATGTTGTTTTTTTTAATTTTTAAATCAAGGAGTCACATGTTAGGTTGCAGTAGTGGGAGGACTGAAGAGCCTTCATCTATGTAGGAGCACCTTTTGTCCACTGATCTAGGTTAACAGGTACAGGCCTTAGGCCTGAATGCAAGCAAGGTGCCTCTAGAACAAGGAAAAGAAAAATGAAGAGTGGCTCCATGGCAAGGGGAGGAGAAACCCCTCCCCTCTGATGGTGTTCACTGGTTTCCCTCATAGAAATGGAAGTCTGGAATTAGTTCTTCAATCTGACAATGCGCCTAATGACAGGATATGGGTTGAGATCAAATAACCAACCAAAACAAGGGGTCTGTTTCACCTCACCAATTCAGCATTTTGCTTTTATCTGCCTATTTGTTTCATGATAACTTTCAAAGGAGTTGACTGATTCTGATCAAATGTGGGGCACGGCTAAGGGGTTTCAAGATACATCTTAAGCTCAATTTGTGGTCCCGCCAGCCATCCTGAAACAAAACAGTAGCCAGTAAAATTTCTAAACAAGCATATCTGCTGTAATCTTTAGCAGGCTTCACCAAAGTTCATACATGAGTAGTGGTTACAGATCTATGTGATTACACGGAATGAAGTTTGCAGATCACAGACCCAAGAAGGTATCTAAATTCACTGCATACAATGACTTCTCACAGCCTTTGGAGAGGCAAGTGTTATCTCTGCCCAGACAAGGGGGAATAAAAGCTTAATAAAGGGGGACAAAGTTACATTACTTTGGCTGTATCCTGTGAATAATTTGTGAGAGAAACAGTTCAAGAGATGTAGAACCCAATCCAATAGAAACAGCAAAGCTTCAGTAGCTAAGTCTCTATATTTGAAAGAGGATCTTCAAGAAGAAATGTGGTCCCAAGGTGATAGATCTGAATGTCAGAAGAGAAATTATTCAGTCTGATATATTGGAATAATGTTTTTATAATGGTGGCAACAAAGGATTGTTTGGAAGATTGCTCTAGCTCTCCGTCAGACTACCATCAAAAGCAACCCCAAAATGAAAATAATTATTCTGCCTCTATGAACACGTAAACCACTCAAAAATCCTTTTTAATGACAATAAAGTAGGCAGCTCCACATTTTCATTCATCATATTTGTTTTGTTTCATTTTGTGTTGATTATTCCTGGGCAACTGATTCTATCATTCATGTGGGAGGTAGAGAATTGTGTTTTGGTGATTATTTATTTGGTAATGATTTATTTTACATTTGTTCTCTCTCTTTGTTATATTTTTATAGACCCATAATATACAATTCAGTTGAAAGCAATGTTCTTCCTATGCAAGAAAAGCCTTCTCGTAGCCAGCTGGTCAACTTTAATTCCTTCTTAGGTAGAGATTCTGCAGTTACCACCAGACCTTGATTACTCAATTGTGTAACAAATAAGGAAAGTCAATTTAATGAAGCAGATCATTATCAACTCAGGAAGAACCTAGAGTGAAAACTCCCTGTCCAACTGTAGAGGTAGAATAACATGCTGATGGATTTCCAAGTACCTTCTGGAGCAATCACCTCAAAAGGCTTCTGTCCAGAGCTGGCATCCCATTTACACTCAAGGCAGCTTCATCTTAGTGGGAAGTTCCCATTGCCAAGAACTGGGAGTGTAGCTCAATGATAGAGCATGTATTTACCATGTGCAAGGCCTGGGTTCAATTCCCAGCACTGAAAAACAATGTCCATTTCCACCAGGTCCACTGAGCTGGAATTCTATTCTCAGAACCATCTTCATCTCTTCCCTATCTTCCAAATCCGGTAGCTAGAAGCCATTGATCCTACATCTTAGTGCCTCTCAACTCCATTCCTTCCTTCCTTCCTTCCCATCCTCAACTACTGCCATAGGCCAATGGTCCCCTTAACTCTCATGTGAACTGTTGTTTTCTTGCTAGTTTCCCTGACACTAATCCATTTCTCCCTTCTGGTCACTCTGTCATGTGGCTGTAATTGTCATCTTCTGCCAGCAAGCCCCACCATCTCTTAACATGCTAAAACCAACTGAATTGACTCCCTATTGCTTACAGAATTAAATTTATTCCTGCCATGGCATTTGAAATACTTTGAATATGACACCAACAGAGATCCCCCACTTTATCTCCTATCCCTATCCTGACTATCACCACCCAAACTCTAGGCTCCCAACACATTACAGTTGTAGTTTCTCTTTCTCTCTCTCTCTGGTGGGTGTTTCACACCGTGTTTCCTCTACTCACAGTGCCCTGTGCCCAGTGAGCTCCTATTCATTCTTCAAAACCCAGATCAAATACCACTTTCGCTTACAAATTTCCCTGACACCCCCATGTCATCCTCTGGTCTTTCACAACTTTTTTCACAACACTTCCACTTTGGCCTTGGCTCAAGTTTTCCTTATGGGAAATTTTTTCCTTATGGTAATTTTTTTATTTGTATACCTGTCTTCTTCAATGTCTGGCTCTATTTTGTTTTACATTAACCAGGATGGAATGGCTAAGTGCCTTCTCACTGAAATAATTTCTTATCTTGGAGGTGTGGCACAGCCATGATATCCAGGGGTGATATTCAAAATGTTTAACAACTGAACAGCTTGGGCACTGACCAGTCCAATGGATCCCCGACAATGCTGGTATGTCCTAACCATAGCTCAACTTTGGCCTTATCCCAACAGTCAGGATTTCAGTGAAGGGCATTCCATATCTCATTCAGTCTATAAAAACTGCTCAGGTTTCAAGCTGATTGGGTTAGCTAGGGCCCCAGGCTTTGGTACTGTTTGTTAAATCCTTTAGGATCCAAAAAAATTGCCCTGAGTGTAGGTAGCAGCTTTTTAATTTTTTAAAAAATAAGTTAGTATCATAATTATTTTTAGAAAGACTGGAGCCAAGAAGGTGAACAGTAGCTAATTGTGAGATTGCTTTGTAGCGACAAGGGCTTCAACACACACACAACTTACATTAAAAAAAAAAAAATCTTTTCATTGTCTCTGCAGTCACAGTATAGCCACACAAAGCAGGCTTTCATTTATGGCTCCCTCTCTCTGGGAAGCCAAGCCTGAGAGTAAAAGATATCTTAATGTTCTCTTTCAAGGCTGCTGAGATTTAGAAACATAGATTGGTAGGATGCTACAATATCAGCCTTTCTTTCATTCCCCTTCTGCCCTTTCTTTTACCTCCTACTTGCTTTTTTAAACAATGATTTTAAAGCATCTCCTGTTTTCCTTACCTACCTGGAAATGTGTTCAAAGTAGGTAGCTGTGGGAAGAAATTCAACTCTGAAGAGGAAGACTGGATTTGGAATTTTACAGTACATGTTCGTGGATTTAAGGCAGTTTTAATCCAAATATGCACATTTGAAAGCTGCAGATCTGGCCACCAAGTCAAAACTTTTCCCAGTGAAATTCAGGAACATATAATTAGAATAACATGGGCCAGGTTAGGAAGAGGGGGCTTGATGTCATGTTCAGGGCAGGTAAAGTTTTAGGGTTGTATGGTCCATTATAGAAGGCACTAGTCACATGTGGCTACTTATATTTAAATTCTAATTCATTAAAATGAAGAAAAATTACAAGTTTGTTCTTTAGTCACACTAGCCACATTTCAAGAGCTCAATAGCCACATGTGCCTAGTGGATACACTGCTGGGCAGCACAGATATAGAATATTTTTTTATCATCAGAAGTTTCTGTTGGGCAGTGTCATCATTGATTTGACTTTCTTGGGCTAATAGGTGGGATGGGGGTGGGGTGGGAAGAGTCATCCTGGGAAACTGAAAACTCCTTCCAGGGAGGGAAACAGAAAGCATTTGGAACATGCCTGGAACATTAATTTCTCCATTTCTCTCTTTTCCTGCTTTTCTACTTATTTTCCTGTCCCTGGATTTTCCATTCTCCATCTTTGTGGATGGGAGAATCTGACCAGGATGTACACCACAATGGATCCTCCCCCCAGGATTGGGACTTGGAATTGTTTGGTTCACTGCTGTTTCCTTGGCAGCCACTATGGTCCTTAAGAGTAGGTGTTTAAAATAAGTCAAACTCAGAAGTTTAAGGGTTGTTATGTTTTCTCTCATATGTAGAAGCTAGAGAAGAAAAAAGAAAAGAAACGGTGGGGGTGGGGGAGTCTCATGAAAATCAAAGAGAGATCAGTAGAAGAAAGAGACCAAGGGGTGTGGGGTGGAGAGAGGGAGATGGGAAGTGCTGGAGAGCGATATTGGCCAAATTATGTTGTTATATTTTGTATTGTATGCCTGTATGAATATGTAACAACAAATCCCATCAGTATGTACAACTATAATGCACCAATAAAAATATGTGGGAGAAGAAAAATACTTCAATAAAATAAAAAAGAGTAGGTGTTTACAAAAAGCTTGTTGGATGAGTAATCCCAGTGGCATAGAGTGTTTCCACTTTCCTCTGTGGGGAAAGAAACTAAAAAATCCTCCATTTCTTGCTTGGTTAGTGGGAAGCTGCTGTTGAGATCCACCAAGCACACCAGAGACTACCAGGGATACTCTCAAACAGCCTTGACCCCCACTCCCTGAAGCTGACCTAAATCATGCTTTTATTATGAGACTCAAAGGGTCAGCTTGCCTGAGCAGTTGCAAACTCAAATCATGGAACAGAACTCCTTGAATATGGATGCTATTTCTGCCACTTACAAGCCATGTGGCCTTGGGCGAGTCATTTTAACCTGCTCTGTGCCTCAACTGCCTCATGTTTAAAATGAGGATAACAGGTAATAGTTTCTACCTCATAGAGTCGTTGTTTACATGTCTGTACACATAAAGCCTTTGCTACAGTTCTGAGCTCATAAGTACTCAATAAATGTTAGCTATTGGACTCTTCTTGCCAAGCTCAGCCTGCTAAATGAGGAGTCTCGGTATGAATTATTGCCAATGAGGCCACAAATAGCAGCAGTGCTGAATATGCTCAATAAAATGAAACAATGAAAATATGCTCCAGCCATCTGAAACATGTATGTTAGGAGGCTTCTGGGAGAGTGAGGTATTTGGAAGATTTAAAAGCAGTGTGAACCACCCCATAAATAGGAAACATAAAAGTTTTAGAAAAACTGGGAATAGAAATACTTTTCAACCCCTCCAAACTGGTCACTTTTGTTTAAGGACAATAAATCAATGGGGTCGTTTTTAGTGGAAATGGCTCTGACTATCTTCCAATGACAGAGAAACAACTCACTGCAAACTGTTGTTTGAAGGGCCAGACCAGCATGGGACAGAAAACTTGACAGGAAGATATCATGTCCCCTCAGCTCCAGCAAGTAGGGAGAGCATTCCAACACTTATGTGATTCTAGTGACGACCAGGCCTCCTTCAGTTCGACAAAATACAAGACTGTCATAGACCACCATTAATCTGAGTCTACTCAGAAAGAAACTGGCCAGGAACCACTATGGTCAACATTACAGCTTCAGGCTTCCCTATTCTCTGGGGGTCTTTACAGGAGCCCATATGCTGCCCAAAGGCTCATCTGTGGCAGTTTAGATGCAAACAGACAAGAGGCACATCAGAGAATACTGGGTTCATTCTGGCATAGCAGCTCCATGCCCCACAGGATCTAGTAAACAACTATAATTTCTAGGGCCCCCATAAGGGTCATGCCAGTACCAAGTGTTTCACACTCAAGGAAACTCAAACTGTGGCTTCCTGCCAGGTATTTTGATTCATTTACAATCTTGCAGCCCCAGAAACAATTTAGCAATTGGGCCATTTTTACTATAAGCAATATTGCCCAGTAACACAGCTGACATTTCACCTTCACCATGTTTCCAGAGCAACAGGGCCAGAAAATTAATACAAGGACAGATATCCACAGGGAAGGGGAAAAGGTTATGTTAACCCTTTACTTGCAGTGATAAACTCTTCCAGAGATGGAAGACTGCCAGACCCTGCTCATTGGATGCAGGGACAAGATGGAATGCAGAGAAGCTGGACCTCAACTTAGGCCTGAGGGCAGAGGGCAGCCATGGAAAACCTAAGAGGAATGGTGTTTCCTTGGCAATGAATACTTAGTATTGGGGTTCAGCTATTCCTGTGAGGGAAACACTATGAGCAAGAGGTCTTTGGGGTTCTCATACTAAAGGGCTGAGACAGCTGACCCATGGGGAGAGAGCATCATGATTCCCACCACCAGGAAAAACATGAGCTCCAAAGAAACAGAAGAAAATCTAACTTAACCAAGCTATTCACTGACCTGCAATTAAAGCTCTTGGGACTTGCTCTCTACCTCATTTCTTGCATGGAATATGCAGTTCCTTGACCTCTGTTACAGCACTCTTATCCTTTTTTTTTTTTGTTCCAATAAGATACATATATCTGATGATGCAAACATGTAAAATTCCAGGCAAACAAGCTGTTTTCTTTCTCACTTAGGAAAGCCTATCAAGCTGGGAATGAAAGTAAAGTTACCTTTAGCTTTAAATGTGCTCTTTTATTTCAAAATAAATCATGCCCAAATGTCTATCAATAATAAAGTACTTGAGGCTCAGCTGACAACCGACATACTGATATGTCAGGACCTGAGTCTGAGAACGGATACCCCTTTATGTGGGTACAGGAACAGAGGAGGATCTCTCATGTGCTGTGATCAAAATTCACCTCAAAATGTAACCAGACATGCCTTTATCTTTCTCAAATCAAACTGAAAAGAATCAGGCACCTCCTGCCCCATCCTGCATTGCTCTTGAGTATTTTATTGAGGTCAGATTATAGTTCTGGAACACCCAAGGTGAGCCAGCTTTGATATTTCTTCACTTGATTTGATCATTTATCTAATAGGAGGGACCTCAGATCATCAGGAAGCATTTTATATTCTCCTAAGACCCTAGGTCAAAGGATAATCAAAACCAGCTGGTGCTTGGCTTACTCGAGCTTAGAGAAGACATTCATTCATTCATTCACTTACCCAACAATCAAGTATCATATATCTATGCTACATGCTGAGGAGGGTGACCTCAAAGAGTCCCTATGGAGCTCCTGACCTTAAGACCTTCATTATTCTTATAACTGGTCACCCCCTATCATCAACTCCTTCTCCCACTTCCTCCCACAGAACAGTTTCAGAAATTCTTCATTTTAAGAGGCATGGCCTGTCCTGAAAAGGATCACTCTTGCAGGGAGTTTTCTTCTAAAATATCATCTCCCAAAATGTGTTTCATGGACCCAAGACCCAAATATGAAAATAGAGCCCTTTGGTCTGATGAGTTTAGGAAACCCCTCATGCTTGATCCTCTTGTAGAGAGTTTTAATGTACTTCAGGAAATTAAAAGCTTTCATAGGTTCTGCAATAAAGAATCTTGTTTTAACTCATACAGTTTTCTCAAACATTCTTGACCACAGAAATGTGTTTGCTTGTGTGTGTGTGTATGCCTGTGTGATCTATTAATATCCTGAGGAATGCATATAGTTTAAGGAACATTTTATGAAAGCAATTCACCTTTAACTAGTCCCTTACTTGATATAAATAACCAATATCTGGATATGGATTTATTAACATATATTTGTCCTACAAACCTACTTGATATTTGTATACTATTGTTAGTTTGACTGATATACTTTAACAATATTCTTAAAAATAATACTAACAAAAAATATTATTAAGATATATACTAGGGGCTGGAGTTGTGGCTCAGTGGTAGAGTGCTTGCCTGGCATGTGTGAGGCCCTGAGTTCAATCCTCAGCACCACATATAAATAAATAAATAAATAAATAAATAAATAAAAACAAAAGATCAATTGACAATTTAAAAAAAAGACATATACTAAGTGACATTCTTAAGGTTCCTAAAGTAGGATAATGTGGGTTAGAGATAAGAGGTCATTGAAGTGGTACATTTGTAGCTCTTAAGATGTCTATAGTCTTCCCTTCAAAAATACTCTAACAGCTTTGAAGGCTGAGGAAGGAAAATTGGAAGTTCAAAGCCAGCCTCAGGAACTTAGCAAGACTCTGTCTCAAAAAAAAAAAAAAAAAAAAAAAAAAAAAAGATGACTCTGAGTAGTCAATGAATCAGGTCAACTTCTTTTGGGTCATATAGTACAGAGACTAGGGGCAAGAAAGCTTCAGTGGTTTCTTAAATATGTGTCCCTTTCTTACTGTCACTTACTAATTTTGGGTGCCAGTCAGAGTTAAGGCTTAATGACACAACCACAGAAGCAGTAACATGAGGCTGGTGTTGGACCATGTTGTGAAGTCACAGAAATATCTTTAGTACTCATATTTTATCATGCTCTTTGTTTGAATCATTAATAATGGTAATGTGAACAAATGAATAAATGTTTAACTACACAAAAGATTTGGCAGGAATTGGTGAGAAACTGTACACTCTGGAAAGAGAGAAAAGAATGCAAATTCCTTTATTCTATTTTCTGAGCCCTGAGATATCTTGGAGAGAAGTTGGAAATGGTTACAAGTATCAATTCAGTGTCCCAAAGTGAAGCCAATATATATATATTTTTTTGTCTGAGACTGTTCTGGCTCTTGGACTATGTATTTCTCCAATCTTCTCTACAGAACAAGGAAAAGTAGTTTACCTTGATTTAAACCCCCAAGCCTGAAATCATTGTTGCTAAATCCCCCCCCCCAAAAAAGAAATGCAAATGTGTGAGCAAATATATATAAAATGAAAATGAAAATTTTATCATGTTAATGGTTGCTGGATTGTTGCCAACTAGCCTCATGTTCTAACACTGCCCCCCCCAGAAGAAATCCCACTTCAAGAATTAATTGTAAAGACTTTTTTTGTGTCCTTGAACTAAACACTGTTCTCAGAGAAAGAAAGGTCAAAGTTGACTTAGCAGAGCAGCAGGGAGCTTTTAGTATCCATGCTAGGATACTCCATACTGTTTGCCATGCCAGGTAATCTATATCTCACCAGGATATTTCCTCTGCAATCTGCAGTAAATACACCGCCTTTCTCTAGTAATGTCTCACAGGGCACCTTCCAGAGCCTGCTTTCTTAAGATTGTAGCAGACCATCTCCATTGAACAATCTCTCCTTTTCTTTCTCAGAAACCTCCCTGATCCAGTTTTGAAGCATGTAAGAAGCATGTTCAGTTACTACCATAGGCTAGAGGCCCATTTAGAAGGAGAGCATGACTCTCCATCCCTTCCCTGTCTCACCAATTCTAAGCATTCAGCATGCTTTCCTGAGAAGACTCTAAAATGGTTACTCAGATTATGCCATAGTACACCAAAGAGTTTGACTGTGTATGTGTGTGTGTGTGTGTGTGTGTGTGTGTGTGTGTGAGAGAGAGAGAGAGAGAGAGAGAGAGTTCTTACCCCTAATCTTGCCAATGCAATTCTTTAGGAAACCTAGCTTGCATTATTTAGAAGGAACTGTGTTTGCCATCCTAGCCAACACTTCTATCTAAGCCCTGCAGGAGGACTTTGGTTCAGATCCTCTTTTCTTCCTGGCATGCACTGACACATCACATTTATATGCTAAAGTCCAGTTTATAAGAGAACCTGATGGAAAGCGACTCCTAAAGTTAAATAACAGTAGTTGGGAACTTGATCTGGGTTTTTAAAATAAGCTTTGTGACTTTAGACAGTGACTTAACACCTCTGAGTTTAAATCTCCTTTTATGTAAAAGAAGCTGATCTCTCTCACGGTGCTTCCCAGAATACTGAGGGTGAGATCAAACGAAGCACTAGCTAACAGCAAACCCTTAAAAAATAAGTACTAGTTGTGTTCCTCCCAGACTGAAATGTTTCTATAAATTATCGTTTTGGGACTGTGTTCCTTAAGCCACTTAAAAATCTACTGAGACTGCTAGTATCCAAGTCAATCTGAATGAATTTTCAAGCAAGATTTCTTAAGACACCATAGAAACAGCTTTTAAAACTCAAGACATAATGTTCTCCTCTTTCATCCAATAATTATGTAAGTTTTTAGGACAACTGCTCCTTTGCATCATAAAATCCATTTATCGTGACTTAAACTGCCCATCATATACAATTCTCCCATGCTCAGAATCTTTTAGGATTTTCCTCCATGTTTATACCTTGACTTTGATAATGAATTAATGTTCATTTGCTTGTCTGTAATTGGAAAAATAGTGCCTTACCCCTATGAATGACAAATGGTCCCCACAGCCTTCTCTACACTTGACAACCTTCCTGCTTCTCCTTAATTTTTCTAAACATAATTGGCAGGAGACAAGATGTCCGTTCCTCTACCTCACCCAGCTATTCATTCATAGATCTGAGTCTATAAGTTTGGGTTTTCCAAGCTTTAAAGACATTAATTCCATACTCATCCTCTCCTCCATGACCTCCCACTTACTATCACCTCCAATGCCAACCCCCTCTATGGCTTTACCACTTTTTAATTAGTTATAACACTAGTACCCATAATGGCTTCCCAGCAGTTTCCACAAGAATTTATCAGTGACCTACTTTCTCCCTAGTTTCTTTACGCTTCCCTGTACCCCGAAACCAGTTTGACAAATTGCTTGTTTTAGAGTCCCTTTTTATTTGTTCCCAGAGGTTTGATCTTGGCATTTATTATTATATGACTGGCACCTTGCCTTGGGGGCCATCATGCCAGATAATAGTACTAGAGTGAAAAAGCTTGTAAGTTCCCACTCATATTCTCATTCTTTCCTTTCTCTCTCTCCCTCCCTCTTCCCTCCTCTCTCTCCTTTTCTGCCTTCCCTCCCTGCTCCCCTCACCATCCACTGAATTAACTCTCTCTAAATTCCACCTCTCCATGAATAGAGTCTGACAATACCAGACAGCTGAGATCTACTGGAAAATACTAAAAATAATTGCCTTTTGTTATTAAAGGCAGAATGGGGGCTGTTGTTCCCTCCTAGGAATTTGTAGTTTCCTGCAGGGAATCAGAGGTCTGCACCCCAGTGCTTTTTTTAGAATGCAAAAGGCTATTTCAATAAACATGCCACTAGATTGAGGACATTGTCTTAAATTAATATGTATTGTCTCTTGTCCCATTTAGCTTTGGCTGCTGTTTTTCTGGAATTTGCCATTGGAATATTTTACACACTGATTTCTTCCTGCTGTCCTCCACACCCTGTCTAACTTTAAAGTTCCTTTTGAGATTCTAAAGGGGTCAAGATCCCCAACTTTCTTTTTCTGTCTCAGCTTCCTTGCTCCCTGGGGACCAGCTGCATATAAGTTTTCCAATGTAACCTCTTTACTCAAGGTCTTGGGAAACCTAACTTGAGACTCATCCTCCTTAGGACTCTGGTATGAATGGACTTCCTTTTTGTTCATGTACTTTTTTATTATTAAAAGAAGAACTCAATGAGTGTGATAGTATTGGTTGGCCAGACCAGATAAAGCTATAACCCCTGGATTTAAAATATCACAGGTACTGTTTACTGAGCTTACTTTTCTATGTCTAGAATATACATTATCAGGTATTAGAACCAACTGAAGTTTCTTTTTCAAAGGTACATTCTTGGTCTGTATCTCCAGATGTTTTGATTCTTAGTGTGGAATGAGGCCCAAACATTGCCATTTTAACAGGGGCTCCATATTCTTCTTTGGTCCACATTTGAAGAATCTCTGATCCAGAATGATCATCAAAAAGATTTACACCAGGTAACAACTTCCCTGTATCATCTGGTGGGTTTGCTATTATTGAGCAAATGACTGTACTAGAAGCATCAACCCACCTTGGTCCATTTGAATAATCTAACTGTGGAACTGCTACTTAACAGCCCTCCTTTTGACAAGCAGAGAAGACATTAACACTGTTGTTCATTTCTCAAGTGTATTTGCAGTTAAAAAAGAATTACATGAATGATAATGTATTAATTTAGTTCTTGAATTGTAAAAATTGTACCATACTAAGTAAGATGTTAACAATAGGGGAAATTAGGTGTGGGGTATATGCAAGCTCTCTGTACTGCCTTCTCGATTTTACTGTAAATCTAAAACTATTCAAAAAAAATAAGGATTTTTTTTAAAAGGGAAATACATGTCACCCACCAGAATAGCTAAAAATAAAGACAAAAATTTCAAGTGTTAGCAATAATGTGGAGCAAATGGAACTCTTGGACACTGTAGGGTTGTCACTTGTTACCACCACTTTGGAAAACTGCTTACCAGTGTTAACTAAAGCTGCATATTTGTATACCCTATAGCCTTGCACTTCTAGGGATATGCTCAATAGAAATATGTCCATGTGTTCACCAAAAGAAGTGTACACAACAATAACATTTGTATAGACTTAAACTGGATTTTTAAATAGAATGTTCAACAATAACAGAATTGATAAACTAATTATGATATGCTCAAAAGATGAAATACTTTACTGTAGTGAGCACAAATAAATTTGAACTATACCCTACAATCAGGGTGAGGCAGAAGAAAGAAATCAGACACAAAAGAAGGTATACTGTAAGATTCCATTTATATAAAAATTTTTTAAAAATCAAACTAATCCATGCTTAAAAAGTCAGGAGAGACTTCCCTTGGAGTAGAGATGGAGATGAAGGAGCTCTTATGAGCCTGGAGAAATGCTGGGTTTGGGGGAGTATAATGTTCGAACTTGGATGTGTTCAGTTTGTGAAAATTCATTGAATTGTACCCTTAGGATTTGTGCATTTTTCTGTATGTATGTTATACCATTTTATTAAAGCAACCCCTGTTTTCTTTGGGGAAGGAACATAGAAAAAGTCAGTAGAGTAAGCACAGGCTCTGAAATGAGATTGCCTTGGTTCAAAGCCCAGGTTTATCACATGTAAGCTGCACAGCCGTGGATAAGCCATTAAACCTTTCTCACCTCTATGTCCTTATCTGTAAAGTGGGGATGATAATAATAGTAACTATGGCATGGGGTTGTTGTGAGGGTCAGGTGAGTTAATATTTGTATAACACAGAATAGTGTAAAGCACAGAGTAACCATCATATAAATGTTTGTTAAATAAATAAAACAGTTTTTTGGAGGGGAGGAGGGTATACTTTAAAACTGTCTTTTAATGGTCACTACTCTAAAGGAGACTAAAGATGAGATAAGAAAATAAGAAAGTAGTTAAACTTATTTCCTAGGCAGCATTCTTTCTTAGGAAGGAAAATATTATTTTGGCACCTGGCCAGTTAATTCTGTTCTTCTTGACTTGGAGTCTGGACTTCCAACAGGCTCCTGGGCACCAGTCCAGAGGCTTGACAATGAACCACATTTGGGACTGCCAGAAATTGCCACAAAAGAGTCCACCCCAGAGGGCCTGTTGGAATTGCTAGGGAGGGAAAGAGTGATCCAGCCGGAGCCAAGCCAGGCTGGAGGCCCCTGATACTACCTGCCGGGTGGGGGAGACCCTAAGCCCTTGCTTTTCCCTTAGTTCCCTGCCAGAACCTTCCTTTCCGTCACAGGTCTCCTCCAAAAAGAGCTAAGACAGGGCTGCTTTCACAGGCAGGTTCAAAAAAAAAAAAAAAAAAAAGAAAGGAAAGAAAAAAGTGTCCTCCCCCAGAAAGGAGTCTGTGAGTATTCTGGCACCCTCTCTCAGTAAGTTCCTTCTTCCCAGAACATCCCTAGTGAATGAAGAGCCTGAAGAGTCTCTCTGTTCACAGCCAATCTCCAGAGGCCACCACAATCAGGTACCTGCGGTGGGGCTCGACCCACTCTTCCTCTCCCTGTTACTTTCTGACACAGCTGGCTCCTCAATCAAAGCATAGTTCCCTCTTATCTAATCCTTTGCTTTAGTAAGTTTAACTTGCCCTCTAAAGCCTGTGCCTGAAAAAAAATAAGCCCAAATGAGAACAATTTTTATCTCCCATTATGACTGGAAGTGAATCTCCTCAAAATTGGCAACTCTCCAGGAATATCCTACTAACTTTGGAGCACTTTCTTGCCTGCCCTCTTAGCTTTCTCTGCCTCTCTTCCAAATGCTTGCTAGAGGAGAGTGTTCACCTCCCCCTGTCCCTGCTACCTTTATTTTTCTAAGAAGAATAATCTAGAGTTCTTGAAACCATGTGTGCCAGAGACTGACTAATTTCACACTCAATCCTTTCCCTTTACATCTCAGGCACACAGATGACTATATTTCCCAGCCTCCCTTGCATATTAGTGAGGCCATCTGGCCAGAGTACATGTGGGCCCATAAAATCTCCCACTCTATCCTCCATGCTTTCTCTTTTTCCCTTATCTGCTATCTAGATGCAGTAGCCCAGGTGAAAGACTGCAAGGTCCTAGGGAACACAGAAGCCATAAAATGGAAGGAGTTCAGGCCACTCCCCTTGTAATGTGACATGAGCAAGAAATAAACCTTAATTTGCATGAGGCCCCTGAGACTTGGAGGTAGTTAGTATAGCAGTTAGGCTACCCTGGCTAAGTATACCAAGTTTTAGACTGTCAAACTTCTTTCTACAAGATGAGACTCCCCAGTCTCTCTCAGAGGTTTTGTGCAGGCATCCTTGACCTCTATGTGGGAGGCCACACCTGGAATATTAGCATCAAAGTTTCATATCCTGACCCTTAACCTCTGACCTTGGTTCATGTTTCAACTTTTAAATTCGTTTCCTGCCTGTTGATTAAAATATACTTCTTAGAAGTGAATTGAAAGTCTCGGAAATGGCGCCCATTATTCCCCTGACTCTCCAGGCACATGTGCGTCTGAGAGGCCATGTTTAGGATATTTGATTTAGTCCTGTTGGCTGCAGTGTAGGCAAACGAGCAAAGAGATTGGAAGCTGCCAACTCCCTCCACACGAGACAAGCTATCCCAAAGCATTCTTCCCATTCTAAGGAAGAACAATTACAAGCACAAAGAACCATCTACTCAACATCTTAGCTTTGCTTCTGTCCTGACTTGAATCTATAATGACAAGAATGAGAAATGGAGTAGATTTGTGATATTTAACTTTTTGAGATTTGAGGCTACCAGATTTCAATGAATAGAGGTAAGCACAACAAATCCTCATTTTTTTTTTTTGAAGGAAGGAGTAGGTGAGTAAATTAACTGTAATTTAAGTCCAGCTTGGAGCTATGAACAACCTTCAGTCAGTTCTTATTCAGTGGGAAAGTAGAGCTCTTTAAGCTACATAAATTCACTTTTCCATTATTAAAGAACCAACACAAGTCACTGTTTGACTCGAGTTAACATTCACTCCTTGGAATGTATGATGAGTAAATATTTACCCACTGGCATAGCTGTTGAGTAATTGCCCATTAAAGAAGTTAAATGTTAATCACTTTTTTTCTAGATTGAATAATTTGAACATGATCCTGTGACTAATCTTTAAGGTCTAAAGGCAAGAGAAAAAAAAAAAAAAAGCCTACATCCGTTGGTTTCTTTCAGTCTTGACCATACAGGAAAGGCACATTCTCAGGAATGTCTCAGATTAGACACATAACCAGTTTGCACTCCTTTAGCACTCAAAAGCAGCTAGATAATTGCTTTTCCATTGTTCTTCATCCAAAGAAACCTTGACCCCAGGTTAGGAATTAATAGAATTTGACAGGGAAGGGTTGGATAGGAGTTTAGAGGAAATATGGGAAATGTAGGAACTAAGAGGAGAAACAAAACCTTGGGATTAAAGACAAGATATGCCCAAGATGTCATGGTGTTGGCTGTTCTCAAAAAGAATAATGCATTAAAGGGAATCATGCCATTAAAGTTAAAACCTAGGTTAGGATATACCAAGAACGCTAAGTTTCAACTGAAACAGAGGGGGATACCCCAGTGGCAGACGGCTAGTATAGGGAAAATCTCTAGAACAGTAGACTCATGGGAAGAATGCCTGCTTGCTACCCTCTATCCTCCAGGATGAAAAAATGAACTTCTAGGTGTACTATCTCCTCCCATCAAGAAAGTGTGCATCTAGAGGGGAAGGAACCAAATTACCTGCAGAAATTTTCTATACACTCCATGCCAATAGGAGCATAGACAGCAGTTTGATAGGTGTAGAGGGAGCTGCTGATGTCCTGTCTGCTCTCCTTATGGGAGTTTTCAGCAGTTTTTCAGGCTTGATGCCAAAGGTAATTCTCAGCTGATTCCTTCTCTATAGAACTGACCTTGTTCAATGGGAGCCAGCTAGCCCAAAGGGTATATGCCTCCTGCAGGGGCAGCCCATGGCTAATGATGGCTGAGAAGGTGGTACAAAAAAAAATTTCCTTTACATCAAGGTGGTATCAACTCTAATGCGATTCCTGCTACAACAAGATTAGGCTGAAGCTAGTCTCTGGCTAAGACCAAAAACTCGCTTAGATCTTTGTCCCTGCCCCCCGTCTATTTCTATTACCGGGCTCCTGAGAGGACTCCATCAATGAAGCACATACAGAAGTATCAACATCTCAGGATCTTCTCTTGTTCTGTTTCTTTTTCTGAACCTGAACAAATACAGTTGTACAGGCAAGACCTTTGATTTCCGCCACTGGCTCCAAGTTGCCCAAGAATTTGTTGATGGAGATTGCCCTTGTGGGCAGGTGAAGCAGCCTGATTCCAGGGGTCCTTCAGACAGAATGAGGATAGAGTAACCCACCTTACTTCTTCCCAGAAGTGACTGAATTCTAGTTAGAAGAGAAGCCCAGGAGTGTAAGACTGCCTGGTACCCTTCTCCTTCCTTCATTGTTCCATATCCTCCATCTCTATGCCACCCACCATCTAATGTAAAATCAAGCAAACACCTCTCTTTATTCCATTGGACTTTTTTTTCTGTCTGGTGACTCCCTGCATCTTAGAAATCTTTGAGTTAGTGACCACCTTCTTCACTTCTATACTAACATGGATGGATTTTGCTCTAGGTATGCCTACATTGCATGGTGTGAGAAAAAGCATAGACTTACATAATGTCTGAACATGGGCAAGTTCTTCAACCTTTCTGAGCATGGATTTCTTCATCTATAAAATGATATTGATAAGACCTACTTCATAGAGTTGTTGTGAGGAACAAATGATATGAAAACTAGATGTTTTTGTTACCCTACCTGGTAGATGATAGGTGCTCAGTAGTAGACTAGTGGTAAACAGTAAGCTCTTCTCCCTAGTGGAAATTTCTAAAAAAGAAACTGAAAAAAACAAAACCCCACTCGTAGCACACAGAGATGCACAAGCATCCTGCCTCAGGTCAGTTTTCTCTGTCCATGCATCATCCATTATCTATCCACCCATCCATCCATCCATCCAGACGAACACACATGTATCAAAATCCCTTTAATATCCTTTTTGCACCATACGGTATATACACAGAAGCAAATTAGACAAAAACCCCATGTAATGAGCTCACAGCTCATTATTGATGGAAGCCACATGCCTCTTCCCCCTGGAAACCCAGGGCACCTTGAAAAAAAAAAAAGAAAGCAGGAAAAAAAAAAACAGAGGCTCAGTTCTACACTAAGAATTTATCTATCTATCTATCTATCTATCTATCTATCTATTTATTTATTTTGGTACCAGGAATTGAACTCAGGGATGCTTAACCACTGAGTCACATCCCCAGGCCTTTTCTATTTTTTTTTTTTTTAATTTAGAGACAGGGTCTCACTAAATTGCTTAGGGCCTTGCTAAATTGCTGAGGCTGGCCTTGAACTTGCAATCCTCCTGCACCAGCCTCCTGAGGCACTGGGACTACAGGTGTGTGCTACTATGCCTAGCTAAATTATTTATTTTTGAGGTCCTTTCTGTGTGAGAGATTCGTGAACTCCTATCCAAACAGCCAAATATTCCTTGGGATCTGAGGGAAAATCTTCCTTATCAAGTTGTTTTTGCAGGCTATAGGTTCCCCAACCATCAAGTTTCAAGAAATTGAAAAGACTCTTTATTATCATGTGGCCTAAGACTCATTTTTCTGAAGACCAAAAGAATGGTGCTCCCCAATATGTTCTCTCCCAGTGGGTCCACTGGAGCCCACTGGGATTCTTAATCTAATTAGAATATTAACAATAGAAGTGGGAGCCACTTTGAGAAAATGTTTATCAAGGCTAAGTAGAATTCTAGGTAGTTGATACATATTAATCTCATAGTCCCAACAATTAAGGAAGGTGAATATTGTAACCTCATTTTATAGATGAAGAGATCAGAGGTCAGAGAGGTTAAATAACTTACCCAGGTTTACAAATAGAGTAAGAGACATGATTTGAACTCAAGTCCTACTTCTAAACATTGTGAGTTCATTATGACTTTAGTGCTATGGTGTTTCAGTAAGCCCAGTCTTGTATTTGCTTCCTCTTTTTTAAACTCAATGTCAAAATAAGTAAATTTGATAGAAGGTTCAAATTGACCTCAGAGAACATTTTAGGATCTATCCTCACATTTCCATTTTTCAGACAAAGCTGTAAGGTGTTATCACTAAATTACCTTGGAGGTTCTTGAGATGACGTTAGAATGGAATAAAATTCAAAGTGCTTTTGCTTCAGCAAAAATAAATATATAACCAACTCACTGGCTTGCCATTTGGGGAGTACAATTTGTTCCTTTTCTTCCCCTTAATTACCTCTCAATAGAACATTCTGGAATACCCAGGGGGTAAGTTTCCACTAATCTTCAAGCCTCTTTAAAAGCCAGTGCTGACAGAAAAGTTAAAAATAGAACAATATTCTACAAACAAAGCTCTAAGTCTGAGGACCCAAATGATTCAGATATTATTTTGACTCATGGCTTACAAAGAAAGTAACCTGAATTGTGTCAATGGTCCCAACATCTCTAGATAGAATTATATTAGGCTACAAAAGACATAGAAGATCATTTTCAAGGAGTTTATAATGTTGTTGAGTATATGCACTGCCTAAATGAAAAGATGTACACAGATAAACAGTGACAGTTATAAACATAGACTTATGATTGCACACTCTCACACGTATAAGTGCACCCAGAAGTGTGCATGTTTATGCACATGCACATACTCATGCCCTCATATTGGCTAATGACTGCATCCCAGATGCACAGAGTCACAGTGCAATGCAAATACAGAGAAATACAAGACTACAATAAAAGCCTTAGTTTTGGTTTCAATTTGGCCACCCTAGACAGAGGCAACCCAAAAGAAATAGTGAAACCGAATGGACAAAATTCTTAGGAACAAAATATATTCCATTCCTAGTTTATCAATAACAAGTCATTTCTTTTTTGAGCGGGGGATACTGGGGATTGAACTCAGGGGAACTCAACCACTGAGCCACGTCCCTAGCCCTATTTTGTATTTTATTTAGAGACAGAGTCTCATTGGGTTGCTTAGTGCCTCGCCATTGCTGAGGCTGGCATTGAATTTGCCATCCTCCTGCCTCAGCCTCCCAAACCACTGGGATTACAGGTGTATGCCACCGCACCGGGCTAACAAGTCATTTCTTTAAGCAAGTCACTTTGCTTCACTGGACTCAGTCTCTTTGTTCCTAAGACTGCTTCCATTCTGTGATGCTATGAAAACCCACTTGAAAAACAACCAACAAAGGCAGTTTTATACAGTATGGATTTGTGGAACAGGCAGTGTGATCAGAAGTTACCCATTCATTAGTTGGTGGACCTCAAGCAATTATTACACAGTTAATCACAAAACCAAGCAGAGTCAGGTGGCTCTGACATGACATAAAGGCAGAGAGAGAGAGAGAGAGAGAGAGAGAGAGAGAGAGAGAGAGAGAGAAACTATTCTGTCTGTAATTTTTTTCTTGGTACTAGGGAATTGAACCCAGGGATGCTTAACCACTGAACTATATCTCCACCTCTTTTTATTTTTTATTTTGAGACAGGGTCTTTCTAAGTTTCTATATGTAATTTTAAGCGCAGAGTGGGGGATTCCATCTTCATGCCAATAACTATGGAGACAGATGTTTTCCTACTGGTCATGAAGGCTTGGAATTTAATCTGCAAGTATGTAGTGGCTTCTGAACATTCTGGTTTGGCTAGCAGATCTTGGGTTTGGTTTTGGAAGTGCAAAAATTGATGCGTTGACACCTCTTGGCCACCAGAGAGCTCCATGCATCCAACCACAGGAGCTTACTGGATCAGTAAGCACAAATTTACAAAAGGCAGACTGCTCTCTCCATAGCCTAGAGCACAGGTTTATACTGCAATTTCTTACACCAGTAAAATTCACTCATTTGCTTCATCAATAGTCACCCTGGCATTGTCCCTCTGCCTTTTACAATGCAGGATCTGGTGTATTCAGGAGGCAGAGGATAAACATAAGTACCAGGTTCCACCAAGGACAAATGACCAACATATGGTTTTATGGTTGCTATCAGAGCTAGACTACATGTACAATAGTCTTCAAGAAAATTTCTTTCTACAGGTTTTATTTGGTGGTAATTTTATTTTTTTTCTCATAAAATAATATATGACAATCAGAAAAATTGAAAAAAAAAACTAATATAAAGAAGAAGAGGACAACAATCCATCATCTCACCATCTAGAGAAAATTTGACAAAATTTGGAAGGGCAAAGGATGTAATATTTGCCCAGCAGGCATGAGACCCTGGGTTTGATTCCTAGCACTGAAAAAAAAAAGATTTGGAAATACTTCCTTTCAGTCTTATTTTTCCTTTGGGATGTGTGTGTGTGTGTTCTTAAATAGTTGAATTCAATTTGTATTGTGACATTTTGGGTAATTTTTCTAAACTGATATTTTCTTTTAATTTTATAAGCATTTTTCTATGCCATTACATGTGTAATGCAAGGCAATCTGGGGAATTCAGAGCAGCACAGAAGAAAATAAAAACTCCTTATTTTTCTAGTATCCAGAGATAATCATTTTCACATTTTGATGTTACTTTCCAGCCACTTTTCTATGCAGGATTTTTTTTTTTTACTAAACTGGGATCAGTTTTAGGCAGTTCTTTATAGATTGCCTTTTTAATATAATGTTGTATCACTACCATTTCCTGCACATCATTAAATATTTTCCAAAATATGATTTTAATATTAAAATACATAGAACTTAATGCATTTAATAAATTGTTCATTATTGTCAATTGGTGTTGGGATTCCAGTAATTTTTATTCCACATAGCACTGAAATAAACAAGTTTATACCGTTACACACTATGTACATGTCATTGATTATCCACCTAGAATAATTCCTAGATTTCAAATTAAAAGGCTTAAACTTTTTTAAAAAGATAGATTCTAATTGTCATATTGCCCACCCAGAAATGTCATATCAGCTCATATTCTCATTTGCAGCCACATGAGAGTCCCTGTGTGGTTATACCCTCACTCATACTGCAGATCACCAATTTAAAACATATTTGCCCATTTGATATACACGTGGGCACATGCAAGCGTGTATACACACACATACACATAGTTATTTCTCAATGAACACTTAAAATTTCAACTATTGGCTATTTGTATTTCTTCTTTTGTAAATTGCTGAAAGCCTAATAAGTATCTAGCACTGTACTATGTGTTTAATATCAATCTCAGGTGTTCCAAAAGCCCTGTAAGATAGATAACATAGTCTCAATTTTATACGAGAGGGAAATGAGGCATAGAGATGTTGTGTCTTCTCAAGGTCACATGATGAGGAAATGACAAAGTTGGCTTCAAATTCAGATCTGTGATCCCCAAGCTCATGTTCTATCTACCATGAGAAATTATTGAAATCTATTTTTACAGAGGAGATAAGATTAAAGAACTTCTTTGCTATCCATATAACAAATGTGGAGGCTATTAGTGTCTACTTAAACCTCTAAAGGTAGAAAAAGAATGAGAGAGCAAACCATGAAGACCTTTTAATTATTACAGGGTCTAAATGCTTCACTTCTATAGCCCACAATTCTGAAACCCTGAGGAGTTAAATGACTTGCTAGATATGGAGATTTGACCAAAAGATGGGGGAAAAGGGCAAGAAAATATAAAGAGCACAATAATTTGACAAGCTCCTTCATGTCTTTGCACATCAGGTTTCCTGTTTGGATTTCTCTCCTCTATTCACCTGGTGACTCAGCTAAACTGTCATATCCTCTCGAAAACCTCCAATCATTTTTCAAGGCAGAATTCATGATGTCTGTGGTTTGTATGCACCAAGACCAGGACACTTATTGTACTAGGTGGCAGAGATGTCTAATTGCCTAATACATTTTTAAAATCTCTTCCATAGTCTTGAGTTGATAATGGAAAATGGCTACCTGGCTAGGTCCGATGTGCATTCACACATTCACACACACACACACACACACACACACACACACACACACACACCTTTGCATCTAGGTGTGGCAATGTGACTTGTTTCAGTGAATGGTATGTAAGAGGATGGGATCTCCCACTATCCTGCCAACTCCCCAGCCCCTGACTTGCTTACTGCTATTATCATTTGAGAATGTGATGCTTGGAGTAAGGCAACAATTCTACAACCATGAGGCAACATGCCTATGCACAAAAACCCAATGTAGTGGAGATGACAAAGCAAAGGAATAGGAAGAGCCCCACTGACCTTCAGACATAATGTTCTGTAAGAAAATTAAATATCTCTATCATTTAAGCTACCATTTTTAGGGTATTATGTCCTTGGAGCCAAAAAGCATCGCATGTGGTGCACACATGTAATCCCAGTGGCTCAGGAGGTTGAGACAGGAGGATCAAGAGTTCAAAGCCAGCCTCAGCAAAAGCGAGGCACTAAGCACTCAGTGAGACTCTGTTTCTAAATAAAATACAAAATAGGGTTGGGGATGTGGCTCAGTGGTCAAGTGCTCTTGAGTTCAATCCCAGGTACGGGAAAAAAACAAAAGCAGCCCACTGTGTCTTTGATTTTTCATCTCTCTCTTTCATTAGATTTTTAACTTTCAAGGACATCCATTGTATCAAATTCATCTCTGTCTCCTTGTTCCTCAGGCCTATCATAGGGCCCTAGAAGGCTTCAACAAATATTTGCTGAATTGAATCCACCAATACTGTTCAATTTTGGTAAAAGAGAGTACTCTGACCAAATAATTCTTGACTTTCACCAGCCAGTTCCTATATGCACCCATTTACTTGAAACCCAAACTCTTCCAACTGTGGCAACAGGAAGCACTCTGCCATTCACACAGCCTGGTACAGAATTTGCTAGGCAAGGATTCATTTACTGCTTGTTAATTAGTCAAGTGCTGAGTGCACCACAGGACTCATTTTTACATTATTCGCACAATTGTGCAATTAGCATTTTAAAAGGTTTTCTAGGAGGCTGGCTCAAGTAAGTTTATCTTGAAAAATGTCACAAAAGGAAAAGAATAATTAACAAATCAGTTCCCAAGAAGATTTAGTGGACCATTGGCTTCAGCCTGAAAGGCAAAGCATGGAGAATTCCTTTCTATTACATGGCTGAAGAACTCACCTGATCTTTGCTGAACTAAGTAAGACCTTGGGAGTCCTCACCCCTATTTCCAGAGCAGTGACTCTGGCAAGAAAGGGAAGGAACGCCCTATGTTAGGTGGTGTGATGTGATGTTTAAAGTGCTGTTATGACAGTTAACTGAGAGCCCCTGTTCAATTTACTCCAAATGCAAATAATTAGATGCTTACCAGTTTGGTAGTTTGGTTGTAAAATTTCATCTTTATTAAGTGAAAAAATGTATATTCTTAAACATCTTTGTGTGTGTATACAATGCTGGGGATGGACCCCAGGGTCTTACACATGCTAGGCAAGTGCTCTACGCCTGAGCTACAACCCCAGTCTCCAAATATATATTCTTTATTGTAGATTGCAGTTGTCTCCCAACTTAGTGAATAAAATAATATATCAATGTATTTGTATTTTCTCCTAGAAACCCCAATTTATTAAATCAGCACTGTTTAGGATGTGGGATTAGCCAGTGTTCATGCCCCTTCTCTCCCCCACCCAATATCAATTCACTGACAAACTCGTTATCTGTAGGCAAATTGCTTAAGAAATTCAGAGGAAATCTTGATATCTATTACTCATTCTGTGAACTTCAGCGGGTTCAGAAAGAACACATAGTAAGCTTATGTAAATCCTATACCATTGCTGAGAGGTTTTTCAGAGCTGCTCTGCCACCTTGATCATAGCTAAGGAGCATGGTGCTTCCCACTGGTGTTTCAGCCAACAATCCGTGGCTTATTCCATCACAAACTCGGCTTCCCAAGGCCTGCTGGACATCAGGGTTCATTAGAGGCCTGGACTAAGGAAGTCATGGCTTCTAGTTCTTTCAGGGGTCAGGAAACATTGACAGCACTGTCAAACCCCAAATAAATGGCTGTGCTTGCTTATTCACAGAGGTGGCCAGGGGGCATGTGGCTAAAATGGATAACCTGATCTCTTTACTGAAAAAGCAACTGACAAGATCCCCTGTCACCCTGTCAATTCTGTGTGGGTTCCCAGCTGCGTTTTTCTCTCAGGCATCTTATTATTATGAAATGTTGTCACGGTGACTATAATTTTATCCTTTTCTTGGTAAGCATTCAAGCAGCTTTTACACGTGTGCTTTGGGTTCTCTTTGGTTCTGTGTCCCTAGAGGGTGGTGGCTTGTCTTGATGCTCTTATAGCCATTCTCAGTTGGCACACCCCAAGAACAGAGCCTGTGGTATAGAATAGAAAGATGTGCCTACATCCACTCAACCCCCAGTACCTCTTTGTCAAAGCTCTCATTTCCCTAAAATGTCTCTGGAGGTCAGGGATCTCTTGCACCATTTTCTTAAATAGATGAAACAACCTGAGGCACAGAGATGTTAAGCAACTTGTTTCAGGCAACATAGCTGGTTGGTGGCAGAACCAAGACAAGGAGACAGGTGGTCTGACTCCCTCAGTAGCCTTTTGAAATTAGGTTATATGATAATAAACACAATTGGTTTTGAAAAGAGGCCAAAAAAGCATTCCCAATCTGGTCTTCCCTTTTACCAGATGGCTTGGAGTGTCTTCTCATTTCTTCTGCTTTCTGTGAACAAAGAACCACAGGAAAAAAAATATCTGTAGAAAAAGTACATACAACTGATAATGAGAGCTAGTATTGGTTTAGTCTAGAATATATTTCAGATATTGCACTAAATCCTCAGAACACTATGAGGATAAATGTTAATCATCTCCTTTTTATACATGAGAAAACTGAGGCACAGAGAATGTAGGTAAGCAGCCCAAGGACACATAGCAAGGTAAACAATGATTAACTCTGGGGAATAATTTGAAGATGAGCTACTTTCAACTTTTTAAAAATTGCACACATTATTTTTTCTTTTATCATATTTTTTGCCACAAGCAAATAACTATATTGTTTTTCTAATTAAAAAGGATACAGTCAAGCTATCAAGTGATTCTAATTCAGACTAACTGAAAAATGGGGTAAGTTCCTATATTAGTGACAAGTGCATAATGTAAAATATTATTTTAAAAGGTATAGCTTCCTATTTTTAAGTGTTGAAGTCAGACCAACCAAGTACCACTCAGGAAGGTTCCCTAGGGCAACTATTTTTTTTGAATGACTGGGGATGCTTTGTCTTATGAAGCAGTTTAAGCCTTTTCCCAGCATTCCCAGTGTTATTCTTTTTCTGGTTCTTGGTGAACCAATATCCCAAATTCCGATGGCCTCCAGTCTAAAAAGTTTTATTCATATTACAAGGAGAGAGCAGCTAATATAAAATTCATGAATTACTGCCAAACCCAATGTTTGCATTTGATGCCACCCTCCTTTTGCAAACCAGAACTTTGTGTAGCAGTTGCCTCATAGACACTGATGGTGAATAAAGACCAATGAGAGGACTGCAAAGATGTCTGGCAAGAGGAAAAGGAGAAACAAGATACCTAGTTTCCCTGCCCAGGAACCAGGAGTAGCAGCCACATGGAGCAGCCTGTGGGCTGGGGTTGGTGCCCTGCACTGCACACTTACTTCCTCCCTCCCCAGGACAGGCTTGGCCTTTCCTTTGTCCTCTCTCCTCAGAGCCTCCAAGGGGTGAAAGTCGAAACCTAGAGGAAGTTCAACAGTGTCGGGATGCAATTACTCAGGAAGGATAGACTTCCTTTGAGTCACTCATTTTCAAATCAGAGAATCTAGAAAACTCAGCCACTACACCCCGCCTCACTACCCATCATCCCCCAAGAAGGAAAGCTTCTTGTCTTCTTACAGAGACACAGTATTGCCTGTCTCACTGACCAACTTATCCCTTTTGATCAGGGCTTCCTCTATACAAACTCCAATCCTCTCAGAAAAGAGAGGGAGAGACAGACAGACAGAGATAGAGACTGAGACAAAGAGGAGGCAAGGACATCTGCTGGTTGCTACATCTATCTGCATACTTGAATCTATAACCTCCATTCTGGAAATGGCCTAAATATATTTATTTACAAATGGTTTTTGAAAATTCTCAAAGAATTTACAACCCACCAAATAGCAGGAAATCCTCACTAGAGATATATTAATCCCAGTCAAATGCAACAAATAAAAGTATCCAGGGAAATCGTACAATAATTTGTGGATCTCTCTGGCCTGAACATGAAGTGAGGTGGGGAGGAATAATATAAAGACCAACCTTCCCTCATTTCTTTAGGAGTCCCTATTTGCTGGAAATTCCTCCAACAACTGCCATTTCAGCACCAGGCCCCCAACATTCACCCGTGTTAATCCTTTGCTGGAAATAATTTGGGTGGCCATGCCTGGCAGACATTGCAGTGCTAAATGAGTTTGGCTCAAAATTAACTGCCCCATATCATTCCATCAAACACAAGGTGCCTTGTTTAGGCAGGAAGGAGAAAGGATTGATTTGCATAAACACCTGGAGGTCAGGAAGCTCTTTACATCCTTAGAACCTCTATTAGTAACTGCTGAATAAATGAATGAATAGATCTGGGGGCATTACTTGTGGAGAAATGGATTTGTGATATCTCTTTCATAACACTTACCACCAGCTGACAGTTCATTGTCTCCCTTTCTTCCCTAGAATATAAGCTCTGTGAGGTCAGGGACTTTATCTGATTTACAGTCTAATGCATCTCTAGTATCTGGAACCATGTAGTAGATGTCCAACAAATATTTGAACATAACTAACTTAGCTATGTGGTATCATTGGAGGGTGGCACTTCAAATGACATGTAGAAAGAGTATGGTGGAATGTTCTACTCCAAAGGACATAAAACATATTCAGATTCTTCCCAAAACAATGAAGCCCTGACCAATGATAAGAAGACCAATGACTTAATTAGTAGGTTGGTATATGGTCCCAATGGGAGCCAAGGTATGGTCTTAATGCCACTCAGACTCATGGCTGGTTACAGCTTCTTCTAACCTGGCAGCGATTGTGTGTATGTACATGTACAGGGCCACAAATTTTGATGACTAGCATTTTATTATCTTTATTTTACCTAAGAGGGAACTGAAAGAGAGAGGGATGGTAGGGAGGGAGAGTGACTACACCTAGGTCATGCAGTATGGAAATTTCAAAGGCAGGACTCACCTCTGAGCACTTAGTCACTGCCACACCCATCTGTACAGTGGCAAAATACACAGTGCACTCAGGAGGCCTCTCTGTGCAGAGTCAGATTGTGTCCTGGAAGGCCCAGGAAATGCATTGCCATTCATGTCTGAACAGCCCCAGCACATCCAGGAAAAGATCAAAGGTCTCTCTCTTCTTCCCAAGGTCACCAGAAGAACTTATCATCCCTTCCCTTACCTCCCACCTGGACATCCCATCTCACTTCTAGGCTTATTTGGAGTCAAAAGGGAATGTGGCTACCCAACTATAGTTTCAGCCTTTCTTGGAAAAAATATCTATCAGTTCTAATTAAGCCTAATTAATCCATTCATTCCTAAAATCAACTCTATCCTTGTCCTGTTCCCTAAGTGACAGGGAACAGGACAAGGGGATAGAGTTTTCTAAAATCTCCATTTGGTCCGCATTTCAATCTCCTTTTGCACCAAATATTTCTCCTAGAAACACCCCAAGCAGCAATATAAATGTCTGATTTGAGTTGTAGGTAATGAAAGAGAAAAAAAAGGAGGCAAGGGAGGGAAATGAAAGAAAGCAAAGCCTAAATACCAGCTCCTCACTGAGGGGGACATAATGAGAAGTGGAGCATCTGAAAACCAGAAAGGGGGCCCTCACAAGAAACCAGATGAGGCCTCTGAAACTATGAGAAATTAATGTTTGTTGTTTAAGTAAAAAAATACTTGTTGTTGAAAACCCAAGCAAATTATGGACCTTAATATGTGCTGGCCTGTGTGGAGCAGTTCAGTAGCCCCATCTAGAAAGGGAGCCAGGAGGCTGGGCTCTTGGCAACTTTTAACAACTTCCTCACTCTGCAATTCTGGAATCTCTTCTTTTATTTTTTGGGAAGGGAGATTAACATCACTAAATAATAGAAGGCGTACATCCTTAAAAATTTAATGACTGCCCTATATCAAGAAGCTGTCAAATATTATTTGCTAGTTTTCCAGATACAGTGTTTCATTCCAAACCTTCGCAGGGGATCTTGCCCTCATCAGTCTCAGCTCACTACAAGATGGAAGGTGTGAGGCAACCCTAGAAAGCAGGAAATCCCATCTTCCTAATTAATCCATTCTTTCTTAAAATCAACCTGCCTTTCCCTTAAACAATTCCACAGAAAGCACAGAGCAGAGGATAAGTCATCTATAGGAAACCTCACTATACTGTTGTTGAAATTACTCTCTAATTCCAACAAGATTCTCATGTGTTTATTTGACTTGTATACCTTTCTTCACTTCACCTCATGTTGTTTCAAAGCCAGGAACACCTTAGAGGTGGCTCCCTATCTTCTCAGCTGGATTTTTAAGTTCCTCTCACCCCCTCCCCATCTCTCTTCCCTTTGACATCAAAGGCTGTCAATACTTTGATGCAAGCCCTTCAGTTCCTAAGGAACTGGTACTGTACCAGTTCTCAACCTTTCTCCCAAATGGTTCACTTGGCCCAGTTCTATTTCCATAGTTTCACTCCTCTTCAGGAACAATACCATAGATAGGCATTGTCAGAAGTAACCCGAGTTCTGTCTTTAAACCCTGATAGTGTTGTGTGGAGAGGGATATTAAAATTATTCCCTGCTCCTGTTTCCCTGGTAACCCCATCCATAGTTGCGCCATTAAGACTAACCATTTGTTCCAAGATCATGTGTGCATGGTCCCAGGAAGCAAGAGATGATGAAACTTAAATTTCTCCACTGTGCTTGAGAGCCACCCATGCCCTACAAACTAATGATTAAGCTTCATTTTTAATTATAAGGGAATTTGAACTAGGCACACTCTCCAATTTCCTCACTGCCCTTCTCGCCCCAGTGGTCCAGGCTAGAGCAAGGTTGCCCATTAAAGTTCAACTGAACTTCAAACAGAGAAGTGGTTCCTGACAAGCATACTTCATTCATTGAACATTTGAGCTAAGCTCTAGTTATGAGTAAAGAAGTCAATGTGAGCAAAGAATTCCATCTGGAGAGAAGACAGATATTTGTTTCCTGCCCTTAATGATTATTAATAACATTAATTTCTCCTTGGAGACTTGTTTCAGAAATGAGGAGGGGGAGAGGTCTAGATGGTAGGATCAGCACATCAGAGAATCAAGGTCCATGCTCTGTATTCTGCAGGAGTCAGAAAAGCTACTGACAACTCTACTTAAAATTGCAGCCAGCTCACCACACTGTCCACTGCTGAGTTCTCTTGCTCAGCTTGATTTCTTTAGTCCACAGCAGTGATCAAGTTTTGACAGCTATATACCATATATATTCATTACATTTATTGCTTATTGTATGCCTCCCCTCACTAGACTACCATCACCACAAGGCCAGGAATGGTGTCTGCTTTGTTCACTGACATAGTTCCAGCACCCAGAATAGTTTATGGTACATAGTAGATACTCAGTAAATATTTGTCAAAGGATTTAAGAAAACTAGCAGCTGAAGAGACCCTAGTTTCAAGAATCTAAAAAGGATCGTCCATCTCACATTAGTGTCTGGCATAAAAAACATTCAAATGAAGGGTTTTATTATAGCCATGCAGACCATTTTTTTCCTGGCATTCAGAGAGAAGCAGGGGGAGGGAGAGGATAAGGTCTAAAATTGGGTAAACATTTTGAAGTTCCTATGTAATTTTGGGTTCCTCCAAAGAGTAGACCCTGAAAAAACCATTTGGATGCAAGAGGAGACTCTCAGGAAGGCCAGCAAGGGAAAGCAGATGTGAGACAAAGGAAAGGAGAAAGTCAATACTAGTTCCTGGGGGCAATTAGAGCTCAATCCTGCTGGGGACCCTCTGAGAGATAGTATAGAAGGTATCTCATCAAAGGGGTTGGACTCTAGGGTATTTTTCCACCAAATCTCCTCCCTTCTTGGTTGGGGCGGGGTGTTGAGCATGCTCCTGCAGCCCAGAGAAAGCCCTCAAGACAGAGACTGCAATACTTGAAGTAAGAAGCTATAGGTGTGTAGCAGATTACTCAGTGGGTTATAGGTGACTTCTAAGAGGGTCAAGGGGATAGGGAAAGGACACCAACATTATCAGCTGCAGTTCTCCACTGTTTCCCTCTGGATTGCCATACCTGCATAAAGAGAGGTAATTGGTTTTGTTCTTTGTTGTCATGTCAGCCTGTCCCTCATTAGCAGGGTTGCCTGATGTTTAGATTTTTTTTCTCTTCATCAATATAAGCAATTGAAGTGTTTCCTCTGGGGGGGAGAATGTGAGAGAGTGCATGCCAGGTAGACAACCAAATCCTATGGTGCTTGAAAAAAGACAGAAGCAGGGCTGCTTTCAAATCAAAACAGCATCAAGGAAAAAAAATGGGAAAAATGCCTACAGAAAGTTTCGCTTTTTCTCATTCATTGTTAACACTCTAAAATAAAGCGTTCTATAAATATGCAGCACTGGGATGTTTGGAGAACATCAACCTACTCAAGTTTAAAACATGACACACATTTCTGAGGAGCTAACTGTAAATTGTGTCATATACTGAGAATTATTTTTTTCACTCTTTACTTGCTTTTAAAATGCAAGATTTCCCGGCCAAAACAATCTGATTAGGGGAAATATTTCTTGCCTAGACATGGCAATAAATGTTTATAAGGAGAATTTGAGTTTCACCTGGCTTACAGGTCTGAATTTGATTCCTTGCAACTGTACTTTTGGCTGAGATAATTTACTCAGTGTGTTATTTGATTTCCCTCTAGAATACACCTTCTTATACACACACACACACACACACACACACACACACACACACACACGGGCAAGGAAGCATTATCTTCGGGTCCTAACAAACTTCTTTTAAAGCTCCTTTCCAAAATTGCAGGAAATGAAGGCAATGCAGTGATATAAAAACTAACATTTAGCACTTACTACATGACAGGCATGATTGTAAACCAGATAATTCTTCATAGTTATTGAGTTCACACACTTCCCTGATCATTTTCAACAAGGTTTTTATTCCTTGGTGAGAATATGATCTACTCATAAAATATCGTTTTGGGGTGGGAGGTAATAGGAATTGAATTCAGGGGCACTTGACCACTGAGCCACATCCCCAGCCCTATTTTGTATTTTATTTAGAGACAGGGTCTCACTGAGTTGTTTAGCATCTCACTTTTGCTGAGACTGGCTTTGAACTTGTGATCCTCCTGCCTCAGCCTCCTGAGCCGCTGGGATTATAGGCATGTGCCACCAGGCCCGGCTCATAAAATACCTTGAACAGCTAGGTCTGAGACTTGTATTACCAATTTTGGTTATTTCATAGCTCATTTTCTGACATATGTGAGAAAACATCCATATCTTAGTTGCGATTGCTAATGGCTGTTATATATGACACTATACCGTTTACATGCTGAGCACTTAATCCATACACCCTATGCAACTGATTACTCTTCCAGTCCCATTTTACAGGGGAGGGCTACTCAGGTAACTGACTTACTTAAGGTCACTTAACCTATATGTGGCAGAGACTGACTTTGAACCCAGACACATGGGTCCTGGGTCCTCTCTTAACTATTAATGAAACTAACGCTGGATGCAGAAGGCCTTCCAGGTTTTATCCCTATCCACATGGAAACATAATGAAGTATATATATCTCTGGGCTTCAGTGTCCTCAACTAAAAACCCAGAGAAGCATCTTATCAAGGTCCTAAGCAACGTGATGAGACCCTGACTCAAAATAAAAAACAAAAAAGCCTGGGGATATAGCTCAGTGGTAAATGGCCTGTGGGTTAAATTTATAGAACCCCATCTCCCCCCCCAAAAAACCCCAGATAATTCTTCATAGTTATTGAGTTCACATACTTCTCTGATCATTTTCAACAATGTGAAAATGCAAAAAATCTAATATGAGATATGAATGCTGGCATAATTAAAGAACATCATTAACTACAGGATTGCTCAGAAGAGTAATTATAACCTCTATTTTCTACATCCTTTGACAGCATTTATGAAGTGCCTACTGCATATTTAGCAGACATGTCATTTCTAGGACAAGAAAGATTGTATCTTTCATGGCTAGCACAAGAGCACCTTATTGGCACTCAAAAAGGTTTGTGGGATGAATGAATAAATGAATGGATGCCTCAAAGTTATATCAGGGCACATATATATTCCCTTTAATTACAGAACTGTAGAACTGGGAACATCCCCAGCACTATTCAAGTTTAACCCCTTATGCCTATTTTGTTTTAGAGATGAAGAAATGGAAAGAATTTAATAAGTACAGGAAGCGGAGGAAGGAAAAGACAGAATGAATAGAATGTAGACAGGTTTCTAATTCTATTTGAGTCAGTTCTCATACTCTCCATTATTAAAATTTCAGCCATGTCAGCTAATAAACCAGGAACACTTTCTAAAGTCAAATATGAATGATTTCTGAGGTGTTGGCCACATTCTTTTAGTATGAAAAATTGAGGTTGGAATAATATTTAATTCACTTTAGGCCAAATTTTGAAATTTGGATGACAGGGCATACAGATGTTTGAATCTTACCCTGTTTTAAGATTCATAATATTTTATTCTCTGATTTAGGCACATAATATAAGAGGCACTTGATTGGAGCTGGGGTTGTGGCTCAGTGGTAGAGCACTTGCCTAGCACTTGTGAAGCACTGGGTTCCATCCTCAGCACCATAAAAAAATAAATAAATAAAATAAAGGTATTGTGTCCATCTACAACTAAAAGAAGTATTTTTTAAAAAGAGTCATTTGAGGGGCTGGGGTTGTGGCGCAGTGGTAGAGTGCTTGCCTAGCATGCATGAGGCACTGTGTTTGATCCTCAAAACCACATAAATGTAAAATAAAGATATTGAGTCCACCTAAAACTAAAAAATAAACAGTAAAAAAACCAGTCATTTGACTTAATCAAAATGGAGAAGATTCAATTTAAAATTTAAATGGCTAATTATCAATAACCATAGGAACATGAAGCATGGAGCCTCCAGATGGCTGACATCTCCAAAAGATCATCTTTATTTTCTTGTATATCAGACTCTTTTCTCAATTTCAATGGATCCATATAATTCCTTAGGCTCTTAATTATTTTTCATGAGTTCTAATTATAGTTCATAAATACTTATAAAGCTACTCATTGAGATACTAGGAAAGTTGATGTACCCTAGAAGTTTTGGGTACAGGGTTAGGGGAAGAAACAATGGCTATACTTAACAGTTGTGAAGGATATTCATATCAGTTCTTTTTGCTCTTTCCACTGGCAGGGGAATTAGGAGGAGGAGGAAAACCAGAGAAAGATGTCAGGCTCAAAGACCCAATCTTGGGCAACTGAGGTCCACCAGATAACCTTTAAAGCATTTTCTCTCTTTGCTTGTTTGTTCTCCTGTCTGTGGGCTGGGAGGAGAATGAATATACTATTTGTTCTCTTTGAAGAGTTGCTTCTGATGAGAGTTTTGGGAATGCATCAAGGCTGGCTAAGTGCCCATCCTTCAACCTTAAGATGCTGTAAATTGAACAGACCTGGATAGGGTCCATCAAGTTGCCTCTCCCCATCACTGCTTCTTGTGAAAGGGAAAACAATCATGTGTTTATCCTCTCTGCTGACAGTGTGCAGATGTGTTTTCTTAATGGCACTTGCGACACGTTTATTTATTCTCTTTGGTGTTTGGAGTCTGAGCTTTTCACATCATTCCCAGCTGTATAGGGCAAGGCTGTTGGTAACCTCCTGTTTTTTTTTTTTTTAAAACTAATTCTCTTACTCTGGATTGTTTGTTTTGTTTTTAAAGTAACTTAAACCACACAAGTAGCCCTTGGGAAAAGGGTTATTTAATCAAGGGAAAGTTGTTTAGAGTGCCACCCATGAGATCTTCCCATAGTTCATCCATTGGCCAAGACAAAGGCAGGGAGGCTAAGAAAAAATGAGATTGGCCTTACATAAATCATTTAAAGAAAAATTCAGGGAATGTCAGGACCAAAATATGTCTACCTCTTTACCTTTATCAAATAACATCTTTAGGCACATATAGAAGAAATTAACTTGCAATGGTGCAAAGCAAAATTCTTAAATGTACACTTCATTAGCTTACTGGTTCACATTCTGTAATATTGAATTATTTGAGGGTGAATATATACATTATTGACTATGCTATGAGTCTTAAATCCAACTATTTCAGGTAGCTGAGAATAGCAAAGGAATAACATATTAGGTACTTTATAAATGCCATTTAGAGAGTAGCGTTTCCTGGATACTCTATAGCCAATGAGAGAACTATTGAACTCAATCTTCTACCTTTCTTTCTGCATCCTGATACAAGGTATAAAACACCAACTGTAATTAATGTTATCTTTTTCTGCTGTGCAATAGATCCATGGCCACTTTGTGTTAAAACTCCAATGAAAGCACAATTCTATGGAATAACACAGGTCCTTACTCATATCTGGAACACAAGATGGCAGGCAAGGGTATACAAATAAGACCCTGGGCAACGAGAAAAGTGAGATATGCTGGTTCCCAGCCATAACCTGCCATGCCTCCAAATACACATCCCATATACTTCATATACATCAGTCATGTGTATCGACAAATATTTATTGCACCATGAACTACCATGAGATGGGCACTGTGCCAAGGCCTAGGGATACAATGGCAAACAATATAGATGTAGTTACTGCTCTCAATGAGCACATGGTTTAGTGGGAAAGTAAAGAGAAAGCAAGGACTTAATTAAGGAAATGAGAATACTTCTTAATTGTGAGAAGACTGATGAAGGTTATAAAGAACAATATTGAGATACATAAAAATGACAAGGGATATTGAAGTATGCAGAGATGACATTAAGTAGATTGGGAAGAATGAAATAAGGAGAAAAGAAGAGAGGAGATAGCATGTGTGAATACTGTGAAGAAAGAAAGAGTTGCATGTATTTAAGAAACTATGATGGGTTAGCATAGTAAGGGAGTGCTGGGCCAAGGCGAGCATGGCACAGTATGACACTGGAGAGCTGGAAAGAGTTTACCAGGCCATGCAGCGCTTTACAGGTCATGATAAAGAGACTGGATTTCATCCTAAATGCAACAGAAAGGAAATGAGTTTGTAGAGAGGGACACCATTGTCTGGCCCATGGGTTAAAGAATCACTTTCATGGTTGTGTGAGAAGGAACTATAGTCAATAATAGGGGGCACAGGGAGGCCAGAAAGGAGGCAATTGCTTGTGATCTATTGCAAGAAGAGGCAGTGACTTGGTCTTAGGCAGTGGTGCTGGAGAAAGAAAGAAGGTGACAGATGTTAGTGAATTTTCTTCTCCCCTCATTGTTACCATCTCTTCTCCTGAAGAATGAATACTGTGTTAAAACAGACCCTCATGTGTAGGTCCTAGGAACCAGGGTCACTCTGTAACTCAGTTCCCCCATCAGTGAAAGGGGGACGATAATAGGAACTATCTTATCTCATAATGTTGTTTTAAGATTTGCTTAGAATAGAGTCCAGCACATAGTGCTAAAGTAAAAACTTATTATTGTATATGTATAGTACATATATATAATACATAGTAAATATTTCTTGATCATTTACTATGTGCCATATGCTTGATATAGATTATCTTAGTTTTAACCCAAAATAGCAATAATACATATGGTGAACCATATGGGTTCTCCACTGCATGATAGTATAAACATTCCATCCAGCTCACATAAAGAGTGCAGGTCCTATCTGGGGCTGCTTTCTAAATGAGACAGCTCACCTGGATGACACTATGTAGTAGAAAGAGCTGAGACGTGGATGTTTCTCTCTGATGTGCCTAGCAACAAATCAATGGTTTTCAAGTGATCTAACCAACATGCTAAGGAAGGCAGAAACTGGTCTCCTTGACATCTGTAGCCAGATTGCAGTGTAGCAGCACAGCAGATCCCAGGAAAATACTTAACTAATTCACTGCCTGTGAGGATCGGTGACCTGAGGTCTGTGCTATAGCGTTTCCAGTAGATTTTAGAGTTAGGCATGAGGACTGGGGAAGAGAAGCCCTTACATCTGTATCTGGAAGGAGAAGGAAGGAAAATTAAAGAGAGAAAAGATACCACTTATACGCCCATTGAAATCACTATTCAAAATTACTCCTCTGCCATCTTTTAAGCAAGTCTCTCACTTTTCTTCTTTATTCTTGCTTTTGTTTCCCTCCTGCCTCCCCTCTCTTTCTTTCTCCCAGTCTTTTTTCTCTTTCTCCCCCTCACCCCTCCTCCTTTTTCTTCTCCCCCCCTACACACAGACACACACACACACACTCTCTCCCTCTCTCTCTCTCTCACACACACACACACCACTAAAAACAGCCTCTTTTCTTCACTGGCTGTTCTTTCCCCAGGGCTCAGGCATATAGGCAACTTGTGGAGGAGAGGTGGAAGCCATCCATTTCCTCCTAGACAAAGGGCAGGGGTTGACTTTGCTTGTTTATTTATTTTTTCCTTCGAAGCTATAGATCATTCTCAAGTGGATGAGACAGCACATAACCCCAGTGCAGTCTGCCAGGGATACAGCCTGTCTGTCTGCATGGGGGACTGAGCTGAGGGGGAAGGAAACCAACTGTCTTTCTCATTTAGGTCATCACAGAAAATGAAGTGAGCGGGTAGCAGGGGGATGGGTATAGCTCCGCCTAGCCAGAGTGACTGCAGAGTAATTCCAGTCTAGCTTCACCCTACTGCCCAAGGCTTCAAACACAGTTACCACATTCTCCTTCTTCCAAGCTCCCAGCACATAACTGGTTTCTGAGAAACACAGGATCAGACCATTTTTGGCCCCATTTGGGATGTATCTTCTATAGTTTCTGTAATTATTTTTTAAATAAATGAATTAACTAAGAGCTTCACCCTGGAGGCCAAATCTTCAGCTCCGTGTTAAGTAGAATCAAGATGAGAACTATTATTAGCTTCATATGGGAAAAGGCCGTTTTGCTTTCACATTCTAGAGCACAGAAGAGGGCTCGGTTTGACAGGCGAATAAATGCTAATAATAATGTACCTTTGAGAGGTACATCTGGTATGTACTTGGTGCCCAGGTGGGTTTGGCAGTCCCTCAATGAGTTACAGGGTCAAGTGGGGTGGGTACAATCCTGCCCTCAATGGCATGAGGCCAAACAATGTTAGGGATGTTCATGGTCTGTCCCATGGAGCCCAAGAAGAAATCCTTGATGTTTTCTCTCCCATAATCACAAGCTGTGACACATCAGATAATCAAGGGGCTTTTTAAAGGAAAAAATTCCTAAATAAAAAAAAAACAACAAATTCTAATCCTCTCTAAATCCCAGTATCCTCACTCATCAGGAGATGGAAGACAATAAATTCTAAGGTCTCTTTCAGTTCTCAGCTTCAACAGTTCATTCATTTACTCATTCATCCATTCATCAACATATTTATTAAAGACCAACCAGGAACCAAACCCTGAGCTATGTGCTAGGAATGCCATGAGCAAAGAGACAGAATTTCTCTTCCCATGTAGGCAAAGTCTAAAAATGGCTGGTGTGTGAAACATTAAAGAAATAAACATTAAAGAAACTCACAAAGAATCGTGAGTTCTAACTGTAGTAAGAATGTTAACTGAAGTTTTCCTTACACAATAAAAAAGGGCTTCCTAAGGCATCTTCTGTAGATCAAAAGAGATGTTCAATGAAAGCACTAAGAAAGTCAATTAATGCCCACTATTTGTGAGGAGATTCTTGATTTGAAATATCCCCTTTCAAACCACGATCATAGGAAATGTAGGCTTAAGTTATTTTCAATCACATAATTATACTTAGGATTGTGCCATGGCTAAACTAAGTATGCAATGGATTTATATGGGTGATATTTATTTGTCATATATATATCTAAGGAGAACAGTTGAGGCACTTACTACATGTGGACGCTATATAGGTAATTATTATGTAGAGCAGCCAATTTGGCCTTTGTAGCTTTAAATCAAGATTTTTACCAGGCTGGGACTGTGGCTCAGTGGTAGAGCACTTGCCTCGCATGTGTGAGGCCCTGGGTTCAATCCTCAGCACCACATAAAAATAAATAAATAAAGGTATTGTGTCCAACTACAACTAAAACATATTTTTTATAAAATCAAGATTTTTACCCTTTTCAATGGTCTCCAATGTATAGCAGTTTCCTGACGACTGTGATTGAACAGTGCCCAAGACAAGTCTAGCTAGTGAGGATGCTAGCCCACCATCCAGCAGTTCAGCAGGAAACATGGCTTCACTATTCTTTATTTGAAGTCACATTCCATTAAATTGTTGAAAAACTGTAAAAATTCTATCAGGTATGTATCAGTTATCTACTGCTATATAACAAATCATCCCCCAAATACATTGACTTTAGAAAATGACTTATTCATTCTCAGATTTGGATTTTCTGGGTGGCTCCACTGCTGGCTTGTCCATATGATTAGATTTAGCTACAGAGTTGAGACCAAGAAGGCCTATTGGTGGTGCTGACTGTTAGTGTTAGCCTTATCTCTCCTCCACATGACTAGTCATCCTTCCATAAGCTACACCAGCTTCCTTACAGTAACAAAGTCTCAAAATAGTGGCCAAGAGGGCTAAGGAAGATTCTGTAAGGCCTCTTAAAGGTCTAGGCCTTGGAACTTGAACAACACTACTTCTGCCACCTTCTGTTGCTCAAAGCAAGTCACAAGATCAGCCAGATTCAGTGAGGTGGAGAAATAAACTCCTCCTCTTAATGGGAGTTTCTGCAAAGAATTCATGGTCACATTTAATTTACCACAGGATGAGAAAGAAATCTTAAGGTGAATTTTGCAATGTGGTTAGCTTGTGGTGTGAAGCTCTGTGTGGAAAACATTGGACTCACCTTAGAAATGTGACTGAGAAGAGTCATGAGCCTAAATAAACATTCCTACATTCAAGAATTTGGGGAGTGTTGGAAGGTGCTTCAGGACAGACCTCTTATTAAAGTCTGTCTGTTTAGGTTAAACCTAATGAGATTGCTAATAGTTGACCATTCGGGCCATGAAAAAGGCAATTTCACACACTACATCTTAACATGTGCTGAAAAAGAAACCTCTGATTTCGAGCTATTAGAGAAAGGAATGTTCTGGGAAGAAAAGTATCCTGGATAGATTGTTTGAACATTACCAATTGTACTGTGCACATCCCACATATTTAAATATTTGTATATAATTCTGAAGACATAAAGGATCACCATTGGAAACCCTCAAATTGCATAGGTCAGTATAGAAAGTGCTGCATTGTAGGCCCCACAAGTCTCTCAGTCAGAGGTGACTTGCTCCTAAGAGATACTTGGCAATGTCTGGGAACATTTCTAATTGTCACAACTAGAGCACGGTGTGACTGGCATCTAGTGGGTAGAGTTTAGACACTGCTAAATATCCTACAATGCACAGGACAGTCCCTGTAACAAAGAATTATCTGACCCTAAATGTCACAAGTGCCTTGTCATGGGAAATCTGGGAAGGTGGATAAGAGGTCAGACCACATAAAAGCCTCCACTTGACAACTTTAGCAGGAAATTGCACTATTATTTTTTAGGGCTCTGTCTACTTCTAAAATTCTACTTATTACAAATCTGTGATGTTATTGTACTTCTCTGAGTTTTCTTATTATTTACATTTCTTCATGAATAAGATGCATGGGTATGGGTGTGTATCTAAATGGCCAGATAGCATTGAGTAATGTACCTAGGTTACTTTAGGGTCAGGAACACAGTCAGAGTCTGGAAGAACAAAACATGTTGGAAAAACACACATCCATGCCAAAATTTGTAGAATAAGCATACCACTATTCTGAAAATGTGACTCACATCTAACACCACCATCTTCCCTTGTGTACCTTTCTTCTCCTGCTTTCATCCTTCATCACCATCAAACACACTTGCCACCCACAGAAACCAAACACAGTCCTTTCTTCTTGGCTTCCAATTCAGCCTCTCATCACACCCCAATCCCAGAGAATGACAAATCTTCTTGTGTGACTGATCAACCCTGTGAAGATTTTGTGGTTATGATAAGAAGTTCCTGAAAAAACCTTCCCAAATCTAAACAGCATTGCAATAACACTGAAGATTTTTCTTTTCCATGACATTTATATTCTTTAGCTTCTGGCACTCTCCCCCACCAGCATCAAGTCAGTTAATTGATAGTCATTAAAAAGCCCTTCTGCTGGGAAGGCCCACCTCATTTACTCCAGATTTGGATTCTTCAAGAAAGAACAGAAGGGACCAATGTTCTCCACTTTGTGCTTTTTCTCCATCAACCTTTTTGTTCTCAGCTGAGACATCAGTGAGCTGGGGGCAATCTGGTCAGCCCATTGTGTATTTATGAAATGCCCACCACAAGCCAGGCATTAAGGTTGATTTTGACTGAATGCCAGTCCTAACATATCATCTTGTCCTCATTTCCTTATTCAGATGTGGCAGGTGGACTTGCCTGGCTTAACCAAAGAGGTCAAGTTCATAAGATCAAACTCTTTCTCTGTCAGTTTCTTCTGCATTGCAGATGTTTGTCCTATCCCTAGCCATTTCCCTTACAAAATGCAGGCCATAGTCACATAGTAGAGGTAGAATGAGCACAAACCAGAAGCAGCTAAAGGAACCTGCTTTTTTTTTTTTTTTTTTTTTTTTTCTGGGGATTCTCTATCCAAACCACACTGGATTGACTTACCAATGCCTCATGTCAACATTTTCTGGCCTAAGTTCTAGAGACAAAATTTCAATTGTTGGTCCATAGCCCAGGCAGAATTTTAGGGATTTGGCCAAGTACATCCCAAATATGCAGGAATTTAGGATTCTACAGAAAAGTACTAAAATCTGGAATTTCAGACCTGCTTCCTTTTAAAATTTAGATAATTTGCATTCAGTAAAATGCACAGATATTAGATGTACAGCATGATTAGTTTTGACAAATTCATATACCATGGACCCGACACCTTTATCCTCCGGGTTTTGTATAGCTCTTTTTCTTTAAAAATTCTTTACCATTCCAAATATTCCGTCATATTTTATTAAAGTGCTAAAATATTTAGAGAAGGCATAACTGTGAGAAAGTCTCCATCTCTAATGATCTACATACACACTCCTATGTGTTCATAGCAGCCTCCATTGGTGCCCTCTCAATAGCCCATATACCTCTCACTTCAGTTCATAGCACCCAACTTCCAAAGTCCACTAACTGTATCTTTGTACCTGGCTTTCATCCCATAACTGGGGAAGACCATTCTGCCTAAACAAAGGTTTAGTCAGAAATGCTCTGGCATTAGCAACCCCAACAGCATCTCTCAATAAACAACCCTTGGGAGTTGGAGTATAAATGCCCCAGCTCTCTCACCCCACAAGTGAGATCACTCTGAGTGCTTTATACACGGTCTCTCAGACTCTTCCCTAGGATTCAGCTTCAGTTGCTCACAGTGATAATTCACCTAAAAATGATTATTTCTTGGCTCTATTACCTTTTTTTAAAGAGTGAGAGAGAGAGAGAGAATTTTAATATTTATTTTTTAGTTTTCGGCGGACACAACATCTTTGTTTGTATGTGGTGCTGAGGATCGAACCCAGGCTGCACGCCAGGTGAGCGAGCTACCGCTTGAGCCACATCCCCAGCCCTCTATTACCTTTTCTATCTTCCTTCCCCCATCTCTACCAGTGTTTCCTTCACCTCTCTCAAACTACCCAAGCCCGTATTTTAGGATTTGCTTCTGTGGAAACAAAATCAAAGTAGTCATTCACAATCCTTTTATATAATTTACAATTTAGGGCAGTAGCATAGGTGTTTTCTATACTGTGCACACATACATATGCACTAAGGAAAAGGTTGAGAAAATATTAGGGAGGATGAAAACCAGAAACCTCAAACCCTGGTTCATCTGAATAGGGAGTTTATTCTTGACCAAGATACACATTTAGATCCTTCATATCATCTTCCAAGATTACATAAATATGCCCCAATTCCCCAATCTTCCCTCTTACAACCCTTTAAGATCTTTCAATGTTTTATTGTCCTATTTTGGGAGATTAACATCATGTTTTCTGTTCCCAGGGAAAGGATATCTTCCTCTGCTGCTTTAGTGACTCTTATTTCTCACTACAACTTTTGCCCAAGTGTCTGGGTCATTTTTTTTTTTTTCACTTTCTAAAAGTAGCTACCAAGCAGTGGTCAGCTCTCCAAGCTCAAATCCAGCAGATCTGCCAAGCCAAGCTAGTGCCTTGGAAAGGTACAGAATGTGTGTGTGTGTGTGTGTGTGTGTGTGTGTGTGTGTGTGTGTGGTGACAGACCTCAAAATTACTCTATCCACTGATTTGAGGAGCCAAGAACTGGGAATGCAGGAAAGAGGGATCTTCATTGTTTTTTCTCCCTCTAAGGCTCTATTAGGGCTGCTTGTGAGAATCCTCCTTCCTTTCTCAGACAAGAGAGGAAGGAGAGAGCCCCAGAGTTAAGATTTGGTCTTTACTCTGTGTGTAGGCTTCTTACTCCAACCTCCCCTCATTGTCTTCCCCAAGCCCCTGGTCCTTCAGGTTTTGGTCATAAATCCCAAGACAAAAATATTCTCTTGCCTCAGGTAAAATTTATTTTTTAATTTTTTTAAAAAAATTTGTTCTTTTTAGTTATACATGACAGTAGAATGTATTTTGACATATCATACATACATGGAGTATAACTGCCTATTCTTGTAGCTGTACATGATGTGGAGTTACACTGGTTGTGTATTTGTATGTGAACATAGAAAAGTTATGTCCAATTTATTCTAGCTGTTTTTCCCATTCCTATCCCTGCCTCCCTTACCCCAACCCCCCCCTCCAATCTGGAGAACCTCTACTCCTCCCTTCCCCCTGCCTATTGTGAGTCAGCATATCAGAGAAAAAAATTGACCTTTAGGGTTTTGGGATTGGCTTCTTTCACTTAGCACGATAGTCTCCAGTTCCATCCATTTACCAGCAAATTCCATGATTCCATTCTTATTTATGGCTGAGTAATATTCCAGTGTGTATATGTACCACATTTTCTTTGCCCATTCATCTGTTGAAGGGCATCTAGGTTAGTTCCATAGCTTAGCTATTGTGAATTGTGCCGCTATGAACATTGATGTGGCCACGTCACTATAGTATGCTGATTTTAAGTCTTTTGGGTATATGACAAGGAGTGGGATAATGGGGTCAAATGGTAGTTTCATTCCAAGTTTCCTGAGATAAAACTTTTAAATCAGCTTGCTACAGAGAAGACAGAAAATTCTAGGAACAAACTATCCTGCAATCCAGATGTTTCTGTCACTCCCAATCTGAATGTAGGAAGTATTTCTAAAGAAAGAAAAAACTGAAAATAAAATCCGAATTTGATTCTGCTCTATAGGCTAACTCAAATTCCCTTTAAATACAGTCTGGGATTGAAGGCCAGGTTCAACAGAAGTGTATTTTATCCAAACCTGTCTGCTCTTCTCTCTTGCCAGCAACACATTTTTTAAAATCTAATCTTTGTTTTCTTTACATGAAAGAAGATCAAATGTGATTTCTCCCCTGCATGTGAAAATAAATTATTTCAAATGTAATTTTCTCCTCTGGTTTGTTCCTGTTCCTCTGGAGACCTTTGAAGGCTGTAACTCCAGATGCAAACTGCCTGCTACTGCAGTGCCAGCAGGAACTCCCAGTTCTCCAAGTCCCCTGGGGATGGGTGGAGGGGGTAGTATGAGGATAGCCAGGCTACTCCCTTAGCACCTAGAATTCCAGCTTCACACTCTAAGATAAAATCTTCATCCCCATAAACAGGATTGGGGAGTGGAAATTAAGAGCTAGGCTCAAAATGAAAAATAGGAATCACACTGTTCCTCTTATTCTGACATACATATTCAACCTGTGCTAGTGAGGGTAATAGCACTTGAAATCTATTTTGGGTCACTGCTACTCAAAGTGTGGCCTCCAGAACAGCAGCATCAGTATCATTTGTGAGCTGGTCAGAAATGCCAGTTCTTGGGCCCCCTTACATATCTATTGAATTTTAATCTCTGAGGATGGAGTGCAGCAATCTGGATATTGCCAAGTTTTCTAGGCAATTCCATGCTCCAATATGAGAAGTCCTGTTTTGGGTAGCCAAGAAGGAAAACTCATGCAGTCCAGTGAGGGAACGCATTAACTACTGAATGTGAAATGTATCCAAACCAAAGTTTACAAAATATATAATTTACTGTTAAACTCCTTCTGCTTCCTGAACAGCTCTTGTAGGCTCCCCCTGTTAGCATCAACATGATGAGCTCCCTGAGAGGAAGAGTCTTCTGACTAGAAGATTAACAGTCACTGCAGTTGTAAACATGGCCACTGTTCCTTAGAAAAGAGCCATTCCTTACAGTCCCACAAATGTAAACATTGATCTTTCAGCTGGGCTGCAAAGTTTTGGATATAAATACAATGAAGAATCATTTAGTTTAGACCACAGGCAGATGCACATCTCAACATCCATGGATCAGTGAGCAATGGCTCCTGCTAGAATAGCCTTGTTGGACCAATTATGCTGCTGTTCCTTGTTCTGTACAATATGTTTTTATTTATTTAAAGTCACAGACCTGCAGCTGTTGAAAGAGTTGCCTTAAATATGGCTGCCACAGTTCAGGGTTGAGATGGGGCAGTTGCCACCATTTTTTATTTATTGTAGGTAAATGGGCCCATGATATTATCTTCCTTTCACCTTGTCATACCTTTCTGCCCATCCTCATGACCTGTGTCCCTCTATATCTATAGCCTGTGCACGGGAATATGGAATACCTAACAGGTCTGTGCATAGTATTCTGAGGAAAGGCACTGGATAAACTTAATAACAAAAGCTTGGGATGAGGAATTACACCCTGATGTCCCACGGCTTTCCTTATGGATGACAGAAGGGTCTGAAGCAGCCCAGAAAATTCTATAGCAAAGATTCTAGATGAACCATTTCCCTGAATCCAAAACATTTTTCATACAATGGTGCAGTGGTTAAAGAGACCAATAGGGAAACACTGGGCTGTAGAGAGCTGATTTAAAGCCCTGAGGGGAGGACTGACTCTCCTTAACTGTGTGGGTGAGTTCCCCAAAACTCCCCTGAGCCACCAGACACACAACCAAAATGGCCAAACTAAAGGTCCAAATTAAAGTTCTTAAGGAATTTGCCGCAGCTGCTCTTGCATTTCTTGTTCCTGGGATCTCCTAGTATATTGTACTATGTTACTTGCCAAGAGACTCCCAGGCACCCAGGCTTAGCGGTCAGGCTCTGTCTTCTTTTTTCCATTCCAGTGGGCCCATAGCAAATATTTGTTACTGAAGCATGAGGCTATGAAATTAGTTATCTCCCAGCCCCTCCAAACAGGGTTTCTTGGGTAGCCACATGAGATGCCCAGGACATCAAGAAGAATAAAAGAAGGCTTGGAGGCAGCAGGGGGAGGCCTGGGAGGAGGTTAGAGTTCAGAAAAAGTTTCTTCTTGTTGTTGTTTTCACTAATAAATCAGATCACTCCAGCTCATTCCTGTTGCTTTTGGCTGGCAGGACTAAAACATAACTCTGAGTCATCAGTGCTACTTATGACAAGTGCTTCCTGTGTGGGATTTGGGCATTTATCTTCTATTTTCTTGGCAGAAAGAATAAAGCAACATGAAGGAGTAAAAAAAAGAAGTGAGGAAAGAGTTAATCTGCTTTGTTACCAGGTTCTTAATCCAAAGCCCATTCATGTTGGCTGTAAGTATATTATTAAGTCCAGTAATGATACCTCAGAACCACCTGGATGAAAAGCCCACATAGCTCTTAACCATCTCCTTGCTAGATTTCCACACCTCCCACAAGGAGGGTGGGCCTTCCATATCCTTATTCTGGTGAGTCCTGGTTCAGGCCTTGTTCAATCCCATACCCCAAAGGAAAGACCTTCTTTCTAACTTCCTAACACCTCAAAGGAAGTTTTCTGGGTTTCCTGCCTTTGGGTTACAGGCTCTGCCTTTGTTTGGGGTTAGGGTAAGACCCAACAGATATGAGCTAATTGTGTGGTCTGCTCAGGACTGAAGGGAGGGTTCCCAAGAAATGGGACTGTCAGTGATAACTCTGGATCCTGAGAAAATCAGAAGGAGTTGGTCACCTGAAAGTTGAGAATGGGAGAATTTTGGTGAAAGTCATGGAGGAAGTCCTGTACTCTCAATTTATGTTCTGGAAGTAATGTTTCTCAAACACTAATGTGCACCCAGATCACCTGGGGATTGGGTGATGATGCAGATTCTAATACAGTAGTAGGTCTAAGTTGGGGCCTGAGATTCTGTATTTGCAACCACCTTGCAACCATGAGTAAAGCCCAAGAGAATTTCTGACACACTAAACTCAGCTACTGAGCTGCAAAACCAATCCCTGTAGCCATCTACTCCCAGATATTTGACTCTATGAGAAAACTAAAACCACATTTTGTTGAATGCCTCCCCCCTGGAGAATTCAGGTTTTCTATTTCTTGCAGTGGAATTCATTCCTAACTGACAAAATTGGTCTCCCTAAAGCAAATACTATAACCATCAGATAGTACACGGGCACCATTCACAATGCCTTTGAACTTGTGCAGTGAAAAACATGTATTTCTATACAAAGGGTCCATGGAGGTGGTACAGTTCATGGTCTGTAAGGCCAGAACTTGGTAAAAACCAGTTCCATTACTGACTTTGGCCCTGGACCAGCTATGTAACCTCTCTGAGCCTCAGTTTCCTCTTTTAAAAAAATAATAATTCTTCCCTGGCAGAATCCTTGTAAAGATTGGAGATATGTGTAAAACATCTGGCACATAGCAGATATTCTGTAAATAGTATCTAAATACTATAACAAGAAACATCATATGATCTGTGCTGGCAGCTGCTTGGAGCATCCTGCATTGAATGACTGCAGTGATTATAAGGGTCTCCTCCTCCCCGAGCTGCAATGTGTCAGGTCCTGCCTACTGCAGGGAACATCTGTGGAGGGGTGCAGACAAGGCAGAGGATGGAGAATACAGGAAGGGCTAGACAGGGGCATATCAGGGAGGCACACTGAGAGGTCATCCTACCATGTTTGATGACTTGCACTTGTGCATCTGCAAATTCAGGCATCATTAGACCAAGGAGTTCTAACAGAAACCATGGAAACAGGCCATTATCTTTTTTCCAAGTGGTGTGTACATGGGAAAAAGAGCTGACAGGGTGGCTCTGGCCATACCTGGGTGCAATAGTCAACATCCAGATTGCTGGGGAAGGGGAAGGTATCCAGAGAAAACCCACCCTGCCCCCACTAATCATCAAGACTGAGAAAGAATTTGACTTCTATGGCTCGTCTAAAGCATGAGGAGTTGAGCGACATTCAGGTGTCATCCAGAAAATGGTCTGAGTCCATTTGCACTTCATAGGAATATTTATTGAGCTCTTACTGTGCACCAAGCACCCACTGGTCTAGGCCCTACAGGCACAGTGTTGAGTTAAACAAATTAAAATCTTTGTCCTTATAGAACCTATATTCTCGTGGATGTAGATAATAAACAAAATACTGTAGAATACTTTATATACAAACTATCTAAAGTACATAGTTTGGTAGATGGTGATAAATGCTATGCAGAAAATTTTAAGCAGGAAAGCAGGGTTCAGAGAATGTAGAAGATGGCAATTTTAAACTGGGTGGTTAGCAAAGTTTTTGCTGCAAAGGTGAATCTTGAAGGAGATGAGAGAGGGAGCCATGTGCATATCTGGTAAAAGAGTTCCAGGCAGAGGAAGGACAAGAATAAGAATCCAGACAGCTGTGCTTGGTGTGTTCTAGGGGTAGCCAAGAGGCCAGTGTAGCTGGAACAGAAAAAGTGAGGTGGAAAGGGCTAAGAGAGATTCTGGGGCCAGGCCATGCAGGGCCTTGTACACTGCTCCAAATCAGGGTTTTAGCTTTTACCCTGAGTAAGAGAAGTGACCTTCAAATGGCTTTGAACAGAGGACAGACATAATTTGACCTCTTTGAAAAGCACAGGTATGCACAATGGACTAGATGTGGGCAAAGACAGAATCAGAGAGACCATGAGTAGGCTGTTACAGTAATCCAGGCGACAGATGATGGTGGCTTGGGTGACCTCTCCCTGCTAAGCTCCAGATATTCAAGTGGTTGAGTGGGGCTGGAGCAGAGAATAGCCCAGTGGGCATCCAACCAGACCACTCCTATGCCTTCTGACTAGTCCAGTGTGGCTCAACCCCAGGCTAGTAGGGTGTCCAAGGCAACCCCACAGCTAAGTGATAGAAAAATCCAGTTGCCCTGGACCACATGCTGCTTTTGATTGCACACTGCTGCCACACCATGGTGCCACCAGAAGCAAGGTGGATATCTGCCAGCCTTATCTTTAACAGGGGATTGAACCCAGGGACACTTAACTCATGAATCACATCTGCAGTTCTTTTTATTCCTTATTTAGAGACAGGGTCTCCCTGAGTTGCTTAGGGCCTTGTTAAGTTGCTGAGGCTGGTCTTGAACTTATCATCCTCCCAGTTCAGCCTCCTGAGTCGCTGGGATTATAGGCATGCACCCCATGCCCAGCTCATAACCCCCTGCAATCTTGACCAGCACCCAAACAGTAAAACATTTGGCTCCCCAAGACGTGTCTCTGAAAGCCAAGGCCAAATCCAAGGACGGTTTAAAATGTTTAGAAAGGAAGGGTTAAGTGTGTGGTCAATAACAAGCTTAGACTGTTCTGTGAAATGAATTCCTCTCTGTCTTGCAAAACCAGCCAGTTTTGCAAAGCCACAGGATGTGTGTGTGTGTGTGTGTGTGTGTGTGTGTGTGTCCCCACACGCTCACGCATGTGCATGCACATGCAAGATAATGTGACAGCTAGAGAAAATAGTTGTCTTTGGGTGCTTGAGGGCATCGAGAAATCAATGTCTTATCTGTTTTTTTTTTAATGTTTATTTTTACCCTCTTAGGAAAAATCATAGCTAGCTCTATGGTTAGCAGTCCAAATGCCCTGCATTTGAACTTGAGTTCCCCATTTGTAATAATGAATTCAATCTTTCTTCCCAATCCTTCATGGTCTCTAAAAGACACTCCTTTCTAACCCAAGAAGCCTGTTCAAATCCCCTCCTTTCTGCTAAAAATGTGGCTTGATTCAAACATGCGTGTTTCTTCACAGAGGATAAGGGCTTTGTAAAATCGCTCTTTCCAGATCCTTCTTACCACTCCCTGGTCCTCCTTCACCCAGTTGTTTTCTCCGGTACTGATTTCAGCTGTGCTGTCCTTCTACCTCTGAGAAAATCATCCCAAGCTTCTTCCTGGAGAATAAACGGTGACCATTTCTGTAAGGGACTGTGGCAGCAGCTGCCACCCTGCCCCCTCCTGCTTCTGCCAAACATGAACCAAGCTTTTCTGTTGTTCACATTCTCACACTCACCACTGTGTAAAGCTGCCTGTAACGCCACAGAGTGCTGGGATGGAAGCTGACACTCATGTCAGCTGAAAACCTCTAAACATAAACAGGAGGGAAGCCCTAAACTGATGGGGCGGGGTGGCCAACAGCTTGTCTTCCTTTCTTATCCAGTAGGATGAAGCCCACATTTTTGCTGATGCTGAGACCTGGAAACAATGGGTGGCCAGAACCAAATAGGACTTAAAGGAAAAATCTCAGCTGCTCAGGCAGCAAGGCAAGGACAGTGCTGTTGGCTTCCACATTTTCCAAAAGAGCCTGTCATTCACAGCCACTAAAGGAACTAGCCCTGTAAAGTGACTGGCCCTGGCCATCACTGGAGTGGATTGCTTTTCTGATGCTAATGCACAGCCTGGCCTTTTTTGTTGTTTTTAATGAGAGGTCTGTACATCTTGAAACCTTTTTAAATAGCTCTCTCCCTCCCTTTTTTCCATCCTCTATACTCACCACTGTCTCCCCTGGTTTTAGTAGGAAAACTTATTTCCCCCAAACGCATCAATAGAGATGAGCGAATTAATTTAAGCAGACATGTGTCAACCCTGTTTTTGAAAAAAATGGGACAAGTATGATGTACAAAATTGGACTTCAGGAATCATTATGTAGAGCAGAGCATGGTGGTATCCTGATTCAATGTTCACCTTAAAAGTGGGGGAGGAAATGTTTCCCCAAGGGCTTGTTCTCATCCTTTTCCTTTCTTCTCTCTGCTGTCTGGTTTTTATTCTGTAAGCCACAGAACCCCCAGGATGGGCTCCTGTGAGTCCTCTGAAGTTGTTTGCACATGTGAGATAAATGCAAGTATGTACAGAAGTGAATACAAGTGTATATGTGTGAGCATGAACATGAGGGTACATGTATGCATTTGTAGGTACACACATGCACCGATGTGTATGGAAACATGTACATGTGGCATGTGTGTATATTATGGTTTGAATGTGAGATGTCCCCCAAAAGCTCACGTGTGAGACAATGCAAGAAGGCTCAGAGGAGAAATGACCAGGTTGTGAGAACCTTAACCCAATCAGTGAATTAATCCCTTGCTGGGATTAGCTGAGTGGTAACTGAAGGTGGGCAGGGTGTGGCTGGAGGAGGTGGGACGTTGGAGGCTTGGCTTTGGGATATATATTTTGTATCTGGAGAGTGGAGTCTCTCTCTCTGCTTCCTGATCATCATGTGAGTTGCTTCCCTCTGCCACAATCTTCGGCCATGATGTTCAGCCTCACCTCGAGGCCTGAGGAATGGAGACTGCTATCTATGAACTAAGATCTCTGAAACTGTGAGCAGCCAAGTAAACTTTTCCTTGCTATAATTATTCTGGTCAGATCTTTTAGTAATAGCAGCAAAAAAAAAAAAAAAAAAAAAAAAAAAGCTGACTAAAACAGTGCATATGCATACATATGTCCGTCTCTCTCTCTGTTTACCAGAATTTCAAATCTCTCCTTCAGTAAGCTCACCTTTTCTCCCATCATCTTCATATCAAGAAAACTTACATTTCTATTATGGTGCTACTCCCCACCCCAGCCTTTGTACCCAGGGATCTACAGATCTGGAAAATAGATGAAGCTCAGAAAAAAAAAATTGTTGAAAGACTTCAAGCCATCTGTCAGATGGCACTAGAGTGAGACTTATCAGTACCCCAACAGACAAAGGAACAAAATCCCATTCATCAAATCTGTTCTTCCTTCAGTTTCCTTGTTCTCAGTGGCCTTACCATTTCTTTCAACAAGCTCCAACTCCTCAACACCTTTACAGTTGGCTTCCTTCTAGCTTGCTCCCATGTGTAAACAAGTTTCTGAAATGTTCTCTGGCAATTATTACCTCCTGTGAAAACTGTGTGCAAAATGGCCCTTTGGTCAACCCCTCCTTTGCTGACTCTGGTTTAGTCTTGCAACTTGCTTTGGTCTGTTGGAGCTCAGAAAATGATACCTCAAAGTGAAGGCCTCAGAATCAAAGTTTCTCTCTGAACTTCTCCAGCCTTCCTGTCTCCTACTCTCCTTTTTTACCCCAAAGGCAAGCCACAGAAACCAGAATTTCTTTTCCCCAAGGCAGGTCACAGAAACCAGAATTCCTTTCCACAAAGCAAGCTATCCAACAAATATTACTGTAATCTTTCCTCTTCTACCTTGCAGATGACCATAAAGAAATTATCTGACCTTCCTTGTCTGATGGCAGATCATAAGAATACTGCCCCCCATCATAAATGATCCTGCTCCATGCCCTAGGGAAAGAATATTGCACAGAGAGGCCAAGAAGAATCTGAACAGACAGGACTCACTGGGTTTCCCCACTTGATCATACCTTTTAGATCATACCCTTTTGGTCCAAACATATTTCTACATGGCTGTCCACACTTCATTGACCCTAAATATAAAAGTGGATATCTACTGTCATGAATATCTAAAAAGAAATAAAAAAAATGGATGATTCACCCTTCATCTCTGGCTCATCATTCTGAAGGCTCTCATGCATGTAAAACTTGGATTAAATAAATTTGTTATTTTTCCTTTTGCTAACCTTCTGTCTTTTGTTTTAGAGGTGTCAGTTATTACCCTTTATGTTGGTCAGGAAAGGGATCACCCCTTTTCCATCTTTTCAGGTAAATAAAACAATAGCAAGTCTGACTGAAGCAGAGAAATGAAAAGGCATCTATGCTTCTGGATTTGCTCTCTCATGATGGTGGGCACCCTTGCACAGCATGCAAACAAGCCCGGGCTAGCCTCCTGGAGGATGAGTGCCACATGGAGAGAGGGACCAGCCAACACAACTGCCCAAGTTGAGACCCCAGTCATGGGAGTAAGGCCATTCTAGACCTTCTAGCCTTGGCTGAGTTGGCACGGACCAAATTGTCTTCCCCACTGACCAATAGGATTATAACAAAGAATGAATAAGTCTGTGTGGCTGTAAACCACCAAGTTATAGCAACATAACAGATACACCTTTGCCACATCCCCACAGCTGACATCTTTAATGCTTGATCTCATTTTTTCCTGACTCAGATAAAAAGTCTAAAGAAAATTGAAAACATTAAATTATATATGGGCCAGGCATGGTGCCATACACCCATAATCTCAGCCTCTCAAGAGGCTGAGGTTGGAGAACTGCAAGTTCTAGGCTAGCTTGGGCAACTTAATGAGGCCCTGTCTCAAAATAAAACATAAAAACGGGCTGAGGATGTAGCTCAGTGGTAGTGGGCCACTGGATTCAATTCCTAATATTGATTGCAAAAAAGATCACATTTGGTAATATATTTAGAATTTGCCTTTATTTGAGACAAATCAAATTACAGACAGTCCCTAATTTATTTATTTATTTATTTATTTATTTATTTATTTATTTATTTATTTTTAGAGAGAGTGAGAGAGAGAGAAAGAGAGAGAGAGAGAGAATTTTAATATTTATTTATTTTTTAGTTTTTGGCGGACACAACATCTTTGTTTGTATGTGGTGCTGAGGATTGAACCCGGGCCGCACACATGCCAGGCGAGCACGCTACCGCTTAAGCCACATCCCCAGCCCCAGTCCCTAATTTATGATGGCTTGACTTAACAAATTTTCAACTTTATGATGGTGGGAAAGTGATATGCTTTTAGTAGAAACTGTACCCTTGTTTTGTGAATTTGGATCTTTTCCCAGGCTAGTAATACATGGTATGAGCCTCTCTTGCAATGCTTGGCACTTCCCAGTTAGCCATGAGATCACAAAGGGAAACAGCCAATAACTCCACAGTACACTGTGTTGTGAAGCTAGGATACTGGGTAGGTTAGATGCACTAAATGCATATTAGACTTACAATGTTTTAAACTTACCATGGGTTTATTAGAATGTAACCTCATCATAAGTCAAGAAGCATTTGCATATAAAATCAGGACTGTCTCATAAATGCTAAGTTAGACAGGTCACCATAATGTCAGCCTAAAAGCAAGCAGAGCTTGACACAAAGTGAACCCTCAATAAATACTGGCTGGATTCCTGAGCTAATCTAATCTGACTCCCCATTTTACAGATGAGAAAACAGACGCCCACAGAGCTTAAGTAGCTTCACTCAGTCATGTAACTAATGGCAGGACTCCTGGGCAACATGATGCTCATTATGTGAAAAAAAAGAGAATGTCAGGATGACTCATGGCTTTCCTATATCAGAGGGGTAGAGTGTTCCTCAGCAATGCACACTGTTCACTGACAGATCGACAGGATTTGCTTTGTTTGTTGTTTATGGCTGGCACACAGTAAATGTTCAATTAATGTAAAATGAGGACATACATGTGAAAATTGCCATGATAAAGGAAAAAATGCAGCTCATACATGCAGGGCCTTTTCTCTCTGTGCACACAGAATCACAGAAAATGTACCACCTTTCTAATGTTAGAAAAAGTTTAGCCCTAAGTACTCTGTAGCCTAAAGGTTACAAATAAAAGGATCCAACTCCTTCCTACACCCCAGAGAGAAAATCAGAGGCCTCTGAGAGACCAGCATGCATTGGCTGCCCTCATTTGTTTTATACTTTTCTCATTCTGTTCAGTCAAGGTCAACCTCTACTTAATTCACCCCCAATCGAGATGGCTGCTCGCTGGCAGAGCAAATCCAAGCAGCAGAACAATCGATGATCTACATGCCAGGCCAAGGACATACTAAAATGCCACTTTCTCCTCGTCTTATTTTCTCCAAAAAGGAGAGTTAAACTCATTTCCAAACAGGAGGCAGCCAAGAAGAGAAAAAGCTCTCTACCCTTAACCATGGATATCTTTTAGTGCTTCTCTGTTCCTTTTCTCATTTATACCATGTTTGTGAGCATGTCCATACCTATGTTTATGTGTGTGCTGTGTATGCACATGTATGCTGTGAGGTTCTTGTGGACAAGAACTACCTTATCCATAGCTGTATCCCCAATATCAAGCACATGCCTGGCATTCAATAATGTGCTTTTAAAAAATTATATATAACAGTGGGACACATTACAATCCTTATTACACATATAGAACACAATTTTTCATATCTCTGGTTGTGTACATAGTATACTCACACCAATTCGTGTCTTCATACATGTACTTTGGATAATAATGATCATCACATTCAACCATTACTAATTACCCCATGCCCCTTCCCTTCCCCTTCCACCCCTCTGCCCTATCTAGAGTTTGTCTGTCCCTCCCTCTTTGAACCAGACTGTACTCAGAGATCTCTGAGCAACCCCTTACCTTGAGACATTCTATATAAGCAAAACATCAATTGAATGAGCTTGAAATAAAAGCCCTTGCACCAGTTATTAAATGACTACCAGTTTCGTACCCACTCTTTCTATACTCTGCTCTGTGATGCTGGGGTCTGGACACACCTTTATTTGTGCTTCACCACTTGCATCCTTTCAACACTGCCAGTAGAGGGAGGTAGAGGGAGACCAATAAGATACAGCAAGGAGGGGTTTGTCTCCTTCCTATTCCCCTGAGCATCTTCTTAGCAATAGCCCTTCATTCAAGCAATGGCAGTTAGTCTCCTTATTTTTTTGCAATTCCAGAACCAGTCTCAGTGCCCTCTTTCTGAGATACCGACATAACCAGGCAGCACTTCCTCCTCAAGGGTCTAGGTCTCAGCTCTGCAGGCTATCACATCCAAACTTCTACATTTTTATAACCCTAATCCCCTTCCTTTGTTCCCCCAGTCTTAAGGGTGGTCATTGCTTTCTACGGTTTCCATCTCTTTTTCACTTTCTGCCTTTTTAGTCTTCTAATATCTGTTAAATCCTCTGTTAAAATTGTTGGCATATTTCTCTTCTCATGGTTGAATTCTGACTTATATAGGAACTTTGGTGTTTGGAGGAGCAACAGTGCCTTGTGCCCAAAAGATTAGAAATCAAGCACAACAACCTCTAATTAGTCTTAAATAGGACCTTTCCAAATCTGGCTCTGACCCAGATCAAAGGCAAAATGTCCCTTGCCTATAGCACACAGGACACAAACAGTGCCTACAAACATGAAACACAGTACGTACTATAAAAATATTTATTAATGAAATGAACGTGCCTGTAGCAGAGACTTCTTTGTGTTTCTCAGACAGGACCTGTTTCATTTTCCTCCTCAAAACACAAATGGACTACATTTACCAGTTTCCCTTGCAGTTAGAGGGTCACCATGTAGCCAAGTTCTGGCCAATTAAATTTGCCAATATGATATGTGCCACTTCCAAGCCTAATCCACAGACATCTCCCATGAGTGAGACTCCTCCATGGACCAGATAGAATTAGAAGAAAAATTGGAATACTCTGAGGTGGAGCCACAAGATACAGGGGCTTCTCCTTGAAGACCAGGTAGAAGATCTCCAGCAAATGTTGAAACAGAAAATGTTGAAACGGGACCATTCTCAGAGCAAACAATAAATATCTATTGTATACACTGCTAAGATTTGGGACTTGTTTGCTGTAGCAATTATCCTCCCCTGATCAAGAGGCCAAGGGCATGAGTTTGATCTGTAATCCTGACCATCAAACTCTCCAAGGCAGGCTTTAGAGCATGAAGGTGGCTAAGCAGGAATTTATATGATCAGCACAAACTCATTTCAACTTTGAGGAACAGCTCAAAGGGCATAGCCTCCTGACATAGGTCCCTGCCCAGCAAGAAGAGCACATGATTACAAGAAGTACTTCCATCGAGATAATGGAGTCAGCCACTTTTGGGGCTTCTTGTAGGTAAATCTACAGAATGATTAACCACATTGACTAGCTCCTGCAGAGTTTGTGTCCCTGTGAAATATTACAGAATAACAAAAGATCATCTCCCCAGGATGACTTTAGACATTGAAATTGAAGGAAAGAACCTGAGATAAGTGGGGTTTTTTAAATTAATATTTTTATTATAAATGTCCTATCTAGTTATTGGGAAAATAATTAGAAAATCAGAAAAGAAGAATAAAATGTCCATCTTTGTATCACTGCACCATCTAGACAAAGCATTGTCAAAATGTTGACCTATTTCCTTCCAAAAATTTTGCCTGGGTTATATATTTTTTTTTACATGGTTGAGAAGATAGTTAAAAAACAAGTCTAAATGTCTGTGTTGTTTCTTAGCCCTGCAAACTTGAACATGATGCTTTACCTCTTAGTATCTACATTTCTTCTTCTATAAAATGGGGACAACAATTCTAATCTCATTAAATTCATGGCAAGAATTAAATGATGTTATACCTGCAAGTACTTAGCACAGTGTCTTCTTGGCTGACACAAAGCCCCCATGAAGTATAAGCTATAGTTAGAGGGTATGTACAGAATTGTCGATCTCTTTTTTGTTGTTATTTTTAGTTATACATAGCAGTAGAGAATAATTTGACATATTTATGCAAACATGGAGTGTATCTTATTCTAATTAGGATCCCAATCTTGTGGTTGTACCTGTTGTAGAGATTTGCTGTGGTGTATTCATATATGTACATAGAAAAGTTATGAGAATTACCAATCTTGATTGAAAAAAATAGTATCTAGATTTTCTAATTATAAAACAAACATGTCCTAATTGTAGGCACTTAAGAAAATGTGGAAAGAAACTGTGAAAAAGAAACCATGATTTCTAGATGTCCTGTAGCTCCGTCTCTCTATTACACTTTGGCTTCAGAGAGATCCAAACTCAGGAACTCTCAGAATTCAGGCACTTTTGAGTGAAAGAGTCTCTGGTGTCAAAAAAAAAAAAAAAAAAAAAAAAAAGCATGCAAGGGGGCAAAATTCTGAATGCTGAGGAAAGACATTGACATATGAAGATGGAAGGGAAAATTGTCAGGACACAGAGGGCAATCTAGCCCCTTATTTTGATAATAATGGCATTTGATTTTGTGTTATAACTACAAAAAAAATCAAGAAATGCCTACAGAGTATTTCGGATGCATCCTTATTTTCCTCTCTGCATGAGCTCTGTTCTGTGCAAGAGAAGCAGACAATGAGTATATTTCTCCTCTATCAGCTCTAGTTGCCTCCTGGGAAAGGGGAACCCACAGTAATTTGTGTCTAGAATACGCCCTGACTTCTTTCTAAATAGTCCTCAGGTTCACCAGTGTGATTGACCTTCAAGCCCTAAGCATTTCTTAGTTAGTTTTTCTAGGCACTAGCTTCTGCTTTCCTGTCTTATCAATGCTTAGGACAATGTAAAGCATTAATTCTGAAGCTGGATAGAATAGAAGTTGTAGGCAGGTAAAAGTCATATGTTGGAGCTTATGGCATGAGCTAAGAGAAATGCATTGTATGTTTCCCTCCAACACATCAGAACAGCTGTTGTAGATAAGGACAATGCTGTACTATGGCTTATATGAATGCTCCTCAAAGCGTGATCTGTGGACCAGCATCGCCAGTACCAGTAGTGTGCTTGTTAGAAATGCAGACCTGCTGAATCAGAACCTGAGGGTGGGATTCAAAAATCTGCATTTTAATCAACTCTCCTGATGATTTTTAGGCACATAAAAGTTTGAGAGGCACTGGTTTGTATCACCTTCTAAGGAGTCAAGCTCACACAAGGATACTATTAATGAATTATGAGTAATAATAGCTAACATTAATTGAATATATACTTTGTGCTAGAAATTGTGTTATTACTAATATTTCCTTTACTCATCAAAACAATCCTGTGAGCTGGATATGATTATTACAGCCATTACATAGATAAGGCAACTGAGGCTTAGAATGATCATATAACTTGTCCAAGGTTACCCAGACTGGAAGTGATAGAACCCTCACCCTCCTCCCTCTGTCTTTGGATTCTATGAGCAAAGGTTTCTTTTGTATTTATTACCTTGTAGCAGCTCTATCTTTTCTAAATTCAGCTGGATTTAGGAATATGAATAATAAAGCTGAAGGTGACCAGCAAGCCATGATTGCTCAGAGAAAGGAAACTATAAGGAAATGGCCATTCCCCTCCAGTGTCTTCAGCATTAATTGTAATGACACACAGGCATGTTCAAGCATCCTTAGGCCACTGCCACAGTGAAACTGGTTGGCATAACTACATTGGCATGCTTGGCACCATCCCTGCTCCTGCTGCCATGGGCCATTGCCAGGAAGGAGCAAGCACCAGAGCCAGGCAGTGATGCCAAGCTGCCCCAGTGGGCTGCTTTGTCGCAGCAGGTCAGGCAAGTGGCAGAAATGTAAACTGCTTTTTGCAACTGGGGAACAGGCAGTCAAGTACACAGAACCCTGTGGGCTCTCTACAGGCTGCTTTAAAAGGCTCTGGCTGCCTTGCATGGCAACAATGGTAAGGGTCAGGGCACAGGCGACCTGCAGCAGGTCCAGCTCCATAATGGATGTCTGGCATCTAGTGAGCGATGACAGGCCAAGCCAAGAAGATCAAGTTCTCCTTGTCATACCTCTTTCAAAGTTTTAGACACCCCACTCAGGTTTGCTTTTCAATGTTTCCTCTTTTCACCCTTTCCCAATGAAATTGGGATTAGACACTAGTGAAGAGAAAGATTTATGAGGGAGAATCTCCAGGAGAGAGAACAGGAAGAGCTAGGCAAGGCTGGGGTCTTAGCTGAAGTTCACCTGAGGTTGCATGGGGAATTCTGAAATATGAGTTACATCATTTTAAGCAAATTTTATGCTCATCTTTGGCTAAGTTTACACACATGTGCATGTAAACTCACCTATTTAGGGCTCTTCCATCCCACAGACAGAGGGTCCAATAGCCTAAAGATAGCTCTGGGAAGATGAGCTGCAGGCTCTGGCTACTGAAAGTCTATCAAAGCTGGAGTAAGGTGGCTGTGGTTGTGGCTCAGTGGTAGCGCATATGCCTGCCATGTGTGAGACACTGGGTTTGATTGTCAGCACCACATATAAATAAATAAAATAAAGGTCTATCAACAGATATATATATCTGGAGTAGGGTACAGATCCTAACAGAATGACAGAGGATCTTGACAGAGTACCTATAGTCTTTACTACATATCCCTTACCTCTTATTACCATGTGATAAACGTTACCTGTGAATTAAAAGACATCATTATCAGTATCAACATTCAAGTGGGATCTTGGAGCATTCATGCTGTGCTGTGTAATGGACCCTTACAACTACCCATATTCCCACCAAGTTAACTAAACTGTTCATTTTCATCATGACTCTGTGAGGAAGAAGGGAGGCAAATAGCAATGAACCCTCCTGCACAAGGAAAAATGGAGCAATGCATCCACTAAAGCATTTTTTGCACTTCTCATAGAAGAGCTTTATGCAGGAACTGGCTATCTGCAAAGCTGGCTCTGAAGTCAGACCGTTTGGGTTTGAATCACAACTATGCTACTTAACCCCAGGCAACTTGCTTAACCTCTTTGTGCCTCAATTTCCAGATCTGTGAAGTGAGGAAAATAGCAATGACACCTCATAGCATTGTGGAGAAGGTCACATGAGTTGACTCAAGTGACCCTGCTGAAGCCAAGGGGCACACAGTAATCAATCAGTGTGAGCACTTAAAATTGTGATGATGCTCATTATTTAGAGCCTCTTGGGAAATGCCATGTGTTTTGCTCTAACAAGGGTTCAGAGAAGTGAAAATAATTTCCCAGAGATCTCCTCATTTCCGCTCTCTTCTACCCATCCTTTCACCACCACTGAAATCAGATGCCAGGTAGCCTTCTTCTGATCAGTTTCCCTCAGCCTGACATTCCACATTTTTAAATACCAAATTATATGCTGTGTAAACATAGAGCTCACATCTAATTGTCCTAGGCCAGACTTCTTTAGCTTTTATCCTTTTATCACTCACAATCACTTCTGCCTTTTTCTGTGGCAAAATCCTCTAAAGAACCTAGGTGAAACCCAGATTTGTCAAAAAACCCCTGGATAATCCCATGCCATAGAATTTGCTTCCTTATCTGACTTCAAAAGCAGCACTATATGTCTACCTGGCTGAGGTATTATATCTATGGGAGACACTGAGTCCTCAGCAACTCCTCCCTAAGGCACTGTGGAAGCCATAAGTATGAGTGTGCAGGAGGTTGTGCACACACATGTGCATATACCCTACGGACCACCCATGGTACAAAGATTATTAATGAATGAAAAAATGTAGGTTCAGAGTGCAGTAACTTACCTATAGCAATACCACTAGTATTTAACTGTATTAGTTAGGATAGGATAAGTTATACTGCTGTAACAAATAATACTCATATTAAAAGTCTACTTTCTGCTCATGCCATATGTCCAAAGTAGGACAGTGTGGGGTGCGGGACTCTGTACCACACAATTACTTGGGGCCTAGGTCTCAGAGGCCACACCATCTCCACACATAGCTTTAAGGTTTGCTGATGTAGATGACAAGAATACATTGAATACTCATCTCTGTTCTTCTATACTAAAAGCCTATTAGTCAAAACTAGTCAGGTAGTCTCACCCCTTTGAAGAGGTGGAGAGTAAAATCTTCCTTGTTCCCAGAAAGAGAGGATTGCTGGATATTGGTGAGCTAAGAATGTTTAGGATTTGGGGGAAGCAGAGCATTAAGTCTAGGGAGTTCTAACCAAGATCTGCTGGGCTCCAAAGCTTCTGGTCTATCTATTGAATAAAGAGAAATCTTCCTAGGGTATATTTAAACTTTGCAGCAGAAAGGTGTCAAAGTTACAACTATCTTATATTTGATAAAGGGGCTAAAAGCATGCAATGGAGGAAGGATAGCATCTTCAACAAATGGTGCTGGGAAAACTGGAAATCCATATGCAACTAAATGAAACTGAATCCCCTTCTCTCGCCATGCACAAAAGTTAACTCAAAATGGATCAAGGAGCTTGATGTCAAATCAGAGACTCTGCGTCTGATAGAACAAAAAGTTGGCTCCGATCTACATATTGTGGGGTCGGGCTCCAAATTCCTTAATAGGACACCCATAGCACAAGAGTTAATAACAAGAATCAACAAATGGGACTTACTTAAACTAAAAAGTTTTTTCTCAGCAAGAGAAACAATAAGAGAGGTAAATATGGAGCCTACATCATGGGAACAAATTTTTACTCCTCACACTTCAGATAGAGCCCTAATCCAGAGTATACAAAGAACTCAAAAAATTAAACAATAAGATAACAAATAACCCAATCAACAATTGGGCCAAGGACCTGAAAAGACACTTCTCAGAGGAGGACATACAATCAATCAACAAGTACATGAAAAAATGCTCACCATCTCTAGCAGTCAGAGAAATGCAAATCAAAACCACCCTAAGATACCATCTCACTCCAGTAAGATTGGCAGCCGTTATGAAGTCAAACAACAACAAGTGCTGGCGAGGATGTGGGGAAAAGGGTACACTTGTTCATTGTTGGTGGGACTGCAAATTGGTGTGGCCAATTTGGAAAGCAGTATGGAGATTCCTGGGAAAGCTGGGAATGGAACCACCATTTGACCCAGCTATTGCCCTTCTTGGACTATTCCCCAAAGACCTTAAAAGAGTGTACTACAGGGATACTGCCACATCGATGTTCATAGCAGCACAATTCACAATAGCTAGACTATGGAACCAACCCAGATGCCCTTCAATAGATGAATGGATTTAAAAAAATGTGGCATTTATACACCATGGAGTATTACACAGCACTAAAAAATGAGAAAATCATGGAATTTGCAGGGAAATGGATGGCACTAGAGCAGATTATGCTAAGTGAAGCTAGCCAATCCCTAAAAAACAAATACAAAATGTCTTCTTTGATATAATGAGAGCAACTAAGAACAGAGCAGGGAGGAAGAGCAGGAGGAAAAGATTAACATTAAACAGAGTCATGAGGTGGGAGGGAAAGGGAGAGAAAAAGGGAAATTGCATGGAAATGGAGGGAGACCCTCAATGTTATACAAAATTACATATAAGAGGTTGTGAGGGGAAGGGGAAAATAAACAAGGAGAGAAATGAATTACAGTAGATGGGGTAGAGAGAGAAGATGGGAGGGGAGGGGAGGGGGGATAGTAGGGGATAGGAAAGGTAGCAGAATACAACAGTTACTAATAGGGCATTATGTAAAAATGTGGATGTGTAACCAATGTGATTCTGTAATCTGTATTTGGGGTAAAAATGGGAGTTCATAACCCACTTGAATCTAATGTATGAAATATGATATGTCAAGAGCTTTGTAATGTTTTGAACAACCAATAAAAAAAAAGGAAAAAAAAAGAAAGGTGTCATTAGCCTTCTAGGCACTGTGCTAGGATTAGAGAAGGGAGAAAGCATTGTCTAATTGCCAATGATCTCCATAGTGTCATTCATTCATTTAATAATTTTGTTTAGCATCTACTATATGCCAGACATAGTCCTAAGCACTGGGAATATAGCAGTGAACAGATAGATACAAGTTGCTATCCTCATAAGCTCATAATCTAGAGAGGCTAAGCAGACAAGTAGATACACAGTAGAAAATTAAACAGACCACTTATATGGTGTACCACAGGCCACTAAGGACTGTGGAGAACCATCAAGAAGGGAAGGAGGACAGAGAAGGTGACGGGTTGTGAGGTTTTTAAATGGGATGGTTGAGAGGGGCCTCATTGATTAATAAGGCAAGGCATAAGCAGAAACCTAAAGAGAGTCAGAACCCTGTGAATATGCACAGAAAAGAATTATAGGCAGAGGGAAGAGCAAGAGCAAAGGTACTGAAACATAAGTTTGTGTATGTAGTATGTTCAAGAAACAAGAAGGAGGCAGAGCAGTTGGAATCCGATGCAGTGAAAAAGAGGGGAGATAGCACAGGTGTGATCAGAGAGCGCTGGGGTTGAGGACCAGTGCCCATTATGCAAGCCCCTGTGGGCTATTGGGAATCTGGCTTTTACTTGGAATAAAATGGAAAACTGAAAATCTCAACTAAAAGAGAGTAGAGGAGTAAGCAAGGAAGAAGGAGACTCACCATACATACAGTCTAAGACATCTAATGCACTCCCTCTACCCTAGAGCCAAGAAAAGTGGTTTGGATCCATTGGTGTAATGTAGAGCACCCAGAGAAACATTTGCCCAGCCTTGGAATGGGCAGCCTCTTCATTAGCTTCACACGCAAGAGCATGACCCCAGATTCCTCTGGCAAACTCCTTTCCTATTCTGCACATGACTATGGCTTCCTGCTCCATGCACCTGTGAGCCTATGCCTGAGGGCTTTCTCTGGCCACTGGAGCACAGAAGTGCTGGGGACTTAACATCTCTAGGAGCAGTCCTCAACCCAAAAGGAGCAGGTTGTGAATAAACACCCAGCTTCCTCAGCCCCTGGGTGGGAAACTCTGAAATGCATTCTTCCCAGCCTCCCAGAGATCCCCAGCAGGGCTGAGCCCCAGTGGCCCATGCAGAGAGCCTGCTCATTAACATATTATGTTGACTTCCTTCTGGTCCCTATGTCACTTCTTTAGTCTCTGACCACTACTTCCTGGGGCTACCTCCTAAACAATGGTGGGCACTGTATTCCTCATCTCAGGTCTGCTTTTAGAAGAAGCCAACCCAAGACAGAGTCCAGGTAGGGCATTTCACTTTTATAGGTCCCAGTTTTAGTACCTTAAAATGAGGTGTCAGACTAGATGAGTCTGGGAACCTCACCAGCATGCAAATGAGGAAATGGCACAAATCTTCAAGAAATTCATGGTCTTGGTCCTTCTCCACCTCTGCCTTTCTCTCCTTTCTATGAAATGGGCAATGCCCCATAAACCCTAGGGATGATTCATCTTCTTCTACAAGATGGAGACACCGGAGGCCTCCCCAGTGAGATTGAGCAGGAAGCTCTCCTGCCTGCAGCTGGCTCTGCAATTCTCCCTTCCTGTGGATGTGCTGGGAACAGCTTCCCTTTTGTTTTCCCCTCTGATCCCCATCTGCTCAGCAACTGCCCAAATTCAATTCAGGCGTCGCGTGCCCCAAGCCTCTAGTCGGGCATTGTCTCTTAGGAATCACTCCAATCCTCTCAAACAAAGGCTCTCAAATCTGAATAAACCCTCTGACATCAGCCTGGCGGGTCAGGAAGCTGAGCAGGACAGTCCCCATAACTGCCTCTTTTAAACCCTTTGGCTTTGCTGACCTTTGTCTAACCCCCCATTGCAACACACTCCCTTGTCACCACCAGGCCAGACACCACATTTCCTAGTTGATTCAGCCACTATGCTGAGCCAACAGACCACCTCCATTTGGGGGACCTGAAGTCTTTCTTTTTTGAAATTCATCTGTGTCCTTTTATAGAAATTAACCTTCAAAAGGTCAATTTTTGAGAAGTTAATCTCATCATCAGAGTAGCACCAGATAGAATTCTGTCCTTATCTCTGCCTGGGCCACGCTAAGAAGCATATTACTGGAAATTCTTCAGCTACGTAATTTATTTCTAATCCATTTTACTTACTCCTTCTCATGCAAAGAGATTCTGTCTTCTTCCAGGTGTATATTTGCCTCAGTTTAAACCCATAATCACAAGTATTTCATTTTTCATTATGCTTGGAACCAAATTTAAAGGCAGAGCTCCCATCTCCCTTTGTGCTTTCGATAGAGCTAAGCTAGTCAGTTTTGTTGATTTCAAAACCCAACAGAAGAGACAAAATATCTACCAGAAACTCTACTTCAAGGTTAATGTTATACACAGGTCTAAAAGGTGACAGAAAATTGTCCACACACTTTTTTCTTGTTTTGGATTGGTTTTTGTCTTGCTTGGACATGACAGGAGTCTTTGCTTTGCTTTCTATCTGGCAAGTCTTTGCTGGTATTTCAATAGGTTTGTGGCTCACCTTTCAATTTACCCCTGAATTTTGATCACTTTATGGAAAACCAAGATCAGAATTCACCTAAACTGGGCTGGGCTTGTGGCTTAGTGGTAGTGCACTTGCCTGGCATGTGTGAGGCACTGGGTTCGATTCTCAGCACCACAAGTAAATAAATAAAGGTCCATCAACATCTAAAAAAATTTTTTTTAAAAAAAATTCACCTAAACTTTCCTTCCTGGAAAAATTAAGTTCACCACACATCAAAGAAGGATGGTGTCATGGTCTTCAAATGTCTTTCTGGAACAGAAAAAAATTTTGCAAAGAAACATTTCATTTCAATATTTTCATCTAGAGAATTAGTAAATTGATTAATCAATGCAATATACATTTATGGAAAGTTTCCTCTTTGATAGACAGTGGTTAGGTGTGTGGCATAAATAAGACCAATTTTTCTCACATAGGAACATACTTTTGGATTTTCTTCATGAAAAAGAAACAATTTATTGCCACCTCTAACATTTCTGAAAGAAACAAAAAGGAAAATGGCAGTGATCTCAAATCCCCCACTAGCAGAATAAATGAAGGGCTCAGGAATAAATCACAACTCTGACTTTGCCTAAGACAGAGCAAACCTTGCAGAACGTCTTTCTTCTCTCTATATACCGTGTGCATGCATCTCTGACAAGGTAAAGATAACCAGAAACATTATTGCCCAGGGATGAGCCTGCTTTAAGAAAGAGCCAATGCTTTCAGAGCCCTATATGTTTTAATAGAGCTTTTCAAGTTCATCACCAAATACTAATGCAGAGGAGCTCCGTTAAAAGGATGCAGGGGGAACTTGGCCAGGGACTTTAGGGAACCTTAAATGTTTTCTTCTTCAATCTTTTAGGAAGGAGGTAAGTCAGTGGCTGTTTCTGACACCACAGAATCTATTTAGAGCCACATTCAACAGTGCTCTCAAAACTGAGATATATCATGGTGCATGCTGCTCCCTTCATAACTGAGGTTCTTGATTGATAAGCTAATCTTGGAATGTGAAATTTAGAAATGACTTCAGAAATGATCTGCTAGCAGTTCTTGACAGGGATGGTATCACTTCCTGCAGGTATTTAGCAGATATGGAGGGATATTCTTGGTTGACATGATTATGAAGGTAGAGCTTCCTTAACTGGTTTTAGTAGGCACAACCAGACCTGCTAGATAACTTGGAAATGTTCAGATCATCCACTCAACAAATTGCTGTCCCACCCAAATGACCCATCACATCCCAGTTGAAGAAGACCATGAGTCTCATTTTACGGAAGAAGGGAGAGCTCAAGGAATGAAGTGGATTGCCCAAGGTTGGAGACGATGGTGGTTTTGGTAACCTGGGTTTTATATTGTACTTCAGTAAATGACATCATTCTTTTTTCTTTTTTCTTTTTTAAGAGACACTGAAATACTGCCTTAGAATGGATTCCCCCAAAAGCCAATCCTGAGGCAAAGATTTAAGTACAAGTAATATGTTTGGAAGATGACTCCAAGAAGTATGGTTGGGGAGTGGAAAAGTGAGACCAGGAAGGGAGGGAAGCCATAAAGTGTAGGTTATTAACAGGTTTTTATCATGGGCAACTGAGGTTCAATCTGAGGGGAACACTGACAAAAAGCTGCTCCCAGGAACATTAATTTCCAGGCATTTCCAGCTTGCCCTACTTGAAGGCTGAGAGAAAGCCCTCAGGTAGAGAACTGTGGCTACTTGGAGAAGGACACTGTCCAGGTGTGCTTGGAGAAAGAGAATGCCAAATGGATGTGGGTGGGCATCAATAGCATCTGTTCAAGATGCAGAGACCAAAAGTGAACATGAGTTCAGTCACAATAGTTCATGAAGCATATAACCTGGGCTGGTGGATGTTTTTGGAAATAATTTTCTAAATACTTCCCTTTAGGTTTGAAATCCTTTACACAATTAAATTTTGGGCCCCCAAAGCAGATGGGGGCCCCTTATGACCATGGGCCCTGAGAAGTTGCCAGCATAGGGCTGCCAGAGGCATAACTGTACTTTATCCTTTTGAAGTGATTGCCGCTTTTCCAGATCTAGTCCCTAACTTTCAAAGTAGGAAAGCTACAGCAACCCCCAAATCCACCGAGCTTTCTAATCATGCTGCTTTTTAAGGACATGTGCAGGGTAAGCAATGAGAACCATGGGCCTGGGGGAAATAATACATGGCATCACCTTTCTGGAAGACAATGTCTCAGGCACCACTAGTTATACTTGATTTTCTTATTCTAGAGTGTTCTTTAATGTTCTATCATCAAAATATACAATTTTCCACTCAGAAAATCAAATCATGGCCCCAATTCTATGAATTCCTTCCAAAGTTGCCTTAGCTGCCAAGGCATCACTAGTGCACCCTGGGAAAAGTGTTACTAATGTGAGGGTACACACACACACACACACACACACCTTCAGATTCAGAGTCTGAAGAAGCCTTTCTGTTCCTCAGTAAGTGAAATAACTCATCATCAAGGGGAGAAAAAAGCAAAACATCACATGGATAGACTCCCTTAATTTGGCTTTATAATTAATTCTGTTAAGAGCTGACAAGACTTTCACTCAGAGAAAGTGCATACTAATGGCAAGAGAGGAGAAATCAACAATTTATCGGACATACTGTCAGACACTTTTGTATTTATGTCGTTTAATCTTCAAAACAGCCCTCAGAATATGCATTGCTATTAACCCCAAAGTATAGGCCACAAAACCAAGACTTACAAAGCCATGGGGCCAGCCCAAGTTCACAGCATCCAAGGAACTGTGTCAGGATGCAATGCAAGCCCAGCTCTCTAAAACCCAAGGCCATGCCTCTGACAATGAGGACTTTCCATCTTCCTAGCAGGAGTGAGCACCATGCACTCAGTACTTGAAAGTGAGAACTCCCTGGTTGCTTTAGATGTGTTTTAAACCCATAATTTAAAATAACACAAACTGCCTTACAAAAAATGGTTGCTGAAAATTACATAAAGGATTTAGAGTCATAAACTCTCTAACCACATGGATGCAAGCACTTGAGATGATTCCATATAAAGCCACTGTCAGTGACCTTCCCTTTTCAAAGACTTGACCCTCCCCCATGTCTTCGATGCCCTTGCACTCTACTCCTATGCAGTGGGCATGGCAAACACCCGACAACAACTTCATAGATTTATTAGTGATAGTTGTTGTTCCTTATAGAAAAATTTACACAGGTCTTTGGTAGGCACTGATCTTCAGGCTTAATACTCATTATAACAACATGCATGAAAGGTGCTGTGCTAAGTCCCCCTGTCATTTTGTTTTTTCCTTTCCATGGTAATATAGGTAGATGTTATTATGCCCATTTCATGGATGAGGAAACTGAGGCTCAGAGAAGTTAAGGGCCCAAATTGCCTACCAATGAATGGCAGGGTCATGATTTGACCCAGGTTAGTAATTAGTATATCCCAGACCCTCAACCCCAGCCCTTCATTGGTCTGGGCTCTTTCACAACAATGTTGCCATTTTCACTAACAGACCAAGATTTCACCTTCTCCTAGAAGATATTCTGTAGACATTTCATGGTGATGTCTCAAGCTCTCAAAATTCGCTCTTATCCTTGTAAAGGAAAAAGCCTTCAAAATCAAGCATGAGGGGAATGCTGAGTTGATGTGAAACTTAAGGCACACTTTTAGTGTCATTGTCCATACTGATACCAAATTCTTCACTGCTTCTAAACTCTCCAGGTGCCTGCCATCTGCCTCCTCTCCCCTCAAGGGCAGGGACTACATCATTCATCTCTGCTTCCTAGGGCTCCGGTCTGGTGCCCTGCATATGATCAGGGCTGAAGAAGTGTGCATAGATGGATTGAGTCATTTACATAGAAATGGCTTCCTTCCGCTTTGTCCTAATTAAAGCCAGAGCAAAGAAGCCTTCCTGACCTCGAGGGCCAATTCATGCTACCAATTATCAAGACATTCTGAGCTGAATTCTTAGGTATTTAAGACAAAAATTTAAAGGCAATTGTTAAAGATCTAGAGGTGAGTGTGGTTCTCTAGCATCATATTTTAGAAGATGTGCATTCTCTCACCCCCTACAAAGGGTGGTTGTCTGCTTGGGTATGGATGATGTGCATAGCACTGCACAGAACTGCAAATGCCACTGGTCTCTTCAACAAATATGTATTGAGCAAATTATAGATCCTGGAGATACAGGGATCAACACAAATGAATCAGGTGGCTGCTCCATGGAACAGACGTTCTAAGAGAAGAAATACACACTAATTCAACTGTTACCCTTTGAAAGTATAATTGCAAAGAGGGAAAAAGCTGTATCAAAATAAGAAGATGGGAGAGACCATAAGGAGGCCACTTTGAGGATACCTGCAGAAGATGGAGGCTTAGACCATAGAGAAGGTGATTAGAATGGAGGGGAGAAAAAGGATTTGAGAGACACATGAGAGGTGAAATGGATGACCTTGATGATAGATTAGACATAAGGGATAAGGAAGAGAGAGGTCCATGGGGGAGGGGGGAGTCTTGCAATCTAACTGGGAAGGCTATGGGCAGTAGAAAACTGGGAAGCTAGTAAAGGAGGCTGGGAGAGTTTGGAGAAGCAAGGAAAGGTGAGTGTGGGCTTGGATTCATAGTGAGGAAGTGGGATAGGTTCTAAAGGAGAAAGAACTGGTATCCCCAAAGCAAAGAGGGGAAGGGAATCAAGAGTATGGGCAAAGAGAGCTTGGCTAGTGTGGACAGTTTACAAGGACCAGAGATCTAAAGTAACTGTAAGGTTCTTGACTTATAGCACCAGCATCACCAAGGAATCTGCTAGAAATACATTCTTAGGCCCTATGTCAAACTTGATGGTCCCTAAATTTGGTAAGTAGAATCCAGCAATCGGTGTTTAACAAGATTGTGAAAAAAGGTCAATTCAGATGCACACTCAAGTTTGAGAACCACTGTTGCTCTGGACCAGGGTTTCAGAAAGATTAATGTATACATGAATTATCTAGGGATCCTGTCAAACATCAAATTCTCATTCAGATGGTCAGTGGTGGAGCCCTGATTCTGCATTCCTCCTTCCAAGGGAGAAAATACTGCTAGTCAAGGACCATACTTTGAGGAACAAGAATATGAATCATCCATTCCCTGCATTCTCAGAGGTTAAGGGACTATCCATCTGTGCTCAGCAGTGACACATGAGGTCGATAGGACTCAACATAAAGCTAAAATATCATCTCTCTTGAAACCTGAGAGATGTCCTTAACCAAATTAACTCCATGTTAAAGGCCAGAACAGTCATTTTGCTCAGAGGGAATAGAAAACCTAGTGAGCAGATTAAAAATAAACCACCCCCATCCAAAGATCTGGCTGAAGAAGGAAAGGAGGGGATTTGAATCCAGACATCATTGGCCATGTTTGCTGAAATTTACTTTCCAGTTATCCTCAAGCTGTTCTAAAATAATCAGTTCCCTTCAGAGAAGAGCTTTATTTGCTTGATCTTGGAGTCATCACAGGGGAAGCCTCTTTGTTCTTTCTTTTCTGTGGCCCATAAATAGAGGGGAGGGGAAAGGAAGCCCCCTTGGCTGCCACAAAAAGAGCCACAAAGCAACATATACATCCAGACAATCTCAAAGTCAAAGGCACACATCAATGGGGAACCCCAAAGGGGAAAACAAACAAAGAAAACAGGATGCAGTTGGATTTTAGCCAACATCCCTTCCTTGGAACACCACACTGTCCTAACCCAAACATGAAATCTCTTCCTAAGAACACAACTTAAAATCTCTCTCTTGGGATGAATTGAATCCTGAATATCCCTTCATGCTTTTTAAGAGCTACTGTGAACTGATTATTGTTGTTGTTGTTGTTTAGGGAAAATGTGCAAAGTGGCAAGAATTGAATAAATAATTCAAAGACTTTGAGTTGGAGTTTATGTGGACTTTGGGCGGTTCGGTCTCATTTCTGTTTTATGCTGTTGTCTGCACTGGGAATGTGGAGGGAGAGCACTTTTTTCCCTAGAAAAACAATGTGTCAGCTCTCTTTGCCAGCTTCAGTGACACTAAAGGCATTGCAGTGTTAGCCAAACTGGAGCCAACTAAAGCTTACACACTCCTGAGCAAGAACCAAATCACCCATTGCATCTAACACCTCCTTGTTCTCCAACCCCTCTTCATTTCTCTTTTGATCACTCTTCACATACGTGCATGTATTTTCCTGTATTTCATATACATACACACACATTGACATCTTACTAGCAATTTTTAGCTCTTTGACACATAATAAAGGCATCCGTTCCCAGCTAAATCAGGCCTTCTGTTCAAAGTGTTTTCCCTAGAAAATATGGTAGCTTCTAATTAAATAACTCAACAAGCAGCAGGAAGGGATAATGTGAAAATTAGAGCAGCATTTTAGCTTACAAAGCACCCTTCTTGACAAGCAGCCCACAGTAGTTGACGGACTTCAGAAAATCAAGCTGTGCTACCCTTACCACTGATGTGCTTAGAAAGAAAGAAAGGGAAGGAGGGAGGGAGGAATAAAAGAAGGAAGAAAGGAAGGAAGGAACAGAGGGAGGGAGGGAGGGAGGGAGGAGGGAGGAAAGGAAGGGAGGGAGGGAGGGAGGAGGGAGGAAAGGAAGGGAGGGAGGGAGGAGGGAGGAAGGGAAAACCCTAATAATCAAAGTGTGGTTTCAAAAAGAATGGTTGATCAGGGGTGAAGCAAGGTCATGTGCTAAATAGCAAAGTCCTCATTATGGAAGTGGAGCTGAGAGAAGCAGAGAAGTTCAAAGAAGAGAAAGGGTAAAGAAGCAGGGAGAGGAAGCTATGGAGGGAGACATAACCTTCTAGTGATCTCATTTAGCCCTGATTCTTCCCTGGGAAGATGCAGTCAGAGCCAAGGCTCTTGTTCTCCCAGCTCTGGAATATGGATCCTCTTCAGCATCTTAGGATGGCTCTCAAGACCTTTCACTCAACCTCAGGAAGACATTTTGTAGATGGGCAGCATTGAAGACCACTGTGCAGAGAGCAAAAGAAGACTTTACCTTCCTCAATTCCTTTCCCTGAAGAGAACCATACCAAAGAACATTGGGCATAGAAACAGATTGGAAGGTTGAGAGGGTGGGCAAGTCCAAGCCACAGCAACTCAGATTTGGGCTATAGCAATGACCTCCCAAATGGCTCCCTGTATCAGTCCTTGTTTCCCAAAGTCTAGTTTCCACATGATGCTAAAGTGCTCAGGTTAGGATGCATGGTAGACATGTCTGTCCTTTGCCCTGACCCACCAATGCACCCCACAAAACACACTCATAGAGTTAGTACTCAAGCTCCTGATTCTGGCCTCTGAGGTACTCTAATGTGATTTGTCCCCACAGCCCTTCACCTTTCCTCCATTGTCTCTCATAGCTTGTCCCTGGTTCAATCCCCTCCAGCCACACTGTCCTCCCTGTTTCTCCGAAAACCTGCCAAGCACATTCTGTCCCCAGGCCTTTTCCGTTGCTCTTCAGTCTTCCTGGAAAATTCTTTCCCAGACATCCACCCAGGACTGGCTCCTCTGTCTGCATAAATGTCATCTCCTCTGAGCGATCTCCTTTACTCCCTCCTTTCCACATTTTCTCCCTTACCCAGCTTCATTTGTCTTTAAAACATCTGTCCCTTCCTGGCATTTTACCTTCCATCATTCTATTTTAAATCGTCTGGTCCCCCACTGGAACCTCAGTCCCAGGAGGGCAGAGAGGCTCACTGAGCTTACCACTACCTCTCTAAAATTTAACATAGTGCCTGGCACACAGTAGTACTCAACAGATGGTGCTCATCTTAAATGAAATGATCCTAGGAGAGAGAAAAAAGAAGATCTGAAAGGAGATGCCCTAAAAATGGTCATTTTGCAGATTACATTCCTGTAGGGCTGGGGTCAGGAAAGGTGTGGCTTGTGAAAGCGGTGTCGCTAGCTCAAGGACTCAGGTATGACATCTTCCAGGTATACACAGGGCAACCAATTACCATTTCCTGGGTATCACTCAGCTGTCAATCTGGGGTTTGTGATGGTTTACTGTGCTTATGAAAAAAAAATGGTGACCCAGAGCTGTCTAACTTTCCCAAATGACAGACCTGACACATTCTGAGGAAACCATATATTTATAAATATTTGAAAAATGAAGCATTCCCTGTGTAACATACATTCATATGCTACACATTCATATATTCATATGTTATATATTCATATGCCTTCAAGTGTAGGTGTTTTAATTTCTTTTTTTTTTCTTTTAAACCAGCAATCCTACCCTGAAGCCACATAATCAGAGTCTTTGAAGAAGGGATGAGTTAGTCAAAACTCCCAAAAGAGAATTGGATCCTTAGAGAGGAGTCAAAGATAAACTGCCATGAAGTCCTCCATGTGTAAACCCAGCAGAGTTGCCACCCAAAGTGACCCAGAACTGGAGTTCTGAGACTATTTCTTAGTGTTGACATGCTCCTATTATTCACATGTTCCAAGGATTTGCGAGTCAGTAGTGTTCTTAAAGAAAAATTCCTTCTGTGACCTTAGTTACTTAAAGGTAAGGATGCTGTAACCAACACTAGACACAAAAACAATCCTCTTGAGGGAGGCAAGAGGGAGGAGCCACGTGAGAAGTAGAAGTACCCCACCAGAAGGCGTCCTGCTAGAAAAGGGGCTCTCCACAGTGGCACTGGATGGTGACATTTGGAGCTAGAATGTACTTGCCATGGCAGGCTGTCTGGGCATTATGGGATGTTTAGCAGCATCCCTGGCCTCTACCCACTAGATATCCACTGCTACCAGTTGTAGCAGCCCAAAATGTCTCTAGACAAGGACCCATGTCTCCTGGAGGTAAAGGCAGAGTCACCACTTACACTACCCTAGACAAAAATCAGAGAAAACAAAAGGAAACAGGGGTATAAGTCACTAGGCACCAATTAATTTGAGGATGGGATTGGGAGTAGAATGAGAAGAAAGGAAGAAATATAGACATAAGAGCAGAGGCTCAAAGAGGAGGGACATCTCACAGGCTTCTACCAGGAAGATCAAACTCAATTTGCAGATAAGACCAGTGGGTGGAGTTGTCCATGCCAAGAACTCCCCAAGATTATAGGCCCCTTTTAAGGAAGCAGGGCATTTATAAGCAGGCCAAAGGGGGCAGTGAAGCCTATTAAAAAGGGAATGTCTTGGAGCTTAGCAGATATCTTATCAAACTTACTTTAAGAAGTCAAAGCAGTAAAAAAAAATGCTACCCCTTGATTGCTCTTTTCCTTAAACTTGAAGACTAAGAAAACTTCCTGTCAACACAAAGGAGCCTGAAGTGATTAAAGCAAAAGGGAGCACTCCCTCTATTGTGTCTGCTTTTAATCCTGGGAGAATTTTTCTTCTAGACACACATACAAACAACTTGGGATTTGTTGATTCTAACTGCAGAGGGGTTTGCACAAATTGGGAAGGGAGGTCTGCTCAGACCATGAAGTAAAGTGAAAGGAGAAGCAGAAGCACAGATGGAAAGTTTCCAGTCAGGAGGGCTGGCACAATTCTTAAGGGCATTTGGCGTCAGTCACTTGCCTGCTCCCCTGAGGTCTTTGAAGGGGCAGACCTAGGAAAGCTGGCAGGGGCCTCCCTCCCTTTATCACTCAGGAGCCCAGTCAGCCAAAGAAAAATGAAGTGCTACTCTTATCAAACAACAAAGGACATGATAGCACACCTCCAGGAATCCATTGCACCTAAACAAAGGCTAACAAAATAAACAAAGAAGTCTTGGGAAAATAAAAATTTTCACACCTTGGTACCCTCTTTATTGCAGACCAGTTTAGCAATAACCCCTCCAAACTCTATCTAATCTCAGAAACAAGCTCAACAGGGTAAACTGGTCAGAGAAGGCAAAATTAGACACATCTTCCCACCTTTGGTCTCTGAAAGGAAAAATGTCTAGTCTCTGTTCCAGATGGGTTCTTCTGGGGGTGTTTTATTTAAGAGATTTTAATGGATTATCTGTTTTGTGAAAGCTTTGTTCATTTTCTTGCCAAGTTAATCCTCAGCTTCATTTCTAAGTAAGGTTGGGGACCTCAAGTGATGTATCCATTCATGATCATAACATCAGAATCAACATTTATAGAGCACATGCTACATGCAAGCTCAAAGCGTTTTATGCAGATTAACTCAATAAGTCCAAACTGATGCTTTATTTGTATTTTCTACAATTATAAATTATCTGTGCCTACTCCTCTAAAAATTCTCTCAAACCCAAAACTGTGGATAAAAATCATAGCCAGTCATAAGCTAGATTATAAAATTGGCACAAATCATTCCCCACTCCATACATTCATCCCTCTGAAATGACATCTCGCAGGACCTCCCATGAAGAACTGGAGTCTATTTCCCATAACCTCGAATTTGGATTTGGTTCTGAGACTTGCTTTGGCTACTACAATGCAGCAAAAGTGAAGCTGCCTGAGTTCTAACCGTGGGTCTCAAAGGGCCCTGCAAACTTTGGCTCACATCCTTGGAATTCTGTGATCACCATATGAACCAGCTCAGACCAGACTGCTGGAAAATAAGAGGCCACCTTTAGAAAAAGCAACCCAGACGAGGCTAATCTAAATCAGCTAGTCCCTGGCTGACCTGCCCAGTGATTGTGGACACATGAACAAGCCCAGTCAAGATCGACCTAGCCTGGCCCAGATCGAAACAACCACCCAGCTCAATCACAGACTATATATATGTTTTCTGTTTTTAGCACTAAACTTTGGGGTAGTTTGTTTCCCAGCAGAGGTATAACATTCAGAGCATTAATTATGCTCTTTTACCTTGTGATTCTCCAAGAGGGAGTTAGGATTTGCAGTGTTTCTGAATCTTATTCAACCACACACTTACTCTTTTTCCCATTTCTCTCTTCTGTAGGTATACACACGTGAATATTTCAAGGAAATTGGGAAAAGATTGCTCTAGATCACTCATTACAGGAGTGACTAGCATTTGTTCCTTTGTGGGTTGTATGAAAAACAGATGTTTTTCTTTCATGTCCACTTACAGCTTGTTGCTGCTGTTCTAAGAACAGTTACCTTATTGGGATCTGTAACAACCAGTGTTACAACAACATACGAGAGCTGAGAAACCTCCCGAACATTTCCCATTACTCCTTTGTTTCTACTATGAGTTATAAAGAACAATTTGAAAAGACAAAAGTCAAAACCAAGAACTCAATATTCCAGCCCAGTAAAACATTAACTTGAGGTTCCCCCATAGAAAACCCTTCCAGTAGAAACAAATGAGAGCAAATGGCTGCAAGAACTAGGTAAAAGTGAACTGGCTAGAAGCCGATGAAGAATTCATTTTGAATCCAAATCAGTTTTTAAAAAGAACTAAAATTCCAAGCAATTCCACTCACTGCTTCTACCTTCCAAAAAAGAACACCCACACAAGCATTTTGAAACCTTCCTGGAAATTCATGTTTTACTTAATTCATCTGCTTCCAATAGCTCGTTTTCCTTTTTAGTCCAATCATCCTTCTCAGGGTTCCTGCAGTTTCTCTAATTTCCCCTGTTTCCTTGGAGCAAGGTTCCAATGGTGGAAAGGTATTATTATTACTTCATTATGATCAAGTTTCTGCAGATCAACACTGTGCAAAAGATCCAGGTGCAATTTTCCAGTAGATGCCACAAAAATAAATTATAACATATGTCTCCTAAATTCAACATTTTTGCAAATCATTGAAAAGGTTACTCAAAAGTCATCTAATAAATAATAAGTATTTTGAAAATAAGTTACTGCATATGTCAAAACATACACCCAATAGATCACGATTGCTTTGCAAAAGTCATCAGTCAGGGTCCAAGGAGGAAATCAAGGCCCTTCCTCCCTTTGAGCTCAGCTACCAAACATGACAGAGTAGGTGTACCTTCCCACCCAATCAAAGACTATTTTTGCCTAACAAATAGAGAGGGGATGAAGATTAAACCATTATAGTAAATCATTAATCAGATAAGAATCATCATTGAATGCTAAAGCTAAAGAGTTTGACAAGGAATGGGATATTTACATAATGTCAAAGTATCTTCTGACAAATTGCTCATTACAAAAGGAAAAAGTGAATACACAAACACCACCTTAACCATGATCAACCTTGGCCTCATCAAGAAGGGACAAAAAGATATCTGTGCCTTTTAATATAGTCCCCAGAGGACAAATTACTTATCCCACTTATATAGTATTCTGGCCAAAGATAAATAAACCTGAATGTAAACACGAAGAAATATCAAGAGAAATCAAAATTAAGGGGCATTCTATAAAATAATTGGCTAACATTCTTCAAAAATTTCAAAGTCATAAAAGATAAAGAAAGATTTATTAACTGTTTTGGATTAAAGAAGATGAAAGAGATAGGACAACTAAATGTAATGTGGGATCCAGGACTAGATCGTAAATCATGTGAAAATTGCTATAAAAACGGCTTTATTGAGACACAACTGAAATATGGACTATGGATTAAATAAAAGTATCAAATCAGTACTACAGTTCCTAAAGTTGATATCTGTGTGTAGTTATTTAAAGGATAAAGGGAAATGATGACAGCAGCCTACTCCCCAACGGTTTAGAAAAATATGCATATATACATGAATGTATGTCTCTACACGTGTATTGGGGGAGAGCGAAAAGAAGAGATAAGACAAACATGGCCAAATATTAACAATCAGTAAATCTAGGTAAAGGTATACAGGAGTTTTTTGTGCTATTCTTGCACCTTTCCTGTAAGTTTAAATTATTTCAAAATAAAAAGTACACTGAACAAAAAGTACACAATTGACATAACCAAATGTGGAGGTTTGTGAATGGTGGGCAAGGGTAAGGCATAACTGGGCCCACAGAGAAGCCCATAACCAGCAGGGAAAGTCTCCCTTCCAAACCACCTTCCATAGCACTGTCTGGAACACTTCCCAGAAGGGACCCCTCTTACCTTCTTTTGAGGTGAAGCTTTTATGACCACAGGCTGCTGGAACATTGGGACACTGTGTGTGTGTTTAAAGTAAGGAAACTGAAACCACTCTGGGCCACAGTTCAACTCTTTTTGAACATTTTCTTCCTGTGGGTTTTCCACTGTGGTGGTTGGAAGCCACAGTTACTTTGCTGGCATTGTTGGGATAGAAAGACACAACTGTGATTTTATTGAGGCATAAGGGGACCGAGGAACCAAGAGACAAACAGGGGATCACAGCTTCCAGGATGAGCACTTGAGATATGAGACGTCATCATATCTGTTTTCTACCTTTGTGTAGAGATCAATGGAGGTTAGCTCATCTGGAGGAACTGTCCCTGTTACTGGCTGTGCCTAAGGGATCAGGGGCCTTGGAATGGGTCTCATAATTATTTTGACCCTTGGTTTTCTTATCTGCTCAGTGGAGATGAGCAATCCTGCCATCTCTGGGCAGCTGCAGATATTAAGCCCTCAGGATTGGGTTCTGGAAGGATAGCCCGGGCAGGAGGACCAGATTTCTGTTTCTCAAATAGCACCTATTGCTAAAGTCTTCTTCGTGCTGCTATGTGCCATGTCATGTAACTGGGTTGCCACCTCAGTTTCCTTCCCATCACTCCTTTGTCCTGCCAGAGCTAGAATCCTACCAGTCCTTAGATTCAGTCTTCTGGTGTGCTGGCTCTTACCTGGCTTCTGATAAAGCCACCAGGCAAGTTTTGCCTCCCTGCTGTCACCTCTCCTGTCCAGATTCTACCTCCACAAGTAACATTAGGCTCATAATACTTAGTAGCAGTATTCTTGCTGACCATGAAGGACAATGCCTCAAGGGATAATCACCAACACGAGAAGTAGTTTGTTTGTTTTTTTCTGCAAAGAGATCTTTATCCATTCTTTCCTAACAAGTCATGGACAAAGTAACTCCAGAGTTGGCTTCTAACCTCTGGCCAGTGCAAATTTGACTTCTTCATATGACAAGGGCAGGTATCAGGAAAAAGATCTATCATAATTGCACAATGGAGCCATACTTCCCCCAACTACAGTTACCAGGGTTGAAGATGTTAAGTTCTTACATAACTTTGAAAGGAATTATTTTAAGAAAGGACAAAAATCTTTGGGGACAGTATCACAGGGTGGTTCCTCATGGACCAGTCACCAAATTCAGAAGCTAACATTCTTGGTCCCTGAATTAACACTTCACAAAGAAAGGCTTCCTGCTACAGACAAGCCTACATTTGCAATAAGACAGGCCGGGGTGGAAGTCCAGTCCAGGTTTTCCAGATGGCAGCACCGGGAACTTTAGAAGACCTACCACGCCTAGGCAGCTGAAGCTCCAGAAACCTGGACCACAGAGGGTTCTGAACTGTTTCTCAGACGCTTTCTGCTACTATTTGAGCAAATGTGTCTGAGCTGCTTGCCACAGAGGGAAATTGTGATTGACACAGTGCTCCACATCTAAAACGGGTTCCTTCCACAGGCTATGGTACCCACCAGGCCAAACCACCCTGAAACAACTAAGGCCAGAACATTCCCAAGTTAGCTCCCCCCACTGCCCACCTATCCAACATAATAGTTGGTTGACTCTGAAGAAGAATTTCTCTGAAATCAGAATTCACAAACTAATGTGAGTGCTTACTCTAGGTGACTCAGAGGCAGCACGAAGCACAGAATCAAAAAGAATGATCTTAGAATGCCACAGAAAACAGTGGACTCCATCTCTCAACTGGGAGCTAGACCTGTGGTGGCCCAGGTCTCTGTATGTCCTCCAATCCTGGGTCTCAATTCACTGCCCCCAATGGAGGCTGAGGTGTTCTGACTTTGATAAAACCCAGTTATGGGCTGAGTATGCAGGCTGCTTCCTCTGCCAAACCAAAGAGAATTATCTGGAGAAAGAGAGCCAAACCCTGAGTTTCCAAGGTCATTAGGCAAAATGGAGGCCATTTCTTAATTTCTTACCCTGTTTCAGCTATAGCAACTTGGCCTTAGCCCACTTAATAATTAAAACGAAACACTAGCAAATAAAAATACATTTGGTTTTGCAAAGTAAATGAACAAATGAAGAAAAGAATAGAACGGAGCCAATAAAAATACCATCTCTCCCAAAGAAGCACTTGTGGAAATACATACTATACTGCATCTAAGGTAATAAATATTTGCAGGACAAAAAGGAGGGCATAGTGGGCAGCAGACCAAGATGGAACTTACTAGAGATTTTCTCTGTGGCAAAAAATAGAAAAATGGGGAACCCAATTTAGTTCTGTAAGAACTATACATGACATTGGCTTCTAATCTCTCAGATGGATCCCCTACCCTTGCTTCTGCCATTCCCTCCAACAAGGCTTTCTGGAGCAGAGCATTTTTTCTACCATAGATGTGAGATTTCAGAACTCACAGCCTGCCCCTGGCTTTGTGCTCCTTGGGGAGGGCCAAATTGGGCCCCTGCATGTTTATAGAGAGTCGACTCAACAAGGGATATGGCCTTGGCTCCTTAAAATTCTCAAGAGCAATGCTTCCTAGACTACTGTGCATGTGAACCAGCCACCTGGGCTCTGGTTGGAATGCAGATTCTGATTCAGTATGCCTGGGGTTGGGCCAAGAGTCTCCATTTCTAATGAGCTCCCTGATGATTCTAGTGCTGCTGCTTCCATGGATTCCACATGGAGAAACCAGCCTCTAAAATAACACCTACAAATGAAGGGGGAGGGGCAGACCATGCATCCCAGTTCAATAAACTAAACCACCCACTACTTCCAGTCTCTTCCTCATCTTGACATCACAATTTCAATTAAGAAAGAGGGATCATGCTTGCAAAATCGCACCCATTCATGATGAAAATATTTTGGATAGATGGAAATTTGTTTCTACTTTCCATTCATTCTTAGGAAAATTCCATTTACAAATTGCAAATTTGCTTCCATCTACCCTCCCTTGCTTCCCCTACCATTCTTCTTAATGTAACAATAAGCATGATGCCCTGTAGACAGCACACCAGACCAGCTGGAGGGTTACAATTCTAGAAGCATTTCCTAAAAGGGGTAAAATGTTTCAGATCCAGCAATTCTCTTTCTGTTCAAATAGAATGTGAGCCATCCATGGTATCCTCCCAGCCAGCCCCAAATCCCTACAGAGCTTGCTTTCTTGGCAGTAGGCATGACTATCACTGTCTGTGCTTTCATTATCTACTCTCAGATCTTAATCATTCAGAGACATTCCTATTTTCCATGTTTGTGGGGAAAAGAAAACAAAAATGAAGGGGAAAAAGTTTCTCATCAAAACCCCACAGAAATCAGAATTTACAAAAATGGCATTTTATTTTTCTTCTGGTCTAATCCTTCAGGGACCCTTGCAAAATTGTTCCCTAGGGTGGATTCGATAGGTGTAGCCAAGTTTTAAATGTCGACAAAGATGAAGTTTCCCATAAATTCACAAATGTCAAACAGGACTCTGTTGTGTGTGTCATATGCAAAGAATTAGGAATGATCAGGAAATAGTTCCTGGAAACAGAATGTGAGTCTTGACATTTGCTCATTAAATCATTAAAAACTCCATAACAAAAAAAAAAAAAATGGGGTGGGGGTGGGGAAAGCCTTATCTCAGAAACTGAGAGACTCAGAGGCAAAGAACTTGCCAAATCAGTATTAAAAGGTGGATCAGCCCTACATGTTTATTTGAAATGAAATGAGGCCGACAGAAGGTACCCCAGTGATCACCCCTCTCCTTGGAGAGACACATGTGGGATGGTGGTCCCAGTGGGTTATCATTAACCACAAAGAAACATGACTGCTAGCCAGAGCGAGTGGTTAGAGCTCTTTTAAGCTAGTAGCCATTCCACCTGATCCCAGCATTTCCCGTGTTTTGTGTTTTATTTCAAAGTAAAACCTAAACATAGGGATATCCAGGGGGATAGTGTGCATGTGCAAGGCACTCTTCCATCTCAGGCCAGCTGGCCCAAGTCTCCTTGTGTAAGGCCCTGGAAAGAGGATGAAACCCTGCCCTCCTTGCTTCTAAACAGCCTGCTCATTCATGCTGGAAACTAAAACAGGCAGCAAACCAATGAAAAGACACATTTTGAAATCATTGCTTTTCTTCCTTAGTTCTGTTGTTGTTGTTTTACTATAAAAGCTTCTCCTAAATAAGCCTTCTATGCTGGGCACAGGAGAATGAGCAGCAGGGGCTCAAGGAGGTCTGGAGGTGATTTCTAGCTGTGGGGCCCTGAGAAGTCAGAGAAAGCCAACAGCTGCCTTCATTCCCACAACCCAGACCATCATTAAATGCAATCATGTTTAATAGCACAATGTGGCTTTTACAATCATTTCTTCACTGTTCAGCGTATTAGGACAGCTCATTTTTCCAGGAGGCACTTGGACAGTGCAGGAAGCTGCAGCATGAAAACAATAACAAAAATCATTACACTTATGAGTACTTACTAGCACCTATGTACAATGCTTAGTGCTTTAGCCACCTCTCATGTAATCACAACAACGAAAACCTACTAGGTAGAGACAGATGAGAAAACCCAGCAAGAGAGAAACAAGGGAACTTGGGCAAAAGCAACACACCCAAGAAATGGAGAAGTCAAGTTCTGAATCCAGCTGTCTGCTGGCTCAGAAGCTGGTGCTTTTAACCAGAGGTTCTAAGAGTTTGCATTTGAATCATCCAAGCCCAAAATGTATGCAAGATCAACTAAATCAGAACCTCAGGAGTGGGTGTAGGACCTAGGCATGGGTATCTTTTAAAGCTCCCTGGGTGAGTCTTGTGTGCAGTCGAATTTGAGAACCAATGTTTTCAGCCACTACTATTCATTGTCTCTTCAGAAAATTAAAAAAACAAAACAAAAAACAAGTGTACAGGTGGGCCCCTCCTACCTCTTTGTCAGTAAATGCATATGGGGAGCAAACCAGCATCTTTCAGCAGATGGAAGGATTTTAGAAAGGCCAAAGGTCAGTGGAGGCCAACCTGATGGGAATTACTGCCACAATATGCCCTAAGGGCTCCTTCTTGGTATGTTTATAGTGAAAGTGAACTCCAGCAGACAATTGGGATGGGGGGGGGGGCAGACCATGAAGTCCTGAGCTAACTTTGGGTTGTGGCTACATTGTCAGGTGAGAGTTTATTACTTTACCACAGCATATTTTGCTGCTACAATGGACTGTAGTTTTATATAGTTTTTAAAAATTGGATTGTATTATTGTTCTATTATCTCCACAGAAGGCTGACATGTCCCCATCCCTGCTGTGCTGGAATCAAGAGTTAGCTGAGCCCCATGACTTTCTTTGGACAATTAAGTGTAAGCAAAAGTATTGTGTGTTGTTGTTGTTGTTTTAGCATAAGCTCAAGTGCATGATTTATCATTTTCTCTTCTTCTACCAACAACATGGACCAGCAGTGACTGATTCCACCAGCTTCAATTCTGGAGTGAAGGCAATAAAGAATACAGCTATGAGTGACCCATGACAGAAATTTTTCATGAGCAAGAAATAAATGTTTACTGCTATAAGCCACTGAGACTTGGTGGCCATGTCTTACCAGGCCTGTCCTGACTGAGTTAGTTGCCCACCCTTAAAATTCTCTCATTTCATCTGTACTATAGAGTACATGGATAAGACATGCCAGAACATTCCCTTCTCTATGAAACTCTTCTCATGAAGGAAGGTTGGAAACACCTAATATTAGTTCCCTATTCCTGATACTTTAAATCATTTCTGAGACAACAAAGTATCTAATTGAAATTAAAATAAATACATTTTTTTCTCTCTAACAAGTGTATTACTGGCAAATAGCTTTTGAAATTAAACACCTATATGCTCTATTTCTCTCTCCCTGGTCCTCTAATTTTCCATCAAATAAGGGAGGGTTCATTTACAACACAAACAACCTTCTGGCATTCGCCCCATACACTGGTAGATCAGTATAAATGAAGATTTTGATGCATGTAGCAGCTCAATTTGACTTCCTATCCTGAAATAAGGACTGTTACTAAAGCAGAAGGAATAGAAAAGGCACAACAGAAATTAGACGTTCCTTCCAAAGATTTGAAAGCAGAGATCATACCATATTATTTGCAAGAATGATACCAGGTTATCCATCATGCCATTGAAGACTTTGAAATTACAGACCATTTAATCAAGTGGTTCTCAAGATGGCCCCAACCCTAGAGATTCTGATTTATTGCTCTAAAATTGGGTCCGGACATTAGAATCTAAAAAACAAAAACAAAATACTCCCCTGTGACTCTACTATGCATCCTGGGTTGAAATCTAATCCTTTCCAAAGGCTCAGAGGGATTGAGGTCACATAGCTAGTTAATGGCAGAGGTCAGGACTAAAATCTTCCATCCATGATCTTCTCACTATAATATGTTGCTTCTCAATGATTACGAGTGTTTTTCTAGAAGAGCCACTTGCTCCCATTAACTAAATTAACAGGAAGATAGCACCACCATGGCCTGAGTGTTCAAGGGATGCCTTTGTACATTTTATTTAGCAATCAGGGATTGATGTCTTTCACTAGACAGATACACAAAAGGCACTTGCTCTTCAAGGTTTTAAAACAGTCCTGTACCTTTCAACAAATCAACAAATTTGTTGAGCAGATGTCTTTCATGAAACTTGGTGCCATTATTTTGAGTGTGGGAATTTTGCTGGAGTTCAGAGGTAGTCAGGCAACAAGCTTGTCTGCTCAAGGCTGCAGATACATACACTCCACCTGCTGGATCAGTGTGTGTGTGTGTGTGTGTGTGTGTGTGTGTGTGTGCATATATTCCATTTAAATCACACTAGTGCCAAGACAGCTGTTATCTAAATGTTGAAATGTCAGCCAGACATAGGAAGGCATCACACAGGCACACATTAAACATCTCTCCTTTTTCTGTACAATCATTCTGAATCATCAATCCAGTGAAATGAGGACATTGACAACAAAGATGATCCATGTGTGTGTGTGTGTGTGTGTGTGTGTGTGTGTAAAAAACCTCTTTCAGGAATATTTGTTGGCAGTTACCAAAAAGGTACATGCATCCAAATGAGGGTATAAATTCTTGGGCCCATTTTCAGAAGCCCTCCCCTGGACAGAAGTAACTATAGAACTCTGTTGAAATATGAAGAGGCATTTAGGGAATCTCTCTAACTTGAGTTAAGCAGGATTGGAAAACCATCTTCCAGCTATTCAAAATCATTCAGACTCAGTTTTCAAAGCCTAACAGTTCTCACCAAGTATCCGCTAAAGCTGCATTTTTCAACATGGTGGCTACTTGCCATTTATGGCCTTTGAAACCTGACCAGTCTGAATTGTGATGTGCTGTATGTGTAACATATACACCTGATTTCAAAGGCCTGTTCCAAAAGGAAAATGTAAAATGGCTCAGTAATAAAGTTTTATAGTGAAAACATGTAGAAATTATATTTCAGAAATGGTACTTTGTGTTAATAAAATGTACTATGAAAAAATAATTTTACCTGTTTAGTTTTACATCTTAAAAATTTGGCTTCTAGAAAACTTTAAATTACTTATGTGATTTGTATTCTATTTCCACTGGATGAGATTAAGAAAATTATCTTAATGTTTATTGCACTTGATTCAAATTAGAGATGAAAATTGTTGACTATACTTGAAGAAATTGAGGCAGAATACACTCTTGTTGAGAATTCAGATTGCCTGAGTTCCAACTGTACTTTGTGCACCTACTATCTGTGTGTCCTTAGTATTTAATTTCATATATAAAAGTGTAATAATTATACTTCTATCCCATGGGATTGCTGTGAGGATTAAATGAGCAAAATAAGTGTACAATGGTCAGAACAGCATTAGGCAGGTGTGAGTACTCAACAGGTGTTCAGTATTATAAGTATCCAAACTGTATTGATGTTTCAATAATTTTTAAAGATCCTAAAGGGTTTTCCAAATTTCAACAGGCTACAGATGAAGGAGGTTTACATTGAAGCTGTAGCATATACAAAAACATTTTAGTAATATACATGAATTTGTAAAATATAACTAGTTAGCACTCAAAATATCCTTCTTTGTACATTATTTGGTTAAAGCTTGTCATTGAATACTAGATATATAATGCTGATATATATTCCTTGGAATATAATATAGATTCATAACATATCAGAACTGGAAGTTGAATCACTGTTCATATTATAAATGAATTACCAGTTTTCAAAGATTCATGGCACAGTGGAACACTTCCAAGGTTGAAATGATACTAAACACTCTAACCTCTCTTTGATGACTTAGAAGATACTTTCAGACTTTTCAGTAAGCCAGGGTCAATAACAAATGAAGCATGGAAGTACCAGCCAGGCACTGTCCTAGGTGATGAATGGAGCTAGCTTTCACTGCATCATGTATGTGTCAGTTAGGTAATAAAAATTGAGGATGTTTGACAAAGAATCTACACACACTGACAAAATAGCTCATTTCTGCATCTCCAAATCTGTGTTATTTGCTCTAAGTCTGCAAGGGCCCTTAATCTCTAGGATGACTTTTGCTGACCTGATTTACAATTTGACTCATGGATGCTGGAGAAAGCATCTTTCAGAGAGTCAGCTATCACCCACACCCATCCTGATTCCACCCAAATGAAGCTGCCAGTCTGTCCCACATGTCTGCTTGTCCTTTCTAAATCACTCAGATGTAGAGAAACCAAAGAAAAGAATGAAAAATGAAACAGCTCTATAAGTGCAGCTGAATCTTTAAGAAATCCTTAGGGTTTAAACAATGGTTTTTCCAACCCATCACTAATAACATTTGGGGCAGGACTTTGTTGTGGAAGCTGCCCTGTGCAACACAGGATGCTTAGCAGCATCCCTGGCCGCTATCCACTAGATACCCAGAGCACCTTCCCTAAGTTGTGACAACCAAAAATGTCTCCACAAGTTGCCAAAGGTCCTGGGGAGGCACAATTGGCCCCAGTTGAGTCCCACTGTTCTAAACCAATGAGAATCTACCTTGCATGTACATAAGCATCACCCAGTAGCTTATAGGAGAGGTAGATTCCTGAGCCCCATTCTCATAATATTTTGCTTCAGAAGGTTGGGGTGGAGCCCAAGAAGCTGTGGTTATAACAAGTTCCCTGGGAGGATTCTGATGTGGGTGGTCTGAAGTTCACATTCTGAAAAACATTGATCTTGCAGCCTGCATGCACACCCAGGTCAAAATCAAGGCTACAGAAAGTATGAACTTGAAAGCAAAGCAGAATCCATTAAACAAATGGGCCATGTGGTATATAAGTTGTTTGATTGTGTAGAGCTACATGAGGGAGGAATCAGGTACTGAGATTAAAGAAGTTGTAGAATAGGAAAAAAAAATTGTAACCTACCACGGGAAATTAAGAATGAGCTGAAATCATGCTGTAATTTTACCTCCTGGGAAGCACTGAATGCAGGTGAATAATGTATCTACCAAGGTCCCACGTTAATCTTTTTCCCCTAATGAAGGATCTGAGAATTTTCAGGACTTTGTTTCACTTCATAATAATCTGACATTTGATTTTTAGGTTTAAACCATTTCCAAGAAACAGCAAATGGGAAACCAAGATTCTCAGGACTTGTCAAACAGGGTCACGGTCCCAGTTTAAGTTACAAGAGAATGGGTGAGACCAAGGCTGGGGAGCTTAAGGTGCAGAGCCTTTAGCAGGGACAGTTTGACTTGAGATGTCACTTCCTATATCCAGCCATATCTCTATGGAACACATTTGGGTGTGAAGGGGCTTGTGTTTTGCATGTCAGCCTTATTCACCAAAAGTCCAATTAAAAAAAAAAAGAATGCCATCAAGCTTCCATTAGTAAGTATCTAAGTTTAGATTTAGAAGCAAGCCCTGCAATAGGAGGCTAGTGCAAGCACAAACAGTTCTGCTATAACACTTGTTTTGAAAATGTAAATTTGTTCCAACGTGATTGATATATTAGGGAACGATTTGGGCATCACATGAATTTCATGTTTGCTTATGTGCAATTTTGTCTGCAAGAAATAAGTGAATGAAGAAAAGTGCACCCAGCTGAATCGAGCCACATTTACAAAATGCACACACATACACACCCTCAAACATTTGCCAGTTACCTCAGTTCATCTTAGGAGCCACGACCATCCATATCTCGTGTTCCATGTAGTGTCTGGTTTCTGACGACCTTCCTTCTACCCCTGCATGGTAAATCACAAGCCATGACACTTCCAACACTCACTTCTACAAGCTACTTTCAGGTTTTTTCTAGATGAAGTGACATATTTATTGTCATATTTATGCATTTTAGCCATACAACATGTGCAAAACTGTACTACCATTCCCAACATATTTCCATGTGTTACTAAGATTTTTAGTATTGTGCCCTCAATCCCATTCATCCCATAAGCCCTGTGGTTTTTACTGAATACTTTAGCATAGCAGCATGATTTTCTAGGAACTCATTTGCCATGGGGTATAGCAGAAATGGCTGGGGTATATGGAGAGGTAGAAAATGCTGGTAAAGAAGCAGGAAGCATAGAAGTAAGGAAGTGAGGTTGGAAAGAAAGATGGCCAGTAAAGAGTACAATGTCAAGCACATCATTACTGTGGGTGACTAGAGTTTATCCTCACCAGGAACTTCTGGGAAATGGTGCTAGACATGGCTCAGATGTATCCCTCCTGAGAGGCAATGGAGCTGGGCCCTGGCTGAAGGCTGCTCTTTGGGGTGTTAATTCCAGAGCACTAAGTTATCAGGAGAGCTCAAGAGGTGTAATTATGGATAGATGGAAATCTCACTGGAGTACACTGCAGTGGTAAGACCCAAGGAATATAAGTAATCTCCCTATAAGCATCTGCCATGAATGCAAAAGGAAAAACATTGTAGAAGACAAAAGTGTGTTAGTAAGAGACATTGCAGTCTCTCCTGATAAATCAGTGTTTCCCAAGCTTGTCTGGTACTAGAAATCAACCAAGGTTTGTTACAACACAGATTCTTGGCATCCACCCCAAATCTACTGAATAAAATTCTCCAGGGGAAGAGCCTGAGAAGCATCTTTGTGGCAAATAAACCTCCTTCACCCTGCTAATATCTTCCAAAGGTGACCATCTCACTCTGCAAGCCTGAAAAACTTTGCCAAATTAATAATCTGCTAGTTCTGCCAGATTCCAACTGGTCTTGGGAGAAGTTCCTATACTGGTCTCCAGAGGAGACTAAAAAGTGACTAAAAATCACTCCAGCAGAGGTATAAGGCAGTGCTCAGGATCTCCACCCTGAAATGCATCCACTCTCAGAAAACAAAGAGGTGGCAGACTGGCTCTGGTCATTTATTTCTCTCCTTAATCTTCAAGGGCAGTAAGTGGCTTATAGAGAGCTTGAGGGACCAGGCGTGTAGGCCTCTCATTCAAGGTCACATCCTGCCCACCCACAAATAAGGTCACTTAAGGCCCCAGAATAGCTTCTCTACTCCTAGAGATAACTTGGTTTCAGGAAATTGCTGTACATTTAATCTCCTAGAGTTTAAGGCCAAGGCAATCCCACCTCACCACCCATGACTGAGCACAGAACTGGAATTCTGCAGACGGTAGGCCCATCTATAGTCAGGGTAACTCTCTTGTGTATCCGCCTCAATTCTTTATTTTTCCTTAACCCAAAATATGGCTTAGTTCTGAGCCTGGTCAACTGAATAAACCCCTCATCTACAAAACTGAATGAAATAGCTTGGTGGAGAACATTGCTCTAGAGTTAATGAGTAAATAAACCTATATCTTCAGTTAAGTTCTCCATTAAAGCCTTAGAACTGCATTCAAAAATTCCAGAAATAAAATGTCAGAGCAATGAAACTGAAGTTTATTTTTACATGCAACAATATATGAATCAGAAGGACAGAATCATCCCTCATGGCTAAGGGGGAATGGAGAGGTCTGCCACTCAGGCTCCTTTGGGAAAATTTAAACAGCTTTGCCACTCGATTTATAATCTCATGCTTAAGTACCACCTCAGCTGCTGCTATAGAAACAGTGCTAACCTTGGACAGGGGTTTGTATTAGCCATCTGGGAAAGCAATGCTTTCTCCATTGTTCATTAGTGATGGTTCATGCTCAAACCATCCTGTGACATCTTCTGAACAAATATTCCAACAAGAAAGGAGCCAGGTATCTGTAGCCCAATAAACATGATGAAGAATGAGAGACTGGGAGGCTGTCCAATACTCAGAGTGAAGTATGGTGGGATCAGCCCCTGAGAAAAGGAAAGGCAGAATGGTAATTTCTAGAAAGGTACCCAGAATTTTGAGTCTGCTCTTAATGACCACTAAATGTCTCTCACTTCCAGGCTCCTCATCTAAAAATTAGAGATGGTCCCTATGATCAAAGATAATGGGAGGGTAAGGGAAAGTATCTAAAAAGGAAAAAAAAAAGTTCCTAAAAGGGAAATGTCTCCAAGGGTAAACAACAGCTGGAGACAAACTTTAGGCAGACTCTGGAGTATGACTGTTCATCTTTTAGGGTTGAGAGCTTATTCCAGGTACTAAAGGATGCTGATAAATAGATGTTAGGAGAATATTGCTGTTTGCTGGATTATATTTGCTGATTGAAAACTGTGTGGAAATATTGAAATTGACTACCACTATCATTGCTGTCATTATTGTCACTGCATGGTTGCTTTAAAATAACATTCCTTTAATACAAATGACTTGCTTTTTTTGAGTGTTTACTCTGTACCAGAAATAGTTCTAAGTATTTTACACATATTAATTCATTTAATTATCATAGTAAGCCTAAGATTGATACTAACATTACTATTATTTTGGAATTATATATTTTAAAATTCACATAAAATTAACTATTCTTAAAGTGAACAATTCAGTAGCATCTAGCATGTGCACAATAGTATGAAAAATCACCTCTATCAATCTTGCATCCCCTTTCAATGAAAGAGGGTGAAACACCAAAGCCACACTGTGAGAGTAAACTAGGTTAAGACTGAAGGACTTTCCTGACTCCTAATAATAAGGGCTGATTTAACTTGAGCTTTAAAGACAGAGAAACACCTAATAGAAGCAGTTTTGTCTATGTCTTGGATAAAGTGCCAATAAAGAAAGTGACCAGACAACCCACATAAACCATGTTAGGAGCAGCCAAACTCTTTACTAAAAATTCCCATCTACAAATGAAAAAACAGCAAATGTGTTGTACATTCTAAAAGGGAAAATCCTTTCTGGCAAGAAGCATGGAGAATCCCCAGAGGCAAAATTTTCTGGGGATTTAAAAGCACACCTGGGACATCTTGCCATTCTTCATTTTTTCACTTTGATCTTCCTTACAGTGTGGTGAGGTGTGGTTTTAGGTATTTGCATTTTCTACCTCAAAGCAAAAATCCAGCACAAGTGAAGGCCAGGAAAAGTGTGACAGACAAGTTCACAGGAGCACACAAGTCACAATAGAAAAGATCTCATCATATAAATAACATAGATGTCAAGACAGCAATAACATCATCTCTTCACTCATTTCATGATTGTTAATGATCCATGAACTAAGTACCCATTTATAAAGCCCATGAAAAATGGCATCAATGGAAAGGGTAGAGATTTTTGTCCAGTTTTTTTTTGTTATTGTTGGATATTTTGAGATTTTAAAACCCATATACAAGCTGGGAAAAAAACAAACCATGAGAGGCAGTAAAGAATCTTAAAAGTCTTAAAAGTATCTATACTTCTTTTTTTCTTCCAATCTTAAGTGTGGCCAGGGGAAAGTATACAACAGATTTATGCCCTAGAAATCAATAAACCTGTACATTCCCTCCCCCAGATTGAAGAAGGCACAACTACATCTACTTCACTAAATCTAATTTCCAACTAGGACCTAGCTGCAAGGGAGTCTGGAAAGTGTAGTTTTTCCAGCTTTCCAACCTCTCCAGTACAGTACAGAAAGACTACGTAGAAAAAAATGATTTATATAGATGCTAGATGCCAATCTACTGTCTTGTTAAGAATTAGAAATACAGAAATTTCTGTTGTTCATCTCCCTCTCAAGGAAATAGTCACAGAGAAAAGTAGATATTCAAAAGCCCCTGAAGTGTCTCCAGTACTATCAACCCAAGTGCACCTGACTTTAAGTAGTGTGTGTAATATTCCTACGTTTTTGGCTAACAAGTTTAGGAGAATAAGAGATAGAAGAGGCAGCCTGTGGGTGCTGTTTCTAGGGTGGAGTATTTGGAGAAGCAAGGTGATAAGTTCTTACTTGGTTTTAACTTAAATTTCACACATGGCTTTTTGTTTCCACATTCCCCAGTTCTATTTCAGTGGGATCCACAAAGCAATGGTTTGGCTGAGAGTCAAATGAGGAATAATAATACTAGGTGTGAGAATTAAATTAGAAAATGTAGAGGAAAGCACCCAACACTCAAATATAATTTTTCCAGGGTATTAAAGAAGGGAAAGATCCTACATTCAATCACCTTCCCTCCTCAGGTCCCAAGTCCACATATCTCACACGCACATATACTGTGCATGTGTGCACATGTGCGCGCGCGCATGCACACACACACACACACACTTTAACCTCACCCCTGAGATCGATTGAAAGTTAAATTTTGAATCAGGAAACCTGGTTTTGATTTTCTATTCCCTTGCTGGTTGGCTCAGGCAAGTCACTTTCCCTCTCTTTGCTTCAACTTCCTCATATTGAAAAAACACTGATCCCAACATCACTATTCATTATGCAAATTAAATGAGAGAATGTCATATATGTTCTATAAGTTAAATCACAATGAAAATAATAGTTCTCATTTAGATCAGTGGATATATCCTCTATGACTTATTTCAGATGAGCAAAAGTTAAAAGCTTTGTAATGCTTAAGGTTACTTCAGAATGAAAGAAAGAAGGCTGTCAGACAAACAAAAGCATAAATGGTACAACATAATTGGAGGGCAATTTGGCTGTTTCTTTCCAGCTAGAAAATGTACTGCCCTTTGAACTGGCAATTGGACTGTATGGAATTTATCCCTAGAAATGCTTGCAAAAGTAAGCTATTTGTAAAAGAATACAGAATGCAACGATGTTGATAGCAAAAATGGAAAAAACTATATCTGTTACTGGGGACTGGTTCAATAATTTACAGTTTTAGATACTATTCATTTTATGCAAAGAATGAATAGATCATCTGGAATGGGAAAGATTTCTAGGTTTGTTATTAAAGCAACCAAAAAACAATAAAATGAACAAACATTATGTGTACTATGGGAGTGGAGTGAGAGAGATCCATGCAAACACACACATAGGTAAGTGAACAAAACCTTTCTGGACTGATACATATGAACTTGTTATCCATGTTTATCTTTGGAGAGAAGACTAGAAATCAGGAGAAAGGAGACTTTCACATTTCATTTTATTCCTTTCTTTAGAGTTGGAGGTTTTATTTATTCTATTATTTTTTGCAGTATTGCAAATTGAACCCAGGGCTTATGGTAGGCAAGTGTTCTACCACTGCACTATCCCAGCCCCCCCCCCTTTTTTATTTTGAGACAAGGTTTCTCTAAGTTGCCAAGGCTAACCTTAAATTCTTAATCCTCTTGCTTCAGCTTCTCTAGTAGCTGGGATTATAGCTGTGAGCCACCACACCCAACTGGAGGTTTTATTTTTAACCATGTACACATACTTTTTCAAAATTAGAATTATACCATAAAAAAAACTAGCAAATAGAGTAAAAGAAAACCTTTATGCAAGTGGGTATTGTAATAATAGGGAAATCAGCAAGAAACACCATGATATCACATGAGGTAGTGGAAATAGTTCAGTATTTGGGAAACCTGTTCTGTTGGTTGACAGTCTCCTTTCCCTGGACATCCTTGCCTTTGGGAATCTTGAATGGCAGAGGTAGCAGAAGAAAATAGGAATGGAGAGCCAAAGAAAATAGATATGAAAAAAATCTCAAGAATAAATGGGGAAAATACATGATACAAGAAGAGGGTGAGAAATCAATACATAATCACTTTCTCAAGCTGCCATGAGGCTGTGAAAGGAGACATACCTCCAGGGTCAATTTTTTATTTTCATATATAGAGTTTGTATTTAAGTGAATATTTTCACCATAAGGAGGCTGTGAGAGAATCATATGTCTTATTACCTGAGGATTCTAAAAGATAGTAGATATGTAATCTTTTTACAGAAGACTCCTGTTGTTCTTAATATTTATATAGCTATATTTACACAGATGGGTGCCAGCACAAAAGAGAAAAACTTTCAAATCTGTGCAGACCCAAGCTGTAGACACCACTTACAAAAATATGTAAGCAACCATGCCCCTCTTGTCTTCCAGAACCTGGCTCTAGGAGATGTTAATAAAATGCTATCCAAAAAAGGAGATTCCATGGTAACACAAGGATGGTAAAAACTTGAATAACCAAAGTTGAATAGGTTTCCTAACTGTGGAGCATCTAGGTTCCTCTAACATATTCAGTGTGCTTTGAATCCCAAGAGGGTGTAGCATGGTATGCAATGCCTGGAAGACTTCTGGTGTGGGGAATCCTTTCCTTTAAACATGGTATTGGACTGGTGGGTTTTAGAATGTGCTTTGGAAAGTCGATTTATTCAAGGTGTCTTCTTCTCTATTTTTTTTAAAAGAGAGAGATAGAGAGAGAAAGAAAGAGAGCGAGAGAGAATTTTTTAATATTTATTTTTAGTTTTTGGTGGACACAACATCTTTGTTTGTATGTGGTGCTGAGGATCGAACCCAGGCCGCACGCATGCCAGGCGAGCGCGCTACCTATTGAGCCACATCCCCAGCCCTTCTTCTCTGTTTTGAGACAAGGGAATGGGCATGGGAATTAGAAGCTATGCGTTGGAATTTTGTACCCCACAAATCATTTCAGTATATGGATTAAGGCAAAAATTATGAAAGTCAGGTGTTGTAGTTCAATAAAATCCTCCAAATTATCACTATCCCTTATTATATGTGTACTGGAATTTATAAATTATACATTTCAATTCCTTCATTGTACAATTAAGGAAATGGAGCCCTGGATAATCCTAAATGAAGAGGGAACAGCTCTAGCAGTTCAGAGATGGGACTCTGGAGCCAGAATGCCTGGGCTCAAATTTCAGCATTCTGCAAGACCTTGGGTGAATTGTTTGACCTCTCTAGGCCTCCATTTCCTCATTTGTAAAATGAAGCTAATAGTAGTCTCTACTACATAGGACTGTGATACAGATTAATTGGAGTTGTTTTTGTAAGACACACAGAACAGTACCTGACATAAAGTAAGTACTAGATAAGTGTTTTTTAAAGCGAAATAAAGTCACAAGGACATGAAGGTCCTAAACTAGAGCATCCTCACTCCAATATTACCATTCTCACATAACATTTCCACACTAATGAAACAGTCATTTTAAGAAGTGAAACTGAAAAGATAATGGTTTGGCCATCATCAAAAAGCCAATATTAATGGGAGGTTAATAGGCCCACCATTGGTAGAGCAAATCCCAAGAATTTAAATGACTTTCCCCTTCACAAACAGAGTGTGTCCTGTCATTGAAAAAAATATACATGGGCCGAGAAAGCAAGCGATGCATTGATTTTTTTTTCTTGCCAGCCTTAAGGATCTAGAAAGATTAGATCATTTTTTTAAAAAGAAATTTTTTTTGTAGTCTGCATTGGAGGGTAGAGAGGCAGGGACTGTAGACTCACTCCTGGAGTTACAAAAAGGGAAGAGTCAAAGTAGAATAGTCAAAAGTGCAGATCAAAGGAAAATGGGGTGTGTTTCTGGCAGGTAGGTGGATAAAGTTTATCTATAAAGATGGGCTGAGGTTCCCCCACCCCTTTTAAAATTTGTTCTAAAGCCAGTGCATTGGACAGGTTAGAAAGCTCCGACATTCTTAAATGCAGGCTGTTCTTAAGTCAAAGGGCTTTAGTTGCCTACTGCTGGCACTTGAGTTTCAGCCTGAATGCTGAAATGCGCATTTGCTAACTGGAGCATGGAGAAGGTTCCAGACAGAAAGGGGGCAGGGAAGAAGGGGAAGTCAGGGAAAGGGTGAAGAGAATGCCTGCTTATCCACTGCCCTCCCTTCTCTCTCCCCAATTTCAAAGGGTAAAGCTGGGCAGAGCCAATGAACTGCCCATGAGATGGTGTTCACCTGACCTTCCTGAGTAAATCTGCCCCTCCTAATCTTTGGAAGGAAACTTCTAAATATTTGGTGAGGAGAATGAGACATTACTGGTGTAGGAAGAAAAAGATGGATGGGCCTGAGGAAATGAATGGGCTCTTTTGATTTTTTGAGCTGACATAAGGCATCAATTTAGGGAGGTGTTAAAAAGGTTGGTCTGATATTGAACATTGAGGCTAAAAAATAAAACAATTAACTGAGCTCAATAAACTCTCCACCAAACAATTGAAAGTAGAGTCATAAACACCAGAAGCAACTCCATGTGAAAACTGCTTTCTTTGAAGGTATGCCAAAGATTCCTAATATTCCCAAACAGACCTTCATTTTCTCATAAGGACAGAGATCATATTTTATGAACCCCAAATATGTATATTTGGTTGCTCACTGAGATGAAATGTCTGAAATTATAACTGTCCTGGAACATTCAAGACCTGTGCTTACCCCATTCACATATCTTTGTCTTCCTTTCCCCCACCTTGGCTGTGGTTTTAGGGAAATAAATTTCTGCAAGTATCCCAATCTCTTTTTTGATCTCCCCAAGAAGGGCTGTAGTCTATTTCTATATCTCCATAAACCAGGAATGCAGCAGAAGTTCCTTAGAAAGCCATAATAAGACAGGTAATTTTTATAACACGTTTATCATTTAATTCTCCAAATAACGTTGAAAGCAGGCATTATAATTTCCATTTTGGATTGAAACAATAGAGCCTGTGAGCCTTCAGGGGCCCACTAAAGAAGATCCCATAGCTGATAAGTGGTGGAACCAAGATTCAAATCCCGGTCTACCTAATGCAAAAGAATCCCACACTTGTCCCCATGCCATGCTGCCTCAAACTCGACAATTGTCATCTCTCTGTTGAAGGAGGTGACAAAATCTGCAGAGACATAAAGTTCCTGTTGTGGCATCATGTAAAGCTCACAGACTCCTTTCCATAGCTTCACTTAGAAAGGGAGCTGTGGTCCTAGCTGCTTATTGCTGATGCTGCTTCTTCAGAGTAGAAGTTCTAACTAGACATCTCAGGAGGAAACATGGCCAGACATTACCACAAGCAACAATAGGATCAAAGTTGAGGCATTTTTATGAATCCTTTTCTCCCCCTCTACAAGCTTTAGATGACAAATACACAATAAGATGTAATCAGAATCAAGGAAGGCAAAAGAAACCTGACCTCAGCCTAGCAAACATTCACTTCAGTCATCTGGATTCCCCAGGTTTATGGCTTAAGGAAACAATTGCATCCAATGCTCCAGTGTGTGCTGTTTGCTTTCCATGCCTCAAAGCCCCAGCTTGTGAATCATCTCTAAAAGCCCAGACTGGGAAAGGGACTGGCCTTCCTTTCCCAACTACTAGGGGATTAATTTCATCATGCCACTTATCCTGATTATCAGTTCACACATGTGCCTCAGAATGCTTCTCAACAGAAAATCAAAGTGGCTTCCAAGCACAGTAAAAGTCACAGACTCAATTCCAAAATTACAATTAAAACAGCAAAATACACTCATACTTGAAGCCAGAGAAAATCCGCATTATTAAACATAGTCCTTTCTTAGGATTCTAATCATGCTTAGTATTTGCCCATTGCATGAGGCCCATCTCCTTTCTGAGCCCTGGATGACAATGTGTGAGAACCGATGGTGTTATTATCTATTTCCAGTCCACTAGGTGTCACAGAGGATAGTAGGGACAGGGTACCCTGCCCAGATCCCTTTTACCAGACTTGTGCATAAATTCCTCTAGCTGCTGTGAGTGGTAGCTGCTGGTGGCTCACAACTTCCCCCCTTCTTAGGAGAGTTACCCTTGGATGATGAGAGGCATCTTGCCTGGAAGGTAAGTTGCTTCTTTCCCTTGGGTGGCTCCCAGCCATTGACTGATGGATACAGCTACAAAGCCCTTTCCCTAAGGATCAGAGCAAAGCTAGGCTCTGAGATCATGTTCCAGCTCAGCCATCTTGTTATCCACTCAACTTCCTTCAAACCCCCAAGAGCTCTCCCCCAATAATTACATGCACTAGAATCCCTATCTCAGATGCTGTCTCTAGGGAACTTGATCCAAGACACAAAGTTAGAAATAAAGAAGTAATAAGAGCAAAACCCCACAATAGGCACCCCACAACAGCAAGATTCCAGATACAATGCAGTTGGTAATGAGTTATGCTTTCAAACAGGAGCAAAGTAACACCTTTATTTGCAAGTAGGGGATAGAATGAATCTGGAGGGAATGGTGAGGCAGGAGACTGGGAAATGGCAAGCAAGCCATGCTCCCTGAGTCCCCCAGTATTCTCCTAGCCCAATTTCTCCAGATAAGTCAATGAAAGAGTGCCAGGAGATACTTGGAATATCCTAGCCATCCACAGGACCCATAATTTTCTCCCCATTAATATTCAAGCCAGAGAGGACCACTGTCACAAGAGACTACAGCCCATGCTAAAACAGATTTAGGTCACACAGCTAGATTCCTGGATCTCCTGGCCAAGTAGATATGTAGAGTTTGCCCAGTGTTTCATTAACCTTATTGGCATGGCATTTGTTTGCATATCTTATCCTCACCAATTACTACCCACAAAATTTTCTAAATCTATACATAAATACAGAGAGCAGAAGCCAAATATAAGCCTTCAGTGTGAGAGTAGATTAGAAAACCTCACTTAATTGTCCAAAGAAAGAAGACATTGGGACAAAAAGATATTTCTACACTGCTATTGTTTGCATATATCAAGGCTAGGATTGCTTTGACTTTTCTCCACAATCACTCTGATTTCATCACTGAAGTCTGAGCTTGGCTGACTACCTTGTTTGTCCAGCTGTTCAGAGGACATTGGTCCTGTGGCTGAGTAAGAAGTTGTGATCCATTTGTGAACAATGTGTCAAAATGCATTTTACTGTCATGTATAACTAATTAGAACAAAATTTTTAAAATTTTTAAAATTTTTTTTTAAATCATCAAAACAATATGGCTTGTGTTATTTGCTACTCCCAAACCTAGACATCACAGATAAACACCAAATTATGCCATGAAAAGACTGTTAGACTATAGTAAGTAGAGTGCATAGCAAGAACCTCTTGACTGAAAAGCCCTGAATTGCATAATGTGCTATTGTATGCCCCAAGCTTTGAGTTATCCCTTGTGAGAATAGTCCCATTACTCTGTGACCTTAGGGAGAGGCAATGTTTTATCATAGAATGAATCAGATGGAGGCAGGTGTGGGAGGTCATCAAAGGACTATCTCTTTGCCTTCTTTAAAATCCCTGTGGGGACAAGATCAACCAGTTCAATGAGGTAGAGTTTCCACGGCAAAGACCACATTGGAGAATAATTTGACAATACCTAAAAAGCTGAAGAGGAACAAATATTTTGATCCAGAAATTTCATTTCTAATTTTATTCCCTAAACAATAGTTATCAATGCTGGCTGTACAATGGAATTATCTGTATATTGGAGAGCTTTAAAAAAATCACTGGCTCCCACCTCCAGTGATTCTGATTTAATTGGGCTGGATGCTGCCTGGCGGTGGGACTTTTCAAAGGTCCCTAGCCAATTCTGATGTGTAGAAAAGATTAAGATCCTCCCCTAAAGACCTTTCTTGCCCATATGCCATAAGGACATTTGACATAATTGTGGAAGCGTTGTTTGTAGGAGCAAGAAATTGGAGATAACATAAATACCCCTCAATAGGAGAGTGCATAATAATTGTACTATATTCATGTAATAACATTCCCCAGGGAAGTTAGAGGTAAATACAGTAGAACCCTGAGTATCAATACATTTCAGACAGAGTTATAGAATGATACATACAGTGTTATATTCATGCGAAGTTCAATACTTTTAAATATATACATATATAGTGATCATAGTAAAACATGGTGAGGAGTAATAGATACAGAAATTATAATAATAGTTAACTTTGGGGAGACAGGATATAATCAGATTAGGCAGGAAAAATTGGGGCTTTGGATTCTAATCATAACATTTCATTTCTTTGAACAAATATGAAGCACGCATGGGAGAAATGTTATCTTTAGTAGAAGTGAATGATGGATACATTATGTTATTTTCTATTTGAGAGCTTGCACAATAAATATTTGAAGTTATAGAACATAAAAGTGATCAAGTAGATAAAATGACTCAACATGCATAAGGCCCAAATTCATCATAAACAGAGAGCAGAGATGGCAATTCCTTAAAAGAAACCAAATAAAACCCTGAAGAACTTTCACTACTTAGCCTTTATTAAGTCCCCAGGAAAAAACTCCAAAGCATTAGCTGCATACTATCAAATGCTGCTGGGAGTATTTAAAAGGAAAAAGCACCTGTCAAAAGAAATGAACAGGCTACTGTATACTTTGCATGTTCCCATCCATTCAGTGAATAGTTCTTTTTTGAAAACCTATTCTACATCAGTACTGAATGAGGTGTAGGATTTCTCTTTTATCTCTTCCCAATCATGAACCTAAATGACCATGAGTTTTCTTTTTCATTGGTACCGTTTGCAAAACTGTGCTATGAACCACAGAAATGATTTTTCTTATGTCAGAGTTTTCCCATTTTGGTTTAAAGGCATCAGATGTCTCCAATTATCTACATGGAGGGCTGTGGAATGAATAAAAACAAACAAAAAAAAAGTGCTGCAAATAAACTTACCTCTAAGAGAGAAATTATATATATATATATATATATATATATATATATATATATATATATACACATGTATGTATATATATACACATGTATGTATATATATCCACATACATATATATACACACATATTTATTTATAAATATATATATATATTTATGCACACATATGTGTGTGTATATATTTATGAAAAATGGAATCCTGAGAATGGAGGGAGAGCAGTGAACAGAGAGAGACAACAATTCTGCAAAATCCACCAAATCAGGAGAGGGTTTCACAAAATTACGAAGATTTAACTTACTATTTTAATCAGCTCTGATTAAGCATAGTAACCAGAAGAAGAACGGATGGTGTATGCCAGTCCTTTGGGTCTATCAGCTTGTTGCCAAACCAGTTCTCCTGGCGAGGCCTTTGGCAGCACTCTTTTTGACATCTGCTTGCCAAGATATTCATTGACACAGTCCTTTGTTAAGTCACTGGAGCTTTGGTCTCTGTGACCCAAAAGCAACAGAAGTTTCTGTCTGGGGCTCAAATGCATAACTGGACAAATCTAAACCACTTTCTCTCACATTTGCAAACTTCCAAGCACCTCTATTTTTGGTCCTGAAAAGTGATCAAAAATGGATTGCTGTTGGGCTGGGGTTGTGGCTCAGTGGTAGAGCACTTGCCTTGCATGCATGAGGCCCTGGGTTCGATCCTCAGCACCATATTAAAAATATAAATAAATAAAAATAAAGACATTGTGTCCATCTACAACTTTAAAGTTTTTAAAAAAATGGATTTCTGGGTTGGGGATGTGGCTCAGTGGTAGAGTGCTTGCCTAGCATGTTCAAGGTCCTGAGTTTGATTCCCAGCACCCCCAAAATAAAAAATGCAATTTAAAAAGGAATTAGAAAAACAGATTGCTGCCAAACCTATTTGAGGGATGGAGGCATATAAGAGGAGCAAGACAGCAAAGAACCAGGTAAAACCAGGGGTCTTTGGAGAAGCAGAACATGAGGGCATAAACCTAGTTCTGGGAGTGTAGTGTACTCACACCTAGAAATAAAAGCTGCTGTGCTGCTCTGAGCCTGCTTTCCCCAGATGCATTCCTCATCTCCCCCTGCTCTGCTCATCCTGGTGGGCTGCATCTTCTAGGTCCACTGGATTCCAGTTAGGATCAGCCAATGGGAAGAACAGAGAGGAGACTGGAGGGCAGGAGGAGGTGACAAGTTAGGATATTTTCTCCCTTCACTCATAGCCCGTGACCATGTCTCACCTGTCAGGTTCCAACTCTCACTCGGCTGGCTTGCCACTGTTCCAGTCTTTGTAGCATGCCTCAGTCCTCAGGTTCTGGTAGCAATGCTCCTTCCCTCTTTCTCTCCAACTTAAGTGTAGTAGTAGCATTCTGCCATGACTAAATCCTGGGTTACTTTAGCATTCTTTATTTGCCTTCCTATCTCTTCTTTCCTCCGTGTAACCAATTACTTGTACTAAAATTTCTCTGTGAGAAATATACAGTGGTTCATTCCATTTTACTGTTAGATGCCAAATGGTACAGACACTTTGAAGCAGCTGTGTCCTAATGGGTTTACAATTGGCTTATGTGTTATTTTTGATTAATATATTCCACTAGACACATGGTTTTTAGTCAGAAGACCTAAGCTTATATCTTTGCTCTAGGATTGGTTATTTATATAACTTCTCTAAGCCTAAATTTTCTCAGTTTTAATTAATGATGTCTACTTTAATGGATTTCTAAGAAGCTTAAATGAACTGATGATGCATATAAGAGAACCTGTAGGGCTGGGGTTGTGGCTCAGTGGTAGAGTGCTTGCCTAGCATGTGTGAGGCACCAGGTTCAATTCTCAGCAGCACATAAAAATAAATGAATAAAATAAAGGTCCATCAACAACTAAAAATATATACATAAATAACTTAAAAAGAGAGAGAGAACCTGTATATCTGTAGAATACTAAACAAATCTAAGCAAGTATAACCTAACAATAATATTATCGTTACCAAGTTTTGATCTATGGGTAACATTTTTATAAAATGGTCCATTTGATAAATACAAAATGTTTGCTTTTTCCTATCCACTCATCTCTAAAGGGCATTTTTATGAGATATTTTAAAGTGAATATTTCCCTTTCTTTTATAGAATGTTTACCATGTAAATACACAGCTAGGCCAAGATAGGATTGCTAAGTTCTGTTGTAACAAGCCCCAGATAAACACAGGGTATCATGTAATGGATGTGTGAGGCAAGAATGGGAAATGTTTGGAATGGGGCTAAGGAACACTTGCCTGGGCTATCAATATTCCCTGTAGGTATTTTTATAAACTTGGGTTCTACTTCCCTGCCTCAATCAGTTTAGAATCCCTTCCTATTAGAATAGGTAAAAGTGAGACTAGACATAAAAATTGCTCCAAACTGTCCAACTTCGTTTGAGCTGAACTGACATGAGCTCATGGTCCATGGCACCAACAAAGAGAAGTGGTCAAGACCATAAGGATTCAACACCCCGGGCCAAAGCAGACACCTATCCATGGGATGCAGTTTTAACAAGGAAGTTCCTCCCTCGATGGCATACCCATGCAAAAAGTTTTTTAACTTCCCCTATAAGTCTTCTTGAAATGACATCAAAATGAAGAAGCCTTTTATTTTATAACCAAGGACCCCAAATTCTTAGGTAATTGACTGCTATGCATTACTGATCTTGGCTATTTACCTACGGACAGGATCTTAGACTAGAGGATGTATGATGCCTAGTGAGAAGAAGGGTGTCCCAAAAAAGGGGCAAGGATACAGAAACAAGGGATTAGTGGCACCAAAGCAGAGCTCATGCTTCACAATATTGCCAAGTTGCCGCAGTCCAGCTGCAGCAAAATAGCCGGGGGGTGACAAGCAACTTGTGTACATTGATATAGCAGGAGTGGGAGCCGTTTATTGTAGGACAGGAGGGGTATATATACATTCCACACAGCTTATCTTAATTAACATAAAATAGATACAGCAGTCAACCAATAAGGAATCTCCACACTTAATGGCTCCCTGGCGTTACTTCACAAATCACTCCCTCTGGCAAAATGCCAGGCGCCATCCTGACTTGTTTACAGACTCTAACACCAAGTATTCTCTATGATGATGATTAAATAAGAGGGAGAAACTTTCTAGAACAAGTTTATTGTCAGAAGTCAAACTTATCAGAGCTTTGAAAAGATGATCAATGTCATTTCTCATGTTGTGGAATTAGTCTAAGAGTCATCTAGGAATGTTTTGTACTTCATACCAGAGCCATTGTCTCATTTAATCTTTCTATGATGTTTGGCGTGTCTCATACACCTCACTTTTCAGATGAAGAGAGAGACCCTACAAAACCAATAAATAAGCAAACTACACTTCAAACTTATGATGTCCAACTCACCAGTGAGTGCATTCCTCTGTCATGTCCTGCCCTCCTGGTTGGTGAGGTCTTTTAAATCAGCAGGAAACACTATTCCCCTCCAGGTTAAGGTGGGAAAATAGTGCTCCTGAAATAGTTGTGTGTCTACAGAATTGCCTGGAAATATCATTACAATGCAGATTCTGATGTAGTGGTTCTGGGGTGTAGCCCAACATTCTTCATTTCTGACAAATTTCCAGAAGATGCCAATGCTGTGGTTCAGGGACTTCATCTCTGGCCCTCTAAAGCCCACATAGAATCTCCCATCGCTCTATCTATCATCCTAGCAGCTATCCTACTTAAACCTAGCGGACATGGAATAACCAAATCTCAGCCCTATTACACCTCCATCACAAATATCATAGCTTACCCTTTTATCATATTATCCTTATGAGGAATAATCATAACTAGCTCCATAATCATAATTGCCATTTTGAGTGGCAATAGCATACATCCCCTGTATATCTGCTTTTCTTCATTAATGTATAGCCTGCTTTTCTTCATCAATTCATCCATTCACTCATGAGAAATGTACTGAATTTACTAAGCACCAACTATATGCCAGACACTGTGGTGGGTGCTAGGGATGCAGCAGTAGACAGGCAGACAAAACCCTTTCACTAATGACATTTACATTGTGCTAGAAAGATCCAGAAAGGAAATGTAGAAATCAACAAATAATGCAGCATCAAATGCATGTTGGGGAGAATATGATAGACAGTGACTGGGGATGGAAAAAGGGGTTCTCTGACCTAGATCCATACCCCTGGGACACAGACCCATGAAGAATGAAACAAAGTTCCTTTAATGGCAGCCATCTGCAATCTATAAAGATCGAATCAAGTCACAAGCAATCCATAAAGATTGAATGTCCCACTTGCTATGAACAAATCAAAGTATGGGATGAAAGGCTAAAGGACTGAGGGTTTGCTTCAAAATAATATGGAAGGGGTAGCTGGTGAGGGTATAGATGAAACAATATTGGCTGTGAGTCAGTAATAGTCAAAGCTCACTGATGGGTGCCTAGGGAAGGTTCATCATATTATTCTTCCTACCCTATTGTATGTTTGTCATTTTCTAGAATTAAAAAAAGAAACATAATTCAAGTTTATAAGTGGTTGCAACATAATTTCTACCCTCAAAGAACTTGCAAGCCAATGTGCAGTCTGATTCTAGACCAGGGATACTTAACCTAAAATTCAAGGGGTCTGGAAACCTGGAGGGGAATTTTAAATTTTATCTTTGCTCATCTCTAACCAAAATGTAGCATTTCTTTCAGTTATAAACATAGGCAACAAACCACAGTAGTATTAGCAGAACCTGTTACCCCACCACCAATGGAAATCACAGACATTTTCCTATTACAGAAAGAGTTTATTAGCGATATGTGGCAATATCACAACTTTAACCCTTCAATTAGATCTTAATCATTGGTGAGAACAAGGAGCACATACTTTACTATATCACAAACTCATATTTTCGTTGTTGTAGGTCCTTTGTATTTCTACATGTTAGTATACATTTTTAAACCTGAATGAGAAGAATTGTTTCACCAGCCTGCCCCAAGGTCCACAGCATAGAAAGGGTTAGGAATGCCAGCTTCAATTTCCTGCTTTAGGTCAGGTTTCTAGGACATAAAGTGACTGTACTCCTCCATCACCTGCCTGGGCAACACTGCCACGCCCCTGTGCAGCCCACAGGGAGCCTCCCTGCCTGTAGTGGCAGGAAATCTGCTATCACCCTGCCCCCCCCCAAATGTGGATCCTTCAACCCTCAGGCCCAATGTCATCTAGACTGGAGCCTTCAGATTGGAAGAAAAGGAAGCATCTGGAAGTTTCCGGTGTCTCGGAAATAAGCCCTGACCGTAGTATGCAAGAGAATTCATGCAATGGGTTAAGAAATGTTGGGCAGTGGGCCAAATAAAATGTAACACTCTTTTCTGCTTGTCCTTTCTGGATCATTTGTGCCTTATCTATAGGAATCTCTGCCTGTAGCGGAAACTCCTGAATGACAGTTGTGTAGCCATCAGATTCTGACAGGAGAGAGGTTGGGAGGTGGGAGGGAAGGGCAGGCAGCTGGGATGCTGGCAGAACACAGGTGAGGAGAAACATATTAATTGGATTTTTGCTAGCTTGGAGACTTCTTCAAACCACCTGCAATGATGATGGCATATTTTGGCTCAATGCCCCTGCCGCGCAGGTAGCAAGCACAAGGTTATGGTTGGAGCTGTTGATTTGCACCTTATTTGGGACTTGAAAATTTCACATTCCCTGGAGCTCCCCAAACTGGTGACTTTGGGTCTTCTTGTGGCTTTGGGGTGGAAATGTTGCTCATACCCAGTTTTGATTTCCCGGCTAAAGGCACTAGTGTCTCCACACAATCCAAAGGTTCTCAAGGCAATGCTTTCTCCCAGGTTTCAAGAGACAGCCTCGTGGCTTGGGTACACCTGTTAACAAGGCCTAAAGTGCCCCTTTCACTTCCCCTTGCCTTTCATCGAGGACTAAAATTACAGCTACTGAGCTGGCCTCACCCTTCAGAGCCTGTAACTAGACACCATGGGACAGCTAAAGCTGTCCCAGCATTCAGCAGAGGAAGAAAGCAAGGGCGGGTGCATTGGGGGAGGGAAAGGGACACTTGGGGACATGCCATGTCATGAGAAACTAGGGACTCAGAGACCGTGAGAACTACAGTGCAGCTCTCTGGTCATGGCATCAATCCCATACCAAGGAACCAGGGCGCAAACTCCCTAGCCAAAAATTAAAGTAAAAGGCTGTGCCAGAGGGTGGGAGCCCTAAATTAGAAGCCTCCCAAAGCCTGGAGGCAGAATTATTTAAAAGAAAAAAAAAAAACATGATAACTGCTGAATCCTTCTTCCTTTGCAGTATTGAAATTCCTGCTGGGAGAAAGGCCTAGGACTCCATGTTGGCTCAGCCACTTCCCACTGTGTGACTTGGGCAAGTCCCTTCACAAGTCTTGGAGCCTCAGTGTTCTCACACATAATAAAGCAAGTTTTATCCTACCTGGGCTGCCACAAAAGTGAAATGAGACAACATTGGGACTAGCATTTGATAAACATCAAAGTGCTCCAAAGCTATTCAGCATGTTTCTTGCTACACCAGAGAGGGAGAGCACAATGGTTGAGAGAAGAAGCATTGGGATTGGAGCAGCTGGCGGTGAGTTCTGGTTCTGCTGCCTCCTGGATGTGTGTCCTCCTGCAAGTTCTCAGTAATTCTGGATTTCAGTTTTAAAATGCAGCTTAAACATAGTAGTACCTACCTCACAGGGCGGTCGTGACAGTTCGATGAATTTATCTGTGTAAAATACTTCTGGCAGTGCAAGCCTGCTTATTCTGTTGACTTATTATTGTTGTTGTTATTTATTGTTCAGTGATCACTAAGGGTCACCACCCATTGCTTTTGGGCTTGGCCCTTTATTTAGCTGGCTTTCTAACGGGATGTCGGCCAATATGATGTGAGCTGAAGCTTAAAATGTGCTTGTGCTATGGGGTTTGCCCTCATGTGCTCCTGCTATTGCCACAAGAAGAACATGCCCTGAGGAGCCCACTGTCCTAGAAGAATGAAAGCCATATGGAACAGACTGGAACCAAACCCAAAGACTAGAGCCAAGCCCAGATTAGATTGGCCAATATGCAGAACTAAAGCTGAAAGCAGAGTCACCGGGGCTGAACTGCAAAACTGAAAATATAATAGACACTTCCTACTGAGTTTTGGAGTTATTTGTTATGCAGCAATGGCCAACTGATAGTTATTGTTATTTTTACCACCGGAATACAGCTTGTACACTTCAGGGTTTTATGTTAAATTTTCAAATGCGCTCCATTCCATTTTTGGATGTTTCTCATTATGAAAAAGAAACAAGAGGAGGAATTGCTGTCTTTTCACTATAGGCTATATCAAACAAGCACTTTTTCATTTGCTGTACCCCTTTTTACTGAGCACCTACTACATGCAGACAACACACTAGGTACGGGAGCAACACATGCTTCAGAACCATCTCTGTTTAGTTCCTGCAGCTAAATCATCTTCCAAGGTCTAACATGCCAATTCTTAGAAAGCTGAGTCGTGCGCTATGATGTACTAGTCCCAGCCAGGGAGGAAAGCTTGCATGCCATAATCACCACCGGAATCCACTGAGGTCTTTAGCCAGCCATGTGTCTGCTCAGCAGGAAGGCTGTCAGTGTCCAGGATCCTCTCAGCCCCTTAGAAAGTTCTATAGTCTCCAAATTGCCACTGATGTTCAGAATCCAAACCACTGCCATCTTTTTCCTGGATAAAACTCAGCATGCACCTAGCATGGAAAAGGCAGTAAATTTCATCTCTCCCTCTGGCTAAAGCAATCCTGGTCTCTAACAGCCAAACTGCCTTTCTGGAGCTTGGGGAAACTGAAAAGCAGTCTGTCTGCAAACCCCTTTGATAGGTGATGCTGTTTAGAACCTGGCAGGAGTAGGGATCAAGGACTGGGCTGATATTTTATCATCCCTTTAGTGTAGATATAGGCCATCCAAGAGTCTAGTATCTAACCTGGGCCAACCAGCAAAACTCCAGGGCAGCACACTGCTCTCCTTGACCTTAGCTTTGACTCTGGGGATAAAGAAAGGATTTAGTCTGCAATTTATTCTGTTTGAACCCCATTCCAAGCCATAAAACAATGGATCCTATGTGCAGAACGTTTACATCTCTCTAGAAGACCTTTCTTTTATTATACACAATGGTAATATAAAAATAACAATGGGTGTTTTTTCTGTTAAGCACTCACTTGGTTTCTGGAAATGTAAAATGTGTGTCCCCAAAGGTTTGAATTAATACAAATAAGGTTGGTACCACGTAGGTAACCTGGGATCCTCTGTGGATCTACAGTAGCATAGTTAACTCAAGCTTCAAACCAGCCATGAATCTCCACTTTCACTTTCTATCATGCTTCTTATAAGGATGGCTGTGGCTGCCAATATGTGCAATGGAGCTAAAAGCATCAGGGGGGCATCTCACTCCATTTATAAGGAAATCACTCCAATTTAATCTTGCTGCTGTCTACCCTTAACAACAGTGTTGACTTCTGTCTTAATCATGTCTTTTGAGTCTGTATTTTTGATGCATTGACATCTTACAGCCTTGCTTACTGGAGAGGGATGACCCCTCCCAGGGTTAGCTAATTCCTGGAGATAGCAAACAACTTGCCAGGGAGAGTTCCTTTCATATGCAAAATAACCAATCTAAACTACACACCCCCAACCACCTCCTTTACAGAGCTTTTACATTCCAGGCCACTTAATCACTCTGCCCTCATCACCCAGGGCTAGAGAACAGACTAGTACTATGGCCCCTGGCCCCCAGAGCAGCTGAAATTATTCAAACTAGCCAATCCTGAGCCTGCTCGCCCTGCCTAGTCCTTCCTGTGGATACTGTTACAACTCCCTCCTTTCTTTCTGCCACCACACTGACCCTGGTGCATCTCAGTGTGACCCTGTGTGGGTTGCTGCGTTCCCTCTTCTTGGGAGCTGTAAGTAACAAACTGTCTTCTCAGTGGAAACTATCTCCTGATCTTCTGGCCTCACCACACCTGAATAATAATAAAACCTATGTTTCAAAACAGCTTCAGTGCCCAGGAAGTGGGGAGACCATAAGCAAGAAAGCCAAGACTCTATGCTACCAAGGCAAGCTGGTTCCTCGGTTGTTCAAGTCTTTTCCTGGTAACATAAGGGACAAAGGAGCATGTTCAAGGATCAATGTTTAACAACTGGCTTTTAAAATAAAAATGGGTTGATTAGTACTGTAGAAGGATTCCATGAAACAAATTAGTCACCATGACTGATTTCAAAGTACCAATATGGGAAGAGATGCACACAATTGGTTCTTATAAACCTTTATATGTTAGCTCTGGCACACCAATGGCACAGGAGATCCTACCACTTACTGAGTGGGTAAGGGGGGCTCAAGGGAATTCCCAAAATGTGGCCCTGGAGATTCCAGAGTGAAAGAAAAGGTTCCTGATACTCCCCTAAGTCAGGCTTTCAGAAGAGAGGCGCTTTCCTTTCTTCTTGGAGAACTATGTAAAGCCTAGGAAAGAGTATCCTTGCCAATGACCTTTAAAAGCCCCTAGTCATCACTCAGGACAGCTCCAGAACATGCAAGATGTGAGAAAGAGAACCTCAGTTCTGGTTTCATAAAGCCCTTGCTCAGACAGAGAGCTATGCTGCTATGTGAACTTGGGTCAATTAGTCTGACTCCAAACCTTAATATCCTCATCTGTAAAATGAAAATAACAATTTCATTATTTCTGACTGTGGTAAAGACTAGAAATAAAAAATTCTCAAGGGCTTATCACAATGCTTGACATAAAAGTTCCTAACCTGGTCAAAGGAGCCATGGGTAGGTTTTTGTTTTTTTCATTAATTTGCAATTGAAGTTTAATATTTCCTTCAATTGTAAGTGAAGGTAATAAACCACAATGGCAGCAGTACTTGTGAGTTTGTTGCCAGTAAAAATTACTGATATTTTCATATCACATTACAGTTGATAACTTGAAATATTATTTACATTGCCACTACTTCAAATTATGATGATTGTTGGATTCACCATTAACTCCTATTATTTAATGTAGCAATAAAGATCTATTATTTATTACAACATCACAATTTTAAAAATATTTTGATAACTGTATTTCAATATATTTGGTTTTGTTTGTAATCCTGTGTATTATATTTTATGCATCAACAAATGTCTTTCTTTTTATTTATACCAGGGATTGAACTCAGGGGTGCTTAACCACTGAACTACATCCCCAGACCTTTTTATTTTTCAATTTGAAACAGGGCTAAATTAAGTTGCTTAGGGCCTCACTAGGTTGCTGAGGCTGGCATTGAACTTGTGATCCTCCACCTCAGTCTCCCAAATCAGTGGGATTACAGGTGTGCACCACTGCACCCTGCCAGAAACATTCTGAGAAGGGATCCAAAGGTTTCATCAGATTTCCAAAGGAATCCATATTTCAAATAAACATCAATAGTCCCTGGATTGATACTAAAAATGGTGAGTAGATTATTATTATTATTATTATTATTATTATTATTATCATCATCATCATCATCATCATCATCACCATCATCATCATCAATGCCTCCTGTAAAACATCTCAACTCTATGTACTATGAGCTGTCAGAATATTAAGAAAGCCATTGGTCTGTGTCTTCTCTTTCCCAGTCCTCCTCCCCAACCCCAGCTTCTGGTAACTATCATTCCACTCTTTGTTTCTTATATATACAGATATTATTTGTCAATCAAAACTAAAATTAACCTTAAAAATTAAAAAAAAATATTTAACTAAAAGAAAGCCATTGAATAAGAGGGTCATGTTTGATGTCTGACATTCTTTGTTACCCCTTAGAAATCACAGCTGTGGTTCACTGGACCCCAGACAAGGCTCTGCAATCCATAATGGCACCAGATGGGATTCCCAGCTCCATGGCCACTGACTGGGTGTTTCCTAAATTATTTTCATGCTCTGACTCCTACAGAAACTTGCTGCCACTGCTATTCCTGAAGCCCTGAAGACATGACTACTGGATGTCCTCAACAAAACCAAATGCTAATATTCTGTTAAGATCCATGTTTCAGAAAACCTAGACTGACTAAACACCCTTAAGGTCAGAGTGTTTGCATCTGCAAGCCATTTGGAAGGTTGGAAAAATATTTAGAAAGTAAACAGTTTTATTGAGTAATCTCAAGCACTATGAAGGAAACAAAGTCTAATTTGTAGAGGAGGTCTGTAGATACATTGATACTTGAGCAGTTAATACTTTGACATGTAACTGAGATATTTCAGGAGCTCCCTATAAAATCTGAGTTGTCTCTTGTCCTTTCCACTGGGAACAAGTACTCTTCAAAAGCTGACAGCAGAAATTCCACTGTAGGAGCCCCCCACCCCCACCCGACCTACTCTAGGCATTTCAAAATCTATAATGAATCAGCTTTTTCATTCCACTCCACAAACCTTTGAGTTCAACATTATTATTATCCCATTTTAGAGATGAGAAAAGTAATACAAAGATGTTTGCCCGAGGTCCTACAGGTAGTAAGTGGTAGAAGCAGGATGTGAACCAAATTCAGTGAAGTTTCAAAACCTATATTCTTAGCCACTAAATAGATGCACCAAAGAACTACAAAGATGGGGGAGATTGCTGAATGATTTCAGGTATACTTAAAACAGTATTTGGAGGTACTAGTGACTTTTGACTCTGGAAAACTCTCTACATTCAGCCATGGATATTGCATCTGAAGAGATAAGAGTGCTGTTTAATTTAAAAATTGGGAGCCAAATGATGCTTTGTCAGCTGAGATACCATAAGGGCATAAGTTGCATGAATGGCCCATCCTAGTCCCTTGTCATCCTGTCTCTTAGTAGATGTGTCAGGAAGGATCATTTCATCTGAACTCTAAGCTCTCCTGCAGTGAATGCCCCCAGAGACCTGTTTGTTTTTAATAACTTAATTTAATTATTTGTTCTAATCAGTTATACATGTCAGCAGAATGCTCTTTGATTCATAGCACACAAATAGAGCACAAGTTTTGACTTCTCTTGTACCCAATCATACATGCACCTAGGGTAATGATGTCAGTCTCATTCCACCATCATTCCTACCCCCATTCCTCCTCTCCCCCTCCCTTTTGCCACACCAAAAGTTCCTCCACTCATCCTATTGCTCCCCCCCATTATGGATTAGCATCCACTTATCAGAGAAAACATTCAACCTCTGGATTTGGGGGATTGGCTTACTTTGCTTAGCATGATATTCTCTAACTCCATCCATTTATCTGCAAATGCCATAATTTTATTCTCTTTTATTGCTGAGTAATACTCCATTGTGTGAGACCTGTTTTGAGGTGTGGTATCAGACATTCTGTTTCTGGCTTTATCAGAAAATTCCAACCTCCTCTCTCCACATATGACTTCCAAACACCCCAAGTATGTTCATCACCCTGTTCAACCTTTGAATTCCTGAACCTAAAATTCTGATAGATTCATTAAGGTTCCCAGATCAAATATAAGCATTATTAGAAATTCTGCAATTTTACACAGACTTTTGAATCCACAGATCACCTTGTGATTATTTTCATAAGCTTTTCTGTATAGTGGCATCTATTTTACTTGACACAACCATGCACTCAGTACCAGCAACATGCTAGTGAATGTTTAATAAGCAACATCCCACAGGGGGAAAAGCCCTGACTTGTCATGCTTGCTGATTTCTGTAGTGTAGATATTCCCACCATGATTGACTTCACATCAACTACTAACTTGATATCACTAAATATAAGAGATACACACAATTGATCTTTGTGAACAAACTGCTCAGCACACCATGGCCTACAGCCAGCACCCAAATGTGTTATGAAAAAGTCCATCTCTTAATAGTCCTCAAAATGCCAAAAACTTAATAGGAATCTTGGATGATTAAGGGTATCTGAGACCCAGTGGAGTAGCAAGATCTTGAGAGCTGACAGCATCATGCCTTTGCTGTTTAAAGCCACCTCTAGATAGCAAATGCAGGAATCAGGCAATTAAGATCAGACATCCACCGCAGTCACTAAAGCTGCACACTGAGAACACAAAGCTCATTTCACTACATAGCTGGAGACTACTTTATATTCAGATAAGCATGAACACATGGTTCTTAAGCCTTAGTCCTCAAGATCACTATGAGGTTGGTCAGTCACATTCCTCTAGCTTCCCCAATGCCTCTGCAATGAACCTCAGTTTAGGGTGCACATTTTTAGACTTTATTTTATTTCTTTTTGACTGTATTTATTATTTACTTTCTTCCTATATTACATGTTCTTTTCTGTCCACTCCTTCCAAACTGTTTGAGGATATAAATAATTTGTAAACTGTTTACCAGTTGTAATGACCCATAATAGCACCCCCTCATCACATATCCCTGCTCTCAAGAGTCAACGTCAGTGGTATCTTCCTCCAATGGAGCTCTAAAGAGGGCCCTAAATAGCAATGAGAGCCAATATTCTTCATTGTCTTGACAGAAATGCAAATAGCAACCACTGATTGCTTACTATGGCACAGGCATTTGACATATATTATATACAAAAAATATTAATGAAGTAAGAAAAATAATAGCCTCTTTCCCTCAGAGGGAGAAAAAATTGAATGGAAAGAAGTGGGAAGAGGGGTGAAACATAAGCACCATATAGATGGAATATTAGAGAAAGTGCGAGAGCTTAAGAGAATTAAAAAGAACCGAGAACAAGGAGAGGAAGAAAGAACTTTCTGAAATGCTCAGCTGTGTTCCAGAGATGAAAAGAGCCAATTTTGTTTGTTTTCGAGAAATGTTGCTATAGGTTACGAATTAGGTCTCCTTTAACATTCTGAGAAACAAGGATTATATTCAATCACTCTGGTTACTATCTATATACATATTGTGACACTATACCAAGACTGTACCAAATGAAGCTCCAGTTACATTGGGTGAACAATATTCTCTTACTGAAAACAATTCTTCAAGGTAGAAATTTGTATTTCCATTTTATGAATATTGAAATGGAATCAGAGAGAATAAACAACAACTATTCCAAGACCACACAAACTGATAAGTCATAGATCCAAGATGCACAGTCCTATGAGGGTGCTGGCAATGTCCTGATCTTGATCTGTGAGGTATTTATATAAAGATATGAAGACAAAGTTATAGTTGTATTTACGTATGTATCTGTGTAATGATTTTTTTTTAAAAAAAACCCTGACTCTTAAAATCATTTTACTTCCCTATGTTTTTCTTCGAAACATGATGGAACAAATTCCATGTTGAGGAGCTGCCCATGTATATACACACATGTGCATACAACAGGCACATACAAACACACCCATTGGCACATAAGACAGAACAAAACAAAGTTCAAATGCTGTGGAAAACATACTCGGAACAAACACTTGCAACATCAGACACAGAAAGAAGGATTGATTTGTGGCTATGTGTTGAAAAAAATAGATTACTTCCAAAACAGAGAATTTCTCCAAGTTTCCATGGTTGTAAGGCCAGAGTCAAGAGGAGAAGGGAAAAAGTCATGAAAGAAGCAGCAAAGTTTGTCTTTTCCTCCTCAAATGTCAGTGCCCACTGATCACTAAATCACTCCCACAGCTTATTAAAGTAAATGTCACAGAAAGTTACGGACACCACCTTATTCATTAAATGCACTTGAAGAGCTTTCTGGGGGAGAATTCTCTTTTAAATCAAATAGGAGGTTTGCAATGCAGTGAGAGGTTATAACCCACACTGGCCAGGATTTCGTTCATATCACTGAGTAGGTATTTGATGAGATATTTTCATTTGCAGGCTGCACTAAAAATAGGAATAATGTAAAGTTTAAATTTTTAAGCACTTAACTCATCATGAATTCCTCTATCTGCAACTGTCCCTCATGAACCCATAGGAGTATATGGCAGCCATATGGTCAGAAGGTCATGGGCATATTTTTCTGGGCCATTCACTTAGCTCCATGGTAGAGTATATATATATATTAAAAACAGAAATGCAAAGTTACTATGCACTTTAAGCTAAGATTTCAAAATCATTTTTTACTTGAGAAACTGCTCAAGCTATCAAAGTATGCATTTTCTTTTCTCTGCCGTCAGAAGCATTTCAGTGGGAAAATCTGAGAATTAGATAGAACTTCACAGTCTAATATGGTATTTAAGTTTAAATTTAAATTAAGTAAAATTTTAAATGCAATTCAACTAAAGTAGAAAAAAAAACTAAAAATTCACTTTTTAATTACATAACTATATTGAAAATGCCCAATAGTCATAAGTGACTAGTAGTTATCATACTGGACAGAATAGATGGAGAATATTCCCATCATCGCAGAAAGTTCTATTGAACAGTTCTGGTATAGATATTAAAATATATAGCTAATCTACAGAGATGCTTTGGGATTCTTCTACCTTGAGAAGAGGGAAAGGTGTAAGGTATTGGATACAGTATTGTAGAAACTGACATTTAAGTTGAGGGTCACATTATATGAGAGTCTACCAGGTGTTGGGAAGGAAATCAATGAAATCCACAAATCTCAACTTCAAGAAGCATACTCATAAATTACCCTAATACAAGAATATGGAACCAGACCTGTCAACACTGCATTCCTAATGCCACTCTCTACCCAACCCACAGAACCTAAAATAGCATCAATGCTAAAATTAAGGCCATCCATTTGTAAAGCAACTGACAATGGATTCTATTAATAACTGGCACAGACTTTATCTTGAGCAAGTTCGGGATGGGGGCTTAATTTTGGTTGAAATAAACATTGAAACTCAGTGCAAAGTGGTCAGGAACAAGGTTACTGAAGATCTGGCAAAGTCCTCTTCATGACCCAAAAGGTGGGTGTTCTCAAACAAGAAGGGAATGGAGAACTAGAAGAGGCAGGGATGAGACGGGAAAGAAAGAACTGATGAAAGGACATGGTACTTGGAGCAAAAGAAGCAATTTGTTTCTCATCTTTGCCTGGCACATGCATACCCACCGACACAGGTGGTGGCTATGGTGTAAAGTGGACATGGCACATTTTCTTGGATGTTCCATAACACACGGCAGGCGGGGTGCCCCTAAGATATCTTAAGAACAGGGCTATTAGAAGTTTAACACCAGAGGTCATTTGCTAAGGGAGATCTTTCACCAAAAATGGCTGTAACAATTTTCCTTTCTGTATCCACACCCCTTTGCAAAGTGACTTTGCACCTCTTCCCATCACAATGCCTTCTTTTCCTTCTCTCGAATCTAGGCTTGCTTTATGACAAGTTTCAGCCAACAGAACACAGCAGAAACTGCATCATGAGAGTGCCAAGTGCAGGCCTCAAGAAACCTGTTTCTTTTCTCATTTTTTATTTTTAAAATATTTTTATTAGTGTATTATAATTACACACAATATTGGAGTTCATTTTGACATAATCACACATGCATGGAAATATAATTTGTTCCACTTCAGTCCCCAGCACTTCCCCTCTCCATCTCATGCTCCCTCCCCCACTCCCCTTCCTCTACTAGTCTTCCTTCTATTTATTAGTTGTTTTTTAATTGGCACTTTATAGATATACATAGATAGAATTTCCTATTGTGGAGTAAAATGGAAGTTCCCAGAAGATGTGCATTGTAACAGGCCTTTCTGTTTCCCTCTATGTCTGCTCTGCCTCAGTATGTTCTCAACAGAGCAACATAGGCCAGAACTTTTCCTTTCTTTGTTAAGTAGCTCCCCATCTTAGAACAAAAAGGCAAAGGCCTTACAATCACCCACAAGGTCCTGCATTACCTATACTTTTGCCCCCACCTGAGGACTTCTCTGAGCTGTCTTCTCTGAGTTTATCTCCTGTGGCTTATGCCTCACTCACTCTGCTCCATCCACACCAATCTCCTTGCCCCTTCTTTGCCATACCAGGCACACATTGCTACCTCAGAGCCTTTGCACTTACTATTTCCACTGCTTTGAATTCTTTTCCCCAGACAACCTTGTGTTCCTGCCAGGTTTTTACTCATGTATCTGCTTCTCAATGAGACTTGTCTTGATTTTCCAATTCAATATGGTACCTTCAGAAAACCTTATCCTCTGTCTTCATTTTTTATTGCATTATCATCACCCAACAAGCTGTATAATAAATTTGTTTTATTTATATTGGCTTCCTCCACTAGATTGCAAGTTCATTGAGAGTAGAGATTTGTGTGTTTTGTTTATTGCTGTATCCTCCATACTCAGGACAGTGCCAGGAACACAGGGACAGCTGTATAAGTATCTGTTGGATGAATAAATGAATGCATGAAACTTTGCTACTGTAACAGACCCTGTTGGAGTCTCAAACCTATCCATCAGACCATTATGATGAGCTCCAGATGATTTCAAAAGGCCAGTATCCATGTCTCTAAGCCTGAGGGCTAATTTTTTGAACCAAGACTATGGAAGGCTGCTTTGTCCATATACAAGGTGGGCCAGAAATGCAAGGGAACTGTCACGTCAATGAGCAGGCCCCAACCAATGACTCTAGGGAAGAGGGTGCATAAACATTCTAGGTCCCTTGCCCCTTGGGTGAGATAATCCTTTTGCAGGATTAAGCTTGGTAAATGTCCCTTTTATTAGATGACCCTCTTTATTAGATGACCCTCTTCCCTGTATCATATCCTCACTATCTACTGGTATTATTTCCTCTCCAAAAAAACTATTTACAGTTGGATCATTATGTCAGGTATGTTTCTGGGGGAACCAAACTCAAGGCAACTGGAAGACCTGGCTGATTTCTGGGTTGCACATTGAGCAAACATTTTCTGAGCCCCCACTATGTATCAAATCCACATGTTTAGTGTATTAACAAGATATCTAATCTATGCTCTCAGGCTAATGAATGGGGCAAAGGTAGATTTATGAAGGCTTTTAAATTATAAACTACACCATTTTCCACTATCCAGGAGAAATGAGTGAGGGAAGCCTAAATAAAGTCCATTACAGCCTTCCTCAATAGCCATCTCCAAGCCCCAATGGCATGTTCTCAACTTCTTCTTTTGGCTTCTAATAAAAAGCACTACATTCATCATGTGGCCTAATACAACCAATCCAAGCTTCCTGAGGCTATCACAGCTCTAAAGCCCGCAACCCTTCCCTGCCAATTCTTCCCCTTTTGTTCCCTTTCTTGGTCCCTGCTCTCCCCATTCCCATTCCCCTAGAGCCATTCCTTCTGGTGGAGAAATCAGAGTTCTAAATTCTCTTGTGACTCTGTAACAAGCCAGGAATGGGCATGACATGTAGTTGGGGAGGGCATAGGAGCCCCTAAATCAGAAATAATGAGATTTCTCTCTCAGAAGCAGCGTGAAATGAGAGGCAAAGAGTGAGGAGGCTAGAGATAGGAAAGGGATAAAGAGAGGGGACAGAAAGGGAAATGACGTAGCTGGGGGCAGCTATAACCTAGTTTGCACTAATGTGGTTTCAGAGATATTCAAGTTAAAGAGAGTGCATCCCTGTGTGAGCCCACACACCTATAACATGTACAGATGTTAAATTACAGACCACCAGAAGGAGAAGCAGAAGAAGCTTGTGGGAAAATGCTCCTGTCCAATGATCACAGGCTGTTGGGCATCTCTGATTAATCAGTGTTTGCTAACAGGCAGGGGAGATTCTTGAGAAGAAATAGTACTAAATATAAACTTGGCCTAAACAGGAAACTGGAAACAGAACAATCAGATGGATAATCAAATAGACCCACAGAGAAGAATCAGGATCAAGTTTTTCAGGTAGAGTGACTACCATGCTCTTATTTTCTCTGCAGAAGCTACAGGTCACTCTCAGAAGGAACTGGGGACTGAAACCTGTTCTCTTTAAGGGCTTGTTATCTCAGTGACATTTTTTCTCCATGTGGTTGGAAGCCAGTGGAATACTAGTCTAAGGTGTGAGTATTGACTTCCTTCTAAATTGATCTGGGCAGGGTTTCTACTCTGGGATCAGGCTTTCTTGTCATTCTTCCTTCCCCACATTTCTAAGTGACTCTGGGCAGTGGCTACAATCCAATTCAGAAGTCAGGGAAAAATAAAATGACTCTCTGGGTGTCTATGACACTGGGGGATTTAAGAGTGGTTGAGTCATATTAATTCATCCTTTGTATTCTCTCTATCCATTTTCTCTCCCAACTCCCAATATCTTACTCTTTCTGTGTTCTAGAAATTATGGCTCAACCAAGGCAGAAAGTAGAGAACACAAGATACATACCCTTCATTCTCAGTTACATGGAGATTTTTTTTTTCAGTTCCCTGAGTTTAGAATGATGCCATTTGAAAGGTTTTGCATGCCTGGCTCTGGATGGGGCTGATGATTAAAGCAAGATTGAAATGTCATAGTGTATGCTGTCGTACACCACCAAGATATCCCATTCTGGACTAATGTGCCCCCCATAAGCTGCTAAGAATGCTGGAAGCTGAGGCCTCATAGTTGTTTCTGGCTATAAAAGGAGCTGCTTCAACCAAGTTTCTGGCCCCTACCTACATCCAAAGACTGACCAGTTGGAGGATACAAAGGCTAGGCCCTCTTGTCTCAATTTGGGACAACTCAAAATGGGCCAGCTCACTTTCAGAGCTGAAGTCTCACGTTGCATTTTTGTTCAGCTCTTCCCCATGCCCAGTCCTGCTTCTTCCCTCACTCTCTACAGTTGTGGATTCCATAGTAATATTCCTACATACAGATCTCCATCTTGGAGACTGTGCAAGGAACCCAATCCAAGGCAGATGTGAAAGGAGGAAGTATGTTTTCCCAAAACCACTTACCAACCAGATTCTTCAATGACCTTAAGGCTTCAACAGCACACAACAAAGTTCAATAATACCTACCTTTTTTAGGACATAGATACTTACATTTAAAAAAATCACCTAGTGGTTGGGTTCAGGGAAGAACAGGGGAAACTCTTAGTGCATATGAGACTGTTCCACCATTTTTCTTACATCAGGTTCATTTCAGTCTTCACTGGAAAAGCTAACCTTAAGTACCAAATGTAGTGCCTAAAGCAGTGTTCAATTTTGAAATATAATATAAGCCATATATGTAATTTTAATTTTTCCACTAGTCACATGTTAAAAAGTAAATAGAATAAGGTAAAATTCAGTTCAATAATGTATTTACTTAATCTATCTAAAATAATATTTTCAACATGAGATCAGAACACAAAATTATTAACAAGATATTTGGCATCCTCTTCTGTATTAATTCTTTGAAATCTCATGTGCTTTTTTAGTTATAGTACATCACAATTCAGGTGGTAAATTTTCATCAGAAATACTTGACTTATGAAACAGTGGAAAAAGTAGATTCACATACCAAAGTTGTTCCAAGTTTACTAAAACTATTCCAATAATTGAATCAAGTATCAATTTTTAAATTTAAATTCATTAAAATTCAATGAAATTTAAAATTAGGATCCTCAATCACACTGGCCACATTTCAAATGCTCATCACATTTTGGCTAAAGACTTCCATATTGGACAGCACAGCCTAGAGTTCTTGACAATTGAATATTCTGGGTAGATAATAAACCAGTTATTTAGTTGAAAAACAATCCAATTACTCTTTCTATTGGAAAAAGCATCCTCCCTTTCAGCGATCTGGCTACTTCATATATGCCAAAGAAAAAGCTTCAATTATAAATGGGCCACTGTTCAAGAACATTATACTCACTTATTTCTATATGGGCTCTTTGAAAAGAATTCCATAATACCACCAATTATTCTTTCCCACCACTTAGTAAGTTGGGTTTTCGGTTTTCTTCTGGTATCTGTCAAGATTTTGCTGGCACACCCATGCTTCTTGGCTTGGCTTAATGGTCTTGATATTCTGTGATAAATAAATCATGTCTGTTTATGTTCAAACTTTTCACTTTCTGCATATCATTGGAAAATTTCAAATCTTCCTTATTCAAACTTGTATGGAATGTACCTAACTCAAACTTGTACTTAATGCATGGCCTCTATTCCTCTGACACCTTTGAAAAAGTAGAATATAAACTTTTCCTCCTGTTACAGCTGCTGCCTGAAATTTGAATTTCATGTGCTGAAAGAAATCATGCCTTTGGTATTAAACATAGAGATTCTCACCAGTGAAAACTGATCTCTATCTGGTGACTATGTCACTCCACTAGATCAGTGACCTTTGGGTCCAAACAATCCAGACTGATACCCACTAGACTCTATAAAGTGCCCTATACTGAGTCTATGATGGTCCTGATGATGCACCCAAATACCTCTGGACACTGGGTTTGCAAAAAACGTTTCCTATGCTCACAGTTGGATGGCAGCACTTAGGGATAACCACTGATCTTTTACCTTTCAAGGTATGTTGGAAGCTGCTCTGCATTGCAGAGGATGTCCTTCCCTGTATTTAGAATCAAAGAGAATTTAATATGGAAGGAATATTAAGAATCAGCTCATCTCTCACTGTGGACTTCAATGGTGGGAGCCAAAAAAATGAAATGGAGTAAATTTTCATATTTAATAGGGCACTACAGATCAGGTTTTTAATAATCCTAAATAGCTCAGATATGTATCTGTGCCTTTTTCTCTCACTCCACCTCTTCATCTCTCTCTCTTCCTTTCACTTTCTCTTTACTTTCTGCCTCTGATTTTCCTTAAGGTCAGGAAATGATCCACCAACATGCCAAATCCTTGATGTTTACCCTGATCACATTTCACATACCAACAAAATGTCTTGATCTTAACACAAGTGGACATGGCGTCGGGAGGCTGCTTAGGAAAATCAAGCCTATCATATTGCAAACCAAAGCCAGAATGAGACACAGGAATACCCAAACAAATTTATGACCACTTGTCTGCCACTTTATATGGCAGGGTTCATCAGATGACATTTTGCTGTGAAACCACTCAGTGTTCTCTAGACTAAGATTTCACCCCAGAGGTTAAGTGCTTTAACTAGATGTTGAGCTCCCATCAATGCCCTCCCTTCCCCCAAGTATATATATATCCATTCCTTAAGGTCCACACACAGGGGTTCTCCTTGTTCACATAAGGCTTTCTTTCCCACTGACTTAGATATGCACCATGAGAAGCTACCCTTAGAAAGGCACATTCTTTTTTTTTTAATATTTCTTTTAGTTGTCAATGAACTTTTATTTATTTATATGAGGCGCTGAGGATCAAACCCAGTGCCTCACACATGCTAGGCAAGTGCTCTACACCACTGAGCTACAACCCCAGCCCCTACAATGTACATTCTTACAGTTTGATTTTGACTCCAGTAATTTCTGAATTATGAAGACTGATTATCCCTCTTGATATTTTTTTTTTCTGGAGATAGAACCCAGGGCCCCATGCATGCTAGGCAAGCGATCTATCATTGAGCTATACCCCAAGCCCCAATGTCTTATCAATTTTAACACATTTAGAATTCATTTAGACCTGAGGAAAATAGTCCCAAAACATGGTTTGCACTTTTTCAGTCCAGTACATCCTTCATCTCTCCATGGTTCTAATCACAGTTAAAAGAAAAAAAGAAGTAACACTGGGAACAATAGAAGACATTTGTTGAGTGGCAATGAACAAATACTATGATAGCAATCATATTCACAGGATAGAAATCAACCCTTATCAATGGAAATACTAATTTAATAGCTTGGTTTAAATAATAATTGGACAATTTGTTCTTTTTAGAAAATCTAAGTGTTGCTCTTTTTCACCACATTGGCTCATACAAAAGTGGGAAGGCTTGATGAAGGAGAGGTCCAAACCACAGACCTCCACCCCGCTGACATAGTAGTTCAAAGGTCTAACCTAAGTCAGCAGGCCTCACCATGGCTGTGGTTGGCTATGGTCTCTGCACTTAAACAATCTCTAATGTGCAGAGATAAAACAGACATACACAAACCAATGTAAATAAATATAGAACTGAATAAGAAGAAAGGCAGGGAATAAAAGGCTCAACTAAACCAAAAGCTGGTTCTTTGAAAAGTCTAATGAAAAGTTAAACCTCTGGCAAAAATAATCAAGAAAATAAGAGAGAACGAAAAAACAAATAATATTAGAAAAGCAAAGAAATACAGTACCTAAAAGTTTCTCCCATTAAATACGGGTTCCAGCTAACCACCTTGGGTATCAGTTTTCTGAATTTTAAGACTGTTTTTACTTACTCACTCATTTGTTAAACATTTATTGATGTGTCAAGGATATACAATGATCAAAAACCGCAGCCCACCTGAAGCCTGCCTTGTCTCTCAACTGATAGGAAATGAATAAAGCAAATAAGTGTATCATGTAATGTGGTAGCAGAATTGCCTTGAAGAAAAGTAAAGCACACCAGGAAGTGGAATGTGATGGAGACATTATTTTAGATAGAGAGGTCAGAAAAGGTCTCTTTTAATTACTTGACTTTGAGCAGAGCCCTGAAAGAACTGATAAGCAAGCCATGAGAATATGCAAGAGAAGAGGATTCCAGCCAGAGGGAACATCCAAATGATGTTATTAGGAAAGGTAGGCCATAGAGAAAAGACCAGACCAGCAAGTGCAAAGGTTCTGTGACATACTAAGGAGGCCAGTGTAGCTACAGCACAGTGTTGGGGGTGTGGGATCTGAGCAGGGAGAGTGGTAAAGTAAGGGCTAGTAATACTTATGCTTATCTCACAGGTTTCTAGAAGCAGTCATAAGATTGAACAAGTGGAAGGTCAACTATAAAGGGTTAAAATGGGTTCTGAAATTGATATAAAAGGGGTACAAAAGAGGAAAAGAGGATCACTTTTATTTGAGACTTTCTCTATATTAGCTTACTGTGTCTACACCTTAGATTCTCACGCAATAGATTTATCAGAGAAACAAAAAGTTGGACCCAAAGTGTAAAACCACTGTCACCATAATGGTTCACACAGGCCCTTGACAGTCTGTGAGACATTGTGCAATGGGCAGTGCGTGGGAGCAGAGTATTCTGGTTTGGATAATTAAGGGGGAAAGGGGGGACAGGAAGCCCTGAAGGCAAACTGCTTAGATTCAACTCTGCCTCTTTTAGATGTGTGTCCTTAGGAATGTCACTTAACTGCTTTACCTCTCAGCTTCCTGAGCTGTAAAACAGGGATAAGAACATGGCTGCCTCACAGGGTTGATGTGAGGACTGAGTAAAATAACAACCATAAAATGCCAGTATCTTTCATGCGCATCAGCCCTCCTGAGGTCTGTCTTATAGGCTTGTTTGCCCCTTTCTCAAGCAAGGACAACAAACTAAATCATCTGTTTTCCACCTCCGTAAAACAAACAAACAACAACAACAAAAAAAAAAAAACACAGAACTCATTCTTAAAACAAAATCTTGTGTGCAATTGCAACACTGTCTATGAACCAGATGAAAGAGGTGTTTCTCTGGTTGAAGGCAGAGCCCCAGAGCCCCACCCAATTACCTCCCTCCCCTCACTGAAGATGCCAGAACTCTTAGAACACAGGCAGAATCAGAAAACATGGGCCAGATGTATGTTCTGTGAAGCCTCCTCCATTCCTAAAATCCTATAATTACTTTCACTTATAGAAGATGGAGGGGAAAAATGAAATAAGATTGCTGGTTAAATAGCCCCTCTTGAAAGACCCAAAAATTCCATATAAAATCTCTAAGAGAAATGCAAACCTATGTTCTTCAAAAGTTACCTACACAAAGGTTTACAGAGCACGATTAGTAACTAGAAGATACCCAGATGCCCAAGGATAGTAGACTGGGTAAATGCATTGTGGTCTGATCAAACAATGGAATACAATGCAGAAGCAATGTGGGAGAATGAACCACTACAACACACCACAACATGGTTGAATCACACAAACCTAACTTTGAACAAAACAGTCCAGATAGAAAAGGGCACATACTGTCTGATTCCTCTTATATAAAGTTTGAAGACAAGAAATAAATAAAGGTTGCAGTTCAAAAGAATGATTATCCTCCAGGTGCAATAGTGCACGCCTGCAATCCCAGCAACTCAGGAGGCTGAGGCAGGAGGGTTGCAAGTTCTAGGCCAGCCTCTCCAACCCAGAGAGGCCTTAAGCCACTTAGCCAGACCCTGTCTCAAAATAAAAAATAAAAAGAGCTGGAGATGTGGCTCAGTGGTTAAGTGCTCCTGGGTTCAATCCATAGTACCTGCCCCCCACCCAAAAAAAAGAATGGTTATCCTAGGGGTATGGTAGGTGGATAGACAGGAAGAGTTTATTCTGTTTCATGTTTTGTCTTGAGCTTATAAAAATTCACCAAACTATACTGTTCATTTTGGTATACTTTCTACATGTATGTTAAGCTTCAGTTTTAAAAAGTATTGAAAATGAGTTCTTGGTAAGGCTAGGCTGTGAGAGTAACTAGACCTTTGTACAGTGGTCTAGTGCCAATGATCTGGTGTTCTCTGTAAGCAAAAAGAAGAAGGAGGAAAAGAAGAAGAAATACCACAGTCTGAAAGTTCGTCTCTTCCAATTTCTTCATAGGATGAGCTGAGCTGAGAATCAATGGGAACAACAAGCTACACAGACATGTCTCATACTTTCAGGTCACCCTGTATGTGGCTGAACTTGCCAAAGGTTCACACCTCAAGGCACAAGAGAAAAGTTTTAAAGTACTTTATAAACTGTAACCAATAACGAGGCATTTTTAAATGTTGGATACCATGGTGACCTCATTCGTTATCTTTTTTTTTTTTTTTTAACATTGGAAAATAGCACTATGAGGGAAACCAGCAGTAGGTATGGTACATGAGAAGAGTATAAGAATTCCATGCTGTGTCTAGAAATCCCATGGCTTTGCTTCCTTTCTTCATTATGGTAGATCAATGATTCCACTTTTTAATATTTATAATGTAAGCAGAAATAGCTCACTCCCAAAGCCCCTGGGTGGCAGTGGGGTATGGTAAGTGATAAAAATCAATATGATGATTTATACTAATGTGTTCAAATCCACAAATTTGTTCTTTCCTATAAAGAGTCTCTAAGTATATTTCACATGCTTTTAATTGACTAATTTTTTTTAGAAAAGGATTGCCAATTAATCAAGTTAAAACTTTGGCTTTTCAGTTAACCAAGTTGAAACTTTTGCTTTGATCAATTACATAATGTCTTTTTTTTTTCCAGTATTTTTTTCCCAGTTTCATTTGTACACCACAGATCTGATCACCTGATCCTTTCAGAAATATTTTTGATTAGGAAAAAAAATCCTTGTGGGGTTTTATTGTTTTGTTTATTCGTTTGTTTTGCTTTCTCTGTTAAAATTTAGTCTACCCCCTTATTGAGTTTAGGGCCAATTACATAATTAGTGAAAAGGTAATTAATTTAGTTTTTACAACTATACCTAGGGGATTAACTTTAAGTGAGAAAATTCAAGTTCTAAAATCATGTTCAATTATAACTGACAAAATTATAATTTGGAGGAATGATGAACTAAACTGTTATTAAAAATCCAACTTTAATTACTATGAAATTTGATGACACTCATCTATGATTCTCTACCCCCAATAAAAAGTCCTAAGGTAGTAGGAAATCAATAACACTGAAACTGCATTAAGTTCTTTTGTTTAGTTTGAAATGAGCTTAAAGGAAGGGGCCACTGTTGTGGGAAATGAGTTGTATCCCTCTAGTAAGTAAAAGTACATTTCTGTGTCTTTTTCTGAAATTTAAAGGAAAGAAAAAAGAACTTTGGTAAGACCATCTTCATACTAAGTTGATACTGAGGACAAGATAAATCAGGAAAACAAATGGCAGAGCATAATGAGCATTGAATTAGGAGTCCAGTAGGAGATCTAGGACCATTTTCCTCATCTTGCTGTGTCCCAGGACCAGGAGTCTGAAACCCTGCCAGGGCCTTCTTCCAAGCTCTCACATCATGAGACTAGTTGCTGAGCACAGGAGTAAAAACAAAGGGATCCTTCACTCCTTGTGGCACCACGGGCCATAGTACATTAACAGCAGATTCATGTGGCCATTCGGAGCCCTAAGCATGACTCTTTTCAAATATGACTTTTTTTTTCAATAGAAGCCCATGAAAGGAATCTATGAGGAGAATGATCCTATGATGTGAGAAACTGGACAAACACATCAAACAAGCTTCCATCACCTCTAAAGATACGGTCAATAGCATAAAAGTTATATGTATGCATTGCCCAGGGCAGGAAGGTCTTTGTTTCTAGACTGCATAAAAAATGCTTCTGGCCACATGCAGTGGTGCATGTCTATAATCTTAGCTAGTTGGGAGTCTGAGGCAAGAGGATCAAAAGTTTAAGGCCTTCTTGGGCAACTTAGCCAGACCCTGTCTCAAAATACAAAAACAGCTAGGGGTGTAGCTCAGTGGCAGAGTGCTTATCCAGTATATGCAAGGCCCTGGGTTCAATGCTCAACACTTCAAGACAAAAAAAATTCTCTGAGGAATAATAAAAAGGAGATGTTAAAAGTCTAACACTAGATAACAAATTTCCTGGCAACAGCCGCTGCTCCAGGGATATAACTGGATTTTGTTGTTGACAAGATTATCATAAGATTATTTTGATACTATTCTTTCCATCAAGAGGTCCTTCAACTACCCTAATTGGTCAACTCCTTCGATTCCAACCTTGCCTACTAAACAGTTCTAGCCTTTCCATTTATTAATCATCTACTAATTCAACCTCATTATGCAAAGCTTAGTTATTTACCAAATCTACCTGGGAAGTTGCCTTGTATCATCTAATTCTAACTGTGAGCACCAAAATCCCTTCTAACACCCTCATATGGAGACATTCCTTAAAACACCTGAGAACAACAAATTGGATTTTTCCAGACTTCCCCCATCTGTTTTCCAAACACTTCCATATGGCATCTCTATCTCCCTCTCCCCAGCCTCTCCCTCCTGGCTGCCCCTCTGCAGCTCTCTTTCAGTCAATGAAGTAAATATGATGCCCACCAGGGCAGGAGGGCAAAATTTTATTTAGTTTCAGACCAAATGTATGATTACCCCCACAATAATCACATCTGTGCTCTGTTTGCATCTGTAGGAAGACACAAGCATGTGGATGCACATCATTTTGCAGGGCACGCTCACACACCCAGTGTTACAGCTAATCACCATATGCTAGACATTCAAATTCTATTTAGATAATGAAGGCAGGCCTTACAGGAAAAGAACAGACCAACAGAACGCTGCTTCCCTGGGAGTCAGGATGGAGCCACTGGGCAAGCAGACAACAAGATTTAAACCCTCTCAGGAAATGTAGACAAAACAGATTTGGCATGGTGGGTGTTACATATGATCAACTAGAACCACACACAGATGAATCTGACGCTTTAAAAATTATACAAGGCAAACAGTGATTCCTGCCCCGCAAAGTACGAAAAGGTGGAAATCAAAACCAAAAACAGTGGTTCTCAGAGAAAGAAAATACTCTTCTATGCCCTTGTTTCCTTTGTGTAAGAGGTAATTTTTTTCCAGGAAGAGCAGATACTTCTGAGATGCCTGCACCCTCTTGTCCCCTTTATCTACTACTTCAGCAGTCTGAAAAATTAGCCAAGAAAATTTCATTTTTTTCTTCTCCTCTACAAATATCATTACAAGTATTAAAAAGAGTAACCCCACCCCACCTCAGCCCTCCACCAACAAGGGCACAAAAAGCCTTTTCCTTTTATGCTGTCTGCTGCTGTCTTGACCACATATGACACACAGAAAAGAAATTTCAACCAAGGCCTCCAAAGGACTTCCTTAATTCCTTCCATATTTTTTGCTTTGGGGCATTTACCAAGACTTTTATGAGCCAAGCAACCAATTGCATCATTTATTTGCCCCAGAGTATCATCACACTCTCCCCCAAACCATCCAAAAGCTCCTGAGTTTCAGTCAAACTCAGCACCCAATGCACCTATAAGCCATAACTGGAACTACCCAAAGGTCCTTATCTTGAAACATGGGTCTCCTTTCTGCCCTCAATATAAATGTATTTGTGCATCAATGTCTTGCTGGCTAGAGTAAATGTTCCCAGGATCTGGCTGCAAGTTCCCATCTTCTGTTCTACATCTACTCTCCCTGGAATATAGGCATTTTGCAGATGTAATCCTGGTACTACCTATTGACAGCTACAGCATCAGAGGCTGCCTACCTTGGTTTGGCAGGCTGGCATTTCCATGCTGCTTGCTCTCCCCACATGCACAAACTCTCCTCTTCTTCTACTTCCATAGACTCACCACTGCCATGACCTGGCACACTCTGGTCTGAAAGAAACCACTGCTATATGGGAACTGCAGACATCTTGGTTTAATATTTTTCTGAAATCTTCCATACAGTGAGGGAGGACAATGGTAGGACAATTTTAGCTGAGCAAAGTGGTGGGACATTTTCCAGTGAAACACAACATTAGCATCTTCCAAGTTACTCCTTGCACTTTGCTGCTGGCACTGCACCTAGAAATTTAGAAAAAAATCATCTTCATTTTCCTTCTAGTACCTGAACTCAAGAGTGCTTCAGAAACAAGAGTCCTTTCCTATCACTTAGCTATTGAAGGGAGGCTTTGGAGGTGGGGACTCATGTCAGGGCACTGGTCATTCTGGTAGAGGCCCACTAGTGGTGGCTTCTCATTGCTATGCACCGAGTCCTCTCCTAAACCACCCTGAAGGCCAGCCTATAGTTACCAGTCACCCTCTTGAGTCAAGAAGTTACTTGAACTGTGCTCTTTCTATCTTAACTGGTCATTTGGAATTATCTTAACCCTGCACAAAACCAAGAAGCAAAAAGTCAGGGACCCTGGAGTATCAGTTTGAATAACATCTCACTCATCTGGCCTTTCAAGATGTGAGATGCTCTACCCCCAAAAAATATTGATAACATCATCATTGTCATCATCACTATCTATGGTAATCTTTCCAAATTACATTATTAAATTCCCTCCCCAGAGCAATAAAGCCTACAAACAAAACCTAACCATTTTTTCCTTTCTAAAAAACAACTATTGTATTAAGTAGTAAGATAGTGATCCCCTTGGGAGCTATGGATCTTTATATGGGCTGTTTGTCCCTACACTAACATCCCCAAACCTTTGTACCTTGAGTTCTTGTGCATTTTTAATAAACTAGTTCTTCTGAGTCTCCCTTCACTATACAATGGTAGTGACTTTATAAGCTATTGTCAGGCTTAGTACCTAGGCCTGTCTTACTTGCTCCACCAATCTATACACATTTAGAGAAGCAAATGAGTGAGGGGTGAGCATAAGAGCATTGCACGGCCACCACATTGCAAAAGCCAGTGTGCATTTGCATGGTAGCCCATGGGATGGGTGCCCCCTGGAGTGGTAGCAGTACACACTCAGCTCCAAAATATACAATGCACAAGAACTAATAAACTCCCCTGGCAAACACATAGGCTTTGTGACAACAACTCTAATTGCTCTTCTCTATGCCCCCTTTCTTTAATCATCAATGTTATCATCAATGTTCTAGACAGTTCCTGATCCCCCTTCCCCATGATTATAAATTGAGAGCATGAAATACAGTTTGGGTAAATAAAATGAGGCTACAGATTAGATGAGTGCTGACTCTTCAGACCTGGATTTGACTCTTAGCTTGTTCATACACTAGCTGGGCAACTTCAGACACATAACTTACTTCTTAGAGCTTTGGTTTCCTCATCTGTAAAATGGAAATAAAAGTAGCTTCTGATGGGTCAGACTTCTGTGAGAATGAAACAACACAGTCTTAAGTCTTCAATTAATGTTAATAATATTAGTCATTATCCCTATAGTTCAGTGACACCTGAACTAAATTTTGCTAAGCTCATAATGGGAAGGATGACATAATTAAGTGCCCAATGGCTCTAGAGCTGGATTGCCTGGATGAGAATCCTGGGGTCTCCTTTTCTAGTTGCATGATTTGGGGAAGTTATTTAACTTTTCAGAGACTCAAGTGGTTCTTCTGAAAAATGGGAAAAATATTCATACCTAATTCTTGGTGCTGTTGTGGAATATCATGCTAACTAAGTCAATCCCAAAAAACCAAAGGCCAGATTTTTTCTCTGATTTGTGTATGCTAATTCACAATGAGGGGGGGCTGGGGAAGAATAGAGGTACTTTCTATTAGGTAGAGGGCACTGGGGGAGGAGAGGGGGTATAGGAGTAGGAAGGATAGTAGAATGAATCAGACATTATTAAATTATGTACATAAATGACTGCATAACCAATGTGATTCTACAACATATATAATCAGAAAAATGAGAAATCATACTTCATTTGTGTATGATATATCAAAGTGCATAAATGTATTCTACTGTCATGTACAACTAATTAGAACAAATAAAAATACTGTTCCTTAAAAAAAAAAAAGAAAAAAATAGCTTCAAAAAAGCTTCTTGGTATTATTACAGACACACACGGGATCTAAAAGTTGGAGCATAGAGGCCGGGGTTGTGGCTCAGGGGTAGAACACTTGCCTAGCATGTGTGAGGCACTGGGTTTGATCCCTGGCACCACATAAAAACAAAAACAAATAAAATAAAGGTATTGAGTCCATCTACAACTAAAAATATATATTTTTTAAAAAGTTAGAGCATACCAAGAAGAAGACTCTATGAGTAGAAGGGACGTTAACACAGGGCAGGCTCTAAATAATTGCAAGCTTCCACTCATGGACTTTGGAATTGTTAGGCCTAGGAGCTATAACTGGCCCAAGGTCATCTCCCCTGAAAAGTTTTCCTCAGCTTTTCTCACTGATGTCATCCTCATGTTGCCTTTCAATACATGCAGTATGCATTAAGGCTTTGGATCATTATGATGATCCGGTGTGGCCCTAGAGCATACACATTGTCATATGTATCTGAATCTTGTCTACCACACAAAATACTAAATTCCTTGAAGATAGGAAATTGTCTCAATCCCTCAAAGCACTTGCAAAGTTTGAAGAAACAAATCAAGTATGCAAGAAAATACTATTAGATTGCATAAAATTGAGCCATACATTTTTAGAAATGTATTTCTAAATTTGTATTTATTATTTATATAAATACATTATATAAAAGAAACTCCAAAGTAGAACGAATTTAGTACTCAAGAAGAGGCAGAATAGCAAGGGGGGGCAAGAGCACTGAATTCAGAATCACCCCTAGGTTTGAATCATGAACTCTCAACTTACTAACTTTGCCTCAGTTTTCTCATCTGTAACTGGTGATGACACAGGCAGCTACCTTATCGGGCTGTAGTGAGGATAAATATAAATTAGTACATCTACATACTGGAATGCTATTTGACAATAAAAAGGAATAAGTCGCGGAAAAACTTTATGCTCAACGAAAGAAGCCAGTCACAAAAGAATATGAATTATATTATTCCATTTACATGTGTTATCCAGCAAAGGCAAGTTCATAGGCACAGAAAGTAGATTTGTGGTTGCCTGTGGCCAGGGTGGGATTAGGGGTTAACTGTAAATGGCACAAGAGGTGAAAAAAATGTTTTACAATCAGATTGCAATGATGGTAGCACGACTCTAAACTTACTAAAAAATCATTGCATTGTGCATTTAAAACAGTGGTATGTAAATTATGTCTTAATAAAGCTGTTTTAAAAAATGCAAAGGGCTTAGAGAGCAATGTCTAGCTCAGGATAAGCACTTTGTAAATGTTTATTAAAAATAGATAAGCATTGTGCTTGGGAAAAACCTGGGCCTAGCAGTGTCCCCTGAATGCTGAACCACTCTCATCTTTTTAACCCCTTGTTCACCCTACCACCTCCCCACAGGGATTGAAAGCTGGGATCCTCTTCCCATGAGTCCAGGATGCTGCTAAGCCAGCCATATGTGTCTCCTTGGCTGCTACTGTTCCTCCCACTGCCAAAATTCTACGCAGTCTATTAAATGCCTCTTGTTTATGTAGCTCATGGTGCCAAGCTGTATTTTATTATATTGAGCCAACTGCTCTTATACAAGTTTTTTTTTTTTTTTTTTTGGAGGGAGGGGATTTTAGGAGGAGGGAATGATCACACTATTCTGGGAGGGAGATTCCTTAAAACCATGACTCCCTAAACAGCTGCTGATTACTCACAGAAGCCCACACATCTCTGCCCTTGACAAATGTCATGCCACAGGGAAGCTTTAACCCCGATCAAAGTCTGGACAATAACAACCTCACTGGGTAGAAAGAAGGAAAGAGCTAGAGAGGTGGAAGAGTTAAAGAAAGAACAAGAAAATCAGATGGGAAAGAGAAAAAAATAGAGTTTGAAATAGATTTCTAGCAAGGCTCTGCCACATCCATAGGAATAGGGAGGGTTTAATTTGCAATAAGTCCCTGGAACATTCAAGAATCTCAAGCATACAATTCTTGTAAACTTGTGGCTTTAACATCTTGCCCCAAACCATCGGAGAGGAGTTCTCAGATCTTCTGTGAACTCATCACTCCTTCCTGTGTTATCTCTGGGCTTTAATTATGAACTGGCCATTCATTCAGTTCCCATCAGGTCACGTGCTCAGTTGCTCACCATTTCCCACATTGAAGCTAATGGAGTCTATCTTCCCAGCCATTTAAATACATATGTCCAAATTTTTTGAGAGGGAAAGAAATATGACCTACCTCCTCACAGTCTCCTCAGACTTGGCAAAATAGATACCTGGAGTTATGCCCAGACCTAGTAAGAACAACCCACTTCCCCTATTCAGTGTCAATAATTTATGTATGCAATCATTCAAAGATCATTTATTGAGCACTCACACATGACAGGGCCTGGGTTCCATACCACAGCAGTGCTTTGTACACTTGAGCATACCTGGAAATCACCTAGAGGAATACTAAAACACAAATTCCTGCGCCCCACCCAGGAGCTCTCAATTCAGCGGTCTGGATAGGGTCCAGATTCAGCTTCTCTAAAAAGCTCCCAGGTGATGCCAATGCTGCAGATACATGGAGCAAACTTGAAGTAGCAGAGCTCTAGGCAGCTACAAAGGTGAATAAATGGTGGTGCTAACCTCAAATAGCTTATAATCAATTATTAGACAGGAGGCACTTATACACACACGAATGTGTACCAAAACAAAAACCCCAACACCATGTAAAACAGGATAAATCTTACAGACAACAAGTGAGGGAAATTGAGAGGAGAGGTTGAGATGATGTGGTATCTGTGTAGATGAACATACATATTGATATCTATATGCATATATCTCCATACATGAGTTCTTCAAGGGCAAAAACTATATCATACTAATTTTTCAACTTGTAACACCATGAAGTGATAAGTTCACAGAAGGTCTGAGAACTCCTCATGCAATTCTTGGTACATAGTAGGTGCATAATGGAATAGTTATTGAATAAATGAATGAACAAATATAAATGTTCATGCACCTGTTGATTAAATTGTATGTAACAATGTTTCACATCTTGGTTGTACATTTCTCTGCCTCATCAAATCCCAATGAGTCAAAAAGCATTGAAAGATGCACAAAGACTATACCATGCCTGGGATATATTTTGTGCTAGATTCCACAATTAACATGACATACGTGGAGCCTGCTTTCATAAAGCTAAAAGTCTGAGGTTTCTCTACATATGACACTCTCTATACTCTAACCTGGAGCCTGCTGGGTCCTTGTCTGAGATCTCACTCTGTCTCAAATGCCCCAATCCTCAGCTCTAAATCCTGGTTTGCTGAATTGGAGTAAGTTACTTAACTTCTCTGTGTTTCTGTTTCTTCACCTCAAAAATGAGGATAAAATTAGGATCCCTGTCAAGGGTTAGAGTGAACACTAATTGAGCTCATTTATGTCATATACTTAGAACAGCATCCCATTCTAAGAAAGGGGTTGTAAACAAATATTCATTCTTCTTTTTGTTATCATTATTGTTATCACTATCTTCATCACCAAAAACTGACCCCCAGGATGAGATACATAAAAAGTATTATGCTAAGAAGTGAGATCAGGAAAACATGCCTTCTGAGCTTCATAAAGCCCAGCCAGTTCTTACAGCTTTCTTTCTCCACCCTATTTGTTTTCCCCTTCCTCCCCCAATCCACTCTCATAACAGCTTCTTGAAACATCCAACCCATTTACAAATCAAGGCCATTGCTGTGATGGCTCAAGTCCAGGCCCAAGCTGGCAGGATCAAGGAAAGACAGGCCCCTCTCATTCAGACACATACAGCCTACTTGTCACCCTTTTGGAAACCAGTGACTCAGATGTAACTCTCCTGCAAGGCAGCAGCTGGTGGGCTTTGGCAGAGCACACAAAGGGAGCACATTCTCTTGCTCAGCGACCCAGGGCACCAAGGAGAAGGTCTTAATGCAGCTCTCATTCATGCTTTAGCCTAATTAAAATGGCATTACCAATTTCAATGGCAGGTTTCTTCTGCCAGCTGCAACTGGTTCCCTTCTCTGGAGCTTTTTATACTTGTTTTCAGTTTCCTGATCCCCAACATGGAATTGAGGAGAACTGGAGTAAAAGAGAGCAGCTCATCTCTTTCCTCTCTTCCTCATCCTGTCTGAGGTCCCATATCTGCAGACAGTTACTTGCCATCTCTGTTTATCTAAACTGTCTCAGAAGCCTCACAACACAATGGGCACATCTTTATAAACCAATAGCCCAAACTCTCCTGAGTTCATAAATGACCTTAATTTTATATTTGAGCACAAGACCTCTCAGGAGCCAGGAGCCCACATTTTATAAAAACCAAGACATCTTCAGGCTTCCCACCTCATAAAAGATAGTATCTGTTCCAGTATCTGGCAAGCTGAGGTAAAAGGTAACAAAATGAACCACACATCCCCTCTGAAAAATCTAAACTGTTTCCCCTCAGGAGGTGGATATTTGCCTACAAATACCTCCAGGAAATTCTGTAAAGCCTCATTTTCTTGTCTTCACTACAAACTGAACAGTTTTTGCAGTTTATAGTTCAAATACCCTTTAGTAGAAACAAGGTAGCATTTTGGAAAGGGTTCAGCTGTCACATCAAGCAAAAAAGCAGTCATTCTGAGTTGAGAACTACAAAAATACAGCAACAGGGTTTAATATTATTTGAGATAGGAAGGGAAAGGACAATGAAAGAATAAATGACACCCTGGTAAATCTGCTGCCATGACCTCTAGTCTTTTTTTACCCTGTGATATTTATTCTCTCATCCATTTGCTCATGTGTTTATCACATATTTATTAAATACTAAAAATCATATATGGCACACTGATTTGGGGCATGGCCTTTAAGTTCAAGCAGACATGATCAATTTCCATTTCTACCATTTGACCAGCTGTGTCCTTGGGCAAGTTATTTAGCTTCTCTAAGCCCCAGTTGCTTAAGTGTAATTGACTATGATTGTGGGAGCTAAGTGCCACCTTGAACTAAGCCACTTGGCAAACTTTTCCCACACAGGGATGAGCTATGAAATATGTAGTGGTAATAATAATGATGGTGGTGGTGGTGGTGGTGGTGAGGAGGAGGAGGAGGAGGAGGAGGAGGAGGAGGAGGAGGAGGAGGAGAAAGAAGAGGAGCTGTAAGATACTGGCAGGTAGCCAGTGGTAGTTATTTGGCGAGCCATTAGTCTTGTGAAACTTCAAGATTCCCAGTCTTTCTTGGATAAGAAGCTAAATTTAAACCTTCCAAATCCTTGGGACTACAGCTCACATTTGCTGAAGAAGCCAACCCTTGACCACAGTAGTAGATAAGGGAATCAAAAAGGGGATTCCATTTTTCTTTTCACCATTATCTATGCTCCTCTCCCCTCTGGGACCCACTGGGATAGTTGAATTGGATCCATGAAAAGAAGGAAATCTACCCATATCCTTCAAGCTTGGAGCTCAATCTAGTAAATGTAGAAATCAATAGAGATCTGTTCTAATTGAATATAAAATGACACCCTTTCATTGCAATTTGACAAATAACCACTAGAGATATTCCAGGCATGGAAACAAACTTCAGTCCCTCAGATCCTTCTTTTCAATGAACAACCAAAAGAAAGACAGTAAGATGAAATTGCCAGGAAGCTCTTGTGATGGAGCCCACAGGTACCTTAGTAGATTCTCTTGTCCTCTCATAAAAGTTTGTTCTTCTCCAAGTGTTTCCATACCATTTGAAGCTCACAAGAATTTTAAATAGGCAACTTACTACTGAGTTACAGATAACTCATCTATAACTTACAGATGAGGAAACTGAAGTGGACAGAGGCAGAATGGATCCCACAAGATCACACAGTTATCACCAAAAAAATAAAAGTCTGAATATCATTCTCCTTACTCCAAACATTTGTTCTTTTTACCCAGCAGCTTTCCAGCCAACATTCAGCTGCTGAATTGAGTTTACAATTGAATTTACAATCCCCACCAATGGAATAAGTAGATGAATCACCTGTAACCAAAACAGGGGAGGAGTCAGTTTTCCCAAGTACAGGTACCAGAAGAGCCTCGGAGCTAGCATACAGAATGCCCACCTGAGATTGGCAGTAACTGTATACAGACACTGATAAGCTGGTGTCCATGAGTAATTCTCAACTTATTCCAGTCCATATCTTCTGTGGCCCCTTCTGCCTTCAGTTTCTTCCTTCATCCCATCTACCCAGCAGCTTCCCTTACTTCAGTCTCCAATAGGGAAGGACTGGCTAACTCAGCCTAAATGAGCTCCAATGATATCAAATTGCCTATAAATCAACAGGGCTCCAGAGACTCAGACTTGGACTCCTACACAAAATGTGCCCACTCTACTTCCTTTTAAGCCAGGAAAGGGAGGCATCAACCTAAGGTCTCATATCATTCCATAATACAAAACATGTGGGGCTGACTAATGCCAGACAAGAAGATACGCACTTTATGGCATTCATAAACATACCAAGGGGTGCATGCATCAGGGTGGCTTTAATTAAAGGCCTCCTGCCACCATCTTCTTTAAATTACTGTTCTACTTCTTGCATAGTTTTGTCCTTTGACTATAAATCACCTGAAATACCCTCCCCAGGACAACTGTTCAATTTCAGCTCCACATTTTCCCTTTTTCAGATTAACATGTAGTAGTAGAAGCTCCAATGAATTTGAATGTAAAGCATTCTCCATGATGAGTAGTGTATCAGAGGATTATTTCCTTGGAGGGTTCCTAACACCTGATGAGCTGTGGTCCCTTTAGAAATCTGATAAAACCTATGGATCCCTTCTTTAAATGTATGAAATAAAATATAAAGGATTATAAAACAAATCAACTGTGTCAAAATAAAATCATCCAAATACAGCAAATTTTTCATAGAGTAATAAGTGTCTGCATTTGTCAATACATTAAATAACAAGATCTAAGAGTGAGTCTTATAGCACCATGCTTTTAAAATTTCTTTTATTTGTTCTGATAAGTTATACATGACAGCAGATTGCTCTTCAATTCATTGTGCACATATGGAGCACAATTTTTCACTTCTCTGCTTGTACACGAAGTAGAGTCACACCATTTGCTCACTCATACATGTACCTAGGGTAATAATGTCTGTCTCATTCCACCATCTTTCCTATCCCCATGCTCCCTCCCTTCTCCTCCTGCCCCTTTGCCCAATTCAAAGTTCCTCCACTCATCCCAAGCCCACCTCATTATGGATTACCATTCACTTATCATAGAAAACATTCAGCCTTTGGTCTTTTGAGATTGACTTACTTTGCTTAGCATGATATTTGTTATATATGACAGCAGAATGCATTACAATTCATATTACACATATAGAGAACAATTTTTCCTGTCTATGGTTTTATACAAAGTATATTCACACCATTCGTGTCTTCATACATGTACGTAGGGTAATGATGTTCATCTCATTCCACCATCTTTCCTACTCCCATGCCCCCTCCCTTCCCCTCCCACCCCTTTGTCCTATCTAGAGTTCATCTAATTCTCCCATGCTCCTCCTCTAGACCCCACTATGAATCAGCCTCCTTATATCGGAGAAAACATTTGGCATTTGGTTTTGGGGGATTGGCTAACTTTACTTAGCATTATATTCTCAAACTCCATCCATTTACATGCAAATGCCATGATTTTATTCTCTTTTATTGCCGAGTAATATTCCATTGTGTATATATACCACAGTTTCTTTATCCATTCATCTACTGAAGGATATCTAGGTTGGTTCCACAGTCTAGCTATTGTGAATTGTGCTACAATAAATATTGATGTAGCTATGACCCTGTAGTATGCTGTTTTTAAGTCCTTTGGGTATAGACCAATGAGTGGGATAGCTGGGTCAAAAGGTAGTTTCATTACCAGTTTTCCAAAGACTGTCCATACTGCTTTCTATATTGGCTGCACCATTTTTTGCAGTCCCACCAGCAATGTATAAATGTGCCTTCTTCCCCACATCCTCGCCAACTCTTATTGTTGTTTGTATTCTTAATAGTTGCCATTCTGACTGGAGTGAGATAAAATCTTAGAGCAATTTTGATTTGTATTTCTCTAATTGCTAGAGATGTAGAATGTTTTTTCATATATTTGTTGATTGATTATATATCACCTTCTGAGAAGTGTCTGTTCAATTCCTTGGCCCATTTTAAAAAAATTTTTAGACATTGATGGACTTTTATTTTACTCATATATTTATATGTGGTGCTGAGAATTGAACCCAGTGCCTCACATATGCTAGGCAAGTTCTCTACCCCTGAGCCACAATTCCTTGGCCCATTTATTGATTGGTTTATTTGTTATTTTGGTGTCTAGCTTTTTGAGTTCTTTACACACCCTAGAGATTAGTGCTCTATCTGATGTGAAAGTGGTAAAAACTTGCTCCCAAGCTGTAGGCTCTCTATTACCTCACTAATGGTTTCTTTTGCTGAAAAGAAGCTTTTTAGTTTGAATCCATCCAATTTATTAATTCTTGATTTTAATTCTTGTACTATAGGAGTCTTATTATGGAAGTAGGGGCCTAATCCAATATAATGGAGATTTTGGCCTACTTTTTCTTCTCTTAAATACAGGGTCTCTGGTTTAATTCCTAGGTCCTTGATCCACTTTGAGTTGATTTTTGTGCATGGTGAGAGATAGGGGTTTAATTTCACTTTGTTGCATATGAATTTCCAGTTTTCCCAGCACCGTTTATTGAAAAGGCTAGCTTTTCTCCAATGTATGTTTTTTGGCACCTTTGTCTAATATAAGATAACTGTAATTATGTGGATTAGTCTCTGTGTTCTCTATTCTGTACCACTGGTTTACCAACTGGTCTATTTCGGTGCCAATACCATGCTGTTTTTGTTACTATTGCACTGTAGAATAGTTTAAGGTCTGATATTCTGATGCTACCTGCTTCACTCTTTTTGCTAAGAATTTCTTTAGCTATTCTGGGTCTCTTATTTTTCCAGATGAATTTTATGACTGCTTTTTCTATTTCTATGAGGAATGTCATTGGGATTTTGAAAGGAATTGCATTAATTCTATATAATAGTACCATCATTTTAATGAACAAATTTTGAGATCTCAAAAGACCCATAACATTATTCAGAAATGTTTGTGACTTCTACTAGTAACTAAGTCATAGAAACAGCTAACAGTACTATAAGTTGTATTTTCATTTATAATGGAAGTAAATGTTAAATTTCAAATCAAGGTCAGTGAAACTAAGATGTAATTTTTTCCTTGATTACAGCTTAGGATTTATCCTTATCCCAGGAAGAGTCTACATGGATGGACTGCTGAAAAGGAACTGAGTAAGCCATCAATACCAATGGGAGTATATGCTAACAAAGAACTGTTGCTGAAAAGGGAAAAGAGACAATTCCAAAATATTGAAATAGCACTCTGAGCCCCTAACAACGAGAGAAAAATGATGATCTAGGGCATGGTATTATAAGCATGATGAAACATGGGGGTGGCGGGAGGAGTAAGAGATTCAGGGATATACTCTGAGACAATTAAAGAGACAGGATGTGGGTTTTTCCAACTTGTTCACTTGCTGTCCTTTATATTGTTTTTCTAGATATTAAAATAACTTTCTAGATCAGTGATCTGGTCTGCCATAACACATCTCTGGATAATGTATCCAACCTACCATAGCCTAGAAAAGATGTGTGCAAGAGGGTGACTTTGGCAGCCACTCTTTTGTACCATATGGTCCTATCTCTTCTCATGCCATAGTTGACTGTATCTAGGGTTAGCATCAGATTCAAAAGCAGCCTAAGGCCAGGTGCCATGGCCCATGCCTGTAATCCCAGTGGTTCAGGAGTCCGAGGCAGGAAGAACACGAGTTCAAAGACAGCCTCAGTAAAAGGTGAGTCACTAAGAAACTCAGTGAGACCCTGTCTCTACATAAAATACAAAAGAGGGCTGGGGATGTAGCTCAGTGGTTGAGTGCCCCTGAGTTCAATCCCTAGTACCAAAAAAAAAAAAAAAGTAGCCTAAGGATTGGCTTACAGGCAGCCAATAGTGTGATCTGATGATGAAGTAATAATAATGATGATGATAGCAATGACAATAGTAATAATATAAATCTCCTGGCACGCCTCAACTTCTTATCTTTAAATCCTCCACTTCCTGTTATATCTCTACTTCTTGACCTCACAAAGCTTCTACTTACTGTGAATCCTTCAATACCTATGTGGAAAAAGCCCCCACTTCTTGTTCCCACAATCCTTTCACTCTTATCCCTAAAAACCCTCCACTTACTGTCACTTTGTGTCCCCATAATGTCTCCACTTCCTGTTACCACAAACCCTCTACTTCCTGTCCTTCCTATCAAGACTTTGTTCCCTATCCCTAGAAAACTTCCCTTTCCTATTAAGCCCCATTTCCTGTTCCCATAAAAATTTCACTTCTTGAAATGTCTCTACTCCTGTCCACACAGCCTGCAATCCTAGCAGGCCACCATTTCCTGTCCCCTTAAAGCATCCACTGTCTATCTAATCTCTATTTCCTGTCTCCATAAAACCTCCACTTGCTGTCAAATTTCCAATTCCTGTCTCTATAAAGCTTCCATCATCCTGCTATGTCTCTACTTCCTGTCCTCATGAAGCTTCTGCTCCCTATCAATCTCTCTTTCTGTTCCCATAAAGCCTTCACTTTCAGGAAAGCCACTACTTCCTGATCCATGAAGCCTCACTTCCTGTTGAGTCTTCATTAAGCCTTTACTTCCTGTGTCTGTAAGGCCTTCATTTTCCTGTTATATCTCTACTTCTTGTCCTCATAAAGTCTCTGCTTCCTGTCAAGCCCCCAGTTCCTGTTGTGTTTCCACTTCCTATCTCCCCAAAGCCTTACTTCCTATCTCTGTAAACACTCTACTTCCTGCCACATCCCTACTTCCTGTCCCACAAAGCCTCCATGTTCCTTTTGTTTCTATTTCCTGTTCTCAGATAACCTCTGCTTCCTGTCAAGTCCCTACTTCCTGCGTCCATAAAGCCCCCACTTCTTGTCTCCACAAGCCTCCTCTTCCTGTTAAGTGTCTACTTCCTTTCTCAAAAAGCCTCCATTTCCTGCCCCCACAAACACTTCCTGTTAAATCTCCATTTCTATCCCAATAAAGCTTCTGCCTCCTGAAGCTGGATGGGGTAGCACACACCTGTAATCCCAGGGATTTGGGCCCCTGAGGAAGGGAGATTAACCTGTAACTAAAAGTTTGTATTTCCTTCCCCTCCTCTGAGAAGCCTTCATATATCCTCTGAGATTGAGTGAAGTGCCTCAACAACGTGCCCCCAAGAACCTGTCACCTACTTCTATCAACACAGGAACTATATTTATTGTAATCACCAATTTACATAGGTCTACCTCAAGTTAGACCATAACTTTCTGGAGAAGGACTTTGTACTGACCCAGCTGGTCTCCCTAGGATTCCCTGGGCTTGTCACAGTAAATGTCCCATAGTATATACTTCATAAATATTTGTTAAATCAATCAAGGAATGAAATTTCTACAGGAAGCCAGGAGGACATAAAATAGCAATTTAATGATGCAAGCTTAACGATCTAGTCATAGCTGTTAAGAGGAAAATAATGGAACAGGTACCAAACCTCAAAGGAGAACATTAGAATTAAAGTCTTCCATACAACAAGTTTTATAAGCTCTTCAGTTCATTTACTGCAACCCACTGTGGGTCCCATTACCTTCTCATAAGAATTTAACTACTATGTGAGTGTAAATCAGGCAGAACTATCTCAAACACAACAAAGAATACAATGCATACTATATGAGAGATCAATTGAGGGAAATTGCTATTAAACTAGAGTCAGATGACCTGTAACCAAATCCTGGTCCTACCATTTATTAGTAATTGTAGCTCTGACAAGTTGCTAAACTAAGCCTTAATTTTCCTATCTGTAAAATGGGGCTGATGTCATTATCCTTGTAGAAGAGTTATAAGGATTATATGCAACATTATAGGAAATGACCTGGTGCTATAGTTGGTAACATAACAGGCATTCATTAAAGGTCTGAATTTTTCCTATCACATATAAAAATACTTTAATTGTACATGGTCAACAAGGTAGTAGTGGTGGAGGACAGGAATTTGATCTATGGAAATTCAGGGGATCACCTCACTGGGAAATCATGTTTATTAAGATAATAAATAAGAGCTCAGATTCTGGAACCACATTTGGTTCAAAGGCTGGCTTTGCTACTTACTAGCTTTGTTACCTTGGACAACTAACTTCATCTCTCTGTGTCACACAATTTCTTTATTCATACAGGGCAATAGCAGTATTAGCTTCCAGAGTTTGGTGAAGATTAAATGGGCGAATGCATACAAAATGCTCAGAATGGCATCAAGCACCGGTAAGCTGTCAAGAAACGTTAACTTATATGATTATAGCTTGGTGGGGATAGTAACAGAGTAGCAAGGAAGTGGGAAGTATAAGACCTGAAAGGGACTAGAAATTTCTTACTATCTTTTCAATGCTATCCAAGCTGATTAGGGAATTCTATTGTCCTTCCTTACAGATCAACAAAAGTGAAAATCCTGATGCATAGTGTCCCAGCATGAGATGGACCTTGCATGATGGCAGACCCTGAAGTTTGTGATCTAAAGGCAGTCCAAGGAGCTATGGTTCCAATTAGGAAAGCAAAGCTGGCCTGAATACCATTCCCTAAAGCCTGGAAGGAAAAGTCATTTGCAACAAACCAGACCATGTCTCCCATTTTCTATCTTTGTTTCTGTTCAAACATTTGTAAATTATTCTGAAGTTGAGAGAGGTAGCAACAGCAATGACTTTAAAAGGCAGAGCCAGGATCACATAAAGGCAAACCAAACACATAAATGCTAAAAGGAATTAGAAGCTAAAATACAAATCACAAAAATGAAGAAGAAATTAAAAGCAATAAATTTAATATCTGCCAAATGCAAGCAATTATGTCTTCCTGGAAATAACCTCTGATTTTTACAGACTAAAATCTACTATATCTCTAAACCCCTGACTAGTTTTCTTTTTCAATCTGACATCTATTTAAATCTGCTACATCTCTTCTTCTCTCTTGGCATCCCTGGGCCAGCTTCTACAAATATTGGCATGGGTCAACTTAGATGCCTCCATTTTTATTTACTTTTTAAGTGAGCTATAATTTACATACAGTAAAGTATGTAAATATTAAGTGCACAGCTCAATAATACCTTTACAAATATCTATATACTGGTTAACACAATTCAGGCCAAAATATGGAATACTTTCAGTGCTGCAGAAGACTCTCTCAGGCCACTCCCAAGATAATCACTCTGACCTTTATCTCTATAGATAAACTTTGCCTGTTTTTAACTTCATATAGCTAATATGCCTCCTTTCTCTTTCCTGAATCTTCGGGTGCATTTTAGAGCATATTACAGCAGATACACAGGGAAAGAAAGAAAGAATAGGAAATGATGGACAGGAATTTTCTCATTTATATATCCTAATACCAAAACAAACACCAGAAAGGAGGTCCTAGAGAGAATGATAGGTCCCCAAACACACCAACATGCCATACCCAGGTCCTCTGACTCTAAATCATGAACACTACTTACATAGGTTTCCAAGTATCCAAAATCTACTTCTAGTACTGCTCTATAGAACATCAGGCAATGAGCTGCATCATATCAAGAGTTAACCCTAGGCTGGGGCTGGGGCTCAGTGGTAGAGTGCTTGCCTAACATGCATGAGGCACTGGGTTCGATCCTCAGCATCACATAAAAATAAATAAAATAAAGGTATTGTGTCCATCTACAACTAATTTTTTTTTAAAGAGTCAACCTTATCTGGAGCAGGATGAGGTGGTCTTGCTTCTCATAGGGATATTCCTTTCAGTTGAGGGTAAAGCCACTTCCTAGCTATGTGACCTCAGATAAGCATTCTGATCTCTCTGTGCCTCAGTTTCCCATTTGAAAAATGTGGACAGCAACAGTACCTACTTGGTTAGATATTATAAAGATTAAATGCTTAGAACGGTGCCCCAAACACAGTACTTTATAAAGATTATTATCTAGACAATATCCCTAATGCCACCAGAGCCATCTGGACGATACATAATAGACCAACAAACACATGCTCACAGATGTACACAAATGTGCACAGATCTACATATATCATTGAATATGTGTGCACACATATATTACATGCACATATATAATACATGCATGTGCACACACACGTAACTTTCAGCTCCCCTCTTTTCAGAATATAAATAAAAAAAAATCTCTTCTGACCTTCCTAGAAAGCTCCTGCTAATTAAAAACTGGAGACAAGAGATCAAAGTAAAGGAGTGTAAAACAGGGAGAGGAGCCTCATTCATAACGAACATATCTGCCATGAGGAGGTGTGGGAAATGCAATTGTCTCATTCCCTGAGTGTATGCTGGGTTCACTCATTCTGAGATTACACTATGTGAGCTTGAATTAACAAAATGGCCACAAAATACTAGTGAAAGACTTAACTCATGAGTCCCAAATCAGATTGGGTATTAATGAAAGAAGAAAGAGAGTTGGGTTATTCTCATTCTCATGAGAGAAAACAGTAAATATATAATCAAGTCATCCAGAAATCATCTCAGAAACTGCCCACTTCTAGAATTCCATGACATCTATGAAATGTCCCAGAACTCCAAGCCTGGAGAGAAATAGAGAAACAGCATCAGACAGTTTCAAGGAACCCTTGCCTCTGAAAGAAATACATGTAACAACTTCTAAGGCTTTATTTTTCCTGGACAACAAGCAAAGTGTTCAGAGATGCTTTAGTCACAGGTAAGACTAAACTGTTTCCTACTTAAACAGTTTGTAGCATAATCACAAATATTTTCTAACATAATTCTCTTCAGCATCTCACCCAGGAGGTTACCATGAGATAAAAATATATTGCTGTACTGCACCAGAGGGTTAGAAGGAAGCAACTAAAAATCCAATCTTAAAGATCAGCTCAACAACAGGGAGAGGCTGTAGGATGGAACAGTGGTAAACTTAAAAGACCTCTGAAAGGCCTTTCTAAAGAAAAATAGTTACACGTCTTTAGGGCACACATAAGCAAAGATCTCAAAGTATTTCAGATCTAGACGTTTCTTGTTTTATGATTGAAAGGACCGTAAAATTTTTCTCCCTCTCTCCCTCCTTGCCCCATTCTTTCTTTCTCTGTGTGCATATGGCCAAAGTCCAAATTTTATTGTTGGTTCAAAATCTTGCTAATACTGTATCTATTGTTTCTCAAAGTGCTAGCCAACAAATTTTGATATGAGCCAAAATTACTTGGACTTCAGCCATAGCATGTGTACAGAGATGATGAAATTTTATTTCCTTTTCCTGATCATTAACGAACTCATTGGTTCAAAGCATTTTAAGTTCTCTAATAGCATCACCAATAATAACTACAATATCCACCTGTCTCTTTGGCCCTTAGTTAGACAGTTGCATAAGAATTAGGAATCTGATTACCACTTAATCCTTTTTAAGAAGGAGGGAGGGAGGGAGGGAAGGAAGGAAGGAAGGAAGGAAGGAAGGAAGGGGAAGGGAAGGGAAGGGAAGGGAAAGGAAAGAAAAGAAAAGAAAAGAAAAGAAATGAAATTAGCTAATGCCCACAGGTATTGATACAAAATTGAATCATTTCATAAAATTAAAAAGATAGGTTTTCAGAATTAGAATATTATGGGCTAGGGTTGTAACTCAGTGGTTGAGCGCTTGCCTCTCATGCATGAAGCACTGTTTGATCCTCAGCACCACAAAAAAATAAATAAATAAAATATGGTGTCCATCTACAACTAAAAAAAAATTTTAAAAAAAGAATTAGAATATTGTGACCCCAATGCCTGGTAGATACAGTTTGATATTTTTGGCGGACAGAAAAATAACCTCAACCTGAAGGTGAATCAATATATATATTTAAGAAACATCCCTTAGCTCCTGACTTACTGAAGATAAGCAGAGATCAAGCAGTGGTCAACTAAGACTGAGCTTCATTTCAGAAATGCATAGAGACCTTCCCAAGTTGACACTATACCCCCTCAGCTTCTTGCTACCTAACAGACACAAATTGGCACCTACAAGCTTGAGGCAAATACATGATTAAGACAAAAATTAAAGCCTGGTTGCCTCCAGAACAGTTGGCAATGTTGCTGATTACATTTCTGTGACAATGAAAGATGTTTGAGGCAGCTTATGAATCTCATGCAAAGGAATGAAGTTTAAAATATTAACCCTAAATACAAAGAAGAATCTATATAATATTTGAAGGGGTAAGAAGAATATTTTGTGACACAGAAATACATTATTGCTTGTAATCAGTGAAAACACCAATTTACAAAGCAATATGTAGACTATAAGCCCATTTTTATTGAATCGATCGTGTACAGCAAAAACTAACATATGTACACCAAAGTATTAGGAGTGATTTTCTCTGGATGACAGATTTAGAGATGATGATGATGATGATAATGATGATGATGATGATGATGAAGATGATGATTTTGTTAATTTGTTGTTGTAGAACCAGGGCCTTTCTTATGCTAGTTAAGAGATTTGCCACTGAGCTATGTCCCCAAACTTATATTTTGTTGATCTTTATTTGAAAATTTAAAGTACATTTAACTGATCTTATGCTTCTCTACTAAGAAAAAAAGTTTAAACATGCTACAAAGTTTAGTCTACTCAAGTCCTAACACTGCAAAGAGTCCAAGATCAATGTTTGTTCAAAATCTGTTTCTACAACAATCTGCAACTACATACAACACCATAGATGAATTTTGAAAACATAATACAGAGTAAAAGAAGCCAGACACAAAAGAGTAAAACCTGAGCAATTAACCTAGAATACAGACATAGTACTGATATTATAGGTTAGAGCTCTTGTTGTCCTGGGGACAAATGGATACTAATAGCATTATTTTGCCTTTCACATAATTTCCAAGGTTTCTAGTTGTGCTTAGCAGGAAAGAGCTGGGAGAAATGAATCTCTCCCACCTCATGTGGGCTCCCTAGTTTAGGAGTTCTGTTTCAAAACACCTTAAGTACCCTGTTATAAAAGATAATCTGATGGCCAAATGAAATGTTTTGTGTGCTCTCAGGGCTCTGATCTACATTGAACTAGCCAATAATGCACAAGCCAAAATTTCGTAGATACAATGTAAGTGTGGGTCCCTGAAAGGAATCATTCCAAATTCATTTTTCCTCACTCTTTGTCCCCCAGCTGTTGGTAGTACAAAAATATAAGTATAAAATGGAGATTAAAAACATGAATAAATGATGCTCTTGCTATTACCCTATGTACATATATGATTATGCAACTGGTGTGATTATACAACATGTACAACTGGAATAATGAGAAATTTTACTCCATTTATGTATGATGTGTCAAAATGCATTCTACTGCCAGGTGTAGTGGTATATGCCTGTAATCCCAGTGCCTTGGGAGGCTGAAGCAGGAAGATCACAAGTTGATAATGAGCCTCAGCAACAGTGAGGCACTAAGCAACTCAGTAAGACCTTGCCTCTAAATAAAATACAAAACATGGCTGGAGATGCGGCTCAGTGGTTGAGTGCCCCTGAGTTCATACCCTGGTACCAAAAAAAAAAAAAATCATTCTATTGTCATGTATAACTAATTAGACTAAAAATAAATTTCATTATTATGGCAATAAAACACACACACAGAGAGAGAGAGAGAGAGAGAGAGAGAGAGAGAGAGAGAGAGAAAGCCAACAAGAAAATTCCAAATGAAAATAATTCCCAAACACTTCTCAGGACCACTTCCCAATACCCTTATACTTGGGGACAAAGAAACTGTTCAGGAGGTAGGAAAATGGGAAGTCAAGAAGGACAGAAATAAATATGGGAAAATTTGATGAAGAGGGTCCACTGGGTGGTTCCCAGTGTTTCCTCCCTGCATCCTGCTAATCACCTGTAAAACAAGCCTTGTAATTTTCACTAAAAATTAGGTAAATTGAGGCACAGACAGAGTAGGTTTTCCTACACCTTGGCTACACATTAGAATTGCCTGGAGAACTTTTAAAAATCTTGCTGTGATGCATAGACACACGTTATACCAATCCATTCTTATACCAATCCCTTCGGAACCTGTAGGAGTGGGAGGCAGGCACCAGTATTTTTAAAAATCTTCCATCTTGTGGGCTGGGAGTATACCTCAGTGATAGAGCATGTTCTTAGCATAAACAAGATCCTGGGTTCAATTCTCAGCACCAAACAAAACAAAATGAAACAATTATTCAGCTATATTCAATGTGCAGCTAAGGTCAAGAACAAATGGTTTAGACCATTTTAAATGGTCTCAATTTAATGTGCATAAATTATACATTAAAATTATATTCTGATTTCATAGGGCTAGAGTAGGGCCCAAGAATGTGGGGCGGGTACTCCTAGCCCTTGACCCATACTTGGTCTAGAGACGGGATAGATCACTGCCTGTCTGGGGCTGCAAGGAATTTACCAAGTATGCATTTTGATAAGGGGCATGGACATTCCAAAATAAATTTTTTTCCCGTGCCCCTTATGCTCACTTACACATAATGGGATTCTTAAGCCATATTCCCTTCATACTAATGTAGGTGTGCAGGGCCTCTTTTTGTCCTCCTCTGCTTTAGAGAGAGGCTAATGGAAGTGCAAGACACCAGGTTTCTGGAGCATCACATCAAAGCCAGCCAGCTCCCCCAGCCCCACCCCCATTAGCCACTAGGAAGCTGATTTCACTGGGGAAGTAATGGCTCCCTGCAGTTTGGTGGTTTTCAAGGGCCTTCTATATGCTCCCTTATTTGACAAGATATTAGGCACCAGGCATGCCAGAGTGTGCGTATTAATGAGACCCACATGCAACTGCTTAAGAGTAAACACTCACTTAATCCCATGTAGCTGAACAGTCTAACAAATGAATTAGCTGGTGGCATCTACTTAGGATATATGATCCAATTTATATTATGATTTCTTTCTAAGGGCTGAACTGATTTTGACACATATAAAAATGTGGTTTCAATCACCCACAGTTGCACCATTTGAATGAAGGAGAAGTAAAGGCTTTTTTTTTTTTTTAAGGGGCCCAGACATGAGACAAGGAAATAAGGTGGAATGAAGGAAATTTGTGTTGGGCTGGAATGAGGAGGAGGGGACCTTAAGGGCATTGCTACTGCCATCAGGGAGCCCAAAAGACTTTCATCTCTGCTTCTGGGTTCACTCAGTGGTTGGCCACCAGTCAAACATGCAGGCACAGCTTTGACACAGAACTCAAGAGAATCCCTCACCACCTCCTTCCTCAGATTGCCTTCATGTCCATCAACAGTTCAGGGGCCCCAGAATCACTAATGAACACTTGAGTTGTGGGAAGAAGACAAAGCTCTGGAAGGTCCAGGGTGGCCATCCTAATGCAAAAACAAAGAATAAGAGTTTTATACACTCAAAGAACCTCCACCCATATTAGCCTCAGATAAATAATGCCAAAAGAAAGAAATGGTGAAAGGTCATACATGGCTAGGAAACTTATGAATCTTTATCAAATAATTCTCAGAGTAACCTCGTTTTTTTTTCCATTCCATTATCACATCCACCCTATGACATGGATAATGATTTGCCCCTTTTTATACACGAGGAAACTGAGGCACAAAGGTCAAAGTGACCCATCTGGGGAATGTGTTGATTCCAGGCAGGATAATGGCAGAAACCAAGTACTTCATGAATCTTATGATCTGTTGGTCTATGTATTCCCTTGGGCATTGCTGGCATGGCCTGAGTATCTGTGGTATATCTGAGTCATAATGGTTTAGCCCTTAGAACAGCCACCCAACTGCTGAGATTGGAATTGTACTCATGTCCTTTAAAAACTAAATCCCACAGCTGTCCACCTGAAGGGGCACACTATGTTACAAGAGCTTGGCTGTTTCTCTCTATATGAGTGCAGAGAACACAGAAATAACTACTCTCGGTTTTTATGTGCTTGGTACTAGGCTAGTGATTCTATGTATCTTATCTTGATTTTTATAGAAAAAATAACAGGTATTGTGAAGTTATAGTCAGCTATCCTGCTTTTGAATGAAGAGTGTTTGGGTCTAAATGATCTTTCTCCCACTCCAATACCTACACTACAATGACACTAAATAATGACCTGAATTGTCTGCAGCAAATTTCCTAGGAAGAGAATGAAATACTCATTTATTTTCTGAACATGAATGTTCCTCTCCAGTCAAACTATGTTCCATGTGGATTCTCAAACAGGCTATGGCAATGACTGAAAAAATTATTATTTTTTTATTCTGTTTCCTTTTCACCTTAGACTTGTTTCCCAGATTCCTCTGCAGTTAAGCATAGGTGTGTAATGGAGTTCAGGCCAATGGGAAGTAGACAGAAATGATGGAGTTCTCCCTTAGACCTGAGCTATAAAAATCTTCTACACAATCCTGCATACTCTTTCCCCTCACCTACTGGCTAGATTCAGAGGACCCAATGGAGGACTCTACCATCCTAGGGAGTAATAGAGCTACAATATAGAAGGAGCCTGCGCTCCCAAATGACCGTATGGAGAACACTCCCCTATTAACCCTCCATAGACTGTAACATGAAAGGATTAAGCTGTGTTATGTCACGGAGACTTAATGTTTGTTGACAGTTAACCTACCCTAACTAATACACAGATAGCATGCATTTCCTTTTTGTGCCACTTCTAAAAATAGTACTTATTGTTTAAGTCAGTGGTTTTTCAAGTTTGGGCCCTAAAATAGCAGCAACAGGAGCTTGTTAGTAATGCAAATTCTCAGGCCTCACTCCAGGCCTACTGAATCAAAAACTTGAGGGAAGAAGACGGGAGTCCAGTAATCTGTGTATTTGTGTTTTAACAAGCCCTCCGGGTGATTGTTTTAAACAGTGCTGGACATTGAACCCAAGGCCCTGTGCATGCTAGATAGGTGCTTTGTCATCTCGTGGTGATTCTGATACATGTATAAGTTTGATAGCTGCTGGCTTCAGTGAGTTGAAATCCACTGATGAAATATACAATCCTTTCTTCAAGCCTCACTCAGCCCTTTCTGGGATCTCTGTGCTATCTTTTCTTTTTTCAGTGCTAGGGATGGAACCAGGACTTCCATAATGCTAGGCAATTGTTGTACCACTGAGGCCCCCCTACCAGCTATCTACTCATTCTGGCACTTAACTACACATGGTCACTGTCACTGTGACCATGCTGCTTCCCCTATACTGCTTGTTTTAAATCACCCATGGGGCAGAGACCATCTCCTCTACCTACTGGTAAATTCTGTAATAAAGGAAGGAAGGACACAGGAAGGAAGGCAGCATACTCATGATACAGAATGGGACAAGAGAGCCAAGTCCCTGACCACCTTTATTCAATAGGTGGAAAATGTCAAGTACCAACAAGGCTAGGTAACTACTCAGGCTATGATTCAATAAACTTTTCAGCCTTCTCAGCGTCTCAGTTTCTTCATGTATAAAGTTGAGATGATAATGGTACCTACACTCATTGGGACATGATAAGGATTTAAAGAGATCTTTGTTTAAATGCTTTAGAATCCTTAGCATGTAGAAAGTACTTCACAAAGATTAGGAATTGTATCCCATTTGATGACTGACCTGGGGAAGTTGCCTTACTTTCTGAGCCCCAGTTTCCTAGTCTATAAAACAAGGTATGTAAGAATGAGTCACGATGATGATTAATAGGTGCTGAGCACAGGGACCAGTATAGAGGAGGAGCCAGGTTAAGGGCTCAGGGTCTCACTTCCCTCCAAGGCCTGCCTTCTTTAAACAGGTCTTCCTTGTGCCATACAGAGTGGGAGAAAATATACATTTCCAGGAAAATAGGGTGCAAGTCAGACATCAAACAGTTCACAGCTGGAAGGGGCCTCACTGAATCTTAGCTTTCCTGGTGGAGTCTCAGGACCAGAATAGGAACTGACCCAGCTCCACAAAGAGAGGACCTAAGGAAGATAGCTACTTGAGTTCTCTAAACCCCTTCTTCTTTTTTAAATAAATAACAATGATAGCCCCATTGACTCTGATCCAGAGAAATCATTGTCCAACTTTGAGAAATGGCTCATAGCAGCTAGAGAGCAAAGGTTAGACACAGCTCTCAGACTGGTTATTAATGGATTCCAAAAAGGAAAGGAGTTGCTTATTTATAACCTCCTTCCAACTTGCCCCTTCCTGAACTGAGGTGAGAGAAGATAAGGTATTTCCTTCCAAATGTGTTTTTTCTTTTTAAGATTAAAAGCAAATTTGCAAAGTCAAGAAAACCCACAATGTTTACTTGGGGTTAAGAGGCATGCAAGAGTAGTGAAGAGGGTGGAGATTTTAAGTTTTACCTTTTCTTACCCAATGCCCAGTTTCCATTCTGTCTTTGAGTTCTATTTTTTTTTTCTTGGACTTTCCTATGTAGCATCTCATAAAAGTGTGAACTTGGAAGAGTAATTTGACCATACCTCACAAAGTCAAAGATACACATGACCTTCAACAAGGTGATCCCTGGGTACATCTCCCACCTCAGAGCTTTCACATTTATTCACCATGACACACACAGTAAGAGTAGTTACTATTTCTAATAGATTCTTCCTAACTCTGCTCACTAGCTTGCTGAAGCAAAGCTAATAAGTCTGACACTGCAACTTGCCTAGTCCTGGTGAAAAGCAGACAACAGCCAGTCTCAAGCAAGGCCTGTTTGGTCTTTCTCTGCTTATGAAATCAGAGGAAGAAGCAGGATTTGAAAATCCCCATTCTTGTTCTTGCCCTGGCCTTTTTCAAATCACCAAAAGCAGGTGAGGAGATAATTAGGCCCCATGGGAGGATCCTTGTTGCTAGGGAAGCCCCACCAGGCTGAGAGCTCTGGAGGGAAATGATCTCTCCCTACACAGAGAAGAAATGCCACTTGGGAGGGGCTCTCCTCAGCCAAGCACCTTCTCTCTCTGCCTTGTCCCTCCATTTCACATGGGATCCACTTAGCAATTGTTCTTCTGAAAGGCCTTCAGTCCCTCACACACCCTGGGTGGGCACCCTCCTTCCTTTGGCCTCTCTTTGAACCTGCCATTCCAATAACACTTGACCCTGGCTGCACAATAGAATCACCTGGGAAGTATCTTTTAAAAACAGGATAAAACTCATGCCTTGGCCTACTTGGTTGCCTCCACCCTATCTAAGATTCTAAGTTAACTGGCCAAATTTTCCCCAGGTTTCTCCAAAGTAGTCAATGCCAAATGCCACTGTGCTAGTCCCTCTGCCTGGCACATACTTTCCCACTGCCCTGCCTTTTTTCACTGGCCAACTCTTCATAAGCCTCTCACTGGGTCTCAGAATAAATGTCACTTCTTTCTAGAAGCTTCTATGAATGCCCCAGACTGACCTAGGTTTCTTGTTACAAGTACCATAGCACCTCTACTTGCCTCCACACAGTCCTCATAATATACACAATTTGCTCATTTAATTCCTTATCTTCTGACAGATGCCAATTCCAAAAGGACAGGAGCTGTTTTTAGTACTGCTTGCCACCATGGCTCCAATGCCCAACCTAACTTAGGGTAAATGCATAATAATAAAAAAAAAACACCTTGAGTAAATGATTGCCCTTGGCATAGTGTGGGGTCCTTCCCCAGGACTTACTGGCAGTAGCTTTTAAAGCAAGTCCTTTCTAAACCACAGTAAAATATCCTGTTCTTTCATTATGGCAACTGAGAAGGTTTCAAGTTTGGTTTATTGTGGCAGAGATTAACTAGGGTTTTTTGTTGTTGTTTTGTTTTGTTTTTAACTCAGGTTGCAGGTAATTTTTTTCCACTTTTCTTTGGGCTTCTACATTTTTAATTTTTTAATTTTTCTAATTAGTTATACATGACAGCAGAATGTATTTCATTTCACTGTACACTAATGAAGCACAACTTTTCAGTTATCTGGTTGTACACTATGCAGTCACACCATTTGTGCAAACATACTTGTACCTAGGGTAGTGATATCCATCTCATTCCACCATCTTTCCTACCACATGCCCCCTCCCTTTCTCCCTCCTCTTTGCCCAATCAAAAATTCCTCCATTCTTCCCATGCCCCCTCCCCCATTATGGATCAGCATCCACTTATCAGTGAGAACATTCGGCCTTTGTTTTTGGGGAATTGGCTCACTTCACTTAGCATAATATTCTCCAACTCCATGCATTTACCTGCGAATACCATAATTTTATTCAAGTTGTAGATGGACACAATATTTATTTTTATGTAGTGCTGAGGATCCAACTCAGTGCCTCACACATGTAAGGGAAGTACTTTACCACTGAGCTAAAACCCCAGCCCCAATTTTATTCTCTTTTAATGCTGAGTAATATTCCATTGCGTATATGTACCACAGTTTGTTTATCCATTCATCTATTGAAGGGCATCTAGGTTGGTTGCACAGTTTAGCTATTGTGAATTGTGCTGCTATAAACATTGATGTGGCTGTGTCACTATAGTATGCTAATTTTAAGTTCTTTCAGTATAAACCAAGGAGTGGGATACCTGGGTTGAATGACGGTTCCATTCTAAGTTTTCTAAGGAATCTCCATACTGCTTTCCAGATTGGTTGCACCAATTTTCAGTTCCACCAGCAATGTATGAGTGTATCTTTTCCCCCACATCCTCACTGACACTTATTATTGCTTGTATTCTTGATAACTGCCATTCTGACTGGAGTGAAATGAAATCGTAGAGTAGTTTTGATTTATATTTCTCTAATTGTTAGTGATGTTGAACATTTTTTCATATATTTGTTGATCAATCATATATCTTCTTCTGAAAAGTGTCTGTTCAGTTCCTTAGTCCATTTATTGATTGGGCTATTTGATTTTTGATGTTAAGTTTTTTGAATTCTTTATACTTCCTGGAAATTAGCCAGGCCTTAAACTATACCAAGCTATAATAACCAAAGTGACATGGTATTGGCACCAAAATAAATATGTACACCAATGATACAGAATAGAAGACACAGAGACAAACCCACATAAATACAGTTATCTCAAAACATACATTGGAGAAAAGATAGCCTATTCAACAAATGGTGCTGGGAAAACGAGAAGGCCATATGCAGCAAAATGAAATTAAATCACTACCTCTCACCATGCACAAAACTCAACTCAAAGTGGATCAAGGACCTAGGGTTTAAACCAGAGACCCTGTATCTAAGAGAAGAATAAATAGGTCCCAATCTTCATCATGTTGGATTAGGTCCTGACTTCCTTAACCAGACTCCTAAAATGCAAGAAATAAAATCAAGAATCAATAAATGGGATTGATTCAAACTAAAAAGCTTCTTCTCAGCAAAGGAAATGATCAATAATGTGAAGAGAGAGCTCAGCGAGTGGGAGAACATCTTTACTACATGCACATCAGATAGAGATTGACTAGTTTTTCACCAAATTATTTGCCTTTCTTCTGGGTACACTGATAGACCACATTCCCCAGCTTCCCTATGGCTAGGTATAGCCAGAAAGTGAGGTTGGACAATGGAATGTGGTTGAAAGTGATCAATATCTGTTTCAAACCTGTCCCATGAAAATTGGATTCACATTCCACTGAACTCAACTTGCTCTCATTCTTGGACTGTTGGCTGGATTCCGAGATGTAATGGAGGACTCTGATGCCCTGAGGGAGGGTGGAGCCACAAAATGGACAAATGAATGGAGTCCAAGTCCTCGAATGACCATACATAGCATAGCACCCTCCTCCACTACTACCAATTCACATTGGACTGTGGTACAAGAAATAAAATTTATATAATCAAGCCGTTGAGGTTTGGGGGTGTTACAGCAGTAAACTTACCATGGAAATATATTTTAAAAAATAATTGAACCAATTTACCAAAATTTCAGTGTACATGTAATCCATAAATTCAGAGGTGAAAAAGAAATCAACCTGACTCACTCCATAGTTCTGTTTTGAGTCACATGGTTTCTTCCCCAGAATATATGTGAATGGTTTAGTATATTCATTTCTCTACTTCCCAGATCAGACAAGTGTTACCTACATAAGGTGGGGAGATCTCTTTAGGAGCTCATTGGCATCAATCTCCCTCTGACTTATCACCTTTACTTTGGGCATCCAGGAAGTAGTCTGACCCACATGTGGATTAACCTTGGCCCTTATATGTTGGACCACTACACAAGTGACTTCTTGTTCTCCATAGCCAGCTATGACTGCCAAGAGGCAGGATTCAGTTCCCCACAGTCAAAACATTCCCAACCATGAACCAAAATTCCCAACCATGAACCAAATATGCACAGTAACAGTAACTAAATTCCAAGTCCAGAACCCTATTAAAATGATCCATTACTTTTCAGACAGAACCAAAGGGGTTTTGTGTGTTTTAATTTAAAAAAAAAAAAAACTACATTTGAAGCAGTTCAAAGCAGAATAAAACCCATGTATTTTCTGAAATTGTCAAACTCCAATAAAACTTTAACGCAAACCTATTCTTTGAACTGAACTCACATCTTTATTTATTATGAAACTATGGCTTCCACTGTCACCAACTTCTTCAACTTTTACATTTATCACTTCCTTTGGGAAAAAAATAAAGAAAGCAACATGACGTTAAATTGTTGGAGGGATCTTGTCTTTGCATGAATATGTCTCTGTGCTTGCATTCAGTTAAAAAACCCCAGCAATTTGATGGTTTAAGACCAAAGTTTCTAAAAGGGATTGATTATTTACCAAATATGTATTGTTCTCCAAGCAAGGCCCCACAGAAAATGCAAAACAATTGATCCAGGTGCTATTCTTCAAGGGCTGACCATCAGAATAAGAGAGTTATGTTTAAAGCACAATTAGCTCCAATAAAGGTCAAATATAGGAAACTCCATAAAATAGAAACAAAGTGATATAAAAGCTTAGAGGAACAATGGATTGCTCCTAAATGAGAAAATGCATTCATTCACTTAATTATTCAATGAATATTTATTAAGCATCTATTATATGCCAGATACTATGCTTGGTATTGTATACTCAGTAGTGAGCAAGAGAGATACTCAGGCACAGCTTCACAGAAGAGGTGGTATCTGAGCTGGGCCAGTAGCCATGAGTAGATAGAATATAGACTAAAATATCAACCACAGCTTATATAGCTAAGCACTCACTGAGCACATTTGTAGTGTATCACATATGTCAACCTATTTAGCCCTCCCAACAGTCACATTAAATAGGTACTATTCTTTTTCCCATCTTACAGAGAAGAAATCTGGGTTCAAAAGTTTAAGATACTTGTCTAGGGTCACACCCAGCCAGAATGGGTAATCTAGCTCTGTGGGCCTCACCCTTATTCACTACACACTAAATCATGAATGGTCTTGAATTCCAGAGAAAGGAATTTGAAACCCAGTCTTTGCCACAATGTGAACCACTATTGCATGCAAGATGAAAATACAAAAATGAAACATTTTTAGTTGCCAGTGGCATGAATCAAGGGAGATATTCTATCCCAAGTTCAGGTTGGTTCAACAAAACAGGAGAAAATTATTCTATGTGCCCTAGAACATAAGCGATGAAGGTCTAATTTGGCACTCCTTGTGTCACAGAAATTCCTGCCAGGGAACCACTTATCAGTGTAATTTCACTATAAGACCCTTTGGTCATTTTGTAGCTAAAGCTCCTGGAAAGGGATTCCATATGGACAGTAAAGATTTTTTTCAGACTAATCTAATGTTCAATTGAGGATTCTATTTTAAAGGTAATTTTCCATCAATGTGTCATGCTCCTCCTCCCCATCACTACACACACACACACACACACACACACACACACACACAAGTGCATATACACACACTCCTCCCATTATTCATGGGACAGATGAATCACTGGATTCTAGCAAACATCTTACTAAACTGATGAATTTAGGGAAGAGTGTGGCCCTCCAATCATAGCCAGACACAGGCAAATAACAGACTATAAAACAAAGGACCCAATTAAAGGGGGCCGGCAACCAGAATGCTATAACTTGGGCCATTGTTTTGGGGAAAAAAGAAAACCTATGAGAGGCAGTTCCAGATGAGACAGCAGTTAACCGAGCTGAACAGCTGGTTTGTGTTCCCCACAGATACAGCGAGGCACTTTAGGGGGTTATGTTTCACAAGCATCCCTTGAAAGAGGGGGTAAAGATAAAAGAAATCATAATTCTGGCCAGGGTCACAGACCCAGGAGAACCACTGGTCTCTTAAAAATGAGGCCACAAGGGCTGAAGAAGACAAACTTGTTATATTCATTAAAATAGTATTGCCAGGCTAAGCACTGCTGAGATCCACTGATATCAACTCCCATAAGAACTTCTGCCTCCTGCCTTTCCTTCCTTCAACCTCACAGAACAATAACAAGTAAAAAATGCATAACCTGTTAGTCCAAAGGTTAAACATGGAATTACATATGGCTCAGCAATTCCAATCCTATGTATATACCCAAAAGAAATGAAAACAGATTCACACAACAACTTGCGCACAAATGTTCATAGCAACATTATTCAGAATAGCCAAAAAATGAAAACAGTTCAAATGTCTATCAGGACATAAATTGATACAAGTGGTCTATCCATATAATGGAATATTATTCAACCATAAAAGGGGTAAAGTACTGATACATGCTACAACATGGATGAACCATAAAAATATGCTAAGAGAAATGAGCCAGACACAAAAGGCCACAGATTTTGTGGTTCCATTTATATAAAATGTCTAAAATAATCAAATCTACAGGGATAAAAAGTAGATTAGTAGTTGCCAGGGACTTCAGAGAAAGGAAGGAATGGGAAGTGATTGCTAATGGGTAGAGGTTTCTTTTACGGATGAAAATTTTTCTAAAATTAATCATACTGATGGCTCTACAATTCTGAATACACTAAAAACTGCTGAACTATATGCTTTAAATGGGTGATGTATATCTCAGTCAAGCTGTTATTTTGAAATGTTTTTAAAATAAATTCTTTATGTAATAAATGTTTGATGCCCAGTAAACAAGATAAGGAGAAAGAGAGGAAAAGGCAATGTATATAATCTAAATCTAATAATAGGAACACATCAGGTAATTTCAAAATAAGGAAAATGGCCCTGTAATCTCCAAATGTCAATGTCATAAAGGGTAATATCAGTGTCATGAAAAGGCTTTTTGTATTTTTCTTGTAACTTTACTGGAAGTTTGAGACAATATCAAAATTTAAAATTACCAACTGAGAGAGATAAGAGGAGAGGAGTGAAGAGAAGAAGAGGAGGAGAGGAGAAGAGGAAGAGGAGGAGGAGGAGAAAAGAGGGAAGAGAGAAGAGACATATGTGGTAGGGAGAGCAAAGGTCTCTAGATATTCAATGATGGCCAAACCTGCAACCTCTTTTATGGCCCTGAGCTTTTTTCATGAGTTCTCCAGCCTTCAGCCAAGTTAAGCAAAGAGGGAGGAGGATGGGAGAAGAAACATGTGCTTCAGGTCAAGCTACAACAATAGGTATGGAGGGAAAGGATTGAATCCAAGAGTCCCCACAAACACTCAAACTACCTCAACTACAAAAATAGAAGGGCCATTGTACAAATTACTGAACTAAAAAGCAACTGAGCAATAATCTGACCTCAGGGTGAGAACTGATGATTTACCATGGACCACAGCTCCAGGAGAAGAAGAGAATCTCTGCATCATTCTTTTCAATGCAAGAATTCCAGGTTTGTCCTCCAGTGCTGGGATGTCCACAGATTCTAATGGCTTTGCTTTTCTCCACCATCAAGTATTTGCTTATTTCTTTCCTCTTAAACATTACAATTGTCAGGATACAGGCTTAATGGGCAATAAATACCCCATGCTTGTGCATTTCAGACCAAAAAAAAAAAAGGATGAAATTATAAGACTGGCTTAAAAACCAATAAGTTCCCCTGCTCCAGTTTTCTGAAGGTCTTACTGATTTTGATTCTCAGCAAGGGTGCTCAGATGCCTTGAAATTGCCTGCAGAAACACTTGATGTTACTGTGGACCAAATCAAAGGGAATTAAACATTAAAGCACTTGGATAACACTGCAGGTCTGCAATGGTTTGATCTATAAGGTACACACACACACACACACACACACACACACACACACCAATACACACAACTAAATGCTACTTTTCTTTAACAGACTTCATTATCCTTTCTTTAGAAACTTCCTCCCAAACAATGAGGTTGATCTCCGAGGATATCATTGCCACTTGCCACTCTTTCTTTCAGAATCTTATGAAATCTCTGTAAAATTCCATAAAACATATGCATCGTAGTAACTGTAGCTGTTCTCCTGTATCTGCAATGGTCACCTCTATATCTCCAATATCTGTTATGGTACCTGATGCACAGTAGGTGTTAAATAAATATTTTATAAATTCAATTGAAGCTGGAATTCAAGAGTAGATGAGGGAATAGACTGAAGCTTTGATTATGGTTAACAGGGGCTTAATATCCTTTGTTTAAATACACATACACACACACACATGAATTCAAAGGGCAGAAGGACAGAAAAGCTTGAATCCAGAAAGTTCCAAAACAATATTAACTCTCCGACTTCACATTCTTAAACTGAGGCTCATCTACCACTGGGGTTCCCAAAGACTTCCTAGCAATATGTGAGCATATGGATAGCTTTAAGTGATTAAATTTCTAGGTCTTCAGCTTCACATGCTCCTCCCAAAGCTGACCTGCCAGCTCTGAGGTCTGCTTCTCCATACTCCCTTTTCACACACACCCCTCCATGTTTAGTAAAGAAAGAGATATCAGCAGCCTATCATCAATTTTACCAAGGTGCTTTATCCCAACAAGTAAAAAATCTCCTGGATCCCAAACAAAGTGATCATTTGAAACAATATCAGTTTATAGGGAGCTTCCCAAGAAAAAAAAATCAAATAACACTTTAAGAAATAGTGTGTTGTATTTTATTCAGGTAACAAATCACAATTTTGTGTGTATATGTGTGTGTGTGTATATATATATATATATATATATATATATATATATATATATATATATATATATAACCAGCTACCTACCCATCTTAGAAGTCAAAAGGGAGAAGATTAGCCAGGCACACATATTAACTTATTCACTTAAATTTAAAAAGTCAGTTCTTTGTACTGAGTAAAAATAAGTCTGGTTCACCTGATGGCTTGACAATTAAAAAAAAATGGCTTCTTCAGTCAGGTCATATAACCTGACCTAATAATTTTTTCATGAATTGAAAGGGTTTAGTGAAGATATACTCAAAGCACATTATATACATCAGTGCTTCTCAGTATTCATAAATCACCAGGGGACCTTATTAAAATACTGATTCTGATTTAGTGGGGATGGGGAGGGATCCCAGATTCTGCATTTCTAACAAGCTCCCAGAGGATGCTGATGATGTTGGTTCATGTATCATACTTTGATTAGTGAGACATACAATGTGCTGGAAAATATACTTTTGCAATGAATTAAGCTTATGATGTGAAAATTTTAGATATCAAATGTAAAAGGTACAAGGAGGTGCCTCATTGAAAAAAAAATTAGGAAGTATTCCAACAAGGAAGCTGATGGACCTCTGATTTGGGCCTCTGATGACAGACCAAACCTAAGAGGTTTATACCCCATTTTTATTGTCTTTGCAGGGCAGAACTGTACTTTTGCTCTGAAACTGAATCCCAGGAGAGTTTGCTGCTTTTCCAGTCCTTCACATAGATTGTGACCTTGGTGGCAAATTCAATGGCTCAAATCTTCAGTTGTAGTCATTGAATGTAGTTGGCTGGTAGGGGTGAGTAACCAATCCTGCACACAGTCAGCAAAACACTCAGGTTCTTGATTCAAGAGTAAATGGCCTCATAAACAAAATTATAACAACAGTTGGCATGAATTGGCACATGTCAATGTGCACATTTGGGCAGTGAGGGTCCATGGACATGTATTATCCGCAGCTGCTGAAATATGGGGACTATATCTTGGTAAGACCCTAAGCAAAATCACAAATTTGCTCAGTTCTGTGGTCAGTTACACTCCCTATCAGCACCCGTTTTCCTTCCAGACACCTCATAAATATGGATTTTTTTTCCTCTTCTACATTTCATTAAAGTCTACCTTTAATCCCCAACACAAACACACATCATTCCTCTTTTTATGTTAATTTATTTGGAGGATTAAGATTTATCAATAGCTAAGGAGATGACAAGCTATGTTGGATAACAGGAATGAAGACAGGTCAAAAGATGGATCTTCTCACAGGAGAAGAAGAGGTATGACACTCTCAGAACAACCCCTACTCTATTACAGATTTGCTAAGTAAGGAGTAAGTGATAACACAAATCCTTGCTTGATGCTGAAAGGAGATACAGTTCTTCCCTTTCAGGTTCTGGACAGTTGTAATTACTTGATGTCAGACAACACAGGCAAAAATCAGGGATATCAAAGAAAACAGAAAAGTTCTGTTTTAGTGACCCTTTCAAACTTTCTACAAGCAGAAATTTCTATAAATCATCCAGGCAAATATTATTTTAACTGTAAGTATAGTTTTTACTTTAAGTTCTCTATGGGAAGCACCATTGGGGGTGTGCCTTTGGGGTATATATACCTTACTATAGCACCATTCCTCTTTTAAAGAATTTTTTCATGATACTGGGAATTGAACCCAGGCATATTTTACTATTGAGCTACACCCCCAACCCTTTTTATTTATTTATTTTTTAAATTTTGAAACAGAGGGGCTGGGGTTGTGGCTCAGGGGTAGAGCGCTCACCTCACACATGTGGGGCCCTGGGTTCGATCCTCAGCACCACATAAAAATAAATAAATAAAATAAAGGTATTGTGTCCAACTACAACTAAAAAAATATTAAAAAAAAAATTTTTTTTTTTGAAACAGAGTCTTACCGAATTGATGAGCCTGGCCTCGAACCTGTGGTCTTCCTGCCTCAACCTCCTGAGCGGCTGGGATTACAGGCATATACCATCATGCTCAGGCTCTTCTAAAGAATTTTTAAGAGAAAAGTTATTTAAACGTGTATCTTCAAATCTTTTGAACTAGTAAAAACTTATCTGAGTTAATTTCCACTTCAGAAAAATAGAAAACACACAAGCTCTGTCAGCAGGTTAGCCAAGCCAAGCATACCAAATAATCTAGGGTTATACACAGCAGCTTAATCTCAAAGCTGGAACTTCTTTAAGGCCAATAAGTAGTCTCTTTTCTGATCAAAAGAAAGTTAATAATTCTAGATCCTCAGTCCATCACTGTGATAGATCCCTTGTAAAACATGCACATGCATGCAGCCATCCTTGGAAAGCAGTCAAGATGAGCACTGGCTGCTGCCTTTTAAGTGTGTTGACATCTCCAGATGAAAAAACTAATTACTTATGCTTGTCACTTGGAGGTGCCCCCCTCCTTCATGCCATATCTAGAAGTTGAAAGAGAGGCAGAATTACTGGGAGTCCAAGATTCAGAAAGAAAATAAGGGAACTGAGCTGGTCACTGTAAATTATGTGCATGTGCACTTTGAAGGATCCTAAGTTTTTGAAACACATGACATTTCCCTGCAGCCAGGCACTCATCAAACTGCAGAAGTGTCAGAGCAAAAAGGAAACTTAGCAATTACCTAATGATTCAAATTACTTTTATTATAGTGAAGAGGAAGCTGAGGTCTAGAAAGGTAAAATAACTTGTCATACAGCTTAGCAGTGAAAAGAGAAGAATAATACCCTGGTGATCTTCTGCCACACAGCCCACTTCTCTCTCAGGCTGAGTCCAGGAGATGAGAGAAGAGGAGAAGTCTGCCTTTAACAACAGGAACACATAATAAACCACAGCAAAAGAGGGATCTCTTCCCTTTAAGCTAAACAGCCTCCATAAGTGAGCCTGGGGGGACACTAGAGATGAGGATAATGTCCTGTGTGAGCTGGCAGATGTTTATCAACCAGCTCAGATGGCTGGGACATTATTTGTAGCATTTGTCAATTTTTGTGATGTAAAAATATGTCATCATGGCAGATTTCAAGTGACCAACTTGATGTCTCCAATAGTAATTGGACAGAGAAATATATTATCAGCTCTCATGAACTGGTACAAGCTGGCTCCAGCATACCACTGGAATTTTTGAGAAATTTACATCATTTGAATTGAAGAATGATATAACTTTCTGTCTCACAAAGAAAAAGTATCCAAGTTTGTGAGGAAAATTCTAGTGGCACACATTTTCATTCACAGAATCCTAAAGTCTCCAGTTTCCATGTCCATGGGACCCAGTGAGAATCAAAGCTTGGTGTTATGGTTTGGATGTGAGATGTGAAATGTTCCCCAAGAGCTTATGTATGAGACAATGCAGGAAGATTTTGAGGAGAAATGATTGGTTTGTGAGAGCCTTAACCCAATCAGTGAATGAATCCCCTGATGGAATTAACTGAGTGGTAACTGAAGGCAGGTGTGGTGTGGCTGTAGGAGGTGGGTCATTGAGGGTATGCCTCTGGGGTATAGATTTTGTATCTGATGAGTGGAGTCTTTCTCTCTGCTCTCTGATCATCATGTGAGCTGCTTTCCTCCACCACACTCTTCCGCCATGATGTTCTCCTTCACTTTGAGCCCTGAGGAATGGAGCCTACTGTCTATGGACCAAGACCTCTGAAACTGTGAGTGCTCAAATACACTTTTCCTCTTCTACAATTGTTCTGGTCAGGTCTTTTAGCCCCAGCAGTGGAAAAGCTGACTAAAACACTTGGAGAAGTAACTTGGTCTATGGTCCATCATGTTTGTCTCTTGGGGTAAGTGATCCCGGACAGGAGCATTGAGAAGTGGAATCTATTCTCTGTTTCAATCCTTTGGGCAACCAAGCATTCCTTTCCCAGCAGCAATGGGATCCAAATTCCTCTTCAATTTTTTTTTTTTTTGGCTGAGAAGAGCTATAAAACTGGGGGCAGCAACTCATCAGGGAAGGTTCTTTGATTGTACTTTCTTTTTGCCAAACATTGATTTGCTAACGGAGGAAAAAATTGGTGCATAAACAAAGGGGGATGATGATATCGGAGGGTCTGGAGTAATTTCTCTACATCGTTCTGACAGCTAACAAATGGAACTAGCTCTTAGGGAGCATGTTTAAGGAACAGCTGGAATATGTATCGTACATTTTTCTGTGAATCTGACAGGTTGAGCTCCATCACGGTTGAGCTCCACTCACCCGACATTCATCACAATGAACTCTGCCATTCCTCGGAAGGTTGCCAAAGAGGCCTTTGAAGAGAAGGGAATCCAGGGGCCTATGCTTCAGAAATGGAGACGAATGAATACCAGACAGATCATAAGCTGACCCAATTTGAAGAGAAAGACCTACAAATGCTATTCTCTCAGCTCTCTCCCTGGTTTCCTGACCCTATGATCAGCTCTGCCAAAATGACATAAACACGGCTCTTTCCAAAGGATCACTTGGAGGGAATTCCTGCCACATCACCTATTGGTATTTAACCTCCCCCTGGATCTGCACATACTTGATTAAGTCAACAGATGTAAGTTTCTATAAGATATAGAATACATAAGATACTTATATAAGGATTCACTCCAAGCATCATTGAAATGGAATATTCCCCTAGGATCCTTAAAGTAACCTGACTTACCCAATTGGCTTGTCCTTGGCCTTTCAGGGTACAACCATTCTCTAAAGCAAGGATACTTTCAAAGTCAATGACCAGAGAAATGTAAAAAAAAAAAAATACATTTTTTAATATTGTAAGCAGATCAACAATTGAGTAAACCTGGTACTATTATTTTTCTTCCTTTGGACTCAAAGATATTATTACAAACAATGACATGCCTAGAAAAGAACCTGAGAAGACTGCAAGATTATCTAAAGCCACCAGGGCAAGAGTGGTAGACATTGCTCTTAACACAGCTCTGCATCCAGCCCCTTTACTGCAAGCTCTATCCTGACAGTCAAACCTTAGGGCAGGACAGGATGAACTGACAAGATGCAATCAACATGACAAATCAATCCATCCTCATGATGTGGGGACACACACAGAATCCCTCTTCTAAGTCTGGACTGAGAAGCAAAAATTCATCTCATAATCAGAAGGCATGTCATTAGAAATTGTTTACCTCTTTGGAAGAGTGGGTAGGGGAGTGCAGAGCACTTGCCTCTCAGCTTTCTTCTCCCTTGCAACTTATTCACTTTTCATGATTCAAAAATGACCTCCATGCTATTCCCTTCTCCATGGAGGTCATTTTTGAATAGCATGGATGGTGAAAGGAGACCCTCATCACTATACAAAATACATGTATGAAGATGTGAATTTGGTATCAACATACCTTATATACATTCAGAGATATGATAAATTATGGTATAATGATGTATTAAGAATTGTAATGCAAAAAATAAATAAATAAATATTTTAAAAAATGACCTCCATTGTGAGAAACCTTTCTTTTTCAGATTTCCAACCCAAGACCATTTGGCTTGACCATTCCTAACCCAGCTTCCTCCCTCCACTCCCAAGTAGATTAAGCTAACCTTGAACAACTACCAGAACTTGATTAAAACATTGGAAGTTAAGAGCTTCAGAAGCCCTGCCAACTGATAAGCCAAATTAGTACCAAGGTACAAAATGAGGCGGCACTGTCTTTGTTCTATACTGATCAGTGCCTCATCCTTCCTACCATGCCAGCATTTTGCTCCATGAAACACACGTAAAAGTCAAGAGAAACAACTGCTGACAAGAGACCGAGGAAAATAAAAGGACTTCCAGCAGGCACCCACTGCCTTTCCTTAATACTACTTAGCACTTCCACAAGCCTTTTCATCTTCAAAGCACTTGAGGAACATTAGCTAATTAATCCTCTCAACAGCCCTGCAAGGTGAGGAAGGATTATCTCCATTTTACAGATGGAGAAATGGAATATTTTGAACACAAGCATAAAACCCAGTGACAGATAGAACTGCCAGAAACTGGGCTGGGATCTTTCCCGGCATCTTTGATGCCCACTCAAGGCTGCCAAGGTATCTCATCCACAACCTGAGAACTGCCAAAAGCTCCTAACCAGGTAGCCAAGCAGACAGAAGGCCAGAAGCAAGACAGACAGGGCTCTCATGCTAACCCTTCCAAGTCTATAATTAATTCATGATTCCACTGGACTGTCTGGTTAGGGGAGGTCCTTTTTGAAGCTTAGATTTCTTCTCAAGTCTTCTTTTGAACAGTCATCTTCTGATTATCGAATACCTCTCTCCATAGCTCCACTCTGGTTCATACTTGAAACCAGTGCTGAAAGACACTGTGTGCAACGATGAGAATCCACTTTAAATCCTTCCTGGAATTGAGGCAGGTTCTAAGCAACTAAATGAAAAGCAATTGGCACTGTGCTTTTATTATTCAAGCTTTCTCATATTTGGGGACAGGACATTCTCTAAGCAAACTCTAGCTGCAACTGCCAGCTGGAGTTCTGATCAAAACCTCATAATTAAATGCAATATAGGAATTTTATATGTACCCCAGGCCTATTACTCAAGGCATAGTTCCAAACTGTGGTGGTCTTAGAAGTTCTTGAATTTTCAAAAGACCTAAAAAATCACTTGAAGATGCAGACTGTTAGCACATTCTTCAGAATTGTGGCTTTTTTTTTTTTTTTGAGATGGGATCTTGTTATGCTTCTCAAGCTGGCCTTGAGCTCCTGGGGTTCAAGTGATCCTCCTGTCTCATCCTCCCAAGTAGCTGGGACTACAGGTGTGCACCACTGTACAGGGCGAGAATTGCCACTTTTAAGTTTTAAGTTTGACCCATTTGTCCTGCCAATAGCTATCATTAAAGCTTTCTAATTTCTACCTTTGTGCTTTTTTCATACTATTTTCAACCCTTAGAAGTCAAATCTGTTTGCTTTGTGTCCTCACCACTCCAAAGTGTCCTGTAGGTTCTTATATATTAGAAGCCCACAGAAAGTCTCCAAAAAAAGATTGTAAACTAAAATGTAGAGGTAGTTACAGTAGGTTTAGGGCAGTGACTCTGGTGATTCTCCTTAACCCTCTATCCAACCCAGGGAATATCTGGCAATGTCTAAAGACATTTTTGGTTGTCACAACTGGGGAAAGGGTCTAAGTGTGTTACTATTTCCTAGTGAGTAGAGGCCAGGGATGCTGCTAAATATCCAGCAGTGCATGATTGCCCCACAGCAAATGATGAACCAGCCCCTGTCGAGTACTAAGAGTAAAAAACTACATTACAAAAGAACCATTGAGATGAGGCACATACTAAGCATATAATAAGTAGGTTTTCAATTTTAAAAACTTATAGATTAACGGATCGAACCATTCACTGCCTCTATCACTACGACCAATCCCTATTGCCAAAATAAAAGGTCGGACAAATCTAAATAAGCAATTCCACATTCTTAGAATGTAAACAGAATTTTGATAGTTTTGTCCCCCAAGACTGAATAAAAGCATAGGGTTTATTTACTTTAAATAAATTGTGAGGTATTTGATGGCAGAGGCTATACCTTATATTTCTTTTACCCCCACTAACGCTTGCAACATAGTAAATGTAAAACAAATGGTAACCAATTGATGAACATGGACCTCAATTACATCATGGTGGAAAGAGGCAAACCACCAAACATAAATGGAAAGAAATAGAACTTTTTAACTAAATCCCATTATGATTTAAAATAACATACCAGGGAAGTGGTCAAAAATCAGTCATCATAGAAAATACAATACTGCAATTTCAAAAGCTCAATAACATAGATGTCATATGTGGAATCTTAAAAAAGTTGATCTCAGAGAAGTCGAGAGTAGAATGTTGGTTACCAGAGGCCAGGGAAAATGGGGTGGGAGGCTAGGGAAATGTTGATCTGTGGGAACTAAGTTACAGTTAAATAGGAACAAGAAGCTCTGTGGTACTATAGCACAGTAGGTGACTACAAATATGTACTGTATATTTCAAAAAGCTTAAAGATTTTAAAAGTGTTCAGCACAAAGAAATGACAAATGTTTGATGATATTTGTTTAACTTCATTTAAACATTATGTCATATATACATGTATTGAACATTATGTGGTACCACATTAATATGTATAACTTTTATGTTTCATGTAACAGGTAAAGAAACAACATGGACAAGTCTCATAGGCATAATATTGATTTAAAATAGAATTGGACATAAAAGATATATAATGTATGATTCAATTTATATGAAGTTTGAAAACAGGCAAAAGAAATCTATGATGACAGGTTCTAATACTAGTTACTACTGTAGACAGCAGGAAATGAGCATTGACTGAAAAAGAGTATGAGGGAACTTTCTGGAACACTGTAAATGTTCTATATTTAGACCCAACTGGTGGTTACATGGATGTGTACACACATAAAAATTAATCAATCCATACATTTAAGATTTGTTTACAATGTATGTCAGTTATATTTCATTTTTCAACAAGAAAAACAATAATTAAAAATGCACAGTACAAAAAAGAAAAAAAAAGCAGCCATAGTATGAAAGTTTAAAATTATAATTTTTCAATAGGTCGGCTTATGTTAACACTGCTATTTCTTTCTTTTTTTGTAAGACAAAAAGGGAGAGTTTTATTAGAAAATTAAAAAGTAGAAAGAGGGATTGCCTTGGACCTCAGAGGTGGGGAGAGGGAGGGAGGGAGAGAGGGAGGGAGGGAGAGAGGGAGGGAGGGAGCTGGGGAGAGAGAGAGAGACAGAGAGAGAGAGACAGACAGACAGACACCAATACTGCCCTTTCATGTGGTAAATATTCACAGCTTTTATCCAAATTTTATCTTTCAACAGTTGTCTTCTTTCTTAATTAAAATGCAAATGTAGACTTGATTGCTAGAAAACAATGACTCAGCCAGAAAAAAAAAAATCCTAACTTATTTCCCATTCAAACAATGAAATTAAATCCAGGTCTGAGAGATCAGGTCTGTCTCCACAATCCAGGCCAACACACACATGCACACACACGCACGTGTGCACCTCGCACGCACACACACAAAAAACACATGCATACACAAATAAATACACACAAAGCTGTCTTTGATGTGGCTGCCTCAGGCAGCTCATAATTGGACTAATGATACTTAAAAATCTAAACAATTGCACTTACAGTTTAAAAAAAAAAAACACTCCTGCCTTCTCTCTCACAAGAAAGTCGGTAGTTTCCTGCTACTGAAAAAGATAGCAAGTACTTCTAAAATCAGTAATTTCTCATCTATGTACTTCAATTGAATTCCTACATTCCAGTAGCCCCTTAACTTTGTATAATACTTGCGTCTATATTTCTTTTTTTCACTTTTTAATTTATTCTTTTTAGGTAAACATGACAGTAGAGTATACTTTGACATATCATACATACATGGAGTATAACTTATTCTAATTAGGATCCCATTCTTATGGTTGGACATGATGTGGGGTTTCACTGGTCGTGTATTCAAATATGAACATAGGAAAGTTATGTCCAACATTCCACTGTCTTTCCTATTTCCAACTCCCAATTCCATTCATTCCCCTTTGTATCTATATTTCTTATTTCTATTTTAAAAGCATATAATTATAGATCATTATAAAATTCTATAACTGCAATGAAAAAGTCAGAAGAAAATAGGAATATTCTGTTGTCAAAGGAGAAATTGGCATTGTCTTTTAAAACTATAACTTCTAAAGAATGCCATTGCACATTTACCTTGATCATACCATTGTCAAGTTGAAGAATGTTTCTATCAGGAATTTCAAAGTCTTTAAAAGACTTTATTTGGTCTGTTTTGCCCCTTAAATTTTTAGCTTCTAGAGGACATGAACTATTTTTCCAACTTTATATTTACAATACCAAGATATGTGCAAGACCATTATAAGCCTTCAGCATCTATCTGGTGAACAGGTAGATGGATGAAAGAATGGATAGGTGAATGGGCTGATGAGTGGGGGAATGGATGAATGGATGAGTGAGTGAATCGACACATGAATGAATGGATGAGTGGACTGGTGAATAGGTAGATAAGTGAATGGATGCATAGATGGATAAAAGGATAGGTAAATGTATAGGATATATGGATGGGACTGAGGGTGGATGAGAGAATGACTGAAAGGGTGGATGGGTGGATAGGTGGGTGAAAGGACAGGAAGGTGGGTGAATAGAATGAGTGGATGGGTGGATGGGTGCCTGGGTGAGTGGATTAGCTGATAGAGGGATAAGAAGATAGAAGGTTAATAGGTGAATGGATGAATAAACAAAGCACTAGCAAATGAAGTATATACTTTAGCAAGCAAGTTTTGGTTAATTGTACAGTTAATACTTATTATTTAGTTAATACTAACTTTAAAAATTAAAATACAATCTCATTTTGGAAAGGAGAAAGAATCAGTAGATTACGTGGTGACATAGAATACTATGGCACACACAAGTGAAAGAATCTGTCTACAACCATCATTCAGCTACTAGATTTGTTGAAGAAAACCAAGGCTAATACATTAGAAATCTATAAATCCACATATATGAATAAAGTAAACATGAATGTGCCTCCAACATCTAAAAATATTAGGAAAGATTTATAGAATTACCTATTCCAAAAGTTTTTAGAAGCAGAACACTTAAATAATTCAAAAGGATGACTTTCTAGGAAAGAAGCTATCATATACCTCACCTTTTAAAGTGACATCAGGGAATAATTTTAGTCTCTTTCATGATACATAGTTTAGAGTTGGTTGGCAGCGGAATTGTGGGTTGGATGGCTCATAGGCATGACTAATGGTTTCTCACCTTCTAGATCTTCTAACATATCATTCTCTGTACTCTAAATCTAGGTATATTCTCTCTCTTGATCATGTATGTGCACACATGGACACACACACACAGTTCTTAAAGGGAAAGACCAAGTTGAAGCATCATTATGTAAATTTAAGCAGCCCACAGCAAATACCACCCAGGGTTTCCACAACATTAAAGACAATAGTTATTTTCTTTTCATGTTTTCTACACATGCATTTTGTATCCTTTTTTGCTCTTGCTTTAAGCCAGAAATGACATCATCCAAAAACTTCCAGTTTTATTATTCTGAGAAACACATCAAACTGTGGAAGTTTATGTGGGAGTTTAGAAGGTCCACTTTGAAAAGAAAAATGTTCAATAGAGAATTTCCATACAAACCACAGTAATAGTTCAGAATCCAGTTTTAAAATATCACTGCTACTGATGGCAGGCCATTAAAGATTTTAAACAAAAGGTTTGCCCTCAAGAAGGACCATGCCTTTTTTATTTTCAGGCTCTACATTTTAAACGGGAGAAATTCTGCTTATAAAAGTCTAAAGCCTGCTAGTTTAAAATGCAATTAATCAAAGGAAAGAATATGTGTTAAACCATAAAGACACTTAGATAAAACTGCAACAAAAATATTTACAGCAGAATAATCCCTTTTATTGTTGGTTCTATCCACAAAGACATATACAAGAACTAGGAGGGGTTTCTGCTCTGAGAGCTCTAGCTGTGAAACATGGTTCCCAGTCTCCAGCCTAACATCCATATTCTTCTCTATTTGCTCTTTACTGTTAGAGTTGCTCTTTCTTTCTCTCCTCCTCCTCCTCCTTCTCCTCCTTCATCTCCCACTCTTTTTCTTAGTTATCTTTACTAATTCTCTCTCGTTCCTTCCCTCCCTCCTCCAGTCTCTTTCCGTTTCTCCTCTTAACTTCAAAATCAGGTGGGCTGAATGAATGAACATCATCGGGAAGGCATGCTTTGAGAAAATGTACCAGGAAGGACCCTTGGCTCAGAGTTTCCTGAAAGTTTAATAGGTCCACTGATACATGGAGCATCCCTTTCCCAGCAGCAATGGGATCCATATTACTCTTCATTTTTTTTTCCCTAAGAAAAGCTCCAAAACTGGGGACAGCAACTCATCAGGGAAGGTTCTTAGCCTGTATGATTTTTTGTTTTGTTGCCAAACATTGATTTGCTAATGGAAGAAAAAAAAAACCTGTCCCCACAAATCCTCAAAGGCTAGATGTATTTCTTTTCTACAAAGTAATTCTAAAACTGGAAACAGCAGAAAGAATTACCAGCCTGCTTGGCATTAGATTGAGGGCAGCAACAAGTTGGGAGAAAGAAAATATGGTGTCCCAATAGACTGGATGTGAGACTTCTGAGGACAGGTGCCAAAAAAGGCCTAGATGAAGAAACCATAGTCGTGAAGTTTCTCTTAGCAATGAATAAGGAAACCAGGATGATGAAGAGGTCATCTCTATGATTCTCTCTCTCTCTCTTTTTTTTTTTTTTACTTTTTAATGAGAAATAATGTAAAGCATTCTGAGAATGAATGAATTCTCTTAAATACATCAAGATGATGATCTCTGGTCACTCACACATACATTTGCCATTCAGCTCATTTTTTTGTGCATTGATTTCCTTTCTAAAATCAAAGGTAACTTTGGTTACTCTTATTTTATTTTATTTTACTTTTGGTGCTGGGTGTTGAACCCAGGGCTTCACATGTGTTAAGCACTACAGTGATTTCTAACTATTCAATTTTGTCAAAAAGAGCCTTAGATGGGAAAGAACAGGATGCAACCTTCCAAACATTCTGCAATGAAAGTAATAGGCTTGATGCCTAACAGGAGACTTGAGGGCTGGGATGTTGTTCAGTGGTAGAGTGCTTGCCTAGTGACCATGTGCTCTCAGGTGGCAAATATGATCCTGACCTAAGTTGCTTAAAATTACACATTTGTGAACATGACTGCAAATGGAGGCCATTGCTGACAAAACGGAAAATTGCAAAATTAACCAAAGGCACGACACTGACACACAGCATACATGGTCTCTTATTCCTCATCCAAATGTAAATCACCAGAATGGTTTCACAGAATATTCTTCAGCTCTGTTACAGGATATGCAAATATAATGACCACACTGTAACTTCTACAAATGTCTTTTTAATGCCCAATTATTAATGGTCCGATCAACACAATGCCAAAAAGAATAGTAATCCTGGAAGTTTTGGTTTAATAACTGTAAATGATTAAATGAACCACCAAGGCAATAAGATAGTAAAATTATTGCTAAAACCTTGAATTTTGTGTTGCATTTTATCTTACTTTTGGCAGCTTGAAAGGTTTCATTGTAAGTATTTGTGGTCGACACGAAACCAAATTGATTCCATTGCAATCACCCAATGTTAGTGCTTTTGCTCCTGTTGTACTGCCTGTCTCATTTGACATGGTGCAGGAAAATAATTTTTCAAAACGTTACAAGAAAATAATTTTCAAGGTAAAAATCATTGTTGAATGTTCACTATTTAAAAGCACAGACTTTTGAATGTTAATTGAAATGTTTAATTCATATCTTTGTAAATTACCTATCATCTATGACTATTTTCTCTCTACAACAGGAGACTTAAGTAGTTGTGATGAAGACTGAATGTTCTTCAAAGCTTAACTTATTTATGTTCTGGTCCTTTACAGAAAAAGTTTGCTGACCCAAGTATATAATACCTCAATTTTAAAAAATATTACTTAGTGTTTTTGGAAATTCAAAGTGTGAGTGTGTGTGTGTGTGTGTGTGTGTATATACTCTGATTTCTTAAATTAACATAGGCCTAAAATACAGAAGTATTATGTCTATAACATCACAAGGGCATTGTCCAGAAGGCCAATAAAGAAGATCTAAATATGCTGTTATTTCTTGAAGAGATAATCCCTTCTCATATCCCTTTTAAAGAAAATGATGACTCTTGTAACTAGATGATTTACACCAATCACAGTAACTGTCTTCCAACTAAAATTCACTCTCTAGTGCTTTTGCCCTCTGCCCCCCCTCTCTATATATATTTCTCTCTCTCTCACATACACACACACACACACACACACACACACACACACACACACTATTCCACATTTTCCTAATTGACTCCATCAATTGATTCAGAAGATGTTTACTGAATACCCTAGATACCAGGCACTGTGCTGTGTCCAGAATAGGACACAGCCCCTGCCCTCCTCAGACTTGAAATGGGCTACAACATACATGTAATAAATGATTATAGTATCATGCAGTAAGTACTATTAAGAAGAATATCTGTAATCTATGAAAATATCCTGGCAGCCAAGTGCATAAAGTGAGCAGATGAAGAAACTGGGACAAATTCACAGAGGAAGTACATTTGGCTTGGACTTTGATGTCTGAGTAGGAGTTGTTTGCAATGAAAAATAGAAGGGAATTTTGAGCAGCATGAACACATGCAATGACATGAAACAAATAGCAAGAATGGAGCCTGCACATGCATGTGACAGAGAACAAGAGAAGTAGGAAAGGGTAACGGGGGTGGGTGAGCTGGGAAGCTGGGTGGGGCTCAAACCTGTGCCCTGCTAAAACATTTGGGTTTTATCTTTTAAAAGTAGGATCTATGGGCATTTCTTAAGCATAGAAATGATCTGCTCAAATTTTTGGCATGATGCGGTGGTGGGTAATACAGAAGAAAAAGAGGCTGAAAGCAACAACTTCCTGGATTTATCAAAATATGTCTATCCACAACATAAGCAAGCCTTCCCCAGCACACTGAGTGACCAGGACATCCATAAATGGAAGATATCCCAGTGCCTGAGTGAACCAAGAAAAGAGTCCACACAGTCTGCTGTTTGGAAAATACAGAACAGTCATAGCATGACAGTTTTACTTCCTAAGAGGCAATATCCCTTCCCCTTTTCATTGTTGCTTGTGTGCCTGAAAATCTCCAGTACCCAGAGAGAGCCCATGCAAATGCCAACAAAAGTAGACAAAAATGCTACAGTTACCAGCTTTTGTGCTTGTGGTCAAAAAAGAATGAAGGATCTGTTTCCAAGCCCAGAAACATTGATTATTACAATATCCTGATCACAGCCCAGACATCTCCATCTCATGGAATGTTTGTTCCACACTCTCCCTTCAGAAATGCCTCCTCATTAGAGAATTCTTGCAAAAGTGAAATAATTCCAGCTACTGTTTTTCCCATAAAAGGGACCACTGTGTTTCTGCTACTTTCCCCCAGCATGTTTCTGTAGGTGGTCATTTCAACAATAAAGGAAGTTCAAGGGTTCAAACAGATTTCCACTGTTACAGCCCAAAAATTTGAGGTTTTTTTCAAGGAAGTCCCCCCTGCTGAGCAATTATGCTTAAATTCAAGGCTGGCTCTTTCTTACCAAAGCTGTGGGGAGAGGAGGACAGAGGGGAATGGGTAAGGAACTGGGGGAGGGAATAGAAGATAAGAGACTAAAGAAATCAGGGCACTCAATCAGAAGTAAATGGTTACAACCTGCCATCTGATACCATGGAGACTCAAGAAGGCTGAGGAAAATAGAATCTGAGAGATTGATTCATCCCCCACTCTTATTTTTGGTTAGTTTTTACTCTGATGAATTGGTGCATTTAGAAAAAATAACTTCAGGAGTCATAGTGGACTATATCATGCCCCAGGGAACATGTTCAGAAGGTGCTAGAAGGAGCCAGGTAGAGTCTCAGTGTCCCAACAAAGAATATTTGCTTGTTCTCAGTGCAGTCTTGTGACTAACATACTGTTTGACCATTCCCAGAGAGGCCTCCACCCCTATGTGATGTCCCACGACCTCCCCAGGGCAGAGCAGGACAGATTCAGTCCCGTGATGCTCCTCTTCCAGCATTGCCAAGAGCAACAGAGACCTGCTGCATCACCATATTTTCTTATGCCTTTCAGTCCTCCATTCCTGATGCTTTAAGGGAGGGTTACCCCAAGGACCCATGAGCCCATGAGTAAAAGCATTGTTACTGTTTCCCTAATCTCTTTTCTCAGCTTGTGTGTGTGTGTGTGTGTGTGTGTGTGTGTGTGTGTGTGTGTGTGTGTTTTGTTGGGCAGGGCTCTGTCTGACTATGTGTCTCTCTGCATTGCTTATCCCAAAGTGGAATTCATTCATCATCCTCACCGTTTCCAGAGGGATTGCAGAAAAACATCACAAGCTAGAAAATTTCTTGTTTCCCTTTTTCCTAAAACTATGGAAGCCTCGGTCACCCAGTGGCCCACCTCCAAGGCCCCTTGGAGGGGGGTCTGTCATGAAAGCTACGCAGGCACTATTTCTTTGCTACTGCTAGTAGCTTCATAGAAAAAAAACTGTCCCAACCTAAGAGATGGAGATGAAACCCAAGGCCTCACATACACTTGGCAAGTGCTCTACCACTGTGCTACACCTCCAGCCCAGAAAAGGCATTCTTCTTCTTCTTCTTTTTTTATACCGGGGTTTAAACCCAGGTATGCTTAACCACTAATCCATATCCCCAACTCTTTTTAATTTTTATTTTGAGACAGGGTCTCACTGAGTTGCTTATGGCCTCGCTAAGTTGCTGAGGCTGGCTTTGAACCAGCAATCATCCTGACTCAGCCTTCAGAGTCACTGGGATTACAGGTGTGTGCCACCGTATTCAGCTAGAATAGGCATTCTTTAAAGCATATTATCCCAGACATAACTTTCCTATGTTCATATATGAATACACAACCAGTGAAACTCCACACCATGTGCAACCACAAGAATGGGATCCTAATTAGAAAAAAATTATACTCCATGTATGTATAATACGTTAAAATATATTCTACTGTCATGTGTATTCTAAAAAGAACAAATTTTTCAAAAACACATTACCCAATGATTTCACTGAGAGGGAAAAAATATTACGAAATAAAAACTCTGAAAGCCCACAATTTTTTAAAAGTAAATTGCACATGAAAGTCCATGGCTGTCACTGATTCAAATGACTGAAGTATCATGTTAACATTCATGAAGGCATGTGCTGAGGGACTTTATAAATACACAGCTGAACCTCCAACCATGGGGATTCACTTCTCGCATTCCCCTACCAGGTGACTTTTACAGCCTTGCTCTCTGCTCTCCTGTACTACGTATGGATTCACTCATTGCGCAAAGCAGACTAAGGTTAAGAAATGCACTGGTTTTGTGGTGATGCTACAACCAATTGCAGAGAAGACAATAAGGGGATAAATTTTCTCAACACTGGGTTGGTACTCCCAGTTAATCAAATGCTCAGAAGAAGAGCCTAGGTTATGGGCCAGTGTTATTGTTGTTCCTGTCTGTAATTTAGATGCAGGGTGCATCAAAAGGAAACCAATAGATTAATTTTTAAAAAAAGAAGAATGCTTCCTCGGGCTTCCTCAGGTCATGAAGTGTCTAACTGAATACATCTGTTGATGTTTTGCTAAGATGACCTGATGAATGGATTATTCTGTTTCTATATGTTTTCTGGAAACATACCTGAAAAGGATCTATAATTACTTTTTTAACAAGTTTGATGTACTTTGTACTACCTTACAAAGCTAAGATGGTATCTACTATGCTTGAAGGTGGGGAAATGCAGAATGCTTTTTCCTGCAAGTAGAGAAATTCAAGAAATGTTTGTGAAAATAAAATATCATTGCCTAGAAATAAAATGGAAATGATATCTTCATTTTTTCGTTTTGATTTCATAAACTCATATGACTTGCTGTGATTTTAGCTAAACAAAAATCTTCCTTTTAATTTAAATTCTTACTATTTAGGAAAAATCTTTGAAAAATGGAAAGGAAAAGAGATGTTGAACCTGAGAGTTAGAAGCTCTGTAAAACAGAGCTTCCCAAACACTAGGCAGGACCCAGTTACAAGAGCCAACGCTTTTACTTGACTGCCATCCTCTTATAAGGAAGTGCTCCAGGATACTGATGGAACGTGTATTCCAAGTAGAAGAGTAAACTTTTTTTCTATGCTTATCAGTTTTTATTGGCCCAACTTTTGAAACTGTCTATCATTTCAACTTTGCCAGTGTAAAAGGATTAACAGTAATAGCTCCCCTGAGGACAAACAGGTGAACAGATAATACAAGTCAGATTTATCATCCCAATAAATCCACTTTCCAAAGCAAACAGTCTTCTCATTTGGAAAAGCATGGTTCTCTCCCATCTCTGAGCAAATGACTATATTTTTTTTCTGGGGAGAAAGAAAGGTATTCTGATAGAGTCTGGAAAGATTAATCAATCTGACGAAGCCTGTGGTTTCATTTCAATTAATGCCTGGTTTAAAATTGTCTAGTGACATCAAGAGAGAATGACTCATAACAAAAGCGACTTACACAGCCCACATTTTAAAAAGTCCATGTGAATAGCATAATCATCATGAAAGAGTATTAATTAAGCAACCCATATGATCATGATGCAATGAACTTGAGAGGAGAAAAGACAACAATGACAACACTGCATAAACTTTAGTTGGTTAAGGTAACCCCAATTCCAGCAGAATCAGGATATTTATTTAGAAAATGGAGTACATTTATTTACTGTGGGAAGCAATTACATATACAGGAATTCTTCCAGACTAATCTAAAAAGGACATATAAATATTCAATTCTCATTTTTGTGTGCGTATGCATGTGTATACACACATGTGCCAAATGTATAAGCATTTGTGTATTAAACTAGGTGCCATATAGAAAAAAATTTTTTTAAACTAGGCTGTAGTTAAAATCCTTCATAGTTAAGATCAGAAGCTGACAGACTTTAGACCACAAGCCAAATTGGCTCAATACCTGTTTTTGTTTTTATAAATAAATTTTTATTGAAACATGGCCACATTCACTCATTTACATATTGTCCATGGCTGCTTTCCCACTCAATGACACAGTTGAACAGATGTGAGAGAGAATCTGTTACCTCAAATGCTTGAAGTTTTTACTTTCTGGGTCTTTGCAAAAAAAAGTCTGCCAATTTCTGATTAAGACAATAAATACCTTCTATCTCACACATAAATCAGCATGAATGCATTAGTCAAGTTTGATCCAACAAGCTCTAAACTTTTTTCCCCAAACTATTGGAAAGGGTTGTTAAATATCATGACATACCAAGAATTCAAATAAAAGGAACTTGTGACAATCAGTATAATTTGTATCTTTGTTTTGAATCTTAATTTCTTTGAAAATACCTTTGAGCTGTATGTTTGATGTAATATAATACACATATATATTATCTTAATATAGATGTACATTATAAATACATTATTTCAGTATATAAATGTCATTAAATGGAGCCACACAAATGTTGCTCATTCATATTTTAAGAGCTTCATATATGCTAAGATTTCTCTCACTATTTTGTAGAAGTACATTTAGCACCTTAACTATATTCACCATCATTCATGACCATTTCATTCTGTCATTGCAAACTCCAGGGAGATATATAACAACCAGGGCAGATGAACATTTATTTCAATTCTCCTGTTCCAAAAGTATGAAGCTACCTGTGATTCTAATACCATTGTGTAATACATCTGTCCTAAGCATAAAAAACATTTACTCCTTATAAAATAGATTGTCCTATTTCAAAAAAATGTACTTGCTATTATTTCTCATGTAGAAAAAGAAAACTATGCTTAAAAGTTCATTTGGGTTGGGCATGGCAGTGCAAGCCTGTACTCCCAGCAACGTGGGAGGCTGAGGCATGAGGACCATAAGTTCAAGGCCAATCTCAGCAACTTAGCAAGTCCCTAAGCAACTTAGTGAGACCTTGTCTCAAAATAAAAAATAAAAAGGAGTGGGGATGTGGCTCAGTGATAAAGCACCTCTGAGTTCAATTACCCAATATAAAAAAAAAGTACATTCCAGTCAAATACAAACATGGGGTACAGTGCCAGGAAGAGGAAAAATGTTACAGCATAGATAAACATGACAATATTCTGTAACATTTTTCCTCTTCCTGGCACTGTACCCCATGTTTGTATTTGACTGGAATGTACTTTCTATGTGGATATATTTCAAGCAATATTCCCTTTTTTCTAAGTTCAATAATTCTGATTTCATTTTTCATACAGAACTCATTAATTATCCTTAGGTGATATGAAATTGCTTTCTTTAAAAAATCTAAATGTAAGGCCTTTACTGTTTGAGGCTAAAAACTGAGCATAATACATATCATCACTGTCATCTTCTGCCAAACCCATGCCCTGAAGGTGACACAGACAGTGATGAAGTATAGTAAGTAGCAATGATTGGATTATACTGTATGTAGATGCAGGCTGTCACATTCATGATTTGGACCAAGGGTACATGACCTCATTCCATAGCTAGTCAACCTAGAGCAAATATAATTTATTGGAGCCAGGAGGCCTCATTATGACCTGGCATTCAACACAGCTCATTCTTCTTACAAAAGTACATATCTTAACTTTCCTTACAGAGAAAATGATAGCTATGTAAAAAATCCATATTACTAGCCTTCATTTTATTGACAACATTTCTAAGGTAGTAGAAAGAAAATATATTGCCCAGGGTTTTCCAAACCATTACGGAACTAGATGGTATATTAAAACAATTACAAAAACTGAATAAGGGGAAATCATTCCCTTGAAATCTCATTGGAAACTTTGGCATTGGGATAACTATTTTATGATGCTTGGCCTAAATCACCACCTCCTGGGAAAAGCTGAACCTGCCATTGCTTAATTTAGGCTTCCAGAATATTCTTAATGCCTTGAAAGATACTTGTAACTATTATTTATCTTTATAGGTGTATGAACCCCCACCCACAGGACAGTGCTTTCTAAGTTTCACACCAAGACAATATGGTATGCTGACTCCTTCTAAATGATTCATAATGGAATCTTTTAAAAAATGAAGATACAGCCTAAAAGGCAGAGGTTTCCTCTGACTAAATGATAGCAATTTTGTTTTGTGGTGCAAAAGCAAAATTTAGGAGCAAAGAAGAGGTGTGATATAGTGTGTAAAATGGGGGAGATGTGTAAGTTCTAACATCTGTTCATGAACTTACATGAGAATTTTCCAGGAAAGAGTCATTGTAAGTAATTTAAATGAAGGCAGTCATTTCAAAATCAATTGAAATAAAAGCCTATGCATTGGGAATCCAGGGAAGGGAAAAGAAAGGTCTCATGAGGAACATGGATTTCCTTACTCACTGGTAGTCTAAGATCTTTTTTGAAAAATGGAGCAGAGAGTTGCTGTCAGAAAGGTCAGTCTGTTCTCCTTTCCATGATGTTGCTAAAAGCCTGTATGACCTTTATCTGGGCAGATAATGAACTAGTTATTATCTCAATGGATGGTCCTGAGTCTCTCTACGCGCCCCATCATCAACTCGCCATGCTTAATTCAATCTGTGTTTATGCAGCTCAGATGTAATCCCACCAGATTCAGCCATCCCCTTTCCAGACAGTGATACTGTTGCTAACATGAGTCTGGTATCACTTTCAGGAAGGATGAGGAGAAAGCTTTATCATTACAAGGAGACCACCCTCAGACACAGCCATTTAAAAAATGTTTTGGCATGTTTGGGGGTTTTCATTTCTAGGTGGATCTGAGATAAGCCATCCGGAGAGCTTTTAATTGTTTCTTTGAGGCTATTGTTATTTATACTATATGGACACTTGAAAGGCAACTCTCAGGATCTCAATGGAAAATGGTTTCATTCTGATTCTCATTCTAAGCACAAAACTACTCAGCCAGGTAAGAAATTCTAGCTGCTGGAGGTGTTTTGCAAGCAGCATTTTTATCAAAGGTTTAAATAAATAAAACTTTTCATTTATCCCACAATTTTTGCTCAAGTCCTATCCTGGTTTATGTAGACCTAATTGATACCACCATTATAGTAATAATCAGTGCTGTTTGCCAAAGAAAAGATTTAGCTCCTTTTATCTCCTTTTTAGTAAGATTGCTTCACCTATCTCTCTGAAGTTGGGTATGGTCGTGTGACTTGCTCCAACCAATGAAAGATGAGCAGAGGTACTGCAGTTGTAGCTTGGTGGCAGAGGACTTATCTAGCATGTGTGAGGTACCAGGTTCAATCCTCAGCACCAAATAAATAAATAAGAGAAGATAAAGGTATTATGTCCATCTATGATTAAAAAAATCTTTTTTAAAAGATGAGCAGAAAGTGCTATGTAGCATTAATGATATGTTATAGGTGAACACTGTAAGAGCCAGTGTGAAATTTACTATATTCCCCTTTGTGATGCACATGTCAAAATGGAGCTGCCATCAGTATGGACCCCACAACAATAACAAGTAGTAGAGCACTCCTGTTGACAACACTTACACAGGTAATGTAAGGAAGAAATAAACATTTTTATATGGAGCTGCTGGAATTTAGGGAATATTTATTACCACAGCATAACCTAGCTTATCCTGACTTTCCTATTCCAATTTCTTTCACTACTGACCTATTTAATTTTTAGTTTGCTTGTTTGTTGTTTCATTTTTAGACAGGGCTCACTAGGCTGCTGAGGCTGGCCTCAAACTTGTGATCCTCCTGCCTCATTCTCCAGTTGCTGGGATTAGAAGGGTGTGTCACCACACCTACTACTACTGCTGCCCTATCTCTAAAACATGAGTACTTTTCTGTAATAGACACACTCAAGAGAATTTCCATGGAATTCCCCCAGCTAAACAAAAACAACAACATCAAAACAAACATTTAATGGAAGGAAAAGACAAGGACACAGAAAACTTGTTTGATCAACCATAGACTTTTTGTAAGTGCTGCTCCCTGACTCCTTTAAGATTTTTTACACATATTACTATTATTATCTTTTTCTTGATCAGGAAACAGGAGATATTATAGTGGGCATCAAGTGTATTGTGTTCCCAATTGAATATTTATCCCCACAAAATTCACATGCTGACGCTCTAAAGCCCAGTGTGCCTATATTTAGAGATGGAGCTTCTAAGGAACTACTTATGGTTAAATAAGGTCATGAAGGTAGAGCCCTAATCCAATTAGATTACAATCCTTATAAGAAAAGACACCAGGGAGCTGGGGTTGTGGCTCAGTGGTAGAGTGCTTGCCTAGCATGCATGAGGCACTGGGTTCGATTCTCAGCACCACATACAAATAAATAAAATAAAGGTCCATCAACAACTACAAAATATTTTTTTAAAAAAAAAAAAAAGAAGAAGAGACACCAGAAAGATCTTCTCAGCCCCCTCCCACACTTGACACAGAACCCTCTTTCTCCCCCAGGTGAGGATGGAGCAAGAAAGCAAGTGCCTGTAAAACAGGCAAAGGGCCAGAAGCCAAACTGGCCAGAAAGTTGACCTTGGGCTTCCGAGTCTCCAGAACTGTAAGAAAAAATGTCTGTTATTTAAGCATCCACTCTATGTTATTTTGTATGGTAGCCCTAAGCAGGGTAACACACCTTGGGACAAGTCAAATGGGCATATGATGAGATAGAAGAGTTGGTGATTACTTGAAACTTCTCTCAGAACTAAGACACTAGGATAAACAAAAAGCCTATCCTAAGGAACGAGGGAGGATAATTTGGAAACAGGAATTTTAACAATCCTTGGCAGATGCATAGTTGTCCTGTGGGAGCTCTATGAATATATATTAAGTGCCAGGCACTGGGTGTGAGGCTGTAGACACAAAGTCCAATGACACATGGGCCTTAACTCCAAAGAATTCATGATCTAATAGAAAATACACTAGGTAAACACATTAATTCAACACCACAGGCATTTTCTGACCTACCAGTGCTACTAAGCATCATGCTAGGGGTTAAACCAAGCAATACATTATTCATCATCTGATCATTCTTCATAGAGGTGTCTATCCTAATCAATTACAAGCAGAATCAATAATTATGGGGGTGAATTGTGGGGATACAAATTCTTCATTGTCTCTTCACTGCATGACAGCACTATTATCTTCAGATTGTTACCATCTTCCTCCTAAATTAGTCTCAGTTTGGCTGACTTCCCCTGGAAAACTCCGAGGAGTCTGAAAAGTATGGAACCTTGTAAACAGCAGGTGCTCACTAAAGTTGAACCAGTAACAGCAACATGTTTAGCTCCACCATGTAAATGTTTGGCTCAAATAAAAAGCTACATGAACACATGTCTTAATACACAACTCAAAGCAAGTGTTCACTGCATAACACAATATCTGAATTAGCACACCGTTCAGCTGTCATGAATAGCAACAGAAACAGGCTTGAATTCTGATCTGAACATTGGAAAAATAATCTCCCCAACAGGAAACATCAAAACACCTGAAAAGAATGATTTTCAGAACTTTTCCTGAAAATGTATAGATGAAGCATCACTTCCTCATGTCAACCTCACTCAAGAGACCTTAGCCCAGTTCACAAAAGACCTACAACTTCTCTGTTGAAGAAAAACTGGGATATCTTCCCTTTAAAAGTAGCACAGCTTTAAAGAAGAGCTAAATTATGGCATTTGCCAGTAAATGGATGGAGTTGGAGAATATCATGCTAAGCAAAATAAGCTAACCCCCCCCAAAAGGTCTAACGTTTTCTATAATATGTGGATGCTAATTCAAAATAAGGTGGGCGAGGACACTAGGGAAGAATAGCATTATCTTAGATTAGGTAGAAGGAAGTGATGGCAGAGGAGGGGATGTGGGGATAGGAAAGTTAGTAGAATGAAACAGACATGATTATTGTATGTATATATGTGAATGCATGACCAATATGATTCTGCAACATGTACACTCAGAAAAATGAGAAATTATATCCCATCTATGTATGATATATCAAAGTGCATAAATGCATTCTACTGTCATGTGTAACTAACTAAAACAAATAAAAAAAATAATAAATAAAAAAGTAGCACAGATTTCATCCAAATTGTCTAGGCTGTTTACAGCTATTAGGAAATGTGAGAAATTGGAGAAGGGCTTCAAATATGGTTTACTGGGATGAGAAAGGAGAGGGAAAAAAAAGTAAAACAGAAAATAGTACTAGAAAAACAACACTCTTGACACAGAAGAGGAAACACCACAATCTCCCCCCATAACTCTGGATTTACAGCATTAATCTTTTAATACAGAAAGGGATTTGCTGAGACAGATACCAACACAGATACTATTAGATGTCGGTCATGCTCTGCCTCTGCAAAAAAAAAAAAAAAAAAAGAATTCTGGGAGACAAAGCCAGAAGATGTGGGTTTCTCAGCTATACCTGGGCCTGTGAAAGGGACAGAGGGAGGAAGGAAGGCTTAGGAACTCATATTACCTACTCTTTCCTCCAGAAGGATACCTTTTAAAAATTCTTTCTATAGTGCTGGGTATAGAACCTAGGGCCTCACACATGCTGGGCAAGTGCTGTACCACTGAGCCACGCCCCAGCCCCTGCAAGGATACTTTCTTTGTGTTAGTTAGGATTTTAATACTTGAAATCCTGTTTTAGGTTCTGTGGAGTAAGGAACTCATCCTGACCTCTTTTTCCTCTTGCTACATCCTCCCACATCACAGTCAACCTTTAGCTGCTCCCTCTTCTTCTATGATGGCAAAAGGCAGAAACCAGACTATGATAGACTGGAGAAACTATAGCCTTTGTCTTTAATTAGGTAGGATGGCAAGGTAACGTCGGCTTTCTGTCTGACTGAGGTTGGGAGAGAGCATTAAGGATTCATGGGAATGCAACGCTAGTGCTCAGCAATAGCAAGGATGCACACAGACATTTGTTAAAATGTCCTAGCCCTGTGGTTGTTTGTTTTGTTTTAATGAAAAAGAGTCCCATGGTATAACCCCACCTAGACATTACTATAATTAACTGCGACGCAGGGTACTGCAACTTGGGAAATGTTTTAGCTGTCTTTGGTTTTCTCTGCCAACACTGAAGAGACACTGGGAGGACATGGATCCACAGCTTGCAGAGACATAAACACAGGCAAGGATTTTGTGGTAGCTTCTTGCAGACCTGCTTGTTTAGACAGGAAAATAAATGACCAGCATTGAGAGGTAAGGTCAGCCTTGAGACATATTTTCCAGGCACACTGACTGCAAGCTAAGAGGGAATCCTTTGGAAAACAGTTTTCAATTCAGGCAGTGGCGTGGGGTGAGGGGGGCAGGTTAGAGTAGAAATGGCAAGACACAAGGAGCAGCCACGTGGTCTTGGGAAAGTCATCAGAGTTACTTTGAGCCTCGGTTTTCTCATCTGTAAAGCTGACATAATAAGCCTTGGCTTTCTTACCTCACCATGTTGCTATGAGAATGAAATGAGATAAGGTGTGGGAAAGTGCTTTTGAAAATCCTAAAGAGCCACCCACAGGTAAGGAGTTATTATATCCCAGCTCATCCAGAAGTCAAGTCTTTGGAGGAAAATTTTCAAATGAAATTGCTTGTCAGTGGTAGCTCTTACCATGTGGTCCTCTTGTTTCTACCTACCTACAGAGGGAATGAGATTTTTGCCACCTATAGGGGGATGGATTGCAGGAAAAACCTGGGGAGATTGTTCATTTGGAGGGACAATGGCCTCAGGGATGCTCTGATTGTGGAACAGAGAGTGGACACATCACGTGTGTTCCACACACCTGCTCCCTCCCGGGCAGGAGAGTGACAGGCAGCCAGGTGCATGCACAGACATGCCACAAACTACTATCATCAACCTAGAAGCAATGTATGAAAAAAGCTGACACCATCACATTCTACATGATCCAAGTCCTCACTCCCTCCCCTCTGTTACTCTTCCTTTGACCCCTCCAAGAAAAGGAATTTATTAATAAAAATCTGTTTCCCTGGAACACTTGGAGGGTATCACATCATTATCTGGGTGCTGGACAGCACCACTCTTCCCTCTGCAACTTTCTGTGGCCCTTTCAAGGTTCCCAGGGTCTTATAATCCACTTAGCGTGTTTTCTATGATCTCTCATCACATGTCTGTCCTGATGATTTGATTAAACTGAACCTCCTCAGAATCAAGATGGAAACTAAAATGGGCTGGGAATATGGCTCAGCAGTCCAGCATTTGCCTAGCATGTGCAAGGTCCTGGGTTCAATACCAAGTACCATAAAAAACATGGAGCCTAAATACAAAGTTCATGCATTCAACAAATAGTTACTCAGTTCCTGTCCTGAACCACGCAAGCCCTGGTGTGCAGAGATCAACTACTTGCTCTTCAAATGTGCTGACAGCTGGATGACATTTCCCGACATCCCCTGCAAATATACGTGGTCATATAACTGACATTTTGGCCAATAGAAAATAGATGGAAGTTAAGTACATGAATTCCAGGCACAGTTTATTAAAAATGGACCTGTATGAATCTCCATTATTTCTTATGCCATCTGCCTGTCAGATGCAAACTTGGAAAGAAAGAACAACTCTAGCGGTGAGAGATCTATAAAATGAATGGGGCCTAGATTTGTGGATAACCGTGTAAGAGATCATTGACTGAATACCCACACTGAATTGTCACATAGGCAAGAAATAAAACTTCTATTGCATTCCTCCACTGAGATGTTTGAGGTTCCTTATTACAAAAATTAGCCTATCCTGATCCTGCAGTTGGGAGTACAATGGGAGATAAGACATGGTCCCTAATCCCATAAAGTTTTCAGTTTAATGAGGAAGCACAAAAAATAAACAGGTAATTACAACACAGTGAGACAACTGCCATGAAGAGAGAGAGAGAGAATGCTGTGTGCTTAACTAGGGAATTAGTCAGAAGGCCACTAGGAGAAAGGGGCATCAAGATCAGAACAAGAGGAAGCTGAAAAGGAGCTAGAGAGCTTAGCATATAAGAGGAACTGGAAGAATCTTAGAATTATGGCCATGGCAGAGTCTCAGGAGGCAGAAGGATAGATGAGACTGCAGAGAGGTTGCAACCAGGTTCATGTGGTCTTAAAAACCAGTTGTTTAGCCAAGCGCAGTGGCACACACCTGTAATCCCAATGGCTTGGGAAGCTGAGACAGGAGGATCATGAGTTCAAAGCCAGCCTCAACAAAAGTGAGGACCTAAGAAACTTTATTTTGAGACCCTGTCTCTAAATAAAATACAAAATAGGGCTGGGATGGGGCTCAGTGGTCGAGTGCCCCTGAGTTCAATTCCTGGTAACCCCCCAAAAAACCCAGTTTGTTTAGATGTTGTCATAAAAGTAATAGAAAGTCAGAAGAATGTGAACTAGGAATTCTGCTTTGTAAAATTTACAAATTCTGCTTTGTAAAATTCACCCTTCAAGAGTATAAAAATGAGGGAAACATGTCTACCCACTGAAAAACTCCTTCAGGCACCAACATAATGGCTCAGACCTTTAGTTATTGACACCAGTCCGAATCTCATCCACCTTTACCCCGCACCTCAGCCATTATTATTTGAACTGTTGGTCATCTTTTCTGAGGGTCTACTCTCAGCAGAATCACTTCTCTCTGGCCCTGGTGCTTCCCCTTCCTGGTTTATATCTCTCTTCCTGCCAGGCTGTCCTCGAGGTCTCAACATGCCTTTCAGCAAGTCCATAGGGAATTATGACACAAAGGAGGAGGGCTGTACTATTCTGTGTCACATTCTCCATAAACAATGTTCATTAAACATCCAGCATTATACCAAGAGACAAGTGCCTCTGAATAAGAATAAGCCAGTGACGTGATTTTTACTACAACATTAGCAGCCAGACACAAATAAACAGTCTGTCACAAAGACAGGCAATAGTTGTGTAGAAGGACAGGCACAATCACTACAGAAATGTCACTAAAATAATCACACCTGTCAAGGTGGCCCAGGAAACTTATGAAAAAGTGAGGAGAAGAGAGCTCCAATCTGAGGGATATACCAGGTGGTTTGGTCCCTGAGAAGAATTTAAGCCTCTAGGCCACAAAGGAGCAGAAGTAGATAAGAATAAAGGATACTGGGAGAGAGGGAGCCAAGAAGAAAAAGATCAAGAAGAGCCTGGGCAGGTTTCTTTTTAGAGTACAAGCTTAAAAGGGGACTGATTCTCATTTTTAGTCAACTCATGTCCAAGTGAAAAGAAATAACAGTTTATTTCCCATATTCATCTCTTGCTCTCTTTGAATAACAATTTGGACAGCATGGTTACATTTGTCATTCTGTAGGTGAGATGCTAAAGTGTTCAAGGTTATCCTAGTCTTTATTTTCATCCCCAGGAATTACTAATGGTGACTGGGCTTTGTTTACCACCAGGAATGTGCCCCCATGGTAGTCCTTTCAACCTAGGAATGTTCCACTATGGACAATGGGAAAACATTCCCAACCCTGCTCTCAGCACTAGCCACAAATACATGTCACTTCCAGTCTGTAATCCCTCTCTCTGTCCTTGTTCAACCCTTGCAACAGAGAATGGCTTGCTGTTCAGCAAACCTGTTTCTCTTTTCCTCCTAGACACAAAAGTCATAAGTCAACTGTATGTGCCAATCTCCCCTGCAGTTAGGTGTGGCAGTGTGACTGAGTTCTGGCTGATAGAATGTGAGTAGGAGTAAAGTAAGTCACATCCAGGCCCATAAAATAAAACCCTCCCCTGTTCAATCCTCTACTCTGTTTTCCCATCCAGTGGCTGAATGGAAAGAGATGCCAAAGATCTAAAAACGACAAAAAATGCAAAAAAAAACTGGATCTTTGAGTTGCTAGGAGGAAAGTCAATAAGGATGATCATTTGACTAGGATTAGACAATTTATGAGAGAAATAAATATTTATTTGTTCACCCACTGAAAACTGGGGGCTGTTTGTTATAGTAGCACCTAACATAGTTAATACAGCTCTCTCTCCCATTCTTTTGAATGAGGATTCCAAATCGTCAAGATTTTTCTTACATCTCCTAATCTCCCCTAATCATTGTAGAGGACTTTACCTTATTTTTAACAACTTTACTAAGATATAATTCACACAATAAAATCCACTTTTTAAGATGTACAATTCAATGTTTTTTACTACATTTAGAATTGTACAACCATAATCACTAATTTTAGAACATTTTCATTACCCATAAAAGAAACTTCATACTCATTAGAAATCACTTCCCATTCTCCCTTTCCCCTAGCACTAGGCAACCACTAATTTGTTTTCTGTTCTAGATATTTCTTTTTTATTTGTTCTAATTAGTTATACATGACAAAAGAATGCATTTTGACACATCATACATAGATGGTGTATAACTTCTCATTCTTCTGGTTGTACATGATATAGAGTTCTACAGGTCGTGTAATCATATATGCACATAGGGTAATAATGTCCCACTCATTATACTATCTTTCCTACCCCCATATGCCTTCCCTCCCTTCTCTCCCCTCTGTCTAATCCAAAGTACCTCTATTCTTCCCTAGCCCCGACCCACCCCATTCTAGATATTTCATATCATTGAAAGGATACAGTATGTGTTCTTGTGTGCCTGGCTTCTTTCACTTAACATGTTTCAAAGTTCAACTATGTTGTAGCATGTATCAATAACTTTTATTATCTTTTTTTTTTTTTTGAGTTTTGGAGATTGAAACCAGGGACAATTTAGCACTGAGCTACCTCTCCAACCCTTTTTATGTTGAGACAGGGTTTCACTAAGTTTCTGAGGCTGGCCTTGAGCTTGTGATCCTCCTGCCTCAGCCTCCCAAGTAGCTGGAATTACAGACATGCCTGGCTTTCATTGCCTTTTATCAACTTTTTATCAGTAAGCAATATTCCATTGCATGGGCACACCACATTTTCTTTATCCATTCATCAGTTGATAAACATTTAGGCTATTTTGACATTTGAGCCACTATGAAAAATGCTATTATGACCATCAATGTATAAGTTTTGTGGGAACATATGTTTTGAATTCTCTTGAGTGACTGAGCTATATTCTACTTAGAAGCATTTCTACTCGGAAGTCAAAATGCTGGGTCATATAGTCATTCAACGTTTAACATCTTAAATAACTGCTGAATCATTTTCCACAGGAGGTGCACCATTTTAATATTCCCACCAGCAATGCAGGAAACTTCTAATTTCTCTGCATCCTCACTAATACTTGTTATTAACTGTCTTTTGTGTTTGCTTTCCTAATGGAAATGAAGTGGTATCTCATTGTGATTTTGTTTTGATTTGCATTGCCCTGGTGACTAATGATGTTGAGCATCTTTTCATGTGCTCATATTCATTTTTACATCTTCTTTGGAATAGTCTATTTAAATCCTTTGCCCATTTAAAAAGTGGGTTGAGTAGTGAGAATTATTTATATATTCTAGGAACATGCCTATTGTAGGCTGATTGTGTACTCCAAAAAGATATGTTGGACTCCTAATCCCCAGTACCTGTGAATGTATTCTTATCTGACAATAGGGTCTTTACAGATGTAATCAATTTAAGATGAGGCCATACTTGAATTAGAGTGAGTCTATTTAATTACCCCCAACTCTGAATTGGTCTTGTAATTTGCTTTGACCAGCTCCAAGCTTGGGCCTCAAGAGGTTTTGCATGCTTCTCTGTTCCATTAGAATCCTGTTGATTGAGAGAGGCTACTGACTCAGTAATCCATTACCTCAGCCACTACCCAGTCACCCACCACCCTGCCCAAGATGTAAGGCCATCTTAAATAAGCCAGTGCTCAGGTGACTGGCCAGCTGATCAGCAATTCATCACAGATATAAGTGAGCCCAGTTGAGTCCAGTCAAAACTACCAACTCAAGAATTATAGGCTAAATAAATGGTAATTGTTTTAAGCCACTGAGTTTTGGGGTTATTTGTTACACAGCAAGAGCTAACTAATTCAGAGGTAATGTTCACATAAGTTAGAAGACTAGGTATTATTCCTGGATTGTTTGCTAACCAATTTTACAACTTTGGACTAATCACTTTACTTTTTTAGCATTGATTTTTAAATTAGAAAACAAGGGGAAATGGTGGGCTGGTCCAGTACTTTGCAAATACTGTTAAGCAGCCAAGCCTTTTCTTCAATTGATAGTTTATAATGAACCTCAATATATAAAATAGGTGAAAAGAAACCTTCTCAAGTTCTGAAGGAAGCTGAACCCCATCTGCTTGACTTTCTTCTCACTCTTTCCCCCTTCCTCCACCTCCTCTCCCTGGAATGGCACCCCAGGGATTTGCAGATAAAATCTGGAAAACATCAGGCTATTCGATTTTTTGAAGGTCTTTCAGATTAACATTTCATGATTCCAGGCTGGAGGGGGGAGAGGTAGTTTGGCATAAACCAAGACAGACTAGACCTTCTCGTAACACTACTCACGTTATGTGATACATGTAATTATTTGTTTACTTGTCTGTTTCACCAAACAGTGAGCAACTCAACTACACATACTTCTCTTTCTCCTATGGAGTGCCTTCCTCAACCCAATGATTGCCATACATTTCTTAACACAGAGCATCTACTCAAGAAATTCAATGTAAATGGGATTATGGGAAAATGTAGGATAGATGGATGGATAAAAAACACAAACAGATAATTATAGGATAACAAATGAATAAGTAAACAACACAAGAATAACATTGACCTGTTATTCACAATGTTTCAAAGGTAGAATGTTTCCCTTTCTCCATGGGCAGAAAGTAGGGCTTCAAATTACATTTTCAGCATTGCCATTTTATTCTCAGCATAAAGTCTGAAACAGCAGTAAGTAAATTACTACATCTTGAAAAGCAATCTCAATTATTTCCTATCATTAATTCTTTTCAAAGGCAGGAAGCATCTCTCTCCATGCTCCTACCCTGAAAATGCCAGCCAGCCTTTCACCAACCCCAATCGAGTGGATCATCCTCCCCTATGCCAAATTGACTCATAAGCCCAGAGATTGACTTAGGTTCTATGTAATTGGAACTTTCTGTGGAAATTTCTGCACTGCTTATTCACCATGGTTTTCCAGGGAAGAGTCAGGAGAAGCTCACCCCTTGGTGATGTGGCCATGCTAAGAGTGGAGATTCTAGGGCTGTTCTGCAGCTTCCCAGCAGTGTGCTGCAAGCAGAAACCCATAGGAAAATACACTGGCTCAAGCCAGGGATCCTTCCCATCTTGCTTAAAGCTTCTGCTTCCTGTTCTAAGTTCTTAATGACTACCTTCCTTTAAAGATTGCCTTTAGCTTTAAAGGAGGCTAACTTGAACAGTACTGTAAACCAAGATAATCTGGCAAGAAAGAACTCTATTGAATTTAATAACTATTTTAAAAGTGGGGAATGAGTATGAAAAAATGCAATCTCAAACAGAAATACAAATAAATCCTGGATAACTGATGGAACACCACTGGGGTAAAGACATAAAAAGGGATACCTGGTGATCTTTTAAAATTGAAGATGTAAGATCATGTTTTACTTTCCTGTTGTTCTATTTAATCCATGTGTCTTGATAGATGTATTTTCCCTATCACAATCTTCTTTAAGGTTCCCAGAACATTCTTAATGCCCAATAATTATGGAGGAACGTGGGCACTTTTGCTCATGAATGTTGCAGGGTATCAATTTGGTTATAAATGGAATATTTTATCATTTTAATTTTCATTAGTTTTTTTCCACATTCTTATCACTGTGTTACAGTTGAACATAAGGATAGGATTTGTTGTTACATATTTGTACATTAGTTTTTAAATCACATAAGTTATACAGAGAAGAAAGAGGATTTGGCCCTCCCTAACTCCTCAAAGAAAGAGTTATCTATAATCCCATCTGCTGGAGATAACCACCGCAGAACATTTTGAAAAACAATGTTTTTCAAACTAGATTGTGGCCCATTTGGAGACCATGAAATTGATTTAGTGGGTCATGATCAGCATTTTAAAAAAATAAGAGAGAAGAAAGGACAAAAAAAGAGGAATATAACTGGAATAAAGCAGAATTGGGTAGGAGAAAAAGGGAATAATATAATAAAGAAAATTTACACCTCTATCAACAGTGTCTGCAAGTACCCTATGGCCACTCCATCCTCGTTCCCATCCTAAGCCTGACCAATATCATTTTTTTACCTTGGCCTATATGAATAAACTTTAAAAAAAAACAGCAACTTATCATAATTTGAGTTGATTCATTTCTGAATTGAGGTCACCCACAGTTCATTTACACCAACCTTCAAATGAAATTATACAATACAGAAGGGTGACCATTGAACTAGCAATTTGTGTATCCATGACACAAATTTAGGGGATTTAAATAGCAAAGGCTTTGATATAGAAAATAATTCCTACTATAGCAAGTGATTTATTTTAGACAATCAATAAATGAAACAACTAATTAGTTACATGCACCACCACCTCACTCAATTACATGTGTTAATGTATTACACAGTCATATGTATACCCTGGATCTATAGTAAGTACTTCTTGGTTCATGAGCCTTTTTATTTAGACGTCCCAAACTCAGCCCTTCTGAGCAACCAAAGTTAAACTTAGACATTGTTCTCATGTTTGCTTGGGTTTTTTTATTTTACTGTTTCCTCTATCATAAACTGGAAGGCAGAATGCTGTCTCAGTGGCCATAAAGTGGAGGGATTGCAGGAAGACTGCACAGTGCCGAGAGCAGCTGGGTGGAATAGATGGGGTGCCCAAACTGAACACAGAGCCAGTGGAATCCTGGAGCGGGCACTTTTTAACAGTGTGGTCTTAAAGTTAAGGGGATTGTAAAATAACATGTATAGGACTAGCAGAAAGCAGTCACACAATAAATGTTGGTGTGTGTGTGTGTGTGTGTGTGAGAGAGAGAGAGAGAGAGAGACAGAGAGAGAGAGAGAGAGAGAGAGAGAGAGAGAGAGAGAGAGAGAGAGAATTTGCTCCATGTCTACCTGAACATATTTGGAAGAATTCCCCTTGATAGTCTTCAGTCATCTAAGAAAAAAATTCAGTGATCTTCCAAAAACTGGGGGCGGGGCTGGCTCTAGGAAAAAGTCAAGAGTCTGAAGAAGAAAGTGTAGGCCATGAAATTAACTGTGCCCTACAGAAAAGAACAGCAACTTGGGACAAGTGATGGATTTAAGCAAGAGTTTCATAGGCCCTCAGAGTAAATGTGGGTTTTTAAAGGTCTCTTATTCTGCATACAGCTCCTTTTGCATTTCACACCTGGTGAGGGAAGAAAAGCATCCCCTGTCTAAATTCTGACTTCACAGGCTGCCTCACTAGGCCTCCATCAGTTTCTAAAAGCCAAAAGAAAATTACATAGCCACCCCTATATTTGAAGAAAATCTGGGTTAATGGTCCAAAGCAGTTTCCTCATGGAAAAATCAGCTCACCTATCCTCTAGTTAGGAATAGGAATGAGGCACTTATAGTAAGTTTAAAATTTATCATAAAAGCCCACTTTCAAAGGCCCAGCTGTGTGTCACTCAGGAGTAAGGTCCCTGGGGGCTTCTCACAACTTGGTTTCAGACTTAACTGTGAAGACTTCACACACCTCACACCCAAAATGAATCAAAACACAAGACAGCCTTGGGTCTGCTTTGGTGTCAAAGATATTGCAGATATTCCTGATATGCTTGAAGGGGAAGGCTCAGATTAAAACATCACACTCGGGTTCTCTAAACATAGTCATTTCAAACCCTACTGTGAGGGAGTCTTGTGGGGCCAGAGGTAGGGGCCAGGAATGTTACACCACCCACTGAGTCCAGGACTTAAAACCTCAGCATAGGAGTCTGAGAGCTCAGCCCATGTCTGGGTATGGAAAGCAACTTCTATGGGAAGTATTACAATTTGCTTGAGAATTTTTAAACCTCCACAGCCACAAAGTTCCATCTAGCAAGGGTTGATATGTTTTGTATCAGATATTCAAAACCTTGAAGGCAGAGGCAAAGGAATAAACCTTTTCAGCTGATGGACAGAAAGTCAGTCCCCCCATCTTCTATGCCTTTTGCCCTTCTGAGAAAATGTTCTGCCTTGCTTAGATTTTGCATAAACCTTGATAGTAAGGGCTATTTGGAGAAGGCAACTCCTGATAACTCTAAAACTAATCCAGCCAAGTGATTAGAGAACTCATCACTCTTCCTCTTCCACTCCCTCCCCAAGGAAAGGAAGTAATTTAAAGATCCAAAAGGATTCTCCTTCTCACAGAAGAGCTGAAACGGTGCCAATAAAGATTCCAATGTCAAACTCCAATTATGTGGAGTTTGCAAGTGATTTGAAACACGGCCTTGTGAGGAGCCCCTGTCTGTAATCTACTTAAAAGGTTTTCTCCATTTTAGACACCAAAACTTGGCCATTAAAGATCAGTGATAATCTTTTACATTACTGAAAAATAGATCAAAGCTTTCACTTGGCCTAGATTGGAAAGTCAAGGGACAGCAAAGAATAAGAATAGTCACTGTCACAACCTTGAAATTTCTCATCAAGGGAGAAAGTTTTGTAAGACTCAAGTTGGGAAGTTTTTTATCCAACAGAAATGTGCAGGTACATTACCCAAAAGACAGGAACTAGAATGTTCATAGTGGCATTATACAAAATTGGCCAAACTGGAAGTTATCTAAATATCTATCAATAGTAAAATAGACAAATAAATCATGCTATATTCATACAAAGAAATACTACACAACAACAAAAATAAATGAACTACAACTACGTGCAACAATATAAATGGATCATAAAATATAATTTTGAGCAAAAAATTTTGAGGTGAGAAAAGATCATACAGTATGGTTTCAAAACAGGTCAAAGTAATCAATGTTTTTCAAGGTTAGAAAGATAGTTATCCTTGAATGAAAGAGAACATTAGCAGGATTTCTAGAGGGCTGGAAACATTCTACACTTTGTTCTAAGTGATGGTTTCAGAGGTGTGTTCAGTTTGCAAGAACTCATTGAGCAATACATTCATGATTTGTGCCATTTCTGCATTTGTGTTTAATATTTATATATGGAAGGAGAATTATCTTGTTCTATCCTCTAGCAACATTTTTCCAGAAATAGGAACTCTGCTAACAGATTTTTATTTCCATCTGTTTACTCAAGGAAAGCTGCCACACAGCTTCTGGTAACACATAGGCTCTCTTTATGTCTCTCAGAGAAAGAAGACCCTACAGTTTAGTTACGCATGTTCAAAAAAAATTAATCCCTGATTGTGCCTCTGTGTTAATCAGAGTCAGCTAATTATTGTGACAAACATCCCCAAAATCTCACAATAAAAGTTACTTCTCCCCATGTGAAATTCAATCAGGTATTGGGAAGGCAGTCTTTCATGGGATGATTCAGAGACTCAGGTTCTTTCCATCTATCTAGTGGCCCCACCATACCTTAGGCCTTAGAGTCCCCTGTGAGCCCTCTGTGTGCAGCCAGCAGAGTGGGAAAGAAATAAAGTGCAAATGATTGTTTAGGAGCTTTTATCCAGCCTTCCTAGAGGTAGAGCAATTATTCCTCCCACAACTCATTGGACAGAACTTTGCACATAATCATACCTAACTGTAAGGTAAGCTAGAAGATGTAGTCTAGCTATGTGCCCAGGAGGAAAAGGGAAAGAGTTGGTGAACACCAAGCCATTCTCTACTGTGATCTCTCTTCTAGCTATTCCATACCTGATGTATGACTACAAAGAACAGAAGACATACCATTATGAGCAAAGATACAGACAAAGGACATGGACATTTACATTCTACACTTCCATGATGGCACACATCCATAGCTAGGCCTTCCCATGCCTATCATCATCAGAAGTCTGCACTCTCTGAGAATTAAGGCATAATGGCAGTCAGATGCTAAATTGTTCTTGCAGTGCTCAGTGACATCAGTGAGGCTAACCAAGCCAAAAAATGGGATGGCATTCTTCTGTCCCCATTTTTACCATGCATCGGATTGATCAGAGTATTTCCTCTGATTGAGGAGTCACAGGAGTTGAGTTTTATCCTTTTTTTTTTTTTTTTTTTTTTTTTTTTGTACCAGGGTACCAGGGATTGAACACAGGGGCACCTATCCACTGAGCCACATCCCCAGCCCTTTTAACTTTTTATTTTGAGACAAGGTCTCATTAAATTGCTCAGGGCTTCACTAAGTTGCTGAGGCTCACTTTGAGCTTGTGATCCTCCTGCCTCGGCCTCCCAAGCTGCTGGAATTACAGATGTGTGCCATTGTGCCTGATGGTTTTACCCATTTTTATACCTACTTTCCCCCTTAAACCCCCTGGTAATAATACTGATTATTATTACAAAAAGTACCATCAATGGCGTACACATATTAACCCTTACTGTGTATACTGTGTATATACCACAAACTGCTGGTGCTGCCCTTGGAATACATTCACTTAATTTTCACAACAACTGTATGAGATCAATACTAATAGTGTCTCCATTTCACAGATTCTTAGTCTCTGAGGCACAGAGACTAAGAATTTGTCCAAGGTCACACAGCTGGTAAGTGGTTGAACTCCAAGCTAACATATGCTGTTCATTTTACAAAGGTGATCTGGATTAGGAACACAAGCATGTAATCATGACAAAGTCCCAGTCCCTCAGTTATAAAATCTTGAAACTACACTTCATAAGCATCAGACTTGATTCATCTGGGCTGATCAAGCCACAGAAAAGCACACAAAGTAACTTGGAAAGAAAACAAAGTCAAAGTTAAGAAGTAAAGGATGGTGTCACTTCTTAAGGATTTTTGTTTTGTTTTTAAATATTCATTTGCACTTAACAGCCACTAAAATCACTACATTGACAGATCAATTAAGAAAATCCAAAAGGGCTTCAAACTCAAATTTATAAAGCCAATATTCTAGTCTTCCCCATTCATTGTTTTTATTAAATATATTTATTTATAAGTGAATCTCATTCATCATTGTCACCTTCCATCCTGTTACCAGACTGAAATTTGCCTGTCTTATACTATGAAACAAAGGGTTAATGTAAAGCCACACAAGAGGAAACCTTACACAATATATTTTTCTTCATGCAATTGGATTAGTTTTAATTAGCAAAGGCTAAAATTTTGCCAGATGAGCACTGGGTGATATCTGATACCTGAGCAGATTTCCAACAACTCTTCTCTCACACCAAAGGCATTTAACTAAAATAATACTCTTTGAAAACATTCCAGAGCATCCTTCCCAATATCTCTTCTTCATTTGCCCATTTCTCCCCACCATTGCCTCAAATATCAAAACCTATGTCTTTTCTTTTTGTAAAACTGAAAACCCCATGACTTCTCACATGGAAAAGAATTTCTGTGGTATTTATTGCTGCGGCACTTCTCCCGTCCCCCCAACGTTAATCTCTAGACTCAAACTCTTTTTTTAAAGAGAGAGAGAGAGAGAGAGAGAGAGAGAGAGAGAGAGAGAGAGAATTTTAATATTTTTTATTCTTTAGTTTTTGGCGGACACAACATCTTTGTTTGTATGTGGTGCTGAGGATCGAACCCCGGCCGCATGCATGCCAGGCGAGCGTGCTACTGCTTGAGCCACATCCCCAGCCCTAGACTCAAACTCTTGACAAACACGTGCCATCTTGCAAAAAAATCACTTCATGGGTGGGGAGGAGATCCACTGAGGTGGCAGAATTTTGGTGCCAAAAAGGGAAATACAGCTTTATTTGCATTATTAAAATATAAATACAGGCTCAAATAACAGAGTCCAGATGCAGGCTGAAGAGAAACATAAATATTGATATTATATTCTAATGAACATTATGTTTCACTGGCTGTCATCTGTCCCCACAGCTACTAGCTCTTCTCTCTCTTAGATGGGTAGTATTAAGAAATCAAGAGTAACTAAACCCCAGAATAGGGCTTCTATTTCATAAATCTAAATGCACTTACATAGAACAATAGGAAATCAAATTCTAAACAACTTACTTTGTCCTCCATTGAGGTTTCAAGCACCGGAATAAGTTGAAAATACAAGTGTAAATCAGTATTCTCTACTACTTAGAAAATTGCATCTGAGTAATAAGGTCCTTTTACATGTCTTTTAAAATGTTATTTTAGCTTTATCTTAGGAAAGCTCCCACTTCTAAATTACTCCTGGGGACTCTGAGGCCAGATTCTTACCCTTGTCCAGACCCTGATTCTCCCTAAAAATCCAGCACCAAGATATCATCACTAGCCTATCACCATCGGACCAAAAGTAAGGAAATTCCACTATTTCAGTTTGGCTTGGAAATCTTATACATAGAAAGGCTAATTCTTAGTCTAATTCTGCTTGAGAGCCCAGAAGTTTTGTGGAATAATTTTCTTCTGATGTCATATTCATACAACAGTCACAGTTAGGGGCTGGTGCTAGGCCATCAGAGTTCCAATACTGTTATTTTTTTTTTTTTTATCGCAAAGAGTGTTACCTTCCTAGAGTGTAGTGAATTTTCTCTCTCTCAATAGTGCTATGGATTATACAAGTAGATACAGGTGTTGAAACTGATCAAACTACACATGTAAGATCTGTACATATTACAGCATGTAAATTATACCTTAAATTTTCTTTAAAAGGTATTAAAATACCTTTTAAGTTTTTCCAAGAGAGAAAATAAGAGTAATCAACAACATTCTAGGAGAAGTGCCTACTTTTTCAAGATCAATGGCTTTACCAAACACATTAGGTATATGTGTGAGAATTTGCTCTTACTCCCCCTAAAAGGAGCACAAAATGCTATATAACATAGGTTCCTTTGGAGCAAGTCTGTCAGGGGAACAGGGAAAGGGGCTTTCCTTTTCTTTTCTATTCCCTTCTGAATGGGTTGGGTTACCCAGCCCTGCACATAAGCAAGAATGTCAAAGCTTTAATGTGGACCCAACCATTTCTTCATACTTCCACCATCTCTCACCAGGATTACAACTGTCCCCTACTTGATGTCCCTGCTTCTACCCCTCCTGCCTCTCACACTATCTTCTTAACACAAGAGCCAAAGTGATTCCTTGAAACACCAAGTCAGTCATGTTACTCCTAGGCTTAAAAGCCTCCAGTGACTGCCAACTTCACTCAGAGCAAAGGCAAAGTCCTGACAATGGCCTACTGTAAGACCCAAGATGATCTGTCCCCATCCCTCCATGCTGGTCTCCTCTCCTCCCACTCTCCTCCTTGTTTACTCCACATCCACCATACTAGAATCATTGCTATCACTGAATCATGCCAGGTATGTGCTCACCTCAGGACCCTTGCACCAGCTATAGTTGTTGTTTGCTGGAAGAATCTTTCTCCAGCAATTAACATAATTAACTCCCTAACCTTTTTCTAACTTTTGCCTAAATTTCACTTCCCTAATGAGGTCCATTTGACTACCCTATTGAAAATGGCAACCCCACCTCAACCCTCAGGATCATCTGCACCCTGCTCTACTTTCTTTGTGCCTATAGTACTTGCCAACTTCTAACAGGCTTTATATTTTCCTCAAAAGTATCATGTTTGTTGTTTAGATTATTGCTCTCCACTGGAACATAGATTCTTTGTAACTTTTTGTTTACCAATCAAATGTGTCCAGAATAGTGTGTGACACATAATAAATGAATGAATCTGGATGATAAGCTATTGCTCATTTTTCTCTTTCTAAACTTTACTGCATAACAAAAAGTGCTCACAAAGAAAGAAGACCCTTAATTGATGTCTTTGACTATGCAAAGAGACACAGCACTGCTTGGTCAGCTAGACCCTTCCCCTGACCCAGCATTTCACAGATTTAGACAGAGGTTCTCACCTACTTGGAAAAAATTATTGCATGCCTTCTACTCTGATCAAATTACACATCAATAAAATATCCAGTAATAGTCAATAATTATCAGGGGCTCACCATGTAGCAGGCAGGATTCTCAGTAGTCACACATTTGGCTCCTTTAGTCCTTTCAACAATCTAATGCAATAGGTACCCCTTTTATCTCCATTCCATAATAGATGAAGAAAAAGAGATATTCAAAAAATTGTTCAAAGTCATACAACTTTGAAGGGGTGGAGCTGAGATTTGAACTGACACAGTCTAGCTTCAGAGTCAACACTCATAACCACATACTCTCCTGCTTCCCAACACTTAGATACACCATGGCTTTCCCAACCTTATACTAACTGAACCTAAGGAAGCTCCAAATGGCATGAATTCCCAAACTTAAGTAATAAGGACATCAAGTCTTCATCAGGTACTCTAAAAGACATAAATGGACAACACCCCAATTTTCTGCCTTTCACAAACTGGACACTCTAGAGCCAGATAAATGAACTCTAGGACCCAGGGAATCCCCTTGCAGTCCAACAATGCAGTCATTCTATGGCAAAAAATGGCAAAGAAGATCCCCCCATATAAACTTTTTATCTATTATATAAAATAATTAAAATGGTTCCTCTGCTTGTTACAAATGGGTCCAGTCTGAGCCAGATTAACCTCATTTCCCTTTTGAGTAGGGCTATTACACCAGGAGATCAAAGGCATGCTACAGGCATCTTGATTTCAGCAAACCATTTGACAGTCACTCATGAAGATAGATCTTGTGGGCAAGGTGGAGAAATGTGGTTTGAACAGAAAGGTGGGGGTTGCATTTGTTGCTGCTGCAACAGTGGTACCCAAGGAATGCTGATTGATAGATGTCAATTTGGAGGGACGCTGCTAGTACTGACTGGCAATGGGCCCTGGTCTCTGAGTCCATCTAAACAATAATTTTATCAGAGATGTGGATGATGACATAGAATCATGTTTATGGTGTCTGCAGAGAGCAAAATGCTGTGGGCAGTAGCTGACACACTGAATCAAGATTTTAAACCATCACCACTGATTAGAAATGAAAGAGCAAAGCAAATAAGATTCAATTTTGCAGAGACAATGGGAGACACTTGTGAAATTGAAGTTCAAAATAAAAACTGTACACCTAGAATCTAGGAAATCTCATATTTAAAACTACCACTATAAAAGAAGAGGGTTCATTGGGCCATAAGAGCAAAAATACCCCTAACAGAGTTGATCAATAGTTAAAACATGGACCATCTTGGTTCTAAGGGGGCATTCATATAAAGAAAGGAATGGGTCCATTCATATTCTGTACCTATGGTAGAGAGCAACCAAAGTGGGAGGGAACTGGGAAACTGCCATTAGGAGACTTGGTGGAAGGAACTGAAGTTGTTTTACCTGGAATTAAGACCATAACCTACAGGTACTTAAAAGATGTCCTGGAAAAGAGATTCCTTATGGCCCCAGACCTCAGAACTAGGACTAAAAGACTACTACTATAAAAAGAGTTAGACTTAAGGTAAATAAGGACAATGTGAGAATAGGAACTATCCAGCAATAAAATTGGGGTGGCATTGATCACTTCCGATTCCTAAGAGTCTCCATGGGCATAGAAACAAGATGGGCTGACATTTCAGACCCCTTAAAAATTCCAATGCTGGATGGGAAGTTGCATTTCATGGGTACTAAGGTCTTTTCCAACAGTAAGATCCCAAGATTCTATGACTCTTGTTAAATCAACTTGATTCTTGGTTAATTTCACATTGAATGACTTAAAGCACGTGACAAGTATTTTTTCAGCATATGGATACCTATTTCCTCAGATTATTATTTCAATAAATCCAAACCTTCTCATGTTCATTAATGGATTGAGAGGTGGACCTTATATCAGAAATAAAAAATGACCATACCTATCATAGTCATTCACAAAGATGAGCTAGGCAGGGTCCCTGATATGTGGTCTTACAGTTCAGTAGGAGTGCCCTCCAAAATGTTTTTTCAGTATATTTTAACCTTAGAATAAGAACCTTACATTCATAAACCACTCCTGCCTCATTATTTTTATTTTAAGTTATTAGCAAATATGATTCATGAAGATTTCTTGATGCAAAAAAAAATCTTTCAGAAATTTTTGTGTTAGATGGTTTGTTCCAGGAATACCTTTCCTATGATTTTTTAATAGAGTGACACAAAATCTTATATCTCCCAATTTTTAATAGAATAAAAGGAAATTAAATGGAACCATCAAAACTAAATTCCAGCCATGTTTAAAGTTATCATTGACCCTAAATTTTCAGTGTCATATGAAGTCAGTGAATTCTCAAGACTCATGGGATAATATGAGACAATAGAAGAAATTTTACATGTCATAGTAATTTAAAGGTTATGCCCACTAAAGATAGACTAGAAAATCCAAAACCACTTTTCTGATGGCATCATGTGGAAAATGCCATCACATATAGGAAGAAAGAAATCTTCATTGTTAACATCTTAGCAATATCAGTCCAGCAGAAGCTCAAGATTTCCTCAGTAAAGCAGTTTGATAGTTTTTATCTAAAAGCCCAATACAATAAAAGAAAAGTCTAGAAAGAAATGTGTTGCTGTTACTGGTTATGAAATTACAACCATGAATTATTAACCTTTGAAAGATTGCTTTCTTCCCAGTTGTTCTATGATAGGTTTAAAAGCAGTTTTCAGTGGAGCTGTTAGGATCTCATAATGCCTCCGAGAAATTCACTGAGCAGAGCCAGAAAGAAATGAAACTTAACCACAGTTACTGAGTCATTCAAGAAAACACATTAACCAGACTGCAAAGAGTTTTTACAACTGGTAGAATGAACAGGATGGAGAGGGAAAACAAGATCATCTTCCAAAAGCAGAATGAACTGATTAGTGTTGCCACACCAACCCCAAACATCCACTTTACCCAATGTGTTACTTCCTAGTTCCTTTCAGGATTTAACAGTTTCAGTATCTGCTCTGACTGAAATTATGCTTCTCCAACAGGGAGTGTATATTTCCTGGGCCATCACTGACCCATTCCACAGGGCAACAAACAGCATTCTCAAAGGCAGGCTGATGGAACATTGAGAAACTGATGTTCTTTATCATCATTAGACTTGAGTTCCTTCTGTGCTCCTTCTCACTGTAGGCAACTGGGCTCAATCCTACTGGATAACTCTGGAAATGATGCAGAACATGATGTAAAGCTTTGATTTCCAACACGTAAGGGAGCTGGAGCATTTGTCCAACTCCTTTTCTACCATTGGTTGAGTGCTGCTTTGGGGACATTAATTTGCTGGTGCCTCTGGCTTTCACCAAGACTAAGCTTGATTCATTAGCCAGACCAAAACAAAAACCCAAGGCAAAGTCACAGTAGTTTACAGTAACTAGCCTTCAGCATGAGAGGTGAGGTCTGAAGGAATGCAGCAGGGCATGGATAGTGTCTGCTGTTTACAGAATAAGAAAAGCTAAAATGAAGGTGAGCATGGAGTTCAAGAGGTAAAGGAGGTGGTGATTAAGAAATTAGATTCCACTTCTCAAACAAGATGTTGATCAGCTGAGCACCAAAGAATGAAGAGAACTTAGCTAGTGGAAATGTTCTAGAAGGAAAGAGTAGTATATACATGGGCATGAAGGATGAGAAAACCTGGAAAGTTGGAGAACACCAAGTACTTCAGTATGATTGGTGCATAGAGCTGGACTAGGGTGAAAGGTGAAGAAGGCAAGGAAGGTGATGGATGGGAGAGTAAGAGATGAATCTTGCCAAGAAGACAGAATTATATCATAAAAGGTCTTGACTTTAATATAGTAATTTCTGTGGATTTATGTGGAAATATGTGGCAGAAAAGTCTAGTGGGTGTAAATACAACATGTAGACTCAGACCTGGATCCTAATTCTAGGCCCCAACACTTTCTAGCTGTTTCTAGGAACAAACTGCTAACCCTCAGTAAAATGGGAAAAATAATAGTACTTAACTTCTAGACTGTATGAAGACTAAATATGATAATGTATATAAAGCTCTTAGCACTGGAGCTGATAAATAGCAAAGCTCAACAAATTTTAGCTAAAAATAAAATCAATCCATTTGATGAATGACAAACATGTCACTGCAGTGCAATGGAGAAACTATGAACTTTTCAATAAGTAGCAATGTGTCAACCGTGCATCCATATGAACAAAGTCAATCTTGACCCCTACCTCACACCATCTGCAAATATCAATTCCATATGAATTGTGGGATCTAAATGACAAAAGCAAAAAAAAAAAACCTTCTAGAACACAAGTGATATCTTCATGGTCTTGTGGCTGGTAAAGACTTTGTTTAAGAATGGACAGCAGAGAATACAAAAAAACACTATCCATAAAAAAAGGATTGATATAAACTGGACCACATAAAAACACATAAGAACTGCTCATCAAAAAGTAACACAGAGTAGAAAGGCAGGCCACCAAGTGACAAAAGGTATTTGCAATACTCATAGTTGACAAATGACTCATATCCATAGTATATATATATAAAAAAAAACCTCCTACAAGGTAATAAGAAAAAGGTACAAAGAACTTTATTTTACAATGAGCAAAAGTGTTGAATGGGTAATTCACAAAAGGGAATATCCAAATTGCTTTAAAAATATGAAAAGATGTTCAATTTTGCAAGCCATCAGAAAAATAGAAAATAAAAAAATTAAAACCACTATAAGATTATATTACATACCCACCAGAGTAGTTACAATTAAAAAGATAATACCATAGTTGGTGAGGATGTGGAGCAACTGGAATTTTCATATAGTTCTGGGATTAAAAATTGCTACAACCCAGGCTGGGGTTGTGGCTCAGAGGTAGAGCTCTCGCCTAGCATGCGTGAGGCACTGGGTTCAATCCTCAGCACCACATTAAAAAATAAAATAAAATAGAGATATTGTGTCCACCTATAACTAAAAAATAAATATTTAAAAAAATGCTACAGCCGGTTTAGAAAACTTAGGTGGTATCTACTGAAACCAACATATCCATCCCTTTTCATCCAGCATTTTTACTTTTAGATATATACCAAACAATTATATATACATGAGCTCATCAAAAGGCAGGTAGAAAAAAATATTCATGAAAATAGTCCTAAAACAGAAACAATCCAAATGCTGATCATCAGGAGTATTAATCAACAAATTGTGGTATATGCACATAATGGAATTTTATTCAGCAAGAGAATAAATAATCTACTAAATATGCAAACAACAGTGAAGAATCTTACAAATATAATGTAGAGTGAATAATGATACACACTAAAAAGTATATATATATATATATATATATGTGTGTGTGTGTGTGTGTGTGTGTGTGTGTGTGTGTGTGTGTGTATCTCCACTTATATAAAGTTAAAAAGCAGGAAAATCTAACTGATTGCAATAGAAGTCAGGAAAGTAGATACCTTTGGGGAGTGGCAATAGTGAGTAGTATGGGGCTTGAGAGGAAAATGTTTCAGGCAGAGTAATGTTTTATTTCTTGACCTGGGTGGTGTTTTCATGAGTTATTTGCTTTGTGAAAATCAATCAAGCTGAACACTTACAATCTGTGTGATTTTCCATACAAATGTTATACACACATACACACACACACACACACACACACACACAGACATAAAATTTGTTTTTAAAATTCAGTAACTAAATATAATCAACAGCAATATAATCAAAAGCTAAAAACATTAAAATGTCTGAGGATAGTATTTTAGCTTGACATTGAAGCCCATGAAGTAATTTCAAAGTGTCAAGTGTTAGTGACTGAAAAGCTGGACTCACTTCAAGTTCATTACCATAAATCTTAGAAGGCTCTCAACACAACCAGATAATCCCACTGCACTTCCTTACTGCATCCATGTTCCCCCTGAGACAACTTATTAACACCTTCCCTTGTCTCCTCACATTGTCACACCCTCTCAGTTGATGACCTCATCACATAATTCACAGAGAAAATAGATGTAATAGTATAACACCCCATTCCATCTCTGTCAGTCTACCAGCTCACCTGCCTCTCTGTCTCTATGCTCCATTTTCTCTCCAGGTCCCCTGAGTGAAATTGTGCTCTCATCTCACCCCATCTCAGTTTCTCAAGGACTTCGATAATGGCCCAGTTCCTTTCTCCAGCATTTTCAATTTCCTCTTTTCCATGGAATGTAAACATGCCTAAAATATCAAGACCTTTTAAGAAAATCTCCCTTGGTACTGTATTCCACTCCAGCCACGGCCCCATTTCTCTTCCAAGCAAAACTTCTTGTAAGAATTGTGTCATTGTTATTTCCTCTTTCACCCCTCCTGTTTTTTCTCCAGCTCCTCTTATTGGGCCTTAATCCCCACGCCTCTACTGGAATGCCACTTATCAAGGCTTCTAATTAATTACAGGCTACCAAACTCTGTGGTTTCTTCTGTTCTTGGTGCCCACCTTACTCTCACAAGCATTGAACCAAGATGCTATCTCCCACATCCTTTTTTCTTCCATTTTTCGGTTTGTGTGTGGTGTTGGGGATTGAACCAGGGCCTCACACATGCTAAACACATGCTCTACCACTGAACTATCCCCTACCCCCCGCCTCCATTCTCGAAGCACCTTCTCCTGGCTTCCATCATACCACACTCTCCTGATTTTTCTTCTAGATTTCTGGCTATTCTTCCTCAGCCTTTCTCCTTTCCTATTAAACTTTCAAAGTTAGGCTCCTCTAGGCTAAATGCTAGCTCCCTTTCCTTTACTATCTACACTGTCCCTAGGTCAAAGCTTCACCATACCATCTCTAAGTTTATGTCTCTACTAATTTGCTTCTTCATCCTGTCTCCTTATCCTGAGTTCTCAACTCACGTCTAATTGTGTGAGACACACTGCACAGACTTAACATGGCTCAAATGGAAAAATATTGATTCTATTCCCCCCATAATAAAATATCCACTCTCCTACTAGCCTTCCCCAGTTTTGTAAATGGCACCAACTTCTATAAGTTTTTTCAAAGAAACTGAATCATCCTTAATTGTTTTTTTCTCGTACCCTTTATCCAATCCTATCAGTAAGTCCTATCAATTCCATTTCCAAACTGAATTCAGAATCCAACCACTTTTTACTTTCTCCACAGCTACTTCCCTAGTTCTACACACCAACACTAGCTTCACTATCTAACTGGTCTACCAGCCTCCAGGCCTGCCTCAGGGGTGACTTTGCTAAAGTGTACTTCAGATCAAGTCATCCCTGCAAAAAGCCTCCCACTGTGTCTGAGGGCAACAGAAAGCAGCTGAGGATGGGCATGATAATCTGGGGGGGAGGCTATACAGGGAGTGTAGAGGCACTTGGACAACCTCAAAGTGACTCACTTTCAGGCTTCTTCTCCCTTTTAAACTCTTACAGGCCTGAGCAATAATGTAGCTGATACTACTGGTACCCCACTCAGAGCCCCTCTGCCCTCCCTGGAGGATCTCTGTACACATTCTTATGCACACCACAGGTTTTTGGTAGCTCTCTCTACCTGGTCCTAGGAGCATGCTGGGTTCATACATGAGGCAAGCCTCAGGAGCCAGGATATTCACACTCCAGGCTCTACCTTCTATCTGCAAGGAGCAAAAGTTGTGCAGCATTATTCCAGCTTTCTCACCCCTCAGCAGAGCACATCTGAGGTGTGTGCACCAAAGGGTCCTAAGCTGGATTCAACTGCAGTTGTCTGCAGTAGTAACCAGTTCACATCAAGCACTAGCTTTTCTCTCTTCCCTGTTTCACTTCCTCACTCCCTCTCTGGGATTCCTGGGATCTCCTCTCAAACTGCATGCATGAAAATCTTTGTCTCTGTCTCTGCATTCTGGGAAACCCAAACTAACACATGTTAATATTGTGTTTTTACTCCCAAAGGTAATGCCTTCTATGACATCAAATAAGAACAATGACATCTAAATTTAGATGAAGGAGAGGAGACAGAGATCTGAACACAAAGTGAAGAGACAGCATTTTGGAAAAACAAAAAAGAATAGATTTTTAAGTCTTTCCCTGGGTATTATATTAGTCTCTTCTTTATTCACATATAAATATACATGAATAGAGTATATATTCACCACTGTATGCATATAATAAAGGTCCTCCTCTTATTTCCATAACCATTAGTTGATACTCCAAACAGTTAAAAGGACTTGAAAGGACTGTTAAAATCCAGATACAAAACTACTGCTGCCTCTAAAGAAGGGACAGAAAGGAGGACACATTCTCCACTGGCAGTGAGTTTCATTTGTGTGAAATCAAACTATTTAAGGAGAGGTGTGTCCTCCCCCCACTCCCGCCGCCATTCACGCACACAGGGGAAATGTATGCACCACTCAACAGTCTGCAGAACTTCCCTCCAGTTCTTTTGAAGTGAAATCACCCTCCCCGCCACAACCACACTCCCCAGATATCAGTGCTGTTGAAAGTGAAGGGCTTGTCCCTGCTGTGTGGTTAGGGGTAAAAAAGGAGGCAGGATTAAAGCGCTCATTTCCAGTCCCAAAAGTAAAATACGACTTGGCCTAAGGCAGTCCTAATTCTTTCCAGAACTCATCCCCGGAATTGCCCTTTTAAACAACCAGTCATTAACCCAACTCCGGGTCTTTTATAGCTGCGAAAACCGATCCACACATCATTTATTCATTACGCTTATTATTATTGTTATTGCAGAAAAGCAGTGAATTCCCAGGGCGGGGTTCAAAGGGTTTTTTTGGAGGAGGAGAAAAAGAGGGGCAGGCGGCAGAGCAAGGAGGTTAGGCTGGGCTGCGCGACAGAGGTGCACGGAAATCCCAAGAAAGGTTGCCTCGACCGGGTGTGCTCCTAGGCCACCGGCGCACAGTGCAGCTGCTGCAGCAACAGAGGAAGCTTCTTACGTAAGTCAGAGTCGCTGACATCACCTTTGCTGCGAGCATTGCAGCGGGACTAGGCGCCAAAAGACCCGCGTACCAGCCCAGCACTACTGTCTTTCGCCGGGGTCCTTCCTAAATGATTCCCCTGCTGCTAGATTCGGGCAACCATGCACCAGGGCACTGGCCTGCACGCCCCTTGGAGAGCAGATGACACAGAATGACTCCTTTCAGGAGCTCTGGGATGTCGAAAGAGTGAAGTCAACGCACAGTGAAGATGCCCAATGGTCTTCCAGACCTCCTTCCTGGCTCTCTCCTCGAAAACTGCCTGGCAGGACTGGTTCATACGTAAATCGACACACACTGGTAGATTTGAGGGAAAATGCCCTGGGGCAAGGGTAGGAGAAGAACAAGTACAGAATCTTCATAGGGCAGATGGCCTAACGAGCCATTTAGAAAGAATTCTAGGTTGTTCGGGGCAAAAAAAGATGACCTGGGTCTCCTCGATCTCCCTAGGGACCAAGCAGTAGCTGCTCCCCTTCGTTCCTCCGGTCCCTCCAGACCCCAAGGGTTTTCGGTAGAGCACTTTGGAGTTCAATCCAAGAAGAGAGGAGCATCGCATACGTCACACACCCATGAGAGGCATAAGTTCGGGGAATCCAGGCAGCCCGTAAGGTCATAGAAAGAGTGACAAAGCCATACTGCAGGAGCTCTAAAAGGTTATCTACTACTCCTGGAGCCCCCAAGCATGGCTCTGGGCTGGGTTGCTGGAAACCACAGGAGTTGCACCCTTCCCTCCTCCCAAGGACAAAAAAGGCGAGTCCAAGAGGTGACTGACAGACAGACTCTCTCTGCCTGCTATACCCCCATATACGCTCCCTTTCTGAGCGTTTTCTGCCCATGGATGCTTGCGAGTTCAGAGGCTGCCCTTTAACTTTCTGCCCTCTAATGTCTGCATCCCTGCCTTCATGGGGGTTAGCCTGGCTTTACTAAGCCCCAGGAGGATTGGGGTGGATCTCAGGGCAAGGGAGGGGTGGGAAGGCGAGAGAGTAAGGTAGCAAGTTGCAGCAGGCGCGGTGCCGCGGGGCTGGGATTGCGGTGACAGGGGAAGGCGCGAGGGTGCGGCGCAATAGCTGATCGCCCCGCGGGCTGACGGCTCGAGTACTCACGCACTGCCTCCTGCTTGGGGTCCAGGGTGCCGAGGATGCGCTGCACGCCGCCGAGCTTGCCCTGCAGTGCCCAGACACGGTGGTGGGTAAGCTGGATGTCGCTCTCGAGCTCCTGGAAGAGGCTGCACGCGTGCCGGGCCACGTCCGAGAGCTGCCGGAGGACGCGGGCCAGCGCAGCGTTGCTGACTGCGCACAGGTCCAGCATGAGCAGCACAGCCGCCGCTGCCGCGGTGGAAGCCTCACCAGCTGTGGACGCCTCCTCCGGGACCCCCGCCGCGCTCTCCTCGCCGGCCGCAGGCGCTTCGCCCTGAGGCTGCTGAGCCTGGTCAGCCGGCGCAAGTACCGGCGGCGGAGGTGGCGGCAGCCCGAGAGGCGCAGGGGGCGCTCGGGGAGGTTCCTCTGGCCCCGGTAGCTCGGCCTCCTCCCGCCGACCAGGCGGCTGCAGGGGCGGCGGCGGCTCGGCGCTGCCTCCACTCTCATCCTCGTCTGGGCCGGGCGCCGGACGCCGCTGCCGGCACAGCCACTGCGGCTCCACGATCCGCTTGGCGAAAGGCATCCCGCGCAGAGGAGCCGCGACTTTCTGTTCTCCTCTGAGCGCCTCTCGTGAGCTGGGGACCGGGCGCGCCCACCTGAGCAAGGAAAGGGCAGGAGTCCGGCAAGGCGCGATCCAGGCAGTCCAGATACGCAGGGGTCTCCTCGGCTCACCTGGCCGTCCTTTCCCCGCCCTCTCCCTAGCAAATCAGTCCAACTGGTCCTCCTTCGGGTGCACAGTTCCCTCGGGAGGATGACAAGCGCCTGCACAGAAATCCAGGGGTGCGCCTGGGTTCCTCACTTGCTTCCAACAGGGGTCGGCTGGCTCAGCTCCATCGTTCCTGCGCTCGCCGCCGCCGCCCCGGCCACTGCCGCCGCCGCCTATATAAACGGGTGTGTGTGTGTGTGTGTGTGTGTGTGTGTGTGTGTGGATGGGTGTGAGTGTGTGCGCGCGCCTCAGTTTGAAAGTACCCCGGCGCAGGCCTCTCCCCGCGCGCCCCTTGGCCGCTCCGGGGAGCGATTGCGCCCGGGATCTCTCCCCCTCTCTGGGCGGGGAGGAGGTTTCGGAGAGGCACTCTGAAAACCCGGAGAGAGGAATCCGCCTCCAGCCGCGGCGCAGGAGGCGGCGCGGGGGCGGCAGGGCCGACGCAGGGCGGGGGAGGCCAGGGCGAGAGGGGCGCAGCGCCCTGTGCGGCCGCTGGGAGTCACTGGTGGCCTCGCAGCTGTGGGCGCCTTCTGGCTCAAAGACATTTCCTCACATCCAAGGGGTTAGCATTGAGACAGTCAGTGTGGTGGGGGTGGGGAGTTCTCAAGTTGGGAGTGGGGGTGCAGGTAGCGGATACAGAGGGAGGAAGGTGGGATATTGGGGATGCGGCAGATTTGGCATGTTGGAGCAAGTTCCTTCGTCGAATTCCAGCTTCCTTCAAGCCCTTTAGGTTCCTAAAGGGAAAACTGGACTGCTCCTCTGAGTGCCCGGGGCTCTGTGAGCTCAGAGACAGCTGAGGTGGTAGGGCGCATCCCCTTGCAGCTGGAGTGGCCAGAGTGCTGTTTATACCCTTTCCCAGGCATGGTGTGGCGGTCTGTGCTGGGCGCGGTCTCTGTAGAATATTATGAATGAGACCCAAACAACCAATGAGCAAAACCCCTAGAAAAGTGCTTGCAAAATTCATTAGGTGAGATGAATCGGATTACCTCCTTGTCACCCTACTGTGTTAATCATACACAGGATTTTTAAAGTTCTCCATTAGAGAGATGATTCACAGAAGAATAGAAAGTTTTTCCCTTTGGTTAACTGAAAGGTATAATTTCTTAAAAGACATACATTTTTGATTGCAGCAGTTTGCAGGCTGGATGCTGTCAGGCTAAAACCTAAAGAGTTTGGGAAATGTTAATAAAATACATGCTTTCATCCCTCCAAAGCGAATACTGTTAAAATATATTTTTTTAAATTTTAAAGCCACAAGCCAGATCTTGGGAATGCAGCCTTCATTTCGTGCGTCTAAAGACAACATGGAAAAAATATGTTTTATGGCAATAATAAAGTCCCCCAGACCTGTGGTGGTGTCTCTCCTGCTCTCCTTGCTTTTAGCAGGAGACCCTTTGCAGGGCCCAACAGTCAGCACCTTGGACTGGCCCACACTTTGGTTATAAAGGTTTCAACAGACCCTTGTCTTATTCTACTGAAAAAAATAATATTTTTGGCAAAAGAATATCCTTGTTCATAAAAGATCCAAGCTGGGTATTTGGAGGTAAAGGGTCATGATGTCTGCAAGGTACATAAAAGTGATTCACCAACAAGAATGATGATGATAATAATAGCATGCATGTATAAAGAGAGAGAGAGGAGAGAGAAAAGAAAATACAGCAAAATCTCAAAAATAGTGATCTATGTAAAGGGCATATTGGGGCCCACTATGTATTTCTTGCAACTTTTGGTTTGGTTTGGTTTCCAAATAAAAAATAAAAGAATATTTTTGAATAGAGTCTTTTAGCATTTATTCGTTATCTTACAAATCTAAAAAGCTTAGAGCTGGCTGATTTAATTTAGCTTGACTTTTTAATATGTTCAAAATTTTGAACATGAGTTCTGCTAGGTAGGCAAGCCAGACACTCCTCCCTAAACACACTGATGCATAAGGAACAATGGGGGAATATGAGAGGCTTCAGTTAGCAAGCCTTGTGGCAACAGTCTGCCCTGCCTCCCAGTCCTCTGTACCCAGCATTATCCCATTAATAGCATTCATTGGAGTCAGTGGAGTGGCCAGTTGCACATTGACATGGGCAATGAGTTAGTGGTGTGTGGCTCTCACTCTTAAATGGAATTTGGGGTTATTGGTGAGTTCCTGCCAGGGCCCAAGAGAGATGATCTTAAAGGGAGGGCAAAGGCCCAGGAGAAGATTCCAAGGGGTAATTAAGCTCAAGAACAGACTAGTTACCTGTTGTATGTCCCAAAGTAGCCACACAGACTCTATTCAAGACTCTGAAATGATTCAAAGCACTGTTCAACTACACAGAAAGGAGAACCCTCTGTTACCTCTTGGACTCCTACTCATGTGCTAATAATGCATACAGTTAAAAATTTAAAAAAGCTTTGATATTGTCTTTCAGTCTCCTTGGTTCTCACTGTTCCCCAGGGACCTCTCCAAGACAGCTTCCTCCAAAGCCACCAAAAAGAAAACTAATATGAATGATTGTATTCATCAAAAATATGGTTGATGTACTCTCATTCATTTGTAAGGTGTGAATAACAGCATTTTTTTAGAAAAGTGTGTGATTGTTATACATTAGTAACACCCTCTAAATAACAACTGTGTGGTAGCTATGAGAGGCACCTCAAGACAGCCTCCTGACCCTATCTCAAGTCCCTCCTATGTGGTTCACTTCTCTCTCCCTGCACATTTTTGGGTAAGGCTCCTGCTTTGTAGAATGAAAATATTGAAATAAGAAAAAAGGTAGTATCTACATGTAATCCTGATGAAATATATGAATAGTCTTAATGCTGGTGAGTTTTCAACATACCCAAGCTCCTGAACTCTGTATCTTTCTTATTCAAATCCTGGCCTGTGCCATTTCACTCTTGAGTTTCCCACAAAAAGTTCTGATGAAGTCAAGTATGCTATCTTAAGCCTGATTGTTATACCTCTTATGTGTGTATGCTGATCTGTCCTGATCTCTTTCCCTCTCTCTCCCCTTCTCCCCATCTGTCTCTCTCCCCTATCCATGTACACGTATTTATTTTCCATGGCTTATAGCCAAAATGGAAAGGAAAGACAGCATTTAAAAAATGACCTAATTGCCAGCAGTCATTCATACAATTCAAAGACCAACACAATTTCCCCATAAACTCAAATGTGCGGTCAGTATAAACCTTATGCCATTGTAAAACGAATGAAATATCCTGTCTGTGTCACCACACCCCATGGTTACACTCCTGCCTTCTCCAGCCCAGTAGGAAGTAGGGCTTTGCTAAATGATAGGTTTGACATTGTGAGAGCCATAAATCACCTAGGCTTGCAGTCTCGCTATCCACATGCTTCCATAGAACTACATTCAAGTTCCCCCTAGAATTTCAGGAGCAGGGAAGCAGAGATTCTTAAAAGACTCTTCACCTGGGTTGGGGTTGTGGCTCAGTGGTAGAGCACTTGCTAACATGTGCGAGGCCCTGGGTTCAATCCTCCGCATCACATAAAAATAAATAAATAAAATAAAGGTATTGGGTCCAACTACAACTTAAAAAATAAATATTAAAAAAGACTCTTCACTTGAATTTTTTGATTCAATATCCCAGAATCAATGCTGCACCAGCATTGATTATACTTGAAAAACATTTCTTTTATCTAAAAAATGCCAGGAGATGTTAGCATAATCATTTAATCATAGTGACTGAAGTCTCCTTTCCTCCATTTGGTTGCAACTATTCTTTACTTAATAGCTTTAATTCACTCCTAAAAGCCCTACCACTAAGTAAAAAGCTGTTAAGCAAAAAATATTTCCATTAATTTTATTGGGGAAAATTGAGCATTTCATCCCAACCTTAGTTACCGAAACTATTTCACAGATAGAAAAATATATCAAGCTTATGTTAGTAAAACTCAACAATTTGGAAGTAAACGAATATGGCTTGCAAATAAAGTGTAATTTCACAATACCTTGGGATGGAGAAGAGAAGATGTGACAGTGGGTGATGAAGGGTAGAGGAGAATGGTCATTCTTGGAACATTGCTGTAGAGTCATTGGTTTACACTGAAGACAAAAACTGTTTAGAGATCTTAGTCAATCTATACCTAAACTACACTTGCAAATAAAGTTCTAAAGTACAGAAAGATGCCTTAAGGGAAAAACAAAGTCTGAAGATCAGAGAAGCTTGAAATATATGGAAAAGGTCACACACATAATGGACAAAAGAGTTGCAGAAGATGCTGATCACCTTTCCCTCATACTTCAGGAGGCCACCATCTTCAGGTTCCCCAAGAACATCTCCCAAGTTAAATGTTAGCTATTACCTCTGAGAATCACTAACTCCTTTTGTCTTTTAGCTTTCTGGGATGATGGGAAGAAGTCCAAAGCCCCTGGTTGTATACCATCTTGTCTGAGGGAACTTGCATTCTTCCATAGGTGTGGCTTATGGCATAAACATTACATCCAAAGCTGTCATAACTTGGTTTTTCAAGTTCAAAAGCCCAAGTTTTTTCTAGTTCAAGAATCTCAAATTTGGCTTTGTTTACTGGTGTTCCCATGAAACACAGAGGAAAGTATATTCATCAATATATCATATTATTAAACCATCATAAAACACAAGTATATCTACATATGTATTGATAACTGTCATGAGTATGGTTTCAAGGGGAGAAAAAGACTATGTACTACTAGTGGAGGTTTTCCTTTCATTTTTAGCTGGTGCTTTTCATCCTCAAAAATTCTCATTAAGTCATTTAGTCTATCATGGAGGATAGGGGTTTCTCTCTGCATTTTATTAACAAGGAAACATAAGCAGAAAAAAAAATAATGATATTAAATGGTTTTCCCAAAATGTCAAACACTGTGAATCCAAAAACTGTTCCAACCAGCCTTTTTATCCTCCCATGCAGGGAACTGTTGATTACTGACATTGTTTCCAGTGGGAGAAATTCTTCTTTCTTATCTTCAAAAATCCTAGCCTCCTATTTTACAACTGAATATAATTTTAAACACGCCAAATCTGGATCTAGTCAGAACTGTGAATACATCATTCAAAATAACTGACAGAGTTAAAGCAGATGGTGATAGCAAACAACAATGGAGTTTCATTCACTTATTCCTTCTTTTGGTTATGCAACAAACATTTGCCGGATGCTTCCATTTACTGATTGCAAATGTTTATTGGGTGCTCAGGCCCTCTGTGAGATTCTGGAGATATAAAAGGAAAGAAGACACAAACATCATTCTTAAAAGGTGCAGTCTAGCAGGGTAGACTTGCAAACAAATAATTGTAGTGCAATGCCAGGCAAGCTATAATGGAGATTAAAAAAAAAATAAGTGCTATTCAGAATCCCTGAGTGATTAGCATTGTCTGGGGGAATACAGACTAGAACAGGGATTTTAAAAGCAACCGGGGCTTCAGTGCTGGTTCTTGTGCCTTAGACATAGAAAGACTAAAGCTGAGACCAAGCATCACTACATGGTTAAAAGAAAAACAGAGTAGCTAAAATTAAGAAACCCTCCAACCAGCTGCAAAAGATGTGCTTCTGACTAGAATCATTAAATGGCATTTCCAAAACCTCTTTTCAAAACCCTGAAAACAGGGCGGTAGGAGAAAGAATGTGGGAATTATGTTTTTTTTTTTAAGCTGACTTGTAATTTTTACTCTTTGGCAGGGCTCAGTTTATAAAGAGGAAGTCGAGATTTTTAATATATTCCCTATAAAGAAAGTCTTCAATTGGGTAAGATGAACCACAGTCTGTAGGGCACATGGCACTAATAAAGCTAAACAGCCATTCTCAGGGGATTCATAAGCTTCCCCTGCCCCTCCTTTTTAACTGTTTAGACTTTGCTCTCCAAGCACCCTTCTGTGATGAAAACACCCGGGGCTGGCCTCAACCCAAAAGAAGTGCTTTTGACTGTGGTGGTCCTGAAATAAATCAGTTCTTTTTGAGAGGAACTTGAGGGAGTTAAGTCTACAACTCACATTATCAGTCTGGGATTGAGTCTTGTGAACAGCAGAGGCAGCAAACTTCAAACTTTATCAAGATTGTGGTGCTCATTAAGGAAGTGAAATTGAGCCAGATTTGAAGGAAAGCACTGTAGTAATTACAGAGTTATGAAGATTTAGAAGCTATGCGCCTGGGCACGCAGAGCACAACGTGTTTCCTTTGGGTTCAGAGACACCGCAATTACAGGGTTTAAGGTAGCAAAGCACTGAATTAGAACTCCCCATTAGTTTGATTAATCATTGATGTAAGTGCAGGCACTGGAAATGACTCTGCCTGATTTGTGTCTTTTCCTCTTCCTGGTTCCCCTGCTCCTTTTTCTCTCTCTATTCCTTTACAACATCAGGGGGCCTGGGAAGAATACAAACTTTGTGCTAATGATAAGAAATTGTGTGTAAAAAAAAAAAAAGTTAAAACTTCCTGAAGTTTAATGACTTCTCTACATCAGGTTTGGCTTTGCCAAGAGTTATATAATAGTGTGCTCTTTCTTCTTCCCAGGCTGTTAAATGTTAATGGTACAACAATGGCATGTTAGTAAATCTAATAAGAAAACCAGAGGATTAAATATTTTATGTGGGTATATAACAAGTTAACATTGCATAAGAAGCTCACTGAAAGAAAAATGTGTGATATTGCGTTAGATAGGTTCTAACAGACAAAAAAAAAAAAAAAAAAAAAAAAAAAAAAAAAAACCAACAACGATATTGAGCCAATTAGCCATGGGTGAGTCTTGCTCTTTGGAAGAAAGTGTTATACCATAGTGATGGTTGTGATTCACAAATCTACTTATAGAAATGATATCTTGCCCTTGAAAATGATGCTGCTGGTGTTAGGGAAGTATTTTGGGGTCAAAATATTTGACTTGGTGTCGATACAACCAAAAAATACAGTCAATTTGGTGAGTGGGAAATACGAAAATACAAAAAGGTCAAACCCAGCATGACCAACCACTCAGAGAAAGAATACTGTAAATGGAAATCCAGCACTCTTGGCACAAAGGCACTTTCCTGGAAGGGCCAACCTTTAAATTGTACGCTGAGATGACCCTTGATGGGAAAGGCGATATTGTCAGCAGGAGATTTTTAACTAAAAATGTCACCAAAATTTACTTTTGTGGCCTTTTTCATATTTGCACATGAACTACAGGACTCCTGGGATCAAATGTGAGACAACCAACCAGCCATGTCTCTTAAATTATTTTTTTGAGGTGTTTTCTTTCTCCACCCGAATTGTAAAGATCCAGGAATAACAACCCAGTGCACAAAGTAGTCATTTTTATTTCTCATCCTGTCTCAATGGTCTCATAATGGGTTCAATAAAAGTCTGGAAATAATGAAAGCTTCTCCATGGAGAAACACAAGGCTCACCGTAAGGCATGATAGCACCTAGGAGTCCCCTATAGTAACAGAAACACTGGCAGAAACATGGCAGGAGCCTGAATTTCCTACTTAAGAGAAAAAGAATTTAAAAGGTGACCATCCAATTCACTCATTAGAATACAGATGGAATACGAGGCCACTAGGATGAAACTAAATCATTGTCTAGAAATTCTGTTGTGGAGGGGGGGGTAAAGAGGTAAGCAAATGCTTCAGTTACAGCTTCATTTTGATCTTTTTGAAAACAAATTCAACCACTATGGAAATCAGTATGGAGGCTCCTCAACAGACTAGGCATGGAACCACCAGATGACTCAGCTATATCATTCCTTGGTATTTATCCTAAGGAAGAATTAAAGTCATCATACTATAGTGATACATGCATTTCCATATTTTAGCAGCACAATTCAGAACAGCCAAACTATGGTACTGGCCTAGGTGTCCACCAATGGATGAATGGATAAAGAAAATGTGATACACACACACACACACACACACACACACACACACACATACACACAATGGAATTTTATTCAGCCATTAAAAGGAACGAAATTATGTCATTTGAAGGAGAATGGATGGAACTGGAGACAATTAGGTTAAGTCAAATAAGTCAAACTCAGAAAGTTAAGGGTCCTATGTTTTCTCTCATATGCAGAAGCTAGAGAGGAAAAAGGAAAAGAAATGTGGGGGTGGATCTCATGAAAATCAAAGGGAGATCAGTAGAGGAAAGGGTTCAAGGGTGGGGGAGGAATGAGGAGGGAGGGGGAAGTGCTGGGAGTGATCTTGTCCAAATTATATTTTGTATTAGGTGCATGTATGAATATGTACAACTATGATGCACCAATAAAAAAATATGGGAAAAACAAAGTAGTGTTTTCTTGCCTACTGACTTTGGGGAGAACTTCACTTCTAGGGAATCCATGACAAAAGGATGGAGAAGCAGAATAAGTGAAAAGAACAGATTTGAGTTTTTAAATTGTTTTCCATTTTTATTTTAAATTGGCCATTTTTGCTGTTAGAGAAGAAGGTATTTGGTTTTCAACACTCTTAAGCCTCTTGTAGTTTTGCTTCAGTGGCAGACACTTGCCAACTATCCTCATCTTCTTTCATAACAGAATTCCAACTTTGGTCCAGGTGGCAATAGCCCCAGCCAATCTGCTCACCATCCCAAATTCCCTTGCATTCCAGATTGGCCAGATGACACAGTTCTGGACAAGGACATCTACATGAAAATCTGTTAGAGATTTCTGGACACATTTTTGTTTCCCTAGTACAAGTGCTGCACCTTCTTGCTTCTTCTGTTTTCTTTGACCTTGAAAAATATACCCTAGACTGAGATGGAGAAGTCTTCCTGTTACCACGTCTGTTATGGGTTAGATATGAGGCATCCTCCAAAATCCCATGTGTGAGACAATTCAGGAATGGTTCAGAGATGAAATGATTAGATTTTGAGAGTTGTAACCTAATCAGTGGATTAATCCACTGATATGGTTATCTGGGTAGTATCTATAGGCAGGTAGAGTATGGCTGGAGGAAGTAGGTCACTGGGGGCATGCCTTTAAAGTTTATATTTTGCCCCTGGTGAGTGAAGCACTCTCTTTCTCTCTTCTCTGCTCTCCATCCTCCCCTCCCTTCACACCTCCCTTACCCCCCATGAACTGAGCAGCTTTCCTCTGCCCCACCCTTCTGCCAAGATGTTCTGCCTCACCTGGGACCCAGAGTTATGGAGGAGGTCAACAATGGACTGAACCTCTGAAATCAAACCTCTAAGCCAAAATAAACTTTTTCTTCTCTAAGTTTTTCAAATCTTTGTTCTAGTTGTTGATAGACATTTATTTCATTTGTTTTTATGTGGTGCTGAGGATCGAAGCCAGTACCTCACACATGCCAGGCAAGTGTGCTACCAATGAGCCACAGCCCTCTAAGTTGTTTTTGTCAGGTATTTTGGTCACAGAGATGCAAAAGCTTACTGTGACAGTGCCATATGTGAGTAGGAAAGTCACATACAAAGTATGGTAAAGTCACATACAAAGAATGGTAAAGCCAAAGGAGAAAAGGCTCTTGGAATATAAATTGTAAAGCAGAGCATCTGCTCCATACCCAGACTCCTTCCACTCCAAATTTCTTTTATTGTGAGAAAAATAACCCTCTATTCGGGCCAGTGACTGTCTATGCAGTCAGATGCAAGTCTAACTGATCAATTTTTTTACAGAGCAATGCTCAACATTCAGGAGACCAGGATTTTGGCTCCCATTCATTTTTCTTCCATAGAAGTTATTCAACAGTTATTCACTGGCACACTACTATGTGCCAGTGACTATTCAGGAACCAAGGCATCATCTGTGGATTAAACAGATCAAAGACCTACCCTCATGGAGCTTCCCTTCCAATTGGGGAGAGAGAGTTAAGCAATACTAAACAATGGTTTATTCAATAACAAACAGTCTTGTATTTTGGAGACAGCTTTAGTGAGTTCCTCTACTTAAAATAATGAAATATGGCAGATCATGATGATTTCTCCTCCAAATTCTCTTCACCTACCTGATATACCCAAGCTTGCTGCTGTGGCTATTGGCTGCTCATAACTGTACCCTTCTCTGAAGGATTTCCACAAGAGCCATCTGAAAGGTCACATCCTACCAGAAAAGCAGACCATGACCAATGATCCAATGGCACAGTGAAGAACAAACTGTGCTGGAATTCCCACTCTAGAACTCTCTGAGGCATCAGGTTGAATCTAGCCTCCTCCTGAGTCCACACTTCAGCTTTTAAACTTCCCCTTTTATCCCTGTTTCCTTCACATTTACAAGTTCCTCCTGAGAGTATTCCCTTGATAAATCAATTGTACCAAAAAATTCCCAACCTCAGGCTCTACTAATGGATATCTGATATATAACATAATTTTTTATACTGCCTCCTTTGAACACACCATCAGAAAACTTCTTTGTGGGGGACAGTACCAGGGATTGAACTCAGGGGCACTTAACCACTGAGCCCCATCCCCAGCCCTATTTTATATTTTATTTAGAGACAGGGTCTCACTGAGTTGCTTAGTACCTTGCTTTTGCTGAGGCTGGCCTTGAACTTGAGATCCTCCTGCCTCAGCCTCCTGAGCTGCTGGGATCACAGGCATGTGCCACTGTGCCTGACCCAGAAAGCTTCTTTGTTTAAATTAAAGTTAGGTGAAATTTGAGGGGTTTGCTTGTAACACATAATTTATCACCATTCAACTAAATACAGCTAGCCTTAGCCACCATGTTTGTTCTGACCAGGATAATTCCAAATAGTTTTAACTACTAATCAGAAATCATTTAATTTGGCCCTCAATTGGTCACTAGATAAGAAAATATGTATCTGGATTCTTTATACTGAAAACATGCAGCATAAAAATAGTTATTATAATATCCTCTGGACAGTATTCAACTGACTGAAATCTCATGGATATATCAGAATGTTTCTGGTACTTCAACAACTAATATTAAATTTAAAAAGTGTCATAATGATTTTATCCATTTTGTATTTGCATATATTAGGAATAAAGACTATTCACATTGTGATTTATGTTCACAAATAATAGCACCAAAATTTTTCTCTCATATTATCATTTTTAAAACCCCAAAGTATGTCATGTATAACAAACACAAAATGAATTATTAACATCATGTCATGAAAATAGTATTTGTCTATTTTGATGTTGAAACATAGATTTAAATTTCCACAGGATTTCAATGTGCTTTCAGACCCAGAATCGCATACAAAACAATGTCAATCTAAAATTAATTTGTTTACATAGTCTGCTTTTTCTTATATAAGCAATTTAAGTTAAAATATGCCACTTGATATATAGGAAGGTATTAAATTTTACTTTATACAATGTAAATAGTATAAAACTTGCACTAAAATATACTTCAGAGGATGAGTTTTAATTATTTGTTAATCTCAAATTAAGCAATATTTGCTTTTAAATGGGTCTTTTATCATTTACCATTCAAAAAGAATAAAATGATTTTTTGACATTTAAGAAACCAGAAATATGATACATCATTTTCAAAGAGATTCAAGTGACCATGAAATGGAAATGCTAAGATAACTGATCTTTAGAGTCACATACAATCTGAGTAACTGTGATTCTTCTGTCATAAGCTCAGGCTGAAGCTTTGGCATGCCTAGGTAACCTCATTTATTTTTCATTATAGTAGTAGTCAATTGGATAATAGTCCTAAAATATTCAAAAGCAGGACATTGTCCTACTCTTTGCCACTGGTTGATTGCAAACCATAAGGTGACCACCTGTTTTAGTCATATTTTTCACTGCTGTAACTAAAGGATCTGAGCAGAACAACTGTAAAGGAGGAAAAGTTTATTTGAGGGCTCACAATTTCAGAGGTCTTAGTCCATAGAAAGCTAATTCCATTCCTCAGGGCTCAAGGTGAGACTGAACATCATGGTGGGAGAAGGTGACAGAGGGAAGCAGCTCACATCATGGTGATCAGAAAGCAGAGATATGTATATCAAAAGCCACGTCCCTCCTCCAGCCACACCCTACCACTTCAGTTACCATAAGGGGATTAAATCACTGATTGCATTAAAACTCTTACAACACAATCATTTCTCCTCTGAACCTCTTGCTTTGTCTCATATGAGCTTTTAGGGGACACCTCACATCCAAACCATAACATCACCTTTCTGCAAAGACTCCTTTATTGGTGTCTCAACTGGTATCCTTTGAGATCTTCCTCTACCCTAAGATCTGTCTTGTTTTACTGTATTTTTTTTCTAAGCAAAAAGAACTGGGTTTAATCAAGGAAAAGAAAGTGAGAAGATGTTGCTATAGTTTGGATATGGTTTGAGCATATCCCCCAAACATTCATGTGTTATAAACTTGGTCCTCAATGTGGCAATGTTATGAAGTAATGGGACCTTTAAGAGGTGGGGCATAGTGACAGGTTGTTACTGGCCCTCTCCCCACTCTCTGTTTTCCTGTTTCTTGCCATATGATTTCTCCCTCTCACTTGCACTTCCACAATGATGCCACCCACCATTAGGCCTCACTAAAGGCCAAATTAATGAACCCATCGATCTTTACATCTCTAAAATTATGTGCTAAATAAACCTATTTTCTTTATAAAGTATCTAATTTCAGATATTTCAATATAGTAACAGAAGAAAGACTCAAACAATTATGACATATAAAAAAATACAAGTCTCTTGACTGTAGAAACCCTGAACCGAGTTTATGAATTATCTGATCTTGAAGATCTTTTACAATGACCTATCTCCAAACTCAACATCTTGATATTTAATATTCAAATACCTAGAAGGAAAGAACCAAACTAAATGACCCTTCAAATTCTAAGAATACATATTTCTAACTACTGGTGTTTATTAATAGTGAAAGCTAAATTTTGCATGCTAATTTATTATGTTTAATGTTAAAACACATGAAATGTACATTGTAGATTATGTCTGTACTATAAGTATCAAACAATGTATAAAATGAAGGTAACCAGAGAGAACTGGTAGCTTTTCTTACTTAATTCAAGTTTCCATTTGGATCAATTCCATCAGCTTTAGAATTACTTTGGATTGTTCTTCCTGTCCAAAAAAAAAAAAAAAAATACAATTCCATCTTAGTAAAGCCCTGAAATCAGCATGATCTTGCTTCCTCCTTAGCTTTGTTCTTCCACATATGCCAATTGAATGGATAAAATCTAGAACTAATTGACAGGTCAATCCATGCATCTTCTGAGCTCTGCAAAATCCCTCTAGGCAATTCTTTGCAAGTAGAAGTATTGAGCATATAAATGTAGTATTTTAGTTAAACATTGTATTGAGTTTTAATACCTCACTTAAGTACTTTACATACTAGTGCCAGTATTTATTTAGTATATATGCTTCAAATAGACTAAAGCAAATTCAAGTCTGTGCTATTGGATGGTGGTTTACTTTGCTATTTCCTTATATTTTTAAGAAATCCTATAATATACTTAGAAGTTATCCTTGTAAGAAGTTCTAATTGTAGGAAATTAGCCCTCTGTGGTTAAGGTACTATCCCAAGGGTGGAGCCTAGGACTACAAGTCAAGAACCCATTGTCTCCCAGAGATTTCAGTGACTTAAAGTATTCCCATCTCAAGCCACCCATCCTTTCTTTTCTTACTTCTCTTTTAAGCCATAATCCCCAGCTTTACATATGGCAGTTCTGAAAACAAGCTTGAAGTAATGGGCCTGGTGACCCTGGGATGAAATGAACCACCAAATACTGCTGCTATCCAACATGGTGTTTTTCTGGGAAAAAAATGACTCTATGGCTTTTTTTATCCATCATTGTCTAAAAGAGTTTCTTTTGTAAATACAGCTGGAGGTTTGCCCATTTTGGATGATGCAAATTCATGGAGTTGCTCTTCTGTGGTCTAAGAGGATTATTAAGCAATAGCTTCTTAGGGACGAGTCTCAATACATTTCCACTACTTATTTTCTTCTAGTGCCCACACCCACCTTACAAAACCATTTCTCTGCCTTCAGGATTCACTTTTGGAGATTAACCCATGCTGGTTCTTACCATAGTATGATCCTAACTCAACAAGATGATATGTTCCATTTCTCCTACCTAGCACTATTTCTGGACATGTAAATTCAATGTCCATTCACTTGGTAAGGGTTTTAAATTTTTGTTGAACTTTTATGCTGTTAGATGCAATATGAGGACTATAGGCTTACCTTGATTTAATATGGTTCTCAACTTTGCCCATCAGAATCACCTGGGAAATTTAAAAAAATATTGATACATGGCCCCCACTCCTATTTCCATCAAGAAGTTCTGGTTGGTCTAGGGTACATCCTGGACATCAGGATTTTTTTAAAACTCCCTAAGTATTTCTAATGTGCAGCCAAGATTTAGAATCAACTGAAGCAAGAAGACTTGATTTTAGTATAGCCACTAATTAGCTATATGACCTTGAGCAAAAGAAATATCCATTTATCTAACAAATATCCCATGACAGCTGGCTGTATGCAAAACAGTGCTAGATATCTTATTTCCCAGCCTTCAAAATACATGAATTGGACTCAACAATTTATTCATTTGTTCAGCAAATAAGTATTGAGCAGCTACCATCATCAAGGTAGTGCACTAGGCACATGGGATATAGCAGTGAACCAGATTAACAAAAGTCCAGTCATTATAGATCTTATAGTTTAGTTGGGGGAGGCATTACCATTTATAAATCATGCAAAAGGGAGTAGCAATGGCAGATAAAAGATGGGAAGGATGATTGGCAGTGGTAGAGGTGGTGAAGAAGGGAGGAATGAAAAGGTGGGTTCCATAAATAGCCAAGGAGATATCACCAGGACTAGGTGATAGGTGTGATATACAGGTAAGATAGAGAAAGTGAAAATGTCAATCCCTAGGTTCCAAGAATGATGGCCTATCTTCTAAGGCAAAGAATGTAGGAAAAGAATCTCAGCCATCCTGGAAGATTGTAAGTCTAGAGCTAAGGTATATGGAACTGGAGGAATGAAATCAACCTTCACTTCCTAGAGAGAGATTGGGCAGAAGAGGGACCCTAGCTAAGCAATGCAAGTTTACTTATAAGTGGTCATTTCTACACCTAATTGGGACTTTGTATAGCCAAAGAGTGACCATTTAAGAGGCCATTCCCATAGGCCCAGGCTAAACAACTTGAAAGAAATAAATGAACAGAAGAACCAGTTGTAAACATGTAATGATGTGAGGTACAGATACACTGTGGAAGAGGGGACTTGGAAAGCATGGAGGCATTTAGGGAAAGAGCTGTCTTTTTCCTTCTGGGTATAGACTATGCTGCTCCCCAAAATTAATATACATCCTTGGAAGACCTCTGTGTGCATGTGTGCATGCATGCGTGTGTGTATGTGTATGTGTGTGTGTGTGTGTGTGTGTGTGTGTGAGAGAGAGAGAGAGAGAGAGAGAGAGAGAGAGAGAGAGAGAGAGGACTACTATAAAGATATGCACTTGTCCCTCACCTCAGCATACAGTGCTTGATGGAGAGTGGCTAGAATATCACCCAGGGGGGACTACAGAGATATACTGGTTGGTCAACTCACATTGTGGGGGAAGGTCCTGCTAAGGAAAGAGGGATGCATCCTGTAATTAGAATACCCCCCCCCCAAAACATGCATAAACACTTCCAAAAGGGAAGAGGGAAAGGTGGAATAATGCAGGGATTCCACAGAAAAGAGCCAACTTGAAAGAGAAGAGGAACCAGGACAGGAACTGGGGTGTACCTCTAAGAGTTCCCCCGTGGCAGCTAAATTCCTCAAGGATTCCCATGTTTTTATATTTTTCCCTTCACATGTGGTTTTCCTCTTTGATGTACCTCAAACCTTCAGCACAGACTGACAAACCCACAGAACAGTCTGGTTGTCTTGGGGATGAAAGTGACAGCTGGGACTCCCAATCATTTCCCAAAGCCTCCAGAGATCCTTGCAGAGGAAACACCAATTCACTGATGGGAAAGCCCTCTGGGAGGTCCAGACCACCACCCACAAGGAAGTTGCTAGTGCTCCCTTGTGGAGTGGGAACTAACATATAACTCTGAAGTGGAGCCATGCTGGGAACAACTTGGGAATGGACTGGGATTCCATATGTCCCTTTCCCAAATACTGTGGAGAGGCAATGCTTAAGAGAGAGATGGAAACTTCCATTTGGTTTACTGAGGCAAAACAGTAGGCACGATGCCTGGTTCAGTGTTGGCACTCAGTCATTAACAGCCATTATGATGATTATTTTTATGACTATTGAGATTCAGCTACTGTAGAGATTACTGTAGCCTTAGATGATCTGGGAATTGTTCACAGAGTAAGAACTCCTGTAGGCTCAGGACATGCATAGCATAATGTGGAAGGCTTAGGTCATAGTCAGTAATCCAGCTCCAAATGAAATATTTTCCTTTTTTCCTAGCAAGTATGTGTTAGCCACTGAAGCTCATGTATATCACACTTAGAGCAAAAGTCTGAAGACTTCTGGGAGTTGTGCTTCTTGCTCTATAAAGGCTCATTGCTTTCACTATAGCCCCTTTTGTGCTGTTTTCCAAAGGATCCATAGATGCCTCAGAAGGCCCACTGTGATAGAGGCCTGAGGAGGCCAGAAGATATATAGGAGGTAAGAAAAAAATCAGAACAAAGTAAGGCCACAGTGGAAAAAACAAAGGTAGGGCCAGTAAGGGTCTCAACAGGAAACAGATGGCACATTCAAATTAGGATGACTTGAAAAGCTTTCTTTTACCAGGAGACTAATTGCAAAATGGTAGCAAGTGGAGACAGAGGACAAGGACAAGCAGCTGTTACCATCTCTAGATTGAAACAGAGAGAACAGTTTCCAGAAGGATGGAGATACACATAGGCAGGCTTCCTTGAAAGAAACAGTGGCCTTAGGTCAAGGTATCAAATCTTCCTAAAGAGGGAACAGAACAGAATGAATACCTAGACCTCACTGTCCTACACCTCCCATTCTTCAACTTTGATCTCCTTCAGAGAGTCTCTATTGTTCATACCCAACTGGAAGCCTCTGGACCAGGGAGCCCTGTTGATGCAACTCACATAGATGAAGCACCCAGGCCACAGAGCAGGATGTAGCAGGATGGACAAGGGTAAATAGCAGATCTCTGGCACAGTACAGAAGGTAGAGTGAGGGATTGGTTTTTGTCAAGAAGATAAGACCACAGGCTCATCTGCAGCAGGACAGGTGAAATACAATGTCCCAGAAATAGTGATGGCCCTTAAGTTCACCATCTCAACTCTCTCTTGGTTCTTGTGGGGAAAGGCAAGTCTCATTTTAGTATCAGCAATGCCCAATAGCAGTAATAGGAAGAAGAAAACTTAGCAAAGTTGACTTCAGACCATTTCCAGATCATCTAAGGCCAACAGGACCAGAGGCAGCTAGAAAAGTTATTCTGAGGGGGCAGGAAAAGGTGCCAGGAGTGCTAACAAAGGAAAGAAATTTGGCCATAAAAGAACAGCATAAAGTAGAAAGTGACTATGTTTTACTGACAAGAACAATTTTAGAGGAGGTCTTTATTTCGGGCCTCACAGTTTCAGAGGTCTCAGTCCATAGACGGTAGGCTCCATTCCTCAGGGCTGCAGGTAAGACAGAACATCATGGCGGACGAGCATGGTAGAGGAAAGCAGCTGGGAACATGGCACCAGGAAGCAGAGAGAGAGCACTGCCCATCAAGGACAAATATAAGCCCCAAATGCATGTTCCTCAGGAACCTACCTCCTCCAACCACACCCTAATTGCCTACAGTTACCACTCAATTAATCCCTATCAGGGCATTAATGTGGCTGATTTGGTTAAGGTTCTCATAATTCAATCACTTCACCTCTAAACTTTCTTGGGTTGTTTCATATATGAGCTTTTCAGGGATACCAACATTTAAACCATAACATTATACAAAATATATTGGGGTCCCTCTTAAAAGGTCTCACCCTGAAAAGTTAGGGGTGAGATGTAGACAATGGGGTCCAGCTGAGATACTGCATCTTTCATAATCCAAGTCTCCTCCTTCTCTTTTCACCCATCTTCCTCCCATAATCCATACAGCCTTTGCCTAATACTGCAGCATGTGTGTGTCTGTGTTTTCATTTGTCACTAAATGATGAGTATTCAATGAAACACTTCTATTTTGGGGACATTAACATCTCTAAAACAAGATGCAGAAAAGCAAAGGGAGGCTGCTAGGGGCTGCATTTAATCTTCTCTAATATTGCACTGTGAAGGAAACTGGGGAATGAAAACATAGTCATTTAGAAAATGGTTGATGAGTCACTGATTGGCACAGAGTGGAGAAAAAGAGAAGTCATTATTCATTCAGAGTGTGCCTGGTCTTTAAAAATAGGCTCATCATTCTACTGAAGGGGGAGCCTCTGGGTTTTAGAGACTGAAAGGGGTGGGCAGAGGGCAAGGGCCAGGACAGAAACTGCCACGGCCGGCAAGGCCCTCCTCCTCCATAGATGCATCTCAGCCCTTGAAAACCCTCCATCTTTAAGAGCCAGAAATACAGCTTAATGTGCCTTGTTCTTCCTGTACCTTTTTTCTTGAGACTTTAGTAATACTTTTTTGGAAACTTCAGCTTGGAGGGAACCAGGCCAAGTAAGAAGAGATGGTACTTTTTGTGACCATAATTTTGCCAACAGGCCCAATACTCCATTATTCATAGGATTTCTTTTCGAGGTCCTGAGTTACCTAGGTCTCTCTGCTTTTGACCTCTTTGTTGTTTATTGGCTGTTCCATAACTGCATCAGTAGGATGAGGAGATTTAAAATCTATCAAATTAGAACATGGTGAAACATTCGCCAGAGGAGGAAAATTAAAAGTCCTGGGTAAGCAAAAGTTTTAGATTTTTTTTGCATGAGTTATAGGAAAAGAAAATACAATAAAAACTCTATTAAGTATTTTGTCTTTTATCCTGATGATTCTTGAGCCTCAACATGCAAATCTGGGAAATGGTGAAAGGTTAACCAAAAAAAAAAAAAAAGAGTTCTACTAGTTTGCACTAGGAAGACTAAAATATTAATAACATTAAGGGATCTAGAAAGTGTGATGAGGCAAAGGTCCAGCCAGGCTGGGTTGAAGAGAAAGCCTAGAGACTTTTTGAGAGACAGAGGGGCTTGGGATGGAATGGGACTTTGAGAAAGATAAGAAAAAAGAAACTTAGCTGGGTACTACAAACAGAATTCCTTCTGTGCATTTTGCACATAGTATAGTAAAAATGTAAACAGTTTTTTAATTATTTTAGATTGTTGGAGTGGTATTTCTTCTGAATGGACACTGAGCTGAGGTTGACCAGAAGGTGGCCTAGGTTTATGCAGATTACAAACGTGGAGCACATCCCATTCATGCATATTCATGTGCCATCCCCTCACCCACAGACTTACATGCAACTCTTCTATGTTATGTTTTGGTTTATCCTTGCTGAAACTTATCTGTCCAAGTAGAGACCAAAAATGACAATCTTATGCTGGGCCTATTTTTAGGAAAATAGGAAGATCTACAAGGCCAAAGTTAATCTCCATCTGGAATTCTATCCTGAAAGGCAAAGACAACCAAGAGCTGTCCAACTTTGGGTCCCTCCATTCTTTGAGAAAGGGAAAATGTTGGAGGCAAAAGACAGACTCAGTAGCATATAGATCATTAATAGATGTTTCCAGTTTGTTGGGAACTTGCAACTACAGCTATTTCTCATACAATATTATTTTAAACATTCTTGTGTGTGCAACATACCATTTCACTAATAGACTCTGACATATTTATTGTTCTTCAGATTAAATAACAGGGACTCTAATTTTATGTACGTTTTTAGTACCTCAAAATCCTGAACTTGACTTTCAAGCACATACACTCTCCTTTTATTCAACCTAACTCTTTCAGGGAAAAAAAAAGAGCAAAACAACATCCTAAAAGAATTATGCGTCATAACAGAGCAGGATTTATTCCAGGAATGCAAGGTCTCAATAGATGTTTAAAAAGCATTTGATAAGACATAATGCCCATTCTGATAATAAATTTTAGTCAACTAGGTATATAAAGGCATTCCTTAACAAGATAAAGAATATCTCTCATAAACCAACAGCCAACATCATATTTAATGTTTAATGTTAAAAAAACAAAAGCTAGAAGCATCAATTTTTTAAAAAGAAAAACAAAACAATTCCTGAAGTTACTATTGTTCCATTTTAGTTCAACATTGCCCTTTAGGTTCTAGCCACTGTAAGATATTAACAGCAATAAGACGAAAAAGTTATCAACATTCCCCATGATTTGCTTGTTTGCCTAGAAAAAGAAAAAGAATCTAATGAAAAATCAATGGGCCAAATAATCAAATTCATTAAGATGAACCAGTTACAAAGCAAATGTATAAAATCCATTTATATAATCTTTTCTATAAATTAATGCTATCCAGTAGAAAATACACTGGGAAAAGATTGTGTTTATAACAGTAGCATATATATTTCATATGTTAGTTCAAATATACACAAAGTGTTCAACTGCATATTCATCTGAAACTTCCAGTATTAAAAATAACCCTTTCATTGAGTACTTGCTGTATTCCAAGCCCTGGACTGAGGTCAAGCTTCCCAAAGCATAGTGTATATATATATATATGCATGTTATGTATTTTTATATTAATTTTAATGTATATTATGGAGAAAGAACTAGCAAATCTGACCTGTGGTTTCGTACATATTATTGTTTAGGATGAAGTTTAAGATGTCTCCTTTTAAAAGTAAATTTATTCAGTTAATAAACAGGACGTTTATTTTAAGGTAGAAAATGGGACAATACTAATTAAGGCTCCACTTGCCCCTCTGCTCACACCCGCTCATCCCCTCCTCCTCCCTGCCCTGTAACAGGAGACTGATCACGTGAACTACATCATAAGTTCCCTTGCTTCTGGCTTTTCTCTGCCAATGAGCAGCCCCAGCAGGAGACTGGGGGTGGGAGAAGGGTGAGGCTGGGGTGCTTTTTCAGTCTGCTGCTTCCTCTCCAGCAGTGTCTTTGCAGGTTGACTGGTCCCTTTATTGATGACCACAGACCTGCAGCATTTTCTAAATGACTTTCTCTTGCCCACTTCAGGCCTAGCATGATACAGCTCCTTACAATTGCTAGACTTGGATCCTGAACTGTTCATTAGCTGATTTCCTTGAACCCTGCCCACACTTTTGTAACAGATCCCTTTACTAAACTCAGAATTACCCTGATTGATGCAGTGATATGTGAATGACTCAAGTTTGAGAAGCCACAGTATGCTATTAAGCCATCATAACAATCTTTTAAGAAGTGTATCATTATCTTGATTTGACACAGGAAGAAAATGCAACCTAGAGTCTAGGTGACTTTGTCAATGTCACCGAGCTATGAAACAGCAGGCCCAGTGCTCTGAGGTCTGTCTGAGGCCAAAGCTTACTTAGGCTTAACACTTCACCCACTGCCTCACTGCCTCTCCAGTAAATGGGAAACCCGAAGCTATGTCCAACCTTGCTGCTAACCCATCACTTCCTTGTTGTCGTTGTTCCAAGTAAAATACAGTTGAAACTCTGGCCAACTGTGACCTAACTCCTCAGGTTTCTTTTCTTCCACCAAATGTTTCAGAAGGTCCTGTTCTGAGGAATGGTTGGTTATGCATCCTTATACTTAAAAATCTCCTCAATCACCTAGTGGCTTGGGGGTTCACAGGGAGGAAAATCACCCTATACGGATCTTTAGGATCCCATGGAGGTGACATTGTTCTAGTTAGCTATGTCCTACTTGAGGGGATGAAAATGAAGCAAAATAAGACTACACCCACCCATGAACGCCTGACTCCTGAGGTGATTCCAGACCTTATTAACTCACAAAAGTTCTCATAAAATTTAAGCCAACTAATAATAATGACTCATGTTTTTCTCTTTCCTTCCATGGATTTTAAAGATTTAATAAGCCATACTATACTTTACAAAATCATTCTCTTCTGGGAGAGGACTTACACTTTATTCTTTAAATTATTTATAAGATCAAATAATTTCACAAAGCTCATTTAAATTTTTACTGATAAAAATCTGAGATCTTAACCTTTATTTAGTTTTTCCTTTTTGCTTCCTTTCTGGGAGGGCAACTAATCTTAAAGCTTCGGGTATTTAGTTGTTATTTATATAAAAAACTATCTTTTTAGTATTTAACAACAATGAAATAAATTCAAATCCCCAGATGGTCTCTAAAGGAAGTGTAGCATTGCAGATAAAAGTTTGATCTATGGGATCAAAAGCCCTGTGACTGGACCCCTCAGCTGTGTTATCCTGAGGAAGCTTCTTAATCTTTCGGTGTCTCAGGTTCTTCATGTGAAAAATGAGACTAATAATGGTATTTCCTTCTTGGGGTTATTGTAAGAAGTAAATGAGCCAATCTATGTAAAACTTTAAACATGGAGTTTAACATACAGTAAACACTCAATAACTGCTAATTACTATTATTGTTATAGTGAAACTTCTATGGTAGGCACTGAGGATTGTCAAAGATGAAAGAATCTTTGCACACAAGTGGGTTATAATGTACATAGAAGAAATAAGCATAAACCACTATAATATAGGACAGAACTAATGGATGGTCTAATAGAAATACAGGGTGTCATAGCATTACAGAAAATGGAGAAATTACTTCCAGCTTTGTATTCTAGGGAAGGATGCAAGGCAGAGATGCCATTGAGTTGATGGTGAAAATGGTTACATTTGGGGAAAGGGAATCCTAAGCAGAGGAAACAAGGGAGACAAAAAGGCCAGAGGAAACAGGATCAATGTTGTATGCAGAGAAGAGTGAACGTTGACATTTAAGTGGAGCACAATACACATTAAGGATGAGGGGATACAGAGACTAAAATAGTTAATAGGAAGAAAATAGGCTGGAGGTGGGTGGGAATGTGGGCATGTTAAAATGAAAGCCAAGAATGAAAGGAGAGCTGGAATGAAGTCAAGAACTCTGTGTCTTACTCATGATTGCTATTAATTTGGCCATGGGACCTCTGAATTCAGTTTCTTCATTTATAAATAGAGGAAATTAGACCAGACAATGGTAAAGGTCTTGGTCCATAGATATTTCCGTGAGTTTTAGAAGCCAAGGTGCTTAATGAGCCATCTGCACCCTGAGTCAAAATCCATAGAGGAGGCAGAGATTCCCACATTAGTGTTATTGATGCCTGAGCTTGAGTGATCATGATAGCCATCTTTCCTAAACTCTCAAACTGCAGGCCAGGCCACCTTTCCTTCTATTTAATTTGAAAGGGGCACCACCTCCTCTGAGACCAGAGGTATACATCTCTCCTAGCAGAACTGAAAGATACCCCCAAAGGAAATAAGGGGATGACATATTCAAGAAAGACCTCCCCATCATCTATCTTGGGGCAAAAGCAAAGACTGCATGGTATAGCCTTAGTGATAATGCAATGGATCAGTGCACCCACTGTTTGCACAACATAATAATAATATTTTGGGGTTTCCAATTTTGGTAACAGGAAAATAGTAATTTAGAGCAACACTCCCACAGAAAACAGATTTTTTAAAAGCACTGAATGAAATATGAATCAATCAATGTCTAGTTCAGAGACAGAAATCACTCATTTTAGCAAAGATAATTTAATATAAAGAATTGTTTATAGGTATAAAGTGGTTAATTAGGTAACTTAAAGGGCAAAAGAAAACACTAAGGTATGGGAGGTAACACCTGCTGGAGGCAGCTGCCAGTCCTGGGGCTAGGGAACAAAGGAAAGAGGTTGGAATTATTAAAACTCAGAAGCTTGAAAGAGGGTCCCATTGGGCTGGGCTCCAGACCTCTCAGGAGGTGGCATCAGCCAGTGGTGCAGGTGTTTGGTGGGGGAGAAGATGAGGTGGTGGTGGAGGGTGGCAATGAAGTTGATCTTTAATGTTAGAAAACTGCAACTTCTGTTGGAAAGAACAACCACTGCCAAGATGCCATGTTTCCAGTGTGATGCTCACAAGAACAGGAAGGAGAAAGTCCTTTCTTCTCTTGCCTTATAATATCTCCTGATACCCCTGGTGGGAGAGCCTAATATGTAAACAGCTTGAAAAGCAGAAATGGATTTGTGTAGTCTCATCACCAGCATCACAGTATGTAGATGGTTGGCAAATCAGACCTACCAAAACAAAATGCCACAGAACAGACAGCTTGAACAACAGAAATTTATTTCTCATAGTCCTGGAGGCTAGAAGTCCAAGATCAAAGTGTCAGTATGATTGATTTCTTCTCAGGACTCTCTTCCTGGCTTGCAGATAAATGTCTTCTTACTGGATTCTTGGATGGCCTTTTCTTTGTGTGTGTATATCTACTTCTTATAGGGATATCAGTCATATTGGATTAGAGTACAATTCTTTAAGACCTCATTTAACCTCAAGTACCTCTTTATAGTCCCTATCTCCAAATACAATTTCATTGGGGGTTAGAGACTCAATATATGAATTAGAGAAGGACACGATTCAATTCTAAACAGATACATTTGGAGCTGAGAGAAAACAGATAACTTATTTTCATAAAATGCATGAAACATATTCAGAATTGTTAAGGAACTATAAGATGGTCACCAGTCATCACATTGAGATCCCTAAGAGGACAGAAACCTTAAAAGTGAAGGAAAACTCTGCAAGAAGCTTTTGTCCTACATGCTCATTCTGATTTGAAAGGAGCTATTAGGATGTACTTTCAGCACAATCATGGGACTAGGGGACAAAAGTTAAAATCTAGGCCCATCAAATGTGGAGATCCCAATAAAGCATCACAGTTTTTACTGAGATCTTGAGGGTTGGACCCTTTGAGGAAGAATGAGAAGTAACTAAATAAGCCATTAACTGGGTCTGCAATTTCAGGGTCTGGGAGCCCTGAAAATCCCACACTTTGACCTTGGTCCTAAACTACTCTCACCTCCAGAATCCAGGAGAAACCAAAGAAAATCCTCTACAGAAGAAAGTAACATTTTCCAAGGTAACAAATAGTTTACTCAAATGATTTTTCAATCACAATGTCCAGCACACAATCAAATATACCAAGGACATAAGAAAATGAGACAATACAACTAAAGACCAAAAGAGCAACAATAGGAAGAAGTCACAGATGGGTAATAGATATAGAATTGTTAGACAAAAACTGTAAAAATTATTGCTTATTATATTGAAGGACATAAAAGCAAAGCATAAAATTTTCATCAAGAAAAGAAATACACAATGTAAAATAGGACAAAGTAAATATGAAAAAATATCTAGAGGTAAGAAATGAAATAGCCAGGTACAGTGTGGCACATGCCTGTAATCCCAGTGGCTCAGGAGGCTGAGGTAGGAAGATTGCAAGTTCAAAGCCAGCCTCAGCAACGGTGAGGCTCTAAATAAAATTCAAAATAGGTCTGGAGATGTGGCTCAGTGGTAGAGTGCCCCTGAGTTCAATCCCTGGTACCCCCACCAAAATGAAATAATCAAAATTGCAAACTCAATTGACACCTTTATCAACAGCTGAAGAGATATTCAGTTGATGGGAAGAAAGTTCACAAGAAATTATCCAGAATAAAACAGAGAGAGACCAAAGAGAGGAAACTACAGAGAGAGAGAGAGAGAGAGAGAGAGAGAGAGAGAGAGAGAGAGAGAGAGAATGAGATATAAAGGATAGAATGAGAAGGCTCATGTTATTTTATTATTCATTATTTTGTTTTATTTATTCCAAAGGAGAGAAGACAGAAGCACCAAAAACTATATACATGAACTTCAGCCTAAAGAGATCATTGTTAAACTTAAGGAAACCAAAGGAAAAAAACAAAATTTTAAAGGAAACCAGAGGAAAAGATAGATACTTTTTGAAGAAATGGCAGTTGGACAGCTGCAGTAGCAATAGTGGAAGGCAGAAAACTAATATATCCAATGCAGTGAAAATAAGTGATCACCAACTTAGAATTCCAAATCTAATATGAATATTCTTCAAAAATGCATGCAAAGTAAATAGTATCTCAGGCAAAAATTGAGAGTTGTACATGAGCAAACAGATGCTGCATGATGCTAAGAGAAAATAATACAAAATCAAATTAAAGAGGCAGAAAAGAATAAACAGCTATGAAAATGTATGTGGCTGCCTGTAAAATAACTTTGCCTTTATAAAACAATAATGCCTTGTGGATTTAGAAATTATATTTAAATGTATAAATATAGAATGAAATGAATAGATTTAAAAAATAAAACCCAAATAAATTCTGTTAACAGGAAACCCTTTGGAAGCAAAAGGATACAGATAGTTGAAAGTAAAGTGATAGTGAGATATATACTACCCAAATACAAATCAAAAAGAAATCTGTTTTGATTTGTATTTGGGTAGTATTTGTATCAGACTAAACAGACTTTAGAGCCAGAACTCTTTGTACTTACAAAGATCAAATTCATCAGGATGATATAACAATTTTAAGTTGATATGTAAATAATATGACCTCAAAATATAAAGCAAAATTCTCAGCACTAAAAGGAGAAATAGATAATTTCCACAGTTATAGTGGGAGATTATGATATCCCTGTCCCAAGAATTGATAGAACTACCAAACCAAAAAAAAAAAAAAAAAATCAGTAAAAATAGAAGAGCAGAATAAAACAGCTAATAAATTTGACCTAATGGGTCTATACAAAATATTTCATCCAACACTTGCAAAGTACACATTTTTTCTTGTATACACAGAACATTTACAAAAATTGACTATATGCTGTGTTACCAAGAAAGTCTCAAGTAAATTTCAAAAGAACCAAATCTTGCCAGGTGCAACGGGAGGATCACAAGTTCAAAGCCAACCTCAGCAATTTAGGGAGCCCTAGGAAACTTAGTAAGACCTTGTCTTAAAATTTAAAACAAATAAAGAGGACTGGGGCTTCTATTTCCAGTACTAAAAGAAAAATAAAAACAAAATTTGAAAAATGTTTCCTAACTTAAAAAAATTTAAGTGAACAACAAAATGATTATTAGAAATACCCTATTATTAAAAATTAAAGGATTCTTTCTTAATTAACCCATGGGTTCAAAAGAGAAATCAAAGTTTATAAAATATTTTTCAACTTCTTATTTTGAAAAATCTCAAAACTTTAGAGAAATTGAAGTGATACAAAACCACCTGAATACCTTTACTTAGATTCTAAATTGCTAGCATTTTGATATTTTTTCTCTGTGTGTGTGTGTGTGTGTTCTCTAATCCATTTAAAAATAAATTGTAGACACCATAATATTTCACTACATATCCTATAAGAACAAAAATATTCCCCTGGAGAGCAACAATATCATTACCACCCTAAGAAATTTAACATTGTTACAAAACTATTTAATACAGAATATTTTCAAATTTCTCTGTTTGTTCCAATAATATCCTTTAGCTATTTTTTTTTTGTTTTTGTATTCAGGAATCCAATTTAAAATTATGCATTTTTAAGTTGTCATGTTCCTTAAACTCCTTTAATTCAGAATAACCCCTTTCTTCTTTCTTTCTTTTAAAATATGTTAGGACAATAACAGATTTTAAAGAGTCCAGACTAGTTTTCTTACATAATATCCCATGTCTGATTGTTTCCTCATTATCAGATTTAGGGTAAACCTTTTTGGTGAGAAAACCACACAGTTAATGATGTGTGCTTCCCATTGCTTCACATCAGGAGACACAGTATATGTTTGTCCCATTTTTTATGATGCTAAGTTTGATCACTAGGTTAAGTGAGACATCAAGGAGACATGAAGAACTTTTTTTCATTTTGCAATTAATTAGTAATCTGTAGTGTGATAGTTTGCAATTATGTAAATATCCTCTTCTCAAATAATTTTTACCCATTGTAGAAATTATTTTGAACTATCTTTTTAATATTTCTTTTTTAGTTAAGTTGGACACAATACCTTTATTTCACTTATTTATTTTTATGTGGTGCTGAGGATCGAACCCAGGGTCTCACATATGTGAGGTGAGTGCTCTACCACTGAGCCACAACCCCAGCCCTATTTTGAAGTATCTTAAAAATATTACATATCAAAACATGGAGGATGCAATACATGTAGTGCATACAGAGGGTTTTAGAGCCTTAAATGCATATTTTAGATCCTGAAAAAAACTCTAATATTGATGAGCTAAATATTCATTGAATATGTTAGAAATGGGGAAACAAGATAAAACCCATGAAAGTACCATAAAAATAATAAAGAAGAAAACTATTGAAATGGAAAACAAATATATATTACAGAACATTAATAAAACTACAACTTGGTTTTATTTAAAAGACTAATGAAACTGGTAAACCTCTGGTGAGCCTAGTCTTGAAATATGAGAGCACAGATTACAAAATTTACAACTGAAAAAGTCTTATAGACATTCAAAATGATAATAAGTTGATAGCATAAATATATTTATGTCCCCCAAAAGAAAATTTAGATCTAACACACAACCTGTATACAAGGACAATTTATCAAAACTGATATTATAAAGAAAACTTTGTTAATAACTATAAAATGCATTTGATCTATAAATGAAAAACCTTACAATAAAGAAAATGCCAGGCTCTGATGGCTTCTCTAACTAGTTTGATCAAATAATTAAGGAAGAAGTAACTCTTAATCTTAAACTTTTCAAGAAAATAGAAAAGGAATGAATAAACCCCAACTTGTTATCTGACCCTGGTATAACTTAAACAGCAAGACTCCACAAGGGAAGAATAAGGTGGATGCAAAAATTCATAAGATATTAAGAACCAAAATCCAGTAATATATAGCAAATTTGGCATTATCGTAGAAATGCAAGTCTGATGTAACATTAGCAAATGAATCAATGCAATGTGCTATAGTGGATTAAAGGAGGAAATCATTTTAATAATTGCAGATAAGAACTTTACTTGTAACTTCTGTTCATGATTTAATATTTTAGCAAATTAGAAAGAGATGAGCTAGTGCAACAATGCTGGAAAGCAGTATAGAGATTCCTCATAAAACTAGGAATGGAACCACCCTATAACCCAGCTTTCCCACTCTTCAGTATATATCCAAAAGATTTAAAATCAGCATACTACAATGACACAGCAACATCAATGTTTATAGCAGCTCAATTCACAATAGCTAAACTATGGATCCAATCTATGTGCCCTTCAACAGATGAATGGATAAAGAAAATGTGTGTAAATACACAGTGGAATATTAAGAAGAATGACATTATGGCACTTCCTGGTAAATGAGTGGAACCAGGGAATATCATGATAAGTGAAATAAGCTAGACCCAAAAAGTCAAAGGTCAAATGTTTTCTGATATGCAGAAGCTAATCCAAAAGAAGGGGTGGGGAATTTTAAAAAAGAGAAACAAAGGGTGGGGGGGGGAGAGAAAGGAAAAGAGAGGGGAAAAGGAATTTCATCAAAATAAAGGAAACATCAATAGAATTGATAAAGGGGATTGAGGAGGAAAAGAAGAGATAGGAAAAGGGAATAAATTTGACTGAACTTTTGTATGGTTGTGGCATAGTGGGTCCTGGCATCTGGTGTATTCACAGGACACTAATTTTTAAACTAGTAAACTGTAAATGGATTGAAGAGGAATCAGTGGAGTGAAGGGAGGGAAGCAGAGGGTGGGTGGGTGCCATGTTTTGTGATTATGTCCAACCAATAACAGTATTTTATCATAACCAAAAACATTTTTTAAAAAACCTTCCATAATCTGATAAAGAGTATCTACCAAAAAACTCTCCCTTCATGTTATTGTTTCCTTTGATGAAAACTTTTTAGTTTGAATCCAACCCCTTTATTGACTTTTTAATTTGTTCTAATTAATAATACATGACAGTAGAATGCATTTTGACATATTATACATAAATGGAGTATAATTTCTCATTCTTCTGGTTGTACATGATGTAGAATCACACCAGTCGTGCAATCATATATGTACATAGAGTAATAATGTCCAATTTATTCTACTATCCGTCCTACCCCAATACCTCCTCTCCTCACTCCCCTCTACCTAATGGAAAGTAACTCTATTTTTCCCTAGCTCCCCCACCCCACCCCACCCCTGCTTATTGTGAATTAGCAACTGCATATCAGAGAAAACATTTAGCCTTTGGTTTTGGGGGATTGGCTTATTTTACTTAGCATGATAGTCTCCAACTCCATCCATTTACTGGCAAATGCCATAATTTCATTCTTCTTTAAAGCTGAGTAATTCCATTGTGTATATGTACCACATTTTCTTTATCGATTCATCTGTTGAAGGGCATCGAGGTTTGTTCCACAATTTAGCTATTGTGAATTGAGCTGCTATAAACATTGATAAGACTGTGTCACTATAGTTTTCTGATTTTAAGTCCTTTGGGTATAAACCAAGGAATGGGATAGCTGGGTCAAATGGTGGTTCCATTCCAAGTTTTCTGAATGGAACCATTATTTGCTTTCCAGAGTGGTTGTACCAATTTGCAGTCCCACCAGCAATGTTAAGAGTGTGCCTTTTTCCCCACATCCTTGCTAACATTTATTGCTGTTGTATTCTTGATAATTGCCATTCTAAAGGAGTGAGATGAAATCTTAGACTAGTTTCGATTTGCATTTCTGTAATTGCTAGAGATGTTGAACATTTTTAAAAATATATTTATTGATCAAACCCTTCCTGCAGTTCCCAGTGGCAGCTCAGGAAATCAGAATTGATCCAAATCTGGATGCATTTGAAAAACTGTTACTCAATTCTTTCCTCCTAGCCCCTTTGTGTAATAACAGAAAGGACAGAATGGCATCAATATTAGCCCCAACCTGACACATTACACCTAGAAAATTCAGTTGTATGTGTAAGTGAAGGAGCAATATAAAGAAACTGCAAGGGTCTTTCTAGCTCTAAGCATCCTTTGATGCATTCATTCATTCAACCTACATGTACCCTGTATTATGTATGTAGGAGACATGGTTCTAAGCACTTGCCATGTGCTCTCTTCATTCTCAGGACACACTAACTACTATGTACTATGTACCCAACACAGCTGTAGGCACTGGACACTAAAAATGACTGAGACATACCCCTTAGGCTCAAGGAATTTGTTAACCAGCCAAAGTCATAAGGGTTTCTCTTTTGTATCTTTCCTTCTCCCTCCTTATACTCTAGCTCATTTTTCTCTCTGACTGATTTTCCATATAGCTCAACATATGTCAGTCTATCAACATATGGCATGTTTTGCAAACAGATACAGTGGCACATATGCAACCATATATTCCTGGCCCACAGATGCCCCAGCTTGGCTTCATCAGCCTCAGCAGCAAGCATTTGGTAATTCTTTCCCAGAAACTCCAGAATACATGAGCAGCCCATGCATCCTCTGACAAGTGGTTAAAATAAGTTGTTCCATGTGTTCTTTGGTGTCAAAGCCAGAATATTGTCTCCCCACCTTTTGAATTCAGAGGCATTGAATACCAAAGTCTCCAACCTCACTCTCAACTATTTGAGATGTTCTAATTAGAGGTCAAGTTGCCCATTAAAATTCTTCTGTTTTTCCATTTGGCAGTGGTTCATTTTCTCCTCTGTGCCAGTAGATCAGCCCTACTGGGTCATGGATGAGCTGTACTCTAAGAGACTTAGGTCTATTTTGCCTGCTTAAAAGTTAAAATAAATCTGTGTAGCAAACTCTGTAGAGGCTCTGTTCATCTCTCTCTTCACTTGTCATTTCCCAGCATGCTGGCCTGATTACCCAAATCTGCATTCTGTGTCCAAAAGCTTTCTCTGCTCATGCACACAGTAGGCCCAAAGTGCTCCTCTACTCTACCCTCCAGTATCCTTCAATCAATGACTTTTAGGAGATTATTGGTAAATGAACCAGTTTTCTTACCTTTCAGTGCAATAATTCCGGGCACTATATCCCTGAATTCCCACTTGGAAGCATATCGACAGTGTCTTCTTTATTGACTTCCTTCTTTTTCCTCTCTCTCTTCCTCATCACTCCCTACCAGTGTTTCCTGAGACCACCCATAAACAAACTACTTGCACTTGAATTGTTATACCAGGGTTGTCTAGGGATATTCAAATTAAAATAATCTGTAATTCAACTTTGGATAAAAGGTGATCCATGATATCTCAGGGTCTTTTCCACTCTGAACTTTAATTATGGCTTAGGAAGCAATCTGCAGTTTCAAAATGTTCCTTGATGTCAACAAAAGCAGTAAGAGATCTCAGGATTTTGGAAATACCACACCCAAATTCTACTTGGTTATTTGGTCTGGTAAGAATTTGTCCTCAAAGCTAAGTCCTGTGCCCAGACATGTGGAAATGGTAGTGGTGGAGAGAATGAGAAAGTTGGATTCTGCCAGTTTTTCTACTTGTATATAGCTTCTTGCCTCCTCCTTCTTAAGATTATATTCTGTTCCTTTTCCTAATAAAGATTAAAATGTACAAAAACAATTAGGTCATGGAAAACAATAATTGACTCTGGTCGTTCTACTAGTTCATCTGAAACTCATTGTCTACTAACTCTGACTTAACATATAACTCACAAAAAACAGGATAGATCCAAGGAGCCAAAAGTCGTTTAAGAAAAGTAACTCCTGATTGAAAGTTTTCCAAATGCTCTACTGCCCTTTTCCTCTGCTCCAAATTCAGGGAAACCCCAGTGGTAAAATTTGGCTTGGTAGAAGCTGAATATAGAGAGAAAGGAAGCAGAAGTTTGAGATGAAAGCGAGGCCCATTCCATCTCAACCCTTGATCTATTTGGCAACAGGCCAGTGCTGTCCAACAGAATTTTCTGCAGTTCTAGAGCTTTGCTGTCCAATACAGTAGCCATTAGCCAAATGTAGCTGTTAAGAACTCAAAATCTGGGTAGTGCATTCAATATGTACTATAGTCACTGAAATAATTCACTTATTGCATTATTATGTTTATTGTACAATATAGGTTTAAATTGTATTATAATTATGGTTATTCCAATGCCAGATTTTCTTCCTCCAATTCCCTTCCCCTTCCCTGGCTTTAGCTAATTTTTCTGTATTTGACCCAAGTATCCCTTTCAGGATTTATTTTTCTACTTTTGCTCTCCAGATCTGCTCGCTGTTCAATACCTCCTAGCCTTTGGGATCTATTGGTGGAGTTTCCTCACAAGGGAAATATTACATAGTCACCGACCCTCCAACCAAACTCCTCTGTAACCTCTTTTCTGTTGAGTCAACCAAAGGGCAAGGACATTAAAGAAAATATGGCTACCTGCCTCAACTCTTATATTACCCACATTGCACCTCTTTCCCCTCACACATGGGCTTTCTCTTCACTTGAGAAGACCTTGACAAATGATCCCTTATAGAGTAATGAGACAGATGCTGTTAAATGTTTGCACATATCCCCTTGGAACCGTTTCCCATCCTTATCCATATCCGCCCTCCACCACTCCATGCATAGCTGACACCTGCATCTCTTTCTTGGAGGACAGTCCTCAAGCTCCTGGAACTCACTTTACCTGTTCAAGGAAAACCAGAAGTGACTGGGAATGCAGGAAGCAGTAAGTCCTAATCCATCCATTATTATGGTGGTAAGGAAGATCTATAAATATTCCAGCTCCCTTGTGCCCTAATGAGGACCTACACTAGTCCCAGAGCAGGACTGAGTTTGAACTACCCTCTTCAGGACTTTGCTTTATATCTTACCCTTTTTAGTGGTCTTCCCTTCCATACTCATTCCCTTACTAAAAATTCTTTTCTCAGAGTTCATTACTGAGAGAATCCAGCTTAAAATAAGTATTTCTTTAAATAAAAAACTAAATCTAACAATCCACTAAGATCTTTTTTTACAGTTTGTTTTTAAAGGAACAAGTGGGTGGAAAATGCCTTTCAATGGAACATTGAAAAAAAAATGAGCCTAACAGAATAGAGCAGTGTTACTTTCAATTCTTAAAAATGTTAATCTGTCCAATGGATGTATTCATAAAGATTCTCAATCCAAACATTTGCATTGATGGCTTTTAGATTCATCAAATATTTGTTGTGTGTGTACCATATTTCAGGCATTTGTGCCAGATGAAGAGATGAAAGTAACAGGGTACCCCAAGTTGCTCTCAATTTAATACAGTTTCAGATAAGGAGCCTGCTAATCACATTGCTGCTTTGCCAAGCGTACTCGACGACAGGGACTTTTCAAGATGGAATTGGGCTCTTCAGAATATTTTTTAAAAATTCACCAAAGGGATATTTCATGACCTAGTTTCTTTATTAAGTAATAATGTATGGAATGACTTGTTTTCAGTCCTCAGCAGCTGCCAAAACTTGAATGTATCAAATCCAACAGGTCACAGCCATTTGGGAGATCTATTAATAGCAAGATAATTTTCAAGTCCACTGTACCGAGTAGCATTTTGTTTTTTGGTTAGACACATAATGCATTCCATATCACGTCTGGCAAGTTGTGTTTTGAGGTTGCATTTTTTAAAAAATAAATCAGGCTTGTTTTAAATTAGGGCAACAATAAATCCATCATTGGTATTTTGGCTTAGGATATTGTGGTACCACAGCTAATATTTAGGTTTGTGGACACCTAAATTAAAACACATTTGTCTCTTTTATGTTCATGTACTGTTTTTTGGTGTTTATCAGAAATCACAGAAGTAAAATGAAGAATATAGGTCTCTGACAAGGAAACAAGTTATGATGATCCCATAAAGCATACTGTCTGATATGGATTCTTCTCTTCCTAAAGGAATTTCAAATGAGAAGGAAAAACTATATACGATTAAAAAAAAAAACAACATTTTTGTCACTGTACCAAGTCCTTTAGTATGTGTCTTGTTTAATAGATATTCCCACAGGGTCAAAAATATGTTGAAAATGTTGAATTTTTTATGTAAACTTATTATGTGATGGTATCCAGTCATGTGATCAGACAAGTCTGTATATTACCATAAACATATTTTGGTTTATGATAAACATTTACATCAATATATTTTGATAAAGCAGATTAGTTGCCATATGTGGGGTGGACCTCATCAAAACAGTTGAAGACCTTAAGAGAAAAGAGGTTGAGTTCCCCCAAAGAGGAAAGAATTCTGCCTCCACACTCAAGACTGCAATAGCAGCTCTTGCCAGAATTTCCATCCTGCCCCTAGGATTTCAGACTTCAGCCCCCACCAATGTGTGAGCCAGTTCCTAAAAATAAACCTTTTCCTCTCTCTTCCTCTCCCTCCTTCACTTACTTTCTTTCTATCTGTCTATATAGATATATCAACCAATCTATCTACACACACGTATGTATATATATCTCCTATTGATTTTATAGAGAATTTTGACTTATACAAATACTTTTCTATGTGTTCTTCTAAAAGCTAAGTTTGGGATTTCACAACTAAGTGTTTAACCCATCTGGAATTGATTTTGTAGATATATGCTTAATTTACTATTCTTTAGCCAATTTTATGTGCCTTTTGGAGCAAAAAGACGTAAATGTACGTATTTACCAGTCCTCTTGGCCTGAGATTTTCAGTATCCTTTTAAAAACATACATCTAATATTCACTGTTGAGATTCTGATTCAGTAGGTTTGGGGCCTAAGCATATGTATTTTGTTCATTCAGATAATTCTTAAATTCATTCTTTGAAGAAAATATAGATGAATAATATTTTACCCTTTACATAGGGGAACATCTTAAAATGATATTGAAGACAGAATCCACTCACAAAAAGCTTGAGATATTTCACCATATCAAATAGTTTTATAAACTTCTTATTGAAGTTTAAAAGTTCATATAGAAAAATGTATCCATAAAAATTTTAACTCCTGTACAGCAAGAAGCACCAAAAGAAAAATTAAAAGCAGAATGAGTAATTAGTGAATATGAGCCACATGAATGACTTCTTACATCCATATGTAAGAAGCTCTTATAAGTAAATACTACAGAAACTGCAAAATAGAGTAGAATAGTAAAGAACCTGAGACAGAGAATCTCACTGTCTCAGTTGGAATCCTGGTACCTGAATTGAGAAACAAGATCCTGGTGGGCCCATTTTAACCTCTACCCCTGTTTTTGTATCTCTAAAATAGGAATAATTATAACTTTGTAGGGTCATAATAAACATTAAAATAAGTAATACCTACTAATGACTTAGGCATATGGTAAGGTATCAATAAATATTAGCTTTTTAAAGTTCATACTTTGAAGAAGAATGGGCAAAGGACATAAATAGGCAAGTCATTAAAAGCAACAATAACCAATAAGTGGTAATGAAACATGAAAAAGTGCCCCATGGGTGAGTAGGAAAATACAAAATAAAAATAGTATTGTTTCCACCATTGTTATTGATCAGATTGGCAAAGATGAAAAAGCTGGACAATATGTATGGTTGGATAGGATGAGGACAAACAGATATTCCCATACATTGCTCTGTGACTGACAGTATGTTTGTAAGGGTAAATAACATTCTACAACTATCTACTACACTAGCATCCCAGCCTTCTCCCCTGGGACCTGAACCTTCCCACAATCCAGAGCTAAAGGATTAGAACCTGTAGAATTCGGCTCATCGGTAAGGTTAGTATCCATTATGTTGTTAAGTATTTTGAATATCATCTCTGGATACAATCTTTCTATAGACTATCCCAACAACTAGTCAGGGGCTGAAATATACACACAAGGAACTAATGAAGAAATGGATAAAATGTATATATGTAGAGAAGTTTATTGCAGAATTGGCAACAACCTAAAAATCATACAAGAGATATTAGTTAAATTTGTCATGGTAAATTCACATATTAGAATATTGTGCAAAAGGAGGGTGTTAAATTGCTGCAGTGTCGAATTAATAGAAAAAGTTACAATAATCATGTTTAATATGATTTCTTTTGTTGAAGTATATAGTCTTTCATGTTTTTCTATGTATAATATAAATATGATTTTAACAGCATTCATCTGTGGTGAATTGCAAAAAGTAGCCTCAAATGATTCCTACCCTGATATGCCTGTACCTTTGGAATGTAGCTTTGGCACTCCTTCCACCAAAACATGAAATCTATTTCTTGACCTCTTGAGACTATGCTTAGCCAATTAACTTGCTCAGTCAATGGTACATCATAGGTTGAATGTCACTTATCCAAAATTCTTCAGATCACAAGTGTTTAACATTCTGAGATTTTTTTTTTTTTGAGATTTAAAAAAAATATTTGCATAGACTTTACCAGTTAAGTCTCACTAACTCAAAACTCAAATTCTGAAAGGCTCCAAATCTGAAACTTGTTAAGTATTATGTTGGTACTAAAGAACTTTTGGATTTTTGAAGCATTTCAGATTTGGGATGTTCAGATTAAGGATGCTAGCAGAGACCTGAAAAATGCCTGTTCTTTGATGTTTTGCCTCTGTTCCTGTACTTGGAATCCTGAGACCACCATGTGACTAGCCCCAGTGATCTGCTAGAGAGGTCACATGGAGGAAAACTGAGGTTTTCTGGCCAACATCCCCAGCCATCAGCTGTAAGTGAATGAGGTCTTCCTCAATCATCAGCCTCTCCTAAATTCCAGAACACTGAATAGATAAAATGAGCCCTGCCCAAATTTCCAGCCCACAGAGCAGTGAGATAATAATTGATTTTTGTTTCAAGCCACTAAGCTCTGGACAGTTTGGTACATTGTTTTAGGGATTGTGGTCCGAATATTTCTGTCCTTCCAAAATGCTTATGTTGAAATCTAATCCTCAATGTGATGGTATTAAGGGGTGAGGCTTTGTGAGGTGATTAGGTCATGAGGGCTCCACCCTCATGAATGTAACTGGTGTCTTTCTGCTCTTCTACCATGTAGGGACTTGGAAGGCGCATCTCTAAGTTCCTAACAAGACACTGAATCTTCTAGCACCTTGGTCTTGAACTTCCCAGCCTCCTGAACTGTGAGCAATAAATTTCCACTGTTTATAAATTACCCACTCTAAAGTATTTAGTTATGGTCTGAATGGACTAAGACAACAGAATAGTAGAATTTGGATGTTTAAAAGTTCAAAAGTAATTTTTATAACTGCATTTTCTAAACTTTTACAAAGAATACACATAACTTTTAAAATCAGAATAGCTTTTCTATTTAAAAATTTTTTATTTAGAAAAAAATGAAAACGTCTACCTAACTTTAGCTGCTCAGCACAACAGTGATAGTAATAACTAATGTTTAGATTGTACTTAATATATGTAAAATGCATAGTGCCTAGCACATATTATCTCAATCCCCACAACAATTCAATTGCAGAGAGTACTGTTATCATTTCAATTTTCTGGCCGAGGAAATTGAGACTTAGAAAGGTTAAGTAAATTGTCCAAAGTCACACAACAAGTAAATTGGCAGATCTGTGGTTGATCCCAAGCAATCTGTTTGAGTCTGCTCTTTTAACTAGCACAACATATAGACCAAAGGATATGCAAATCTCAAAGGTCATTTCTCAATGACTTGGCATCAGAAAGTTATAGCTGTGAGATGTCCAGGACACTCCTTGGTCTCTTGAGTTTCCTAACTTCACACAATTTGACTGAAAACTAAATGTTGAAGTAGATGTGTTAGTACTCAAACGGTTCTATTTTGTTGCTTGTTATCAACTCACAGGGATTTGATGAGGAGGGTGGAGGCTCTAATTAAAACCAGGTTTGTCAGTTGACAAGGTTTTTATAATTTATGTATGCTTTTCCTCTCTACCAAGACCACCAATAAAGAGAGCTACTTATAGGATTGTTTATCCCATGTTCTAGTATGCAAATGCATATTTTAGACCGTACTTCTGGCACAATTCTGCACATGCCTACAAATAACAAATGCATAACAAAAATGTAGATGAAGGTGATGATGATGATGATGATGATGATGATGATGTTCAGACATATCAAGAAAGCTCTGAACAAGGGATAGGGAAGTTGAGTCATTAAGAGTAAAACTTTAGAATGTAATTAGACCCAGGTTCAATCCTAGTGTCAGCATTTATAAACCATAAGTCCTTGAGCAAGTTAATCTTTTGGTGACCATGGATTTTCCTATGTCAAATAGAGATAAGAGATTTGCTGTAAAGACTAAATAATACTATTCTTATAAAGGACTTGGCAAGAGGGACTACTCTATCATTGTCACCACCATCCATTATCATCATCATCATCATCATCATCATTATTTCACCAATAAAAAGGTAAAAACTATGGCCTTATCAAGTTCTAAATTATCTATAGAGCTTAAATTTATCCAAAGGAAAGAAATAGGAGATATTTACCATGAAAGATAGAACTAGTATTCTAAAATTCTTGGTGAAAATCATTTTTTGTGGTTGTGAGAGTATAAAAGCAGAAGATGGTAGCCTCATGTGGTCAGTGGAATCAAGATTGGCAATACCTGCTGGAGTCACTTGATGATCCTTGCTGTTTCCTGAGAGAAATTACCTCTAAAATATCCCTGTGGCTTGGAGATGTGAGTCTTCTTCCAAATTAGCATGGCCACAGCCATAGACTGTCAATGCCTGAAGACAACAGAAAGCAGGCCTGGGCCTGTTCTGCTTTTTCCTGATTGCCTCCCACAGTCATAATTACCCAACATGACAGACTTCTCTTACAACAGACAGAGTTAATATGTCCAGTCTTGGATAATAACTTGAAGTCTGCAACAAGTTAAACTGTAAACAGGACAGAGTCATGTTTAAAAAAAAAAAAAAAAGAACAAGGAACAGATTTTGCCAAACAAAAAGAAGTGAAACTAAAGGATAGGTCATAGCTTTTGCATTTCTGTAACAAATGCTGTCTAATGATAATCCATATCTGCCAGAATCCTTCTGTTTTTAGGTTATAATTAAAATTTTCCTTGACTAATCATCTTGCACACTTTCCTTAGGGGAAACCGTTTATGTTTCATCATATCTTTGAAAATGTAATAGACCTCTATTTTAATCAGTCTTTCCTATTCAGAGCATTCCTTTAAAAGACCAGTGAACCGGTTTGGTTTTAAAAATATAACTTGGCAGTGAATTTTTGTATCAGAGGCACCATAAGTTAGTTCACTTTTAGAGATAGTTTTGATAATGAATGGTTATGATGCCAGAAGTAGCTTTGGCAGATTGTAGGAGTAATAGCCCCCAATTTATTCAAGTCTCCCTGTATCCATGACCTTGAATAGTCTCCTGTACTGACTCTAGACATGGCCATATAGTACAATAACAAATGTGATGCAAGAAAAGATTTGAAATGCCCTTGCACTTTGAAGTTATCTTTTTCTTGCTGTTCTTGGGACTTTCATCATAAGCTACCATGTGAACAAGCTCATTCAGGGCTGTCTGATGGATGATGAGAGAGACCCATAACTGGAACTCAAAGAGCTGCCTCAGCTAAGAGCTAGCCAGTATTCTAGCTTACCCAACAGCTGCCTACAAGCATTTGAGGGTCACCTAGCTGAGACCAACAGAGGACTCATCCATGTGAACTTAGTCTGAATTTCCAGACCACAGAGTTGTGGTTGTTGATTTAAGCCACTCAGTTTGTCATGCTTTGTTATACAGTAGCTAACTGACATAGTGTTCCAGTGAGAATAGTACCAACATCAGGGCAGATGTTGGATCCCACCAGAATGATCTTGCTTATAAACAACTGAGATTGGCATGAACATAAAACAATCAAGTGAGAAAATATGGGATCTATCCATCCATAGACAAAGAGTTATCAACATGGTCACTATAAAAATTGGAAGGAGGGGCTGGGGTTGTGGCTCAGTGGTAGAGTGCTCACCTAGCACATGCGAGGTGCTGGGTTTGAGCCTAAGCACCACATAAAAATAAATAAATAAAATAAAGATAAAAAAATTGGAATGAGCAGAGACAGAGAAATAAGTCTTAGGATATGGGCCAGATTTATTATCTAGTAGTATAGGTATGGGCTGATCCTTCACTACTCGTGTTTGGGATTAATCGAGTAGACACTTGAAATGATGAGGATTTTAAAAATAGAGAGGGCCTTCAGCTCAGCACCACCTAAAACTTCATTTGTTTGCTGCTTTGCATTTTTATGATTTGCACAAAATTCCTGAAGCCTTTGGTTGGACCAGATCAACTAGCTCATGAAACTGGGACTTGATATATTTATCCCATCTACTTTCCTAAATGTGTACTCTATAAGATGAATCTTGGGAAAAGAGTTTTGTGATCACACAAGTCACTACATACTCTTGACCTGTTGTAGTTTCACAACATACCTTGGCATATTAAAGACCTGTTTGTCTACATTTAGCCCCTTGCTCCCAAAATGAATTTTAATATATATCATCACATACTCCCATGGAAGAGCCTTCCTGTGAGTGATGTATATTAAAATTTCACTAACCAGTGTTTTTTCAGAGCAGACTTTGTACAACAGTTTTTAAAACATTCTTATAATGAAACATAGCATACATATGAGGAAGTACGTGAAGCACAAACTTGCAGTACCTGAATTATTGCAGACTAACCACTCTTACAACTAACATCCAAAATGTCACTATCCTCTCTACTAGATTCCTGTGTACTTCTGCCCCATCACAAGGCCCTTCTTCCTCTCTAGAAGTAATTATTCTCCTGACTTTATGATAATAACTCCTTGTAGTGTTTAATTTTTTGCCACATATGTACACAACCTTAAATTATACTCTGGTTTTGTTTCTTTTCAAAAGCTATATAAATGGAATTCTAAAGTATGTATTGTAGGGGTCATAAAGTATAAGTATCTCCACCTTTAACCAACAACATCAAATTGGTTTTCTAATTGATGGTACCAATTGACATTCCTACCAGTAGTGCATGACAGTTTCAGTGTTCCATATCCTAGGTTGTACTTGGTGGTGTTAAATATTTTAATTTTTGGAAAACTATTCAGAATGTAGTAGAGATTTAAAGACCTGTTTGTCTACATTTAGCCCCTAGCTCCCAAAATGAATTTTAATATACATTATCACATGACTAGTGATGACTTTGGACATGCTTTATTATGTTTATCAATCATTTGGGTATCCTCTTTTGTATGGCTCATTTTTAAGTCCTTTGCTCATTTTTTCCCTTGGGTTTCTATTTTTTTACTTTATATATTCTATCTAAATGCCCTTTTTTGGGTATAGGAATTGAAAATATCTTCTCTCTTTCTATGGTTTAATTTTTCTCTTTCTTAATGATACCTTTTGCTAACATAAGTTCTCCATTTAAATGTAACCAAATGTGTCAATTGTTTTCCTTTTATGTCTCATACTTTAATCACATCTGTCTCCATGTCCAGTGGTGTTCTGGAAAACTTTACTTTGAGTGGTTAAGTCTAGTAGTAGTGAAAGCCAAAACTGCAGGCTCATGGCAACTGAGAAGAAAAGGAGAGTGGGTGGGAAGGGGAAGAGCAGGCCAGAGACAGAACAATAGAAATCAGCAGGAAGGTGACAGGGGTCCTGGGGATGGATGGGAAATGTTTGAAGTGGGATTAAATGTCACTTTCACCATCCAGCAATTTATGCATGGAATTTTGCAGTATCATCAGGAAGGGGACTTAGTTAAGAAGATATGTAGAGTAGTGGATATATCAGCATGCAGAAGGGAATTGTACTGAGAGAATTACTACTTTACCTAGACCCACTAACTCCATCTGTTAAGCCTTTGCTATGATCATTGACAAACTGAAAGACAGGATCCCGCAACCAATAGATCCTGGTCACCCTGAACATGGTGGTCCCTGCTAATCAATGTGGCTCTCTCATTGACAATTGTGGTTGCAAGATCAAGGAAATATGAGAGAGTAAAGGGTTCAGGTGCAAGTGGCAGGGAATGTTCTTCCCACTTCTACTAAACAGGCTATCACAACTGTGAGCATTTTACAGTCCATCATTTAGTGTGTCAAACAGACCTGTATGCTTATGGTGGAATTCTCCCAACCCTGAAGTACACCCAGCTGTCCAGTCATCTTTGAAAGTGGTCAGGACAGGTCAGCAAGGCAGCAAAAGAGCAAGCTTTTCCCATACCTTCCATCTATGTATGTTAACTCTGACCTGGAGGGATCTCCTCTATAGAAGCCTCTACCATTCAAGAACAACACACTATTCCACAGTCTCATTTGACTGAGCTGCCCAGTTGGAAATTTAACTCTTGTTTTCCTATTTTGCATGGCAATATCTGATTTGGTGGCATTGCATTCATTCCCCAGCAGTTTAAGGTTATTGGGCAGGTTTGGATGCATCTGCTTACGACTACTCATGAACTCATCATTCCAAGCATATTAATGGGGCTTCAGAGTGCCAAGATCAACAAGGTTCACCAGATGTCTGGGACACATATCAAAACTGCAAACCCAGTGGCAGGATCTACTGATAGGCAGGTTATAATCATTGGATCTGCTACAAACATTTGCTTGGTTCAATATCTAACTGCCAAGTCTTCCTCAGAGATGCTGCCATGGGTAACAACTGGAACAATGTAGATTTATCCATAATCCCTTTCAACTGTTCACCACCCTTGATTCATCTGTGTAGTTTCTGAACACTCAGCAATTCCAGGTTTTAAATAGTCTGTAAATTTCAGTTTCTCTATACTTTATCATTCACTTGTGATTTTAAAAATTATTTTAATTCCTTTCCCCATTCAGCTATTAGTACTGAGCTCCATATTTAGTTTTATAAGCCTCTCCCTGCTTTGTTTTATTTTGGAAATTTTTGCTCACAGGTTTTTTTTTGTTTGTTTGTTTGTTTGTCATAGAACTACTGGAGTGGTTTAGTTCTGTAGTGTTAGAAATTTTTTAAAGTAATTAAAAGACTGGAATTTTTTTTAGCTAACCAGAGTTTCTTCAGAGTTATCTTTACTACTTTTTTTCCCATCACATGAAGCTTGGAATATTGATGTATTCTCACTCTGTTTATGTATCTGCTCTACATTCTATGAGAAATGCTACAAGGACAAGAACATTACATCCCACTGGTAGTGGCCTGCAATTGGAGGTAGGGCAACTGAAATTTATTAGATTATTACTGTATTTCAAGCACTGTACTGAGCTGTTGACATACATTATGCAATTGTTTCTCTTACCAACTCTGGAGAGAGATATTATCCCTCTTTGAGGTTTGTTAAGGCAAAATTACTTGAACAAGGTCACACAGGTAAAACAGTCAATGACAAAGGTAGAATTTGTACTCAAGGTTGAATCTAAATCCTAAATCCATGGCTTTCCTAATGTAACATACTGTTTTCCTATAGAAATGAGATTTAGGAAGTGCTATGGACTAAATGTTTGTGTTTCCCAAAATTCATATGTTGAAATATTGACACCTTCCAAGGTGATAGTATTAGGAGATGGTTGAGGAGTTAGTTGATTAGGTTATGAGCATACAGTCATGAATGGGATTATTGCCCTTGTAAAAACAACCCAAGAAAATAGAGAAGATAATGCTAAGTGAAATAAGCCAGTCTCAGGAAATTGAGGGTCAAATGTTTTGTCTCCCATGTGGAAGCTAAAGCAAAATAAGAGAAAGAAGGAGGGAAGGATAGAATATCATAAAGATATATGGACAATCAGTGGAGTAGGAGGAAATCAAAAGGGAGGGAGGAGGGATGAGAAAGGGGAGAAAATACAGATGAATTTAACAAAATCATTTTATGTGATCTTAACAAAATCATATAAATATACTACAGGGAATTTCACATTTATGTATAAGTAGAAAGAAGCAATAAAAAATAAATGAGTGAAAGAAAAATCAATAGAGGAAGGAGAATGGGGGAGGGAGGAGGGAACGGAAAAAGGGGGAATAGGGAATGAAATCAAATTTCATGCATGTATGATTTTGTCAAAATGAACCCAACTACTATGAATAACTACAATGCTCTAATAAAAAAGACATCTCAGAGAACTCCTTACTCCTTCTATTATGTGAGGACTTGGGGAGAAGAAGCTGCTGATGAATTAGGAAGAAAGCCCTTACCAGACACAGAACATTATGCACCAGTTTGGGCGGGGGTGTGTCCTGAGCATTGAACCCAGAGCCTTGCACATGCTAGGCACAAGCTCTACCCATGAGTTCCATCTCCAGCCCTATACTGGTACCTTGAACTTGGACTTCCCAGACTCCACAACTGATACATAAATATTTATTGTTTAAGTCTATAATATTCTCTTACATTACCTCAAACTGACTGAGACTACAAGGTTGTTCTATGAAAGGAACAATAGAGCATTTCTTTTGTTACATGATAAGTGGCAAAGAAAATCTTTATATTCACTTAGTCTTCATGTAGGTTACTCTAGAAGCAGAGCCTAAGACAAATATTTGAATGTAAGTAATTTCTTTGGATGACGGTTCCAGGAAACACCAGTGGAGAAAATGAGAAAGGGAAAGTATCCAATACAATGAACATTAACAAACTCTGGAGGCAACAGGAGCTCAATCATACTAGGGAACTCCCAGATCTCATTGTTACCCCATATCCTAGGGTTGTTCCACTCCAGTTCTTTCAGTTGATGGATAGGGAAGCTGGGTATTTATCCCCCAACTCACATTCATCACTAGAAGAGGGCACCTCTTGGACAGATTGGTTCTTCAGCACTTTGGACTTGCCTAGAAGCAGGTCTAGGTGCTCATAGAGGTAGAAAAGTTTCTGTGGCAAAGCATCACAGGTGCTTGCAATAAAAACTTTGTGGCATAGAGGTGGCTATTGAGGGGATATGGCAGAAAACCCAATATTGTCTGTGACACCCTCTACTAATGAAAGCCAATTAAAACAGAAATAAATATGAGCTTTGTTAAAGGAGTGAAAGCTATAGAAAAGTTTAAAATCCCTCCAAAGCACTGTGCAATGTAATATTCCTGAGATGTTCACACTGGCACCTTCAAATGTAATTTGCCACACTAAGGAAGTGACATCCACCACACTAAAGTGTAATAATTTAGCTATTATTTAAGAGTGAGCTTATTAACAGTCCATTCATTTTCTCACAGCAGTTCTGTCACTGAAATTCACCCACTGTGTCTTGTGACTATTAGTGATACTCTGAGAAGTATTATTTATAAGTGTATACAAAAAAAGATTTGACAAAGATTTCCCATGCAATCTAATGCTAAAGACACCATTTCCAAGGCTGTCTGGGAAATTGGCTGGGCTGGGCTTGATCTCAGACATTCTTTTATCACTGGAGTGTTTCATTTCATTTTTCCACTCAAAAAAGTGGAAAGGTGTAAAGCAGGGGTAATGTTTAGATATTTTAGACACTGACTAAAGGAAAGGGCTGTTTAATGCCAGTTAACCTACCTAATCCCTTTCAGAGAATAGCACTTTCAATTGAAGAAAAATGTAATAAATGGGGAAAAGGGAAAAATCAACTATTTAAGAAAGTGACAACCAAAGTTAACGTGCACAAAGTATAGAGGGTTGTGATACTGGACAGATATATAAAAAAAAAAAGCAAAAATATACTACAAAATGGAAATAACTTTCAGTTTCTGGATGAATTCCTTGTTAGATGATATACAACTAATGCTCTGTTTTATACAAGTATGTACCACAATTTAATTCACTTGCACTATAAGAGTAGTTTTAGATCAAAGAATAAAAGTAAGATTAAGGTGCTTAGTTATCAAGCAGTCACTCCTTTCCTAACCAGCTCCCTACCACCACATATATATGTGCACATGTCCATGCATGCACGCACACACACACACACACACACACTTCTAACTACAATATTCTCTTTCTTAAATATGAAATAATTTTGGGCTGAGGTTGTAGCTCAGTGGTAGAGCACTTACCTAACATGTGTGAGGCACTGGGTTTGATTCTCAGCACCGCATAAAAATAAATAAAGTTCCATTGACAACTACAAAAATTTTAAAAAATATATGAAATAATTTTTAAAGAGTTGTAATGTTGTGGCTGGGGTTGTTGCTCAGTGGCAGAGCATTTGCCTTGCATGTGTGAGGCACTGGGTTTGATCCTTAGCACTACATTAAAAAAATAAACAAATATAATAAAGGCATGCTGTCCATCTACAACTGGGAAATTGGCTAGGCTGGGCTTGAAAAAAAATTTTTAAAGAATTGCAATGTTTGGTTGTATTTTAGCCTCAGGATTTTGTTGTTCTTGTTATGGAGGCAAAATAAACAACTCATTGATCATAGCACTAATGATGGGACCTGACTTCGCTGAGTTAGAATTCTGGTTCTGCCACTTAATGGCCTTAGTTTCCTTATTCGTAAAATGGGGCTAATAGTAGTGTATTCCTTATCAGTAATAGGAAGAGAAATTTGTGATTCAGTGGAAAACCATGTACTGTCCACTGTAGGAGGGTAGAGAAACCTTTTCTATAAAAGGCCAGAGAGAAAATATTTTAGGTTCTGTTTGCTATATGGTCAGTGCTCAAATTATTCAATGAAAGCAGCCACAGACGATATACAAATAAATGTATTCCAATAAAACTTTATTTATAAAGAGTCAGGTAATGGACTGCATTTGGCCCAGTCTAGAGTACATCTTTCTGGGTTATATAATTCTAGCCTCTCATTGCCATTGAGGGTTTTTTACATCTCTGTGTTTGCAAAATTATTCTTGTTCATAGACATGCAAATTCTGTCTAGTAGAAATTCAACCGACTTCCTTCTCCCACAGTAGAAAAAACAAGTTTTGCCTTCATTTGTATATTTATTTCAATATTCCTGATCTGTAAATATGTCTGTTCTTTGGAATCTCCCTTCAGCTGATTTGTAGCATCTGTTTCCATTATTAGTGAGTTAAATTTTTAATATTTTTAAGGAAAAAAGTACTCTAAAAAGTACTGTTAAAATGGTAAGGGAGACTTATTTAGGACTATTATGACAGGTGTCAAGACTATCACAATAGAGGAGAGAGGTCAGGCTCAACTCCAAATACAGCAAAGACAGCTGAAGATTTATAGCCAATGAATACAGTAAATGGAAAATTACTAAAATGAGATATCAAGAGTTGAGGGATTCTTGCTAAGTTGGCTTAACAGGACATTAGCTGAAGCCAGGCCAAGAGGATCAGATATCAAGGGTGGGGGAATTTTTACTAAACTAATTTAGCAATTTTATTGCTAAAATTGGGCTAGGCAGGCTGCAGACAAAGCCTAAGAATGAGACAGTTTAAATGAGGGCTCAAAGGAGCCTGTTTAAAGACTGATCCAGAAGATAGTCTTTGTCAGTTTCTTGTATTGTTCAAGGAAAGAAGAATAATACAAGTTCATTACTCCATTGATTGCCTTTTATTCAGTAGAGATCAGCTGCATCGTGACAGATTTGGTAGTAAATTATTTGGTTAAGAAGATTTCTAGATGTTGAGCTCAATGTATCCTGAGTTGCCCACATAGCAGAAGTTCTAGGCATGAAGGTTTCCTGTTGGCTTCAGCTTGCAAGACTGCTTTAGATCCCAGTGTTGGGCACAGGGAATAGGGATAAAGTATCAAGAGCAATCAAGAGTCCCAGTAAGGATCTGGGCAGTCAGGTTTTAGTTCTCAGTGATGCCAGTCAGGATGGTGGGAGAAAAGTTGAAAATGTTAATTGTAGGGCTGGGGATGTGGCTCAAGCGGTAGCGCGCTCGCCTGTCATGCGTGTGGCCCGGGTTCGATTCTCAGCACCACATACAAACAAAGATGTTGTGTCCGCGGATAACTAAAAAATAAATATTAAAAAAATTCTCTCTCTCTCCCCTCTCTCACTCTCTCTTAAAAAAAAAAGAAAGAAAGAAAATGTTAATTGTAGAGTTGTCATAAGATATTGGAGGAAGCTAGAAGAACTGAGAATTTGACAAGGACTGAAAAAAACTGTGAAAGACCATAGGAGCCAATTCAATTTGTAGGTAGACATAAGGCCTCAAAGACAATGAATAGGATTAGAATCTGATACACCACAAGGGTGTGCTATAGTTTCCCAATGAAACAAAATTTCTATAGTGACCCCTCTTTTTGATTAAAAATAACCAATTAAGCTTATTCTTGTTTTAAAAATAAGTCTTGTCTCCCTCAGATTTGGCCCTATTATTTATATAAGTGTAGCAATAATGATAACTGTCTACATAGACCTTTTAAAGTTTGCTTTACTAGAACTTTTCATTAAGAATCTCAGAGTAGGCTTTCAAAAGCTTTTTGAAGATAGACTGAGCCAAGAGCTCACTCCCAGACTTCACCTACCAATACATAAAAATTTGGATGAATTCTCTTTTCAAGGTTTCTGAAATACCCTAATATTTCTGGGCCTTACTGTAATGGTTTAGATATGAGGCTCCCCCCCTGCCAAACTTATATGTGAGACAATGCAATAAAGTTTAGATGTGAAGTGATTGAGTTATGAGAACTTGAACCTAATCAGGGCATTAATCCACTGATATGGATTAACTGAGCTGTAACTATAGGCAGGTGGCAGGAAATGGCTGGAGGAGGTGGGTCATTGGGGACATGTATTTGGAGTTAATATTTTGTCCCTGGTAAATGGAGTTCTTTGCTTCCTTGTTGCAATGTCCTGAGCTGCTTTTCTCCATCATACCCTTCCACCATGATGTTTGACTTTATCTTGGGCCAAGATGTATGGAGTCAGCTGATCATGCTCTGAAACTGTGAGCCAAAATAAACTTTTCCTCCTCTAATTGTCCTTGCCAGGTCTTTTTGTTACAGTGACAAAAAAAAAATCTGACTAAAACATTTACCCACCCATAAGACTGGATAACCTGTGATCCAGGTACCAGGCTGGTTTTATCCTAGAGGACTTTGTAAGCCTAGGCTCCATAAAGTCAGCCTTTGTTCCTTAAAATTGTATGGTCATATCTGATTTTCTGCATCATTCTAAATTTGACATTCTGGTAAAAGCTTTGATAATATAACTAATCTTAAAAATTATGTCCTATTACAAGGAAGATAGTTTCTTGCTGAACTCATGTAGATAATTATATTGCCATGGAAATAAGCATACTTAATAAGAATTTCCAAATTCTAGAGGGGCTAAGTAGAAAGGAAAGATAAAGATTTCACTTTTGTTTACAAAAGGATATTCTAATAAGTTATTATGAGTTATGGATATCTTAAGCAAAACTGAAAAGAGCACCTTACATTTAAAAAATTAAAAACTCAGCAATATTCTGAATAAAATTTATATAAAATCATAGTCATTACTCATCAGTTCAGTTAGTCCCATGTAATAACTTTTGCTCAACTTGATCTTTGTTACTTTTATTAACCCAACAGCTTCTCTTCTAGAGTTCTAGAACTCTTACTCACTCCACTGGATGGTATCAAAATTATTTAAACAATGCCACCAGAAGTCTGTGCCCCATATACCATGGGTCTGCAAGACAGTCACTTTTTGTTGAAAATGAAGCACTCTGGCCTGTAGCTGTTTGCAAATGTTTTCAGAAAATAATAAGAGCAAAACCAAAACCGTCTATATATTAAAAACGAATTAAAATGGCAGTGGTTAAAGATATGCTAAGAGTTTACTTAAAAGGAAATTTGGTACTATGGAATACACCTTTTTAAATAAGAACCAGAATCATGATTGATAACATTATACCAGGATATATCATAGACAATGATGATACTGGCAAATTTCTAGAAAGTTTATATAATTTCTGAAACACTAATATTAATATTTACCCATACAAATATAACCTAAAGAAGAATAGTCATCTCTTCTTAATTGATAATGCTTTCCATGCAATTCAACATATCAAATAAACTTAATTATTTTTAAATATTTTGTTCAGATTGAAAGAGTAAATTCTTCAAGCTTCTTGAGAACTCCTCTGGGACTTATCAAACTCCACTCAAGATCAAGACTATTTCATTTAGAATTTGATTCGGGGAAGGGAAAATGTGAAAAGAGGTGAAAATTTGAGTAAGATACTATGTCACTATGAAACATTATTCAGCTATGTTTAGGAGATAACATGATTGTAGAATACCTTACCTCTTTTAAAAAGTAAAAAGATTCAGTTCTCTTAAGAACAAGATAAAGGTTAACATAAAGCATAGATATACAGATTTGATGCAATTCCTATTAATATTCCAATGACATTCTTCATAAAAATAGAAAAAGCAGTCAGACATTTATTTGGAAAAATGAGATCCAGAATAGCCAAAGCAATCTGTAGTGAGAAAAGCGAAGCAGGAAGCATCACAATACCAGGCCTTAAATTATACTACAGAACTATAGTAACAAAAACAGCTTGGTGTTGGCACAAAAACAGACATGAAGACCAATGGAACAGAATAGAAGACAGAGACTAACCCACATATATACAGTTATCTCATACTAGACAAAGATAGGAGAAAAGATAGCCTCTTCAATAAATGGTGCTAGGAAAACTGGAAATCCATATGTAGAAGAATGAAAATGAACCCCTATCTCTCACCCTGCACAAAAATCAACTCTAAGTGGGTCAAGGACCTTGGCATGAGATCAGAGACCCTGTGCCTACTAAAAGAAGAAGTAAGCCCAACTCTCCATCATGTTAGCTTAGGAATTGACTAATAATTGACTGAATAAGACTCCTAAAGCACAAGAAATAAAATCAAGAATCAATAAATGAGATGGTATCAAACTAAAAAGCTTCTTCACAGCAATCAAGACCATGAAGAGAGAGTCTACAGAAGAGGAGAAAATCTTTACTACATGCACCTCAGACCACTAATAATCTTCAGGATATTCAAAGAACTCAAAAAAACTTAACACCAAAAATACAAATAACCCAATCAATAAATGGGCTAAGGAACTGAACAGACACTCCACAGAAGAAATATGAATGGTCAACATATATATGAAAAAAATGTTCAACATCTCTATCAATTACAGAAATAAAGATTAAAACTACACTGAGATTTTTATCTCACTCCAGTCATACATGGCAATTATCAAGAATATGAGTAACAATGAATGTTGGGGAGAATGTGGGGAAAAGATACACTCATACACTCATACATTGCTGGTGGAAATGTAAATTGGTACAACCACTCTGGAAAGCAGTATGGAGATCCCTCAGAAAACTCAGAATGGAACCACTGTTTGACCAGTCATCCAACTCTTTGGTATATACCCAAAGGACTTAAATTCAGCATACTATAGTGACAAGGCCACATCAATGTTTATAGCAGCTCAATTCACAATTGCAAAGCTAAGGAACCAATCCAGATTCCCTTCAACAGATGAATGGATGAAGAAAGTGTAATATATTTACACAATGGAATATTACTGAACCATAAAAAGAATGAAATTATGGCATTTGCCAGTAAATGCATGGAACTGGAGACGATCATGCTAAGTGAAATAAGCCAATCCCCCAAAAACGAAAGGCCCAATGTTCTCTCTGATATGTGGATGCTAACACACAATAAGGTGGGGAGGAGAGAATAGAAGTGTATTTGATTAGACAAAAGAGAATGAAGGGAAGGGAGAGTGGATAGGAATAGGAAAGAGAGTAGAATGAATCAGACATAAATTTCCTATGTTCATATAGAGGTACACAATCAGTGAAATTGCATATCATGTACAATCACAAGAATAGGATTCTAGTTAGAATGTTATAATTTAGGTATGTATAATATGTCAAAAATACACTCTACTGTCATGTATATCTAAAAAGAACAAATAAAAAATTTAAAAATCAAAGTATAGAACATTTTTAATTAGTTTCTTTTAATTATATATAATACTAGGGTTCATTCTGAAATAATTATATAAGCATAGAATAGAAGAATCTTTTTCTTACCTAAAAGATAAAGAAAACTTAAAAGGTTACTTAAAAGGTAATCTCTTACTGACAGCATACCAATAATCCAAGAATATTTTGTCATTTCTAGCAGAGAAAAAGCAAAATTTTGATTTTGTATCACTATGCTTTTGATATTATAGTTCATTTTTAAAAAAATCTTATAAATAAATTCATCTAATCTTAGCTAGCTTTAACCATGTGAGATAAGATTCTGTTTCCTTTAAAATTTTATTACTGCAAACTTTCTAAAAATTTTAAAAACCTCTTCATTAAAGTACAATTGACATACAAAAGCTGCACATATTTAATATATACAATTTGTTGAGTTTGGAGTTAAGGAACACACATGAAACTATCACCAAAATCAATGCCATAAACATACCCATCCATATCCAAGTTTTCTTCCACCATCTTTATTATATTTTGCATGTGATAAAAGCATTTAACCTAAGATATGCTCTCTTAGCAAATTTTCAAGTGGACTATACAGTTTTAGTAACTATAGGCACTATGCTGTACAATAGATATCTAGGACTTGTTCATTGTATATAACTATAACTTTAGACTCTTTGACCAATACTTCCCTACTTCCTCCTCCATCCAGTCCCTGGCAACTACCATGTCCATGTTGTTCTCTACTCTTATAAGTTTGGGTAGCATGGATATTTTAACAATATTAATTCTTCTAATCCATGAGCATTAAATAAATTTTCATTTAGTTGTATCTGCTTTATTCTTTTATCAATGTCCTAGTTTTCATTGTCACCTCCTTAATTAAGTTTATTCTTAAGTATTTTATACTTTTTCATGATATTGTAAAAGGATTGTTTTCTTAATTTACTTTATGGATAGTTCATTGTTAATATATACGAATGCAACTTTTTTTGTAATTTGATTTTGTATACTACAACTTTATTTAATTCATTTTCAGTTCTAATACGTTTTTGTATGTGTGGAGTCTTTGAGTTTTCTGAGTGTAAGATCAGGTCAGCTACAAACAGAGATAAGTTTACTTTTTCCTTTCCAACATGGATGCCTTTTATTTCTTTTTCCTGCCAGATTGCTCTGGCTGGGACTTCCAGTACTATGTTAAATAGAAATAGTGTTAGAGATATCCTTGCCTTCCTCCAAATCTTAGAGTAAAAGCTTTCAATTTTTCAGCATCAACTGTGATGTTTTCATATATGGCCTTTCTTATGCTAAGTTTTTTCTATATCTAATTTGTTGAGGGTTGTTATTGGGAAAGGATATGAAACTTTTGCAAGTGCCCTTTCTGCATCTATTAAGATTATTATATAATTTTCATTATAATTTATATGTTTCACCTGTTAATATAGTTTATCACATTAATTGATTTGCACATGTTGAACCATCCTTGCATCTCAGGGGTAAGTCCCACTCGGTCATGCTATATGATCCTTCTAATGTGCAGTTCAATTTTGTCTGTTAATATTTTGTTGAGGATGTTCACATGTATGTTCATTTGAAATAGTGGCCTGTGGTGACTTATGGTATTCCTTTATGACGTTTGTCTCAGAGTGATTACAATCTTATGAAAAGGTATAAGTTTCTTTTTCTTGTGTTTTTTGAAGAGTTTAAGAATTGGTTTTAATTCTTCTTTAAATGTTTAGTATAATTCACCTGTGAAGTTATCAGTTTTGTGCTTTCTTTGTTGGGAGTTTTTTTTTTTTTTTTAATTTCCAGTTTAATCTCTATTTGTTATTGATCTTTTCAAGATTTTTACTTTTCTAGATTTAGTCTTGTCAGGTTGTACATTTCTATAAATATATCCATTTATTCTAGGTTGCCCAATTTATTGGCACAGAATTATTCATAATAATCCCTTATGATCTTTTTATTTCTTCAGGTTTACTGTGCTTAGTCAAGTGTGCTTTTGATAATTTCTATTGAATTTTCAGTTTAATCATTTTATTCTTCAATCCTAGAATATGTTTGCTTTTTTAATGAATAAAATTCTGGTTTTGTTCATGTATTATTTTTCTGACTTCATTTAGTTTTCTGTTTTTTTGTAGCTCACTGAGCTTCTTTAATTATTTTGAATTATTTGTTAGGCAATTTGTAGATCTCCATTTCTTTGTGGTTGGCTACTAAATTTTTATTTGATTCTTTGTTGCTGTTATATTTCCCTGATTCTTCATGTTACTTATGAATTTTTGTTGGTGTCTGGACATTTGAAGAAGCAGTCACCTCTTAGAATCTTAATGAACTATCTTTAGCAGGGAAAGATCCTTACCAGTCCTCCCAGGGAGAGATTCTGGGACTCTCTCAAAACTTTGCACCCATACTCATTCCACTCTTCTTGATCCATCCTATGGGAGAAGTCTTAGAATTGCAAACATTCTCTTAATTCTAAGGTTCTGAGAGTTGTCCATTCCTTTTTCTGAGGAAAGTACACCAAAAAGCATTAGGTGCAAGTTCTACTTTTCTCCATTTCTCCTGAAGGCAATGTCTTAGAACTGTACCTTCTCCTAACCCACATAGCTGTGCTGAGAGCTGAGAGCCATCCACCTCTTTTTTGTGGGGCAGTGCATCAAGATGTTAGAATTATTGGGGTAAGCTCCATTTCTCTCTCCCTCCCCCTCCCTCTCTCCCTCCCTCCCTTCTTCCCGAAGGAGCAGTCTCAAGATTGTGTAGCTTCTATAAATTCTGCAGATTTTAGATGGCTTATTAGATCCATGCCAGCTGCTGTAGTCTGTGTTCCAGGTGTAGGAGCACAAGGGAAACCACCTGCAGGAGCATGCCAGAAGCCATCTGTGAGGCATGTATAAGCCAGCTGCTGGGGGCTATGTACTAGTCATTGCAAGGGTCTGTGGGTGTGCTGGCCTGTGGGATCCACAAGCTGGCTGTAAGAGTCTTGTAAGGTGATTTTTGAGATCTCCATGTCAGTTACTTTAAGCATCTGCCCCTTTACTTTGTTTTAGGTGCCCCTGAGCAATCTAGTCATGCAAATTCCCTCATGTTCTGGATGGGGAGAGAGAGAAGTGAGCCTCTTTGGAAGTACCCTCAAGAACTGGGGAAGTTACATGTTCACTACATGCTTTGTTTCCTCCACATAAAAAATCATAGGTCAAGGGGGTCTTCCTTGACCCTGAGTTATGTAGGTTTAGGGTAGAGATGATGCAGTTAAAGTGAAAGTTCTTATTATCCCATTAACTGTGGCTGTTCTCTAATTTTGTGTACTACTGGGGTTCTGGAATCTGTCAACTAGACTCCGGACCTCTCATAAAATCTGTTCATTCTGTTGATAATCATTGAATTGATGTTTCTGTGGGGCTATAAAGGCTAGTACCTCTTATTCCTTCAACATGCTGACATCACTCACTTTCTACAACTTTTTATATTCATTCAGTTTTTGTCCTACATTTTCCTCTTCATTTTTTTTGTATAATCTCTATCTCCCTGTTGAGGTTATCTTTTGCTTCTTGGATTTGTTTATGTAGCTCATTGTCAAAGTGATCTTTCACTGCATGTATTTGTTCTCTTATGCCTTCTTTGAGATCCCAAAACATTTTAACCAAGTATATCCTGAAATCTTTCTCTGTCATTTTTTTCTGCTGTAGCTACCAATTCTTCTAATGATATGGTGTCTTGATTTGTTTGTGGTACTTTCTTCCCTTTTCTTTTTATGTTGCTCATGTGTCTTCCTTTCCAGCTCTGTGGATCTGGTGTGTTATTGCTTTTACTCTATAGATTTGTAGTGCTCTTGTAGGGTTCCAAGATCTCTCCTTTGTGGGGAAGGACAATGTTAACAGATCCCAATATCAACAATACATTACCTATGAACAAATTGTTGTTATTAAGACATTTACAGTTTAGTCTCAATGTCCAGAAATGTTGGAATCAATTATTATTTAAAATGTAATCAGTAGTTTCATAAAAAGGTTAACAGTTTCTGGAGGTTGAAAATGAACTAGGAATAAGGTGTAGGACGATATGCTGAGGGGGAAAGGTGTGCGGGTATAGAGTTACTATGTCTTAGGAAATGTGAAGGAGAAATCTAGTGAAGAGAGTTAGTAGCAGGAGAATAGATAGGAGGTTATTTAGGGTAGACAATTGTGTGGGAAGACAGTAGAGTACATAAAACAAACACACATATGTTTTTAGAAAAATACAGGATGTTAAAATAGTATAATTTGGAGGGTGAAGTAAGAAGAAAGAGAAAAAAGGAAAGAAAGAAAGAAAAAAGAAGAAACAGAGAAAAAAGAATTTAAAAAGAGAGAGAAAAAAGGGCTTATGCCATCCCTCTATATTATATTATTCAGGTGACTCAGTCCTCAAAGCCCTATTTCATACAAAGTTCTTGGTTTTACATATGTTGGGGATGTGAGGGCCAGAGGATAGAAGGGTACAAGAGAAAGAAGAAGAGAAAAAAATACTCTTAGGGATCCGTTTCTTTGTCTTCTCATCTAGTAGGTGTCTCTGCCGTCAAGATGGTGTAGGTAACCAGAGTGTGAAGACTGGACCTGGTGTGGGGCATTGGGAAGTGGGGAGTGCAGCCCACCAGTCCTAGCAGGGAAATTGCACATCATGGGTCTTTTTTTGTGACCACTCATCTGACTTGAGCCCCCCCGCCCCCCATGGTCTCCCTCTCTTGCCTAGAGATTTCCCAAATCCTGATCTCTGTTATGCTCCAGACTTTACTCCCCATCCTTCTCTTATTTTTCAGGTCCCAACTGCGGGACCTCTCTCCCCCAGGCTTACACCAGGTGGGCAGTGCCCTGTTCTCACTGCACTCCTGTCCAACTCAGAGCTGTTTTTGTGTTGGATGGCCACTGTGTCAAGTTAACCCTGTTGGAAGGAATTGAATACCAGGTATCTGCTCAAATGGCGATCCAATCTGATAGCCACGCCCACCACAAAATGGTGAGGAAGGTTTTCCAAGATGGAGTGGTCTGCTTCCATCGCCAGGGTGTCTGGTGATGTGGGGGGAGCTGGGCGATGGCCTTGTGCTGTGGGTAGGTAGCAGCCCAGTGACCTGCGTGGGAGCGGGCACAGTCTGGAGCTCTGCAGAGGTGCTGAGAGGTGTTTCTGCTAAGCCGCTTGTGATCCATGCGTGGGCTACAACTGTGGGCTTTGGGTCCAGAGTCTGGAGACTTAATGGAACCCAGAGGCTCTGATTTCTGCACGGGTGGTCACAGCACTGGTGATTTCTGGAAAATCTACTGGCCCCTGGAGATCCAATCTGGGAACTGCCCCCACCTAATATGGTGAGAATGTTGAGCCAAGATGGCGGTGGTCTGCTTTCAGCGACATGGTGTCTGGTGAGGTGGGGGCAGCTAGGTGATGATGTTGTGCTGTGGGTAGGTTGCAGCTGAGTGACCTGTGTGGGAGTGGAGAGAAGTCTTGGCAGTCTGTAGATATGTTGATAGGTGATTCTGCTAAGGTGCTTAAGGCACTCACGAGTCTTGCGTGAACTGGAAGTTTGGGTCCTGCTGGAACATTGAGGCCCAGAGCCCTGTGTGGGGTCACAACACTGGTGATTTCTGCAGAGAGTAGCTGTATAGGGGTCCTCTAACAGTCTCAGAGATGCTGTATTTCAACTAGGTGAGATCTGGATCACAGAGCAACACAGAATGCTGCTTCCCTCTGGTCCACCATCTTGAAACCTCCTACATTTTTCTCTTTTCAACTCATGAAAAAAATTACTTTTTCCCTTAACAAAAGCATGTCTGGGCTGGGGCTGGGGCTCAGCGGTAGCGCACTTGCCTGGCATGTGTGAGGCACTGGGTTTGATTCTCAGCACCACATTATAAATAAATAAAATAAAGGTCTATCAACAACTAAAAAAAAATGTTAAAAAAACATGTCCTACATACTTTGCATATTTTGCATACAATTTCCATTTGTCTTATTATTAAACTTTTATTCCACTTACATCAACTTAATACATATGATTTTAACAATTATGTTTGGATTGTTCATGAAAATTTCATAAGATATTAAACATAACTAGCTATCATCTCAAGTTATTTTCCTGTTAACTATTTTTTTTGAATATGTGCATTAGGCAAGTAGCAAAAAAAACAAAAGCCTAAAAGAAATAGTTTTTTTGTTTTACTGCTGCACTTGACATACACAGAGTAAAGGGATATCAAAAAATTCATTTTTACTGCAGTTTTACTTGTACATTTGTTTGTACCTTGCATTATTACTTTTATAATCTTAAACATCCAGTAGATATATTACCTTATTTGACTAGTAAATCCAAGCAGAATAAAAATGTATGCTCATTTTACACTTAGTACTGATAACTCAGAAGACATACCTGGTTTTATTAAACCAATAATGTCACACCAGCCTTACTTTCCAAAGATCACCTAAACTATTTGAACTTGAAAAACATTTGAGTTGGTTTTTATATTTCTGGGAATGTTTGGAATATTTAATTTACATTAAGTGCTTATTTATATCTAGGCCAGTTTGAATAGTACTTCTTCATGAGATTTTATGAAATATTTATATACATATATAAACATGCAAATAGAAACAACTAGAAACACTATAACTTCCATTCCAAAATTTTAACAATGTGTCAGGTAAACACAGTAATAGAAAACTCACTTTTTAAAATAAAATACTTTGCTCCACTTTATATTTTCATCCAAATTGTGTTTCTGACAGATGAAAAAGTTAAGGTTACCTCTTCAATATGAAGGATAATGCTTTTGGTCAATATTTGCAGAGATTATTTAGTGTTTTGAAGGTTGTGAACTAAATTTTGAAGTTGTGGACTAAACTTTGGGCAAGAACATTTTAGAACTACCAAGTGGCTATGTAAGTGTTTCCAAAGTCCATAAGAGTGGGTGAAATATCCAGTCTGTTTCTAATTAGCCCCTTTTCATTTATACTTATCATTGGGAGTCTCTGAATTCTTTGAGAGTCCCTGTTGGGGGAAGGAGGCCTAAAGTTCAAATGCTAATAGGAAGTGGTGGGACTGGAATAGGAAAGGAATAGTCTGGCAAGGGATGAACATAGATGGAAGAGATAAGGTTTGACAATGGACATATCAAAAGACTCAAGGGAACTGAATAGAGAGTCAAAGGTATTATAAGGAGGAAAGAGAAGCATAGGTGACAGGAAGGACAAGGTCTTAGAGAAGCTAATCTGGGGAAGCCATTAAACTGACAAATTATTCTTAGTAATATCAGGCCAAAAAGAAAGGAAGAAGACAGAGTTGGTATCACAGAGGTGGAACATAGAGTCAGCAAGGATTTGAGAAGAGGAATTTCAGTTGACTGAGAAGTACCTATGGGAGAATCAGGATTTAATAGATCAAAGAGGTCTCACACAAAAAAAAATCAGGCATGGAATAAGTCTCCACTTTAAACAAGAGCTAAGAAGAACTATCAGTCCAAGAATCATGGAATGAATGGACACAAGAAGCAAGAAGCCAGGAAACACTTCCATCTTAGGTTATACTTTTCTAATAAACAAGACTGAGAGTCTAATCTAGTCTCAGAAATTACATGTAGAATCTTGAGAATCAAAATATGTTCTTCATACCTCAACATTGTAAAAGCTATCTATGCTAAGCCCAAGGCCAACATCATTCTAAAAGGAGAAAAATTGAAAGCATTCCCTCTAAAAACTGGAACAAGACAGGAATGCCCTCTTTCACTTCTTTTATTCAACATAGTCCTTGAAACTAATGCAAGCAATCAGACAGATGAAATAAATTAAAGGGATATGATTAGAAAAAGAAGAATTCAAACTATCACTATTTGTTGATGACATGATTCTATATTTAGAAGATCCAAAAAATTCCACCAGAAAACTTTTAGAACTAATAAATGAATTCAGCAAAGTAGCAAGATATAAAATCAATACCCATATCAAATGCATTTCTATACATCAGTAATGATTCCATGCAAGAGAAATTAGGAAAACTACCTCATTCACATAAGCCTAAAAAAAAAAAACCTTGAGAATCAACCTAACAAAAGAGGTTAAATACCTCTATAGTGAAAACTACAAAACACTAAAGAAAGACATTGAAAAAGACCTTAGAAGATGTAAAGATCTCCCATGCTTTTGGATAGACAGAATTAATATTGTTAAAATGGCCATACTACCAAAACTGTCATACAGATTTAATGCAATTCCTATTAAACCCAATGACATTCTTCATAGAACTAGAAAAAGCAATCATAAAATTCATTTGGAAAAATAAGAGACGCAGAATAGCTAAGGCAGTCCTTAGCAAAAAGATTGAAGCAGGAGGCATCACAACACCAGACCTTAAACTATATTAGAAAGCAACAGTAACAAAAATGGCATGCTACTAGTACCAAAACAGACATGTAGACCAATCGTACAAAATAGAACACACAGAGATAAACCACACATAAATGTGGGTATCTCATACTAGACAAAGGTGCCAAAAACATACATTGGAGAAAAGATAGCCTCTTCAACAAATGGTGCTGGGAAAACTGGAAATCCACATGTAGCAAAATAAAATTGAACCTTTATCTCTCACCCTGCACAAAAGTCAACTCAAAGTGAATCAGAGACTTAAGACACCAGAATAGAGACCCTGCATCTAATAGAAGAAAAAGTAGGCTCAATTCTTTACCATGTTGGCTTAGGACTTGACTTCCTGAAAAAGATTCTTAAAGCACAAGAAATAAAATCAATCATCAATAAATGGAATGGATTCAAACTCAAAATCTTCTTAGCAAAGGAAACAATAACGTGATGAGAGAGCCTTCAGAATGGGAAAAAATCTTTACTACACACATCTCAGAGCACTAATCTCCAGGATATATAAAGAACTAAAAAAACTTAACACCAAATAAAAAAGCAATCAATATATGGGCTAAGGAACTAAACAGACACTTCACAGAAGAAGAAATACAATCGATCAACAAATATATGAAAAAATGTTCAACATCTCTAGCAATTAGAGAAATGCAAAAAAAAAAACTACTCTAAGATTTCATCTCACTCCAGTCATAATGGCAATTATCAAGAATACAAGCAACAATAAATGTTAGTGAGGATGTGGGGGAAAAGGTACACTCATACATTGCTGGTGGGACTGCAAATTGGTACAACCATTGTGGAAAGCAGTTTGGAGATTCCTCTGAAAACTTAGAATGGAACCACCATTTGACCCAGGTATCCCACTCCTCAATTTGTACCCAAAGGACTTAAAATTAGCATAATACAGTGACACAGTCACATCAATTCACAATAGCCAAGCTATGGAACCAACCTAGATGCCCTTCAACAGATGAATGTATAAAGAAAATGTGGCACGTATACACAATGTAATATTACTCAGCCTTAAAAAAGAATGAAATTATGGCCTTTGCAAGTAAATGGATGGAACTGGAGAATATCATGCTAAGTGAAATACAAACCAACATCCAAATGTTTTCTGTAATAATTAGAAGCTAATCCATAATGGGGGAGGGTAGGAAACAATAAAGGAACTTTGGATTGTGCAGAGGGGAGGGGTGGGGGATGGAAAGGACAGTAGAATGAGATAGACATTATTACCCTATATACATGTATGATTACACTAGTGGTGTGACTCTGCACCATGTTCAACGAGAGGAAGGAAAAGTTGTGCTCCATTTATGTACAATGTGTCAAAATGCATTTTACTGTCATATATAACAATTAGAACAAATTAAACAATACAAAAAGATTAAAAATCTCTTCTTACCACACTTCAGTGCACTGCCATTCAGATCATTGGCTCAGGAGCCAGATCTATCAACACAGTAGATCAGTGATGAATAAAAAAAGGAAAAAGAAAGGTATAAGGTGTATATGTGAATTCCTGATGAGAGGCCTAGATATTCACTGATGCATCTAATTCTATCCAAGTCATAGCCAACATAAATATAAAATAAAAATTACTCTGACACTAATATGATAAGGATGACATTATTCAGGACTACTGTGACAAGTTTCAAAACTATCAAGATAGGGAGAGAGGTCAGACTCAATTCCAAATACAGCAAAAATAGCTTAGGATTTATAATCAACAGGCACAGTGATTGGAGAGTTACTAAGAGGAGACACTGCGGGTAGGAAGATTCTTGCTCAACCTACTTGACAGTATTCTTGCTGAAGGCAGGCTTGGATGATCAGATAGCAAGGGTGAAAGATAAGGGATCTTATCAGATAAGAGATAATCATATATCAAGGGTAAGAGAATTATTAAATTGACAACAAGATTCTTGGTAAAACTTGGCTCAGCAAGTTGAAGACAAGGCTAGATCTAGACTAGATCTAGTTGAAAAGAGGGCTCAGAAAAGAATATTGAAAGTTTAGTCAAGGAAAGAGTCTTTGTCCATATGTATTCATTTTACATCTGTATGAAAGTCATAATTGTACCTTCATTGAAACTTCTTTTAATCCAGCCAATGCTTTGAAGGGATTAGTATACCACCTGGAACATTGTAAGTACTCACCAAAGTTGTTGTTGAGTTATTACAGCTGTTGTTGTTATATTTATATGAATCAAGGATCCAACAAGAAACAGAACTCATCCCAGATGGTTCAAATTCATTCAAATTCACTCCAATGAAGGGATTACTTTGTGTGCAAGTTATGGGAACTAACAAGAGATGCTAAAGCAGCGAGAGACTGTGATAAGAAACTATAACTATCCCTATGCTAGAGGAGAAAAGGGGAGGAAAGAGTGTTGTTGGATACCAGTGAGTTTGAACCATGGAAAGGGGGGTTCAATGTCTGTGATTTTGGAGGGACCCAGGTCTTGCCAGAAATGGAATGTTTAAACAGAGAGGGGTCAGTGAAGAAATACCCTAACCTCTCTCTCTTTATTCCTTCTAATCACCTGCTGGTTCTTCCAAGAAGTCATCTGGCAGGGGAGCCTAGATGATAAGGTCTATTCATTTCTGGCACAGACCAGGGCAAAAAAGGTAGAGAATATATCTTGGAAGGATTGTGTGAAGAATAAGCAGCACAATTGTTACTACTACATCTTTATAAGACTCAAAGCCCATAGAATGTATAGCACAAGAGTAAGCACAAATATAAACTGTGGACTTTAGATGATAATGATGAATCAATGTAGATTCATCTATTGCAATATATTTACCACTCTGATGGAGGATGTTGACAGCCAGAGGGTATGTATGCCTGGGAGTATGCGGGAAATCTTGGTACTTTCCATTCAATGTTGCTGTGAAAGTTAAACTGCTCTAAAAACTAACATCATTTAAAATTACAGAGTATTTCTACAGTGTTTCATATTTTCTAAAACCTTTGCATAAAACATGAGCAATTATGGTATTCCCATAGTACAGACAAAGAAAATACAACTTCAAGTACTTCAAATTCATAGCAAGTGGGAGAGCCTTCTAGTTCTAAGCAGTGTGTATAGAACAAAGGTCAGGCTTTTGTGGTATGAAATCTTAGGGAAAACAAGGAAGAAAGCAAAGACAAAAAAAAATTCGCATTTCCTAAATAGAAATAGTAGTGGATCTTACCTACTTCTTGCCTTCAAACTGTGCCCCAGATGGAGGGTATGTGTGCATGTGTGTGTGTGTCTAGAGTAGATAGCCTCATATGATCATTTAGCATAACTTCTCCCCAAACTGTGTGTGTGTGGGGTGGTGGTGGTGGTGGTGGTGGTGCTGGGGATTGAACCCAGATCCCTTTGCCTGTGAGATAGGCACTTTACCAACTGAGCTATATCCCTGCCCCCCTTCCCAGAACTCTTGTATGTAGAAGTGGTTGTGCCTTGAGAGACCTTCCTTATATTTTAACTACCCCCTTCCACATGCTTGTTTCAGTTGATTTCCTGGGGGCAGAGTGATCCACAAGGATGCTTGAAGCATGATATGTCCCAAGCTCAAGAGTAGGGCAAAGGGCATCAGTTGACAAATCTCCCTTTTTAAGGCATCAATTTAAATATTATTTCCCCTAGAGCTGTCTTCTTTAACCCTCAATATAAATCAGGTTTTCCCATTATTACTGTTTTTTTCTTCAGAAAGTTTATCACAATGTGTTATATTTGCCAACCTGTTTATTGCTTGAGTTCCTGCCTATAGACTATAGAGTTCATGAGAACTGGTAAACATCATTTTCCACCAATAACACAGTGCTCATCACAGCTCCTGATGCAGAGGTAATAATCAATGAATGAATGTTGAATGAACGCATGAATAAACTAATTAAATAAACATAATTAACTGAATGAAACTAGTCATTTGATGTAGCAGCCCTCCCTACCTCCAAAGAGAGACTGTGAATATCAAGACACCAGAAGGTTGTAAAAGATTTTGCAATCAGGACAGACCTTATGGACGATTGTAATGACTTGGACTTGTATTCTGAGATGGAAAGCTACTGGAGGGTTTGAGATAGCTTTTGTTCCACTTGTACTTCACTTACATTCCCTTCCATCCCTCATGACTCATAGTAAACAGTCAGTAAATCTGTTCAATAAATGTGTGAGTGAATGAATGAATGAACACATGAATAAAAATATGATCTCTAAAGAACTTATGAGTGTTGTAATGAGATACAATTCATATTTGTGGAATTATTGGACAATTCTAGGGATAGGAGGCAGTGCTAGACACATGCCAGACTTCAACCAAACATTTGGTGAAAGAAACTTGATGATCATATTTATATATTTGAATTGGTTTATAATATGCCTTGTCTCTACTATTTTAGTTATAAAGTTTCAGAACAGAGCCCAAGCCTACAACCAATTCCAACTCCTGGGGGTCTAGCACAGAGTCCAACATTGTGAGAGTGTGCCAAAAATACTCTTCTGTTCCTCTCACTGTTTCAGCACATTGGATTAATTATTAATGCAGTGTGCTTTGTATGCCAGTACTGTAGCTAGATCCTGGGTACCATCACCTTGCACAGCCAAGATATGGGTCTGAAGATTCTCATCTTTCCCTTTGTCCTGACTCTCTAGAGTTCCTTGGTGATGGGGGTGGGATTAATACTTGTTAGTCTGATATAGCATTGGAAAATGACTTCTTCAATGTACACAATTCATCTTCTAGCTTTCAGAATACTACTAATCCATGTATTTGCTAAGTCTCTGGACCATTTCCATAGATTTCACATATTGTTCCTCCTTTTATCTCTCTGATTTCTGAAATACTAGACTCGTTAGTTTAGTAACTGGAGCTTATTTTTATTTTTATTTTTTGGCACTAGATTTCTGACATCTGGAACAACTTCCTGTCAGAATCCGGAAGGTTCCCTCCCAGAGTGTCTTCAACAGCAGCAAACAATTTACACCCACCGGGGACCCATCATGCCTAAGATGTCTTGGGGCATCTTATTGCAATTAGAAGAAAACGAAACCAGGAGCTCATTCTGATGAAAATTGAGATTGGAAACTAGTATTAAAATAGAAGTCATTAATGCAAAAAAAATGTAGCTGAAAGTGCCAATTCATGTGAGGTAGTATGTTTGGGAGGGCAAGAAAACAGAGCCAAGTAGTTATGTCTGCAGTTCTATGGGACAAAACAAATTCAAGAATGCCATTAAGCATCTACTAGTATGTCAATATGCAATACATTCTGATGGTTGATAAAACAGAGCTGTTCAAAGACTCCTGGGATAGTGCCCTTAAACAACATCAAACTATAGGGCTAATAATTTACTATTTAGGGTAGAGTTCACCAATATGTAGACCCTGAGAAGAAGATGGGAGTGCAGTGATTTATTTAGGAGATGATCCCAGGAAGCACTTGTAGGGGAATGGGGAAGTAACACAGGGAAGGGAAAGAAGCCAATAAAGAGAGAGTACCCTTTTATTGTGCAGAGTACTATTGAGTGCCTGGACCTCTATTCTTCTGAGGAGCTTTGAGAAATTGTGTAGAATATGCCTTAGAGTATGCCACCTTGAGTATTTACCCTCCAGCTTCCATTCATCATTGGCTGAGTGACATTCCTGGACGTGTCATCGGCCTCCTTTCCTGAAGCCTGAGAGAATACCCAAAGGAAAGAGCTATTGGTGCTTGAGGTAGAATGCCTTCATCATGTATTAGAATGGTAAGTTCTGGGGGGGAAGTCAATGGAGAACTGACAGCACCTACTATATTAAATCTGACCAAAATTTACACTGCTGGATGGTCAACTCACAATCGGCCAGGTAAGGGGGAAAACATGGCATTTTTAGATGAGTATACCTTATCAATTTCTGATCTATTCTTCTCATTTTTCAGGTAAGAAATCCAAGGTATAGAACAGCTCTGTCAAATGGAAATAGGATGCAAACCACATATGTAATTTGAAAATGTCTAATGGCACATATAAGAAGTAAGCTGAAATAGGTATCAATTTTAATGACATATTTAACTCAGTATATCCAAATTATTATACTTTCAGCATATAATCAACATAAAACTGTTTCTGAGCTGGGCATGGTGACATATACCTATAATCCCAGCAACTCAGGTAGCTGAGGCAAGAGGATTGCAAATTCAAGTTCAAGGCCAGCCTGAACATCTTAGCAAGGCCCTAAGAAATTTAGCAAGGCCCTGACTCAAAATTTTAAAATAAATAAAAGTTAGGAATGTGGCTCTTTGGTTAAGTGCCCCTGTCAATACCCAGTATGAATGAAAAAAAGAAGGGGGGAGGAAAAAATATTTCTGAGATATTCTACATTATTACATTATCTGAGGGGAGGCATTGCTTTGCAATTCAGTATATATTTTCTACTTGAAGTTCATTCTAATTCTAGCTGGCCACATTTTGAATGCTCAATAGCCACTTGTGGCTATTATCTACCATCATTGCAGAAAGTTTTATTGGACAATGCTAGCTAATCTAGTTAGTTTGTGTCCCTTGTCCCAAGAAAGAGCTTATTGGTGGCAGAGGTAGTTGACAAGAAGCCAGAAGAGAACCCTAGGTCTCTGATCAGGATGAAATCCTGAACTGTATCCCAAAAATAGGAGGAGAAGGGTTCTTATGGGCTCTCAAGTTGTTGGTGCCAAGAATAACTTGGTTGGTTGTACTTCCTTCCAGACATGAGAAGGTCCAGAGGTCAAACTCAGATAGATCTCTTTAAGGAAAGGATCATATCTCTCTTATTCATCACTCTGTTCTCATCCCAGGTATTGGCCCAAAAGCCTTCAACAAAACTCTGCTGAATATTCACTTAGAAGCATCCTTCAGGCGGCTGTCACAGATTCATCAGTAGGTGAAGGCTGTGAAACAGTTGTGGACAGTCATGAATCTTATCACCATTTCGGAGGTCACCTAAGTGAAGAAGTCATGAGCAAACTGGTATAGGGATAATTGAACCAAAGAATTTTTAAAAATGAAGCTTTTTTCCTACTCACCAATCTTTTCCCATCAGACTACTTAACATGCCATCCTACAAAGAGAGAAATAAAGGTATAGAGTAAAGAATTTTCCAGAAAGACCGTTGTGTTTGCCTGGAGTGAACTCCTTTGATAATGAGCCCAACACCCACATTTAACAAGAGGCAATTTGCTCAGGGTTTTATACCCATCATAAATCTTATCATTTTTCTGCTCTTTTGACTGCCTGTCTTCTCTTCTCTGCATTACACTAACAGCTCCCTTTCCCAGCAGCAGTGGTAATAAATGGTGTGCTCACAATGTAGAAGTTAAGGTTTCAAGGTGAAGCCTTTGGAAGTGATTCTTTTGTAATTTCATTTATGGCCATGCCATATTTCATAGTGCAACTCACTAACTCTGTGGGTGGCTTTGTATGTGTTCCAGAGAAAGGGAGAGTGAGATGCATCTCTCTGCCCTCCAACTCTCACACACCCTTCCCAGTGGAATTTGGAAGTTAAACACCTCCCAGGTTTTTAAAGGGAGATTTTTAACCTTCCCTCATGTTCATCCTTACTAGCCATGTTGGAGTTGTTACTGCTCCAGGAAGCATCCCACAATTCCTTCAATCTACCATGAACATGGTCAATATAGTTTTTGTTGGGTATGTAGTAGATGCTCAATAATTATTTGTAAAATAAAAATCAATGAAGGTAGCCACTGTGACTACTTTTCTATCTCAGGAAGCTGTATGATAAAATGGGGAAAGTATTGGGAACAGATCCAAGATCAAATTCTGCCTCTTCCTCAAGCTATTCAAATGAACTTAGACAACTTCCTTGACCTCTCACTGTCTCAGGGTCCTCATCTGTAAAATGGGAATAATAATCCACCTCCTATAGTTGTCTTAATGATTACATGAGATGCTGTTAATAAATCTCCTGGACATGTAACAGGAACAAAGAGAAACACCATTGTTTTCCCTGTGTCTAAGACATTTGTCCTCACCTAGCTGACTTCCAAGCACCTCTAAGGCTCACCTTGAACATAACAAATCGAAAAGAGATAATCCCTCCTTCTAGCCTGCTGTCATTGTTCAGGAAGCTATTGTTGCACTTCTTGCCTTGTACTTCAATTATTTGAGCCATTGCTCTCTGTCTTTGAGGTTGCAACCAAGCTTCCACCATTATGTATCCTCAAGGCTTAGCTATCCTGGCATGTAGTAGGAATTCAATAAAAACTTCCTTTTCTGTATAGGAAAAAAAAATCAGAAGAAAACGCTGAAATTTAACAGTGGGGTTATGAGTGGTTTTCTTCTTTTAGGGGGAGCTCACTTGTATTTTTAAAAATTGACTCTACCGTGATATATATCTAAAAAGAATAAAGAATGTTTTTCCCTACAATGACCATATTTTACTTGAGTAACAGATTCCATAAAAATAAGTACACATATGCTCAATGAGTGGATAAATGAGCAGATGGAAGGATAAATACATTCAATACATTTAAGCAGCTTCCATTCTTTCCCATTCTCAATATCTGAGTCTCAGACTGAACAGGGTAAGATATTTTCTTTCCCTATGAACCTGTTCCATACTTCTTACTAAATGGCTTTGAAAATCTCTATCATGTAACTCCATCCCTTCTATTCAAATTCATATTCTTTGAAAATCCATTTTAATCAGGAAAAAAAAAATCACCTCTACTTCTACTTATGGTCCATGGCAGTACTCAGCCAATATTGTAAATATTAGTAAATATTTTAGTGTTTGGGGGCCGTGCAACCTCTGTCACAATTACCCAATTCTACTGTGGTAACAGGAAAGCAGCCATAGATAATGCAGAGGTGAATAAGCATGACCATGTCTCAATAAAACTTTATTTATAAAAACGTGGCTGACTGGATTAGGCCCTAGTTTGCCAACCCCTGGTCTATGACTTCACCAATATTTTTCCCCCTCTTGGAAGGCCCTTTCTCCTGTCTGCCTACTCATTTTCTACCTTTCAATTATAATATTATTACTTACTAACTACTGCCTTAGCCTGTAGTTCTTGCAAAATGTATTCTAGTAGGTACTAGAGAAATATCAGATAATTTGCTGAGAAGTTTTCCACTTTGGTTGGAATTTTTAGGGTATGTGTTTTGCACTTATATTTAGAAAGGATTAGAACAAGATAATATAAATGACAAATATTGATTTTAATAGTGTACAGGGTATTAACCTTATAATGATGTGGTCAACATAGTGATTCTCATCTTTGAAGAAAAAAACATAATAAAAATAGTTAAGTAGCAGTCTACAATGACCTAATGGCAGAACAAGAAAGAGAATCCAGGTGCTATGACTCAATGCCCCATTCCTTAAGAACTGTCCTCAGACTAAAAGAAAAAATAGCACTAGCAATTTTTTTGTTGGGGAATTTAAGATCCAAGTGCAAAGGAGTTTTAGTGTCTTTGGACAAGCTGGGGATGATAAATTAAACCCTACCACTAGAGATGTTGAAGTTTCCCTTCTAAATTAGTCACCATATAGCAGTTTCTGCAGAACTCTGCATTTAGCTTTCATTTTTCATTTTTCTGGTCTCCCAAATACAGTGCCCGTGTTCTTGGCTCTGTGAGATGGGCTAAGGTTTATGCTTAGAATCACGTGGCAGCCCCAGCAGCTCTCAGCAAATGTGACTGAGCAGTCCATAAATGGTCCTTATTTGGTGGCAAAATGCTTGGCTCCCTCTCCCTTAAAAGGAAATAATGCAGAAAATGTGCATTAGCAGTCACCATGCCACCGATAACACCAGCTTTCAGGATCACTTGCTGACAGAGCAGACCCTTAGAGAGTAAGATGCAAAGCCTGTTGATGCACACTTGAGGCTTTTCTGAACATTTGACAATCCCAAACTTTTTACCAGCAGCAGTTGTCTTTGTAAGCACACATCATCCAGCCCCAGAGCTGCTGGAACTAAATGAACGGAATACATTTGAAAAGACCATTGACCTGGGGTTTTAAAACATACCTCCTATGGTTCCCATTGGAATTTTAGACTTAATGACTTCCCTCTTACTGCCCCTGAATCCATTCCAATCATACCACACCTTTTAAAACAGAGCTAGCACATTCACTCATTGACTCAATCACTCAGTCATTAGGTAAAGTATATAGTGAGAACTTCACAAATGCCAATACTTCAGATAGATTAATGTGAAAGTTAGGGTCCCTAGCCTCCCACTGATTACAGCTGAAGGGAATTAAACACTTATGATTCATTGCATAGAATGTTATGTTTGGGACACTACAGTGTTCTATGAGTAAGAGAAAGATGTGATTTAGCATCCAAACCTGGATGATATTGAGAGCAAAAGGAGATGCTATTAATAACAATTCCAGAACAACAGGTTAAACCAGGATTGTCTTAAGCCAGCCAGGACATATGGTTCCTCTAGGTCTGGCCATTCAGCAATAATCCTAACTTGTTTATAGGTCTGCTTTCCCTCCTCTTCTATGGTTACTCTGTCCCTACTTTCCCCCTTTCTCCTCCTGCCTTTGCTCCTTTGTAGGGTAGCAGAATTAGGTGGCATGAGTGATGGAGCCCACTGACGTCAGTGTTAAATCCAGTGCTACACAGAATTTTCACTCATCCATCTGTCATTATTTCCTCCTATCCCAGGTTACCTTGAGAAAAACCTTCACTACCCTGATGCTCTAAATTTTTACTCTTGCCTTTGATTCCAGTTCCCTTCCCATATTTCAAGAATGTGACTGGACTTCTGCCCAGTGCTGGCCTATGATTTTTTTATTCTGCAGCAATATAAGGAGCAGGCTGGCTTTGGTGTCTGGAAGATCCTTCTTCCATGATGATGGGCTTCCAAAAGCTCAAAGCTCACTCTGTGTGGCAGTCATCCAGAGGGCTTCCCAAAGGCATAAATACAGTACCACCAACCTATTATTTTACTCTAACTGTAAGTCTGAGCTGTCAAAGATTTCTCTTTCAATTATTAAGAAAAGCTATCTTACTAATGGCAGCTTTGGGGCATGTGACAGATGCTGGTGAGGCTCCATCCCAAAGCTCCAGGCCATTTCTCTGTTCACCTGCAGCAGCCACAGTGGGTAATTCCTTGCAGGTTGGCAACTTTCACTTCAAACACCTATAAACCCCTCCATCTGAGGCTCTCTTCAGTCCCTTCTGCTGGAGCTTGCTCAACACTCAACCAGAGGGCAACACTCAAACAATGAGGGACAAGAGTCAATGGATGTGGTATTTAGGCCTCAAGATGACCTCAAGATCCATGACTTCTGGTATTCATACCCTTGTGGGCTGATCTTTGCAACCCATACAATATAGCAGAAATAATGGCACGTGACTTTTTGCTAGATCATAATGGGCATCACTATTACCAACTTGGTCTCTTTTGGATCACTTGTTCTGGGGAAAACCAGATGCCATGTTGTTAGGACATTCAAGTGTCCTTACAGAAAGGGTTATGTGGAAAGGAACTGAGGCCTCCTACAACAACTCTCATTGATATCACCACAGACATTTCTGAAATCCAAAGGATCATTAGGACCTAGTTTTGAAAATATATTCCAAGAGATAGAAAAATCTAGAAGATATTGACAATGTCTAAATACATATAACCAACAAAATTGGACCAAAAGGATATAGAAAACCCAAACAGACCAATATCAAGCAAAGAGGTTGAAGCAGTAATTAAAAGAAGTGAACTGCTTATTGAATGTCTTTTAATTTTTTATTTCCAATAACCTGTGTCTCATCCTCTTCACTTACTCATTTCTGCTGTCTGTGGTTATCTCCCAAATATACTACTTGCCTCCAATTTCTTGCATTGACATCTGCTTTGAGAGAACCCAAACCAAGATAAGTCATCTTGTTCATATTCATGAATCAACTTGTCAAAAGAAGAGTAGTTTTTGTAAACATTTTTTTCTATCTTTAAGAAACCCCTTTACTAAGGATGATGATGATGATTACAATTATTATTATTTGTACTGGGGATTGAATCCAGGGGTACTTAACCACTGAGCTACATCACCTGCCCTTTTTTGAATTTTATTTTGAGACAGGGTTTCACCGAGTTGCTTAGGGCCTCACTAAGTTGCTGAGGCTGGCTTTGAACTCACAATCCTGCCATCTCAGCCTCCCAAACCAGTAGGATTACAGGCATGCGCCACTGCACCTGGCCCTAAGGATTATTTTTATTAAAAAAAAAAAAAACAACCCTTCCCTATAATGAATGATTCCTTTTGTCTGAACTTTCCAGAACCAGCAAATTTATAGAGACAGAAAATGGATAGTGGTTACCTTAGAATGAGGGTGGGAATGGACACTGATTGTAAATGGGCACAAGGGATCTTTGGATGTGATGGAAGTGTCCTAAAACAGATTGTAATGATGGCCACACAACTCTATATATTTATTAATATGCCATTGAATTATACACTTCAAAGAGGCAACTTTGGTAGTATATAAATTATGTCTCAATTAAGCTGTTTTAAAGAAAAGACTGATTTCTATAGCTAAAACATATATAGAAACGAGAAAAAGAAAGAAGTGGGATGGGGGAAAATGAAGGAAAGGATTCCTACTGCCAGACACTTTAAATTCAAAGAACTAAATGTATTATTGTCTCATCCAAAATAAAATCACCATATTTGACAAAGGCCAAGTAATAGGTCAGCTATACCTACCCATATATGGAAAGTTAATATTAAACACAGACTTACATGGGCTTTGTCTTACCAAAGGAGACCCTCTCCAGAAATGCTACCTCTGTGGTTTTAGGAACAAATAGTCATATCTGAATATAAGGACATTTAGAGAATTTGTCTTAGGAAAGCCATCAGCATTAGGCAACCATTGTGGGGTATGATATACAGTGAAGAAGGTTATAAGACCCTTATATATAAACCTTCTGATGAACAAAGATAAAATAATTATAGAAAAATAAACCCCAAGAAAGAAAAGACCAATGGTTATCATCCATCTCCCTAAGATCAGAAGAACTTGGGGTATCCATATATCTGTCCTCATTACTGGGGCTGCCAGGGAGAGGTAGTACCCTTATGGAAACGAGTAGCAATGATATATTCTTGATACATTTTTCTTTCAGATTGGTCAAGTTTCTGCCTGGCCAAGTTCCAAGTTCAGGAACTTGGGGCAGGAGAGGGAGCAGTGAGGGAAGAGATGACTAATTGCTTACTTTTTCTCTAGGAACTCCAAATTCTAAAAATACATACAGAGTAACTACATAAATACCTTACCTAATCATGTTGAGAGTATTCATTTTGGGTATGTGGGAAGATGTAAGAGGCACATATACAAACACACATATACATACATGCGCTGGCTGCTCAGTTGTATCAATTAGTTTTGGCTATATAACAAACCATTCCAAAATGTAGAAACTTAAAATAACTACTTTTTATTTGGGTCATGATTCTGAGGTTTGTTCAGTGAGTCCTTTTGGTGTGAGTTGAGATTCCTCATTTGCCTACAGTCAGCTCATGAATTACCTAGAGGCTAGGTGATCTAGAAAGGCCTCACACATATCTAGCAAGGCAAACTATTGGGTTGGGTAAGAAGGGCAGCTCATGTTTTTGCCATTCACCAGGTTTCAGAGTCCTAAGAGCTTCAAGAGAGAAAGCAGAAATATATAAGTACATTTCAAGCCTCTACTTGCTTCATTTTTGTTAATGCCCCTTTGGCCAAACCAGGTCTCATGACCAGCCTAGATACAAGGGGTAGAAAAACAGATTCCATCTCTTATTGTGAAGATCTTCAATGCCACAGGATGGGAAAGTATAATCTAACATATTATCTAACACACCTGTTTGTTTTTCTAAACTCTTTTCATTTAAGATCTACAGGTTGTCATTCTTTTTCTCACTTGTTGGAAAATGTGTTTTGTTCAACAGCTGTTCTAGCATCTTGGGAGTATAAATTATTTTGAGATGAACCATTCTTCCCTGAAATTAATTAAACTCTAGATCTTTCTCTTAAAGAAAAAATTCTTCGTTGCCCTAATCAGCTATGACTGCCACGTAAATGTTGTCCCAAGAGACTGGTTATAAGCCAAATATAGGATGCTATTCCAGAAGACCTATTGACAGTGTGAACTTGGCTCACAGGTTATGGTCATCCTGAAAGAAAGATAAACAGCGTAATAGAGGAGAGGGAGAGAGGAGAAAGTGTTCACTTAATATAACTGGTGTCAGTGTCATCATGAAGGAACACCCAAGCACATACCACTCATCACCTTAGGAAGAATTTGTAGCCTGGAGACCTTAGCTTTATCTTTTTAATGGTGATTCAACTGCATATGGGATGAAGCTTAGCTAATCACAGTGGAGGGAAAATGTTGTGTTCAATTACATACTATCATAGCCAGTCAACACTATTGGGATCTGTGAGTGGGGAGAGAAGAAATAAAGACTGTTGGATAATGGAGGTGGATGGGGAAGGATTTATCTGGCTTGGGAGGATTTTCCAGGAAAAGAGAAAGTCTTGAAACTTTAGTTGCACTGCAGACAAGACCCTTCAGCTCACTTCTCTCCTGCTTTACGCTGCAGCTGAAGCACATACGGCTCTAGCCTAACTTGATATCAGGCAAGAGTTCAAGAATTGTAAAGAATCCTACTGCCCAGAGCCCATTAGACCACAGGGAAAATGCAGGATAGGACAAAATAGAAAAAAAGTCTCAGTGAGGTCTGAATAATAATGCTCTTCCTCAAAATGTGGATGAAATGGTCCTCCAAGCAGCCTCTTGGGTGACTTTAGGGCTTCCTCATACTACAGATTGATTACATTTCCCAGTCTCCCTTGAGATTAGGCTTAAAAAGACGGTTGAATTCTGGCCAATAGAATGTAAGGGAAAGTGATTATGAGACTTCCAGAACAAGAATTTAAGACAGTAGGCATGTCTCCTCCATGTTATCTTTCTTCTTCCCACCAACTGGAACCTACAGCAACCTATCTTCAACTGAAGAGATAAACAGAACCCTAGAGAATGCCAGACCTGCATAATAGAAGGGCCTTGGGTTTCTGACTGTCCCTAGAGCAGAGCTGCTTCACCCATCTGGACCATGTACCTCTGAACTGTTATCTGAAAAACAAACTTCCTGGTGCTGTAGGCTATTATGATGTTAGATGTCTTCGGTAGAGCAACTTGCTTTTTACCTTGTCGAATACTTTGAGTCATTGAACCTAAATGTTGTAGGGCTCCTTTCAGGTCATTTTGATTATATATCTAATCCCCAAAATTAGATGAATGTTTTTTTTCCTGAAATTTTCTTGGTGAGAGGGAGAGGAATTATTGACATTGCACAAGACTCAGTAAAACTGCTTCAAAATATCTTTTTCCTCCCCAAAGTTTACTCCCTGTGGCAACTATCATACTCTTGGTGTTTCTCATCCTTTCTCTTGCTTTTTTGCTACACACACACACACACACACACACACACACACACACAAATCCTCCTTACCTTTTATTTGCTATGCTTCTACAGTATCCTCCTCCTCCTACCTTCTAGTCTGGTGTCTCTCGACTTCCTGCTTTTCTTTTTTTTAAATTTTATTATTTCTTACATACATGACAAAAATGGAGTGCATTACATTCATAATTTTTGCAATTTATCAAATCTCTGTTTGTATATATGGTATGTTGACGTCAAATTCACATCTTCATACATGAATTTTGTATAATGGTTGACTTCTTGCTTTTCTATCCCTATCAACCATCCAGGTCACAAAATGAAACATCCTTAGTGCACCCACCCTTATTAGGAGGCAGAAAAAAATCAGTGAAATAGTAACTAACTTAATGCTTTTGAAGTCAAGAAAAAATACAAATAACAATACTTTTCCATCTCCTACCCAGGGAAACAAATTTTAATTGGGCATCTACTATGAACTCACAAGTTGGGCATAGAACCATCTGGAGGAGAACTTGAAAAGCAACCAAAGGAATAAACCCCCAAAGTTCAGAACATTATTTGTCTCTGAACTATTAATGGAAGAACCAAGAGTAGACCCTGGTCTGCTAATTATGCATGCCCAACTTGTATTCTACCCTCCTTCCTGACCCTACCCCCATCCCTACTCTGAAACTTTCAGAAGAATATATGAGGTCCCAGATAGAATGCTTGCTAGAATCTCAGTACTCAAGACCCAGCAGGAAGGCATGCCAGGCAGAGGACTGAGGAAAAAAAGTCAACCAGAGACAACCAGAGTAAAGGCTTCACATCTCTATGATCTGACAATTTCATTTCTAGATACTCAGGAGAAATGAAAACATATGCCCATAAGAAAACTTGTATATGAACGTTCATAGTAGCTTTATTCAGAATACACACAAACTAGAAATAAAGCAAATACTCAACATGAGAAATGATAAATAAATTATGCTATAGTCATACAATGAAACATGATCCAGCCATAAAAAGGAATGAACTACTGGTATATACAACAACATGGATAATCTAAAAAATATTTTGAATGAAGAAGCAAGACATGAAAGAGTACTCACTGTATGATTTCATTTTCATGAAATTCTGGAACCACCAAGTCTAATATATTATGATAGAAATCATAGCAGTGATCGCCTCTGGTGGGGCATGAGAAATGAGTGCAAGCAAGAACAGCAGAACATTCTAGGGGTGATTGAATTAAAATGCTCTATATCTTGATTTGTAAGATGGTTATATTGGTATATTCACTTGTTAATGCTCATTTAAAAGTTCATTGAAGATCTTTTTCATTATATGCAAATTATACTTTAAACACATACACATCCAAAAAATAATATTGAAAGGGGAAAAAAAAGACTGTCACAAGAAAACCGAACACGTTAAACTGACAGCTTTTGTTTCTTGGTTTATAAGGTACAAAGCACATCTCTCCCAGTCTCATTCTTTTGTCTCTCAACCTCATCTTATCTTTGACCTTAACTCCATCTCTAATAACCATTTCAAAAGCTCCCACCTCCCCCACCAAAACTATCATGCCAAATCTTTTGGGTGCAAATGTCCAGCTTCAACCTGTGACAGAGACTAAATGAGAGTCTTAGGCTCATTTCTGAGTCATGTGTTTTAGGCCAGGCTGCAGATGAAAGAGGCAGGGAGCTCTTTACCAATTCCCGGAACACAATCCCATTAGAGACAGTTTGGAACAACTTGATTTTCTGGGATATTTATAAACTAACTCTCTTTAGTCATTGATTGAAAGTTGCTTAAAATAAGTATTAATTCTCCAGAATTTTTGGCCTACACTGAGCATAGGCAGAGTAGACTCTGATGACTAGAGAAAGCCCTCAGGCAAAGAAATGCAGAAACTGGCAGCTGGAAGTCAGGTAGACATGGACAGATATAGTCAAACCATTAACACTGTCGTGCTATAAGGCCTAACAACATAGGATCATGTATTGTTCCCCAATTGAGTCTGGAATCTTGATCCAGGTCGCCTGTATTGGTTAGCTTTTGTTATATAACAAAACATCCCAAATCATGATGGTTTAAAATAATAAATATTTAATTTATCTCATAATTATTCTGTGAGTTTCTCAGGGGATACTTTTAGTCTGTATTAGCTTAGCTGGTCTTTGCTCAATCTGTAGTCAGCTGGTCAAAAGCTGGAAGCCAAATGATCCAGAATGGCCTTACTCACATGTCTGGTGGTTGGGGGGCTTCTAGCTGGGGCACCTTCATGAGACCTGTATTCTAATTCTCCATCAGGCTAGCCTGAGCTTGTCATATAGTAGCTTTAGTATTTCAAGCACAGCAAGAGAATCAACCCCAATGTACAAGTGCTTTTCAAACCCTCTGCTTATGATGTCTTTGTTCATGTCCTATTGTCCACAGATTTGAATACAAATTCTTCCACTCCTTGTATCCATATGTTTGCAATGTAACTTTAGAACTCTTCCCATCAAGAGGTGAAGTCTTTCTCTTTCCCCTCAATCTAGGGTGGGCTTGTGATATGCTTTGGCTAATAGGATAGTAAGACATGCAATGTAAGTAGAAACCTCAACTTTTAAGAGCTTCACATTTAAGAGCTTGAACTTTTGATGTTCTTGAAACTATACTTCCTTATGAGCTAACTCGTTTTAGCCTTCAGAAGGATATACATGGCCTTATCATCTCCATCACCCAAAATGACAGCTAGTCACTCACCAGTCACTTCAGTGAGGTCATCTAGGAGCAGACAGCCTCCAGTCAATCCACTAATTGAGTTCAGATCCACAAGTGAACCCAGCCAGGCATAGTAGAATCACAAATTGAATGAATTCCAGTTGTTTTCAGCCACTCAATTTTGAGATAGTTTTTGGCATATAACAAACCAAATGATAAATGGTATAAAGGAGTGAAGTTATATTAAGTGATCAAATAAAGCCCACTGAGAAGGAGCTATTTAAGCAGAGACTGCAAAAACACCAGGGAGACATGAATGCTAAGAAAGGGTGGTGCATTCAAGGCATAGAGAATAGCAACATCAGAGGTCATGAGATACGAAAGGGCATAGAGATTTGAGAGAATTGAAAGAAGATAAAGATGTGCTACTAGGGCAAAGGAAGAGAGAAACAGAGACAAAGGGTTGCAGGCGAATCTATTCATACTCTGACACCTAAGAGGGATACAGTTATAGAATGTGTTCTTTATTAGTATTTTTCATTAACAGTCTTATTCAAGAAAAATTCTGACTATATATCCACCATTTCATTACATATTATTAATATAGAAGATGTTAATAATAGTTATTCATATTCTTTATACAATCCTTTCAAGGCTCTTCATTCTCCCCTTTCTCTTCTCCCTAGGTTCAGCTGTAAGTAGGAAGGAACTGGGAAAGAGGCAAACTTAATATTCCTTAAAATGAAGATGAAATGAAAATCCATGAACTGAACAAAAGAATTCACAAAGGCAAGACTGTGGTGTGAATTGGTCATTCAGCAAATTGGTCACTTTGCATACTGGATTCTAGAAAATTGGTTTCTTTGAAAACTTTTCGCTCCACCCTCTCTGAACTTTAACCTCTTCAGAAGATAGATGGGATGAAGCCTAAGTCCACTCTAGCTCTAGTGAACCGAGGTTTCATAGGAACCACAAGTTTCATGGGGATGAAGATAGGGATGTGCAGTGTCTGCATATGAGGAAGCAGAAATTAATTAATCTCAGACACCTGAAAGACATTAAAACAGAAAGGGATCTAGGGGATTTGGAGGTTAAGGAAGGAGAGAATAAGAAAGGAAAGCTTTTTACCTGGTCTTGAATTGTACCCGATTTTAGTTCAACAATGAACTAGTCCCTAATTTCAAAGTCTAATGCCTGGGAACAAGTGTGTTATAATAGGAAAGTGAACATGGAAATTAAACAGAAGTGAGACCACTGTCTCAATGATTAATTATATTCACCAGGAAAATCCCAAAATAAGTTTTGTTTAATTGTGTTTTCTTAAATGGAGGAAGGAAAGTACACCATGTCTGGCATAGAAGCAGCTTCCCAGAAAAAAAAGTGGTAAATGTGGAAAGAAAATTGAAAAATATATTATACCTGAACATCAATAGTAAAAGAAGTTTCTTTAATTGGTTTAGTGTCATGGAAAAGGCACTAATCAAGAGATTAGGAAGCTAAATATGCTTCTGCTATTAACTGAGCAACAGAGAGAAAGTCATGTTATCTTTCTGTGTCATGGTTTCCTCTTAGAAAGATAGGACTGCACCAGAGATAGAAAACATTTAGCGTACATGCCACTACTATTCCTGTCCAGACTGGTAAGAGAGATCACTCATAGCAATTTTTGCTGTAACATCTTGACATGTCCTCAGAATCTATCTCAACACAGACTTCTAGTAATCACTGCCAAATTAACAGAGTTGCTCTCAAAATTAAACCTGTGTACTCTTTCAGACTAGACCACTGGTCTCCAACTGTGGGCTGCTGACTGCTGAGAGACTGTGAGGCTACTGGAAAATGTTAAGTCAGATGCTCACCATGCCTTGTCCGTAGGATCAATAAAGTGCTATCTTATCTGGGTCTTCATTCCCAAAAGAAGCTAGGCATATCTGGCTAGGGGAGTTCAAATTCCTTTTCTACTCTGATATTTTCTATTCCTAGGTGACATTTCTCTATCTTCTACCCACTTCCCTTCTATGTCCTTCCTCCTACCCAAAATCTTCTAACATTAACACAGGCTCTTTGATCAAAAAAGAATTTCCCCACCCCACCCCCCTGTGAAAAGGGGAAAGAACCAGGCAGCATATAACATCAAATGAGTCACAGAAATCATGATTTCTTTGTCCTTGAGATAATCTGTAACAACTTGAAGGTTCTCTGCCAAAAGTGGCTCAAGGCTTCATCCTCATATTTAAGGTCAGAAGGCTAGGGTCTTTCTTTCTGAATCATTTCTCAGGCTTTCTTAAATTCTTAATATAACCCTGGGTCCAAATTTAGTTTTTCCTCCTTCATTTTAGGTAACACAAGCTTAGGTTACATCCTAAAGCCTAAGGCAATATGGAATAGGCACTTGGTCACCATCACTTACTAGTTGAATGAACTTTAGTTTTCATCTCTTTGCACCTCAGTTCCCTTACCTGTAAAGTAGGATAGTTGTGGTGACAAAGATAATGTGTGTGATAATGACAATAGATGTATCTGTGGAGGACTTACTACAATGTCAAGCCTCTGTTAAGCTTGTTACAGACAACCTGTTTAAACAAACATACTTCCTTTTTATGATTGGTTGCAAAAATGGCCACAATTCTTTTCAGCTTCTATATCTTCATTCCTTGATTCTGAATGTTGACCAATAATGTGACAGAAGCTACCTTGTGTAAGTTCTGAGCCTAGATCTCAACAAGGTTGGCAGATTTCTGCTCTTGCTCTTGGGAATCTGCTTAGCTGCCACATAAAGAAGCCTGATCTAGCCTTCTGAAGAGGGAAAGACGGATGGACTAAAGACCTGCTTTCCCAGTTAAGGCTATCTTAGATCAAGCAGTCCCTGTCAACATGGCAGCTGACTCATTTGCAAGAGTGAGCCCACCAGTGATCAGGTAAGCCTGACTCTGTTCAGCATAATCGCCTAACTCATCCCATCTCAAATTGCTACCCCACAGAATTGTGACACAATAAAGAGCAATTGTTTTAAACCACTTGTTTTGTGATGGTTTGTAATAAAGCAGTAAGTAATAAACATTTATTCTTGAGTACATAACTAGACTACATTCTATATTCTCTTGTTTCTAGATTGGCCTCATGAATGGTTCTCCCCAGTGAAACATGAGTGGAAGGTGATATGTTGTCTTCATGACAAAGTGGTTCAGGAGTTGATGTGCCTTCTCACTTTCTCTGTCAACTGGATGCAGAGGCTCTAGAAGAGGGCTCTACAATATAAAAAAAAGAACCCTGAGTTCCTGAATCACCACACAGAGGAGAGCCACTCACCAAATGAAAACATCCATTTGGACTTTATGTGATTTAGTAATAAACTTCAATTGTGGTAAACCTCTGAGGTTTGAGGATGTATCTGTTAATGGTAGCTGGCATTACCTTAACTGGCACACGAGGATTTTGTAACTGAATTATCCTCATTTGCAATTGAGGGAAAAAGAAAAGGGAGTGCACAGACATTAATAGAGGTTAGTATCTACTTAGATATAAATGAAAATCCAGCATAGATAAGTAATGGTGTATTTGATGATTATTTTGCCAACGTCTAAGTTGTTGTTAGCTTGTATGGGGATCATCTAGAAGCTATTTAAAATGTACACAATGGGACTTCACCTTCAGAGATTTTAATCTGGAAGATTAGTAGAGATCCAGGACTCTGCATTTTTAACACACTCATTGGGAAATTCTAATGCAGACAGTACTTTGAGAAACTCCAGTCTGTAGTAAATGTAGCATTTCCATTAAACTTTGTAGATGTGGTACTAGAACTCATGGACAGATCTAAGCCAGGTTTCTGTAGCCAAAGGCTAGAGGCACTGAGCAACAACGTGACAGTGCATAGAGCAGCTAGCAAGATAGCCCCACACAATGCCCAGACCAGAGAACAAAGAATCTGGTTAAGTCCATTGAGTGTGCATGGAAAAATGGAAGGAAAATGTAACTATCACTGTTCAGACAAAGAATGTGCTGAATGTGACTATTTGGCTTGAATTAAGATAGCAGAAAATTTTCTGTAGTGGATTGTAGGAATACACTAAAATGGCATAACAAACTGAAACACTTTAGGAGAACTTGGATTTTTCTTACTTTAAATCAAATATTCATTAAAAGGAAGATTTCATATCCCAAACAAGCAGCATTGAATTATTTCAAAAAGAGGCACCAATTATAGCTGTATCCCTTCTCAAGGCCCAGCTCAGGGAGCAGATCACTGCCCTCTAATAAGAGATTTAGTTACTGAGGACAGAACAAGGACAGGTAGGTAGAAATTACAGAGAGGCACAGTTCAGCCTCTCTGTAAGGAAGAACTTTTGAATAATGTAAAAATGGAACAGGCTGCCTTTGAGGCAGCAAACTCTGTGATTTGAAAAATTTGAGCCAAGCCTAGATTCACTGCTGTGTATTTACCAAGCTTTCTTTGTATCTAGAGAATCAAATAATAAGATGAAGACAAATCCTTGGCCTTGATGGGCTCAGATTCTTGTGAGGGAGATAGACAAATAAACTCATGACTATAATATGGTATAATGATAGCATGACCATAGCACATTTTAGTACTGCAAGACCCCACAGAGGATGCTCTTTCAAGCAGAAAGGTTGAAGGCTTCCTAGAGGAAATGACATGAGATCTGAATGCTAGGGCACTCAGAGGAGGAGAACTGGAATTCCAGGCAGATGCAACAGCACTGTGAGGGCCAGGAGGCATGAAATAGAGTTATGAGGCTAAAAGGCAATAGGATGTAGTGTAGGATCCTGGTGGATGTATGCAGGGCAAAAAGCTAGAGAGGTAAGCACAGATTAAACCTTGAGGAACATCTTGGGCTAGGGTGATGGGTTTTAGCTTCATCTTGAAAATGATAAGAAGCCATTTGAGGTTCAACTAGAAGACCTCTGGAGCCCTTTTTGATAAAAAAAAAATCTGTTGATCCTAGGAAACCATTCACTTCTTCCAGAATTACTGTTTAAATTGTTAAGATGTATGTAAAAATCAATGCAATCTTAATCACAATCAAGCATGTAGAGGATCTTTGAATGTAAATGAGATGGTCTTATAAATCAGTACAGAAAACACTATTAGTGAGATTGGGACAATTGGTTAGCCATAAGGAAAAAGATAAAATTAGATCTATACCTTATACCATAACAAGTATAAGCTTCAAATAGAACAGGAACATAAATATAAAATGGAGAAACTACATTAGTGTTTGAAGAAAATTCGAGTGAATTAATCTGTAATTGGGAATAGGAAAAAGCTTTCTAACTATGCCTCACAATCCAAAGGCAATAAAGGAAAGGGTAACAAACTTTATTACTCAAAAATAATATTTTTGGGGCTGGGGATGTGGCTCCAGCGGTAGCGCGCTCGCCTGGCATGTGTGCGGCCTAGGTTCGATCCTCAGCACCACATACAAACAAAGATGCTATGTCTGCCAAAAAACTATATATATATATATATATATATATATATATATATATATATATATATATATATATAAATTCTCTCTCTCTCTCAATAATAATAATAATAATAATAATAATAATATTTTCATGTATCTGAAAACACTATAAACAAAGTCAAAAGACAACTGACAAATGGAGAAAAGAATTTTCAAATACATCACAGAAAAAAAAAGCATTAATATTCCTAATATAGGAACAACTCTGAAACTGAAGAAGAAGGTGCTAAGGAAAGAGCAAAATGAAGAGTTATTGCTTAATGGTTGCAGGGATTTCTCTTTGGAATGATGAAAAAGTTTTGGAAACATGGTTGCACAACATTAGGAATGTATTTAATGTCATCAAATTATACCAGTTAAAATGGCACCCCATTGTAGTATATATTTGATGAAAATAAATATTTTTCAAAAATATCAATTATAAGACAAAGGACAAGGAGCAAAAAAATCCTGACAGAAAATTTGACGTTACAAGTAGTACAAGAAATTACAAAAATGGCCCTTAAACATAAGAAAAATGTTCAAACTCACTCATAATTAGAGAAATATAAAATAAAGCAACATTAAGATACCACTTCTCATATATCAGAGTAGTAAAACTTTAAAGTATGAGAACAAATTGTGTTGGCAAGGTTGTGGGAAACAGGTACTCTCATCCCTTCCTAGTAGGTATGCAAACAGCTACAACCCTTCCAAAGAGACTATTGCAATATGTACAGAGTTGCAAAGGCAAGTTACCTTTTGATGTCCCAAGATCTTTTCTGGGAAAAGTACAGAAACACATATGCAACAAGGTTATTCATTATGGCATCATTTGTAACTGTAAAATATTGGAAATAATGTAAACACTGATACATGAGAAAGTGACTGAATAAATAAGAGTGCCTACCCAATGAAGTACCAGGAAGATGTATAAATAAGAATGATAAAGATCTGTATGAACTGATGAGTGATTTCCAAGACATAATGGTAAGAAAAAAAGGAAATTGCAAGATTAGCTTGCTATACTTTATGTAAGAAAGAGGGGGATATAAGAAAATAGCCATGGATCTGCTCAATTGTGCAAAAGAAATACAGAAAGGATATATCAGATATTGAAGAGATTGGGTAACTATAGGAAGTGGATGGACACAAAGAAGAAAAAGTGGAGGGATGGGAATAGGGAAGTAGAGATGAGAGGAAAGTGACTCTAATATAAATATACATTTTTGTTTAGCTCTGGCTTTCAGAACTGTTAGTGCTTTGCATATCCTTAAAAAAATAATTAAATGCAGGATGTGAAGAGAATCTGAAATGCAATACAGTCAGTAACAAATGAGTCTAATTGTGTTACTAGTGAACAATATAATCACGCTGAAGGGAAAAGAACTAATTTAAGTAACTTTGTTAAACAGTTGATTGATTGTACACTGTCAGGTTAAAGACAGCAAGAACTGTATATTGTTCTCTAGTTAGCAAATTGCTTTTCACGGGAGTGTGGATTAGCAATTTTGAAACTACTTATGTGTATACTAGGATGGAGCAAATATAGAAATTTATTGTGAATAATGAGAACCATGTTTCTTGCTGTTGAGGAAAAGAATTTCAAATTTTAAAAAAAGACAAAGACTAGAATGAGGCCAGTAGTACTGGGTTGAAGGAAATATCAGTATGAACTCATAGTTTTTAACATGTGTACATATGGAGAAGCATAGATATAAATATAGATATTATTTCTTTTTATTTCTTTCCTAGTTTTCACCCATCTCCCCTCTTCCCTCCCTTTTTTCAGATTTCAGTCACCATTCATTTATCCAAAAGGAAGTCTGAATGTTTTGGGGAATCATTTGATTAGTTGATATTGTCAACAATTGCATTTTCAGGAGAAAGTCTCTTCTTCATAATGAATAGGAATAGGGGAAATTTCCTGAAATTTTTCTAAAGTACAACATGTTTATTTTGTGATATATGATCAGGAGGCTAATACTGTACAAAACTTGGAATATCACAAATTAAACTGGCAGCACCCTCTGTACCCCATTATACCCGTTCAGTGCCTTGACAATCATATTGATCAGTGGTGATTTTCACCAGGGTCTCTCAGAGGTGGGAATCTTGTCTTGTTCATGTGTCTATCTCCAATGCCTTGATCCCAGTAAGCACTAAAAATTTTAAATTGATTAGAATTGAGTCAGTGGTTCTCTTCCTGAGAAAATTCTTGGGCTTTCTTTCTAGCTCAATTTAGAGGGTGCTGTGATATGCCATTCTGCTCCTCCCTTCAGGATTGAAATATTCATTCCCCTCAGCTGCCAGGAGTGTTAGCAGCCGAGCATTTCCCCATTGGTGGAAGAGATTTGCCTCAGCAAAAGCTGTGCCCTTTACTGGGGGTGCCCACATCTAATTAACTGGTTAATGCTCCAGAGCTCTCCATAGGATCAAGAGAGGCCTTTGTTGCCACTCACTGTAGCTCAAGTTCTCCCCAGCCTAATCCTTTCTTTTCTTTCACAGGTGTTGGTTCTGAAAGCACCCCTATTAAAATCTCTGCTATTGAATCTCTGCATCAGTCTCTGCTTCCTGGGGAGTATGACAGGCAACAGTCTAACCTCTGTTTCAGCTGTACCCTTCTCAAGACAGTCCATAAAACATCCAATGCCTGTTGGAGTCCAGATCCACTTCTGAGCTGTTTTCACTAAGGAGGTCTGCAGGATAAGGAGCTAGGGCCACAGCCTCACCCACAAGACACTCCTATTTCCCTGCTCCTCTCCTTCCTCACTCCTCTACAAATATCTGTGCATCCCTACTCAGAGATCTTGTTACCATCCAAGCAGACAAAAATTCCCTCTTTGGGTCCAAAGTAACTGTAAACTGAACACTGTTTAGTTGAAACTGAATCCCTTCGCAGGAAGTGTCTGCTTCCAATGTCTTTTAACAACTGAGCACATCCCAAGTTCAAATCCCAGCCTCCCTGCTGAGAGGTTGTCCTGCCTCCCACAGCAAAACACTGAGCTCAGCAGAGGTCCCCTTGGCACAGACCAGCTGCTCCCCCAGCTTCATTGGCAGAGTTACAGCTCAGGGTTTCCACTACCTGAAACTCCTTTCAGTTAGGGATGGCTTTTGGATTCCTGTGAAGGACATGGCTCCCACTTCCCCTCAACAGAGAGCAGGCTAGCCTGGAGTTTCCCCAAGTCAGTCTAGCCCCAAAACCAACCAGAAATGAGAATAATTTAGAGGAATGGGAGAATGATTGGAAAAAAATCAGATGCAGATTTGACCTAGTGGGTTTTGAGTCAACAGCCAGGGCTGTGATGTCCCTTGACTTCAGCCCTGGAGATATGCAGTGTCTTCTTATGTGCCACACCCACTACAGACACCAGACCTCAATCACATAACTGTCTGGGTATCATCACACAAATGTCTCTTTATTTGCTTCTTAACATATAGGCCTTTTCCTCCATTTCTCCCTCTGCTTGTGGAACATTCTCTCATGCCCACAAAAAAAAAAAAAAAAAAAAAAGGCTTCTCTGGAAGTTCTAACTTTCCTCTTTTAACCATCCCCCTCCCACAGCAATACAGATTTTTCTTTGTATTTGATGGAATCAAAATCAGATGGGTTGCCATCAGGTATACAGTATAAACTGTACTCTTGGTATTTCATCATAATAGCAGGTTCAGGACCAAAGCCAAACAGTGGCAATTTCTTCCCTTCAAAGAAAAATTGTTTTTAAGAATTAAATAGAATTTTCCTTCTTTATGCCATCCTCAGCAGACCCTTCCCCAGCCTATGGTATAATATTTTGAGAGAGATCTTTTTTTTTGTAGAATATCATGAAGATTTCCATATTTCAAAGCAATACACTTGATGCCTTCAGCAAAAATAAATAAGTAGATTTATCAAATGAGTTCAGAGTCACAGGCCAGATAAAATTAAGGTAATCTGGCCTTAAAGAGGAAAGTTTTTTTAAAAAGGAGAGCTAGGGAGAAAGACTATACTGCCTTGCTGTGTAAGCATGGAAAACTGATCTGGAGTGGAGATTTAAAGGGCTTTATTCTTACCCCTGGTATTTGGGGGCCTTCCAGCACCCACACATTTTTGTCAGTAAGTGTTTACAAAGAACTGAAGAAGCAGCAGCAATTCAGGAAAAGATTTTATTTCAGGATGGAAAAGATTAATCAAGAAGTCACATGGTTCGTTATTATGCAACAAGAGGTAATGGACTTTAAATGGTGAAAGAAATGACTTTGTAAACAATTTTTTTTCCCCTCTAAAAGGATAAAGGAAAGAAGAGGTTGAGAAAATTTCAGCACCACTTAGGAGGTGAAATTGGAGGTTTGACAATCTCTGCAGACCTCCAAAAGAGTACGTAGCATTTCTGAGATTGTAGTATCATTGTATAATTGTTATAGATCTACTCTGCAGCCCTTCAGAAAATATTCTTGGATTGAGGTTTCCCCCTCCCCCATTGCAGTTAGCCCATTAGAACAAAATGGTCATTTCTTCTGCTTCCTGCACTGCAATTATTTTGTTGACAGCTATGTAGAGACTGTCAACATATAGGCCTTTTACTGTCATCATGAATGTCTAATGGAGATAATGGTAAGAGTGATGGTAATGGTGGTGATGGTTGTAATGGAAGTGAAAATGATGAGGTGATAATGGTAGGCATGGGGTGGTAATGACTGGTGACAGTGATGTGGTAGATGGGGTAATTGTAATGATAGTATTGGTGGAACTATGGTGGTAGAAATGGACTGGTGATGTGGTGATGCTAGTGGTTGTGGTGATTGTGGTAGTGCTGGTGGTGATGTGGTGGAGGAAATGATGATGATGATGGTAATGATGATAGTGAGAAAATGGTGGTGGTGGTGGTGGTGATGTTAATGAAGATTATGATGGAAATGGTAACAGTGATGATGATAGTGATGGTGATGATAATGATGTTCATGATGTTGGTCAGAGATAGTGGTGTGGGAAATATAATGATAAGACCATTCGTTTGCAGAGATTACGTACCTATTCAGAAGGATATAAGATACCAGAACTCATTTCTGAACTTCCTTTAATGAGTCCTCAATGGAAATAGGTGGATTTATTTATTCTGTCATTCAATAAATATTTGTTCAGCATCCACTATGTGTCAGGCATTGTTCAAGGTCTTAATGACACAGAAGTGAACAAAACAAACAAAACTCCCCTGTGAGTCTTCACTATAACCAGTTAGATAGACAATAAACAAAATGAGCAAATACAATATGTCATATTTAGGGTGATGATAAACCCTAAGGAGAAAGACAAAACATAGGGGAAAGACATGAAGATGGGTGGGAGATAGTAGTGTGTGTGTGTTACTTTGGATGATTGTTAAGAAAGTATTCTTTACCTTCCCCCTCCCAGTGTGGGCAGAATTTAGTTCTCTGCCTCATAAAAGTTGAGCTTTGGTCATGTGATTTACTTTGACCAACAGGATTTCAGTGATGTGATGCAAAAAACCATAAATTTCTTATAGTGTTTAGCTTGGATCTTGAGTTTTTATGATAGAACACAAGAAAAGCATACCCTAGACAGCTACTGCCCTTCATTCAAGGCCTCAACAAAAACACATTGTGTAGACCTGAACCCAACCCACCGCCTAAAGCATATGTAACCACAGCTGAGCTCATCTTATATATCAATCAAACCTCAGTGGAACTCATGAGTATGGAAATAAATGCTTGTTGTTAGTCATCAAGTTTGGGGGTGGTCAATACGAGGCCCGATTCTGGCATTAGCTCACAAACACAGATGAGATGCAATTTTCAATAAGGTGACCAGGGAAGGCCTCGTTGGGAAGATGGTATATACATAAAGATCTGAAGGAGGTGAAGCAACAAGTAATGTAGGTAAGTGTAAAAGATTATTCCAGGCAGAAGGGAAAGCTAGTACAGAAGGTCTGAGATGTGAATAGAAATGACACATTTAAGCAGGGAGGCCAGTATATGCCTGTAACAAAGTAAAAGAGCAGGAGAAATTATTGATGAGGTTAGAGAAGTAATGGGGGGGGGCAGATGGTATAGGACCTTGAAGGTTATAGTAAGAATATTAGGAAGCTGCTAAAGGGTTTTGAGTCAGAGGAGGAACATCTAATTTGACTGTATTTTAAGAGGATCACTCTGGCCTTGGTGCAGGTAGACAATAAGGTATTGACAGGTAGAGTGAAAGCAAGGAGACCAAGTAGAAGGCTACCACTAAAATCCCAGTGACAGCTGATGGTGGCTTGTACCCAAAGCAGGGAGCGGTTGCAGTGGTGACTTATTGTCTTGGGCCATCTCCAAGAATGCCTGGACTCTTCATGGCAACACCCCAGTAGCCAAGGAAGCTGAGGCCAGGAGGCTTCTGTTTAATGGTGGTTATCAGTAACAGAACTGAGATTCCCACTCCCACATCTCCAATCTGTTGCTTAGCACAGGGAGCGTCCCCACTCTGTCCCTCTATTGTCTGTGGTCTTAGTGATTCAGGAAAGGAGGATCTTTTTAGAACAGCTCAGGCAGACACAAATCCAGCCTGACAGCCCAGCCACAGCTCCTTGTGTACGTGGCTCCTTTCTGCTTTGTCTCAGTCGGCCACGCTCCTTTTATTCCAAGCCTCAGATGAAGAGCTTGCCTGCATTCTGGGGGCCCCAGCTGCTCTTCTTGTTTCATGGTGGCACCCAAAGTGCTGGCATTCCTGCATTCTAAACCTCCTTATTTTCTATTATCAAAGGCTCCACTTGAAAGAATTGGCCTGGCTTAGTCATTCAATAAACATCCACCTCCCTGTGGCACCATATTGTCCTTAACCAACCACTTCTCTACTTGGCCTTGGACCTTTGTGGAATAATCAAAAAGGCAGACTTATCCCAACATTTTCCAAACTCTGCAAGGCACATTGCTTTTTTCTTTACAGTTCACTCGATTCTATGAAAAGGTAGATAAAGGGGGAAAGTAAGTGCTGCATGTTTATAGGTATGCTGGGAGGGGATACTGTCCAGAATATTTATTATTTGAATATCATTAGTTATTTAAGCTTGTGTTCCCTGCCTTTTTATCCCTCTTGGCTCAAGTTGAAAGTCTCGGAGAATATGCTTTAGAAGAGAAAATAATATTCTCAAAATCAAAATATGGCCTACAATAGATGCATCTATCTGTGAAAACATTAGAAAATGTTAACAAAGTGAACTAAATTGGCCCTAGTCCTCTCTTATTTTGTCAAGTGACCTGCAAGAAAACAAAAGGGAAATTTTGTAACGAATTATCAGAGCAGCTAAATACTGTTCCCTATTAGCAAATCTCCAGGTTTGAAGAAATATTCTGTCCTGACCTTGTGTGGCCACCCATGTGAGTCTATTTGGCTGGATTTATTGTGGATCTCAGAGCCTTCAGCCACAGGTTACCAAGACAACAAGCTCCACCCCAGCGATGGGAGGGGGAGAAGGTTTTCAAGGAGAGAAAAACTCCAGGCAGAAGTGTTCTTTCCTGGCTTTGGGGAAGGAAAAGGATAAGGCAGAAGTATACATGAAGCCACTGAGGAGAAGGAACAGTGAGAAGACAAAAAGGAGCTGGACCGTGAGTGTTCACCTCTTGGGGGCTTGTGAAGGAGGCCCAGTTTGTGGCCAATTTGTTAAAACCATGTACTCAATGTACCAAAAATCAGCCTAGGTTGGTTCATTAGCCAAAAGAGAAAGTAGAGGAGGTTGAACTAACTCCATTCAGAATCTAAGCTGATGTTCAGGAGTCACAAGATCATCTTTGACCATCACAGTAGGCTGGGAGGGAACCTTGAGACCTTCGGTAAAGGTACCTCACTTTACAGATAAAACTGAGGCCCAGGGCTGGAGGTCATGAAGTGTAGTCCCCAGGATATCCCTGGGAAGTGGAATGGAGCTTCTAATGCAGCTCAATCCCAAACATAAACAGCTAAGCAGAGGTACTGCAGAATTGCTAGTTGAGAAATTAATTTGAGTAATGTAAAAGGTGGCAGTGGGGTTTATGATACGTGAGTGGTGGATAGAACAGTGAGGCAGACCACTGCTCTGTCTGAATTCACTTCAAAGAAGGTATTCAAGGGTGAATCAAAAATATGAAACCAGCTGAAAAAGAAAAAAGAATTTTGTGGTTCTCATCAGCTGCTGGTAGTCTCCATGCACCAATATTGAATAGTCAGTCCCTCCCTGATTTCTGGCTCTCACAGCCTGACTTCTAGGTGAGGCTATGGATTTCCTACACCCATACTTTCCTATCTTCCCTCCAACTGTATTTCTCTAGCCATGTGACTTTTAATTAGCTGCTGTCATTTGCAGAACAAGTTTCTGGAGAGTTCAATGATCAGCCCAAGGTCATGTATCTCTTAAGTAACAGAAACAAGTCTCTGGGACAATGGGCCCAGTGCTGTCTGCCAACTCCACCCTTTCCCTGACAGAAAAACATTACAGATTACTAATTGGATACTCGGTGCTAGAAATGGTTAGCAAATAGAAATGCCATGAAAATGCACAGGTGTGAACAATCTAAATAAGGCAAGAGAGGAAAAGGATGACCGAAAGCTAGAGGAGACAGGCCAAACTGCTGACAGGAGGAAAAAATAAATAACTTCTTTATTATCTGAACAGGCAGTCAATGAAAAGAGGAAATTGAGTGGCGCCCACCTGGATCACTATTAGATCATGAATCTAAGATAGCAGGTCAGAGTCAAATAGAGAATTTTGAAAGGGAAAAATCTTAACTTATTAAACAAAATGAGTTTGAGATGGGTCTCTTTTATGAAAAATAATTAAAGCACCATCAAATGATTTCAAGGAAAAAAATGATTTTCTTAAGCAAAGGAAGAATTAATTATCAGGCTATCAGGAGCTAAGAGAATGAATCAGAAGCTGGAGGACAAGACTTAGACAACTGGTAGGACCCAAGGGTTCTCCTAAAGCAGCAGAAACCACAGCCACAGCCTGACTGCCACAGGAATCATATTTTCCTTAAGTTTCTGTTCCCTGCTAAATATTTAATTCTGATACTCCCTATACATTCATACTCCTTGTTTAAGATTCAGAATCCCAGAAAACCTTTGCCATCTGCACCGAAGATACAGCGTTAATCTCCAGGATATATGAAGAACTCAAAAACTTAACACCAGAAAAAAATAATAACCCAATCAATAAATGGGCAAAGGAACTAAACAGACACTTCACAGTAGAAGAAATATGATCTGTGTTTTAGTCAGCTTTTTCGCTGCTTCAACTGAAGAATCTGACCAGAACAGTTTTATGGGAGGAAAAGCTTATTAGAGGACTCAAAGTTTCAGAGGTCTTAGTCCATAAGAGGCAGGCTCCATTCCTTAGGGCCCAGGGTGAGGCAGAACATCATGGTGGAAGAGTGTGGCAGAGAGAAGCAGCTCATATGGTGATCAGAAAGCAAAGAACAACTCCACTTGCCAGATACAATATATAAACCCCAGAGCCACTCCCCCTCAATGAATCACTTCCTCTAGCCACCCCCACCTGCCCCTAGTTACCAGTTAATCCCACCAGGGATTAATTCATTGATTAGTTTAAGGCTATAACCCAGTCATTTCTCCTGTGAACCTTCTTGCATTGTCCCATACATGAGCTTTTGGGGATACCTCACATCCAAACCATAACAGTCAGCTAACAAATATATGAAAAAATGTTCAACATCACTGGCAGTAAAAGAAATGCAAATTAAAACTACACTGAGATTTTATCTTACTCCAGTCAGAATGGCAATTATCAAGAATACAAGTAACAAAAAATGTTGGTGAGGATGTGGGGGAAAGGTACACTCATACATTGCTGGTGGGATTGCAAATTGGTGCAACCACTCTGGAAAGCAGTATAGAGATTCCTCAGAAAACTTAGAATGGAACCACCATGTGACCCAGTTTTCCCACTCCTTGTTATATACCCAAAGGACTTAAAATTAGCATTCTATAGTGACAAGGCCACATCAAAGTTTATAGCAGCTCAATTCACAATAGCCAAGCTACGGAACCAACCTAAATGCCCTTCAACAGATGAATGGATAAAGAAAATGTGGTACATATACACAATGGAATATGACTCAGTCATAAAGAATGAAATTATGGCATTTGCCAGTAAATGGATGGAACTCATGCTAAGTGAAATAAGTCAATTCCAAAAAACCAAAGACCAAATATTCTCTCTGATATGTGTATGCTAACTCACAATGATCGGGGGAGGTTCACCAGATTGGATGCAGGGGTAGGCACAGAGGGAAGGGAATAGGATGGGAATGGGAAAGACAATACAAAGACTTGACATAACTTTCCTGCGTACATATATGAATACACAACCAGTGTGTCTCCACATCATGTACAACCACAAAAAAATGGAAGTTATACTCCATATATGTATGATATGTCAAAATACATTCTACTGTCATGTACAATTAAAAAGAACAGATACATTTAATAAAAAGATTCAGTATCCCAGGAACAAGTGTCTAATTGACTATTTACATCTTGGCTATACCAGGGGGCATAAAAAAGGAGAAACAGTTCCCCTCTGGCTTCTGTAATGAGATCATTAGCAGGAGCTGAGACCGCTATTGCCCTCCTACTAAGATATTCACAATGGAGATGTATTAGCACATGCTAACTACAATGGCAAACAAGTCCCAAGGTCTAATGGTTTAACACAATAGAAGAACAGTTCTTAGTCATGTAACTGTCCAACGCCAGAATTCCTGGTTGGTGATTAACCTCCCATATGATTACCTGCAGCCCAGAATTCCTCCATACTGTGACTCCGCCTTCTTCTTGGGCCTTGTAATCCTTTGCATTCTGCTGGAAGATGAATAAAGACAATGAAGAAATACCAACTGCTTAAGCTTCTTGACCCAGATGTGACATACGACATTATTGCTCCCATGGGCAAGAGTAAGTCCTCTGGCCTCAACTACATGTAACAAGGCAAGGGAAATACAATTCCTGGTAGGCAGCTGTTTTCAATCAATAATTTTACACTCTGCAAGAGGGAGTCCAAATCTTCAGTGGGCAAAGATAAAAAGGAGCAGGAAGGGAATAGGTTGGATATGTGACAGCCTAAAGCCAATACATGTTTGTTACAAAATGTATTTCCAGAGACTGATAAGGAAGCCTGTATTTTCATTTAAATTAAGTTAGCTGTACCTCCTTCACCAGAATTTATAATTCTCAGGGTCAGATGTGCCCTGAGAGGTCCATCTGCTGCCCAGGATAGAATTCCCATTTGAAAACTCTGATGACAAGGTAGTATTCTACCTGTATTCACAATCCTCTGTTGGGCAGGGAGCCAGAACAGGGCCAAGCCACCGCCCAACAATGGCGACCACCCCTAGGGCCTTTGGTTCTAGGTTTCTGGGCTCTTCTTCCTGTTTGAGAAAAGGGGCCCGCCAAAAGAGCCCACCAAAGGGCCATCACTGGCCCAGGAGCCCAATAGGGAACTGACAACAGGCATGCCAATCATAACCACACACACTTCCCATAGGAGTGATGTAAGTCCCTGAAAACACTACTGCAGCTGCAGACACTTCCACCTCTACTGTAGCCTGGGCTGAATAAACTTGATCTCTGGATGACCTGGTGTGCTCCCTCACTGTCATGCCTCGAGTGGTTGGGGTCTTCAGGGGTCTTTCATTCTCAAGATCAGTGTATCAGTTAAATGTTTAAAGCTAGACATAATGGAAAACTCAATGCAAAGTAAAATTCAGAGGGAGAGATTTCGGCATAGGATGATCAGAAGCTTAATGGGCAGGTTTTTTTCTCTCCCATCTGCTGGTTTCATCCTAAGGGTGGTTCCCTTCATGGCCACAAGATACCTGCCAGTGACAGTCAAGACTAACGTGTCCTGATACAAGTCCAGTAAGAGAAATGTAAAACCTTTCCTCCAACCATGAAATACAGGATATTTAAGTATGCTTGGGCCAACTTAGTCTATGTACCAATCTCTGAACCAGTAACTAAGACAGTGCCATGTGCTAAAGGGTTTGGACTAGTCATAATCTGTCCCTTAAGCTGGGAATGGGGTCTCCTCTCTCTTAATCATAATATGTCCATAAAATTGGGTTTCTGTAGCCAGAGACGGATAAAAATGGATACTGTCTGGTAAATCAACATTATCCAATGAAGATGGAGGAGGCTTTAAGAAAGGCCATTCCACTTTGGGAAAGTGCTTATTATTAAAAAGTTCTTATTTATACTGAGCCCACATCTTGCTCCCAGATCTTCTTTCTGAAGCTCTACAGCATAAGACTAAACCTTCTTCCTTGTTACAAAACTTTTTTCCAAAACTTTGAAGATACTGTATGTTCTTATTCCACCCCAAAGTTTTCCCTTCTTCAAGCTGAGCCCTCTTGCTTATATCCTCCTCATGTGTCATTTCTCCCCTCCTCATTACTCTTATCTTTAATTTATATGCATGCTCCCATTTGACAAAATCCCTCCTATACAGTAATGTCCAGAAGGGAATCACATAGCATACCTTGTGTTTGTTCTATAATCCCCTCTATTAATATAGCCAAATCTAAATATCTAATTAATAAAAGCTACTATAATAGATAAACCCCAACATCTTACCACCTTTACACAATAAAGGTTTATTTCCCACATAAAAACCCAACTGGTAAAGGGCTCTCCTCTATGCAGTGATGCAGTGATTCAGTGACACAGGCCCCTTCCATCTTGTGGCTCTGCTATATTCAACACACAGCTTCTAAAGTCACCCTTTTTATTTGTGTCAAGCCAGAAGGGGAAAGAATATGGAGGATCACATATAAGCCTACTTATGGGTCAGACATGGAAATAGAGCACCTCATTTGAGAGGGGTACTAAGGATTGAACTCAGGGGCACTCGGCCACTGAGTCACATCCCCAGCCCTATTTTGTGTTTTATTTAGAGACAGGGTCTCACTGAGTTGCTAAGCACCTCGCCATTGCTGAGGCTGGCTTTGAACTTACGATCCTACTGCCTCAGCCTCCCAAGCTGCTGGGATTACAGGTGTGCACCACTGTGCCCAGCAGAGCACCTCACTTTTGCTGGCTAGAACTCAGTCACATGGCCATACCTAACTGCAAAGAAGGCTAGGGAAAGTAGTGCAACTATTTCTGCCACAGATATTTACCTACTGGACACCTGCATCCCATTACTGGTTTTTCTTGAGCTTGCCCAAATCCTACTAGATTGTATCTTAATGAGCTGCTACTAAGCTGACCTTCCCTTCCTGTAATTATAGAACAATGAATTATAGAATTCATCTTTTGAACCATGGGGCACAGCTCTGCTTTGATCCCACTCACTGCCCATTTGGGCCTCTCATTGTGCCTGCTGCTTCTATTACTTTCCTCCCTTTTAGAAAGATCTCTTTGGATATCATATAACTAAAACCTACCTGGAGAAGGGCAATTTCAACTGAGTGCAATCCAGTTTATATAAAGTCAAGCAATGGTGCTGACCTGTTTCAAGGACCCCCCAAACCTAAGGGAGTTCCCAATTAAATATCTCCAGTAAAAAAATGGGTGAACATTGTCACTTTCTATATATTTTTCCCACTGTGTTTTTTCCCTGAATTTGCAAGTAGACTTCCAGATACTCCGTTGGTTCACTCACTCATGTCCTAAGTGCCACGTGAAAGAAAGGAAAAATTGTATGGCTGGCTCTGCACTGAAATGCTGGGAATTTTGAAAATGGAATTAAAGTCTGTGTTGCTTTCATTGTGTTTTGGGGCTATATGGACCAGAGCATTTGCTCTGTGTATCTATTTCCAACCCATAATGCAAGACATGTAATTAGTGGTACCTCCGCCTCTCCCTGGCAAGCTCAATCAGGCAGAGCCCATCCAAATGTACTCCACAGGCTCCTCTTCCATGGCAAACCAGCACAGATGTTTCTTGCCCCAAAGCACCATTTTCAACCATTCCTTCTGCCAAAGAATTGTCACTGGGATGTCCCTAAATGGTATTTGCTCTGGAGCAACAAACATTAACTAATAGGGTTATTAAATACTGGACATGAAGTTGTATGTGGCTAGAATTTTGTTACAATAAAACTTCAAAGGAGTTATAGTACCATATAGGTCAGAAAATGTCTTGAAAGACCCTTCCCCAAAAAGCCACTGTCATGATATTTTTAGAGCTGTAAGAAATTCATAGGCTTATTTGCACATTAAAGAATTTACTAAGCATCTACTATGAGCCAGGCACTATAGTGAATGAAAGGAATAGAGATGATTCCCTGGCTAGAGAAGATTCTAGGCCAGTAGGAAAGACAGACAGACATCAGCAGTTTGATATAATAATATAATAAATTTTTAATAAAATGCGGTGGAAAGATATTAGATCTAGTTGGGGTCTTACAGATCATCAAAATACAGATTTTCTCAAACTTTTAGAACCAATATCTTCCTTTATATAAAAGTGAAAATCTCTAGGCTACCTCTTTGGCAACTGGAATATCATCCCTACTCCTAGAAGGTATGACCCTTTTAGGAATTAGTGTTGCCTTCTGTGGATATTCTTTACTTTTTACGGGTTTATTTTTTTCTAAACCTTCATGTTTTCTAAATACTGAAGTGCCATGTTTAAAAGGCCTTTCCTCCCATCCACCACTCCAATTAGGAAGAGGTCATGTAATCCCAGCACCCACCCCCATTTTGAAGATGAAGACATCAAGGTTCAGAGATAGTAAGACAAAATTTCAGGGATCCTGGTGTCCCTAATGTTGTTTAGGATTAATAATGTAGGATGATGAAAGGAATCATAGAACTGATTTAAAGAATAGTGTAGCTCTTACTTTTCAAAATGTGGTTCATGGGCCAGCAGCATGAACATCACCTTGGAGTTTGTTAAAAGTTCAGAATCTGAGTTATTATTCAAGAGCTACATGATGAACATCTGCATTTTAACAAGATCCTTGGGTGATTTGTATATACCCACAAGCCCCCAGAAGCACTGTTATAGCAGTCATTGCAGATGCCCACATCCCATATCTCATCTGCCCACCTGAGTTCATCAATAAGAGTGGTCGAAAGTTTCAAACATGTCAAAAAATTCCTGCCTGGAATGCCTGCATCCAACTCCTTGCAAGTATAGTGGAGTTAATAACCTAGGGTGAACTCTCAACCAATTAGGGATGGAAGCCAGGGGATAAATGCCCCATTCTTCCCATCCTTACAATGGAGTTGATGAGTCCTCAGCTGATAGGTTTTGTCCAATGACACAAACATCACCAAAAAGAATACCAAATGGTCCTGAAAGATTCTGTCCCCAAACTGCCTACTGGATCACAATGACCCTTCTCAAGTTCTACCTGGTTCAGGTGATTGCTTGGGTTTTCCCCGGCCCTTTGCCATTCCTCCACCTCCTAGTCATCTCCTATGACTTCAGATTACCCCAGGCATGGGAAAATGGCACCCAGTAATTTCTTGCAAACAGACTCCACCTGCTTCTCTCAAACAGGTTCCCCATGTTGCTTTGGGAATTCATCCAACAATCTCTACCTTTCAAAGCCTTGAATCAGACACCGATCTAACTGAGGCTGGAATTTCAGGGCACCACTTTCTTTATTTGGGTTAGTTTTTAATTGTAGGTTTGCCCTTCTCAAGTCGCACTGACCATAGTCCCTCAGGGACTTATTTTACTTATTTTACTTGCTCTAAGAGACATGCCTTCCACGAATGATGAATGTTGATATTCTGCCACCTAGTGGAGAAACTGGGGCTTCAGGGATGAAGCTTAAGGCTGAAAACAAGGGATCAATGTAGTAACAATCATGTTCTTATTGGAATGCATATTACATACAGACTACTTTATACATAGGAGCTATTTTAATCCTAACAACCCTATGAGGACAGCATTATCGAATTTCAGAGGCTTAATAAGATTAAGCAACTTGGCAATAGTGACACTGGGTTAAGATGAAAACAATAAATGAGTGCATTAATTAGTATATTACAACTCTGGGCAACTGAGGCTCAACTGGGCTGGGGATCTGTTGAGAAACCATTTGGAACACGCCTCAGAATCATTTCACTGGTGAACTGAGAAGTTGTAGCATTTAGTTACCAACTCCCATTCCTCATTGATTGAGAGTTCCCCGCAGGGTGTTAACTCACACAATTCTGAGTTGTTCTGGCTTGTGACTAAGCAGGCTCCAGTGGTATCAGAAAAAAAAAAAAACTGTCAAGAAAGAAACAGAGAGATTCAAGCTCCTGAGGAGAAAAACTGCCATTTCCAGAATAAGATTCTGGTCCGGGTATGTTTGATTCCAAAATCCATCTCCTAATTCACGCCAATCATACTGTCTCAATAGCTCAGCCATATATAAAGCAGATCACTTGTCAATTTCTTGCATGGAAAGTTCTTCTGTTTAGTCAGAGCTCTAACAATGATCAGTTAGACCTTGAGCTTGAGAGCTCAAAGTTCTTATTCCAACTATAATTTGAACTCAGGGCCTATGTATTTATATGACTCCCCTGATTCACTATGGGTGACTATTCACTATGGGTCTTCGATCTGTTTCATATCACCACATTCAGAAACAAAGATGTTTCCTCAGATTTTTTAGCTTTAGCCTGGGAATGCCTGATGGATGGAAATCCTAAAGCAACCAGCTATTGCCTAGGACAAGTTGTGAACATGCAATACAGCAGCCTCACAGTTCTTGGCTTTATCCAGTTCTTCCAGTCTTTGCATTAGTACCTTGCTCAATATTAGAGAAAGAATACAGGCTTTCACCAGACAGACCCAGATTTCTATCTGAACCCTCCTATTTACCAGTTGGGTGAGCTTGAGAAGATCTCTTGACCTATGTATTAATCTGTTTTTATTGCTATAACAAAACACCTGGAGTTGTTTAACTTAAAAAGAATATAGTTTCATTTAGCTCATAGTATTGGAGGTCAAAAATGTAGAGTGTGGGGCTGGGGTTGTGGCTCAGTGGTAGAGCACTTGCCTAGGATGTGTAAAGCACTGGGTTTGATCCTCAGCAACACATAAAAATAAATAAATAAAGTAAAGTTATTCTGTCCATCTACAACTAAAAAAAATATTTTAAAAAATGTGAAGAGTGTGGCACCAGCTCTAATGAGGGCCCCTATAGCTGTATCGTGGCAGATAGCATTATGGCAAATGGCATCATGGTGAGAGTGTGTGTGAGGAGAGATCATGTGACAAGACAGGAAGACAGAGTAGGGAGAGGCCCATCTAGCTCTTTTATAGCAATCCACTCTCATAAAAAGTGCCTATGGTACCATAAGAACAATGTTAATCCCTGTAGGCAGCACCCCCAATGACCTAATCATTTCTTACTAGGCCCTGCCTCTTGAAGGTTCCAATGCCTCCCCAAATTATCACACTGAGGACCAAGCTTCCAACACATAAACCCTTGGGGGCTGCACTCAAACCGTATCCAAACCATAACAACTTGCCTAAGCCTGTTAACCTTATTTAACAATTGGAGCTTATAATATCTACTGCCCTTAGGGTCATTTTGGTGATTGGATAAGATAATGTGTTTAAAGTAGGCCATGAGATCAGGCTTTGGGTACAACTACTTTGTTTAGGCCACACAGAGAAGACTGGTAGGGAAGAAGATGACAAGCAGAAAAGAGAGGACAGTCAATAAAGGATGCATTGTTAGGCTGGGTACCATAATGAACAACTGGTTTCATCCTGCAGGAAAAACTAGAAAATGGTATCAAAATTCCAGCTCAAAATGATCCCAAACACAAGTTTCTGAGACTGAGGTATTTATATACCAAGTTTTCAGAGTCATTAGTTGAATGCTACTTCAGGAGGATGTTAATTCTTCCACCTACACACCTTTGTGCAAGTTGGAAGAGTCAGGAATGAATCCTCAGACACAAAGATACCAACACTGTAGTCAAAAGTGGGCAATAAGATCCTGAAAGAACCGTGGGCTACAAGCAGAGAACCATAGCATCTACTCTAAGTAGCCAGCCTGGGCAAAGCACTGAGAAGTTGTTCAATATGTTGGTGCCAGTCTCTTACCCCTTTCCCATCTCATACCCCTTCAAAGTCTCTATTATGCCATTTTTCTGTGAAGCACTTGCCATTCTCCTTCTTAATAATCATGGACTTATTTAATCCCTATGCATCATTCTTACTCTTTTTTAAACTACATTCACCTTTCCCTCATTCTATATTACTACCCTTTTGAAACTTACTCAACTCCTTCACCTTTGAGCCACTGTTCTTTGTTTCCCCATTTATGTCAGCCATCAGCTTCTTTCCCAACTGTTCAGGAGTCAGTCTTTGTGATACTTCAGAAGTCACTTCTTCCATGACTTGGTAGCAAATGCTTTTCTTTCTCTCTTTCTCCATAAAAGGTCAGGTAACCCATTCAAAGTAAGAATCAAGTTAAAAAGTACAGTGACAGGCACTATATTGCCCAGCCAGCCAATGGCCATTCTGTCCACTTCTTTTTGCCAACTACATGATGATTTTTTTAACCAAGGAGAAGTCATGTCCTTCAGAGGAAACTAAGCCTCTCCCCAGAACCAGGCAGGACACACATTTTGATCAGAAATAATCAAGATGCTAGCCTTTACCTTGCAAGTGACTAATTTAGATATTGTCAGGTTAGGCACTTCTGGATAATGAAACCTATGGAATTTCCAGTGGAGATTTCTGAGAAAATTTGCCTTGCTCATAAAAAGGGTCCTTTTTTTTCTTCTTCTGCCTCTGGATATTGTCACTTGCACATAATACCCAGTATGGCCATAATTATGTTGCAACCATGAGGGAAATACAAGAGAAGATTAGAGAAATGGAACAGGATCCACCATGTTGTTGACCCATTTACTCCAACCTACAGTCAGTTTACCTGATTTTATAAACCTATTTTAATTGGATCATCTTATACTTGCAAGCAAAGACACCCTTAAATGATATGACAAAGTCCTGAGACTTTGGGACTTCATTTAAAAAAACACCTCTAAAGGAATGATTTTAATGTATAGATGATCTGCTCAAAAATAATGTCTCATATATTTTCATTGGCCTTGGCCACATTCTCTAGCATTAGCATCATGATGTATGTAATGTCTGTAAGAATAAGACTGAACAGACACAAGAACACACCTAAATGAGTACATCTGGCCTTTAATTAATGAAATTTCTGAAAAGTCTGATGCAAATTGAATTTTTCCTCCATTGAGGAGGAAGCCAACCAAACTAAATGTGTTTGGAAGTGTTCTGGATAAACCTGAGGTAGTGGTAGTTTATGAATCACTTTAAACAATAAGATTTCCTTTAAATAAGCAAGCCTATGGCAAATCCATTTGGGTTCAAAGAATTCTTTTGTATAAATATATATTCTCCCTCTGATGAAAGATTCCTTAAATTGGGGTTTGGCTTCAGGGAAACTGTGAATCCTGTAAAACTAGAAGCAACATACTGTTTATGTGCAAATATGAATTTCTCTGAGGAAGAGACTCTAATCTTTCTTCAAATTCTGAAAGGACTTTGTTACTACCTGTACACCTCCCCCAAAAAAAATGGAGTTTAGAGGCACTGCCAATGTGGTTGTTTTCAGAGTCTGGATTTTCTTAAAGAAGCAGACTCTTAAATTTGAAGGAAATCTGACAGAAGGCTAATGTAATATTTTGATGAGCCAATGTTCAAATCCAATTTGTGAATTCTGTGATATCACACCAGATGTCCTTATTTTCATGAGGGCCATAAGCTCTATGGGAAAAAATACATAAGGGGAACTTAGTAACTAGTTTCTGTGCCCTGTATTCTCAGGTGGTATGGTAGATTGTTATAGTAATGGCCTTCAACTTAAAAAAAAAAAAAAATATATATATATATATATATATATATATATATATATATATATATATATTAGTTGTAGTTGGACACAATACCTTTATTCCATTCATTTATTTTTATGTGGTGCTGAGGATCAAACTCAAGGCCTTGCACGTGTTAGGTGAGCACTCACCGCTGAGCCACAACCCCAGCCCTGCCTCCAACTTTTTCCACACTTCCCTGTATGCAGTCCTTTGATAGTCCCCTCCAATGCTGACTCTGAGCTTGGTTGTGTGACTTTGTCTGACTAAAGGAACAATAGCAATTGTGACAGAAGCAGAAACTTGAAAAATATTATATTGGGACTTTCATTCAAGTACTGCTCCTGAAGCCCCTGCCACTCCATCCATATGAAGAAGCCTGGGTAAGCTTGATGAATGAAGAGAACTATTTGATCCAGGTTACATCCATCTTCCCAGCATACAGCCAATCTGTAGAAGCAGAGCCATGTACATGGTGGTAGCTGACGGTGAGCACATGAGTGAGTTCAGTTGAGAAAACAGTAGAACCACCCAAATGAGCCTATCCCAAATTGCTGACCCTGTAAGCAAGGAAGTAGTTTTTGTTATTGTTGTTGCTGTTGTTTTAAGCCATTAAGTTTCAGAGGTTTGTTATATAATAAAAGATAAGTGTTATTGGAGGAAAAAGAATACTATTCTTCTCAAGCACCAGTGCCAGTTGTGGCCATGCATGCTGGGGACAGCAGGAAAGCTGTAATATTATAGCTGTAACAGTTCTGGACCATAGGGAGGCTTAGTGGCAGCCCCTGAGGTGGTAGTTGACAAATCAGGCTGGGAAGGATGGGTGGCCAGTGAATGGAGTGGAAACAGGATCCCTACACTGGATCCCCACTGACCCTGGACTAACTGGAGCTACCTGGCCCCAGAAAATAAAATCTACAGGGCACCTCCTTTCAGTTACTCCATCTCCCATTTCTTCAGGAAGATGGAAACTAACAAAAGTTTTTTAAGGGCTACTCAGGCCCTTGTTTTGAGAGATTAAGCAAGAGAAGAGAAAATCAAGACTTAAGTGTCAAAAAATATCAGTGGAGGGAGGGTGGTGGAAGGAGGGAGGGTGGTAGAAGGAGGGAGAGTGGTGGAAGGGAGGGTGGTGGAAGGAGGGAGGGTGGTGGAAGGGAGGGTGGTGGAAGGAGGGAGGGTGGTGGAAGGAGGGAGGGTGATGGAAGGGAGGGTGGTAGAAGGAGGGAGGGTGGTGGAAGGGAGGGTGGTGGAAGGAGGGAGGGTGGTGGAAGGAGGGAGGGTGGTGGAAGGAGGGAGGGTGATGGAAGGAGGGAGGGTGATGGAAGGAGGGAGGGTGGTGGAAGGAGGGAGGGTGGTGGAAGGAGGGAGGGTGGTGGATGGAGGGAGGGTGGTGGATGGAGGGAGGGAAGAACAAAAATAAAAGAAAATAAAATGGTGGTGCTGGGTCAATAAATGGTGTTGGGTCAATAGACATTCTGAGAATACAGTTCTATAAGCCTCATTGTTAGGAATTTGAGAGAAGATATAGATGATTGGATTTGTTTCATATTTTGTTTTTAGAACTAGTATATGACTGTTTTTTCCCTGTGTTTCATGATTTTGTCTTAAATGTGATATAAAAGAAACTAAAATAATAAAATAATCTTTGTGTGTGTGTAGATGTGTGTGTGTGTGTGTGTGTGTGTGTGTGTGTGTTTGTGTAAAGAATTGAGTATCAGAGAAGGGGGGAAAGAATCAAAGAATGAATAAGAGAAAAAAGTTATATCAGATATCACTGGGATGTTATCAGAAGGAGCAAGAGGGAAAACATACCATTATTCATTTTCAGGTACCTGCTCTCCCATTAGCCCATTTAACCTTCTCCACTATCAGGGGGAAAATGAGGTCTAGCTTCAGTTGTGGTCATGCATGGAGGGGGACAACAGGGAGGCTGTAATATGTGAGTGGCTCTAAAATTACACAATTCCAAAGCAGCAGAAGCAAGACAGGTCAGTACTTGTTTCACTAAGAAAACAGATCTTGATGTGTATAGTCATATGAGCATTTGGGGAGTTCCTACTAGTTGATACTATTCTAAGTGCTTCACATGATTAACTAATTTGATACTCAGAAAAACCCAGGCATGATTATTATAATCTTCTCCAATTTTTAGATGATGAAACAGACACAAAGGGGATAAGCAACTACCCAAGATCACGTAGCTAGTAAGCAAGGAAGCAAGGACATGAACCCATACAGTATGGCTTCAAAACCTACGCTTAAAACAACTATAGTACTTTAATGGGTAACAAAATGCTATCAGATAACAAATCCACTGCAGCTGATGCTGCTTTTCTGAGGGCTCCCAAGTGGCCCAGGGATGGGACCAAGAACAGACCTTGAATAAGAACTGACCACAGTAAAGATCTGCAAATGCAGGAATATCCACAAGGAGATCCAGTGGAACCTTCTGAAGTTTAAGCAAAAGCAGTAAATACAGTGACAAGGCTGACTGTTTTATGCTCTTTCCAGAAACAAGCATACCTCTGGTGCAAGGGCTCTGAAGATCAGCCAAGTAAACTGACCCCCACTGGAAAGAACAAGACAGTTTCTTCTAATCTTGGTGGCTGGACTCTTGGAAGCTATGGAAAGACTTTGCTAGGAGCTGATTAAAGACAGAATAAGGGGTTACATGGGGGAAATGAGGGCAAAGAGACACAATTGCACAGACAGATGGAGGGAAGCCATAAAGGAGAAGGTGTTCCCCAGTGGTGTTTTTGTATTACTGACTGCATAGCTCATAAATTTATTTTAAGTCCTTTGGGAGGCATGGGTATGTATCCCAGGTGTACCCAACAAGAGTCTGGAATATGATTTCCCTAGAAGTTTTTCATCATTTAGACTTTAGATGATAATCCCAGGAGAAAGGGTGGCAGATTTTAGAAAGTCATTTAGTTCAGAAATCAATTATTTTGAAGTTCCTCTAAAAGAAAATTGCCTTTGCCTCCCAATTTCCTCTAGTCTTACTTTTCTGATCTTCTTCTCAGCTACTAACACATTGAAGGCACTTTGAGGCAAAACATACTAGCAATAAGTTTAACATGAGGATTCATCAAAAAGAGGAAGAAAGAAAAATGTTTTGATGTTGGTGTCAAGGCCCAGTTTTGTGATATGAATCCAATTGGAATAAGGATACTGTAGCTTGGCTATCTGGGGAGACTTTTTCTGGCATGTGGGAAGTCTCTGGGTCTCTTTCTCCTTCAGTGGGTTGCAGCATCAAATCATCTGCCCCCATTCCACATATAACAGAAGAAAAGGAATGTGAAGTCCTTCATTTCTCTATTCTATGGTTCGAAGTGTTTCTAGGAAGTGTTAACACTCTCAAGAACCCCAAGGTGTATATTCAGATTTCTGAGATGGAAGTTAAAGGGAAGGAAAGAACACAAGGCTTCCAAAGGGAGACTTCCAGAAGTAACCATGGAAACCATTCCAAGGTCTTCAGAGTGGTGTCACATTGAGCTGAGAGATAGCAACCCCATTAGTGGGAAACGAAATCCTAAAGCAGAGAAGTTGAGCAAAAGAATGAAATGAATTGAAAATAAATGAAGCAATTTTTAATAACCAAGTGAATAAGACTCAGCAAGCAGTAAAGATCAAGGCAACAAAAACCATCTGCATCTGGAAATGAAAGATGCAAATCTAGGTATGCTTTTAGTAGCCCTTCTTCTTGTGAACTGTATTTCAATGGCATGTATAACCCTAGGCTCTTCCAGCATACCAGCTCCAGATTTCAAGACTATCCATTCTCATGCATTTATTCATCAGTTCACTCTTTCATTCAACAGCTGTTATAAGTGTCTGATGCCACATTTACTCATTCAATATTTATTGAGTACCTACCATGTGCCAGATACTTGCCTACATACTGGAGATATTACAGTAAGAAAGACAGATATATTACCTGAATTTACACACCTTGCCATGTAGCTTAAACTGTGCTCAGAAATCTGGAAAATTCAGAGAAGGATAAAACAGAGTTTTCTAACCTCAAGTAACCACAATTTCTATAGGAGGATTAATCCTACTATACAAGCATAGTAGGAATTAAATAATATACAAGAGCTGTGTCACAATTCCAGGCAAGCATATAAGCAATGTCACAAGGCAATATATTTCCATGTTCCTGTTTTATAACTGGGCAAGCTCGTCCCCAACCTTGTCTCCAGCTCTTTAATATATCACAAAATTCTTTGTGAGATGAATCCTTAATGAGGTGAATATCTGAAATAAATCCGCCCAACTCCTGTCTACATTTCACTCATCCCTTAACCTCTATCTCCAAGGACAAATTTGGTTTTAAGTGAATTTCAAAATCCACTCGATGGAGTAGTGGGATAAGAAGAAAAATATCATTGAGTCTAGCTATTTAGAGGGCATTGTAAATAGGTGGTCCACTTTGAAATATGTCCCTGAGTCTGCTCTCAGCCTTTATGTACTACCAAAAGCATTTTCACTCTCACCTTTGGAATTAAGCCAGTATTAAATAACTCTGTGGAGCTCAGAATAAAACCTTAGGTCCTAGAATAAAACCTTAGGTCCTAGAAGACCAGCAAAAGGTGTGGGAAGAAGAGGGAAAAATGGAATGTGAGTATCAGCCTTGACCATGGATCTTGCAGTGGTGACCATGTAAAAATAGGGCAGAGTCAGGCCTTGGCAGCTGTGTTCCTTCTTCTTACCCAGCACCTGGCATAGCCCCCTCTCCTTTTAAATGACACAAGATGACAAGTTTCTCACATAGCAAAATGGCTGTACTTACTCCAAGAAAATGACCACTGGGTAGTGGAAATGAGACTTTTTAAAATCTCTAGCTATAAAATTCTCAAAATGGGTTGATAAAAAAATATGTTATAGGTCAGTGAATATCATTTGGACAGGAAGAATGTTTCCTTTCTATTTTGTCTTTAGCTTACTTATCATTGGCAGACAAACACAACTTAGTGAACAAAACAAAACTATTCCATAATCCTGATCTATCGCTCACTCAACAATAGCTAAACTTCAAGAAACTAGGTGGGGGAGGCAAGCTCCAAGAGCCCATGGCAAGGCTTATTGATGGACTATTCTCAGACAAAACTGTGGCAGTCTTAATGAAGAGAGAATACATACTGTGGTTCATTTCAATTTTCTTAAATTTCTCAGTGCATCAAAATCGTTTTCACTTCATTGAGCTTTGATGGTAATTGGATGATGAGCTACTCATTTGTCAGAATTTTCTAATTAGTAAGGAAAGAAAAGGAGTCTTCAACATTGCTTTTTTGTTTGCTTTCCTCTAAGGAAAAGGTCATAAATTGTAGTAGGGTGCAGTTGGGTTTGGGACGGGGGATTGTTTGTTTTTTGTTTTGTTTTGTTTGCTTCATAGGGAGAAGGCAAAGAATGAAATCTTCATTTCTGGCCCAGGCTCACAACTTTATACCTGGCCTAATTCTTAACACTCCAAAACTTTAACTTAAAATATCACTTCTTAGCTTTTGATTCTGTAGGTCAGCGGTTTGGTCTGGGATCAGCTAGATGGCTCTCTGGTGGTTTCACCTGGAATTATGCATACAGCTACAATCAGCTAAAGGAATCTGATTGCTCTAGGGTGGTCTCACACGTTTGGTGGTTGGTGCTGGCTGTTAGTTGGTGCCAGCTAGTGGTTGAGATAATGTGGGTAATTGGACCACACATCTTAGGCTGGCTAAAGTTTATTAATACAAAAGGCATTCTCAGGGTTACAAAGAGAGCACAAACTCTTTGTAAACAATCTACCACATCCTCGTTGTCCCATGCAAGGACTCTTACATCTGGCTGGCAATGGACTCCATATTTCATGGGATTTTTGTGTGTGTTTGTATGTATGGTTAAAATGAAATGGTTTGGAGGAAACAAAGGAAAAGATATAAAAGTTGCCAGAATATTGTTTCAAATACATTTCCATATCTCTACAAGAAAAAAAATCACACACATATGTACATTTGAGATACATATATAAGTGCACATACACATATATATACACATATATGTATGAACACATACAAATTGTGTATAGACAAATACATATTATGTTCCTTTGGTAACTGTTCATGCCAGAACAGAGTCTGGACATGATTTTCCAAACAATGTTGATTATGTCTAGTTAAATAAATGAATAGTTCCATTCTTATTCATTTGATAGCAATAAAGTTTTCACACCAATTTATAAACTGATCTATGTAATTTCCTATAGTACATGCACACACATTACATTTTCAATATTTCTAAACAAGTATTTAAAAGCAATACAATTTTCCTTTTACTTCCTGATTTTTACAGCAACATCTGTTGATCTGCTCTTTAGATTCTTTGTATAAGGAGCATAAACTAGAGATTACAAAAATAATGCATTGTGTAATATTGTATATAATACATATTTTTAAAATAATATTTATCACAGAGAGCATAATAAAATAGTGGTTGAACACATATTTCATATGTTTAATTAATTTTATAATGTAAAGCAAACCAAAGGATTACAAAGACCCTGCATCAGTCAGAATTTGGTAAGGAAACCAGAAACTACTCTAGGTGTTTCAAGAAGTGGTTTTGATTAAAAAAATTCAATGCTTACAAAACTATTAGAAGGGCTTATGGAACAAAGTTCAGGAAAATCTGTCCCTATCTTTATTTTTATTAGTACATAATAGTTATACATAATATTGGAATTCATTTTGACATAATCATGCAAGCATGGAACATAATTTGTTCAAATTCTGTCCCTAGTACTTCCCTCCTTCCCCTGTTATCTTTCCTCTACTCTACTGGTCTATTTTTTATTTATTTATAGTTTTAAATTTGTTTCTTATAGATATACATAAAAGTAGAATTCACTGTGGGATATTCATATATGTACATAGGATAGTTTGTTCAATTACATTCCACTGTTTCTCCTTTATCTTGTCCCTCCTCCCTCCCCCTTAATCCCCTTTCTCTTCTCTACTGATATCTCTTCTAATTTCATGGAATCCTCCCCCCCATTGTGATCTAACTTGTCCCTTGACTTTCTAACTCTGGCCTATTTCACTTAGCATGATGTTCTCCAACACCGTCAATTTACCAATAAATGACATAATTGCATTCTTCTTTATGGCTGAACAACACTCCATGGTGCATACATACCACATTCTCCTTATCCATTCATCTGTTGATGGGCATCTGGGCTGATTTCATAACTTGGCTATTGTGAATTATGCTTCTATAAACATTGTTGTGACAGCATCTCTATAGTATGCTGATTTTTGTAATTTTGGATAAATGCCATGGAATGGGAGAGCTTGTTCATATGGTCATTCCATTCCCAGTTTTTCAAGGAATCTCCATACCATTTTACAGAGTGATGGTACTAATTTGCAGTCCCATCAAATATGCATGAATGTTCCTTTTCCCCCACCTTCCCACCAACATTTATTATTATTTGTATTCTTAATAATTGCCATTCTAACTAGAGTGAGATGAAATCTCAATGAAATTCTGATTTGCATTTCCCTGATTGTTAGAGGCATAGGTAGTTAAAACATAGGTTCAACACTCCAACAAACTGGCACAGGCACCAATTTCCTTAACAACACTCCTAAAAATGCAAGATACAAAACCAAGAGACAATAAATGGGACAGAATAAAATCAAAAAGCTTCTTCACAGCAAAGAAAACAATTAAGAGCATGAAGAGAGAGTCCACAGAATGTGAGATCTTTGCCACTTGCTTCTCAAACAAGGAATTAATATCCAGAATATACAAAGAATTCAAAAATATTAACACCAAAAAACAAATGACCCAATCAATAAATGGTCAAAAGAACTAAACAGACACTTCTGGAAAAAAGAAATATACCAGTGGCTCAGGAAGCTGAGACAGGAGGATCACAAGTTCAAAGCCAGCCTCAGCAAAAGGAAGGTGTTGAGCAACTCAGTGAGGCCCTGTCTCTAAATAAAATACAAAATAGGGCTGGGAATGTGGCTCATCCTCAGTGGTTGAGTGCCCCTGAGTTCAATCCCTGGTAAAGAAGAAAAAGAAGGAGGAGGTGGGAGGAGAAGGAGGAGGAAAGGAGAAGGAAGAGGAAGAAGGAGAAGAGGAAGAAATATAAATGGTCAACAAATACATGAAAAAATGTTCAACATCTCCAACTGTTCCTAGCTTTTAAGAAATCAGTAGGAAGCTTCCATTAATGATCTCAACTGCTAGCACACTGAAGTAGATAATTTACAAGCGAATACATGGAAGGTGCTGAAAACCCTCACATCTATTTTCTAGGAAAATCCACACACTTTTCTGCTGCTATTATAATGGCTTCTACTTCTCTTCTGCCTTCCATATCTTGCATGGAAGCCTCTCATTTGTGGACTCCATCCTGAAAGCTACTGGCAAGGGCTTCTGAGAAAAGTAGCTCCTAGATTTCTAGCCCCTCAGGAGCAGGGATATCATATAAAGAATTAGGGATAAATACCAATTGCCAAAATAAAATCATCCAACACAGAACCCCCAACTCGTCTTACTTTATAGTACACACTATCTTTTTTTCCATATTTTTATTGGTGCATTATAATTATATGTAATAGTAGGAATCATTGTCGCATGTTAATACATGTACACAATATAACAATATCATTTGACCAATCTAATTTCCCCCTTTCTCTCCCCTCCTCCTTCCCTCTGGTCCCTTTCCTCTGCTCTACTGGTCTTCCTTCAATTTTCCTTAAATCCCTCCCTCCTTTCTTTTCCTTTTTCCTGTCTAGCTTCCATATACGAGAGAAAACATACAAACCTTGACTTTTAAAATTTGGCTTTTTTGAAAATGCTCTCAAGTTCCATCTACTTTCCTGAAAATGACATAATTTCATTCTTCTTTATGGCCAAATAAAACTCAACTGTATATCTATACCACATTTTCTTTATCCATTCATCCATTGACAGACACCTATGCTGGTTCCAGAATTTGGCTATTGTGAATTATAGCATCTGCTGTTCTTAAGACTATAACCAATATTGTATAGACTTTTAACAAAATGCAATTTATCTATACATAAATAGTTTGTGCTTTTTTTTCTAACCTGAATTTATTGTTGTGTCCATATAACTATTAAATCTATAAGTTAATTTTTATGGCAATAATGTTTTTTATTTAATATATTTAAGCACCCTTGAGTTTTCATGCAAACATATTTCTAAAAATTTTCCTGCTATAAAAATCAGCTATTTTATATAAATAGCTACTTTTTCTCTTTTAAATTTAATTCTTAAGTGTTATTCTGCAAATGAATTAGTGAGTGAAAATGCATAATTCATTCCTTAAAAGTTATTGTCATGTTAAAGCTAATGTAGAATAGTAAACTGTACTAATAAACATTATGCAGTGTAATCTTACACCATATGGCATTAATCAGTGTGTTACTAGCTTTTGTTTTCCTCTGGGTACATAAGGGATTAAAAAGTACAGCTTCACACTAAGACATCTGGCTTCAGAACAATTTAAGTCACAAAGCAATATACATTTTTTTGCTTTCTCACCCTTCTTTCCTAAGCCTTACAATCCCACTCAGAATTTTTGTCTAATCCCTCAAAAAAGTCCTTCTGCCAAACTTTTGATTACTCCTACCCTGCCGGTATAACCTCATGTTGAACTTCCTATCATAGAATGGGAAGGGTCTCTGGTCAGCATAGGCCACATCTCAGGAGTCTTAAAAGGCTCTGGGAGTGGGTCCATACTCCAAAACTGCTATTTTCCTGAAAGAGGGCCAGCCCTCCCTGTACCAGAACCTCTGAGAAGAGTAATTAGATCACCACCACATCTGTACTTCTACATGGAGCTCTCTCTCCTTCAACTCTTGACTTCTTCAACTGCCCCCCACCCCCACCACTTTTGGTTGCCTGCTTTCAAATCCCCTCAGAAGGTCAAGACTTTGGTCATGATTTGAAGCTATGTTTGAAAGTCACTTCCTCTAAGAGGCCACTCTGATTTCCCAAATAGAAAACATTTAACTGCAAAACTGTTGAGGTATTTTATCTCTACTCCTTTCCATATAACTTTAATTTTTTTCTCATTTGTAAAGTGATTCATACTCATTGTAGAAAAGTTGAGTAATATGGAAAAGATTAAAGAAAAAAATCACTCTTCATCCCACAACACACCAAGAAAATCATTGTTAACATTTTCTCATGTTATCTCCATAGATTTTTCAATTATTTTTAAAAAATAATTGAGAGCATACTATGGATACAGTTCCTTTTTTACTTAACATTTTATCATGAGCATATTTTCATGTTGTTAATTTTTTGATGTCTCATTTAAACAGGAATGTAAATTCCATTGTGCAGATGTGCTATAATTAACTAATTCTCAGTTGTTTGATATTTGGATTTTTTCCAATTTTATACTATTATACATAATACTATGAGAAACATCGTTAATAATAAATATTTGCCTACATTTCCTTAAGATAGGTTTCTAGAAGTGGATTAAACAATGGATTAAACAATGCTTTCATTTAACAATTACAAAACATAAGAATCCTCTCCCAAGAATAATACAATCAAATATATAAACACACTTTTGCATACACTTGAAGGGCATTCATCTGAAATCCGTGTGTGAATTTTCTAGGGGTCCAAGGATCCTTAACACATGCATTTTTAAATAACTAGGTCAATGCATATGAAAATTTTATAGATACTACTATTTCTAATTTTCCAGAAACATCTGTCTGTCTCACTTGTATGGTACAGATACTGCTTTCTATCTTTTAGAATTGTTATTTATGCCTTATTACCTGTTAGACTATAAGCTCTTTGAGGGAAGGGTCATGCTTGATTTTACTCTGAATTTTCAGGAAGACTTAAGCAAAATACCTAATCTACAATAGATGCTCAGTAAAAGGTTATCGAATCAATAACTGAATTTCAAAGTCAGCAAATTCAAGGGAAAAGAAGTTCCAAGTTTAATTGCTAGAAAGTGATTTGAGGGATGGTTCATACCCATGATGGAAGGCACCAAAAGATGGTCACTGGATCCTTCACCAAGCCTAGTAAGCAGATGCCACATTGGATAGCTAAAGGGACAGTGATGCAAATAAACCTTCAATTGCTATATATCTCATTTTCTGCAGTGTGGAGTGTGGTTATTGCCTATATCTGTGATACTGAGGACTCTTGCATCAGCCACTGAACATCAATACCAGTACTGAAAAATAACATACCACAATGACCTGTTAATTCTATGATTAAAATTATATGTGTCTTATTACCAACCCCTAGTTAACTTCTTGCATAATGCAAAATTTCCAAGCTATTTGGAAGGGAGCAGATACTGTGTGACAGGTATGCTTAGTGGCCTATCTAATAGCCACTCCTCTCCTCTATGAGAAGAAATCCCAATTTGCCTTGGTTTGGAAATATGCACAAGCTCAAAGGGTGACTATGATTAATGAGACACCAGTTGAGACAATTTCATTTCTCTTTTCCAGGTACAGATTTACTTCACATAAGGACTGTTCAGTTAATGACTTTTTGTCATAACAATTCTTGAAATGTATCATTTTTTGAACAACGACTCCCTTTTGTTCTCTAATATATTGACTTTTTAGATCCCAAAATATACTAAACAAATATGCTATAAGAAGTGATATGACATCATTTCTGTTTCAAGCTATGTCATGCTCACCAATTTTTCTTGACACACATTTATTTGTCAGAGCATATCATATGGAACAAATTTGAATTGAGCATCTTGTTTGAATGAGCCCAAAATGTTCTGCTTTGCATATAGATGCCAAGTGAGAGGGATGAAGAAAGATCACTTACATTTCCTTAGTCTTTATGCATGTGGAATTTCACATTTCAAAACATTCTCATTAGCTTTCATTTTGTCCTAAAGGTGATTTTGAAGCTATGACTTTATATTTAAGTGCAATTAGATTACAAAATAACCATGAACCCCCTCCCCAAAGCTGAAACCCCAATAAAGGAAATAGTGTAGATGAGAGAATTCAAAAAAATGACTCCTTACCCTCTCCTCTAAAAAATCACTATAAGAACTATTTCCCTTCATTATGTTACACTTTGTGTACAAACTATATTTATTTACTTTCAAATTATTCTTAACTTCTTAAATAAATTTATTTTCAGTGTTCACTTGATATATTTTCTTATCTGTGAAAATTATTTGGATATCTTGGGTAGACACAGAATGCATTATAATTTTTCCTATAAAAATTAATGGAATTTTAGAAAATAACATCTTTACTCTTCATAGCAAGGCTTTCAAAAATAAATTTAATTAATTAAGTGAAGGATGGGCATACTTGCTTCTCAGCTGTCCTCCGTCAACCGTTTACAGATAGGAATAAAATGAGAATCAGATTTGGACAAAGAAAGGTAGTTTCCTAGGGAATCCTGGGAAACATTCTTCTCCCCAATACAAAAAAAAACACTTTCTCCCTTCCCTGTCTTCCTATTCTAAATTTTAAAGTATTTTAAAGATTGGTTTGTATGGAGCTATGGCAGCCATCCTGTGAATTTGAGGGGAAAATGATAGGAGAATAACAAAATGCAAACCCAGTTCCCTCACCTGGTAGAGTCAAAGAAAAATCCTAGAATTTCTTCCCTCAGTCATCTTGTTACAGTTTTTATTTAAAACAGTGTTAGTCAGGTTTCCTGTTACATGAACCAAAATATTTATAAATGATTCCACATTCACCCTCTACTTTTAAAAGTAGAAAGGCATTAAATAATAGTAACGATGCCTTTCACCATGTACTGAGATCTTCAGTGTCAGAGTGCTCTCATGTGTTGATAGAAGTCTTCCTTTTACCCTGATCCCCTCTGGCTTTAACTTCTGTTGCCACAGGTCTTTAGTATCTCCTTTATTATCTTTCCTTTCATTCTTGAAGCTCTGCTCTGTCCTAACTTGTATGTAGATCTAAAAATGTCCACTCCCTGAAGACATTTGTGTGTGAAGCTTAATGCACTTAAGGTTTGAGTTTATATTGCAACAAGGCCAAACAGCTTAAAATTGAATATCAGACATTTTTATCTTTATAAAATATGTAGGTCACCTTCCATGTTGTTTAGCCATGCTGTTTATATTCTGAAGTTTCTTGTATACACAATTTGGGGATTGTCATCTCAGGGTTCTCCTGAAAATTCTATTCCCCTCATAATATTATGCAATAATATTTAGCTGTCTATATCTCTGCCAAGAACATCAGCCACCACCACATCTAATTATTATATACTTTATTACAAAATGGGCCAAATACTCCGTTGGCAGAGGTTTTGAAATATTCATCTTAGTCTCTCCTTCCCACTACAGTCCATGCGGTGAAAAGGGAACAGAGATTCAGTTCTTCATTGCTATCAATATGCCACCACTTTGGAAGGCAGAGGTGGATACAGTCAGCTTTGGGGGGAATGAAGAGAAGGGAGGGGCAATAGGAATAGGAAAGACAGTAGAATGAATCTGACACAACTTTCCTATGTACATCTACAACACAATGAATCTCCACATCATGTACAACCACAAGACTGGGATCCTAATTAGAGTAAGATAGACTTCATGTTTGTATAAATATGTCAAAATACATTTTACTGTCATATATCTAAAAAGAACAAATAAAATTTTTAAAAGAGAACACATTTTGATAGTGTATTGGAAAAGAGCACAGAATTGGAACTTGAAAGATGTAGATTTTTTTTCCAACTAAGCTTTATTATTTACAAGTATCTCAGGATCCTAATGTCCTCATATATAAAAATATGGAGGGGGGATACACTAAAAACATCTGGGATCCCATTCATCTAGCCATTTATAGATCAGGAATCTGGGCCTGATTACCTAGATGAGGCAATATTTAAATTATCACATGGTGAGTTTTTATTTCTTTCTAAGGTTAATTATACACTTGATATTTTGGTGATAGGCATTATTTCCTTTCTTTGCTTCCAAAGTTACAGTGATCTTAGCACTGACAATGCAAGAAGAAAGAACAAATCAAAGGTAATGAAATTCAAACTGGATAAACATATACTTGAACATGTGGGGGAGAATGTACAAGGCTGTTAATTGGGGCTTTGTAAACAGTGAAATAATTTAAATATCTATTACTAGATCAGTTTACCACTATCTATTACGAGATCAGTTTTCTTACTATGGATGGCTAGGCAACAATTAGACAGATCTTCATGTATTGATTGAAAACATGTATATATAATCTTGGTATGCCTTTCATATTTTTTTGTGTAGATGCGTATATATTTATATAGGCATATAAACACATATATATTTGTATATATCTGAGTACACATATATCTGTGTAGTTATAGAGCTCAACAGCATGTAAATTATTTTGTTACTGATTAAAAAATATATGTTGCTTGACTACATAGATATTCTATATATAGCTATATTCTATATATACATCTCTCCATATATGCCTATATTCTCCGTATAATATAATATAGACAGAATACACAAAAGACTGATAGCAGTGGTTGCCTTATAGAAAATAAAGGTCTGGGGAGAAACTTATCTTTACCACCTACTCTTTTGTATCTTTTAAAATTCTAATTATATGTATGCATTGTCTGTTAAAATATAAGATAAATGAATTTTTAAAGACTACAAATTATTTTTTAAAAAATACAGAATTAAATGAGGTATGGATGTTATTGGTGGATTTCAATTGAACACCCTCTCCCCATCCTAAACTAATAATAGTTCTCCATGTCCTAACTAGACCTAGAGAAGATTATATGACCTAAAGTTGTTAATGATGAGGTATACTGTTTTATAACCTTCTACCTGAGCCTCTCCTTCCCATGCTCAGTCGCTAGACTTTAGGTACTGTATTTTGATCTCATTATGGAAGAGGCTGGGTTCCCCTCTTGGGACTATCAGCCATCATTGGATGGCTACTTCTGGACATCTCTGAATTTGGCCTAAATGAGAGGCTATCCTAAATTCATGGTAGAAATGGCATGGATACTGGAGTCAGATTCTCCTGGCTTACATCACCATATCCACCTCTTCCCCACCCCATCCCAATACTGGGATGGAACCCAGGGACTGAGCTACATTCTCATCCCTATTTATCATTACATTTTGTGATAGGGTCTTATTTGCCTCATACTTGCAATCCTCCTGTCTAAGCCTCTCAAGTAGTAAGGATTACAGCTGTGTACCACCATACCTGGCTCAGATCTACTTCTTAATAGTCATATGCTACTGAGGTTCCCTAAGCTTTGAGTTCTTCTTTATAAGAGGAGGTGATACTACCTTCTTCAAAAGAGTGTTGTGAGATTTTAGTGATATTAGCAATACACATGTTTGGGTCTGAAAAAAATATTCATCTCTCTCTCCCTGCCTCTTTACTTGCTTCACTTTCATTCATTCACTCTTCCCCTTGTGAATTTCATAATGGCATTCAAATTGATGTTCCTTAAAGATTTTTTCTTTTTAAAATTTTATTTATTTCATATATGCATTATAATTATACACAATAATGGGATTAATTATGTAATATATATGCACATAACATAATTTTCTCAATCTCCTTTTTCAATACATTCCCTGTCCCTTCCCTCTTCCCTCCCCCATCTACTTATTCTATTCTACTGATCTTCCTTCTATTATTATTATTGTTGTTGTTATTATTATTATTTTAATTAGTGCATTATAACTATATATGTGTGTATATGTAGATATACATATAGATAGATTCATTGTGGTTTATTCGTACATGGACATAACATAGATTTAATTCCCCAGTAATTCCCTATACTCTCCCCCTCCTCCCTCCCTATCACTTTCCTCTACTCTATTGGTCTCCCTTCTATTTTCATGAGATCCTTTTTATTAATATACATTCATTTTCTCTCTCTCTCTCTCTCTCTCTCTCTCTCTCTCTCTCTCTCTCCCTTCTTCTCCCTCTCTAACTTCCAAATCGAGAGAAAGCATTTGACCCTTGACTTTCTGAGTCTGGATTATTTCATTTAGCATGATGTTCTCAAATTCCATCCACATTTGTCAGCAAATGACATAATTTCATTATTCTTTATGATCAAAGAAAACTCCATTGTGTATATATACCCCATTTTCTTAATCCACTCATCTGTTGATGGGCACCTAGGCTGGTTCTATAACTTGGCTATTGTAAATTGCACTGCTATAAATACTGGTGTGCATGTGCCACTATAGAATGCTGATTTTAGTTCTTTTGAATAAATGCCAAGGAGTGGGAGAGCTGGGTCATATGATGGTTCCATTCCTAGTTTTTTGAGGAATCTCCATAATGCTTTCCATAGTGATTGTACTAATTTGCAGTTTCACCAATAATGCATGAGTGTACATTTCCCCCTACATCCTCACCAGCAATTATTATTGTTTGTGTTCTTAATGATTGCCATTCTAGCTAGAGTGAGATGAAATCTCAATGTAGTTTTAATTTGCATTTCCCTGATTGCTAAGGATGTTGAATACTTTTTTATATATTTGGTCCATTTGTATTTCTTCCTTTTAGAAATGTCTGTTTAGTTCATTTGCCCATTCATTGATTGGATTATTTTTAATGTTAGGGTTTTTTGAGTTCTTTGTATATTCTAGATATTAACCCCATCACAAGAGTAGCTGGCAAAGATTTTTTTTTCCATTCTGTAGGCTCTCTTCATGTTCTTAATTATTTCCTTTTCTGTGCAGAAGCTTTTTAATTTGATGGCATCCAAATTATTGATTCTTGGGTTTGATTTCTTGAGCTTTAGAAGTCTTATTAAAGAAGACAGTGACTTCACCAATATGGAGTGTTGATCTTATGTTTTCTTCTAGAAGTTTTAATGTTTCCAGTCTAATTCCTGGGGTTTTGATTCACTTTGATTTGACTTTTACACAATTTATCCATATGTATATGCAGTTCTATTGAATTTAGGACCAAAAATGCTGGTAGTCTGCTTCATTCTTAATGTTCCAAATTATTTACACACACATGAATTTTTCATAACTTCTCTTTGTTGCCTTCAGTTGGAGCAACTACTGTGGACCTATTTTTCAAAGAGAAAAGACAAGTGGCAGGAAACCAGTTCATGATGATTTTTTAGAGCCAGACTGGGAGCTCAAACTTCTGGTGCTATGTCATCTTCCCCACAGTAAAAACATCCTCTTTCCATTAAAAAAAATACCTTTCACTTTGTCTACACAAAGAACTATTCTCAAATATTTTCACACCTAATAAGGAAATGAGCAAGAGCATATAATAGGGAAATAATCTCTTAGGCATGTAAGAATATAAGAGCTATTGTGGTTTTTCAAAAAGCACACTTAGATGAATATGACAGAAGTTTTATTTGATTATGAATCAGGACCTTGAGGCAGTACATGAGTAAGAACTTCTAATTCTTTGGGTAAGATTAATGCATCTCAGGAAGAAATGTATGGGTTGTTCATATAATCAATCAACAAATATTTGAGTGCCAATTATGTATAAGGTGCTGCATGTCTTTTAGCTCCTTTGGACTCTGATGAAGAAAAAGGGAGGACCATAAGCTCAACTTGGGATCATAGAATGAGGATTGAGCCCCCCAAATAAGAAAATGGCTTCATCCAGTACAAGTTCCTATGACTTTTTTTCTAGTATGACCCAATTTCTTCATCTTAAAAAATGAAAAGAAATACAGAGACATAGCTAGTCTTATACATCTGAGGAATTTTACTTGACAATGTCATTAAATTCAATAGATACTTTCCTGTTATCCTCTTACTTGACTTCATAAAAAGTATTTGATACTAATGACCATTCACTACTTTTTAAAAAATATTAACTTATTTTGGCTTCAAGAAAATAATGTTCTTCTGGTTTTCTTTCTACCTTTCTGAGATCTTTGTCTCCTGGGTAGGTTTGTCCTCCTCACCCAGCTATTAGATTTGGGATTCCTCAATCCTTTACCCTTAGCCATTGTCCCTTCCCAGTCTCCCTAAAAAACTTTCATCTACACCTGTATTACAGATATTTATATGAAGATAGCTCATAAATTTCTATCTCCATCCTACACTTCTCTAGAACTACTACCAACAGCCTACTTGACACCTCTTCATGGATGGTTGAAGGGCACCCCAAACTAAGCAATTCCAAACCAAACTCATGAGAGACCAAAACAAACCTGGTCTTTATTCATTGCATGTTCTCTATTTTGGTAAATTGCACCATCATTCATCCAAGGGATGCAGAATTGAAGCCAGTTGTTATTCTTGGTATCTTTAACATCTGCCTCCCACTGAAGCCTCATAACCAAGCATTATCAAGTCCTGTTGCATTTCCTCCTATCTCTCTCTTTTATCCTTCAACTTTTCCCAATCCAGCTAGTACAAGCTACCATTATTGTTCACATCAATTACTAGATCCTCCAGTCTGTTCTCTACATCCTACAGCAGAATCATCTCCTTCAAGTGTTAATGTGAGCATATTAACTCTCCTACTCATATCTCCAGTTGTATATAAAGTATGTTGACACCCAATTCGTGTCTTCATACATGTACTTTGGATAATGATGTCTATCACATCCCACCATCCTTGCTAATCCCCTGCCCCTCCCTTTCCCTCCCACCCCTCTGCCCTATCTAGAATTCATCTATTCATCCAATCTAGTTTCTGCCACACTGATCTATTTTCAGTCCTTTCTATTTGAGATGTTCTGTCCAATCGCAGAGCTTTTGCACATACTCTTTTTGCCTAAAATGCCCTTCTTTCTTGAGTAAGTAGAATAACAGTCTCCCACCAAAGATGTTCATGTCTTGATTCCCAAAACTCATAATATATATTTCTCTCTCTCTCTCTCTCTCTCTCTCTCTATATATATATATATATATATATATATATATACATATATATATATATATATATATATATATAACCTTATATGGAAAAAGCGACTTCATAGATGTGATTATGGTAAGGATCTTGAGATGGACAGACTGTCCTGGATTATCTAGTGCACTTATTGTAATCACAAATGTCTTATAAGGGAAAGAGAGTCAGAGACAGAGATATATTAATGGAATCAGAGGTCAAAGAGAAGAGGTATTTAAACATGCTATGTTGCTGGCTTTGAAAATGAAGAAAAGAACCATGAGCCAAGGTGACCTCTAGAAGAATAGGTGGTCTCTAGAATCTGAAAAATGCAAGGAAGTGGATTCTCCCCTAGAGTTTCCAAAAGGAATGCAGCCCTGCCAAAACCTTGATCTTAGGACTTCTGACCTCCAGAATTATAAGATAATAAATCTGTTGTTTTAAGCAACTAAATTTGTGATAATTTGTTACAGCAACAGTCAGAAATTAAAATACCTTTCTTCTCCATCTAAAATACCTTTCTTCTCCATCTAATCCTCCTCCTTCAGGGAGGCCTTCTCCACATTTTGACCAGGTCAGATATACAAGCCCCCTTAACTAAGCATGTCCTTATAGCTCTTGTCACAGTTGTATGGTTGTTGACAGCCCAGCTAAAAGCTCTGTGAAGTTAGAAACTACATCTACTTTTGCCTATCAGTATATTCCCAACACCTAGCTATGTCTGTTATATAATAATATTTAGTATTAATTTGAAAGAAATAATATTACAAAGTTCTATAAATCTCTAAAAACTGATTTTTGTCATAAGATGAAGCAAAAGAGACATGCTACACATTAGGGATAGGTATTAAAATGCATCAGAACTAAACAGCTTCCAGTGTGTCTGGAACCTTTCAAATACACCTTTATTTCTTCTAAAAATTGGGGTATTTTTATCAGAACTCTGCTTGTTGTGACATTCTTCAGACCAAAATCCAGTACCTTGTGTCATAAGTCCTTTTACAGTTTACAATTAAACATCATATTTTTTGTTACTTAAAGAATCTTTTGAGCTGGATTCTACTGAATGTCTTAGTAGTTTTATGCATGGAAACCAATGCTCGAAGGAATTAAGTGAATTTTTCAATGAATCACGATTCCCAAGAAACAAAGGTAGATCTCAAATTGAGCATTTTGATTATACATGCAGCACGATCCCCAGTGCATTGTACCCCATATTAGGTTTTGCCTCTGTGGATTTAGCAAGTTTCTTTATTTCAGTGTTGAACATGCTATTGATAAATGCTACCCATATCTTAAGCAACTTTTGAATAAACTGGTATTTGTCACAAAGACATTAAGATTATTTTGGGCAAATTTGTTATGTCTCAACTGCTTGTATTTAATGCCTTTGGAGAACAGAGATTATGAAGAAGGTAAAAATATTGGAAATAATTCTAGGGTATGACTGTGGGAATGTGCAGCTAATGTGGAGAGAGACAAAGTCATTGAAAGACGGAAAATCAAGGTACAGAAAGGCAGAATATTGGAAGTTATAGACGTGGTATGGAATTCCCCAAGAATCATAACAGGAGCAGTGTTAGAGCAACAGTGAGGGAGAGCTAAAATCTTAGAGAAGGGGGGGAAAATGACAACAGATGGCTATAACAAGAGGAGCAATAGGTGAGATAGCATGATGATCTAAGATTCAAAGATGGGAAGACAGACATGGTATTACTAACAGGACTATAATGTGGTCTTGGAAACTAGAAATGAACCAAAAGAAAAAAGCACCCATCTCACCTTCCAGTCTAGGGTTATGAGAAATACGGGAGAGAAAATACCCAGCACCTCAGAAACTGGCAGGAAAAGCTGTGTCCTTAGATTTCACGTAGAGTATGACAATAAAGAACAAATTCAGAGAAGAAATTTAGGTCAGAGAGAATTTTGGTGGTGACCGAATAATAGTTCCCATGGGCATAGTAGAAAAGTTTGAACTGGGAAAATTTGGACAAAAAAAAGGTCAGAAAGAGGGATATGACAATCTTGGTTGTTAACCTGACTGAATTGAGAGGTACCTAGAAAACTGGTAAAAACACACTTTTGGATGTGTGATTGACATGTGGATCAGTGAACTGAGGTGCCCTGAATGTGGGCAGCATAGTCCAATAATCTGTGGGCCAGGATGAAACAAAAAGGAGAAGCTCTACCAACTTCACAAGCTTGATTCCTCTTGGGTGGGTGTTTTTGTTTGTTAGCTGTTGCTAATGCCTATGGACATTAGACTCCAGCTTCTGCAGCCTTTGAAGGTAGACTTGCATCAGTGACTTTCCTGGGCCATCTGCCTTGGATTGGGGCTGCATTATTTATTCCTCTTGTTCTGAGACTCAACTTCTTGGACTGAGCAGGTACTGGTTTTCCTAGCTCTCCAGTTTACTGACAGCCATTGTGGGACCATCCAGCCTCCGATCATGCAAGCCACTCTAATAAATCCCCTCTTATAATTATCTATACATTTTGTTGGTTTTTTCCTCTAGAGAACATTGGCTAATACAGGGGGATTATGTCAGATAGTCACCAAAGATTCCCCAACAAGTCCTATGTACTCTCCCCTTAGATCAGTATTTCCTATTAACCAATAGAATACTTCTTTCCTGGGAATGCTCCCTTTGAAACTCAGTCATCATTTTGTGAGAGATTCAAGCCATAAAGAGAGGCCACATGGAGGAAAAACAAAAATTCTGGTCAACTTCCCACTGGTACTTTTTACCAAAAGCCTGCATTAATTGCCAGCCATGTGAATAAGCCATCTTGGACATTCTAGTCTACTCAAGCATTCAGATAACTGCTGCCCCAGCTGACATAAGCAAAACAAAAATCCAATTGAACCATTCACTTATTGTATCATGAACAATGAAATGGTGTTTGAAGCCACTACATTTCTGAGTGGTTTGGATATTGTGGATGACTGAAACAGGGATGCACAAAGTCAGGTGAAGACTGAGGTAGGTAGGTGAGGGATGACCAAAGAGTTTGGGGTTTCATTTACAACATACATCATCACAGATAATAAATTTTTCCCCTGGGCAACTAGAAGAATGGAATTGCTTTGGGGAATGTACCTCCTCCCTGTAGCCTCTGCACTGATTCATATTACAATAATGATTTATGTTTTGCTGCAGGACATATTCTCTGCCACTGAAACATGCACATACTCGAGACACAGAGTTTCAATCCTGGATCTGAAGAGGAGGTCTCCAGATGAATTGTAATTTCAGATTGAATTTTAAAAGTTATTTCTACTTTAGAGGTGTCTTGATCTAAAACCCATCACCCAAACACTCAGGAATTAGGACTCTGCCTCCCCCTTCATGTATGATTCTCTTCCATGAAGGAGATGCTCTGAGTGGCTTTCAGGTTAATATGAAAGAAGCTTGAAGCTGCAAATGAATTAAGTAACCATGACAACAAAAAGGGAAGAAAACAAAACAATTATGCCTATGCAAATTCCTTCCTGAACCATCAAAATGAAAGAGAACATAGCTGTCAACAACAATGTCTTATGGCCAATGACAAATGCAGAATTAGTTAAAGCTACTGGCATCTATTGGCACAGCTACAATCAGGAAAAAAGGTAGGCCTTCACAACTCACTCTCCATGTTCATATTCACAATGTGATGTGTGGGGTGTGTTTTAGTGTATCAGTGACTTTCAAATAAAATATATTTTAACGAATTATTTTTGGTCCAAACCTCCTGGGACTTTTGCTATAGTGGCACCACTAAAGCCCTTAACTCATCAAATTCCAATCTGCATGAGGTAGAGCAGTGCTTCTCCAACTGTAATAAGTGCACGATTCACCTGGGCATCTCATTAAAATGCAGAATCTGATTCAGTGGTTCTGTAGTGGGCACAAGACTCTTCATTTCTAATAAGCTCCTCCAAAACCCACATTGAGAAGGGACAGTGTTAAGGTTAAGAGTATGCATTCTGCATTCACACCACCTGATTTCAAGGCCTAACCCTGTATATTAGCTCTGTGACCTTTGAGAAGTTACCTGACCTTCTTGCACTTCTTTATTCATAAAATTTGGATAATAAAAATGGCAAAAATAGTGTCTACCTACAAAAGCTATTGGGTGACTTAAAGGAGTTTATGCATTTAAAATGTTTAAGTAAGTAGTACTTGACATGTCATAAGCACTCGATAAATATTAACTACTGTAATCTTCTTATGTCTTACCTGCTAATGGAACATTGTTTATATACTGGGACTATATATTCTGTGTTTAACCAATTAAGTCACAAGTTTTCATTTCTGTGAATTTTTCAATGAAATTGACATGTATTTCTGGGTGTGGTGGTGCACACCTGTAATCCCAGTGGCTAGGGAAGCTGAGGCAGGAAGATTGCAGGTTCAAAGCCATCCTCAGCAACTTAGTGAGTTCCTAAGCAACTCAATGAGACCCTGTCTCTAAATAAAATATAAAAAAGAAACTGGGGATGAGGCTCAGTGGTTGAGTGCCTCTGCGTTCAATCCCTGGTACCAAAAAAGAAAAAGGAAAAAGAAAGAAAGAAATTGACATGTGCATTAAAATAGATTTAAAATCATAATCTAGAGCTTATATATCACTTACATATTTTACTGCATATATATGAAAGACATATTTTTGAGTGCTCTAATCATTCACCTATTACATTTCTCAAAAGAATAGAACTCTTGAATCACAGCCTCTGGGACAGGAGTCCCCTGTGTTTCTCCTTCACTAGTAAAGCAATAAATCTTTTTCCTTTTCCTCAAAACTGTTTCCTTGCTTTTGGCATCTGGGACAAGAATCAAGCTTTCAGTAACAAAATTGGCAACCCACATGGGACCTGAGAGCAGCCCCCACTCCAGCTTTCTTGGCCAGGCCTGGCTCTCCAAGGAACCCCACTTCCATGCTGAGGATTGAAGGTAGCTGATAAACTTGTTGAGAGCCAAGTGCAGGAGAGTTAGGAGTTGGGTTGCTCCATCATGGTCCACTTTGAGATAAAGGATACTAAACTCAGTAAAGTTGGGACACCCTTGGCCATCTGCATGATCCATGCCCTATGTAAGCCTTGTCCAGTCACTTGCCATCTGCCACTGTGGACCTCTGGATTGCTCTGATACTGAATACCCTTAACAGTCAATGCTTCACCTGATAGAGAACAGGACTTTAGGTTACTTCCCCAATTTTGCCTTCTTTCATCAGGAAGCAACTTGGAGATGTTGTTACCTATTTTCCATAGAAATGGAATGTATAAACTGATAGTGGGGAAATGTAACAGAGGTCCACTTTATGCTTTGAATATAGCCCTTGCTACTCTGCCAATGCAACTTATTTTTTAAGTGGACATGTTTCTTTCTATTCTTCTCTCCTTGGTCCTCAATCTCCCCCCCTGCCTAATCTCAGGAGAAATAGGATTACCTTTCTTTCTGATCCTAGACAGAGTTATCTGTCCTTGAGTACACACTCAAGGAATGAAGTAATCCAGACTTTAGGGATGGTACCAGATCTCAGAAATGACTATCTCCCAAATTTACAAGTGAATTACAACTTCAACAGAGAACACGTGGAATGTAGCCTTTGAATCACCTCTTTAAAAGCCCCATGTTCCTGCTGATGGGCAGAATCACAGCCTCTGGGACAGAAGTCCCCTGTGTTTTTCCTTTGTCAGCAAAACAATAAATCTTCTTTTTCCTTTTTCTCAAAAAAGAATAGAACTCTAAAAAGATAATATTCATTTCAAAAATTACCATAAGTGGTATACTTGTTACTCAACTTTAAGCCTTATAGGTGTGCCACATCTGGGACAATTGGACTTAACTTTAATCATAGATATTATCACAACTCTGTAAGAAAATTGGCTACACTTTACAAAGAAGAAAATGAAGGTTTACTGAGGTCACAGAGCTAGTAGAAGTGTTTGTCTGATTCCAGAACCCACAACATCTATGTTGTGCCTGTCAAGAAGGAAGGAACTAACTATTCATGACTATATACCAAAGGAGCTAGTGTAAATACTCACACAATAGATGCTCAAAAACATTTGTTGAATGGATAACCCAGGGTAATAGGCATTTTTCCCTCTAAATTTAGAGACAAGTGAACTGAAGTTCAAAAGAACTTTAAAACTTGCTCAATTATACCACAAATGAAAGAGTTGGGATGAAAATGTAGGTTCTTTATATTTCATCATAGAAATAATATTGACTTTGTCTGCTGATAGAGATGAAAGTAAGTAATGAAGACAGGCTAACTGATGAGAAAGCACTTGAAAATGACCAAACTCAACAGGAGCTGCTTGAGCTGTGTTGAGGATAATTGACCAAAAGAAATGCAAAACTAATGCATTTTTTCATATGCAACTTATTTGTCAGTTTCCCTGCTCTGTCAGAGCCTCTAACAGTTGTTTGAATAATTTCCCCGTGTTTCTTTGAAGATTCAGCTAATGGGTTATTGGAAACTCCTTCAGTGGTCTTATATAACCTTTGGTGGTTATCTTAGTTTGGGTCCCCCTAGAACTCATTGCAAGTAGTTTATTTGGGAGGTAATGAGAACGTGAGTAGGAAAGTGGAAAAATGTTTCCGAAAAAAAGAAGACATCCAACTAGGAATACATTATCAAACTATCTTCCCACACTAGATCATTGGAAATTAATCCCATGAGGATATGAAAGGGAATGGTAAGAAATACAGGTCTCAAATTCATCCCACATAAAGGGAAAATAAGTTGAAGTTTTACGGACCAGTGGCCAAGAGTCATTGATTGAGGGCTGCTTCCAGTGGGGTTAATTCCTTAGCACTTCAAACCTATCATATATAAGTACAGAGTAGCCACTAGTACTTCAGAAAAAAAGCCATCAGGCTCACATTCATTGATGCTGCCATTTAGATGTTAGTAGGAGCACTTTGAATGGTAGCATTCAAGAGATATGGACAGGGAACCAGGAGAATCTGATAAAAATAAAAATAAAAAGAAGCTTTTTTGATGCTTCACACTATTAAAGCTCTCTAAGATGGTAATTACATGGAGAAAAAATTACCTACTTGTCCAGCTGGAGTTGTTGGGGGGAAGGGTATGCAAATATTATACATTTTCAGTTAGGTACTACACAATCATTTCCAAAAAGGGGATGCAGGAGGCGATGAACCAATCTATTGACAAGAGTGTTGATAAGCAGCCCATGTCTATATCTCTTAACCCTGAATTCATTTAAATGGATTGCTGAATTTGGTTGCTGAAAAAGGAATAAGAGAATCTGTACTTAGGGGATGGTAAGGAGAGAAGGTTCAGAGGAGGTGTCCTGTATGTGTTATTGGATTTGTTCTTAATCCCAGAAGGAAAAAAAAATACATATATTTTCTAAAATATCAGTGTGTTTTCCAGAATCAGTGAGGTCATGGAAACCATAATCTTTGCCATGTGCTCTTGCAGCCACAGTTATGCTAATTAAACCAGGGAGCTCTGGTGAACATGGTGAAATCAGACTTGAGTCTGGGAGCTGGAGGGGGATAGGAAAGCATTTGGGAGCTTTGAGAGTTGTTTCTGTGTTCGAGACTTAAGTCTGAGACTAATGGGCCTCTAATTTTCCTTTTATTTTCCTGACACCTGGGCATTGGAATCCACACATACCCCAGAGTGTAGAGTGGTGGACAACAAGATATGCCATCACTGTGGACCTGATCTGTCATCACCAATGACTGAAAGGAAATCTTTCTCAGAGGGTTTTGAGACTGCATTTGGGGTCTAGAGGTCTGCAGATATTATTACTATTTTTACTCAGTTTTTTTTTTAAATCAAGGGGCCCTAATGTCATTGTGGAATTACAGTAATTAGGCCCTCAAGAAGCCACAATAGACATTTATTAACATTTGGAACTCTACCTCTAGAGTAGAAAATACTGAATGTGCTTCCACTCCCCAGTACTTCTCCCCCTTCACCCCTCTTTCAAACCATCATACAACCTTTACTCCAAAGACATCTTTAAAAGCCTAGGGAAAGTAGATTTTCTCTATGTGTCTATGCAGTCTCTCTTTGTCTGACCCCTTCTTCCTGCTATCCCTACTTCTCCATACAGAAAAAATGTCTTTAAAACATAGAATGATTCTGTGTATATTTTCATAACAGCAGTCCTCTCTATAAAAATAAATCCTGAATAGATTGCTCTATTGTATATACATGTGGGCATACATGTCACATATACAGATTTATTTTTCCAAGAACAAATGTCTTAATGTTTCTTTTCCTTGAGAAAAAAAAAATCACCACTGCCAGAATCTCAAATTCCATGTAGAACTTTGCAATAACAGAGAAATTAAATATAGTGAAGAGTCAGATTTTTGTTTCAAATAGCCGTGAATCTCCAAAGACTTCACAAGTCAAGTAAAAAGCTATTCTTAGAATGACTTTATTCTTTACAGTAGATGAACAATCTTTAGGATACCAAAAGGCAATTAAGTAACCAAGGTTTATACTTTCCCTGATGCAAAGAGGGGCCATGGCCACAAAATTATTCCAGAACTGTGAAAAAACACAGTTTGAGAATCACATTGTCTTGAGTTCAAATCTAATCCTTCCTCTTTCTTGAGCAAGTTTCTAAACATCTCAGTATCTGTTTTCTCTTATTGAAAATGGAGCTATAGGGTTATTGTGAAGATGAGAGATATGTAAAAGCAACTGCCACAAAGAAAGTGTCAAGAACTGCAAAAAGTCTAAGATTTATCCTTCTTGCAAACAAACAAGCTAGCCTGCTTGTCAAGGAAATCATAATCTTTGCCAAGTTTTGCAGATGCTGGTAGAAGACCCGGGACTCCTAGATTATAAATAAGGGACAGTTTATTAAAACAATGACAGTAGCCAGATTATCAGCATTTTTTGCATGGTTTCCCAAGTCTCAATTTACACAGAGTGATCCAAAGAGGGTCGGGTGATACCTGCATATACAAATGAGTTTTACTACAGGAAAGGAACCCTGAGCTTAGGAAACTAGAATCTTTAACAATGAATAGTAGGCATGCCTTTCTTTTGTTCCTTGATGTCTTTATTATACTAGATGGTAAGCCAAGTGGCCCTTTACTCTGGAGGAAAACACTATGTCTATCTTCCAAGGCTATTTGCTAAACAAGAAGCATCCTTGAGAAGGTAGCCCAGAATAAAGGGTAGTCAGTACCTCTGCTTGCAAGATGCACAGAAATAAGGGAGAACCACAGAGAATAACCTCCCAACAGCAGACTCTCAAAAAATGGTAGCTGGCAATAGTAATGGAGAAAGGGTGATAAAGAATAGTAACCATTTCTCTGGCTTCAAAATGACCCCATTTTGCAGGGCCTGAAGGAATAAAGGCTACATACATCCTTCTTATAGATGAGACAATCTAATTCTGTGGGAAAAAATGTTTTAGAGTCATAAAGACATCGGTTCAGATACTAACTCAGCCATTCACCTACTAGGCAACTTCAAGTTATTTCTTAACTTTTGTGATCCTCTATTTCCATGTCAGTCAAAAGGGAATCATAATATAAGCTACTAGGTACTATATATACACTAACAAGTATAATGTGTATGGAGAATCCAATAAATGGCAACTATCTCCATTCCTCTATGAAACAGTATTTATGGAATGATTATTTTGTATGTATTTTGTACCAAACACTGGACTGGGCAGTGCTGATAAAAAATAATAATAATAATAATAATAAGTCAGGCTGGAGCGCTCGCCTGGCTTGCATGCGGCCCGGGTTCGATCCTCAGCACCACATACAAACAAAGATGAAAGATGTTGTGTCTGCCAAATACTAAAAAATAAATATTGAAATTCTCTCTCTCTCTCTCTCTCTCTCTCTCTCTCTCTCTCTCTCTTTAAAAAAAAAGTCAAGAATGACAACAGACTTTGAGGATAGCACTGTTAAAGGATGGAAACTGCTCAGTACTAGCAATAAGAGGCAAGTTCCAAACTAGAGGTCAAAGCCAAATTCTTTGAGTAACTCATAGGAAGAAAAATCAACTCCAGAGGAAGCTGAGAAACCTTCACCAAAGAGCAAATATTTGAATTTGGTTCTAGGCAGAATGTTCCCAGAAAAATGCTTCATAGGATGGAAAAGATGTGAAAAAACTTGTAAGTCAAGGGTAAAGGTCCAATGGAGAGGGAAAGGAAGAACACACAAAAATTTCCTGGGAAGGTTGGGGCAGGGAGTAGTGGATCAAGATGTAAGGGGAAGTGGACTCTGGAGAGAGGGAACCCTGTTTTTTTTGGAAAAGTATGGCAGGGAGAAGAAGGTAGAATAGTATACTATAAAATGAGAGCTGGAGAGGAAATAGAAGAATATCTAATGATCTCTAGTCTTCCACTGAGAAAGGCAATATACCTGTGATATTTTCCAAGAATGGCCTTAGTAGTATTTCCAGTTCTACATGCTTTTCCAGAAATTGGACACTCTCTCATCAAGAGATTAAGTCGATTTTCCTACCTGTTGAAACTGAGTGGACCTCGATAACAGCCACAACAAATAAAATGCAGCAGAAAATGATGTGTTACTTTCAAGACTGGGTTTAAAAAGTTACTCTATCCTCCATCTGCTCTCTCTTGAGATGATTATCCTTGAAACTGAGTTACCATATTGTAAGGAAGCCCTAGCTATGTGCAGAGGTCATATATAAGTATTCTAGTGAACAACCCTAGCTAAGGTGAACAGCCTTCAGATGACTCTAGCCCTCTGCTGTCAAATCACCAGCAACCTGAGTTCATCAGCTGAGCCCCATTGTATAACAGAGATAAACCATTTCTGCTGTGCCCTATCCAAATTCCTAACCCAAGAATTCTTGAGCACAATAAATGGTTGTTTTAGGTCATTGAGCTTTGGCGAGTAATTTCTTATACAGTAATTAGATGACCACAACTGGGAAGTAGCAAAGCTTTCTTAAATAGAGAGCTGTGGGGAACTGTCTTTTAAAGAGTAATGATGAGCTTTCAGGGAGGTAGAACCTACCTGAGGTGTGTGTATCACAGATTTGCAGGGGAATCAGGCTTAGCATAACATTTTTGAGCTGGGCTCAGAGACTACAAACAGTGGACAGTTGTATCCTACAGGCAAAGAGAAGGAAGGACCCTGTTTTCTCAGCATCTTGAATTCATTATCCCAACAGCATCTCTACCCCTCACACCAGACTAGTTGCCTCACATCCTTCTCCTACTAATCTTTATTCTTCCTCCTTATTTCCTGGCTTAAATAGGTTGGCAGCACAAACCAGCTACCCAAACTAGAATTTGGTACCATCCTTATAAAACTGAACCCCTGTTATTCATTTCCATGTGTCATTGCTTCAATTAAGGCCTTAAGCATCTTCTTCTTACACTACAGTATATAATATACATTATAAAATTGACTACAATTAGTCCCTGTGTCCACAGCTTTTGCAATGTGACTTTGCAGTTCTTCCCATTAAGACATAAAATCTGTTTTCCTTCCCTCAAATCTGATGTTTTTTGACTTTCATCAGCCAAGAGAATAAGGCACAATTTATGCTGTGCCAATTCTGGACCTGGGCCCTCAAGAGGTCTCATGCATTTCTACTTCCTGTCTTGTAACTTTGGTTAGCTTCCATATGAACAAGCTCAGGCTACTCTGCTGGAGGATGAGAGACCAAATACAGCAGAAACAAGTAATTGTATCTAACATCATCATAGACTCTGATTGTAAATATATGATTGATCCCTGCTGAGACCAGAACCACACGGATGAGCCAGACCAGATTGCCAACACACAGGTTTGTGAGCTGAACAAATGACTTTTGATTTAAGCATTAAGTTTTGAGGCAGTTTGTTATGCAGCAAAAGCTAACTGGTATATGAGACAATGGCTTCCTAAATAATCTCCCTACTTTCAAGGTCACAAATCTCTCCTCACAACTACCACCAACACAGCATCCCTTCTGCAAGACACATAAAAACCTCAAATCTGATTTTTTACTTCCATACTTAAAGTGTACCAGTAACTGTCAATCAATTATAGGATAAAAATCAACCTTCTTAGACTTAGAAATAATAAAGGGCTTTTTAAAATTTAGTCCCAAAATTATTTCCCAGAATACCTCCTATCTTTCCCCATCTTTTAACTTACCATTGATCCATGTTCTATTATTCTCAGTTCTGATAGAAGAAAACATTCCATCCCTACATTTCTCCAGGCTTTTGCCCTAATAGGCTATTTTAGTAAGAATATCCCTTCTCCCCTATTCTCTTTATTCCTCTAGAATCTAGCACATTTCCTGGCATATAATAGGTATATGTTGAAATAAATGACTAACTTACATTCCATGATGGTGCTATGATCAATCTATAGCTACTATTTGAGAAGTGCTTTCTATGTGGCCAAGTACTGTACAATATTATGGCAACCCTATTAGGTATATCATTATCATAATTCTTATCATACTTACACTGCAGATTAAGAAACTGAGGCTTAGAGAAGTCAGATCATTTACCAAAAGGTATTCTGCTAAAAAAAATAGCAGAGCTAGTACTAGAAGACCTAAGGAATTCAATACTGCTTTTCGTGTCAACAGTATCAGCCCCACCTCTACAAGCATCTATGTATCTGGCTCTGTTTTCTTTACTAGTCATTGCTGACCTTTTCAATCTTGAACTTGTAATTTAATATTTCAAAGTGTTTGTCACTAGTTTGATCTCATTCATATTCTTTCATTTAATGGGTGTTTCCCAAAGGGAGACTGAAAACAAATTTAAATATATGTTGGGAACTGAAATTTTAGACATTGAGCTAGAGAAGAATTCCCTTGGTATCTAAAATCTTTATCTCAGATAGGTTCTTATCTTATAGTTGTTGAACTATGTATAGCCCACAGTCTGTTTTTCTATGACCTTCAAGCTAAGAATAATTATTTATAAAAGAGTTGTAAATAAAAAGAATATGCAAATGAAGACCATATGTATCACACAAAGCCTAAAATATCTGCTATCTGGCTCTTTACAAAAAAAGTTTGCCAATCCCATATTCCACTCATATTCTTCCCTAATTTAGTTTGGGTTCTCCTAGAAATCAACTCAGAGGAAAGGATTCTAATGCAAGTCATTTATTTAGGTGGTGATCCCCAGAAAACACCAAGAGTGGAGTAGGGAATTAGAGAGAAGGAATGGGAGACAAATCAATAAAGTACGCATTGTCAACCTAGTTATTACTGTGATCAACTATAGCTTCAACCCACAGTAGAAATGTAGAAGACAATATAGAATGCACACATCAGAGTCACTCCACCCAAGGGATGTGGATGCTGGGATATTTATTCAGCAACTCTCATCAGTCATTGACTAACAGTTACTTCTTGGAGGGTATTAATTCCCCAGAAATTCCAGCATTCCCAGAATAGGGAGAGAGTAAGTTCTAATTGTTAGAGAAGGCTCTCAGGCAAAGAATGGCAGGGGCTGGTAATTGCATGTCAGGTAAGTAAACACAGAAATGGTAAATACCAGGGGATATAGGTAAGGCATCAGCAGCATTAGCCACAACTACTTTCTCCCACTCTTCTTTGAATAAACTATACTTTTTTTAAAAAGGTGTGTTAGTGTCAAGATTTAAAGTCCACAAACTGGGTGTATGTAAATATAACTTTATTTCTTGCTTTCAGGCTCACATCCCAATTGATGATACTAACTGTAGTCATCTCAGTTTATTAGCATTAATCTCAGTTGGTTACTTAGTTTCTCCAAACTTTGCCTCTTTATCAAGGATTCTTCCTTCTCTTTTCTCTAACATGGTGACTAGGTGAATTTTATGGTTCTGAGGAATATGGCCTGGTCTTCCTGCTGTCCTCTGGGGATAGCCTGGCCCACCTGATCACTTGGCATCACTTCCTGGTCTCAACTGATGTGTGACTGGTCTCTTGGGCATTGTGTATGGACTTTGCCATTGCCTTCATTGTGAGGTTTCCAAATTCTGCAGCCTCCCTGTCCTCAAACTTTCTCAAATACACCTGTTCTTTCAATGCTTCCATTAGGCACCTGGGAGCTCTCTATTGCCTTCTGGAGCATGCAGACAATGAGGGTACTGGGATGCATCTCTCCACTGCTGTTACTTCACTTTTCCCTCATCAAAGAGCAGGAATTACAATATTGCTGCAGCTTTCTCTGAGATGCTTGTATTAATCCAGGGATATACCTGATGAGGTGGTCACCCCAATGCTTTCATTTCTTTCAAGTTGGCATGTTCCTACCACTCCAATTTCTAGCCCCTTGTACTATTTGGAAAGTGGGAAGCAGGGAGATTGGAGAACTTGCATCTTCTTCCTTTCTCTGTGCCAATATTTTTACTTCCCAGAACTGGAAAGCTGTTCCCTCCCTGGTGCAGACGTGCTTCCCTTACTTTCATTGTATCCTTGTCCTTCCTACTCTATGGCTTTTATATGACCAACACTGGTCTTAGTCTTTTTGGTCTGCTATAACAAAATATCATAGTCTGGGTGGTTTATAAACAACATATATTTCTCACATTTCTAGAGGCTGGGAAGTCTAAGACCAGGGTATGGAAGCTACTGTGTCTAGTGAGAACCCACATCCTAATTCACAGGGAGCAACTTTTTCCTCTTTCCATACATGTTGGAAGAGGCAAGGCAGCTCTCTGGGGTCTCTTTTGTAAGGCCATTTTTCGAATTTGTGAGGGTTCTGCCTCATGATCTAATCACTTCCCAAAGATACCATCTCTTAATATTATCACCTTAGGGACTAGGTTTCAACATGAATTTTGAGGGGACATAAATTTTCAGACCCTAGCAGCCTTCTAAGTTTTGGTTTCTGTTACATAAGAGTCGAGCTTCAGGAGTCCCAAGAAAAACCTTTCCTTTCCCTTTACTAGTCTGTTTTTCAAGACTATTGTCACAGTAAAAGAGTTTTTAAAAATTAGTGGAAATTTAAAGCTAAGCAATGACTATTTTGTTCTATGCTATATCTATCCTCCCCTAGGACAGTAAGCCTCCATCTTCTGCAAAACCTTAGTGGCTGAAGAACAGCAGGTGATTCTCCTCCTCCTCCTCCTCCTCCTCCTCCTCCTCCTCCTCCTCCTCCTCCTCTTTACCTCTTCCTCCTCTTTCTACTCTCTCTCTCTCCTCTCTCTCCCCTTTCTGTTCCTCTTTCTCCTCCTCCCCCTTCTCCTTTTTATTATTCAATAAAACTATTTACCCAAAGTAGAAAACACTATTGGATAATATTATGAAAACACTATCCTAATATGTAATCTAAATTGAAGAATAAAATCATGGGAAGTTGTGGAGTATTGGTTTCTATTTTTTAATTATATCTGCTCCAAGAAAATGAAAAGCAGTTTGCCAATAATTAAAATATTGAGTAAATTTTATTGCATTTTACATAAGTCTAAATTCAAGTTAATTATTGTTATCCAGAGGGAAATTTTGAAGCCAGATGGAGAAATCTTTGAATATTACTTCAACTACACCAGGTAAAACATTTTAAAGCATTTTCCCAGGATAAAAGAAGCAAGATCATGAATTTAGAAGACATAATTCTCGTCATCAATCATCAGTTGATAGAACTAGAACACCAACCAGAAGTTACATTTGTGTTAATGACAATTTCATTTCCCAAAAGAATTTGTAGATTCTTTTTTTTTTTTGGAGGTGTTTTTTTTTAAAAAAACTTGTAAATACATTGGAGGATGGATGAACTTTTATATGGATAAGATTAGAGTGGGCAGGGCATTCTGTTGGGCTGTTTGAACAGGGCCAGAAAAAGATCCCCATCCCTAATCACCAAGATGCCAAACCATAGAGAAATATTCCTGTAACTTAGGAATGACTCTAACTAGCAATCCTATGTTAAAATCTTTTCATTAGCTTCACCAAATATTCCATGCACACTATACACAAGTCACTATGCTAGGGCTCAAAGATGAGTTGGTGGTGAGGCAGAGATGAGGAAGAAGCAATTGATTAAATCAGCAACACTTTGGTGTGACTTAGTTTTTCCTCACATTTTCCTTTCTTTGGAAATTAAACTTATGAAAACTCTGGGTATCTAAAGGAGAGCAGGAATAAGGAAGAGAAATAGAAAATGGAAGTTGAGGAGGCAACTACCAGAAACTATGCTATTTCCTATTTAACTTGTAATTCTACCTCCCTCACACCCACATTTTAATATTTCTCAAGTCAAGATTTATCCTACAATCTATAAATAGACTTAATAAGGCAGTGCATTTCCCCTTTGTTTTAAATTATTAAATCAAGCTTGTTATTAAATAGTGCTTCTTATAATCCATGACATATTTGTATTTAAAGAGAACACTAATATTTTAATTGAATTTTTTGAGGTGATTATAGATTTATATGAAGTCATAAGACATAGTAAAGAGAGGGATCATGTACCCTTTATCCAATTTCCCCTAAAGGTGACATTTTTCAAAACTATAGTGCAACACCACAACCAGGATATTAGCAATCCATAGATTATATGGAATTTTACCAGTTTTACTTGTACTTATGTGTTTTTATTTCTATGCAATTTTATTGCATGTGTAAATTTGTGTAATTTGTAAATCCACCACTACAATCAAGATACTGAACACTTTCATCACCATAAAAATCCCTTATATTGCCCTTTTATAATCATATCCAACCATATACACACCCACCTTCCCATCTCTAAACCCCGAAAACCACTAACCTGTTTTCCACTTCTAAAATTTTGTTTTTACAAAAATGTTATGTAAACTCAAGCATACAATATGTAGCCTTTTAGGATAATTTTTTTTTGTTTGACATAATTTTCTGCAGATTCATTTAAATTATTTGTACTGCACCAGTTGGTCCTTTCTTTTTATTGTTGGATGGTTTGTTTACCCATTAATCTTTGAAGGACATCTAAGCTGTTTCCACTTTTTGGCTATTAATTAGTACATTTATTGAGTACTTATTCCATATGTTAGGTACTTTCATATTTGTTCTCCCAATTTATCTTTACTTTCCCCTTGCTCCCCCCAAAATCCTTATGAGATAAATATTAGTAACTGCAGTTTGTAAGTGAAGAAATTGAGGGTCTACAGTGCCAATCTACATGCCAATTTCACACAATTGGCAAGTGGCACAGTCAGAAATCATAGTCAGATACTCAATTCCCAAGCCCATGAGTGCTAGTGATCGGTTTGCTTGATGGTTTGTCCCTTGGGTTATCATAGGTATTGGGGTTGGGAATGGTCAAAATGAACCCAGAGTGAAAGAACTCAGGGCTATTTATGCATCCCCAGGTTCCTCCACTATTTTCCTACTATATATCAGGACAGACCTGAGGAAGTGCAGAGTAAAATACCTGGAAGCTCGCCTGCTTGATGGGATTTCTTTTGCGGAGGTACCTGTGCTTAAAGGGTCATCAACAAACCAAATAAAAAAATGTTTAGGTGATATTTGGTTTCCCTCACCTAGATAACCACTCATTTGGTTTTTGTGCACTTTCTCTTCAAATTGACAAATGTATCAGAGGAGTGGTAGTTAAACTGACACATTGTCATTCTGAAAACAAATGATTGGAAATGCCACATCAGCTCCTATAATCTCAGAAAAAGTTTCAGAGAAGCTCATCTACCCAGGGAAGAGATATATCATAATTCAAGCACAATCTTTTGGAGGAATGAGTATGCCTGTCAATAATGAGCCAGCCCTCTGTGCAGACAGCCCTGAGGAAGATTGGCATAGGGATACCATCTGCTTTGACACTGCAATGCTGGGGCAGTTGTTAAGCACTCTATTCTAATGAACGTGTTTTTCCCACAAGCCCATCACCTACAATTGTCACTTCCATTTAACACCCCTGAAACCAATCAGAAATTTTCCTCCACAGGGCAACAATAAGAGGGCACATGTATATTTCAAGGACGAAATTAAACAATGATGAGATGGAACCATCCATCTACCACAATGTCTACAGTGACAATACCAAGTGCTAACAAGTTTCAAAACAATAGGAATGCTCACAAAATGCTGGTAGGAACACAGAATGATATGTTTTAGAAAACCATTTGGCAATGTCTATTGAAGCTAAACATATGTACTACCTATAACTCAGCAATTCCACTCCAGAGATAAACTCAAGAGAAAGAAATGCATACATCTACCAAAAGACATGCACAAAAATGTTAATAGAAGGGCTGGGGCTGGGGCTCAGTGGTAGCACACTTGCCTGGCATGTGTGAGGCACTGGGTTCAATTTTAAGCACCACGTATAAATAAATAAAATAAAGGTCTATCAACAACTAAAAAATATTTTAAAATGTTCACAGAAGCTTTATTCATAATAGCCAAAAACTATAAAAACTCAATGTTCATCAATGTTTCACCGGATAAATGAATTGTTGAATATTCATACAGTGGAATACTACACAGAAAAAAATTCTGAGGCATACCACATGGATAAATCTTATGAATATTACATTGAGGGGAAAAAAGCCAAATTCAAATGAGTACACACCGTGTAGTACCACTTATATGAAGTTCAAAAGCAGGGAAAACAAATGATGATGATCAGAATAGTGGTTACCTCTGGGAATGAGGGGGAAATGGTTGCTAAGTAAAAGGTGACATGGGGAATCATCTAGGGTGTTAGAAATGGTTCTCTATCTTGACCTGCATGGTAATTACTTGACTGTAGACATAGGTAAAACTTTTGGCCTACCATTTAATAGTAAATGGAATAAAGTGTATTGTTAAATGGTATGCCAAGGGCTGGGGTTGTGGCTCAGTGGTAGCACACTTGCCTGGCACATGTGAGGCACTGGGTTTGATTCTCAGTACCACATATAAAAAAAAATAAAATAAAGGTCTATCAACAACTAAAAATACTTTTTTAAATGGTATGCCAAAATTCTTAAAGGTAAAAAAAGGGGGGTGGAATTGTTACCCCCATTCAGCTCTGGATTGGACCACCTTTTTTCCTGTCTTCCCCCTCATCATTATCTATGGACACCAGGACATGTAACAGAGCCAGGGACTGCTCCACCCAACAAATTATTTGGGGGAGCCAGACTGATACAATGGTAGGCATAATTAGTAGGAAAACAGATGAGAGATTGGTACTGCAGTCTGAGACAGGATAAGCACTTCATGCTAAAATGCCTCCAGAGACTTTTTCTGTCTCCTGTTAACAAAAGGGTGACTCATGCTGAGGCGGAGATGGAGGAATTATTTGAGCGTGGATGATTTCTGCTCCCTTGGAAACTTGAGTTCAGGAGACAGACAGAACGTGCATGCGCACACACACACACACACACACACACACACACACACACACACACAGTGATCTACCTCTGATAGACAGATTCCAAAGCAATTTAAATACTCGAAATGAGAGATAGAGCTTTAAGAAAAATTAGCAGTGAACCAAGATGTATTTATCCTTTCTATTTCTCTAATTTCCATTTTTCATACAGTGAAATTCACTCTTCACAGTGTATAATTGTATAAGTTTTAACAAATGCACATAGTTGTGTAGCCAGCATCAAGACACAGAACAGTTTTACGACTGCCAAAAAAATCCCTCAATGTAGGACTCTTTGTGATCAACTCCTTGTCCCACCCTTAAATCTTGCAAACACTGATCTGTTTTCCATTCCTATAGCTTTACCTTTTCCACAATGTCACATAAATTGAGTCATACAATATGTAGCCTTTGAGGTCTGAATTCCTAATGTAAGGCATTTCAAAAATCATATATAATTATGTGTATCAATATTTCATTTCTTTTTATTGCTGAATAGTATCCCCTACTATACAGGTAGCAGTTTGTTTAACAATTCACCAGTTGAAGGACACTTGGGCTGTTCCTAATTTTCAGCAATTATGAATAAAGTTGCTACAAACATTCATGTACAGGTGTTTGTATGAACATGTTTTCATTTCTTGGACAAATAAACAAGTAGGATTGCTGATAAGTGAAGGTCTAATTTTATAAGACACTAGAAGTTTTCCAAAGTATACTTTCCCATAGCAGTGTAAGAGAGTTTCAGTTCCACATCATTGCCAACATTTGGACTTAGTGCTTTTTGAACATTTTAGATATTGTAATAATAAGAATGAAGTGCTATCTCATTGTGATTTTAACTTTCATTTCCCTAATGACTAATGATGGTGAGCACCTTTTCATGGGCTTATTTATCATCCATTTATCTTCTTTGATGATATATCTATTAAAATCTTTTTGCCCATTTTTTTAATGGAGGGTTTATTTTCTTATTGCTAAATTTGGAGAGTTCTTTTGTCTGGACACTAGCTCTTTGTAAGAAGTGTAATTTGCAAATATTTTATCCCAGTCTATGACTTGTCTTTTCATTCATCCCACAGTATCTTTTGAAGAGCATAAACTTTTAATTTTAGTAAAGTACAATTTATCAACTTTTTTCTTTATGGATCATACTTTTGTGTCATGTCTAACTCATTGGGTCACAAAGATATACTCCTGTTTTTTTCTAGAAGCTTTGTAGCTTTATGTTTTGTGATTACTATAATCCATTTTGAGTTAATTTTTGTATAAGATGTGAGTGTGTGTCAAAGTTTATCTTTTGCAAATGGATGTCAAATTGTTTCAGCATCATTTATTGAAAAGACTATCCCTTTCCCCCCATTGAATTGCCTTTTGCAACACTGATGAAAATCAATTGATTATGTTTGAGTGGGTTAACTTCTGGAACCCCTATTCTATTTCATTGATCTATATTTCTAGTCTTTCACCAATACCACACTGTTTTAACTAATGTGGCTTTAAAGTAAATCTTTATATCAAATAGGGTCAGTTCTCTAATTTTGCTCTTTTTCAAAGTTGTTTTATCTATTCTAGTTCATTTGCTATGTAAATATAAAGTTTAGAATCAACTGATCAATGTCTACCTCCAAAAAATCCTGCTGGGGTTTTTATTAAGATTATGTTGAATCTATAGATCAATTTGTAGAGAATTAACACCTAAAAATATTGAATTTTCTGGTGGATAAATATGTACATCTCCCCATTGCTTCTTCAGTGTGTTGTAGCTTTTAGCATAAAGATCCTGCAAATATCTTGTTAGAATTTAAATATCTCACATCTGAGAGTACCACTGTAAATATTACTATGTATAAAATCTGAATTCCAGTCTTTTTATCACTAATAAATAAAAATACAATCAATTTTTGTATATTTTTCTTGTGTTCTGAAAATTGCTAAACTGACATTATTTCAAGCAGCTTCCTTGCAGATTCTTTTGGATTTTCCATGTAGATAATTATATCTCCTGTAAATACAAATATTTTTTTTCCTTTCCAATCTGGATGCATTTCACATATGCATTTTGAGTTCATCTCCATACCTAATAAAAAGTTTTCCCTTCCAAAATTCAAACTTCACAGTTCTTTTTTTTTAATTTTAAAAATATTTTTTGTATTTGAAGATGGACAAAATACTTTTATTTTATTTATTTATCTTTATGTGGTGCTGAGGATCGAACCCAGGGCCTCACACATGCTAGGCTAGTGCTCTACCACTGAGCTACAACCCCAGCCCTAAGCTTTATAGTTCTTAAGATGTTGCTCATCTTTTGTATTGCACACTGATAATTAAACTAGGGCTCAACAAGACTACATTAGTCAGTATAGGTTAGGTTTTGCTGTAGACACAAATAGCCCCAATATCTCAACAACTCAAATGTCTTAGAACAACAAAAAAATTTTATATCTTGTTTATAGTACATGCCCATTATGAGTGTTGCCCATTATGGTCTCTCAGAGACCCAGGCAGATGGAGCAGCCACTGTCTTAAATATTGCCTGTGACTGTGCCAGAGCAAAGAATTCTAGAGGTTTTTCACAGACAATTCAATTAGTCTCCAAAGTAACTCACATATATTCTACTCACAAATAATTGACCAGAACAACTCACAATGTCCCCACCACAAGGGTTCTAGGAAATCCAAGTCTGCCATATGTCTGAAAGTGGAGAACCATAAATATTTGGTGATGTATACTAATGATTATTAAGGAACACACACACGCACTGAGGAAAATAAGACATTTAAACATCATTCTGATGCAAGAAAGAAAGTAGTATGTGACTTTAGAAAGATAAGGAAAAGGTAAATTGGAGTTAAAAGCTTTCCCTACATGCACTCAGAGGAGGCCTTAAGTGGCTGGAACCTTCAAAATTGCGCCTTGAAAGATGGTGGAAGATGCCTACAATCCCAGCAGCTCCGGGAGGCTGAAGCAGGAGGATTGGGAATTCAAAGCCAGCCTCAACATTGGCAAGGTGCTAAGCAACTCAGTGAGACCCTACTTCTAAATAAAATACAAAATAGGGCTGGGGATGTGGCTCAGTGTCCCAATGGCCCTGAGCTCAATCCCTGATAACCCCCCAAATAAAGAAGAAAAAGAAAGATGGTGGAAGATGGATGTTGAATATGTTTACATTTTATAACATAGTATAATTGTTAAGAACAGTGATTCTGGAGGCAGATTGTTTACACTCAAATCCCAGATCTGCCCAGCACTAATTGTGTAACCTTTGGCAAACTACTTAACTTCTCTGTGTATTTCCTCATCAATCAGATGATGTTACTACTAGTATCTGCTTCATAGGTTGGTGAGAGGTTTAAATGGGTTAATAGTTGGAAAACTCTAGTGCATGGCTCATAAATGCTATGAATGGTAAAATGCACACACACACACACACACACACACACACACAAATCCTTTCCTTGAGAATTTTAAATGGAGAGACTGGATAAGAAAAAAAAACTAGAAAATGATTTGTCTCTGATAAAATTTATACCTGGTTCAGTAAGCAAAGTCTACAAATCGATAATGCTATCTGTTGGCTGTTTCCTTGACCCTGAAGCACTGAGAAGGGTCTCCTTGTTTCACTTTACAAACAAATTCAGAGCAGATTTCGTTAGTATAGGTCAGCATTCTCCCTTCCCTGACCAAAACTAACCAAAGCTAGATATACAAGTTGAGCCAGTCCAAGGAGATTTTTCTCTCTGGCTTTGGAGATTTACACTGTGTTTAGGAAGTTCTGCTCACCAAGCTACATATGAAACTAACCCTTCACTCATTGCCTGCCTCAGGATGTCTTTGAGTACACAGAGGAGTAGAGATCCCAGAGGACAGATAAGCATGTGGAAATAAGGGATTTGCTCAGAGACACTCTGTCAGGAAAAAGGTAGAGCTGACACCAGAAGACCTCCATGTCTCTTGAAAGATGAGCAACTGAAGAAATATTTCTACAGTGAATGGGAAAATAATAAAGATCATAAGAGGAGTAGTAAAGAAAATTCCCATTGGTTTAGTTTGTGTGAATGAACAAAGCTCCTTCCAGTATATTACTATGTTGGGTTCTCATGGAAACCCCATAAGGAATGTGAGAGTTAATATTCACTCAATTTCACAGCTGAGAAAATTGAGGCTCAGAAAGGTCAAAGAGCTTGCCCATGACATTGCAGCTAGCAAGCAGCACAGGAGAAACTTGAATTCAGAGCTTCTTCTACCACATCATGGTCATCTTTAAGGCCCTATTTCCAAAAAGCTGGAAAGTATATTGCCAGTGGAATGCAAAAAATATGATTTTGCATCTTATATGTTTATTAGAAAAAATGTAAAATCGGGAAAACTAGTGATTTGTGAAGCTTCCCTCTTCAATAAATTTTGTCTAAAACATTAGTCAATTTCAAGAAAATCTTATGTAATTAATGGCACAGATGGTATGCAAATATGGCAAAAATTCAGTCCCCAGAGGACTGAAGGCTGGAGATCCTGCTGCACAGTGGTTGGAAAGAACAGTGACTTGGGTAAAGGTACTCTAGACCTGGCTTTGTCACTAAAGGACAACATGACCTTACACCTGCCACTCACCTGTCTGAGCTTCATTCAGCCTTATCCAGTGTAAAACAAAAGAGTGTTGGTTGCAGTAATTTCTGGAGCCTCTCCAGCTGGAACCTTCTCAGATGGAAGCTGGATGTTATGTCCAAGAAAGTGTGAAGGGTGGGGCCTCTTTGGCCCCCTTGTGCAGTCAGCTTTAATTTGCCTGAAATAAAGCCGACAGGAGGCTGCTGGATTCAGGGCACATTCCTCTCTGTCAGCTGCTCAGGATCTCTTTTCTCAAGAGCTTCTAAGGAAGGCCCCTTCCTTGGCTGCATGCCCTGGGCCCCGCAGCCCACTGCAGAGGGGAGATCAGGAAGGACAAAGGGGGAAGGAAGGGGTTTCTGCAGAGCCGTCCTTGGTTCTTCTATAATGAAAGCACAAAATAGAAGACTTGTCAGGATTCCAGCAGGGAGGGGATTAGGCTAGCATGAGGAATGGAATTCGTGACAGGCCCACTATGAATGGGGTCAGGGTCAGTGGGAAGATTTTTTTACAGGCATGATTCCCATTTGAATGCATCTTAGATATACTCATGGGTGGGTGGGATAATGGCAGCTCTCCTACTACTGACTCAAGTAGGCACCCAGAATAATGAGGTACAAGAGGGTTGCCATCAGCTACTGAAATTATAAGGAAATCTGGGGCCACTCTGACCTGCTTTGTGACATTGGGCAACAACTTAACCTCCCCATGCCTCAGTGTTCCCATATATGAAATGGAAATAATAACTGTAGCTATAGCCTAGGGTTATGGTGGGGATCAAATGAAATAATGCATAGAAGGCCTGGCATGTGATAAGAACACAATTAATGCTACTTACTGTTTTTATTAATAATGTACTGCAAGGCCAGGATAGAGTTCTAGCTTGGAGTTAGAGAAACAAACATTAGTTGAAATCCTGATTTGGTCACCAAGTAAAGTCCTATCACTTTGGGATTCAGTTTCCATTGAGAAAACAGTGACTCTAAAAGTAACATAGTCAAAAGGGGGTTGTTGTTAAGATCCATTGTATGGCAACATAACCACTGAACAGAATATCTGGACATTTGACTTGCTCAATAAAGGATAGTTGTGATAGACATGGAACTGCACCCCCCAAATCCTCCCTTAAGAAAAGATTCATGGCTGCAGCTGCAGGGAGCACTGCCAGCAGGCAGCATTCATTGTTAGTGTCTTCATGGACTGAGTGTCCCTCGTAAGTTCTCTGAGGCAGAACCTCCCACTTTTTGGTATCCTCAAGATATTCAGCACAACACTGCAAAGATAGCAGGTCAGCTCTAAGTGCTGAAGGATGGACTGGCTAATTTAATGACTACTTCTAAAACATGGAACACATTTCAATGGAATGTCCTTTGAAACAGTTCAGGTAAGAGAAAAGGAAACACTCCACGTAGTCTCATTCCAAGCCCACAGTAGGGATGATGTTGCCCTTGCCAACATCTCTTATCAACTTAAGAGAAATTTTTTTAAGATAGGATACAGAGCTCCATCTTTTTGGAATCCAATTTAGTTCTCATCAAAATCCCTCTGTTCTCTCCCCAGGCCTGGCTGGGAGGGAGGACACTAGCTTCATGCTGACCTCGTTTCCAGTCAAGACTGCCTGTGAAAATGCAGTCTTGGCAGATGTGCCCTTTCGAGAAGATTTTTATCTTACAGAACTTGACAGATTTTCGGCCTCACTCTTTAATTTGAAGTTTCTCATATTACCCCCTCCCCTCCCGCCATTCCAGCTTGGGTAATTTTTCTCAAAAGCGACAGTTTCTCAGTTGGTGGTTGCATTCCAGAGTCAGTTAATGTAAAAGGCAGAATTGCCACATCTTGAATAACTTAAACCAAAGTGAGGACTGAATATGGGGTTGACCATAATGTAGCACAGTCTTGGGCTTTAGAGCAGTCTTTTCCAAACACCAGCCAAGACCCTCTTTCCATGAAGTTACAATCCAATAAGGGTATGGTAAAATATAATAATGGCCACTGATACTTTGCAGCTCCTTTCATGAAGAGGTGGAGTCCATTTCTGCACCCCTTGAAGCTGGGCTGGTCTTGTGACTTATTTGACCAATGGAATGCAACAGAAGTGACACTGTGAAATTCTTAGCTTAGAGCTCAAGAAGACTTAATATTTCCACTCCCAATCTCTTTCAACCTTTCAATAGATGAATGGGTAAACAAACTGTGGTATATGTACACAATGGAATATTACTCAGCATTAAAAGAGAATAAAATTATGGCATTTGCAGGTAAATGGATGGAGCTGGAGAATATCATTCTAAGTGAAGTAAGCCAATCCGCAAAAACCAAAGGCCAAATATTCTTCTGATAAGTGGATGCTGATTCATAATGGTGGGGAGGGCATGGGAAAAATGGAGGAACTGTGATTGGGCAAAGGGGAGGGAGGGGAAGGGAGGTGGCATGGGGGAAGGAAAGATGGTAGAATGAGATGGACATCATTACCCTAGGTACATGTATGACTGCACATATGGTGCAACTCTACATAGTGTACAACCAGAGAAATGAAAAGTTGTGCTGCAATTGTGTACAGTGAATCAACATGCATTCTGCTGTCACATATACCTAATTAGAATAAGTAAATAAATAAATAAATAAATAACCTCTAAGGTTTGTTTTCAAGAAACAGAAAAGGACTATGTGGCTGAGTCCAGTAAGAGAGGAAGAAACATGGTCATAGGGGAGGACAGAAAGGTGAGTCAAATGCAATAAGAATCCACTAGAAGTTTTTAGACCAAAGACACGCAGTATCTGATTTCTACCTTTAAAGGTCACTCTGGCTGAAGGGTGGAGGATGGATTGTAGAGGGCCGAGTGGAAGCAAGAAGACTCTGGAATTATTTTAGAAGTATATCCTCCTATGGCATATATGCAGGCTTGAACCCAACTTTTGTTACTTGATCCATGTATCTAACAAAATTTACATTATTACCATTGCTTTACTATTTATATGCTTTTTCTAAAATTTTTATTGAGGAGTTTATAAAAGTTTTATTTTATTTTTGATTGGCAAACAATAATTACATATATCTGTGGGGAACAATAGGTGCATGAGGTTTTCCTCATTCTTAAAAAAGTAGATAAAACATAAATCCAGCATCTAGTTATATTGTAGAGTATTTGGTTCAGAATTCCTTTTTATTTGTTTGTTCTCTTTAGATATACATGACAGTAGAGTGTATTTTGACATATTATACATACATGGAGTATAACTTATCCTAATTAGGATCCCATTCTTATGGTTGTACATGATGTGGAGTTTCACTGGTTGTGTATTCATATATGAACATAGGAAGAATTCTCAATTTCACCATTTGTGAATGGGATTAAATTTTTCCCTAGTAACTTCTCTGAAGGTAGAAACTCCTTTTGAGAAAATTCCTCCTTTGAATATTTTAAACCAGAATCCCTATTATAGTCTCCACATTTACTTATAAACCACTTACTTAAAATGTTATTTTTCCTAAAAATTCATTTAAAAACATTGTTTAACAATTATCAAGAAACAGTATAGTTAGGTGATTCAAATCATGGTCTATAGAGGCAGTCTGCCAGTTTCAAATTTCAGTTCTGCCATTTATTCCTTGCATGATCTTTGCCATGTTCATAAAAATGGGCAACAATAGTACCTCCCATATGGTGGTGTGATAATTAAATACTCAGTATAGTTGTTAGTACATAGCAGGCACTCCGAACCAGCTATTATTATTTAACATCAAATGCCCTTAGGACACCAGTCACAGGGCTACTTGTCTTTTTTGCTGTGACCATCTGAAAGATGGAAAAATCACATTTAAAATTAACAAAAAAAGTCATATTTCAGATTTTTACTAATTCAACATTTCCTTACTAATTTTCTGTCTCTGTGAGTTCTGACTATACTTCTGTTGTCCACTGTTGGCTGGCTCTCATGTTGAGGGTCCCCTTAGCCAGTACCAGCTTTGTGCTCTCAATTGTAGGTTGTATATGTAAGAAATGTCAACTGCACACTGCATGGAAACTATGTCAGACACTGTGGTAGAAAAGGTGCATGCTGCTCCATAAGCAATGATTTTCTAGTAACTCATGAGGTTTCAGTTAGAGAGGGGTTGAGGCGGAGGTCATCTGGCCATCTTATGCAGTCATATATCTAGTGGAAATATGCAAACAGCTGGCAGCTGAACAACTTAGGCTCCTCATGCCTCTCTATCTCTGTGTGGTCACTCCATGTGGCTTCTCCAACTTGGAAGCCACAGTGTGGCCATATTTCTTACAATGGCAGCTCAGGGCTCCAAAAGAACTTGTCCTGAGTCAGGAAGGGGGAGCAGAGAGAGAGGACAAACACACATCAGGCAGAAGATGCATTTCCTTTTATGACCTAGCCTCTGAAGTCACATATTAGTCACAACTAATACTGTGTTCTATTACATAAAGTTGCAACAAGAGCCCAACCAATGTTCAAGGCAAAGCAACACAGACTCCAAATCTTGATGGAGCTGTGGCAAGGTTCTGGAAGATGATGTGAGATTAGAAATATTATGGCCATTTTTTCTGGCTCTGCCACCAATGGAATGAACAAGTCAGTCAAAGCATGACTTGTCCTGGCCATGGAGACGATATCCATGTGAATAAAAAAAATCACAGTTCATGGTTTAGTTTGTAACGTGATCTGGTGGGATTTACCTTTATTGCTTTAGGGATAGGATGATTATGGAGGCAAGGGAAAAGAGAAGAAGAAAACTCTCATCTATCAAGCAACTCTTATGCCCTGAATGCTTAACACAAAGTTAACTACAGATCAGCAACTATTCAGTACATGATTTGGTGGGCTGGCAATTTGAATATATTCAACTGTAGTTTTTTTAATCTGCATCAGGCTCAGCTGATTACTGGGCTGGCTTGAGCAGCATCAGTGGCTGCCAGTTCGACTAGAGGCTGGCTGACAGCTGAGGCACTTTGGTTCTCTTCCACATGGTCTCTCATCCAGCATACTAGCCCAGACTTCATATAGTGGAAGGGTCCAAGAGCACAAGCTGCATTAAGCAGGGACTTTTCAAGTCTCTTCTTACATCACACTCACCATCGTACCATTGACTTAAATCAAGTTGCATGGCCAAACTAGATCTATAAGCATTACAAGACTGTGAATACAGAGGGGAGAGGAATGTGTGACCATATTTCAAAGTATAATAGCATGAGATCTAAACTTTTCTTCACTAACTTGTCTGCAATAATATTTCACAGAAAAGAGTCCCAAATAGAGAAGGACCATATCGAAAACTCCCTATGCTTTTCCTAGGGGAGTAAGGGAAAAGCAAGAGCAAGAAGTCTCCAGAACTTCTAAGTCTTACCAGAGTAAGCCCCATGTGGTCCATGAGCAGGTACCACATCCAACCTTGAACGAAGTCAGCATAGTTTGAAGCAAGGAAAAACTGAATGGAAGAAAAGTGAGGGGAAATTTTGAGGTATTAAGAATCTGAGAGGTAGAGAAAGAGTGAATTTAGGGGTCAACTGAGAGCCAATGCTACTAAACCAGGTTTGTTTTGCCCATTGTGCAGTATTGACAATCACTGAAAGGAGAAGTTTTACCAAAAAAAGAGAATTAATTCACAAGATAGCCAAGTGCATGGAGATGGGAAAGTAGGTCTCAAAAACACTTCCCAGTGAATAAGGTTTGTGAATATTTATGGGATGAGGTAGGGGAAATGTGAATGGAGGTTAACTAAGAGCAAATGAAGCAAAAAAGTCTAGAGGGTTTATTGAGGTTTTCCTAGGTTTCAAATTATGGTTAAAAAGGCTGGTTTTGTAGCCAGACTACCTGGGTAGCAATCCTAGAACTCTGCTTATTTTTGACATTGAAATGTGACACACATGTAAAACACAGAAAATTTAGGACACACTGTCATGTCCCCTCACCAGCAAGGAAGACACGACACAGGATTCTTCTTTCAGCAGTTTATTCAGGACCCTTGAAGCATGGCGAAAAAACTCTCTCTCTCCCAGTCTGCACTAGCTTAAATCCCTCGCCCAGCCAACGCACTTGTGCCACGTGGGAAAAACTGATTGGTACACGAAAGCGGAAACAAGTCAGAGCTCAGCTCTACAGCCTTACAAGGAGTTGTTTACTTCAACAACTCCAACTGCCAAGAAAGCGGAAGAAGGAGACCGACGCCATTTTAGGGTGTGGTCGCTGGCTCCCTACAACACACATTCAAGGTTCAGTGAACCATCATCATTGTCATTATTATCATCACTATCACCTATGTGGAAGTTACTGAGAAGGGAAATGGTAGGAGAAAGGATTTTGACAAAATTTTGTAACACTTCACTTTCCCCCCAATTCCCTTTTGAAGTTGGGGAATGAGAGAGCAAGAAGAAGAGAGAGAGGAAGGAGAGAGAGAGAGAGAGAGAGAGAGAGAGAGAGAGAGAGAGAGAGAGAGTCAGAGAGACACAGACAGAGACAGAAAGAGAAAGACAATGAATGAATATAAGGAAGCCTGAAGTACTCATTTGTTTTTTATCTGTTGACTGTATTTCTTTAGACAGGATGTCAACCAAGACTGGATGTGGGGAAGGTAAGGCTCATATTGGGATTATGCATGCAAAATGAGGTTCTTATTTAATCCTCACAATCATTCTGCAAGGTAGGCACTGTTATGCTTCCTTTTTTGTATTCAAACTTCATTTAGTACATTTGTGCAAATTTCCTTTTATAGTTTAGTATCACAAATGAATGAAAATCAAAGGTCTTATTAAAATGTAGATACATTTAACTATTTCCTATGACCAGATTGAATACACAGAATATGGATAAAATAAATTTACAAAACAAGGACCAATATTAGGGTAACAATAGAAATAATCCCATCAATTTCTTCCAATGACACCCATTATAGAAATTATGTATAATATTGGGTTTTGCTCTAATATTCTTTTTTATAGGTATGGAAACAAAATCCCAGGAAAACCAGGTAGCTTGCTTAATTAACATCACTTAGTATGCGATAGATCAGGATTCAAGTCCACATCTGTCTTACTGTAGGTTCCATGTCCTTATTAAATTTAATAGGAAAATGTCATTTCCTCTATTGTATTTCTTTTGTTTCAAAGACAAGATATGATCACTCTACCAAGTGAAACAATCCAAAAATATATATTAACAACACTATCTTCTTTTGTTTTGCTTTGTTTTTTGTTGTTGTTTTGGTTTTTTTTTTTTTTTTTTTTCAGTACCAGGGATTGAATCCAAGGATGCTCAACCACTAAACCACATCTCCAACTCTTTTTGTTTTTTAGTTTGAAACAGGGTCTCACTAAGTTTCTGAGGCTGGCTTTGAACTTGTAACCCCTCTGCCTCAGCCTCCCCAGCCACTGGGATTACAGGTGAGCACCACCATTCTTGGCCCAAGACCTTCTTTAATATCACACACTATGACCAGGAGCCTTGCCTGTTTTTCCCCAATATTACTAAATTATCCAGTGTTACCAGCATGATGTGTATCTTTCTACACAATTCTCCAAACAGCATGATGTGTATCTTTCTACACAATTCTCCAAACACCTATAAACAGAAATACACATGTGTAGAGTTAATTACTGTTCATTTTTACACAAATTGGATATTATAAATTACTCTGCAACTGTTTTTTCTACCTTAAAAATATATCACAGAGATCTTCCTAAGGTAATCAATATAGATCTAATTGACTCTATAATGACTTCACAGTCTGTGGTGTGGATGGGTATATACAATTTATGGAATGATTTCTCTAGTGACTAGTATTGTGATTGCTTCAAGGTTTGGGGTTTCCCTACAACAAAGACACACTTATAGATTTACTTATATACTGGTGATTTATATAGAGAGTATATTCTAAAATGTGGGAGGGACTTTTGGATCCTAAATGTTGCGATTACCTGTTACCATAAAATAAGCAAAACTTAGAGGCTTAAAAAAGATGGTTCTCCACATGGATAGTAAGCTGATGCCAGCTATTAACTGGGAGCTCTGTCAGGTTTGTAGACCAATAGCCTTGGTTCCTCTCCACTTAGGCCACTCAGGCTGTTTGGGCTTTCTCACAACATGGATCTGGGTTCTGAGTATCTGAAAAGAACCAAGCAGAAGTTGCATAATCTATAAGCTAACCTCTTAAGTCATACCATATCACCTCCTCCATATTCTGTTTGTGAAAATAATCCCTGATTCAAGAAGGGGAGACCTAGACTCTGCCTTCTGATGGGTGCAGGCAAGGGTTTAGAAGAATATGTAGGATGAAAGATATTGTTACAGCCACTTTGGAAAGCATAGTCTTGCTATACCAAGATCATATAGCTAGTAAGGGATAAAAACTAAGACTTAAATCTTGGTCTGTTTTTCATTCCATAATGTGATATTGTTTCAATGGTATGTGAGTATCTTCTGAAGGCTGGATTTGGGGTATGCGAACCAAGTCAAGGAAAGACTGAATTGGAGAACCAACCATGCACTAAACCTTATGGAAATCAACATACCAGTATTATTCAAGAGCCCCTGTGTGCAGTGAGATGCTTCTGTGCCCTTAGCATTGCAAGGTTAAAGAGAAGAGGGTCAGAAATCCTCTGGGTCTTCCTAATACCTTGGCAACCGACTTCCATCCAGAAAATATCAGTTTAGCACTGCTGCTCCCTTCATCATTGGCCATGTATCCCCAAAGGGACTCATCATTCAGCCTCAATACATGAGTATTATCATCAGCAAAAAATTAAAATCATCTCAGTTCTGCTTTTTCCTCTATCCTTTTCTTCTTTTCACATTTTTTGTTTGAACATAATGGAGCAATTCAAAGAAGGAGAGTGTAAAAACAGAAGGTCAGCTGGGCAGGAAAACTAGCTACCACATAAATGAACACACTTATGTGGTCAGATAAACCCCCAGCATTAATTGTGTTCTTGTGCAAAGTGAGGCCATGAGTGCATTCAGAATATTACGTGTTTTTTTTTTAAAAAAAAAAACTGTCCTTGGGTTGTTGGTCTTGGTTATTTCTGCTACTTAAATACCTTGTTTATTTACCCAAAACATAAACCATGGCATTGCTCTGTAGCTGCATCTATTGTAGGGGGTTAATACTTAACTAAGCTTCGAACAGTTTGTCTCTAAAGAATAATCCCCAATGTTACACAAAATTACATATAAGAAGTTGTGAGGGGAAAGGGGGGGGAAACAAGGGAGAGAATTGAACAACAGCAGATGAGGTAGAGAGGGAAGATGGGAGGGGAGGGGGGATAGTAGGGGATAGGAAAGGTAGCAGAATACAACAGTCACTAATATGCCATTATGTAAAAATGTGAGTGTGTAACCGATGTGATTCTGCAATTTGGATTTGGGGTAAAAATGGGAGTTCATAACCCACTTGAGTCAAATGTATGAAAGATGATATATCATGAGCTTTGTAATGTTTTGAACAACCAATAAAAAAAAAAGAAGAATCCCCATCTCTACTTTCCATCCTCCAACTTCACCACTTCCCCCGCAGCTTGGCAGCAAACCCCTTAATGGAGTTCCAAACATCCATTCCTCCCTCTTTTAAGGGGATTAGGCCCGGCAGGTGGGAAGAAGGAACTCTGGCAAATTCCTATGAATTTGTGATAGGTAGGAAAATGCACAGCAAAGAAGCAGCAGTACACATGTGCCCTGAGCTCTCCTTTATGAGATGAATGGTAGCCATACTTAGAGACAAGAGAGCTTCCAACAAACCTGAAGCAGTCAACTTGAACTCAGCTGGCTGGCACAGTGGGATGGAGCAAAGCAGTCCCTGGTCTTTTCAAGCTGCCTTCAATCCCTGTAGGGTATGATGCTTAGGTTAAAAGCCAGAGGTTCTACCACAAACGTACCTCAATGGTACATTGTTAACCTACAGTGGGCAGAGGCCTCAGCAGACACCAAAGTCTACAGTCTTCAGGAGTTCAAGGAAGGCCTGGTCATCCTGAGAGGGTCACATGCCTTATTCACATGGAGAGAGAGGTCAGAACCCAATATGCACCAACCAAAGGCATAGGCCTGGCATCCAGTGAAGGCAAAGGAAGCTGCCTGCTGTTTTCCTCATGGTGCTGGGTAAGTGCTGAGAAACAAATTTTCACCAAATGAGAATTTCAATATCTTCTAAAAGATCCATTTATATTATCACAAATGACTACATTTAAACCAGATTGAACATTTCATTTACTTTTATCCCACCAATAATCAAGAAGGGGGTTAGCAGACTCATTAGCAGAATTGGCAGGTGTGAAAAATCCCTGCCGTCCATCACTATAAAACTCATCTTCTCCCTGGGGTCTGAAGCTAGCAGAGCTGGAAAAAAACAAAACCACACACACACACACACACACATACACACACACACACACACACACACACACACACACACACACGAAGAAACTCTGAAGGCAAAACAGTCAGGGTTTTCAGAGTCTGACATGCTGACATTCATCAGCATTAGTCAAATGAACAGTTAAGCCACAGGTCAGCAACCTCTCCATTGCTGACTCCCTGCTCTGAAGAGCTGGCAGAAGGTGAGCCAGATATCTTTGAGAGGCCCACAAACTTAGATATCTATAAGTTTGTCGTAGGTAGGAAAGTGTGAAGCAAAGAAGCAGTAGTACACATGTGCCCTGAGCTCTTCTTTCTGGGATGAATGGTAGCCATACTTAGAGACAAGAGAGCTTCCAACAAACCTGAATCAGTCAACTTGAACTCAGTTGGCTGGCCCAGTGGGATGTAGCAAAGCAGTACCTGGTCTTTCCAAGCTGCCTTCAATCCCTGTAGGGTATAATGTTGCAAGGCAGGCTGGAAAATATATTTAGCTATGTGCTAATGGAGACAAGGACAATGGATTAATATATATATATAAATTAGTCTTGTCCATAATATGCCCCTGAGGCCTTGAGATCTCTTCATTCCTGAATTCCTGAGGCCTCACCTTTTTGACCATACCCACACCTCCAGAAAGCTGTCACTTTGGTATAAGGTGACCCTATAAACACTCCTAGCAATACTATGGCCAAGTACCCTCAGTTCTCCTACCCTGACCTATGCACATTGAATAGAAATTTGGTAGGAGATCATTGTCAAAGGAGAGCTTAAATGAAGCACAAAACAGCTTTCTGGAGAAGGTGTGGATGTGGTCAAGAAGGTGAGGCCTCAGGAATGAAGAGACCTCAGGACCTCAGGGGCATATTGGGGACAAGACTACTCTCTATATATTTTTTCACTAAAATTCATTGTCCTTGTCTCTGTTAGCACACAGTTAAATAAATTTCCCAGATTTCCTTGCAATAGGCATTGAGATATGACTGAGTTCTGGTTAATGGGATGTGGATAAAAGTGAGGTGAATCATGTCCTTACCTAGTCTGTGCAACTCCCTATAGGATCATCCACACTCCCTTTCCCCACCTGCCTTGCAGATGCAGAGGCCCAATTGGATAACAAAATGCAGATGCAAAACCCTAGGGGAGGACAGAACCTTACATGAAAGAAACCTGGGTTCCTGTTTTAGTCAGTTCTTGTGTCATTGTAACCAAAAGACCTGACAAGAACAATTTTAGAGGAGAAAAAGTTTATTTGGGGGCTCATGGTTTCAGAGGTCTCAGTCCATAGATGTCCAACTCCATTCCTCAGGGCCTGAGGTAAGGAAGGACATCATGGTGGAAGAGTGTGGTGGAATAAAGTGGCTCAGGACATGACACCAAGAAACAGAGAGAGCTCTGCTCACCAGGTATAAGATATATACCCCAAAGACACATCCCCCCAGTGACCACCTCCTCCAGCCACACCCTACCTGCCTACAGTTACCACCCAATTAATACCTATCAGGGGATTAATGCACTGGTTATATCAAGGCTTTCATAACCCAATCATTTCACCTCTAAATTTTCTTACATTGTCTCACACATGAGCTTTTGGGGGATACTTCACATCTAAACCATAATAGTACTTAAATGATTACATGGAGCAAAATCTTCACCCCTATATGGCCAGTTGGACTTTATGTGAGCAAGAACTAAATGTCTGTTGTGTTAGGTCTCCAAGATGTGGGGGTTTGTCTGTTATAGCAGTTAACATTGTCTAAACTAATTCAGTGGGTAAGATGAACCATGAAAAGCAATCTTCAATGTTTCAAAATTGGGCCAAAGACAGGCCATGATGGCAATAATTCTAAGAGAAAGCAAGGAAGTTAAAAAAAATGAGCTGCTTCAATCAAAAATTTCCCTTTCCAATTTGAGAAGCAGAACCATGTGCCAAGAACAAATGCTTTGTAGGCCAAGAGGCTAAATTTCTTCATCTGTGAAATGGAGTTAACCACATCTAGTTCTTGGACTTGTCATACTCAATGATATTATACCTATGATGTATCCAGCATAATGCCTGATGTACAATAATAGGCCTGCCTTATGTGTGAGTTTTCTATTTTCTTCATTGTCTTTCTTTGAAAACTTCTCTACACCACCATTTTCCTCCATAATCACTGGGTAGTGTCTGATTTCAGCAAAATGGCAGAAACTTACTTCTCTCAATTTACCAGATGCAGGATAAAGACAGAAGCTGGAGCTGGTCTTCTCTGTCATGCTGGGGAAACTTGACCAAGACTTTCATTTCATTGATTGATCATGTTCATTTTGAACTGCATTTGGCTTCTTAGAGAAATTTATTCCCAGTCTTCATGGTGAGCTGGAAGGCTGGCCTGCCCCCAAAGACACCTCAGCAAATCTGCTACCCAGCTCCAGTGGCGGGCAGCCAGGCGTCTGGTCCCTTAGCCTCAGTCATGCAGCTGTGACTGACAGGCAGCAGGATACTGAAGCTCTGATGTGAAGATCTGCTTTTCCTCCTAGAAAAATAGCAGCAGGCTCCACTGGAAAGCAACCCCTTCTAGTATGGCTGATGCTCATGCCCCACTGCCCAGGGACCCACAGTGGGGGTCAAAACAGCAGGTAATTGATGGCTTCCCAAACTAACTTTGCAGACTGAGTTGAATAAAGTTTCAGACTGAGGTTTGATCCAGCCTGACCCTAGTGTGCCACTTCCTGACAGTAAAATGAACAGAAAAACAAGAACTGAATGTTACTTCCTCAACAATCTCTTGCAAGTATAGGCAACTCTAGTAGTTGACCTCATCTCTGGCTGCACATTAGATTCCACTAGGAGCTTTAAAAAATTCTGATGCCCAGGCCATAGCCCAGAACATTTGCATCAGAATTTCCAAAGCCAGAATCCAGGCAATTCTAGTTTTTTAAAGCTCCACAAGTGATTCCACAGTGCAGCCAAGGGTAAGAATCACCAGTCTACAGTTTCTTAGTACTTGCTCAAGTAAATGGTGAAAGAAGAGATAGTAAACTTAGACAGGAAAAATAACTGTAGTTATTTTCATTGTTATTTTGTAGTCATATGCTTGATGAATGGAGGGGCTGGAACATGACCCAGGTCTTTTGGTATTCAATCCAGTTACCTTTCTCTTTACTCTAGCCTCCTCTTCTATAAAATGCAAATAGCGTTAGTACATACCCCAAAGGGTTGATATGAGGATAAAAATAACTCAATTTTATTTTTGTTGATTTTAATTAATGTATGAATGTGTCCTTCCAGTGTGGCCAGCAATATTCAAGCAGTTTATAAATACTAACCCAGTTTAGTTCATTAAAAAGCCTCCTGTCCCCTTATATACTACACTATTAATTGCCTTTAAAATGCATAAACTTTTTGACCCAGAAAATCCATCTCCTATAATATTTGAAAAGGATGTATAATTAAAGGCCTTTGAAAAGATATAACTACAAGGATGATTAATACAGTTTGGATTTGAATGTCCCGCAAGGATCCATGTGTTAAAAATTTGGTCCTCAGTGTGGTCCTATTAGAAGGTGGTAAAAATTTTAGGAAGTTGGGCCTTAGGTCATTGAAGGACATATCCTTGAAGGGGATTGTGGTACCCTAGCTATTTCTTCTCTTTCTTTTGCCTCTTGGCCATGAGGTGGTAGTTTTGCTCCACCATGTGCGCCCACCATGATGTACTGCCTTACCACAGGCCCAAATCAACAGGGATAATCAATCATGGACTGAAACCTCCAAAACTATGAGCCAAAATAAATTTTTTCTCTTTGTAATAAGTTAATTATATTGGGTATTTTTATATTGATAGAAATCTGATTAATAACGTGATAACTGCTGTTTTATTTATAATGACAAAAAGCATAGAAACAAATTCCAAATATAAGGAGTTCAGTAAAGAAATTATAGTATGGCTGGGCATGGCAGTGCATGCCTGTTATCCATCCTAGTGGCTTGGGAGGCTGAGGCAGGAGGATCACAAGTTCAAAGACAGCCTCAGCAACTTAGCAAGGCCTTAAGCAACTTAGTGAGACCCTGTCTCAAAACAAAATATAAAAAAGGGCTGGGGATGTGTCTCAGGAGTTTAATCCCTGATACCAAGAAAGAAAGAAAGGGAGGGGGAGGGAAGGGAGGAAGGAAGGAAGGAAGGAAGGAAGGAAGGAAGGAAGGAAGGAAGGAAGAAAGGAATGTATCAAAAGCTGAAGTCATCCTCTTTTTCCAGCTGGAACCATGGAGGGTGCCAAAGAGAACAAAAAGAAGGTTCTTGCTGTGCCAAAAACCCTTAAGGAAAAGTGAAGGAATTTCACAGAGATGAAGGTAAAGCACCTGAGAAAGAAGTCTGTCCAAAAGATGCTTCAAAAGTCAAGGAGAGGGCTAGGGATGTAGCTCAGTTGGTAGAGTGCTTGCCTCGCATGCGCAAGGCCCTGGGTTCAATCCCTAGAACCACACACATACAAAAAAAGGGCAAGGAGGAAGCTTATGTATGAAAAACCCAATCATTACTATAAGGAATATAGGCAGATGTACAGAATGGATATTTGTTTTTTTAATTTGCTCTAATTGTTGTACATGTCAGTAGAATGCATTTTGACACATTGTACATGAATGGAACACAACTTCTTCCTCTGGTTGAACATGGTGCAGAGTCACAATAGTAGTTTAATCATACATGTATATAGGGTAATAATGTCCATCTCATTCCATTGACCTTTCTCTCCCCTCACTCTTGTCTGCACAATCTAAAGTTCCTTCATTCTTCCCTTTCCCACCCCCCATTATGGACCAGCATCCACTTATCAGAGAAAACATTTGGCCTTTGGTTTTTTCAGTTTGGCTTATTTCACTTAGTATGATATTCTCTAGCTCCATCCATCGGAATGGAAATTCAAATGGCTAGGATGGCAACAAAAGTTGGCAACTTCTATGTACCTGCAGAACCCATATTGACATTTGTCATCAGGATCAGAGGTATCAATGGTGTGAACCCAAAGTTTTGTAAGTGTTACAACTTCTTCACCTTCACCATATCTTCAATGGCACCTTAGTTAAGCTCAACAAGGCTTCAATTAGCATGCTGAGGATCATGGAACCATATATTGCATGGGGGTACCGAAACCTGAAGTCAGTGAATGAACCTACAAGTGTGGATATGGCAAAATCAATAAGAAACAAATTGCCTTGACAGATAACACTTTCATTGCTCTATCTCTTGATAAATATTCTGCATGGAAGATCTAATTCATGAGATCTACGTGGCTGGAAAACACTTCAAAGGAGCAAATAACTTCCAGTAGCCCTTCAAATTGTCTTATTCAAGAGGTGGAATGAAGAAAAAGACCACCCATTTTATAGAAGGTGGAGATGCTGGCAATAGGGAAGACCAGATTGACAGGCTTATTAGAAGGATACTAAGGTATCTACCATGGTATTTTTGTAATCTGGTCAGTTAATAAAACAGTACCTGCTCTCAATGTTAAAAAAAAAAGCTGAAATATTATGACTCAGTTTTAAATAGTGTGTGACAAATAAACCCTAGAATAGCCCTATGGTCTTATCTGTATAATCTCCTTTCCTTGAGTGATGGGAGAACTTGGCACTTGATTTTATTAAATACAATATAGCAAATGTGATGGGATGCCACTTCTGTGGTTAGGTCATGATAGAGACAGATATAATACTTGCCATGTGGTGGTGTACTCTGTAATCCCAGTGGCTGGGGAAGCTGAGGCAGGAAGATTGTGAGTTCAAAGCCAGTCTCAGCAACTTAGTGATGCCCTAGGCAACTCAGAAAGATCCTGTATCAAAAAAGTTTTTTTTCAAAGGACAGGGGATATGACTAGTGGTTAAGCATCCCTGAGTTCAATGTTCAGTACCAGAGAAAAAGAAAGAGAGAGAGAGAATATAAATGAATGGATATATTCATCTTGTAGACCTTAAAGAAACAAACCACCATATTGTGAACCCTCCATGTGGTGGGCCTCATGGTAATGAACTGTGGACAGCCTATAGGGCCTGAGGCCAGCCTCTAATAAATAGCTAGCAAGAATATAGGCCCTCAGTCATATAACCTCAAGAATATTAATTTGGTCAACAACTTGAATGAGCTTGGATGTGAATTCTTCCCTAGTCAAACTTTTGGATAAGGATGAAGCCTGATCAACACCCCAATGACAAACTTGTGAGACCCTGACCAGAGGATCAAGTTAAGCTGAGCCTGGACTCCTGATCCATGGAAACTGGGAGATAATAAATGTGGGTTGTTTTAAGTCACTGAGTTTTCAAAACAGAAAACTTGCCCTATTATAGTTAAAACAACATCCCAGGTTTCATAAATTGACTTCCAGACCACTCATGTATAATCAAATCATGCCTTTATTGAAGCACACCAGTGGTGACTGACCAAAACATAAAGCTGTTCCCCTGATCAGCCCCAAACAATTGCAAGAGCACTCCTTTAAGCATGAAAACTGAAAAGGGGGTGTTTGAGGGTCTATCCAATGCAAGCAAGCCAAGTTACAGAAGCAGGAGAGTGCAGTCAGGCGGAGGGACACTTAGCCAATCACAATTAGCCAAGTCATCCCAGTTACAGAAACAGAGCCCCATTACCCTAGTTACAGAAACAATGCCCCATTAGGTAGTTCCGTGTTCTTAAAGGTTTCTATAGCAAAAAGGAAAAGATCATCTGCCCTGGTCATGACCCTTCTACTTGGCATGGTTGCTTTACAGAATGGAGTCACAAAACAAAATGGAGTCACTTTTACTTTACTATCACAGCCCATAGTGTAGTTACATGGTAGAGTACATGCTAAGCATAGCCATAGGTTTAATCCCCAGCACAAAATCAGAAGAGAAAAAAATTCCAGTAGAAGTGTCATGAAAGGGCATAGAAGTGTCACAAAGGACATTTATAAAATATTGTTAAATTACAAAACTCAGATTATAAAACAATATGACCCAAACAGAGAGAGAGATACAGGCAGACTGTGAGAAGCTGATCATACAATAGAACTCAGAATGACTTTTATTTCTTTTTGATTCTTTGTACTTTCTAAAAGTACTTTTATTATTAACAATATTTGAAGGCACTGAAAATAAAAATACTAAAAAATATTCAAGTATTAACAATATTTGAATTAACAATAGTTATTTCTGGGTGGTGAAATTATGGTTGAATTTTATATTCTAGAAGTCTAGAAAGTTATTTTTAATTTTCCTGCTTTGAAGAGCTGATGGTGACTGGTGTAATTACACAGAATAACTCCCAGTGGGTTTTTTTCAATTATTGAAGAAAATTCCACCATCATTTGCTCCCATATTTAATTAAGAGGGAAAAAACATGTAACTAGGACCTGTCTGCCACACACTGAGATACAAGATAACATAAAGCTAACAACACAAACACATGGCCTGTATTCCAAGCTACCCAATTGTTGTATTTTATGAAATTTGGTAAATCATTTCACTTTTGTACCTCTATTTCCTCATCTGTAAAATGAAATAATATTTATCTTACAGGGCAAGGGTATCATGGGATCTCAATAAGATACTATATAATTTGGTTTTAAATGAGCCTGACATGTAATAGGTGCTCAGTAAATGCTGATTAGTGTTATTATCATCACTGTTATTATTATCATTAACCAACTTCCCATTATAGGGGTAGCCAGTATTTAAGTCTTGGTATCGATCTTAGTTTCAACTCCTAAAACAAGCACAAAAGGAAAACACAAAAATTATAATTATGGCATTTTAGCTCAGATAATAGAAGAAATCTCACATCCCTTAAAACACTAAAGTGGAATGTTGTGGGATACTGAACACACATTTTTCCCAGTACAACACCAGAAAGAGATTTTTAAATAAAATTAACAGTATGCTCTGCTAGGATGATATGGGATGTTTGAAATTGGCCCTTTAAGAATCTGAGTCAAGCTGGTTTGACTTTTATTACATGCTATAATAAACTTATTAGTTATGGTGTGAGGTGAGCCAGGTCTAGGTCAAAGCTCCTTCTCAACATTCCAGGGAGCTCTGGGAGCTGGGTGGGAGGTGGAAGAACTCCAAGGCCACCGTGAAGCACAGCTGAAGAGCTACAGATGCCCTTAGGATAATGTCAAAATCTGGGCTTGGTTTGGGTAGACCAGGTCAAGGAGACTTGACAAACAGGCTGAAACAAGGGAGGGGCCAATACCAGGGGACCCATAAGCTAAGCGCTGGTGGTATGGCCACAGGCCATAAAGAAAATGCTCAGCCAGACAGACTGCTGGGTTCAGGGATGTCCTATGAAGTTTTGACTGCCTGGGACAGACCTAATCTTGGAAGTCAGGCAGAGAGTTGTGGGAAGAGGCACAGCCAAGCCAATCAATGATGCAAGGAAGCCAAGCTACTTGTAGCAGTGCCACAGCTATGAGATGCCAAGGATGGTTGTTGTCCCAAGGAGCAATCCTAAGAAATGAGTCTCTTTCAGGAACATGTGGCTCTAAAACACTCCCATATACAAGCTCAGAATTGCTCCTACAGTGAACAGAAATGAAATCCATCTAAATTGTTTTCAAGAAAATTCTTTAAAACCTTCCGGTTTCCTCAGGAGGATCTGTGTTCACATTCACAAAGAAGAATAAAGCAACGAAATGGTAGTATTTGTTTAGATTGGGATCTCAGTAGTGCATTGGAGAAAGCAGCAGGGTGTTCCAGAATCAAGAGAGGGGACAAGGCATTTCTCATAGATTAAACATCATCATTATTATTATCCTTTAAAAAAAAACTTTGGATTTTTTTGAGAACTGGGCTCTTAAGATTCCTATCCTGAAATATTAGGTGGGACCAGTTTTCTAATTCACAACCAAAAAGGTGGAAACAAATTTAGGCATAAATATTTTCTTATTCAATAGTGAAACTGTTGACAGTTTAACTAGTTTCCTCCCCTGGAAGGAAGATAACTACCACAAAAGGACTTTCTACTTTGGTGCTTTTCTTTCTGTTGTCATGTCCAAGCCCATATTCAGGTAATTGCCTCTTCAATTAAATCTCTAGGGAGAGACTCTAGAATGCAGGTTGCATTCTTGTGGTTCCACCATTCTGTAGGTTCAAGGTTGCCTGAGTATCATCCAGCTACCAGAAGGGGAAGAGGGAGAGCATGGAGGATCCTATACCAATACCTAGCCATCTCAGCCTAAAGGTTACACCTATTCCTGCCACTTATAACTCCATGGAGAGAACAAAGAGATATGGGGAAATATAGTCCCTGCTGAGGAGTCCCTTCATAGCAATAACTGTACACTAAGGAATAGGGAGCCTAAATCTTTGGTGATTTGCCAGCCATTTCCTCCACTGTCTCCTTACGTACTGAATCACTTATAACCTTGAGGATGGCATTCAAAACCTACCTCAGTTGAGCCTTGATCTAAGTAAGTCATGGATGTCATCTTCTGGCTAATCAGGATGACCCAGTTTTCCCTGATATATCAGTTTTCATTGCAGAGAAAATCATTCCAGAACTTAGTGGCTTAAAACAACCACCATTTATTAGCCTGAAGTTCTTCTGGTTGGTGATTTGTATTGAGCTCTCTGGTCCAGCTTTACTCACTATATGTCTGTGGTCCCTTTATGGGGTGACTGGAGTATCTAGAGGGTTCCCCTGCTGAAAAAGCTTGTGCTTCATGTGGTTCCCATCCTCCAGCAGGCTAGTCCTTTTTGTAAACATGGCAGTTATAAGAATAATAGCAGCATTTTACCAGGCTGCTTAAGGCCTAACCTAAGCTCAGAAGTCACACAACTTCACTTCTAGAGCAAGCCAAGGTCAGTTCAGATTCAAATAATGAAGAATAGATTCCACATCTTTATACATCAAAACTACTACACCAGGTATATACTGTGCTCTCAATGCCTTCCTTACAATATGCCACTACCTAACCACCCCCCTTTACTTTGTCTTTGCCTGTGGACAAGGCCTAGTTCAAATCCATCATAATCATAATGGCTTCTGCCTTAATTTGGTTTCTTACAAATACAGAGCCTGAGACAAGGACTTGAGTACACATATTGAGTAAAGAAGTAAAAAAAGTAAAACACAGATGGAGGAAAATCCAATATAAGTTGCTTTACTGAGATCACTGATATAAGCAATAAGAAATTGATTCCACAGGGATCCTCTCAGAATGGTCCATCCTTCAAAGAACTGGAGTTTGGAGACTTAATCCACCAGCTCCCATCTTTAATTGGTTTTAAGCTATTCCAGAGGACAGTATATTCCCCCGCCTTTTTAAGCTGCTCTTGTACATGGACCAAGCCAGCTCCTACAGTGTTAGAGAAAATCCTGAGGCAGAAAGACACACATGTTAACACATTGAGGTAGGATGCTATCAGCATCACCATGAAATTGCTTGGAACTATCTATTGTAGATGTGTCCAAAATCAGAGGAAGAACAAAGAATGTTCTATGAGGCACCAAAAATGCCAGGTATAATTTTCCTGATGTGCTGTTGAAAACGAATTCTCCATCCTAGAAATCCTGTACTCTGAAGGTTCCATCACTTCTATGGTACCCATCATAAATATTTTCATTGAAGACATTCATAGATGTGTATAAACTCCTTGGGGTTCTTGGAGGACAGAAGTAATATCAATAGAACTTTTTAGAACTCTAAGTTGGCCCCTGTGCAAAGCCCTATCAGTCTTTTTAACTGAGTAAGAAAAGAAACATCTAGATCCAATATATTGGAATGAAATATTTAATTCATTCATTCCATCAACAAATAACTGTAAATGTTTATAATGTGTAGTGCCAAAGCAATTTCAAAATGAATTAAAAAAAGAAGACACACTAATCTTGAGAAGCCTTTGATCCAATTGAGTTTATAAACCATACATAAACAGGGGCTGGGGATATAGCTCAGTTGGTAGAGTGCTTACCTCGCATGCACAAGGCCCTGGGTTCAATTCCAGCACCATAAATAAATAAACAAACAAACAAACAAACAAACCACACTTACATACAAAAAAGTCTAATACACCCAAAGCAACAAGTAAGCGCCGTGGGAGTGATTTGGGAGAAAGCAACAAGTAAGCACTGTGGGAGTGATTTGGGAGAACAATGGTTAGGTAGGGAACACTCAGTGGAGGTGTTATAATGGACCTATCTGAGGGAGATAATGCAATAAAAAGATGGTGCCATCTTCTCCCTAAATAATTCACTATTTTTACATGACTTAGATGATAAATTAGATACACACACACACACACACACACAAAAAAATACACACTTCTCTGTGTCTGGGTGAACTCATTTTCCACACATTATGGAATATTTACAAGATGGCAAAAGGAACAAAAATAAAGTTAGTGCTCCCTTAAAATCCTACCACTTCTGAAAATATTTTGGCATAGTTATTTCTTGCCTTCTCCCCCCTTCAACCCTGTGCACTTATGTTACAGGGTTGGGGTCATACTGAATGTTGATTCCTGGTTGATTTATCATAAGAGCTAGAAGAGACGGAAAATTGAAGTCAGCTTCCCCACTATATAAATGAGACGTGAAATCCCCAAAGAAACCAAGTGATATATAAGAACTGAGACCAGAACGGAGATCTCCCAGTCCCAATCCAGTCTATGGTATGATGTTGCCTCTATTTAGCAATTCTTCCTTGCCATATAATTGTGAATCCAGACTTCAGAAACTTGTGTTTGGGGCTAAAAATTCCCAATTCAACATATTCACTTAAAACTGTCTCTATAAGCATTCATTATAGTGGAAAGAGCAAATAGCTACAACCAGGGCCACTGTCAGGGTTATAAAGAAGATAATATAAATATAATATAAAGAAGATAATATAAATGAGAGAGCACCCAGTATACTGCAGGAATGGGGTGTGCATTTGTGTGTGGAAAGGGCAGAGAAGAAATTCCAGCTATATTTTCTCCCAATGTCCTCAAGTATAGGCACACAGTGTTCTGCAGCTCATGTTGAAATATAAAACAACAAAGTTCTCAGCCAGGAAGGTGGTTCTGCCAGGTCTCCTCTGTGTCTGGGTGGACTCATTTTTCTATAAACTTTATGGTCTTTTGCAAAGAATGACTACAAGTGCTGCAGATGTTGCAGGCTCCTGTGAGCAGATGTTCATGACTGGAAAAAATCTCAGGGAAATTATACCTCAGCCTTTTAAGTCAATGAGCTAAAACCTAACATAACATTCTGGGTTCATTTATTATTTTCCCCCTTTATAGCAGGCTGTGGATTAGCAGCAGTGAAACAACTGTACTTCCTGGGGAGCAGCCCACGGTCACCAGAGTCACAGATAAATCCAACCTCTCTGTGCCTTAGCCGCTATGATTATCCTTCTTCTGGGCTTAACTGACAACACAAACCCTCTGTTATGAGAGAAGAAATATATTCAGGAACTCTATGGGGAGCAACAAAAGCCACACTTCCCCCATCTCTCTTCCCATAGCAACTTCCAACCCCTCCACTGTCATTATCACCCATGCCAGGTTCTAGAGAATCAGAGTGTCAAAGAGAGTTTTGGAATTATTTAACCCCCTCTTGTGCTGGAACCCAAGAAAGTGTTATAACAATTATGTATAATAATCATGAAGGCTTAAAGGAATTTTAGAAACAGCTTTAGAAGGAATCACAGCTTGCTGTCTTCTCTCTCTTTTTTCCTTCTTCCCTTTCTATGTCTCCCTCCCTCTCTGTCTCTCCTTCTCCCTCTCCTCTCCCTTTTTTTTTCTGTAAATACAAGAACATCTCCTTTCTTCTCACCTATAGCTCAGTGCCTAAACACAGTTTTGTGGGGAGGGATCAGTTTACTTGTATAAAGCTAGGCCTAATTTTTCTTCAAGAATAAGAACAGGCCATAATACTCACTACCATGAGCACACAACTACACATGCTGTTCTCTTTCTTTTCCTCCACCCAACCTCTCCTCCCTTTGTAGCACTCCCACTTCCCAAGCTTAGAAATAAATGACTAATGAATAACAATCTCCCTGGTATGATACTTCAACGTTAGTCCGGGACATAGCAAAAAGCAGATTCCAAGTAATTTCAAAAGCAGAATCTGTTCAAAAGCATTCTGCTCCTCCCTCACATGAATAAATAGGGTGCAGATTGGTTCACAACTAGATTCATCACAGATAGAACATAAAGAGAGAAACATATCCCTTGAAACAAAATTGGGGGGAAAGTCGCATGAAAATACTGTACCCACTTTAAATTCCCAAGGGGAGAACAAGTTTCCCAAGTAAGGCAGGCAGTGAGAACAATTTCTAACCAGCAAACACACAGGTACTTCATTGTTGAGCCCACTCCAAGCAATGTAGCCAGGATTCACCCTTGTTCTGTTAGTGGCAATTGGCAAAGGTCCAGGTTCCCTTAGTTTATCCAAACTGGCTTATCTATCACTCATTTTAATGCATAGAATTTGTTTTCAAAAGTCATCACCAAGGGTTTCTCTTATAGTCTGACTGATTCATTAAATCCATGAAATGAAACAGTAAGTTTGATGGTCAGAAATTAAAGAATTCCCATCTGATGGCTTTATTTTCCCTATAAAAATCATGACACAATCATTTCCTACAAATTTAGTGCATTTGGCACATGTGTGAGCTTGCTTTTGTGTGTGCTGGGTTGGGGGCAATATTGAGGAAAATAGAAAAGGTTTGAAATAACCTTTGCAGAAAATGAGAAGACAAGAGCTAAGGACAATAGATAATCAACTGTTTAAAACACACCATAGAACTGATTCCATAAATGTTGGTCAATTTTGTTGATCTTTTCAAAGACCCAGCTTTTGGTTTCACTGATATTTCTCTACCACTTTTCGATTTCCTATTTCATTAATTTCTACTCTAATCTTTCTTATTTCCTAACTTCTTTTAGTTTTCTGTTGTTTTCCTAAGTTTCTTAAAGTATAAGGATAAGTATCAACCAGAATCTTTCTTCTTTATTGTGGAAAGTTTTTATTTCATCTACAAATCTAAAGCTTAATTTTGCTGGATACAAGATTCTTGGTTGATACCCATTTTCTTTCAGAGCTTGATATATGTTGTTCCAGGATCTTCTAGCTTTCAGGGTCTGTGTTGAAAAATCTGCTGTTATCCTAATTGGTTTTCCCCTATATGCAATCTGATTCTTCTCTTGTGGCTTTTAAAATTCTCTCCTTATTCTGTATGGTGGGCATTTGTATTATAATGTGCCTTGGTGTGGATCTGTTGTAATTTTGTACATTTGGCATCCTGTAGGCTTCTTGAATCTGGATTTCCAATTCATTCTTCATGTTTGGAAAGTTTTCTGATATCATTTCATTGAATAGATTATTCATTCCTTTGGTTTGGACCTCTATGCCTTCCTCTATCCCAATAACTCTTAAATTTGGTCTCTTTATGCTATCCCATATCTTGAATGTTCTGCTCATGGTTTCTTACCATTATTGCTGTGTGGTCTATGTTCTTTTCAAGATTATATATTTTATCTTCATTGTCTGACATCCTTTCTTCTAAGTGGTCTACTCTGTTTGTGATGCTTTCATTTGAGCTTTTAATTTGATTTAATGTTTGTTTCATTTCAAGTATTTCTTTTTGTTTGTTTGTTTTTTTAGAACCTCTATCTCTCTGTTGAGGTGATCTTTTGATTCTTGGATTTGTTTATGTAGCTCCTTGTCGAAGTGATCTTTCACTGCCTGTATTTGCTCTCTTATATCTTCCTTGAGTTCTCAGAAAATTTTAGCCATGTGTATCCTGAACTCATTCTCTGTCATTTTTTTCTGCTGTGGCTGCCAGTGATTCTAATGATGTGATGTTTTGATTTGTTTGTGGTACTTTCTTCCCTTGTCTTTTCATGTTGCTCATGTGTCTTCCTTTCCTGCTCTCTAGGTATGGGGTGTTATTACTCTATAGATTTGTAGTACTCTTGTAGAGTTCCAAGATCCCTCCTTTGTAGGGAAGGACAATATTAACTGATCTTAATATCAACAATACATTACCTATGAACAAACTGTTGTTATTAAGACATTTACAGTTAAGTCTCAATGTACAGAAATGTTGGATTCAATTATTATCTAAAATATAATCAGTAGTTTCATAAAAAGGTTTACAGTTTCTGATGGTGGACAATGACCTGGGAGTTGGGAGTAAGACAATATGCTGCGGGGGGGGGGGGGGTAAGATGTAAGGATATAGAGGTAATATATCTTAGGAAATGTGAAAGAGACATCTAATGAAGAGGGTTAGTAGCAAGAGGATAGACAGGAAGTAATTTAGGGTAGATAAGTACATGGGAAGACAGTAGATTACATAAAACAAACACAGATATGTATTTAGAGAAATATAGGATGTCAAAATAGTAAAATTTGTAGGGGGGAAGAAAAATGAAAGAAGAAAAAAGAAAACAAAGGGCATATACAACTTCTCTATATTATATTATTCAGATGATTCAGTCCTCAAAATTCTACTTCATGCAAAGTTCTTGGTTTCACATATGTTGGGGATGTGAGGGCTGGAGGATAGAGGGGTAGAAGAGAAAGAAAGGAAAAAAACTCAAAAGAAGAAACCAGGGTTGTTGCTAGTTGTAGAGATCTATTTCTTTTCTGTTTCTCTTCTCATCCAATAGGTGGGGCTTATTTCCTAACTTCTTTTAGTTTGCTGTTGTTTTAAGCTGTGTTTTTAAGCTGGTGTCTCTGCCCTCAGGATGGTGTAGGTACCATGGTGGGAAGACTGATCCTGGTGTAGGGCATCTGGAAACAGGAAGTGCCACCCGCCAGCCTCTGCAGGGAGGCTGCACCTCACAGGTCTCTTTTTAGGACCTCTCATCTGACTTGAGTACTGTACCTCCCTCTCTTGCCTGGAGATTTCCCAGCTCCTGGTCTCTCTGTTAGGCTCCAAACTTTAGTCCCATTCCCTTTCTCCCACTTAGCAGTTCCCACCTGCAGGACCTCTCACAGCCAGGCTCACACCAGGTGAGCGGCACCCTGGTCACACTGCACATCTACCCAACTGGGAGCTGTTTTTATGTTGAGTGGTCACTGTGCCAAGGTCGCTGCTGAGGGGTGGGGGGAGAGAGTTGGATACATGGTACCTGGCCAGATGGAGATCCAATCTGAGAGCTGAGAGCTGCCCACACCAAATGTGGCAAGAAAGGATATCCAAGAAGGAGTTGGTCTGCTTCCAGTGCCGGGGAGTCTGGTGAGGTGGGGAAGCTGGGCAATGGCCTTGTGCTGTGGGTAGGTAGCAGCTGAGTGACCTGCATGGGAGCAGAGTGCAGTCTGGAGTTCTGCAGAGGTGCTGAGAGGTGATTCTGCTAAGCTGCTTGAGAGCCCTGCGTGAGCTAGAACTGTGGGCTTTGGGTTTCAGGCACCCTGGGTCCAGATTCCTGCTCGAATGCTGAGGCTCTACTATAGGGGTCCTCTTACACTCTCTGAGATGCAGTATTCTGACTAGGTGAGACCTGGGTCACAGAGTGACACAGGATGCTGCCTGCCTCTGGCCTGCCATCTTGAGAGCCCAGAATCTTTCTTCTTTTAATATAGGCAGTTAGAATTATAATTTTCTCTGTAAGCACTGCTTTATCTACATTCTATAGATTTTTTGTTTCTCATTTCAAATCTGCCAGCTTTTGTTATACATCTAATATCTTTTTTGTCCCTGTATTCCTTCATCACTGACTTTTTTGTGTCAGATATATTTAATGTACCATACCTTCTCTTGTACTATATTTTTGAGTCATTTTCTTAGTGATTGCCTTGAGTGTTACAATCAACAACTTATAAATATTTAGTTTGGATGAATATCAACCCAATTTCAATAATATGTAAGAAATTTTCTCTACATTCCCTTTTTCCTCTTTCTTGCTGTCATACAAATTACATCTAATTAATTATGTGTTCATCAACACAGATTTATAATTATTACTTTATTCAATTATCTTATACTTCTTTTACTGGTACTCTATTTCTCCATGTGGATTGAACTTACCATCTAGTATTCTTTCATTGTAGTCTACAAATGACTTTCTTTTGAGTTTCTTCTACTTGGAATTCATTGAGCCTCTTGGATTTGTAGATTAATGTTTGCCGTCAAATTTGGGAAGATTTCAGTCATTATTCTGCCCATTTGTCTGTTCCTTTTTCTGGGACTCTCATTGTATATTGGCATGCTTGGTGTACTACAGGTTTCTGAAGCTCAGTTCATTTTACTGCATTCCTTTTTTCTTTTCCATCTAAGAATGGACAATCTTAATTCACCTATTTTTGAGACTACTGAATTTTTCTTCAGTCTGCTCAAATCTACTGTGTTACCCTATAATACTTTTTAACCCTGAATTTCTATTTACTCACTTTTTACAATTTCCCTCTCATTATTGATTCTTTATTTGGTGAGATCATTCTCATGCTCCTATGTTTCCTTTAGTTTTTAGGAGAGAGTTTCCTTTAGCTGATCAAATATATGTAAAATAACTGATTTAAGTTATTTGTTTAGTAAGCCCAATATTTGAGCTTTCTCAAGAACAGTTTCTATTGATTGTTTTTACTTTCATATATGGGTCATGCTTTCTTGTTCCTTTGCATGTCTTATAATTTTTATAAACTATTTTATATAATACAGTCTGGCAACTCTGAGAACTATCTTCCTCCCTAGGGTTTGTTGTTGTTGCCATTCATTTTGTTGTGGCTCTTTGTTTAGGGACATGCCTGAACTAATTATGTTAAGTCTGTATTCTTTGTCCCATGTAGCCACTGAAGTCTCTATTCAGTTAACTTCTGGTGAGCTGATGATTGTACCATATTTACTTAAATGCTTTGAATGAATAATTCTCTGAATCTTTCCTGAGGGGCTCTCTGTGCATGCTGGGACACACTTTTTACATTCAACCAGTTTGGATGTTCTCCATGTTCTTATCCATATTCAGCCACATATATTCAACCGTATTTCTTGAATTGTTCCAAGCCATTGGTTTATTTACAGAACTTCTTTAGAACTTTGCCTTAGCCTTCACATTATGCTTGTGCAGAAACTTAAGATCAGCCAGACGTGAGAGCTTAGGGCATTCTCAGTTCTTTCTTAAGCATATATGCAGCCCCAGGCAGGAACTCAGATTCATACATGTAGGTAGCCTTCTAGATTTCCAGGAATATGCCAGAGCTTTCAAAGCCCCTATAAATATTTCATCCCCTAGTTTTTCCATTTAAGTGTTTTAGTTGTCTTGTTATTTGTCCTCATTTTACCACTGCCTCAGGCAGCTGTGATATTAAACAATTGCTACTGATTGTTTCTGACAAATGCCCTTGAGGAGAAGGGTTTTCACACTGGATGAGCTCTGAGTCAGGTCAAATAAAGACAACCCTTGTGAGTGGAATATTCTAAGGAACTTTAAAATAGGTCAAATAATATCACTAATCTGGGAATGTGGTTTTGCAAGAGCTCCAACTCTATTCTAATGCATGGAGTAGCTGCTAGGCTGCTGGTTTTCACTGCAATTGCAGGCTGTTAGATTTCAAGGCTACCATGAGATTAGAGAGATGGTGATGAGAATAAGGCAATAATACCAAAAAAATTCAGTATTCTTCAGGGGACCCAATTATTTTTAAAATAAATAAATAAATAAATACTTCTCAAATTGCTGCAAACATTCAGTTAATTTCCAGGGATCTAAAAATGCTTATTTTGACGATATTTTCCAGGGTCTTTGTTACTTTTAGGGGACAAAGGATTTTCAGAAGTCCTGTCTCTGACATACCCAATGACATTACCTATCCCACCCCAGACAGTTGATACCTACAGTCCTGGGCAGAAGTGAGATAGATTAGCTAATGGTATGGAAATAAATATGACTGTTCATTCTCAGTAGGTAGTGAATTATCATTTTAAATTGTCCATCCCTCTCTCTATCCATGCCTTCCACTCTATGACATTGCCACTCTTCCATTTAGAGGTGGGGTCTATTTCTATTAATAGTGCTTCTTGCTCACATAACATTCTTTGGTCAAGTATAATGTAGAAAAAAAACAAGTGTGCCAGTTCTGAACATGGACCTTAAAGCAGCTAGTGTTTTCATTCATCTCTTTTCTATTTCTGCTATGGCCATGAAAATAGGTCCAGCTAGTGCAGGGGATGTAGCTCAATGGAAGGGCACTTCCTTTGCATACATGAAGTCCTGGGTTCAACCCCCAATAACACAAAAAAAAGAATAAAAATGCTAGAAAATATGTCCAGCTAGCCTGCTAGTACAAGAAGTGAGACATAGGAAACTGATCTGGACCCTAGCTTGTAGCCAAGTTTAGCCAAGCTCAGTCTTTATCATCCAAATGCCAGTCAACCCATAGATATGTGAGTGAGGTGTGTGAACAAATAATTTAAAGCACTAGGTTTTGACTATATATATATATATAGTCAATGGATCTTTTATTTATATGTGGTGCTGAGGATTGAACCCAGGGCCTCACACATGCCAGGCAAGCACTCTACCAATGAAATACAGCCCCAGCTGGGATGTTTTTTTTATGTAGCATTATTGTGGCAATAGATGATGAATACAACACATGCTACTTGATTAAACTCTTAAGAGTCTGCCTATTCTAAGAGTTGGACCTTGAATATATCTAACAGTTATTTGTACTACTGCTGCTCCTTCTTCTGTAGGTTAAGTTACCATTTTAGACTTTCAACAGTTATAGAATAAATATTCCTAATATAAAAAGGCAACAACTGTATTAGGTCAAACACACTCAAGCCAGTTTCCACCTCTCGGGGAAGCATGCAGCAAATCATTCCACAGAAAACACAAACAACATCAAAAGACATTTTTTTCTAAAGAAAACTGTTCTATTCTCTCTGAGGAAACAGTTTGCAACAGGGAAAGCTGTAATGGAAACTCTAATTTTCATTTCAAAGATTTTCCTCAAGAAAAGTAGCTATTTCCTTCAGAGCAGTTTGGGATTACACTTTTCTGATTTTTTGTTTTATTTGTAGGGGAAAATGTTTCCAGCCTCGGTATTTTTCTGGTCAAAATTTGGTCAACTACCTATAGGTTCTTAGCCCTAAAAATGATAGTCTGTTAGAAAAAGGGTGTGAAGGTAGTTGGTAAACTTTATGGGTGTTTAAAAAAAGTGCTGGTACTTTATCAGTTGACTAGTCTCTTGCTCAGTCAAATTTTTAACCTTCAGTAGGTAAACTCTAATGTACTGATGTTAATCATACTTGATGGTCATTTACTAATCACTGGAATATTAAAGACTGAAGTAAGCATAGAATAACTTTGTTAATCCTTTGTGGACATAGAGAACAGTGTGTGCTATAAATTGTTGAATAAATATACACATATGAAAGTTAAAACCCAGGAGTTCACTGTTTGATTTCTCTGCCCTCAATCTTAGGATATGTATTATTTATATAACCTCCTTCAAAGGGGGCTTATATACATCAAAAAGGTGCTGGTTTTCTAAATGAAGGAGAAACATACTTTCTTGAGAAACAAAGAGTAAACCAAGCACAATTATTTGTTTGGATACCCACAACATATGGTAGATTTACAACTTACTTGTCTGAGTTTGTGATAGCCACTGTTTTTTTTTTTTTAAACCTATGACTGGAATGACTGGAGATCCAAACCACAATATTGGACCATGATGTAACTTAGAGAAATTAGCCCATGTGCTAAGGATTATAAAACAAATAATACTGATAATGTTTTCACAAGAAGTCACCAGTTGGTGGGTATTTGCATTGTATCCAGCATTGGTAATTATGAATAAAGCTTCTATAACTATTTGTGTACAAGTCCTTGTGTGAACTTTGTTCATTTCTCAAGTGGGATTGATGGGTGGTGTGTTAAATGTATGTTTAATTTTATAAGAATTTTCCAAACCTGTTTCATCCACCAATAGTGTATAAGAGTTCTAATCGTTTTACATCCTCATCAACACTTAATAGTGTCAGAATTTTTCATTTAATCCTTCTAGTAGGCATGTAGCATATATCTTTGTGGTTTTAATTTGCATTTCTTTAATGACTGATGAGTCTATTTTCAAGTGTTTATACACCACTATATTTCTTTTGTGAAATGTGTGTTCAAATTGTTTGACCATGTTTTTAAGTCTTCTTACTAATGAATTGTATTTAGGACATAGATACTTCATGAGATATGTCTTTGAAATATTTTCTCCCAAGAAGAACAAGAGGATTATGGGAAGGAAGGAGGAGAGGGAAAAGGAAGATACTGGGGAATGAGATTGATTAAACTGTGTTATGGACATGTACAATCTCACTGTTGTGTATAATTATAATGCACCAATAAAACATTTTTAAAAAATATTCTCTCCCCCCATGCACCTTGTTCTTCAAATTTCTTAACATTGTTTTTAAAAGTGCACAAATAACCCAATCAATAAATGGGCCAAGGACCTGAACAGACACTTCTCAGAAGATGATATGCAATCAATAAACAAATAAATGAAAAAAAATGTTCATCATCTCTAGCAATTAGAGAAATATAAATCAAAACTTCTCTAAGATTTCATCTCACTCCAGTCAGAATGGCAGCTATTATGAAGACAAACAACAATAAGTGTTGGTGAGGATGTGGAGAAAAAGGTACACTCATACATTACTGTTGGGACTGCAAATTGATGCAGCCAATATGGAAAGCAGTATGGAGAGTCCTTGGAAATCTGGGAATGAAACCACCATTTGACCCAGCTATCCCTCTCCTTGGTCTATACCCAAAGGACTTAAAAACAGCATACTACAGGGACACAGCCACATCAATGTTTATAGCAGCACAATTCATAATAGCTAAACTGTGGAGCCAACCTAGATGCCCTTCAATAGATTAATGGATAAAAAAGTGTGGCATATATACATAATGGAATTTTACTCAGCAATAAAAGAAAATAAAATCATGGCATTTGCAGATAAATTGATGGAGTTAGAGAAGATAATACTAAGTGAAGTTAGCCAATCCCAAAAAAACAAATGCCAAATGTTTTCTCTGATATAAGGAGGCTGATTCATAGTGGGATAGGGAGAAGGAGCATGGGAGGAATAGATTAACTCTAGATAGGGCAGAGGGGTTGAAGGGGAAGGGAGGGGGCATGGGTGTTATTAATGATGGTGGAATGTGATGGTCATTATTATCCAAAGTACAGGTATGAAGACATAAATTGGTATAAATATACTTTGTATACAACCAGAGATATGAAAAATTGTGCTCTATATGTGTAATAAGAATTGTAATGCATTCCTCTGTCTTATATAAATTTAAAAAGTGAATAAGTTTCAATATTTTTTAAGTCAAATTTACCAATTTTTTCTTTTATGGCTTGTACCTTTTTTTCTAACTGGGGATTAAACTCAGGGGCACTTAACCACTGAGCCACATACCCAGACTTTTTTGTATTTTGTTTAGAGACAGGGTCTCACTGAGTTGCTTAGGGCCTCACCAAGTTGCTGAGGCTGACTTTGAACTCATGAGCCTCCTGCCCCATCCTCCAAGCTGCTGGGATCACAGGCATGTGCCACCATACCCACCTGGCTTGTGCATTTTTAAAGTATACTTTTCTTACCCCCAAGAATCCTTAAATTTTCTTATGTTGCCTTCTGGAACTTTTATATTTTTAATGCTAACATTTTGATTTGTGATATGTTTCAAGTTAATTATTACATATGGTACAAGATGAAGACTGAAGTTCACCTTTTCTGCATATGGTTACTTAATTGTTCTAGCACCATTGGTTGAAAGACTGTTTTTTCCACATTGAGTAATCTTGGCACCTTTAACAAAAGTTAACTGACTATATATGTAGTGGACTATTTATAAACTCTCTGTTTTCTCCCATTCATCTATATGTCTATCCTTATGCAAATGCCTGATTGTCTTGATTATTATAATTTTATAGTAAACCTTGTACTCAGATAGTGAAAGTCCCTCAACTTTCTCTTCTTTAAAAAAGTGTTTTGGCTATTTTATTTTAGTTCCTTTAATTTTCCATATAAATTTTAGAGTTATTGAAATTGTAGAGCCTTCAGTTTCTACAAAACAAAATTCTAGTATATTTGGCTGGAATTGATTTGAATCTACAGATAATTTGGGAAGAATTGACAACCCAATAAAACTGAGTTTTTGATCCATGAACATGGTATATCAAGAGATAAAAATAAAATTCAGTCTTGTTGAAGACATGTTACTTAAGAGTTTTTTGTTAAATGCAGCCAAGTCTAATGCTGATCAATATAAAAGTATTCAGCAGACATTCTATTAAAAGAAACAGGTAGAGGTACTCAAAAATTTGTGGGACATGTCAAAAGATAAAGAAGCCACCCTGGGAGAGCTTCCAATTGTCAGAGGTGAAATAATTTGAGTAACAAATGAAGGAACGGGAGTGTTATAATCTAAAGAATGAAATAAATATCTATGGATCCATACTTATATAAATAAATGATTGAACAAATTAATGGGGAACAAGAGACAAACATCCTTACAGAAGAATTCCTATTAACAAATGTAAAAAAATGAGGGAAATAGAAAAGTCACTCTAAGAACAATGCAGCAATAACTGCTTCAGGCAAGATTCACTGATGTGTTATTCATATGTCAAAACTCATCAAATTGCACACTTTACATATGTGCAGCTTACTTATGTGCATCAGTTACACCTTAATAAAGCTGAAAATGTATAAATTATAGTGCACTTTATTCTCCAATGAAAACTTAAAAATTTGTGCTTCACTCAATAGAGGTTAGTGAAGTAGGCAAAATTGTTCTACTACCTATAGTTGGGGTATCAGAGCACATGCAAGGAAATCATAGCAGGTTCTGTCAGTGTTCTTCCCTTATACTCTTACACCCTCATTCTTACCATGGTCAGGTGTTGTCCTGACTTCCCATAGCCAGCATTTACATTTGTCTGAGGGAATTTATCTGAGGTTGTTTGAAGCCCACTTTGCCTGACTGTTTATCAGGCAGAGGTACTAGGGAATTAATGCCTCAGTCACTCAATGAGTGACTGCTGAGAGTTGACTGGTGTATAAATATCCCAGCTTCCTCATACCTTAGGTGTAGTAACTAGGAAACACATATTCTACAGCTTCCCAGACTTCTATAACAGGAGTATGCTCTCCAGTTGCTCACAGAGCTAAGTGGATTGACTATATACTCCTTACTTTCTGCCTTACCATCCTTGTCTCACTTCCTTATTGGTATTTCCTCTACTTCCAAATAAACTACTTGAATTTGATTCCTTGTCTCAGGACTGGCTTCTAGGGAACCCTAAGACAAATACACGGTGGGCACCTTTGAGGAATAAATGAGTTATTTCTTAGAAAAAATTTACTAAGAACATACTCCCCTCAAAAAGAAAACCATCAAGAATTTCAAGAACCTAAGAACCTAAACACTTGCAATTTTTGGCAGTCCTGGGGATTGAACCCAAGACCTTGCAAATGCTAGCTCAGCATTTTAACACTGAGCTAAATTCCCAGCCCAACACTTGCTTTTCAATCCTAAATATATTCTTTAAAATTATTGCTATAAAACCAGTAGAATTAAAACTAAGAAATAATATGTACAACTGACTTGGAGTTGATCTGCTTTTCAACATTTCTGATAGGTAGCTCAGGCAATCTTAGCCATGACTCAGTTTATTCTCAGCCTAAAAATATGTATTTCTCTATTTATCACTATTTAATAACTCTTTTCCCCTAGGGTTTTTGTTTTTCCTACCCCTTGCTTGTTTATTTTCATAAGCTATCTGAGAAGAAAGGGAGAGGGCAAGCTCAGGGTACAAAGATGCAGTTTTATAAGGCAATTACTTATCCTACTGAGTGGGGGTAATGAGCTCAATACTTGAACACAATAGGTTGTCAATGAATGATTTGTGCCACATAAACATGGCAATTACAAGCCCTAAAAAATGCAGACATTGGAAATGAAATGGTTCTGAAAATAGCAACAGTGACATGATTACTAATCACCACTGTGAAAAGAGTGTTGGTAAGTGTGATACAACTCCTTTGCCATGTAACTTTTCAATACATTTCTGCTGCCTCTGGGCTCAGCCATGTGGATGCTTTAGGACAACAGGATGTAAAAGAAGATAACAGAGGCAGAGGTTGAAAGGAGCTTCTATGATTAGACTAGCTCACTCTTGCCTTCTGCCATTACCATGATAACATTCTCAGAATGGACTTCTAGAGGATTAAAGACATAGAAAGGAGCCAAGTAACCCTATTCCTTTTATCCAAGGATATCTTGGACTAGCTGACAGTCAATTAATTGCCAGATATGAGATTTTGAGCCCAAACAAAGCCAGATATACTGCCCAGCTGAGCCCAGCTTAAATCATCACCCCATAGACAGATTAGCTAAATTTATACTTAATATTTTAAACCACTGGGTTTTGCAGTGGTTTGGTTACATAGCATTTTGGTGGACATACATAATTAAATATAACAATGTCAAAGATATCCTTTTCTGGGGCAATAAGGCCCCAAACTAAAATTAAAGTGGATAAATTCAGCAAGTCATTTGAGAATTTAAAAATATCTACAGAAATGAGAGATTCTAAAACACCAAAAGCAGAAGTTGCAAACTAATGACCTACCATCCACATTCAGTCTAGAGATATGTTCCAATGGAATAGTGAAAGCAGGATTACTTGTCCTCATTTGAGTCCATATTAGAGAGTTCAACTCTATTCATTTGAACTTTTTCCCTGCTATAAATTGGATGTAAAATCTAAAGGTAAGCCAGGAAAACTTGACTTTGTATATCAGCCAGTTCAGTCAGAGGAACAGAATCATTAGGAATTATAGAATAGGAAATTACTATGGGAATTTGAACTTAAGCAATTATAGGAAATGGTAAAAAGTAGTTGGCTATAGAGCCCTTTTTATGATTCTTTCTTCTGTGTCTGGTGCAGAGCCTGAAGTCAGGTGGATATGAAGTAGGTGAGAACAGGGGTACAAGTTGGAGAGGTACAGGTTGGAACTTGTTTTTGCCTTTCCCCATCTCCAAGCCTTCAACTTTGCTGTCTTGGGTGGCCTGCAGGAAATGGTACTCTTGCCATAAAGTCACATTCACACTTGGCTGAGGATTTGGAGAAATGGAAGAAAAGCATCCTGAATGAACTGAAACTTCAAGCCTGGCTGATGTTCTACCAATAAGATTCATGAAAACGTACATAAGCAGTAACAGGATCTAACCTACCCTGACCTCCTGCAAGCAAAATGGTTATGGCTTCATTTCTACCTTGCTAATCTCCTCCAAATTTCTCTTATGACCAACTCTAACTAGAAACATACAGAGAAAAGAACTTTGGTTGATGTAGTACCAACATTACAAAGTCATTATATCTTGGCACTTATTTGGAACAAGTGAAAATCAGGAAGCAGTTATTATATCCTAAACTTTTAATTTTTGGATGAAAACTAAAGAGAGATGAGTTCCTGCTGTGTATCTCAGGAAGTTTTTTGACTGAAAGTAAATCAAACTGGCTTTCATGTAGGGATACTTATTATCTCTCACAATAAGATATTAAAAAGTAAGTAGTGTAGTTTCATAGAAGGCTACTTAATGGCTCAACAACTCCATCTAGGATCCACATTCTTTCCATCTTTTTGCTTACCATTCTTAAGAGTGTTGTTTGTCCTCAGGCTTGTCTCTTCCTGGTTGCAAGATAGATGAAGCAGTTCCAATTATCAAATCCCTATAGAGTGATATCCAAAAGTCTCAATTTTTGAACTGTGAGGAAACATTTCCCAGAAGTCTCTAACAAACCTCTTTTGACATACCATTGGCTAGAACTGGTGACATGTCCACCCTAAATGAATTATTGGCAAGGAAAGTCGGATTATTAAAAGCCTCCTTATGGCTGGGGTTATGGCTCAGTAGTAGAGTGCCCGCCTGGCACAGGTGAGGCCCTAGGTTTGATCCTCAGCACCACATAAAAATAAATTAATTAATTAAAGATATTGTATCCAACTACAACTAAAAAATAAATATTTAAAAATAAATAATGAAGAAAAGCCTCCTTAAGCTTTCTCCACAAACTTTTTATCTTATTTTGGTCATTGGCTTTATGACACATTCTCCAAAGTGCAATTATTAGATTAAAATGCATAAATAGTATTTTTTGATTTTTAAAAAGATATTAAGCTAAACTGGCCCTGTTATGGACATCATTTTTTCCTCTCTGGATCTATCACTGCAGTGTTTATGTACTCTGCCAACCAGTGTATGAGTAGTGTAGGCTCCCCTGAATGACATGGCTCCCCATTAGCTGAACCAAACTGGGCTTCATTAGCAAGGAATAACAGGAGAGATGGATGGGCAGTGATTTTCATGTGTATGTGTGTGTGTCCATTCATTCAACATTTACTTTGCACCTGCAACCATTATAGCACTGGATATGAAAGCACCACAAATAACGTGTATAGAAAAAGAAATAATTTTTCCTTGACCCAGAGAAATAAAACATGATGACCTAGTAAGGTTTTTTTTTACATATACACTTCCAGCTTCTTTTATTAACATCTTGGATTACTGTTGTACATTTGTTATGATCAATGAATCAATATTGTCATTATTGTCACTTAAAGGCCATAGTTTAAATTCAGGTACTTTGTGCTGTACATTTAATAAGTTTTGACAAATGTGTCTCCATACAGTATGTAGCCTTTTCAGATTGTCTTTTCCACTAAGCAATATGGACTTAAGTTTCTTCCATGACTTTTCCTGGCATAAAAGGTTACTTCTGCTCTCCATTCCCACTCATACTGGGGATTGAACTCAATGATACCTTACCACTTAGCTACATCCTCAATCCTTTTATTTTTTTATTTTTGAGACAGTGTCTCACCAAGTTGCCCAGGTTGTCCCCGAACCTGCCATCATTCTGCCTCAATCTCCCCAGTAGCTAGGATTATGATAAATGACGGATGAAGAAAACAACTAATTATGACCAGAAACTGAAGTGAATTTGGGTAAATTATTCTTTATATTATCAATTAATGTGTTTATACACTCAACAAAAATTTTTTGAACAGTGACAGGAAGTATCAGGAACAGTGACAGGAAGATAAAACTGCATGTACATCCACATTTATCTTAAAATTAAATTTTAATTTAAAAATACACACAAGTTGTGGTAATAGTAGGCAGACCACTAGCATTTTGTGTTGTCAGTATTTTATTGGTTCCTCTTAGTTATACATGGCAATAAAATATACTATGGCATAATTATAGAGGTATGGAATAAAATTTGTTCTAATTCAGTCCTCAGTGTTTCCCTTACCTTTCCTTCTTTGCACCCCTGTTCCCTTCCCTCCACTCTATTGATATTTCTGCTGTTTATGTATAGTTTTTATTTATGTCTTGTGGATGTATCTGATGGTGAGATTCACTGTGCTACATTCATATATATACATAGGAAAGTCTTTCCCTATCCCATATCCCATATGTGTTTCCCTACCCCATCCCTCCTCCCTTTCTTTCATTCCCCTTTGTTTAGTCCTCTTATTTCTATTCTTTCTTTTTATTGCCTCCTCATATTGGATTAGCTTCTGCATATCAGAGAAAACATAAGAACTCTATTTTGGGGGGGGGACTGATTTATTTCAGATAGCATAAAAGTCTCCAGATCCATCCATTTACCATCAAATGCCATAAAGTCATTATTCTTTAAGGATGAGTAATATTCCATTGGGTATATGTACCATGTTTTCTTTATCCATTCATCTGCTGAAGGGCATCTAGGTTGGTTCCATAGCTTAGCTATTGTGAATTGAGCTGCTATAAACATTGATGTGGCTGTGTCCCTATAGTATGCTGTTTTAAGTCCTTTGAGTATAGACCAAGGAGTGGGATAGCTGGGTCAAAATGATGGTTCCATTCCAAGTTTTCCAAGGAATCTCCATACTGCTTTTCAGAGTGGTTGCACCAATTTTCAGTCCCACCAGCAATGTATGAGTGTGCCTTTCCCCCACATCCTCACCAACATTTATTGTAACTTATATTCTTGATAATTGCCATTCTGACTGGAGTGAGATGGAATCTTAGTGTGGTTTTAATTTGCATTTCTCTAATTGCTAGAGATGTTGAACACTTTTTCATATATTTGTTGACCAACCATATTTCTTCTGTGAAGGGTCTGTTCAGTTCCTTTGTTTCTTTATTGACTGGGTTATTTTGGTTTGGTTTGGTTTGGTTTGGTTTTTTGGTGTTACGATTTTTGAGTTCTGCATCTATCCTGGAAATTAATGCTCTATATGAGCTGCAGGTGACAAAGATTTTCACCCATTCTATAAGCTCTCTCTTCACACTTTTGATTGTTTCTTTTGCTGTGAAGAAGCTTTTTAATTTTATGCCATCCCACTTATTGATTCTTTTATTTTACTTCTTGTGATTTAGAAGTCTTGTTAAGAAAGTCAGTTCCTGAGTTGACATAGAGTGTTGGACCTACATTTTCTTCTAGCACATGCAGGGTTCTGGTCTAATTCCTAGGTCTTTGATTTACTTTGAGTTGGGTTCTGTGCAGAGTGGGAGACAGGGGTTAAGTTTCATTTTACTACATGTGGATTTCCAGTTTTCCCAGAGCCATTTGTGAAAGAGGCTATCTTTTTTCCAAAACATGTTTTTGGCACCTTTGTCTACTATGATGACTGTATTCATGTGGGTTTGTCTCTGTGTCTTCCATTCTATTCCACTGGTCTTCATGCCTGTTTTCATGGTGCTGGTACCATCCTGTTTTTGTTACTATACCTCTGTAGTATAATTTGAGGTCCAATATTGTGATACCTCCTGCTTCACTTTTCTTGCCAAGGATTTCTTTGGCTATTCTGGGTCTCATTTTTCCAAGTGAATTTCATGGCTGCTTTTTCTATTTCTGTGAAGAACATCATTGGAATTTGTTTTGTAATTTTTTGTTTATTTTAATTAGTTATAGATATCAGTAGAATGCATTTATGCACTTTGATATATCATTGGAATTTTGATGGGAATTGCATTGAATCTGAATATGTGCCTTTGGTAGTATGGCTATTTTGACAATATTAATTCTGCCTATCCAAGAACATGAGAGGCCTTTTCATCTTCTAAAGTTTTCTTCAATTTCTTTAATGTTCTATAGTTTTCATTGTAGGGATCCTTCATTTATTTTGTTAAATTGATTCCCAAGTATTTTTTAGGCTATTGTGAATGGGATAGTTTTCCTCATTTCTTTTTCAGCACATTTATCAATGCAATTGATTTGTGGGTGTTGATTTTGTACCCTGCTACTTTGTTAAATTCATTTATGAGATCTAGAAGTCTTTGGGTGGATTTTTTTTTTTGGTTTTCTAAATATAGGATGATGTCATTGGTAACAAGAAATAATTTGAGCTCTTTTTTTCTATTCATATCCATTTAATTTCCTTCTCTTGCCCGATTGCTCTGGCTAGAGTTTCAAGGACTATGTTGAATAGAAGTGGTAAATGTGGGCATCCTTGTCTTGTTCCAGTTTTTAGAGGAAATGCTCAGTTTTTCTACATTCAGAATGATGTTGGCCTAGAGTTTGTTGTATATTGCCTTTTTTAATAAAAAAAGTCAATGTACCTTTATTATATTTTATTTATACACGGTGCTGAGAATCGAACCCAGTGCCTCACACATGCTAGGCAAGCACTTTACCACTGAGCTACAACCCCAGCCCTGTATATTGTCTTATGGTAGTTTCCTTCTATCACTAGTTTTTCTAGTGTTTTTAAAATGAATGGGTGCTGTACTTTGTCAAATGCCTTTTCTATATCTATTGAGATAATCATGTGATTGTCTTTAAGTCTACTTATGACATGGATTATATTTATTAATTTCCATATGTTGAACCAAACTTGCATCCCTGGGATGAATACCACTTGATCATGGTGCACTACTTTTTTGATGGGTTTTTGTATGCAATTTGCCAATATTTTATTAAGAATTTTTGCATTAGGCCTGGAGATATAGCTCAGTGGTAGAGTGCTTGCCTGGCATGCATGAGGCCCTGGGTTCAATTCCCAAAACAAGAAAGAAAGAAAGAAAGAAAGGAAAGAAAGAAAGAGAGGGAAAGAATTTTTGCATCTATGTTCATCAAGGATATTGGTCTGAAATTTTCTTTCCTTTATGTGTCTTTGTCCAGTTTTGGTATAAGGGTGATACTGGCTTCATAGAATGAGTTTGACAGGGTTCTCTCCATTACTATTCTATGGAATAATTTGAGGAGGATTCATATTAGTTCTTCTTTAACAGTCTGGTAGAATTTAGCTGAGAATCCATCAGGTCCTGGGCTTTTCCTTGTTGGAAGCCTTTTGATGGCTGCTTCAATTTCCTTTTTTTTTTTGTGGGGGGGGGGGTCTAGGGATTGAACCCAGAGGCACTCTACTACTAAGCCATATCCCCAGCTTCTTTATGTTTTTATTTAGAGTCAGGGTCTCACTAAGTTACTGAGGACCTTGCTAAGTTGCTGAGGCTGCCTTTGAACTTGCAATCCTCCTGCCTCAGCCTCCCCAGTCACTGGGATTACAGGCAAGCACCACCAAACCCAGCTGGCTGATTCAATTTCATTAGTAGAAGTTGATCTGTTTACATTTTCTATATCCTCCTAGTTCAATTTGCATAGGTCACGTGTCTCCAGGAATTTGTCCATATTCTCAAGATTTTATAGCTTATTGGAGTATAAGTTTTCAAAATAGCTTCTGCTGATCCTTTAGATTTCAGTAGTGTATCTGGTGATATTTCTTTTTTCATCTCAGATTTTGATAATTTGAATTTTTCTCTCTTTCTTCTAGTTTGGCCAAGGGCTTATGAATTTTGTTTATTCTTTAAAAAAATTGTTTCACTGATCTTTTGAATTGTCTTTTAAATCTCAATTTCATTGATTTCAGCTCTGATTTTAATTATTTCCTGTCTTCTACTGATTTTGGTGTTGCTTTGTTCTTCTTTATCTAAGGCCTTGAGCCATAATGATAGGTTATTTATTTGATATATTTTCATTCTTTTAATGTATGAACTCAGTGCTACAAACTTTCCTCTTAATAGTGTCCCAGAGATTTTGAGATTTTGATATGTTGTATCACTGTTCTTAGTTACCACTAAGTATTTTTTTTTTACTTCTCCCCTGATTCTGCTACCCATTCATCATTCAAGAGTGTAGTATTCAATCTCCAGATGTTAGAGTGGTTTCTCCTAATCATTTATTTATAATTTCATTCCATTATGATTTGATAGAATGCAAGGTATTCTCTATTTTTTTGGTATTTGCTAAGATTTGCGCTGTGACCTAAAATATTGTCTATTTTAGAAAATGTTCCATGGGCTGGGGATGTGGCTCAAGCGGTAGCGTGCTCGCCTGGCATGCGTGTGGCCCAGGTTCAATCCTCAGCACCACATACAAGCAAAGATGTTGTGTCCGCCGAAAACTAAAAAATAAATATTAAAATTCTCTCTCTCTCTCCCTCTCTCACTCTCTCTTTAAAAAAAAAGAAAGAAAGAAAAAAGAAAATGTTCCATGAGCTGCTGAGAAGAAAGTGAAGTCAGTCATTGATGGATGAAATGTTCTAAAGATGTCTATTAAGTCCAAATTATTAATTGTATGTTTTAGTTCTATAGAATCTTTACTTGGTTTTTGTTTGGATGATCTATACAGTGACAAGAGAGGCATGTTAAGATCACCCAGTATTATTGTATTGTGGTCTATCAGATTCTTAATATTGAGAAGAGTTTGTTTGATGTATGTAGATGCTCCATTGTTTGGGACATAAATATCTATGATCATTATATCTTGTTGATGTACAAGTCCCTTAAACAGTATGAAATGTCCTTCTTTATGTATTCTAATTTTGGCTTGAAGTCCCTTTATCAGATATGAGAATGGTGACCCTTGCTTGTTTACAAGATCCTTGTGACTGGTACGTTTTTCCCCATCCTTTCACCTTCAGTCTGTGGATTTCTTTGCCTGTGAAGTGAGTCTCTTGGAGACCACATATTGTTGGTTCTTGTGTTTTTAATCCAAACTGCCAACCTATATTTTGATCGAAGAGTTTAGACCATTTACATTAAATGTTATTATTGAGAGATGACTCTTATTTCCTGTCATTTTTTATTTAAATTGGATTTGATTCTTATTTGATTGACTATTCTTCTAGCATAATGTTTTCCTATGCTGGTTTTCATCTTTATTTCTGCTTCATGAAACATTTTATTGAGTATGTTTTGTAGTGCAGGCTTTCTAGTTAAGAATTCTTTTAGCTTTTGTTTATCATGAAGGATTTTTATTTCATCTTCAATTTTGAAGCTTAATTTTGTGGGGTATAGTATTCTTGCTTGGCATCCATTATCTTTCAGAGGTTGTCATATAGTATTCCAAGCCTTCCTCTATTTTTTGGGTCTAGATTGAGAAATCAGCTGAAATCTGGATAGTTTTCCTCTAAATGTGACCAATCATTTTCCTCTATCAGTTTTAAAAATTCTACACTTATTCTGTATGTTAGGTATTTTCATAATAATGTATCTTGGAGTGGACCCTTTGTGATTTTGTATATTTGGAGTCCTACATGCCTCTTCTATTTGACTTTCATTTCATTCTTAAGTTTGAAATTTTTTCTGATATTAAGATTGTGCATTTTTTTTGGTTTGTGTTTCAGAGCCTAATCTATCACAATGAATCTTAAATTTAGACTTTTAATGGTATTTCAGATTTCCTGAATATTCTGTTCATAGTCTCTTAAAATCATTTCTCTCTGGTTGACTATTTTCAAGATTTTATGCTTTCTCTTTGAGGTCTGAAAAATCTGCCCTCCAAGTGGTCTAATCCATTGGTGATGTTTTCCATTGAATTTTTAATTTGATGTATTGGTTCCTTCATTTCAAGAATTTCTATTTGATTCTTTTTTCAGAATCTCTCTTTATTGAAATTATCTTTCACTTCCTGTATTTTCTTTCTGAGTTCACTCTTTACATCATCTTTTAGCTCTTAGAACAGTTTAACTACGAACTTTCTAAATTTTTTCTCTGACATTTCCTCCGCTGTGATGTCAGTGAAGTCTGCTGTTGAAGCCTTATGGGTTGTTTGGGATGGTGTGTTCCCTTGCTTTTCATATTGTTTGTATGTCTACCCATCTGTCAGTATAGCTCTGACTTCTTTTAAGTGAAGGACTACTATGCGAGCTTTTTCTTAAGAGCCCTGGGTTGGGTGGATATCTAGATCCTCACATTTTAATTCAATGTGTGACCCCTGCTAATCTCAATATCAGGTTCACTTTAAGAGATACACTGAGCCCTATTTATTGTAATCACTTCTGAGCCAAGTCTCATACTATTCAACACTGTAAGATCAAAAACTTGTTGTAATTGTTCTCTGTGGTTCCTCAAATTTAGGTATATACCTATAATAAAATTCTGAAACAGGTCAAAAATTAATAGTTAAATTTAGTAAACTTACTATATACTTAAGCGAGTACTAAAAGGAGGGAGGAAGAAAGTTTGTACAAATGGGGGAGGGAAAAACAAGGACAGAAAGACAGAGAGTGAGAGACTAAAAGGATAATTTACACCAATGTACAAAGGAGGAATAAATGAATTGGTGTTATTTGAGGGAGAAGCAGGTATAAACTAGGAAAACAAAGATAGGAAGGTTGGTTCCAATGCTTTAACCCATTAGATGAAGTGCATTCAAACGGGATGGAGGTACAATGTCGGCTATGGGGTTAACTGTTATCATTCAAGCTAAGGAGTTATTTGTGTGATCAAAATTGACATTAGAGTTGTTAGAGTGTTGGACAGGGCAGTGCTGTGAGTTGGCTGATTCTACTGTTGCACAAGTTCAGGTTAGGATGTGCCCCCGTGTTTGCTGTGGGTCACCTGTTACTTGTTGCCTTCTGCTAGATTCCTTCTGTGGTAGTGAAGATCCTGGTAGCTGTCTGTGTGTGCAGGAACACTGGTTGTGGGTTTTCTGCAGGTGTTCTGTGGTGCCCTAGTATTCCCCCTGGTATCTGCACCCTCTGGGTGGTGCTATAGTAAAGGGTTTCTGGTGGTTCACCTGGACTCTAGTTTCCACTGCCCCTGTGAATAGTGGGCGTTTATTCCTTCTGCTGAATAAGTCTGGTGCAAGGTCCCCTACGTATCCAAACAATGCCCTGTAGTTTACGAGTTGGAATCATGGGTCAGGCTGTAATGCACCTAGACTGGCATCTGCCCTTTCTGCTGTGTAGCCTCTGGCAATGTCCTGATGGGTCTGTACATCACTGGATGTTCAGGGAGCTTCTCTCTAATATGGTGCTGCAATCCTAAGGTCTGTCCCTAGGCTTCCCATGGGTGTTTCCCCTGGTGCCAGTGGTTGGGGCCTGGTGAATCAACTTGGGCCCGCTACTGCTTTGTCTCTCTGTCTGAGGCTGCAATACTTGCCTGGGTCCCAGAGGCTGAGTGGGGCTAGACTTGCATGTCCCTTGGCCCAGGTGCCCTGCAGCCAATTCTTGTTCACAGTGAGGGGGAGGAGGAGGGAGGGTTTCTGAGATTTATAATTTATGCTAGTAATGATCTTTCTAGAAGTTCTTTCTGGCCAAATTCTTAAGCGGGCCCACTGCAGGGGGCTTCCCTGTGGCTCACTTTGCTGCTGTCTGGGCGTGGGCAGCCGCCTGGCTGTTTTAAGAGGGCGACTGGCCTGGGCTGCAGGCGCCTCACTCAGCTTCCTTCTCACAGCTGGGCTTGGAGTGGTTTGTGCTGTTTTAAGGAGCCTCCTGCATTTTAAGTTCTGTCTTTTCAGCCATTTTTAATTGGGTGAGCTGAAGAGAGGCCTGCTCCCTGCCCCACCCCCTCTTCCCTCCCCAGGTTCCAGTTAGGACCTGAGTCTTGTTTTCTATCCTGGTAACCACCTTCCAGTCCTCCAGGTCTCCCACTATGTAGGATCCAGCCATAGAGCATTAGTCCGTCACTCACCGCTCAATTGCTTTCATTCGCTGCTTCCTTTCTGTGACGTGAGGAGATTGGGCCAACAGCCTTGTTCGCTTCCGCCATCTTCCTAACATTCAAAGCTCTTGTAAGCGCTAAAGGTGTTCCGGTTCGGATCTGAAATGTTGATTGGTCCTCAACGCAGCAATATTCAGAAGTGGGGCCTCTGGGATGTTGTTGCATCATGAAAGTTCTGACTTTATCAGTAGTAGATTCATTAATAACAATGTGCTATTGGGAGGTGGTGGAAATTTTGGCAGGTGGGGTCGAGTACAGGAACACTGGGGGTGTGCTCTTAAAGGGTATATTTTGTCCCTGACTCTTGATCACTCTCTCTTGCTCTTGCTTCTCAGCCATGCGCTGAGCTGCTGTGCTGCAGCTTGCTCTCCCCACCATGATGTTCTGCATCACTACAGGCACAGAAACGACCGAGCCAAGTAACCATGTACCAAAATCAAAACTCTTCCTCCTTTAAGTTGACCCGCGCAGGCGCTTTGTCACAGTAATAGAAAGCCAACTAACAAAAAAGAAAAGTTTAAGAAGACATGTTAAAATACCCAAAAGCAAATAAAAGATGCTCAACACAGGGCTGGGGTTGTGGCTCAGTGGTAGAGTGCTTACCTAGCATGTGTGAGGCATTGGGTTCGATTCTCAGTACCACATAAAAATAAATAAAATAAAGGTATTGTGTCCATCTTCTTAAAAAAAAGGATGCTCAATATAGATAGTCATTAGAGAAATAGAAATCAAAACCATGATGAGATATCACTTCACAACCACTGATTTTCCCAAAACAAAGAAACTAACAAGTGTTGGTGAAGAGGATGTGGAAAAGTTGGAACCTTTGCATACAGCTATTGGGAATATAAAATAGTACCACTCTTACAAAAAATATCTGAAATGTCCAGAACAGGCAAATCCATAGAAACAGAAAGTAGATCATTGATTGCCAAGAACTAGGTATTGGGTAGGTTGGGGGAATGAGGAGTGATTACCCCCTGGATATGAGCAGGGTGATGAAAATATTTTGGATCTAGTTAGAAGTGGTGGTTGCATAACAATGTGAATATACTAAATTCCATTGAATCAACCACTTTAAAATGGTTAGTTTTATGTAAATCTGCAATAAAAAAACTTTGAAAAATAGGGGGCTGGGGTTGTGGCTCTGCAGTAGAGTGCTTGCCTAGCACATGTGAGGTGCTGGGTTCAATCCTCAGGAACATGTAAAAATTAATAAACAAATAAAATAAAGGTAGTGTGTCCAACTTCAACTAAAAATATGTATTTTAAAAAAATAGATAGCTGGGCAGGTGCAGTGGCTCATATCTCTAATCCCAGCTATTCAGGAGGCTGAGGTAGGAATATCACAATTTCAAGACCAGCTTCAACAACTTAGTGAAACCCTGTCTCAAAAAATAAAAAGGTCTGAGGATATACCTCAGTGGCAGAGTGCCATTGGATTCAATCCTCCATACTTCAGGGGAAAAAATAGATTTTCTTACATTTAGATGTCATTATTAAGAACAGAACAGTAGCAACTACTATAGCCACCTGGTGGTCAGACAGAGACAAGTCTGAGGAATAACAAACAACCTTGTAGGATGGCAGAGCAAAAAGGTAGATGGAACCTGGGTTCTACATATGTTGTCAAGCCATTTAATAAAATCTGATACAAACCACTCTTTTTTAGAATTATTGTTGGTGTTTTTGCTGCTATTTGGTGCTGAACATTGAACCCACAACCTTACACATACTAAAGCATGTGCTCTAACACTGAACTACACCCCAACCCAGGAATTTTTATTTTGTGAAATAATAAATTCTCTTATCAAGAAGTTTTGGGGATGGAACCTTTTGCCAAATGCTTTTTTCCTTTTATTTATATTTGCTTCTGGGAAGCTGCTGGGCTTCTGAAAATTCCCTGGATGATTCCAGGTACTCCCATAATCATTTTCAGGCACCACAGCTTTTGAGAGCACTCATACTTACTTACAGAAAGCAGACATGCACCATTCTTGCTGCTATATGAGTCAAACCCTGTGAGGCTAACCATTCCAGACCTTTCATAAATGGAGATTAGAACTGGAGAGAACACAGTTCTGTTCTATCCAGATCTTATCAGCAGTCAACAGGCACTTCAGAAATCAGAAGGAACCTGATGTTCAACAGAATGGATATCTCCCTGTTCAATCCCAGTCTCACTTCAATTAATTTTAATGGTTCCCTATATGCTGTTTGGGAGCCTCTTTCCATTCCTACCACATGTAGGTGCACGTAAACACATGTACACACAGGCATACACACACACACACACACACACACACACACACACACAATGTTTCCACCTCATAGAATATTCCTGAAGATTTTTTTTAATTTTAAAAATCATTTAGAAGTCATATTGCCACAAAACCTTCTATTCAATTCTACCTCAGCCTCCTCCATCCCATCTCCCAAGAAAACTACCTTGCTGGAAGTAGAAAGAAGGTAGAAAGGCAGATTGCCAGTTCCTGCCTCTGCAGCATACTAGAGCTATGAATCCTCGAGGATTCTTGAGCTATGCCTGTAGGTGTCCCACAATAGCAGTATTATGGTTGAGATGTGAGGTGTCCCCCCAAAACTCATATGTAAGAGACCATGCAAGAAAGTTCAGAGGTGAAATGATTGGGTTAGGAGAGCCTTAACCTGATCAGTGCATTAATCCCCTGATAGGAATTAAATGGATGCTAACTGTAAGCAAGTTACAGGGTGGAGCTGGAGGAGATAGATCACTGGGGGTGTGTCTTTGGGGTTTATATTTTGTTCTGTGGTGAGGGGAGCTCACTTTCTCTACTTCCTGATTGTTATGTCCTGAGCTGCTTTCCTCCTCCATACCTTTCTGCCCTGATGTTCTGCCTCACCTTGGGCCAAAAGCAATGGAGTTGGCCCTCTATGAACTGAGACCTCTGAAACCTTGAGCCCCAAATAAACTTTTCCTCCTCTAAAATTGTTCTTGTCAGATCTTTTGGTCACAGCAACAAAAAGCTGACTAAAACAGGCAACTATATCTGATATTCCGTAGGAACCAAGGCAGAGTCTCCTTTGCATTCTCTAAGACATTTTCTATGAAGAGCTTCATAAATGTCTGTTGATTTGACTTGGGTATCAGATGTAACAAATCCCAACTAGCACTTATTTGATGCTGCACAACTGACAAAATATATCTTATTATTTAGTTGGACCTACAGTTCCTCAAGTTCCACACTTTATAATGAAAAGCCAAAGAGAAGTTAGGAAGAGTGATTTTCACAGAGCCACAGTCCAGAAGCAGCATCCAGGACTCTATCTCAGAATGTCTCACCTCATATCTCTTGTTCTTTGTCTATTTGTCCTCTTTTGCAGATATCTGGGGCCCAGCTGCCAGTACTTAGCCCTCACAGGCCTCCTCTAGAAGGTCCCCTGCCCTACTCCCATGCCCACAATCTGGGCTGCCTGATATTCCTTTTCCTAACCTCATTATTAGAGCCTCTCTCTGCAACTGTTCTAAGAAAGGCTGCTTTCATGGTCAAGCTCATGAACTGGGGAGGATTGCCCTTCAGGACTGACATCAAGAACACAATCTCTAGAAACCCACCAGAAGCACCCACTGTACCTCTATGGCACTCTTTATTTTCCCAAAAGACAGTATCATAAAAAGTATGAATGTTCAGAGAAGTCAGAAAGGGCCTTTATCTTTTGGCCTTTCCCCTTACTCTTTCCTATTTCAATCCCAGAAAATTCCTGGTGGACCCCATAATGTTAGAAATTGAATAAGGACTTTGTATTAGTTTCCTATTGTTGCCATGGCAAATTACCACAAACATAGAGGCTTAAAACAACACAAATTTATCTTACAGGACCATATAGGACCATAGATCAAAAGTCCAAGTACAATGTGGCTCAGCTGAGTCTTCTGTTCAAGAGTTTCTCAAAAACAAAATCAAAGTGTTGGAAAGGCTATAATCTTTTTTGGAGGCTTTGGGGATGAATCTGCTTCCATGCACATTTCAATTGTTGACACACATTCAGTTCCTTGTTACTATAGGGCTAAGATCCCTATTTCCTTGCTGGTTGCCAGCTGGTCATCACTGCATTCCTCCCTCCATCTTCAAGGTCTTCTCATGCTTTGAATCTGACTTTCTCTTCTGCTGCAGCCCTTCTGCATTTAAGGGTTCATGTGATTAAATTGGGTTTGCTGGATAATCCAGGATAATCTCCATATTGTAATGTTAGCTGATTACTAACTTTAATTACATCTGCAAAGTTCTCTCTGCTGTACAACATAGTAGTAATACCAGAGGGTGGAGATTATGAGAGTCAAAATTGTGTTCACTACATTCTGCCTTCATGTAGACCCCATGGTTCTCATTCATTCCACATGTAAAATACATTCACTCCACTCCAAAGTCCCCAAAGATCTCATCCCAATATGACATCAACTCAAAGTCCAAAAAAATCTCATCTAAATCTCATTAGTTCAAAAGTCCCACATGTTATCATTTGTATCATCTAAATCAGGTACACATGAGGATTTGGGTATAATCTCTTAAGCACAACTCTAGGGCACAATCCCTCTCCATCTGTGTATGTGTGAAACTAAAGAAACAAGTTTGCTTTCAACATAAAATAATGAGACAGACATAGGATCAAGTTGTGCTTCAAAAACAGGGGAAATGGAAGGTTAAAAATGAATCACGGTTCCAAAACATTTTTAAATCCAGCCAAACTCCATTAAGTTTCAAGCCTTCAGAATAATCCTCTGTTGGCTCCCAACTTTACTTTCTGGGCTCTCCGCTTCACTTTCTGGACTCCTGTTTCCCTCTCTGAGTCATGCTTCCTTTTTCATGAAAGCTGGTACATGCTTGTACCTGAGTATTTGTATCAACTTGCTTCCTTCTAGCAGAATTTTGTCAATCTTATAGCCTTCTTTGTTTCACACACTCTGTTCCTTTTGGTCCCTGGCAATAGTGTTTCTATTGGTGTAAAATTCTCAAGAACTTTATGAATCTCCTGTGAATGTTCATAGGGATTCACTCCATTAGAAAGAAGTCAGGTCTATAAACCTTTTTTAAAATTAATTTATTTGTTTTAACTAGGTATATATGACAGCAGAATGCAATTCAATTCATAGTACACATACAGAGCACAATTTTTCATGTTTCTGGTTGTACACAAAGTAGAGTCACATGATTTGTCTTCATACATGTACTTGGGTTAATGATGTCTATCTCATTGCATTGTCTTTCCTACTCCACTGTCCCCTCCCTTCCACTCTCTCCTCTTTGCCCTATCTAAAGTTCCTCCATTCCTCCCATGCTTCCACCACCATCCATTCCCATTATGGATCAGCATCCTCATATTGGAGAAAATATTCCGCACTTGTTTTTTTTTGGGACTGGCTAACTTCACTTAGCATAACATTCTCTAACTCCATCCATTTACCTGCAAATGCCATGATTTTATTTTCTTTTATTGCTGAGTAATATTCCATTGTGTATATATGCCACATTTTTTTATCCATTCATCTATTGAAGGGCATCTAGGTTGGTTCCACAGTTTAGCTATTGTGAATTGAGCTGCTATAAACATTGATGTGGCTGTGTCCCTGTAGTATGCTGTTTTTAAGTCCTTTGGGGATAAGCCAAGGAGTGGGATAGCTGGGTCAAATGGTGGTTCCATTCCCAGATTTCCAAGGACTCTCCATACTGCTTTATAAGCCTATTTGAGATACTCTATTTCCTGTTTTTGACTTTTGTTAAAATGGCTGAGGAATCATGCCCTTAAGGTTTCTACAGAGACTCTGGTTTGATTGCTCTCTTCAGAGAGCCTTTTGTGACTAATACTTTGACCTTTGTAATCTGAACAGGCTAAGAATTTCCCAAGTCATCAAGCACATTTTTGTTTAATTATTCTTCCCTCCATTTATCTTTTTCCTCTCCCATTTTACTATAAAGGAAGAAGAAACCAAGCTGTACTTTCAATATTTTCCTGGGAAATCTCCTCAACTCAATATCCAAGTTTCTCTTTTCACAAGTTCTACTAATTTCACAACACAGTTCTGCTAAGTTTTCTACTACCATAACAATCTCCTTTACACCAGTTTCCAAAAACATGTTTCTCACTGTCTCAGAAGTCCTTTTCATCAGTATTCTCCAAGTCCAGATTTCTACCAAATCTCATGTTATTAGGCATTCTCTAAGGTGATTTAAGATTTCTTTGTAACTCTTCTTAATCCCCTTGAGCCCTCACCAACAGTCTCCAAGTCCATATTTCTACTAACAGTTTGTTCAAGGCAAACTAGGCTTTTTATCAATCATGTGGCCATGTTGTAAGTTAGTGTCATTTCTTAGGCTTCAAGGCTTCCACATCTGCACAATAATTGTAGTTTCAATTTCTAGGGGTACTCCAAGAATGATCTTAATCTTCCTCTGAGTGGCTTCAGATTTTAGCCATCATCAGGTTTCATAAGAAAAAGAATGTCATCAAACCACCCAGTGGTCACATTTTAGCCAGTTCAAAGAAGGGGGAGGAGTCAAGTTGTTTGCTTCTCTTGAAATCAGGAGTGGGCTGGTGGTCTCTAAGACAGTGACCCCTTTGTCTTCTAGTTCCCAATGCTTGGCACAATTTCAAAGCCTGACAGACAACCAGCCAACAGTCAAATTTTAATTTAACCATAGCCATTACTTGGCACTATCCTAAGTAATACACACACAGAGAAGGGACCTACCCAAGATTACAAAGCTGTTAAGGATTAGAATTCAGGCAGTCTAACTGCAGTTCCTGTTCTTCACCCTTATGCTATGCTAGCAAAGTGTCATCATTCAGCCCAACTCCTCTTATTCAATAGGGTTAGAAGAAGTGACAAGAGGAAGTCCCCTACCCCACCCCATCGTCTCCAGCTGCACCATGACAGAAGAGAGAGACCAAAACCAGAGTTTGGGAAGAGGCAGAAAATAAAGAAGTGGGACATTAACTGCTAAAAATTTAAACTCAATCTATTTCCTCATGTCTTTGGTCTCATTGCAACTCAAAGCTGACCTCCCAGATCTCTACTATCAACCTAGGATGCTGAGAAATTCTAGAGTCAGGGAGCAAAGTGAAAAGAGAATCAGTTGTGGTCTCCACAGAGCCAAGCCATGCTGAGCACACAGTGAGGATCAATAAAAAAAAAAAGTTGATTGAATCATATTTTAAAATATTTTCTTTAATTATTGTGTCTATCAGCAGGGAAGAAAATACTGTTTAAAACCTAAACTCAGTATAACCAACCATTTTGCCATCTAAGTGAAAATTCTGATTCTTGAGAAATAGATCTCTCCATTGTTTCTCTCCCTCAAAACGGCTGGTCAAGGAAAGAAAAAGAAAATACAGAAATGTTAAAGCCTCTGCACTCTAACATTGCTACTCAAGGTGAGGTCGCAAACTGGCAAGGCGTGGGCCTGAGCTGGCTCACAGACCTGTTTTGTTTGGCCTGCAGAGTGTCAGCCTGTGCAGCGGTTTCTTTTCCCTCAGTGTTTAAAATTGGAAATAGTTGCCAACATAGAAAAAAATAAGCAAGTATCCTGTGACAGATGTATTGCAAATAAGTTCTACTGTTCTGCAGCTTGCCAAAATTCTTAGTCATGGATTCTGATAAACAAAAGTTAAGAACTTTAATGAAATACAATTTATCAATCCTTTCCTTTATGGTTAGTGCTTTGGATGCCCTGGTTTTAAAAACAAACTCTATGAAATTCATGAAGATATTCGCCTATGGTTTCTTCTAGAAGCTTTGTTTTACCTTTCATATTCATAAGTATGATACATATTGAATTAATATTTGTGCATGGCAGGGATTCCAGGTTCATTTTTTTTCCATATGGATATCCAATTGCTTCAGTGCCATTTATTGAAAAGACCATGCTTTCCACCACTGAACTATGATGGCTTTTATTGTAAATCAAGGGATTGCATATGTGTGGATGTATTTCTGGGCTCTCCGTTCTGTACCATTAATCTGTCTATCATTTCAAACAATATATACTGCACTGTCTCAATTAATACAGCTTTATAAGTCTTGAAATCTGCTAGTCTAAGTCTTCCAATTTTGTTCTGGAGGATTATCTGGACGATTCTTTGGGTTGAACACTTAAAATTTGAGCATGTATGTTACATCTACAACAAAAAATATACAAAAAGGATTTGCAGGGGTGGTGAGGGAGATGAGTTATGGAGTTTCTCAAGGAACCAGAAATCTAGCAACAAAGGAGCTTGCATGGCAATAATATAGTGTTGCCTTTATAAACAGGTAGGTAGGTTCCAACTTGCCATAGTCTCTACCATACCCTCTTGTTTCCTATCCCTGAAGCAGATGTGCCAGTGCCACTTTTCATCTTATTCCTTACTCACTTTCCTCACTCATATTGCTGCCTGAGCCCTGGAGGTATTTGAATTAATGGATTAATTTGGCAGACCTTTTTCATGAAGCTTTGGACACGTGAAGGGGAATCCCTGGTAGTGGTAAGGAGGCGGCTAATTGCTCTAGATAATTGAGGATAAAAACATCAATCCCTCTGCCTCTCAGAATTTCCAGAAAGTCCAGGATGTTGGCTCCCACCAAGCATGGGTTAAGGTCCAAGCCAATTTCATTTGAATTTCAAAGAACCTGCATCACAATTCTCTGTATCTGTATTTAATTTGTTTTGCTCTCCTTTATTCTATTCTCCAAGCATTATCTTTCTTTTCCTTGGCTTTCCTTCAACCATATTTTGGATGGTGGGAGGAGCAGTAATGCAAATTAAATCCAGGGCCTCATGCATGCTAGGCAAGTGCTCTACCACAGAGTACACCCCCAGCCCTTTATTTCAAATTTTATTTTGACACCAGGTCCAAGTTTCCCAGGCTGGCCTCAAAGTTGTGATCCTCCTGCCTCAGCCTCCCAAGTAGCTGGGGTTACAGGTGTGTGCCACTGAACCCAGCCTTGTAGTTTTGATTAAGTCTATTATGTGGTGGAGGCATGCACCCCACTCTGTAGTGCTACCAAGAATGAGAGTAATCCCAGTAGCTTGGGAGGCTGAGACAGGAGTATTGCAAGTTCAAACCCAGCCTCAGCAATGGCAAGACACTAAGCAACTCAGTAAGACCCTGTCTCCAAATAAAATACAAAATAGGGCTAGGGATATAGCTCAGTGGTTGAGTTCCCCTGAGTTCAATCCCCAGTACCCCCCACCCAGCCAAAAGAATAAGAGGTGTATTCTTCCTACAAAATTTAAAAATACCACTGAGTAAAAGTCAGCTTTTATTATCACCATGCACCCGGAATTCTAAACCATGTCAATGACAAAATACTCTCCCCCCAAAATATTTTATTGTTCTATATTCTAAAAAATTACTATGGCTATACACACACATACACAATTTATGCATTCTGATGATGATGATGCTCTTCTCACATGTGAATCTTGACAATTTATACAGCTTCTGTGTCAATTCCTTCTGCCAAATATGTTAACAGGATTTCAGGGCAAATAAAGGAAGGTATGTCTGGGTTATTAATAATACTGGGTCCTTTTCAATCTGTTTGAAAGAAAAATGTAATGAGGGCAATACCATTCAGATACCTGAAAATACTGTTGTTCATACTTTCCAAATATATTTAAAAAACACTATGTCAGGACTCTTTGAAGTTGGAGTTTGTCCTGGAGATGTTCCACTTGGAGCTTTTTCTCTTTCTTTTTTATTTCAAGACAGGATTTCACCAAGGTCCTTAAGGCCTTAGGCTGCTGAGGCTGGTTCTGAACTTGCGATCCTCCGGCCTCAGCCTCAGCTTGAGATTTTTCGGAGTTGTTAAATAAACTCATTGAGCACCATTGTTCAAAAGGATTTGTCAACCTCCTTTTTATTCCTTTAGGAGAGAAACCAATAGAGTAGAAGGGCATTGGAAAGGAGGCAGGAGTGGGGCATAGGGAAGGACTGGAGAATGAAATTGATGAAATTATGCTATGTTCATGTATGCATATACCACAATTAATCCCATTTTTATAGAAATTATAATGCACTAATTAAAAATAATAATAGAAGAGAGACCAGTAGAGGAAAGGAATCAGGGAGAGAAAAGAGGAGAGCAAAGGGGAGGTAGTGGGCAATGAGAGTAATCAATGATGTTATGTGCATGCAAGTATTGTGGCATACTGGCATTGTGACATTGTGAATATGTCACAATGAATCCCAATATTATGAATAATTTTAATGCATCAATGAAAACCATTAAAAAGAGGGGGACTGCATATTTTAGCTTCATTTCCAAACTCTTCATTTCTGCACTTTGTTAGCCTTCTTGACATAAAGAGAGCCCTGCACCTCTTGATCATCTCAGGGCTCATTATCTTTCTCCAAAAGGAAAAAGTCTTACATCTTCCCATAGAACTCCTGCCTACAAAGGTTTAGTCTCATGTGTTCTGAGCTTTGTTTGGTCCTTTGACAAAAAACACACAATATGTATAACAAATCAAACTTAACAGATTTGGTCTATGTTAGAAACACTAGTTTATATATTCTAGGGAAGGAGAAAAGTTGGAAGAATACAAATCACTCCTTGAATACTAATGATGTAAACAATTACATGCATTTGTTCTTTTTTGTTTTCTTTTTTCTTTTTGGTACCAAGGATTGGACCCAAGGGCACTTAGCCACTGAGCCACATCCCCAGCCCTTTTTTTATCTCAAGACAGGATTTCACCAAGTTCCCTAAGGCCTTAAGGCTGCTGAGGCTGGTTCTGAACTTGTGATCCTCCAGCCTCAGCCTCTGAGCTACTGGGATAATAGGTATGTGCCAATGCATTTGCTCTTAAATCTTGAAAGTAACTTTAATCTCAGGGTCATTTATGCCTTCTCATTGGAAGACCTTCCCATCTGACTTTGTGTCCAACCTTTGCCACCTCCTCTCCTCCACATTCCATGCCTATCCATCCCATCCACAGTATCATCTCTTTGCATTTCCCAGAATATACTATATGCTCACCTCACCTTGCTTTAGCACATGCAACTCTCTCTACCAGGAACACCCTCTTCTTCCTAGTTAATGCTTTTCCCTCTTTAAGATTCTTCTTCCAGCCAGGTACGGTGGCATACTCCTGTAATTGCAGCAGTTCAAGAGGCTGAAGCAGGAGGACTGTGAGTTCAAAGCCAGCCTCAGTAACTCAGCAAGGCCCTAAGCAACTTAGTGAGACCCTGTGCCAAAATAAAACAAAAAAGGGCTGGAGGTGTGGTTCAGTGGTTAAGCATCCCTGAGTTCAATGAACTGCTACCCCCCAAAATACTCTTCTTCCACAAAGCCTTCCCAGATCCCCACAGGCTGGTTTAGATGCCCCTCCTGTGTGTTCCTAAAGCTCAAAGCTAGACTACATTTCCTAGTCTCCCTTATGGTTAACCATTGTTATGTGGCTGAGTTCCAGGGAGTGAAATACGCATAGAAGTGATGTGTGTCACTTCTGTGGAGAGTAAATGTATCTTCTGTACTTTCTTCTCTTTTTACCACCCACTGGTTAGGAGAAAATTACCCATCCCTAGAGGGCAATGAAGTCACACATGGAGGGAATCTCAGTCCCTGAATAATCACAAGGAAAATGACCCAGTTATGAACATCAACCCTAGATGGTCACGTGAGTGACATTCACTGAACCCTTGGGGTTGTTCATTTCAGCAGTTAGCCTATCCTAATAACCTCACAGCAACTATCCCACTCTGCACTGCCACTCATTTGTGGGTCTCTGCCCCAGTGAGGTGTGGGCTTCTTGAGAAAAGAGGTTTTGTCTTCTTGGTCTCATCACCAGCTCCTAACATACAGTGCTTGGTTACACAGTTGGGACATGGTAACTATCTACAGAAAGAAGGCCAGGGGATAGAGTGAACCCATGGATGGATGCAGCAACAGAGCAGGAAATCCACTCAATAGGAGACTGGTTCCTCCTAAAATTATTCAAATTTTAAAAGTAAGAAACTGCAACTGGGGTGCAACAATGAGGTCAGGATTTTGAATCAATTCTTCTTGATCTTTCCTTGTCGCCTCCACGCCAGCTAAGGATACCATGATGGAAAGATTCTTGAACAAAACAAAACCATTGAAAATATAAAGCCATGTGGATGTGTAACCGATGTGATTCTGCAATCTGTATTTGGGGTAAAAATTGGAGTTCATATCCCACTTGAATCTAATGTATGAAATATGATATGTCAAGAGCTTTGTAATGTTTTGAACAACCAATAAAAAAATTAAAAAAATATATAAAGCCAATAAACTGACCCCACATTAAGCCAAGTTTTCAGTCCAATGGACCTTTAAAATGTACTGTGAGGGCTGTGGCTGTAGCTCAGTGGTAGAGTGCTTGCCTAGCATGTGTGAGGTATTGGGTTTAATCCTCAGCACAACATAAAAATAAATAAAATAAAGGCATTCTGTCCATCTACAACTACAAATTTTTTAAAAAAAAAAAAAGTACTGTGAATTAGCCATGACATTCTGTGACTGCCAAGTGTTTACGGTATGCAAGCATTGAAGGACCTGTCTTAGATCATCAGGAGAGGAAAATAAGCAAGTCTTATTGATTTCATTGGGAAGACTGCCACCTCCTTTTCACATTACTTGCATTTAGTGCACATAAGACCAAATGGAAACCACAAAATATTGACACCAAGACTCCATAAAAGCCACTTAGTTATCATACATTTATTTTTAACATAGCACCCCAGTTTCACATCATGTACATTTTCCAAAGTTGGAGAGTCTTACTATGTTCTTCACAGATTTTTCAACAAATGTGAAAGAGAGGCAGTACAAGTTAGCTTGAGTCTACAAGTCACAATCCAAATATAGGACACTCTCAGGATTTATTTAAGGTCAGAATACATAATGTTCTCAATGCTTAGCAAATGAATGAAACTCTGGCTGAGTAAAATGTTAACACTACTTGTTAGCACGTTATCATGAAAAGACAGAAGGCATCAAATATATACTTTGCTGTTACACTTTTTACTGTTCAGTGTACCTGTAGTGAAAAAATATACATTTCTTTTATTTTACTTTCGAGATTAAAATAGACCATCAGCTCATTCTCTCTTTGCCAATAGCTATGAAGACTAAAATGGCTCTTTTGGTCTCTGGCTCACTTAAGTATCTTATTTGTGCTGAAGACAAAAGAATGGCAGTGCTAAAGAAGACAGCATACCTGGTTCCCAAGAAGGGTACAGTTGAAACTGTCACAAGTTGACAAAAATAACACAACTTAGTTGATCCAAGCTGCATACAATGGGGTTATTACATTCAGTACCAGGGTAGAGCTCCTGGAAGGGGCTTTAGGATCTAGTCCTGTTATTCAATAGAGTACTTTAGGATGGAACTGGTACTTGAAGGTTTCCTTACTGTAGTTCCTAAATTCCAGTTGAAGTCCTTTGAAAGTCTACTATCCTGCAGTCTTCAGAATTCTGAACCCACTTTCTCCAACCTACCTTTGCCATGAAATTTGCTTCAAATAAGATAGGAAAATTCATAAGACATGAAAAATAAGCATTCCCAATTACTGAAAGCAAAGCATGGCTTCCATAATTAGAATAAACCCTATCAACTGAAAACCTGCAGTACTTCTTCAAAAAGTCTCCTTTACCATCATGTGTGTTAGTAAACATATGGAATAACTATGCAAACCTAAAAGCAATTATGTACCCATGCCACCTTGCTCCCAACTGACACACAGGCTTCTTTGGGAATATTTTCAAAACAGCCTCTGAAAGAATGCTCTGGGGTGGGCAGCAGCTTTTAGAATCTGCTTGCATTGCTTTTAAAGTCTGTCCCTCCATGTCTGCTGCTCTTTGTGTTGCTCTTGGGAGGGTCACAAACTAGATGCATTTCCCCTCACAAACAAGTGAAGCAGATGGCCCACAGAGTAATTCAAACTGCCACTGGTGACTGATCTATCCGTGTTGGTGGGCAGTCTCCCTTAGCCTGTGCTGAAGAATAAGCAAGACAGGCAGGCTTGGGGACTCTGAAAACCCAAATCCCCACCTCTCACTAGGAGCTTGAACCACATTGAGTCATGATGCAAAAACCATAACAAAACACCCATAACTAAAGGATAAAATTCAACTGATCCTTTGAAATCAGTGTTTTTAAAGAGTACACTTGAAACAGAGTAAACCAGTTGGAAAGAGAAACCAAAGTTACTTGTGTTTTATTTAACTAGAGAGGAAAAAAAGACCTCTTAACTGTTAACTCATTTTGTTTGCATTCATTATGTTCAAACCACAACCTAATGAGCCTACTTGCCAAAAATATGGGAGGGTCTGGTTGCTATGAGATGTTAAATTCATATTCTTATAATGTTAAAATCACATTCCCTTGATGATTTCTAGTCAGAAGGTGTAATTCTAGTTTGCATGGAACAAGTGCTTTTAGCTCTAAGGTGTTAATACTGCAATTGAGATCTTTCCAACTATTGCTTAGAAGAAGACATTTGCAAATGCTTGCCTTAATTGCACAAAACACATTAATTCCAGATATTAACTTATTGATCATCTATGTACATATCTATTATTACCATGGCTGTGAAATCATTTAAGAAACAGACAATTATTTAGAAACAGACTGCAGAAACAAATCACATCTAAAGAGAAAAACATTTTATGATAGTTCAGACATTGGTAAGAAATCAAACGAAAATCCATGTTTTTGATCACTCACCCTGAAGTATGCTGAAATTGAACATTTTAGATCCAAGTAACCAAAGATATATTGAAGAAAACGATAACTTAGTACATATTGAGTTCATTTCAATCACAGTAGTCTATTTTAAAAACAAACTCCCAGAAGGGATATGGGAATGGAATCCATTCAAAGCAACAGCTGTCCAAAGTTCTGCCAAGAAATTCAGAGTAACTTATTGCATCGTGAAAGGTGAGGTGTTCAGAAGAGCAAACAGTTCAATGATATTATTTTCCTTCAGATTTTATTTTTAATCCAAGAGAAATTTCTAAATTGAAAACATGTTTTCATATTTTATGACTGATTAAGTCCATAAAATTCAACATGGTATATAGGAAAAAACCTTCTACTTCATTTTTATTATTGACAGAGGAGGACCTAACTTGGAATTGATAAAATTAGGCTGGCATCTCAACTCTACCACTAGTTATCCCTTTCTATGGATTCTTGGGCCAGGAACTGCTGGTTTGTAGGACTCTGATTTCCTTACATGCAAACCACAGGAGATGAGCACCAGTCCTGCCCAGATCTCACATTGTATTCTCCAGTGACATGCAGATGGGCACAGCTTCCACCTAAACTGACTCCTCTTGCAATTAGACCCAAGCACTTTTATAATATTTGTAAAGAAGTTACTAAGGCAAATATCTGCCTTGATTTCAATATACACACCTGTGCCAGATAGCTACCATTTGGTTCATTTGGTTTTGCTTCAGGTCTGCCAAGTAGAGAAGTGGTAAAAGCAATATGCCACATACAAGATGTGCTGAGGGACCCAATAAGCCCACTACCAGCTTCTACTGTGCTTTCATCTGTGAGACTGGAGGATCCCAATGGGGAAGACTGCTGAACAACAAGGTAATTAAATCCCCATAAATGGGGGCAACATTAACCTTCTGTCTGTAGAATTCTGCCCAATAAGCTAGCCTAATTTGGGAGCAGTTGTTTACAAGAGGTATCAATAAGCCAGACTTGCTGAAAATCACATAAAGCTCACAGAAACATTATCAGGAATCATAAACCTAAATTAAAAGTGTGTATCCTAAGAAAACATAGAAATAAAGGATAAGCACTAGTTAAGTGATAATAGTAGTGCCTGTCTGTGTATATATACACGCAAAAATACTTAATCTTTTTTAAAAAACCCACTTCTAAGCACTAATAAATTGTGGCCAAAATTCAGTCCAGCTAAGAAGACAGGGTACAGACATTACTGGTGTGTGCTTTGATGAAATGCCTATCTTAAAATATTGATGATGGGCTGGGGATGTGGCTCAGTGGTAGAGCACATGCCTAGTATGCATGAGGCTCTGGGTTTGATCCCCAGCACACACACATTTTATATATACTAGAGAAACTTGGAAGGCTTTGATTGTCCAATGCAAGATTTTTCCTTTATGAAAACCAAGCCAACTAAACAAAACCCCAACCTCCTAATCTGGCTCACGTTGTCATTTGTCATGGGGGAAAAACAGCATGTCAATATTTTAAAATGCATAGTATAAACTAACATTCCTTGGTTTATATGTCTGGTTGGTGGATATGAAGTGCTATCCCAAGTGACTGCACATGTACTGGAAGATTATGAGATAAAGTGCATATGCTAGTCTTTCCTGGATTGAATGTACTATAAAGCCAAACGTGCTGTGAAACACGTGCAATAAGAACATTGTTGATAAAATTTGTTGCAGCCTCCAGGTCTCAGCACATGGGGAAACAAGTTACCTAAAAATTTGCACTGACCCATTCATAATCTTAGGAAGGGTTTAAACTCACTTCCAACCCTTCCCCAGAAGAAAAAAAAAAAAAAAGCAGCCAAATGAGGAAAAAAAAAAGGAAATAGAGAAATAATTCAAGTTTCAGAACTTTCAAAATCCAATCACTTCAAAATCCTTAAATATGTATGGAATAGATTCAACAATTTGTTTTTCTTTGGAAAAAACATCATCTGTTTGAGCCTTTCTCTTCTGCTGATAAGCTACTGATAAAGCTTGCCAGTGGAACAAGGAAATATTAGATAAATGCCTACTTTTGCTAAAAGCTCTCAGCTATGTTGAAATCAATGGCTTAATAATCCCAATATTGCAAACCTATCCAAAGCCATTTCAAATAGGACCCCAGGAACACCCTATCCCACTATCCAAAGAATGAGTAAATTAGCAAAATGCACAAGAGACATTATGTCTTGTTATAGAAGTCTCTCAAAGTGATGGTGAAATTGGCAAGCCCTGTGAGGGTCTGTGACCCTGAGGGGTTGGTCAATCCCCACTTTCAACTTGGCCTTTCAGGAGAACCAGAAGCTACCTAACTTTCTGTAGCATACTGGCTCCTGCAATTTGAACTTGTTATTCACACATACCACCTACCCTGGAGTCGGGTGAGCTCCTCTGAACTGGTTATAAACCAATTACTTTCCAAGGGTATATTTTACAAAGAACCAAATAGTCATATAGCCAGTGTGAGGACTACTTTCTTTCATTACTTCTTCATGTCCACTACTTTGATGATCCAGGTTAAAATAAAGACAAAAATAACTAACAGAGATTGTTGGGTTATTGGTAACCTTTTTCCTTTCCTCCCCAGTCTGGATACCTGGGTTCAAACAACAAAGGTTTATCAATCTGGCTTTTCATACTCGATGGGTGGTTTCCAAACTCATGCATTTACAGATATGCTGTCCCATGCAGGATAAAAGTAGAGATCTGGCAACTATATATTTAATTTGATAGGGTGAGGCAGTTAAAGTAAATTGCTCTTGCCCAGAATTTACATGAAAGAACTGAGTTATGTGAGTTGACGGCCCAGATTGGCCAAGTTAAATAGCTCATTGCCAAAATCTCCACTTCACAGAGGTGTAAAGACTCAATAAGTCTTTGACATTCAATAGAGAACAATAGTCATGTATTATTTATAGCTAGATATAACATCAAAATGGCACTAGACAAGCAATTTTGGCATATAGTGGTGGAGGGCATAGCGCCAGTCTAAATCTGATGCTTTTGTTTTATCTTAGCTTTTGTTTTTATTATCATCATGCCAAAGACTATCCACTTAGAATCCCAATTATTCAGGAAACCAACCTACTGCATGTGATATACATACAAAAATAAAACAAGCATCCCGAAGGTACTTGGTTATAAGGTTTTATACAAATCATAAATTCTTTAAATAAATAATGCTCTAAATTATTTGCTAAAAGACTGATTTTTGGTAAGGAGCATAATCTAATACCTTGACAATGTACTTAAGAATGGGAGATAAATTCCACTAATAATTACAATTTCAAGTGTGATAATCAGTTGAAGAATTTTTTCCACCACAGTAAAATACACAAGTGCAAGAGAAAAGGTCATATGGATTATATTCTGCTGCTCACACCTTTTGACACATTCAGACATCTATGACAAGTAGTTGGGCTCAAACATTCAAAAGAAAGATGTTGGCAGACAAGGTCACCCGCTGTCACTTGAAACGTGGAGGTCACAACACAGTGACTGGACGAAGTTGTTCCAATTGGTTTTCCAATGCAATTCGTTCTTGGTGAACCTCCTGAGTAGTACAAAACAGGGAGAAGAAAAACAAAAAGCAAATGGGTCATTTCCTGGGTTTATCTCTACTTTATCAAATATTCAAAGGAAACTTACAACTGGATCCACAAATACTTAAGTGTTGGAAGGGACCCTATTTAAAGCTGATGATTATACAAAGGGAGGCTTCACAATTTCTAATCTCTCAACTCCTTTCTGAAGATGATGATATGAAGCTCATGAACCCTTTTCCATTACCCCACTTTAGTCTTACCTTGTAGGATCATCAGTATAGCAGAGAATGATATTAAAAATTAAAAGGCTAATTGGGAAAGATCAGAAGGCAAAAGCAGATTCGTAATACTGAAAGGTAAGTCACCCGAGCTAAATTTCTAGCTGCAATCTCTGGCTTCTAATCCAGCAACATAGTCAGGTCTGAGGGATGAAAAGGCATGCTCGCTGTCCCTCTACCAAAGTTTTATCCAGGATCCTGCACAAAATATGCTTAATGTGTGACTTCTTGGTAATAGGCAGAAGAGAGAATTAGCAATCTTCTATTTGGGAAATCAAACTTTCAGGCCTAAAACAAATGTTTTTGAAGAGAGAAAGGGAGCACACATAGGCATTCTTAAGTCAAATTAGTCAAGGTGATAAAGAATTCTGTATAAAGGCTCAATTCTGAGTTGTTTCAGAAGAGCTAACACACTAGTAATTAGCACAGAGCACAAGTGTTTATCCAGTTGATAGCTGGTTGTAGGAAGATTGGATAAGAACAAGCATTTCAAGGGCTGAGGTTGTGGCTCAGCAGTAGAGCAGTTACCTAGCATGTGCAGGGCCCTGGGTTCGATCCTCAGCCCCACATAAAAATAAATAAACAAAATAAAATTATCTGTCCATCTACAACTAAAAATAATATAAAAAAAGAATAGGCATTTCAAGAAGATGCCTATTATTATCTCAGATGTATATTAGGTGTCTAGAAAGAAAAAGCGGAGTAAGAAACTCTTTATGCATATTTAGAGCTTAGAGGAAAGAGAAGCAGGCTTAATATCTAAGCATTAATATTTCACTAGCTTATGGATGGTCTTCAGAGTCATGGGACAGTATAACATCATCTTGCAAAACAGGATAGAGATTTTCAGATAAAGGTTGAAGACCACGCTATGCTAGGTCCATACTTACACCTTCCTGGAACTCCACTAAAGCAACACAGGAACTTTTTAAAGTGATAGAGTCATAAGACAGGGAAAACAAAAGAGAAGAAGAAATGATAGTAATAAAATATATAAGCTGATCAGGCAAAGAAACGAATGGTAAATGACTTAGCAAATATGTGGTGAGGTGAGGGGATATGGGAATTCTGCCAGCTGCTATGTACATCTATTCCAAGTATACATTCTAGGGTTGAGGAAATACCCACAGTGTGGGTTTGTAAATGCCCTGAACCCACTATGAGATAGACCTAAGCCAATCCTCACTGATGACTTGACCTCCATAAGCCTCTGCTCTGATTGGTGGGTCACAGTAACAGTTGGTCTCCTAAAACTAGTGCCAGTTCAGAGCCAGTCATTCCCACAATACACAGCCACCCTAGTAAATGGCCACAGGTCCTTCTGGGAAAGGCTAGAAAATTAATAGTTTAAAATTTGAGCTGCATAGGGGAGCCCTTCATTAAGGAAACTCACATAGGTCATTTGTTCAAGGACCATTTGCATTTGTAAATTAGCTTGGTCAAGGAACTGACTGAGGGGCCATGACTAGAGCTCTTCTTCGGTGATTCTTCAAACATCTGTTCACTAGACCTAGAACTTTACTACACATACGGATCAAGTAAAGAGAGCTGAAACACAAGCTAAGCATATTGAAAAAATAAGAACCAATCAGATTTTACATAGAAGAGTCCCTGAAGGACTCCACTGAAAGTGGCAGTGAACAAGGGGAGGAGGACTGGCTAAAATAATTGTTGACTAGAAGTCTGTTTCAGAAGCAATTAGATTTCCATGTCGTTCCTGCCACCAGAGAAGAGCACTGAAGATTTATTTACTAAAATGGTAAAACAGAACATCTGGACAAGCAAGAAATAGGCACAGAAGAGGAGAAAAGATGCTGAAGAGTAAATAAACATCCTGGATGCTGACATCCACAGCCCTCCCGCTCCAATGAACCAGGTCTTTCTACCCACATAGGAGACCAAAAGATTGTCCTTTCTTGAGTCTCCTCCTAGACCAAGAAGGAGCCATTGAAACTGCCTTTGCAGGTTCCCCAACTATATAATCTAACCAGGTCACTAAAAGTAAAAAGTTGACAAGTTCTCAATGTGCTGTGCATTTCCAAAACTATCATTACAAGAATACATCCTAATAGGGCTAGAAATGTAGCTCAGTGGTAGAGCGCTTGCTTAACATGTGTGAAGCCCTGGGTTCAATTCCCAGCACTGTTAAAATAAAAATTGTATCATAATAATGAAAATTAAACAGAGAACAAAAAATGAACTCCTTTTATTAAATAAAAGGAGATGTACAATTCACTGTGATATATTCATATATGTATATGGGATAATTTGGTCAATTTCATTGTATCATTCTTCCCTCCCCCTCAATCTCCTTCTTTTATGTCACTGATCTCTAAAGAATTCTTTATATAATCAGGATACAAGTTGTTTGTCAAATATGTGATTTGTAAATATTTGTAAATATTTTCTTTCCTTTTATTACTGAGTAGTATTCCATTGAGTGAATATGCCATAACTTGGTTGTCAGTTCTATTCATGGGCATTTTGAAACGGTTTCTAAACTGGGTATGGCTGTAATCCCAGCCTCCCAATTTGGGAGGCTGAGGCAGGAAAATCACAAGTTTGAGGCCAGCCTCAGTAATTCAGCAAGGCTCTAAGCAACTTGACAAGACCCTGTCTCCCAGTCTGTAGTTTGTCTCTTAATTCTTGACAGTGTTTTTGGTAGAGAAGTTCTTAATTTTTATGAAGGTAAATTTATTGGGGTTTTTTTATAGATTATGCTTTTTTTAAAGAGAGAGAGAGAAATTTTTAATATTTATTTTTTAGTTTTCAGTGGACACAACATCTTTTTATTTTATTTTTATGTGGTGCTGAGGATCGAGCCTAGCGACCTGCGCGTGCCAGGCGAGTACACTACCGCTTGAGCCACATCCCCAGCCCAATAGATCATGCTTTTGATATCATTTTTAACCTCAGGTCATAAGGACATTTTCCCTATGTTTTCTTCTAAAAGTTTTGTAGCTTTATGTTTAGCATTTACATCTATGACTCATTTTAAGTTAACCTTTGCATAGAGTTTGAGGCTTAGATCAAGGTTCATTGTTTACATATGAATAACCAATTCTTACAAAACATTTTGATGAAAGACTAGTCTTTCTCCTTGAGTTTATTTTGCATGTTTGTCAGAGATCAAAAGGCTGTAGGCATGTGGTCAGGACCCTATCCTGTTTTATTGATCTATGCTCCAATCCTCCCACCACACCATCTTCCTAACTGAAATTTGATGGTAAGTGATTCCTCTAATTTTGTTCTCCTTTTACAAATTTGTTTTAGCAATTCCAGTGCCTTGGCCCTTACAGCTTTTGGGTCAGCTTTCTGTATTCTCACAAAAAATCCTGCTGGGATCTTTATTGATATTGCAATGAATCTAAATATCATTTGGGAGAAAAATGAAATCTTGACTATGTTGAATCTTCCAAATCCACAAGCAAAATATGTCTCTACATTTATTTAGATCTTCTTATATTTCCTTGAGCAGTATTTTGTAGTTTTTAGCATACAATTCCTTGATAGACTTGCACCAAAGTATTTCACTTTGGGGAGGAGGCAAGCTATTATACAATTATACTTTTTAAAATTTCTATTACCAATTTTTCATGGCTTGTACCCAGGAATATTACTGACTTGGAGGGGTGCTGGTCTTCTACTCTGTGACTTTCAAAACTCAACTAGAAAATAAAATTTTAAAAAATTTCAATTTGCAATCATGTCATAAAATCTTGGGAATAAACTTGACAAGAAATCTATAAGACTGATATACTCAAAACTGAGAACATCTGAGAGGAATTTTAGAAGACCTAAATAATTGTGGAGATTACTCTGTTTACATATTAGCAAACTCAAGATTATTTAGATGTCAAGTCTCCCTAAATTGATGTAGAGAATCAGTGCAAATCCAGTCATAATCCTATCAGTTTTGACTTTGTAGAAACTGATATACCAATTCTAAAATTTCTATGAAACAATGGGCTTACAATATCCAATGGAATCTTGAAAAGGAACAGTTTGATAAAAGAAAACCACCTGGTTTCAGGACTTAGTATAAGGCAACAGTAATCAAGAATGTGTGGTACTGGCATAAGGATCCAAAAATAAGTGAATGAGACAGAGTAAGAACTCAGAAATGAACCTACATGTATAAGGTCATTAGATTTTTGACAATGGCACTAAAGTAATCCAAAGAGGAAAGGAAGGTCTTTTCAACAAATAGTGCTGGATTAAACATTAAAATGGGAAAAACTGAACCTTGACCCTTATCTCACATCATATACAAAACATAAATCAAGATGGATCAAAATCCTAAATGTAAATGGTAAAACAATAAAGCTGTTAGAAGAAAACAGAAGAATATCTTCATAATTTGGAGACAAAGTATCTTAATATAGGAAGAAAGTAATAACTATTAAAAATGATAAATTTACACTTTATTAAAATTTAGAACTATGCTCATGAAAAGATATAGTTAAGAAAATAAATCGGCAAAACAAAGACTAGAAGAAAATATTCACAAAATTTATATCTACCAAATGACAGGTAACCAACATATGTAAAAAGCTACTACCTACAACTCAATACCAAAAAAAGACCCAAAACTCAATTCAACAACTGACCAAAAGATACTTTATAAAACACAAAAGGTAGGACTGGGGTTGTGGCTCAGTGGTGGAGCGCTTGCCTCACATGTGTGAAGCACTGGGTTCGATCCTCAGCACCACATAAAATAAATAAAGGTATTGTGTTTATCTAAAAAAAAAGTATATTAAAAAATATAAAACATAAGTAATCACACAGGAAAGTGATCCACATAATTAGTCACCAAGGAAATGATGATAAAAGTACATAACACAGACTAGGTAAAATTAAAAAGAATAACACCAAATACTGATAAAGATGTGGAACAACTGGAACTTTCATTCAGTAGTGATGGGAATGTCAAATGCTACAACTACATTGGAAAAAGGCCTAGCAGTTACCAATAAAACTAGTTGATCACATACACTTACCATAATAGCAACTAATCATAAACTTAGGAATTTACCCATGAGAAATGAGAACATACTTCCACACAAAAACTTGCTTAAAAATGTGTTTTATTCAAAATTATCCTAACTGAAAATAGTTGCAGCACTTTTTCCTGTGTGTGTGTGTGTGTGTGTGTGTGTGTTTGTGTGTGTATGTGTGTGTTTTGTTTTGTACCGGGGATTGAACCCAGGGGTACTTAACTACTAAGTCACATTCCCAGGCCTTTATTTTTCATTTTGAGACAGAGTCTTGCCAAGTTGCTTAGGACCTAGCTAAATTGCTAAGGCTGGCTTCAAACTTGTGATTCTCCTGTCTCAGCCTCCCAAATTGCTGGGATTACAGGCATGTGCCACCATTCCCAGCTTAGAAACAGTTCAAAAACGCCCATGAATAGAACTGACAACCAAGTTATGTCATATTCACTCAATGGAATACTATTCAGTAATAAAAAGGAAAGAATTACTGATATACACAGAATAAACGAATCTCAAAAATATAATACCAAGTGAAAGAAGCTTTCCATCAAAGTGTGTTTTAAGGGTACCATTTACACAAAGCTACAGAACATGCAAAACTATGGTATAAAAATTTCAGAACAGAGGTTGTGTGTGGCTGGGCTAGGAACTGACAGAGAAGGAACAAGAAAGCTTCGTGGAGTGATGGTAATGTTCTCTCATTTGACAAGATTTTGGGTTCCAAAATATTAACATTCAATAAATGTAACACCTCAGATCAGTATAGATTGGAACATTCACTGTATGTAAATTTTATATCATAAGAAAAACCTATAAAAATATTGAACTCTAGCTAACAATGTGTGAGCTAAAATAGTTAGAAGTACTCATATGTCTGAAATTCATCTGAATATATGTAAAAATAATATGAATTAATGGAGAGAAGTGATAGATAAGGAGGTGTACATAGACTATAATAAAAAGTGGCAGAACTAAAGTAGTGGCTATGTGAGTGTGCATCGTAGGACTCTTTCAACTTTCCTACACATTTGAAAATTTTTGTAACGAAAAATTTTAGCAAGGGTGGGTGCATGTAAAAGAGAAATCACAGAAGGAAGAGAACGCAAAGGAGGAAGGAAAAAGCACCAGTGGAATAGAAGGAAAACCAGGAAAGTATGGTATCTCAAAATCTGGTTAGAAAAGTGATTTCTGAGGAAGAAATGGTTAGTTCTGTATATTCTTCTGAAAATTCAAATAATATGAAAGCCAGCCTATTGGGTTTGGCCATAAGAGGGCTATGAATGTAGCAAAACAAAACCATACTAAAGTAGAAGGGAGAGAAAACCATTGGTGGGGAAGTGAAGACAGTGAATAGAAACAATTTCTAAGAAATTCTGCTGTGAAGGGGACCAGAGAAATGGGGCAGTAAGCAGTAAAGGGCAATGGGCAACACTGGAGCATGTTTATGGGTGAATAGGGAATGATCCAGTAGAGAATTTTGTCTCATCAAAATATAAATTCAAGTAGTGGCTATGTGAGTTTGCAGTACCTGTAAATGTGACCTGATTTGCAAATAGGATCTTTGCAGATGTAATCAAGTTAAAAATGAGGTCATACTATATTATGATGGGCCCTAATCCAATGAACAGTGTCCTTAAAAGAAGGATACAATAAGAAGAGGAATTTGGACAATGACACATAGAGATCCAGGAAGAAGTCCATGTGACAGTAGAGGCAGAAATTGGGAGTGCTGTGTCTATAGGCCAAGGACTGCCAAGGACTGAAAGAAACTACCAGAAGCTAGGAAGAGGAAAGGAAGAATTCTCTCCCAGAGCCTTCAAAGAGAGCATGACTCTGACAAAACTCAGGTTTCTAGCCTCTAGACCTGCAAGAGAGGAAATTTCTATAGTTTTAAGCCACTGAATTGGTAACACTTTGTTATGGGAAACTAACGCAGAGGAGATTAATAATGAAGAGAAATAGGTGATGATAAGAATTGCACTGATGTCCTTGAGAAGGTGAGATGGAACCATTTTCATGGTACCAGGAAAGGGGTTGCCCTTTGATAGTGTACCCAGGTCACTTCCTTTGAAAGAAGTCAACGCATCACCTTTCAGAGAGGATTTTAACAATTAAGCACTAACTCCGAAGCTTTGGACAACAAATGCTTCAAAAAGATTTTGGTAGATTTATCTTTCCTTTTAACACACATAATATGCAGCCTACCTATAAAATTTGCTAGTCCCTCCAAGCACGAAAGAACAGAGGCAACTCTTACCAAGAGGGATGGGCAGCCAGTGGTCAACACAAAGCAAAATAAAAAAGCCAGGGAAGAGCCTGGTAATCCAAATCTTGGAAACTTTCCTTACCTTAAGCTGCTGTTGGAGTTCACTGTTCAACCGAGCCAGCACTGCATTTGCCTCCTTATTTTTACGGATAGCAGTTTGAATGGCCTTCTTCTGTTTGGAAGACTGCCTATAGAAAAGTACAAACATTTTGGTGAAAAGAGCTTAGAGGTCTGGACCCTCGCAGGTCAGAACTCTCATCTATGAGAGGTGCCACACTAACAACGAGGGTTAACATCACAGGACTCCAAAAATAAAACCCCATATTCACAGGCAGGCACCAAATGAATCAAATTTGTCGGGATGAATTATTTACACCTGAAATAATTCCCATTTTATAACTTGAATAAAAGCTGTGAATTGGGCCTTTACAAACATTGGTGTTCCATTTATTCTGGACATTTTAATAGGCATTTCTTCTAACAAACCTTATTTATTCTAATGTCCTTTTGTGTAAGGATTAATGACATTTAAAAGACCTGCAGTTGGCCTATTTGGACAAGTCTGAAGGAAAATAATAGAAGAATATTTTCTTTAGCTGCCTAACTTTCCATTATTTGTTTGTTAATGGATACTGGAGTGGGGGTAGGGGTGTCCATGTGCATGCACCAGCATGGATCTGTGGCAATTGAGAAAAAAATCAGAATATTTTAATATCCCTGAGTTAATTCAATAGTAAATTGAGAGAAAAGGTGTGCACTACTTTGCACATTAAAGTCTCTGGTTAAACTCTTTGGTAACAGTCATTTTACTACCATCTTTACCTCTCAAAACTGCCCATGGTTAGGAAGATACATCAACATGGTCATCACAGGCATAACCTACAACATTTTATCCCATAGCAAAAGAATACAGAATTTTTAGAGCAAAAGGGTGATTTCTATTTCCTTAGAAAAACACCTATTTGTAATTAATGAGAGAAGGATTCTAGGTTGGAGCAACTGAAGTAGAATGGTCTGTGACCACTATACAGGTAAAATTAACATTTAGTGAGGATACAGAGTATGCTAGCCACTCTGTTTATCATAGAAGACATAATATGTGCCTAGTAAGTTCAGAATTAAAGATTACTTTCTTCATCCATAGAGAGGCAGGAAGAAGCTTCAAATCTGCTTTTTAAAAATATAGATTAGACAATCTATTAGAAGGGAATAGGGGACGGGGAAAGGGAAAGGGAAGGGGAAGGAGAGGTACTGGGGTCCTAATTAGAAAGATATATTCCATGCTTATATAATTACATCAAAATGGAATCTATTATCATGTATAACTAAAAAGATCCAATAATTTTTTTTTAAGTTTAATGTAAGGAAGGTTGAGGTAACCATTATTCTACTCTCTACTTACGCGACATTATTAAATTTCACAAGTGAATGAGAAAAATATATTTATAGATTAGATTTCTAGGTCCAGGAGAAGATGCAGTAGACACATTTCTCTCTATTCTTCCTGCTAAGTATAGTGAAATCTCTGGACAATATATAAAAATAAACATAAGATAACTCTAAAAGATGGAATAAAGAGGTAAACCAGAAAGAGAACTCAATACCCAAGGAAACACACAGTAGTGAATTCTCTGGGTTTTCTTTTGCATCATATATCCCAGACTGGATACTGTAGAAGTTGGCAGTACATATATACCAGTGAGATCAGACAAAAAGGCTCCCCCTCAAAAAACTCTGTTTTCTCTAGCCAAAAGAACTGGAAAGGGGTAGCCAAGTAATATAGAGAACTTCTAGACAATAACTACTCTACTACAATCAAACACCACAAAAAAATTAAAATCCCCAAATCCCATCTTCATCAGCGAAGGCCAAGTGGGATGGCTAGACTTCCTCCTCTGGGTACCCTCCAAGATGGTGTTGCATCTGAGAATGTCAAGTAGGAAGTCAGGACCTTCACTCCTTTCTAGTGGGAAAGAACCTTCTTTTCACTGTGGAGGCCACATAAATAACCAAACACCACTCCCCTTCTCAGCCAGGATGGTACCAGTGGAGGTCTAGTGGGAAGCCTAAAGTACCACTCCCATTCAGCAATAACAATGCACCCTTCCATCCTCCATGGTGTAAATGGAAGTCAAGTAGGAAAGCACGATTAAATAGAAGATTTTAATAAGATTCAGAGTTTCATTATATAATACCCCAAATGTCTAGGATACAATAAAAAATCTTTATCAAATGAAGAAACAGAAAATCGTAATGTGATGAGAAAACACATCAGATGCCAACACCTAGATAATGCAGATATGAAATCACCTAATTAAGATTTTAGTTTAGCCATTATAAAAATGTTTCAACTGACAAATTCAAGCATATCTAAAACAAATAAAAAATAGAACATTTCAGAAAAGAAATAGAAGATATAAAGAAGAAACAGCTAGGCATGGTGGCACATGCCTATAATCCCAGCAACTGGGGAGGCTGAGACAGAAAGGCTACAAGTTCAAAGCCAGCCTCAGCAACTTAGCAAGACTCACAACAACTTAACAAGATCTTTTCTCAAAATTTAAAAATGGGCAGAGATTCAACTCAGTAGTAAAGTGCCCTTGGGTTCAATCTTGGTACCAATCAGAAAAGAAAAACACAATGAATGTTTCCTCTGACACTATGCCAGTGAAGGAAGAGTATTGCCATCTTGTTTTTTCCAGGTGAGGATGGAAGTCCAATTTCCCTATTTTACTTCCATTTACACCATTGGGAATGGAGGGGTACGTTATCAATGAAAAATATAACATCTGAAATTAAAATCTCAATTAATGGGCTCAACTGCTGAATAGAGAAGACAAAAATCAGTGAATTTGAAGACACAAATTACCCAAACTGAACAGAGAGACTAGGCTGGAAAGAAAACTGAACACAGCTTCAAGGAGCTATAAGAGAATAAGATCTAGTATTTGCCTCATTGAACTTCCAGGAGAGAAGAGAGAAAGATGAAAAAGCATCTGAAGAAATGATAGTTGAAAATTTCTCAAATTTGGCAAAAGACATAAGACTATAAATTTAAGAAACTGAAAACCCAAAGCGCCTAAATTATAATCAAACTTTTAAAAACTAAGACAAAGAAAAAATTCTCAAAAGCAACAAAAAATGATAACCTTATCTATAAGGGTACAATTCAAATGACAGCAGATTTTTAACCAGACACCATGATGGCCAGAAGGAAATGACACACTTTTCAAGTTCAAAAGCAAAAAACTATCAGCCTAGAATTCTATATCCAATAAAAATAAATTTTAGGAATTAAAGGAAAACCAAAACATTTTTAGATGAAGGTAAGTAAATATACTGCCAGTAGATCTACCCGAAAAGAATGGCCAAAAGAAACTGCTAAAACAAAAAACTGATGTAGGAATCTTAGAACATGAGGAACAAAGAATGAACACAAAAAGGGTAAATATAATAATACTTCCCTTCCCTTCTTTTGTATAATTTGAAAACTTAAATGAAGGAGACCAACTGCTTCAAAAGCACAAATTACCAGAACTCACCCATTATTCCACATTGTTTTTGAAAATTTTCTGAAATTTTCAAATTTCATTTTAAAAATGTACTTTTTAAAAACTCCCCCCAAAATAAATCTCTAAGCCCTGACAGTTTCACTGGAGAAGTATGAAAAAAAAAACTTTTTTTTGGAACTGGGGATTGAACTCAGGGGCACTCAACCACTGAGCCACATCCGCAGCCCTTTTTTGTATTTTATTTAGAGACAGGGTCTTGCTGAGTTACTTAGCACCTCACTTTTCCTGAGGCTGGCTTTGAACTCACCATCCTCCTGCCCCAGTCTCCCAAGCTGCTGGGATTACAGGCGTGCACCATCAAGCCTGGCCCCAAATTCTTAAAAAACAAAGAGTGCCAATTCTGCACCATCTCAACCACAGAAGAGAACATTTCCCAGCTCATTTTATGAGGTTAATATCACTAATACCAAAAGTAGACAAAGACAGTACAAAAAGGAAATTAAGCACAGTATCCTGATGAATATAGATGCAAAAAAACTTTAACAATTTATTAGTAAAAATAATTCAGCAATATATAAAAAGAAGTATACACCAGGAGCAAAGGAAGTTCATTCCAGGAATGGAAGAATGATCCAATATTCAAAAATTAATCAATATAACCCACTATTTTATTTTTAATTGATAAATGAAAATATAAAAATTGTACATATTTATGGGGTACCATGTGTTGTTTCAACACATGTACACATTGTGTTGTAATCCTCCATCTTAAGCTATAAAAAGAAAAATGACCATATCAACTGACACAAAAAAGGTACTTATAGAACCCAACACCCACTCATGATAGAAACTCTTAGAAAATTATAAAGACAGGTGAACTTCCTCAATTTGATGAAAAATATTTGCAACAAAATGACAGCTGACACTACAGTTAATGAAAAACTGCTTTCCCTCTAATATTGGGAACAAAGCAAAGATGTCTACACTCATCACTATTTTTCAACATAGTTCTAGAAGTCCTGACCAGCATAGTAAGTCAGAAAAGGAAAAAAAGAAAAGAAAAAGGAAAGGAAATAAAAGGTACACATATTAGAAAGAAAGAAATGAAACCGTCCTTATTTGCAGAAAACATAATGTTCTATGCAGAAAATTGCAAGGAATCCACAAAAAAAGACTGGAACTAATAAGTGATTTCAGCAAGTACAGAAGTATGTTTGCAAGACAGAAGATTAGCATATGAAATTCAATAGTACTTCTATATTCTAACAATGAACACTTGGGAACCAGAATTTATAAAATGACTATCATTTACAAAGATGCCAAATGAGATGATTACATATAAATATAACAAAACATGTATAGAACTTCCATGCTAAAAACTATATATATAAAATAGTGATGAAAGAAATCAAATGGTATCTAAACAAATGGAGACACATATGCTTATAGATTGTAAGACTCAACATAGTAAGGATGTTAATACCAAATTGATTCACAAGCTTAAGGCAATTTCTATCAAAATCCCAGTAACATTTTTTGTAGTTCAAGACAAAAGTATTTAAATATTTATATGTAAAGTTAAAAGCATTGGAATAATTTAAAATATTTCAAAAATAGTTATAAAAGTGGGAGAAATTTATATTATATCCTTACAGTATCAAGTAATCATGTAATGGAGATACTCATCAAGGGGCTCAGGATGTAGCTCAATAATAGAGCATGTGCCTAAAATGTATGAAGCCCTGTGGTATTTGTGGAAAAGAGACACACTGAATGAAACAAAAGAGTGCACCCAGGAAATAGGACATGTAAAACCAAATTATTTTTGATAGAGGTGCCAAAAAAGTCCATGGAGAAAGAATAGGCTTTTCAACTAATGGTTCTAAAGCAAGTGAATACCCATAGACAGACAGACAGACGGAGATAAATAAAATAAATTATGGTATTGAATGCAAAGTATAAAATTATGAAATATTTAAAAGAAAATATAAATCTTTGTGCTAAGGTGAAGAATTTTTAGGTGTGACACCAAAAACACAATCCACAAAAGAAAAAGAAGTCAATAAATTTGATTTGGTCGAAGTTTTAAAAAACTTTTATTCTATTAAATACCCTGTTAAAAGAGTGAAAAGACAAGCTAGAGTGAAAGAAAAATATATGAAAACAACATATCTAACAATGGATATGTATTTGGAATATAGAAAGAACACTCAAAACTTAACAGTTAAAAAAACATTAGAAAATAAGCAAGAGATAGGTGGCGACATATTACTGTAGAGGATATATGATGGCAAATACACGCAAGAAAAGATATTTAACAATCATTAACTTTTAGGGAAATGCAAATTAAGACCACAATGTGATAGCACCACATACCTATTAGAACAGCTAAGTTTAAAAAGAAATATTACCAAATGCTGGCAAGGATGTAGAGAAACTGAATCTTTATACATTGCTGGTGGGAAAGTAACATGGTATGGCTATTCTGAAAAATAGCTTAGCAGTGCTATTACAAACTAAACATACATTTAACTTGCAACCCAATAATCACAGTCCTGGACACTTATCCCAGAGAAAGGAAAACTTGTGTATACAGAATAAACCATGCACAGATGGTTGTAGCAGCTTTATTTCTAATAACCAGTAACTAGACACAGCCAAAATTTTCCTCAACAGATGAATGGCTAAACACTGGTACATCATGCCACAGAATACTGCTTAACAGTATTGATTGGTATACATAACCACCTAAATGGATATCAAGGGCATTATGCTGAGTAAAATAGGTCAAACTCAAAAGGTAACATACTGTGTGATTTCATTTACATAACATTCTCAAAATGACAAAATTATAGAAATGGAAAACTGATTCATGGTTGCCAGGGGTTAAAAATGGTGGGAAAAAGGAGGCAGGAGTGATTTCAGTATCTTAATTACAGTGGTGGTTACAAGAATCAACATATATGATAAAATGTGAGGAACGGACAGAACTATCCTGTTCTGATACTATATGATAGTTAGGTAAAATGCAATAAAAGGGAGAAACAAGGTGAAAGATACACAAGACCTTTGTACTATTTTTGTAGCTTTCTGTCAACCTATAATCATTTCAAAATAATAAATTTTTAAAAAGATGTGGATCTGAAATGGATGCCCCTCCACCTTTAAACTATTACCACACTATGTATGCTAGCTTAAAAGTCACCCCTTCTCTATCCTCTTCCCCCACCTCTACAGGGATGGACTCCTGGCAGTTCTGTTTGTTTCCTGAACCCTCACTGCCATTTTCACACTTGAATGGATGCTTGCCCATGCTGAGCTAACCAGATTCTCTCTCACAGGGACGTGGGTTATAGTTAAGAGTTCAGTTCAGCTTAGACCTTGCACAGCAAGAATATAATTACTCTGAAGCTGAAGGTGGTAGAATTCTTCGCAGGAAAAAAATGACAAATACATTCTAAGAGAATAAAGAAGAATCAGAAGGAGCCCAAAAGGTTTTGCAGTCCTCTCTTCCAATCCATTTTTGTGACTGTTTTCCACAAACTACCCCTATATCCTTAAAAAGAATATGGTTTTGCTACCTCAAGTTGCTTTTTATTACTTGCTACCAAAGGAGTCCCAGATAATGCAAAGAGAGCATGAGACCCAAACCAGATACCAGTATCAGGCCCAGAATATCTCTCAAGTTTCATCAAAGGCAATAATTTGCCTCTCAAAAATTGCTTCTACAGTGGGCATGGTAGTACATGCCTATAATCCTAACAACTGGGGAGCCTGAGGCAGGAGGATCGAAAGTTAAAGGTCAGCCTCAGCAACTTAGCAAGACCCTGTCTCAAAATAAAAACTAAAAGGGGCTGGGGATGTGGCTCAATGGTTAAGCACCCCGGGTTCAATCCCTAGTACACCCCCCAAAAAATGCTTTTAGAGTCTACCTGTATAGGTTTTTCTTTTCTTTTGAGAGCGAGAGAGAGACAGAGAGAGAGACAGAGAGAGACAGAGAATTTTGATATTTATTTTTTAGTTTTCGGCAGACACAACATCTTTATTTGTATGTGGTGCTGAGGATCGAACCCAGGCCACACACATGCCAGGTAAGCACACTACCACTTGAGCCACATCCCCAGCCCCTGTATAGGTTTTTCTATCTTTTTCTTCAATGTTCCAGGCTAGGCTATAATTGTCCTGGTTTCCAAGGAGGAAAATGGGAGAGTAAGAGTTAAGTAGATATTTAATTTTCCCAGTTTCATTCATGTCATGCTATCTGTTGATTTACAATTGCAGCACCATGAGGTACTGTCCATTTTGTACCAGAGTATCTCTCAAAACTTGTTCTTATGACTTTTTGTTTTAAGTAACATATCACTTTCAATTTGAACTGAACACATGGTCACCCAACAAGAAGCTAAATTTCTGTGTCCATGGCAGGTGAGTGAGACCATATAACTAAATTTGGGGCCAGTGGTTCAGAGAGAAGTGACGTGTGCCTGGTTTTCTCAATTTCTTTATCCCCCCCACCTCCTGTGGCCTAGAATGTGAACATGTTGGTGGTGAACTACTTTCAACCATACGAATAAAGGAAATCCCCAAGGGAATCTAGAACAGGAAAACAGAAGGTACATGGATTCAAGGTCAGAGCTACTCTACCATTCTGGACCACTCACCAACTCAAACTTCTACATAAGAAAGATCAATTAACTTCCATGTTCTTTGAGCCACTATTATCTCTTTTCTCTTCAAGCATCCAAACTGATATTTTAAAGAATATGAATAAGGGGGCTGGGGTTGTGGCTCAACGGTGGAGCACTCATCTAGCATGTGTGAGGCCTTGTGTTCTATCCTCAGCACCACATAATAAAATGAAGGTATTGTGTCCAACTACAACTAAAAAAAATATTTTTAAAAAAAGAATATGAATAAGAAAAATTTTCTTAATGTTCATCCTGGACCCTGCTTTCTCCTAAAGAAATTCTGCTTACAGTTTCTAAGAACCAAACTTTTATTGCCTTTATCTGTTTGGAAATGGGAGATTTTTATCATGGATATCAATTGCAAATCTCACAGACAACCCAATAAACACCAAGCATGAGGAGGGAAGGGAAAAAGAATTGCAACCACACTGAGAACTAGATGTCCCTTCATGCATAAAATATTATCATGCAGGCAAGCAAACACTACCATATTGGCTTCTAGGAATGTTGCGGGGTTGTCCAGGATACCTCCTGGGGTTACAGAGAATAGAGGCTATGAAGGCAGGTGCAGGCTCAGTCATGGTACAGACATGGGATATCCTCTATCTCCAAACTGCTCAAATAATTCTATTTTCCAAAAGCACACCCTTGTAGCAGATACATAAGATATAGGCTAAAACCAACCAAGCCACATTGTTTCTAAGAAAAATCTACTTTTGTCCTTATTAATGAAGATACAGTCTGAAATCAGTTTATTATTTATAACCTGGACTCAGCAATTCACTTAAAGACAAAATTTTATTAGTTCCTTTGCACTAAATGAAATAGACAATGGTAATACTTAAAACTAAATTTGGTTCAGTTTTTTAAATTGGTTCTAATTAGATATACATCACAGTAGAATGCATTTTGACACATCATACATAAATAGATGTATTTATGTATGATGTGTCAACTCTTCTGGTTGTACATGATGTAGAATCATGCTAGTTGTGTAATCATATATGCACATAGAATAATAAAGTCCAATTCATTCTATTATCCTTCCTGCCCCCATACCCCCCTCCCCTCTCTTCACTCCCCTCTGTCTAATCCTAGTGGTTCAGTTCTGATGTTAATTTCTCAAAATGCTGATGACCACTTTGCAGCTGATCTACTTTTTTTGGCATTCTCAATCAGTGTTCTATTATAGCAGTAAGCCCTGAAGAAAATTATTTGTGAGTCTTTTCTCAATTTTTCCAAAGACAATACATAGCAACTACCACTCTAGATGCATGAGAGAGAGGTTAACTTACTACACACAATGAATGCCTAAGGGCATCAAGGCTTAATTCTCTCCAAAACTCTGGTTGAGAAAGGACTATAAACTGACCATTATATATCTGCTCTTTCCTCAGGGCTTAAAAAATGATGAATATTGAGCTGGGTGCGGTGGCACATGCCAATAATCCCAGTGCCTCAGGAGGCTGAGACGGGAGGATCACAAGTTCAAAGCCAGTCTCAAGAATTTAGTGAGGTTCTAAGCAACTCAGACCCATTCTCAAAATAAAAAGGGCTGGGGATATGGCTCAGTGGTTAAGTGTCCCTGGGTTCAATCCCAGTACAAAAAACAATTATGAGGGACTGGGATTGTGGCTCAGTGGTAGAGCACTTGTCTCGCACGTGTGAGGCCCTGGGTTCGATCCTCAGCACCACATATAAATAAACAAATAAAAGATATTGTATCCATCTATAACTAAAAATATTTTTTAATTGTGAATATTAAGTCACTTCTTATCACTCCAAAATAAACTAGTCTGGGAACTAAAATAAGACGTTATATAAAATTCCCTGACCTCAGAGCCTAAGCTTCCTAAATCCCTGCTGTTTATACTATGAAATGTGCTAGTGCCTCCTAGCCTCTCTCAACTAGATATCATATGATCACCTCACCTAGCAAGAGGCTATCATGCTGAGGGACACTCATTAAACAGGCAGATAAAATGAAATATCTCCTTTAGATAAATGGTGCTAGGACTACTGGATATCCACAGGCAAAAAGAATAAAGTTGGATCCCATCCTCATACCACAACCAAAATGAATTCAAAACAGAATACAAGCATCAGTGTAAAACTTAAAACTTTTAGAAGCAAACATAGGAGCCAATGTTCATGAACTTGGAGTTGGCAATGGTTTCTTAGATATGAAACCAAAAATATAAGAGACAGAAGAGAAAATAAACTGGATTACATCAAAATTAAAAACTTTTGTTCTATAAACAGAGCCATCAAGAAAGTGAAAAGACAACTCACAGAATGTGAGAAAATATCTGCAAATAATATATCTGACAAGGGGGTTGTATCCAAAATATATAAAGAACTCATAACTCAAAATAGAAAAAGATTAGCTGGGCGCAGTGGTGCAAGCCTGTAATCCCAGAGGCTGAGTCAAATAGACCATAAGTTCAAGGCCAGCTTCAGCAATTTAGTGAGGCCCTAAGCAATTTTGCAAAACCCTGCCTCAAAATAAAAAATAAAAAGGGCCGGGGATGTGTCTCAGTGGTTAAATGCCCCTGGGTTCAATCCCCTGTACCAAAAAAAAAAAAAAAAAAAAAAAAAAAGTGGGGAGAGAAAGATTAAAAACTTAATTAAAAGTGGGAAAAGGCCAGGCACAGTGGTGTATGCCTGTAATCCCAGTGACTCAGGAGGTAGAGGCAGGAGGATCACAAACTTGAGGTCAGCCTGAACAACTTAGTGAGAGTCTACCTCAAAATAAAAATTAAAAAGGGCTGGAAATGTATCTCAGTGACAGAGCACCCCTGGGTCTAATCCTCAATACCCCCCCACACATACACACACAAGACAAAAGCTGTGAATAGATATTTATTCAAATAATATATATAAATGTCCAATAAGCACATGAAAGGATTCTCAACCTCATTAGTCATTAAAGAAACACAAATCAAATCCACAATGAGACACCACTTCACACTATGATGGCTATAATAATAATAATAATAAAACAGAAAAATGCTGATGAAGAAGTAGAAAAACTGGAATCCTCACACATTCATGAGAATGTAAAATGTTACAATTAGTGTGAAAAACATTTTGATAATGATAAATGTAGAATGATCACATAGCCCAGGAATTCCATGCTTAGGTATGCACTCAAGAAAAGTGAAAACATAGGTCTCACACAGAAACCAAGTACACAAATAGTATAGCAGCATTATTTCTAACAGCCAATAAGTAGAAATATAAAAGTCCATCAGTTGATAAAAGGCTGAATAAAATGTGGTATCTCCATACAATGGATTATTATTTGGCAATAAGAAATGAAGTTCTGATTCATGCTACAACATGAATGACCCCTGAAAACACTATAAAAAGAAGCCAGACATAAGAATCACAGGTTGCATGATTCCATTTATATGAAATGGGCAAGTAAGCAAAATAGATACAAAGTATATTAGTTGTTGCCAGGCACTGGGCACAGAAGGGAAACAGGGAACAGAGATTCTTTGGGGGATGATAAGGATGTTCTAAAATTAGATGGTAGTGATAGCTGCAGGGCTTTGTGCATATACTAAAAGCTAATGGATTGTAGATTTAAAAGATGAACTGTATGTCAATTTCATTTCAATAAAACTGAAATTGAAAAAAAAGAAAACCAGAAAAAAATATCTCTTTTATGGATTGATACTACCAGGGAATTTTCCCTTTGCAGGGTGAGGAGATCATCTGAAGAAGAGGAATGCAGAAATTCAGAACTGTGTTTCAGCTACAAAGGCCAGTTGCTGATACCACCCACAAAACTTGCTGTTTTTCTTTCCACGACAGTGTAAGTAGAAGAAAATCCACATAAGCCCCAGAGACCTAAAAGGTCTTTACAGAAGTGTCATGATAGATATTGAGCCCATACATTCATGCCCAGTCAGGCTCATGTAAAGTTAAGTGAGAGCAGCAGGTTTCTGCCCTTGACACCTCACAGAATGTTACAATAAAAAAAAAATGAGGCAAGTGAAGGCTCTTCTCAAAGTCAAATGATTTGTCCATAATTTTGTTGTCTCAAGTCTCTGGCCATGTCCACAAATGTCCCCATGCTCTCTCCAATATCAGTTTCAGCTGGTGAGATAAATATTATAGATGTTCTAACTGTGCCCATTCAGAGCTGAGATGACTGATGACAAGAACTCTTTATGGGGATTTTTAAAAACCATGTACCACTTCGATTGAAAGATGTGTGGTCATGGAGCTAGCCATATGCCTGAAAAGAATGAGATAAGACAGGAAAAGTGGGAAAACTGCCCATAGTACTGTCTTCTTCCTAGGAAAATCTACGTCAGCACAATAAAGAACAGTAGGAAGGCAAGAAAAGACAAAGGGCAGGAAACCCAACCAAACCACCACAGCCTAGGACTCAGTTGCCCCTTAAATTCTATAGGGTCAGGTTAAAATTCTATAGTTTAAAAGCCTTCTATGTGACTGGGAGACCTCAATCCTATCATAGAGGTGAATAAGACAATCATAAGACTATTCCACGGATGTGAGTTTACACTCACACACACATAAAAGAAAGTCTCATGTTGTTCTCATCAGTTCTACTTACTTTTGGACCGTTGGATGGGGTTTCACAGTTGCTACAGAAGTTGGCCCACCTGCAGCAGTAGAAGGCTCTTGGTTTTCCGTAGATTGATTTTCAGGTCTGAATTTCCTACGAATGGGCTTTGATGGAGCCTGAGAATATGATATATCCTGTGGATTAAAAACAAAACGAAAAACTACAAAGTGAAAAACAAATCCCCCCACCACCACCATCATGCTAGCTTTGTCCCCAAGATCAGAAGATTGCTCTATTCAAACTTCATACCCAAGGATAAGTGGCTGACTCTTAGCTTGGCAAGAGTGGGAAAGATACAGGCATCAGATTCCAGCAGGTAGCCAGCCTTCCTGCCTGCCTGCCTTTGTCTCTTTTTCTTTTAAATGCTTACAGTCTATTGCCTCTTTTTGTCATCTGGAAGAACACAGGAATCAGATTCTAGTGGCCTTCCCTTGTAAGCGATCTATTACTTTTTGTGAATTAAACTCACATCTAACATAGTTTTGTTTTGTTTTTTCCAACTGAAGACAAAATTGGCTCTGTCTTACTTTGGCACCTTTTGTAACAAAAATTTTGAAGTTTGTAAAGGTCTTAGTCATGTGCTTATAATTTTCTTCCTCCTGATGTCCACAAAAAGTCAAACAAAGAAGCTACACTGTGTTCTGGAAGGAGACAGCTGGTCTGCTTCCTTGGAGGACCCTGCATCATCTGTGCTCCCAAGGCCCATTCTCTTTACTGGGAGAAGGGCCTGGAAGAAAATGGGGAATAACAAGAAGAGGATAACAAGAAAAGTAGGGAACAAGCATGATAAGTAGATGGTACTAACTGAGCAAATGAAAGGGAGCTCAATGGCATGGCTGGGCAGAAGTAAAGATAGTGGAATGCAAGACGAAATCATTGTACAAAGGCCAAGAAGGGGAGAGTATTCCACCCCCAAAAATGTTCATTTAGGCTTAGCAGGTGTGTGGGGTTTCACTAAATGCATATATTCCTCCCCACATCATTTGATTTGCCAAAAGCAAGGCCACCATCTTTAGCTGGGAAGTTGAGGAGGGGAGTATGAACTCTCAGTAATATCAAGGGTCAAGTTCAGAAAGTTTCAAGATCCTTATATTCACAAAGAACACATATTTTACGAAAAGTGGATTGTTCCCATTCCTTTCAGAACATGGAAACTTTAAAGCAGTAGATTGATAACAGAGGCAAGGAGCCTAAGAGAGGTCCTCAGAATGCCACCACAATGGCATCCTCATGCTGCCCTTACCTTCTTTGCTGGACTACCTTCTGCAGCCTGGGAAGGGGCTCTGTTCATCTGTGGGAGTACCTCAGTCTCGGATACTTGTTCAGACTGTAGCAAGAGATCACAGTGATGATATAAATGCAAAGATACAACCACCTAAATGTATACCACATTTGATCTTAACCAAAATACATAACACCTAAATATATAACAGAGTATTCAGGAAAATGGTCACTCAGGGAAAACTAATTTTGACCAAGTTGCAGCCAAGCATGGTTGAGTCTGGTCAGCCTTGGGGGAAACTCCACACAGACCTTGCTATTCCCTTCCACCTCTCCTCCCCGTATTATTCAACCTTAGGAAAAGGAATCATGGGAATTTCTACTACAACTGACATACATATTGCTTAAAAACTAACACTTTACAAAATCAAATTCAAAAATAATGGGGTCTATGGGAGGAAAGACCTTAAGATCTTAACTGGAGTGCTAAGAAAAACAATCATTATCATTTAAAACACACTGCAATTTTTTAAAAAAATGTTAAATACCTAATAAAGAAACACTCTAGTAAATTTGGCTCTTTACATTTAAAAAAGAAGGAGGCTTGTGGTAGAAGGACTCATCAGATTGTTGAGGCTGCTAAGTGGTATGAAATCAATGACTAAAATGTACAAAGACTGGCAAAGAATGCCAGAACACAGGGTAACTGGGTGTCACGTGTGGCCCCCTATTTCCCAGAGACTTGCTTCCTTCAGCTATGTTAGAGTACTTTGCTTTCAGCCAATGGTGCAAAATGTTAACATGCTGAGGAAAAAAAAAACCCACTTGCAAAATAAATGACTTCCACATTTCACTGACAGTCCTCCATTTACCCACAAATTAATTCATTCTATAGCAACACATTGTAGCACAACCAACTGCCTTGATGTGCTCTAATCCAGGCTTCTCTAACCACTCAGAGAGCAAGGCTTCTTCCTCTGACTCTACTGAAAGGGTTGGTTCCCAGGGAACTAACATTCTCTCATTTAGTAGATTCTTTTCTAATCTTCTCATTCCCCTTCCACCCAACATGGCACCCTTGACTGTTTTTTTTTTTTTTTCAAACTCCTGTCCTTGGCATCCAAGAAGCTGCAATCTCCTACTTGTAATCATTTTTATTTTGTCTTTCCTTATCCTTCAAATATAAGGTTTCTCAACTTTCTGTCTTCGGTTCCCCTATCCCATTTTTCTCTCCCTATTCATTATTCATTCTTCCTTACAGTAATCTCATCTGCTTCTATCTTTTATCCCAAACACTCCATCTCTTCTAAACCCATTATGCAGGCATTCAACATACCTAGTTCCAAGTACTTTTTTACAGCCTTCTCCCTTCCTTCAATGATAACTGTTTTATTATTTTTGCTGTTACTATTATCAGATACTATGACACACTGAATATGAGCTATATGTCATACATTGCTCAAAGTGCTTTGCATGATTATTTATTGCATTCCTTCATCATAGCCCTAGGAAGTATCATTATTCTCAAACTTTTGGTGAAGAAATTGAAGATCATGAAGTTAAGGAACTCACCTAAGATCACACAAATAGCAAGATCTAAATCCAGGCCTTGAGTTCCAAAGTTAGGCTTATAACCACAATGCTATGTAGCCTCAGGCACCCTTAAGCCAAAGAGTTATTCATTCAAGGCAATGTTTATTTTTGCTACTGCAGGTGGGCCCTGTGCTGTTATCCAAGGATGAACAATGTACAGACCCTGCTTATAAGCAGTCTGGAGAGGGATAGCTGGGTCAAATGGTGGTTCCATTCTCAATTTTCTAAGAAATCTCCATACTGCTTTCCATATTGGCTGCATCAATTTGTAGCCCCACCAGCAGTGTATGAGTGTACGTCTAGGGGAGAGATGAAGAAATGGCCAAGCAATCATGCTTCAGGAAACTATGGTGGGAAGCAGTGTGGGGACTACAGAAGCACACAGCCAGGTACAGCAGCAAAGATTAAGGCAGCAGCTGGGCATGGTGCCACACGCCTGTCATGCTATCAGTTTGGGAGGCTGAGGCAGGAGGATGGTGATTTCAAAGCAGTCTCAGCAAAAGCGAGGTCCTAAGCAACTCTCAGTGAGACCCTATCTCTAATAAAATACAAAATAGGGCTGGGGATGGGGCTCAATGGTTGAGTGACCCTAAGTTCAATTCCCAATACCACCCCCCACCCCAAATAAAAAAAGACTCAGGCAGCAAAGAGTCAGCTGAGGCCTTAGTGACATGCAGGACACAGCCAGTGACAGGAGCAATGTTTGGAGATGGTAAAAATGGAGGCTCCAAAAATTCACAAAGGGCCTATATGCTCTGAGACTCATGATGTCAGCCTGGGTCACCACAAGAATACTGAGGCGGATTCCCAAGACAGGAAGCACAGGACAAGCAGCAGTAAGGGGAGCCCACTTTGAGTCATAGAGAGTTTGAAGTACCTGGGAAACACCCAACCAAAGCTTCCCCAGGAGCTTTCACTGTCAGGAGTACAGAGAATGCAGCACTCTCTTCATTTTCCTTGTGGGTTGTGACAAATGGAGTCAGACTCCAAGATCTGTGACTCAAACATCAACTTAATTAATAGCTGAGTGAGGGCCCAATAACTGCTTGAGTACAGAGATTCCAGTGAACTGTGGTGAAGAATGCAACTTGGACCTGAGGCCCCTTCCTTCCTTCCACCCACAAATCTCTTACTTTGAAGGTATCTGTTCTGGCTCCAAGTCTATGCATGCAGCCCCCTGAAGGGACCACAGGTGTGTAGTGACATATTTCACCAGGCAGGCAGAGAGAGGAGGAGTGACAGACCCCGGCACTCTGCCTTTCTATTGGTCACTTCTCCTCAGGCACACAGAGAAATGTGTGTTCTACAACTCCCTTCCCCGTAGAGGTAAGTGAAGTCTCCTTCTTGTGAAAATAATGAAGGAGATGATAAATTGACCTTGTTCTCAACAGAAATGAGGATTCTGAACACAGAAAACGAGTGGAGTGGCTTTGTTGATGCCACCTTTTCCCTTAAATATCTCTAAAAACACAAGCAACAATCAGATAGGAGCTGGGAAGAATGAGGAAGCAATGGTAAGATGTGTCTGAATTTTTTTTAAGCTTTATTTTATTTATTTATTTTTATGTGCTGCTGAAGCTCAAACCCAGTGTTTCACACATGCTAGGCAAGCACTCCACCACTGAGCCACGGCCCCAATCTGAATTTTTTTCATTTACAAAAGTACCTTTCTGAAATTATATGCAAGGACCTGGGATACAAATACAGATATTGATATAGAGATATACAGATACACATACTCTCACACATCAATGCTAGTACTTTCCAACTGCAAATGACAAGCTATTTTCATTCCAATTCCCCACCCCAAAACAAAAAAAAAAAGATCTGGATAGGTCGCATGGTAGAACAAGGTACTGCCGCTTAGGATGCAGAGAACTGTCTGGCCTGTGGTTTTGCCTGTTTCCATGGATGATGGAACAACATGGCCTGCTCAGTTGACTTTCCAGAAATGAATACAGGCCCAGAGAAGCTAAGCACTTCTGTTCATTCATTTTTATTCAATTACAGTCAGGTTCCTTGGTAAATACTTCAGAATTAAACAGGAAGAAGCCAGCAGTCAAAGGTGCTATAGTGCCCCCACTCAGATCACCTTTACCTGGCTGACACATCCATCCCCCAGCTGTTCTGAGGTTTGGCTACTAATGACTCACAGCTGTTCTTTTCTCTAGAGAAAAATCATCAACTGATGGAAGCCTACCCCCTAACCCTTCCCCCAGCAGGCCACGGACAATAACTGATGTGTATGTAGAAGGATATAAAAGGGCAGTCCTCTATCTCAAAGAAGGATAATTCTGTGATGTAATTTATATATCAGATTACTCCCTATATGGATCAGGTCAAGGTCAGCCTTTATCTGAGACTCTATTATTCCTTGGCTTTTTCCCCTTGGCTTTTTTGCCTCTAAGGAACCTGGCCAGAGACACTACACAACATGGTCCCAGAAAGGGGGATTTAAAGCACTCTAATATGCTTTCCCTTGGTATTTCTCTCTCTGCTTCTCTGTGTATTTTTCTCTCATATACCGGTTATTCTGGGCGAAGTCAGCTGATATACTATAAGGAAATCCACTCAGTCCTAACAAGGAGTCTACTTAGCAAGGAAGTGAGGCCTCCTGCCAAGTCATCTTAGCACTGGATCCTCCAGCCCCAGGTAAGCCTTCACATGACTGCATTCCTGGATGACATCTTATTTTTTTTTTTTGGGGGGGTGCTGCTGAGGATGGAACCCAGGGCCTTGTGCATTCCAGGCAAGCACTCTACCAACTGAGCCACATCCTCAGTAGCTTCTTAAGACCCTGGACCAGAACCAACCAGCCAAGCCACTCCCAAATTCCTGATACAGAGAGATAATACATGTTAGTCATTTTATTTTCATTTTTAAAATTGGGTTAGGAATATGTGTAGAGTTAGGAATCTAGTCAGGTAGAGTGAGGTTAAAGTGTGGGAGCAAAACAGGGGACAGGCTGGAACTGGAGAAAGGCAGTGGGGTAGGCCATACATGACTTTACAGACCTGGATTATCTGAAGACCATTCATTCAGCACCTTCCCCACTTCTGTACTTTTCTCTACACTGCAGCAGACAGAAACCTGACAATGTCTAATGCTTTTTGTAAGCATCTAATTCCTTGAATTAAATGTCTTCTACTATGGAATACCACCCAGTAATTTCTGTCTCCCTAACCAGACCTTACATCCACATTGCATATTTGGAGCACACCCTGAGGGCCAGAGGGGCCACCTATAGACTCAAAGTAGACAAAAGGTCTGATTTGCTTTGTATTTTAAACCAGGTTGGTGGGAATGGGAACAGGTAGATTGAGAGTTACTTAGACTGGAACCGGATACATCATTGGTGCTTGATAGAATATGGCGTAAGTGAAAGAAAAAGAACAAGGACATATGGAACTCAGGTTTTGACCCTGATAAGTGGTTGAGAGAAAAAATGGTTTAAAGCAAGAAGAAAGAATTATGGTCATACAGAAACTGAATAAAATTAAGCAGATTCATCATAAAGCAGTGCTGGAACAATCCACTTATATCTCCTTAAGGCAGTCTAGAAATGATTTTGAACAGGGATTGGTGAATGTTTTCTGTAAAGGGACAGCAGTAAACTTTTGAGGTTTTGAGGGCCATGTAGTTTCTGTGGCAGCTCTGCAACTCAACTCTTGTGCTAAAGCAGCCAAAGACAATCCAATGAATGGGCATAGTTGTGTTCCAAGAAATTCTATTTACAAACAAAGGTGGGTGGTACAGATTTGGCCATAATTTGCCAGCCCCTACCTATAGGGGGGAATAATCTACAGCTAACCTTAGGAGACACTGGCTAGTCTATCTTCCTCTTGGTGATTCAATGAGCACATAGCACATTTCGTGCACTGAAATTCTGTAAGGTAATGGAAGCCACTTGCCTTTGCTTGTTAAGGCATACATTCTCAGACTTCTTTGACTTCAATTCTTTATTCTCATGTAACTCCTTTAACATTCAGCAGAAATAATGTTCTGTGGGACATACTTTAGGAAACACTAACTACAGGCTGGGTTTTAGATGAACAAAGGAAGAACATTCCTGCCAGATACTAAGGTCTACACCCAATCCTAGGAGAGGAGCAATCTCCACAGTGCTTGGCAGATCCAACTCCAGGGGCCCCTGCTGCACACCCTTCCCCTTCTTATTTGGCTAAGAGTATGGAGGCAGGGTGTGGATGGAGTTGCTTTCAGGCAAGAAAGGGCTCCCCTCCTGCTTTTTTTCTCCCTTTCTTTGTTGCAGTAACAGTTTGTGTTGTTGCTGCCAACTACTACTCTATATGAATTTGTTCCATGGGCTCCTTAAAACCTGCTGGACAGGCATGGTGGTGCACGCCTGTAATCCCAACTCTGGAGGCTGAGGCATGAGGATTATAATTCAAGGCCAGCCTGGGCAATTTAGCAAGACCCTCAGAAAGTTATTGAGACCCTGTTGAAAAATGAAAAGTAAAAAAGGCTGGAAATATAGCACAATACAGTGCCCCTGGGTATCAAAAAAAAAACAAAAAACAAAAAACAAAAACCCAGTACCCAAAACTAAACCAAATCAATCAAAAACCACTCTTGGAAAAAATACACAATATAAATCATTCATGATAATAGTCAAGGCAGATGAACCTAACAATAAATTACAAGTTTTTAAATAGTTTAAAACAATGTATCTCAGATTATAGCTCTATTGAGGCAGCCTCTTTTTACCAAAAGGTCCTTTTGGTAAAAAGAGGCTGCCTCAGTAGAACTATTTAAACCATTTCAAGTTCTCACCATACTTCCCACCTGGGCCACTACAAAAACTTCAGCAGATGTTTTTCCAGCCTTCAGTTTCTTGCCCAGGCTGACTCACCCTGCACACCACTGAGAAACTAATCTTGTAAAACATCATCTCATGGAAGCTCTTTTATCTCAAAGCCTTTAGCATGTCCCCAAGGCCTATGGCATGTAACACAACCCCTCAGCCAGTTAAAGTTCTTCCACCACCTGGCTCCAATTATTGAGTACATTATACCTGGGTTAATTCATCCATATGGAGCCTACTCCATATGCCCAAGTATTCCCTAAATCTTCAAACTTATAAAAGGTTTCTTTCCAAATCAATTGTTCTATGCCTTCTATCCCACTGGTTCCCAAATATAGCTAACTGGTATATAGCTAACTCAGTAGAATTATCTGGGGGATTTTTATAAATTGCAGATTTTTAGACAGCACCCCAGAGTTCCCTCATCAGAATCTCCTAGGAATGGAGCATGAGAAACTTGTATTTTAACAAGCTCCCTGGGAGATTTTTACATAGCCAGCCCAGACCAGCTGGGGACCATTGATGGTCAAAATTCTTCACTTAAAAAGATGAGTAAACAAAGTCTCCAGGGACCTTAGTCTGGACAAGGCCATAAGTGTTCCTGCAATGACTGACTAGGCTTCTTAACTATTTGCTCATCCATTTATCATGGGAGGAATTGGGTATATGCCTCCAAGGTTCCATCTATAAATATTTGCAGCAGGACAAAAATCTTCAGCAACAAGATTTTGTTAAAAAGTCATTTGTTAGCCAGGCGTGGTGGCGCACACCTGTAATCCCAGAGGCTTGGGAAGCTGAGACAGGAAGATCGTGAGTTCAGAGCCAGCCTCAGCAATGTCAAGGCACTAAGCAACTCAGTGAGATCCTGTCTCTAAATAAAATACAAAATAGGGATAGGGATGGGGCTCAGTGGCTGAGTGCCCCGGAGTTCAATCCCTGGAACAAAAAACAAAAAAGGTTGTTTGTCAGGTTGGGGATATAGTTCAGTTGGTAGAGTGCTTGTTCAATCCCTAGCACCACCACCAAAAAAAAAAAAAAAAAAAAAAAAAGCTTAATTACAGTAATTTGCCAAGGTGTGGGCAACTGGTAAGACATCTAAATTTTGCAATGCATGCTATTGACAGATTGTAAAAATAAACTCAACTTTTGTTTAATACCAAAGAATCAGGATGGATCCCCAAACTGGGGATCACAGAGGCAGTGGCTAAATTTTAAGGAGATGAGCAGACAATCCTGCTGCAGCCTCTTAGGGTTTTCCAGCATCCTTTCAGTATATTAAATGTCATTTGTTGCCTAATTTTCACCTGACCCTTATCTCTGCTAGACAAGGGTACACCAGAAAGCCATGTGGTCAAACCTAGGGACCTACCATGCAGAAACAGCAGCCAGCAGCATACTGGCCACAGCAAGCCCCATCATTCCACAACCAGACTCAAGAGGGTCCAAAAGACCCAAATCACTGAAAGACTGTTTACCAAAATCCATGACCCAAGTCACCTGTAAAAGACAGAAATGGAGCTGAATGGTAACCAACTAGAAAACAGGATCTGGGTCTTGCTGCGCTATCATTTTTCCCAGAGCCTAAACTGAACACCAACAAACAGCAGGTCCTCTAATCCACATGTGGAATGAGCCAGCAATAAGTCCAACACTGTTTTGTGTTCCACTGAAAAGGAGGTTAACAATTCATCCCATGGTAACTACAGCCACAGAGCATAGCAGTTATAGGATGCAGGCTTTAGAGTAAAATCCAAGCTTTGCCCTTGCTCAGTGTATAAGCTGGTCACATATGTCACATATTTGACCTCTCTGAGGTATAATTTCTTCATCTGAAAAATGGGGATAATCCACCTCATTCAGACACTGTGAGAATTAAACAAAAGATCTGTCTAGATTGTTAAGCACAACTACATAATAACTGTTCAATAATGATAGCAGCTATTGTTAAAAAAAAAAAAAAGTGTGACTGGTTTCCCAGGCACAGTTTCTGCTAGTACAGGCAGCAGCCAATTCAGTGTAATGGACTTTTCACCCTTGACAAACAGAGGGAAACCTAGACTGAGAAAATGCTGGCTCCAATTTAGATTACAAGCCCCAAAGCAGATGATCCACAATCCAAATCTGTGCCACTAAATATTACTACTATCAGTGTTGGAGGGGAGACTTTTAAAAAATAAAAGCCCTTTCAGGATTTCAAATTTGAAGGCTACCTCAGTACAGACATCTCAGGCAGTTTGCACTGAACATCTCTGGCACCACCCACCTCCCCTCAGCCCAATGGGAAAACAATCCAATACTGGAAACACCCAGGAAAACACTGAGGAGCTCAGGAAGAACTTTGGTGGGAATGGGTAATCAGCAACTGAAATGGAGAAACAGTCCCTGGATTCAGTAGTTACATGACAGAATCTCCTACAGATTCCCAAAACCTGCTTGATTACTGGACAACATCCATGAAAAATACTTGCTATTATAACTAGAGGACTCTGAATGCTTTATTTTGGTATAAAATGCAAGTGTTTTGACCATGACCAGGGTTTTGTTTTTCTACTTCCAATTTCTATTAATACAACAAAGATCTGAGCTGAGTCTGAGCCCCACTCTCTATATCACATACTTAAGCCATATTACACTCTCATCTGCAGACTCAACAACATGGTTCTCACAGATAATGTGATCTATGGCAGGATTCTCTTGAAATTTGTATTCCTATGAATAAAATGAAAAAAATGCCTCTCTTGCAGGCACCTACCATCACCCATCAGTATTCAACAGTATCTCATGACTAGGACTTTAGAAATTCTCCTTGCTGGTCCCCCACCACTGATATATATAGAGAGATCTAGTGATAATAACAGTATACAAAAAATTTAAAAGGCCTCAAAGTCCTAGCCTAATGCAATATTTTACCACACTCATCATTTGAATTCCCTCTGTGGGGACTGGGATGTAGCTCAGTGGAGAGCACTGAGCTACCATGTGTGAAGCCCTGAATTCAATCCCAGTACTACAAAAACAAACAAACCAACCCTGAATTCTCTCCATGGTTCCATCACTCTGTGTTAGGGATGGAGTGTAGAATAACATTATTTCCAACTACTGATAGTTCACACTTTGACTGTAAGAAATGTCTCCTTTTGTGTTGACACAGTCCTTCCTGCATGAGCTATATCTATCAGGGAAATATGATTTTTAAAAATTCAATTAGAGGGCTAGGGTTGTGGCTGAGTGGTAGAGCACTTGCCTAGCATGTGTGAGGCACTGAGTTCAATCCTCAGCACTGCATATAAATAAAGTAATAAAATAAAGGTCCATCAACATCTACAAAAAATAGATTTTAAAAATTTCAATTAGAAATAATTTGCTAGAGAGGGGACTATAAAATTATGGTAAGAGTTACGAACCAGCCATAAAATAAATTCAGCCCTGATGAGAATGTGGAACTGGACTGGGATCCCACTGATTGATTATATCAGTACAAACACTTTGTAACACTGTTTGGCAGCATCTGCTAAGGCTCAATATATACCTTCCCTATGCCATGAAAGTCTAAGGCATATTGCCAAGAACGATGAAAACACACACATCCACCCAATAGTTGGATAGGAATGTCCATAGCAGCACAACTCATCATTGTCAAAACCTGAAAATTACCCAAATATCCATCAACAGTAGAAAATAGTGATATATTTGCACATACAATGGAATACTATACAGCAATGATCTACATACAAAAATATAGATGAATCACACAAATATCATTTAAGCAAAAGCAGTCAGACACAAGAGCATATACTGCATGATTCCACTCATATAAAGTAGGAAATAGGCAAAACTAATTAATCTACACTGTTAGAAGTCAAAATAGTGCTAACCCTAAATATAGGCGATAGGGAAAATAGCACAGGAGAGGGGAGCAGTTCTGGAGTGCTAACTATATTCTGTGTCTTGATTTGGGTGGAGATTACATGTGTGTGTTCAGCTTGTAGAAATTCAGTGAGTTGCACATTCATATAGTTCAATAAAAAGTTTAAAAAAAAAATCCCACAGAGACAATTTCCTGTAATGTCCTTAAAGTGCCATCTAGTGGTACAAGTTAAATGTAAACAAGAGAGAAGTTTTGCCTCAAGGAAAGGAGGAAGGAAAGAGATGCCATTACCTGGCACACAGAATCCTAACAGGAGGATTGTGAGACAAAGTAAAGCTGTCTACTACAGAGCTAGCTGGTACCAGTTAGCTGATGGTGTACATCTATTCCCAACTCTGCTCAGGATCAGCCTGATGGAAGTATTTACAAGACAGGCTACAAACTGAGGTTTACCTTCCATTCTCCAGAGAAAGGGTTTACCAGCACACTATTAGGCAACAACTACAAAATTTTCTGGGCAGAGTAGGGTATTTAGGAGGGAGTTGGAAAGATAAATTCCTTTCCTCTGTCTTCTCTCAGTAGCCATGTTCCCTTTCTCGTCACCTTCACAGTACACTACTGTGGTGAGGCCAAGTCTGGTTTCCTTTAATTATGCTTCAGAAACAGAGTTGGGAAGGCCCCCCACAGCAAGCCTTTGAAGCTGCCACTTAATAAAGGATATTTGCTCAGAGTTTTGCTAATCAAGTCTGAAAGAAAGTGCACCTTGGTCAGACAAAAGTCTTTAAGGAAAAATGACAATCACAGACACTGGCATTGTTTAGGAGACTATGGGTGACAGGGAAAGTCGATTCTTCTTCCCACAGATTCTTCTTCCCATTTCTATTATTTTGACTGATGGAAGAATTCTCTTGAGACTCAAGCTCCCTGTGAAAAAGGTTGAAGAAAGATGTTCTATGCATACCTCTTGTCAACTGGTTCTTCTCTTTCAAATTTCCATTGTTTACGGAAACAAGTGATAATCTGGATTGGGTCTACAGGATATAGTTGGCCAACTTCTGAAGAAGGCAGTCGGTTAGTCCACAAAAGGTCATAGGAGTGGGTAATTGAAAAAAAGATCCTACCAAAAGGAGTTCATAGTAAGTAGTCTAGCACTTATTCTGGGCATATGACTACCAATTTCTGGACATCCTGGGTCTTCTGCATTTTCAAACTGAATCCTGCTTTTGTTTCATTGGGCCTGCAGCAATAATAATTGTAACAGCTTACTGTTGTTGAGGGTGGACCATGCACCAGGCACCGTTCTAAGGGCTCTACAGGTCTTATCTCATTGAATCCTCATAACAACCCTATGAAAATAAACACTAACACTATCTCCATTTTGCAAATGATGAAATGGAGACACAGAAAGACTAAGTAATTTGCCCAAAGTCACAAAGCCAATAAAAGGTAGTAATAGTGGAATCAAGAGCATCAGCTTCAAATCCTATCAGGCTGCCTTCCTGAGCCCATTAACACCATAGCACTATGATTGCCGCCTATACTTCCCTACTTATATACTCCTCCCCTTACCCTCAAAAGTGACTTGTGTACTCTGTTATTGTGTGGTAGGGGTGAGAGACTGGCAAGAGAAATTAGGAATTCATTGTTCAGTTATCTAGAAATCAAGCACAACTAGCCAGGTGCAGTGGTGCACGCCTATAATCCCAGAAGCTTGGGAGGCTGAGGCAGAAGGATCACAAGTTCAAAGCCAGCCTCAGAAACTTAGCAAGGCCCTAAGCAACTTACTGAGACCCTGTCTCAAAATATAAAATACAAAAGGCTGGGGACATGGGTCAGTGGTACAGTGCTTGCCTAGCATGCATAAGGCCCTGGGTTCAATATCCAGCACTACTAATTAAAAAAGTAAATAAATTTTAAAAAAAGAGAAACCAAGCACAACTAACCCTCTTGGGAGAAGCTGAGTTGTCTTGTTACTTATGAGAAACACAGTGGCCAGCTACAGCCTACAATGTTCATCAATAAAACATAAGGAAATGGGTTTAAACAAGACACATGGAAAATGTTATATGTAAGTGCCACGAGAGACTACAGAATGGATGGTGTTAAGCAGGACTGCCTTCAGAGGGTGAGGAAGATGAAGGAGTTACAGGATAAGGATCACATCACAATCTTCACGCTCTCATAGTTCTTAGCAAAGTACGGGCTTACAGTAAGTACATTCCCTTAACACCTGATGAACTGTTTAGGCAAACTGAGGGCACTGTCCAGAGGAGATGTCAGCAAAATGAGCTTTATACACGACAAAAATCATGAGCATAATATAATAAAGAGTAAGAAATCTAAGAAAACAAGTCATTAGTAGTAGAGCAAAGCTAACTCATTAAGAGGTTTCATAAAAGAAAATGTATCCCTGATAAAGATAATATGTCAGCCTGGTTGTTGGGAGAATAATTCTGAGACATGAATTCATAGAATAGTATCATACTAAAAGCTAGACCTTGGGCTAGACAGCAGGGTTAGAATCACAGCCTTTCCTTGCTGTGTGTGGCATTGGGAAAGTTCCTGAAGCTCTCTCTCTGTCTTATTTTACTTATCTGCAAAATGATGAGAGCAACAGAATTTATCACGCATGACTGTTATGAAGACTAAATGAGTTAGTATTTGTAAAGCATTTAGAAGAGCATCGGGCACATAGCACTCTAAAAAAGTGCTTCATAAGTGAAATAAAAATCACAGAACCTCACTAGCTTGTATACTTTTAAAATAAGCATTTTAGCTGGCGCAGTGCACAACTGTAATCTCAGTGACTCAGGAAGCTGAGTCAGGAGGATAGCAAATTGGAGGTTAGACTGAGCCATTTAGCAAGACCCTGAAATAAAAAATAAAAAGGGCTGGGGATATAGCTCAGTGGTAAAGTGCACCTGAGTTCAATCCCCACTACCACAAAAAAAAAGTATTTTAGATGGATTTAGAAAGATTTCACATTTTGAAAATGACTGGTAAGCACAGAGAGTAGAAATTCTCATTAACTTTTGCTTAGCAGGTCTATAGCTAATTTTTGTGACAGGAAGTGGCTGATTTCTATCTCTTACCCTCCTTCTCTATATCATTCAATTTCTAGCACTTCTCCAGAAACCTTTTCCAGCTCGCCTCTTCTACAAGAGCAGGCTGGGTAACTTACTAGCTATAAGAATCCAAACAGTTCATTTTCACTCTCTGACCTCAACTTCCTCTTCCTTATGAATATTACACAGTGAAATTTTACTTTTACATATATCTATAATGCACTATTTAAAAAAAACTATAAATAAATAGAAGAGCAACCAGTAGAAAAGAGGAAAGGGAACAGGGGGAGAGAAAAGAGAAGTACTGGGGACTGAATTGCAGCAAATTATATTCCATGCTTGTATAATTATGTCAAAACAAACCATAATATTGTGTAACTATAACACACTAATAAAAAATAACATGCAATGACATAAGCATCAAAATTTAAGTTTTTGATACTCAGAAGCCAGACAAAGGTTCATCAGGGGACAAAACACAGTAGGCCAGGCTGGGAGTCCTGAAGCATGCAGAGGTGGCTGAGAGCTCACATGCAGCAAAATAACAGGGATCTCCATGTGAGGCAGGAGACTAGTACCAAGCTCATTCCCTGAAGCCAAAGGCTAAGGTGGTGCTTCACTACCTGTAAATCTGAAAAGCCAGAATGAAGCCTGTGATGGTGTTCAGAGATGTCTACTTAGGAAAAGGACAGAAAGTATATAAAGGCCGTCCCTGACTTACAAGGGTTCAACTTATGGTACTTCAACCCTATAAGGGTATGAAGACATAGCTATACAACCATTCTTTTTTCACTTTGAGAATTCAATAAACTACATGAGATATTCAACACTTTATTATAAAAGAAGCTCTGTGTTACATGATTTTGCCCAACTATAGGCTGATGTAAGTACTCTGAACATGTATAAGGTAGGTGAGGCTAAGCTCTGATGTTCAGCAGGTTAAGTATATTAAAGTAATTTTCAATTTACGATGTTTTCAGTCTCCAGTGGGTCTACTGGGACATAACATCATCCTAAATCAAGGAGCATCTGTTTAATATCACAGCCTGGTCCTGGGCTAAGCTAGCATCTGATGCTATCATTGAGAACTCTGACATCCCACACCAGATTGAAGTATTGTACCTCAAGTACAAAAAAATGGCTCTAGACTAAAGGACATGGGGTATAGGGGTAAAGGGCTCTGGAGTATAGCTGGTAGAGATAGCTGCTGAACTGCCAGATAAGAAAAAGCTCAGAGAAATGAGAATGAAATTTAAACCCAACTCAATGATCACAAGCCTGCAACTTTCAAAGGCATGGAAGACAAAATCTAAGACAAAAAAAATTCACTCCCAATAAACATGAAAATAGAGCAAGTTGAAATAACATTAAATATATTAAGTACATTTAGAATTCTCAATGTTAAATATAGGGAATGAAACATGAAACAAAAATAGGGAAACATAAAAAAGGACTGACATAAAAATAATTGATTATAAAACCTAGAATCAAAGAATAACGATAGAGATTTTAAAACAAGATAGAAAAATTTTCGCTATACACAGTTATACAGAAAATCACTTAGAAGACGAAGATTTGGTCTAGGGCTAGCACAGAATGATCAGAACATTAAAAAATGAGAGAATCATTATTATAAGTAAAAGATGTGCTGACACACAGAAATATATAGCCAACTGCAGTTCAAGAAGAAATTAGTAGAGAAATCAAACCCACAGAGACATGACTAAGAGTGCTCTAAAATTAAACATGATTTTCCAGATGGGAAATGTATACCAAGTGTCACCTGGAATAAATAAACTTAAATCTATGCCTAGACACATCACAGTGACATAAACAGAACATAAGAAAAAGTATTAAAAGCCCCTATAGAGAAAAGACAGAGTCGCTCCAAAGGAACCAAAAATAGATTGACAGTACACTCTGCAGCAGCAGCAACAGCAGCAATAAATGTCAGAAGAGGAGGAGGTTAATACATTCAAAATGCTGAGGGAAATTAACTTTCAGTCTGGAAGTCTATACAAAGCAAAATTACCTTCCTGTTGTTTTTTTATATTGGGAATTAAACCCAGAGGTGCTTTACCACTGAACTACATCTCCAGCCCCTTTTATGTTTTATTATGTTTTATTGAGTTGCTGAGACTGGCCTCAAACTGTGATCCTCCTGCCTCAGCCTCCTGAGTTGCTGGGATTACAAGTGGGCAACACTTGTAATTTTGTCAGTCTACAAAATTACCAATGAAAAAGGAGGGCAATAGAGTCACTATCCAGAGAACATGGATGAAAAATAAGTACGAGATGACCTATTTCTGTGAGCTATTTATTTGAATCTCACAATTGCTAGAGTCATCATAACTATGTTATTATATACTATTATACATGTTTTATCCCAATTTCTGAGAACATGGTTTCTAAAAGTAGCTTCCAAAGATCATTTCTGATAAAGCTTCAAATGACTTTTTTATTCTTATCATATCAGAAGGCATTTTTTCCTAATCCTTAATTATAAGAGGATATTCTTACAAGAAAAACTGTATCATTTCCCTGCCAAAACAGCTAAACTTCTGCCAATTACTTAACAGTATACCTCCAAGTATATGACAGTAGAAAGTAGCTCTCTTTCTGTTATATCATCTCTAGGGTTTCAGTTGTACTTAGCAGGAATGAGCAGTAAAAACTAGTCTAAGCAGTTTTTTCCCTTAATTGTGTTTTATGATTTTTTTCATCTATATTTAAAATAAGATCTTTGGGGGGGGGTGTTACTGGGAATTGAAGCCAGAGTCCTTTATTAGTGAGATACATCTATCCTTTCTATTTTTATTTTGAGACAGGGTCTTGCTGACTTGGTGAGGCTGGCTTTGAACTTTCCATCTCCTGCCTCAGCCTCCTAAGTGGCTGGGATTACAAATGTGTACTACCACATCTTGCAAGTATTTTAGAAGTTCAGAGCCTAACAACTGCCATTTGAGTTTAAGTAAGATATGATCATTCCTTCCAAATATAACAAAGTTAGCATGTAATACAAAGTTGTGTCTAAGAAGTTTGGCTTTGAAAAAGAGCAGCATGCCCAACATATTCCTACTGGGTTCAGCATGACCTTCAGCTCTGATTCTAGCCAGATAGAAAAGTTAGATGTGAAATTAGCTGAGTGAACCATGGTGGCTCTAGTTTCCTTTCAAGGCCATTTGTGTTCCTGGCTCATCTTTCATGACAGTACACACATGACCAGTGGCACACAGTGACTAGTCCTTCCAGCAAGACCTTGCTATTATTACACTTTCTCACCATATTCACATCAGTCATCACAAGAAGCCTGTGGTTTACAGGCCATTTCTCGTGATCTGGGTTCTTGTCCCCACAGGGTTTAGGTACATCCCCTAAGCTGAACTCCTACTTCCCTCTCCTCTTCCACTAGAACTTATGGAATGACATCAACAAAATCCCCTCTAGATCTTTTCTCTGAACATTCTTTCCTCTTGCTCTAATTGAGTACTTCTCAATTCTGGCTGCACTTTAGAATCACATGAAAAAATTTTAAACACCCAATGACTGGGACTTACCACCTCATTCCAGAATTTCTGGGCCTCAGCAGGTTTAAAGCTCCCCCAGATGATGCTACTATGTAGCCAAGGGTAAAAACAGCCAGGCTAACAAAACTTCTACTGTCTCTTCAGCAGCCGCTTCCCATAGAGAACTTTCTTATTGGGGGACTATTTCTTTCCCACAGTTCTGGCACTACTGGGACTGGAGATGAGGAAGTGGCCTGCTCTTCACTGCCACCTTCAGAACACTCAATCTTCCCTCAAATCTGGCATTCCAAATCTCTGTTAGTTCCTCAAACATACCAGGACCTCATGCATATCTGTTTCTATGCATTTGATTTTCTTCCCCTACAAGAAGTCTCTGTATCCCTCAGCTATCTAAAAATAAAGAGGCTCTTGTTTCTTTAAAAGTCATTTCAGTGATCACCCCACCCATCCCATGAGCCTTCTTGATCTAAGTGTAACAGTATTAATAAGATGTTTCTTCCACCGTGCCTGTTATCTTAGTACTCATAACATTGCTAGTGGGGAGCACTTGCTATGTTAAGATAAGAAACTAGTGGCATAAATAGGAAAATTCTAAGCACATTAGTCTAGAGGAAGCCCTAATTCATCAGATGTGGTGCCAATGTAAAACTTAAAAGTTAATACTTTGTATCCCCCAAATCTTTTCTTTATTAAACATAATTACACTGAAGCCATGGTTATATCACAATTGCCATAAGAAATTTGGCATGAGATCAATGCTATTAAAGGGATTTAGCTATGGAAGTACTAAATAGTCCCTTAGCAGAGAACTGACCTACAGGACAAGCACAAACTCTGTAGATGGCATTTTACTTTATGCAGAAACAGCAAGCTAATAAGTTCAACTAACACTCACTTTAACGCTGCTCCATATGAAACAGTCTGCTCTAATTGCTTTCTGTTTTTTTATGCTATGAATTGGTCTAAAAAAAAATACTTCTGAACTGAGCCAAAAACCATGCTCTGGTTTCCAGTCTTTCCAAAGGAAAATGTGGAACAAAAGAACGCTTGATTCTTTATTCACTTGGTCCTTCTTGCTCTTACCTAATAGTATGAAAAATAAAAGATCTGTTTCTTTGAATTTATTCCTTTTCCTAACTCTGGGGCCCCATTTGTATAACTTAATCCAGATGTTCATATCACAGTGGTGCTTGGTATAAGTAGAATCCACCTAAACTGCATTTTATGCTGAAAACCTATACCTCATCTCTCTCACTTGATAAAAGTAGATATGTTTCTGTTACATGTAAATATATATATGCAAATGTACAAACTCAAATGAGTATGTAACATACTCGGAACCTGGAAGTATATCACAACTGATTCGTCACATAGCTTTTAAAATAGTGTTCCTCTGCAGGAAACAGAACATTTTTTTCATTATTACAAACTAGTCTCACCCATTTATCAAGTTATGTAATAGGAAATATCTAAATCCTACAAATAATACAGAAACTTTAGTTTAACCTCTTCCACAGCTACTAATAAATGTATGATTTTAGTTTTACCAGGCTTCCTGGTTTCTCCCCAGGTCTCCAGGTTATGGTACTACAGTCTAAGCCCCCATGAAAATGTCTCTGTAGATATAGATATATTTCCAAGTTAGGTTGATGGTCTGAATATAGCAAATATTCAAAATATTTTACAAAGCAAAGGAAGAATTCGGAGTGTTTAAGTTCTCTATAATAAAATTTGCTCTGAGACAGCAAAATGACCTCATGAGAGAGTAAGCAAGAAGGATTTGAAAAACAAAGAAAGGGAACAAACTGAAAACCTGGACAATTTGAAATCTCAAGCTAATGTGCAGTGAACTTTAATTTTTAAATCTTCTAGAGAAGACTGTTGGTATAACATATAAAACTTAACTTTAATCACATAATACAGAAATGAGGTGACAGATGAGAACAATGTGGAAATGCTCTTAGCAACACCTTAAGCCTGGTGTTCTAGTAATGTTTCCTAGCCCCTAAGCCCTCAGGATAGTGGTAGGTATTTTGTAAATATAATGATGAATGGCCTCACAAGCTACAAAATTGCTTTAACAAAATTGAACGGGTTTTTTGTTGGTTTTGTTGATGTTTGTTTTTGCCATAGGACTTCAAAACCTTTAGTGGGTTCACATAGACTAGGAATCTCCCAAAGGGAATATAGAGGGAGCAGCCTGCAAATTTTTCTTACCACAGAACTCTACTAATATCTTCCAGAGACTGTTTCATCACAAGAAATTTGGGAAAGACTATGGTATTCCATACAGGTGGTGACTGAGATTCTCCTAGGGTCAATATTAGGAATTTGACATGGCAAGAAGACTAAATATAACCATGTGCTTATTACCCAGGACTTTGTATACTGAATATGTATCCCACTTACAGTGGATGAAAGGGGGCAATGGCAGAAAGGAAATGGCCTAGAGATTTTTCTGCCTCCATTGCTTACAGTCCTGTTCTCCACAGTTAGGCACCTGAGCTGGAGACCTGGGTTGAGTGCTGAGCTCAGTGTTTACACTGTGCTGGGCAATCTGGTAGACAAAGAAGCAACTTATCCATTAACAGGAACTGGAGAATTCCCAGTCTCCCTGTCAGATCCTCAATCACCATGCCCAAAAAGCAGACAGGAAGCCCACTTCAAGCAGCTCACATGAGGACTTGCAATAAAGTAGCACAGTTCAAGCCACTGTTGTCATTTGTGTAACAGGGAGGTTCATTACAAAAGTGTTTTCAGACAGGTCTTCCACACATTCATTCAGGGGGTCCTCAAGTCTAGGTTTGAAACTGCAGCTGGTAAATGAGCACTCCCAGAATGTCAGTTAATTTTGTTGTGATCCAATCCAAGTTTGCTGTTGGTACAAAGCAACAGCCTCAACTCATCTAGGTCCTCCATGGAGGATTGGTGAAAGCCTCAGTTATGAGTATAATGGATCCGCTATGTTGCTGTAGATGTAGACACTTAGACTCCAGTGACAGAGAGAGGAAGGGCCTAAAGACTTCAGTTTGGAACCAGCTCTACTATTTACTAGTTACCCCACCTTGGTGATCTGCTTAACTCCTATGTGCTCCCATTTCCTAATTTGTTAAAAAAAAAGGATGATATTAGTACCTACTTCATAAGATTTTATAAAGATTAAATTATGCTTTGAAAGTAGTTAATACAATGCCTAGTCTATTGTAGATGCTCAATTAACATAGCTAATAATTTTGAGTGAGGAGAAATTTTGGCCAAGGAAAGCCTTAGGGTGGAACTATGATTTGGCATTAGAGAAAGGCCAGACTTGATAACTACTTATTAACTGATCAGTACCTCTTAAAGCCAGTTCTGCATTCTGAAAAAGGTGTTCTTGCTTGTTTATATGCAAGTCAAGAAGAACTGGGCTTTTTATTACCCTTCAAACTGAAGTAGGAAGTCAATATCATGGTATTTGCATCTTGTGGTTCAGTGGATGCTCAAGACCATCTTATTGTCTGAAGAAACAGTAAACAAATGTTAAAAGTGGTTTCAGTGACTCAAGTCCTGAGAAGCACTACATGAAAAGGTATGCTTTGAGCCACCCCCCAGAGCACAAAGTAGAAACTGTCTGCAGAGAAATTTCCTAACATTTTCTGCCAAAAGTTGGAAAGGGTCATTAAAGATAGAAAGTCTCTTCAGCAGCAATTAGCAAAAGGAAAGATCTATAGCACTGTCTACCACACTCCATAGATTTGCTTCTTGCTTCTCACTTTCAACTCCACGGAAAGTGTTGATGAATAAGCCATAGTGGCACATGGAAATAAGGCAGAATTAATTTACAGGTGAAAGAGATTTTGTTGACACATTCTCCCACGCCTACCATTTCAGCTTATTGTTCTAAAGGTAAATACCATACTAAAGAAAGCACTGCACGGGCCAAAACCACAGCACTAGCCTGGTGTTGATGACCATTTATTTTTAGTTTATGTGGAATAAACATAACTCTTAAAATGCTAATGAAAATATAACCACCCAGACTGAACATACTATAAAAAGCAACCACATCCTCCACCTCCATTGGAGAGACACCCCTTCTATTCCTCTCTATGAAAACCACACACAACTCTCAATAGCCAAGAATGAACAAGTACACATTTGCTTGGTGGCTTACTGAGGAAATTTTTCCTTTTCCACATGAGGCTGGGCTGGCTAGAATGAAAAGAAATTAATCCACTCTGCTCTCTTCATCCAGATATTTCCTGGGAATCTGACAGACCAGTTCTGTGGCGATCAATGCTTGCAAAGACACACACTGGGAGGACAATTTGTGAACTATAAAATGCTTTACAGAAATTAAATCTGTCTCCTACCTGTGATGGACAAGGCCTTGGTGGAAGTGCAGGTGGCGGAGGCAATAATCCCGATTTAGTAGCTGAAAAGAAAAGCACATATTGTTAAAGACCACCCCATAAAAAGAAGACAAACAAAAACCTCTTGTATTGAACTAGGAATAGCAATGGCATTTGTATTTAACATGTTTTTAAAATCCCTCTGAATTCTTTTTTAAAAAAGACTACATGTTATTTCTAATCCCTTTTTCATTTCCTTCTTACCCAAAACACAAGTATTTGCAAAGGCTGTTAGGTAAATACTTGGGTTCATTTTATGACTAAGACAGCATAAAATGATAAGAAAAAAATATATATCTTTTGATCAAAAGCTGGGAACTCTGCATGGGAAAGGTGAATAATCCTTCATCATTCTGATGTTAATTATTTAGTTTCAAATAACACAGGCTTCTGTCATATTTCTCCCTAGATCTCGGCCATTACTGATGTTTAACTCAATGTAGGGGCTGTCAAAAGGAAGGGAGCCAGAACCCCCAAAAAAGCAACTCTGCCACCCTGTATGTGATCCTGTGATTGGATCTGCCTGCAGTGGGAAAGGCCAAAAGTGATGGACTGAAGTGATTGATTTATTTATTTGAAAGATCTCAATTTCTTTTCTCTCCCTGATCATTATTATCAGGGATAACTAAATCTGTTTCTAAAATAATCTGGCAACTTTTGAAGGATGTTTTAAAAGAAACTTGCATGTTTTTAATTTTATGAGATACAGAGAATATCTGAGTTAAGCCAAGAACATCTGAATTATAACTTAACAATGAAAGTAAACACCTACTAGAGAATTATGAATAAAGTCCATAATCACACACAAGAAATAAGTTTAGGATCACATAATGGCAAGTAAAAACTACATTGTTTACAAACACCTTAGAAAAACCCATGTATTTATAACTATATGTAGTTTATTCAAATATTTATAATACGTGTACTAATATTTGGACAATCTTCTGTGCCTTAAACAATAAATAATACCAACATACCAATAACATGAAAATTCTGAAAATCACTATTGATTTGACCTAGCTGAATCAGACAAGTTAGAAGATGGAGTTTTGCGCTTTCCACAAACATAACACAGAGTAATATTACAGAGCTGCTCATTTTGAGCCAGTGCATGGATACGATACAGCCATGTGGGACCCTACAACTTCTCTCAATCTGTCTTTCATTAAAATTTATAAAACACATCAGTGGATCAAAACACTAGAGGTTGAACAGCCAATAGTAACAAAGTATACAGTACAAAAGAATGCTGAAAGCCTTCAGGAATTATCCATCTCAGGGCCTGTACTCTAAAGGTTAGCATGGATTGGGCTTTTAAATTACCAGTTACTTTAAAAACAAAACAAGTAAACAAGCAAAATACACATGCTTCTAAAAGAATGGCCACAGAATTGCATCGGAATACGTGTGTTAAAACAACCTTTTATTAACAGAAGAGGGCTACACATGAAATGATAAGTCATTTTGTTAAATTGACTTCTGCTTCCAGCCAAGATGGAAATAAAACATATTTACTCACCCATTTGAAATAACAAAAAACAGAGAACCATACAAAACAACAGTTTTCAAGATACTAGAACAAAACATATACAAAAAGATATTTCAAAACACCAGAAAATCAGGCAACAAAGATGGTGATTCCTGAGAGATAGGAAACAAACAAGGCAAGTCATGCAACTGTCCCTGCACACTACCTTGAGAGTTACTAGAAACAGGATCTATTCCAAATTCAGATCAGATTATGCTCCTTTTTTACTATTAATTTTTAACAGGACAGATGCCATGTTTTTCTTTTTTAAAAAAAAAGATGTATAGATCTATTTCTGAATGAACTTTTGGATAAAATCTTAACACCTACATCACTATTTATTAGGTTCATTAGAAGTTGCCCCAACTATAAAGGAAAGATAAGGTAAAAATCAATTTCAGACCATTTAAAATAGAACCCTGCCTCAGTTTCTTACTACTAGGTTTCAAGCAACAAAATAGTATCACAAGCATGTGATCACTGGTCATTCTGAATCTTTAAAGAGTTGATATTGGTTATTTTCCTCTTTGAGTTCTAAGAGGATTGGTGGTGTGCCGCAATCTGGCTGGGCACAAATCACGAGCCACTCAAGCAGGAACAAACTTTATTTCCAAACTCCACCAGCACACTCCCCAGGAAATCTCCCGAACGCCACCCATGCAGCTCCTCCAGGAACACACCACACACCAACTGGAACTCCCTCCACTGGAACTTTTCCAACCAACGCGAACTCTTCAGGAAACACCGCAAGAGCTCAACGGGAACTCAATGGGAACTCTGCAAGGACTCAAAAGTCATCATCTTAATGGCTCGCTGGCGTCACCTCTCAACCACTACTTCTGGCAAAAATGCCATGTGTCATCCCGACTTGGCTGTGGCCCTCAACAGGGGTGGTCAAATATTATATCACAAATAATAACAACTGCTTTGTTTCCTCGTGTTGATACATTTACCACTATTTTTCTGATCTTACATATATACCTAGAAGATATACTATTAAGCTAAATTTAAATGGTGATAATGGGCATGGTCATCTTCTCTCGATTGCAAAGAGAAACATTCACTAGTTCACCATAAATTATAGTGTTTGCTATATAGGTTTATGGTGGTTATCCTTTAAAATATTATGAAAATTCCTATTTATTCTTTTTTTTTTGAGAATTTTATTCTTTATTTTTTAGTTTTCGGCAGACACAACATCTTTGTATGTGGTGCTGAGGATCGAACCCGGGCCGCACGCATGCCAGGCGAGTGCGCTACAGCTTGAGCCACATCCCCAGCCCCCTATTTATTCTTATTTTGAAATTTTTTTCATGGTGATTTCATGTTAAATTTTAAGCAATGATGCAACTCCGCCCATTGTGAATATGGTATTTTTTTTCTTATAATTTGTTAATGTGGTGAATTGCATTATGGATTTTCTAATAGTAAAGCATTCCTGCAAGACCTGGGATAATCTCAAATTGTTCAGGTTTTTAACATCACCTACATTTAGTTGGCCAATATTTTATTTGGAATTTTTGTAACTATATTCATGAATGACAATGACTATCATGATTTTCCTTTCTCATATGGCCTCAGTTATGATCGGCTCAGCTGGAAAGCATTCTCATTATTTGTATTCTGAAATACACTGTATAATATTGGAAACATTTTTTCTGAATACCAGGTAAAAACATGCCAGTAGAGTCATCTGGGATGAAATTTTTGGTTAATAATTCCATTTCTTTGACTGTTTTAGGACTATTTAGACTTTCTAGTTCTTAAGTCAGTTCTTATATATGGTATTTTTCTGGACTGTTTTCATTTTGTCTAAATTTTCAAATTTATTATCATAATGATTTTCATACCCCCTTCTTATGATCATATTAATCTCTACATGTGTAATTATCTTTTTCCATTTCTTTTGCTGTCATCATTCTACTTTCCCTTCATTAATCTTGCTTGGCATATATCAGCTATGTTACTCTTAAAAAACATCAGCCTCCATATTGTTATATATGCTTTCTGTTTCATTAATTTTCCCATGTTCTTTGGGCTTGTCTACCTTTTTTCTTTTCTAATATAAGCATTTAGGGTTATAAATTTTAATTACCTTTTTATTAAAATTTCATAAAACTTTACATGTGATATTATCATTTGGTCCTAAAACTTCCTAATTTCCACTATAATTTCTTTTATAATGTTATTCTGTCTTAAGTATATCTTTTAAAGGTTTCTTTTTTAAAAAAAATTGAGAGTCCATTAGTAGCAAATTTATTGAAATAACTACTTTCTCCCAGCATACTGAAGACAGAATTTCAGTTTTTTGGCTTCCATTAATGCTGTAGAGAAGTCAACTTTCATTCAACTTGCTGTTCTTTGTTAGTAATTGTCTTCTCTCCAATTGCTTTTAAGATCTTCTCTTTGTTTTTGTACTCTGAAATATCAAACTTTACCATGATTCTTCACAAGCATCATTTCCTCTTCTTTTTCTTTCATCACCTGCCTAAGCTTCTTTGGATCTTCTTCTTTCTGATCATGTGGCATTCCCATTAACTTTGGTTAATTCTCAGTGTCTCTTTGAACACTGTTGTTCTACCATTTTCTCTTACCTCTCCTTCAGGAGCTCTTTGTCTAAGTATTCTGTGTTTTGGATAGTTTTCTAAGATTTATTGTCCAATTAATGTAACTCCTCTTTAGCTATACTTAATGTCTTGTTAATTCAGTCTTTGACTTTCTACTACATTTTTTTTCTTTTCTAGAAGTACTAGTTGGTCCTTTTTTCAATGGTTGTTCTTTTATTTGTAGAATGAAGAATGATAGCCTCTGCTATTTGACTTGTGAGTCTGTAGAATGCCTATACTATAACTTTTAAGTATAGATAGATTGAATACATGGAACTAATCTCACTTTTATTAACACAACAGTGAATGGATTTTTTCAGGTGCTTGTTTTAATCCGCTTTGCATCACTGTGACCAAAAGACCTGGCATGAACAATTTACAGGAGGTAAAGTCTACTTTAGCTCACATTTTCAGAGGTTCAGTCCACAGTGAACCTACTCCATTGCTATGGGTCCTAGATGAGACAGAAAAATCATGGAGGAAGGGCATTGATGGAGGAAAGCAACTCAGGACAAGGCAGCTAAGAAACAGAGATAGAGCTCTACTCACCAAGGACAAAATATAAACCCTAAGGGCATGCCCCCAGTGAACTACTTCTCCAGGTACACCATACCTGTCTACAGTTGTCACTCAGTTCATCCATACCAGAGGATTAATTCACCAATTAGGTTAGGGCTCTCATAATCTAATCATTTCACCTCTGAACCATTCTTGCATTGCCTCATACATGAGCTTTTGAGAGACACCTCATATCTAAACCCTAAGAGTGCTCTCCTTTAAATTTGGAACTGGGGAAATAGATGAGTGATTGACAGATGCCTGAGCAGATATGCAATATCAAAAAATACTGCAGAAGCCTCCCCATTTCTCAAGAATCAGTGCCAAACTCCTCTGGAAGTAGAAATAAGACGAAGAAAGCAATAAAAAGTAAGGTGGTCATGCCCTATCCCTTTTTAACCTGATAACTCAGAATACAACAAATTTTTTTAAACTTTCATAAGAGATACAGGACTATACCCCCCCCCCTTTAAAAAAAAAGGCCAACTGAAGCAATTTAGAAGTGGTTAGATCCTAAAATTTCCTCCCACATTCTTCACAGTTTGGGCATGTTTTCCACTCCAATAAAATGCTAGATGTATTTTTCGTTTCCAGGGAGGACATCAGGCCCAGAAGAAGCCACAGAAGCCCCACTGAAAACAGAGGGATTCAGTAAATGTTTGCATTATGTATGCTGAGACTCTTCCAGCCTTCTTCCTGTTTGTACCTAAGCTTTTACAACCAAAGAATGAAAGAATATATTCCAAGAAATCATATCAGCCAAGAAAGATCTAAAGATACTGACATCAAGGTATCTTCAACAAAATGTCCAAGTCACATCATTCTACCATGAAACCCACATTTGGCAAGTACCACCCATCTGTTCATATACTTTAATTTGCTTGTTACCTCCCATTCTTAAATATAAGTAAATGATTCAGTATTAGCAGATATCATAGAAAATGTTCTAACCTATAGTAGAGATAAATAAAAATAGAAAAACATAACCAGAAAGAAATAGACTAGACCTATGCTGGAGAAAACTTGGAAGTACACATTATCATTCAGTTTATTTCAGAAATACTGAATACTACTATGTAACAGGCATGGTTTGAGGTACTGTGAAAATGGGGTGAGGGGACCAGATAAAAAGCTCTATTTTTATGAAGTGTATACACCCACAATGGGGTGAGGGTAAGAGGTGAAATTTTAAATGGTCATCAGAGAAAGTGTTAAAGGATACTATTCAAAAAGATGAGACAACAGGAAACTATTGAAGCATTCAGGAAATGAAAAAGAGCAATCAGAAATTTAAAATACAATAGCAGAAAGAGAACATGCAAAATAAAAAGCTTCAAAAATAATCTGAGCAGATTTGCTAGAAAAATAGGGTAACGTCCAAATAAAAGATCCACAAAGAAAAGCAGAAAATAGCAAAAAAGAATCAATTAAATGGTTCAATAAAATTCCCAGAAATGAAGAATATGAATTTCTAAGTTAAAAATGCCACTGAGTATCAAGGACAATGGAAGAAAACAGATCCATTATAAGGCACATCATCATGAAAATACTGGAGTTAGAAAATTTTTACAAGTTTTCAGCAAGGAATAAAAGAGGAGGGCAGGCCACATCCAAAGGATTAGAAGTCCAAATGGTTTTAGACTTCTTATATATCACTAGAAGCTAGATTTCATTAGAACAATTCCATTAAAATTCCGAAAAAAAAGCAGGGCGCAGTGGTGCATGCCTGTAATTCCTGTGGCTCAGGAGACTGAGGTAGGAGGATCTCTAGTTCAAAGCCAACCTCAGCAAAAGTGAGGCACTAAGCAACTCAGTAAGATCCTGTCTCTAAATAAAATACAATATATGGCTGGGAATGTTGCTCAGTGGTTGAATGCCCCTGAGTTCAATCCCCAGTACCACCAAAAAAAAATCATGAAAAAAAATTATTTCAAACTGATGAGTATATGCCCACAGTACCAGCCCGAATAATAGTATAATTAAAGATATTTTTAGATATTTGCAGGGTCTCAAATTAAGCTCCATGAATGTATCACTTCCAAGGAAGCTACTACACAATGTATTCCACCAAAACAAGAGAATAAACAACCATGAAAGAATAAAATAAGTGATACAGAATAAAAGGATCCAACATGGCTGAAAGAGGAGGAAATTCTTGGATGTCAATGTGTAGAGATCGCATGATGTAAATTATATACCAGACATGGAGGACAGTAAGTTTAGGTTTCTCAAAAAAAGTGAAACTGACAGAATATCTGAAGTGTTAGAATTTTATAAAAGGAGCTCTAGAAGACTGGGGGAGTGTGTGGTTAAATCAGGGGCAAATACACTGAAAAAAAAAAAAACTTATTATTCACTCCAGGACAAATAAAAACCTATACAGGTAAGACAGAGAATTTGCTCTATGGCTTACATGGCCATAATAATATAAATACTTAAGTATTAATCTAACCAACATTATGCTAACAGCTATAATGAGGGAGTAGAAAAAAGACAGTGAATGACAACAGAAATTGAAAAGTCTATAAGACTTTATCCATTATTTAGAAATATGAGGGTCATAACAAAATAATCAACAAAAAAATCTTGCAGTAGAGTGTATTCTTCTAAATCTTCAGGATGTATCAATGGCCACGGAGGAACTTCAGGTTTCAGCATGGAACCCTGGGCCTTCTCTTTACCATGTCAGGATATCTGCTATGGTTACTTTTCCAGCTTCTTCCCTCTCCTTCCAGAAGTCATTACCACTCACCTTTAGTCAAAAGAAAGAAAAAAAAATTCACTCATTTCACTTCATTTCACTCAAGATTTGGGATCTGAGTGAGAAACATCAAGATTTGTTCACTCAGACATATGGCTTCTGCAGGGAAGCTGGTATGGTGGGGGTTGAACCCACAGCCTCTGATTCACCCTCAATTGTCACTCTCCCTCACCCCCAAAATAACATGTATATTTCCTTCTTTGGTTGCTACTGAAAAAATCCCTTCCTAGTGTTTATGAGTATCTGTTCATTTGCTTTAATCATGGGATTTATTGATCTAGCTTTCTGCTACCATTTTTTCCTAATTTATCTTTTTGTCCCCCACAGCACCTAAAAACACTGCCATATATTTAGCAGGTATAAACATAGTGGTTGAAAAACTGGAATTGAAATTAGGAGAAAAATCTTATTTTCAGACCATTCTTCACTTAAAATTGAATTCAAATATTTTATTCAACATGTTCTGATCAATCAAAAGGAAAAAGTATACCTTCACATAAAATAAAACAACAAATACTTTGGCTGAATAATGTATGCCAAAATATGCCAATGTACCTGTTAGTATAACAGCTGGAAGGGAAAAAGAAGATAAGAGAGGAGAGGAAATGCTCTTTCTACACAAAAGTTATTATAATCATGAAGCAATTGCAGGTTTTTTCTAGAAGTCTTACAGTTGATAAGGTAGAACACCAGATATCAGCAAGACTTTGTCAAGGCAAAAAATTTTATCAATGTAATCAGGAGAAAAAGAATAAATACCCAAATCCTGAACACCAGTTTAGAAGTTCAGGAAAACAATTCGCCATATAACACTACATTCAGAAGACACAGTAATAATTCTCAGTGTTTAAAATGTTCTTTTAAGTTTATTGAAAAACATGCACTGATCCACTGGATCTCAACTTGTTGGTATCATCATCCAAAATGCTAACCTTTAACATTTTTTATTCTCTTATTTCATTATGCTTAGAAATTTCCAGGCAAAATATTATTCATAGATATTACTATTTACTAATGTCCTTCAGATTTTTATAAAGCCTCAAATCAATGACTAAATGAAAACATGTTCCAACTTACTGAGTAGACATAAGGCAACAGATGTGGCAATGGAAAGTTTCAGGAACAGAAAGTCGATTCTTTAGGAGAGTGAGACTTGGAATAATTTCAGCTGTGGTAAGGGGCTCCCAACCCCACTAACCAGGAGTATTTTATGAATAAGATAAAAGCATGTGAATGCCAAAGAAAAAACATTCAAAAAATGGAAAATGTTGAAAGGAGCCTGCCAGTATGACCTACATTTTAAGTATCAATCTAGTAGAAAGTTAGCCATATGCAAAGCTTCAAGGATTTCATCAGAAAAGGCCATTTCTCTTCTTGGCAAGGTCATAAAAATGGCTATTCCCTTATAATAGAAATTCTTCATTCTTTCTCCTTTCTAAACCCAAAAGTATAGATGACCTGATACCTAGTGATGCATATGTCATACACACGTGTGTATTCAACAAAAGTTTCGCAAGGAGTACTTCTCCAACAATAGCTACCTCTATCCCCTGATGATCCCCCTCCTACACACATATTCAAAGCACAAGCCTGCTAAAAGTGTTCTAAGGAACAAAACGAAATATTTTCATCAGTTGAAAGAGACGAACTTATACATGCCTTGATAAGGATAATATTAAAGACTGAATTTGTAAAGTTAATGAGAGCAAATTCAATTCTTTCTCTTTATAGACAAGAAAATTAATGCCTAGAGAAATAAAATGGAATCACTAAGGTCATAAGGCTATGATGGAGCAGTCATCAGTTTCATATTTTGAACCTACAGGACAGGTAGTGGTAAAAAGACAAAAAGTGCAGTGAGGGGGGTAGAGAAACCTCTAGAAAGGGGGGAGTCTATTTCCAATGAATAAGCATTATAGAAGACCTCAAAGCAAGAAAGCCTTGCAACTTCAAGGAACTGAAAGGATGCTTCTAAATATGCTATGAACCACAAACTCAACTATATAAGATGCTAGACACTCAAAAAAAGATGCTGCTACAGCAAAATATTTAGGCTCAGAGTCATATGATCATCTCTTCACAAGACTGCATGACTCCTCTACTTTAAAAAAATAAAATAGGTTAACAAAACAGAATGGAGAGTTCAAAAATAAACCCTTCTGTTTGTAATCAAATGATTCTTAACAAAGGCTCTAAGACAATTTAACATATAAAGAGGAGAATTCAGACTCTTACCTGATACCTTAGCATAAATTAAACCAGTATGGATTAGAGATCTGACTATAAGAGCTAAAATTATAAAACTTTTAGAAGAAAATGGAGCAAAATCTTCCAGACCTTATGGTAAGTAAAGATTTCTTAGATATGACACCAAAAACATGATCCAAAAAGGAAAAGTTGATAAACTGCACTTCATCAAATTCAAAATCTTTGTACTTCACCCAATTTTTTGGAATGGACAAATGATTTAAGCAGACATTTTACCCTAGGAAAAAGTCAGTATCACCAGAAAGAACATGAAAAAACGTTCAATATCATCAATATCATCGATAATTAGTCAAATGCAAATCAAAGCCTCAATGAAATACCACTTCACAACCACTAGGACACAGGATAATCAAAATAATAATAAGAAATGTTGGTGAGGATATAAAGAAACAGTAATCTGTTTAAGTGCAGTGGCCCACACCTGTAACCCCAGTGGCTCCAGAGGTTGAGGCAGGAGGATTGCAAGTTCAAGGCCAGCCTCAGCAACTTAGTGAGGTCCTAAGCAACTTAACAAGACCCTGTCTCAAAATAAAACATAAAAAGAGCTGGGGATGTAGGTCAACAGTTAAGTGCCCCTGAGTTCAATCCCCCAGTACCAAACAAATAAAAGGTAGACTTAAATTCATCATATATCCATACAATTATATTCCTAGGTATCCAACCACAAGAAATAAAATATTGTGTGCACATGAAGATTTTTATGCAAATATTCACGGCAGCATTATTCATAATAGGCAAAAAGAATAAACAACTCAAATGTTCATCAAACTAAAATGGATTTTAAAATGTGGTCTATCCATACAATGGCATACTGTTCAGGAATAAAAGGAAATGAAGTAGTGATATATGCTACAAGATGGATGAACCTCAAAAATATTATACAAAGTAAAGAAAGACAGACTCACAAAAAAATCCTCATATTGTAGATTATATAAAATCCTTCCTTTCCTACGAAAGGAAAATCTATAGAAACAGTAAGTAGATTGATGGTTGCCTGGGGCTGTTGATAGGCACAAGGATTAACTGTAAACAGGCAAGAGAGACACTACTGGGGTGCTAATAATGTTCTAAAACTGGATTATGATGTCAGATGTTCAATTTAATAAATTTAACAGAAATTACTGAATTGTATACTTAAAATGGGTAAACGTTTTATTCCATAAAGTATACTTCAGTAAAGTATAAATTAAGGGTAGAAAAAAGTGTAATAATGTGGGAGTAGGAATATATACAAAACAAAGATAATTCATCACTGACAATCACTGAAGCTGGATATTCAGTGTACTGTTCCCTTATATTCCTCCTATATTTTAAATTACTATAATAACAATTTTTGATGACTAAAAAAGAAAAAAGAAATAGATATATATTCCTAAGATTTTCAAGTATTTAAAAAGGCAAAATGTGCTTTCCTATTGTTGTGGATTGGATATGAGGTATCTCCCCAAAAAGTTCCTGTGTTAATGCAGGAGATGAATAGATTAGATTATGAGAGCTATGACCTAATGAGTCCATCCTAATTTGAATGAACTAAGTGGGTATAACTATAGGTAGGCAGGATATGGCTGGAGGAAGTAGGTCACTGGGAGCATGCCTTTGGGGTTTATACTGTTGTCCCTGGCACCTTGGCACTCTCTCTGCTTCCTAGCTGACATGAGCTGAGCAGCTTTCCTCCAGCATGCCCTTTCACCATGATGTTCTGCCTAACCTCAGGCTCAGAGCAATGAAGTTGGCTAACTATGGACTGAAACCATCACCCTGAAATAAACTTTCCTGCTCTAAGATGTTCTTGTTGGTATTTTGGTCACAGCTATGAAGAGATAACTATTTCCCCTGAAGAACCGCAGGGAAATTTGGCAACTTTTAAAATCACATAGAAGGAAATACAGGAAAACAATATTAAAGAGTTTCTTACACATAGAGGGTACCATATTTATGCTTTAATATATCTTTTTTACTTTAGATATTAATTAGGGTTATTACATGTGGAAAAATAATAATGTATGTCCCTCAAATTAAATTAATATAAATTGTACCAAATCTGCTGCAACAAAGTCTGAACAAAGATTTTCCATATTAAAGGATTCTGATAGAGAACAATTACATTCTCTGGATCTAAATCTCCTAATCCATAATATGTAAGAGGTAGTTAAGGTAATATGGACATTCTCTTTTAGCACTGACATTCTAATTTATTTACTGGTACTTACCAATAACTCCCTTTTCTACACCACAGGATATACATTAAGACTTACTTAGGTCCCAGGTAGAGACGGAGGCAGAATTAAGCAATAAAAATGCATGACATTTAATCTTCGTCAAAGATAGGTCTCTGGTTTCATTTCTTATATTGTATTTACATAAATGCATTTCTCCTAAGCATTTTACTCTTAAATGCCTGGACTGGTTAAAATCACTAGTTGTATATATCTGTGTATTTTAAGATCAAACTATAATTTAAAGAAGTAAATAGATCTTTTACCCATGAGACATTTTCATTATAGCTGAGTAATGAGGGAAGGGAAAGAGAGAGAAAGGAAATCTGGAAAAATATTGGAACTGTCTTTTTTCTACTAGGAATTTTTTAAATATGACATATAGGCTGACCAACTGGTAAGTCTTAAACATTTTAAAATGAGTTTGTGATGACAACTACTCCATACCAAAGTTCCTTGCTCACTCCACAACCTTTGCAGTCTGGATTAACCCTACCATTCCTATGGGAATATTCTCTTAAGACTTCGTAAATCCTTACAAATGCCTCTCTTTCAGTCTCCATTTTTCTTGGCCAGTCAACAGACTTGAATCTTCTGGTCTCCATTTTCTTCTTATAATACATTCCTCGGGCATGCCAGGCCATCATAGTATGTCCTTTACTAAATTCATGTATTCACATGGTTTCAGGTTCAGTTCCACTAGGGATTTGGTGTTTATATTGCAAGTCCTAAAGAGTTTTGAGTATAGAGGAGCCATATCCATATTCTGCTTGGAATTCTCCATAGTGCCAAATACCAGGTAAATGCTCATTAAATACTGGTGGAGTGGACAGAACACCTTTCTTAATCACCATCACTAAAGTTTCTTTCAGTTTTTATATAATCCTGTAAATTTAGATGGATATAAGGAATTTACTGATATACTGAGAACTGTGTTGTTTTATGGTCTGTCACTTAACAAGTTTTATAGTACAGCTAAATGCCCAATAACAGGAAAATAGTTAAAGGAACTATAATCATAATTAATAGAGGTCAAACAAACAAATTAGAGCATCATCATTTTGCAACTACCAATGAACTAGTGGATCTAAGCAGCAGTTTGCTGGAAACAGCTCATATCACCTTGAAAAGCCAAGTGCATATATCTGTTCCCGGCTCTACAGTCAGTGACAGATCACCAAGAGTGATTAGCATGGCAGGAGTGTTTACAACATGAAAATTGGCAAATGGCTGATTAGTTTTTTTTCCCCCTAAAGGTTCAAATTTTATTTTAAAAATATATTTATATATACACACATAGATTTGGAATCTGTCACATATGCTTCATTTATATTTACACATACACTTAATGTGACACAACAGGAAGGCTTTGGAAGTCAATTTGATTTTGCACACTGCCCTTAACAGTTACATGAATTTGCATAAAATATTTAATTTTTCTGAACATCATTTTCCTGAGCTATCAGGCCTGGCACAAAATAGAGGTTAGTTCTCCCTTTTTGTCATTTCCAAGTTAGGGTCCTGACTTGAGCCAGTGTTTGCCCAATTTGGTGAGTGCTTCTATGGCAAATGGCTGATTGTTAAATATTTACCAGCATGTCACTAGATGTAGGCAATGATGATCAGTACCTGATTAAATCATTATCTGAAATATTGCTGGGGATCTTTATCCTAACATATAAATGATACTAGTACTACATGAACTCATTAATAAAGCAAACAACTCCCAAAGAAAGCATTAAAACATCAGGAATCTCATAATATCAGCAGGACATATATAGCATCACGAGAAGCATTCTTCTCAAATATCTAATCTGATTCTAATCAAGCTTAGACCTACCTACTATAGATGGAAGAATAACCAACCAGTCAAACAGAGAAAGTAGAAAAAAATTACAGGATGTAAGATTTCATTATGAATGAATAAGTAAATGGATTGATGAATTAATATAAAGGGAGAAAAAAGATTGAGAGAGGAACTTATTGATTAAAAGAGACAAGATGTTAAAACAAGTACAATGAGCATAGAGCCCACAGAATGAGAGAAAATACCTATAAATCAAATATATGATAATAACTTGCATTTAGAATGTGCAGAACAAAACTTTACAAGTCAACAATAACAAGACAAATAATTCAATTTAAATAAGTAAAGATGTTGGACAGTTCTCCAAAGATGACATAAATATGACCAAGAAGCATATGAAAAGATATTCAACATTACTGGAAAATACAAATTAAAACCTTAAAACAATACTATTTTATATCCACCAAGATGGCTAAAATTAAAAAAAAAAAGGTAGTAATGAATATTTCAAGGGTATAAAGAAACTGGAATCCTTACATATTCTTAGAGAGATGGTAAATTAGTGATGTTGCTTTGGAAAATGGTTTGGTATATACTCAAAATGTTCAAAATAGAGTTGCTCTATAAAGCAAATTTCTATTCCTGTGTAAATAAATACCCAAGAGAAAGGAAAATATGCTTCCATAGAACTTGGACATAAATGTATATCACAGAATTATTTAAAATAGTCAAGAAGTGGAATTGTCAACTCAAATGTCCATTATCAGGTAAACAGTAAAACAAAATGTGGTATCCCCATTCAATAGGAGATTATTCAGCCACAAAAGGAATGAAGTACTGATTCATGCTACAACATGGATGAATCTTGAAAACATTATGTTAAGTGAAAGAAGCCAGTCACAAAAGACCACACATTGTATGATTTTATTTATTTGTCCAGAACTGGCAAATCCACAGTACCAGAAAGTAGGTTTGTGGGTGCTAGGACTAGGGGGGAATGGAAATGACTGCTAATGAATATAAGATATCTTTTGGGGGTGATGAAAATGTTCTGAAATTAGATAATGCTAATGGTTATATATGGTCCATATGATCATACTAAAAACCACTGAATTGTACACTTTTTAAAAGGTAGTTTTTATAGTGTGTGGATTATAACTCATTAAAGCTTTAATTTAAAAAAAAAATAAAACTGCCCAGATTACCAAATTGAACCCTTGAATGAATGTGCATTGTGGACCCAAAAGTTTCAATGCAGGGCAAGAATCGCATAATCCTACAAATTTTTAAATCCTGCTAGATTTTAAAAAGGAACAAGTAGCTCTCACAGGAATGAGTCATAAAATATATCGTGCGGAGCTGTATGTGTGGCCAAATTCATTGTTTAAAGTACTTGAAGGGTAAGTTTGGCTTTGAGAACACCTCTTATTCCCAAGATGTTTGCTTATTTCTCATGTTAAGAGAGATATAATATTCATTTGTGGAAAACCCAGGCCAGACTTGTCTCAGTTCACCACTCAAAAAACACACCTACCCTCCCAAGTTATACCAGAGCCCTTACCATGTCACTTTACCCAACTGGACATCTCACAATGGAGGCTTTGGGAAGTCCACCAAAACTATACCTCAATGTTGTAGGGACACTAAAAAGTAATCCAAAGAACATATCAGAGCCTCAAAGAATGCTCTGGAATGCTTCTGTCATTTCAGCTGCATTCCAGGAGGTGGTAGCAGATGGTCATAAAGATACCCTGGATAGAGAATGGTAGGCAAGTTTGAGACAGGTAAATTTAGCCAGGAAAAACATGTCTGGAACTCTCACATACCATAATTGCAGTTAAAGGACAAAAATTAAAATTTTTCTGAAAGGTAATATCTGCACTGTGAGACAAAATTTTAAAAATACAAATAGTTATTAAATGAAAAAGAGCCTGTTTCCCAGGCCTGACCCATCATACCGTTTCCTTCCCCAGACGCAAACATCATTACCAGTTTCTTAAGTATTCTTCCTGAAATTGTCTATAAATTTGCAAACCTATATATTCTATAGTATACCTTTTTCACTTAATTTACCTCAGTTCACATTCCACTTAGTCCACATATATTATTCTTTTGAGCAGTTTCATAAGATTGCATGATATGGATGTACCATACTTTCTTAACCACAGAATGAATTATTATTATCATTAGTCATCCTCTAATGACACTACCCATAGATGTATTTTGTTCAGCCATCACAATGGTTTTCACATATGGATCTCAATGTATAGGGCCATTTGGGGTGTGGTAGAAAAAGCAGTCCATCGACAGACACTCTCATCTTTTAAAGTAAAAGGGTGTCATCAGGAAATACTTGCCCTGCCTGACAGCAGGATATATTCACAGGACTAGATTTCCCCATTAGATTTGAGTGAAAGTGGTGGAAGAGATGAAAATTCCTGGTCTGAAACTTTAAAGAACTGACAATGTCTCCTTTATACAATCTCTGTCCCTTCTGCCAAGATGCTCAATGATGAGAACAGGACTGCTGTGGCAGAGGCAGACCTAAAGCTTTTCACCATCACCACAGAAACCTCAGGCTACAAACTTTAGACACAGCTTTAGAAGAAGTGGGTAAGAGTCAAGAGTTGAAGGAAGGAAATTCCCACCCAATAGAAGAGAAAAAAATCCTTTTATGGAAAAAAAAAATCATCTTATGAAAACAACTGTTTTAATGAGGAAGAAGACGTTAGGTCCTAGAAAAAGACTGGCTTCTTGGTATGATTTTTCTTATAAGAATTTCTGTAATATAAAATGTTTCATGGCTGAAAGCATAGTTATAGCACCAATAAAAATGTGGAAAGAAAAAAAAGAAGAAAGAAAAATAGGGGCTGTGGTTGTGGCTCAGCGGTAGAGCACTCTCCTAGCAAGGCCCTGGGTTTGATCTTCAGCACCACATAAAAATAAATAAATAAAATAAAGGTATTGTGTCCAACTACACTTAAATTTTAAAAAAGAAAGAAAGAAAGAGTATAAAATGCTAAGTTCTAGGTCTGATGTTCATTCCTAGAGCCCTGGGATAGTCCAGGCTCCTGTAAACCACACATCCACACTCACTTTACAGATAGAGGTGAGGCCAGCTGTCCCATATTTCCAAAGTTTGCCTTGTTAATTTCTTATAGATTTGCACTTTAAATCAGTCCTTTATTTTTCTTTTCCATATCATGTTACCTCTTTTGATAAATTTGAAGGCATTATTGCCACACAGCTAATCCTTTAAATCCTACTTGAATCTCACACCAAGAGTCTGCAGAAACTCCTTCCTTTGGCTCTACAGTCTTTGATGCTATTTGTTGCTTCTAACTGTGTATAAAACATCATGACTCCTGTTTTAACAACCATCCCATCTTAGTCTTCATTTTCCTCTTCTTGCTTCTTTGCATGTTCTATCCCTCTAATTTCTTCTCCACATTATCACTCCAATTTAGGCCACTCTGTCTTAATAACCTTAGCTTCATTCATCCCATCAGTCCCACTTTTTCAAACATAGAATTCACTCTCTCTTCTTTCAATTCAAGTCCTCATCTTGCCTCATCTCATATTATCTTCCCCTTTCCTTTACTTTCCCTCTTTCCTACATTGTTATGAACAGGGTAGCCCAGGCAGAGTTTGTCTTAAAAGATAAAGTTGGCAGAAGGAGGGGCAGGAGGGACAAGGACCAAAGAGAGCAACAGGTTAGGTTAGCTTTCCCAGGGCCAACCTCACATTCCCAAGTGCCTGGGATAAGGGAAGTCCAGAACCTCTCAGGCAAAATGAAGATGAGGCAAGTAGTGTTTGAGGTGAGGCAAAACCAGATGTAGCAACAGAAGCTGAGCCTTGTGAGCAAGTGGCTCAAAAAAGAAGAAACAATAATGACCAATTGAGATATGAAAAGATTCTTATCCTCACTACAAATCAGGAAAATGAAAATCTCTGCCTATCATGAGGGTAATGATTAAAAAGATGGACATGAAACAGTGATGGCAGAGTGTGAGGAAACACTCTCAAATACTATTACCAATGGGATAAATTGATAGACTTTCTTTATCACAGTTTGACAATATACAACTATACTTCCAATATCTACAGCTTTGACCCCAGAACTCCAACATATAGGATTTAGTTCAAGAAAACAATTAGATGGAGAAACAAAGATATGGATCTGAAATCATTAATAACCTCTGCCTTCTTTAAAACAAGAGCAAAATGGGGTTTTGGGGAAGCCTGGCAAAGGGAGGAAGGAGGAAGGACAAAAAGAGAAGGGGAGAAGGGGGAGCAGAAAGGAGATACAGAAGGGTGTGAGGAGGACATGAGGTGGGCAAGGGTGAGAAATAAGTGAAAGAGCGGGTGGGGAGATGCAGGATCACAGATGAACTTGAGAGAAAAGTATGAGGAACAGAGAAGGAGGAAGGAGGAGAGAGAGAAATCTCCACAAACAATAAACAATTATGATATCCATATCATGCAAGCATTAAAACGAATTATGTAGTTCTCTACTATGAAATAGAAGAATGATTCATTAGAAACAGCAAATGTAGTGTGATCCTGTTTATCTAAAGTGATACAAAGGAATTACACCATGTGCACCACGGATCTCATAAGTGGACTTCCTCTGGTAGATTTAGACTCTACTTCACACATTTCACACATATCTAAAGTGGCAACAAAGGGTTTTACACCATGTGGACTTCCTCTGGTAGATTTAGAGTCTACTTCACACATTTCTAGTTTGTATGAATTTTAATATTTTCTAGCAATATGCAAGATACTAAAATTCCATCTATATAATTTAAACCAACCCATACTTTCCTGTGTGCATGAACTAACATGGAAACAAACTAAGTAGATACGATAATACTGCCTGCTTTTCATATTGCAAAATGTTCTGTTCTTCATGCAATAAATTTAAACTCTATCTGTTCATTGAAAGGTCACGTGTTGGGGGGCTGGGGTTGTGGCTCAGTGGCAGAGTGCTTGCCTCACACATGTGAGGCACTGGGTTCGATCCTCAGCACCCCATAAAAATAAATAAAAATATTGTGTCTATATATAACTAAAAAATATTTTTAAAAAAGGTCATGTGTGTAAACCTGTTCTGAAAAAACAATGGAAGTAGGCTATGACTACAGATGTCACCTGCCCTTCTATTCTTTGTTCAAACTTGGCTCTATCTGGACATGCCACAAGGGTATTTATCAAAATAAAAATATTTTTCATCATGAAGTCACATCATTGAAGATGTCAAAAAGAAACTATCTTAATTCTGGTTCTCCCTAAAGAACTTGAAAACAGGTATTTTATTTGGGTTTGGGAAAATGAGACAGAATACATGGGAAGAAAAGTAAGTATGTTAACAAATGAGGTAATATGGCAGACATCTGGGAGTCAGTGCTTCTGCAAGCCTTATGAAAAGCCATCAAAGGAAGAATCATAGAATTTTCCACTGACTGACACTTGCAGGGCATGGGAATATGTGCCTCAGATGCATATTGAGGTCTATGGACCAAACAGAGTGACAATTTGTATTATGATTTTTATCTAACCAAAACCTTAAAACTCCATGGAGTCAATACTGGCCTTATTTACAAATTAGGAATCTGAAGGACAGAAAGATTAAGCCACTTGCTAAAAATCAAAGTTAAAAATCAGCTGAAATAAGCTCTAAATGCAATTTTGTCTCTTCTGTTATATGACGCAATGTGGCAAAAGGTTGTCAATTCTCAGAGACAGTTGATCTCTCTCTTGCTTGGTCGAACAGCCTGAGAGATGCATACACATTTCCAGCCTCCCTCCTTGCAAGAGAAAGGTATTAAGATAGCTTCCCATTATCTTAATCCTCTTAAGTCCACAGAAAAATCTTCTAGGTCATAATCCACCAGCCATGTGAATTTTTAGAGCATCATCACCCTGGCTACTCCTACCCTAAATACCAGTTACTATGAAATTATTCCAGAATTTATAACAAAGTATGGGGAGAAATTCAAGAGAAATTTTTGTCTGATGAACTCATTGGGAGAATCGAATTTCACAGAGTTTCAGAGTCGAGTATATTAAAAAACAATCTACAACTTTACTGTAAAGAGAGCACTTTATTAGAACAAATAAAACATGCTGAGCTCTGCCCAAACACAGAGGTCACGCTCATGTGTGAGCCAAGGAGTATCTTTTCTTGCTTTAGTAGAAAAGATAATAATCTGCAAATCATTAGCATCTGAGGCTGGCTTGATTTAAAATGCACATAGATGTAGAAAACGTTTCAGGAAATCAGTGTATTTATAGCTTGCTTGCATGAATCAGTGGAAAGGCCCTTGCTGCTCCCAAAATAACACCTGGAACTTGCTGTATCCTATCACCTGCAGTGATGTAAAGGCATGTCTCTCACCTTCTATTCCTTAGCTTCCCCGGGAGGACATGTTCCACTTCACAGGAAGCCAGTGGAGCAGACAGGCTCCCAGGCTTCCTCCACCTCTGGCCCAATTGTACAGCTGTTGGCTTAAGAAAGTCCCATTCCCAGAAGTCCCAGTGCTACCTGTTTGAAGAAGTCCTTGCTCTATATCCCTCAATTACCTACCCAACCACCAGGCTGATTTAAAGCTCCCTTTGCATTAAACCCCACAGTGCACAGGATCTTCTCCACAAAGATAAACTGCAGAAGGGTCTAACCAGGCACAGACCACCAAGATCTTGCACAAAAGAACCACATAAGTATCAGAAGAAATGACAGTGATCTTGTTTACAAATTACCATGATGCAGAGAACCAGACCCCAGCAAGCACACACACACTGGGATGTCTAGAGTTGTCTTATTTTTATCCTCTTGGTAGAGAACTTCATAATTCTTCATCCACAGCAAAGTGGGCAAACTTCCAGACACATGTGTTTTATATCTGTGTAGGATTGGTTTCCTGCCCAAGAATACCACAGCAACATGAAGACCTTTGTGGGATGGGAAATTGCCAGGTCTGCTCTTTCCCCAAACTCACAAAAGCCTCTGTGGGAAACACCCACTGGTTCCAACAGGAAAGGAAAGGAAAGGGCTCAAGGGGCAAAGGGGCACTTCACCTGGTGCGCTGGGCTGGAAGACTTTATTCAGATCCAAGGAGGAGGCTCTGGAATGGGTTTTCTGTGGCCTCGGTGGTGGGGTGGGAGGGTCCTCACCCCTTTTCATGGCCTCTTCTATGGAGGTGCTAGAGTAAGATCTGCAGCAAAATAAGGGAAGGTCAGAAGGGAAATAGCAAAGCTTTACTCCTGAAGTTGGGTTGAAACAGAAAATATCCCCAAAGTCAAAGTGACTGGAAAGGGCTGATAGGCTGCCAAAAGTAGCCATAAAATCTATTATCTCTTAGATGCTGTTATGTATAATAATTGTCCAAATACAACCATAGATTGGAGTATTTTTTACCACTTTTCTCTTATTATAGCATATACCTAACTTTATCCCCAAAAGCTTTGTGTAGATTCAAATTGCTTTTTATTAGAGTTGATAATAAGAGTAACATATAAGACTTTCAGCTTAGGTACTTCCGAGTTTTAATAGAAGAGCTCGCTGGTATTAACTGATTGCAGAATTTTTTTCAGTTTACTTGCAAGTATGATAACAGACACATATGGAATTGGGGCAGATAAATTGGGATTAAGAATCAAATATTCAAAGGAATATGCCATAAATAAAATTTAGGAAAGGAAAAACACACATCAAAGGCTAAGGGATTCAGCGTGTCTTGTCCTAAGAAATAGAGGTTTAGGGAAAATTTGAAAGCAAAACCTTCAACTTAATCTTCTTCCTCCTTAAGTGTAGCAAGGTGCAACTTCTGAGATTATAACTCTAACAATGACATTTAAGGAAAAAGGAACTGAATAACTTACCATCACCAAAGGTCACACTGGCTAGAAAGTTACATAGGTTCTTTCGAACTCCAGTCTCTGTTTAAAATTCCATTTTAAAAAATGTTTTTATATGGCCTATGAGCCAGACAGTAGCAGCTAGAGTATTTATTGGAGACCTACTTATTTTCTCATTAATTCAACTCCATACATTGACCTATTGCTTAGGTCAAAGGATAGGCTCCCAACATGATAGGCTCCCAAAAGGATGGGGGAGTGGATGTGTATAGTCTCTTCTCTTCAGCTTTTCCACTAATTTCATGTCAAAGCAGAAAATTACCTCTGAGTCAGAGATATGTCCTGGAGACAAATTAACCTCAGGAAACTGTTCTTTGGCCTTAGCTATCAGAGTGGTACTTAGGAAATTAGAATCTATCAATGACTATTAGGCCCCTCAGTTCTTGGCAGAGCTGCTCTTGACACAGCAAGTTTTTATTTTCCTCAATTAGTTTCTCAAGGTTTCTTTGTGGTAGTTAAAGAGTTTTATCTGTCTTGCAAGGTTGTAATCTTTAATAAAGCCACCATAATGACATCTGACATGCTCTGGGGTGGTCCCTGTAATATAATTGGCAAGACAGTTAAGGCAAGGCAAGGACAGGTGGGAACTAGCAAGGAGGAATGCTCTAACACTTTCAACCAGAATAAAAGGGAATTGATATAAGAAGACAAGGTTTTTAAACAAAAACTCCTGATTTAAAAAAATCCAGACCCTAGGTAAAAACTAAAAGAACTTTCTATGTCACATACAGCTTTTATAACATCTTCCACTCAAGAAAGAATAATGTGTGTGTATAAAAAATGTGTGTGGGGCTGGGGTTATGGCTCAGCGGTAGAGCGTTTGCCTAGCACTGCGAGGCCCTGGGTTAGATCCTCAGCACCATATAAAAATAAATGAATAAATAAAATAGGGGTATCATGTCCAACTACAATTAAAAACATAAAATTTTTTTTTTAAAAAAATGTGTGCATGTGTAGGTATACACACATGAACACCATCCCATACAATAAGCCTCATTTCCATTTCATGTCCACATATAACCTGTGTGTTTATATTTTCATATTGAAAGTACTAAATATCAAATAAGTGAAGTTGTATAACCATGACAACAACCAATTAAAACTTAAATGTACAGGGAACTGACAAAAAATAGACAGAGTGGCATTAGAATGACTTTCCCTCTTTCTCTTACATTTCCACAAAGCTTTCTTTACTATTCTAAAAAGAATTAAAATGATTTGATTCTCTTGTTCACAATAAAGACCCAGGTGGAAATAGTGAAAATAAAATCATCCAAATTAGACCAGGAGGCCAATCTCTGAAAGAATAATATAAAAAATTTACTACACATACTAATAACAGAGAATGTGCCTAAGAAATTTTATAATTGCACTGACACTGGGGGAGAGAAGTAGTCAGCAAAAGCTAAAACTATGAAGTTCAATTTATGGTTTAACACATAATACATAAGCAGATTTCTGCAATTCATAGAGGGTTTTCCTACTAGGAAAACAGACAAAAATTACTATTACCATATCCCAATGCTAGTATAGACCTTTATAAAAGATCCATTCATCCCTAAACTGGAAATGGATTGAAGAAGTACTGGTGGAGTGGAAGGAGGGAAGTGGGGGTGCTAGGGACTGAATTGGAGTGGATTGTGTTCCATGCTTTTGTGATAATCTCAGGATATATCCTTGTATTGTATACAACTAAAAAAATTTTAAAAATAAAAAGAATAAGTAAATGTGGTGACACTAGACATAAAAAGTGACTATACCTTTCCTTCCCGTTAAAATAATTTAGTTTATAATTTTTAAAAATATAAATATAGGTATCTCTATTTTCTATAAACAAGGAAGCAAAACTTCAATTTAGAAAACGTAGATATAAAAGATAAACTATGGAATAACTCTCTGCCTTACAATGAGATGAGATTTCCATAAATGTAGGTATTTATTTCAAGCTTATTAACTACCATCAGGCTTAAACTCACTTTTCACAAATGTGTCTAATAGCCAAAGGAGTGGGGGAAGTCACTAAGCACCAAAGCAAAACTCAGAAAACACATAAGGTAGTCTATCTTACACAGGTTCTACACAATTCTATCTTAGCAGTTCTACTTCTTTGAAGTAGTCCTAATATCATTTCTCCTCTTTGGTGGATTTTAACTCATTTAGTGTTTCTATATTTCTCTTCTACTCCTCTGAGTCTGATATCAACCACAATTTTGCCCTACTGGTTCTGCCTCTTCCACTAATGATTATTTTTTAAAATGTGGAGCAGAGAAGAGACACTAAGATAGTTTTGAAAAGATTATTAAGCACTGCTTACCTGAAATTTCACACCTACTTGAAATCATCAAAAGCATTTTCCCCTATTTTATATTTTATTCCAGAGATTTCTTACTTTTTGGTATTCACCTGGTCATGATAGCAAATTTTAGTTGTTAGTTACCTATTAACCATATTCTACTCTTTCCAACACTACCAATTAAAACTTAAATGTACAGGGATATTATTTATATTATTTATCATTCTGCTCCAACAGGATCATCTTACACAACCCACTTCCTGTAAGGGGACTACAGAGGATCAGTCACCATTTTCTAGCACTAATGGCCACAGAGAATAAGAGGTTCCCCAGCAACACTCTGAGTTCCAACCAGGCCACTCACAACTAGTGAAACAGCCCATATCCTTAGCTTCAAATATAAAGGCAAATAAGATCAGTGTTTGGGTATGGGGAGTATTTCTAGACAGGGACAGGGCAGTATTAAAGCAGAAATTAAATAAATACTACCTGGATCTTGGTCTTGCTTTGAGACTGTTGGAATCCTTAGGAGTTGCTGAAACAAAAGATTATTTGTTATTTGGTTGGGTTTCATTTCTGCAGGTAAACAGGATTATATGCAGCACCTGGGCCCATATAGAACATATCAACAAGTAAATGTGAGGTAGAGTCGTCCATGTGGAGAACTTCAGGGCTTCCACATTGTCAGAGTTCCCTAATATTATTTTAAAGGTAAAAGCACAACTAAAGGGAAAGGAAAACCAGTGTAATTTCCCCCTTCTGTCAGAACACTATCTGAGAAGCCATTCTTCAAATCTAAGTTGATAAATGAAAACAACCCAGGATAAAAAGACAACCCTTTCAAGGGGTTATCTTTTATATGGTCAGTCCATATATGAGGGCTTCTTGGTCTATGATGATAGTCTAGTAATAGATTTCGAACTAGACTCTACTGTGGGCCAGGAAGAAACCTATCCAGGCAACCATTTTTTTAAAAAAAAATATATACTACCAGAGCAGCATGGTCACAACAAAGCAATGCTCCTACAGGTAAGTTAAAAGAAGCTGTGCTTCTTTTCCTATAAAAAAAATATCCTTATGTCCCATGTCTCTGTGATCAAATCAGACAAAGAATATGATGGAATGAAATCATTGAAATATTTTGTCTACCACATGACTTTTCCTCATCAAATTTAAATTATAAACTAACTTGCTCCCTAAACACCCATGGAGCCTACTTACCATCAAAGCTTGTGAGAAATAATTAGAAACATTTACAAAAGCATCACTCTTTTTTTTGTTTTGTTTTGTTTTCAAACCTTTATGGAAGACAACTTTAGAAACCAGTAGCTATGTTAAGGTTTTGCAAACATTGCAAATTTTTCCTCATAAGATGTCATAAAAATTCATACAAAGAGTGCTACTAATGAGAAACAAGGAGAGTATAATTTGCTCATTTGTTTTCACAAATTTTTCCAAAAGAAAATGTCTCACTGCATTATTCCATCCTCTTACATGGCTCCAAAGATAAAAACCCTCCTTGGTTTGAAGCAGCCTGCTGAATTGATGATGATCATTAAAATCCTTGAGTTAAATAAGCAGGGCAGAAAAGGGAGCTGAAAATCCTCATAAATGCTAACAAGGCACAAAGAGATATTCCTCTTAGACGTGGTCAGCTGCAAAAGAGACACATTTCTCCAATCTAAGCATTTTGGCTTACTGTAGTAAGAACACTGGCATTTTCAGTTCCAAACAACTGAAATAGAGCCAGGTGAGGTGGCACACCACCTATAATCCCCGTGGCTCAGGAGACTGAGGCAGGAGGATCACAAGTTCAAAGCCAGCCTCAGAAAAGCGAGGTGCTAAGCAACTTATTCTCTAAATAAAGTATAAAATAGGGCTAGGGATGTGGCTCGGTGGTTGAGTACCCCTGAGTTCAATCCTGGATACCTGCCAAAAAACAAACAAACAAAAAAGAGCCAGCGTTGGGGCTTCGGGGAAGCCAACATATGGCCAGACTCACCACGTAGCTGAGAATAAGTCTCTGGGCAGACTAACTACCACTGGCTCTGTATTCCTCTTCTCCCTTGGGCTCCAATGCTTTCAAGAAGTAATTGGGTAAGAGAAATCCTGGTGGTGTTAAAATACTGTTCCCCAAACCAGACCATGGTAACCGTTAATTCCTTTGTCAACTGTCATTATCTTTGTCTTTTTGCTGGTGTAGGGATGGGTGTGAAAGTAGGGGTGAGCCCTGCTCATAAAAGATAAGACAGATAGACATAGGGGATGAGGGTGTGGATGAGCAATGGGGAGACAAGACCAGAGTCCAGGCCAGGAGTCCTGAAACCGAGGTACTCCTCCTTACCATGACATTAACTAGCTGTCGTTACCTTCCTGAACCTCAGTTTTATCACCTACAGAGTGAAGACAATAAAAATGCAGCCCCTTTCTCACAGGGGCAGAAAAGAAGGTAAAGATACAAAAAAAAATACTGAATGTACTGTAGAGTTGCAAGTTGTTACTGTCATAGAATACATAAATACAAATACAGTTTCTTGCTATTTCAATGTTGGAAATCTGGTTTCTAAATTTAGTTCCTTCCGGGACAGCAAATTTGGTACAGGTAATGGATGGAGAGAACTGCTCCACAGCAGTGAGACCATGGGGTGACTTCTGGCAATGGAGCAGCCCCTAAAATCACTGAAAGCAACATTATGTAGGCAAACCAGTCTAAAACACCTCAGCATGACACAGAGACATCAAGATAAAGACTGCCACTGTGCAGTGTGCTTGGTTGAATTAGGTTGGAATAGGGTGTTGAGTAAGAAATCTCTTAGACACCACTAATATAAACACTTTCAGCAATTAAAAGGGAAAGGGTATATGGAAAAAAAATATATAACGAGGAATGCCCTTATTCCATGATAACATATTACCCTCTCATCTATCACCCACCACATCACCTTCATTGTCTATATTATTATTGCCACCACTTTATTATTATTACCATTATTACCACCAATTGTCAAGAGCAGAGTAAGGAGATGGTTCCCCATCCACCTGCAAAAATGTATCCAAGGTAAGTCATGGTAAGTCTCCCTGGGTTTCAGACTAGAAGAGGCAGAACTACTCTATTATACTTAACTCTTCTATCAGCCTCCAAGCCTCTGAAGGCCTGGCTCAGTGCATATGGATATCTACAAAAATGGTAAGGGTACATTGTGTTGTGGATTCAAGAATTCAGTGGATGAATCACAGCTTCTCACTTAGCTGGAGAAAGGGAAAAATGATAGCTTCCTGGAACACTCCAGGCATATCATCTTTCCAGGAAATGGGAATGGGAAGAGAGAGAAGTCTAAATATTAACCTTCTAAAAGGCAGTAACTGAACTGAGGTGAATTGTTTCAGGACATGGACCAATAACCAGAAGTATAATTACCACCTTGAGACTCTTGTGTCTCCCATGAGGAAATCAAGCATTTTTTAGGAAAAGAGATATTAAATAAGTTTGAAATAAGGAATTCCATCATATCCAGAAAGGGGCAGCAATGGTTAGAACAAATTGGAAAACACGCAGCATGCTCCCAGGCACAGTGTGAAATGAATTTAGACACTCTTCATGTACTTTGGTACACCTGTTAGGTTTTGCTTGGTGATGCCAAATCCTAATCAAGGAACGTTAAAAATGAGATTTAGGGGGGCTGGGGCTCAGCAGTAGAGTGTGTGTCTCGCATGTGTGGGGACCTGAGTTCTATCCTCAGCACCACAAAAATAAAATAAAAAGGTATTGTGTCCACCTATAACTAAAAATAAATATATTTTTTAAAAATGAGATTTAAAGCTCATCCCTTAGAGAGCACTTGATCTCATGCTGAAATCCCTGGGGGACAAAATAGGAAGAATTAGGATGCTCAAAGGCTGTTGGAAAAGCATCTATTCAAATTTAAACAGTTTTTACTAATACCATGACATGAAGTTTGCAAAAATTTGGAAGTATCCACATAAGCATCAAAAATTAGAGCTGGAAAGGATTAGCCTTACGCATTTGGCCTATACAAACAGAGCGTTCCCCCTATGATGAATGAATCCAAACAAATCTCAAAAATCAAAATTAGGCCTGGGAATTCACATCACTTCTGGAAGCATGACTGATCTATAATCTTCATTTTCTATTTTACAGCATCACTTTCTAGAGCTAGTGGTTCTCCAAAGAAGCTGCAAACCAGAATCACCTCAGAGCTGACTAAAAATACAGATTTCTCAGACCCTTATCACTAAAATCAAACATGTATTCTCATTCATATTTTTTTCTCCACCTCTCATTCTCTACACCCTCTCTCTTCCTCCTCTGATTCAATTTCCTGCTCCTTCCTCTTCTTCCTCCCACTATCCTTTTTAAACCCTAAATGACATTATTTGGGAAATATTTTATCAAAGCATAAGTCTCAATATTATATTGATTCCTCTATCCCAATTTTAAACACATAAGCCTGGGAAGATAGCCAGCTAATCATAACAAACATGATTTACTTATTAAAAAAGCAAGAGAAATATTAGTAAAAGAGAAAGCAGCAAGTTCTTCATGTCCTCACAACCAGAGTTCCAACTATTAATGCCTTCTGTAGCCACTCAGTTTTAAACTGGGTTCATCTTGGTTCAACAACGGCTCCACCAGGAGAGAGCTGAGGACAGAAGCCCAGCCATTCTACATGGATCCACAAACACAGTTCCACCTTTTCAAAAAAGGACATCCCAGATTTTTTATTGTCTCCTTGGAATCCACTCCATGTGTAAGTACATATACTTGCCTTCCTGGTGCTGAAGTATAAGAAAAATATTTGAGATTTTTGCTTTGGAAATGGAAAATACCTACTCTGAGCCTCCACTTGACTTACCTTATAGTTCCTTGCTCTACACAGAAACTACGTCTTGTTGAAATCATCTCAACCCCAAATCTTCTTAATTTTGTACTTTTTTAGCAAGACCCTAAATTCAAAATAAGTGATCCTGTCAATGAAACCTAAATTCACAACTTAAAAACAAGTCACCTTCTTCTCATATCTAAAAACAGAAAAAGGGTAGAAGGTCAAAAGGGTTTCTTTATAACAAAACACAAGACAAGTATTTAGAGAGAAACAGACATACTATTGCAGAGGGAGCAATCTTGTCACAACTATTTTTTTAGCTACAAATGTTAATATAGAAAGTACATTAAAATGGTTTTCTCCTACCTGAATCTTCAGACACGTCCTTTGGCAGGGCTTCATTCATAGTATTTTTCAAGGCTAGCGCTGTTTGTTTCATTTTTTGAGAACACAGAGAAGGAAGAGAAAAGAATAAAAAACCTATGAAAGTTTACTTCTGAGGTATATTCTGTTAAAAGAAAGAATTTCTAGTCGTCACTTATTAAAACAGATTTTCCAAATCTCTAAAAGTTGCTATAGCATTTGTTAGAATAAAGACCTCCTAGAGCATGGAAATAGGTTCTCCTCCTACACAGAGCAATATCAGGAAGAAGGAGAAATTCCCCTCTTTCGTTCCTGACCGCCAGATCAATGGCATGAGACTATCTGGAGTGAAACCCAGGCTAAAATATTGTCAGAGTTCACCGTTCACCCAGTGGTGATTCCACTATGCGTCAAGACTAAGATCCACAGTTAGAAGAGTGATGAGAACACACAGGGCTACATCCACTGTCTATTTCATCTGCCTCTTCTAAGCAAATATTTAAATAAAAAGCATGAAATTATTGTTGCTTGATGAAAAACTTATTATTCATGTTTAACCCCTGTAAAAGCTGAATCAATGGCAAGTCTCAACAATAAAACCTGAAATAGCTTCACTTCAGATAAGCTTTTCTCATTCAAAGGTAGTGAATCATTATCAGATAACAGATGGAATGCTGGCTTGAGATTTAGAAATTCTTACTTCTTGTTCCAGTTCCTTTGCTTTTTTGTACAAGTAAATAATTCATACTGCATGAACTTCAGTTTACTTATCTCTAAATTTTAGGTGATAGAATATGTCAATTTTGTAAGGACTGAATAAAACAGCATATGAGGAAGGTGCTGGTAGATTATGAAAGCATTATGCAAAGTACGGGGCTTGGAGGAAAGGGGCCTTCCTACTATTGCAAGCCAACTCATCCCTGTGCTTGATGGTAGCTCTTTTTTTGCCCCCCAGTGGTAATGGGGATTGAACCCTGCAGGGCCTTATGCATATGAGGCAAGCAATCTTCCAACTGAGCTATATCCCCAGTCCTTGACAGTAGCTCTAACATGGAACACTGTGCTGCATGGCTCCTCAATAAGATAGGCAAATTGTGTTGCTAGCACAGCGGTACACACTTGTAATCCCAGCCCCTCAGGAGGCTAAGGCAGGAGGATCGTGAGTTCAAAGCCAGCCTCAACAACAGTGAAGGGCTAAGCAACTAAGTGATACCCTATCTCTAAATACAAAATAGGGCTGGGGATAGTGGTGGAGTGCCCCTGAGTTCAAACCCTGGTACCAAAAACAAGGCAAATTGTGGCTGAGCTCCATGTCAGACCTCCAAAGAGGGAAAAAAAAAAAACACTGAGAAAAAGATAAAGCGCTGGCACAGAGGCTTGGCCAAAAAGAGAATTTCCTCACGGATTACACCTGTGTACAAATGTACATTTACATTGATTTTCTGGGATCATATCTGCCAGCACAAGATTCTGAGCTTGCTGTTATTTCCACTTCATTTTCTAATTCATAAGACCAGATTCCACTGTAAGGTGTCATAATAGCCTGAAATCAAGAGTGACAAAGGGTTTAATGAAATGAGGGGATCTGAACACCCGAGCTCTTGCTACTACTTTATAAACTATTGTTTTATAAAAAACAATTTGAACTATTGCATAATGATTTTACATGCCGAGAACTGTCCTCACTTGCTCTAGAAGTCGGCCATTCAAAAAGAAATAGATAAGGAAACAAAGGAAGAATGTCTTTGAAGGGGAAAAAAAAAACTCATTCTTTTCGTACCTTGTTTGTCATCAGCAGTCCCATCTTGGGTAGGAACAGGAAAGTCAGCCATATCTTTAACAGATGTCTTCTTGGAAAAGAAAAACAAGTGAATTTACAAGCTGGAATAGAAATTAAGTGATGTGCACATACGATGAAAATGTTTAAAAAGCTATATTTATTGCCAAAGCTCTGTCTTCAGTAAGCTACACTATTTAATATATTTATTTATTTTAGGTTCCTAGTGAGGCATAAGGTAATTTCTATTGGGCTGGGGCTGTAGCTCAGTGGCAGAGCACTTGTATCACACGTGTGAGGCACAAGGTTCAATCCTCAGCACTACATAAAAATAAATGAATAAAGATATTGTGTCCATCTACAATTGAAAGAAAATTTTATAAAAAGATAATTTCTATTGAATTTTTTTCATATACAGAGGAAAGAAATAATGATTCAAATCACATGTATGAATCCTACATTAAATTCAAATCTGGACCGGGATTCAGCCAGAGAATTAAATAGCATTTGTCCAGTCAGCCAAGTATGAACCTGGCCTTTATGTACTATTTAACAAGCAGAGAGAGATGCCGGGTTTCTGTTCTTGCAACTAAAAGGCTCAGGGGTCACTCCAGATAAACTGGGCTAACTGGGCTGCACAAAATAACCACACAAGAGACACAAATACCTTTTTCTTTGGGGTCGCTGTGACGGCTCCTCTGACCTTAAGGGTCCGCAGAAAGAGAGAGAGAGCACGCGCTGACCCCTTTTATTGAGGAGAAGTTATTTAAATGAGGCAAGGGGTCAGGTTTCAGGGGGCTGAGTCTATCTTCATGATGTCCACTGTCAGCAGGTTGACTGACACCTGGGTAGGCCACACCCAAGGGCACAGTAAGAGAAGGGGACACACACAAGGCACTTCCGTGGAAGATTCTATCCTAAACAGGGCAAGGGGTTATATTACAAAGGAACAGGTGAGCGTAGCTTCACCCATGGGGCTGTAGCAAGACACACCTATGCACGAGACAGCGACCCTGGCACCCAAAAAGGGTTGGGAAAGCTCTGCCACATTTCTGTGACTGAGTGCCTCAGCATCCAGCCAGGGAGTGTACTCAGTCACTGTAAGGTTGGTCTCCCACAGAGAGGTTCTGATAAGTGGCCCCAAAACATGGGTATTTGCCAGGATCTGTCATGCAGATGATGTCCAACCCTGATTAAAATAGACACCTTGATATAAAATGAGAGACCTTTATTGATGAGCAAATAAACTTTTCTCCTAATTCACATTTGAGGGAAGTCATCACTTAACGATGAATGCTTAAACTGATCAAGTATGAATTAATTTAAAATTGTTTAAAATCTATTTACAATAAACCTACTTCTTAAAAACTCTCAACATGCACACTAACTTTAGTTAATAATAATGCATAGTATACTTGAAAATTGCTAAGAGACCAGATCTTAAATGTTGTCACCACCCCGAAAAAAAGAACTTCATGAGGTGATAGATATGTTAATTAGCTTGATTATGGTAATGATTTTAGCATGCTTTTAACAAAACATCACAAATATATATGATTTTTGTCAATTACATCTCAATAAGACTAGAAAAATATGCACTCTAAAACCTCTGATAAAGCAAATATTATTATTATTTAATTTTATTTATATAAATTCTGGAAAGATAAGAATGAAAGGTTACTCATTGGATGGAGGAAAGGAATAAAAGGAGGATTCATCAACAAATGCCTTTTGGTATTCTTTACATTTTGAACACATTAAAAAACAAAATAAATATAAATTTTAAAATTTAAGGGAAGAAAAGTATATTTTTGGAACAGTTTGATGCTCAAAAGGTTAACTGGTTTACGCCTCAAAGCTTGAGCAACCCCAGAAAGATAAGCAATGCATCTATTTTTAAACTATTGCAAAAATTGAAGTTACAGTACTACTTGTGGTAACCTGATCTAGGATTTAACAATCCTCAGGTAATTCTTGGCATTACAATGAAGCCTCCAGATATAATTTCCTAATCAAAGTCAACCAGCTCCAGTAGAACAGACAATTTATCTTACAGTGTCTTCTTTCATTGTCTGCTCCCACATAGATTATAAATCAGACCTCTTTGAAGAAGAAACTGATTTGTGAATAGACAATACAGATTTTTAAATTCTATAAAGTTTGTTGGAAAGTGTAAAATCTAAACAAATGGAATGATATCGCATGTTCATTAATCAGAAGACTTATTAAATGGCAGTCTCTTTCAAACTGATCTACATTCATTGCAATTCTTCTTGGTTAATTATTGTGAAAGTTTTTGGTTTGTTCTTTTCTTGGGTTTTTGGGGGGTTGGACAGAATTTGACAAGCTTGCCTTAAACTTCATATGGAAATACAAGGGAGCCAGAATACCAAAATATTCATGAAGAAAAAAGATCCCATGTTCAATTTCAAAACTTACCACAAAATTACAGAAATCAAGATAATATGATACTGGCATAACCATAAACATATAGATATAAATGGAACAGAACTGAAAATCCAGAAATAAACCTACAGTTTTACAGGTAATTGATTTTTATAAAACAATTCAATGGGAAAAACTATCCTTTAAATAAATGGTGCTGGGACATCTCTATATTAATACACAAAAGAATGAAATTTGACATCTTCTTCAGAACTTACACAAAAATTAACTGAAAATAGATCATAGACCTAAATACAAAACTTAAAACTATAACATACTTAGAAGAAAACATAGTAGTAAGTCTTCAAAATCTTGAATTAGGCAATAGTTATTTTAGACAAGACATAGACACACAAGAACACTTACAAATCAATAGTAGACAAATAAACCAATTTAAAAATGAACAAAGGATTTGAATAGATATTTCACCAACGATACACAAATGGCTAATAAGCACATGAAGAGATGCTTAACATCATTAGTCATTTAGAAAATCAAATTAAAACCACAATGAGGGGCTGGGGTGGTGGCTTAGTGGTAGAGTACTTGCCTAGCATGTGTGAGGCTCTGGGTTCGATTCTCAGCACTGCATATAAATAAATAAAATAAAGTTCCCTGGACAACTAAAAAAACTTTTTTAAAAAAACACAATGAGATGCCCCTTCATTCCATCAGGATGGATAAAATGAAAAAGATAATAACAAATGTAACCAAGGATGGTGGCGAATTGGAACCCTCACACACAGCTGGTGCGAGAACATAAAACAGGACAGCCACTTTGCAAAGCAGTTTAGCAGTAACTCAAAAAGATAGAGTTACAGTACAACCCAACAATTCTATACTTAGGTATGCTCCAAAGAAAAAGGAAAACGTTCACATAAAAACCTACATGTGTGTTTATAGCAGAATTACATATATTAAGCAGCATTACTTTTATGAGCCAAAAGAGGTAACAATCCAAATATCCCTCAACTACTGAATGAACAAGAAAATGGGGCATATCCACAGAGTGAATACTATTCAACCACAAAAAGGACTGAAGCACTGGGATGTGCTATGACATGAGTGAATCTTAAATAAATAAATAAATATATAAATGCATGAATGAATTAATGAATGAATGAATGCTAAGTTAAAGAACCAATCATGGGCTAGGGATACAGCTCAGTTGGTAGAGTGCTTCCCTTGCATGCACAAGGCCCTGGGATAAATTCCCCAGCACCACACACACACACACACACACACACACACACACACACACACACAAAGAACCAATCATAAAACACCACATATTATATAATTCCATTTATATGAAATGTCCAGACTATGCAAATCCAGAAACAAGAACTGGTTTAGTGGTTATTAGAGGCTGGTGGGGAAGGGGCAATGTCAAATGACTAATAACAACTACAGGGGTTTTCTTTGGGATGCTGAAAATGTTCTAAAATTAGACTTTAGTGATGGGGAATAATAGTTAATACAGAAAAAACTACTCAGCTATATACTTTAGATGGGTATGGTTTGTGAATTTTTTATCAATAAAGTTGTTTTCAAAAAGAAAGAAATCGAGTAATCTAAAAAACACTGCTAAAGAGGAATATACTTGAAATTAAATCTATAATTCTTTTTGTTGGTACATTATAATTATACATACTGGTGAGATTCATTATACCATATCCATACATGCACATAACATAATCTGATCAATCTCATTCCTGGTACCTTCCCTTTCCTTCCCCTCCTCCTTCCCCCGATCCACATCCTCTACTGGTCGTCGTCATCGTTGTTGTTGTTGTTGTTATTATTATTATTATTATCATCATCATCATCATTACTATCATATTACTTTAATTAGTACATTTTAATTATATGAAAGCAGGATTTGTTATGGTATATTAATAGATGGACATAGCATAAATCTATAATTCTTGATGAAAATATGTAGAGGGTTATAGCTGTCCTGTCTTTAGAGATGAACTGCTATGAAAACCTCTCATCACCTGAAATCTTGATCAGCATTCATTCACAACACAAATATCTATACTGGACTCATTACTCACAGGGCTGGTACCAAAATATATTTAAAACCCATGCATTTATGATAGATTAAAAGACTGGTAGAAAAAACAATGAGTAACAGTTTAGAAGAACATAAAATATTTAATCATTAGCTTTTAAAATCCAACCTATACTTCTTAAGTGGCCAAACCATCAATTAACATTATTACTTCATCCTTGAATTCTATTTACTACACTCATTATCTTAAAAACACACCTCATCCTCAAAAATATCAATTTGGTTGAGGCGGGGGGGGGTGGCTTTTGTTGTTTTGCTTTCTTATTTGGACAAAGAAAAAAAGAATAGGCAGTTTTTAACCCCTTCTCCCCAAAGGGGCCAGTTAAATCATACAAAAGTATATAAAACTTGCTAGACATCATGATGCATGCCTATAATCCCAGTGACTCAGAAGGCCACAGCAGGAGGATCCCAAGTTCAAAGCTAGCCTCAGCAACTTAGTGAAGCCCTAAGCAACTGTCTCTACATAAAATATTAAAAAGGGTTGGGAATGTGGCTCAGTGGTTAAGCACCCCAGAGTTCAACCCCTGGTACAAAAAAAAAGTATATGAAACTAGCTGCATGAAACATCCACAAAGGTGAATATACATATACATAATGTCATCAAAGACAGAATATGTGTGTGTGTGTGTGTGTGTGTGTGTGTGTGTGTGTGTAACAGACCTTATGGCCATGTGCATATTTGGTCTTCTTTACTTTTAGAAAAATCATAAGTGACTACGTAGGGAAAGCAACGTGAGTCAGCAGCATAATTTCTACCAAAAAAAAAAAAAAAACAGTATTGTCTCTAATGGAAGGGCAAAGACCATCTAATACTGTGGTAAGTTGAAACAATATGCTTGATACAAAGAGTAAAAATCACCCACCAATCAACCCAATAATTTTACAGAAGAGGGGCAGCTGAATAAAGCACCAGGAAGGCTACAACTCAAAGAAACTGTAGCAGAGCAGCAAAGAGAGATGTTAATCAGAGGGACTGAAGAGGCATGTTTGATTGGCTCATAGGGGAGTAAAGGATGAAATCAATAACATACAATTATATGCACAAGAGCCCGGTATGATAGTAGCTAATCACATGCAGGCAGTCATAAGAAATGAAAGAAATGTCCTGTGCCCTGCCTTTGATTTATACCATCTTATAGTGGTTCCAACTAGGGTCAGATGACCCTAACTGGAATCTATAGATAAGCTTCATTTATTTAGACATTTTTATATTCTAATATGATCATTACAAGTACTGAATTATCATACTGTACCCCATAAATATGCATACTATTATATATCAATTAAATTTTTAAAAATTTTAAAGAAACATTTCCAGAGTTCTGTTTTATTGTTTTTATTGTTTGGTGCTGGGGATTGAACCCAGGGCCTCAAGTGTACTATTCTAGTACACCAGAATACTAGGCTACATCCTAAGCCCCATCTCCAGATTGCTTGTTAGAAAGGAAACAGCAGGTATCATAAATAGAAATCACAATAGTGATGGTAGTGATGATGATGGTGGTGATAATGATAACATAGTGGTGATAATAACAACTCCAATTTATTGATCTATAGCTAAGGATCACTAAATATGTGGCTATGTCCTTCCATTCATGGCTCAATATTGTGGGAATCCCAAGTTTCTTCGGGGATCATTCAAATCAGTCCTCATTTGGTCCAAAAGTTTAAAACTCTGAGGAAGTTTGAATGTGATCTGGAGACCAATATACATCTCAAATCTTTTTTCAAACTATTATGGTTCATTATACATTACTAATGTTTAGTAATTAAAAACACAAATTATTTACTAGGTTAAAGTAAATAACTTGGCTAACATTTTTTGGCTGAGTTTGGCTATATCTAAATTTCACCTCTAGAAGATGAAGAGATACTGCTTACTTCACCAAATGTCGTCCAAGGGAGAAGATAAAAGAATAATTATAAGTGGTGGGCATGTGGCGCAACAACTGCAAGTTCAAACCCAGCCACAGCAATTTAGCGAGTCCCTAAGAAACTTAGCAAGACCCTATCTCTAAATTTTTTTTTAAATGGATGATTTGGCTTAGTGGTTGAACACTCCTGGATTCAATCCCCGGTACCGATACTAATAATAGATGCACCCAGTTTTTAGATTTGAAAGGCCAGTTCTCAAAGTAATTACCAAGTGTGAAGAGAAAATGTTATAAAAGTTAATTTCCCTGAGTTTGTAAAGAACATACGCTAATGATTTAATTCTATACACATCCTTATTTATTAACATCAAAAGGTCTTTTACCTCCATCCGATTCAAGTCACGTGGTTGTTGGTTTGCTGACATTGATTCAGAATAAGACTCAAATAATGCACAGTCCCACGTGGGCTTAGGAAAAGCTAAGAAGAAAGAAAAAGAATATTTACTGTAGCCAGAGTAGTGTTTCTAATCATGTTTCTGAACTTGTTATGTATAACAACAAAATCTGTTCACTCCTATGTACTACCTATAAAACAATCATGATGAAGTAGTATTTTAAGTTCTTTACAAATGCAACCCAGTACTTATATTATCCCCACTTCACATGTGAAAAACTGAGGAACATGGAAGTGAAGTGATTTACTCAAATTCATATAGGTAATAAATGAAGATCAAAAACTTTAACTCCTACAAGTCCAGCAAGAGTTCATGCTCTTAGCACTCCATGTTACAACTGAGTAGTTGTTTTCCAAAGTAACCATCACTATCACAATATATTGTCTTAACTATGCCACTAGCATAAGTTTTAAGTGTAGTAACTATGGTGATAGTTCAAATACTATAAACATAAGTTAAGGGAAATACTTCATTTTAGTTATTACTGGAAATAAACATGATCTTATAATGATGTAAATCTTATGACTAAGATAACTTTATGAAGTAATTACCTCTTTGTTTAGCAGAACCAACAAAAATAAAAAGCAAAAACTCTTGGTGATTTACAAGGAAAGAAGAATCACATTATGAGTTTCTTCTAACATATAAAAATGACAGTGGCTATTAATTGGGTAGCAGAGTGAATTTGCATCAGGGAAAACCATGATACTTGGGATAAGTTAATAACCTAAAAGTCAGGCTATTTTTTAGAAAAAGAATCTGCTTCACCACTTTGTCGCAAAGTAGTTAGGAAGGAAATAACAGTTAGAAACTTTGTCAGTATCCTAAAAAGGAAAAGCAGACTGGGGTAGATAATAAACAGAAACTACAAATCAAATTTGTCAAGAAAAGCTACTAAGGAGTCAAATTTTAATGCAACATTTTAAAAAGATTTTTTGAATCAAATATGAACAATGGATTGGCATTGTTTTTAATCTTTACCCACTTTCCTGCCCCATTAGGGAGTGAGATGCAAACACCACTTTGCAATAAAGGACTGGCCCAACTCTCAGCTACCACACAGAGTTGAATATAAGCACTTTAATTTATTCATTTGCTTGTTCTGCTCTGAATTTCACTGAATTTCAAATGGGGAAAATTAGACTTTTCTAACCATACCTGCTGGTCTGTTTCCTTGATTAAAAACTCAACAAAACACCTTTCAAAGCCCCATTCTTCAATTCAGTTCCAAGAACAGTTTTAAACACCAGATTTCTTTTTCTAGTCTACCAATCAGTCCTCTGACTAGATCTTGGAGGTCAAAGCCTTATCATGAAAGAACTTATGCAGAAAGCTAACATTTTCAAAAACTACAAGAGACAACACTTAACTGCAAAATCTCTCTTCAATGTATCTACATCTCTCCATCTCCACCATCACTTCCCCAGTGCACGACCCCTGCTGCTCCTGACTGAACTGCTACCTTAGCTGGGTCTTAGTTTCCACCCTTGCCCCTCAAAACCTGTCCTCTAGAGGGCAATCAGCAGGATCATTTCAAACAGGATTCCTTCACTTTCCTGCCAAATACAGATCAATATTATTGCCCACAATTTGTTCCCGACCTTCTTTGTCAGCTTCATCCAAACCTCTATTCCTCTGTGAACTTCAGCTAGAGGCCTACAATTTCTATTTCTCTTGTGCTCTAAGCCTCTTGTCAGTGCCTCTCCAGCATACATGCTGCTCCCTCTTCCCAGCGCCCCCTCCTCCTTCTTAGCCTCCAGAACCCTCCCTAGTTCATTTTGTCTCATCTCAAACATTTAAGGAGATCTTCCCTAAAGTTATGCACTCTCTTTAAATTCAATTGGATTTCTCCTTCACAGCACTTATCCCTGGTTCCAATGACATAATTCATGAGTTTATTTAACATCTATCTTATAATTGCCCACACATTCTATGCAGGTAGGCACTCTTATTCTCTGCATTCAGATCACAGAGAATAACAGAGTGTCACATACATAGTAAATGCTTGGTATTTTGTTAACAAACTAGACAGCAAAAAATTTATATAAGAATTCGCCCAATCACCAAAACATTGAGTATCAAACAGCTTATGGGTAATCTGCCAAACAATTCAATTTATACTTCTAATTCTGCCTTTTAATTTTCACTGTTAGGGAAATGGGATTATTCCCATAATTACAAGTAAAATGATATCAGATACAATTTCACTTTCATTATTTATAGTTTTCAACAATCTTGTCAAAAACTGGATGTTTTAAAAGACTGAATATAAATCAATCAGGAAAATATTGGAATAAATAAAGAGCTAAGCTTCAGAAAAAAGCTAAGTGGGATTCAAAAAAAATGAATAGAACTCATATTTTCAGAGTCTAAAAGCATAGAGAATACCTAAATGGCTATGGCCTTTTCTTGAGCTTCATACTAGGATAAATATGACTAATAAAGTGTTTAAAAATTAACTGCTAAATCCTCAAAACTTACCTAAAATACACTGTTACTGAGCATGATGGGAGTTTATGAGGTCTCTCATGTTTTCTGTTAGAACTATATAATTATTATTCAATATTAAGCCCACAATCCCTGGAAAGGATGGGTGATTTTTGTTTAATCAGAGGTTATATGATGGATTTTTCAGTTGTTTCTGTATAAATGCATGCTGACAGACTCCAGTAGAAAATAAACAAGGGGCTTCATTCCAAACAATGAAAGATACCTCCTGATTGGCATTCTTCTTTTGACATACTGGGGATTAAACCCAGCGGTACTTTAGCACTGAGGTACGCCTTCAACCCTTTTTTATTTTGAGACAGGGTCTTGCTAAGTTACCAAGCTGGCCTCAAACCTGCAATCTTTCTACTTCAGCCTCTCAAACATGGCTCTCTGTTTTACAGCCTCACCTCTACTGAATAAGCAAGTCATAAGATGCCATTTACAGCAATAAAAGAATCAAGAGGTTATTTTTCTTCTATTAACAACTTGTACCTTGGAGATATCAGATTTCTAAAAATTATATCAGTGACTTTTGAAACAGTTCATGAAATACTTGGACACCTACAAAGTGACTTCTCAAATAAGGAGACAGGACATGTGGATAGGTTCCATGGCCACATGGCTTCAGAACAATAAAACAGCATTAATCAAGACACCAAAATGCTGCTGAGCATGATGCTGCACAACTGTGATCCCAGCTACTCAGGAGGCTAAAGAAAGAGGAATAAGAGTTCAAGGCAAAGCAGGGTATCTTAATGAGACCCTATCTCAATTTAAAAAAAAATAATTGAAAAAAAGGGAGGTTGTGGCTCAATGGTAAAGTGCTCATCTAGCATGTGTGAGGCACTGGGTTCAATTCTCAGCACTGCATAGAAATAAATGAATAAAATAAAAAAGTCCATCAATATCTAAAATATATATTTTTAAAAAATAGGCAAGGATGGTCCCTAGGACTCTTACCAGGGATCAAAATAGAAAACTGTGAAGGTATTGAGTGCTACTAAATAACCATGGAACAGAAGCAGATCTCTCTATAACCCTATACTACCTTCATAATATAATCCATGTAGTTCCCAAGACAGCCCCATGTTATGAATTGGATATGAAGAAGCCCCCAAAGGTCCATGTCTGAGACAATGCAGGAATGTTCAGGAGTAGAATGATTAGATTATGAGAGCTGTAACCTAATCAGCAGATTGATCCATCTGATGGATTAATAATGAGTGGATTGATGGGTGGTAGCTATAGGCAAGTAGGGTATGACTAGAGGAAGCAGGTCTCAAGGGGTGGGCCCTTGGAGATTTCATTATCCCTGGATCCTTGAACTAAGCTCTCTCTGCTTCCTGGCTATTATAAACTGAGCAGTTTTTCTCCACCATGCCCTTCTGCCATGATGTTCTGTCCCACCTTAGGCCCAAAGCTATGAAGTTGATCCACCATGGGCCAAACCTCTGAAATCATGAGTCAAATAAACTTTTCCTCCTCTAAGTTGTTCATGTTGAGACTTTTGGTCATAGCAATGAGAAACTGACAAATACATCCCAGGAATGTCAGGGTTTCTGGGCCACAATCAAAAAGAAAGGAGAGACAGAGAGACAAAGAGGAAAAGAGAAGTTTACCATGCCATGTACTTAAAAGTTAACTCCTGGGGATTCATAAGGGTCTTCCCTAGCCTTGAAGGAAGGGCAGCAGGCTAGAGTAAGCAGAAAAGCAGCTGTATTAGCAAAGTCCCCTACCTGAAATCAGTAGTCATTTTTACTCTCTGATCTCTCACTTTTGTACATTTTATGGGGCATTTTAAAAAATCCCAGAATGGGTCACTCAACGGATTATATTTACCTGTTACTAGCACCAGGAATGCAGTTTCTTTCCTTTGGTTGACTCCCTACCTGCTATCTAATACAGAAAATAACACTCTTTTCATTGAAGAGTCAGAGACAGCAAGACTGACTTAGATGAGACATTTGCCCTTTGATTTGGTATCACCATGAAAAGGAAACACAATATAAGGCCTTTTCCAGAAACACTCATGAAAGAATACTCAAGTTATGAGTAGTTAGTTTCTTTAGATACCACTCCCTCTTACCTGTGACTAAGCTCTCATTTTTTAAAGGGGCTTCCCTAAAAAATGAGAAAGGTGAATGCACTAGGTGAACAGCTGGAACTTTTCAATAGAAACTACGCTTCTCTAATAATGGAAATCATATCAGTGACCACTGCCTTTGATAAGGGCAAGAGATACTTTATTTTTCTAATCTCTTAAAGGAACTGACACAAATGTTGGATTCACCATGACTCTCTCCTATCCAAAGGGTTCAAAACAGTTGTTTGGGGTATTTTATTAGGCATAAAAACAGAGTCCTGCCGGGCGGGGTGGCACTGGCCTTTAATCCCTGCAGCTCAAAGCCAGCCTCAGCAATATTGAGGTGCTAAGCAACTCAGTGAAACCATATCTGAAAATAAAATACAAAATAGGACTGGGGGGAGGGGGGACATGGCTGTGGCTGAGTGGTAAAGCTCTAGCCTGGCATATATGAGGCACCGAGTTCAATCCTCAGCACCACATAAAAATAAAATAAAGGTATTTGTCCATTTACAACTAAACAATATATATTTTAAAAGAAGAAGAAGAACTGGGGATGTGGCTCAGTGGTCAAGTGCCCCTGAGTTCAATCCCCGGACACCCCCCCCCCCAAAAAAAAGAGAGTCCTATTCTAGAGATACTGAGAGTGTCTCAAGATGCCAAGTCAAGGGGCTGGGGATGTGGCTCAAGCGGTAGCGTGCTCGCCTGGCATGCATGCGGCCTGGGTTCGATCCTCAGCACCACGTACCGAAAACTAAAAAATAAATAATAAAATTCTCTCTCTCTCTTAAAAAAAAAAAAAGGTGCCAAGTCAACACTTGGCTCTACAAGATCTTGTTCTTCACTGTATATCATACGAGAGGTTTGATATTTGTCTATTCCGCAACTGTTACAAAGGATAATGACTTCAGTTCCAATCCATAGGGAACTAAAATGGGAAGAACAGATGATTCCCACTTAGCCAGTTTAGCCCTATTACTCATATCATAAGATATGAAAGTCTAATGCAAGTTAAAGAAAACTGCAAATACCAAGGACTCCCCATATATCTCATATCTGGACATGAGATTAAGAAATAAAAAGTTTTTATTAGACCTCCATGGAAAGTGCCTAAAGTTTATGATGTACAATAGGCCTTACCTGCTTGCAGGTACTCGGGCTGCAAAGTTGGAGGGAGGCCCTCAGGTAGTGGATAGCCGTTCTTTCGAGCCACAATGAGATGAAATGCAGCACAGAACTCAGGCAAAGTCAGGGCTCCATCGCAGTCAGCATCACTAAGTTCCCTAAATAGAACAGATGTCAGAAATACCTGCCATGAGGCTTCAGGCTCAAACATGGGAACACAACTCCCAGGCTCTCTGGTGGCAGGCCCTAAGCCCTCCTGGCTAAACCCATTTGATGGCTGCCATACCACCACAGTTGGGACTCAAAACTGGCTAAACTCGTTTGAAACCTCAGGGGGCCACTCAGAGAAAAGAAAAAAAAAAGTTAATTAAAGCATCAGCATCAGTAGCATTTTATAAATAAAAATTTAAATTCTTTGGCTCTCCAACAGTTCTGTTTTACAACACTGTAAAGGTGGCACAAGAAACTGTAGCACAAAAAGAAAAGGAATACCTAGAATTCCACGCTTAGATGACAATCGCTTAGATGACAATCGTTCAGTAAATGCAGGCGGAATGAAGCAAAGAGCCCTGGAGGTGTTACTCAAAACAGGCACAGGAAGGGTGTATGCAGACATTATGCAGTTTACCCAGAGCACAGAAATAGGTGTTTCATTTTCCAGCTTTAAGAGAAAGCCTTGAACTTTTAAAATCATGTAAATTTTTGCAACAAACTGTTCTTTGCTTGAGAATTCCCTCTCTTGAGAAAATACAAATTGGCTCAATAAATATTGACTGAATTATGTTTTAAGATAAAACTAGCAACTAGGGAAGGCTGGAACCAGATAAGACAAAAAAGAAGAAAAGGGGAGTCTTGAAAAGACTTATTTGTGCTTCAGTCACAGTTCCCACTACAAGGCACAGACCTTTTTACTCAGCACAAAAGAAATCTCTTTGCCAAAGGAACTAAGACCCCATAAGCACTAGCATCTGTTAGATGTACAGATTCTTGCATCAGGACAAGCATAGAGATAAAGACTTATACAAAATTGTACTAGAAAGGTATTGCTATTGGAAAGAAAAAAAATATATCACTTAAGATAAGCTACATAACTTTCCTTTGGACATTCACATCCTCCTCCTCCAATAAAATGTACCAACCCTGAAACAGCTGCTCCCCAGGATGAGGAGTCAGGGAACTCTTCAAATGCTAGATTCATAAAATGTCATTTGGCCTTCATGGATGTGTCTTGACACCCCACCCCCCAAAGGAAGCCTTACGCCAATAATGATAAGCCTGGGAATTCTGCCAAAACAGACTGTATTCTTTTCAAAATGATAATTTCTTTTTCTCCTAGCTTCAAAACCTAATATAAGGCTTGCTGAAAAACAACTAATGCCAGTGTATATTGTCAAAGTACCTAAATCCAGCTCAGAATCCCAGATACACTGGCATGTACATTTATTGAAATGAATTTTCAATAAGATGAACAAAACATGACATGCCATCATAAATCCTATCATAATTTTTATGAATCTTCATGAAAAAACTTTACATAAATACCCCGATATTTTCTTTACATATTTATACCAGCATGATCTCTTGCCCAATCTTGGAGAAGAACTAGCCCACACACAGCTGGAAGTTTATGGCTCCAAGTATTTTCACAGATGCAAATAGAGCCATCTGGACCATCCCTGCAACAGCCCTTCTGGAACAAAAGCTGCAGCAGCTTCAGCAGCAAAGTAAGTGAATGCTGCAGCTGCAGGCTGAATTAGGGCCCAGCTGAGAAATACTGGCCAAATTTAAAATGCTCAGAGGCAGCTAGTATAGTCAAATATAACTTAATTCCACAATGTTCCTAGACCTTCTGTTCACCTGGCCGTATAAAATACTATAGCTAATAGTCTTTCAAGGTCCTCTGGTTATTTGCCTCACACCAAATAGAAAAATCTGAAAATAAAATATATAACATAGAAAGTCTCACATGCCCACAACTGCCTAGAATGAAATGGAATGGAGATGGGGATAATAATTAGGACGTTATCAGTTAACACTTCTGGTGCATAGTGTGTAGCAGATACTGTTCATTGTGCTTTTCATATGATAACTTAATCTTCATAGCAACAAAAATCTGGGGGCTTGAGTTGTAGCTCAGTGGTAGAGCACTTGCCTCATATGTATGAGGCACCAGGTTCAATTCCTAGCACCACATATAATAAATAAGCAAATAAAATAAAGGTCCATCGACAACTAAAAAATATTTTTTTAAAAAATCTGAATTGTGTTCACTCGGTGTGTTAAAAAATCATTCAAAAATAAGACTAAAAAATACTAAAGGGTGAATATGTATGATAATATGACACTAGTTGGCATTAACTCTACTTACCATATATAAGAGAGTTCTGGGATGGAAAGCTTCGATTTGGTGAAAAAGTTCTTGGCCACCGAACCTATCAAGAAATCATTGTTTAAATAAATCATTAATTATTGATCTAGAGCAGCTTTTATATTTATACGCAAGTAAATCATCATTTTTCATTCAGCAACCTCTACCATACAACCACAAACACACTTGTTCCTCAAAACAACTACAAATAACGGGACTAAAAGCAGCATATGTCTTGCTTAGCATAATAAGACCCTGGGTTCAATCCCTGGGATGGATGGATAGATAGATGAAATAAAAACAACATATGAAACAGCTTTTCCAAGAATATATTCATCAGAAAAGGTAAAAGCAGGGCTAGGGTTATGGCTCAGCGGTAAAGCGCTCGCCTCACACTTGCGAGACCCTGGGTTCAATCCTCAGCACCACATAAAAATAAATAAGTGAAATAAAGGTATTGTGTCCAGCTACACCTAAAAAATAAATATTAAAAAAAGAAAAGGTAAAAGCAGCAATGACATTCATATGACAGATGCAATTCAGATAATTACTTCAAATCATTATTACCAAAAAACTGCAAAATTTTATTCAAAATCCAAAAGACAAATTTCAAATTATTTATAAAGGGTGGAAAATTAATATACAATCATAGTAGAAAAAGCAAGCAAAAAGAAGAAAATTAGCACCATGAATCCCACCAAACAAAGACACACCTTCTGGAAAATATTTTTTTGTCTTAAAATAAAAAATAAAAAGGGCTGGGGCTAGGGTTGTGGCTCAGTGGTAGAGTGCTCACCTAGCATGTTTGAGGCACTGAGTTCGATCCTCAGCCCCTCATAAATGTAAAATAAAGATATTCTGTCCAGTTAAAATTAAAAAGTAAATATTAAAAAAAATAAATAATAAATTAAAAGGGCTGGAGACATGGCTCAACGGTTGAGCGCCTCCTGGGTTCAATCTGCAGTACAAAAACAAAAAACAAAAAAACAAAACATCATATTAGATCCAAATCCACAACTCAAGGCCTGGCCTGGCCTTCAGACAGTAAAGAGTCACTTGTAACCATACTGTTCCAGAGAAGTTAGGTGGAACTCATAGGGAAATAAACAGCTAAAAAGTTGAACTAAAGCCTGGCTGCCACTAGTAAAGCCTGAGGGCTCCTGCCTTTGATCTGTCCTAAGGAGAAATACAAACCCAAGCCCCACCACCACGCCATCATAAAAGGAGACTCCATTCAAGTACAATTTTCCAAAATCTATACAAAAAGAAGGTAGATTTGTGATTACCTAGGACTAGGAGGTGGGGAAGGCAGGAATAGGGTATAACTGCTGACAAGTACATGGTTTATTGGTGGGTAATGAAAATGTTCTAAACTTACATTGTGACTATAGGCTGTGAATATACTAAAACCACTGATCTGCAAACTTACAGTGGTCAATCTTATGGTATATGAATTATATCTCAATAAAGTCTGTTTTTTAAAAAAAAGAGATAACCTAATCATAATGTATTAAACTCTCCTAACTATAATCAAACTTTATTTAGAAGGCATTTAAGAGACAACCAGGGAAATCTGAACAAAGAAAATCTGATGTTAAGGAATGTGCGGGCCAGTGAGGTATGTTTTTTTCAAAGAGACCTTATCTTTAGAGATACATTATGAAATATTTCTAAAATGAAATGGTATGACAATTGCTCTTGAAAATCATCCGGGCTAAGAGGGAATACAGATAAAATCACCGGTGCTATGTGATAGGCACATAGGGGTAGTAGCCAGTCTACTTGTATCTACATTTGAAATTCTGAAAAATAAAAAATTTGAAGGAAAATAAAAACATTTCTAACAAATACTTATTTTGTATCTGGCTAAATACATTGTGAAGAAAATCACTAAGAAGGGGGTAAGGTTAGCAAGTGGTCAATATGAATAATCTGGGTTTCTCCTTGCTTTTTTAAATCATGATAATAACGTTAATTTGTTATATCTACATTATTCCACCTTCAATAAAGCCATTACCACCAGTCAGCAAGTAATGTTTACACTTATTTACACAAGCATATCTCCATTACACATCTTATTTCATAGAAGACTGGTCTTGGTTGAAATTTAAATATGTCAGGTTATGACTATTAAGAATATACTGTTATGCTTCAAAATTGACATATTAAAAAAAGACAGTTTATGAATTTTTCTTCCAAACTCTACTAGTCACTATTAGCCTTCAGTCTTATAAAATATAGGCACACAAGAATTAAATCAATTCCTCTCAGCTGGAATTTTGCATGAGAATTCAACAGGAATACATATATCTGAAGATAACCAAGAAGAACTACATGTACGAAAATGCTGGTCAATTTTCCTCCTATATTTTATTTTCTCAGAAAAACCGGAGGTGAAAGACTTGAGCTGAAGAAAACAAGCATGAATTTGAACTTCTAAGGGTGTATAAAACATAAGGAGACTCCTCAGAAGGCTACGCTCTTGTCCTTGCTCTGACTCTAAAATAATGAATAAGCAATCTAAGGTGTCCCCTTGGTGCTACAATCTGCCATTTCAAGAACTGCTGCAGGGGCAGGGGTGGGGAAAAGATTTTGAGAAAGTAGACAGGGAAGACCATCAGGGTAGAGAAAGCGGGTCAGAGGAAGGAGGAGGGAAAAGGGAGGTTATTATGGAGTGATACTGATTGAATTTGCTATATGCATGTGCAAGTCTGTCACAATGAAACCAATTATTGCATACACTTAATATGCACTAAGAAAAAAATAGTACTGTTTCAGTTAATAAGGTGCAGGGTCTGGACCAGTTTCTCAAAAATTCCCATTTAACCTCTTTGAAATAGAAATATAATTTTCCCAAAGTCATTGCCAATGTTTTTTTTTTCTGTGTGATTTATACTTGATAAGAAATTCCACGTTAGAGGGCTGAGGTTGTGTGTGGCTCAGCGATAGAGCACTTGCCTAGCATGTGCGAGGCCCTGGGTTCGATCCTCAGCACCACATAAAAATAAATAAAATAAAGGTATTGCATCCAGCTGCAACTAAAAAATAAATATTTTTTTAAAAAAAAAAAACAAAAAAAAAGAAAGAAATTCCACCTTAGAAGAAAACAAACTGAAATCACAGAAGGTTGTCATATTCATTCTGTATAAACTATTTCACATGATGTTTACTGTAATTCACATGAGAACAATGTCCAAGGACTCCATGTTCTCACCTGAAATGAAGGAACTTGGGTCTGGCTGAAGGGATCGGAACTGATTAACATAGTACTCCCGCTGTTCTTCTGTTACCCTCCAGGGTTCATCTGGGTAATTACTGTTGTTATCCTGTAGTTCTCTCTCCACTGAAAAGGACTTTAAAAAAAAATAAAAAGGAAATTCTCAGAGAACCTGCTTTTAGTGAGATGAAGGAAAACACATCAACAAAAATGTTTTTAGGCATTGTACTTAATTTTTTCCCCAAGGGAATAAATCCAACTGCCTCATAACTATAAAGTGACTGCAACATCAATTTATAGGTAGACATCAAGCTTTATACATTTTATTTTCCTCAATGCTATTAACAGAACTGAACATGAAATATTGAACCCCTGGTGAATAACAAGAAAATTTTCCAATGTCATGAAGGAAGGGTTAAAAAAGAAAAAGGTCTTCACTCTTATCTCCAACTATTCACCATACTCTGATCCTTTCAGATCAGTTGAGTCTATGATAAAATAATCCGGATTCTTTTTAAACCAGGAATAAAATCCACTAGAACATCTATAACTACATGATCATTTTTCTGTTGCATTCATACAGTGTAAATCCAGGAGTCAAAAGCTCCAATTGAAATCCTGTGTCCCAAGGTCCTGCATGAGTGGCAAGTCAATATCACAGACCCTGTCCTTCCATGTGTAAGTTGGGGATAACACTAATAGAGCTGAGTGATGAAAACAACTGTCATGGTACAACAATAAACAGGGTAACAAGGGGTGCATCAGACCTGCCACTAGAGGGCGGGCACGTCAAATTTGAAGATTAGGAGCCCAGAAAATCAGACCAGCACAGAAGAAAACAAAAGCTATCCCAGGCCCTGGGGAAAGAAACAAAAATGGTGATTCGATGATTGGAGGAAAAACAGCAAGGGCTTTGTTTAACTTTCCCCATCTACTCCAAGGTTTAGGTACTACTTGCCAAGGGCCACTTTCATGGTACCAAGAAGTGAACATCAGAACAGTGAACTTTAGGATAAAAGGAAAATAGGAAAGAAGCCGGGTGGGTGATTACTACTGAGGAGTCATCAAGTTGCCTGCTTCTGAGCACACTGTCAGGAAACTAATCATTGGGAAAGTATTCTACCCACTATCTGCAAAAAAGACAGCAAACCATCTCCTTTGTCCCCAACCCCCATACACACATTTCAGAAATTAATGCTTCCCAGGAACACCTGTCTCCCTCTCACAATGTGGGGAAGAAAGAAGGATGTATAAAATTTTGAGCTGTGATATAACCCTGTGATGTCATATTTGAAGTAAAATGTCACTCTGATACCTGAAACCTTGGACTAAAGGTACTTTGAGAGGGCTGGGAGAATGAGATGAAACTCTGCTAGCAGAATGCATATTCCTAGAAGTGCCAAGTAGGAATACACCCAGCAGAGGGGCTGCTCTTGAAAGAAAGCATCTGTTCCTTTAGGACAGTCACAAGGAAGGTCACATAAAGGAGATGGGATATACATGGTTGTTAGTCATTAATAATCATTATGTCACTTTCTACTAGATTAATTTCTACCAAATGTAAATCCAACTATTTTTAAATGCCCAGGAAGTTACTGTCTACAAATTAAGACCTTGAGTTCACAGAGTGCTTTGACATTTATAAAGAATTTCACACACCCCTCTTTTTAGTTTGTCCAGATTTTTTAAAGGTAGGCATAGCAAGTATTATTTATTATCCTTTTTCCAGAGAGCCTAAGGGACTGGCCCATGTGTTAGTGAACCCCTGCACACAACAAATAATGACCTCTGTTTTTAATCTCTGGCTCAAAGTCAAGTTCCTGCATATCAGAATTTTTTTTTAACTAGTTTGCATCTATTTGATTTTTTTTAAATCTCTATCATTCTAATAATAGACAAACAATATAAAGAAAGAAAGCAAGAAAAATTAAAAGTCAGAGTACTCAACAGACCCACAATTTCCAAAATGTTCCTACCAAATTCCAAACCTATGCCCTAGCAGCACTTTCTGAATGAACCCAGATGTTTAACAGGGTTCAGAGGTAGAACACAGGATGGAGGGACGCCAGCTGGAACTGAATTGGATTACAGGCCACATTATAACATGGAGAACTCACAGGAGTACTGCCCTTCAAGTCACCTCTGACAGAAAGAGTAAGAGCAAAGGAACCAGAACAGCGGGGTGTAGACAGAAGAGACAAGAATGAACACTTAAGAGTGAACAATGAAGTGGGCAGTGGTGGTTCATGAAGCAGGCAGGATAAAGGTCAGAAGATTGGTCCCCGCACTTCCCAGTGAATAAAGGCACAGAGGTCTCCATGCTGAGTGCTGGTCTACTGCATTCCCTAGTTGTGAAATGGAAGTTCCTTATCCCCAGGAATACACCACTTCCTTCCTGGTAATGAAGCTGCCCTATCCAGTTGTTAATGTCAGTCCATGTTTGCTCTTTTGCAGTCCCATGACCACCTTCTCTTTCTTCTCCCTATCACCTCACACCTGGGGGGCCTCAGTGGTCTCTTAGTAGATCTCAAGGCTATTCTGACCAAAGGAATCAGAAATGAACAGAAAAGAGTGATTGATTCCTCTGCTTACAGAGATGACCAATTCACTTCTTCTATCTGGCCTTCAGGACCCTTAAAATCCAATGTCCCCCTTGCTCACTCTCAGCAGGCTTCTGATTGCCCATGTACTCACTATTTATAGGTCAAATTTATGTCTTCTCCTCAGGACACTTTTCCTCTGATGCAAGCTGACTCAAAATTCTGCAAGCCCCAATGCCCCAAAGGCTCTCCATGTACTGCCTGTGCCCACAGCAACAATACAAGATGCTGCGTATTCCTTGGCCCATCTACAAAGGTGGAGCCAGCAGCCAGAGGTGGACCAAATGACCCACCACATGCCCGGTCTCACCTGACTGAGTCGGGTAAGGGTGGGTGGGCACACAATGCACTAGCCTTTGAGGTGCTCTGGCACAGAAAGCTCTTCTCTTGCAAGAACAACTTAGGCCAGATGCTCATTCTTAGAGATGTAGATAAGAAGTAGATAGCTTAACAAGTAGAGAAAGAAGAACCTGAACAAATGAAGAGCAGAGCCATAATGTGGAGAAAGGGCCAGTGGGATTCAAGAGGGGGTTAGAACCAAGGATGAGAAGAGCCTTTGAGAAGCAATACGAGAGTAGGGGGCAAGGAAGGCTACTGACAGCGCAAAGGAAGAGGCCAGGAAAGCAAACTCAATGCAATTAGGCAAGGTCCACGATGGCAGAGCAAGCATGAATAATCAAAAACTCTACCTTTATGGACCACTGGGTCGGCTCCTTATCTCTCATTTCTTTGGATTCCCATGAGAACCCCAAACCCCCTTCCTTTTCAAGAAAACTTAAGTTATCAAGGAAAGCTTCTACTCCCTAGAACCAAAAAGGCATTATGACAAAGAGAAAAGTCATATGAACACTATGTAATCCATACATAGTGTGGTCCTTCAGTTGTGTTCACTAAGTGTGCTAACCTACTACCCTCTCTTTCCCCTTGCTCCTAAATGTACATTTTAAAATGGTTTTAAAAAATCATTTGTGTATTCTTTTTAAAAAATATGTACCTTTTTGATAATTATGGTAAGCATTACATAGTTTGAACATGTCAATTGTTCTTAAGTATCTTCACATACGTTTCAGCTTGGAGGGCTAGAATCACATCAGATACTCCTTTAACCCACATACAGTCCCTACCAGGTACATCACAGATACCAAAAGCATCTGAGGTCCACTTATTGACAGGCTTGACTAAGTTCAGGAGCATGTCTCACATTGCAACATATAGATATGGAAACTGCTCTGTGTTGTTCTGAATGAAAGAAAATCTCTGAGTCCATTTTATATTTTAAAGTTTGAGAGCTATCAAAACAAAACCATGTCCTGTACTTCACCTATGATCTAATCTTCATGGAGGTTCTCAAGTTCCATATCTAGTAAGCATCTGAAGTACCAAATAAGGGCATATGGAAGGAGTAGATGACCTTCCACACACCATTAAGCTGAATCATGCCAAAAGAAAGCTGACCTACTATAAGAAGCAAAGTCCTATAAACTTGAGTGGATCAACAGTGACTTGAAAATGCATTCATTCAATAGACACTTACTAAATAGCAACCATATCCCTTTATGACTACAGATGGGCAAATAGATTCTTTTCCCCAGGATATCTAGAATTCAGTGAAGGAGAAAGACATACAACCACAAAACAGCAAGAAATGCTTTAATAAGACACTCTAGAACTTTGCTACTCAAAGTGTGGTCCCCGTTTGCATCAGTACCATGGGAGACCTGTTAAGAAATGCAGACTCTCAGGCCCCACCCCACACCTACTAAATCAGAAAGTCTGAGAGGGATCTAGCACTAATCTAACAAGCTATCTAGGTGATTCTAAGCACACTGAAGTTTGAGAAGCAATGCCATAAAATATGCAGGGCAAGGCAAGGAAGGGAAATGGTATTTGCAAAGACACTAAAACATAAAAGAAAATGGCCATTTGATAGTAGCTCCTTTGGGCTAAATATAGACAGAGTAAGCTGTCAGCACAGCATGGATATTAGTGCAGATGCCTCAAGATGGTACAGACAGACAGAAAGCAGAGCCCAGAGTTACCAGGCTTAGACTCTATCTTGAAGACACTAGAAAGCCACAGGTAAGTATTAGACAGGATAATTAAATAATCATATTCAAGTTACAGAAAGATCTCCTCAGATAGGAAAACAAAACAAGAGACTAAAAAGGCAGGAAGAACAGTTATGGCCATATCAGAAACCTGGAACAGACGTCAATGGGGCCCAGAGGTAAAGAGGGCTATGATGGGAATAGGAGAAAGAAAAAACACATGACCTCAAGCAGCAGAAGTCCTATTCCAGGCATCTGAGTATCTTTTGTCAGCAGCTAGGGACCATCTCACCACAGGACCCACACGCATGGAACAATGTCCTTCAACAGAATCACAACAAACAATGCAACTTTTTGGAAAAAGATCTAAAATGTCAGTCACTTAAGAGAGAATGGCTAGTTACAAAGACTGAAGGCAAAGATGAGGGTGAATGCTCTTGGAGCCTTCGCCATACAAGTAGAAACCAGAACCAGGAAAAGTTCTGTTTTTGCACACACCCTAAAAGGCCTCCCCAGTTCAACTGCAGCTCTAGTGCTTTTGCTGGCTAAGCACAGATATTTGCTACTTGATGCCAATTTTGAGCTCTGCAAGTGTTTTTAAGAAAAAAAAAAAAAACAAGTAAGAGGAGAGAGAAATCTTCCACATCTGTCTGCTTAAGCCATATACATATGGTTCATTATACAGTTTCTCGAGACACAGGAGAATTGGATTTGCTTGTATTTAAAACATTCAACCCCTTGGTTTTGTTTCAAGTGAAATGCAAGTATTTGGCACTGCAAGTTATTATCTCTAGGGAAAACTGGCTATTTAAAATGAAAAACACTTCAAACAACTCATTAAAAAGTAATACTATTAATAAAATCCCAAAAGGTGGCATTTACCCCCAAAGTATCTTTAAAAATCAAGTGAAGTTCAATAATATGAATTGCAAGGAAGCATTGTCAGGCAGAACATAAAAAGGGTGTGTATTTTGTTTCAACCATAAAACATTTCTGCTTAGAATATAATCCCAACCCAGAGGCATCCAGTAAATGCTGCTGCCTCAGTGCCCAGCCATTTCACCTATGAGTGTATAATTATCTTACAACAATGTCCTTTTGGTATATTAGCAAAAACAAACCTTCTGGATAAATGAAAACTGATACCAAGCCCTCAATGAATATGTGAGGGCATTTCTCCTGCCAAAAATACTTTGGAAATAAGAGTACCATAGGGTGATCACTGATCAAAACGTGATCACATACATTAAAAAAAGTCAGAGGACTTAAATACCTAAAAATAAAGAATGGCTAACTGGCTGATGAGACAACTCTATCTATGGCCCAAGTGAATATTAATCTGCCTAAAGAAAGATCACAGCCATTGGTTAGTCATGGGGCTGAAAAACATAAGAGACAAATGATGGCAGTGCTGGTCTGTGAGATTATGGTGAACATCCTCTGATAATTCACCCCCAACTATGCCTGGTATAAAGGTGTCACTGAGTGACTACTCAGCCAGAAATGACATTTTCTGGCATCCTTCACAGTTAGATGCAGCCATGTTAACTGAATCAAACTCAATATGATGTAAGCACCAGTGACCTTGGCAGGACCAAAGGAAGGATGGCAGTCTATGAACAGAAGGAGCTCTGATACTGGAATCACCATGTGGAGCCAGGTGAGGTAGTGCACACCTATAATCTCAGCAACTTGGGAGACTCATGCAAGAGGATCACAAGTTTGAAGCCAGCCTCAGCAACTTAGTGAGGCACTGTTGCAAAATTTAAAAAATAAAAAAGGGATAGGGATGTGGCTCCATGATACAGGGCCCCTGGGTTCAATTCCCACTACAAAAAAAAAAAAAAAAGTCTGTTGAATCAACATGGGGAGGAAAGACACCTGCCAGAGTGTTATATGGGTAAGAAATATATCTACCGTGGTAAGTCATTAAAATACAGGGCACGTTTGTTATAGTAGTTGTTCCCCCAATTAATCCATCCTTCAAACAAAGCCAAAAGGGAAAAGAAGATCTGCCATTCCTCCCATCCAGCCCCAATTTTTATAGACGCCTTTCTGTTTGGTTAAAATAGGCCCATGTTTCCTGAGTTAGGAGGGGATTCCCAGGGAAGGAGTACAAAGTTCTTTTTAAGAAAAGAGAGCTAAGATGAAACAGGGAAAATAGTTATATGAGGAATGAAAAAAGGAGTTAGAAAAGGAGATAGAGCTCAGCTATTCTGTCTCATTAGTAAACCATTCTACATTACACTCAATAAATTGTGTTTACACTCTCTCTCACCCTTTCCCACCACAAGGAAATTTTATTTATTCTGATTAGTGCTGTATCTCTTGTTCTTGGAAAAGTAGCACATAGGAAGCACTTAATAAGTACTTGTTGAACGAATGAGCAAATAAAAATGATTGGCATGGTGGCACAGGCCTGTAATCCCAGAGGCTCAGGAGACCGAGATAGGAGGATTGCGAGTTCAAAGCCAGCCTCAGCAACTTAGGCTCTAAGCAACTAAGTGAGACCCTGTCGCTAAATAAAATACAAAATAGGGCTGGGGATGGGCTCAGAGGTTGAGTGCCCTTGAGTTCAGTTTGCGGTACCAAAAAAAAATTTTTTTAAATTATTGGATAAATTGTCAATGCCAGTCTGAACACAGAAAAGTTAACATGAGATCTCCTAAACTGACTGAAAAATGAACCTATGTGTATTTGTCCAGCGATATTACCCAATACTGTAAAGACTGGGCCATCTTCAACTTACCAAAGTTAGACACCTTTTTTTGTAATTCTTTTTTTTATTTTGAAATAATTATATATTCACAGGAAGTTGCAAAAAATAACTTCTGTCTTTTTCATGGAAATGAACCCACAAAGATGTCTTTCACCCCATATTGCCAAGCTAACTTAGTGATCTAATTTCACCAGGTTAGAAAGTTGATTCTAAATCGTTGGAATCTCTCTGGGTCTAATGTGCAACACATAGTTGCTTCTTGTTAAGATAAGCTAAATTTTACAAACTATCACCATAGATATAAAAGAATATTATAGGTAACCAGTATTCACTATTTTGCTAAATGTCAGGCACTGTAAGTACCCAATACACAATGATCTATTTTCATCTTCACAACAACTCTGCAAGGTAGGACCCATTATTCCCATTTGGTAGAACAGGAAACTGTGGATTAGGTAAGAAAAGTAATAAAGACCACAAGCCTGGTAAATGAAAGAGCTGAAAAAGGGAATATGAACTGAATCCTGAGTATGTACTCTTGATCATCAAACTATGGTTTTTGTTCTATTCACCTAGAAAAACACTTCCTTTCCAGAAAGAACCTTAAGCAATGCCTAAATCATTGAAGCAATTTTGCAGACTGATGCTCTGATAATGAGATATGAATGACTCTGCTATATTTTCACCTTCCTCTCCATCATCTGGTATAGTTTGAGACTATTAAATTATACAGACAGAATACTTCTTATTTCCTCACATAATTTTTGCATGTCAGTAGCATCTGGCATGTTTTCACATCATGAGAGAATCCTGCAGACAGCCAATGATACAGATATTTAATCGTTTTACTGTTTTCTGGTATGTGGAACTAACACTATTTTGATTAACATAAGAAATACTTATTAGTAATAATTATCTCCAGTTCTTCCATCAAAAACCAAGGTCTACTGCTCCAGAGAAATTTTTCCTTCAAAACTGTCAAGATTGTGCCCTTTGCTTAGAAGAGAAGGCCAGGAGAAAAAAAGCAGTCAGCAGTAAGAGAAGATTGACAGGGCTATGGACTTCCACAAATGATGTAATGATGTTCCCACACCCATCCTTGCTGGACAGGTCAAGGCTGCCTATATCTTCTCCAGTATGTCTTCCCACTCGCTCTCAAGGAAGCCTGAGTTCAGCTGGAAAACAGATGCACCAAGAACTCTGGTTAAATAAAAGGAATACTTTAGAGAATGAGGCCACTGATTGAAGGTACAAATGACACACCGGTTCTGAAGGCAGACAGACTTGGGTTCAAATCTGGGATGATCACTTACTAACAAGTTAACTTCCAAGTCACCAGCTTCTCACGTCAAAAGTACTCCTGGGGCCTACAGGGCCCTCCCTCACCCCAGACTTGCCTCCCTCCCACTCCAGGCGCTAACAATACCAACCTGCTTTCAAGTCTTCAAATATGTCTAATCTCCATGCCATATGTGGCAGACTGGCTCATTCAAAATCCATCCCACCCCTCTTATATAACTCTGCACTGCACAGGCTGGCTAGCTAAAAACTACACTGCTCAAATATTTTTGCTGCTAAAATTCCACATGAAACTTGGGGTCCACTAAACAGATAGACCCATGAAAGTTTGATTCAGAGCTGAGTTACATGGTGAAAGAAGCCTTCATTTGGCTCACCTAGGTTATTCATGGCATAGAACTGGATGAAGTAATGGCAGCAGTTTCCCAATGCTGTATGTAGCCTTCTGCCTGTGGCAGAGGCAAAACTTCCTTAGCTTTGCATCTCTGTTCAACAGTGGAGTTTTGGAAATTGTTCCTGCAAACTCTATTCTGAGTCTCTACTTTCAGTTCTTCCAAAGATATGGCAGGCTATCTATACTCCCTATTATAAATCACTATTTGCTTAAACTATCCAAAGGAGATTCTGTTCATAATCAATCCTAAAAGACAGTAGAATGAATCAGACATAACTTTCCTATGTTTATATATGAATACACAACCAGTGTAACTCCACATCAGGTACAACCACAAGGGATCCTAATTAGAAAAAGTTACACTCCATGTATGTATATGTCAAAATATACTCTATTGTCATATGTATATAAAAAGAACAAAATGAAACAAACAAACAAAAAGATTCCTGACCAACACATGCCCTTTGTTTAGGCTCTTGCCACTATTTGAAACACCCTCTCCTCATCTCCCTGCTCCAGTTTGCTTTGCCTACTTAAGTCCTAGGCCTTCTTCATAGCTCAGCTCTGGTGTCATTTCTTTGTGGAAGCCTTCTCTCACTCTTCAGCCTGAGGTCAGGTTTTCCTATTATGTGCTACCAGAGTACTTCCTTGTCTTTGCAGCAATTGTTGGCTTTGAATTCTACATGCATAGATGGGCTCATCTGATTCTAATCCGTCTCCCCCACTTGACTACAAGTACCTTCAGAGCAAGTTCATAGCCTTCAGAGTATCCCTGCCATGATGGCTAACTCACAGGAGCTACATAGTACTTCCAAATGGATGAATATAGGACATAATATGTACCATACAAGATTGTTGAAAGAACAGAAATAGGCCATCCCAGCACTGAGATCAAACAAGTCATCAGTTAGTAAACACTACTGTTGTTGGTATAGGCAAATGGGAACATAACACTTCCTGTTCACCTGCCATGAAGAAGAATACTGAAGAACTCAAAGGCTGAAATGGTACCATATTGATTGAGACCCAGGGATCCTGAAGTATAAACTAGAAACAATCACCACTTTCTTTCCCAGTTTTACAAAGTACTTCTTAAGCTGGGCATGGTAGTGCACACAGGAACTCGGAGGTTGAGACAGGAGGATCACAAGTTCAAGGCCAGCCTCAACAACTTAGCAAGACCCTATCTCAATGAAAAAAGAACTAGGGATGTAGCTCAGAAGTAAAGCACCCCTGAGTTCAATTCCTAGTACCAAAAAACAATCAATGCCAGGAACAGTGGTGCGTGCCTGTAGGCAGGCAAGGGGTTCTCCAGAACTGAAAAGAAACTGGTATTCCTAACATCCTTCCAGCACTTCAGGTGCACATGACCTGGTCTTGACCATTCAAGGAGCAATTTTCCACACACAATGCAGTGTTTCTTGGATCCATAGGAAAAGAGACACTAGCATCCAGTTTCAGTCTAGTAAGAATGGCAAACCAGTCAGAAAATGCAAATGGCCCAAAAGAAAAAAGAACATATAATGCAAAGAGTCAATTCCCAGAAAAGGGCATTTTACAGGACATCTATAACATTAAGATCTTCTACTTCACTAATAAAGAAATATATGCTAATTAAACTATACCAAGATATCATTTTTCACCTACTAGATAACAAAGGTCCACAAGTTTGTTAGCACATTGCATTTGCAAAGGTATTGGAAAATATATATTTCCATACACTGTAACCAAGGGTGTAAACTGCAATAGCCTCGAATTCGAAAACTTCTATAAAAAATTAGAAATATGTAGACATTTTCACTCAATAATCCCATTTCTAGGAACTGATTCTATATATCTGCAAACAATGATATAATTTCAAGTACTAGAAATGGCAAGAAAAAGGAGCTAGTTAAATGATTTATGGAAGATACACATACAAAATACTATGTGTATATTTTAAAAAAAAGATAAACAAGCCATTTGTGCACCACTAAGAATGTTAGTAAAACTTGTTGTTAAGTAAAATTTGATAAGTGTATGACAAATATATAGTATGCTACCTACGGATAAAAAGGTTAAACTCTCTGTACATATTACCTATAATTATTTTTACATATCACTAAGATTCACACAAAAACTTATATATAAGTTTGTATAGAACTACATAAAAGAAATAGGTCATATCCATCACCTCTGGGATGGGTGAGGGGGATGGAAAGACACTTTTCACTCTGTATCCTTTGGAATTTGTGGGAAAAATTTTAAATCTCTAATTGCTCTGAAGAATAAGAATCTTTGAAAGCTTACAACTCACAGCCAGAAATAATAACATCTGTGCTATTCACTGCATAATCTGCAATAACCAAACCCTTAAAAGTTCTTTCCCCGTGGCTCTGTAAGGAGAAAGACCATCATGAGGTGGTTTGTTCTTCACCAAGTGGGTTAACTTAAGTCATTCACAAGCACATCCATTTACATTTTTTTCAGATAGCTCATCATTAGCTTGGTTATCTGACAGATAGGAAAAGTAAAGTGCAAGAACTAAATGTGGAAGTAACATTATGCTGAAGTAACCACAGGGATACTTCAACAGAGTCAAAATCAATGCTCTTAGACAAAGGGAGAGGGTAAAGATTCAAAAATAAGAAAGACAATGCTTGAGGCACTATTCAAACCACATGTGCACACATAAACATACACATACACACACACACACACACATACACACACACACACGCACACACACACACACACACACATCCTCAGAGGCCAACCGGTGCCTCGGTAGAGAATTCCCAAACCCTGAAAGAGCCATGGTGGTCCCCAGCCACTTCGTGGGCCACTTACTTAGCTAAGTATTACGTAAGAAAATCAGAGTGGATAAGACAGTAGTACCAGGTATGCCTTGATCATTTGCCTGCTTCACTATTCTTCCCAACGCATAGCACTAACTCTGTCATGACTGAATTCAGGCCAGGCCTAATCTTTCAGCCATTCTCTATTCTCTGCTTTCCTTATCTTGCTAGCATCCTGGTGCAGTCCACTCACAAAATATTTTCACAGCATAAAAAGTTCTGTCAGTGCAATGTCAGCCTCCAAGAAAGACTCTTAGAATGAACAATTTCCTTGCAGTGACTAGCAAGTCTCTTCTGGTTTATGCCAATAGCACTCTAACAGAGACTCCAGGGTATTTGTTTCTTTTGCTTCCCTTAACCCACTTGCTTTTTGCTTTAGAATCCTTCTCCAAGTACTCAAGGAACAGAGAGAATCGGCTTATTGACCTAAGTACCTAAAATTAAGCCCAAGGGGGGAAAATGGCTAGAACCTGAGACTGAGTAAAAGTGGGGGGGAAGAAGCAAGATAAACTAATCCCCAGCACTGTAAAAGGAGAGGGAGGGGAAAGAGGGGGAAAGAGAGAAAGAAATAGGGAGGGAGGGGAAGAAAGGACACAACTAAGTTAAAGAAACATTGTTCATGCTATAACAGTGGTCCATTTTATGCTTTGAATATAGCTCTTGCTGCTCTGTCGCTGTGACTTATTTATATTATTTATTTATTTATTCTTGTGTCCGGATTTGAACCCAGGGGCTCTTAACCACTGAGCCACATCCCCAACCTTTTTTTTTATTTTTTTTTTTAATTTTGAGACAGGGTCTCCCTAAATTCCTCAAGGCCTTGCTAAGTTGCTAAGGCTGGTCTTGAAATTATGATCCTCCAGCCTCAGCCTCTCAAGTCACTAGGATTAGAGGCATTCACCACCGCACAGTTTTAAATGAACATGTTTCTTTCTCTTCTTCTCTCCCTGTTCGTACTCTTCCCTAATCTCAGGGGGAACAGGATTACCTTTCTTCCCCATCCTAGGCAGATTTATCTATCCTTGAGTATACAACCTCCACAGCAACAATGTAATTCAGACTTCCAGGATGGCACCAGAAGATCTCAGAAATGACTATTTCCCAGGGGCTGGGGCTGTAGCTCAGTGACAGAGCACTTACTTAGCAAGCATGAGGCACTGGGTTCGATCCTCAGCACCACATAAAAATAAACAAATAAAACAAAGGCATTCTGATCATCTGCAACTATAAAAAAATTTTTTAAAAGAAATAACTATCTCCCAAATTAACAAATGAATTACAATTCCAACAGAGAACAATGGAATGGAGCCTTTGAATCACCTCTTTAAAAGCCCCCTGCTCCCCTTCATGGGCTGAATCACAGGCTCTGGGACGGGAGTCCCCTATGCTTCTCCTTTGCCAGCAAAGTAATAAAACCTTTTTCCTTTTTCTCAAAAACCATCTCCTCACTATTGGATTGGCACTGGTGATAAGGACCAAGCTTTAAGTAACACTAATGGCATTTTTTTTTTTTTAATTCGGGATTGCACCCAGGGGCACTTAGCCATTGAGCCACATCCCCAGCACTTTTTTATATTTTTATTTTGAGACAAGAGTCTCATTAAGTTGCTTAGGATGTTACTAAGTTCCTGAGACTGCCTTTAAACTTTTGATCATCCTACCTCAGTCTCCCAAGCTGCTGGAATTACAGGCATGTGCCACCACACCTGGCATGGCCTGTGCTAATGGGCTGAGGAAGTCAAGACAGGAACAGTGAGGGCTGGTTTTGTGAGGAAGGCATCTCACTTGAGGATGACAATGGGACAGATACTTGAGTGAGGACATCTGGCTGATGTTGATATGTGGTGATCAGCCTCCATGTAGCTAATGAATGAATGAATGAATGAATGAATGAAGCAAATTCAGGGATCACCAACATGTAAGGGGCATAAAGAGGAAAGAGGAATGAAAAGAAGTTAGGAAGAAGTAGCCAGAGAAGCAGAATGAAAACCAAGAGAGTATGGCATCACAGACACCAAAGGATGATAGCATTTTAAGAAGGTGCCCAATGCCAATAGGTGCCAAGAAGTCAAATAAGACAAAGACTTAACATAAGATAGATTCTGGAAACCAAGGTAAACCAGAGGCTGGGATATGGAGCGAAAGGAAAAGATACACTTCAAAATCCTATGCCAACAAAATCACAAATGACTACATGGTCTAGATTTTTAAGATAACTTGTGAAAAGTAAACCACAAAATGATCTCTATACATCTGATAAGACATGAAGCAGGAAAGGAAATTTATAAATTTTTTTTTGGTATAAGGGATTGAACTGAGCGGCACTTAACTACTGATCCACATCTCTAGCCATTTAGAGACAGGGTCTCACTAAGTTACTTAGCGTCTCACTAAGTTGCTGACTGAGGCTGGCCTTGAACTTGTGATCCTGCCACCTCAGCATCACCAGAATTAAAGGTGTGTGGCATCATTCCTGGCTTAATTTCTTTACAAACCACTATCAACCATCCACCAACATAGGTTATGCTTAGTACCTGAATTGGTGGAGGGAACAACATCTAACACCCAAACCAAAAAAAAAAAAAAAAAAAGTGAAATTCCTAAAATATTAAGCAAAAAGATTAATCATTCTGATGTTTGGATACTAGCACTTATAAAATGCCACATCCAAGATCTGTAATGGCACTAGTCAGGGGTCCCTAAAGGCCTTCCCCAGGACCCTAGAGGCCATGTACCATTCTAATCAGGAAGAACGGATTTGAATATCAGACCACAAAGGAAGTTAGAAGGAAGACAGAGGGTTGCCATCAGCACAGAAACAAAACAAAATGAGAAGAATTAGTCAACCCAGCTAGCCTAGTACCATGCCTGATAAATACTAATCCCCTTCCACCAAGAACCTTCACTTCAAATCCCTTCATCTCCATGACTAATTCAGGTTGGCATTCTGTTTTCTGGAACATGGAGTCCAGCCAAACCAAGCTGACAAGCATAAGAAGGAAACCTAAGAACTGAAGAAAGAAAAATATATCAGCCACAAAAACCACAGACTGCTGTCCTGAATAAGAAAGGGCTCTTGCTCTCATCTTCAACAGGGCCATGCTTCAAACAGGAGGCAGGAGAATCTCTACTGATGCCAAACAAACATTAAGAGAATCAGATGGTGGGACTTGTTACAATGCATTGATAAATCCATGCTGAGTCATTTGTCATACAGAAATGAAAACTTTTACTCCAGGGCAGTTCTCTACAGTATACCACAAGACCTTCTGATGACCAATTGCTGTCAAATACCTGTGTCCAGCTTCAGATCTCACCAAAGCACAAGACCCACTGAACCTGCCAACTCTTGGTTACTTCCTCTGTGCTCTCAGAAGCTCAATTCCTAATATACAACACTGACCTATGACACCATTTTCTCCCGGCACCAGTTTTTCGTTTGAAAATGACATCATCATCCATCCAGTTCGGAAACCAGCAATCAGTGCAGAGAATGGTATGTATCCAATATCTGAACTTTGATCCTACAACTTCCTAACTGTGACCATGGGCAAACCTTAAGTATTTAAAACCTCAGGTTTTGTTACCTTTTTAAAATGGGATAATAGTAATTAACTCAAAAAAGTTAATGTGTACAAAATGCTAAGCATGTGGAAAATGTCTTTGTATAGGCAATTCTGTCTTCTAGCCTGTTCCCCATTCACTGTTCTGGTGAACACCTCTGTATCCTTCTCATTTCAACTCAAATGTTACTCTCCTATTGAAGCCTTCCTGGATTAGTCCCTGTCTGTCCAGGCTAGGTCATACCTTTCCCCCATTTTTCATCCTAGAAGCACAGTATAATTTGTGTTCACATCACATATCATAACTGTTGCTGGGGTCTCTTTGCTCTACTTCACACTTTTGCAGGTGCTGGTTTGTTCATCTTATTATCCTGCTATAATTTTGACCTAGGGGCTCAAAGACATTGCTGTTAATAAGAGGAGTTTGCTTAGGCCCATCAATAATTATATATTTACCTTGTGATGGTTTGATTAATGAACATCTCCTCCAATAGCCTGTAAGCTCTATAAGGGCAGGGACTGCTAGTGTTAGACCTCATTTTTATATCCTCAACACAGTACCTGAGCAGCACTTAACAGGTGTCTCTAAATATTAATTCAGTGAATGGCTCAAGAAGCATGTTTATCAGCAGAAAGGAGTACCTAGAGATCAAAAGAGAAGTCAGAAGGCACCAATCCAAGTAAGTGCTCATGGCCATACCTTCCAGGGTCTTGGTAGAAGGCATTCAGGAACTCCTGTCCTAGCACTACAAAGCTCAGGATTCACTGCTTATCTGATCATCATCCTAACCATTGAAGATCTAGTCTCCACATAACCAGAACACACTCTGCACAATCATAACCTGGAGAGACTGGGGATGAATCCCAGTGCCTCCAATACCTTCCCCAACATAAATATGTCTCTACAATGGATGGGAATCTGGTGTTTCGAAGCACATATTTTTGTACCACAAGATCTCTAAATGCAGCCAACTACTACATCTGGGGCTCAGCTGAAGAAACAACTATCTGTTCCAAGTTGGGGGTAAAATTGAGTTGTGTTGGCCTTGGGAGAGAATGGCATCTTAATTTCCCAATGTGGTACCAAAAAATAATTTTCAAGAACACTTTTTAGGGGCTGAGGCTATAGCTCAGTGGCAGAGTGCTTACCTAGCACATGTGAGGCACTGGGTTCAATTCTTAGCACCACATAAAAATAAACTAATTAAATAAAGGCATGCTGTCCATCTACAAATAAAAAAATAATTTTAAAAAGAACAATTTTTAGGCTGTGTATGTAGACCAGTGGTAAAGCATTTGTCTGGCATGTGTGAAGCTATAAGATCCATAATAAGCACAACACATGCTTGCTAAAAGGATGCTTTTTTACTATATCCAATGTTTATTTATAAAGCAACTTTAGAACCTAGCCTTCTTATAATATAGAACTCTTAATGGGCAAATTATTTCAAAGGGCAGATTTTTTGGTGGAGGGAGTATGAGGGATTGAACTCAGGGTCACTTAACCACTGGGGCACATCTCCAGCTCTTTTTGTATTTTATTTAGAAACAGGGTCTCACTGACTTGCTTAGTGCCTCACTTTTATTGAAACTGGCTTTGAACTTGTGATCCTCCTGCCTCAGCCTCCCAGGCCCCTGGGATTACAGGCGTGCACCACTGTGCCTGACTCAAAGGGCAGGTTTTCACATTGAACAGGCCTCAACTTAAATTCTGGCTCCAGGGCTGGGGCTGTAGCTCAGCGGTAAAGCGCTTGCCTCCTATGTGTGAGGCCCTGGGTTCAATCCTCAGCACCACATAAAAATAAATAAAGATACTGTGTGTTCGTCTACAACAAAAAATATATTTTTAAAAATTCTGGCTCTGATACTTACTATCAATGAATAAAACCTTCAATGAGCTGCTTGACCTCAGCCAAAGTAAACTCATTAATAGAGCAGTACCTAGAGTTTATGGTTATAGGAAGCGCTAAATATATCACACATGGCTGAATTATTATCTTTAAGAAAGTTCTTTATACACAGAGTACCATTTTAAAAGATCAACTACTGCACCATGCCTAACACAAGGTCCCATCTCCATAAGGGACTCAGTGAACTCCAGGATCTTCCTCAGACTTCCAATCTAATAGTCCACTTCTTTATGAGAGTGTCCAACATCAATCTTCTATTTTAAGTAGAACTCTCTGTGAATAAATGATCCTTCTTCCTGAATTATACAATTGAAATGTTACACAAACCACCCCACTTCCTCTTGTATTTAGTGTTAAACAATAAACATAGTTTTTTGTAATTTATCCTCTGCAAGCAGATACACACAGGCACACACACATCATTCTTTTGAGAAAACGACTTCACCACAGGAGTCAGCTACTTCACAAGACAACAGCTGCAGACATAGAAAAAAAAAATAAGAGCTCTTTATCTAATGGAAAACACTGGAAAAGCTGAAGCTGTCTAAAACTGTAATGTGGCCAGGAAAAACTGAGATATCACCTGTTCTTTTGTATCTGACATATAAAAACTGTAGTTTCTGCCACTTGCAAAATAACTATTCTCCAAATGGCATTGTCCTAGGCAGTGAAAGAATATGGAAGTACTGCTGCCTTTTAAAATTGGAGGCACAAAACAAATGGAAAACAATTATGTACTGAATTAATTATAACAAAGAAAAGGTATAGACAAAACAGGCTGCTTTAGAAAAAGTAAAGCTTTCCTTGAAGGAGTTACCTAATGATTAAGCAGATAAAGGCGGAAGGATGCTTTATATCTAAAGATTGAGAACAAAAATCAAGGACTAGCCTGGTTTATCTAAAGACAATGAAGAGGAGTAGAAATAAACACGATAGAAAATATACAAGCAACAGAATAAGAAATGCAGTATTTGTGCACGGAGGTAGTTATATATCTTCCCTGCAGGGTAAAAGAGGGCCCATAAAAAAGCCACATCCCCAGCCAGGCGCTGTGGCGCACACCTGTAATCCCAGTGGCTCAGGAGGCTGAGACAGGAGGATCGTGAACTCAAAGCCAGGCTCAGCAATGGCAAATCACTAAACAACTCAGTGAGACCCTTTCTCTAAATAAAATACAAAATCGGGCTAGGGAGTGGCTCAGTGGTCGAGTGCCCCTGAGTACAATCCCCAGTACCCACCCCCCCAAAAAAAGCCACATCCCCAAAATTCAAAGCTTGTCTCCACTCTTTCACTGGCAAAGCCCTACATCATTACTTACCCGGATAAGGGAAGCCTGATGCCGAAGGGGTTTGGTTCCTGGACCCCCAGATGAGGGTCCCTCAGGCTGGACAAGGGGCTGTCTAGCTTCATAAGGAGCTGAAAGAGCAGGAGAGAAAGTTAGCATGGTATGCAACAATTCCATCCAAAAATTATGACTTCACATTTAAATTGATATAGCATCTGCTTTTCAGGGAAGAATTGGCAAAGGAATTAGAGCATAGGCTCAAAGGGCCACCAAGGACAGATGAATCCTTGGGCACAATTACCCTAAATAGTCTAAAGACATCCAATGAATTCAAACTAAAGCAGGAAAATATTTATATCAGGTTAACATTAAGGAATAAAGTGTGTGGCTGAATAGTGAAAACTTTAATTGTGATTAAAAAAAAAGAGTAGCTAGAAAAGTGCCATGTTAAAAGTGTCCAAATTCTAGATGAGGTAAATTCTATATATGCCCCTGTTTAAATGTCTTCTATTCACCATCCAAACCTGAAGAAAATTAATATGCATTTTGAATACTAAAAATCAACATTACCATTTATTTTTTAAAATAAATGGCACTGTCTTCCTTCTGTATAATACAGAAGACAAAAACAAATAAAGTACAAAAATTAATAAATGCATTTTATATTTATACTATTCTGCTATTCAGTAAGCAAACTTCAAAAATGATTTTACTACCTTTAAAAAAAAGTTTGTAAGGCCCAAAAAATAATGTTTTTTTTTTACTTCTTTTGTTTCCAGAACACTTAATAATAACCTTGTCAATGTGGCAGGAAGATGGTTCAACATAACCAGGTAGTATTCAGCTCCAACAGGAAGGAGCAATTCTCACCCAAGTTGAAACTATTTTCTCATCTCTGTGGGTTAACAGTCCAAGTTCTGGACAGAATGTAAACACATAGAATACTTTCTTTCTTTAGTTTACTTATAAATAAAATTAGATGGAGAGCAGAGCAGCCTCTTATAGGATCAGTTTACCACTGTTCTTTCTAAAATAAAGAAGGTATAACAACAGTACATCAAAAACAAAACACTATTGGGCTCACATCTGCTTTCTATATTTCTTCCTAGCAACTAGAAAGCAATATTATAACATTAAAATATCAAAATGATTGCCTGGAAAATCCTTAAGTAGATTTTCAGAACCTACAAAGAATGGATACAAATAGAAAAACTGAAAAAGAAATATATATTGAAAGCACATAATTCAAATTGCAAAAAGTAAGTCAGCTGGTAGACAGGCATTACCTTGTGACAAGTAGGATTTTTTGTAAGTTATTCCATGTTGATTGAATACTGACTTCAACACTTAATACCAACTGCACTCTGCCAAAAGATTTTTTTAAATGGTACTGAGGACTGAACCAGTGAGCTTTACCTCCATCTCTTTATTTATTTTATTTTGAGACAGATCTCACTAAGTAGCCAAGTCGGGCCTCAAACTTGTGAGTCTCTAGGATTGCAAGCATGCACCATAGTGTCTAGCTTGCCAAAAGATTTTAAACAATTAACCATAGCATGGTTGGAATCACAGTGGTCATAAAGTTGACCTGGGAGGCAAAGCCCATGAGTTCCATGTGCTTCACATTAGAAGGAAGAGGCTCTTATTTGCCAGTGGGAGATATGAGGAAGGAAACCACTATCTGGCCTTCACCTCCAGTCCCTCACCTACAAGGTGTTCCCTTGGAGGGAGGAAGATACAAAGTGAGAGGGAGGGAGGGAGGAAGAGGTTATTTTCATCAGGAGGCCTAGATGAGGACTCAGTGGCATGAAGTCAGGGAAGGGGGTGTCATTCTGAAGATAGATTTCCTCTTCCTACTGTATGGAAAGCCTGATCTCACCAACCCTGCCTATGACTAAATATGAGTGTCTGAAGTCCATCAGGCCACATATCTATGACATATATTCCAGTCAGCTGTGTAAAGTGATATTCAGATCATCATCAGATCAGTCTGACTTCTGGCTCATTTCTCAATTGGACCTGAACTCAGGAACTTAAAAGGTAGGGGTTATTTATTGTATCGGCTTGCTTTGCTCCCAAATGAAACCCAAAACATTCAATTCAATGCAAACAAAGTAATTCTTCAATCACTTTACAGGAGGTTTAGGAAGGAAAGAGAAGTACCATCTTTCTCCAAAGGAAGAACTATTTTTTAAAAAAACTTAAGATTTCATCACTCCAAAGTTTACTATCAAACTAAAACTCTACCATTTTCTTAATTATGATGCTAAGACCTAGAGATTCCACTACTATGTGCCAGAGAAATAACAGCATATGTCACAAAAAGATTAATGCAAAAAATGTTCATAGTATCCTTATTCATAACAGCCAAACACTGGGAAACAAGTCAAATGTCCATCCAGAGAATGACCATCAAATTGTAATATAGTCACATTTTGAAATCTACTGAGTCTAACACAAAAGGAACTACCAGTACCATTATAACAGTGAATTTCAACCACTATGCTGAGGGAAGGCCTGTAGACACAAATGAATACAATTATTCTGTATGTTACCATTTGCATGAAGTTATAGAAAAGGCAAGATGGTGTAACAAAATCAAAACAGTCCTTGCGGGCTGGGGATGTGGCTCAAGGGTAGCACGCTTGCCTGGCATGCGTGTGGCCCGGGTTCGATCCTCAGCACCACATACAAACAAAAATGTTGTGTCCGCAGAAAACTAAAGAATAAATATTAAAATTCATTCTCTCTCTCTCTCTCTCTCTCTCTCTCTCTCTCTCTCTCTCTCTCTCTCTCTCAAAAAAAAAAAAAAAACTGTCCTTGCATTGGGGAGTAGGCAGTGACTGGAGAGGTTATCTCTGCCATAATGGAAATGTATTTTTATTTAAGTGGTGGTTACAAAAGGCATATTCATCTGTTAAAACTCAAACTGATGATTTAAAATGTGTGCATTTTGCCAGGCACAGTGGTACATGCCTATAATTCCAGTGACTTGGGAGGCTAAACCAGGAGTATAGCAAGTTTGAGGCCAGTCTCAGAAATTTAGCAAGGCCCTTAGTAAGTTAGTGAAATCCTGTCTCAAAATTAAAAAAAAAAAAAAGAAAAGAAAAGAAAAAGGACTGGTGATGTGGCTGAATGGTTCAACACCCCTAGGTTCAATCCCCAATACCCCCCACCCAAAAGTGTGCATTTATCATGTATAAATTTTACCTCACTTAAAAAGTATAAAGAGAAGTGTCTGTTCAGGTCCTTGGCCTGACTGGGTTATTTGGGGGTTTTGTTTTGTTTTGTTTTGTTTTTGTGTGTGTGTTTAACTTTTTGAGTTCTTTATATACCCTAGAGATTAGTGCTCTGATACGTGAGGGGTAAAAGATGTAGGCTCTCTATTCACCTCACAGATTGTTTCTATACAATCAATCAATAAACATATGAAAAAATGTTCACCATCATTAGCAATTAGAGAAATGCAAATCAAAACCACTCTAAGATTTCATCTCACTCCAGTCAGAATTGCAGCTATTATGAAGACAAACAACAAGTATTGGGGAGGATGTGGGGGAAAAGGTACACTTATACACTGCTGATGGGACTGCAAATTGTACAGCCAATATGGAAAGCAGTATGAAGATTTCTTATAAAATTGGGAATGGAACCACCATTTGACCCAGCTATCCCTCTCCTCCATCTATTCCCAAAAGACTTAAAAAACGCATACTAGGGGCTGGGGATATGGCTTAAGCAGTAGCGTGCTCGCCTGGCATGCATGCGGCCCAGGTTCAATCCTCAGCACCACATACAAACAAAGATGTTGTTGTGTCCGCTGAAAACTAAAATATAAATATTACAATTCTCTCTCTCTCTCTCTCTCTCTCTCTCTCTCTCTCTCTCTCTCTCTCTCTCTCTGTCTCTCTCCTCTCTTTAAAAAAAAAACACATACTACAGGGACACAGCCACATCAATGTTTATAGCAGCACAATTCACAATAGCTAAACTGTGGAACCAACCTAGATGCCCTTCAATAGATGAATGGATTAAAAAAATGTGTCATATATACACAATGGAATATTACTCAGCAATAAAAGAGAATAAAATCATGGCATTTGCAGGTAAATGGATGGAGTTAGAAAAGATAATGCTAAGTGAAGTTAGCCAACCCAAAATACCAAATGCCAATGTTTTCTCTGATATAAGGAGGCTGATTCATAGTGGGATAGGGAGAGGGAGCATGAGAGGAATAAATGAACTCCAGCTAGGGCAGAGGGGTTGGAGGGGAAGGGAGGAGACATGGGGTTAGAAATGATGGTGGAATGTGATGGACATTATTATCCAAAGTACACGTATGAAGACACAAATGGTGTGAATATACTTTGTATACAACCAGAGATATGAAAAATTGTGCTCTGTATATGTAATAAAAATTGTAATGCATTCTGCTGTCATATATAAGTATAAGAATAATTTTTAAAAAAGTATAAAGAGGCATGGAAGCATGGACAGCCTTAGCATAGACTGCTAAAAGTCCAGAAAGAAGCAGGATGTTTTGCTGGCACTGGGCAACTTAGAAGCCCAATTTGAATGGAATGAAAGGATGGGGCAAGAAATAAGAGTACAGACAAGTTTTTAAAATAATATAGAAGGTAGAACTTAGTGACAGGCTGACTCAGTATAAGAAAATCAAATTGACCTATGAATTTAAAACCAACTTCCAAAGCTCAAATAATATTAGAAAGAGAAAAAAAGACCTACTTCTAAAATTAGAGAAATCAGGCAAGGGAAACGATAAGAGGATAATGAAGAATTTTTAGCCCTGTTGAGTTTTCAACACCAGTGGGATATTCAAGTTTCAGGAAAGTGATTTTTTTTTTTTGTTACTATCCATTAGCAATGTCATCTTGCATTTACACAGGAATTAATTTCCCAAACAGATTTTATATTCGTGTTCTTACTGAAGCTCATAACATCCCTAAAGGACACTGTGACTGTATGTTAAAAGAGGCAAGAAAACCATGGTTCAGAGAAGTTAAATGGCTTGCCCAAATTCATGTAGCTAGTCACAGAATCCCAGACCTTCTGATTCCAATCCCAAACTCTTTCCATCATGTCATCCCTGCTTCTCTCTGCCAGTTTACAGTCTCTCTAGTTCAGCCTAGCACACAGTTTTGTTTCTGTGACCCTCAGGAAGCCCTACTATTTTCAATGCAGCAAAAAACCCCACAGAAATTGAGTCATTTTCAGTCACTGCCCACCAAATAAAAGGGGGAGGGGGGGCTATAGGACAGCCAATTAAAAAATACCTTACATTGGTCCTATCATAAAACTGGGAGCCTAAACCCTAGAAGGACAAGAGCTGTGGTGAATTTATGGAGCTTTAAACATTACAGTCCAGGCAGCCAACTTTGCAAGTCATCCTCAGAACCAACTAACATATTTTACCACTAACATAGCCAGCAGAGCATAAATGTGAGCAAGCAGGCAGCCCCACAATTGTGTGTATTGCATGCTTTTCAGTAAAATCCTTTCCCTAGCATTTCCTTTATTTTTATTCCAAAACACAAGAGCTCAATATTTTCACTTATGTGCTCAATCTTTAAAGGGTGGATCAAATCCTTTGCTTTTGCATAGCTACATTTTAAAGAAATTTCATAAAGGCAGCTATTATATTTAAAATGTTTGATATGTTTGCAAAAAGAAATAACTATTCCCCAAAACTGAAAACCTTTAGCATGCTACACTCCTATTTTACAAAATCTGTATATGAAAGGTTATACCATATAAATAGTTGTTTACAAGTCTAAAGATGAATGAGTTTCTAGGACAGGAAAAAACCATTACTGAGATATATTTAATTTCATTTTCAAACAAAAACAAAAACCAAAAAAAAACCTTGCTTGAGAATATAAAATTAAATTGAGCCATGTTTCCAAAGACAAGAGTAATTAAATCAGGAAATTAAGCAGCTGGTAGCACTGCTGCCTGGTAGATTCAAAAACCTCTAAGACACTGCCTGGGACAGCTGACCCCCAGGTTGCATCTTACCTGGATGCATCTGTTCTGTGCCGCTCCGCAGTTTGCTGTAGCCATGGCTCAAGGGCACCCTCTGATAATGAGGCGGGGAAGAAGGAGGGGAGGCGAGGGGTGACATCGTGGGAGACTGTGCTTCCTGCTTCAAAGAACAAGAGCAGAGTTCAGAGGCAACCACTTGAGAAGACTGGCATTCTGAGCTGCGGTTAGGAAGCAGAGCACAACTCTACGGCCAGTGACCCGGCTAATTTAACAAATGGGAGAAATGTTTCCTCAAAAAAATGCAGCAAGGTTAAAAGGCAGTGTCTGAGGATTCAAAAGTCTCTCAGAGAACAAAGTCTCACCAGTGTTATCTAAATCATTAAAACAAGCCTGAAACTCTTTCAGTTATTCTAATAATATTTTCCTTTAAAAAAATGAAAGACACTGACCATATGAAATAACATTCATTCTCCCCAATTGTGATTTCTTTGTGGATAGATTCAATGTTCATTCATTAATAAAGACTTCTATTTCCTGGATTTACACTTATCAAGTCTTCCAGCAAATGTGAATAATGAAATAAATATATATATATATATATATATATATATATATATATATATATATATATATATATATAATTAGTACATTATAGACATTATAGTTATACATACTATTGGGGTTCACTTCGACATAATCTCACATGCATGGAATATAATTTGCTTCAGCTCAGTTTTGAGTAGTTCCTTCCTCTTTCCCTTCCCTCCTCCCTTCCCCTGTTCCCCTTTCTCTACTCTATTGGTCTTCCTTCTATTTATTTATAGTTTTTTAAATTGGTACTTTATAGATATTAAAAGTGAAATTCACATTGGTATATTCATATACGAACATAGCATAACTTGATCAATTTCACTCTACTGTTCCTCCCTATCTAACTCTAACCCTAACCCTCCCCTTCTATTCTCTTCCTTGACTCCACTGATCTCCCTTCTATTTTAAATTTATATTTTAAATCCTTAATGCTAAATATTCTTGGAGCTTACTCTGCCAATGTAAAATGTTAGCATTTTTACTTTCTTTTACACTAAGAGACTGCAAACAATACATTACTGCTAAACCACTCTGACTAGACTTCTCCTACATACTAGGATAAAGCCTTCACAAGCTATAATTTGAATCCCAATTCGAATATGAACCTGATATAGGACCCTAGGCAAGGTGAACAACCTGATATGATGCTGGGTTTCCTCCTCTTCTCCTTCTTCTTTTTTTTTTTGTTTTTGTTTGTTTGTTTGTTCTCTCAAACACTACCAATAATGTAGTAACCTTGTGGTACCCAAGTAATAAGGGAACAGTGTTTTGTTTTTTTTTTTCCAAAACAGAGACTACTGGCTTCCTTAGTCTAAAGAGATATATACAATCTGAGCTACTGAACAAATACTCTTTTTAAAAAAAGCGGGGGGGATATATTTGCTTTGAAGTGTATGCTCATACCCAGAGAATGGTTATGACCCCAGCCTCAAGTGAAAGGATAAGCCTTCATTCACACAGCCAGGGGACCAGGCCTGGAAATTTCCCTTGGTATCAACCACTGTGTGATTGGGGATCTTCATTCCTTTCCAAATGTTGGCAGGGAAACATGTCAAACAATATTGACTAGAAATTCCTACACCACCCTTTTTTAATATATCCTTGAAGAGCTAGTTTAAAATGTGTCAGAAGCAATAGTAGATGCAATTAACAGGATTGCTACACCTCCCTTAACTATAAATATAAAATTTCTGCAGCAATGCCTCAGATATTCAACATCATCAAGGTGAGCCATAAGTTAATCCTCTGATATAATCCTTTAATGTCCATTAAATTTAAAATTTTTGATTCAAGTCTTCCTAAAATATACCATATTTCTTTAACATGTAGAAAACACTATGTCAAATATAATTTGACTTCTCTATGTGGTTCAGATTCCTTATCAGAAATATGAGCTCTTGCCTTGGTGTCCTCAGGGTTTACTCATGTGTAGACTATTTATCTCTTCTTAATAGGCCCATTCTTCTGAGATTTCATATTTTTGTCTCTACCAATTAACATCTGACTATTGCAATTAGTGGCCTAATTTTAAAAGCCCATTCTCCCTATTCTGGTTCCAAACCTGCTAAATGGGTAATAGCAGCACTCTTCAAGATGGCATTCCAAACATGTCCCCTTGAAAGGATTCCCTGGTGTAAGGAACACAATAAACACAGATCTCCAGGTCTCTTCACAGCAGTACTTCTTAGGGTCTGTAATGTGCCAACATGCACTATGAATTTCCAAGACTGAGAGCTAAAACTTTCCCCCCAAAATGAGATAAGAAACTGCATTCTCCAAACATATTACCCAGCAAAACCTTTTCTCCAGACTTCTTTTTTGGAAGAAAGGGCTTATTAACTCCTAGAAGCTACATTTCAAAGAACCCAGTAAGAAAACCGATGACCTAGAGAAAGCAAATAAATGTATTAAATCAGTAGCCTTATTTTAGATACAATTCTACACTTAAGTAGGCTCTAAAGGGCCCCTGGGTGACTCATGGTAATTCCTAAGCGTCACACTCTTTTTCTTGCTACAAGGAAACTTTACTGGCTCACTTCCAAGTCTATAATTGTGTTCCAGATGGTGAGATTTGCTGGAAGCTTAACAACCGACATGAGGCCCTGCTATGAGAAGTTTCAGGATCAGAATCAAATGAACATGCCTAATTGGATTGTTTACCTGTTTATCCTCATCGTCCATTCTTTTAAAGGAATTTTTATCCGCGGTTAAATATGGAATCTGAACCTTAGTTCCATGCAGCTCAGCCGGGTTCCCAAATCGTATCTCGCCATCGTTCTTTGACATCATAAAGCGAGGCAGAGGCAGTTCTTTAGGACCAAAAAGAAAGAAGCTCAAGTGAGGCTTTAATTTAAAACACACAAAAAAAGGGGAACTCAATGGCCAAAAAGATGAATCATTTTTGAGGAAAAAATTCAGAACACCAAATATAGATTCAATTAGGCACAATGAGGATTCATAACAATATCATGATAGAAAAATGCTATGACTTTAACCAAGGTATTCTGGCTTAACACCTTTCAATGCTGTTGAATCATTGCAAAACAAATTCAGGAGTGACCTCCTATTTCGTCCTATAGTTCAGTGCCAAGAAAAAAAAAAGATATGACATTGTATAAATACAGTAAATGACAAATGGTATCAAGTAAAACTTACCAATGCTTAAATATACCAGATGCAGTGTTCAGGAACTGCAAATATTAACTCAATTAATCCTCCAGAAACTCTGTAAGATACAGCTATCATTATCAATATCCTTTATAGATATGAAAACTGGCATGAAAGAGCTCAAAAGTGTCCCCAAGATCACAAAGCTTCATCTTTGAACGAGCCATGTTTTGAACCCAAGAAAGCTGGTTCTTAACCAGGACTCTACATCAAGGTCTCCTATTCCTAGGGCAAACTTACTGGGTAGAACAATTTTTCACTCAATGTAATTCTTTTTTTATGTATTTTTTTTATTTTTATATGACAGAAGAATGCATTACAACTTTTATTACATATAAAGAGCACAATTTTTCATATCTCTGGTTGTATACATAGTATATTCACACCAATTCATGTCTTCATACCTGTACTTTGGATAGGAATGATCATCACATTCCATCACCATTAATTACCCCATGCCCCCTCCCTTCCTAAAAAATCAAATGCCAAATGTTTTCTTTGATATAAGGAGGCTGATTCATAGTGGGATAGGGAGCGGGAGCATGGGAGGAATAGATGAACTCAATGAAATTCTTTAAGGAACTTTCATATTCAATCTCCGTTTGTCTTTACATAACATAATAAGGAAAATGTTATCAAGTCCAAGCAATCAATCTAATGTGCAACAAGATTCTAATGTCAAAACCATTAGCCACTCACAATGCAATAAAGAACTGAACTGCAACAGTCTGGTGTATTTACTTATCTTTCAAATTTCTATCAAAACTATTCTGAAAATGGAAGTGATACTTTGGCACACTTATACTTCTCAGCACTGCAAATCACACACAATCACATAGCACAAAGACCCACAAAAAGGAGGATAATGTTACGGATTATGCATAATGATTTGCATCTGTATCCATTGTTCAGTATAATACTCATCAGCCTGGCTTTGAGCTTCCATCAGCCCTCCATCCCAAAAACACAGCTGTACTTCCAATGATTGATGCTGTGCTAAAGCCAGAAAACATCTTAGCAACAGCAAGTATCCTAGCTCCCCAGGCAAAGGCCCCTGGTTCTCCAATATCCACATCATGTTTATTTTTAGTTGCTATGTCCACATTTGATTCAAAGAAGCAGGCAATATGACAAATCCCTGTGTGATCAATCAGCCAAGGGCCCAAGAGACATAAATAGAGAAACCAATCTGGAAAATTAAACCAAGACTCTCCTCTAAAGAGAGGAGAGCCGCCATTTTTAATGTTTTATTGTTTCCCAACCTTGGGCAGTTCTCCAGCACTCAAGCAGGAACGGATTTCAAAAGTCTTGCATGAGAAAAGAAACTCCAGAGTCTCAGTGAATCAAATATAAGCCAATCTATGTTCTATTCTCAGAAAAGAGTTTCAGCATACTCTGCAAAAACCATCTAAAAAGATGGAACAAGATCATATAAAATATTTTGTATCCTGATCTGCCCATGAAAAAATGATTCTACTTCCAAGTATTTCTTGAGGAAGAAAACCAAGAGATTCTCGGGATTTATAAGCCCCTGAACAGTGTTTTACTGGCATTCAAAAGACCACTCTAGGGAACAATGCAACCAGTGGTGTTGCTAGGACTTAAATAGAAGTCCCAGATGCCCTTTAGGAAACTGTCATTTCAAACATCCTCCCACACTGGCTATGGCATTTCTACAGAACTGTTCGCCTAAGAAATAAACACACTCTCCCAGATGGCCATCAAACAGCAAAAGACAAGATATGGCTGAATTTCTCCTGTACTTTCTTCAGTCATGTGGTTTTAAACAATCTTCATTTAACAGAACCGTAACCATACACAATAACATTCTTATCACTGAAACCTTTCATGATGGTGCCATTTTCCTTAAGCTGATAAAACCTATTTAAAAATAAAGACTCTATAACTTTACAGTCTAAATGTTTTTCCTTGTCATACACACACCAAATTTAACAGTGAAACTTTATTTAGGAAATTAATCAATAAAGTATATGCTATGCAATGATGTGTGTCAATAAATCATAGGAGAAGGTCCTTTTATAGTAGTTCATTAGAATCATAGAATGTCTCTCAATGAGAAGCCACCCAAAGCAACAATGGTTTCATAATGGTATCTTAGGTCTTTGAACATAGAAGTGCTTTGTATACTATTTTTTTTTTCTTTTTGGTACCATGGGTTGAACTCACAGGTGTTTATTTTATTACAGACAGGGTCTCACTGAGTTGCTTAAGGCCTTGCTAAATTGTTGAGGCTGGGCTGAACTCACAATTCTCCTGCCTTAGCCTCCTGAGTTGCTGGGATTACAGGTGTGCATCACCAAACCAGCCTGCTTTGTATATTAAATGACTGTTTTTCCCTTCCACTAAAGAAGCGATGCCTCCCCCTTTTCAAACATGAGGGCCTCTAAAAAGTAAGGAAAAATCTTGTTTTTCCATATTTGATGGCGACATGGATTAAAAAAAAACATTTTTTAAAATTTCCTCAAAAATGTAAGAAAAAATGTAAGCAGCATATACTCAATAATAATGGCAAGTTGTACTGGGCCTCAATTTACTGATAACTGGGAGGGGTCAAGGCCAGGCAAAAGAACCCATGTTCCATCTAACATGTTTACAGTCAGTCATTCAATCCCATTCACTAGAAATATAATGTGAGTCAAATACATATCTGTGCATTTTGTAGAAGCCATGTTAAAAAAAAAACTTTCTTTTAAAGTGTGAAATAAGCTACTCATAAAAAGACAAATACTATACAATTCCCTTTATATGAGGTATCAAGAATAGTCATACTTGGAGCCGGGTGCAGTGGTACACACCTGGAGACTTGGGAGGCAAAGGCAGGAGGATCACAAGTTCAAAGCCAGCCTCAGCAACTTAGCAAGGCCTAAGCAATTTCGTGAGACCCTGTCTCAAAATAAAGAAAACAAAAAGGGCTGGAGATGTGGTTCAGTGGTTAAGCTGCCCTGGGATCCATCCCATGTACCAAACCAAAAAAGAAAAAAATGAAGAAAAGTTGTTGTCAGATTCAAAGGAACAGAAGTAGAAGGATGGAAGGATGGTTGCCAGGGGATTGGGGGCAAGGAGACAGGGAGTTGTTTAATGAGTACAGAGTTTCCTTTTTGCAAGGCAAGGTGAACAAGTTCTAGAAATTGGATGCACAACAATGTGAATATACTTACTACTACTAAACTGTACACTTAAAAATGAGTAAGATGAAAAATTTAATATTATAGGCATTTTATCACAATAAAACTAATTTTAAAGTGTCTAAAAAGTGAAATTAACTTTAATAATCTATTTTAACCCAATATCATCACTTCAACATAAAATCAACATTAAAAAAAACTGTTAATGAGGGCTGGGGATATAGTTTAGGGATAAGGCACTTGCCTGGCATGCAAAAGGCCCTAGATTGGATCCCCAGCAGTGCTAAAAGAATAATGAAAGATTTTACATTATTTTTTCATGCTAAATCTTCAAACTTTACCCTCATTGCACACTTCAATTCGTATTTGCCACATTTTAAGTGCTCCACAGCCACACATGGCTATTGGTTACCATACAAAGCTCTAGTTGATAGTTTCCATGAGGCGAACATGGGTCATTGTGGCCAGAAATATGTATTGTACAAGAAATAGTATATTGTTAAATGTCAGCAACTAATTGGTTTGTCTTTAAATTATGTAAAGGATATTTTGTATGGAAGGGTAATTTATAAAGGTCTTTAAATGTACTACTTGAAGTTTTGACAAATATATATGTATGTGTATAAAACTAACACCTATATTAAAATAAAGAATTTTCTATCAAATTCCTTTCCCTTTAATCTCCTTTGTCCCACCAGCAACCTCTGTACTAATTTCTAAACCCACAGGTTACCTCTGCCATTACAGAACTTCATATAATGTAATCACATAGTATTTATCCTTGTGACTATCTTCTTTTACAACATTTTGTGATAATCATCCAACACAATGTACACAGGCATAGTTCATTCTTTTTCATTGCTATGGAGCAACCTGTTTTTATATTAATAAATTGACATTTTTATACACTATTCTGTGATAAATATTTAGATTTCTCCACTTTGGGATCACTCTGAACATTCTTCATCTTTTGATGGATATAAATTCATTTATCTTGAATATGCACCTAAGAACTGCATCTAGCCTGCTATCTATTTCTGTGCATTCGGTGAGTATAATGTTTGAAAGTTTGAAAAAAAATCAAAAGAAAAATAATACTTTATAACATGAAAGTTATGAGATTCAAATTTCAGTGTCCATAAATAAATTTTAACTGGAATACAGCCATGCTCTTTTGTTTATTTATTGCCCGTAGCTACTTTTATACTATAAGTGATGAATAGATGAGACAAAGATCACATGGCCCACAAAGTCTAAAATATTATCTGGCCCTTTACAGAAAAACTCTGCTGACCCCTATGTTATACAATGCAAAGGCTATCATGAAATGTAATCCTACTAAATCAAAAAGTGGCATTTAACAGAAAAAACATTTTATATTGCTTGAAGTTTTTTATTTAAATTTTGGGGTTATTTTTCTTTTCTTTTCTTTTCTTTTTTTTCTTTCTTTTTTTTTTTGGTGGTTCTGGGGATTGAACCGAGGGCCTCTGCATATTAGGCAAGCACTAGAACACTGAGCTAAATCCCAGCCTTTACTCAAATTTTAAATAATTTAATTTAAAAATTAAATTCTCAGTCATACTAGCCCCACTTCAAGTATCCAATAGCTAGTCATGTGTCTAGTAGCTACCACATAGATAATATAATTTTAGACGCTTTTCCGAACTGTTTGGCAAGGGATTCCCTGATTTTATAAGCACTTATAACAACCCCATAAGGCACCCCCTTCTCCAGGTGAGGAATTTGAAACTGCCAGAGGGAACTAAGTAAAAAATAGACAAAGTAAAGATTTAAAATAAGGTAGTCTACAACTAGGACCCATACTCTTAGCCATTAGTTTACATTGTCATCCTGAAAATTAAAATTCTTCCTATTGAAGAATTGAATATTCAGCATTAAACTGTGGCACTTCAGAACCAGAAAATGATCTAGTGAAAACTGATTCAGAGGGCTGGGGATATAGCTCAGTTAGTAGAGTTCTTGCCTCCCATGCATAAGGCCCAGGGTTTGATCCCTAGTACCACAAAAAAAAAAAAAAAAAAAAAAAAGAAAACCCATTCTGGTATTCACATTGTTTTGTCTTAAACATGAAGCAATACAGTGTTAGAGCTATGATCACAACATAACTTCTGCCTCCTGTCTCCCTTCTTTCCTACTGCATTTCATTGTCCACTGAACTGTACCAGCTACTTACAAGTATACCGAAAGTTATGACAACAGTGTCCTACAACTGTAAAGTGAATCCCTCCCCACATATTTTCCTACAATTACTATGGAAAAAAAAATCAGGCCAGTCTTATCATCCCAATGTCCCAACTATCACACTATTTTTCATTAATTAATTTGAAAGAACATTTGTCAATTTGGAAATGGGCAGCTAGATAACCAGGTTGGAGAAGTGGAGGTCAGAGTGGGAAGGGTGATGGTGTAAATTTTTATGGAGGAAGATGCTGAATAAGTTACTTTTTTCTTTTTTGTACCAGGGATTGAACTCAGGGGCACTTGACCACTGAGTCATATCCCCAGCCCTATTTTGTATTTTATTTAGAGACAGGGTCTTGCTGAATTGCTTAGGGCCTCACTAAGTTGCTGCAGCTGCCTTGGAACTTGCACTCCTCCTGTCTCAGCCTCCCAAGCCGCTGTGATTAGAGGCAAGCGCTACCACATCTAGCTGAATAAATTGCATTTATTGGGCATACCATGAGTAAAACCCAAGAGTGCATCAGGAGACTCACAATTTACTGGATTCTGTTACTACCAAGCAACAGCCCTCTTATTTCACCTCCTTGGGCCTCAATTTCCCTGTATGTAATCAGATCAACTCTGGGTCTCTTCCAACTTACATCCTGTGTGTTCATTCCATAAACTCCATTTCTCTGGTGAAAAGGCTCCTCACAGGGGTTCATGAGTGGGTTCTGGGGATCCAAAAACCCTTAAAGTTAAAGGCAACATTTTTTTATCCTATCATCAATGTGTATTTCTCAGTGAGATTCAGAGTCTTTACTGGATTATCATTGTTCTGGGATTCTTTTGACAATCAATTAGGTTGGAAACCATTGCTCATAAGGTTGAAAAAAAGAACTTTGGAAAGGGAGAGAACAATAAATGAGCTAAGACTATGGGCATGGCATAGAGGAGTGGAACCCCTAGAAGAACACAAATGGCCAGCTGTATAGTGGGGTCATGCTGCATAAGTGAGTCCCTGGAGCACAGCTAAGAAGGAGAGACAAGTATGAAGAAAACTGCCAAACTAACCACTGAAGAAAAAAAGGAAAGGAACACTGAGATGAACTTTAACCAAAAGAGTTAAGTGACCTCAGCTGAATGGTAAACCCAACACAGTATTTAGTATTCAAAATGCCCTCTAATTAGACTTATTAATACATGTATATGCATGTGTGTGTGCAGATACACACACACAAACACATCAGCCCACAGTCAGCTATATCCTTACCTCCTGGGCTTCTTACTCCTTTCTGGCCTACCCTAAGGAGTGCTCTTTTCTATAAATCACCAAACTAGTTGTCATGCTTAAAAGATTCCTCTTAGAGTCAGGAAGGGTTTACCAAACAAGTAGAGCATCTCTATTCAATCAGAGAATCTCTGCTTTTATTGTTCCTTGGATAAAACAATTCTTGTTTGGGAAAAGAAGCCATGGAAACCAGGACTCACTGTTGCAAAATCTTTCTTTATCTCTCTCAAAGGATCTAAAAAATCTCAAGCAAAGGAAGCGAGGCAGCAGGATTAGAGTCCCTACCATCCCTAAAGTTTTGACTTTGGCTTACAAAAAGCTTTCTCAGTTTCACCACTACTCACATTTTGGACTGAATAATTTGGGTTTGTTAAGAGAGAGGGTCCTGTCCCATACCATGTAAGGTGTTTAGCATCACCCTTGGTGGCTACCTACTGTTGCCTATAGCACCCTCTACATAGTTTGACAAGCAAAAATATGCCCACACATTGCCTAGAAGGAATTTAAAAAATCATTTGAGTTGAGAATGACTGTTTTACACATAAGTGAGGAATAAAAAGGAGTTACATGATGTTTACCTTGGGAACTTCTTGGTAGTAGACTTATGAATACAAGAGTGTTTCACAAATTTGGGGATTTCACAGAACAGTAAAAATCTCCCCCAATAAACTCCCCAAATGAAGAGGACCAACATAAAGTTGCCAACATTTTATTTGGTCAAGAAGTTTATCCCAAACTATAACCCATTATTAATTTCATAAAAGAATACCTAACAATAGGGCCAAAAAAATCATCTTAGAATTAACTATACAAACCTCATTTTCAAAAAAAAGGCTCATTCTTTTGTCCTAATTCTTTCTCCTTCCATTGCAAATTGTGCCAGATTGCCACCAGACCATGAGCCAGTTTGGGAAACATAGCTCTAGAGAATACATAAATCACACCATTGTAACTGTACTAGAAATGAAACTACCAAAAGGATCATCAAAAAGAAATCAAGTCAGGTGCGATGGTACATGCTTATAATCCCAGTGGCTCAGGAGGCTGAGGCAGGAGGATCAAGAGTTCAAAGCCAGGCTCAGAAAAAGCAAGGCACTAAGCAACTCAGTGAGACCCTGTCTCTAAACAAAATACAAAATAGGACTGGGGATGTGGCTCAGTGGTCAAGTGCCCCTGAGTTCAATCCCCAGTACCCAAAAAAAGAAATCAGGGGTCTGTCACCTTGGATAAGGTTAAAAAAAAAATCAAATCTTTACTTACCCAACCCTAATTGAAATCATGCATTTCTTTCAGTTATGAATGTAGGCAACAAACAACAATATCAAAAGCAGTACCTGTGATTTTGTTACTCGACAAATCTGGCATTTTAATACCACATTACAGTTGTTGTAGATACTGTCTTTGTTTGTTTGTTTGTTTTTAATAATATTGGAGATTGAACCTAGGCCTGGTACATGCTAGACAAGTGCTCTACCACTGAGTTATATCACCAGACTTTTTAGTTTTGTATTTTGAAATAGGATTTCGCTAATTTGCCTAGCCTGACCTGAAATTTGTGGTTCTCCTGCCTCAAATTCCTGAGAAGCAGGGGATTACAGATGTGAATCACTACACCTGACAAGTTGTTAGAGACATCTTGATGTATTGTCTATGCTCATTACTACTCTGAAAGTATGATAGTTACTTTGAACACTGCTAGATCTTGCATTAATTAAAAAGCCAATATATTGTTATTTAATAATTCCTTTTAAACATCTTGGCAGTTACTTCAAAACAATTGATTTCCTTATAAATTTGTATCTTTGTATGCATTCTTAGTCTGCACACATGCTCAAGTCCAGTTCCCAGAAAGAAGAAAGGTTACAGCAGTTTCCAGGGCAAATGTTTACCACATGGTTTCCTCATCAGGAATTCTTTCAGTTTTCATCCACCCTCCTTCCATCCTCAAAGTAACCTATTTCGCCATCTGTTTAACCTCAGCTCCAACTAGGATGAGGCTAGAGAAAGAGCCATTGCCAAGATTTAAGGAGGTATTTGCTATCAGGGTCATGTAAATGTAGAGTCAGCATGTGCATAACTCTAAGAGACTCTAAGAGAAAGAACCCTCTTAAATGATGCACTCTGCATGCCAGTAGAACCAAATGTGTAGTTTTAGTTTACGCAAAACTTTTGAAAATGACTCACATGAGAAGTCATTCTCAACCTTGGCTCCATGTAAGAATCACCAGAGTAGATCTTAAAAGTACTAACTCTCAGGCTAGATCCCAGACTCATTTAATGAGAACTTCAGGAGGTGGACCCAGGGACTTATATTTTTATTTTGTATTTAATGCTTTCTAGGTGATTCTCAAGGGCAGAAAATGTTGGAAACCAGGATCTGAGAAAGATGACATGCACCAAAAGGACTTCTGCAAGATCCCTTACAGAATTCCAACTGCTTTAGCTTAAAGAGTGACAGGTGAGACTTTCCCAAGATGGTGGATTAGAGGCACCTAGCACTCCCCTACTTCTGCATGAGAGAGAATTAAAATAACTAGAATGTATCTGCTTACTTAAGTGGGTAACCATGAAGAAATGCTGAAGTTCAACAGCCAACAGACAGAAACTTGAAGAAACTCAGTGTGGAATAGAGGGTGGAATAGAGAGCCCCACAGCATGGAAGCAGACCAGAAGGAGTGGCAGTTCCCCTTTGGCAGGAGCAGAGGTGAAAAAGGGAGAGTCTCAGCAAGTACCAATGGCACAGCATCCTCCAGATCCTCCAGGAAATATAGCATAAACAGTCAAAGGACATGGGATTTGGATGGGGAACTAGCTATGGAGAAGTTCTCTACAATTCCCAGCAAATTCTCGTGGAACTGTAACTGGAAGCCATCTTGAGAAGGGCCTGAGTTTGTTGTTTTTGCACCAAAGGCCCAGACATTTCCCTTTCTCCGGGACTCCATAACAAGGTCACTACTCAAGCTTGGTGGACAGTGGATGTGAGAGTCAGTTTGGCCTGGAAAAAGATTCTGGAACAAATTCACTGAGAGTTCTAGGCAGTGGGAGACAGGATTTCAGTGCTTGGGAGAACAAAGACACATTCCTCTGGAATCAGTAGTTTGATAGGCCAGCTATCAGGGTCTAGTGGAGTGAGTAGCTGTGTGTGACTACATGCAGGAGGCAAGACTATGAACACCAGAATCATGGACAGTGGATGACACAGAACCTACCACCATCCCCCCAGCATTGATCCTTGAGAATCCATGGCCTCTCTCCACCCTCAGGGGCGGCAGGGGTCATGTAGCAGAGCGGGTGTTACCATGATCCTGCCATCCAAATACACAGCACAAAAACCTCCATAGATAATCTGTAGGAAGTTCCATCTACTGCGTTAGCTCCTAACCATGCTGTGGCATTGGCATATTCCCTACTCTGAGGGTGCAATCCAAATAGTCTCAGAGGGAATCTTTATCTGGAGAGTTCTTCATTCCACTGTAGCTTGTTCCAGCATGCAAGACAGTTAAGAGGTATTCTAAATTATTCCAGCCACAAATGACTCCCACCAGTCATCTGACAAGCACCACAAAGGAAAGAAGAGAAGGATGATGAACCCCCAGGCTTTGATCTGGTATACCATTAAAAGATCAAATGTCCAAATAATTGGAATACCTCAGCTACACGCTGAAGGCACAGAAAACATTCAGTGAAATAACAGCAGAAAAATTCTGAAATCTTGGGAAAAATGTGGATATCCAGGTACGAGAAGAATTTAGAAAGCAAAATAGACATGACCAGAAAAGAACCTCTTCATGACATATTATGGTTAAATTGCCAAAAGTACAGAACAACGCATATTAAAAACCACGAGAGAAGCATCAAGTCACATTTAAAGGCAAATCCCATCAGAAAAACAGCAGATTTCTCAGTAGAAACTCTAAAGGCCAGGAGGGCATGGAAAAATGTACTTTAATTCCTGAAAGAAAATAACTTTCAACCAAAATTACTATATCCAACATGGCTATCCTTCAGAATCAAAGAAGAAATAAAGAGCTTCTAAGAAAAGGACAAACTAAAGGAATTCATAACCAATAGACCAGCATTATAAAGTCACCAGTGGGAATTCTATACCCAGAAGATGAAGAAAGATTCACGCAATCATAACAGCATGGGAAAGAATAAATCTCACTAGAAGAATAGACACACAAATGAAAATCTGGAAAGAATCAAACATTATCAATATTGTAAATCATCATATATCAAAGATAAATAAGACAGGAAGAAATTAATATAGAATATTCAAAACAAGCTTAAAAATCAACAAAATGATAGGAACAACTACATACATTTTAATAATAACCCTGAATGTAAATGGTCTTAATTCTCCAATTAAAAAGCACAGGCTGGTTAACCAGATTTTAAAAAAAAACCAACAACCCAACAGTATGTGACCCCCACAAACTCTCCAAACCTGCAAAGACTTACACAGAATAAAAGTAAAGGGATGGAAATTATATTCCAACCAAATGGACTACAAAGGAAAGAAGTAGCTGTACTTATATCCGACAAAAATAGATGTTAAGCCAAAATTAGAGGAGCCAAAGAAGGTCACTACATATTAACCAAGGAAACAATTCACTAAGAAGATAGTGATTATAAATACGTATGCACTGAATGAACATCAGAGCACCCAATGTTATAAAGCAAACAGTACTAGACCCAAAGGAAGAGACAGGCTTCAATACAATAATAGTGGGTAACTTCAATACCCCACTCTCACCAACAGACAGATCATACAACAAAAAAGAAAATCAGGGACTGACATTGTAGCTCAGTGGTAGAGCACTTGCCTAACATGTGTGAGGTACCAGGTTTAATCCTCAGTACCACATAAAAATAGATAAATAAAAGTATTGCGTTCATCTGCAACTAAAAAGAAATTTTAAATCAACAAAGAAACATCAGAGTTAAATGACACTTATTGATCAAATGGACTTAACAGACATTGACAGAACATTCTATCCAACACATGCATAAGGGAAATTCTTTTCATCAGCACACGGAATCTTTTCCAAGAGATTATATATCAGGCCATAATGCAAGACTTAACAGCATCAAAAAAACTGAAATAATTTCTGGCATTTTATCAGATCATAAAGGAATAAAACTAGCAACCAACCACAAAACAAACTATACAAATGCATGGAGATTGAACAACACACTACTGAATAGTAGGTCATTGAAGAAATTGGCCAGGGGGAGAGGGGTTTAAAAACTCATAGACTCTGGGCCTGGGGATGTGGCTCAAGCAGTAGTGTGCTCGCCTGGCATGTGTAGGGCACTGGGTTTGACCTCAGCACCACATAAAAAATAATATAAAGATGTTGTGTCCACCGAGAACTAAAAAATAAATATTAAAAAATTCTCTCTCTCAAAAAAAAAAAAACCTTATAGACTCCAACAAAAATGTAAACATAATACACTAGAACCTGTGTGATACAGAAAAAGCAATACTAAGAAGGAAGTTTACAGCAATTAGTGTCTACATTAAGAGGGAGAGGCACCTGCAAATAATGATGCATCTTGAGGTCTTGGAAAAACAAAAACAAAACAAACTCAAAATAAGTAGAAGGAAAGAAAGAATGAATATCAGAGCAGAAATAAATGAAATAGAGACTAAAAGTACAAAACAGCTGGGTGCGGTGGTGCAAGCCTGTCATCCCAGAACTTGTGAGGCTGAAGCAGGATTGCAAGTTCTACAATAGCCTCAGCAACTTAGTGAGGCCCTGTCTCAAAAAGTAAGCTGGCATGGTGGTGCTCCCTGTAATCCCAGCAGCCGGGGTGCTTAAGGCAGGAGGATCACAAATTCAAAGCTACCCTCAGCAATTTAGCAAATTAGTTGCTTAGGCAACTCAGCAAGCACCTGTCTCTAAATAAAAGCCATAAAAAGGACTGGAGATGTGGCCGGTGGTAAAGCATCCCTGAGTTCAATTGCTGGTACCAAATAAATAAATAGAAAAATAGATAAACAGGTAAAAATAAAAAGGATTGGGATGTGGTTCAGTGTTTAACAGCCCCTGCATTCAACTGGGATGTGGCTCAGGGATAAAGTGCCCCTAGTGAAAATAAATAAATAATAAATAAGCTAATAAATAAATAAATAAAAGCAACACAAAAGGATAAATGAAACAGTTGGTTCTTTGAAAAGATAAAGAAAATTCAGAACTTTTTAGCTAAACTAACCAAAAGAGAGAAACCCCCAAATAATTAAAATTAAGAATTAAAAAGGGATACAACAGACTCCACTGAAATTTGAAGGATTATTTAGAAATATTTGAAAAACTATATGCCAATAAATTGGAAAATCTAGAAGTAATGGACAAATTTCTGGGCACATAAAAACCTACCCAAACTGAACCAACAGTATATTTAAAAACCTAAACAGAACAACAGGATGTAATGAGATTGGAGCAGTATTTTAAAAAAAAAGTCTCACAACAAAGCAAAGTTCATCTCTGGATGGATTAACTGCTGAACTTTACTAGACTTTCAAAGAACTAAAAGAAATGACCCTCAAACGATAACAAAAGTAGAAAAGAGAAGGAACTGTTCCAAACTTATTTTATGACGTCAGCATTACCCTGATGCCAAAACCTGATAAGGATACACATGTACACACACACAAACCAAAAACTAAAAACAAAACAAAAAAAATTGTAGACCAATTTCCTTGACCAGTGTAGATGCAAAATCTTTTCTAAAAAATGGGCAAATTGAATTCAATATCACATTAAAGGGTACTCTTGTACATTGCTGGTGGGACTGCAAATTGGTGCGGCCAATTTGGAAAGCAGTATGGAGATTCCTGGGAAAGCTGGGAATGGAACCACCATTTGACCCAGCTATTGCCCTTCTCGGACTATTCCCTAAAGACCTTAAAAGAGCATACTACAGGGATACTGCCACATCGATGTTCACAGCAGCACAATTCACAATAGCTAGACTGTGGAACCAACCCAGATGCCCTTCAATAGATGAATGGATAAAAAAAAATGTGGCATTTATACACAATGGAGTATTACTCTGCACTAAAAAATGACAAAATCATGGAATTTGCAGGGAAATGGATGGCACTAGAGCAGATTATGCTAAGTGAAGCTAGCCAATCCATAAAAAACAAATGCCAAATGTCTTCTTTGATATAATGAGAGCAACTAAGAACAGAGCAGGGAGGAAGAGCAGGAGGAAAAGATTAACATTAAACAAAGACACGAGTTAGGAGGGAAAGGGAGAGAAAAGGGAAATTGCATGGAAATGGAAGGAGACCCTCATTGTTATACAAAATTACATATAAGAGGTTGTGAGGGGAATGGGGAAAAAAAAACAAGGAGAGAAATGAATTACAGTAGATGAGGTAGAGAGAGAAGATGGGAGGGGAGGGGAGGGGGGATAGTAGAGGATAGGAAAGGTAGCAGAATACAACAGTTACTAATAGGGCATTATGTAAAAATGTGGATGTGTAACCGATGTGATTCTGCAATCTGTATTTGGGGTAAAAATGGGGGTTCATAACCCACTTGAATCTAATGTATGAAATATGATATGTCAAGAGCTTTGTAATGTTTTGAACAACCAATAAAAAAAGATATCATACACCAAAATTAAGTTGGTTTCATTACAGGGATACAAGGATGGCTCAATATGTAAAAATCAATAAATATAATACATCATATAAATAGAATTAAGGATAAGAATCACATAAGGAGAATACAACAGATACTAGTATTGCTGTATGTATATACGTGGCTGTATAACCAATGTGATCCTGCAATCTGTACACATGGAAAAATGAGAATTCATACCGCATTTGAATCAAATGTATGATATGTCAAGATCATTGTATTGTCTCGAGCAACTAATAAAAAATAAAAATTAAAAAAATCACATAAGGAAACAGATCCTGCAGAAGAATTATCCAATAGGCCCGTCCACGGATGACTTAACTCTCTAGGTTTATGGACTTCTGTTGCAACTTACTATTTACTCTTCAACTCAGGGGTACATTCCCCAACCCTCTTTTTATATTTTATTTAGAGACAGAGTCTTGATAAGCTGCTTAGAGTGTCACTAAGTTGCTGAGGCTGGAGTTGAACTCGTGATCCTCCTGTCTCAGCCTCCCAAGTTGCAATTCTGAAAGGGTAGCTATTAAATTGTAGAAAACTGTTAGCTAACAAATAACTCTCATTTAATAACACTGCAAATAAATTTTATCTTCGAAAAGAGTACAATAAATGAATTCCAATTTTATTGCCCTACAGAATGTTAATTGGTTTTATATGTAATATACCAATCCTATTCCAGCGTCCTTTCCTTCTATGACTATAAATACCTCTGACTCTCTACACTTTCTAAAACCAGCTTTACCATATGCTACTCCCATAATTAATGAATTAATATAACAAGACGTACTTTAGATAGGATGGTGAGAGCATTCTCTGAATCCTGAAGGATGAGAACAAAGCAACCATGAGACACAGAAGGGAAGAGGAACCCACCCTTAGGAACTTAAGACATCAACATAGCATGGATATATGTCCTACAGCTGGAAAGAGATTGCCCAGAAATGGCTCGAAGGCCATGAGGCTAAGGAAAAAAGTTCAAGTGAGGGAGAGAGCTCTGATATAAAAATGGAATAGTAAACAGAGACTAGATTATATGCAGAGTCTTATAGATCACTGCCACTCTACTACACACAATAAGCAAATGTCTGTAGAATTTTAAGGAAGAGGATGAAATTTTATACGTCTATTTTGTAAAGGTCACTCTTTCTCAAGTTGGAAATGAGATAGGAAAAGAGAAAAGAGAAGACCAAAAAAACAATGGCAAAACCATTGTGTTATCCAGGTAATTGTAGAAGGTGACCTGGTCTAGTGGGAACAAAGAGATGGAGGCAACAAGCAGTGACACTAGAACCATACTGCCAGTGCTACTGATGACTATATTGGGGAGTGAGGAAAAAGGAGGAATCCAGGATGACTTCTGGATCTCTGGCATGAACATCTATAGATGGTGGTGTCATTTACCAAAACTGGAAAAACTCTCTCTCTCTCCTCTCTCTCTCTCTCTCTCTCTCTCTCTCTCTCACACACACACACACACACACACACACACATGCATGCATGCATGCCATTCTTAAAATAAGGGTATCCATTCACAACTCAATGGGTGTGACTGCCTGAAAGTGACAGGGCTACCACTAGGCTTTCAGGTTAGGGCTTCACAGAGGCCTTCGAGGTTTATGTCACCAAACATCAAGCTAATAGGATGCAAGCAACAAAGTGGAAAATTCTAGGTGGTGGCTCAAAGTTTGGCCCAATCTTGCCTTTATTCTTAAGCAAAATATGCTAACTACAAATAACTTTTATTTATTAAAACTTCAAATGAAGGAAGACAATTCAGAATAAACTCTGGATATACATAAACCCCCAGAGGTAAAAGACATCAAGCCAAGACTAGTGACACATGCCTGTAATCCCAGTGGCTTGGGAAGCTGAGGTAGGAGGATCACAAATTCAAAGCCAGACTCAGCAACTTAGTGAGATCCTGAGTAAGTTAGCAAGATCCTGTTTCAAAATAAAAAAATTGTAAAAGGGGATAGGGATGTAGTTCAGTGGTTAAGTGCCATGGGGTTCAATCCCTGGTATCAAAAAAACAAAGGCTACATCAGGGGCTGGGGTTGTGACCCAGTGGCAAAGCGCTTGCCTTGCACATGTGAGGCACTAGGTTCGATCCTCAGCACCACATAAAAAATAAATAAATAAACAAAATAAAGATACTGTGTCCCTCTATAACTAAAAAAAAAAAAAAAAAAAAAAAAAAGTCCTTTGGGCTGGGGCTGTAGCTCAGTGGTAGAGCACCCACCTCGCACGTGTGAGGCACTGGGTTCGATCCTCAGCACTGCATAAAAATAAATAAAGATACTGTGTCCAACTACAACTAAAAATATATATATTAAAAAGGCTACATCAATGTTTCTAAAATACAAGCAAGAAAACTTTATTTCTTTATGAGAAGGTACAAATCCTTTACACAAATACTTTGACAATCCTTTTCAAAGCCCCTAGGAAATTAAGCTGTAGATCTGGGAACAAATCAGGTAAAATATATTTATTTTTTTATTAGTTCTAATCAGTTATACATGACAGTAGAAGGCTCTTTGATTCACTGTATACAAATGGAGCAAAATTTTTCACTTCTCTAGTTGTACATGAAAAGGAGTCATGCCATTCATGCAACCATACATGTAACTAGGGTAATGATGCCCATCTCATTCCATCTTCTTTCCTACCCCCATACCCCCTGTCCTCCCCTTCCTCCCCTTTCCCTTATCCAAAGTTCCTCTACTCATTCCATCACCTCACCCCCCATTATGGATTAGCATCCACTTATCAGAGAAAACATTTGGCCCCACAAATCAGGTGAAAGATTTAAGTTTAACTTAAAATAGGTAACAAAAGTGTCAGAAGTTTTTCTGGTTACTGGGGATTGAACCCAGGGGCGCTTAACCACTGAGCCACATCCTCAGCCCTTTTTTGTATTTTAACTAGAGACAGGGTCTCACTGAGTTCCTTATGGTCTTGCTGAATTGCTGAGGCTGACTTTGAACTCACAATCCTCTGCCTCAGACTGCAGAGCCACTGGGATTATAGGCGTGTGCCAGAAGTTTATTCTAGTATACAACAAATTAGCTCTAACTTTTCAGAAGATAACGTTGGAAACCCCTACAATAAAGTTTTAATACCCATTTACAATAGAATAAGAACTATGACAAATCCAAATTCAATATGATGTAACTTTCAGCCATCAAAGCCAGTGACTGCTACAGTAGTCTTGTAGCAACAGTCTTGGGGCAGATTATCTTCTAGCAACAGGCACCAAGCCACCTGATGAAATGATGTTCCATCAAGAAACCTATGTCAAAGAACCAAATTCTGTATTGTAAACACATACCTTTTGGGTCCAATTATTTTCCCATTTGGAAAATATTTCAAGATTGCAGGTTATAGTTAGCACCTTACTAAAAGGAAAGAGGAATGGAGAAGAAGCCATTTTACATAGCAATGGGGCATAGGGTCCAGAGGCAGAGATGCTGACTCTAAATTTTACTAACCCTGGGTATATATAATCAGTTACTCAACCTCCCTAAACTTCAATTTCCAAATCTGTAAGATTGGGACAATAATAACACCCCAGTAGAGACTCGCAATGTTATGCCATAACCAGTTCTCCTCTCCTTGAAGTCACCTGAGAGAATTGTGTTTCCCCAGTTTGCTCTGCAGTGAATCAGATCCATGTGAAAAGTTCTGGCCAATGCACTTTGAGCAGCAAAAATATGAGTCACATTCAGGCCAAAAGAATTTAACTGCTAGGGTGAGAAACTCTTTCCCTGTTGCAGCAATTGGGGGGGACAGGTTTTGTGTTGGAGGTGCCATAAGGTAAAGCAGCCAGGATCACAGGGCCACCACATGGAGAGCAGCTGCTCTAGAGGGTCACCCTGACTCACTGCAAAGTGGGACAAGAATCTTTGTCTAGTGAAGACACTGAGATAGTTGTGGCATGTGTTACTATAGTTTATACCAAACAATGTAAACCTAATAAGCACTGCACCTACTTTACTGGGATGCTCTGAGGATTAAATATGACAGTGTCTGGCACACTCTAAGTCCTTGAAAAAGATTAACAGATGACTGCAGTCCCCTGACACTTAGTGTAAGGGGCTTTGTCTCCCATAGCCAGCTATCATAGCCAGCAATCATCTCAGATATTTGGATTGTCCACATAGTCTCTATGAATTAACCATAAATATTTAACCCATTTAGGTGTCTACCCCAACCCTCATAGGACAGGAGAGAACAGTTGAGCAATCTTTATCTCAAAATGAGGAAAAGAAACAAATTTCCTGCATAACCATGTGGATATATGAAAGTACTTTGTATCACAGTGAATTATCAAAGGACTTGAGTGCATTCCTCTGATAATCACCTTCTTCATATGGATTTTTAAATCTATTTCTAAGGCAGTAGAAATAATATTAATATTTGGGGCCTTTGCTTTTTGTTTAAGCTGTGGAGAGAACTCAAGCATATTAGTGGGCTGGGAACAGGGATGGAAAGATAAGAGAATAATAAATCAGAACTATGAGAAGATAGATTCATTCTGCCAAAATTGTAGGACAGTGCTTTGGGAACTGGAAATTAAAGGATGAGCATATCTGATGTGACTTAAAGGAATGGAAAAGAGAAAAAAAAGAACAGTTCCACTCAACTCTCTCCATCACTCCACCCCTAATCCCTAAGAGAGCCTTAAGTGACATTATAGGTACCTCAAGTGGAAAATTAAACTGAATCTTATTATTTTGCCACAGGCTCTAGAAGTCCTGTCCCAGTCTCATCCTAAATAACAAAATCTGTTTTAACTGCAAGTCAGTTAAATGGAACTAATCTCAGGTCACTCTCTGAATTTTTTTTGCCCATTTAAAAAAGAAAGGAACTAAGCCACCTGCTAAGTTTTTTATATATATATATATACAGAGAATTTGGAGGAAGTGAGGAGAAATTCCACAAAAGCTTATAGAATACGCCTTAACCCCACTAAAAATTGTCCTCATAAATAAGAAACCTGTCACAGACAATAAAAAAATATAAAACGTGAGATACTCACCACATTTAATACTTTCTATCCGCACAGGCAGGCCAGACTGTGCCGCAGCAATTAATTTCAGGGCAACGTAAAACTGTGTTGGACCAAAATAACCAACCCGCTTTGCACCACAGAGTTCTGTGATCTGAAAACAGATAAGAAAAGTAATGCTGAAAACTCCATTTTGTAACAGGAAAATGAGACAAGATATATGATGAAACGTGAAGAATTTCACAAGGTAGCTAACCAAAAGTCGCTTGGGAACCTACATATCCACATGGGTTGGTTTCCCTCTCCTCCAGTTGACAGGGAGATTTTTTAATTCAGATCATTAAGTTCTACTTACCCATGATGTTTCAGTACTTATTTTCCTCCTCTTTCAAAGATTAAAATAAAGGTAACAAAGGATGGCTGTTACTCCTCTTACAAAGGAGAGTGATTTTTTTAGGGGGTGGATTCTAATGTACAAAGTCTAGAGTCACTGGGGTGAAAAGAACAGTTTAGTAATTACCACTACTTGTGGATTATCCTAGTTTATCAAAATTAGAAGTAAATTATTATCACAAAGTTCTCAGGAGAAATTATTTCCTAACCATTGAAATTACATTTTGGGTGCTCGTTTCAGAAGAACAGAAAAGTACTAAACAGTAGGGCACGGTGGGGCACTCCAGGTACTCAGAAGGCTAAGGCAAAAGGTAGCAAGCAGAAGGCTAGCCTGTGCAACTTAGTGAAACCCTGTCTTAAAATAAAAAATGAAAAGGGCTGTGATAAAGCAACCCTGGGTTTAATCACTAGTACTGAAAGAAAAAAAAAGTACTACACACATTTTTAAGATACTACAATAATTGGTGATTTCCATCCCATCACCTGGAACTAGAAAATCCTTCCCCACACCTGAATGGAGCTCAAATGTGACTTTTGCTCTGAAGCTCTTCCCAATATCCTGGGTATAATTTATTTCCCAGTGTATTCTGAGAGGAAGCCATTCAAATGTCTATAAATGAACACCATATGATACATTGTTTTGGATGTGCTTCAGCATAAACAGGGAAATGGGCACATGAGTAAAACAAGCATAACCAAGAATTAATAATGGCTGAAGTCAGTTAATAGGTTTATGGAGGTTCATTCTCCATATCACAAGTTGGAGGCCATCCTCAGCATCTAAGCAAGACCCTAGGCAATTCAGCGAAATCTTGTCTCTAAATAAAATATTTAAAAAGAGCTGGGTCTGGAGGCTGAGGCAGGAGTATCAAGAGTTCAAAGCCAGCAGAAGGAAAAGTGAGGTGCTAATCAACTCAGTGAGACCCTGTCTCTAAATAAAATACAAAACTAGGGCTAGGGATGTGGCTCAGTGGTCTAGTGCCCCTGAGTTCAATCCCCAGTACCCAAGGCAGGGGGAGAGTGTTGGGAATGTGGTTCAGTGGTAAAATGCCCCTAGGTTCATTCCCTAGTACCAAAAAAGAAGAAAAAGAAATTGTAATCCTTGATATGTGAAAAACATAACAACTACATTTCAAAAGGTAACCATGTAGTATCAAGTTCACCTTCAGTTATTCCTTTACTACAGCTACTACACTGAACTGGAAATCTCTTTATTACAGGTAACCGAAAATACTGGTATAACATTTATTATGGAAGTTTAAGACTCATGCCCTAATCTGACATTAGTAAAGCACCTTGTTTACCTTGGAATCTGTCCTTTGGTCACATACAGCATTAGAATCACTGCTTTGTATACAAAGTAGAATATACACATTTAAGTGAGGTAAGCCCATAGGTCACTTTTCCTGTTCTTTATACATGAAACCTCTGAGAAGCATGCCAAGAACATTCTGAAATATTCAGTTCTCAAGGAAGAGAAAATAATTATAAGCCTTTGGAATTTACATATGGAGTCTCATAGTCTGGGACTTCTTGATCCAAAAAACAGGTTAATTTTATAAGATTCGTTGTTGTTGTTGTTCATCAGGGTTCAAAGTATTTTAAGTTTAAATTCCGTCTGGAAAAGCTTTAAATTATGGGTAGAAATGTTTTGATGATATCTGAAGGAAAAAAGGTGGTGATTTATTCCAGATACTCCATGAGCAGGAGGTATTCTACAATATTTCTTCTTCAAACAATCTAAGTCACTGAGATTTACTCAAAATAAAGAAAAAATGAAAAGATTCCACTCTTACTTTTTAGTTTAAACTTTAAACCTGTTATACTCTCGGCTGGATTCATCTGAGATTACGTGTTGTACAAATTTATAAAACAGAATAAGGACCTATGGACTAGAGTTTGTTTTTTCAGGTGGAAAGCAAGAAATGGAAAAAAGGGGAATGGATGAAATCAACTTCCTTACAGCTTACAGATGCACATTAAACTGCTGGGATGCTGGATACAAATCAGAAAAAAAATCACCAACAATGTGGGTGGATCCTGGACAAAGTTCTGGAAGGAGGTTGAAGGCCACTAAAATAGCTTCCCTCCTACCTAATTCTGTAAGATTAAGTGACTGTGCTGAATAACCAGTCCACACACGTTCCAGTTTGCCTGAAATAATACTCTTTCCTAGCTGAAATGTAATAAATTTTCAGAACTGTTCAAAGGTTTGAATAAGTTTTTCTCTTTCAAGTATTTTTAAAGGCCTCCTTGCATTTTGAAACTTAAAAACTCTTAGAGAGAGGGCCTGGAAAATTTCTCCAAAAGTACCCCTATTTTCTATTCTCTCTGGGCTGCACTTGGCAAAGTCCAGATTCTTTGCTCTGACTCCACTGCTCCCAGTCTTCCCTAGACAGTGCACCTTCGCACACCAGCCTTCATGGTCTCTTATTAAAACCGGGACACCTTCCAACTGCAAAGGGCTTCCAGGGCTCCTCGTCCCCTTCCTGCAAAATTCAGACTCCGGAGTGGCTTTTGAGGCCCTCCTGTCTGGCCCAAACTATCCTTCCAAAAACCCTCGCCCTGCAGCTAATTAAGGCTGTAACCACACCAGATTCCAACCCATCTCTCAACACCCAAATCCATTTGGGCTTATGGGCACTTGCTGAGCCCTTTGCATGGAAGCCAAATAGCTCCCCACTTCTTTGCCTGTAGGGCTCATTCTTCAAGTCACCCGAAGATCAACCTTGCCTAAGCAATCCCATGTGGTGTTTTCTGCATTCTCAAACCACTTTTTACCATCACAAGCTTTGTAATACAGTTAAATCAGTACAGTGGTAACTGTCTCCACTGTACCCCATCTCCTTCCCCCATCCCAAGTGGCCAACACAAGGCAAAATTATGTTTTTATCATTTGTATTCCCAGGGATATGTACTTTACGATGCTTGGTATATACTCAGTTGCTCAATGAATGTTGAATTAATTAGTTTTCACGGCCTGTAGCAGCAGAATAGTTCTTTCTCTCATTTTGTAATTACTTTTACAAGTGGCTGCTAAATTGGCTTTAGTCATCTCACACCATATAACCCAAGAGCTCCTGCAGGAATATAACAGAATTTTAACTTCTCTGTTCCCTTTCTGCTCAGCTAGGAGGGTATGGGGTTAAGTCAAAGCTTCCACCATTCTCCATTCTGGCCATAAGCCTCAGAGCTCGGGAGAATCCCTCAGTGGTGTCCCAGCCACTAAACACTCCAGAAAGGTGCCTCTTTTGACTCAGCACACCCCCAAGTGGTGTCAGCTCCTAAGTAGGCACACTCAACAACAGAAATCCTGAAGAGAGTCTGAAGTACACACTTACAAGTTGTAACTCAGCCTCTTAGGAAACAATTGAGGAGGCAGGTTAATGATATGCTGGCTTTTCCCTTTCCTACTCATTTATACTTTCTAATATTCAATAGACTGGCAGTTCAGAGGGACTTGGGGTAAACCACTAAACAAAACACAAACCCCTCTATCCTACTGACCAATATAAGGTACTGTGGTATATGCCTAAGCCAAACCACACTCCTAAAAGGAGGTCAGACATACAGTGTTTAGTTGTGTTTTCTGACAGAGGATCCTATTAATACCTTAAAGTACTTATTAATTTTAAAGTATATTGGCCACTCACCACCAAAAGCGCTGTGCACGCTAGGAAATGAGCAGCATGGAACAAAACAACCTATCCTACACACATCCACACCCTTCTTCCTTCCCACTTTGCCAAACCATCTGAAAAGTAGGTTATAGATACATCTCATGACCCACCACCCCTAAGTACTTTATTGTTTACCTCCTAGAAACAGAGATATTTTCCTACACCACTACACCAGCATCACCACACCAAAGGAAATCAAAAGTGACACAGTATTATCATATAACACATGGTCCACACTCACATTTCCTCAATTGTCCTCAAAATGGCTTACTAGCTGGATTTTCCTATCCTGATCCAGTATTTAATCAATGTTCATGCACTGCATTTTAATCTTATGTTCCCTTGGTCTCCCCCTAATCTGGCACAGTCCCCCTTGGTCCTTAATGACATTGAATCCTTTCAAGAGTCCAGACCAGCTGTCCTCAGAATGTCCCACATTTGGGATTTATTTGTTTTCTTATGATTACATTCAGCTCAGACATTTCTGGCAAGAATACCACACAGATGTTACTGTGATATAGAGAGAAGTAAACACCATGAGAGCCATATAATATCATAATATCATACCTAGTTCACCCTGTCAAGTTTGGCCATTTGAAATTTATATTCCATGTTACATAAGTAAAATGACATAAGTATAAGCTCATTCAATATAGCACCAATTAACAGATCAGAAAACACCTGGAGGTCCACCTCTAAGATATTAATCAACTGTGATTAATCCACACAATAGAATTCTAGGAAACTTTGTGGACATCTGTCATATCTGTGACTGCCCATCTTTTTTGGAAAAGTCTTTTTTTTTTTTTTGAAAAATTGCATATTCCAAATCCCACTTCCTGGCTTAAAAACAGAGAATCAAAATTCCCAGATTCCCTAGCAGCTCATATGCAAGCATATCACCTAAGTTCCACTAATCAGATTTATCCATACATTTCTTTCAAACGAAGGCTGAATATAGATGCATTTATTGATATGTTTATAAGCTATTTCTGGAAGCTGAAGCTAGCGAAAGTGGCTGCCAGCTGCCTCCAGGGAAGAAAAGTGAGAGGCTAGGGCACATGGGGAGGAAAGAGTTTACTGCATATCATTTTATACCTTCTGAATTTTGAATCAAATGAATGTAGTATCTATTAAAAATAAATTTAGGGGGCTGAGGTTGTGGCTCAGCAGTAGAGTGCTCACCTAGCATATGCAAGGACTTGGGTTCAATCCTCAGCACCACATAAAAAATAAATAAATAAAATAAAGGTTGGCCCTGGGTTCAATCCCAAGCACTGCACAAAAAATAATAAAAAATAATCATAAAAAGTCTCTTGAGGGCAAGTCCTGCATTTTTTGAACATCTTTGCTTTCCCCACAGAACCCATGCCACTGATTTCTAGCAAAGAAGGCTCACAGAATAAGTTATATATGCCTATTGTGTTTTTACCCTTAATGGCTTAACGAGAACTCCTATGTATGGTATCTTGTACCATTAGATAGTGAATCATGTGACTCTATCAACATATTCAACCAAATACTTTGTTAAAATCTAAAGGATCAAAGACACTGGCCTGATCACAGGATAACAAGAAGTAGAACCTCAGGTAAATCATTTTGTAATCACCTGATTCCACGTAGGCAAAGCCAAAGGGGAATGCAACCGATCCTCCCAGAACTTTGAATTAACTTAGTCTATGGTGGTATTATGTTATATATTAAAACAGAGATATAGTAAAGAATCAAATATAAATTAGTATGGTTCTTTTTGGGGGAGCAGCATTTACTGGGGATTGAACCCAGAGGTGCTCAATCACTGAGCCATACCCCAGGCCTTTTATTCTTTATAATGAGACAGAGTTTTGCTTAGTTGCTTAGGGCAGCTTTGAACTTACAATCCTCCTGCCTCAACCTCCTGAGCCACTAGGATTACACGTGTGTGCCACCACACCCAGCCAGTATGGTTATTAATGACAAAAAAGACATTCTCCACTCAGGCTAGCTGTTTTGATCATGCCCATGACTCTCACGGTTCATTCTCTCTTCTGCTTTTAGGGAGCTGACAGAAGGTCTGGGATTATCAGCATTAAATTAATCAGAAACGGGAATACAGGTTCTTGCACAATGGATCGGCATCTATAGGCTTGACTGAGTGATTCTAGAGATTTTATTATGCACCTAGATTGTTTTTTTGGAATGAGGAAGAATTATAGATAATGATGGCATTTGATGACAATGGTCTTTTATGATTTTTGTAAACTAGGTCTTTTTTGGCAAACCAATGCCACAGCTTTCCAAACTGCCCAGCTGGCTTCACACATACAGGCATGCATCACCACAGGGTTAGGAGTTCCTTAGGACTGGCATCTGCCTGGGAAGAAATGAGGATCTAATAACTGAAGGTTGAACAGAGGGGAAGAGGTGATGGGGTGAACTGCTGAGGCACAAAGGAAGCATCCTCCCATAGGTTTAGAAGAAAAGAATAGCAGACTCCACAGTAAAAACTAACATTTACTGAGAGCAGACTGTGTCCCAGGCACTGACATAAATGGCAGGAATTAATGAGATGAAGGAAATACACATATATACACAAGCAGTCTTGACTCCAGAACCAAATTAAAATGCAATTACAGCTCAGATTACAAAAGAAAATTAGCTTTAGAATTCTGGGTCAGGGTTTGAGGCTCTATGTATCACAGAATTTTTATACAGCTGGAGGTAGAGAAATCTCAGGTGAACACAAATGCATTGCCAAAATTACATACGACTTACTGGTTCTGGCAACTCAGACTTTATCTCACCAGCCAAAGGATTAGCTTTGCAGACAGTTCATTTATTGACATTTTTTTAGAGCTTCTCAAAAGTAAAACTATAGGCTCAGGTTATTTGGAATTTTATGAGGTTGTTTATTTCAATCCATTCTATATTTATCTAGACTATTTTATCTGCACTCATACAATTTGTTTTTTAAAGAAATGTGTCCCATTTCTTTACATTTCAACTATGTGGAGCATCAGTATTGCACACAGATCTTCAACATGCTAAGGGAATGAATATAGAAGTTCAGTCTTAGATCACACTAGAGTTCTCACACTTGACCCTAAATCCAGATATTTTGAAGTCTCTAGCACAAAGCTAAACTCTTACCAGAAACATCCATTTTGGGTGGGATAAGCAATGTGACTTCATTAATTTGATTTGTCAAGTTCTCACTAAGGACCCTATCCAATTGTTAAAATAACAAATACATCTCTCACTTCCCTGACATTCTAACAGCCTCCCGGTTGAGGAGGCTGATCCCATTTGAAGTGAGCTGCTCCAGGGCAATAAAGCTGGAGAAGGGCCCTTCCTCCCTGTTCATGAGTGTTCTCCTCACAAAAAGGTCCCATGACAACCAGCACACTCAGGCCTTCTGCATCACTATGGCAAATCCAGTTGGGTTTAAGAGGCTCCGGCCCAACCGATCAGAACCAAGCACCAAGACAATACTGATATTGTTACTACTGTGACCTAATGGGCATATAATATTGACCTAACTGACCTCTTTCCATGATCAAGTCCCCTTTCTGTGTCTCAACTATTCACATTAATCCTCTTTCCTCTCTAGGCACCCATCATTTTAAGGCTTGAACTTACTTTCATCTACCTTATCAACATCTACCTGCTGACAATTACCTGATAACCAAATCCCTAAAGTCTGTGATCTGAGGTCTCATGCCACTGAGCTGCACTTACCAGAAGGGACATCCCTAAGGTCCTCGTGAGTCTTCTGCACCTATCTCGAATCACCTGTAAATACTGTTTCATCAACCTAGATAGACTTTCCATTGCCAAAGGATACAATCCACTGGTCCCACTAAATTGATGACCCCACCACAGTGGATGAACTTAGATCCAGGTTCTAATTGCTTCCAGGATGTTCTATCCAAAGTGCAGTTCACTCTCATAAGCCATGCTTAGAGATTTCAAAACTAAAAGATATCTGACAAAGAAAGAACAATCCCTGTTGTCAAAGGATTTATAATCTGATTCGAGTGTGTACCTAAGAATTTTGTGAAAGATGATCGAAATTTAGCAAAGACTACTAGACACCAAGTAGAAACTGGGCCTTTCTCTTTGTGGGAATTATTTCTAGTATCTAATCCAACATGAATGGTTTTGCAAGTAGGAACTTCAGAGTCTAAAGAAGCTAGAGAAATGCTAAAAATTAGGAAATCATCTGAATTGAAAGATCTTGCTATCCAACAATTTATACTAGAAATATCACATGAATCAAATTCACTGTGCAGTTTTCCAAATTCTTAGGCACTAAGATACCACTCACTTATGGCAAAGTCTCTTTGGATATACCAACTAAAAGACACATACTATTTATACTTTGGCAGCCAGAGCTACGTGCAAGTTAGGCTCCGTTATTTCTTGGCTTTCCAAGTGGTCATGAGCACATATCTGTGAGGGGGAGCAGGTGTCAGGAGTACAGCTCAGAACTGAGTATTTTCTTTCAATAGAACTGGAGAACAAACCACAAAGCTTACTTCATCATAACAGTGTGATAACCAACCGAGTTGACCAGAGTACAGAATAGAAACAACTAAGCATTTCCCATTTCTCCTCTGGCTTCCCAGTATCAGCATCCCTGCAGTATTTATGAAGTTTTCCACCTGCTTTCAGCTAAAAAGTTTCTGATACTCACTTTCCTTATTGATTTTTAATCAGGGTATGGACACAGGACATAAGCTTTCCAGCCAACACCCATATGGGCATTTTAATCAATAACAAATGCTGCAAACCAACAGGAATAGTAGATGATAATTTTCTTGTAAAGAGGAGCAACACCCAATTCCAGGGGCAGCCCCACCCCCAACATATAATGCAGGCAATGATGTACAGGGGGAGACATACAATATTCAGTAGCTACAGTATCACCATCCTCAATGGATCAATTCTGTAGCATGATCCAGCTGTAGTTCTGGCAGTGTTGCCTTCTAACTGTGGATTTTTCAACCCTCCCCCTAGGCTTCCCAGGAGAAAGAATGAATTATCAAAATTTATCCACAAACTCCTTTTCTGATTAAATTAGCCACAAGCAATTTCTGTTGGTTACATGACTATGTTACTAAGAATCCTGGATGTTACAGAGGGCAGATTACAAGTGAGGCTTCATCATTCCAGGGCTACAAATTTGGCTATATCATTATCTACTGCCTAACAAACCACCCCCAAACCCAAATGCCTTAAAGCAACTAATTATTTAGTTCAAAATTCTGGGGCTCAGCAATTTGGGCTGAGTTCAGCTAAATCTGGGCCAGGTGCCACTGCTCTCAGGTGGACTCACTTACGCTTCTACAGTTGGCTTTAGGTTGGCTGGCTGCCTCTATTTTCCACCACATGGTCTCTTCCTCCAGCCCAATCTAGAATTTTTTACATGGTGGCAGAGTTCCCAAAGCAGTAAAGAACTGAGATGTTTCCTCATATCTAGGCTGAAAATCTGCACAAGGTCATTTCTGCATTCTATTGATGAACCAAGTCACAAGGCCAACCAAAATCCTAGGGAAGGGGAAACAAGCTCCACTTCTTTGATGGGAAGAGTTGCAAAGTACTGTAGGCAATTTGCAATCTACCATGCCTGACTGCTTGATAAAGAGCACAGTGATAAAGATGAGACAATAGATAACCCTAGGGAATTCTCATTTATTAGAACTACTCATACCTAGAATCTGTGCTCTCACCACCATTTCCATTTACCACCTCCAACTCCAGCCTCTCATTTAACAACAGCTAACTAGAAGCAATAAATACAGTGCTGAGCCAGCAAACTTAGCAGCCTGTAAACAATTTTACAGGTCAGGTCCCTTGGATTCCTCATACTGTAGGACATGTTAAAGAGCACTGGCTAGAATTGTGTGGCATGTGACATCAGCTCTCCATTTTTGGTTTCTCCATTTCTGAACCTCAGGTTTTCTCCCTCAAAGATCAAAGAAATTTTCTGCATATGAACAAATGGATAGTTTGATCACTTCACACAGAAAACTACTTAAGGGCCCTAAATTACAGAAAAACCTAATATAAAACATAAAGGAATCTTTTAAAATCTCCTCTCTAAATTTGTTTATTCGGATCTTGAAAAGGTTTAACTAAAACCCCTTCCAAGAGCCACTGAAATTGGCAGACCCCACAAATTGAAACTACACGTTTCCCTGACAACTGTTGAAAAGAGAAAGGAAGGGCTTCTGCAAGAAGTCTCCATGGAAACCACCTAGTCCTTGCATCTTCCATTCACCTTATACTTTGGCTCGCATTCAAGAAGATCAAATCGCAATAAAAACATAAGGAAGCTGGCTTGTGAGAAATAAAGAATGTCTATGTTTGGTACAGTGAGATTTTTCCGTAAAAAGGCATAGTCCAAACACCTCAAGACCCACCAGATTTAAAGAAGTCTCTGTATGTTCAAACCATTTCTTAAAATACCCCAGGTCTTAGTCCATTTGGGTTACTACTTTACATTGGGTGTATGTATGTATGTATATATGTATGTGTGTGTGTGTATATATATATATACACACACACACACACACAATAGAATTTTTTTGTGTGGTATCAGGGATTGAATTCAAGGGTACTAGACTACTAAGCCACATCCCCAGCCCCATTTTGTATTTTATTTAGAGACAGGGTCTCACTGAGTTGCTTAGCACCTTGCCATTGCTGAGGCTGGCTTTAAACTCACAATCCTCCTGCCTCAGCCTCCGGAGCCACTAGGATTACAGGCATGCGCCACTGCACCCAGCCCACAATAGAAATTTTATTTCTTCCAGTTTTGCAGACTGAGAAGTCTAAGATCAAGGTACCAGCAGATTCAGCATCAGGTAAAGGTTATCTATGGCATAGATGGCACTTATTTACTGTAAATTCCATAGTGGAAGGTACAAACAAGCTCCATCAGGACTCTATTATGCAAACATTAATACCACTCATGCCCTACTCTCATGAACTAATCACCTCCTGAAAGCCACCCTTTTAATACTATTACATTGGATATTAAGCTTCGACATATGAATTTAAGGAGGACAGAGACATTCAGAACACAGTTTCCCAAAAATAATTCTGGAAACAAAGTATATTGGTTTCCTAGGGCTGCTGTAATAAATGGGCTTAAAACAATCCACATATATTATTTTCTTACAGTTCTGGAGGCATGAAATACAAACTCAAGGTGTCAGCAGGGTTAGAAAGTTTCCTTTGAGGGCTCTAAAGTAGAATAAGTTCCATGCCTCTCCCTAAGCTTCTTAATATTTAAGTCTCAGAAGTTCTTTGGCTTATAGTAGAATCATCACTCCAATCTTTGTCTTCAAATGGCTTTCTTTCTGTGTTACTATGTCTTCACATGGCTGTCTTCTTATGAGAAAACTAATCTATTGGATTATAGTCCCACCTTACTGCAATGTGATTTCATCTTAACTTGATTTTATCTCTAAAGACCCTATTTCCAAATAAGGTCATGTTCTGCAGAACCTGATTACAATATCAACATGTATTTTGGGGAAGACACAATTCAATTCAGAACATACTGCTATATAACAACTATTTTATTTTCCCTATTCACTATGTTTTTAAAAGCTAATTAATAGCTCCATTTCTTTTGTAGCTCAATCAAAACAGAAGATCATACTTAATCACAAAGCCACAACTAGCTACAGTGAAATCTAGTCAGTGCAACCTTTACTCTAGACAACCATGTGCCAAGCTCAAAACTGGAATTTTTATTGCAAAGGAGAAGAAGGTAATGAAAGTCAGGGGACAAAGAATTCTCAGTCACAGAGGTAAAGAGTAAAATCACTCAGGAAAAACAGACATCCTGCCCTTTGGTGAAAACCCACTGCAAAAATGAGATCATAAAAGTTAACCGTGCTTGGAAAAGACCTTGGAACTGAAATGAAGAAATTAGTTTTATGCCTAACCAAAAAAAAAAAAAGAGGCAAGAGACACTCAAAGGACACAGAGTGAAGAGCATCCCAAATTATAAGTACTTGAGGGGAAAAAAAAGTCAATCACAGTGAGGCTGAATCATTTTGTATTACATTCAGCAAGGTATGAATGATGCAGTTTCTCTACACTCCTGCCAGCATTTGATGATGTCACCCGTTTTTCATTTTAGCCATTCTGATAGGTTATGATGTGATATCCCATTGTGGTTTTAATTCTCATTTCCCTAATGGCTAATGATAATGAACATAACTCCACACCACATCAAGATATGTGATTTGCAAATACTTCCTCCCACTCTGGAATTTGTCTTCACATCCTTTTATGAGGTCTTTCTCAAAGTAAGTGTTCTTAATTTTCATGAAGTCCAATTCATCAATCTTTCTCTTTTATGAATTACATCCTTAGTGTCAGATCGAAGGACCCTTGGTCCTGAAGAATTTCTCATATTTTTATAAGTTTTATATGTTACATTTAAGTTTGTGATCCATTTTTAGTTGTCTTTGGTATAAGACATGAGGTTTAGATCGAGGCACTTTGGTTTTGCCTATTGAAGGTCAATTTTTCTAGCACCATTTGTTGAAAAGGCTATCTTTCCTTCTCTGCTTAACTGCTTTAGAAATTTTGTCAAAAACATCAAAGCTCCACTCTGTTCTCTATTCACTCTGTTGTGAATAACAGGAATAGACAGCCTAAAAACTGAGAGAAAATATTTGCCAGCTATTCATCTGACAGAGGATTAATATCCAGAATACATAAACAATTCAAAAAACTTTTTTAAAAAAGAGTAATCCAATTTAAAAATGGGCAAATGATCTGAATAGATATTTCTTTAAAAAATACAATGGCAAACAAATAAATAAAAAATATTCAATATCATTAGCATCATGGAAATGCAAATCAAAACTACAATGATATACCATCTCCCACAAGTTAGAATGGCTACTATCACGAAATTTAAGAAATGATAGCGAGAGCCGGACGCAGTGGTACACACCTGTAATCCCAACTGCTCAGGAGGCTGAGGCAGGAGAACCACAAGTTCAAAGCCAGCCTCACCAATGGCAAGGCACTAAGCAACTCAATGTGACCCTGTCTCTAAATAAAATACAAAGTAGGGCTGGGGATGTGGCTCAGTGGTTGAGTACACCTGAGTTCAATCCCCAGTACCTGGCCCCCAAAAGCGAAGATATGGAGACAAAGGAACTCTGACAAACTGTTGATGGGAATGTAAATTAGTACAGCCATTATGAAGAGCAGTACAAAAATTCCTTAAAAAACAAAAACAGATTTACCTTATGATCCATCTACTCAATTCAGGGTTTATAACCAAAGAGAATGAAATCAGCATGCCAAAGAGTACCTGAAAATCCACGCTCACTATGGCACTGTTCACAATGGGTAAGACATGAAATCACCCTAGGAGCCCATTAACAAATTAATGGATAAAGAAAATGTGGTGTATATATACACAACGGAGTACTATTCACCCATAAACAAAAATTAAATTCTGTCATTTGCAGCAACATAGATGGGACTGGAGGGCATTACATTAAATGAAATAAGCCAGACACAGAAAGACAACTATCACATGTACTCTCTCACATATGAAAACTTAAAAAAAAAAAAGTCAGGGCTGGGGTTGTGACTCAGAGGTAGATAAATTGCCTAGCATGTGTGAGGCACTGGGTTCAATCCTCAGCACCACATAAAGTAAAATAAAGACACTGTGTCCACCTTTTAAAAAAGTAAACATGAAAGTAGAATACTGATGGATAGAGATTGGAAGGGTTGAATGGAAGGTGATTGGATTTGATCAATGCATGCTATGTTCATGCACGAAAATATCACACTGAACCTCATTAATATATACAATTAGTGTGCTAATAAAAAATAAAGTTTTAAAAAGTCCAACATGGTGGTATGTGCCTATGCCACCAGCCATTCAAGAAGCTGAGGGCAGGAGAACCACTTGAGCCCAGGAGTTCAAGATCAGCCTAGGAGATAAAGCAAGATCCCATCTCCAAAACATAGGTGGGAAGAGGTGGGGAGGGAGAGGAAGATATTGAGATTTTTGTCAAAAATCATTCGAGCATATTTCTGTGGGTCTATTTCTAAGTTCATTGACCTATTCCATTGATCTATATTTCTATTCCTCCACTGATTCCACACAGTCTTGATTACTGTAGTTATAAGTCATAAAATCAGGCAGACTTATTTTTCCTCTTTTATTATTATCAAAATTATTTTAGCCAGGCACAGTGTACATACCTATAATCCTAGTGGTTCAGGAGGCTAAGGCAGGAAAATCACAAATCCAAAGCCAACTTCAGCAACTTAGTAAGGCCCTAAGCAACTTAGCAAGACCCTGTCTCAAAATAAAAAATAAAAAGGACTGGAGATGTGGCTGAGTAGTTAAGAGCCCTTGGGTTCAATCCCTAGTAAAAAAAATATTTTAGCTATTATAGTTTATTTGTCATTTCATATAAATTTTTAAATATTATCTACATTTACAAAAATAATCCTGCTAGGATTTTTATAGGAATTACATTAAACTTGTATATTGATTTTCAGAGAATTAACAGGTTTACTGCCCTCTGATCCATGAACATATTATGTCTATATGTGTTTCAGTGTACAAGTCCTATGCGTATTGGTTACTAACCTAAGTATATTTGAGTGACTGTGAATGGCATTCCCTCCCTGTATGTATAAATACACACACACACACACACACACACACACACACATTTTTTTTTTCTCAGTGTTAGAGACTGAACCCAGGGTCTTGTGCATACAAAGCAAGCACTCTATTCTGAGCCACACTCTTGGCCCAGGTATTATATTTTTAAATTTCAGTGTCCATGTGTTTGTGGCTTATATATACAAATATAATTCATTTCTGAACATTTTTCTCTTATCCTTAGACCTTGCTGATTTCACTTATTAGCTCCAAGAGTTATTTTGTAGATTCCTTGGTATTTTCTATACAGACAATCACGCCATCTATAAATAGGGATAGTTTATAATTCTTGGGAGGGTCCCTTATGATTTGTGTGCCTTTTATTTCTTCTTCTTGCCTTATTACACTAGCTAGAATTACCAAAACAGTGTTGAAAAACAAAGATAGGAACAGACATCCTTGCCTTAAAAATGATCCCAGGGCTAGGGTGCTAATCCCTAGTTAATTCCCCAGCACCACAACCAAAAATGATTCCTTATACAAACTCAAGGATGTAGAAAAAAAAATGAAGGGACAATAAAATAATAACTATGTCTATAAATCTAAATTGGGAGTTGGCCTGAAGATCAAATCTAGGCTATTGCCTGTTTGTGCAAATACAGGCAAATATAATCATTTACATATTATCTATGGCCACTTGTCACTATAGCAGTAAACCTGAGCATCTATGACAGAGACAATATGGACTACAAAGACTAATATATTTACCATCTGGTCTTTATAAAAAAAAAGTTTGCTGAACTCTGACCTAAATAAAAAATACCTGCATAAAATAGTAATGAGTTGTGAAATTTAATATATAGTACTAAAATATATGGCAAAACAACAGAAATTGTAAGCTAGGATAAGTGGAGTCAAAGGTCCTTGCATCATTCAGGAGAAAAATAAAAATAAACATTAATGGAAATAACCTTTTAGCTGGGTAAGTGACATACTCCCACAATGCCAGTGACTTGGGAGGTTGAGGCAGAGGGATTGCAAGTTCAAAGCCAGTCTGGGCAACGTAGTAAAAACCTGACTCAAAATTTAAAAATAAACAGGACTGGGGATATAGCTCAGTGATAGAGTATCCCTGAGTTCTATCCCCAGTACTGCAAAAAAATAATTAATTTAATTAATTAAAAACAATTTTAACCAATACATCCCCTAAATGTATCCTTTAGGTTCAGAAGACAGAAAAAGATCTATCCCTTCTATTTCCATTGTTTTTTTTTTTTTTTGGTTATATCAAAGTATAATCATTAACCTAATAGCTTCACTGGGCAGGAAGGGGCCACATGTCTACATTAACTCCCTCCATAAAACATCTATAAAAATGGGACATGGTGGCACATGCCTATCATCCCAGAAGCTCAGGAGGCTGAGGCAGGATTGTGAGTTCAAAACCAGCCTCAGCAATGGAGAGGCCCTAAGCAACTCAGTGAGACCCTGTCTCTCTATAAAATACAAAATAGGGCTGGGGATGTGGCTCAGTGGTTGAGTGCCCCTGAGTTCAACCCCCGGCACCAAAAAAAAAAAAAAAAAAATCTATAAAGGTAATTGCCAGTTCCAAATCATCCATCTCCTTGCTTTTCACTGCTAGAGTGACTATCCATCCTGGATTTCCTATGACTGAGGAGGGGTTCCTGGGATGTACAACATTCAATACTAAAACTAAGAAAGTTCAAGTTGATCACCTAACTTCCAATGGCCCATGCTAGTGAAATGGACTGACTGGGACACGAAGTTCTGCTTCCCATTCATTTCTAATGAGGAGGTCACTTTTAGTGAGTCAGTAAGCAGGTCATCAAGCAGAACTAATTAAAGTTAAGTGCACAGTCTCAACTTGTGTATTCCTAACAATTCTTCCCAAAATGATGCCTTTGAAAGCAAACACAGCCCTCTGCTCCTCAAACATGCAGTGTGTTCACAAATTGACTGACATAGAAGAATGCATACACATCTCATTGACCTCCATTTTCTCAGTCTCTAGATCTCAGTGTCCTACTAACTGATACCAGTATGTAGCACAGAAACAAAATCTATTTTAATCTAAGAGAATTGGGAAACTTCCAAAGAGCACTGACCTGAAAAATCTTGACAGAGCAGAGGAAATTGATTTTCTACCAAAACCATGGAGAGGATTAGACTCAGATTTAGGCCAATAAAAGATTTACATTCCATCCAAGTCCCAATATAACATGATGCACAGATGAAAACATGCTCATGAGCTGACATAAGCTGATACACATTAGAAAGTTCAAAATAAAAGTCAGCTCTTAAGAATGCAAGTCCCTAAGGTAAAAACTCAACATATAAATTGTATTAAGATTCCTGTGATAGAACACAGCATAGTCTTTCAAATTGATTTTCATAATAATTTTTATTCTCATTCTGGATCGTTTCAAAAAGATTGCCCACCAGGGCAGGGGATATAGCTCAGTGGTAGAGCACTTGCCTAGCAGGTACAAAGCCCTGAGTTCAATCCGCCAACATCAGAGAGAGAGAGAAAAAAAAAGATTGCCCACAAATCCTCAAGATCAGAAAATACCATTGATCATTCACTTATAATAACCAAAATTTTTTCTTAAAATAAATAATGAATAACTTAAAATTACACACAAAAAAAAAAACACCTCCAACTTTCTAACTTTCAAATAAGGGAAAAACTTCACCCTTTCCAACACCCACATAGACAACTATGCTACTACACCTCCTTTTTATCATTACATCTATTAATTATGGTAAGAAAAAAAACCCTATGCCCTTCTATACTTAAGACCAAAAGTAATACTGGTGACCAGCTTGACCTTGATTATCCCAGGCACCTACACTGGGCAGTGTGAAATGAGAAAGCAAGTCTTCACATCAGGGGCCTACTTGTCCTGGCTACAGTGAAAATTAAAGCTGCCTCTTTGACAGTTTTTAACTTTTACAAGTTTTCTTCAAATCATGGATTTATTTTCAATCTTTCTTATGTCAAAGAAAAAAATATAATGCACATGTCATCAAGTCAACAGATAAAGAAAAGCTATCACTGTGTAAATGAAGCATGACACTGGGACAACAGGAGTCAAGAATGTGAGTGAGTGAGCCAGCCTCCATGTAGAATTGGTCACATCCAACTAAACACAATTTGGAAAGAAAAAAGGAAAATACATGAAGGGAGGAAAAAGCTCTAAGCCAATGCAATCAACAGTGGTTAAAAGTGATAGGTTGATTCCTGAGGTGGAAACATTTTTTATTTCATGGTTGCATGATTACACACAGTAAATCCATATACTTCTGTAGCCCATCAGGACACTTTTATGCCTCAAAGTTAAAAACAAAATGTAATAAACAAAATTATAGTTGAACTTCTTCAAGAAGAGGACCAGTTAACATCCTCAAGTTTCAGGGAAAATCTAATCTAACCTCCAAGATAGATAGAAAAAAAACTTAGTTCTGATCTGTTTAAACAAACCCCCTTCCCAAAATCAACTGATAAACACCATACATTAATTGCAAGGGATTGCCTCTCAGCAAGAGCTTAATATAAAAAGGAAAAGCTAGCTGGGCACATACCTATAACCCCAGCTACCCAAGAGGCTGAGGCAAGGGACTAGGGCTGTAGCTCAGTGACAGAACGCTTGCCTAGCATGTGTGAGGCACTTGGTTCAATCCTTAGCAGCATATAAAAAACTAAAACAAATGAAGGCATGCTGTCCATCTACAACTATTAAAAATTTGTTTTATTAAAGAGGCTGAGGCAAGAGGATTCCAAGTTCAAGGCCAGTCATGGAAACTTAGTGAGACCCTGTCTAAAAAGGGTTGGGGATATAGCCTAGTAGTAAAGTGTCCCTAGGTGCAATCCAAGGTGGAAATTCATGTCAGGCATCATGGTGCACACCTGTAATCCCAGCAACTCAGGAGGCTGAAGCAGAAGGATTCCAAGTTCCAGGCCAGCCTCAGCAACTTAGTGAAGCCCTAAGCAACTTACTGATACTCTGTTTCAAAAGAAAAACTAAAAAGGACAGGGGATGTAATTAGGTTAAATTTCCACTTACTCTGCACCCCCCAACAATCCTCTTTAACACACATTGTAAATAAAATGTTTAAAATACAGAACAAGGATAGAATTTTAAAAGCTGCAAGAGAAAAAGGGCAGGTCATATTTAGAGATCAAAGAATTAGACTTTCTATGATCTCTGAGCCTGGATTCTAAAAACTACAATGGCTTGGAATAATTTTACCAAGCCTGGAAAGATAACAGGTGTCAACCAAGATTGCTACAATCAGCAAAGCTATCCCTCAGAATTAAAGATGAAATAAAAACTTAAACATGCTAAGAGACACTAAATGAGTTTATAAGCCCAAACCAGAACTACAAAACATACTTACAAAATATTACAAACAGCAGAAATGAAAAATAAAAATCAGAGCCCACATATGGATGAATCTCACTAGAAGAATAGTGAATAAAAAGGGAACTGGGTCTGAAATAAATATTAGAAGTAAATCAAAATGGCAGGAAATAAAACCATCTCTCTATAATAACACTGAACATAAATGGCCTAAATGCTTCAATGGAAAGACAAAGATTAGCAGAGGAGATTAAAAGAAAAATAAACAGAGATGGTGACACAGGCCTATAATCCCAGCAGCTCTGGAGGGTAGGCAGGAAAGGAAGTTCAAGGAGAGCCTCAGAAAATTAGTGAGACCCTGTCTCAAAATAAAAATAAAAAGGGCTGGGGATGTGGCTTAGTGGTTAAATGCCCTTGGTTTCAATCCCTGGTATCAAAAAGAAAAGAAAAGAAAAAAAAATGAAACAACCATTTGTTGTTTATAACAGACTCAAAGGCAAAGACATCCACCCACCTCCCCAGGCTAACGGTAAAAGGCTGGAAAAATGAAGATTGAAAGCAACAGGAATAGATACTCTCATATTTGACAAAGTAGACTTGAAGTAAAAATCATTTAGAAGAGACAAAGTTGGTTACTTCATATGGGTTAAGAGACTCATTCAACAAAAAGTTATAATAATTGTATATATTTATGCCACAAATGTCAGCACATCTATGTACATAAAACAAATCCTACTCAATATAAAGAACACAATACAATAACAGTGAGTAACTTCAACACAACTCTCCCACCAAGAGATAGGTCTTCCTAAGTAAAGATTCTTCAGAACTAAAAAACACTATTAATCAAATGGACCTAACAGACATCTATAGAATATTTAATCCATCGTCAATGAAATCATGTTCTTTTCAGCTATAAATAGAACCTTCTCTAAATCAGACTATATTTTAGACCTGTGTGGGAACAGAATAGGATCCAGGATGCAAGAATCTAGTGATTTACTGTACTCAACATGCCAGAGTTGCAATCCTGTTAGATCCTCAGCAAGCAGAAGCAAAAGGAACTGAATAAACACTTCCTAAAGGACCCCATCCATCCCACAGTGCCCTGGTGGTACTGGCCTCCAGGCTCGGCCTGGAGGAATGTCATGTGCAGGTTGGACTCCTGTTCTACACATCCCTGTCCTTGGCCCTCAGCAGGGGAAGGCCTGTCCTTGCTGGCCCAGGCCACATCCCAGGCTCCCACTGCTACAGAAACCTGAGGTGCAGAGGGGCCACAAGCTACCCTGGGTCCCGCTGGGCTCTGGGCTGGACCCTGAGCTCAGATTCTATCTTTTGTGGTGCACAACATCATGAATGCCCCGGGGCCTTCTAGGATGCAGACTCCAGGGCCCCTCTAAACCTGAGGGGCCTCAGGCAGAGCCCTTCCTACCCTCCTGGGTTCCAGGTCCTGTCCCTCCAGGCTTCTCTTCTTGCCTTTGACCTCCAGAGCCCAAGGGATGTCCGTTTTGTTTCTCTTTTTGCAGTGCTGGGGATGAAACCCAGGGCTCTACCACTGAGTTAACATCCCTAGCCCTTTGTTTATTTAGAGACAAGGTCTCATTAAAGTGCCCAGGGTGGTCTTGAACTTTGCCCAAATCTCTGCAATAGAGGCATGAAATCTTTGCCCAGGGCTCCCTCAGAGGCCTGCCCCCAACCCCCATCCCCATGCACTTTCCCACCGAGGGCACAGGCAGGTGCACAAGGTCCCCTGTCCTGTTCATATCTCTGAAGTCCCCCTCTCCCATTCACATCTCTCTGTATCCCCTTTGTCTCCCCAGAGGTAGTTTGGCATAAAGTACCACACCCTCACCCTGCACCATCCCCTGGCCGGGAGCAGCCTCTGAGCCTACCCTCATCCTGGTCAAATGAACTCAACCTCACCTACAGGAGCTAAGAACAATACCTCACCTACCTCTCCAGATGTAAGAATCCCTGGAGCTTGCACCAGGAGGCTTCTGTGAGCGCAGACCCCAAGGCAATGGGCTGCTCAAGTGCCAGTCCTTGGGATTTCTTCCCAGAGGAAGAACTCCAGTCAGTGCCAGACCTGCGGGAATACCTGGGGACAGCATCCAGGAGGTTGTCCCAGTAGCAAGAACCCAGGCTAGGGGCCCCAGTGCCTCCAACCTCTCAGGGAAGTGAGGCCTGCAAGGCCCTAGATGGCTTCAAAAGGCTCTCAGTCTTTGCCTCCACTGTGAGCCTGAGGAAGGTGACCTTGAGGATGCAGATAAATCAGATCCAGGAGATTCTTGAATGTATGTGGGTTCTGCGCCACATTCCACAGGTCCTGTAAGTCGGGCATAGTGGCTACAGAAACCTGAGGTGCAGATGGGCCACATGCTACCCTGGGTCCTACTGGGCTCTGGGCTGGACCCCGAGCTCAGATTCTGTCTTTTGTGGTGCACAAAATCATAAATGCCCCGGGGCCTTCTAGGATGCAGACTCCAGGACCCCTCTAAACCTGAGGAGCCTCTGGAAGATGCTTAGTGAGTTGAGGAGGATGGCAACTTTGAATCAACCTTGGAAACTTCGTGAGAGCCTGTCTCAAAATAAAAAGAACAGGGGATGGAGCGTAACTCAGGGGTGGAGTACTTGCCTAGCACACAGCAAGTCCTCAGTTTCATCCCCAGTACTACAAAAGAAAAGGTATAATTTCCCCTTTTTTATTATTTATTTTTTGGGGTATGGGGGGTGGGTACTGGGCACTGAACCCAGGGTGACTAATAACTGAATAGCATCTTTATTTTTTATTTTGAGACAGGGTATTGCTAAATTGCTTAGAGCCTTCCTAAATTGCTGAAGCTGGCTTTGAATTTACCATCCTCCTTCCTCAGTCTCCCCAGCCACTGGGATTACAGGTATGTGCCACTGCAACTGGCTTTGCCAATCTTCCATGTTGCAGATAGAATATATCTACACCCACTCCCTCATACTGCTCCCTAGAAACAAATATTGACTTTAAAAAGAAATGTGAGCAGACTGGGGCTGTGGCTCAGTGGTAGAGCTCGCCTAGTACATGTGAGGCCCTGGGTTCAATCCTCAGCACCACATATATATAAATAAATAAAGGTATTGTGTCCATCTACAACTAAAAATATATAAAAAAAGAAATGTGAGAAAAATTATACTAATCAAGGATTCAGCTTCAGTAACATATTTTCTGAAATACCATTCTGTGTTAACACAACCCACATTAATAACCAAATACAAAAAAATAGAGATAATCCCTTGCATTGTATCAGATCATAATGAAAAAAATTATAAACCAATAACAAAATGTCCAAGTGCAGTGGTGCACACCTATTAACCTAGCAGCTCGGGAGGCTGAGACAGGAAGATTGTGAGTTGAAAGCCAGCTTCAGCTATGGCCAAGCACTAAGCACTCAGTGAGACCCTGTCTCTAAATAAAATACAAAATAGGGCTGGGGATGTGACTCAGTGGTTGAGTGTACCCGAGTTCAATGCCCAGTACCAAAAAAAAAGATTTAAAAATTAACCATTTTAACATACAGAGATTAATGATACACTTTTGAATGAGGAGAAATCAAAAAATCCTTGGACTAGGGTTGTAGCTCAATAGTAGAGCATTTGCCTAGCACGTGTGAGGCACTAGGTTCTATCCTCAGCACCACATGTGCCCATCTACAACTAAAAAAAAAAATCCTTAAAAAACAAATGAGGGGGCTGGGATTGTGGCTCAGTGATAGAGTGCTGGCCTCGCATGCATGAGGCACTGGGTTCGATCCTCAGCACCACATAAATGTAAAATGAATACATTATAAAAAAATGAGAATAGAGACAGGACATATCAAAATCACTGGGATAGGATGAAGGCATTTCTAACAGGAAAGTTTATGGCATTGAGTTTTTACTTTAGAAAAGTAAAAACAGAAAGACCCCAAATAAATAATCTAATGTTATACCTCAAAGCCCTACAAAAGCAAGAACAAACTAATTCCAAAATCAGTAGAGGATAGGAAATAATTAAGATCACAGCTGAGAGCCAAGCCCCGTGGTACACACCTATAAATCCCAGTGGCTCGGGAGGCTGAGGCAGGAAGATCAGAAGTTCAAAGCCAGCCTCAGTGAAACCAAGGCACTAAGCAACTCAGTGAGTCCCTGTCTCTAAATAAAATACAAACTATGGCTGGGGATGGGGCTCAGTGGCTCAGTAATCAGGTGCCCCTGAGTTCAATCCTCAGTACCCCCCCAAAAAATCACAGATGAAATTAATGAAATTGATAATAACAAAAAAATACAAAGGATCTATGCACAAAGAATTGATTTCTCTGAAAAGCAAAACTAACCAAAAGACAGAGAAGACCCAAATTTAAAAAAATATATAGAGATGAAAAAGGAGTCACTTCTGAAATCCAGAGGATCATTAGGAACTAATTTTAAGACTTTACACTCCAATAAACTGGAAACTATACAAGATATTGATGAATTTCCAGACACATAAGACCTACCCAAATTGAACCAAGAGGACATAGAAACCCTAATTAGACCAATAACAAGCAACGAGATTGAAGCAGCAATTAGAAGCCTTCCAACAATGAAAAGCCCAGGACCAGGCAGATTCTCAGCAAGTTCTACCAGAACTTTAAAGATGAACAAATGCAAGGCTGGGGTTGTGACTCAGTGGTAGAGCGTTCACCTAGTATGTGCAAGGCCCTGGGTTCGATCCTCAGCACCACATAAAAATAAATAAAGGTATTGTGTCCAACTACAACTAAACAATAAATCTTAAAAAAAAGATGAACAAATTCCAATATTCCTCAAATTATTCTATGAAATTGAAAGGGAGAGGACACTCCCATTCATTCTATGAAGCCAGTATCACCTTGATACAGAAACCTGATACACACCAAGGAAAGAAAACTACAGGCCAATCTCCCTGATGAACACATATGCAAAAAATACTTAATATTAGCAATCCACATTCAAAAACAGCTTAAGAAGATTGTATACTATGATCAAGTGTGTATCATTCCAGGGATGCAAGGTTGATTCAACATATGAAAATCAACAAATGTAATTTACCCCCTACGAGGTATAGAAGGAACTTACCTTAACATTATAAAGGCCATAAATTACATATACAAAGCCAACATCATACTGAAAGGAAAAAAACTGAAAGAATGCCTTCTAAAATCAGGAACAAGAAAAGGATGCCCACACTCACCACTCCTAGCCAACATAGTTCTTAAAACTCCAGCCAGAGCAATCATGCAACAGAAGGAAATTAAAGGGATACAATCAGGAAAATAAGTCAAATCATATTTGCTGATGACTTGATCCTTCATTCTAAAGATCCAAAAAACTCTACAAGAAGACTTCTTGAGCTGATAATTCAAAGTACCAGGATACAAGATCAACATAAAAATCAATAGCCTTCCTAGACTCCAATAATGAATCTGCGGAGAAAGAAATCAGGAAAACTATTCTGTTCATAATAACCTCAAAAAATATAACTTGGGAATAAATTTAATTAAGGAGGTGAAAGACCTCTACAATGAAAACTACTGAACATTGAAGAAAACCTTAAAAGATGGAGAGACCTCCCATTTTCCTGGAAAGGCAAAATTAATATTGTCAAAATAGCCATACTACCAAAAGTGACATACACAAATTCAATATAGTGCCCGTAAAAGTACCAATAACGTTCTTCACAGAACTAGAAAAAAATCCTAAAATTCATATGGAAGAATAAAAGACCCAAATAGTCAAAGCAATACTAAGCACAAAGGATGAGGCTGGAGACATCACAACACCTGATCTCAAACTATACTATAGAGCTATTGTAACAAAAACAACATGGCATTGGCATAAAAATAAAAACGAAGATCATTGGAATATAACAGAAGACACAGAGACAAATCCACATAAAAACAGTCATATGACCATTGACACCAAAAACATACAAATGGAGAAAAGAAAGCCTTCATAACAAATAGTGCTGAGAAAAGTAGATATCCATATGTAGAAGAATGAAGCTTGATCCCGAACTCCTACCATGCTTACCCTGCACAAGAGTCAACTCAAAGTCGATCAAAGATCTAGGAATTGAACCAGAAAAAGTGAGACTATTAGAAGAAAACAGAGGGTCAACATTCCAACGTATTGGTACAGGCTCCAACTTCCTTTATAATACTTTTAAAGTTCAAGAAATAAAACCAAGAATTAATAAGTGGGATGCCATCAAATTTAAAAGCTTCTACATAGCAAAGGAAATAAGAGCATGAAGAGAGAGCCTACAGCACGGGAGGAGACCTTTATGAGCAACTCCTCCAACAGGAGATTAATATCCAGAATATATAAAGAATTCAAAAAAATGTAACACCAAAAATAATAATCCAATAAATAAATCATCAAATGAACTAAATAGACATTTCTAAAAATGCCAATAGCCAACAAAAATGATCAACATCCTAAGTGGTGAGGGAAATGCAAATCAAAACTACATTGAGGGCTGGGGTTGTGGCTCAATGGTAGAGCGCTCGCCTCACACGTGCAAGACCCTGGGTTCTATCCTCAGCACCACATAAAAAAAAAATGAATAAGTGAAATAAAGGTGTTGTGTCCAACTACAACTAAAAATAAATAAATAAATATTTTTAAAAACTACATTGAGGGGCTGGGGTTGTGGCTTGGCTGTAGAACACTTGCCTAGCACATGCGAGGCTCTGAGTTCAATCCTCAGCACTACATAAAAATAAATAAATTTTTTTAAAAACTACACTGAGATTTCACCTCATTCCAGTTAGATTAGCAATCATCAAGAATATAAATAACAATAAATGCTGATGAGGATGTGGAGGGAAGGTACATTCATGCATTGCCAATGGGACTGTAAATGAGTACAACCACTCTGGAAAGTCAGTATGAAGATTCCTCAAGAGGCTAGGAAATAAAAGACTAGGCAAGGACCCACCATTTGATCATGTTACCTCACTCCTTGGTATTTATCCAAAAGGACTAAAATCAGCATTCTAAAGTGATACACACATACCAATGCTTATAGAAGCATAATTCACAACAGCCACGCTGTGAAACCAACTTATGTGTCCTTCAACAAATTAATAGATAAATAAAATATGGTATATATTTATACAATGGAGCTATACTCAGCTATAAAAACTAATCAAATTGTCATTTACTGGTAAGTAGATATAACTGGGGATCGTCATGCTAAGCGAAGTAAGACTCAAAGTCAAGAATCAATTGTTTTCTTACACAGAAACTACAGAGAAATTAATAATTCAAAAAAGGCAGGGATCTCAGAAAAATCAAAGGAGATGCTAGAATGAAAGAACAAGATCAAGGGGATAAGAGAAGGGACAGGAAAGGGAAGGAACTGCAGAATGAAACTAACCAAATCATGCTATGTGCATGTATAAATACATCAAAACGAATTCTACTTTTATATATAACTATAATGTACCAAATTTTAAAAAACAAATTAATGCCAGGGCTGTGGCACATGCCTGTAAACCCAGCAGCTTGGGAGGCTGAGGCAGGAAGATCACAAGTTCAAAGCCAGCCTCAGCAACTTAGCAAGGCCCTAAGCAACTTAGTGAGACCCTGTCTCTAAATAAAAAGGGCTAAAGATATGAGTCAGTGGTTGAGCACCCTGGGTTCAATCTCCAGTACCAAAAATAAATAAATAATTTGATTGATAAATTAATACAAAGATCAACAGAGTAGGGGAAGGATATCAGGGTAGGGAGGAGAGAAGATAAAAAAGTACTACTAGGGCTGAAATAGAGCAAACTATGTTATGAAACTGTCAAAATGAACCTCACAATCAGGTAAAACTATAATGACTGCACACACAAAAAAAAAAAAAGCATAAAAAAAGGGTTCCTACAAGAAGTCTGCATACAGACCACCCAGTCCTTAAATATCTTAGGCTTTGGCTGGCATTCAAATACATCAAATGAACAATAAAAATATAAGAAAATTGAAGCTATTTATGAAAAATTAAGAATTCAGTATTTGGTACAGAAAGATTGTTCAGCAAAAAAAGGCTAGTCTATCTTATTAAAAAACAAATCACGGGGCTGGGGTTGTGGCTCAGTGGTAGAGCGCTCGCCTAGCACGTGTGAGGCCCTGGGTTTGATCCTCAGCACCACATAAAAATAAATAAAAAAATAAAGGTATTGTGTACAACTAAGAAATAAATATTAACAAATCACTGGGGGCTGGGGTTATGGCTCAGCGGTAGAGCACCTGCCTAGCATGTGCAAGGCCCTGGGTACTATCTTCAGCACCATGTAAAAAGGTATTGTGTCCAACTACAACTAAAAAAATAAATTTAAAAAAAAAATCACTGTAGCACACTGGCACATGCCTGTAATCCCAGAGACTCAGGAGTCTGAGCCAGAAGGACTGCAAGTTTGAGACCAGTCTAAGCAACTCACCAAGGCCCTAGCAAGGTACCTTCTTCTTAGTGAGAACCTGTCTCAAAATAAAATAAAGGGTTCAGATGTAGCTCAGTTGTAAATTGCCCCTGGGTTAAATTCCCAGTACTACCCCACACCCTGCAATAATCAGTGGTAGTACACCTGCCTAGCATGCTTGAGGTCCTGGATTTAATATTTAACACGGTCAAATAAAAATCCTTCAAAGGAGAGAGGATATCTGGCAGGTATAGGAGTATAAATAGGAGGAATAACTTCTAATGCTCTATAGCACCGAAGGATAACTAGAGTTAACAAGAATTAATTGTTTCAAAATAGCTACAGAACAGTATTTTGAATATTCCTAGCATTAGGAAATGATAAATATTTGAGATGATGGTTATGCAATTAACCTGACCACACTATATCTGATAAATACACAATTATGTTTCAATTGAAAATTTTAAAATATTTACTCCCCTAAATGAAGTATTTATATTATGGCTTTTATATTATTTTATTTTACCCATTTGCAAAATATTTAGAAAAGCAAATTTATATTTTCATTCCCACTGGTAAATGATTTGATCATTTTACAGTACAAAGTAAGTGTTTAGAATTTTGTAATATAAAACACAATTTATAATTTTGCAACTATGGGAAATGAGGATCCTATACATTTGATAGCCAGTCTCTAAAATTACCCCCAATGATCTCGACCTTATAATATTCATGATATCTTTGTATTGTCCTCTTCCACAATGTATCAGGGTTGTCTATGTGACCAAGGGAATAAGGCAGAAGTGATGATATATGACTTTTGAGATTACATCATAAGAAATATTGTGGTTTTTGCTTTGCTATCTCTCTTGGATCTCTTGGGGAAGCCAGCTGCCATGTGGTATAGGCACTCAAGAAGTCCTAAAGAGAGGCTCATAAGAGCAATTTAAAGCCTCTTGCCAACAAGTATATGAGCACACCATCATGGAAGCAAATGCTCCAATCAGACCTTCAGATTGCTATAGCCTGAATGACAACTGTAATGCAAACTCAAGAGTGATCCTGAACAAAGCCTATCTTCTCTTGTACTCCTGGTTCTCAGAAACTATGTGAAAAAATAACTATTTGTTATTTGAAAGTGCTAAGCTTTGAGTAACCTGTTATACAGCAAGAGTTAACTAATTCGATATGTAATTATTACAAATCAGGTATTGCTCTTACTTCTTTATGTTGAAACCAATGCCAAAGAGGTAGTAAAACAATGCTGCAAAAAGAGTTTTCTGGAAGCAAACAGCCATGCTTCAGATTCAAGGCCCACCTCCCACAAACTAATGATCTTGGTCAAATTATTTAACTCAGCCATAGTGCCTCAATTTCATCATCAAAACCAAATGGTATAGGAAGAGCAACTTCATATAATATTTGTTTAAAATCATAATATATAAAACAGCTTGGTGCCAAATGAGTACTTAATATTAGTTCCCTCTTTTAAGGGGTAAGTGATTCTGATAAAAAATGACCCTTGAGGAGCTAGGGTTGTGGCTCAGTGGTGGAGTACTTGTCTGGCATGTGTGAGCACTGGGTTCTATCCTCAGCACCACCAAAAAAAATAAATAAATAAAAATAAAGGTATTGTATCCATCTACAACAAAAAACATTTTTTTTAAAAAAAATGACCCTTGATTTATAAACACAACTACAATTAAACTGAATGTTGTATCCTAGAGAACTTAGAAAAGACCTTTGTTCCCATGGATGAAAGGAACCTCAAAGCTCCTGCCAGGCTCTGCCAAATGGTTATAAAATAAAAGGCCATCCTGTATGCTAAGGTGTTTTATATAATTTATTCCATTTAATCTTCTCAACACCCCTGCATTAATCGGGATAAACTGAGTTATACTATTGCAGGGTTTTCTCAGCCTCAACACTAATGACATTTGGGACCACACAATTAGTGTTGCTGGGATTGTCCTGTGCACTGTACTCACTAGATACCAATAGTACCTCCACAAACGCAACCATCAAAAAACCTCTCCAGACACTGCAGATGTCTCAGGGATGTAGCACTACATCATCTCTGTTTGAGGATGACCATGCTCAAGTATCAAACAATCATCAAATTTTAAGGCCTTAAAATGATATCTTCCTTATTTATACTACAAAAACTTTGGGATTCTGTCCAACAGCATTTTCATTCTGATATCCAGGTTGATGGAGCTGTGTGTACCTGGAACATCACCCATCATAGTAGAAAGGAAAAAAGACAAGGCAAACCACTAGCTAGCTCTTAAAGCTTTTGCCTGGAAAAAGGCATATATTACTTCCTTTTACAGCACTAGCCCAAGCAAATCCATGGCCAAAGTTAATAGCAAGAAACACTGTGAAATTTTTTAAGCAACAATACAGTCTATAAACCCCTAAAACATCTAGAGGCATTTTAACATGTTAAATATGAAGAAAGATGTGAACATCTGTGAACATATGACTAATAAAACTCACACCACAGCCTACAAAACCAAGATTCAAACCATGACTCCCCAGCAAATACAAAAAGAACAATATTCTGGGGCTGGGGCTGGGGCTCAGCCATAGCGCACTTGCCTGGCATGTGTGAGGCACTGGATTCGATTCTCAGTAAATAGTTTCTAAAAGTGCTTGAGGGGTTCTGCCATATTTAATTCAAATTATATCTCACCATTCTGGCTTCTGGGCATATACTAAGAAAGTGGAAACCACACGTCCATACATTAGGCAAGTGCTCTACCACTGAGCCACATCCCCAGCCCAAACTGTACACTTTAAATAGGTGACTTATGTGGTATATGACTTCTATGGTAAATAACATTATTACCAAAAAAGTTGCCAGAATAGAAATAAAATGTTTGTTTACTGTTGTCATGGCTTTTTTTCCAGAGCACTATAAAGTAAATGTGTGATGTAATTTTTGCCTTCAGATAAAGATAATCGATGCTGTCAGGTACATTGCTTGATCATATTTTCAAGAATTGCTTTCCCCACAGGGAAAAAGGAGAAAATATAATTGAAAACAAAAGAAGGTGGACAACCCAGATTCACAAACATGGTGAGGAGTGAAAATGAATTTGAAGATTCATAAAAATTGTTTGGCATTTTTGCAAGATAATGCCTATCACAAACCAAATACCAACTACCTACTCTTTTTGTGTGTTAATTCAGCATTCTGCTAGAGAACATTAAAAGGCTACTAAAACTAGACAACAATAAAGAGGCTATCATAACCAAGTAACAGATGAAAATGATGCTCTCACATCACAGCAAATTCACTTGCCACATTTTCTAAAATAATATGTTGGGGAAAAGCCAGGTAGGATGTTTCATTTAAACTACCCTGCTATCATTTTGCCTGTTTTCTCCACATTCTGGACCCCAGCCATGAACTGACCCAGTTTCACTGCTAAATCTCAGGTCAGTTCCCACCAGGATAAGCCAGAGAACGGTCCCACAAGAAAGTGTCAGAGTTCCAATTCCCAGGAGACAGCCAAGTCCCCACATCTGCTCTAAGCTCTATTGTGGCACATGACACAGGAAAAGAAGGAGGCACATCACACAGTCTGGGGAAACTTCTGTGAGAGTATTACTGATCCCTACTGCAATCCATAAGAAAATGAACAGAATTTTCCTCTCTTCCCCATAGATTAACAATGATCTACTTAATGCAGCACATAATACACTCAAATATCATTTCTCAAATTTCCTTAACATCCACCTGAAGTAAAATTCTTACACTAAAGTCAAAAGAAGCTGGGTACGGTGACACACGCCTGTAATCCCAGCAGCTCGGGAGGCTGAAGAAGGAGGGGATCACAAGTTCAAAGCCAGCCTCAGCAAAAGCAAGGTGCTAAGCAACTCAGTGAGACCCTGTCTCTAAATAAAATACAAAATAGGGCTGGGGGTGTGGCTCAGTGGTTGAGTGCCCCTGATTTCAATCCCCGGTTCCATGCCTGGCAATATATATGTTTTATTATAGCATTAAAAATCAATAACAAGGGGTTAGGGTTGTAGCTTAGAGCATCTGCCTAGCATGTGTGAGGCACTGGGTTCAATCCTCAGCACCACATAAAAATAAATAAAACAAAGGTATTTTGTCCATCTACAACTAAAAAAAAAATTCTAATCAAGTACTAGCAGTAACTAAAAACTGCCAAAATGTAAAGTGGTGATTAGCATAAATAATATTTCAAGATATCTGCAACAGCTATGATACAATATGGAAATATCTGTGATCTACTGAAGCCAAAGTCACAGGTGGGATAATAGTACTATGATGTCATTTGCATTCATTAATAGATTAATGAACCTATTAATGCTAAATATAAAAATGGTAAATATCAAAACAAAGATATACTTTTTTCTCTATCCAAAATCAAGATTCCCTTGAATTCTATTCTATAGATCCTTAGAGATGTGAGAACCCAGGTAAAGAACCCTGTACTAAAAAAGAAAAGTATTAATTTGAGGTAAATCTTTCCCAGAGGGATGCAAATTTGAAGATATCTACAAATACTATTAAGTGTGTTTTCCTCACAAATGACACAGATACAAAGGACTGGTTGTTTTTTCTTGCTGCCAAACCCAGCACGTAAGAAAGCAAATGTAAGTTAATTAACATAAATAATAAATAAATAACATTAAATAAATAAACCTGGGGTAAAAGAAATAACCCATATTCATTTTCATTCTGGATTTTTTTTTACATAAATCCTGTTGATAGATTTGGCTGATTGCCTAGAATTTTTCTGGACTAGCCTTTAACCATGGGAGAGAAAGCAAATTTTATACTACCCTCAGACTGATTATCCTCCACCTGCATCTTACACTTCTTGAGACTGTTCTCAGATTTCTTAATCAATATTGAAGCAAGTAAAAAATCTCTTGATCTCTTGTGGCTATGAATTTTGGCATGTTTAATGGTATCCATGGAAACGTCCTAATTGAAAACATTCAGTTCCCATTGGATCATCTTATCCTATAAAGTATTTAAGAGAATTCATTTAAATCCTCCCACATATTTGACACCCTATAAAGAATCTCACAGCGTGAGGTAATACAATATATATGGTAAATCAGAAAACCTCTAATCTGAGCATTCAGAATAATTCTAGGGAATTGCTTTTGGGCACTCAAAGCCCTGACCTAGGATACATTTACAACACTTGGTTAATTTAGTATTTTTTCTAATATGAACAGTACTTGAAATTTGACTTTCATTGAATTAAAAACGAACTATTCCTTAACTTACACCATAGAAGATAAGACATTAGAAGATAGGAGCCACTTAGTCTCTAACCTTTTCTCATAATTTTGCCTCATGTTTAAATGCTTCACGGTTTCTAGATAGAATCAACATTGCTTTTCATATTTTAAAGATTCAGTGCTACAAATAATAAATATAGGATCATAAAAAGATCCAGCTCTGTTATCCAAGGAACATCTGTTTTGTGTTATCAATCCTTACCAGGGTGAGGAAGGTAGCGAATCAGATGCTGACCTTAAGAAAAGCCATTTTATCTTTTCATACGTATTCTTCCTTACCTGTAAAATGGAAGTTAGGCTGGCATGCCTCTCTTCTACCAAAAACTTATGAGGATTATTGTAATTGAATCCAACCTTAGCCTCACCACTTCTGCATCGCAGCAGTGCCGATCCTCCTGTCAGAGCTCAGATCATCCTTTTGAAGTCAGCAGGAGTGGCTCAAGGAAAAAAAAAAGGAAAAAGAAAACACAAGGGCACAGAAGGAGCATGGAAACCAGCCAAAGCTGACAGAATTTCAATAACCTAGGATTTGAAAAGCTGTACAAATATATTTATTATCAAGATGTTTCAGCTTGTTATTATTATTAGCTTACTTTTATTGAGTAAAAGGTCTTCTGTGCTCATGCCAGATGGCCAAGAGAACATTAGGAAATGATTTCTGAAGGACGGTGCTCAGTAATCCAAAACAAGCCAAAAGTTGAACCTCCTGCTATTTGGACAATCCATCACCCACACAAATAGCAAAGAAAATGAAGTGCTCTTTCTTTTCTTTGGGTTTTTATCCTGACTGGGTCATAATTGCAATAAAAGAAAATGATAAAAATCCCAATCCCAATATTAAATTTGTTACCAATATTGAACTAAATTTGAAATAGAAACTTTCATTTCATAACTGCCCTACAAAAAGGGCAACTATCCAGGGACCACCATGGTATTGGCAGCCTAACCCATATGGAAAGACTGGAGGATGGGATACCACATGAGAGACCCTGGTCACATGCACTGAGGAGTCATTAATAAGTGTAAAGAAGCCACCTTGAAAGTGGAACCTGCAGGCCCAGCTGCCCAACCAACACCATGTAGAACAGAAATGAACAGCCAGCCCAGCCCAAACTTTCCCTAACCCCTCACCAACAAAACTGTGAGAATGGTTATTGTAAACACTAAGTTCTGGGATAAGCTTTAAGGCAGGAATAAACAAAACAGACAACCATCAAATTTCACATGCCCTTTGACACCACCAAAGAAATAACAGTGAGACAGCCTGAGTATTCTTCAGATAAAACTAGAAAGTGAACAAGGGTCCTTCCAGCTGTCTCAGGACCTCAGTCACCCATCCTTAATCCTCAGGCAGAAGTGAGTTTCAATGAGAAATGGAGAGTCCTACTTCTGGCCATTGTAATAGGAACCATTAAGGCATTATAGGCACTAATGGCACTCATTGAAGTTAAGAGCTCCCAAGAGCAGGAAGCCTGGAGTAAGAGCCTAACTGACTTGCTGAATCTTCAGGTAAAAAGCCTCCTTCCTCTGGGAATCCTTGGCCCCATGAACATCAGAGAAATCATACAAGCTGTTTGACAGGGCCATATAATCTATCTGATAGGGGCATGCAATCAATGTGCTTTTTTCAAGAGCTAGAGATTTCCAGGCTACTCCTAGTGTGTGTGTGTGTGTGTGTGTGTGTGTGTGTGTGTGTGTGTTTCTCTCTCTCTCTTTTTAATTTTTTTTAGTCATTGATGGACTTTTATTTTATTCATTTATTTATATGTGGTGCTGAGGATCGAACCCAGTACCTCATGCATGTGAGGCAAGCACTCTACCACTAAGCCACACAACCCCAGCCCTCTCTCTCTCTCTCTTTTTATAGTCCACCTAAAAGCAGGAATCTGCTAACAGTCCAGGGGCCTTGTCAAATTTGTCAAGGAAATGAGTCACCCAACACCAAACACAGCAAAGGACTAAGTGGGTCACCTGGGCAATTTTATTGAGTATTTTTAAAACTATAGTTATTTCTTCAGCTCCACCCAAACCAGGGCATAAGGCTACACTATTTATAATGCATCTATGGTACTATTAAAATTAGTTCTGAGGGCTGGGGCTGTAGCTCAGTGGCAGAATGCTTGCCTAGCATGTGTGAGGCACTGGGTTTGATCCTTAGCACCACATAAAAATAAACAAATAAAATAAAGGCATGCTGTCCATACACAACTACAAAAAATTTTCTTAAAAATTAGTTCTGATAAATATTCCTAATAGTCATAAGAATGATAGTGAGCCCTTGAAGAATACTGAGAATGTTACTAAAAATAAGGATCCCTTTCAACTCTGCAAAGTATTATACAGTCTTATCCCAAAGTACCCTTTAGAAGTTAATTTTATTCTCACTTTACAGACCAGAAAATAGGAATATTTAGAGACTGCAGTGTCAAAGTGCTTTATGATCCATGGGCCTCTAACACTGCTAAAACTTATTCCAGTTGATATGTATCTATATCTATTGAGCCCTGTACAAAAGCACAGCTAATCTGAGTGACTATATCCAATGGGTAGATGTAAGAGGCAACATAATCTTTGGTCTGCTACCCCAGAGGAATAATTTGACCTCTCTTTGTATTTATCTTCTCCAAAATACCCAGAGATCATTATCAAACTAATGATTATTTCTGTTAACTTTCAGAATAAAACTATATTCCATACCAGAAACTGAAGTATATCATAACTCATGCCAAAATCCAGAAATTACCTTTTTATTATATGGCAAATAATATTTTTTAATCATACTTCTGACATGGGAGCCAAAGCCAAATGACAGACCAGATAACACAAAAAACTGGTGTTTATTCTACAATATTGTGGTGGCATATAAAATAAGGTTGCGAGGGGCTGGGGAAAAAGTGGCAATGTAGTTATGGCTTGGAGGGTACTGTTTCTATTTGGGATGATAAGAAAAAACCCAGGAAATAGATGGCAGTGATGGTTGCATAACATTGTGAATGTACTTAATGCCACTGATTTGTACACTTTAAAAGGACTAAGTGGGTCACCTGGGCAATTTTATTGAGTATTTTTAAAACTATAGTTATTTCTTCAGCTCCACCCAAACCAGGGCATAAGGCTACACTATCTAAAATGGGCTGGGGCTGGGGCTCAGCGGTAGCGCACTTGCCTGGCATGTGTGAGGCACTGGGTTCAATTCTGAGTACCGCATATAAATAAATTTTAATAAAGGTATATCATCAACTAAAAAAATATTTTAAAAGAGGGTTAATATGGTGGGTTTTATTATATTTTATAACCATAAAAAATTTAAGAAGATAAGTGCCTGCATGAAGAAATAAAATAGTCATAAATGGTTAAATCATACATTCACATTTCAATGATAGAAAATGACTCAAAAGAAAAGTTAAAAACAATTTGGGTTTATTGTAAGATATATTCAATCTGAAGAATTTCGAAAACCTTTTCAATCATAATTTTTCAATCTAGACACTTCTATATGAGGTTCCACAATATTGATTACTCTGATATATCATATCTAAAACACTTCAGACAAATAATACTTCAACCAAATGATCAAAATTACAATCACCAATGTGAAGCAATAAAACATCATATGCCTCTTGATGCATTACATTAGAAGAATGTCATTTATACAGTATTCCAGACAAAAAAATACATAATCTTAATGTAAACAAGAAGAGATATCAACTAAACCTAAATTTGGTACATTCTATGAAATGGTGTCACGAAATGTGATTGTTCAAAATGTCAATGTGATGAAAAGACAAAGAAAGGCTTATAAGAACTACTCCAGATCAAGGAAGACAAAAGAGTCATGACAAATAAATTCAATTTGATCCCAGATTTTATTATTTATCAGGAGAAAAAACATATTCCAACAAAGAACACTTAGGGGATAACTGATGAAACTGGAATACAGACTGCATACTAAATTATTGTATTGATACTACATTTTCTCAATTTGAAAAGAAGTGTATGTTTAGGTAGAGTTTCCAAAAGCATCAATGGAAAACTGGAAAATCGTATCTTGACTAGATATGTAAAGCTTGAGACAAAAACAACTGTGCGTATAATGCTACAATATATTTACAGTGTTTCTCACACAGGTCAGCAATTCTGAAACTGTATGTTTGTTAGAATTAAACAAATAAGTAAAAATATTAAGTGTTAAGTTTAAAATTATTATGGCATAAAAGAGCATGATATATGGCAACTTAATCTCAAAATGTTGTAGTATATAGCAATATATAAATTTAGACATACATGGTGATGGGTGCAAGGGCGCACACACATCACCCCAGCTACTCAGGGGGCTGAGGCAGGAGGACACAAGTTTAAAGCCAGCTTCAGCAACTCAGTAAGACTCTGTCTCAAAATATAAAATGAAATAGGCTAGGGATGTACATAAGTGATAAGAGTACTTACCTGTCATGTAAAAGGCCCTGAGTTCAATCCCCAACAGAGTGAAAACAAATAAACTAACAAATATAAAACACATATATACATATACAGAGAGAGAAAGAAAATGATAAGGCCAATATAGTAAATCTTGGTAGAGGTCATAGAGGCTTTCTTTGTACTATTCTTGTAACTTCTCTGTCAGTTTAAAATTATTTCAAAATAAAAAGTTTAGCCTGAATCTTTGAATCACTGCACAGCAGGAAAATACCCATATAAAGTGTTTTCCTAGAAACAGGAAATATGCCAATACTGAAAAGAAAAATGTCTTGTGTCTTTAACCCCTAGAAATTTGGGGACACAGTTGCTAGTATTATACTAATCCATACAATAGGATTTATTTTTTTCTTTTTTTTTTTTTTTTTTGTACTGAGATTGAACCCAGGGGCACTTAACCACTGAGCCACATCCCCAACCCTCTTTATATTTTATTTTATTAATTATTTTATTTTATTTATGTATTGATTTATATGTGGTGCTGAGGATAGAACCCAGTGCCTCATTCATGCTAAGCAAGCCCTCTGTCACTGAGCTACAGCCCCAGTCCCTTATATTTTACTCTGAAACTGGTGCTCCCAAAGTTGCTGAGGTTGGCTTTGAACTTGCGATCCTCCTGCATCAAGCTTCCCAAGTCACAGGGGTTTCAGGTGTGTGCTACCATGACCCACACAAGAGGATTTCAATGCAATTGATCTTTGCTTCTTGTAGAGCACAGCTCTATTTTCCTTAATCAAATATTTATCACAAATATTCTATGAAATAATAATGGAGTAATCCATCAATGAATGCTAAAATTAATGGACAAAAATTGGGAAGAAATGAGATATTTGCATAGTCCCAAAGCATATACTTCAAGATACTTTAACTGCAAAGGAAAAAGATAATAACTTCATAGGAGGGGAAACCCTGTAGACACCAACTTAAACAAGGAATCAAGGTAAATGTCACCAGTAACAAGACATATCCACATGATATGATGCAGTGAAAATGATACATCATCATTTTGTAGTATTCTTGCCAAAAATGCACATATTGTAAGAAGACAGACAAATTCAAACTGAGGGACATTGTACAAAATAACCAGTCCATATTCTTCAAAAGTGTCATGAAAGATAAGATTAAGAAATTGTTACAGACTGGATGAGACTAAGGAGAAATAAAAGCTAACTGCAATATGGGATCCTGGACAGGATCCTAAAACGGAAATAGACCTCCAGGGGAAAAACATGAAATTCCAATAAGGTCTGTAGTATAGTTAATAATACTGTACCAATGCTAATCAATTCCTGATCATTTGCTATGGTTACATAAAATGTTAACATTAAGGGAACAGGGTGAGAAATACAAGGGAACTCTGGGCCATTTTTACAACTTTTCTATAAGTCATTTACTGTAACTCATCCCTTGAGTGATTGAATGAATTCCCACTGAACTGAACATAAATGTTAACCACTCCCACTTAGTGCTACAAGAAACAATAATGCAGGGCTCTCTTTATTTTTATTTTATTTCTATTGAAAAACAACTTAAACCTACCAGCACAAGAGAAAGGAAAAACAGAACAATATCATGGTGACTGGAAAAGGAATGGAAGTATAGTGAGTGCAGGAAGAAGGCAGACTTAGGAAAATACCCAGATCCCTCTGAGATATAGACAGAGCTCAAAAGAGAAGGATGAAAAGCATTTCAAACCAAAAACTCCAGTATTTTAGGAAGCACTAAGAAAACACTGCCAAGTAATATATGGCACCGCACTCTACTATTTAGCATTTCTCTCATTAGGTTTATTAAAGGAGCTCTTTTAGACTTAGAATTTCATTTACCACTTATATATACAAAAAAGGAAAATAAGCAAAATTAATTTTTTTCAAGTTTTTCCTGAAGACGCTTCACATTTAGAATTAATCTTCTTGTCTATCTTTTGGCTCGGAGTAGTCAAAGTTCCTACTTTTCCAGTGTTGTCCTCTGTGCCATCAACAGCATTTGGTGAGACGATATTTCTTAAAAGCCTCCAAAAAAAGAAGCTAGAACCATCAGTCCTCAACTTTGAAATTCTGTGAAACTAGCCTATTTTTTACTCCTGCTTTGGGACTGCTGCTAAACACTGAGGAAGGATCCAATTTACCACCTCTCTTAGAACCCCGCATTCCAACCACTCTGTTCCTAAAGTTAACAAGGCCCCAACTCTAGTCTCCAGTGTCTCTTCTCAAGCCACTAACACCCAGTCTGCAAGCTTCAATGCCATTAAGATAACATCAATTATTAAACATCCTAATTTTAAGTGAGAGATGGAAGGGGGAAGTCTGCCTCAAATACATGAAATAAGGCCAGTCCCGGTAATTTGGTGAGACCATATCTCAAAATATTAAAAAAGGACTGTAGCTCACTGGTAGAGCACTTGCCTAGCCTGTACAAGGACCTGGGTTCAATCCCCAGTACTAAAAAGAAAAAGTAAAATGGATGAAACAAATCAAGATAGTATAGTACTGAAGTAATAACTATGAGAGAAATATAGTTTGATTAAATATAAATGATGATCCAAATATATATATATATTTGATCCAAATATATATATATATATATATATATATATATATATTTTTTTTTTTTTTTTTTTTCTTTTTGGTACCAGGGATTGAACTGAGGGGCACTTAAGCACTGAGCCATATCCCTAGCCAGCTGATTTTAGACAAGGTCCCAAAACAATTCAATGAGAAAAAACCAAGTGATGTTTGGACAACTGGATGTTCATATACAAAGGAATGAAAATGAACTTTTACCTCAAACCATATACACAAATTAATCCAAAAAGAATCAAAGACCTAAATATATAAGTTAAAACTTTCAAGAAAAACATAGATTTAAATATCTGTGATATCAGATTAAGCAATTGTTTCTTTAAAAAGACACCAAAAACCCAGTGATAAAAGAAAAAAATATATTAATAAATGGAATTTCATCAAAATTAAAAACTTTCATGTTTCAAAAGATAGCATCAAGAAAGAAAAATATGGGATGGGGTTGTAGCTCAGTGGTAGAGCACTTGCCTAGCATGTGTGAGGCACTGGGTTCGATTCTCAGCACCACATTTTATTTATACTTATATATATAAATCATGTCCATCTACAACTAAAAAAAGAAAGAAAGAAAGCAAAATATGCTGGGCACAGTGGTGTAGGCCTATAATTCCAGCATGTCTGGAGGCTGAGTCAGGAGAGGATAGAAAGTTCAAAGTCAGCCTCAGTAATTTAGGGAGGCCCTGAGCAACTTAGCCAGATCCTGCCTCAAAATTAAAAAAAAGGCTGGGGATGTGGCTCAATGGTTGAATCACTGATATTAATAAATAAATAAGTAATAAATAAAAAATGGGCTGAAGATGTGGCTCAGTGAGTAAGCACTCCTTGGTGGAAGGAAGGAAGGAAGGAAGGAAGGAAGGAAGGAAGGAAGGAAGGAAGGAAAACATTATGCTAAGTGAAATCAGCCACAAATGATCACATAAGATTTCATTTCTATGAAATGTCCACAATAGGTAAATCTACAAAGATAGGAAGTAGAATTCCTGGTTGCCTAGGAATGGTGGGTTTGGGGATACCTGCTAGCAAGTGTGGGGGCATTTTTGTGAGGTGATGAAAATATTCTGGAATTTGATAGTGGTGATTGACAGCTGTAAAACTTTGAATATACTAAACCACTGAACTGTATGTACACTTAAAATGGGTGATTTGTGTGGTATGTGAATTATATCTCAAGCAGTTATTTTTTAAAGCCAGAAAACAAGAGACAAGGAAAAATACATTTTCAAAAATAATTGCACAAATGTTTCAAACTTGATTGTGTTAAGTATATTAAATCCAACCTGGGGAATGAACAATATGTCATCTTAATCATATGCAGGATTTATTAAATTAAAATAGCAAAATCAGTCCAGGTGGTTTGGTTCAGATTATTGAACTGTCAATGTTTATATGTTGGCTGAAAGCCCAAAAGTAGAAAGCAATATGGTTAGAAATAAACAGAGCAGGGGGATTATAATTACTGACCTAGCAAAGAAAACACATTAACTAGTAAAACGATAAAATTCATTACTCTCCCTCATCTGGGAAGGGCCATGAATATTTGTTAGACAAAAAAACAATATGGGTATAGAAAAAGAGCTTAAATCAAAGTCCACAGTACATGAAACCTAGCTTGTGAAAATAGAAACACTTAGAACAAAGGAAAATAAAATGCATAGCAAAAGAGACATCATATACATATGAATGTTTACATGATCTGCTTTTTTATTGGTTGTTCAAAACATTACAAAGCTCTTGACATATCATATTTCATACATTAGATTCAAGTGGATTATGAACTCCCAATTTTTACCCCAAATACAGATATTCAGCACAATCTCCCATTCTAGATGTAGATTACAGAGTAGGGGCAGCAGACTTTTCCAGTAAACACTTCAGGCTCTGGAGGCTAGACAGTCTGTTACAACTACTCAACTCTTTTTGTAGTACAAAAGCAGCTATAAACAATATGTAAACAAATGAGTGCTGTTGTATTTTAATAAAACTTTGTTTATAGACACTGAAATTTAAATTTCATATAATTTCCACATGTCACAAATTATTCTTCCTTTTATTTCTTTCCCAATCATTTAAAAACGTAAAAGCCATTCTTAGCTCATAGACCATACAAAAAATAGTTGACAGTATGAATTTGGCCCACAGGCTTTTATTTTTATTTTTATTTTTTGCCAACCCCTGATTAGAAGAATGCTTTCAGAATAACAAGCATTTCAACATACTGGTAAGCAAAAAGAACCAACAAAGTTGTACATGGCACAAAATTAGCAGAAACAGCAAGGTCTACTCATCAGTATGCCTCCTCTGGAAAAGAATGACAAAAATTTTCAGGAACATTTATAGAAATGAAATGAGTTAATACACAAAAAGTCCTAAGAGTAGTACTGGATACCCATAATGAAACTCAACAACTTTTTCTAATATTATCAGCAACAAAATATTCATACTGACTCCAACAGTCAAGGCAAAGGTAATGAATGATTCTATTCCTACAGTAGTACAATGCAAATCACAATCAGAGCTGGTGTTTTTATGTTTAATATTACAAACCATGGTATTTTCTTCTTGAGATGGTCTCTTAAAATTCTCAAAACTACAATAAATTTTATTTCAACACCAGAAGCTACTATTTACATATGAGACAAATTTCTAGAAGAAAGATGAGAGGATGACAAAAGCTTCAGTTACTGCTTTAAGAAATTGCCCAAATGGGAATGGGATTGTAGCTCAGGGGTAGAGGGCTTGCCTAGCACGTGTGAGGCCCTGGGTTCTATCTTCAGCACCACATAAATATAAATAAATAAAATAAAAGTATTGTATCCATTTACAACTGCAAAAAAAATAATAAAAATAAATTGCCCAAATGTTTTTTCAAAGGAAAAATTGAGATTAGGGTCAGAGTTTGTCCTTGGCTATATTCTAAAACCAGCAGGTAGATCTGACTTTTACCAAAGAACTGTTCCACTTAAAAACCTACAAGAAGTTATTATTTGATTAACACCTCAGAGCTCATCTATTCAACCTGACCCGTGTCTACTTCTTGTTTTATAAGCACAAGGCACCTAAGGCAAAACCAAGTGTTCAAGAACGAGAAATTAAGGCTGGGGTTGTAGCTCAGTGGTACAGCACTTGCCTAGGACGTGTGAAGCACTAGGTTTGATCCTCAGCACCACATAAAAATAATTAATAAATAAATGAATTAAGGTATTGTATCCATCTACAACACACACACACACACACACACACACACACACACACACACACATATATATATTTTAAACAATGAGAAATTAGCCCTACTGGCCCCCTATGCAAACCTGATGCCCCACACCCTGTAACACCAATACAAACTGGAGACAAGCCTTTTACTTATTGCCATGAGAGATGAATTCAATCATCATATTGACATGACCTGCGAAAAAAGGCTTGTAATTCATAATTAAACAGAGCATCACTACTGCTTTTTCTATGTAAAATTATATTTTGAAAGAGAAAAAAAACAATGCTAATTTTGATTTCACAACTTTAAACAATGGAAAATTGGGAAACTGCTCCTGACAAAACAGCCTGCTATACATTCACCCAACCACCTGTCACTAACATCATTCTTGAACACAAAAGGCTATTTTTATGTAGTACACTACAGAGATACATAATATCCCATTGCCATGGCAACAAGTTTTCCAGAAGATATGTTAATCCAAGAAGAATGCAAAAAGGAACAAAGCTATTTCTTTGCATTTGCCTTTAAAGTATATGAGGAGGATTCTAACTTTTTTAAGGCCTCGGCTCAATATCTCCTTAGTGGATTTGAGTAAAATACAAAGAAATCCTCAATATGTGCAAATACACACATATAGATATTTTTACTGTATAAATTTAAGGCAAACAACATGATATTTTGACATACATATCTACGCTGAACTTTTAACTAGAGGTAAGTGATTTAACATATTCATCATCTTCCATGTTATCATGAGACTGGGTAGGTAAAAGCAGCTAAAAGCTATTCTCTTGACAAATTTTCAATATACAATACAATTTTATCCTGCTATACACTAGACCTCTAATTTATCCTACATAACTGCATATTCCTACCTCTGACCTACATTTCCCCTATTTCCTTCCGCCCCCTGCCTCTGGTAACCATGGCTCTATTCCCTGACTATATACTCGACTTTTTTTTACCCCAGATTCCTCATGTAAATGAAATTGTATAATATTTGTCTTTCAATATCTGACTTATTTCACTTAGCAGAAGGTCTTTCAGGTTCATCCATGTCATCACAAATGGTAGTATCTATTTTTCAGACTGAATAATATTCTGCTGTATGTATATATGAGTATGTATGTATATGTGGGTGTATATATGCACCCTACAAATTTTTTGAAATATTTATTTTTTTAGTTTTTACACAAACACAATATCTTTATTTTTATTTTTATGTGGTGCTGAGGATCGAACCCAGTGCCTCAGGCATGCTAAGCAAGCAGTCTACCACAGAGCCATAACCCCAGCCCCACCCTACAATTTCTTTACCCACTCATCTGATAAATACTTGTTTCCATATCTTGGCTACTGTAAAAAGTTCTGCGATGAAGATTACCTCTTAAATATACTGATTTCTTTTCCTATGGGTACATACCTAGAAGAGATTTCTCTATATCATATGGTAGTTACATTTTTTTTTATTTTTTGAAAAACCTCCATATTGTTTTCCACAATGGCTACACTGATCTACTTTCCTAGCAACAATATACTACCAAGGTTTCCTTTTCCTTGTCAACATTTGTCTGTCTTTTTGAGAATGGTCTTCCTAAATGATGTGAGATAGTTTCTCATAGTGTTTATGATTTGCAATTTGCCTGATGATTAGTGATATTGCACACTTTTTCATATATCAGTTGGCCATTTGTATGTGTCCTTTGGAAAGATGTTTATTCAGGTTCTTTGCCTAATTAATTGGCTTATTTGATTTCTTAATATTGACTTGGATGAGTTCCTTATATTTTTTCTATTAATGCCTTATCATACATTTGGTTCATAAATATTTTCTCACAACCCACAGGCTATGTATTAATTTCATAGTTTCTTTTGCTGTGCAGACGGGGTTTGTTTGTTTTTTTTTTTTTTTAGATTTATGAGTCCTGCTTGTTTATTTTTGCTTTTGTTACCAGTGCTTTTGTTGTATTACCCAAAAGAATCACTGTAAAAGCTGGGCTTTCTACTCTTTTCCATTGGCTTAGATATATGTTTTTATGCTAATACCATACCATTTTTATTATTATTTCTTTGTATATAATTTGAAATCAGGAAGTGTGAAGTTTCAGCTATTCTGGGTCTTTTTTGATGTTACATGAGTTCTAGAATTTTTTTCTATTTCCATGAAAAATGTCATTGTAATTTTGATGGGGATTGCACCGAATCTGCATATCACATGGGATAATATAGACATTTCAATAATTCTTTCAATTCACAAAAAGGCTATCTTTTCATAATATTCTTCAGGGTTTGTTTGTTTGTTTTGTTTTATGGTATTAGGGATTAAACCTAGAGGCACTCTATCACTAGACTATATCCACAGCCTTTTTTTGTTATTTAATTTTGAGACTGGGTCTTACTGAATTTCTAATGATGGCCTTGAACTTGCGACCCTTCTGCCTCAACCTCCAGGGTAATTGGGACTACAAGAACATACTACTGTACCTGGCTATCTTTTTCAACTTCTTTCATCAAGGTTTTGTAGTTTTTCAGCACACAAATCTTCAGTTCCTTGGCTAAATTTATTCCTCTTTTTTGTTTGTTTGTTTGTTTGTTTGTTTTGGTGGTGGTGGGTGCCGGGGGATTGAACTTTGAACTCAGGGGCACTCAACCACTGAGCCACACTCCCAGCCCTACTTTGTATTTTATTTAGAGATCATTGAGTTGCTTAGTGCCTCACTCTTGTTGAGGCTGGCTTTGAACTTGCAATCCTCCTACCTCAGCCTCCCGAGCTGCTGGGATTACAGGTATGTGCCACCATGCCTGGCCGTATTTTATTCTTTTTCTGCTATCATATTTGGGATTGGTCAATTTTTCAGACATATCATTATTGGCGTAAAGAAATATGACTGAGGGCTGGGGTTGTAGCTCAGGGGAAGAGCACTTGCCAAGCATGTGTGAGACACTGGGTTCAATTCTCAGCACCACATACTAATAAACAAAATAAAGGTACATCAACAACCAAGAAATATTTTTTAAAAAAAGAAATATGACTGATTTTATATGTCAATTTTGGATCCTGCAACTTTACTGGATTCATAATTCTAACAAATTATTTTGGAAGTTTTAGTGTTTTCAACATACAAGATCATGTCATCTGCACACTGGAATAATTGTACTTCTTCCTTTCTAATTTTGATGCATTTTATTTATTTTTCCTGCCTGATTGTTCTTGCTACTACTTCCAGCACCATGTTGAATAGAAGTACTGAGAGTGAGCATTCTTGCCTTGTACCAGATATTAAAATTTTTAAGTTTTTTTCTTATTATGATATTATTTTCCTATTATGATATTATTACATAGATATTATTACATATTATTACATAGATGATTGTTATTATGTTGAAGAAATTTCTTTCTGTATCTATTTTGTTGATAATTTTATCATGAAAGGACGTTGAACACTGTCAAATGCTTTTGCTATATCTATTGAGTTATTGTGTGGTTTTTATCTTTCATTCTGTTAAAATGTGGTGTATCACATTGATTGTTCTGTGTCTATTAAACCAATCCTAAATTCTAGGGATAAATTCCACTTGGTCATAATGTATGATTTTTTTTCAGGGGCCCCAGGCTTTGCATCCAGGGGTACACTGAGCCACATCTCCAGCCCATTTTATATTTTATTTAGAGAAAGGATCTCACTAAGTAGTTGCTCAGGGCTACATTGAGCTGCTGAGGCTGGTTTTGAACTCACAATCTTCCTGCCTCAGCTTCCCAGGCTGTGGGATTACAGGCATGCACCACTACACCTGACTCTATATGATCATTTTGATGTATTCTTGAATTTGACTTGTTAATATTTTATTTAAAAAGCTGGGCATGGTGGTACACGCCTATAATCCCAGAAGCTTGGGAGGCTGAGGCAGGAGGATCACCAGTTCAAATCCAGCCTTGGCAACTTAGAGAGGCAACTCAGTGAGACCCTGTCTCTAAATAAAATACAAAATAGGGCTGGGGATGTGGCTCAGTGGTTGAGTGTGTCTGAGTTCAATCCCTGGTACCAAAAAAAAATTATTGAAGATTTTTGCATGAATATTGTATAATAGAGTTTTCACTCCTATGAACAAAATCCATGAACAGAACAACTTAAAGGAAGAAAAGTCTGAGTTCACGATTTCAGAGATTCAGTCCATGATGGGCTGACTCCATCACTCTGGGCCTGAGATGAGGTAGAACATCATAGCAAAAGGGTGTGGTAGAGGAAAGCTGTTCACCTTGTGGTTCCCAGGAAAGAGGGGGCGGGGGACGAGGGAGGGAGGGGGGAGGGGGAGAGAGAGAGAGAGAGAAATGCCAGGGGCTAAAAATAAACCCCAAAGGCATGGCCCCTATGACCGACTAACTCCAGCCACATCCCTCCCGCCTACAGTTACTACCCAGTACAGTAGTCCATTCCTCTTTTTTTTTTTTTTTTTTTTTTTTGTACCAGGGATTGAACCCAGGAGCACTTAACCACTGAGCCATATCCCCAGCCCCTTTTATATTTTATTTTGAGACAGGGCCTCACTAGGTTGCTTACAGCCTTATTAAGTTGCTAAAGCTGGTTTTGAACTTACAATCATCCTGCCCCAGCCTCTTGATCTGCTGGGATTATAGGTGTGCACCACAGTACCTGGCCTTTCAAATTATTAATCCCCTGTTTGTGCTATAGCTGTCATACTCTAACCATTTCACCTCTTCAATTAACACAGGATTTTTGAGGGACATCTCATAACCAAACTATAACAAATGTTCATCAAATATATTGACCTGTAGTTTTCTTTTCTTCTGGTACCTTCATTTGATTTTGGTATCAGGGTGATACTGACCTCATAAAATGAACCTAAACATACTACCTCTACTTCTATTTTTTGGAAGAGCTTTAAAAGGATTAGTATTTATTGTTCTTTGAATGTTTAGTAAAATTCAGCTATGAAGCCATCTGGTCCTAGGCTTTTCTTTTTTGGGAACTATTTTTGTGTGGGGAAGAATTCATGTAGGAGTCCTGTCTTTTAGGTGAGGAAAAAAGTAAAACTCATGCTTGGCCATACCCTCAAACATTATCATACACTTTCTCCACCCCTGAATTAGATCTCTAATCCCAAGGCAACCTTTCCCTCCCTGTGCAGCCACACCTAGAAGAACTTCAAAAACAAAGTCATTCTACTGCTATATGTTTCCAGTGATATGAACAAGGACAAACCACTCCAACCCATAGAAAGGCCCCACTCTGTTCAAAAAGGACAAAACACACACACACACACACACACACACACACACACACACCCCTCCACATTCCTCAAGATCTCCCTGAAGAATTTGGAAAAAGAACCTCACATGAACCAGTTGCTCCTATTCAGCCCTCTCTTCTATCTATACTCCTAAATCCTGCTTGACACAGAAGGACTTCTCCTGCTCCCATCACTAGACATGCCCCACTGTGCCAAGGATCCAGGGCAGTGTTTCTCATTCCCAGTTGTAGTCTACTGTGGCTTTTCTTCCATGTGTTCTCCAGAACAACTCTCAGCCCTTCTTTAGTCACTCAGCCCAGGAGGCTAACTTCTTTAAGTTTCAATGCCCAGGCTCCCTGAGTCCCTGAGTCTCTGAGTTTTAGTTGGGTGAGGACAATGGGAACCACGGCAGCAAATCACAGGGCAGGAGATAGAAATAAGTTACTCCATAGCTGGGTCAAATGGTGTTTCCATTCCCAATTTTCCAGGAAATCTCCATACTGCTTTCCAGCAGTGTATGAGTGTACCTTTTTCCCCAAATCTTCGCCAACATGCTAAGTGAAGTTAGCCCATCACAAAAAAACCAAATGCCAAATGTTTTCTTTGATATAAGGAGGCTGATTCACAGTGGGATAGGGAGGGGGAGTATGGGAGGATTAGATGAACTTTACTCTAGATAGGGCAGAGGGATAGGAGGGTAAGGGAGGGGGCAGGGGGTTAGCAATGATGGTGGAATGTGATGATCATAACTATCCAAAGTACAGGTATGAAGATACAAATTGGTGTGAATATACTTTGTACACAGAGATATGAAAAATTGTGCTCTACATGTGTAATAAGAATTGCAATGCATTCCACTGTCATAAATAAATTTTTAAAAAAGAAATTTATGGTAGTAAAAAAAGATTTGCATACATAAATATATTCTTTTTAAGGATCCCCCTTCCAAGAAAAGTATTATTAATTTTGAAATATGAAAAGAAATATCTTTTCTGTGTTTTAATGATCGTGAGTTTTTCTTATTAATATAAAGTATTTTTAAGCTTTCCTTAAAAAAAGAAAAGAAAAGAAAGAAAGAAAGGAGTTGCTCCAACCCCTCCCTAGTCCCTAGCCACAGTTCTGGCAAAGGTTATATTCTTCTAGACTATTGTTCCTACAGAGAAACTCACCTTTCTCAGCTGTAGCAGCAACTGTTCCCTCCCCTTATTCCTTCAGGTCTAGGGACAGTAATGAATTCCTGCTGCTGCTAGTTCCTTCATGCCTCCCCAATTCCTGTTTTCACTAAAATACTTTGAACATGCCATTTCTTGTGAGACCCTGAATGATCCACAACCTTACCCTATTTTTTTTAGTTTGTTTTTTTTTTTTTTTTTTTTTTTTTTTTTTTGTTACTGGGGATTGAACCCACAGGCACTTAACCAATGCGCCACATTCCCAGTCCTTTTATAATTTTTATTTGGAGACAGGGTCTTACTAAGTTGCTTAGGGCCTCCATAACTTGCTGAGGCTGGCTTTGAACTTGTTATCCTCATGCTTTAGCCTCCCAAACTGCTGGGATTACAGGCATCCACCTCCATACCCAGTTTACCCTAATTTCCATTGTTTTCCTTAGTTTCAAAGTTTGATCTGTAATCCTTGACCCTAGACTGTCCCACATTATGCTTCATGACATTTTAGAAGCTCCTTAGAAATGGTCCATGTCCTTTACTCAGACACACACTATGAAATCACATGTTTAAGCAAGAAATCCAACATTTACACAGAATTGCTATGGATGTAATATCCTCTCCATTAAGACATCACCACCCAACTTCCCCTGCCTTTTCAATTCTTTTGTATTCTATGTCCTCAGTAAAAGACTTAATTTCAGTCCAACTATGTTATTAAAACTATTGCCAAAAGTCATTTATCTATGTGAGTTTAATCAAGTAAGTGAACCTCTGTGCCTCTGTTTTGTTTTCTTCAAAATGAGCATGGTGGGCTGGAGTTGTGGCTCAACAGTAGAGTGCTTGCCTAGCATGTGTGAGACACTAGGTTCAATTCTCAGCACCGTGTATAAGTAAATAAATAAAATAAAAGTCCATCAACAACTAATAAAAATATTTTTTAAAAATGATGATAGTAATAGCTATGTCTTGGTTTGGTTCTGAGGATTAAACAAGATGAACATTTTATAAGTTATAGGACAAGGCCAAGAACATAGTAAAAGTAAATAAATGTCAGCTTCTACCATGATTGTTACCACCATATATGTAAAACTAGAATAAATTTTGCCCCCAGGGGACATTTGACAATGTCTGGTAACATTTTTTTGTTGCCTTAACTGGGAGAGGGACAGCTGCTGGCATCTACCAGGTAGATACCAATGATGCTGCTAGACATCCTGCACTACACAAAACAGGCCCCTACACACATACAAACAAAATGTTAGTAGTAGTGAAGGTAAAAAAAACCTTGATCTTGAACAAAGAATAATTTAAAAGATGCTAAAAAATCCAAATACTAAATTTTACATGCTTTATTCCCATTGCCATTTTCAATACTAGGACTACAAAGGTATCAGAAAGAAAGCAAAGGAGATGAATTAAAACATTTAAAATAATTTCAAAGAGATCCCAAAAGGGAAAAAAAAATTAAAAAGCCAGAGTACACCAAATAACTCCAGGGGCAAAAAAAAAATGTTGCTGATGTATTATTTGTTCTTCACAAAGCTGACCCTGAACTAAGAGAGAGACTAAGAGATTATTGTATTAGATATGGTATTTTGAAAGCATCAGGGGCACATATTAAATACTTGAGAAAGACAGCCTTTAAAAAAACAATTCTTAATTGCTGGCATTTATGGGATTTACTTCAATTACTCAGGAAGTTAACACAGGTGAAACACTTTGCCCTCAGGAGACTGAACCAAGTTATTTTTTGAAAAATAATGGCAAAGTGCTACAAATAAATTAAGCCAAAGCAAACATTTCCCATTAGCCTACTGTTAATAGCCCCTCCTAGTCCTGAGTTACAATTCTAGTTCTGAATCAAAATCTCTGAATGAGAGATAATAGAGTACATTAAATAGGCCCAACAAGCAGCTGACATTTGCTCCCAAAACAGAGCTTATTCTTCCTCTTTTGTCCTTCACCCTTAACAGTGAAGCCTAGCTGACAGGGCCAGATAAAAAAGGTCAAGAGCAGAGCTCAGAGCCAGACTATAAGGACTGTTAAGGGCGTGTTTTGAGGAAGCAACTGAGCGTCCATTTGCTCTGGGCTTCCTGCAGGATGGACTGGAAAAAGGAGGGACCACAGCAGACTTACAGAATTTTGACCCCAGACCTGCCTTTTGACTTTGGAAACAATGAACTATGAAAAACAAATATTTCTAGTCCTGACACCTAACAACTCTTCACAGCAGGACATCTTAATTGTTTTTATGCTGGGCCCCTTTGGCAGACTGTTATGTGGACCTCTTATGACAATATTTTTAAAAGTATAAAACATTTCAAGTAAGTTGGGAGCTGTGGCACACACCTGTAATCCCAGCAACTTGGGAGGTTGAGGCAGGAGGTCCAGACCAGCCTCAACAACTTAGGCCTTCATCAACTCAGTGAGACCCTGGGGATGTGTCTCAGTGGTTAAATGCACCCTGGATTCAATCCCTGATACAAAAAAATTTCCTATTTCTGTAGGTGATAAAGCCAAAGGAATTGCTGTTGTTATTGTGGTGTGTTGCCTTCAAGCATAACAAAATGAAATGGCCAATTTAAATTGGGATGGTGGTAATAAAAACAAATGTTTTTCCTGCCATCCAAACTCACAGACACTTGAAGAAGACCCAGATTATGGTCTTCTTGGGAGCATTATGGGCAAGAGTGGCAATATAGGCCAAGAACATCTGCTTTTATACTTTTTATCCTGCCTCCCTCCAGGTAAGAGGAAAAACAAATTGCCTAAAGACTAAAATTGAGCCAAGTGTAGTGGTGCACACCTGTAATTCCTGCAACTCAGGAGGCTGAGGCAAGAGGATCACAAGTTCTAAGCAGCAACAGTAATTTAGCAATGCCCTAAGCACTTTGTGAGACCCTATCTCAAAATAAAAAGGGCTAGAGACGTTGTAGCTCATTGGTAAAGCATCTCTGGGTTCAATCCCCAGTACTAAAAAAAAAAAGATTAAAATTGAAAATACCTATGAATACATATACTTGCCAGTTCTATTTGGGATAAGAAAATGAATTATACATTAAAATGTTTCTTTAAAGATAAAGAAATTCAAAATTAGTAATGGAGCAACATACATACGTTTAATTTTATATATATATTTTTTCTGGCCTCAAAAAATTAACCAGAAGTTCTCTATAGGTTTAATGCAATGCCAATCAAAATCCCAATGGCATTTCTTATAGAAATAGAGAAAGCAATCATGAAATTCATATGGAAAAATAAAAGACCCAGAATAGCAAAAACAATGCTAAGCAGGAAGGGTGAATCAGGCGGTATAGCGATACCAGACTTCAAACTATACTACAGAGCAATAGTAACAAAAACAGCATGGTACTGGTACCAAAACAGGCGGGTGGACCAATGGTACAGAATAGAGGACACAGAAACCAATCCACAAAACTACAACTATCTTATATTTGATAAAGGGGCTAAAAGCATGCAATGGAGGAAGGATAGCATCTTCAACAAATGGTGCTGGGAAAACTGGAAATCCATATCAACAAAATGAAACTGAATCCCTTTCTCTCGCCATGCACAAAAGTTAACTCAAAACGGATCAAGGAGCTTGATATCAAATCAGAGACACGGCGTCTGATAGAAGAAAAAGTCGGCTACGATCTACATACTGTGGGGTCGGGCTCCAAATTCCTCAATAGGACACCCATAGCACAACAGTTAATAACTAGAATCAACAAATGGGACTTACTCAAAAAAGAAAAAGTTTTTTTCTCAGAAAAAGAAACAATAAGAGAGGTAAATAGGGAGCCTACATCCTGGGAACAAATCTTTACTCCTCACACTTCAGATAGAGCCCTAATATCCAGAGTATACAAAGAACTCAAAAATTTAGACAACAAGATAACAAATAACCCAATCAACAAATGGGCCAAAGACATGAACAGACACTTCTCAGAGGAGGACATACAATCAATCAACAAGTACATGAAAAAATGCTCACCATCCCTAGCAGTCAGAGAAATGCAAATCAAAACCACCCTAAGATACCATCTCACTCCAGTAAGATTGGCAGCCATTATGAAGTCAAACAACAACAAGTGCTGGCGAGGATGTGGGGAAAAGGGTACACTTGTTCATTGTTGGTGGGACTGCAAATTGGTGCAGCCAATCTGGAAAGCAGTATGGAGATTTCTTGGAAAACTGGGAATGGAACCACCATTTGACCCAGCTATTCCCCTTCTCGGTCTATTCCCTAAAGACCTAAATAGAGCATGCTACAGGGACACTGCTACATCGATGTTCATAGCAGCACAATTCACAATAGCAAGACTGTGGAACCAACCTAGATGTCCTTCAATAGACGAATGGATAAAAAAAATGTGGCATTTATACACAATGCAGTATTACTCTGCATTAAGAAATGACAGAATCATAGAATTTGGAGGGAAATGGATGGCATTAGAGCAGATTATGCTAAGTGAAGCCAGCCAATCCCTAAAAAACAAATGCCAAATGTCTTCTTTGATATAAGGAGAGTAACTAAGAACAGAGTAGGGACGAAGAGCATGAGAAGAAGATTAACATTAAACAGGGACGAGAGGTGGGAGGGAAAGGGAGGGAGAAGGGAAATTGCATGGAAATGGAAGGAGACCCTCAGGGTTATACAAAATTACATACAAGAGGTAGCGAGGGGAAAGGGAAAAATAATACAAGGGGGAGATATGAACTGCAGTAGAGGGGGTAGAGAGAGAAGAGGGGAGGGGAGGGGAGGGGAGGGGGATAGTAAAGGATAGGAAAGGCAGCAGAATACAACAGACACTAGTATGGCAATATATAAATCAATGGAAGTGTAAATGATGTGATTCTGCAATTTGTATATGGGGTAAAAATGGGAGTTCATAACCCACTTGAATCAAAGTGTGAAATATGATATATCAAGAACTATGTAATGTTTTGAACAACCAACAATAAAAAAAAAGAAAAAAAAATTAACCAGAATAATTTTCTGCTTCAGATAAAGAACCAAAGGACCAATACTTACTTCTAAGTGTCGGTGCTTTTGTATAATCTCCTCCCCTTGAGTTCAGACAAAACATATGACTTGCTTCTAACCAATGGAATATGGCAAAAGTGATGAGATGTCACTTGTCTTAGGTGACTAAAGACACTTTCCTGCTGGCCCTGAAGAAGCAAACAGCCATGTGAACTACCTATACAGAGGGCCAGGGAGTAAGGAACTGGAGGTGGCCTTGAGAAATTTAGGACCTCAATACTAAAATCACAAGCATAATGGGGATGCAACCCAGTGCTAGAGCACTTGCCTAGCACATGTTAGACCCAAGGTTCAATCCCCAGCATCAGCAAAATATATTTTTAAAGTCACAAGCAAAAGAATTCTACTAACAAGTACAAGAGGTTGGAAGAGGCCTCTAAACTCCAGAAAGAAATTCAATCCAGCTGACACCTTGACTGTATATTTATGAAACCCTAAACTGAGGACCCAGCTAAATCCCGTCCAAATTCTCAACCCACAGAAACAGGAAGGTAGTAAATGTGTGCTTATTAAGCTTCTAAATTTATGGCAATTTGTCATAGAGCAATAGATAAATATTGCAGTAACCAACAGAGGTGACCAACCATCCCAATTTGCCAGGGACTGTCTGAAAACTAAAAGGTCCATACTCCAGGAAAACCCTCAGTCCTGAGCAACCCAGGCTGATTGCCTGCCCACCGATAGATGTATAGAAATAATAGAATAAACAGGCAATATAAGATCTTTGCCTTTAAGAGCCAAATAGAAAGTTGGGGAAAAAACCTGGAAATCAATCAAATCATCTTTTAAAAGTTATAATTAGGAAAAGAGCCCAAGATTTCATCAAAACCAAATTTCTATGCCTTTCAAATAGGGTAGTTCCAACTTAAGAATGTGAAATTGGGACCATGTTTGAAGTCATCTTATATGCCTAGTCTTCAGTTGGTTACTTTCTCGATCTCCCTATTGGTTTCTAAATCAGCTCTCAATCACCATTTATCCCAATAACTGGCAAAGGCTTGATTATGTTGAATCATCATCAGTCTTAACAATTGGACTATAAGCCACAGGTAACATTTTTGCCTATCTTAAACTACAGCACAATCTCACTTCTTTCAGTCCACTCCAGGTTCCTTCCTTAAAGACAAAACTATGAATTATATGTCTGAGAATTGCTTCAAGATAATAGAGGGGGACAGGAACAGAGTAGGAATATACATTAAAAAAAAGGAATTGGCCATTCACTAATAGTTGTTGAGGCTACATGGCAAGTACAGTAGGATCTACTGCATTATTCTACCTACTCATTTGTTTGAGATTTCCTATTTTTAAAAAAGATGAGATTAGCAAAGGCCTAAGCAACTTAATGAGACCCTGTCTCAAAATAAAAACAAAAAAGCCTAGGGATGTGGCTCAGTGGCAAAACACCTCTGGGTTCAATCCTCAGTATCAAACAATAAACTTAAATTTTAAAAAAGATGAGGAAAAAATAAAGCCTGTGAAAAGTCCAATTAATTGGAGCCTGAGGTGGGAGGATTACAAGTTCAAAGCCAGGCTCAGAAACTTAGTGAGACTCTAAGCAACATAGTGAGACACTGTCTCAAAACAGAAAAATAAAAATGAAAATGACTGGAGGTGTGACTTAGTGGTTAAGTACCCCTGAGTTCAATCTCCAGTACCAAAAACAAACCAAAAAAGAATATCAGTGTGGCTGACGTGGTGGCAGACACCATATAATCGATGCAAATCAGGAGACTGAGGCAGGACAGAGTTCAAGGTCAGCATCAGAAAGTTAGTGAAACCCTATCTCAAAATTTACAAAAATAAACAATAGGCCTGGGATGTATGGCTCAGGGATAGAGCACTCCTCAGTTCAATCGCCAGTACCACCCCTCTCTAAAAAAGAAGAAGAAGAAGAATATCAGTATGGGCTACACACAGGGGTGTAAGCCCATAATCCCAGATACTCAGGAGACTGAGGCAGGAGAATCTCATGTTTGAGGCCATTCTGGGAAACTTAGGGTCTTTCTGACCCTATCTCAAAAAAATTTTTTAAAGGGCTAGGGGTGTAGTTCAGTAGTAGACCACATACCTAGTATGTATGAGGCCCTAAATTCAACTCCCCAGCACCACAAAAGAAAAAAAGAACATCAGTGTACATTCTGCTATCTCTGAAGGTATTTTTAATGTTCATACATGTGTTTAGAACAGTCCCCTACTCATGTGACATTCCACATAAAGCAGGAAAGCCACTACTTTCCTTTGGCACAAAGATCTCCACATCAGCATAATGATGACTCATTGTAAGGGTAGGCAATAAAGATTTTGTAAAAGGAAATATAAATGAACTGAAGGTACATGTGTCAACATGGATAAATTCCAAAAGCATAACAATGAGAGTAAAAACAAGTTGCAGGTTACACAAACTGCAGTATTCCATATTTTGAGTTGAAAACTCATGCAGATATATGCAAATGAGATAGAAAAAGACAAGTAGAATTTTTTTCAAAATTATGCACACCAAATTCAGGACAATAGTAACCTCTGGGGTAGGGAAGGAGGGGAATGGGACCAGAGAAGACAAAGGAAGCTTTAACTCTAGCTGGACCGTCATAATTCATGCACTGAGTGCTGGGTACAGTTATTTGTTGGATAACTCCCCAGTTTTGCACAGCCGAGGCAGGAGGATTACAAGTTCAAAGCCAGCCTCAGCAACTTAGTGAAACCCTGTTTCAAAATAAAAAGCTGAGGTTATAGCTCAGTGGTACAGTGCTTGCCTGGCATATGTGGGACACTGGGTTCAATCCTTAGCACCACATAAAAATAAAGATATTAAATTTTTAAAGATAAATAAATAAATAGCCAGGTGAGGTGGCACACCCCTGTATTCTCACTGGGTTGGGAGACTAAGGCAAGAGGATCTCGAATTCAAAGCCAGCCTCAGCAAAAGCAAGACACTAAGCAACTCAGTAAGATCCTGTCTCTAAATAAAATACAAAAAAAGGGGGGGGGGCTGGGGATGTGGCTCAGTGTCATGTGCCCCCTAGTTCAATCCCTGGTACCCTAAATAAATAAATAAAACTAAAAAGGGCTGGGGATGTAGCTCAGTGGTTAAGTGTCCTTGGGTTCAATCCCTGCTACCAAAAAAAATTAAATAAAAAATAAATTTAAAAAATAACATCCAATTAGAACTATAATGCAAACATCCTCCTTTAAACCAAATAAGGGTTCGTCTCATTTATTCTCTTTGAGAAAAACAACACTGTCTATCTCAAATAGCATATATTCCTAGTTATCATTTTAGTATGCTGACTTCTATCTCCCTAAATACATGTTACAAAATGATATGATCTAAAGATGAAAAAATATAAAACTGCTTCATTTTCATTTTTAAAAATAAATCTGGCTACTAAAAGAGTAACCAGAAAAGGGTTACAAGAATTTTGTCTTTTACCTATAGTTTCCTTAATAGTTAAACAATTGCTTCAAAGATTTAGACAAAAACTTAAAAAAGACTTCTTCCCAAAGGTGACGCTATGTGTTCTGATTTTTAAATATCTCCTACTTCTCATACCTTTCTTGTACTTCTTTACCTCGATCAAACTACCTAGACAATCAGACATACCTATAGGGGTTTTCCCCATTTGATGACTTCTCTTGATCATGCAGAATCAATAGTATTTAATAACTATTCCTCTTAATGTCTAAGAATTATAACTCATAAACACGAAAACTAATTATAGGCTGGGGATAGAGCTCAGTTGGTAGAATGCTTGCCCCAAACATACAAGGCCCTAGGTTCAATCCCAAGCACCACACACACACACACACACACACACACAAAAAAAAAAAACTTATAATAGTCACTCAAAATTTCCACATTATTCCCAGAGACTAAGACACCACCCTATAAAATATACATTATATGGACAGTGGGTATAGCTCAGTGATAGAGTGCTTGACAAGTTTGCATGAGGCCCTGGGTTCAATCCCCAGGACTGAAACAAAACAGACCTTATAAAGGATTCTATATAGTTTGCTTGTTTGTTGTGGGGGGCTAGGAAGTGGGGGAGGGCAGAGTTCCAGGGAATGAACCCAGGGATGCTTAACCACTGAGCAACATCCTCAGTCCTTTTTATATTTCATTTAGAGTCAGGATCTCACTGAGTTGCTTAGGGCCTTGCTAAATTGCTGAGGCTGGCTTTGAACTTGTGATCCTGCCTCAACTTCCCGAGCCACTGGGATTACAGGCTTTTATCATTGCACCCAGCTTTCTATATAGTTTGTTCATTCATTATGTCAAATTTAAAATTTGTAACTTTAAGGAAGATATTTTATTTTTAAATGTCATGCTTCAAATCTTTTCCTACCAAAAAAAAGATTCTTAAGTACAAAAACATTTGTATTGGAATGTAAGCGCCATGAGGATAGGGCTTCCTATGATTCAGGGCTATAACATCAGCACCTAGGACAGTGCCTGTCACACAACAGACACTTAAATGTGTGTCAAACCAGAACCTGATTCCTACCACACCCTATGCCTTCTAGTAAAATGTCGACCTTTGAAAGCCAAAGAAATACTTCACAGCTGAGTGAAGTGGTACAAAACTGCTGGTAATCCCAGCAGTTCAGGAGGCTGAGGCAATAGGATCACAAATTCAAGGCCAGCCTTAGCAACATAGTAAGGTCCTAAGCAATCTAAAAGACCACGTCTCAAAATAAAAAATAAAAAGGGCTGGGGGACTGGAGTTGTAGCTCATTAGTAGAGCGCTTACCTAGCACATGTGAAACACTGGGTTCAATTCTCAACACCACATTAAAATAAAGGCATTGTGTGCATCTATAACCAAAAAAATATTTTTAAAGGAGGGACTTGAAGGTTGGTTCAATATACGGAAATCAATAAAAGTAATTCATCACATCAATAGACTTAAAGATAAGAATCATATGATCATCAATAGACACAGAAAAAGCATTCAATAAAATATAGCACCCCTTCATGTTCAAACATTAGAAAAACTAGGGATAATAGGAACATATCTCAACATTGTTAAAGCTATCTATGCTAAGCCCCAGGCCAACATCATTCTAAATGGAGAAAAATTGAAAGCATTTTCTCTAAAAACTGGAACAAGACAGGGATGCCCTCTTTCACCACTTCTATTTAACATAATTCTTGAAACACTGGCCAGAGCAATTAGACAGATGAAAGAATTAAAGAGATACAGATAGGAAAAGAAGAACTCAAATTAGCACTGTTTGTCAATGATATGATTCTATATCTAGAAGACCCAAAAACCTCCACCATAAAACTTCTAGAACTAATAAATGAATTCAGCAAAGTAGCAGGATACAAAATCAACACCCATAAATCAAAGGCATTTCAGCACATGAGTGACAAATCCTCTGAAAGGGAAAGAGGAAAACTACCCCATTTACAATAACCTCAAAAAAATACTTGGGAATCAACCTAACAAAAGAGGTGAAAGAGGGGCTGGGGCTGTAGCTCAGTGGCAAAGTGCTTGCCTAGCATGCATGAGGCACTGGGTTCAATCCTCAGCACCACATGAAAATTAACAAATAAAATAAAGGCTTTCTGTCCATCTGCAACTACAAAAAAATTTAAAAAGAGGCGAAAGACCTCTACAACAAAAACTACAGAACACTAAAGAAAGAAATTTAAAAAGACCTTAGAAGATGGAAATATCTACCTTGTTCTTGGATAGGCCGAATTAATATTGTCAAAATGACCATACTACCAAAAGCATTATACAGATTTAATGCAATTCCAATCAAAATCTCAATGACATTCCTCATGAAAATAGAAAAAGCAGTCATGAAATTCATCTGGAAAAATAAGAGACCCAGAATAGCTAAAGCAATCCTTAGCAAGAAGACTGAAACAGGTGGCATCACTATACCAGACCTTAAACTATACTACAGAACAACAGTTACAAAAACAGCATCGTATTGTCACCAAAACAGACCTGTAGACGAATGGTACAAAATAGAGGACACAGGGACAAACCCACATAATTACAATTATCTTATATTAGACAAAGGCGCCAAAAACATACATTGGAGAAAAAATAGCCTCTTCAACAAATGGTGCTAGGAAAACTGGAAATCCATATGCAACAAGATGAAATTAAACCCCTATCTCTCACCATGCACAAAACTCAACTCAAAGTGGATCAAGGACCTAGGAATTAAACCAGAGACCCTGAGCCTAATCGGAGAAAAAGTAGGCCCAAATCTCCATCACATTGGATTAGGCCCCAACTTCCTTAATAAGACTCCTATAAGCAAGAATTAAAATCAAGAATCAATAAACGAGATGAATTCAAACTAAAAAGCTTCTTCTCAGCAAAAGAAACAATCATTGAGGCAAATAGAGAGCCTACAGCTTGGGAACAAATTTTTACCACATGCACATCAGATAGAGCACTAATCTCTAGGGTACATAAAGAACTCAAAAAACCTTAAAATCAAAACCAAATAATCCAATCAATAAATGGGCCAAGGAACTGAACAGATACTTCTCAGAAGATAATATACAACCAATCAACAAATATATGAAAAAATGTTCAACATCTCTAGCAATTAGAGAAATGCAAATCAAAACTACTCTAAGATTTCATCTCACTCCAGTCAGAATGGCAGCTATTAAGAATACAAACAACCGATGTGATTCTGCAATCTGTATACGGGGTAAAAATGGGAGTTCATAACCCACTTGAATCAAAGTGTGAAATATGATATGTCAAGAACTATGTAATGTTTTGAATAACCAACAATAAAAAAAAATTTAAAAATAAATTAAAAAAAGAATACAAACAATAATAAGTGTTGGTAAGGATGTGGGGGAAAAGGCACACTCATACATTGTTGGTGGGACTGCAAATTGGTGCAGCCAATCTAGAAAGCAGTATGGAGACTTCTTGGAAAAATTGGAAAACCATTTGACCCAGCTATCCCACTCCTCAGTTTATACCCAAAGGACTTAAAAACAGCATACTACAGGGACACAGCCACATCAATGTTTATAGCAGCACAATTCACAATAGCTAAATTGTGGAACCAACCTAGATGCCCTTCAGTAGATGAATGGATAAAGAAAATATGATATATACACAATGGAATATTACTCAGCATTAAAGGAGAATAAAATCATGGCATTTACAGGTAAATGGATGGAGTTGGAGAATATAATGCCAAGTGAAGTTAGCCAATCCCCAAAAAACAAATGCCGAATGTTATCTCTAATGTAAGGAGGCTGATTCATAGTGGGGTTGGGAGGGGGAACATGAGAAAATTAGACGAACTCTAGATAGGGCAAAGGGGAGGGAGGGGAAGGAAGGGGGCAAGGGGGTAAAAAAGATGGTGAAATGAGATGGACATCATTGCCCTAAGTACATGTATGAAGACACAAATGGTGTGAATATACTATGTATACTACCAGAGATATGAAAAATTGTGCTCTATATGTGTAATATGAATTGTAATGCATTCTGCTGTCATATATAACAAATTAGAATAAAACAATTTTAAAGAAATTATACACATTTTTTTAAAAAAAAAAAAAAAAGGAAGGGCTTGGTCAGGCATGGTGACACACATCCAGCAGCTCAGGAAGCTGAGACAGGAGGATGGCAAGTTCAAAGCCAGCCTTAGCAACGGCGAGGCACTAAGCAACTCAGCGAGACCCTGTCTCTAATAAAATACAAAAACAGGGCTGGGGATGTGGCTCAGTGGTTGAGTACCCCTGAGTTCAATCCCTGGTACCCTCCCCACAAAAAAGTAGGGGCTAGGGATGTGCTCCCTGAGTTAGCATCCCTGGGTTCAATCCAGAGTACCAAAAAAGAAAGAAAAGAGAAATACTTCACAACCCACTAAAAAACCACCAATATTTGTAGCCCTTTGTCTTAAGATATTAAACAAAAACTACTTGCCCATTCTCAGACATTCATATACTCTTTTTTTTACTTTACAACTGTTTTCATTAGGGCAGGGGATATAGCTCAGTTAGTAGAGTGCTTGCCTTGTATGCCCAAAGCCCTGGGTTCAATCCCCAACAACACAAAAAATTAAAAATTTAAAAAGTGTTTTAATTCTACTTTCCACCTACTGTCAGAATTCTGATTTTAAAATAAATCAGGCCAGGCATGATGGCACATGCCTATATCCCAGAGGCTTGGAAGGCTGAGATAGGAGGATCTCAAGTTCAAAACCAGCCTCAGAGGCTGGGGCTGTAGCTCAGATGCAGAGCACTTGCCTAGCATGTGTGAGGCACTGGGTTCGATCCTCAGAACCACATAAAAATAAACAAATAAAATAAAGGCATCCTATCCATCTACAACTACAAAAAAAATTTTAAAAACAATATCAGCAACTTAGTGAGATCATGTATCAAAATTTAAAAAATAAAATAAAAAGGACTAGGGATGTGGCTCAGTGGTTAAACACCATTGGGTTCAATCCCTGGAACAACAACAAAAAAAAATAGATAAAATAAATAAGCACATGAAAATAAACACATAACATAAAAACCAAAAAAAAATTAATTAGGCTATTATAATGCATTCAAATATAATTGAAGATGGCAAATAATTACTAAAACGATATTTAACATAATGTGATTAGGGAATTAAAAATTAAAACAATGAAATATTACAATAAACATAGATGGTAATATTAATCTGATTAATATTAATATATTTCAATGACCAAAATGCAAAACATTGACAATACTAAATGCTAACCAGGAGGTAGAATAACAGGAATTCTTTCACTGTTGGTGGGAATGGAAAATGGTACAGTCACTTTGAAAGACTGACAGTTTTTTATAAAATCAAACATATTCTTGTGATATGATCTAGCAGTCATGCTCCTTGCTTTTTACCCAAATGAGTTAAAAACTTTTGCCCACACAAAAAGTTCCACAGAAATATTTATAACTGTTCTATCCACAACTGCCAAAACAAAGAAGCAACCAAGAGCCCCTTCAGCAGGTAAACGTCGAAATAAACTAGTACATCTAGACAATGGACTATTATTCAGTACTAAAAAGAAACGAGCCACCAAACCATGAAAAGACATGGAGGAATCTGAAATGCATATTACTAAGTGAATGAAGCCAATCTGAAAAGGCTATATACTTTATAACCCCAAATATGTAATATTCTGAAAAAAGGCAAAACTAGAGACAGTAAAAAGATCAATGGTTGCCAAGGGTTATTAGAGAGGAAGGGATGAATCAGTGGACTACAGAGGATTTTTAATATTTTTTTTAATACTTGTAGATGGACAGCATGTCTTTATTTGTTTAGTTTTTTATTGGTGCTGAGGATCAAACCCAGTGCCTCACACATGCTAGGCAAGCACTCTGCCACTGAGCTACAGCCCCTGCCCACTAAAGAGGATTTTTAGGGCACTAAAATTATTCTGCATGTTACTATAATGATGGATGTATGTCAAACATTATGCAAACCCATAGAATATACAATATCAAGTGTGAACGCTAATGTAAACTATAGACTTTAAGCAATGATAACATGTCAATGTAAGTTCATCAAAAGTAACAAATATACCACCCTGGGGCTACATGTCTATAGTGGGGGAGGCTATATATGTATAGGGGCAAAAGGTATATGGAAACTCTCTGTATTCTATTCTCAATGTTCCTGTGAACCTAAAATTGCTCTGAAAAAAAAAAAAAGTCTATTGAAAAATACATTGCATGGGCTAAGAGTTAGTTCAGTGGTAGAGAACTCGCAAAGCATGGGTGAGGCACTGGATTTAATTCCCAGAACCACTATATACAGGTTTACATATATGCATGTGAATATATATATATATATATATATATATGCAGGTGTTAGCTTTCTATCACTATAACAGAATACCCAAGATAATTAATTTACAAAGAGAAAAGGCTTATTTTGTTTCCTAGTTCTGGATGATGATCTATTGACCCTGTCGCTTTGGACCTCTGTTGGGAGTGCTGGATGGCAACGATGAGAATCACATGACAGAGCAAACTGCTCACCTCATTGGCCAGAAAGCAAAAGGAAAAGAAAATGCAGGGAGCATGGGGGTAGGAAAGATGGTGAAATGAAATGAACAACATTACCCTAGGTACATGTACGATTGCACGAACGGTGTGACCCTCCTTTGGTTACAACCAGACAAGTCAAAAATTGTGCTCCATTTGTGTACAATGAATCAAAGAGAATTCTGCTGTCATGTGTAACTGATTAGAACAAATAAATTTTTAAAAAAAAAGAAAGAAAAGGCCAGAGTCCCACAGTCCCCTTAAGGGAATGCTCCAATGGTCTAAAGACCTCCCACTAGGTCCCCATAGGCCCCACCTCACAAAGCTATCACCACATCCCAATAGTATCACCCTGAGACCAAGTCTAACACCCTTAGAAGATACTTACCAAACCACAGAATGTTAAAATTTTATATATATATATATATATATATGTATATATATATATATATTTATGTATATATACATATACACATACATATATAGGCACATATAAATATGTGTTTATAACTTATAAGCATATAAATGTTTATATTTATATATAGACAGGAGAAAAACTCTAACATAACTTTGTAGGCTAACTTCCATAACAAAGTAACAGGTGTACTGGACTATTTTTACTTCAAGGAGATAAAATTAGGTATTGGAGGAGGTAAGTACAGGGAGGTTGAACCCAGGGGCACTTTACCGCTAACCTACATCTCCAGCCTTTTTTATTTTGAGACAGGGTCTCACTAAGTTCCTTAGGGCCTCACTAAGTTGCTGAGACTGGCCTCAAACTTGAAACCCTCCTGCTTCAGCATCCCAAGTCCCTGGGATTACAGGCATGCACCACCACGCCCAGCAAAATTAGGTATTTTTGTAGAATATTTACTGTTGGTAAAATGGTGACATTTTCTCCCTTCCTGGTACATTATGGTCATCTTAACTATATACTTAAGAGGAAAACTTGGTGGTTACCATAGAAACTACCAGGGCTGATTAGTGCCTCCATGATTTGAGCAGTTATACCTGTTGGGCCACTTAAATCTAAACTTACAGGTTCCTGTTTAACAGGGAAGGGGAAACTGTCTACATTTGTTTTAAAGAGTGGCTAATACATTGATGTAGTGATGCAAATTGAGCTGGATCAAGCATACACACATACACACACCCCACTACCACCACTGTCAAAGTGATGTGTAAAAATTAGGTGGCTGCCAGTTGCTGACTTTGTTTCACTCTGTAAGGATTACCTTTCCCTATTCAGGATGCCTTTAAGGTTCACTTTCACCTGTACCAAGAACACTGGGTTAATGTAATTTTGTTAGTCTCAATGGGAAGGATGATGTCTGGTTTGGTTTGGTTTTGCTGGGCTGAATCAGGGAGCATAAAGGTCTGAGGTTTACGCCAAGCAATCTTCTAGTAATATTCCCTTTTACCAGTATCTAAAATAGTCTTTTGCAAGCGATTTTCATCTGCAGAATATAATCTCATTCATGCAAAGGTACTGAGCCTTAGGGATTTTTTAATCACATATACCTCAAGGAAGCATGGATTGCAACACAAGGAAAGCCCCTTCCAATTCCTGAGGAAGCTTTAACTAACATATTCATAATTAATATTCAGATCTTCTCCTATCACACTTAGTATATTACCGACAACAAAATAAGCCTTAACAGGTATGCAGTTCTCTCTTGCTGTATAGCATGTCATTTTAATAAGTGTATTATCCTTGGAAATATTCTGAGGGCCTCATGAAATAGCCATGGTTTGTGTTTTAAGACACTGACTTTCTCTTTACCTGGACTAACTCAACTACTCAACAGAAGTGGCAGAACCATCTACGTATCAAGGACTTCTTTAGGGACAAATCCATACTAATTTCTATGAATGTTAATTATATTTTCAGAAATCCAAAATTTGAAAAGATGAAAAGATTAGAGTAGCTAAAGTTATGCTCATAAACATACGGGCATATATATGCTCCAGCAGTATAAAACACAGTCTTAAGTGACCAAAAACAAAAAGCCCACAACACATTGATACCAGAAGTGAACCATAAAACCATAATATTCCTTTAGAACTACATTTTACAGGAGCACTCGCCACTGTAAAAACCCAACTGGTGTTAGTAACTTTCATACGATTGCTTTTTAAGAAAAGCTCCATTTCATATTTGGGGTTTGAGATTAACCATCTTATCACCATTTAGTGCTGGTGATATTAAATGAAAGGCAAGGGTTTATCAGGTAGTCTTTCCCCAAGCTTAGAGGAAAGCACAAAACAAAAACAGCACCTGCTGGGGATGAAGGAATCATTTTACAGGTATGGAGCAGCCAAAAAGAGGCAGCTCTGACATCTCTTCCTTTCAAATTCTATTTCAAGTCCACTTGATGATAAGACGGGAAACTACAGCTGTGTACCATGGTGACTTGTGCGATCCACTTCTAGCCCCAAATGAGGAACTTGGCTTTGACTTGACCAATATCCTCTTGCAACCCTAAGTCCTTGCTCCGCAACTCGCCATTAAGCTTTTCCAATTTAATACTAATACTCAGAAATACACTGGCGGACACATATACATGTAGTAGATATACATATAAATCACAAAAGAAAGAGGACAACATGCAACCCTGGGCCCGGAGCCATACAGAAAACACACCCTTCAAGTTCAAATCCCAGCAAGGCACCCAGAGCAGCCACCCGGGAGAGGGAGGGGCAGGAGCGGGGAACAGAGGTTAAACCAGACACCAGCCAAAACAAACATCACTTCCAGGACAGGACAAACTTTGGGCTAGGGCGGTGGTAGAACCCCAGGAATGACCGGGGGAGGGGAGGGAGTGTCAGACGGTCTCAAGAGAAGAAGACAGGGAGTGAACCCAGCACTGGCCCGAGCTAAGCTATGGAGGAGGCTGGTGTCCCTAGAGCACAAGGGCGTCGCCGCCATCCCCAGCTACAGAGTCTCTGACACCTGGCCGAGGACTCATATCCCTGGGGACAAACCGTGTCACGCAAAACGTCCCACAGACACTATCCCACAGATTCGCAAAGAAAGGGGGCGCAGGGACCTACCTGGTGCAGCGTTTCGGCAGGGAGCTGCGATGCCCGAAACAGGTCAGCCACTGGGCCAGCGGCCGCAGTGGCAGCGCCAAGGGCGACCCTGGCGGACTCAGGGGGCCCGGGACCCGCGCCCCCGCTCGCGGCGCCCGCGCAGCGCGCGAAGAGCTCGGAGTAGCACTGCTGCTCGCCCTCGCTCAGCAGCAGCGGCGGCCCAGAGCCGCAGCCTCCGCCAGCCGCCGCCTCCATAGGGCCTTCAAGAGGACTGGCGGAGCACTGTCACCGGCTGAGGTGCCACTGCCACTGCCGCCGCCGCCGCCTCGGCCTCGGCCGCCGCCGCCCCCACGCCCCGCAGCTGCCGCGCGGCCGCTTCCTCCCGGCGCGCGCCGGCCCCGCCCCCGGGCTTCAATGTTGTGCCTCCGCCGCGCGGCACATGGAGACAGGCGCGGCACCAACCAATCACATCCTGGGATCACACCCAGGCCCCGCCCATCTCCAGGTAACTAACTCGGCGCACCGCCCTCCCGCTGCGGGTCACCTGCTCTGCCGGCTAAGCCAGGCAGGGAGGTCGGGTTCCTGCGCTGCTCCTAGCCCACCTTTCCCCAGAGGGACATCTTTGGCTCTCTGCACTGGGTGGGAAGGGAGCACCTAGCACTGGAGAACAGGACTTTACGTGGAGCGGGAAAAGCTGTGATGTTTTCTCCACAAAAGGCTGGAACAGGTGTAGAGCTCATGCCGCACAGTGCCCTTCCCAGAAAAGGGAGGAGGCATGATAAGTTAAAATTTCCCTTCTTCCATAGGAGTTCTGCCTGAAAAGTTGGAGAACAAATATGTGCATACGATTTGGGTCCCAGAAACTACCCAGAACGTTCAAGATGGTTATGGGGTTAAGGCACTTTCGAAGACATAATTCAATCCTGAAATTGAGCCTCAATAAGGAATACCATCACTTTTAAATAGTACAGTGATAGGAGAAAAAAGGCACTTTCTGCAAATCCCTTTAGACCAATTCCTGGTTTTGCAGAAGAGGAAACTGTGTTGTACTCACCTTCATTCACCCAACACTCCTTGAGTATCTACTATATAGCAGATTTTTGTACTAACGCCTGAAATTACAGACTTCAGTCCCCCCCCCATCCAAAAACATTTCTTTTGAAAAGAAAATAGACCTGTTTAAAAAAAAAAAAAAGGGCAGAAGCATGGTGTTATTTACCAATAGTCCCAACTACTGGAGAGGCTGAGGCTGTAGGATCATCTGAGCCCAGGAGTTAAAGCAAGCCACCCCTTTTGGAAAAAAAAGAAGTTTGTTTGTTTGTTTGGTACAGGGATTGAAACGGGGGTGGGGGAGGGCTTGCCCACTGAGCCATACCTCCCGCCCTTTTTATCTTTTAAGACCGGGTCTCACTAAATTGCTTAGGGCTTCACTAAATTGCTGAAACTGGTTTTGAACTTAATCCTCCCGCCTCAGCCTCATAATCTCAGTCTCTGGGATTATAGGCATGTACCACCACACCCCACCCTAAAAAAAAAAATTGGGATGGGAGAGGGTGGGGGGATACCAGGGATTGAACTCAGAGGGACTCTACCACTGAGCCATACCTCAGCCCAATTTTGTGTTTTATTTAGAGATGGGGGGTCTCAGTGAGTTGCTTAGTGCCTCACCATTGCTGAGGCTGGCTTTGAACTCAAGATCCTCCTGCCTCAGCCTCCCAAGCTGCCATTACAGGTGTGCACCACCATGCCCAGCTTAAAAAAAAAAAAAAAAAAAAAAAAACTTTTTTAAAATACAAAACTTACCCAAGTTCACACCAAAAGTCAACACTAGAACCCACATCATTACACAGGTCATGTGCCTCCTCTATCTCCATACATCCTTTTTCTAAAGAATGCACACATATTTTTCAAAAGAAGTCTCCCACATGACTATACTCTAGCCACTGGGGTCATATAGTTTCTCTCATGTGTGAAAACTAGAGAGGAAAAAGGAAAAGAAAGGTGGAGGAATCTCATGAGAAAAGAGATGGGGGGGGCAGGGAATACTGGGGAATGATATTGACCGAATTATATTGTTACTCTATGTACATGTGCGAATATGTAAAAGATCCCACAGTTATCATTACTATAATGCACCAATTAAATAAAATGGAAAAATTTTTAAAAGACAAATTCCAGAAAAGAAGCCATTGGAAAAAAAAAATCTGCCTTCTACAAAACTGGAAATTCTAGCATCAGGCCTGCCTATTTGCATCTCTTTTTCAAAAATTATCTTTTTAAATGCCATTTTACTAGGAAGAGTTGCACAAATCATCAAGACTTGGTGGTAAGCCCTAATACAAAGGCCAAAAAAAAAATTGGTCCAGGGTTAAGTACTAATATAACATGCATGTTAGAATATTTAATAAAGAGATATATAAAACTTCCAACCGAAATAGTTTTGTTTTAATAAAAGCAGAAAACAAAACATCTCAAGAAGTAAAATTGATGGTTTCAAATATATTTTGGTGTTATGGTCAATTAAAATAAAAATCTAGGGCCAGGTGTAGTGGTGTATGCCTATAATCCCAGAGACTACAGAAGCTGAGGCAAGAGGATCCTGAGTTCAAAGTCAGCCTCAGCAATTTAGTGAGGCCCTAAGCAACTTAGTGAGAACCTGCCTCAAAATAAAAAAATTAAAAAGGACTTGGGATGTGACTCAGTGGGTAAGCACCCCTGGGTTCAATCCCCTGGGGGTGGGGATTGAACAAAGACCAACTTAGTTGGAGAATTTGAACTTCAAAATCTCATTATCTTTGTATTTTCCATAGCTGTAATACTTTCTTAGGAAAATTGGAAGACTATAGATTGTTTATTCTCTTCCTACTTTCCCAGTCATACTCTGGTTTCCCTAAGAATGGCTCACCATTCTAACAAATGTTAAAAAGCAACCCACTTTATGTGACAGATACCAAACCTTGTTTTCCCCTGTGATCTCTACAAGAATAGACATGAGGTATAATAACCCTTAACAGTCATATAGTGAGGGCAGGTGGAAGCTACAAAGCCTTTCAAAGCACTTAGGTATGAATTATCTCATTTAAACCTCACAGTAACTCTCTAAGGCAGACCTCCATTTTGCAGATAAAAAAAAAATGATTCAAAGATAGTATTCTTTGGACAACTGGATATTAGATTTGAAACCGATCTTCTTAATTACTCTCAGTTTAATAAGTTTGACAGATATTTATAAGTACCAGAAGCCAAAATAATGGGTAGAAAATCTCACATCTGTGCCTATCTATCCATTAGTGAGGCAATAAATGTTTATTGATAGGAGGTTTTTACTGTGTCCCTACTGGAGTACTGTGAAAAAAAATATTTTTAAATATTTATTTTTTAGTTGTAAGTGGACACAATATTTTATTTTAATGTGATGCTGAGGATCCAACCCAGTGCTTCACACATGCTAGGTGAGCACTCTATCATTGAGCCACAATCCCAGCCAAAAAAAAAAAAAGTTTTTCAAATACAAGATGCGGTGCTTTCAAGGAGTCTTCAGCCTCACTAAAAAAGACAAAACTAACAACAAATAAAAATAAATAAGACACTATATAATTAACTGCTAAATTCTGTATCCTGGGCTAACTGGAGTGGAATTTTAGAAAAGAGAAAATACATAAGCCAGAGCTCACCAAGGAAAGCCTGATGAGGGGGGATCAGCATGGGTGTTGTATCTGAAATTGGGTGGGATTGGGGAGATTGAAAGACAGGACAGACAGGGAGGATCATGGGAGAAGGAGGAGCTCCAGAGACTTGACAAAGGAAATGATAAGTGAGGGAGGGCCAACAAACTGATTCTGGCAGGAGGGCAGTCTCTGAAGGTTTCTAGGATGCAACAAAGAAACTACTTAACAAAGAAGAGGGGCACAGTCAGAAGGAGTCCCATAGCAGTAATACTTAAACCCAGACCACAGCAGGGAAAAAATGGCATTTATAAAAATGTTCTGGGCTGGGGGTTGTAGCTCAGTGGTATGAGCTAGCATATGTGAAGCACTGGGTTTGATTCTCAGCACCGCATATAAATAAATAAATTAAATAAAGGTCTATCAACAACTAAAAAATTATTTTTTTATTTTTTAATATTTATTTTTCGGTTTTCAGTGGACACAACATCTTCATTTTATTTTTTTTTAATTTTTTAATATTTATTTTTCAGTTCTCAGCAGACACAACATCTTTGTTTGTATGTGGTGCTGAGGATCGAACCCGGGCCACACGCATGCCAGGCGAGCGCGCTACCGCTTGAGCCACATCCCCAGCTCCCATTTTATTTTTTTAATATATATATATATTTTAGTTCTTGGTGGACGCAACATCTTTTGTCTTTTGTTTGTATGTGGTGCTGAGGATGGAACCCAGGCCGCACCTATGCAGGCGAGCACTACCGCTTGAGCCACATCCCCAACCCCTTCGTTTTATTTTTATTTGGTACTGAGGCTCAAACCCAGTGCCCTGCGCATGCCAGGCAAGTGCGCTACCGCTTGAGCCACATCCCTAGCCCCTAAAAAACTATTTTAAAAAATGTTCTGCTGGGCACGGTGGCGTATACCTATAATCCCAGTAGCATGGAAGGCTTAGGCAGGAGAATCACAAGTTCAAAGCCAGCCTCAGCAATTTATCAAGGCCCTGAGAAATTCAGTGAGACCCTGTCTCTAAATAAAATATAAAAAGGGCTGGGGATATGGCTCATATTAAGCACCCCTAGGGTCAATCCCCAGTACTAAAAAAAAAAAAATGTTCTAATATCTAAGGAATGCCAAGTACTGTTCTTCATTTCTGCAACAGTTTTCTAAAGAGAAGAAAAACTTATCAGACTTGAAAATAAACACAGATAAGAATATAGAAAGTAGAAACACTCATAGCCCTTCAGGCTGACAGTAAACAAGAACCCTTTAGAAGAGAATTTCTGTGTACTTTTTGTAGTTGTACATTTGTATACTTGTTTGGGCTCCATCATGACCAGACAAGCAGATATTTTAAGGAACAGTCAAGAGAAGCATTTCTTTTCTTCCATATTGGGGATTGATCCCAGGGGCACTTGACCCTTGAGCCACATCCGCAGCCCTTTTTATCTTTTATTTTAAGACAGGATCTTGTAAGTTGCTTAGGGCCTCACTAAGTTGCTAACAGGACCTTGAACTTGTGATCCTCCTGCCTCAGCCGCCTGAGCCACTGGGATATAGGTGTGCTCCAGGCTGGGCTTCAGAATTTTTATGTGTAATATTAAAATACTAAAGATTATATCTCAAATAGTGATGAAAATTAAAGGACTGATTCCTGCAAACACTAAGTAGTCACCTGTTTGAATGATTTCATTTTTTTTTTTATTTTGCTAGTAGTGAAGAAAGGTAGCTATTGTAGGTGGGTGTGGTGATACATGCCTGTAAATCCAGTGACTTAGGAGGCTGAGGACAGAAGGATCACAACTTCTAGACCAGCCTTGGCAAATTAGCAAGGCTTTAAACAACTCAAAAGACACAGCCTCAAAATAAAAATGATAAAAAAGTCTGGAGATGTGTCTCAGTGGTAAAGCACACCTGGCTTCAATACCCTGTGGGGGCGGAAAAAGAAAGGTAGATATTTGACAGTGTGAGAGGAAATCCTATTCCCCTGGCCACAATTTTTTTTTTTTTTTTTTTTGGTACCAGGGATCGAACCCAGAGCTGCTTAACCACTAAGCCACATTCCCAGCCCTTTTTTTATTTTATTTACAGACAGGGTCTTCCTGAGTTGCTCAGGGCTGATTTTGAACTCTTGATCCTCCCCTCTCAGCCTCCTTCTGTGATTACAGGCAGGGGCCACCAGGCTGGGCTGACACATTTTTTCCTTGATAAAGCTTCATCTTTATTCCCCAGGAAGGAATATTGATGAAGTAATATTGGTGCTGGCCTGTAATCCCAGTTCAAAGCCAGGATCGGGAGGCTGAGGCAGGACGATACAAAAGTGAGGTGCTAAGCAATTCAGTGATACCCTGTCTCTAAATAAAATACAAAATAGGGCTGAGAACATGGCTCAGTTGTCCAGTGCCCCTGAGTTCAATCCCCAGTACCAAAAAACAAACAAACAAACAAAGGGTAACATTGGCACTTCTCCCAGAAACTCTCACTTCTAAGGAAAAAGTGATGGAAAAGAGTATTTTCATGGGGTGCACTTTCTCTCCCACTTCCTCCCTCCACCCACCCCACTGCCCCCTGAGTTTTGCAGCCCTCAAAGGGAACGATTCTCCTTCCTCCCTTTCTCTCTCTCTCTCTCTCTCTCTTATCCCTGATTCCACATAGAAAGCACACATAATTTGGAACCTCTCACTTTCACAAGTGCAGGTCGTACCTTGCAGCTTCCCACGTAAGAGTCTGTTTTGGAGACTGTCTCTGAGGTGGGGAAAGCAGGGGGTAGCGAAAGTAAAAAGTAGCCTGATTTTGGTGACAAATCCATCCTGCATCTCCAACCCAGCTCAAGAAACAATGGAGTTGATGTGATCCACATGGATCTCTCGCAGTTAGTTCTAAACTCATGGAGAAAGAGATGGGTTAGAATTATTGAACTCCTATATGCCCTATAAACTACTAATGACAATGGAATCATAAGTTTCTGTCTCCCATTGTTATGATTTGGATATGATTTCTCCCTCAAAGGTTTATGTGTCAGAAGCTTGGTTTCTAGTGTGGCAGCGTTGAGGTGGTAGAACCTTTAAAGAGGTGCAGCCTACTAGATTACAATTAAGTCATGGAGGCTCCACCCTCATTAATGGATTAATATTAGTGTCCCAGAGTGGATTGGCCTTGCAGGAATTGATTCATTCGCACAAAAGCAAGTTGTTATAAAAAAAAAAAAAGTAAGTCTGGCCAAGTGCAATGGCTCACACCTATACTCCCAGTGGCTCAGGAGGCGGAGACAGGAGGATCACAGGTTCAAGGCCAGCCTCAGCAACTTAGCCAGGCCCTATGAAACTTTGTGAGACCTTGTCTCAAAATAAAACTTAGAATGGGCTGGGTTTGTGACTCAGTGGTTAAGTACTCCTGGGTTCACCTCCTGGGCTGGCTCTTCCCTTCTCTCTTGCTTCCTGTCTTGTCACATGACCGGTGACTCCCTCTCAAACACTCTCCTGCAAGGATGCCATGCACCATGTTATGATGTAGCCAGAAGACCTTCACCAGAAGCTAAACAGATGGGGACACCCAGTCTTTGACTTTCAGCCTCCAAAACTATAAGCTAAATAAATCTCTTTTGTTTCATGTTTTTATGGTGCTGGTGATCAAAATTAGGTCCTCATCCAGACTGGTCAAGGACTCCACCACTGAGCTACATTCTCAACCCTCTCTTGTCTGTATAAAACTTTGTTATAATACAGCAAAACAAAATGAACTAAGATACCAATAAGCTGGGCACAGTGGTGCACGCCTGTAATCCCAGCAGCTCGGGAGGCTGAGGCTGGAGGATCGAGAGTTCAAAGCCTGCCTCTGCAACAGCGAGGTGCTAAGCAACTCAGTGAGACCCTGCTTCTAAATAAAGTACAAAAATAGGGCTGGGGATGTGGCTCAGTGGCCAAGTGTCCCTGGGTTCAATCCCTGGTACCAAAAAAAAAAAAAAAAAAAAAGATAACCAAGATACCAATAAAATCAGTTCAAAACACTTGAGGAAATTATATCCTGCACACCCACGTGTGTGTGTGTGTGTGTGTGTGTGTGTGTGTGTGTGTATGATCCTGTACCCTTTTCCTTCCTATGATAACTCCATTCTCTGAAGCAAAAGCTTGGAAAATTGAAAAGGTGGTGGTTCTCAAGCAACAAACAGTTGTTCCCAGAAGTCCTGCTTCCCGCTTATGAATCATAGTTCACCTCTCTCTATTCTTTGGTGGCCCTAAGAATGACTGAGCAGAAATGCTAAAATATTTCTCTGGTAAAGCCCCATAGTTAGGTCAGACCAACTGAAGCCAACGGTTCTCATTGCTTGTTAACAATACCAAGCTGTCTAAACTTGAGAAAGTGTTTCCTGCTTTGTTTCCCTTTACAGGATTTTGGATAATAATTATCCTAACCACATAGTTTCACTGTGCTGTTTTCAAGTACCTGTAATACTCATGTACCATCAGAGCTTTAGTTTTAGATCCTTTTTCTATCTTTTAAAGAACCATGAAAAATTCTTACCTCCGTGATTCAGCACTTCAGTCACTGCAGAATTGAGCAAGGATTATGATTGATTAAATTGGTAATATTCTGAAAATCAAGTTTTCTGAAACTGTTCATGTATCTGAAAAACAGGACATTCATGGGATGTCAGGTATACTAACTACTGTAACAAACAACCCCAAAATCTCAGTGGATTAACATGATAACTTTCTCTTGGTCACAACAAGGGTTTGTGGAGGAAATGGTTCTCTTTGAATTTATTCAGGATCACTAATTATTGGCACCTCCATCGCCTAAGACCTCAGCATCCTTAACTAAATCCTCTGCGTCTAGCATTTGGAAACAGAAAGCAAGAGTGAACTCAGCAGACCAGGAAGGAGAGGATGTAAAAGACTTTGCACAGGATAATTTATGGGCCAGACTCTAAGAAGGCACAAATCAATTCTCCCTACTTTCCACTGGGTAGAAACAAGTCAAATGACTGTACCAAACTGCACAGAAGGCTGGGAAACGTAGTCATGCAGTGTACACAAGAAGAAGAAATGGGATTGGAGACTTTCTAACCAGATTCTGCCCTAATTACCATGAGAACATTTCAGACCTAGCCAGGCAGAGTGGCACATGCCTATAAAAATCCTAGCAACTCAGGAGGCTGAGGCAGGAGAATCACAACTTCAGCAGCTTAGTGAGACCCTAAGCAACTTAAAAAGACCCTATTTATCTCCAAATAAAACATTAAAAAATGGCTGGGGATGTGATTCAATGGTTAAGCTGGCATGGGTTCAATCCACATAGTAAAAACAAAAACTGGAAATTTCAGACTTAGAATAAACATTGTTAGTTCACTGCCAAGGTTTCCCTTCATGGGGATATGCACCCTTCAGTGAGTGTTGCATGCTACTGCCTCATAGCTGGTCCCTTCTTCGAACACTTGACCTCAGACAAACTAGAGCTGTTTCCAGGTTACACCTCCACCACAATCATCTCCCCAGAAAGAACCTACAGGTGATGACTATCATGAAAGGCTAAAAGGTCAACCCCTTGCTTTAAACTGGGACCAACTCTGTGGTACCAATCATGCTCCACTGGGATCAGATTGAGGCAGATCTCCACCTGAAACCACTTCTTTTGCTTAATTCTTTTCTCCAGTCCCATCCTGTTTCCTTCCTGGCCCCTTTTCTGAGAGCTCTCCCCAATTAAGTACTCACACAAAAATCCCCATCTTGCTGGGCGCAATGGTGCATACCTGTAATAACAGCAGCTCAGGAGGCTGAGGCAGGAGGGGATCACAAGTTCAAATCCAGCCTCAGCAAAAGCGAGGTGTTAAGCAACTCAATGGGACCCTGTCTCTAAATAAAATACAAAATAGGACTGCGGATGTGGCTCAGTGGTAAAGTGCCCCCAAGTTCAATCCTGGTACCAAAAAAAAAAAAAAAAACCATCTCAGTTTCTGCTTCAGAGAGCCAAGATTTTACATCAGAAAGTACTATGACCCGATCTCACAGAAAAAGCATGTGCAGCACAAGTCAATCTGTAAATATTTAAGCGCTCTCTGTAGAGTCTAGACAATCTTATACTCAATAAACAAAGACTGTTACCCCAGCACTGCAAACAGAATCCTTTTATAGTGAATATACATATGGCCTCCTTCTTGATTTTTGTTTCCTACCCTCTTCTTCTTTGACCAAGTTGATGTGGTTGCTGGGTCATCTGGGATTTGATTCTCAGCCTTGCAAGGGCAGAAATGCATTTATCACTTCTTTGGATGTGTCACAACCCACAGGGGAGTGCAGGTACATAAATCACAATACCAGTGAACTGATTTACATCCACAGTATCCACAGTGATGCCTGCTCTGTGAACCATAACTATTGTTCATATGGCATGCCTCTTCCTGGTTCTCTCTGGAGAAGAATTTTAAATGAGAAATGTGTTTCTTAAATACAGATCAATAGAAATAAAGGAACCAAATAAGGACAATGAGACCAAAACACCCTTTTTCATGGTCAAGGATATTTCCAAGTAGTGCTTTTTTTAACCTTTATTTCACTTATTTATTTTTATGTGGTGCTGAGGATCGAACCCAGGGTCTCGCAAGAGCTAGGCGAGTGCTCTACTGCTGAGGCACAACCCCAGCCCCCCCCCCCAAGTAGTGCTTTAAGGACAATGAACATATCTTAATTATCTGATGCTCAATAAATGATTGTTGACTTAAAGGAGGAAACAGAATTAACAGAAAATACTACAAACAGTGATTTCCGTGATTTCCATGATTTCCTCTCAGAAGAGGTGTCTGTTTTCCTAGGCCACTAAATTCCCTTCTAGTTGAAGCCTGAAAATTTTCATGATGTGATTTAATTCTCAACTTCATATCTTATTTGAATTTTACCCCTTTCTTTTATTATCATCTTTAGGAGTTCCAGCCAGTCACTGAAAACTTAAATTTTAGTTTATCTGCCTCTTGATGACTTTCAACCATGTACCATAATCTCATGAGTAATAGTTTCCAAAATAACAATGTGGATTTGGTTGTGTCTTGGTAAATTCTCCTCTATACAACTACTCTCATTTACAGGTTGTATCAAAACCTGATGGAAAAGATCGATTTTACATTTAGGCAGCTGTTCTAGCAGCACGACTTCAAGGTGCTCGAGATATGAAATTGTATTTGCTATCCATTGCTGCATGCATAATAGCAGCTTAAATAACAAACATTCATTCTATCACAGTTTCTGAGCCTTAGGAATCCAGGAGTGATTTAGCTGGGTGATTCTGGCTCAGTGTCTCTCATGATGCTATATTCTAGCTGTTGATTAGGGCTACAGTCATCTAAAGACCTGACTGGGGCTGTAGGCACCATTTCCAAGATGGGTTACTGAAATGGATGTTGGCATTTCCGCCTTATGTGGGCCTCTCCACAGAATGCCTGAGTAGCTTCATGACATGGTACCCGGCTTCTGAACCCAGAGCTAATGATCCAAGGGACAGTATTTCTTCAACCTTACTGTCTTTTATGACATAGTCTCAGAATTCTCTTCTGTTACATTTTATTTGTTAAAATCAAATAAGTACAACTCACACTCAAGGGAAGGGAATTGAACTCTGTCTCTTGAAAGGAATGTCAAGGAATTTATGGACACATTTTAAACCACCACATGACTCTTCACATGACTGTTTCCTAATTTCTTCTTCTTTACAGAGTCCCTCTCAATTTTGCAAAGTGTTTTTTAATATGGTTTTGAGTTCAAATTGATGCCAATCTATTTATAATTTTACAGTGAGACAGGATTTTTTTTAATTCACAGATTTTTTTTGCAGTGGCTCAAACCCAGGGGCTCATATATACCAAGAAAATGCTCTACAGTACCCCATCCACATTATTTGTTTTTTTAACTTTTTGCAGTAATTTAAAATTTATAAAAAAAATACAAAAATACCATAAAGAATTCCTGCATATATTTAACCCAAAATTCCCAAATGTTACCACATATGCTTTATCACATTCTTGGTTTCTCACCCTCTGTCTCTCTCTTCATGAATATTTTTGAGTCATTTGAGCATAAGTTACAGGGGCTGAGGATGTAACTCAGGGATAAAGTGCTTGCCTAGCATGTGTGAGGCCCTGGGTTCCATCACCAGCATGACAAAAGAAAAAAAAAGAGAGAGAGAAAGAGAGAATAAATTATATAGTATCCCTTTACTCTCAGAGTATGTATTTTATAAACAAAAGGATCTTCTCTTGTATAATTACCATATGACTATCAAAATCAGGAAAGTAACTATCATTAATATGTAAACTTTTGGGGGCTGCAGCTATGGCTCTGTGGTAGAGTGCTTAACTTGCATGAGTGAGAAACTGAGTTTGATCCTCAGCACCACATAAAATAAATAAATAAATAAATTGTGTCCATCTACAACTAAAAAAATTAAAATACATATATATAAACTTTTCCAAAAATACTATTATATCAACATGCTCAATATAAAAATTATTAATGAGATAGTGAATATACCTTTCTTCATACTAAGTCTTTGAAATCTGGTATATATTTTATACTTAGAACACACCTCTATTTGGACTAGTCACATGTTGGGTGCTTAATAACCACATGAAACCAGTGGCCACCAAATAGAATAGTGCAGGTCTAGCCAGAACTATTAAAGTGAAGGAAATACAGGACAGGAATGTATTGGACATCACAACAGAGAAACACTCACAGCCAGACTATGGGATTCTCTACAAGACAATTTGATTTCTTCAACAAATTTCAAGCAGGGAAAAGGAGATGGAAGGGGAAAATATGCACCAAAAAAAATTCTAAAGGAAAGTGTTTCAAAGAAGATGCAAATACTACATTCCAGTTGTGCCCTGATTGTGGGTGAGGGAGGGATCTCAGGTACAACCTGAGGGTGTACTGAAACTCACTTATTAATTTGTGAGTTAGTCACTTCCTAGATCTTCCAGCCACATCTCCTTCCTGTGGTGCTGAAGGAAAATAAACCTAACTCCCTAATCCTGTTAGGGAGGGGGAAAGAGGAGGGAAAACCGTCCTTTTATTTATTTAATTAATTTATTTATGTTGATTGGTATATATATTTAATTTATTTATTTATTTTAGTGCATTTTGATTCATTGTACACAATTGCAGCACAACTTTTCATTTCTCTTGTTGTACATGATGTAGCATCGCACCATATGTGCAGTCATACATGATGTCCATCTCATTCCACCATCTTTCCTGCTCCCATACCCCTTCCCAACCCCTCCCTTCCTTTTGCCCCATCAAAGCTCCTCCATTTTTCCCATGTCCCCCACATTATGGATCAGCATCCACTTATAAGAGAGAACATTCAGCCTTTGATACTGGGGGATTGACTTACTTCACTTAGCATCTTCACCATCCATTTACCTGCAAAGCCAACAATTTTATTCTTTTAATGCTGAGTAATATTCCATTGTGTATATATACCATAGTTTCTTTATCCATTCATCTATTAAAGGGCATCTAGTTGGCTTCCACAGTTTAGCTATTGTGAATTGTGCTGCTATAAACATTGATGTGGCTGTGTCCCTGTAGTAGACTGTTTTTAAGTCCTTTGGGTAGAAACTGAGGAGTGGGATAGCTGGGTCAAATGATGGTTCCATTCCCAGTTTTCCAAGAAATCTCTATACAGCTTTCCAGATTGGTTGCACTAGGCTGTGTATATAGCTCAGATGGTAGAGTGTTTGCTTTCCATGCACAAGGACCTGGATTCGATCCCCAGCACCACAAAACGAAACAAAACAAAATAAAACCAAAAAAACAGATTGGTTGCACCAATCTGCAGTCCTACCAGCAATGTATGAGCGTGCTTTCCCCCCCACATCCTCGCCAATATTTATTGTTGTCTGATTTCATAATAACTGCCATTCTGACTGGCAGGAGATGAAATCTTAGAATAATTTTGATTTGCATTTCTCTTACTAGAGATGTTGAACACTTTTTCACATATTTGTTGATTGATTGTATATTCTCTTCTCAGAAGTGTCTGTTCAGCTCCTTAGCCTATTTATTGATTGGGTTGTTTATTTTTTTTTGGTGTTAAGTTTTTTGAGTTATTTATATATACTTAATATTAAATAATATTTTCATATAAATAATATACTTAATATTGTCAAAATGGCCATGCAACACATATACAGATTCAATGCAATTCCAATTAAAATCCCATTGTCATCGATTATAGAAATAGAAAAAGCAATCATGAAATTCACTTGGAAAAATAAGAGACCCAGAAGAGCCAAAGCAATACTTAGTAAGAAGAGTGAAGCAAGAGACACCACAATACTAGACCTTAAACTACTACAAAGCTATAGTAACAAAAACAGCATGGTAATGGCACCAAAATAGACATGTAGACCAATGGTACAGAACAGAAGACACAGAGACAAGCCCATATAAATCTCATACTAGGTTCGATCCTCAGCACCACATAAAAATAAATAAAATAACTACAACTAAAAAAATATTTTTAAAAATTGTGATAATAGCCAGGCATGGAGGACTGCAAGTTGGAGGCCAACCTCAATGACTTAGCAAGGCCCTAAGGGCTTAGGGAGACCCTGTCTCAAAATAAAACATAAAGGTGCTATGAAAAAAATTCATTCAAAAAAATAAATGATATGAATGAAAGGAAAATATCTGCTGGGTGCACTGGCCTGCGATCCCAGCAACTAGGGAGGCTGAAGCAGGAAGATCACAAGCTCAAGGTGATCCTCAGCAACTAAATGACACATTGACTCAAAATAAAAAAGCACTGAGAATGTTGCTCAGTGGTGGAGCACCCTGGATTCTATAATGCTCGAGTTCGGGACCCCCAAAAGACCACCAGAGACCAAGATCAATGTAAGCAGCAAAGAGGTGTTTATTGCAAGCTAGCTCAGTCCTCCGCACGCACACAGCAACTGGTGACACTGAGAGGCCCCAAGCCCAGGGTTTGCAGCAGTTTTATACACTCTTTGGGGAAGGCAGAGACTTCACATACATCATAGCATCTCTTAGCAAATCATCACACACCACGGGAAAATCATAAAACAACTCTGAAACATGATTAGCACATTCACTGGTGGGAATAAGTTGGGTAGGGGTGATTGGTTAGTACAAGAGGGGGATTCGTTTGAACTGATTGGTTTAAGCCACGAGGGCTGTACGTGCTCAACTACATGGTTTTCCAACGTGTTATCAACCAGCATAAACTACTGGGAGGTTCATCTGGCCTCCCAGGTATTTTCCCTGTCTCATGCTGATTGGTGGTTGCTATGGAGTTGCTATGGGTCCTCACCTAGCCTGACTGAGTCAGGGACATCTGGTGCAGCAGATCTCTCCTGTTATTTGTAGATAAACAACTCAGCAGGGTGGGTATGTGCCAAGGGTCAGGCCCCCTTCCTTGGACAGTCTTTGCTCTGAGGTAGAGGCTGGTTTTTCAGATTCCATCCCCAGTACCAAAAGAATAATAAAGGAAAACATAAATAGCATTAACCAAGCATAGTGGTGCATTACTCTAATCTCAGCTACTGTCAGGGGGAATCTCAAGTTCAAGGCCAAATTCTGCAAGTTAGGGAGACCCTGTCACAAAATAAAAATTAAAAGGGCTGGGGTGAAACTCAGTGCTTGAGGACCTAAGTTCAACACCCAGTACAGCCAGAAAAGGAGGTGGGGATCTATAAGGAGTATAGGAGCACATGGGTTATAGATGGATCGGTGACTTTGAGTTGTAATTATTAAAGGTGGGTAATAGGTATGTGTATCAAGAGAGAAGAGATGTCTCTTGAGAAGGGTCCAAAGAATTCCTAGAGGAGAGTGGAAATCAATTCTAGACCAGCAGGATTCTTGGCATACATGATGGAAAAGAAGTTCAACATGAGCCAGACAAAGGCATAGATAGAGGTATATTTAGGAAGGTAGATTCACATTCAAGGGAGAACGTGGGCTATCTAGAGTGTGAGAAACAGAGCAGACTTGAGGGTCTGATATTTATAGAATTGCTGTTACAGGGACTGGACTAGAAGTGGATCCAGGACAGAGCTACACAATTTCAGGCCAATTTTCCCTGTGCTTGAGTATTTCCCTTATTTTACAAGGACATGGGCCAAGGGCATGTTGCTCAAAATTGACAACTATACTTTCTCTATTTCAATGGCTTGTGGGTGTTTCCTTTAAGATTGAGTATCTCTTTATCCTAAATCCCTATCTCACATGGAGGTTCGTTTCATTGTTCTCCTTATGTATTGTTCTCTTTTGTGTTTGTCTAAAGTTTCCCATAACAAAAAAAATTTTAAAACAAAGTGTATCACATGACGCAAATGTGAATATGGACTGAGCATTCTCTGATGTTAAAGGATGTTGTTTATTTTTAATGTACAATAATGACATAGTGTTTATGGGAAAAAAATACCTTGGTCACCCACCAACTGCCACCATGGACCTCAGGACTTCCCTAATGCTAAACACCTGCTCCAGTTAGCCCTCTTAAACAGGAAGCAGCTTGGAGATAACTTCACCCATTTTCTATAAAAATGAAAGGTAGATGTATCCGCCAAATACTAAAAAATAAATATTAAAATTCTCTCTCTCTCCCTCTCTCTCTCCCTCTTTAAAAAAAAAAAATGAAAGGTAGAAAATCACAGTGGGACAATGTTACAGTGGTCCACTTCATTTTTTGAATAGAGTCCTTGAGGCTCTGCCACAGAGGCTCAGTTTTTAAAGGGCAAGTTTGTTTGTATGTTTTCCTCTTCTCCCTCTCCCCATCCCTACCCTTGGGTGAAACAGGATTACCCTCCCTCCCCATCCCAGGCCAGGTTATATCTTTAAGCACAAACCATCACAGCAAGGAGTAATTCAGACTTCAGGGAAGGCAATAGGAGATCTCTGAAATTAACAAGTGAGTTACCACCCCAGCCAGCATGTACCAGGAATGAACAAATCAATTCACCTCTTTAAAAACCCTTTTTTCCCCCTACAGGCAGAATCATAGACTCAGGGCACAGGAGTCCCAGGTGTTCACCTTTGCTAGTAAAGCAGTAAAACTTCCTTTACCTTTCACTCCTTTTTTTCTGGTTTGTTTTTTATTTTTATTTTTTAATGTGGTGCTGAGGATCTAACATTGCCTCATCTGTGCTAAGCAAGCACTCTACCACTGAGCTACAGCCCCAACTCTTTTCCTTTTCCTCAAAAAAGGAAAAAGAAAACCTTACTATTTACCAATACATTCTGTGTTATTTATAGGTGAAAAGACAGGATATCCTGAATTTGCACTAAAACTCTCAAACACACATACACATAAACACACACACACGATTTAGAAAATGGTGTCAACTGTTTTAGTACAGTTTGGGGTACAAGAGAGACTATATTATACCACTCTGAAAACTCTCAAGTTTTTTTGCATTTGAAACTTTCCATAATAAGAAATATTTTAAATATATCAACCCTTATTAGCACCCCTTTTGTAGTCACATTCATTCACTCCAATATGTAAGGCCTCACTGTGACTCCTATAAGGAGTCATAAGTGGAGGACATATAAGTGGTTTTGAACTTTAACATTTTTAACATGAAGCAGAAATTAAAGTAACAGTATTAAGGCATGCTTTATTCTTTGAAAATAGTGAAGTATCTGGAAACTAATCAAGTTTTTTTGTTGTTGTGTTAGAATATGACTACATAAGAAAGTTCAGCATATCTGCCTGACAATGCCTGCTTTCCTTTTTGTGCTGGAAGAAATAGACATGTATGTTATTTTTTAAGAGGATGTTTATTTCACATTTGGCATATTATCTTTTTGAGACCCCACCTCTTAACTCAAGTGGGAGCCAAGAACAGGAGCACAGGCTAGGAAGCTTCAGAATGTCTTGGGTAAGATATTTGCAAACAGTTTCCATATTATTACACGTGCCAATTCAGTAACTATGAAAATAATAATACAATTTTAAAAAGTAAGAGTTGATCACCTCTGTAATTATTTCCATTTTGGAACCAGAGCACTGTACTTTGCGTTGATAGAAAAAAAAGACCTTAATACACAATGAGGCTTTAATTCAAGGACTTGTGCAATAGAAAAGTTGGAAACATTTTTGAGTTCATGAAACTCACTCTCAATTTTGACCCAAACCAGCTGTTTCATTTAAGCCAACAGAGATTTTAAAAATATATATATTTCTAGAGCCAGATCCTACCTAGCAATGCCCTGACATAACATCTGATCCTTTAGGAAAACAGTATTACAATGCTTACTCAAGCACATGACATCCCTACAGATTGTTCTTAATAATTGGCTTAAAATTCATATTTAGTTATGTGTATAAAAGTTTATTGAGGCTTTTTCATTTGTACAGACCAGGAGGCTTACCTATGGGAACATTCCATCCAACTCCTTTGTCCCAGGGTTAACGAAAACTCCATCCTTGTCCCGGATGCCAGTTCAATAAGGAAGACACGGTTTTGAGAAAAAGGGAGAAGTTTTATTGCTTTCCATAGCAAAGGAGAATCAGAGGGGGCTCCTGTCCCAGAAGCTGTGATTCTGCCCAGAAGCTGTGATTCAAAGGCTCCATTCCACAGAGTTCTCTGTTGGAGTTGTAATTCATTTGTTAATTTGGGAAGAAGTCATTTGTGAGATCTTCTGGTGCCATTCCTCAAATCTGAATTAACTTGTTCCTTGTTCCCTGTGTGTTCCAGGACAGAAATCTAGGCCTGGGATGGAGAAGAAAGGTAATCCTGTTTCCCCTGAGATTGGGGGGGGGGAGAGATATTATGGAGAAACTGTGAGAAATGAAGAGAAAGAAGTCCATTTAAAAAATTAGTTGCAGGCTTGGGTTGTGGCTCAGTGGCAGAGCATTCACCTGGCACGTATGAAGCACTGGGTTTGATCCTCAGCACCACATAAAAATAAATAAATAAAGTAAAGGTGTTAAAAATAAATAAAATGCAGTGGAAGAGCAGCAAGGGCTATAATCAAAGCATAAAGTTACAACTGAGTAATGGAAGGTGGGGATGAATCTTGATGGGAGTTTCTGGAAGGATTAAAACTCAAAGACTAAAAGACACAGTCACTGACTTTGGTACTTTTTTCTTTTTTTCTTTCTTTTTTGTATCAGAGTCACATCCCCAGCCCTTTTTTGTGCTTTTATTTAGAGAGAGGGTCTTGCTGATATGCCTAGGGCCTCACTAACTGAGGCTGGTTTTGAACTCAGGATCCTTCTGCCTCAGCCTCCCAGGTAGCTGGGATTACAAGTGTGCTCCACTACACCAGTTTTGATACTTTTTCAATCCCTGTTTTTTGTTGTTGTTGTTGTTGTCATCAATGGAACTTTATTTATTTATTTACATGCAGTGCTGAGAATCGAACCCAGTGTCTCATATATGCCAGGCAAGTGATCTACCACTGAGCCACAACCCCAGCTTCTCAATGCCTGTTTAACATAGATTTTGATCAGTGCTCACAGGTACAAAAAAACAAAACTAGATAAACTCCAATGCTAGCCACTCCAAAAAGGATTGTCCTACTATCAGTTCCCCTCCCCCATTGCTGGAGTTCTAGCTCTTTTTTTCAGTTAAATAAATCCTACTCCCTTTACTATACCCTTCCCTTATTGTCTATAGATTTTATTCTTCACATTTGCGAGATAAGAACCCAGAAAGAAATTGGTGAAGCAGAGAATCTGGTTTCTTCTCAAAACTTCCGTTTCAGCATGACCCACCAGGAAGGCTGTAATCAAAAAGAAAGTCAGGAGGATGCACAGAAACTGGAACTCACAAAGGGAATGTAAAATGGTGTACCCACTTAGGAAAGCAGTCTGGCAGTTCCTCAGAAAGTTAAACATAGAGGTCAGGCGAGGTTTCACACACCTGTAATCCCAGCTACCAGGGAGGCTGAGGCAGGAGAATCCTGAGTTCAAAACCAGACTCAGCAATTTAGCAAGGTCCTAAGTAACTCAGCGAGACCCTGTCTCTAAATAAAATACTAAAAGGAGCTAGGGATATGGCTCAGTGGTTAAGTGCCCCTGGGTTCAATCCCTGGTGTCAAAAGAAAAAAAAAAAAGTTAAACATAGACTTACCATGTGACCCAGAATTCCACTCCTAGGTATATACCCAAGAGAAATAAAAACACACATTTATGAAAAACTTTTCCACAAAAGTTCATAGCAACATTGTTCACAACCACAAGGTGGAAACAACACAAATATTCACCAGTTGACCAATGGATAAACAAAATCTGGTAAATCAATACAATGGAATATTATTCAATGAAATACTAATACATGCTACAATGTGTATAAACATTGAAACTATGTGAGATGAATCAGACACAAAGACCACATATTGTATGAATTTATGGAGCAATGTCCAGTTAGGCATGGTAGCACACACTTCCAATCCCAGAGACTCTGGAGGCGGAGGCAGAGAAGATTGCAAATTTGAAGCCAGCCTCAGCAACTTAGTGAGGCCTTAAGCAACATAATGAGACCCTGTCTCAAAAGAAAAAATTAAAAGGGCTGGGGATATGGCTCAGTAGTAAATCATCTCTGGGTTCAATCCCCAGTCCAAAAATAGAAAAGAAAGAAACATCAAGAACAAGCAAATCCAGAGGGGTATGTTTGGAAGAAATGGAGAGTGACTGCCAAAGTGTACAAGGTTTCTTTTTGGGGTGATGAAAATGTTCTAGTGAAGGCTGCACAACTTAATGAATATTCTAAAAACCACTGAATTATACACTTTAAAATGGGGGATTTCACTGGGAGAGGTGGCACATGCCTGTAATCCCAGTGGCTGGGGAGGCTGAGGCAGGAGGATCAAGAATTCAAAGCCAGCCTTAGCAAAAGCAAGGTGCTAAACAGCTCAGTGAGACCCTGTCTCTAAGTAAAATACAAAACAGGGCTGGGATGTGGCTCAGTGGCTGAGTGTCCCTGAGTTCAATCCTTGGTAGCCAAAAAATAAAATAGAATGGGGAATATCATGATAAATGTCAAGAAAAATGTTTTTAAGTGCTTAGAGTATCACTACCATATCCCTATATATTTCCTTGTAGAAGCAAATGAAGAACATGATGTAGTGAGTTAGATAACAATCTAGTTCCTCTTCATTGCCTAAGTCATGCTTGGAATTTAACTCTCCAGACATACCAATCTATGCTGATCCAAACAGGCAACACTTCACACCGGGTGTTCCCATACTCTTGACACTTCATTACATTGTGCAAATGCCATGTTCCTCTTGGACTATGTCAATTAAAAGCAAACATACAAACTCTGCAGTGAGTTTACTGGAACTGAACCTTCTCAAATGGTGCCCTTTCTAAAAACTGCCTTTCCCTACTTGTTTCAGGATCCCCAACAGAATTCCATGGCTCCATGGATCCAAAGAGTGGGTCTAAAAGATCAATCTTTGTCCCTAATGCTAATCCAATAAAGAGGACAAAGTTTTAAGAAAAAGGAAAAACTATTATGCCTTTGCTAGCAAAGAAGAAAAACAGGGGACTCCTTCCTGTCTCAGAGGCTGTAATTCTCCCAATTAAGGGGAACAGAGGGTTTTTAAAGGAGGTGATTCAGGTGATTCTAAGGCTAAATTCCAGGTGTAGGCTGTACTGGTGTGTGTGTGGGTGGGGTGGGGGGGGATGTTGAATTTCACTTGCTAATTTGGGAGAGGGAGAAAAGGAAAAAACATCCATTTTTTTGGGGGGGGTGCGCTGCTAGGGATTGAACTCAGGGGCACTCAACCACTGAGCCACAACCCCAGCCCTATTTTATATTTTATTTAGACACAGGGTCTCATTGAGTTGCTTAGCACCTCACAGTTGCTGCGACTGGCTTTGAACTCCCAATCCTCCTGTCTCAGCCTCCAGGGCCACTGGGATTACAAACGTGTGCCACCACACCTGGCCAAAAATGTCCATTTTTATTAGACCTTTATAGTTATAGATAGTAGTTGGGTTCATCCTGACAAACTCATACAAGCATGGAATTGATTTCAGTTCATGACCCCCACCCCCAAACGTGTCCATTTTAAAAATAAGTCTCAGTGCAGAGCAGCAAGGACTATATTCAAAGCATGAAGTGGATTCCACTGTAACAGGACCACATGAGGCAGCTCCATCTGGATATCCAGTTGGAGAGGGCAATTCTGCAACCTTTCCCCAGGTTTCCTGACAGCCATTTATCTTTTCCACTTTGTGGTGGAAAAACAGTTTAATAACACAGTTATTACACTCAGTTATCCACTTGACACAGTGGATGTTTCAGATCTGTTTCTGAAAATGTCTGAATAAACCTGATTTTTATAAAAATAGCTGAAATTTGCACAGATTCAAGACAGAATTAAATAATATATTTTAGCCAGGTGTGGTGATGCACGCCTGTAATCCCAGTGGCTCAGGAAGCTGAGATGAGGCTCGTGAGTTCAAAGCCAGCCTCAGCAATTTATTGAGGCACTAAGCAAGTCAGTGAGATCCTATCTATAAATAAAATACAAAATAGGGCTGGGAGTGTGGCTCAGTGGTTGAGTGCCCCTGAGTTCAATTCCCAGTATGAACAACAACAACAACAAATATATATATATATATATATATATATATATATATATATATATATATATATATATATAGTATTAAAACAATCCTTTTTGGGGGGATCAGGAGCACTCTACCACTGAGCCACATCCCCAGGCCTATTTTGTATTTTATTTAGAGACAAGGTCTCACTGAGTTGCTTAGTGTCTTGCTAAATTGCTGAGGCTGGCTTTCAACTTGTGATCCTCCTCCTGCCTCAGCCTGCTGAGCCTCTGGGATTACAAGCATGTGCCACTGCGCCCACCCAGCTAAACAATCCTTTGGAGCTAAATTAGCATCATGACTAATGTAGCCATTGCTGTCAGTCACCTTCAGACAAATAAAAAAAATAATTTATTATTTTATTAAATGACTAGTTACCTCTATTTCTTTGTTTTATATCTAATTTACTCAAAGCCCAGCAGACATATAGATCCTGTTATGGACACAGACACATTTATTCATATCTGGGTATTTATTTATATCTGTAATTCATCAGAGAAAAACTTCCCAAGCCCAGAAAACAGGTAGATTCAAATTTTTAATTTTTTTTTAATTTTTTTTTTTTTTTTTTTTTTTTGGTGCTGGGGATCGAACCCAGGGCCTTGGGCATGTGAGGCAAGCATTCTGCCAACTGAACTATATCTGCAGCCCAAAATTTTAAATTTTAAAGATAATTTCAAGCATTATTTTTAGAAAGTTTCAAAACATACATCCAAACTTTACAAAAGGTAACTCTCAATATACTTTGTTTTTGTTTTTTGCATTTGTTTGTTTTATTTGGTTGTGTTTTGAGACAGGGTCTTACTATGTTGTCCAAGCTGGGCCCAAACTCTTTTTTTTTTTTTTTTAGTACTGGGGATTGAACCCAGGGACACTGAACCACCGAGCCACATCTCAGCCTTATTTATTTATTTATTTATTTATTTATTTATTTATTTATTATTTTGAGACAGGGTCTTCCTAATTGCTTAAGGCCTCACTAAGTTGCTGAGGCTGGGTTTGAATTTGTGATCTTCCTGTCTCAGCCTCTGGAGCCACTGCCGTTATAGGCCTGTGCCATTGCACCCAGCCAATAAAACTGTTTTTAAACATACTTCCCAGCAAACTTGTAGACTGCTAATATTTTAGAAAATAATACTGTTGATGCCAATGGTTCTCCCTCTTGCTGTCAAGATTTTACTATGTCCAACTATCCTTTTAGTCTCCCTCCAACAAGTATCCTCTGGGAAGTGTTGGCCAAGTGCAGTCCTCAGACCATTAGTGATGCCTGGAGTTTACAAAAAGGTTCCAAACAGCTCATGGGTCTCAAGAACAATGAAACAATTATAACCACATACATATGAAACCTAAGATAAATTATGATTTTTACAGAAACTTCATTATATCCTCAACCATAGTGACAATCTGAAAGCTTGTGTGTTCCTGATAAAGACTTGATTAGTCAGTTCCTTTCCCTAATATTCAGTTGCTAAAGTGCATTTGATCTTGGTTAATATAATTTATGTCATTTGCATATTATTACTTGCATTTCTCCAATTTAAAATTTTATTGTAACCATAGTGGTTCATTATATTTCGAATTTGTAAAAGTGGATTAGCAGTTCATTAAAGTATAAAGGCAGTTAAGAAAAGGTTATCAAGGCAGGCACATTGGTGCACGCCTGCAATCTCAGTGGCTCAGGGGCTGAGGCAGAAGGCTGAAGCAAGTTCAAAGCCAGCCTCAGCAACTTAGCAAGGCCCCAAGCAACAGAGCGAGACCCTATCTCAAAACAAAAAATTAAAAAGGAATGGGGATGGGGCTCAGTGGTAATGTGCCCTTGGGTTCAATACCTAGTATCAAAAATAAAAAAGAAAAAAAGAAAAAGAAAATGTTATCAAAATACTGCAGTACAGAGTAAGTTCATAAATGCAAACAGTACATAAGAAATCAGTGTGAATGAGTGTGACTCTGTATTACTGATATAAGAGAGTATGTAGGAATGACAGGCAGATGAAAAATAATAAGAGTAAAAACACAATAATTATATGAAAATTAGATGTTCTTTGTCTGTAGACCCCCTGTCTTTTGCCTTTCTGAAACTGTCACTTAGTGGAGGAAAACGCCAGAGCCTTTTTGTTTGTTTATTTTAATTTGTTATATATGACAGCAGAATGCAATTCAATTTATATTACACAAACAGAGTACAATTTCATGTCTCTGGTTGTACACAAAGAAGAGTCACACCATTCATGTTTTCATACATGTACCTAGGGTAATGATGTCTGTCTCATTCTACCAGCTTTCCTACCCCCCAGGCCCCCTCCCTTCCCCTCCCTCCCCTTTGCCCTATCTAAAGTTCCTCCATTCCTCCCACACTGCCCCCATCATCCCCATTATGAATCAGGATCCTTATATCAGAGAAAACATTCGGCATTTTTTTTGGGGGGGGATTGGCTAACTTCACTTAGCATTATATTCTCCAACTCCATCCATTTACCTGCAAATGACATGATTTTATTCTCCTTTAATGCTGGGTAATATTCCATTGTGTATATATACCACATTTTCTTTATCCAATTCATCTACTGAAGGGCATCTAGGTCAGTTCCACAATTTAGTTATTGTGAATTGTGCTGCTATAAACATTGATGTGGCTATGTCCCTGTAGTATGCTGTTTTTAAGTCCTTTGGGTATAGACCAAGGAGTGGGATAGCTGGGTCAAATGGTGGTTCCATTCCAAGTTTTCCAAGAAATCTCCATACTGCTTTCCAGATTGGCTGCACCAATTTGCAGTCCCACCAACAATGTATGAGTGTGCCTTTTCCCCCACATCCTTGCCAACACTTATTGTTTGTATTCTTAATAGCTGCCATTCTGACTGGAATGAGATGAAATATTAGAGTAGTTTTGATTTGCATTTCTCTAATTGCTAGAGATGTTGAACATTTTTTCATATATTTGTTGATTGATTGTATATCTTCTTCTGAGAAGTGTCTGTCCAATTCCTTGGCCCATTTATTGATTGGGTTATTTGTGGTTTTTTGGTGTTAAGGTTTTTGATTGCTTTATATACCCTAGAGATTAGTGCTGTATCTGATGTGCTTGTGGTAAAATTTGCTCCCATTCTGTAGGTTCTTTATTCACTTCACTGATTGTTTCTTTTGCCGAGAATAAGCTTTTTAGTTTGAATCCATCTCATTTTTTATTCTTGATTTTTTTTAAGTTTTAGGTGGACACAATATCTTTACTTTACATTTATGTGGTGCCGAGGATTGAACCCAGTGCCTTGTGCATGCTAGGCGAGCATGCTACCACTGAGCCACGACCCCAGCCCTTTGATTCTTGATTTTAATTCTTGCTCTATGGGAGTCTTATTAAGGAAATTGGGGCCTAATCTGACGTGATGGAGATTTGGGCCTACTTTTTCTCCTATTAGGCACAGGGTCTCTGGTTTAATTCTTAGGTCCTTGATCCACTTTGAGTTGAGTTTTGTGCATGGTGAGAGATGGGGGCTTAATTTCATTTTGCTGCATATGGATTTCCGGTTCTCCAAGCACCAACACCAGAGCCTTTTAATTCCTTTAAAAAAATAAAGGACAATGACCTTTCTGGTGAACCAACTGTGATTTTCCAGAATAAGCTAGAAATTGTACTTTCTAGGATGCTAAAGGTTCAAGTTGTACCACTGCCAGGAAGTTTGTAAAGTACTCACAAAAGTTAATAGAAACATGCTAGGAAGGAAAATGAAACAGTTTGTTTCACAAAATTCTTTTATCAAATGACAGTGTGCATATCACCTAATGTTGATGGCATTCTGCACAAGGATATACTCATTCATTATGGTGTTTATGTGAATAGATATTTCACATTATGAGTGCTATATATTTGCTCTTGGCCTATGTTATAAGCCAAAGTAATTTCTTCTTTAGGTTAAAATTATTGTGAGAACCACTTCTGGCATAGCACCAGTTATGCAAATAGCATTGTGAGACTTTTTGAGGTGAGTCAGATTGGTGGCAAGTGACAGAAAAATAATTGCAACTGCCTCAAGTCACACAGCATGTATTGGCTCATACAGCTGAATTCAGACACCGAAGTAAAATCTACACAAGTGTTTTTGTCTCCATCTTTCCTCTACCTTCTGCCATGTTAGCTTCATTTTCAGACTCTACAGAGTGTATCCCATTTGTCCCAATCCCATAAACTCTCAGGTAAAAGTCCAGAATACCAGGGCTAGGGCTGGGGCTTAGTGGTAGAGTGCTTGCCTAGAATGCGTGAGGCAATGGGTTTGATCCTCAGCACCACATAAAAATGAAATAAAGGTATTGTGTCCATCTACAATTAAAAATAAATATTAAAAAAGAGTCCAACATACTAGTCTTCTCCTAGCACCAATTAAAGTCTACTTGAATGTATTGGCTAATTCTGACTGTGTCACATGCCCTTCTGTGAATCAAATTCTGTGGCCAAGGGAAACCAGTGCTTTGGCCACAATTGAGTTACTATCCATCCCTTGAGCTAGGGATGAATTCCACTCTCCCCAAAGCACACAGCATGATACACAAGAAAAGCTGGTGTTCCAAAGGAAAATCAGAGAATCTTACCAAGAAAAGTTTGAATGGTCATGGAGACAGGGTTAATGATAGATGTCAACTATATCATGAGAAAAAAAAAACTACGAAATTTTTCACACTCCTTTATCCACTCAGGACAGCTGGATGTCAGCAATATGCTTCTTCATTCAATGTGGAAGCAATCTGGCTAAATTGCCACCATTCAGTGTATGTTTCTTTGGTACCCTGTGAAAAGTCATAGGCATCCTGTAAAAGATGGCTTTTCCATGCTGAATTCATTAAAACTATCAAAAAGAAAGAAAGATGCTCATGCAAACATAACACTGATAATGCCAGTAAAGACCACATCTGTACATTCCAGTGCTTGCTACTTTCCAAGGTACAATTCATCGATTCAGATAATACATTGAATAGCCTAAATGTATCACTCAGGATCCAAAATGCCATGATTCTAATGTTCAGCAATATTGGGCATAAATAATTTTAAAACATATATTTTAAAGAAGATCAAATTGAAGTACAAATGACTCAATCACCAGGAGTTTGACCCTCTCTCAACCTTGGATGAATTTCTTCCTTTGATGGAAAAAGAAACCACTGCTGCATTGGGGAGTATATTTTAAAATCACATCCAGTTCCTGTTAAACAAAGCAGATTGATCTCAAACATATATGGGCCCCTCTTCAAACCCCATTAGAAAGGACATTTTTAAGGCATAAACTCACAAAGAAACAGAAAGCTCCAAAAAATATGACAGCAAATGAGATAATGACAAATTTTGAAAATTTTTAAAAGCTAGAAAGTAGATGGCCAAGTGCCAAATGACATAATGAAGCAGAAAAAGCTAAGTGCCTGCCAGGTGGGAAGCTAATAAGAAGCAAGATGATTCATGTCATAGAACTCCAGAAAGGCTTAGGAATTGGAGGGAGAGAGCACTCTGAAGGTGAGGTGCGGGGTGGAGCCAAAACCAGAGTTCATGAACATTATTTTAAAGGAACAGCAAGATCCCAGATCTTTATCCTGCCCCCACATGGTCCTAAATATAGAATAAAAGTATGTAAGAAAATGTACTTAATTAGCAAAGAAATCTGCAACACAGCAAAGCTGATTTAAAAATCATTTAAGAAACAAATTTATAGCTGGACATGGTGGTATGCATCTATGATCTTAGCTACTTGAAAGGCCAAGGAAGAAGGATCTTTTGAGTCCAGGAGTTCTGGACCAGCCTGGGCTACTTTTTTTAATATTTATTTTTTAGTTGTAGTTGGACACAACATCTCTATTTTATTTATTTATTTTTATGTGGTGCTAAGGATCTAACCCAGGGCCTCACATGTGCAAAGGCAAGTGCTCTACCACTGAGCCACAACCCCAGCCCAGCCTGGGCTACTTTTTAAGAGTACTTTTTAAGAGACTCCCATCTCTTAAAAAGAAAAAGGGAAAAGGGTGAAATTTGTATATTCAAGCAGGAAAAACATGCCACAATAAGTTTAAGTTAGCAACAAAACTGTTAATATCTTACAGGACAATAAAACCATAACTGTGGGGTTATCCTTTCTATTAGACACCTCTTTGAGTAAAAATCCACAAGTTAACATGTGCTGGGTCAGGCCCCAAATGGCTGTAGTTAGGCTCCCTCACTGAGATTTTGGCGGGCTATGGTATGTTTTTAGTTTGTAGCCAGGGCTAGGAACCAACTATGTTGGGGTTAGTCAAGGCCAGAAACACTGTGATTCAAGGTCATAAACATTAACTTGTAAGCAAGCGCCCCCCTCCCATCATGTAACCTGCTCGCAATGTGCCTTCTTTGTTTGGCCTGCATATAAAAATGGCTTATTTAAATGAGCTAAGGTGGCAGGGCTAAAATGGAACTGGATGAGGCTTGAAGCTGAAGTGGGGGCTGACTAATGCCTGTGGTCATCACTGAATAAAAGATCTCTATGGGGCTGGGGTTTGTGGCTCAGTGGTAGAGCGCTCGCCTAGCATGCATGAGGCACTGGGTTCTATCCTCAGCACCACATAAATGTAAAATAAGATATTGTGTCCACCTAAAACTTAAGAATAAATATATATTTTTAAATCCCTACTATCCTACCTGCGCCTGGCATCTTCTTCCACCTACCACACCCTGAATCTGTTTCCTGGGCCAGAGCCCCCACATGGCAACATGTAAGTCATAAAGAGTATGAACCCCAATAACAGAAACTAGTATGTCAAATAAGGGTACATTCTCCTAGAGAATGAAATAATCTTTGGACAGCACTTTTGGACAATGCTGCCATATGACATTGGAAGGACATTCACCCTTTTGCCTTGTTTATATGTTTTGGATAATTCTTTTTTTTCGGGGGGAGGGTACCAGAGATTGAACTCAGGGGCACTTAACCACTGAGCCACCTCCCCAGCCCTATTTTGTATTTTATTTAGTGACAGGGTCTCACTGAGTTGCTTTGGGCCTCGCCTAATTGCTGAGGCTGGCTATCAGCAATCTTACTTGCTATCTTCCTGCGTCAGCCTCCCAAGATGCTGGGATTATAGGCGTGGGCCACTGCACCCAGTTGTTTCAGATAATTTTTAAGAGAAATAAATATCTCTTTAAAAAGTCATTCTAGGGGCTGGGGTTGTGGCTCAGTGGTAGAGCACTTGTCTAGTATATGTGAGATACTGTGTTCAATTCTCAGCCCTGCATATAAATAAATTAATTAAATAAAGGTCCATAAACAACTAAAAATTTTAAAAAAAATTCATTCTATGGGGCTGGGGTTGTGGCTCAGCGGTAGAGTACTCGCCTAGCATGTGTGAGGCCCTGGGTTCAATCTTCAGCACCACATAAAAATAAATAAACAAAGGTATTGTGCTAGAGGATAGGAAAGGTAGCAGAATACAACAGTTACTAATATGGCATTATGTAAAAATGTGGATGTGTAACCAATGTGATTCTGCAATCTGTATTTGGGGTAAAAATGGGAGTTCATAACCCACTTGAATCTAATGTATGAAATATGATATGTCAAGAGCTTTGTAATGTTTTGAACAACCAATAAAAAAATAAATAAAAAGTCAAAAATAAATAAATAAATAAAGGTATTGTGTCCAACTACAACTAAAAAAATTTTTTTTTGATCCTTAACATTTTACAGTCTTTAATTAAGCACATAAAACTGTACTACTTAATATATTTCTCCATGAATTTTTTGTGAAATTCAGATCGCAGTGTATCGTTTACAAATCTTTTGTCTTTCTTTTGATCATCTACACCTTTTGCGCAGTTCTTGAACACAACATCGTCATCCCACCTTCTTTTAACTTTGAAGTTGGCCTGAGGCTGGGAAGGGCCAGTGAGATTAAGAAGAGGGTTTCCACTCAGAATGTTCTCCATACGAATTCTCTCTTCTTCAGCTTTTTGTTCTTGTTCCTTCCTGGCCTGCTCTTCTGCTCTTTCTTTTTTAATTTTTTCTAGTTCTGCAAGGAGAGCTGCAGTATCATCATCATCACTCTCCTCTTCAAAATCTTCATCTTCCTCATCTGTTAGAGGATCATCCGCATCCAGGTTGGCAGCAGGAATCTGATCTAGCCGAGGCTTCTTTGACACTGAAGAGGAGGTTGTATGTTCTCAGGTTGGACGATCTCTATTTTTTTCTTGTGCAGCAGCTCTCTCTCTTTCTTCCAACTCCCTCCTGAAGTCGTGGTTACGAACCTCTTCAGGGGCATCCTGAGTAGTTTGTCTGTATTTTATCTTTGTATGAGAGGGAAGATCTCTGCTTGAATACTGCTTTGAGAGTTGGCTCAAATCACCTTCTCCTTTTCCTCTTCCACCTCTTGCAGGTTCAAAAGTCGGCCTGGCTGCTGTTGTCATCTTTTATGCTCTTGGCCGAGGTCTGACCACCTCCGCAGATCACACAGATACCATTGCCACTCTCCACTAAAAATTTTTTAAAAATTGAATAAATAAAAAGTCATTCTAATCATAGCCACTCAGGAGACTGTGGCAGGAGGATTGCAAGTTAGAGGCAAAGGAGCTGAATAGACAGAAGGAGAAATACAATCAGTCAACAAATATATGGAAAAATGTTCAAAATCATTAGCAATTAGAGAAATGCAAGTTAAAACTACACTGAGATTTCATCTTACTCTATTCAGAATGACAGCTATCAAGAATATAAGTATGGGGCTGGGGCTGTGATCAGTAGTAGCACACTTGCCTGGCATGTGTGAAGCACTGGGTTCAATTCTCAGTACCGCATATAAATAAATAAAATAAAGGTCTATCCACTAAAAAATAACAAAATCATGGCATTTGCAGGGAAATGGATGGCACTGAAACAGATTATGCTGAGTGAAGCTAGCCAATCCCTCAAAAACAAATGCAGAATGTCTTCTTTGATATAAGGGGGGCGACTCAAAACACAGCAGGGAGGAAGAGCATGAGAAGATTACCATTAAATAGGGAGGAGAGGTGTGTGGGAATGGGAGAGAGAAGGGGAATTGCACAGAAGATGGTAGGAGACCCTCATTGTTATGCAAAATTTCATATAAGATGGTGTGAGGGGGAAGAAAAGAGAGAGAGAGAGAGAGAGAGAGAGAGAGAGAGAGAGAGAGAGAGAGAGAGAGAGAAACGTGTCACAGTAGATTGGGTAGAAAGAGGTGATGGGAGGGGAGGGGAGGGGGGATAGGAAGGGTAACAGAATACAATAGACACTAGTATGGCCCTATGTATAAACGTGGCTGTATAACCAATGTGATCCTGCAATCTGTACACGTGGAAAAATAAGATTACGTACCCTATTTGAATCAAATGTATGATATGTCAAGATCATTGTAAAGTTTTGAGCAACTAATAAAAAAATTTTAAAAAATAAAATAAAGGTCTATCAACAACTAAAAAAAATTTAAAAAGAATACAAGTATGGAGGGCTAGGGATATAGCTCAGTTGGTAGAGTGCTTTCCTGGCATGCACAAGGCCCTGGGTTCAATCACTAGCACCACAAAAAAAAAAAAAAGAATACAAGTAAAAATAAATGTTGGCAAGGATATGGGGAAAACGGTTTACTCATACTGCAAACTGGTGCAACCACTCTGGAAAGCAGTATGGAGATTCCTCAGAAAACTTGCAGGTAAATGGATGGAGTTGGAGAAGATAATGCTAAGTGAAATTAGCCAATCCCAAATAATCAGAGAATATTTTCTCTGATATAAAGAGTCCGATTCATAGTGGGGTAGGGAGGGGAAGCATGGGAGGAATAGATGAACTCTAAACAGGGCAGAGGGGTGGGAGGGAGAAGGAGAGGGGCAGGGGGTTAGCAATGATGGAGGAATGTGATGGACATCATTATCCAAAGCACATGTATGAAGACATGAATTGGTGTGACTGTACTTTATATACAACCAGAGATATGAAAAAAAATGTGCTCCATATGTGTAATATGAATTGTAATGCATTCTGTTGTCATATGTAAAAAATCAATTAAAAAAATAACAGCAATACTGGATGTTGGATGACAATGAAGTCATAGTTAAAAACTGTCAACCAATTTAAAAGAAGAAAATGGAACCCTTTGGAAATATTCAAGGGTAAGAAAAGTAGTTCCATTTAGCATTTATGAAAAGTTTATTGAGGAAGTGTGCAGTATATAGAGGAGAGGAGGATATAAGATTTTGATCTCAGAAAACATCAAAGAAAATTCACAGATGAAAGATGAGCCACAGTAGGTGCAAATCTGCAGGACACATCCATGGTTCCTCCAAAACCCTAGGTAACAAAATCACCTGTTGGTCATTAGAAGGACAAATGTAAAACTTGAAGGAAATATTCACTACTTGTCAGTGTTAAATATGCTTAATAAAGACCATGTTTGGGCTGGGGTTGTGGCTCAGCGGTAGAGCACACACACGTGCCTCACACGTGCAAGACCCTGGGTTCGATCCTCAGCACCATATAAAAATAAATAAGTGAAATAAAGGTATTGTGCACAACTATAACTAAAAGTAAATATTTTTTAAAAAACCATGTTTATTTTAATGTAAAACTAGAAGCAAACACCGTCCAAGAAAAAAAAGACATAAATTGGGTTCACAAAAGAGGATATTCAAATGTTTACTAAATATGAAGTGTTAATGTTTATCAACTACTGAAAAAAACTTTAAATGAAACCACCATTTGACCCAGTTATCCCACTCCTTGGCATATACCCAGAGAACTTAAAATCAGCATACTATAGTGATACAGACACATCAATTTTTATAGCAGCTCAATTCACAATAGATAAGCTATGGAATCAATCTAGATGCCCTTCAACAGATGAATGTTGTATATATACACAATGGTATATATATGGTATATATACACAATGGTATATTACTCAGCCATAAAGAAGAATGAAATTATGGCATTTGATGGTAAATGGATGGAACTACAGACTATCACACTAAGTGAAATAAGCCAATCCCCCCAAAAAACAAAGGCTCTGATATGCAGATGCTGACTCACAATAGGTGAGGGGTGTTGGGAGTGGTTATTCACCAGCTTAGACAGGGCAGAGTTGGGGGAAAGAAGGGGGTGCGGGAATGGGGAAGACAGTAGAATGAATCAGACATAACTTTCCTATGTTCATATATGAACGCATGACCAGTATAACTCCACATCTGTGCAACCACAAAAATAGGAAGTTATACTCCATATATGTATGATGTGTCAAAATACATTCTATTATCATGTGTAACTAAAAAGAACAACTTTTTTAAAAAAGGCAGATTCAGACCCAAATGATTCTGACCACATTCTTAGGAAACATGCTTTAGTGCAGAAAGGTTTCACAACTGCCCATGTGGCTCCCTGACTCTGCCTGAAAGTCATCCAGACTCTCTTATTCACATACACCTCCAGGGCCTCAAAGTCACACTATTGCCAAAAGCTCAGTCCTTGTCCCAGATGCCAATTCAATAACAAGGACAAGATTTTCAGAAAAACAAGTTTTATCACTTTGCTCCTGTCCCTGAGGCTGTGATTCTGCCCATCAGAGTGTACAGATTTATTTTTGTTTTTGTTTTTTGGTACTGGGAATTGAACCCAGGGGCACTTAACCACTGAGCCACATCCCCAGCCCTTTTAATTTTTTTTTTATTTTGAGACAGGGTCTCACTAAGTTGCTGAGGCTAGCTTTGAACTTGGATCTTCCTGGGGCTGGGGTTGTGGCTCAGTAGTAGAGTGCTTGCCTAGCATGTATGAGGCCCTGGGTTCAATCCTCAGCACTGCTTATAAATACATAAAATAAAGATCCATCTACAACAACAAAAAATATTTTTTAAAAAATCTTGGATCTTCCTGCCTCCATCTCCTGAGACTATAATCCCAGTGGCTCAGGAGGCTGAGGTAGGAGGATTGAAAGTACAAAGCCAGCCTCAGCAATTTAGCAAGGCTCCAAGCAACTTAGTGAGACCCTATCTAAATAAAAAATAAAAAGGGTTGGGGATGTGGCTCAGTGATTAAATACCCTTGAGTTCAATCCCTGCTACCAATAAATAAATAAATAAATAAAATTTTACAAAGGAATTTTCAGGCAGGATGAAAGATTATCCAGGAAGCACAACATCATGGAAGTCAACAGAAGAATTTTTAAAAGGAGGAAATGATCAATATTGTCAAATACAGCATGTAGATAAGGACCAAAAACCATGCTGTACTTTTTGGCAGGTAGAGGTTCATTTGTTTGGAGAGAAACTGCAGCCGCTTGGCATTGAACACTTCCTCCATGTTCTCCTTCTATCGTAGTTTCCATAATTCATCCATGGATTGTCACTGCAAATACAAGGAGGAGCCCACTCTCTGCACATCAAGGATAATGGTCTTTATTATTGTTTTCTTGCTGATTCCAAGAAGTCTATATTAGTAGAATCTTGCTTCAAGTTATATTTAGTGTTGTTCTTGTTTTGTTATTTGCTTCCACCCTTCTGTTTCTTATATATATATATATATATATATATATATATATATATTAGTTTTAGGAGGACACAATATCTTTATTTTTATGTGGTGCTGAGGATTGAACCCAGCGCCCCATGCATGCCAGGCGAGCGTGCTACCACTTGAGCCACATCCCCAGCCCACTTCTGTTTTCTTCTTTTTTTTTTTTTTTTTTTTTTGTACCTAGGGACACTTAACCACTGAGCCGCATCCCTAGCCCTTTTTTGTTATTTTATTTAGAGACAGAGTGTCACTGAGTTGCTTAGGGCCTCACTAAATTGCTGAGGCTGGCTTTGAACTCACAATCCTCATGCCTTCAGCCTCCTAAACCACTGGGATTAAAGGCGTGCACCATGGTGCCCGACTTCACTTTCTGTATAGCAATATAACCATTGACTTTGTCAAAAACCCTCACAAAGTCCACCAGAGCCACTGTTTAATGACACAAAGATTGGGTCACTAAACTTGCTCAGTAAGGGAGAGGCCTGATTTTAAAGTCTCCTAAATGACTTAAAAGAGAAAGTTAGGGAGGCTAAGGTTATAGCTCAGTTGGTAGAGTGCATGCCCAAGTCACTGGGTTCAATCCACAGCATCACCAGAGAGAGAGAGAGAGAGAGAGAGAGAGAGAGAGAGAGAGAGAGAGAGAAGAGACAAAGTTACAGGGTTTAGCTCAGACTAGGGCTGGGCTAGGGCAGGAATGAACACACGTCTGAATTTGTAAACCATATGAGTTGCTAAACCTTGCAACACATGGGTTGAATACACTGGTGCCAAAACTATTTGGGCTTAAGCAGTTTTTGTTGCAAGTTTGTGATCTGCCTTTCTGGGACAATTATGTTATTCATTATAGAAAATTATGCTATAAATAGTATTCTAATATGACATTGAAAGGATATGCAGCTGTTATTTTGTCAGTATCTAAGTTTTGTGTATTTTTGTCTTGAAAATAAGAGCTACACATATAATGTCTGGGAGCAACATTATATGGTGCAGGGACAACAAATAGGTTTCAACCATTGATCCAACTGAGTGCCACTGATAGCACAGTACCACCAATGAGAAGGATTTTGAGGCTCTCAAGAGTCTTAAAGAAAGAATCCCAGGATGTATTGCAACATTCGTTGTGTGCTTCCTGTTCTACAGAAACAAGAAAACTAAAAACAGCATTTCCTATATTCTAAAACTAAGGTTCCAGAGATGTTTGGGGTCTGCCAACCAATTGCCCTTGAGCCAGCATGACATGAAGCATCTCTTGATCATGTTCCCCAAACTGGAGCTGTATTGGTGGTGCCCTTTGGAGCATGGCTGTGCCTGTCTTTCTTGAATTCCATGAACCAAACCAAAACCCTACCATCGAATCCCCTTTATTTATTTATTATGGGTACCAAGGATTGAACTCAGGGGCACTCAACCACTGAGACACATCCCCAGCCCAATTTTGTATTTTATGAAAGATAGGGTCTCACTGAGTTGCTTAGCGCCTTGCCGTTGCTGAAGTTGGCTTTGAACTCGTGATCCTCCTGTCTCAGCCTCCCGAGCTGCTGGGATTACAGGTATGTGCCACTGTGCCTGGCCAAATCCCCTTTCTTTCTTACTTAGGTAATTACTCTTATAATCAAGAGCCCTAGAGCTAGGTGTGGTGGTGCACACCTAAAAGCCCAGAAATTTGTGAGGCTGAGGCAGGAGAATTGCAAGTTCAAGGCCAACCTCAGCAATTTATCGAGGCCCTAAGCAATTTGGTGAGACTCTATCTCAAAATTCAAAACAAAACAAAAAAAGGGCTGGGGATGTGGCTCAGTTAGCTGAGTTCTGGATTCAATCCCCAGAACCCAAACAAAAAGAATCCTGAATGATAAATCAATTTGCACACAAAATTTTGCATGAAATTTTAGGCCCTCACAAAACCATCCATAAACTCTAGATTAAACAGGCTCTATTTTAAGAATGTACTAATATAGCAGGGTGTGGTGGTGCATGCCTATAATCCAGTGGCTTGGGAGGCTGAGGCAGGAGGATCATGAGTTCAATTTAGTGAGGACCTAAGCAACTCAGTGAGACCCTGTCTCTAAATAAAACACAAAAATGGCTGCGGATGTGGCTCAGTGACTAAGCACCCCTAGGTTCAATCCCTAATACCAAAACAAAAACAAAAATAAAAAAAGGCCTTACTTATTTACCATTCTACTCTGGGTGTGTCTTCACAACACTGAAATATAACTTTTTTTTTTTTGTGTGTGTGTGTGTGTGGTGCTGGGAATTGAACCAGGGCTTTGTGCATGCAAGGCAAGCACTCTACCAACGGAGTTATATCCCCAGCCATATAATATTGTTTTTAAAGTTACTATTCATATACCTATAGTCAAGTGCTTATAATACCTTTCAAAGCTTTAGGAAAAAAAATTAGTCTTTTTTCCTACTTTGGCTCACCAGAGTACCTGAAATCCAGTCTTAAAGATATATATATATATATATATATATATATATATATATATATATATATATTTTTTTTTTTTTTTTTAAAGAGAGAGAGAGAGAGAGAGAGAGAGAGAGAGAGAAAGAATTTTTATTATTTATTTCTTAGTTTTCGGCGGACACAACATCTTTGTTTGTATGTGGTGCTGAGGATCGAACCCGGGCCGCACGCATGCCAGGCGAGCGCGCTACCGCTTGAACCACATCCCCAGCCCTATATTTCTTTTTTTAATATTTATTTTTTAGGTGTACTTGGACACAATACCTTTATTTTATTTATTTTTATGTGGTACTGAGGATTGAACCCAGGGCCTTGCACATGCTAGATGAGCGCTCTGCTGATGAGCTACAATCCCAGCCCCTTAAAGATATATTTCTTGAGCCAGCTGCAATGGTACACACCTGTAATCCCAGCAGCTTGGAAAACTGAGGCAGGAAAATGGCCAGGTTCAAGGCCAGCCTAGGCAACTAAGAGAGACCTTGTCTCAAGATAGAAAAATGAGCCCTGCATGGTGACATGCCCATGTAATCCCAGCGATTCTGAAGGCTGAGGCAGGAGGATTGTGAGTTCAGAGCCAGCCTCAGCAATTTAATGAGGCCTTCCGCAACTCAATGAGACCCTGTCTCAAAATAAAACATTAAAAAGTGGGCTGGGGATATGGCTCAGTGGTTAAGTGCCCCTGAGTTCAGTCCCTGGTACCCCCCCCCAAAAAAAAAGAGAAAAGAAAGAAAAAAGATAAAAAAATGAAAAGAGCTGGGGATGTTAGTAGTAGAGTGCTCCTGGGTTCAATCCCCAGTCTCTCTCCTCTCTCTCTCTCTCTCTCTCTCTCTCTCTCTCTCTCTCTCTCTCTGTCTCTCTCACACACACACACACACAAGATATATTTCTCAGTGTTAAACTAAGACATCTCACTTTTACTTTTAGTTTCAACAGATAAGTTGAAATACCCTCCTACAACAGGTACTGGACTACATGAAAAAGAAAAAAAAATGTGATTCATGACTTCATGGAGCTTGAAGTCAAGTATCTGAGAAAAACAATAAGCAGGGAGGCTCTTATTTAAATGCCCTTGATGTGTCATTATCATGTATAAAACTACATAAAAAATGTATTTACAAAATGCTCAATCAAGTTGGCCTTACCCACTAAAGCTAAACATATGTTGTCCCACGACCCAACAATTGCATTGCTAGGTAGAAACTCAAGAAAAATGGTGCATGTGCCCGCCAAAAGACTTAATGTTCAAAGCAACTTTGTTCATAATAGCCAAAACTAGAAACAACTCGCTGATTGACAGGACAATGGATAAACAAAATATGGTATATTCATACAAATAGAAAATTACATGGCAATAAAATAAAAACAAATTCCTATTGCACTCAACCACATGGGTGAATCATAGGCATAATAAGTGAAAGAAGCCAGACACCAAGGAGTAAGTACCTGCCTGGCATAGTGGCAAATGCTTGCATAATTCTATTTAGCTGAGGTTCAAGAAGGGGCAAAACGAATTTGCAGTAATAGAATTCATGATAGTAGTTACCTCTGGGGTGAGCACCAATATTGCCTGAGAAGGGGATATGAGGGAACCTTCTAGGGTTGCTGAAAATATTCTATAACTTGATCCAAGTGATCTTTATAGGTTCACATATGTAAACAAAATCATTGAGCTGTACACATCAATTAATGTATTTTGTACAGTTTATTATTGTTTGGGGTATTTTTGTTATTTTTTTAGTTGTAGATGGACATAATACCTTTATTTTATTTTTTATGTGGTGCTGAGGATCAAACCCAGTGCCTCACATATGCTAGGCAAGCACTCTACCACTGAGCCACAATCACAGTCCCTATGTAGGTATCTATTATAGCATAACAAACCACCCAAAAAAACCTGTTAACTTGAACCAATGACAACCACTTATTATCACTCACAATTCTGTGGGTTGACTGAGCAGTCCATCATATGGCGGCTGTGCTGGAGTCATCTGGAGGCTCACCTGGGCTGCATGCTGGGCCTCAATCTTTCTCTATGTAGTCTCAGGACCTGTTGTCACCACATGGCCTCTCCAGTAGTAATATGTAGCATCCATACAAAGCATGCCACTTAGACCTCCCTTTAAGGGAGAACCTGCTGTGAAAAATGTAGTTACCTCACAGCCTCTAGGTGCTGTAACTCTGGAATCCATTATAGCCTTTACTAAGGTCATATTCTCTCTGGCCTTCATATAGCCATTTATTTAACACATTAGGGACACTAGAGTCAAACCATTTCTGCCCATTAAGGGACTTCTCTGATGGGCAGTCTTTTCTCTGAAGCTCCTCATCAGCCTGGCCAAGAATTTTTCAGAGCTGCTTCCTATCCAACCCTCCTTTCTTCCTCTCACCCTTGGCAAGTGTCAAATCCACAACAGAATCTGAATTCTTTCCCAGGGTACACCTGTTTTCTCTCTCCCTTTTTCCTTCATTAGCATTTCCCTTCATAAATCTCTCTCACATATAATTTGGTTTTAGTGTTTGCTTCTTGGAAGATCCAAACTGATGGGACTCCCCAAAACAAATATTCCAAAAGAAAGGAAGAAAAACTAACCACTGGTCATAAAAGTCAGGCCCAGTACTGACCCAGGGTCACTTCTGCTACATTCTATTATTTAACTCAAGTCACAAGTCAGCCTAACTAGATGTGGGAGGGGACTACCAGAGCATGAGTATTTGTGTCTGTGATGATGGGGATGGAACCCAGGGATTCAGGCACTCTGTCACTGAGCTACAGCCCGCCATGAATACTGAGGCCACCTTTAGAGACTAGCTATCAAAACTGTACATACGTTATACCTCAATTTTTAAAGTTTTTCTTAAAAAAAAAAAGGCCTTGGGCTGGGGTTGTGGTTCAGTGGTAGAGCACTTGCTACCATGTGTGAGGTACTGGGTTTGATTCTCAGCACCAAATACAAATAAATAAAATAAAAGTCTATTGTCAACTAAAAAAATGTTTTAAAAAATAGAGGCCTTGCAGTCAAGTTGGAGATGAATGTACTGTGGAAGTCAACACCAGAGTGGAACTTCTGGAAAACACCACCTGGTTTGTGCCATGTGGCTGCATTAAAAAAGAGATTGGCGGTGGCTGGGGAAATAGCTCAGTTGATAGAGTTCTTGCCTTGTGTGTACAAGGTCCTGGGTTCAATCTTTAGTAGAGAGAGAGAGAGAGAGAGAGAGAGAGAGGGAGAGGGAGATTGGCAAGTAACACTGCTCATGTTTGGCTTTATATGTGGGCTCAGCTGTGAACTATATATACTTCATTCACTAGGGCCATTCATCTGTCAACTCAGCCTGGTATACCTTTGGGTGATGGGAAAGCATACACAAAGACAGGTTAAGACAAGCATTGGCTGGTTTCCACTGATTTCACCTATAAGCTCTTGTTATGAATTTTTTCAGTTTAATCATTACTTGAGTTTAATATAAACAGTAATCTGATCTAGTTAAGTAATTACACAGCATCAGACCTGAAAATTAGAAGAGTCAAACACTATTGTTTTTTCTTTAAAGAAAACAAGAGACTAAGACACAAAAGAAACAATTGTTTTCTTTTAATTTTTATACATATTGTGCCTCACCAACAAATGCTTGTACTCATAGGTCCAAGGAAAAGCTAAGACAAAAAAATAAAAATAAAAGTTGAGCTGGGCATGGTGGTGCACACCTGTAATCCCAGCGGCTCAGGAAGGTGAGGCAGGATTGTGAGTTCAAAGCCAGCCTTAGCAAAAGTGAGGTACTAAACAACTCACTGAGACCCTGTCTCTAAATAAAATATGAAATAGGGCTGGGGATGTGGCTCAGTGATTGAGTGCCTCTGAGTTCAATCCCTGGTACCAAAGGAAAAAAAAAGTTGAGGTAGGCCAGGCATGGTGGTGCATGCCATCCCAGTAGCACTGGAGGCTAAAGCAGGAGGACTGCAAGTTCAAGGCCAGACTCAGCAATTTAGCAAGGCTCCAAACAACTTAGTGAGAACGTTTCAAAATAAAAAAATAAAAAATAACAGGTTCAGTGGGATGTGACTCAGTGGTTAGGCTCCCTTGGGTTCAATCCTTGGTACCAAAGGAGGGAAAAAAAGAATGTTTTTCATCAAAATGTTCATTCAGTTTTGCTTGTTCTAGAATTTCGTTTATGGGCTGGGGAGTTAGCTCAGGGATAAAGCACTTGCCTCGAATGGCCCAGGATGTGGGTTCAATCCCCAGTATCACACTCAAAAAAAAAAGTTCTAAATAGAATTTCATTTGGTATCCAAGAGAATGGCTCCTTCCATGCAACATAATGTTTCTGAGAGTCATTTATGTTGTTGCATGTGTCCTATTTGTTTCCTTTTTTATTACTCAACAGTATTCCACTGTACAATACACCTCAAGTCAATTATCCATTCTCTACTGATGGAGCTTTGCACAGCGGCAGTATCGTAGCCAATGAGGTTTATCCGAGGCGCGATTATTGCTAATTGAAAACTTTTCCCATTCTCTACTGATGGATATTTGGGTTGTTTCCAACTGGGGTTCTTATGAGGAAAGTTACTATTGAATACTTTTGTATAGTTTTTGGGCATGTGTGGACAAATGTTTTCATGACTCATAAGGAAATACCTAGACATGAGATTTGTGGCTACTAGGGCAGGTATATATGTAACTTGATAAGGAACTGACAAAAAGTTTTTCAAAGTTGTACCATTCCTACCACCAATTCAAGATAATTATTCCACATTCTTGCCATTGTTGGTTTTTTAAAATTTCAGTTACCATAGTACTATTCTAATTGGGCTTTAATTCCCTTTCCATGATAACTTAATGATGTTGAGCACCTTTACATGTGCTGATTGGACATTCCTAAATCTTCTTTTGAGACTTGTCTGTTTTTAATGAATTAAATATCCTCTTTTTACTGTCTGCTTTAATCTCCCTTAAAGAAGCTGTTATCCAAGTTTTCTGCCTAAAACAGTTCCATGATGAAACAGAACAATTCTAGCAGTATGCATAGCCAAAATAACTTTTTATACTGGTCCAGTTTCATGGTAAAAATTAAATGCCATTGGCCAGGCGTGGTGGCACACACCTGTAATCCCAGCGGCTTGGGAGCCTGAGACAGGAGGATCGCAAGTTCAAAGCCAGCCTCAGCAAAAGTGAGGTGCTAGGGAGCTGAGGTTGTGACTCAGTGGTAAAGTGCTCACCTATCACATGTTGGGCACTGGGTTCAATCCTCAGTACCACATAAAAATAAATAAAGTAAACATATTGTGTCTATCTATAACTAAAAAAAAAAAGAAAAACATTTTTTTTAAAAAAAGTGAGGTGCTAAACAACTCAGTGAGACCCTGTTTCTAAATAAAATACAAAAAATAGGGCTGGAAATGTGGCTCAGTTGTCAAGTACCTCTGAGTTCAATCCCCGGTATACCCCCCGCAAAAAAAAAAAAAAAAAAAAAAAAAAAAAATTAAATGCCCTTGCGGAAATAAATTTTGGATGTTACCTTCCCAAAGTAAAATGCTGACTCTAGCAGTTTTTTCCAACTTTGGTGTATAAACAGTTTTGCCACAAGCATGACAACTAGAGGCTATGATCTATTATAAATAAATTATGTTTTTCAAAAAACAGTATATTTGCTTTTAAATGAACTCTGGCCTGGGGGAACACTGTAAATCATAGCTATTTCTATTCCCACAAAATGAGGCTGAGGTAACAAGTACATATATATTAATCAATGAGTCTTCCAAATCTTTAGAATGGTTGTCATAAAATAAACTATACAATTTCATTAAAAGATGAGCAAGAAAACTTCATTTTGCCTACTACAAAGTATTTCAGTAAAGAATAAAACACACATATATATTTTCCAGTACAGAGATTGAATCCATGGATGCTCTACCATTAGATCCACATCTTGAGTTTTTTTTTTTTTAATTTTTTGATAGGTCTAGCTAAGTTGTTCAGACTGGCCTCAAAATTGGAATTCTCCTACCTCAATCTCCCAAGTAGCTGAGATTACAAACATGCACTATCACAGGCAATAAGGATCAAAATCTTATATAAAGGAAGTCTTGGATTTCTGAGGTAGGATTATACAAATTGAACTAACTTTAATGTTGGATCTCACTGGCTTCTCTGGATTCCTCTTCATACTTAAGGATTAGTCCGTTTGAATGCTTGATGATTATTACATCTTTGCTGGTGATGGCTTATTAGTTGGTATTTCTATGTTCTGTAAGGAACTTAACATTACTGAATGTAGTCATAAGTGTGATGCTGGTGGTATGGTGGCCATTAGATATGCCTCATTCCATTTAAACTTGACCCAAAAAAACTCTTATCTTCTTGTGTATCTATTGCATTATGCAGACATTTTAACATTTTAACGTTTTCCGAGTTTTGCCTACCATTCTTATATTTGAACTTTCTGTTTGACTACTGATGACAATTCTTTCCTGCTTTACAGTAGCAACTTGTTTTTCTTAGTAGTTTAGGTAGATTTTACTGAGTCACCTAGACTAGTACATCTTAAACCTTGAAATGTGCTGGGTGTGGTGGCACACAAGCCTGGAATTCCAAAGGCTCAGGAGGCTAAGGCAGGAAAATCACAAGTTCAAACCCAACCTCAGTAACTTAGTGAGGCTCTAAGCAACTTAGTGAGAGCCTGTCTCAAAATAAAAAATAAAAAGGGCTGGAGGTGTGGTTTGGTGGTTAAGTTGCCCTGGGTTCAAGCCCCAGTTAAAACAAAGAAAAACACAACAAAATACTTAAACTGTATAGAAATCACCTGGAGTTCATGTTAAACTGCAAATTCTAATTCAGTAGATCTAAGGTAGAGCCTTAGAGTCTCCACTTTTAATAAATTTCTAGGGGATACCTATTCTGCTTGCTCACAGATCCCACTTTAGTAGTAAGAGACTATAAAATAATCGTTATCCCATTTCTATTGACATTCAAATGTAATTTATCATTCCATATTTTTAACTACATAAATATTACATTATGGCTGGAAAGAGTCTTTATCTACCTACAGTGCTGTGTTTTCCTTTACCTCATTTACCCTCCCATCTTCTGTTTGTTAATAGACTCCTATTTTATTTTAGGCAGCAATAAAATATGAGCTATTCTGCTTCTTTTTGCTAAGTATCCATTTCCCCAAACTTCTAGGCATCTAACAGTGGCCCTGTGACCCAACATTGCCCAATGGGATGGAAGGGAAGAAGTCTGCTAGGATGCTTCTGGGAAAGCTTTTATTTTCCTGCTAAGAAAGACTGTGATGCAAGCAACAGTTATTGCTCCCTAACTCAAATTAAATCTCACAACCAAGTGCTTCATTGACACTGGTTGTACTAATTTCCTAGAGCTGCCATAACAAATTACCACAAATCTGGTAACAAACAAACAACAACAACAAAAACAAAAACACAGAAATTTATTCTCTCACAACTCTGGAAGTCAGAAATTTGAAATCAATGTGTTGTCAGGCATGGTTTCTTTCTCCTAGTTTGTGGTGGTTTGCTGGTAATCCTGGGAATTCATTGGCTTATAAACGTATCATCTCTGTCTCCAACTTCATATGGCCTTCTTTTGTGTGTGTCTTCTTCTTTTCTGTCTTCTATAAGGACATGGCTCTCATTGGATTTAGAACCCATGCTAGGCCAATGTTTTAGTCAGCTTTTTAACCAGTGTGACCAAAAGACCTGACAAAAACAATTTTAGAGGAGGAAAAGTTTATTTGGGGCTCACTGTTTCGGAGGTCTCAGTCCATAGATGGCTGACTCCATTGCTCTGAGCCTAAGGTATAACAGAGCATCAAGGCAGAAGGGTGTAAACAACTCAGAACATGGCTACCAGGAAGCAGAGAAATACAGACTCCCCTCAACACAGAGGTAACATATACCCCAAAGTCATTCCCCCAGTGACTCACCTCCTCCAGCCACACCCTGTTGGTTTGCAGTTATCACCCAGTTAGGAGATTCATTCACTGATTAGGTTAAAACCCTCATTAAACCAATCATTTCACCTCTTAGGTCTCTTGCACTGACACATGAGCTTTTTTTTTTTTTTAAAGAGAGAGTGAGAGAGGGAGATGAGAGAGGGAGAGAGAGAGAGAGAATTTTAATATTTATTTTTTAGTATTCGGCGGACACAACATCTTTGTTTATATGTGGTGCTGAGGATCGAACCCGGGCCGCACGCAAGGCAGGCGAGTGCGCTACCGCTTGAGCCACATCCCCAGCCCCGACACATGAGCTTTTGGAAGATACCTCATATGTAAACCATAACAGGCAGTATAATCTCATTTTTATATTTCCATCTTAATTACATCTAAAAAGGGCTGCGCCAGGTGGTGCATGGCTGTAATTCCAGTGGTTCAATAGGCTGAGGGAAGAGGATCCTAAGTTTAAAGCCAGCCTCAGCAATCTAGTAAGGCTCCTATCAACTTATCAAGACCTTCTAAGTCAAAAAACAAAAAAGTCTGGGGAGTAGGCTCAGTGGTTAAGTGCCCCTGGGTTCGATCCCTAGTACCAAAACCCAAAAAATTTAAAAGGCCATTATTCCAAATAAGGTCATATTTTGAGGGTCCAGGCAGACATATATTTGGGGGGATCCCATTTAACCCACTACAAAGGCCTAATGTGTCTTTTTGAAGGGAGACCATCTTTTAGCTCATACTTGATCCCTGAAGCTTGTGAAATCTAGGACATTTAAGAAAGGGCTTCTTTTCAGTCCACCACAGTCACTATTCAAGCTCTTATGTCCCTATGAGAATAAGTAGTTCCTCTGGTCAATCTACTTTTCCATTACCCATCTGAGTTTTGGGGATCATCACAGTGGATCCTAAGGCTGCATACACTATGAACTGTCCTCAAATATCCCATGGCCTCCCTATCAGAGAAGAAAGTCTTTACCACTGCTGCCTCTTACCATTTGGTCTTCCTAACAGCCTGGTGACATGATTTGTAGGTCCAGTGCAAAATGAAAATACAGGGCTCCTTATTTTAAAATTATGAAGAATTTCATGAGGGTAACAGCAGAGCATTAAATGAAGCATGGTGCCCTGTGCAACCACATGAATGACTCGCTCACAAAGCCAGCCTTTCTTCTCAAACCCCAAGAGGTTAACAATCCCTTTTGGGGTTTAGTCAAATCCATCCCCTCCACTCCTTGTCCCTCTGGAAAATGAACACAACGTAGAAACCTTCACCTCCCTTTCGGGCTATTATAGTTTAGATCTGAAATGTCCCCCAAAGGATTCTAGCAAACATGTCACCTCTAAAATGTGTTTACAGGTGAGGTTTTGGGAAGTGATTGGATAATGAGGACTCTAGTTTCATCAGTGGATTAGTTCATTGATACCTAAATTGATTACTAGAATGTAGAACCTAGTTGAGAGAAGTAAGTCACCAGGGGCATGCCTTGGAAAGGTCTATCTTCTCTCCAACCCCTTCTTCTCCCTCTCTCTCTTTCTCATTCCTTCTTTCTCTCTCTACTTCCTGGCTGCCATGAGCTGACAGCTTTTCCCTGCCATGCCCTTTCACCATGATGTTTCTGCCTTGGAACCAGCTGGTCATGGACTGAAAGCCCTGAAACTGCAGACCAAAATAAATCTTTCTTCCTTTACGTTGTTCTCATCATGTATTTTGGTCACAGGGATGAAAACTAACATGGGGACCCAAAGGTTGAAACTCAGAATGCACAGCCCGACTGGCCATAATGAGAGACAAGGAAAAGATCTTCCTAATCATATTTCTGAGGAGTCCACAGCATAAAAATCAGACAAAATAAAAGTAAGCACATTTAAAATCTATCCATAACTTACTCCATTACAAAAGCATGTTGTCATTTATTTTAAAAACAAAAGGCCACTCTCACAAGTTCTGAGGATCCTAGAAAATATGAGGATAGGTCTAGAAGTAAAAAACAAACACACACACAACAAACAAACAAACAAACAAGCACTAAAATATCACATAACTTTTTCTTCTTATTCCAATTTAAATGCCATTATTTTAAGTTCTCAGATGTTCTATGGAATAGGGAAGCTACTGACCAAATTCTTCTGGCTTATGTTTTAAAAACTGACACCAAAAAAAAAAAAAATGTTAGCTTTGCAAAGCCAACCACAGGCTGACATACAAAAAGAAATGAGAACTAAGCAATTTAGGGTGTTAAAAATAGAAATTAGAACTAGTAACAGTGTTACCCCGCTTCCTGGGTTTTTCAAATTTATTTCTTTTAGAAATACAAATATGAAAACTATTTAGGCTGTTTAATTTTTTCAAGATGACTGAGTTTCTTAATTTAAGTATTGTAATAACTCTTTATTGGGGTGGGGGAGTAACCAGGGATTGAACCCAGAGGTGCATAGCCACTGAGCCACATCAACAGTTCTTTTTAATTTTTTTTTTTTTTGTACTGGGGATTGAATTCAGGGGTACTCAACCACTGAGCCACATCCTCAGCCCTATTTTATATTTTATTTAGAGACAGGGTCTCACTGAGTTCCTTAGTGCCTCACCGTTGCTGAGGTTGGCTTTGAACTTGCAATTCTCCTGTCTCAGCCTCCAGAGCTAATGGGATTATAGGTGTCCGCCACCATGCCCAGCTTCAGTGTTCTTTCTGTTAGGGCTGCAGAGCTAATATATTTCTGTTTTCATCATAATAGCAGGTTTTGAAAACATTTTTATAGTAGATGGACACAAAATCTTTATTTTTATGTGGTACTGAGGATCAAACCCAGTGCCTCACATGTGATAGGCAAGCATTCTACTAACTGAGCTACAGCCTTAGCCCAATAGCAGGGTTTTTCCAACAAAGTTTGCTATGTAGCTTTCATAATTTTAAGTCTGTTGTTTTACAAAGTAAATAAAACAAAATATATATGATGTGAAAATGTAACACATACAATCCCACAACTACGTATAATTCAGTGAAATAAAAGTAAACTTTCATCCCATGAGAAAGTGTAGATATAAGTACATATATGAAAAAATGCTTCTCAAATTCATGAGTCATTAAATTATTTCATGGAAAGATGTACAAATAGTAAGTATGTATAAAAAATGCCTGATTTCACTAGAGATATAAAAAGGTATATTAGCTGGGGATAGTAATGCACATCTGTAATCCCAGCTTCTTTTTTTTTTTTAAGAGAGAGTGAGAGTGAGAGAGAGAGAATTTTTTAAATATTTATTTTATTTTAGTTATGGGCGGATACAACATCTTTGTTTGTATGTGGTGCTGAGGATCGAACCCGGGCCGCACGCATGTCAGGCGAGCGCGCTACCGCTTGAGCCACATCCCCAGTCCTAATCCCAGCTTCTTGGGAGACTGAGGCAGAAAGATTGCAAGTTCAAGGGCACACTGGGCAACTAACCAAGACTCTGTCTCAAAATAAAATGGAAGAGCTGGGTGCAGTGGTGCATGCTTGAAATCCCAGCTGCCCCGAGACTGAGGCAGGAGAATCATGAGTTCAAAGCCATTCTTTGCAACTTAGTGAGGTCCTGTATCTAAATAAAATATAAAAAGGACTGGAGGTATGACTCAAGGGCTAAGCAACTAGGGTTCAATTTCAAAAAAAAAAGAAAAGGGAAGGGCTGGGAATGTAGCTCAGCCTGCATGAGACCAGTCCCTCCTACTCAGAAGGCTGAGGCAGGAAGCTCACTTGAGCCCAGGAATTGAAGACTAGCATTGGCATCATAATGAGACCCATCTAAAAAAAATGGGGGTTGAGGAAGTGTATCTCAGTGGTACAACACTTGCCTAGCATGCTAAGGCCCTGAGTTTGATCCTCAGGCTGCAAAAAAAAAAATGTATATTATAATAACTTATCCCAATATTAACCATATAACAATTACCAACTGTCATACTCTAGAAATATAATTATAAGAAATATCCATTCCATAACTATGGGAATCTTAGCATCTACAAAAAGGAAGAAGGGTGTGTTAGCAAATGAGTACTGATATTATTTAGGTGCTAATCAGAAATCTGTATGCAGTTCTACGTTCTAAAGAAAGGAATGTTCAGCCAGGTGCGGTGGTGTACACCTGTAATCCCAGTGACTCAGGAGGTTGAGGCAGAAGGATCACAAGTTCAAAGCCTATCTCAAGCAACTTAGCGAGACCCTGTCTCAAAATAAAAAATAAAAAGGGCTGGAGATATGACTCAGCGGCTAAGTGCCCCTGGGTTCAATTCCTGGTACAAAAAAAAATAATTAAAGAAAGGAAGAAGAAGGGAATGTTTATTCTATCCAAACAGTAGGGTACGCTTCCTTCAGGAGGTAAACCTTGTTCTGTCTTGAAAAATGTTAAAAATATTCAATGGTCATTTGGTCTTTGGGACTTAGGATAGGTTACTATATTCCAAGTAAAGCAGCAGGAGCAGCCAGAATGCAGTGAAATGGTAAGGTGCAAAAAGCTCAGTATTCCTGGGATCTATGCGTTTGAGGCTGGGGAAGTAGTATCGTGAGATAGTATGTGTCAGACAGTCATTTGTAAGAACTAAGGACTTTGAACTTTATTTCATAAAGACTCATAAGTCATGGACTAGTCTTTTCTATTTATTTCCTACCCTGGATCATCCTGATTCAGAGAAGCTATTGTGATCAATGATTACTGTGACAGATTTTCTGAAAAATGCTTTCTATCCTTCATTTCCCTCTGTTCATGCCTTGGGTAGTCAGGCCCCTTCACTATGACTCTAGGCTTGGTCATGTGACTTGCTTTGGAGAATGGGACAATAATAAATAGGAGACTTGAGAAGTGCTTTCATGTTGAGGTTGTACCTGGGACCTGTGGAACCATCACCATGTAACCCAGTCACCTTCATCACCCCAGCCAACAGCCAGCTCCTATGCCAAATATGTGAGTAGTGCATACTAAACCAATCATTTCTATTAATGCATACTCATTAGGGAAAAGCAGAAAGATAGAAAGAAGGAAACATTTTATCCATAATCATACTATCTAATTATAACCATCATAAGCTTTTTTAGTTTATTTCCATTTTTCCCTCTGCAAAAACGTGTTTTCTTTATGGTTATAATCCTTCTAAAGGACACATTTATATCTTACTTTTCAATTTGTATTAAACAAGCATATTTTCTCATATATTACTCTTCAAATATTCCACGATTAATGGCTGAATAATAGTCTATCCCGTGAATGAAATATAATTTCTTTGCTGTTGTTGGGGAATGAGGTATATGATTCAATAAACCTTCATAAGCATAAAACTCTTTCTAAATTTAGGATTATTTCCTTATAATTTTCCCATCAAGCAGAGTAACTGGATCAAAAGGCATGAATATCTTGGGATTTGTTTCAGTGGCAGAGCACTTGCCTAGCACGTAAAAGGTTCTGAGTATAGTCTTCAATCCTGGAAAAGAAAAGACATGAATATCTTTCAGGATCAGTACATATTGGCAACTTTCATACAGGATTTCTTTCTTTCTTTTTTCCTGCCTCCCTCCCTCCCTTCCTTTCTTTTTTTGCTGCTGGGGATTGAACCCAGGGCTGCTTAACCACTGAGCTACATCCCCAGCCCTTTTTAAATTTTTTATTTTGAGACAGGATCTCACTAAGCTGCTTGGGTCTTGCTAAATTGCTGAGGCTGGCTTTGTACTTGCCATCCTCCTGCCTTGGCCTCCCTAAATGCTGGGATTACAGGCCTGTACCACCACACCCAATTTGTTTTGTTATGTTTTAGTAGTATTGGGGATTGAACCCAGTGGTGCTCTACCACTGAGCTACATCCCCAACCCTTTTTATTTTTTATTTTGAGATAGGATCTTGTCAAGTTGCTAAGTCTGGCCTTAAAATTGTGATCCTCCTGCCTTAGTCTCCTAAATTGCTGGGATTACAGGTGCACCATGGCCCTGTGGGTTTTTCTGATGCTATTCATTTTGTTTTGTTTTTCATCTTGTTAATTTTTAAAAGAAGTAAATTCTGGTTCCCATTTCAATTACTTCTCCAATATTAATGAGGTTGATAGAATTGGAAAGTCACATATTCTCAGTCCCTATCAGAGTACTAGGCCAGTTGATTTCTTATATATCTCTTATATGTCTTTCTTCCTATAATCTACACAATAGCTTCCTCAAATCTTGTATACAGTAAGTGCCTAGAAATAGCTATCTATTTTATTCTGTGTTTGCACAGCAATTTACAAATACTGAGAAAACATCAGGGGCCAGGCATGATGGCATACACTTGTAACCCAGTGGCTCAGCAGGGTGAGGCAGGAGGATTGCGAGTTCAAAGCCTGCCTCAATAAAAAGTGAGATGCTAAGCAACACAGGAAGACCCTATCTCTAAATAAAATAGAAAATAGTACTGGGGATGTGGCTCAGTGGGAAAGTGCCCCTGAGTTCAATCCCTGGTACCCAAACAAAAATAAAAAGGAGAAAACATCAGCTGTCCATATCCAAGAATGGGCCTATCAACAAGAATTTTATTGCTAGGAGGCCCAAACTCCCCCAATACTACCCCTTGCCAGGAATCCATACCACAATATTTTTCGCACTTATAGATAAATACCCCAACTGTTGGCATTTTTAAGAATTTTGCTCAAGAGTTCCATAGATATAAATATTAGATAATGTGAACAGACTCTTAGGGAGGAGGGGGGTTCTTGGTTCATAGAACAAAAAATCAAATGTAGTAGCAAGAATGGAAAAATGTTATTACCAGATTTTTCTTATACAATTATCTCAAAAAAAAAAAAAAAAAACCTTCCCACAACTTTACTGCCACCATCCTATCTGAAACACATTTGTACTTACCTGGATTACTACAATGTCTTCTCAATTCCATCTGATCTCCTTTATAGTCAATGCTCCTGAAGACTTCAGAAATCTTCCTTTCTCCTTTATTCATTTGACAGAGAAGGAAACTTGCATAGGTGACTTGGTCAGCCTCCTCTGACACATTTTTAGTTACATACCACCCCCTCAGTGGGAAAAATGTAAATGCATAAGCCCAAATCAAACCATTCCTTGTCTATAGGATTTGAGCCTTTCCCATGCCTAGATAGGAAAAGAACCTTGGTTATTGTCTAGGCAACCTTTAGTAGCCTCCCTCACCTGTTCAATTCCCAGCCTACAACATGGAGGGAAAAAACCTTCCTTATATTTGTTCATTCCATAAATCTTGAATATCTGCTATGGGATGGGAAATGTGCTATATACTAGGGACAGGACAGTGAGGAGGAAATAAATGACCCTAGTATTTGGGCACTTACATTCTAGCCAGATATACTGACTAAAGTAAATAAACAAATGAAGAGAAAATTCATACAGTATGATAAGCGCTAGAAAGAAAACAGTGTTAGACTAGTCTAGAAAGTCATGGGAAGGGATAGTTGACAAAGACCTCCCTGAAAAAAATGACATTTAAACAGAGACTTGAAAAAAGAAAAGAAAGGGAAGGGTTGGGTATATGGAGAGGCTGAAAATGAACAATCAATTCAAAGGCTCTGAGGTGGAACAAAAAATTGGCAAATTGAGTGAACTGAAAAAAGACTAGAACATTCTTGGTGCACAGTGAGAAAGAGGAAGTTTAATATGAAATGTACCTGAGACGTAAGCAAGACTCCAATCATACAAGGCCTTAGAGACTATGGTAAAAGACATTGGATTTTATTCACAGTAAATGAGAAAGCACTGATGAGTTAAATAAGGGAAGAGAAATCATTAAATATTCCTTGATGTTTTGTGGTAAATGAGTTGCAATGGGCAAGGGTGGTGGTGGAAAGCCCTAGTAGGAAGTTATGGCTCTAGTCAGGTGAAAGATTATGGTGATTGGGATTGGGCTGGTGGCATGAAGATGTTAAGAACTGAAGGGACCTAAGATACATTTTAAAGGTAAAATCAAAAGAAATGGCTTTAGTGTGGTGGTGCATGCCTGTAATCCCAGAGGATCAGGAGGCTGAGGCAGGAGGATCCTGAGTTCAAATTTACTGTTCATTTTCAGCCTCTCCATATACCCAACCCTTCCCCTTCTTTTCTTTTTTCAAGTCTCTGTTTAAATGTCATTTTTCTCAGGGAGGCCTTTGTCGACCATCCCTTCCCATGACTTTCTAAACTAGTCTAACACTGTTTTCTTTCTAACGCTTATCATACTGTATGAATTTTCTCTTCACTTGTTTTCCAGCCACAGCAGGAAAGCCCTAAGCAACTCATTGAGACCCTGTTTCTAAATAAATTGTTTTAAAAAGGCTGGGGAATGTGGCTCCCCTGGGTTCTATCTCCAGTACCAAAAAAAATGCTTTAAAAAATTTAATTTCACCAAATAGAAATAGACTGATTTGTTTCATGAATAATTTTTTTAAAAAAATTACATATATCATTAAATATCCCTAGATCAAAATGACAATAAGATAGGTGAAAATTTTCTAAAAGATAAGTCATACTGATGCTATTTCTTAAATAATAAATCTCATTAAATATCTCTAGATTAAAATGGCAAAAAGATAGGTTAAAAGCATTCGAGAAATAAAAAGTAATTTATCCTGCCATTTGTGATTTACAGAAATTACTCTAAAAGACTTAGATGAAATTTATAATTGGATGACTGATGACTCACTGAATGTCTAATCTGGAAAAATAAACTTTTAAAAATAAAATTGCTTATAGATTGAATGTAGAAAGTGGAATCGAGGATGACTCACCCAAGGTTTTGGTTGAGTAATTAGTTGATTGACACTGCCTTTTACTGGGATAAGGACAAGTGAGCAGGGCACAGGGTAAAGGCTGTGCACAGGGATTCAAGTTTCAGTTCTGGATAGGTTAAATTTGAGATGGACTTAGTCTTCTTTACTCTGGATAAAGCAAACATAAGGTGGTTCTTTATGAAAATAAATGTGGCCTAAACTGGCACAACAACAAGTTGAGAACTAATAACAGTGGAGGAAGAGAGTGGAATTTGTAAAAGAACCCCCCCCCAAAATAAAATCACCTGGAACTTGTTGAATAATTAAACTGTGAGGTAGGCACAGGATTATTGCTTTATCGTAATAGATAAGTAAACAAAACTAGTAGAAACTTAAAAACTCATCCTAAACTACACAGGTAATTAAGAAAGAAGCTAGGGTTATATAAATTGCATAATTTATAATAAATGTGAATGAGATCACCTTATTTTCCTATGACCTTGTCTTCCAGCTCTGAATTGCACCTTCTGTGTTTGGCTGATGAAGTCAGGGCTGAGAAACTACATTTTTGCTTTGCCAGCTGCTTGCTGTTAGGCTCTGCCACCAGAGGGAGCTAGATAGAAACTGTAAATATGGAGAAGAAATTTACTCTTACCCCTCTGCTTCTTACACCTTGGCTCTAGTAGTTCTTCCCAGAGAGAAAAATCTCCCACCCTTCCTCTGAGGTCTGGGTCCCAGGCCCCTCCTCTAAGTTTTGAAGTTTTAATAAGTAGAATCTTTTCTTTCTGTTCACTCAGCCATGACACTTTTGCATGCTTGTTTTATCCTTTCAGACTTAAAAGATATTTGGAGAGTCCTGGGAACTGAACCCAGTGGTGCTTTACTACTGGTGCTTTACCAACCCCAGCCCTTTTTATTTTTTATTTTGTGACAGGGTCTCTAAGTTTCCCAGGTTGCCTGTAACTTGTGATCTTCCTGCCTCAGCCTCCCAAGTACTTGGGATTACAGGTGTGCACCACCTGACTTGACTTCCTACTTAAAGATTATATATATATATATATATATATATATATATATATATATATATATATATATATATATATATATATATCAGCAGTAGAACACTAGCCCCCTAGCCCCGCACATGAGAGGCTCTGGGTTCGATCCTCAGCACCACATAAAAATAAATAAATAAAATAAAGATATTGTGTCCAACTACAACTAAAAAAGTAAATATTTAAAAAAAAAGATTCTTTATATTAAATTCTGCCCGGAGAACTGGCTGACCTGGTGCAGTCCGTGTGCTTTGTAGAGAGGGCACTGGGCTCTGCAACCAAGCAGCTGTTGCCCTGTGAGACGGCCTGCAATGATAAGCTGGGCAAGTCAGTGGTGGCCAAAGTGAAAATTCCAGAAGGCACCATTCTCACACTGGATATGCTTACTGTGAACATTGGTGAGCCCAAATGGTATGTGCCCTTAATCTGGTGGGCAAGAAGGTTCTGGTCACTATTGAAGACAATAATACCATCTTGGATGAATCAATAGAAAATCATGGCAAAAAAATCAAGCTGTTAAAAAAAAAGTGCCATTCTCTGAAGTTTTTTTAAAAAAGATTCTTTATATTAAATTCTATTTAAATGATAAATGTGTCATCTGTCTGATGACACCCATGGCTGATACAAGCCTGAAAAGTAGAAAATACCAGACAATATAACTTATAAATAGAGATGCTAAATCCTAAATAAAATTTTGTAAGCTCAGCAGCAAAACAGTTAAGGCACAGCCTGTGGCCATGACATAAACCATCCTGGTGGAGTAGGCCTAATTCACGAAATCATTAATTTATTCACTAATTTAATATATTCCTATATATATATGCATACCCATGTTTATAGCAGCAAAATATAGCAGCCAGGAATAGGGAGGGTACCCCCCCAAATAAAATCAGAGTCTTTTCCTACTGGAGTTTACCATCTGAAAGGGAAATCTGATGTTGCTTAAACAAGCACATACTCCATGACAGCTTTCAATAGGGTATGTGACAGGGTCAGGGAGGTCAAGGAAAGCTTAAGTGAAGAAGTAACACTTGAACTGAGATCTACAGCATGCACAGATAGTTTTCCAAGCAGAGAGAAGGGAAGAGAGGAAGTCATTTGCTAGGAGAGAGCATAGGTTAATAGGGGAAAGTGGAAGAGCCAAAGCGCCAAGAGTGGAAAGAGTGAAAGGGAGTGATCTGGAAGAGTCTGAAAAAGTAGGAAGGGGCCATGTCATGCCACAGTCTCTGGGCATGTCAAGGACTTTTACTTTCACTTGAAGCTATAGTAATCAAGGTAGTGTGGCATTGGTATAAGGATAGGCATATATATCAATGGAAGAGAATCGAGACTCCAGAAATAAATCCAAACATCTGTGGCCAATTGATTTCTGACAAGATGTCAATACCATCAAATGGGGAAAGAATGGTCTCCATAATAAATGGTGCTGTGATAAATGGTGCTGTGACTGAAGTCAGGCCTTCACCTCACACCATATTAAAAAAATTAATACAAAATGATCATGGACCTAAATGTTAAAGCTAAAACTTTAAAACTCTTACAAGAAAATAGAGGAGTGCATTTTTATGACCTTGAATTAGGCAAAGAGTTCTTAGACATAATACCAAAAGCACAAAAAATATTAAACAAATAGTTGACCAACAAACTTTTCTCAAAAGAAGCACAAATGGCCAAAAACTATATGAAAAATAGTTTAACATCTTTAACCATCAGGGAAATGCAAATCAAAACCACACTGAGATTTCATCTCACTCTAGTTAGAAAGGCAAGCATTGAGAATACAAATAATATGCTGGGTGTGGTAGTGTATGCCTGTTATTCCATTGACTTGGGAGGCTGAGGCAGGAGGATCACAGGTTTGAGGCCAACCTGAGAAACTTAGCAAGACTCTGTCTCAAAATATTTTTTAATTAAAATTAAAGAATACAAATAAATGCTGGCAAATTGTGGGAAGAAGGAACTCATACACTATTGGTAGGGTTATAAATTATCACCACAATGGAAATCAGTCTGACATTTTCTTTTTTCTTTTTTTATTTTAGTCTGGCATATTCTTAAAAGACTAGGAATGAAACCAACATATGATCTAGCTATAACCACTCCTCAGTATTTATCCCAAAGTACTATAGTTAGCATACTTTAGCAATATATGCATACCCATGTTTATAGCAGCACAATTTGCAATAGTCAAGTTATGCAACCAAAGTATCTGTCAACAGATGAATAAAGAAAATGTTTCTTATATATATTACACACATAACAGAGTTTTATTCAGCTATAAAGAAGAACAAAATTGTGTCATTTGCAGGAAACTGGCTAGAACTGGAGAACATCATGTTAAGTGATATAAGTCAGACTCAGAAAGTCAAAGGTCATGTTTTCTCTTACATGTAGAAGACAGAAAAAAGGGGAAAAAAGAAGATCCCATGAAAATAGAAGGAGACCACTTGGGTAGAAGGACATTAGGGGGAGGGAGAAAGGAGGCAAGGGGAGTTACTGGGAAATGAAATTGCTCGAAGCATATTATGTGCCTGTACAAATACACCACAATGAAACCCACTATTCTATGTAACTATTTTGGACCAATAAAAATTTTTATGATTTTTTTTAGTTACAGATGAACACAATACCTTTATTTTATTTGTTTATTTTTATGTGATGCTGAGGATCTAACCCAGTGCCTCACATGTGCTAGGCAAGCGCTCCACCACTGAGCTACAACCCCAGCCCCACTAATAAAATTTTTAAAAATATTTATTTATTTTTAGTTGTAGTTGGACACAATACCTTTATTGCACTTATTTATTTTTATGTGGTGCTGAGGATGGAACCCAGGGTCTCGCACAATTGAGGCGAGCACTCCACCACTGAGCCACAACTCCAGCCCAATAAAAAAAAAATTTAAAAGAATTGGCAAGTTGGACTTCATCAGAATTGAAAATTTTGCACTAAGGAAAGTGCAAAAGATAATCCAGACACAGGAAAAATATTTGCAAGTCATATATCAGAGAAAGAACTTGTATTTAGAATATATAACTCTTTCAACTTAATATTACATGGAGCTGTAGCTCAGTAGTAGAGTGCTTGCCTAGCACGTGCGAGGCACTGGGTTCGGTCCTCAGTATCACATAAAAACAAATAAATAAATGAGATAAAGGTATTGTGTCCCTCTACAACTAAACAAATATTTAAAAAAAATAATACAAAGTCACTGGGCATGGAATCCCATGCCTGTAATCCCAGCAACTCAGGAGGCTGAGGCAGGAGGATCAAGTTCTCATCAAGACTCTGCAACTTAGCCAAACGCTGTGTTAGTCAGCTTCATGTCACAGTGACCAAAACACCTGACAAGAACAACTTTGAGGGGATGGGGATGTGGCTTAAGCGGTAGCACGCTCGCCTGGCATGCGTGCGGCCCGGGTTCAATCCTCAGCACCACATACAAACAAAGATGTTGTGTCTGCCGAAAACTAAAAAATAAATATTAAAAAATTTCTCTCTCTCTCTCTCTCTCTCTCTCTCTCTCTCTCTCTCTCTCTCTTAAAAAAAAAAAAAAAAGAACAACTTCGAGGAGGAAGAGTTTATTTTTTATTTTTGGTACCGGGTATTGAACTCAGGGGCGCTTAACCACTGAGCCCCATCCTCAGCCCTTTTTTGTATTTTATTTAGACACAGGGTCTCACTGAGTTGCTTAGGGCCTCACTAAATTGCTGAAGCAGGCTTTGAACTTGTGATTCACCTGCTTCAGCCTCCTGAGCTGCTGGTATTACAGGTGTTCACCACCACACTTGGTGGAATAGTTTATTTTGGCTCTTGGTTTCAGAGGTTCAGTTCATGGTCAGCCAACATCATTATCTTAGCCTGAGGTAAAGTAGAACATCATGGTGGAAAGGTGTGGCCTAGTAAAGCTGTATAGTTCTTCTGGGAAGCAGATAGGGTTCAAGGTGCTAGGGACAAAATACAAACCCCAAATGCATGCCCCCAGTGGCCTACTTCCTCCAATCAGACTCTACCTGCCTACTGTGACCACCCAGTTCAGTAATCCTTTCAAATTATTAATCTATCAAGTGAATTAGGTTATAGCTCTCATAATCTAATCATTTCACCTCTGAACATTGCTACATTGTATATGAGCTTTTAGGGGACACCTAAAACTCAAACCATAACCTTGTCTCAAAATAAAAATAAAAAGGCCTGGGGATATAGCTCAGTCGTAGAGCTCCCCTGTGCTCAATCCACAGTACCACAAAAAATGGAGGAGGGTAGTAGGTAGTCAGTGGTTAAGTGCCACTGGGTCCAATTCCCAGTACTGAAAGAAAAAAAAAAAACAATGGAAGTATTGCTATGAATTGAAAAAAAAAAAAAGGATGACAGCAAGTTTTGGCAAGAATGTAAAGAAATTGGAAACCTCATACTTTGCTGATGGGAACATAAAGTGGTGCAGCTGCTTTGGAAAATGGTTTTCACTGTTTACTTTTAAATTAAACAAAAATTTACCATTCAACCTAGTAATTCCACTCCTAGATACATTCCCAAAGTGAAACAAAACATGTCACCAACTGGTGAATGGATAGACCAAATGCAGTATTTTGAAGTACCATTCACTGAGGAAAGCTGGATAAATGTTGTTTCTTTCCCTTTATTTTACCAGCTTTAAAAATAATAATTTGAGGCTGGGGATGTGGCTCAAGCGTTAGCGCACTCGCCTGGCATGCGTGCGACCCAGGTTCGATCCTCAGCACCACATACAAACAAGGATGTTGTGTCTGCCGAGAACTAAAAAATAAATATTAAAAAAAAATTCTCTCACTTTCTCTCTCACTCTCTCTTTTAAAAAAATAAATAAATAAAAATAATCATTTGGTTTCCCAACATCCACCAAAATGACCCATGGATTTAAAAAAAAAATTTTTTTTCTAGTACTGGGGATTGAACCCAGGGGCACTTAAATACTGAGCCACATCCCTAGCTCTTTTTATTTTAAGACAGTGTCTCATTAAATTGCCGAGTACTTAAATTGCTGCCTTTGAACTCAAGATCCTCCTGCCTCAGCTTCCCGAGATGCTGGGATCATAGGCTTGCATCACCACGCCCATCTCAATTGATTTTGAGTAATCATTATGACTTCATTAATTGAAGCATATTTAATTGCTGTGACCAGCATGGCCAAATTAGCAGGTTCTGATGAGGGGTGAAGGGAGATTAGAAAAAATAAAGAGTCACATATGCAGATCTTGAAGATAAAGCTGGGGTCAGGTAGAGCACTGCTCTCTGATGGGGAAACAGGTCTAAAGAATTACACCAGCAATCTTTATTATTATATGTCTCATTAATTAGATTAAAGACTATGCAAGCATTATTCTTTGTATTCATGAAAGTTAGCAACAGTATGCAGGTATTTCCTCAGTTACATTCTACAGTTGCAATGTGCAACGTTAGGAGCATTGTGCAGCTCTCAAGAAGGCCCATTGTTTAAAGTTACTAATTTGCGGGCAGATTCAGGAGCAGCGGAACTGGTAAAACATTGTGGTTATCTCAGCAAGGAAGTTCCTTCATTCCCAGGAACTGTGTGCCTGAGAGCAAGGTCAAAGCCGATAAAACTCTCCCAACAGAGTCTCCCCATGGAGAGCATTGCCACAGCAACCCGGCATCCTACACCTTGGCACAGAAACTTTCCCAGTCACCAAGCATGCCACAGCCATGAAGTCATCAGGGACCCCAATCTCAGGCACTGATCTCCCAATTAATCACTGTCACTGCTCTCCACATTTAATATTTAGCTTCTAGTCTTAAACACTTTTAAATTAATACAATTTATATAAAATGCTAAAATGAAAAAAATCACCCATACTCCTATGCACCAGAGGTACCACTGTTAACATTTTGGTTTATTTTCTTCTAGTCTCTTGTAAACATTTTAGCATTTCTTCAACATATATGTGAACAACATGTACTCTAATATATTTTCAGGAAAAAGCTAAAAATGTACTATAGAAAGAGCTAAAAGCCAGTGTCTGATCTCCCAAGACCTCAGAGTAGGGGTCCTTTTATCTTACTTCACAAAAATACAATTTTTCTATGAATACTGTGCTCCAGGAATGAGCAGTCTAGGAGGAAGAATGTATGAATAAAAAAATAAATAAATTTCAAGGTAAAAAATAACATAAGAATTCTAATGCAAAAAAAAAGTCCATGTATAATGGCATAATTTGGCATGAACATTCTTTATATAGAGAGTTACGAAAATTGTGCTGTGAATGGATAATTATGAATGTAGTGCATTCCACTATTGTGATGTATGTAAGAAATTTTTAAAAAGTACTAGGGAAAGAAAATTCTATGGAAGAGGAAGGAGAGGTGACCTTTGCTGACCATATCACCTTCCCAAGATGCTGCCTTCGCAGGCTGAGTCATCTCTGTTCTGCAACATCTTATTTTATTATGATTATCCAAAAAAGAAAGACTCTATATCAGCTCTTCTCCTTGACCACACGTTAGAATCTCTGGGGTGCAATTCATGATCTTATGATGCACCATGGACCAATTAAGTAAAAATCTGGGAGCCAGGACTCAAGTGTCAGCATTTTTGAAACTTTCCTAGGTTTATGTTATATGCATGTATGAATATGGCATAATGAATCCTGCTATTGTGTATAATTATAATGCATCAATAAAAAATAAATATAAAACATAAAAAGATGCACCAAACCTAACAGCAAAGAATTTCAGAAGATTGCCATGGCAACAGCAATAGGATTTGCTATAATGAGATTCACTGACTTCTTTGTGTAATTGATCCCTATCCCTATTAATAACATCATCTGTGTTGGCTGAATACTTTTCGGAAGCATGTTTCATCTTGGGAATTACTGAGCAAGAAAGAGTTTGAGAAGCTCATAGAGCAAAAATTCGCCTATAAGAAAAAAATCCCCCAGGTGATTCCAACAAGCAGCCATGGTTCAAAGTCAACCGACTACAATTGTATTCAAAGTCCTATGCAGAAGCCTGGCATTGTGGCACACGCCTGTAACCTCAGCAGCTTGGGAGGCTGAGACAGGAGGATCACGAGTTCAAAGCCAACCTCAGCAAAAGGGAGGTGCTAAGTGACCGTGTCTCTAAACAAAAAATACAAAATAGTGCTGGGGATGTGGCTCAGTGGTAAAGTGCCCATGAGTTCAATCCCTGGTACCAAAAAAAGAAAAAAAAAAAGTCCTATGCTAAATTCTAGCACTGTAAAAACACATAAATTGTGTGCCTGTATATGGAGGTACTTTGATTATTAATAACATGCTCCTCTTACATGAAGTAATTTTTCCTTGAAAATGTCTGTCCGTTCAAGCAATTAAACAAGTTGTTTGTCATTTGAACTTATAACTGTTTGTACCTTATTAATTGCCTACTCCATCAAAGCTAGTATATTTGAGATACAAATGGGAACTGCAAGTTCAAAGCAATCCAAAAGTTAATGATTTATTCTCCTCTTGTTATTGTAGAAAGATGACTATTTGATAACACTCATGTTTATTTCAAAAACAAAGGAGGGGGCCAGGGCTGTGGCTCAGTGGTAGAACGCTTGCCTAGCATGTGTGAGGTGTTGGGTTTGATCCCCGGCATCACATCAAAATAAACAAAAAAAATAAAAGGTAAAAAAAAATCCTACTTTAAAAAAGAGTAAAGGAGATATCTGCTATAAAGATTCCAACTTCCATTTCCTTTATCTAGAATTCTAAAATTGTAGTTACCTTCTTCAAAGTTTTTATTTGTGAAATAATTTCAGACTTACAGAAAAGTTGTAATAGTAGAAAGAATACCCATATACCCCCTTTTAAAATTCATTTAACATTTTGCCACATCTGCTTTATTATTCTCTAAGACAGATAGATAGTGTAGATCAAAGAGTATGGCATAATGAATCCTGCTATTGTGTATAATTATAATGCACCAATAAAAAATAAATATAAAACATAAAAGATGTCCCTTTACCCCCTAAATACCTCAGAGTGTACTTTTCAAAAATAAGAATCTTCTCTTACATAACCATAATTCAATTACAAGAATCAGGACACTTAATGTTGATATCATACTATTTAAAATCTACAGTTCATAGTCAACATTTTCCAACTATGCCAATAATGTCCAAGGTTGGACCCAATCCATTTGTATACATGGCATTTGGTTGTCATGTCTCTTCAATGATTTTCATCTGAAACCATTTCTCTGCCGCAGTCTGGCTGGGCACAAAATCACGAGCCACTCACAGCCTTGTAGATTCAACCAGCAATTCTTTATTCCCGAACTCACACCGGCCCTCTACAAACACGTTCTGGGGAAATCCACGTTCTCTGCCCAAATACTCTCTCTAAATCCCGGGAGAAGTCAAGGGGAACTACAGGAGCAGGCACGCCTGAGGCAGTAGGATACGCCCTATTCCCAGCAGGGTACACCTTAAACCTGGAACCGCCCTAAACCCAAGGAGAGCCCTAAACCCTGATCCGCCCTAAACCCTGATCCACCCTAAACCCGGATCCGCCCTGGTCCTTGAGCAAGGTCACCTTACATGCAATGTCACTGCAAAATGTCCAAAGCAAGTCCATTTTACCACGAGTCCTTCCTCTAAGCAACATGGGGTACGCTGGCAAGGAAATTGTCATACCTACTTGGCTAATGGCTCTCAGCATTTCTCAACCTTTCTGACCTTTCTTGACATTGATGGTTGTGAGGAATATGAGCCAGTTGTTCTACACTACAGAATATGGATTTGTATAATCAGTTCTTTTGATCAGATTGAGTTGTGCATTTTTGATGGGGATATACATAAAAAACCTTGTATTCTTCTTGGGTTGTCACACCAGGAGGTTCTGGAAGTCAGAAGAAAATTCCTGGTGCCTTACAACCATCCAACGTACATACAGGCTTCTTAGCTTTGTCTGCTCCACCCCACTAGAAATGTAAAGCCATGAGGATAGGATTTTTGGCAGTTTTGTTCACTTCTGGATCCCCAGTACCTAGAATACGCCTAGTATATGTGTGTCTATGTGATAAAGAACCAGCCAGACCAATAGAAGCAGAGGGTCAGAAACATAAATAAAAACATATAAGGGTGAGATCAGATAAGGTTGAGAGATAGGTTGAAACTAATTTCTCTCTGTGAAGCAGCGTTTTAGTTTTGATTACATCCCATTTATTGATTCTTGATTTTACTTCATGCACCTGGCTAAATTTTTTATATGTTCTTAAAGAGGGACCACAAACTTCATAAACTTCAGGGGCACTGGACCACTGAGCCACAACCCCAGCCCTATTTTATTTAGAGACAGGGTCTCACTGAGTTGCTTAGCACCTTGCTTTTGCTAAAGCTGGCTTTGAATTCATGATCCTCCTGTCTCAGCCTCCTGAGTTGCTGGGATTACAGGCATGAGCCACTGAGGCTGGCTCAACCTCTGTTCTTTAATATCAAGATGGAGAAGTTGGATTTAACCTTGGAAACAACTAGGAACCATAATAGGATTCTGGTAGATGAATGAAATAATAAGATCTGTACCAAGTAGTGGTTTGCTGGATGAAATAGGGGCATAACAACTCTTGAAAGCTAACTGAAATTTTAAGAAATTATACAAGGCTCTTGATGTTATGTCCATAGCTTAAAATCAGCCATTGTGGAACTATTTTTTTTTTTAACCCATGGGTGCTGTTCCACTGAGCTATATCCCCAGCCCTTTTATTTTTTATTTTGAGATAGGGTATAAATCACTCCCTGATAGATCAGAAGATGCTATATAGAACAGCAGAATAATGCATCTGCTAAAAAGTCCCCAAATCGAGCACTGGTTTCCATCATAGGTTTCCAGAGACTAGCCGATATATTTATTAGCAGTGTCAGTTCTCAATAAATGTTATATGATTATATCTGGCTTAATGACTACCAGTGACTTTGGACCAGTTACTTCATCTCTCTGAGTTTGCTTCTTGGTTTACAAAGTTGGCATACTAATAACCATCTTTTTTTAATATTTTTTTTTATTTTTTAGTATTCGGTGGACACAAGATCTTTGTTTGTATGTGGTGCTGAGGATCGAACCCGGGCCGCACGCATGCCAGGCGAGCGCGCTACCGCTTGAGCCACATCCCCAGCCCACTAATAACCATCTTTCAAGTACATCATGCATTAAACAAGATGAGTATGTAAGTATGTCAGGCATGGAAACTAGCCAATAGTGGGAATATCAATGTTAGTCTTCTTCATGTCTTAAGTTATTGCTATTATTCATTTAGATGCCAACTTGGTAAAGCCTTTCAGAAAAACCACCTTGCTATAGAGTACGAAGTTCTAAGACTTGTGCAGTCCAGTATGGTATCCACTAGTCCTATGTGGCTATTTAAATTTGTAATAAAATTAAGTGAAATTAAAAATTTAGGGCTGGGGGTGTAGTTCAGTGGTAGGGAGCTTTCTTAGCATGAGTGAGGCTCTGGGTTCTACCCCTAGCATGGAAAAAAAATTCATTTCCTCAGTCACAGTAGCTACATTTCAAGAGCTTAATATTCGGGCTAAGGTTGTAGCTCAGCAGTACAGCGCTTGCCTAGCACTAGGTTCAATTCTCAGCACCACATATAAATAAAATAAAGGTACAGTGACAAATAAAAAATATTTTAAAAAAAGAACTTAATATTCATGCATGGCTGTGGCTAGTGATTGATATGCTGGGAAACAAAGGTACAGAACATTTCCATCGTCGCAGGAAGGTTCATTGGACAATGCTGCTCTAAACTAGTAAGAGTTTAACACTGCCCTTGTTTTTCTTTTCCTAGCTCAAGTATGTCCCAACATTTTATGCCAAACATACATCACTTGACTAATGTATTTGTGCGCCCTCCTGTGGCGAGAGGTAGGAACGAGTGTTCGTTTACTGGGGTGAAGCTGTACATTTATAAAAGGGACATCTTAAGAAATATTTAACAATCTCACACTGGAAAAAAAGGTGACATGATATAGTGTATGCATACAGAACTCTATAGAGATTACTAAGGAAAATATGTTTGAGAAGATTGTACCACGTAATGAAATTATTTCTAAGTCTCAGTATTTTGTGAATTATCTACACTTGTACCGCAAAGATATTTAAACAAAGGATGGAACTATATAGCTCTTTAAAAGTGTGGCCAGACAAGGATTATTCAACAAATGACCCACGGTACCTGGTAGGTAGCTGGCAAAAAAAAAAAAAAAAAAAAAAAAAAAAAAAAAAAAAAAACCCAAACGGGTACCTAAGGCTCCCTCTATGGAGAATAGGAGGGCTAAACTGAGACTCCACTTCCCGCTGCATGAAGGGGCCCCCTGTTTTTTGGTGCTGGGCCCTCGGGCCTTACAGGCACTCCCTTAAACAGCTGACACCTAAACTCAGCTTGCCTGCTTTCTGAGCCCCAAGGTTTATGCTCCACCTCCCCCACCCCGTTTTCACGCTTGCGCAATAAAAATGGAGATCGTGGCGCAAGGCGGGGCTTCCCGCGGAGCAGTGGGCGCTGGAGTGCTGCTGTTGCCAAGCCTCTAGGCCACAGGATGCTGGGAGCCTGGGAGGCCCCACGACAGCTGACGCTTCTGCCTGGCATTCCAGCCTCACTAAGGGCCCCTTGATATTGGCGGGGAGAGCTTAATCTCGTTGTAAAAGTTTATTTTCTGAAGACAATATCAATATGTCACTTACACATCCGCACACACACGCACACGAAAAATCTTAAAACACAGAGAAATACAAAGAAAAAAAGATCACACATAATCCTGGCACCCAAAGAGTAATCACTTAACTAATATAGCTAAATATAAGGCCCTCTTAAACATAGTGGTATTGCCGCCCACTCGGCTTCAAAAGACACGTAGTAATCAGTGCACATGGCCAAAAAGAAGCTTCCTCCTGGGGTCTGGCCATGTGGTCAGGTGCAGCTTCCGGGTCCTTTGTCACGCAGGGCTTGCTTAGTGCAACAGCTGGATTGAGCCCCTACATGTGTGTACTAGGGTCAATACATTGTCTGGGAGGAAGTGCCAAGTCACATCCCTCCTAATACAGCTGAAACTCATCAGTCAGGGGTTTCACAATGAATGTTTTTGGAAACCAGGTACACGCTGAGCCACTAACTTTCCAAATTTATCTGAGCTCACTGCATTCCAGGGAGTAATTACAGTATTGCTTTTTCTCTCTCTTTTTACCCCCTCTACTGAGCTACAATTCACATACTATACATTTCACCCATTTAACGTGTAAAAGTGACTAGCTTTTAATATATTCAAAATCTAATTTTAAAACTGTTACATCCCCCCTAAAAGAATCCTGGACAAATCACCAGTCACTGCCCATTTTCCCCCAAACCTCCCAACTCAGTCAATCACTTATCTACTTTGTGTCTCTGGATTTGATCTATTCTGGCCATTTCATATAAATGGAATCAGATAACGTGCTTTTTGTGTGCCTGGCTTCTTTCGTTTAGTACAATGTTTTCAAGATTCATCCATGTTGTAGCATGTATTGGTACTTTCTTTTTATCACAAAATAATATTTCATTGTATGGATATACCACCTTTTATTTATCTATCAACTAATAGACACTTGGATTGTTTACAATTCTTAGCGACTAGGAACACTGCTGCTATAAACATGTATAACTTTTTGTGTGAATTTGTTTTAGTTTCTCTTGGGAGAATTGCACTCAAAACTTTTTCAGGAATTGCTAAACTGTTTTCCAATTCTGCTACCCCATTTTACATTCCCATCAGCAAGGTATAAAGATTCCAGTTTCTTCACATTCTCACCAAATTTATTATTGTCTGAATTTTTTTAAATATTTATTTTTTAGTTTTTAGGTGAACACAATATCTTTATTTCATTTTTTATGTGGTGCTGAGGATCGAACCCAGCGCTGCGCGCATGCCAGGCAAGCGCGCTACCGCTTGAGCCACAACCCCAGCCCTTGTCTGTATTTTTTAAATATATTTTTACTTGTATTTGGACATAATAACTTTATTTTTTGAGAGAGAGAGAGAGAGAGAGAGAGAGAGAGAGAGAGAGAGAGAGAGAGAGAGAGAGAGAATTTTAATATTTATTTTCTACTTTTCCGCGGACACAACATCTTTGTTTGTATGTGGTGCTGAGGATCAAACCCCGGCCACACACATGCCAGGCGAGCGCGCTACCGCCTGAGCCACATCCCCAGCCCCTAATACCTTTATTTTATTTATTTATTTTTATGTGGTGACCAGGATCAAACCCAGCGCCTTGCATGTGCTAGGCGAGCACTCTACCATGGAGCCACAACCCAGCACTGTCTGTATTTTTTATTTTAGCTATTCTTGTGTGTGGGAAGTGGCATCTCATTTTGGTTTGATTGACATTTTTCCTTTTTATGTGCTTTTTGGCCATTTGCATATCTTTTTTTCCACATTTTTAAATTGGCATATTACAGTTGTACACAATGGTGGATTTTGTTGTTATATACATACATACACACATTATAACAATATAATTTCACTAATATATTTGTACAGATTTATTGGAGAAATGTATATTCAGATCCTTTGCCCATTTTTATATTGAGTTATTGAAAATTTAGTTTGGTGACTGTCTTATATTATTTGGTATACAGAGATGAACCATATACATATTCACCTATAAAAAACTGCTTTCACCTAGGAAGAGAATAAATCATGAATGTAAATTACTCCAAGTATGAGATGTATAGATAAAATGTAGAGTGCTTGCCTTGCATGCAGGAGCCTTGGGAATTCAATCCCTAGTACCAAAAAGAAAGAAAGAAAAAAGATTATTTACACATATAAAGCACGAGGCAAAGCTTCCACATAGATATTGCCATTTGACCAAACTAGGGTTCTCAGCCTCAGCATTGTTGATATTTGGAGATTATTCTTCATCATGTATGTTGAAGGATATTTACTAGCATCCCTAACCTCTACCTCCTAGTTGCCAGTTGTTCCCAACCCCGGGTTATAACAACCCAAAGTGTCTCCAGGCATTGCCAATGTCCCCAGGGAAGCAAAATTTCTCCTAGTTGAGAACAATTGAGTTAAATCTTTTTTTGTTTTTGAGTTAAATCTTTATATGATTTTTTATACCAGTCTCACTAAATTGCTCTGACCTCAAATTTGCAATCCTCCTGCAACAGCCTCCTGAGTAGTTGGGAAGCCTGGTGTGAGCCACCACACCTGGCTCACATAGTCATTTTTATTGGTCACACAGTATATGCCATGAATAATTTACAAATTATTGCACCTAATATCCTATAAATGCACATTCCTGCTATTCACAATTTTTCACTATATTTTTATAAAACATAACTTTTAGAGAGGCTGGGGCTCAGTGGAAGAGCGCCTGCCTCTCATGTGTGGGACACCACATAAAAATGAATAAAGATATTGTGTCCATCTACAGCTAGAAAAATATTTTTTTAAAAACATAACTTTTAGAAAATACGACATCAGCTCCTTAAAGTAAATAGCTATATCCTGTTAGACTTTCTTTTTTTTTAACTATAGAAGTTATACATGTGAAAAAAAATGTCAAACAGCTTTGAATAAGCCTTTATCTTTCAATCCCACTACCCAGAAACAGTCTACGGTATACTGGTTTTAAATTTTTATATTGATGCAGAAGTGAAATGGCGAAAATCTCCTGTCAGTGCATTTTTATTCTACATGTGATAATTTGGTCTTTTTGCTGCAATATTTCATCTGGACCTCTTCAAGCCACATTTTTCAAACCACCAATCATGGCTCATTTGTGGAATCAAATTAAAGGGTCGTCATGGCAGCACTTTTTAAAAAATGAAATAGTACAAATCAGATCAGAGTGTATTAACATAAGGAAAAGTACTGCTTTATGAGAAATTTGTTTCAGCATCAGATAGATAGGATAGATAGGCAAATGTAAAATGTATGTTTACTGTGGTTTGCAACCAAGAAAACAACTTAAAACCAACTACTATAAGCTATCTATCTATCTACACACACACACACACACACACACACCTCCTTTCTAGAATGGGAGTAAATTGGTACATGGGGAAGTCTCTTCTTTCTTGATTAAAATAGAAAAATTAATATAACATAAGCAAAAATACCTTATGTTAACAGTCACTCTGAGAAAAACAATACTAATTCTTATATAGTAATAAATAGTATTTAGTGTAAATTTAAGGTCAGTGTTCCATCTGAGCAAGTTGCCCTGACTCCTCATTAATTAATTTAAAAAGAATCAACCACAAGGGGCTGGGGGTGTATCTCAGCTGATAGAGTGTTTGCCTTACATGTGTGAGGCTCTGGATTTGAACCTCAGTATCACGTAAAAGCAAACAAATAAAATAAAGGTATTGTGTCTGTCTACAAATAAAAAAATATTTAAAAAAAAAAAAGAATCAACCACAAGCCAGGTACGGTGGTGCACACCTATAATCCCAGCAGCTTGGGAGGCTGAGGCAGGAGGATTGCAAGTTCAAAGCCAGCCTTAGCAACTTAGTGAGACCCTGTCTCTAATAAAATACAAAAAGGAATTAGGGATGTGGCTCAGTGGTTAAGTGTCCCTGTGTTCAATTCCTGGTACCCAAAAAAAAAAAAAAAAAAAAAAATCAACCACAATGCCTTTTCACATTTACAATTTAAAGAATATTTAAGTATACATTAAGGTATTTGCTGATGTGTTTCAGTCTATTGTCCTATACCTCTTTATCCACTCAGTTTTACTCATTAAACATCATCACCAAACATTTATGACTGTCAGGGGTCGAGGGCATAGCTCAGTGGTAGAATGTATGCCCAACATGTGTAAGGCCCTGGGTTCAATCCCCAGCACAGCAAAAATGAACAAACAAAAAACATTTATTATTATGACTATCTGTAGGGAACATTGGGCATGGTGGCTTATAAAAATGTTGTACGTTCCCTCAGCAACAGGAAGTTAGAGTGGCAGAGTTTATATGGCCATGATGCTCTTGAATAACTTTTTATTTCATATCAGGATAACACAACAAGGTCCCTGTGACCAATTTATATTATTATTTAAATTTGTGTTTTCAGTTAAGACTAAATTATTGAGCTGTTCAGTTACAAGATATGGCTAATGAGTTCACTAAAATCATAATATAATTAAGATTTCCCCCAGAGTTAGGATATTTACTCTAACTTGAAATCATATTTTCTGGGCCACTGAAGCCCAAATCATAGATGAATATGCAAAATGACTTTCAAACTAACATGTACAGAAGCCATTTGATAGACATAAGAAACAGCTTTTCCCCAAAGTTTTTTTTTACTTTTAAGAGCACCAAAAAGATTTGCTAAAGATAAAATGTTTTAAAATTTTGATTGAGTCTATTCTTTGCCAGAACACCCACAGCCAAATGATGCTAGCTTGGCCAATATATCAATGGAATCATTAAAAGTCTCATGGCAGGGACTAGAAAAATAATAAGGGATTGGGGTGAGGCTGTGTAGCTTAGTGGCAGAGCACTTGCCTTGCACGTGGGAGGCACTGGGTTCAATCCTTAGCACCACATTAAAAAATACACAAATAAAATAAAGGCATGCCGTTCATCTACAACTACAAAAAATTTTTAAAAAGAAAAATAATAAGGGATTAAAAGGCAATTTAAGGGCTGGGGCAGTAGCTCAATGGCAGAACACTTGCCTCCCATGTGTGAGGCACTGGGTTTGATCCTTAGCACTACATAAAAATGAAACAAAACAAAGGCATTCTGTCCATCTACTACTACAAATTTTTTTTAAAAAAAGACAATTTAATGCCTACTTTATAGGGAAGGGATTTCATTCCAAGATCTAGTCCTACTCCTCATTTCAGAGATGAGGAAAACAAGGCTTAGGCTTTTTATTTATTTATTTGTACCAGGGATTGAACCCAGAGGTGCTTAACCACTGAGCAAATCCCTAGCCCTTTTTTGTATTTTATTTAGAGACAGGCTAAATTGCTTAATTCCTCGCTTTTGCAGAGGCTGGCTTTGAACTTGTGATCCTCTTGCCTTAGCCTTGCAAGTCACCAGGATTGCAGAGACATGCAAGCAGCCTGGCTTGGAGCATCTTTTCATTTGCTTATTTGCCATCTCAATCTTCTTTAATAAGGCATCTTTATCTTTTGTTTTTGGTTTTTGGTGCTGGGACTCTAACCCAGAGCCTTAGACAAGGTAGGTAAGCATTCTACCACTGAGCTATATCCCAGCCCCTCCTTTGCCCATTTTTTAAATAGGGTTGTTTGTTTTCTTATTTAGTTATAAGAGTTGCTTATATATTTTGAACACCAGTCCTTTATTAGATAAGCGTTTTCCAAATATTTTTCCCAGTCTGTAGCTTGTTGTCTCATTCTCTCAACAATGTATTTTGCAAAGCAAAAGTTTTTAACTTTGATGGAATCAAATTTATCAATTTTTTCATGGATTGTGCTTTTGTGTTATCTCTGAGGAGACATCATCGAACCCAAAGTCATTCAGATTTTCTCCTATGTTATCTTCTAGGAATTTCATACTTTTAGGTTTTACATTCAGGTCTTTTATCCCTTTTGAGTTAATTTTGGTGAAAAGTTGTAAGGCCCACATCAAGATTCAATTTTTTAGTACTTGCCTAGCATACAGGAGGCCCCCGGCTGGATCCCCAGCAGTTTAGGGTGGGGGGATTCAACTCTTTGTATGTAAATATCTAATTGTTCCAGTGTGATTTGTTGAAAAAAAAAAACTTTCCTTCATTCATTGAGTTGTCTTTGCTTACTTTTGTCAAAGAGGGTGAATTTTTTTTTGTGGTGCTGGTGATTGAACCCAGGGCCTTATGCATGCAAGGCAAAACACTCTACCCAACAGAGCTATATCCCCAGTCCCAAAGAGGGTGAGCTTTTTAGCAACACATCCAGGTGTTCTTTTCATGTCAGTTCTTTCAGCTAAGTGTTAAAGGAAATTATCTCTGGAGTCACATGACCTGGTTGTTTAAGCATTTCAGAGACAGGCTATGAGATTGTGGGCAAGTTTCCAAGCCTCAATTCCCCCAACTGTATAATGGGTTTGATAATAATAATGATTAATAATGATCATTTTATTATTAATATTGAGAGACAAATTAGTACAGTAAAGCATTTGGTACATAGTAAATGTTTGATAAATGTTAGCTCCCAAGTAGCTCAGACTACAGCCATGTGCCATGGTACCCAGCTTAAAGCATGTACCTTACCATGAAACTACATCCGCAGCCTAGCACACTTTTTTTTTTTCTTTCAGTACTAGGGATTGAACCAAGGGGTTCCCACATGCTAGGTAAGTACTCTAAAACTGAGCTATACCCCCACCCCGTTTTTATACTGATACAAGATCCTGCTAAATTGCCCACGCTGGCCTTGAACTTGTGGTCCTCCTGCTTCCCCAGTAGCTGTGATTACAGATGTGTGCCACCATACTTGGCCATACATACCATTTTTTGGGTGGGGGGAGGTTACCAGGGATTAAACTCGGGCACTCAACCACTGAGCCACATCCCCAAACCTATTTTGTATTTTATTTAGAGACAGGGTCTCCCTGAATTGCTTAGTGCCTTGCTTTTGCTGAGGCTGGCTTTGAACCTGAGATCTTCCTGCCTCAGCCTGGCATAACGGGTATGCACTACCACTCCTGGCTTAGTCTTAATTTTTTGTGTGTGAAAAAGCTTTTTTATTCTAAATCAAATTAGTTCACCAATCTAATCATAACAATGCTCAACATTTCCCATTTTTGGCAATTTCTATCACTCTCAATTTTTGGTAAATCTGCCCTGTGTTCCCAGCATCATTGCACCCATGGCCCTCATCAACCATTCCAGAAAACAAAAATGATCTAATTATACTATCTGTTCTTAATTTCATCTAGTAAGTTTAAAATTCTTTCTCTACTAAGAATCATTAATAAAGTGTTCATGCTTCTTATGAAAGGCTTGACATCATACAATGCTCCTGTTTGTTTGGAAGCAAGAACAGTTTTCCACTCTAGTCTTCATCATATAACTAATGTTAAAGGGGAAAAAAGGAAGATCCATATTTCTTGTTTTTTTTCCCCAAACCCTGAATTTCTTCTAAATCTATAATGAACGAAACACAAAATCCACATTTCTTAGTGGAACTATTTTTCTTATTTGAGGTTTTTTTTCAGATCCTGAATTTCTTCTAAATCTACAATGAAACAACCAGTGGATTGAAAACATTGGTTCTGAGATACACCCACTCGGTAATGAGAAAGTCCAATTCCAACTGGGGAAATTTACCTGAGTCCCAGCCTTTTCAGTTTAACATTACACCTACCACCTAGAAAAATAAATCCAAGTACCCATCTGGGTTGAGAAAAGAGTTACTTGTGAAATCTTAATTTTTAATTAAAAAATTTGAGGTGATTGTAGATTCATATACAGTTTCAAGAAATATTATAGAGAAAGTATGTTTTCCACAGTTTCTCACAAGGTAACATCTTGCAAAACTATAGTATCATATAAAAATATTACAACCAGGTTATCAATATAATACAATCCATTTCATCTGATTCTGATTTCCCATTTTATTTGTACTCATTTGTGTGGGAGTGCTATACAATTTTACAACTTGTGTGGGTTCATGTATCTACCACCACAGGTCAAGATACTGAACAGTTCCAATACTACAAGCAGAAGGATTTTTCAATTTTCCCTTTTATAACTACACCCACTTTACCACACTGTCCCAGCCAAACCCTAAAACCTGGCAGTACTAGTCTGTCCTCCATTTCTAAACTTTTGTCATTTCAGAAATGTTACATGGCCAGCAGTGGTGGCACACACCTGTAATCCCAGTGGCTCTGGAAACTGAGGCAGGAGGATCACAAGTATAAAGCCAGCCTCAGCAACTTAGTGCAACCCTGTCTCAAAATAAAACATAAAGAAAAGGGCTGGGGATGTGGCTCAGTGGTTAAGTACCCCTGGGTTCAATCCTGGTACCAAAAAAAAAAGTTGTATGAATGGAATCATAAAGTATATAAACCTTTGGAATCGGCTTTTTTTCTTACTTAGCATAATTCCTTGGAGTTGCATCCAAGTTGTTGTGTATCAAACAACAAAAAAGTTCCATCCTTTTAATTGTTGAGTAGTATTTGTGGCATATATGGATCACAGTTTGTTTAACCATTCACCAGTTGAAGGACAAGTTGATTTCACTTTTGAGCTACTACAAATAAAGGTGCTGTGAACATTCATAAATATATTTGTCATTTTGTTTTGCTACTAGTATAATCTGCTATTAGTATAATTTTCCTTCTGATTGATAATTCTCATATGATTGGTAATTTTGCAAATTAAAAAAAAATTAGTTGTAAGTGGACACAATACGTTTATTTTAATTATTTATATGTGGTGCTGAGGATCGAACCCAGAGCCTCACATGTGCTAGGTGAGCACTCTACTGCTGAGGCACAACCCCAGCCCAATTTTGCAAATTTTTCAAATAAAATCTGTTGGCTTAATAAATCTATACATCGGAAATATGTACAATTTCCCTTAAGAGATTTTGAAGTATTTTTTGAATTATATAAGAAATTTCTAATTTCTCTTCTAATTCTTTTATTTTTATTTTTGCACTGCTTGGAATTGAACTCAGGGCCTCACAGTACTCTCTCACTCAGCTATATCCTTAGCCCACTTCTAACTTACTCAAAAAGCAATTCTCAGTAGGAATTTCTAAGTGACTTTACAATTACAGATCCTTTAATGACTATGATAACTTTACATCAATGGCCATTTCCTCTTTGTAATAATCATACTGAACAAATTTGCTGTACCTCCTGTACCTCATAGATATGTACTAGGAGACAAATTTTCCAATCAATATACCCATATGCCATCACTAAGGGCCAGAGAACATGTTGTAGGTTTGAATTCTGTGCCTTTAGGTCTTTCAGCATAGTACAATAATGATGTAATTTACATTCAGCCATAGATACATTTAAATGTTCCAATTTACTAGGGAATTCTATTTTCAAAAACCATTCTTGAGGGCTGGGGATGTGGCTCAGTGGTTAAGCACCCCTGGGTTTATTCCCCAGTACCAAAATAAAAACAAAAAGCAAAAGACAAAATGTTGTTTCAAAAACCATTACCGATTCTCCTAAAAGTGAAGTGTGTTTTTGTGCTGGTTATTTACCTGCTGTCTTCTAGTCTATGCTGATCTTTTTTATTCCATTCTGTGATGCTAAGGGTCACAAACTGCTTTTCCCAAACTCCCATGCAGAGAGTTTTCCTTTTAGGTCCTATCAATGGAGGGTTTTGTTGGGAGACTGGAAGAAGAGAGAAGGGACTACTTGTTGCTGGCTTCCCCCAACAGCCCCTGCCCTCATGGCTCCAGCCTCTACTTTTTTGCAGCCTTCCCAGCATTAGCACCAACCAGCTGTACCTTCCTTGGTGGTCTGAGCCTAAGCCTAACAGTATGTGCCTCAGACATGTGATCAGTGGCTATGGGGAGTGCCTCCAAAAGATTCACACATGCCACCAGCTGGGTGAGGTAGCTGCTTTTTGCAGCTAGTATTAGTTCTAGGGGTACAGGAAGCAGTTACAAATGTCACATATGTGAGTTTTCTATCTCTTCTTTTAGCTTTCTAATACCTAGGTACCCAATTCCTCATTCTCTTAAATACTTAGCATGGCTTCTGTTTCCCAGAGTAGCATAGCTTTTTTTATATAATTGCAAACCAAATTCTGCAATTTTTAAAAAATTTTATATTTTTTGGTACTGGAGATTGAACTCCAAGCACTTTACCTTGAGCTATACCCCCAGCCTATCTATCTATCTAGATATTTGAGATAGGGCCTCACTAAGTTGCTTAGGCCTCACTGAATTGCTGAGGCTGGCCTGGAACTTTTGATCCTCCCGCATGAGCCTCCGGAATTGCTGGGATTACAGGCATGCAGCACCATGCCTGCCTGCAAATTTTTTTAGTATCTTATCTATATCCTCTCCAGCTAAGGGTCACGTCCCTTATTCAAGACTATCTGTGGCTGAGTTAATGACTTGGAGAGAGAATGGGATAAGGCTAGGCAAATATCAGAGTTATTTGGTAAAAAGCAACAAAGGGACTTGGGGTAACTTAAGCAAAATATGGCATCTTTGTGAGGATGTGATGAGCTTACAAAATCAAAGGAGCAAATTTGTAAAGTGTGGAAATCTGAATCATTCCAGAGATCTAGGAAGCAGGAAGCAGTGGGCTGCATCACTTGGGTGCTTCCCCAGCATACTTGTATGGAATCCATATTCCAGGAAAGGTGTCGCCTGCTGGGGTCAGGTCCCTACCCTTTGGCTTGCAGAGAGCAGGACATCCTGATGAACAGTCCTCCCAAACCATAACTGGTTGAAAAATAGTTCACCCAAAAGAAATGTAGCATACTGTTTCCTGGAGAAAGAAAAATTGGATGGTGACCAGTTATGATAACAAACTTTCACTATAGTGAACTTTAGAAGAGGTCTTCAGTTATAAATAAGAATGCATCAGGGCCTGGTACAGTGTTGCAGGCCTGTAATTCTGAGGGAAAGCTGAGGTAGGAGGATTTCATGTTCAAAGACAGCCTGGGCAATTTAGTGAGACTTTGTCTCAAAATAATAAATAAAAAGGGCTGAGGGTGTAGCTTGGTAGTAGAGAGCCCCTGGGTTCAATCCTCAGTAATGCAAAAAAAAGAATGAAAAGAATGTATTGGCCTGAGGGTGATGCTCTCAGGGGTAGAGTGTTTGCCTATCATACACAGAAGGTCTGGGTTTAATTCCCAGTCCCCCACACCCCACAAAAAAAGAGAAAACAGAGCGCAATGTAAACAATATGCTTAGGGTAAAGGCTCACAGCAATGTTTTTTAAAGGTTCTACAGTTAGGAGAAATAAGCTTTAATGATATATTGCACAGAATAGTGACTAAAATAAATAATAATGCATCTTATATTTCAAAATTGCTATAAGATCCAGATATGGTGGCATATGCCTATAATCCCAGCAGCTTGGGAGGCTGAGACAGGAGAATCCTGAGTTCAAAGCTAGCCTCAGCAACTGCAAGATACTAAGCAACTTAGTGATACCTTGACTCTAAATAAAATACAAAATAGGGCTGGGGATGTGGCTCAGTGGTTGAATACCCCTGAGTTCAATCCCCGGTACCAAAAAAAAAAAAAAAAAAAAAAGAAAAAGAAAAAAGAAAAAAATTGAAGAGTAGATTTTAAATGTTTTCATCACAAAAAAGGAAAGTATCTGATGTGATAAATTTGTTAACTAGCTTGATTTAATCATTCTACAGCATAAACATATCAAAGCACCATGTTGTACTCCATGAATATACGAAATTATTTGTTAGTTAAAAATAAATTTAAGGAAGGTTTGTTTCAGAACTGGGAGTGCCCTACCACTGAGTTACATTCCCAGCCCTTTTTATTTTTTATTTTGACACAGAGTCTCACTGTGTTACTAAAGGTGGCTTTGAATTTGCCATCTTCTTGCCTCAGCCTCAAGTAGCTGGGATTACAGCAAAAGGAGGTTTTACATATAAAGCAATCTCATCTCTGCTTTTGGGTTGGGCCAAGCCCAAGAGGAGTTTCTTATTCATTAGATTTCATTTGACAAATATTTATTTACTACGCCCCAGTGACTCTAAGTCTAAGCCCCAGTGATTCTAGCCTAGGTCATTTCCTTTATTCACTGTCACCAATGTGGAGCTTGTGTGGCTTAACATTAACAGCTAGCACGAAGGGGTAAGTTGGCCTTTTAAAATCCAGAGGGACACTTCACAAAAGTTAAATATTAATGCATTTACAAATACAAAACAATTATTTCACTTTACTTAATATCACAATAGTAAATGAAAAAGTAAGTTCAAACAAGTACAGTGTATTTTCTATTATAGTATTTTCCTTTAACTCCTTGCACATTACATTAAACAGTATTTAAGTACTTAGTATTCAATCACACTAAGACAACTCTTCTCATTTGTATTACTCCTCTACCATTTCCTTATATATTTTTTCTAAAATGTATGGCCGTTTTGGTTTACAAAAGTAATGTGTTTCCACTGGATAAAAATTTAAATAGAGCAATATATGAAGAAATAACCATTTTCCATATATCAGTACCAAGAGACAATGGCTATTAACAATTTAGTAAATTTTCATTTACTCCTAATGATTTTGATGAAAAACAATTTGATAAGAAACAAAACTGATATTTTTTGGGTGGGGGGAGTACTGGGTATTGAACTCAAGGGCACTTGACCACTGAGCCACATCCCCAGCTCTATTTTGTACTTTATTTAGAGACAGGGTCTCACTGAGTTGCTAAGAACCTTGCCATTGTTGAGGCTGGCTTTGAACTCGCAATTCTCCTGTCTTAGCCTCCTGAGCTGCTGGGATTACAGGCACCACCATGCCTGGCTAAAGCTGGTATTCTTTTTTAAAGTATTTTATTAGTTATTAATGGACCTTTATTTATTTATTTGTTTATATGCTGTGCTGAGAATCAAACCCAGTGCCTCATGCATGCGAGGCAAGCACTCTACCACTGAGCTACAACCCCAGCCCCTAAAACTGGTATTCTCTGTGCTCTCCTTTTGTGTGTATAATTTGCAGATTTTCTGTAATGAACTTTGTTTTTCTAGAAAAATAAAAAATAAAGAAATGTATCAGCTGGGCCTGGTGGCCCATGCCTGTAATCCCAGTGGCTCAGGAGGCTGAGGCAGGAGGATTAAAACTTCAAAGGCAGCCTCAGTAATTTAGCAATGCCCTAAACAATTTAGGGAGACTCTGTCTCTAAAAAAATATTTAAAAAGGATTGGGAATGTGGCTCAAGGTTAAGCGCCCTGGGCTCAATCCCCAGTACGAAAGAAAGAAAGAAAAATGTATCCAATAGTAGGATCTCTGGATGTCTTGTTCATCCAGATGTCTCCAGTTCCCAGAACAGTGCTTAACACACAATAGATACTCCAGAAAAATCTTTTTTGAATGCCGAAGATTTTTGCCCCAGAACTGGTGAGATATGGTTGCTAATGAACAGAGTCAATGTGCAGCTATGTACCAGTATTCTTTCTTTCTACAGTTAGGAGAAATAAGCTTTAATGCTCTGTTGCACAAAATAGTGACTAAAATAAATAATAGTAGTTTGTTCTAACACACATGCTATCTAAATACAAGACTGAATTCAAATTCCACTTTTAATACTCACTTGCTATGTGACGTTAGTAAGAAACATCACCACCCTGCCTCGCTTCCTCATCTGATAAGCACTGGTCCAGGCACTGTGGGCACAACAAAACTAAAATCTTGCCTGAAAACATTTATAGTCCAGTATAGAGGAACAAACACTTGTCAGGTGGTGGTAAATGTTATGAAAAACAAAACAAAACAAAAATAACAAAATAAAGGGGATGGAAAGCAATTACGTGTAGAGGCAGATGAGGACATGTTATCTTATAAAGGGTGATGGGGGAGAGCGAGAGGTTTTAAAAATATCCTAATGTTTTTGGAACTAATGTTTTTCAAAGTTGTAACAAAATGTAATCATGAAATCAGTTTAGAGAATGGTCTGTATTTTTAAAAAATGGAATAAAATACCAGAGTGCATCACACATATTAAAGATCAGCACTTCTTTGTACAACTTGTTTCAATTTATATGCACTGTGCACTAATCTGCAAAACACCATCAGGCTTGCAACAAGCAACCTTGAGGTAAGCAGTCTTGGGCAAAGGTACCTCAACAGGGTTAAGGTACCTTGGTTAAGATAATCCATGCCTCTTGTGCACACATATTTGTGCCTTACTTGATTAACAGACTTAGCAGAGTACAGGAGAGACAAAGAGACAAGCACAGAAAAAGTGACCCCCCCAAAAAAAGAAATAGAGAGACCAGAGCTGAAGAGAGAAATGCAAACAAAACTGAACCATTAAGTAATCCAAGAGAGAGATTTCTTATTATATGTTTACACAAAAAAGCACTGATGGGGGCTGGAGCTGTAGTGGGCAGAGTGCTTGCCTAGCCTATGTGAGGCACTGGGTTCAATCCTTAGCTCCATATAAAAGTAAACAAAATAAAGGCATTCTGTCCATCTACAACTACAAAAATTTTTTTAAAAAGCACCTTAAGGGGAAAAAACTAAAAGTTATAGAAACAAAACTGACAAATTCAATAACAAAAAATCCAAAGCTAACAAAATATGCTGTACATGGTATTTTCAGATTAAGTATAAGACAGATAGTACATGAATCCTCTCATACATTCCCCAACTAGCTGGGCATGGTGGTGCATGCCTGTAATCCCAGTGGCTCAAGAGGCTGAGGCAGGATGATCACAAACAAGTTCAAAGCCGGCTCCAGCAATTTAGTGTGCCCCTAAGCAACTTAGTGTGATCCGGTCTCTAGATAGATAAAATGTTAAAAGGGCTGGAGATGTGGCTCCATGCGGGTTCAATCCCTGGTATCCACCCCCGCCCTCCCTTCCCCCCCCCAAAAAAAAAAAGAAATTCCCCCAATATCTACTCCATGCATACTTTATTCTTTGGCCCTAAGTGAGGTAGACAATATAGAGAATTTAAAGCCATATTGTCTGGAAAGATTTCTTTCTTCTCAGTCCTTTAAACGTTTAATATGTTTTGGAAATCATGTGTACCTATCAGAAATGAGTAAACTATATTAAAGGGAGACAGGAAATCATCTCCCAAGTCTTCTCTTGCTGAGCACATGAAGTTCTCTTTGAAGCAGAACTGTAGGACAATTATTCTAGAACAAGGTGGACAAACTGCAGAATTTCGGCCAAATTTAACCCACATGCTTTTGTATGGTCCTCGAGCTGAGAATGATTTGTACATTTTTGAGTGGTTGAAAAAAATCAAGAGAATATTTTGTGATCCGTGAAAAGTATATGAAGCTCAAATTTCAGTGTCTATACTTTTCCTGGAACAGGGCCAGGTTTTTCACATTGTCTATGGCTGCCTTTGCGCTATAACACAGCGGAATCAATTAGTTGCCCCCCAAACCTAAAATATTTCCTATTCAGTACCTTTTACAAAAAGTTTGGCAACCAGTGTTCTAGAATATGAGAACTGTATGCTGAAACACCCTTGTAACTATTTTCCCTCTCCAGCCACCCCCTCAGCGTTAGTCACTAACAGGATTCCAGGACCTAACATGGAGGGAGGGCATTAGAATAATGAATTGTATTGAAGGGGAAACCAGAGACACAAGACAGTAAGGTTTCTTTGTTAGGGAACGTTACTAGCTGTGCCACAAACTAGGAAAAGGTCTAGGTTTGTTTCCCCGATCACAAAAGTGGGCATCATAGCGGCATCTGCACAGCTGCTTTTAAAGAGTATGAAGGCACTTGGAAAAGTATCAAGGCAGCAAATGTTCCGGGGGTGCTTTTCCAAGGGGAGCCTGGATGCAGACTGCGGCTCCCTTTCCACGTAGACACCTCGGCCGCCTCCCACCACCTCATCCTGTTTGGTCTGACCCTCAATTTCTTCTATTCCCCTTTTGGCCTTGCTGCCCCCTTTCTCCCCACCTCCCCCCACCCCGCCCCTCAGGAGCTAAGCTTCTGGGCTGAGCGGACTCAGGTAAACCGTCCGGGTCAGCCCAACCTTGTTCTTTCCAGCTTGGGGTGGGCTCGCCCTGGAACCCTTGCAGGTGACAACAATGACTCAGCAGGGACCAGGGCCCTGGCCGACGGGAACACCAGTGCAGGAGCAAAATCCCTGAAGCCAAAAGGCCGCAAACCAACATTTTAAGGTCCAAACGTGAGAACAAATGAAAATGTAATTTAAGTCAGCTTCAGGCTATCAGCGGCCTGGAGGCCTGTACTATCATAGGCCTCACATTGAGCCTAAGAGGGCGGCCAGGCGACCAAAGGCAGAAAACGCCCAAGGCCTCTGCAAAAGGTCCCCTTTGCCTCAGACAAACATGGCCTTGGCCTGACCCGGCCCCAGGAAAGGCTGGTCGTCCGGATGGGAACATTTGCGGGGTGCAGAGAATTGCACGTCCGTGATTATGGGGAAGATTTTGAGGGCACAGTAATCTCTCGAGAATAGGAACCATTTTCCTCTCTTGCTTTGAGATTTTGCTTGGCTAAGCGGCTGCAGCCTCCCTGCCCGCTCCCAATCCCACCGCTGCTGTTGCTGCTTCGAGCAACCACGCCCCGCGGGCCCCAGGGCTCGCCAGCCCAGGGATAGCGGCCCCCGCACAGCCGGCCTGCCGCGCCTCCGTTCGCCCCACCCCCGCGCGCCCCCACCCGCCCCCGCGACCGGCCCTGGGAGCGCCGGGCGAGTCTTCGCGCCTGCGCCTCGCCAACTTCCTGCCGCGGAGCGCCCCACCTACCTCCGAAAGCCCACCTCTGAATGACGCGTGAAACCCGCCCGCCGCACACCATTGGTGGAGGCGGCCCAGCCGTTGGCTCCCAGGCCCGCCTCTCCACCGCCTCTCATTTTTCCCAGGGCGGATGCGCCTGCGCTCAGCTGCCTGGGCGGGCTGGGAGGCGCGGGTTGAAAAGTCTCGTTCCAAGTTTGGAGAGAGAGAGAAGAGCGCCTCAGACCTCGATACCCGCGAGCGGGGAAGAGGCGGGAGAGAGGGACGCAGCGTCTGGGGAGCACCCAGGCAGCAAGACGGAGCTCAGGCTTCCAGAGCTAGGAGTGCGTGACGCGCCTGGGAAAAGCAGGAGCGCCAGCAATCGGGTTGCTCTTGGCTAGCGAGAGGAGTCCGAGGAGGCAACGAGGGGCGAACGACCCGACTCAAGATGGCGAGTAAAGAGAGTAAGAGGCCCTGCGGGGCGGCGCGCGCCGTGGCTGCGGGGGGCGGCGGGCGCGAGAGGCCGCTGCACGCGCCGGCGAAAGGCGCGAATTGGCGTGAGGAGCAGGGGGCGGGGCCGGGCGCGAGACTGGGCGCGCGCCTCGAGGGGCCTGCGCGGGACGGGGCCGCCATACGGAGGGCTCCGAGCACTTCCGGAGCCGGGCACGGGGACGAAGACTAGGCCCCCCTCTTTCCGCCCCCCCCCCCCCCCCCCCCCCGGCTTCGCTCCCTTCGGCGCTCTGGGCCTCGGGGCGGAGGCGGTCACCGCTGGGAAGCGAGCGCGGCGGCTCCTTCCGCGCGTGCTCGTAGTCCGTCTTGGGGTCGCGGCCCTTATCCGGGGGGTTGTGGAGTCCGCCGGCCTATGGCTGCCAGAGATGGCGTTGTGTGAGCTGGGGCCTCCCCTGGAGGGGGATCCAGGAAGCGGGCCTATGGGTTTCTGCTACACGTGGATTTGTCCTTCCGAGTGGGTTGTGGAGCCCCCTGTACATACAGGTCGTCATCTTAGAACAGGTGTGAACAGCTGCAACATGCTAAACAATCTCGCAGTCCGTGCAATTAATGACCCAATTTGGTGTATGCCGTACGTATTGATCTCGAAAGTGGAAAAAAATGAGCTTCCTGGTTATTATTCTCTCCACATTGTGAAAGAGCAGTTAGTTGTTCGTGTTCACATTATAGGTAAAAGGAAGAAGATAAGGTGTGGCCATCTCTAGGTGACCTCTAGTATTTGTGTATGGATTTGACTTCCATCCCTCAGCCACTTAATCGTGTGGGCTTTCTCCAAATTTCAGTGTTTGAAGATACTGTGGAGGAGCGTGTCATCAATGAAGAATATAAAATCTGGAAGAAGAATACACCGTTTCTGTATGACCTGGTTATGACCCATGCTCTTCAGTGGCCTAGTCTTACGGTTCAGTGGCTTCCTGAAGTGACTAAGTAAGGGTTTCTGGCAACTTTTGTTTTGCATAAATTTAACTGTCCTTTTGAATTTACTAGTTTGGGCATTTTATACATAGAACATAAGCATACCCTTGGATAAGGTGGCAAGTGGTTTTTATTTTCAAAACTCTGTGATTTATTAGATTATTTCTAGCATAAAAGTGTGGTGTGGTAATGGGAGAGAACCTGTTGAGGAACATCTGAATATGGTTGACATTACTTAGACTTCAGTGATCAGCATCTCCCAATGCATTTCTTTAAAATTATTGAAAAATAGCATATGTAATGAAAAGGGTTAGGGGTGTAGCTCAGTGGTAGAGCGCTTGCTTGGCATGTGAGCTATGGGGAAAAATAGCATAAAGTGCCCAAATTACAAGCATATGGCTTTCTAAATTTTTGCAAAATAAACACAAGTGTAAATGACACCTAAGGTGAATACATTTTAATTGGTAAAGGGAAAAAAATTGACAGCAATTAACCAAAAGAGAATGTGTCATTGGTTTATAGCATGAAAGAGTTTAAGAATTGGTGAATTTTATTGAGCTCTTAGAACTGGACCAGATAAATTTTATGTTCTGTTATTTGGGTTTAATCTGCATAACAGTATTATGGTGTATGTACATTTTTCTTGGGCCGGGTTTACCTGGAATTGAACTCAGGGCAGGGGCACTCTGAGCCACATCCCTAGCCCTGTTTTGTATTTTATTAGAGACAGGGTCTCCCTGAGTTGCCTAGCTCCTCGCTACATGGCTGAGGCTGCCTCCGCAGCTGCTGGGATTACAGGCATGCGCCACCACGCCAGGCTGTTAAGTACCATACCCCAAAACTTACAGCTAGTTAAGTGGTTGCTCAGGCTTACAAACCTTGGTTTACAAACCTTGTTTTACACATCTGAACCTAAAAACCTCCAGTTTACACTCTGGGCTTAACCAATCCAAACCGGTTGGCTCCAGAATTGAGGCAATGCCAGTATTTGACTACCTTTCTCATAGACTTGCAACTTTTCTAGTAGGAACTTGGACACATACCTTTAAAAGTGTATTGAATTGCGGGGTGTGGTGGCACACCCCTGTTATCCCAGCAACTCTGAGGCCTGAGAAGACTAAAAGCTTGAGGCCAGCCTAAACAATTTAGCTAGACCCTGGATCAAAATAAAAAACAAAGGGCTGGACTGTAGCTCAGTGGTAAAGGGCCAGTACAAAAAAAAAGTATTGAATTTGGCATTGGGGGTGTGGCTCAGTGATAGAGTGCTGGCCTAGCATGTGGGAGGCCCTGGATTCTATCCCCAATGCTGGGGTGGGGAGATATTATTGGTTTGCATATTGTGAACCTATAATTTAATGAGGATTAAATCAGACTCTAATTCAAAAGAGGATTTTACGGCAAGTTATAAAAATAAGAGTAAGCTAATTTTATATGAAATTACTCTTATAATGGCCAGATTCCATATGCAAATGTTGATTTACGTACAGATGGGCTTCCATTGGAGTTTTGAAAAATCTAAATGTACATGTGCAAATGTGGGAAGAGTCTTGAACTAAATAATGGAAACTTCTAGGCACTGATATTTTGGTGTTGGGCATCATACCCTGGGCCTTGTGCATGCCATGCTCTGCAGCTGAGCTATACCCCTAGCACTGAGCATTGACTTTTACAACTGCTTGTTTGCTTGCTTGCTCTTTTTTCTTTTTCCCCTTGGGGTACCAGGGATTGAATTCAGGTGTGCTTAACCACTGAGTCACATTGTAATCCCTTTTTACGTTTTTTAATTTTGAGACAGGGTCTTCCTAAGTTGCTTAGGGCCTTGCTAGGTTCCTGAGACTAGCTTTGAACTTTGGATCCTCCTGCCTCAGCCTCCCAAGCTGCTGAGATTACAGGCCAGCTCCACTATGCCTGGCTTTACAGCTACTTTAGAACAGATTTAAAAATAGATTAAAGTCCATTGCAGTGGTGTAGGCTTGTAATCCTAGCTACCTGGGAGATGGAGGCAGGAGGATTCCAACTCCCCAGGCCAGCAATTTAGTGAGATCCTATCTCAAAAAAAAAAAAGAAAAGAGCTGGAGATGTAGTTCAGTGACAGAGCACCCCTGAGTTCAATCCCCAGACCTGAAGAGTTGTGGGGGGGCTGAGTATCTGATACTCAAGAGTATTCAGGTTCTGGTTTGGAAGTTTGTGTGTTTGCCTCTTTTTATCGTCCTGTTAAGTAGATTTAAAATTTGCTAGCAACTTGATTTATCTTTTTTTTTTTTTTTATCTTTTTGACCTATTGTACCATAAACAGGGGCTTTGAAGTCAGACACCTGGGTTTGAATTCTGCCCCTACTTATTTCCTTTGTGAACTAGGGCAAGTTGTTCAGTCTATCTGTGAGTTGTCCGGTCTGTAAGTAGAGGTATTGATAGTACTGACTGCCTACACTAGAAGTAATCAAATAAAATCTTGCATGTTAAAGTGCCTTCCACAGCATAGGAACATTAAGTGGTGACTATTGATTCTCCCACCCCTTCCTGTTCAAAAATAATTTGTAAGAGTTGAAATAACTACTTGAATTTCAGTGAAAGGTGTTTACTGAAGTTTTTTTAAAGTCTTTTTTTTTAACATTTTTTTAGAAGTAGTTGGACACAATACCTTTGTTTTATTTATTTATTTTTATGTGGTGCTGAGGATTGAACCCAGGGCCTCGCACGTGCTAGACGAGCACTCTACCACTGAGCCACAATCCCAGCCCTTTACTGAAGTTTTTTAAATGTGACCTAAAATATGTTGTACTTAAAGAATACTTGGCCTGCATTATCTTTTCAAACTTTATCTGAAATGCTTGGAACCAAAAATATTTTATTTTGGAATATTTGCATATATATTTAATGAGATACCCTGGGTGGGATCAAAGCTGAACGTGAGATTGATTTGTATTTTATATACGTGGAGCTGAAGATAATTTTTCTGACAGTTGTTTTTGGTACCTGAGATTGAACTCGGGAGCACTCTACTACTGAGCCACATCCTCAGCCCTGTTTTGTATTTTATTTAGAGACAGGGTCTCACTGAGTTGCCTAACACCTTGCTTTTGCTGAGGCTGGCTTTGAATTCGGAATTCCTCAGTCTCAGCCTCCCAAGCCCAGCTCTTATACTTTTTTTTTTTTAAATGATAGCAAGTTGTTTGCTTGTCGTCTTAGAGTGAATATTGAAGAGACTTTTCCCTATCAACATGCTTAGCTATTAATCTGTCCCCCCCCAGCCTTTTTTTTTTTTTTTTTTTTGGTACTGGAGATTGAACCAGGGGCACTTAATCATTGTGCTACATCCCCAGCCCTTTTTATGTTTTATTTTGAGACAGGGTCTCCCTAAGTTGCTGAGGCCGGCTTTGAATTTGTGATCATACTGCCTCAGCCTCGTGAGCTGCTGGAATTACAGGCGAGTGCCACCATGCCCAGCTATACTCCCTTTATCTTTTTTTGTGAGGTGGGGTACTGGGGATTGAACTCAGAGAGGCACTCAACCACTGAGCCAGATCCCCAGCCCTGTCTTGTATTTTATTTCGAGTTGCTTAGCACCTTGCTTTTGCTGAGGCTGGCTTTGAAATCACAATCTGCCTGCCTCAGCCTCCAGAGCTGCTGGGATTATAGGCATGGGCCAAAGCACCCGGCTACTCCCTTCTTCTTAAGGGCACCAAGAATTCTATTTATGGATGTAGCTTTTGTCACTAGTTCCTTATTGATGGGTGTGTAGGTTGTTTTCAGTCTTTTGCTTCTCAAACAGTGCTGCTGAGAATAATCTTTTAAAAGAGCACATTTTTCTGATTATTGGGTGAATTTTCTAGTGGCAGTTACTGGGTCAAAGGATTCTAGTACTGAAGATAGATAAGATCTTTTACCATTAATGCTTCTGCAAACCTTTAAGGTATGTCCAGTATTAAAGAAAAATCATATCATTTTGATGATTTTAGGAAGGTAAGCTGTGTTTTAATAATAGAGGTGAAAAGGTTTGTAGTAAAAAGAAAAATTACTTATAAGTCAGGAGAAACTAGAATAATTGAGTAAAGTGGAATCTTTTAAAATCCTTCAGTCCACTTGAGACAGTGCTCCATAGGTCCCATGATAAACTAGCCTATCTAGCTGACACTTACCTGTTGGTCTTAGTTTTCCTGCTTAAAATAACTTTTGTTATTTTCTCTCCTCACCCAATAAGTCATTTATGTCAGCCCTAACATTGCTTTGTGGTGCCTCCTGTCAAACATTCCTATTTATTTTCAAATGTTTCTTAGGAGTTCTATATCTCCCTTTCATTTTAAACTGACATTCCTTGTAAAGGCTTCATTTTGTCCAAGTCCTCCTAAAGTACTTTGTTTAGAGCCTGATTTTCGGGCTTATGCACATTACCATCCCCCCCACACACATAATGACTATCTAAGATGGAATTAATTGCCTTTGTTGGCCTACTGTGCATGCATCAACTAAGTTCCAGGTTGTTTGCAACCCATCCTCCCAAACAGATTGGTATTGCTTAGCCATGGCTACCTCTTTTGTTTTTGGTGTTGTGTGTGTTTTTTTGTTTTTTTTTTTTTACCATAAGCCACATCATCTTAACCTATTACTAACTTACAGGCCTAGATGTAATATCCAAACTTTTTTTTAAAAACTGTTTCCTTGTACAACTGAAATTACAGACAGTAACTGGCTTTTCTAGTATTGGGGCCTAGAACCGTTGAAAGTTGCTGTTCTAGATAATACAAATGGAAATGTATTATTGGTAGATACCAATGGAAAAATCACTGCTTAGACCAAGGTGCCAAGGGGCACTGGCAAGTTCTTCATCTTTAAGGTAAGTTTCCATAGAACAAGATAACAAAAACCTCTAGGTAAAATTGATAGAACTATAGGCATCATAAACACAAATGAGGGTTTTTTGACATCATACCATTTGCATTTATAACCTATTTTTTAGGTGAAGAAAGCAGTTGTATGTTGCTAATTTTAGTGTGACTCAGGATTTACACCCAGTTTTACTGACTCAACACTTTATTTTTTCTGTTCTGCCTTGTTATTCAGAAATCAGAAACATTTAGTACATTAAAATAGGACTATAGGCAGGAAATCAGGATATAGGAGTATGGGGATCAGTGATGGACTACTATGTAGATATTTATTGTTGTTTACTGAGTTGAAACTGCCTTCCCCAGAATGATGCTCTAAAAAAAGGTGGTATTCACCTTGACATTTGAGGAAGAGAAGGATGACTCTTTAAAAAAGAAGCAAGCCCAGTGCCGTGGTGCAAGCCTGTGGTCCCAGCAACTTGGGAGGCTAAGGCAGGAGGGTTGCAAGTTTGAGGCCAGCCTTAGCAATTTTAGCCAGTCCCTAAACATCTTATGGAGACCCTGTCTCAAAATAAGGAAAAAAGAAACAAGTCCTCTGCTTGTTGTGCTTAGACTATTTCTTGCTAGGTATGGTGGCGCATGCCTGATAGGGAGGCTGAGACAGGAGGATCTTGAATTCAAAGCCAGTCTCAGCAAAAAGCAAGGCACTAAACAACTCAGTGTAGATCCTGTCTCTAAATAAAATACAAAAAAATGGGGCTGGGGATGTGGCTCAGTGGTTGAGTGCCCCTGAGTCCTATGCTTAATCCCCAGGACCCAAATAAATAAATAAAAGACTGTTTCTTTACATTTGCAAATGTGGGGATTGTAAAGTTGATGTAGGGGGGAAGGAAGTACTTAGTGGATGTTCAGTGTATGTTCATTAAAGAAATTTTAATGTGTTTTGTGGGAACTAGACTGAATTTCTTAGCAACTGAAGATTTCCTGTAGGATTAGTGTGATTAATTCTCTTTCTTGAACAGACCGGAAGGAAAAGATTATGCCCTTCATTGGCTAGTGTTGGGCACTCATACGTCTGATGAGCAGAATCATCTGGTGGTGGCTCGAGTTCATATTCCAAATGATGATGCACAATTTGATGCTTCCCATTGTGACAGTGACAAGGGTGGTAGGTATAACATATTCTAATATTGTTGTCAAAGAGAGTTGTGCCTCTTTCAAAACATGCTATTAAAAATTTATACTATCAGATTTTGTCTCAGCATTGTAATTTATATGACTTTATCCTATACAACCTAGCAAGCCAGATATTGGTTTGTGGGAAATTGGTTAAACACATTATGGTATGTTTGAAATAATATTCAGCAATTAATAAGAGTAAGAAAAATTTACATACACTGGTATGGAATGTTATCTATGATAATAAAATGAATAACTGCTATGTGTAATTATACTATGTTGATGAAAGTAATGTGTTGATATGCGTAGGGGAAAAAATCAGGCGTATATACCAAAGAGTTAAAAGTGATGTTCTTTTTGTAGGGGGAGAGACACTGTAGTGGCAGGTTTAATTTGGGATTCTTATAACCTTTTTTTTTTTAAAAGAATGATTTATTTATTTATTTATTTTTGTGCTGAGGTTCTAACGCAGGGGTCAGCTGTACTAGGTACACACTGTAACTTTCACCCCTAACTTTTTTTGTTTTTAACAACACTTCCCTGTTTTGATATTCCCACAACCACCTAAAGTTTGATAATTTTGCTGGAAGTACTCAGAAACCTCAATAGCACATTGTACTTACTGCTGAAGTTTGTTACAGTAAAGAATATAGAACAAAAGCAGCAGGAACAAGATATGCATTGGTGAGTTCAAGGAGGTCTGGCACAAGTTTCATCCAAGGCCACACAGGATATGTTTTCTTTTTGGCAGCAAGCTATAGGGACATGTGTGGAATATCTCTGTCCGAGGAAGGCTATTTAGGTCTTGGTCTGAGGCTTTCTTGGAGGGCTGGTTGCATACGCATATCCTCCTGGCAACCAGCCATTACAACTAAAGGTCAGGACCCCGGTAATGAAAGCAAGTGCATATCATCAATCTTGACATTTGTGCAAAGTGTCCCTGACAAACTGGTACATCATGGTTCATTGCTCCAGGTGTACACCAAAAAAATCATCAATCTATCAATTACATAGAGAACATTCTGAGGTCCATGTTCCCAGGAGTTGGCCAAGGGTCAGTAATGGTCCTTGTGTCCCTCAGAGGTGTCCCTCAGGTGTGATGGCTAAGTAACCAAACCTGTTGGGTTAATTCTTCGATGCCTCAGACTTTTTATGATATAACATTTTAAAAATATTTGCTTTATGACTATTATTGAGCATAAAGTATTACATTATCTAGTATATTGAAATTGCTGGGTTGTGTGGCATATTCATTGTCAACTTAAAAGACTTTGTTCTTTTAAGTTTTTACCCAGAATGATTTACCCAGGTTGTCTCACAATTTATAATTCATTCTCCTACACCCTCTGATGGATTATTTTGTAAACAGCTAAAATCAGAAATTTTAATGTACCTTTTACCCATGGAATACTTACTGGCCTTTCAGTTTGATCATTTGTCTCAGCCAGGCATGGTGGCACATACTTGTGATTCCAGCTATTCAAGAGGCCAAGACAAGAGAATTGCAAGTCCAAGGCCAGCCTGGGTAACCTAGAGAGACCTTGTCTCAAAATAAAAGGTCTGTAGGTGAAGCTTAGAGTAGAGATTTAGCATGTGTTAAACCTTGGGTTCAATCATTATTTTTTAAATGGATATTATGATTATTGACAGTTTTTTAAAGCATGTTTATTGTTGTGGAAAACAAAGCTCTGTATCAAAAGAAAAACATACCTGAACACCTAAATTTATTTTATTTTTATGTATATATTTTTGAGACAGTCTTCTCTGTAGCCCAGGCTGATCTTCAACATGTGAGCTCACGGGATCCTCCTGAGTGGCTCCCTGATTGGCTAGATATGCACCAATGTGTCCAGCTCTAATTTTTTTAAAGGAGAGTTGTTTTAAATAGGAATTGAGAGCCAGGCATGGTGGCACACACCTGTAATTCCAGTGACTAAAGAGTCTGAGACAGGAGCATCACCAAATGTAAGGCCAACCTCAGCAACTTAATGAGGCCTTAAGCAACTTAGGCCCCATCTCAAAATTTTTTTAAAAGGGGGGAGCTGGGGATGTAGCTCAGTGAATGGGGGAAAAAAGAATTGGGAGACCTGAATGTCTTTGTAGCAGGAAGATTAAAGCCACTGGAGTCCGTGGCGATGGGATGTTGAAAGTCAGGAAGGAGGGACATCTTTGGAGCAGAGACACAGGAGGTAGGGATGGGGTTCGTTGAATTCTCTTAATGGAGTTTCAAACTCCTAGGCTCAAGCAATTGTGCCTCAGCTTCCTGAATAGCTGGATTATGGGCATGTATCACCATATCTATAAGTAGAAGGGGATAGTCAGGAAGGTTGAAGGACATTTCTTCCACTGGGTGGAAGAGCTTTGGAGTAGTTGCCACTGAAGTAGCAAGCTGTGTTTGCCTCAGAGACAAATCACTAGATGCTGATATTAAGATGTAGGAGCCAATGTTTATAAAGCATTCTCATAGCAAGAGCTGGCTAGCCAGGCACAGTGATGCACACCTGAAATCCCAGCTACTTGGGAGCCTAAGAGAATGATTGCAAGTTCAGGGCCAACCTGTGTAACTTAGCAAGACCCTGTCTCAAAATTAAATGTGAAAACAAGGACTGGGAATGTAGCTCTGGGACAGAACAGTCCTGGGTTCAATCTCCAGTGCCAATGGGAAAAAAAAAGGAGAGAAGAAGAACTGGCTAGAACTGAGAAATGGCTTACTCCTTTTGTTTTTTTTCCCTAGGCCCCTGTCTCACTCCCCCCAACCCTTGGGGTACCGGGGATTGAATTCAGAGGCACTCACCCACTGAGCCACGTCCCTGGCTCTGTTTTGCCTTATATTTATAGACAGGGTCTCACTGAGTTGCTTAGCACTTTGCGTTAGATGAGGTTGGCTTTGAACTTGGAATCCTCCTGTCTCAGCCTCCTGGGTTAGGGTTAGGGTTAGGGGGATTACGGGCGTGCGCAACCACACCCAGCTGCCTTTCTCACTTCTTTTTTTTTTTTTAAAGAGAGAGAGAATATTTTTTAATATTTATTTTTTAGTTATCGGCGGACACAACAACATCTTTGTTTGTACGTGGTGCTGAGGATCGAACCCAGGCCGCACGCATGCCAGGCGAGCGCGCTACCGCTTGAGCCACATCCCCAGCCCCTTTCTCGCTTCTTAACTGCATGATTCCATTAGACATTTGAGTTAGTGGTCCTTGACCCAAGACACAGGGTAAGCTAAAAAAGAATGTGCAAAGAAGCAATAACACCAGTCAGAAAGAAATAACAAAATTGTAATATAAAGCCTGCTAACTTTTGAAGTGTCAGCATGGAATTCAAGTTTTTATCTAGGAGCACAAAAAAAGAAAATGTTCTTGTTATGCTTTATCTACTTAGATGTCCTCTACTTGTATTCTTTCTGCTAACATCTTGCTACTTTTCAGAAGTTATCTTATTTTTTATGCAGTTTTGTTACTTTACAAGGCCTTTTTCATGACTATAACACTATAGTTCTATTTAAGTACTAGATGGAGAAGTTTACATGCTTTTTAAAAATATTTTTTAACTTTATTTTTTATGTGGTGCTGAGGATCAAACCTATTGCCTCATACATGCTAGGCAAGTGCTCTGTCATGGAGCCACAACCCCAGCCCTACCCCCTTGTTTTAATTTTGGCACTGCACATACATACATACATATATGTATGTGTCTTAAGGACAAGTGGGGATTAGTCAACATGGGTTTCTGATGTGAGAATGTTTCTGCCTTTAGATTGATTGAGTGTTCACATTCAGGTAAAACCTTTCCTGTTTTCTTTTTTGATTTAGTGCATTGTTATATGAAATACATTTTGACATTCATAAGTGCCTATGACATTTTGCTCCATTTCAGTTTTGTTTTGATGAATTGACAGTTCCAAATGAGTTAAATTTGAATTAAAAAACTGTTGGCCTGTTTAATATGTAGTTATTTAAAATTTTTGTGAATAACTATATAGTTTTCATAATTGAAAGAGGATAGTTTTAATTCCAAGGTGGAACTGAATTAACTTACATCAAGCAGCTAGTGATATTTTCCAGTGCAAATGAACTTTCAGAATAAATTCAAGTAGCAAGTAGATGCAAATTTTGGGGTTTTCTCTGTGTCATCAGTTTGCACTATAGTATTTTGTCATGGTAAAATCTGTTGGGTTGATTAAACGGAGACTTGTGAGTTTTAATCCTAAGTATATGTGTTTATTTCTCTCTATGCACATTAGAATTTGGTGGCTTTGGTTCTGTAACCGGAAAAATTGAATGTGAAATTAAAATTAATCATGAAGGAGAAGTAAACCGTGCTCGTTACATGCCACAGAACCCTCACATCATTGCTACAAAAACACCATCTTCTGATGTGTTGGTTTTTGACTATACAAAACATCCTGCCAAACCAGGTAAGTAATAACAAGGCCAGGCCATTACTTGAGCATTTTTCTTGATTCAAAATGATAATGTTTTTAAGATCAAAGTATTATGCTCTACAGTATTTATAAGGTTAAAAATTGAAGGTCCCGTAACCATCCTTAAGTTTGGTGATATGCCAAAAGGACCTAATAGCAAGTTATACTTACATGTAAGGTTTACTATGACAAAGTATCCAGAGCAAGGCAGGAATAAAAAGGTACACATGAGGTGAAGTTCAGTGATCAAGGGCTTCTGAGTCCTTCCTCTCTGGGGCCACAAAGAACATGATTTTTCTTAGCAGCAAACCCCAATAACATATGTTAAATGACTGTGCCCAAGGAAGCCTGTTTTGAGCCTCAGAGTCTGGGGATTTTAATGGAGGTCTAGGCATATCGTGTTCTGTGACTGGCCATGGTAATGAAAATTTAGGACCCCAGCAGTTAAGCCAGATACATCATGAATTCTTGCTGAACAGTCCTACAAGTCTTGACAAGTCACTACAGCATGCCCCAGTGCTCTGGGTATACATAACTTCATCACATTGACATAAAGAACTCTCCAAAGGTCACATTCTCAGGACTTAGCCAAGGGTCATTCATAGTTGCAGGGTACCATAGAGACATTCAAGAACTGAGTAACCAGACCTGCTGTGTTAGAAGTTATTTCTAAAAATTGACTCAGATGCAAGGGGTGGGGTGTGGGTGTTGCCACTACACAAATTTATGGGCTAGATATACTACCTTTCAGTATTTTCATGTTGGAGTAGTATCATATCAGGTAAGAAACTAGCCATTTAATTAACTGTCATGAGGCTCGGTTTGCATAGAATATTTAATATGAAGCAAGAGAGTAAATTTTCAAAGCAATTCCAGGTCAGACCAAGTCCTTGTTTATATGGAATTGCTATTATGGTTCACGAGCGAAAGAGCAAGAATTTGTTCTCACCACTTCTAATAAATAGATAATAATAATGTGTTGTTTTTTGTTTTTTTTTTTTTTTTTTTTTTTTTTGGTAGACCCAAGTGGAGAATGTAATCCTGATCTTAGGTTAAGAGGTCACCAAAAGGAAGGATATGGTCTATCCTGGAATTCAAATTTGAGTGGACATCTCCTAAGTGCATCTGATGACCATGTGAGAAATATATTCTTTCTAATCTGCTTATGTACAGAGAATTAGTGTCACAAGACACCTTTATACTGAAGGATCATTTTTTTTTGGTGGAGCTGTGGTGAAGGATCACCTTTTTATAGATAAAAGATTTCCTAAGACAACACTTAGTATAACATTTCCCAGGTATTAAAGCATTGGTTTTCAGACATGAGCCTTAGGACTTCATAATCCACCACCACTCAGACAGTGTCTTGCTAGCTGGTCCAAACTCTTGGGTACACACTGGCTAGTTCTTTTTTCTTTTTTTCACTCCTGGGGATTAAACTCAGACCCTGACACATGCTACTCTACTACTAAGTTGATATCCCCAGCCCCTTGCAAAGCTCTTTTTTAAAAAAATATTTTTAGATGTTGATGGACCTATATTTATTCATTTATTTATATATGGTGCTGAGAATCAAACCCAATGCCTCACACATGCTAGGCAAGCACTGTACCACTGAGCCACAACCCCAGCCCCTGCAAAGCTCTTTTGAACTAGCCTTAGAATGGAAGAAAAATGGGAAGATCTCCCATTCTTTAAAAGAGGACCTCTAGGCCTTTATGATGGAAATTCTATTAGACATTTACAGGGTGGAATTAATGTAAGTATATTTAAAAGTTGTGCCACCATTGACACTAATTTTCTTTGTGTGTACTATTGTCCATTCTGTCTCCCAGCCCTGTTTGATCTATTTTGAGTGATATGACCTTTTTTGTGCCAGTTTTGTGTGGAAGTGCTTTCATTTTTCTTGGGTAATTACCCAGGAGTGGAATTGCTGGTTCTTATGGTAACATTATGTTTAACTTGGAAGAACTGCCAAACTTTTCCAGAATTGCTGCCCATTTTATATTTCCACCAACAACATATAAATGTCCCCTTTCTCCACATCCTTGCCAATACTTGGCTTTTGTTTTTCTGTATTTATTTTTGTATGTGGTACCAAGGATTGAACTCAGTACCTCATGCATGTGAGGCAAGCACTCAACCACTGAGCTGCAACCCCAGCCCCCCACCTTTTTTTTTTGGTGGTGGTGGTGGTGCTGGGGATTGAACCCAGGGCCTTGTGCATGTGAGGCAAGCACTTTACCAACTGAGCTATATCCCCAGACCCTATACTTTTTATTTATAGCCATCCCAGTAGATACGAAGTAGTATCTCATTTTGGTTTTGATTCGCATTTCTCTGATGACTAATGATATTGAACATCTTTTCTTATGCTTGTTGGCCATTTGTATCTCTCTTTTGGACAAAATGTTTTCAAATCCTTTTTTTTTTTTTTTTTTTTTTTGGTACTGGGGATTGAACCCAGAGGTACTTAACCACTGAGCAACATCCTCATCCCATTTTTATTTCTTATTTTGAGGCAGGATCTCACTAAGTTGCTGAGGCTGGCCTCTGACTTGCCATCCTCCTGCCTCCAGAGTTACTGAGATTACAGGTGTATGCCACGGCACCCAGCTATAAAAGCTACTTTTTAATAATTAAAAGTATCACTCAAATGCAAAGTGATCTTGATAGTTTATCACAGATCAATGTATATAGCATTCTGAACACTAACAGCCCCCATATCTTTTCTGGTGGATCCCTGATAATAAGCAAAATGCATTTGGTATGATTCCAAGTAAGAGTTAAATTTCTGAGGCTTTTCAAAGTTCATATAACTTGGCCACATTTAGTGTTTTGTGTCAGCTTCAGGAGAGCAGGTTCTTTGCCACCTTCCTTAATACATCCCTGTGCCTAGAATGGCCTGTCATGTGTCAGACCTTTATATTTTTGTTGATCACCATTTTTCTCAAGCTATTTTAAATATCAAAAATAGAGAATTGCCTCAAGTCAAGAGTTTTTAGTTTCATGCACCCCAAACCAACTGTGACTTTTTCAGCAGAAAAGGAATTTATCTAAAGAGCATTGGGTAGGGTAGCTCACAGAATTGCTGTAATAGCTAGAGAATGAGGTTTAGAAAGAGAGGAGAGGCCAGATCCACACTCTAAATCATGCCAGTAAGATCTCACTCTTGCTATCTTGGAAAGTGGCAGTTGATTTCCCCAAACCCATATCATCAGAACAGTGTCTTCATTGCTGTTCAAAGTCCTGGGGGACTGCTGGCACCTGTGTCACATTCTTCCAGAAAAGCCACAAACAAGAATCTGCCTTAGTTTTCTGAAAGTAAGTTCTACTGCTTCCCTCTTAAGTGTATGTGGGGCAGTTCCCCAAATAGGAAAAGTGAGCCAAGTCGGTAATCTAATAACTAGTGCCTTTTAAAGATACTGGACTGATAATTTTTAGTAATAATAATAGTTGTCACATAGGCTCTTTCTGGTTTTGGGGGTTTTTTTGGTTTGGAATTGAACTCAGGGTTGCTTAACCACTGAGCCACATCCCCAATATTTTCTAGTTTTTATTTTATGACAGGGTTCAGATTACCTAGGGCCTCATTAAGTTGCTGAAGTTGTCTTTGAATTTGCAGTCCTCCTGCCTCAGCCTCCCACGTCTCTGGAATTACAGGCATGTGTTACCACACCTGGCTTCCCAGGCTCTTTCTGAGGTAGGAAGCAGGAGTGGATGACAGGAGCTTTCTACACATTCCTTTTTCTTTAGTATATATAAATTATATGCTAGAGTACTCTAGGTAACAGCAGATACTAAGGCACATGTATTATGTAAAGAAATGTTTTTGTGGGGCTTGGGTTGTATCTCAGTGGTAGAGCACTTGCTTTGCATGCATGAGGCACTGGGTTCAATCCTCAGCACCACATAAAGATGAATAAAGAAAGATATTGTGTCCATCTACAATTAAAAAAAATTTTTTTTAAATGTTTTTGTTAACTTGGAAAATACCTATGACTGGGAAACAGCTTTGTTACAGCAACCCTTTTATAAAAGAAGGTGGATTAAGAGATTGGGGGCATAGCACAGTGGTAAAGCAATTACCTAGCATGCATGAGTCTCAGCACTGCAAACCAAAACAATAAAAGCAGTTTAAAAAGATAATGAAATTAAACTTAAAAAATAAATAGAATGAAATTTAAAAGATGAGATGCTGGATGCAGTGGCATGCACCAGTAATCCCAGAGACCCTGGAGGCTGAGGAAGGAGGATCTTAAGTTCAAGGCCAGCCTCAGCAATTTAGTAAGGCCCTGAGCAACTTAGTTTCTGTCTGTAAATAAAAAAATTTATAAAAGGCTGGGGATGGGCCAGCACAGTGGCTCACGCCTATAATCTCAGTAGCTTGGGAAGCTGAGCAGGAGGATCGTGAGTTCAAAGCCAGTCTCAGCAATTTAACAAGGCCCTTAACAACTCAGTGAGATCCTGTCTCTAAACTTAAAAATATATATATAAAAATGGCTGGGGATGTGGTTTGGTGGTTAAGCACCTCTGGGTTCAATCCCCAGTGCCAAAAGAGAGAGCATGCGTGCAATAGCAATAAGGCCTGCAGAGCTAGGTATTATACACTTGTAATCCCAGTTACACAGGAGGCTGAATTAAGAGGAGAATCACAAGTTGGAGGTCAGTTTGGGCAACTGTGCAAGACCTTATCTAAAAAAATCAAAAGGGATAGACATGGCTCAGAGGTAGTACACCCCTGGGTTCAATACCCAGTACAATAAAAAGAAAGAAAAAGAGATGAAGCCAATACCAGTATCAATAGAATTATACCTTAAAGGAATTACTTCTTGGGCTGGGGACTCGGTATGATAGTACTTGCCTAGCAGATGCTGAGGTGATAGTTCCCCAGCACTGCAGAAAGAAAAAACAAAATTGCTTCCTATTTTAAACCATCAAGTGTGAATCATTGCCTTATAGCTTAAAATATTTTTTATAAAAACTGAATACAGGGGCTGGGGATGTGGCTCAAGTGGTAGTGCGCTCGCCTGGCATGTGTTCGGCCCGGGTTCGATCCTCAGCACCACATACAAACAAAGATGTTGTGTCTGCCGAAAACTAAAAAATAAAATAATAAAATTCTCTTTTAAAAAAAGTTTCATTCTTTAAAAAAAACACTGAATACATTGCTCTTAACTCTTTGTGATGAAATGTCAAGAGAAAACCTTGATCATGAAGACACAGAATTTTGGGGCTCTTGTGATCTTTAAGTCCTGAGGAAGGCCCCATGACTTCTCCACTGTCACAACTCTTGATGCCTATGGTTGTTTCTGCCATGAAGTGAAAAACTTGTCCAAAAAACTTTTTTTTTTTTTGAGAGTCATGTTTTAGTTTTAATTCTCAATATTCCAATCCCAGTAGGAATTTTTAAGATGTGCACTCTTGCTCAACAGAACCATGTTCCTGGCTCTGATTTGTTGTGCCATTGCCATGAGTTGTAAATACTTGAATGTACATAGATAGAAACTATCTATCTATGTACATTCCTTGCCTGCTATCATACTTAGCGCCCCCACTCCCAAAATCTAGTTTCTTTTCACTCAAACTCACATGGATTCTGCACCAACACACTCTTCTGTTTATTACCTCTCTCTTGTGTGCATTTCTAACTTTTATATTAAGTAAATTTTGGTTTTAGTGAAGATTTTTAAATAAGATGTTAACCTTTAGAATCATTGTCTTATAGCTTTTCATTCCCCCTTTCTCCCTCAGACTGTCTGCCTGTGGGATATAAATGCAGGACCAAAGGAAGGCAAAATTGTGGATGCTAAAGCAATCTTTACTGGCCACTCAGCTGTTGTAGAGGATGTGGCCTGGCATCTCCTGCATGAGTCATTGTTTGGATCTGTCGCTGATGATCAGAAGCTTATGATGTAAGATGGAAAGTTCAGTGGGACCTTGATAGGTGATCTGAATGACCATTAGTGATTGTGGTAGACTGATTTGGGTCTTTTTTTAAAGCTTTAGGTGAGGTACAATAGATAATACAATGAATTACATGTCTATAATTGCCTTTTTAATAAGGTTTACTGTTTAATATGAATGAATAGCTTTTTGTTTAAAAATGAAAGATAGTGTGAAAGAAAATGCTTATAGTAGTATTAGCACTACAAAAATATATTAAAATTGGGACCCAGAATTTCTTCAGTTGGAGGTCCGAGGAGAGAGTGATTCTGTGAGGGTGTGGCCACAGGGCTGAATTCAACCACCTAGAATACCTTTATTTTATTTTTTTGGTGAGGGGCACAGTACTGGAGTTCGAACCCAAGGACTCACACATGATAGGAAAGTGCTTTTACCATTGATCTCTATCCTCAGTCCTAGAATACTGCTTGTCTCAAGAACTGCTGTCATGAACTGAGACAAATACGGTAAAATACTGAAATTTGACAAGGCCAGTTGTAGGTATCAAATTGTTATTCTCTACGGTCTTACTTTGTGTGTGCTTGAAATAGTAATTAAGTCAGGAATCTAATAAAAGAAGATCCAGAAATAATAGCTCTAGGTTTAGAATGTGTGGTCAAAATCCAGATTGCCAGCTCTATGTAATGGTGTCTTTGCTCAGGAGAGTGGAATGGCTTTGACTGGATCCGGCATGAATGTGTGAGAGGTGTGGGAGGCTCAGCATACTCCTCGGGTGCTGTATGCCTTATACCTTTGTGTTTTAGATGGGACACCAGGTCCAATACCACTTCTAAACCAAGCCATTTGGTGGATGCGCATACCGCCGAGGTCAACTGCCTCTCCTTCAATCCCTACAGCGAGTTCATTCTAGCAACCGGCTCTGCGGATAAGGTTTTAAAGTTTTTGTGTATTTGGTGTTTACAAAACTCAGTTGTTCTGTACATTAATCAGATATTTGAAAGGTCTTATGTAAAGCACAGAAATGAATTCACTTCTTTATTATTTTTTTAGACTGTAGCTTTGTGGGATCTGCGTAACTTAAAGTTAAAACTCCATACCTTCGAATCTCATAAGGATGAAATTTTCCAGGTATGTGATAGTTTTTTGGTGTCTGTCTGTCAGGTTTTATGTTTGCATGCTTTGTAACATAAAAGTTTTCATTTTTTTCTTTTATATGGTGGGCGTGAGATACTTTTTCTTTTCAAAGCCACTTGATTCCACTGTATAATTATGTACACAAGTGGGAAATAACTGGGAGATTTTTTTACAGGCCCTTGGTTCAGAAGTAGAAGAAAAAGGCTTGCAAGCAGGATTGGTTTAAAATGTGAAATCTGCTGGGTGCAGTGGTTCATGCCTGTAATCCCAGCAGCTTGGGAGGCTGAGATAGGAGGATCTCAGATTCAAAGCCAGCCTCATCAACAGCGAGGCGTTAAGCAACTCAGTGAGACCCTGTCTCTAAATAAAATACAAAATAGGGCTGGGGAGTTGGTTCAGTGGTTAAGTGCCCCTGAGTTCAATCCCTGGTACCAAAAAACAAATGTGAAATCTAAGGATTTTCAGTTAGGTGTACTGGTATGGCAGGTCCAGTAGTAAAAAAATATTATATACATGGTTTAACATAGAGATTTCCATAGCATACACTTTGTTGAAAAGTTTTAAGGCTTTTGGGGTGCTTCTGGAACTGAACAAGTTTAATGGGGCCCCCTAGCTGTGTTCTCAGTACTAAGGAAAGGCTGGGACAGGATGCAAGAGCTCTAGTTCAAGAAGTGGAAACATCATGAGATGGGAAAATACTGTGGATTAGAACAATAGCCACAAAACCAGGAACAGAGTGTCCTTTAAATACATTTTCAAAATATCTATTTGTTAGGTCCACTGGTCTCCACATAATGAAACGATTCTGGCTTCAAGTGGTACTGATCGCCGCCTGAATGTGTGGGATTTAAGGTAATTTAGAATCTGGTGACAGGATACTGCATGACTGTGCTAATGTGGCAGGTTACAAAGTAACTTTTAAGTACTTTCCTGGTCTATAAAATAGAAGCAAAATCAGCAACGTATGATAAAGTAAATTTCTGTGAGTCATGTTTGATATCAGCCATGAAGCGGTATTTTTAAAATATTTTTTTTAGTTGTAGTTGGACACAGTACCTTTTATTTTATTGTTTTTATGTGGTGCTGAGCATCGAACCCAGCACCTTACATATGCTAGGTGAGTGCTCTACTGCTGAGCCACAATCCCAGCCTGTGCATCCAGATAATTTTATAAAACACTCTTACTATAGAAAGGAATAAAGGTGAGAGATAATCATTTCTCATTGTGTTTCACAGTACACCAGCAAGGCTGTTCTTACAGTTGTGCCATTTTGCTCTTCTGTGCTTTTTTTTTTTCATATTTTAGTTGTAGTTGGACACAACTACAACTGAGGATCGAACCCAGGGCCCCACCCATGCCAGACGAGCACTCTACTGCTGAGCCCACAACCCCAGCCCCTCTTCTGTGCTTTTTATTGACTCATTCCACAGATACAAGCTCCCAATGTAGGTTGTATAACCACTTGGGGAAACCTTTGTGAAGGAGACAGGGACAACCCTTGCTGTCAGAGCTTATGTTCTCTTGGGGCTCATTGTATAGTTTCTCCAGTTTTTAAGGTTTCTTGACTTCAGAGTTGCTTTCCTAAGAAATTTAGGCTGAACTCCATGTATATATGTCAAAATTTACTGTCACGCATATCTAAAAAGAACAATTGAAATTTAAAAGGGGATATATAGCTCAGTTGGTAGAGTACTTGCCTTGCATGCACAAGCCCCTGAATTCAATCCCCAGTACCATTTTTTACACCATTTTATATGTTTCATAATGTTTTGTTGCTGATATCTTTAGACAGATCTGAAGTACTGATGTGTAATGTATTTCACTCCTAGAATGCAAAAGGTGTTAAGAATTCTGACCATCCAGGCACTTGCTTGTAATCCTAGCACCTTGGGAGGCTGGGGAAGGAAGATGGCAAGTTCAAAGCCAGCCTCAGCAACTTAGCAAGGCCCTATCTCAAAATAGATTAAAAGGGCTGGAGATGTAACTCAGTGGTAAAGCGCCCTTGGCTTCAATCCCCATACAAAAAGAATAATAAAGGGTTTAAGACCATAAAGAATGTGCATTCTTTGCTTGTAGATTTTTAAAACGTGTTTCACCTTTTAATTCTAATGTAGAGTCAAGTTTATTTTGAACAATTCCTCATTCTGCGACTTCAATTATGAATAGCTCTTACCTATTTCCCGAAAGTAAACATTCTACCCTCCCACCAAAAATTAATATAAAATCCCTAATTGAGAGGGAGTGAGTAGTGTGTGCATGCTCTAAGATGAATTTTCTGGGCTGATACTGGTTTCATGTATATTTATGCTAAAAAAAATTTCAATAATGAAAGCATTATGTTCTTTCTTAATAGTAAAATTGGAGAAGAACAATCAGCAGAAGATGCAGAAGATGGGCCTCCAGAACTCCTGGTATGCATTAGCTTTCTTATACAAAATGTGATACAGATTGGATTATTTGTCTTTTATCCATTTATCTCTAGGATGAGTCACAATTTCAGGGGCTGGGATTGTGGCTCAACGGTAAAGCGCTCGCCTAGAACATGCAAGGCGTTGGTTTAATCCTCAGCACCACATACAAATAAATAACAAAGGTATTGTGTCCAGCTGCAATTTAAAAAAATATTTAAAAAAAAGAATGAGTCCACAACTTCAAATTCTTGCTCTTGCAGATGATTTCAAAATGGAAGTCCTAGAGGTTATAGCCATTGAGCTTTGACATTTATTGAAAATAGTAAATAGAGGCCAGTAGGTTTTTATGAATATTTCAATGACATAGCAGTTTGAGCTCATGTAAAATAGTGTATAGTAATTTCTCAATGGTTTAAGGTATATTTTCTAACAGTTTTTTGGGAGGGGTGATACCCCTGCTTTCCAGTTAGAAATACTTAATACTTTCTAAAAGTATGGAAAAATTTTCCTATGACGTATTGCCAGACTTAGCCATGGTACTTTGCCCTTGCTCTGAATTCAACATTTTTCTCCTCCAGTCATTTGGCAGATAATCATTCATCACTCTGTAGCATATGTTTTATTTAGCTCTTAAGCCAGTACTAATTTTTGGTATACTTGTGCTTCAACTTTGAAAAGTTAAAGCCCTTGAGAGTAAGCCTGACATACAGAAGATGCTCACTAAGTCCCAACTTATACCAATATCCCTAGCCCCTTTTCCTCCTCAACTAGCTGGTCCCCATGCCGTGGGATTCTGGGCAGAAATCAGCAAAGCACCAGAATAAGCCTCAGATGAACCAGTATATTTAGTGTTTGTACCACTGCTATATAAAAAAGAGTATTTCTCAATAAATAAATTCCCTGGCCTGAGGGTAGCATCTAAATGCTTTATTCTATATGCAGTGACTTATTCTGAAAAATCTTTTTTTTTAAAGTATTGTCTTGAAAGAGTAATATTCCCAATTATTTTTGTCTAGCAATTTTCACTTATTTGTTTTGGTAACAACTCTATTGAGATAATTCACATACTGTACAATTCACATCTATAATGTATACTATTCACTGATTTTTTATATATTCAGAGTTGTACAACCACCACCACAAATCAATTCTAGAACATTTTTTGTCTGTGAGGAAATTAAACAATATAGCTGTCAACTTCCAGTTCTTCCCCTGTCCCCCATCTGCTTTTTGTTGGTATAATTTTGGCTACATAAACAGAATATGGTCTTTTGTGACTGATTACTTAGCATGACCTTTTCAAGGTTTTAGCTTTTTTTTTTTTTGATACTGAGAGAAAAGTGTATTACTTTGTGTATTATGACTCTGCAACAATTTTTCATGATCTTTTAAAGAAGTCTGCTAGGATTTTGCTCTTCTCAAGAAAGCCTGAATCAAGGGGCACTTAAAAGTGATGGATTACATAAATATAATTTTAATATAACAGTATCTCTTATATATATTCCAAGCCAGTGGTCTTAAAATATTTTCACTGTGTACCCCTTGAGTATTTTGAAAAGCTCTTTACCCTTTCACTTATGTGGATAAAATGAATAGGTAAAACAGTAACACTGGATATAACCTAATCAGCAGACAGAGATATCATTGTCAAAGTAGTCAATTTAAAAGCTTATCAGGGAAGACTGACTTTCCAGTTCAAAACATTGTATTTATATTTTTATCATTGCAAAGAACTGGTTCCTGTGGCTCTTGTTTCAAAAATAATAAAAGGCACATTGCTTTCCCATAAGGTTGTCTCTTAAAGGAAATAAGACTTTGTTCCCCTTCAGCATTTTGTAGCAAAGCTGTTGTAGTTTGGACCTTGTGAGGGACCCTGGAGTTGGAAAGTGCCAAGAGTTTCTCTCCTTTGGCTCAGTGTACCTCGGGAAGATTGAGAAGGGTGAGAGCTATGCCTTTATTGTAGTTAAAGGACAGGGAGCCGGAGAAGAATCAGGAGACTCTGGCAGGTGGGCTAGTATAGGCAAGAGTATGTGACCTGGCACACTGGAAAAATATCACCTTAGACATTTGCACCTAACTCTATATGCTGGATTTATGCTCATTGTATTTGGTATGAAAATGGCATTCTGGAAATGATATAGAAATGGTAATATAGAAAAATGTTCTTAGGGGACACATGGCAAAGAACATAGAAGTGAAGCATCCCATCTACAACTTTAGATATGCACACTATGCTGAGCCAGTTTGCAAAATATAGCTTATAAGGCCTGTACTGCCTACCCTCTAAACTGTGGGTCAGTGCCCTTCCAAACTGGAAAGCTGGTGTTGTTTTTTGTTGTCGTTATTCAGTGGTGCTGGTGATTGATCCCAGGACCTTGTGCATGCTAGGCAAGCTCTCTACCACTGAGCTGCATCTCTGTTGAAAGACTGTTAAAAATTATTTTAAAATCTAAGTATTAGAATCAAAAGGAGAAGGTATGAAACCATGACACTTTTCTTATTAACAGTTCATTCATGGAGGACACACTGCCAAGATTTCGGACTTCAGTTGGAACCCCAATGAGCCTTGGGTCATTTGCTCAGTGTCTGAGGATAATATCATGCAGATATGGCAAATGGTAAGCTGAAATGTTTGTTTTCCCTAGTGATGCAATGTAATAGAAATACTTCATATATTTAGGTGCATATTGTACCTAAATATGTACTCATAGGAAGGAAACAGTTTGAAGAACTTTTTTTGCTTTAACAGTGATCTTGGTTCCATAGTGGACTTTGTCTGCTACACCTGTCAGGTCAGGAGAAATCTCTGCATGTCTGTATAAGATGCAGATGCAGACACATAAAGCATCTGTTGCTTTGCATTGTTGCTGTATTCTTTGTGCACTGGGGTCTTGGCATTGGCCTCACTGCTGTCTGCAGTGTCTGTGTGTCATGGGCATGAAGGATATCAGAGAGAAATGTTGAGGTGATCAAATGATACCAAGCTCTATGATGAGGAGTATTAAATATTTGCCATTTCTAAGATGCTGAGTTGTTAACCAAGCCTTTCATAAAAACATCAGGGTCATCACTCTTTAAGTGATGCTTAAAAGTGCTTTCAGAAAACACCTTTCATGAACAGTGATTAAATAATGCCTGAGTGGCTAGTTGTGTTTTTGGAATTACCTACTGGTAATTAAGAATATTGGCCTGCCTTTTCCTTATCAGTCTTTGGAAAACGCAAAAATGGAACTAATCAACAGATTACTATAAAAAAAAGTGTCCTGTAATTTCCAACACTAAAACACATTGACAGTAAATCCTAAAATTAGAATTGACAGATTAAATTCTATTTTTTGATGATTTTGTGAAACCCTTGGGGAGTTTTACCTGTGAATTTATTTGATTGTTATCCCCAGGCTGAAAATATTTACAATGACGAAGAGTCAGATGTCACAACATCGGAACTGGAGGGACAAGGATCTTAAACCCAAAGTATGAGAAATGTTTCTGTTGAATGTAATGCTACATGAATGCTTGATTTATCAAGCGCCAAAAAGGCATTGTATAGTAGGAAATGTTAAGTGGATGGCTTATGGCGTTCTTTACCTTCTGATTCTGATTCTAGCACTTTCAAGTGAGCTGTTGCGTACTGTATCATATTGTAGCTGTTAGGGAAGAAAAGAATGTTGCTTAAGAAAGAATATCACCATTGTTTTAAAATACAAGTAGCAGGGTACTGCCTTTGATTCAACTGTTTTAAGTCCTCATTTTCTCAAACTAAGTGCTTGCTGTTCCTGAATATGCAAGGATAACTTTTACACTTTTTCCTTCCAACACTTCTTGATTGGCTTTGCAGAAATAAAGTTTTAAAATAAAAATTGTGTCATTCTTTTAGAAGCTTGAGGGTGGGTTCATATGTATGCACATATCCCCTTCTTGAGTAGAAATGGGTAAGGTTGTATCTTTGGGATGTTCTTTAGAATGAAGGCCATTTGGGTAACAGAATACACAGAAACTGTTAAATTTATCATACATATTTACTTAATCTATACAGAATCGAGTAGATAAAATCAGATTCACATTAGTGAAAAATCTCTACAAAATGTCTTTGAAAAGCAAAACAAGACTGCCTCTTAACAATTCGTATCCTCATGAAAGACGTGGGCTGTAAAAATAAAGCAGTGTGTTTAGCACAAACTAGAAGATATCTGCATCATTTTTTCACAGTTATTTCCATCTACAGTCTGAAAGAGGTAGATTTTTCTGCAACACCTGAGAATTGAATTGTGATAACCAGGTGTAATAAAGGCAGTTGCATACATAACTAAAATACTGGTCTCAAGACCAAGAAATGTATTCCTACAAGTCTGAGGATGAAATGGTCCATTATCCAAGACCCAAGTTTTCGCTACACCTTGGGGTCTACTGCCACTATAAATAATATACATCAAGATTCCATGATGGTGCAACAAATGCAATTTAAGTGAATTCAACAGTTAAACCTTTTCCGGGCCAGCCTAGTAGCATTACAGTGTTCTAGAATATGATAGATACAGGGCGTGCTACAAAGCCACAACACTGGGCTGGTGAGGTGATCACTTTAGGGGAGGGTGTCCTCAGAGGGCCCCATTTTTTTTTATTCACAGGGTAATGGAAAGATTCTGAATGCATCCCAGACAGAATCCATATCCTTTAAACATAATGATAGCATCTAGCTAAATACATGTAAGCCAAAAGCAGCAGGCCAAGTACTGTTAATCACATTGCTTTATGAAGCCCTTGAAGATATGCAACAGGTCCAAGATTTACAGTCTTCCACACAGGACAAGCACCACAAAGAAACGTGGTGGGCTACACACATGGCTTGATAAAATGTTAAGAGCTGTACATCCAGCGGAGTTCTTGTGAAATGTGATTGTTAGTACTAATTTTAAGATAGATTATATTTGATATATGTCTTCATTTCCCCTGGGGGTAGGGGAATGAGTCCAGTATTTCACTTAATAGCTGAAGGGGGTATTTATAAGAGGCTGTTGTAGGGTGTTATTTGTACTTCGAACTCATTTTGACCAGAGTAATTATAGATAACCTACTTGGTGGATTTCTTCTACTATATGGCCCCTTGATTAGCATAATTGATGGTAGAAGCTTATATGTAATTCTCTACTCCAGGCACCTCCAGGCACCGTTTCGTATCTGTTGAACAATTTTCAATTCTTTCAACCCAGTTTAGACCACGAATGTGACAGGACTTTACAAGTAAAACTTTGTTAACAAAGAGAAAACCCTTTTAACTGGACAAAACGGAGTTTATTCAGTCCAGTAAGCAATTTAACAAGTGTCAGTTTGATAGTGGAATGTGCTAACAGCAGTTCTAGTAGAACCTTTTTATTTCATAAAGTATTTCAATGCAAATTACACCAGTCAAGACTTGCGTCAGTGCAGCCTGATTAGTCATTTGCATAACTGAACCACATTCAACATTGAAGAAAACAAAGGGAAGTTAAAGAACTAAAGCAAAAGTTATGTGCTTAATTTCAAAATTTCCCCCATTCCAAGTGTAGATATCTTAATACTGTGTTTTTTTCTTTGGGAAAAAAATGACAGTAACAAAGAAAGGAACAAGAAATGAGGGGAAGCATAAGTTATAGTCCTGACTATGTAACACTCTGCCAAGTTTTCTCAAGGTAAAAATGCTGGTTCCAGTGTTTGTTTTAGAAATAGAAATGGTGTTAGTTACTGCTATCCATTGTTTAAATTGTCTTTTAAAAAAGACCTAGATAGAGTACCACGTGGGACTCCTATAAAACTGAACACCAACTTTCACATAGCCAGAAGGTAGTGAATGAACTTTTGCGTAGTGAAAGGACCACGTTAATTTACCCTCCTTGTCTTAGATCAATAAGGGCCTGTAAACGTGACCAGCAGTTTTCAAATAATTGGCTTTCTGAAGAAGTGGAGAATATGTACCTAAATCCCAAATCGAATAGAAACCACCATGCTCTACAGCGAGCACCAAGTGGTTCAAATTCCACATGTGGGCTCTACCCTGAAATCAAAGCAGTATGACTTTAGTCACGTATACATTAAACCTGTTTGTCCGATGCTTTGCCTACATATTCTACTTTGTTCACAAATGACATCTCTATGTACATATTCTGCCAAAACCTAGAAGTAAAGGCTCACGGCCATCTCAGTTTGTCAAATGATATAAATATTATCAAAAAGCTAATCTCAATCAAGTATGCTATGCTTATTTCTGACCCACACTAGTGATTTATTTTTTCACTTGGCATTTAAATGGGCTATTAGACAAAACTAATCATCTTGATATTTTTTTAGTAACATTAATGGGAGCCAAGATGTTTAAATGAATATCGTCTTCACATCAAGGAACCATTATCCAAATGGAGTTCCTTTGTAATGGTTGGCCCCGTCTTGAGTGAAATTTTAATTAGAAAAATTATGTGCAAGAAGCAGGGAAGAGAAAGGACAAGGCAATGAACACATGCATTCCAATGAAGGGGGAAAATGAGGCAGATGTGCAACACAGCTGAGGGAAATTTATAGAATAAAACTATTCAAAACTGCTAAGCAGCCTCCTGTACCACATAAGTCCAGTAGTTCTAAGAAAATACAGATATGGTAGAAAAAGTAAGAAAATTTTCACCACAAAACCAATAGTTACTACTAACAGAGAAAGTTATACACAAAATATATCTCTCAATACAGTAATCACACTTCACTTTAGTCAACTGACTCAATGCCTGGAGCAGAGCCTGGGGAAGAGGGCTTTTGTGCGGCGCTTCTCTCACTTGCCGCCTTGGCCTCCACTTCCAGGCGCACTCTTGAGGAAGTGTTCGGCTCCTGGTGAGAATCGAGGGTGGTGCAAGGCTGCAGCACAGGTGGTACCAAGTCCCCGTCTGCAGCTCTGACAGAGACCTGCTCTTTCAGGACTTCCACCTTCTCGTTAAGCTCATTCCTTTCCGTCTGAAGAGCCCTACACAGCTTCTCTAAGCGTTCCAGTTTTATTTGAAAGGCCTTGTACTCTTTATCCCGGACAGTTTTCTGTAAGGAAAAAAACAAATGAGAGTTCCATAACCTCATTAAATACAAATCAGGATATTGTACACATACACACACACCAAAAATGAACCGAGCCACACTGGAAACTGCCTATTTTATCACCTATTAAACATGTTCACTTTCTTCAGGTACTTGCTGACATTCTAGCTGCTAACTTCACCGAATACATATCTAAGTATATGAATTATATTTAGCAATACTGTTTTAATATAAGTCTGTTTAGAATAGACAAAATCTCCTTTCTAAAACATTGATGAACTGTTAAAGAAATTTATGATATTCTTCACAAAGACTAGCAGATAAGACTTGTATTCATGTGCCAACATTCTATTTCCTCAGTCTAATGCTCTCCCCGCTGAGCTATCTTGGCCAACTCAACATTCAATTTCTTGTGAAATATTTTAAAACTAGTCAAGTTTCTAAAATGTGAAATTTAGTGATTGCAAGCAATATGTTACCTTTCAAAACTGGAAAAAGGTATTTTGTTACTTTTCTGAAAAGACTATATCAAGGCAGAAAGAGGCAGTTGGTGTTTTGCTTGCAGGCTCTCTACTGTTGTTTCCCAAAGTGTAGGGTCCAGTCCCTAGATTGGCAACAGCATTGCCTAGATGCTTGTTAGAAAACCAGATGTCCTGACCCACCAGAGACCTAGTGGGACAGGACCTCTGGCTGGGGCCTAGCCATCCTGATTTTATAACAGGGGTTTGTACAGGCTCAAGTTTAAGAAATCACTGCTGTAAAAGAAAGCAAAAATCTAGATGCTTTGCAGCTATCTCTAACACAAGCCTTGGTGAATTAAATGCTGGTAAGAAGCTCAATCTCTCACTCAGGGCCCCATGTTTGTCCACCACTGTCAGGAAAGACAGAGAGTCTACTCAGCAAGTGTTACAATATACGTCCCTTACCCTGATAGTCATTAAGTTCAGTTATCTAAGAATACACCTTAGTCACCAGATGTTGTGGTACACACCTGTAATCCCATGGGCTTGGGAGGCTGAGGCAGAAGGATTGCGAGTTCAAAGCCAGCCTCAGCAACTTAATGAGGCCCTAAGAAACTCAGAGAGACCCTCTCTTCTAAATAAAATATAAAAAAGGGCTGGGGATGTGGCTCAGTGGTTAAGCACCAATGGATTCAATCATCCCCAGTACCAAAAAAACAAAAACACAAAACACCTTAGTCACAGGAAACCACCTCACCTCTTCAGCCATTTGCAGAAGTGCTTTATTATTGTTTTCCCATTTGGTACGCCATATTATTGTTTCTTTTTCCAGTTTTTTAATTTTCTTTGTCATCTGTGAATCAACACAATTGCAAATTTAAATTCTAAATTCCATTTCTTATCTCTACTCCTTGTCACACAAGAAATGTTTTAACACTGCTCCCTCCCCCATCACTGCATCTGCCTCGCCCAGCAGACAGCTGTGTGTGCCTTTATAGAAATAGCTGTCAGTAGCAGAGCTGACCTCAGAAGCTCCTAGGATGGAAACAAAGTGGGGGTTTCATATGAGAAAAACAAACTTAATCTCCTAAATTTCAGAGGCAACAGCAAACTGAGGAAGTTGTTGAGCACCATGCTTTGAACTCTCAGTTCAGTACAACTTCCAATCCACCTCAGGAGAGCAAGAGACATGACTTCTTTTTCCCCAAGATATTTGTGTGTGGTGGGGGAGTTCATGTTTGTGGGTTTCCTGCCTTTAAATCAATTTCTCAGATTCTTGGAAGGACATAGATTTTTCAGCCCCACAAGAGGTTTAAGTATCGGTGTTCTGCTATAATATACAACATCACATCACTTTAGAACTATACCCAGCACAATTTAGGTAAGATTCCAGCAAAAACCAAAGTAATTCATCCTCACATCTCACAAGACTCTTTTACCTCAGATTTTGCTAAAGATAAATTGGGTTCAAAAATTAGAGGAACATTCTTAAACCTCTGCTACAAGAACTTGATATTCAGAAATAGAGAATGAAAATTTTTTCCTGTTAATCAGCCACATTCTCAATATTCCTTTACCTACTACTGACTGCACACCAGCTCCAATCCAAGTAAGGGCACTAAGCCAGGTGTTGTTAAGGGAAACAAGGATAAGACAGAGCCAGTGTACTATGCCTTAGGTCATGACCCACAAAACAGTAACACAAGACAAACTGGGACAAAGGCCATGGAAAGAGCTCATGGAAGATCTGGGTTAAGCACTGACTCACAGGATTCCCTATAGCCACTAACATTGCCAGAATATTCTCCAGAAGGATAGCAAATTTGGGGAGTCTCTATCTTGAACTCTGTTCCACCTCAAGAGTGAACACGTGTTACAGCCCAAAAAATACTTTCACTTTGCCTGACAGGTCTGCCTCAATTAGAGCATCAACTGAAAGGACTGGCAGGCAGATATCATGTGCTCATGGAATTCTCCAGATTGCTAGGTCTAAAAATATCTCAAGATGGTAATGTGAGCATCGTTAAGCTCGGGGTTACTAAGCACATGTTAATGCCAAACACTGTCTGAGATATTCTATTTTATGAAAGACAGTATTATTTTTTTAACCATTTTTTAAAAGTGAAGGAATAGAAAGGCAAAGGGTCAACTAGTCCACAGTTACACATTACATGATGCAATAGGAATATTAAGCCAGAGCACACACACTCAACCCCGATGTAAGATCCAATAATCCTCATGACAAGCATCTGTTGAATGCTTACAAAGTGCTGTGTATCACTGTACTTCTAAATATTTTTAAAAATCCCCCAACATAGGGGTTGGAGATGTAACTCAGCGGCAGAGCACTTGCATAGCATTTGCGAGGCCCTGGGTTCAATCCACAGCATCACAAAAATTTAAAAAATTAAAACCCCCCAAATTTAGCCAAGTATGGTAGTGTGCACTGGTAGCACCAGCTACCCAGAAGGTGGAGGCAGCAGGACTGTTTTGAGTTCAGGAATTCAAAGCTAGCCTGGGCTACATGGCAAACCGTACCTTAAAAAAGAAAAATAACAAAAAACCCTCCCAATTTAAGGGAAACTTGCCAAAATGAGGATGTAGGGATATATATGGACATAGTTATTTAAATATACTAATCTTTAGCTTGATATCAAGGGTCTCTCTTTCCTTAATGCAGGCAGGACAATGCAATAGAAGCCAAAGAATTTGTTTGATCAGAGAAAGAATTAAAGTTAAGAGAAAAAGAGAAGCTTAAAATAGAAAGACGTGTGTGTGTGTGTGTGTGTGTGTGTGTGTGTGTGTGTGTGAATTCTCAACAAACCAAAATACATAATTTCTTTTCTGGGCACAGATGTCTAATTTCTAAGGACAGAACTTTCCGCAAGGACCTGGGAACAATCCTCTCAAGTGATAAAAACAAAGATCCCCCCTTATTTCTAATGACAAATTGTATTAATAGAGAAATTCATTGTAACCAAGAATTCCAAGAGTGGAGAGATCATTAGCTTCTTGGAGTACCACTGAGTGCAAAATGACCAAATATGCCACTGGAATATCAGGAAAGATAAAATAAAATGAAAAGAATACCGCCGGGCATGGTGGCACACGCATGTAATGCCAGCAGCCTGGGAGGCCGAGACAGGAAGATTGCGAGTTCAAAGCCAGCCTCAGCAATTTGGGGAGGCCCAAAGCAACTCAGTGAGACCCTGTCTCTAAATAAAATACAAAATAGGGCTGGGGATGTGGCTCAATGGTAAGTGTCCCCGAGTTCAATCCCCAGTACCCCCGTCCCCCTGCCAAAAGAGAGTACCATAATAACACAAACCCACCCAAATAGTAGTACTCATGCTTCAAAGAGTTCATATAAATTCCATTTGATGTAACAGTCTACTAAAAATATACAAATACCTTTTCCATTTCCTGTCTGAAGGTTGTAAATAGTTCATTGCTTTTTGCCATAGTAGTCTGGAATTCTTCAAACTTATCCATATAAAGAGAAAGCTACAGAAAAATAAAATAAAATCAGGTAAATATGGCCCTAGGTAAAAAATACAAATCCTCAAACTTCTAAAACTATGTGGTTAAATGTCAAGTTACTTGTTACATGTGAAGAAATGCACAGCCAATCCTTGGGTACTAGATATAGACAGCTAAAGCTCTAACAAATCTCAGAAATGCATTAAAACTCAAGAAATTGTGTTGACATTTTTATAATTTGTTTAAAATACAAAAACATTTACTACCTCCATCCCATCAATGATAAAACCTAAAGAATGTCATATAGCTATAAATTTCATACACCTGTAATGCTTTATGAATCCTCCTCTCCTGACATTTGAAAACTGTTTTTGAGAAAAGAGTGTTCTCTTAGAATACCACCTGCATAGTTTGTAGCTTGATCTCAAGGATCTCTCTTTCCTGAATGCATACAGGAAAATGCAACAGAAGTCCAAGAATTGGTTTGGTTGGAGTACAGTTAAGAGAAAAAGAAACTCAAGATTGAAACACCAATTTTTTTCTTTAACTCCTACCTTCAAAGAATTTGTATTCAAGCTGAGAAAAAGCAAAGAAGCAGAATATAAAATGCAGTCACCTTTTTCTCCCCCTAGAATAAGCATTCAGAGCTTCGGGAAGGAAAGGCACACAGAAAAAGTCAGAAAGAGAAGGAAAACCTCATGTGGAAGAGGCCTGGGTGAGGCCTCAAGGGTGCACTGAAGGACTTACTATAGACCAGGAGAGAACTCAAGACTGTCTAATGTCAATGCATCATTTTCAGGATGAGGAAACAGATCCAGAGGAATAGTGTTTTAATGAAGATCACAAAATATACATAAGAAAAGCAGAGAAATCAAAAAGTTCATCAGAGGCCAAGAAATCTCATAAGCAGCACTGTATTAGGAATACTAAAGAGCACCAACTCACAGGATGTGGGGGGCAGGCAGTAGAATATGACGGAACCCAGCCCACCCACAGTTGCCAGGTAGGGTGGGCCACACGGGAAGCACTTGGAAGCAGGAGCTGCTGGATGTGGGAGGCAGCAGCACACTTTGAAAACTTGGTTCTAGCATGGCTAAAGCTCCAAGAGGAAGACAAGCAAACCAGGCAGACCTGTAAAAAGGCAAGTCCCTGGGCCAGGAGGAGAGGAAGGAATGGAATGCAGAGCAGAGGTAAAAGAAGCAAACACTGAGACCTGGAGTCACAAATAACAGTGGTGCTCTTGCTAAGGAGCAGTACTGGCCTTGAAGGAGATTCAAAGCAGTATGGCCCATGATTTAAAGTGGAACATCCAGGTAATGGCTGTTCCAACCTAGAGTGCAATGCTGGCCCACAGTGAACAGTGAATAAACGGCAACTACCATCACACCTGGGCTTACATGGCTAGATTCCAAAACAGTGGGCCAAAGCACAGCAACAAGACTGAGTGTCTTCAGCAAATGTCGTGAGATGACATGGTAAGAACAGAAAGACAGACTTGGGAAGGACAGTTATATTTAAGTAGCAAAAAGAAAAATGAAAAAGAAGGATGGCAAAAGAAAATAACAATTGGGAAAGAGGACTTCGAAGCACAGATCACAGACAACAGAGGCTATACTGTGATTATCAGAGCTGGCCTATGACCTTAGTGAAGGGGCCCTCAGGTGACTTATTATCTGTGACTCCTAAATTCAAGAACATCTTCGGAGGCCATACCTTTTCTCTATGTTACTTCTTGGCTCAATTTACACAGACAACTAAAAGGATAGGGTTGGTAAATAAGGGGTTCCAATCTCCTGGCAGCATTCTGGCATGATCGTAACTGAGAATGAAATGTTCTAAAGACTCGTATCTGACACCTCTTGAATTTTTACTCTTAAAATATGTTAGCTTGCTGGGCACAGTGGCACACACCTGTAATCCCAGCAGCTTGGGAGGCTTAGACAGGAGGATCGTGAGTTCCAAGCCAGCCTCAGCATGGCAAGATGCTAAACAAATCAGACCCTGTCTCTAAATAAAATACAAAATAGGGCTGGGGATGTGGCTCACTGGTTGAGTGCCTGTGGGCTCAATCCCTGGTACCCCTCCCCAAAAAATGTTAGCTTTCTAGGTGCAGTGGCCCATATCTATAAACCTAGTGACTCAGGAAGCTGAACAGGAGGATCACCAAGTTTGAGGCTAACCTCATCAACTTTTAGTGGGGCCCTAAGAAGCTTGATGAGACCATGCTTCAAAATAAAAAAAAAATGAAAAAAAGGTCTGGGGATATAACTCAGTGGTTAAGCACCCCTGCATTCAATCCATGGCACTCCCCCAAAAAATTTAGAGGAAGTTAATGCCACCAACATTATAAAATGTTCCCAAAGAAAAATACCACCTAAAAGAGATGGTCATGGACTTATCCCAGTTTTAATGATCAGTGTATTTTAGTACTAGAGTGTTACATCAAAGAAATCTATATAATAAACAATACTTTTCTCAACAGAATATAATACAGTTAACAGAAAAGGGGTGAATTATAGATATACCTAATTTCAACTGTCTATGAAGACACAGAAAGCCTTCCTTATTCCTCTTCTTGGGGTAAGGAGATGGCATCTGCTACTCTGATACCACAAGACAACCACATAGAGTTTATAATAGAACACATTTATAGGGTCTGGACTGGAAAAGGAAGAAGGGCCCTGATTAAAACCACCACTGTAAGACTACCTGGGAGGGAACTACGTGGTTAGAAATGGTTTGTAAAATAGCATACATGCTCACTGCACAAAAAGATTAAAGTCTATGAAATTAACATTTTATAATTCAACTTTATACAAAAAAAGTAAAATATGGAAATTTATCAATATTTCTTTAGTGGGAAATTAGAAGGACACACATGGGAGCAGACTGAGAAAGGGAGACAAGTATCTGGAATCTTGGAAAGGGGACACAAGATAGGGTGGCCAGCCATACCAGTTGACCTGAGATAGTGGGTATAGGTCAGGAGGTAATGGGACATGGGTTTTCAGGACTAAAATCAGGCAAGTCCTTAGTACTAGAGCTGATCCTGGTAACCCTAAGTGAGGAGGAAAGTTTCAAGGACATGTGACCTCTTCCTCAGTTTTGGTAGCTCTGGCTAGGAACAAGCAAATGATCTTAGAGGAGATTCAAGGTATGTATGAAACAAACCACAGATTTTTCTTAGAAATCCTATCCCCTGCTGTCAAGTTACCTGCTGTTTCAGTTGTACTTCTTGCTGTTTCATTTGTTCATATTTGTGCCTCGATTCTGTTGCTTCTTTTAATAACTAGAAAACAGAAACATTCTGGCAAAACACTAATAGTAACTACAAATATAATTACAAATGACTATACTGGTCAGGCAGGTCTCATCCTTGTTCTCACATATTAGTACAAACCAACAAGGAACATTTTGTTCAATCAGTTGCCATTTACCTATATCTTCCATTTATTCCACTTGTTAGCTTTTACTGTATGAATAGAAAAAGTACCTCAAGCCAGGCATGGTGGCACATGCCTGTAATCCCAGCAGCTTGGGAAGCTGAGGCAAGAGGATCACAAGTTCAAAGCCAGTCTTAGCAACAGCAAGGCGCTGAACTACTCAGTGAGACCCTATCTCTAAATAAAACACAAAATAGAGCTGGGGCTGTGCCTCAGTGGCCAAGTACCCCTGAGTTCAATCCCCAGTACCAAAAAAAAAAAGAAAAGAAAAAGAAAAAGTACCCTGGAGGCCTGAAAAGATTTACAAAACTCCAGGTTAAACTTTGTTTTAGGGGCTGGGGCTCAGTGGTGGAGCACTTGCCTAGCATGTGATAGAGACTGGGTTTGATCCTCAGCACCACATAAAACATAAATAAAAATAAAGATACTGTGTCCGTCTACAACTAAAAAAATATTTATTAAAAAAACCCTTTTGTTTTAGGTGAAAATAATTACATCTAATATTAGCAGAAAACACAACTAGGAGTTCTCAACATTATTCTCAAGATTAAGAAAGCCCATCTAATTCCAAGAGGACAGATGAGACCTGATAAAAGAGTGTAGAGTACAACAAAGAAATCTGAGACCTGGTTTCTAAGCATATTTTTAATATACAGGGGAAAAAAGAACAAGACCTTTAATTTCTATACTTGAGATTTTAAGACAATTATATAGTGCTCAGTGTAAAATTCAGTGAAGTAAAATGTCAAAGTAAAATGTCAAAGAAGCCTTGAAAAGTCCTATTAAATCAACCAGACAGCACATACTTATAATATGTGTAAAATTTTACACTCCAACTTTGGAAACGATAAACATTTCTTCAACATAGCATTGGCTATACTATTGTCAATTAACGTGGAAAAACCAAGCCATGTTAAAAATGTGTCTGTGAATCCTAGACTTGGGCTCAGCATTCCGTACTAATGTCATGAGGGCCATTAGAGAAAGGTCTTCATAACACAATTACCTTTGGAGCCTGGGCTACTTGAGTGAATGCTGAATGCACAGTCCACATTTATTACTTTTTTGTATAAGCACATTTTATTGAATTTGCATATGATCAATATATACCCAATGAAATGCCACCATACTCAATATAAGTATTGACAGGCTACAATAATGTGAGCATACACTCAGAATAATGCCAGGTCTATACTACTAAAATCTTATTTAAAAATTTCGGATGAGTAAGTAAACAAATGGTTTCTCTAGATTCAAACTAAAAACAAAATGTGTCTGTAGACAGAAGACCTGTTTGATTTCAATAAAATTACAAATTTTCAAGTGTTAAACATTACCACAATTCTTTTTTTTTTTAAAGAGAGAATTTTAATATTTATTTTTTAGTTTTCAGTGGACACAACATCTTTGTTTTTATGTGGTGCTGAGGATCGAACCTGGGCCGCAGGCATGCCAGGCAAGCGCACTACTGCTTGAGCCACATCCCTAGCCCCTACCACAATTCTTAAACCTGGTAAGAAATGAAATAAAGGGACTGGGGATGTGGCTCAAGTGGTAGTGTGCTCATCTGGCATGTGTGAGGCCCTGGGTTCAATCCTCAGCACCACATAAAAATAAAAATATTGTGTCCACCTACAACTAAAAATTTTTTTTTAATTTAAAAAAAGAAATGAAATAAATATTTTAAGTACAGAAAAATCAAATAAGTACAGGTCTTTCCAATAACTTGGTCTGATCTCTCTAGTATGTTTTTGGTATAAAAAGTGAAAAAAAAAGCAGGTGCAGTGGCCAATGCTTGTAATCCCACCTACTCGGAAGGTTGAGGCAAGAGAATCACAAGTTGGAGGCCAACCTCAGTAACTTAGTGAGACCTTTGTTCAAAATAAAAAATAAAAAGGGCTGGAGATGTGGCTCAGTGGTACAGCTCTTGCCTAGCATGTGTGAAGCCCTGGGTTAGAACCACAGTAAACACACACACACACACACACACAGAGAAAATTTCTAGAAGAAAAAAAAAAACAACTAGCATGGCCCAAGTACAACATTAAATGCATTGTTAAGTATAAATGTTTTAAAAGGCTTTGGTTACAATTTTGGCAATGAGTTTTTTTAAGAAACAGAACTTACAAACTCTCTCTCTCTCTGATGCTTTTCATCAGCTTCTTTTATCAGCTGTGTTGTTTGCTGAAGTTTGGCGTCCACAAGCTGTTGTTGCAGTTCCTTATGTTTGAATACTTTATCAATATGCTACAGGAAAAGTAAAATTCCTTCTATCACTTCATGAAGAAATTAACACAATGAGGAGGACCTGTACCACCAGTTACAACACCCTGCTGTCTTCCTCATATGACCATAGAGGACTTTCAGTCCCTGTGCTTGAAGAAGCACTGCTCAACATACCTTGCAAATGGTCCCTCACCTACAGAAGCGCTGCCCCGTAGCCAGCCCTGTGGGACCTGGGCCATCCCCATCACCACCTTTGTACTTCCTGTTCTGCCCAACCCTGAAAATAAAACTTGGACTGCATCAAGACAAAGACAGATAAGGAGATCAAACTACTAAATCTATACATCATGCACATAATTCCTTTTTTATATCCATCAAGTTTTGCCAGATTTCTCAGCTGGAGGCAGCATGTATGGTCAAGGTCAAAGTCTGGGTGATGTGTGGCCCTGGGCCAATTCCTGTTCCTCTGAATTTACCCACATCTGAGCTTCAAGATAACCATGATCATCTTGCACAGCTGTGACAGTAACTGCAATGGTCAAATCATATAACACGTTGGTGCCCAAAACATATTAGACATTTGGTTCAAGCTCATTAGCATTTCCAAACAGAAATGTCACTTAATATCATTTATCTACAACAAAGTCATCAAAAATAGTACTCTTTCAGTTGTAATACTCTATGCGAGAGAGGAAATGCTAGTTGGTAGTAAGGCAGCCTAAGTAATGAGAAGAGCACAGAAGATGATTTATCATCACCTACAAATGATTTAATCACTATTAATTATATCCCGAGCAAAGGAAGCATCTGATAATATTCAAAATAAATAAGACATAAAATATAATTTAAACATGTGATTTTAAAATTTTCTACAAGACTGTCATATTAAACAACAAAAAATTCATTTAAAATATATCATGGCATTCAGCAAGAGAAAATTTAACCTCTCAGACCAAAAAAAATCATCTTCAATAAACACAATACATAAATAAAAAAGATATTTTAGAAACTTGAGACATATGAGCCAGTGAAATAGATGGACATTATTTAGATCTTGATTCAAATAATTTTGGGGGAATAATAAAAAAATAAGCAGAAAACTCTGAATAGTGACTAAATATATCATATTAAATGACTGATAATTTTTTAGTTGTGAAAATAATATTGTGGCCAGGCGTGGTAGTACATGCCTATAATCCCAGTGGCTCAGGAGGCTGAGGCAGGAGGATCGTGAGTTCAAGCCAGCCTTGGCAATGGCAAGGTACTCGGCAACTCAGTGAGACTCTGTCTCTAAATAAAATACAAAATAGGGCTGGGGATGTGGCTCAATGGTGCCCCTGAGTTCAATCCCGGTACCAAAAAAAAAACAAAACAATATTGTGGTTATGCTTAAAAAGAATCCTAAGGTTGAGGATGTAGCTGTGTGGCAGAGTGCCTGCTCAGCATCACAAGACCCTCCCTGGGGCTGATCCCTAGTAGTCACACACACAAAATGAGCTACAAATAATGGTAAGACAACTTAGATTTGCTTCAGAACAACATAGGAGAGTAGTTCCATATGCTCAAGCCAGATAATATATTCTGTCTTTTAAAGTTTTCAATTTTCCATAATAAACACTAGCCTGGTCAAATAAGTGAGGCCCTGTCAAAAATAAAATGGGGGCCTGGGATTGTAGCTCAGTGGTAGAGTGCTTATCGGGCACTGAGTTCAAATCTCAGCACCACATATAAATAAATAAATATCCATCAACAGTTAAAAATATATATGTTTTTAAAAAATGAGATGGTATGGACATAGCTCAAGTGTCAGAGTACTTGCTTAGCATGTGCAAAGCCCTGGGTTCAATCCCTAATATGGCAAAACAATGAAAATAATAATAAAATCTTTTAACAAAACTAACAAGTTTTTGTGAGACTTTTTGTTTTGTTTCATTTGGTACTGGAATTTGAACTCAGGGGTACTTTACTGCTGAGCTACATCCCTAGCCCTATTTGTTTTATTTTAGATAAAGTAGCCAAGGCTGGCCTTGAACCTGTGATCCTTCTGCCTTCTGAGTCGCTGGGATAACAGGTGTGTGGCACCATGTCCAATTCCACAACTAACAGTTTTTGAAAGGCTGAAGTAAAACTATAAATTAATATGAAATGTAGTTCAAGACTGGGAAAAGTAACAGAGATAACACAATCTTTATTTTTTCAATCTGAATCAGCTATTTGAATTTATTTGTGTAAATGATATAACATATAAAGGCACATCATTTTACTAATTTTAAAAGCACAGAATGCACCATGAACTAATCTGGCTACCACCATGAACTTCTAGACTAACATAAAATGACTGCAGATGTCTTAAGTGGAAGTCAATGAGCAAGTTCTATAGCCTGGATCATTCCAGTAAACATTACTTCAATGAATGTATGTGTGAGGGCTTAGAAGTAGGTTCCCTTTTTCTCCCAAACAGTATAAAAACCCTCATTTAGGGGCTGGGGGTAGAGCTCTCGCCTACCATGTGTGAGGCACTAGGTTTGATCCTCATAAAATAAATAAAGGTATATTGTGTCCAACTACTTATATATATAAAAACCCTCATTAAAAAAAAAATCATGAGGCTGGAGATAGAGATCAATGGTAAAGCACCTGCTTAGCATGCACAAAGCCCTGGGTAGATCCCAGCACCAAAAATAAAAAAGTAAAATAAAGGGCTTGGGGGATAACTTAGCAGAAGAGTACTTCCCTAGTATATGCAAGGACTTGGGTTCAATCTCAAAAAAACAAAAAAAACAACCTAGAACTTTTTTTAAAAATCTGAAACTGGACATGGTGGTGCAGGCCTGTAGTCCCACCTAGATGGGAGGCTAAGGCAGGAGGATCACTTGAGCCTGGGAGTTCAAGATCAGCCAAGTCAACATAGCAAGACCATGACTTAAAAAATAAGAAATCTGAAACCTGGGGCTGGGATTGTGGCTCAGGGGTAGAGCACTCACCTAGCATACATGAGGCACTGGGTTTGATTCTCAGTACCACATACAAATAAATAATTTTTTAAAAAAAATTCTGAAACATAGGACCACATACAGATAGTATACAGATTATCACAACTATCTGGGATTCAGGCCATTTAGGGGGCCAAATATTTATTCATTATATTCATTTGGATAAGGAAAATCATCTTTATGTGAAAATTGCCATCTTTCAGTATTATGTGGAAGATAAGTAGTATTTAATGTTTCCTTAAAAAAAAAATCACCAAATCCATGGGCTTCTGGGTATTGAGTAATCCCAATTAATCCTCCAGGCTGAATAATGCCTGATCTTTTACTAGTAAATAAATAACTTCCACTATAAGTCGTAAAACATTCTGTGACAGTAGTTTTGCTGTAGTTGTGAATGGTGATATTTGTGACAAGCTGTCTAAATAAACCAAGTGTGCCTTTTACCTCTTCCCTCAATGCGTACTGCTCAATGAGCTTCTTCAGCTTCTCTCCCAGTTCGATGTTCTCCTGGCGGAGTTTGGCATTGTGTATGTCATGTTGTTCCAGCTGGGCCTGGATTTCATTTAAAGTAATCTGGAAATGTGCCGTTGCTTCTTTACGTCGTTCTTCTTCCTCTCGTGCCTGCTGCATATTTTCCTCCTTAGTATTCAAAATAATTTCTGTTAATAGACCTATAGATAAAATACTCACAAAAAGCTGCTGATGGGGCTTAATTTTTGCTTCTCTGAAATGTTGCTTCTGAGCTACAAGTCCACCCCCTTACTTATGACCAGAAGATTCTCATTTAAAAGCAAGATACACTGGGAACAGTGGAGCATGCCTGAAATCCCAGCAGCTTGAGAGGCTGAGGCAGGAGGATCACAAGTTCAAAACCAGCCTCAGCAACTTAGCAAAGCCCTAAAGCAACTTAGTGAGACCCTGTCTCTAAATAAAATGTAAAAAAGGGCTGGGGACGTGGCTCAGTGGTTAAGCACCCTGGGTTCTAAATCCCCAGTACCCCCCACCCATAAAAACAGGGCAAGATAATTTCACAAAGTAAATGGTAACATGAGATTCAAATCTGTCCTGTTATAAGTACAATATAACATCAAAAATCCACTGTGACAAAATATAAGAGAGGAGCTTCTCCTGCCTCACTGGGTATTTAGGGCATCATCTTACATCAACCTGGAGATAAGACCTCCTCTTGTAGCTTACTCACTGGGTCACACATTCTACTTCTGGAGGAGTTAAAAGGACAAATGGAATCCTTATTTTTAAAAGATTACTTATTGGGCTGGGGATGTGGCTTAAGAAGTAGCCTGGCATACGCGGGGTGCTGGGTTCAATCCTCAGCACCACATAAAAATAAAATAAAGATGCTGTGTCCACCAAAAACTAAAGAACAAATATTAAAAAACTCAAAAAAAGATAACTTATTGGGCTGGAGACAGGGCTCAGTGGTAGAGTGTTCAATCTCAACCATCAGCAAAAAAAAAAAAAAGAGAGAGAGAGAGAGAGAAATGTGAAGAGAAAGCCTAAAGAATGGAAAAAACATCTTTGCCAGGACTCTTCTAAGAACATATAAAGAACTCAAGTTGAGTGTGGTAGCTTAGGAGGCAGGAGGATCACAAGTTTGAGCCCACCATCAGCAACTAAGCAAGACCCTGTCTCAAAAAGGCGGGGGGTGGGGGTATATAGCTCAATGGTAAAGCATCCCTGGATTCAATCCCCACTACTCCACCTACACAAAAGTTAAAGCAAATAAAAAAAAGCCCAATCAATAAATGGGCAAATGAACTGAATCAACATTTCTCAAAAGAAATTCAAATGGCCAACAAATAAATGAAAAATGTTTGATCTCTTTACGAATGAGGGAAATGCAAACAAAACTACACTAAGGTTTAATCTCACACCAGTAGAATGACAATCAATAAGAATACAAATAGTCGCCAGGTGCGGTGGTCTATACCTGTAATTCCAGCAGCTAGGGATGCTGAAGCAGGAGGATCACAAGTTCACAGCCAGCTTCAGCAACTTAGCAAGGCCCTAAGCAACTTAGTGAGACCCTGTTCCAATGTAAAAATATAAAATATAAAAAGGGCTCAGGGTGTGGTTCAGTAGTTTAGTGCCCCTGGGTTCAATGTCTGGTAACCTCTCCCCAAAAATAATACAAATAAATGCTGGTGAAGATGCAAGGGAAAAGAACATTTATACACTGCTGGTGAATTATAAATTAGTATAAATTATAATATATATGGACTATAACCAGTATGGATGTTCCTCAAAATACTAGGCATGGTGTCATCATATGACCCAATTATACCACTCCTCAGTATTTACCCTAAATCTGAATTAAAGTCAGCATACTATAGCATTACATGCATCCTGTGTTTACAGCAGCACAATTTATAATAGCTAAATTATGGAACCAAACTAGGTGCCCATCAACAGAAGACTGAATAAAGAAAATGTAGTACATATACACAGCTATAAAGAATGAAATGATGTTATTTGCAGGAAAATGGATGAAAGCAGAGAATATTATGCTAAGTGAGATTAGCCAGACTCAGAAAGCCAAGAGTTATAACTTTGTGTGTGAAAGCTAGCGAGAAAAAAGAAAATGGACCTCATCAAAACAGAAAAGAGACTAGTAGATGAGAAGAAGGGGATCTGGGGAAGGAGGAGGGGAGAGGAGAGGGGTAAGAAGGAATGAAATAGACCAAACTGTAAACTGTACATGTATAAATACATCACAATGAATCCTGTTATTATGTAAAACTATAATGAACACAAAAAATTAAAAATAAAGACTACTTTAGAACTGGGGTTATGGTTCAGAGGTAGAGCACTTATCTATCATGCCCAAGGCCCTGGGTTCAATCCCTCACACTGCAAAAAATAAAATAAATAATAGCTTACTTTCAACTCTTGGTAGGATACAAGTGTCAAAAGACCTTTACATGCCTAAACAGTTACCAAAATGCTTTTGTTCTTTTTGTACTGGAGACTAAGCCCAGCGACCCTCTACCACTGAGCCACAGCCCCCATTTTAACTTTATTTTGAGACAAGGTCTTGCTAAGTTGCTGAGGCTGACCCCAACTCACCATTCTCCTGCTTCAGCCTCCCAGGTCACTGAGATAACAGGCAAACACCACCGTGCCCAGCTTCAAAATGATATGTTGTAGAGAAAAAGATTCCACTTATCTTAATTAAGATCTAAATCCAGGCGTTTGAAAGCAAAGAAGAAATCAATGGCTCCCACATCAGAAGATCTTCTTTTTTTTTGGTACTGAGGATTGAACCCAGGGGCACTTAACCACTGAGCCACATCCCCAGCCCTTTTTTGTATTTTATTTAGAGACAGGGTCTCTTGAGTTGTTTAGGGCCTTGAGAAGTTGCTGAGGCTGGCTTTGACCTTGGGATCCTCCTGCCTCAGACTCCCAAGCCACTGGGATTACAGGCGTGCGCCAAGGCCCCCAGTGGAAAGTCCATTTTTTGTGTGCTCCTATTCCTAGGGCCTTGGGGAGCTGCTGCAAGAAGGGGTATTTGACTGACCTCACACATGGCATCAGTCCAAGCAAAGCAAAAGGAAGGTAGTATTTCTATCTCCAAGCAGAAACCTGGACTTATTTCAAATAGGTACAATGTGATTATAAAACCAGCAGAGTTAAGTCCCTCCTGAAAGACAGGAAAATGAACCAACTAACCTTTAAGGTCTTATTGTGACGCTGAAGTTCCCTGCAAAGAGACTCCAGTTTGCTTCTTGCCAAGATAGCCTTGCTGTGTTCACTCTGCAAGTGAACTTTCTCTTTCACGATCTGAGCTTGCTTCTTCTGCAGAATCTTCATTTGCTTCTGAACATTCCTGCTTTCCTCCAGCTAAAATTAACAAAGACTTGATGTTTAGGAAGTACAGCAAAAACCTTACCATTATGGCTTGGAGAATCATAGTGAGGGCTTTGTACTCTTCAAAAAGCCACATACGGGGGGCTGGGGATGGAGCTCAGCTGTAGAGCACCTGCCCAACGTGTGAAGCCCTAGGTTAGATCCCCAGTAATCCCCCACCCCAAAATGTCACAAACTGTAGTATAGTTATCTTATTTAAATTGTTTCATGCCACACAACATTCCCAGCCTCATTTTTTTTCCAATTGCAATGGGAATTTAGATTGGTCAGAAAAAATGATCTTAATCTTTTTTGTGGGGGAGGAGGACATTAGATATACTTAATTTTTACAATGACATTTTATTATCCTGTTCCGCTTTATTATCTAAGCTTTATAAAAGAATTACCTGAGCTGTCAGAGATATTAAATTGCCCCAAATTCTACCAGGCACAGTGGCACATACCTGTAATACCAGCAACTCTATAGAGGCTGAGGCAGGAGGACTGCAAGTCTTTTTTAAAAATTTTATTTCAGGGCAGGTAAGTTGGCCAGGCTGGCTTGGAACTTGCAATGTTTCTGCCTTAACCTCCTGAGTACCCGGAATGACAGATGTGCAGCACCACACCAAGTTATCTCTTTATTCTTTTATTTTTTTTTTAAAGCTGATGTTTTAGGAACCAACACTGAGTTATTCTTCTAAAAGAATACCCACAGACTATTGTACTGAAATGATCATCAGAATTTAGAACTCGATAAAAGTAGCACTCTATGAGCAAGAAGAATTGCTGCAATTTTAGATTTGAGGCAAATGAATCTATTTCAAGGTTAAATCAACACTAGCAGATAAGATGGCAGCCTCACTGACCTTTCTGTACAGCTTTTACTGAAGAAGGAAATGATGCTGAGTCACAATTTCAAGGGCAAGAGTGCCATCTTGTGGTCTATCAAAACATCTAGCATCTTCACTTTTGGATTTTAAAAACAACTTTGCTGAAATTTCTGTAGGAAAATCACTGCTCTTGAATAATAAAGGTGAAAAGTCATCTTCCCATGGACTGTGAGTGGCAGTGCTGGTTCAGCTCACAGTGCCTACAACGGCCCCTGGGTATGTAGCTCCCCAGCCCACCCTGAAAATGACACCCCAATCCTAAATACTATGTCATATTCCTTTGCTTCCTTTTTTTGTGGGGGGGATACTGGGGATTGAACTTAGGGGTACTCGACCACTGAGCCACATCCCCAGTCCTTTTTTTGTATGTTATTTAGAGACAGGGTCTCACTGAGTTGCTTAGCACCTCAAAATTGCTGAGGGTGTCTTTGAACTCACGATTCTCCTGTCTCAACCTCCCAAGCCACTGGGATTTACAGGCATGTGCCACAGCGCCGAGCTCCTTTGCTTCCCTTTTTAATGTTATTTCATTTTTATCATATATACTACTAAAAAATATCTTTTTGGTTTTAGTTGTTTTGACTTTGTGGTGACTAGTAGAACTGAGGAACTGAATTTTATCATTCTTAATTTGTATTAAAGTTAAGTAGTCACACATGGCCAATGGTGACTGCCTTAGCACATGTCTCAACTACTTCTAAAACAGGTCCATATTGTTGGCATGTAGCTATAGACAGGGAATTAGCAAATTTTTTTACAAAGGGCCACAAAGCAAATATTTAAGGCAGGCCATATATTAAATACTTTTAAAATGCAAAATCAAGCCAGGCATAGTGGTGCACACCTATAATCCCAGTGGCCTGGGAGGCTAAGACAGGAAGATTGCAAGTTCAAAGCCAGCCTCAGCAATTTAGCAAGGCCCTAAGCAATTCAGCAAAACCCTATCTCAAAACATAAAACCAGATGGGGATGTAGTTCAGTGATGGTTCAACACCCCTGGGTTCAACCCCCGATATCCCCCGCAAAATGTAAAACCATTCTTAACTTGTGGGTAGTGTAAAAACAGGCTTTGGGCTGGATTTGGCCCACAGGTTGTAAAATCTCCACTTTTAGCTCATGGAAGAGCTCTTCCTAGAATGCACAAGGCCCTAGGTTCAATCCCCAGCACCACCACACACATACACACAAAAAGCCACCCGTCTCCCACCAGCACACACTTCATTACTTCATCGATTCTTCCTCTAATCAATGGGCATTAGTACTGTATTCAGGTTTCGTTATCAGTCACAGCAGCATGGACGCTCTCAGATGTGTTTCCTCATATACATATGCAGGAATTTCTTTTGGGTGCAAAACGAAAAGCAGGGTTGCTAGGCAATGATTTCTAAATGTTCAGTTTTACATGACATCACCAAATTATTTTCCAGAACGGCTGGCAAATTTATATTCCCCCAAGCAATATGTAAGATATCATGCAGATCTCTACATCCTATCCAAATCATAGTACCATCAGATTTTTAATTTATGCCACTACAATAGACATAAACTGGCATCTCATTGTGATCTTGATTTGCATCTTCCTGATCACTATAGAAGGTAAAACATTTCTTCATGTTTATGTGACTTTAAGTTATCTATGCATCTTTGTTTTTCCACTTTTATAAAATGCCTCTTTCATATCATCTGGGTTATTTGTGACTTTAATATTCATTTGTAGGTATCGTTTTGGGTATTCTTGATACTAAGTCTTCTGCTGGTATTATATTTATTGGAGATATGTTATCCTCACTTTGGAACTTCTTTGTTAAGTGTCTTCTGATGAGAAGTCTTAATTTCAATAAAGCCAATTTGTGCAATCTTTTCTCTGACAGTACTTTCCATGTAGTGAGGAATCATTTCTTTACCTAAGACTGGGAAAATATTTACCTACTAATAAATCTAAATAATATCTAAAATTTTAAAACCTTACTTTTAACATTTAAAATTGGAAATTGTAATATAGTACATAAGGAACCACTTTCATTTCCCCATAAGGATAATGCCTTTTAAATTTCCATTAACATCATAAGGATCCCAGCTACTCAGGGGGCTAAGGAAGGAAGATCACAAGTTCAAAGACACCCTCAGCAATTTAGTGAGACCCGTCTTGAAATTAAAAAGGGTTGGTTTAACCCCTACTACTGTCAATAAACAAAACAAAACAAACAAAAGCCAGTTAGGGATGACAAGATTCCCCCAAAATGCATCTGCTGATCCCATGAAATGCTCTCCAAAATCCCAAATGGAAGATCACCTGAGCCCAGGAATTCAAAACAAGCCCCAGTCACAGAGCAATACACCATCAGGAAAAAAAAATCCTCCAATGGAACTACTAAGATGAATTCAAAATTTACAGAGAGTAAAGGGCCAAGAATAGCCAAAATACTCTGACTAAAAGAGTAACAAAATGATATACCTACCCAATTTCATTTATTATTACACTATATTAATCTATATAAACTGTTGAATATAAAAGAATAGCATTACCAAGTACTTAGGGATCAAGTTAATGGTATCCACACTTAAAAGCAAAATAATGAGATTTCTGGAGCCCATGAAATCTGGTGAACATGGTTGGCCACCAGGTCCCCCCAATGGACTATCCCAATTATAGAGCAAAAACTCCATTTTAGCTTCTCCACAGAACAATTCTATGCACCAGTGTAATGAGCAGTGATGATACAAGATGACTCCATCACCAAAGGACAGGAATAGTCATGGCAAATGGGAAACTGTTGGAATAATCCTTGAGAAAAGGCTAATCCCTTAAGTGGTTTCACTACTATATAACGTTTACACTCTACCTTTTAAATGAAGTGTTTTAAAAAATAAAGCTTTAGAGTTTTTCTGAAAATGGCACATATTCATCTTTCATACGTTCAGCACAAACTTACGAGAAAAAGAGATTACTCACTAAGCAAGTCTTCAATGTGCCACATCCTAAAATGAATGCAGCAATAAATACTAGTGCTTAACAATAACCACATGTGCACAAATGATGACAACAGCCGAGCCGTTGGTGCATGCCTGTAATCTTACTGGCTTAGGAGGCTGAGGCATGAAGATCACAAGTTCAAAGCCAGCCTCAGTAAAAGCAAGGCACTAAGCAACTCAGTGAGACCCTGTCTCTAAATAAAATACAAAAAAGGGCTGGGGATGGAGCTCAGGGGTCTGAGTGACCCTGAGTTCAATCCTTGGTACCTGCCCCCCTCCCAAAAAAAAGGGGTGACAACAAAAGCCACACACAAAAACACCCTAGGACCAGGATCTTGCTAGTTAAGGTCTGGCAGCATCACGTCACCCTGGAGCTTGTTACAGTGCAGATTCTCAGGCCTGACCCAGACCTAGTGAATCAGAGTGTGTATTTTAATGAAAATCCCAATGATTTGTGTGCATTGAAGGTGGTAAGGCTATAGACATTTGTGTGCACTTGCAAAGAAATATCCCAGCCAAGCATGGTGGTGCATACCTGTAATCCCAGTGGCTCAGGAGGCTGAGGCAGGAGGATCATGAGTTCAAAGCCAGCCTCAGCAACTTATCAACTCAGAACTTGCCTCTAGTTAAAATATTTTTTTAAATGGCTGGGGGTGTGGCTCAGTGCTTAAGTGCCCCGGGGTTCAATCCCTCGTACTAAAAAGAAAAGAAATACCCTAGATGACTATCTGCTCTTTTTTTTCTCTGAATCCACTCATGGTTGTCTGCTACTCTCATGACACTGGGTCAAATAGCTACACTTCTATACTGCTTTTTCTGATTTTTATCCTTCTACCCATTTCTTTCTTTTGCCTTTTTTGTCTTTGTCTTTTTCTACCACTTCTTGCATGGTTCTTCTCATGTGAATGGTGATAATGGGGACTAGCTTCCACAGCAAATGGAAGCATTCCTTTCCTGAAGCCAGCAATCCACTACATTGTGTTTTCTGCCAACTTTGCAGGGTCACTTTCAATGATGCACAGGATTTCCTACTGCTCCAAATAGTAGAAGGTGCCAGACTACGGAATGTCAGCCAAGCAGAGTAGGCCTGGACCACTCTGTAAACTAAGGGAAAGGAAGTCATTCTTTGAGTAATCAATAAACAGAATTCATTTCTTTAAGTTGGAAGGGGGAATCTCATGAAAATTGAAGGGAGACCAGTAGAACAGAGTAAAGGGACCAGGCGAGGGAGGAAGGAAGGAAAGGGGAAATATTGGGGAATGATGTTGGCCAAATCATATCATCATATGGTATGCATGTATGAATATATAACAACAAATCCCACCCTTATGTACAACTGTTATGTGCCAATAAAAAATTAATTTATTTGAGCTGGTCATTGACAAAAAGTAATAATTTATAATATGGAATAGCTGCTAACAAGAGAAAGTACATAAAAATTTTTAATGATAATTCACCTAAATATTTCACAAAAGGCAACAATTTTACCATTTACATTCATTGTAAAAGTTTCCCACAACCCTTCTATCAAAGGACTCTATGCCTTTCCAATTCTTCAATTAAAATAGGATGGCAGGGTTTCCATGTTGAGACTGCTTTCACAATTCCAAAATGATATTAATGCTAATTAAAACAACTTAAATGCAGAACAAACTCTTTGATGAGGTTGATTTCTTTGGAAGATGGAAAAATGAAAGAGTGACACAGAGTAGATGCTAAATAAATTCCTTGAGATATTCCTGAGGCCATTTCATCTCAGAGATCATTTCATTTAACCCACAATTTCAATCCAAATGGTTATAGCCTTTGTCTCTAGAATTCCCTTAGTAAAAGTTAAATACAGGAACCACTATACCCCCAACTTCAACACAGCAATAAAAAGGCTGACTTAGAACTCTAAAACCGAACTTTAAAAAATCTATGCCAGCTGGGTATGGTGACATAGATAGGCCTGTAGTCCCAGTTCTGTGGGAAGCTGAGGCAAAACAATCACTTAAGCCCAGGAATTTGAGACCAGCCTAGGAAACAGTAATGAGACCCCCCCCATCTCAACACAAACAAACAAACAAACCCCAGAAAATCTATGCCACAGCTCAGCACTATAATGTTCTCCATCTATTACCTGGCAAATTGAAATTAGGCAATCAATAAAAAGTCCCAAGAAATCCAATTCTCCCCTTCCATTTTAGAATAAAATATAATTTAAAGCTAAAGCAAAACTATAGTTTAAAAATCGATATTATAAAGGTATACATTTGCTGTATTTCATGTGGCCCTCACATCCTTGATTTAATACTCACAAGATCAGCATATTTCTTACAGAGAGCTGCCAGCTTCTCCTCTGGGGTTGAAAGTGTGTTTAGGGCTTGCATCAGTAATAAAACTTCTTTTCCTGATAATTAACAAGATAAGAAATAAGTCCCAGAAGAAGATGATGATTGAATCTAACCAGCTAATTCTACTAACACTTGCCATGTTTTCATATTGAAAATAAAGTAACATATCTACAACTGGAAATAAACTTAAGAAAATTATTCTGGGGACTAGGGGTGTGACTCAGTGGTTAAGCAATTGCCCAGCAAGCACGATACACTGGGTTTAAACCCTGGTACCAACAAAAAAAAAAAAAAAAAAAGAAAGAAAGAAAGAAAGAAAGAAAAGCTATTTTTAAATTCTGGTTTAGCAGGCTACCATCCACACCCCAAATTTCTTCACGCACTCATTAACACTGCTATTTCTAAGAACACTTGTTGAAAATTCCCTTGTCTACCATTGATTCCAAGTGAAGACAAAGGGCAAATTTCAAAGGGCACAGAATATTTTTAAAAGCTTCCTCCTAACCAAGTACAACTACAGAAACAAGTTCAAAGGGAGTTTCAGTTGGTACTATGCCTTGTCTATCCAAAATGTACACAATCACTGGTGACACATATTTTTTCCTGTGAGCAATTAAATAACTTATCTTCTAGTGATGTACTAAGCATATTCCTTGTGTTAGCCAAGGTCAGTACAAATAAAAGCACAAGATAGCTCTTCCCTTGGGACAAAGAGCTTAACAAGAGTATTTTAAGGACTTTGGCAGGGAGAAGCAGTTAGCTGAGACGGGAGGGGACAAATGGTGTCTCAGAAGAGATCAGGCATGTTCAGGGTAGCATGGACACAGAAAAATGGTGCTTCAAGATAAGTGATAACATTTTATTTCTCAAGCTGAGTAGTAGGTACCATTTTTATTTTTTTAATGTTTATTTTTACATGTAATATATTTCATTAAAACATATATCTTAGGGCCAGGGTTGTGGCTCATTGGTAGAGCGCTTTCCTAGCATGTATGAAGCACCAGGTTCAATCCCCGGCACCACATTAGAAAAATAAACAAAGTTTAAAAAAAATATATATGTATATATGTATGTATGTATATATCTTAAAATGACTTTGGTGCCATGCACAGTGGGGCACACCTATAATCCCAGCAATTCCTGAGGCTGAGGAAGGAGATTCGTAATAAGGCCAGCCTCAGCAATGTAGTGAGACCCTGTCTCCAAACAAAAAATGGGCTGGAGATATAGATCAGCAGTACACATTCATGGGTTCGATCCCCAGGACTGAGAAAGAAAGAACAAACTAACTTTGGCATTTAGTATGGGGGAAAAGCAGGCCGATTTCAAGAAAGAATACTTCTGGGCTGGGGTATACATCAGTGGTATAGCATTGAACCACCATGCAGAAGTCCAGGTTTAATCCTCAGCATCACAAAAAAATAAATAAATAAAGGGAAAGGAGGGGTTGGGGTTGGGGCTCAGAAGTAGAGTGCGGGAGGCGCTGGGTTCGATCCTCAGCACCACATAAAAATAAAATAAAGGTATTGTGTCTACTTACAACTAAAAAATAAATGTTAAAAAAAAAAAAATGAAAGGAAAAGGAAAAAAAGAATATTTTTCAGGCCAGGGCTGCTGGCAAGGGCTTATGATCCCAGCTAATCAGGAAGATGAGGTAGGAGGATTCCCTGAGCTCATTGAGGCAATAAAACATGACTATTGAGTATGATCAGAAATAATCATAATGTCACTTATACTATTATGAAGAATTGAAAATTCCATCTTTTTTAGATAAGTTGCATACCATAAAGTTCATTTTGTTTGTTTATTTATTTATTTTTAGAGATGAGATCTCTAAAGTTCCAGGCCAGCCTTGAACTCCCAGGCTTAAGCGATCCTCCTGCCTCAGCCTCCAGATTAGCTGGGACTATAGGCTCTTGCCACAGTGCCCAGATACAATTCACTTTTTAGGTGTACAATTTAGTATATTCACAAGGTTGTATAACCATCTCCACTATCTTAACTCCAGAACACTTTCATTACCCTAAAAAGAAACTTACACTTATTAGCAGTCACTCCTCATTCCTCTATCCTCCCCAGCTCTGGAAATCACAAATCTATTTCCCTGTCTCCATGGATTTGCCAATTCTGGACATTACATATAAAATGGAGTTACACAATAGTGGATTTTTTTGTGTGTCTGACTTACTTCACTTCACAAAATGTTTTTAAGTTCATTCGTGTAGTATGATGTATCAATGCTTCATTCATTTTTATGGCTGAGTAATATTCCATAATGCAGACAGACCACATTTTGTTTATCTGTTTATTATTGGATATTTATTTATTTATTTATTTATTTATTATTCCCACTTCTTGGCTGTTATGAATAATGCTCCTCTGAACATTTGTATAAAAGCTTGTATGCACGTTTTCAGTCCTCTTGGCTACATATCTAGATGCAGAATTGCTTGGTTATGATAACATTATCTGGAACTCTTACATGCTTTTACACATGTAATTAGGGCTATCAATTTAAGAAATTATGTCTTGTTTGTAAGGAATTAAAATTATTTTCATATTCCTGCCAGACAAAGTAGCACAAGCCTATAATCCAAGCAACTCGGGAGTCTGAGGTAGGAGGATTCCAAGTTCGAGGCAAGACTTAGCAACTTAGCAAGACCCTTTGAGACTCTGTCTCAAAATAAAAAAATAAAAAAGGACAAGGGATATAGGTCAGAGGTAAAGTACTCCTGGGTTCAAACAACAACAATAACTAAGGGACAACCAATAAGACTAAAATAAAATAGGTTTTCAAATTTCCTTCATGAGATTTAGCCTGTCATATTCTTGATCTAACCTGCAAGCTACATAGCAAAGGAGAGAAAATATACCCTGAAAGCTAGTCGACCCGCTTTCTGAACTACAGATAACATTATGTTGTCTCTTGAGTTTTGTTCCTTATCTTTAAAGAAACTGATCAAATAAATACATATTTTTGGTCAGACTACATTAAAGATGTAACAAGTCAAGTCAAATACCACTTTAGTCAAGGTGGCCCCTAATTTTTTCAAGAAAACTCTTTTTTGTTGTTGTTGTTGTTGTTGTAGATGGACACAATACCTTCATTTTATTTATTTATTTTTATGTGGTGCTGAGGATGGAACCCAGTGCCTCACATGTGCTATGCCAGCACTCTACCCCTGAGCTACAACTGCAGCCCCAAAAAGTGAACTCTTGATTTTTTTAAATATTTTTTTTAGTTGTAGTTGGACACAATACCTTTATTTATTTATTTTTATGTGGTGCTGAGGATCAAACTTGCTCGTGTTAGGTGAGTACCACAACCCCAGCCCGAACTCTTTGATTTTTTTTAGAGAGAAATAACTACGCTTCCCCTCTGCTATTTTTGCCTCCTAAACATAACTGCAGCAGACATGCAGACTGACCTCACCAGTAGGTATATTAGCTAAACACCTCCAAACAGGTCAAGTTCATGGCCACTGTGCTGCAGAAAATATGACTAAAATGAGCAGTATGTGAAAATGTGCAACCACTGAGCAGAGATTATTACCTAAGGTTTTTTCTTTGTTCCTGGTGCACTCTGAATCTTGCTGACCATCAGGGGGATCTGTTCGAGCTTCTCGTCCAGGAATTTCCTCTCTGGACTCCTGGGCACGGTAGGCTGAGCTCACCAAATTCCTGTTCTTTGTTATAAAATCACTGCTACCTTCATCCTCTTCCAGTGAATGCTTGTTACTTGTGCCACCACATTTGGAGTCTTGATGTTGAAGAATATCATTTGATTGAGAGTTACACAACATATCAGCTTTCACCCCTAGCCCACAAATTCCAGTTTCTTCCATTGTGCTAATTTCAAACTAGAGGAAAGTGGACGGAGGAAAAAAAAAAAGATGGAAAAAGTTAAATTAAATGCAATCCATATTTATAACCAATGACAGATACATCATAGCCTGACAGCGTTTTTTCTTAGTGGTTTGTAAAATCAAAGTAAATAAGCACTTTCTAAGTTTCACTGAGATAAATTACAAGTTAAAAAAGGTCAGTTGTGGTGATACACAACTGTTATCCCAGTGACTCAGGAGACTGAGGCAGAAGAATCACAAGTTCAAGGCCAACCTTAGCAACTTAATGAGACCCTCGGTAACATGGTGAGACTCTGCTTCAAAATAAAAAATAAAAAGGACTGGGCTAGGGTTGTGACTCAGTGCTAAGAGTGCTTGCCTAGAATGTGTGAGGCACTGGGTTTGATTCTCAGCACTGCATATAAATAAACAAACAAACAAACAAACAAACAAACAAATAAATAAATAAAGGTTCATCGGGCTGGGGTTGTAGCTCAGTGGTAGGGTGCTTGCCTTGCATGCGTGAAGCCCTGGGTTTAATCCTCAGCACCATATAAAAAAATAAAAATAAAGATATTGTGTCCATCTACAACTAAAATAAAAATATTTTTTAAAAAATTAAGGCTCGTCCATAACTAAAAAATATTTTTTTAAAAAAACAGGGCTGAGGATGTAGCTCAGTGGTTAAGAGTTCCTGGGCTCAATCCTGAATATAAAAAATATTTAAAAAGGGATGGGGGTGTATAGCTAAGTGATAAAGTGCATGTGTAGCATGTCTTGGTTTGGATCCCTGACACCAGATTAAATTAAACAAAATAATAAAGTTAAAACAAATCACACAACTAAGTTGTACCAAAAGAGGTTTAAAAAATACCATTTGGTTATAAATCTTTAGTTATTTCACTATAAAAAGTCATTTAAAAATAACCAGAACACCTTAACAGAAGTGAAATTGTCTCCAAGTCAATGAACATTAATTATTCTGGTCTTATCTTTAAGACAGGATGGCAGAGATAACTAGCTAACTATCCACCAAAAGTTAGCTCCTATACCATCCTCTGGAGCTGCCACTGTGGGACACATACCAGCCACTCACATTCTAGATGGGGCTCCCGTGTGAAGCTCTCACTGAGAGAATGTGAACAAAGGTAATGACTGTCACTTCTGCAACCAGACTTTCATTCTCAAAAGCACATGTTCTTTCTCTACCATCCCTCTTTCCCTTCTCTGGCTGAATGCAGGTCTCCAACATGGTACAGGATGGCAGAGCCAGAAAATGAAAGCAGCATGGACCCCTAAATCCCACACAGGAAAGTCAACCTCCCTGCAAAGAAAACCCACAACTGGACTAATAGGTAAACAAGTAATAAACTTCTCTCATGTTAAGCCATAGGAAAAAAATTGGGGGGGGGGTGTGCCAGGGATTGAACCCAGGGGCCCACAACCACTAAGCCACATTGCCAATCTTTTTGGAGACAGATTCTCGCTAGGTTGCTTAGGACTCCACTACATTGCTGAGGCTGGCTTTGAACTTGTGATCCTCCTGCCTCAGCCTCCTGAGTTGCTGGGATTACAGCTGTGCACCACTGTGCCTGGCCAGCCATAGAATTTTTGAGGCTGGTTGGGTGTGGTGGTGTGCACCTATAATCCTAGTTACTTGCAAGACTAAGGCAGGAGGACTGCAAATTCAAAGACAGCCTAGGTAACTTAGTGAGACCCTGTCTTAAAATTAAAAAAAAAAAAAGGAGCTAGGTGTAGTAGCAGTGGCACACACCTGTAATCCCAGCAGCTCAAGGGGCTGAGACAAAAAAAATCACAAGTTCAAGACTAACCTCAGCAACTTAGCCAGGCCGTAAGCAGCTTAGTGAGATCCTGTCTCAAAACAAAAAGGGCTGGGGATGTGACTCAGTGGTAGAGTACACTGGGTTTAAATCCCACTATTTGGGATTAAAAACTGAAAGAAGGAAAAAATTTTAGGGGGTATTTCAATCCTCTTTCCCTGCCCTAAATAATACATACACATAATATGTAAAGATATCTTTATTCCAGTGTTTTTTTCCTCTTTGAATCAGTTATTTTACCTTATTCTCTATTCTATCATATTGTCAACACTACTGGTTTATGTAGGCTTTCCCACTTGTTAGCACTCCTTGGTCATGTGATGTGGCACAAATGTAAATTCGGTACATTTCCTCCCTGAATGAGGGTTTCTTCCTTTCAGAATAATACCACTGAAGTAGTTGGTATCTAATATCCATCTCTTGCCAAAGATGGACAAAAGTTATTTTCAACAATTAATGAGGGACTGGGGGGGATATAGCTCAGCTGGTAGAGTGCTTGCCTCACACGCACAAGGCCATGGGTTCAATGCCCAGCATCACAAATAAACAAAAATTAATGAGCTGGACATGGTGGTACACACCTGTAATCCAGCAGCTTAGGAGGTTGAGGCAGGAGGATCATGAGTTCAAAGCCAGCCTCAGCAATGGCGAGGTGCTAAGCAACTCGATGAGACTCTGTCTCTAAGTAAAATACAAAATAGGGCTGGGGGTGTGGCTCAGTGGTTGAGTGCCCCTGAGTTCAATCCCCGGTACCAAAAATAATAATAGTTAATAATAATTTGAAGTATTAGAGTAGGAGGGGATAGAAAGAAGGGAGGGGTTAAAGAAACTAAAACCTTAACTTTCTTAGTTTGATGAATCAAGTTCTATGCTTTTGGAAGAACAAACTGGCACCGTCAACTGAAAAACTCTTAGGCAATATGAATACCTTCTAACCTATTTAACATTACTCCCAGGATTCTACCCAAGTGTGTACATACGTGTGCCCAAAGGCCAACAATGTTTAAAGCAACACTATTCATAATGGCCCTAAGATGGAACCAACCCAAATTTCTATCAACAGAAAATGGATAAATTGCAATACATTTACACTATCCAGCAATGAGAATGAGATTCAGTAACACATGAGTCTCACAGACCTAAACTTGTGAGAAAGGTAACAGAAGAGTACGTTCTACAGAAAGCCACTTACATATAAAAATAGGCAGGGCCTTCTGGGTGCTTGGTAATATTCTATTTCTTTTTCTTTTTTTTTTTAAGTTGTCAATGGACCTTTATTTACTTACATGTGGTGCTGAGAATCGAACCCAGTGCCTCACACATGCTAGGCAAGCAAGCACTCCTCCACTGAACTACAACCCTGACCCCCAATATTCGACTTCTTGATCTAGAGAGGAAACACACCTATCCAGCTATTCGCATTATGAAAACTTATTAAGAAGCCCAAATATTTTTGATTTGTATGTTTTTCTGAATGTATGAATTGCAATTTACACACTAGTCAAGAGTACTACTGCCTACTTTTTAACTGGGTTGTTATTTTGCTAATGAGTTGTGAGAGTTCTTTATGTTACTAGTCTCTTATCAGACATATGGTTGGCAAATATTTTCTCCCATTACTGATTTTCCATCCCCTCAGAGAAAAGGCATGACATATACGCCTATCTCAAAATGTCTTAAGATTTAATTAAAAGCTACTCTTGATATCAGATTAAAGGTATATAAAGTTAGTTACTATTATCATATGCAGAATCATATGCAGAATAAATACAGTTTTAAAAGATTTGAGAAAGGCCCAAATGATCTAACTCAAAATTATACCTGGTAGCATTTAGCATAAATAAGAATATTAAGGGGTTGGGGTTATACCTCAGCAGTAGAGCACTTGCCTCACACATGTGAGGCACTGGCTTTGATCCTCAGCACCACATAAAAAATAAATTAAATAAATAAAAATATTGTGTCCATCTTTAAAAAAAGGATATTAATCTGAACAGAGCACCAACATCACATTTCATGTTTTCTTTCTAACTTAATGTCACCATTTCCTGTTTATACTTAATATTTCTTACTGTTTAGTTTTTCCAGACATTCCTTCTACCTCTGAACCCCTAACACACATTATAGAAAACACCACTATTATTATTCTATCATTAACGCAAACAGTATTCTTCCCCATGCAACTAATCCTGATGCAGTAGTATTGTGTGGTATTTTTTACATTTGCTAATGAAAGCCTTTGGCTCTATAAGTTCAAGGCCAGCCTGGAAAACACACAAGACCCTGTCTCAAAATAAAAAAATAAAAAAGACAGGGAAAGTGGTTCAGTGGTAAAGGACCCTTCAATTCAATTCCTAGTACCAAGAAAGAAAGAAGGAACGAACGAACAAACGAACGAACGAACAAACGGGCTCCAATTTTTCTAATGCAAGGACTATTCATTTTTAATCTACTTGAGACCCTGTCCTGGGCTATTGGATATGAAGCAAATTTTTAGGCCAAAAACTTCATTAAATGTATTTAAATTAGAAATGATTTCTCAGTCCTCATCTCTTCAGAGATTCTGTGTCATATGGCCAATAAAATTTCCTACTTTGTCCTCCCTCTCCAATACGCATTCTATATGCCTTTTCTTAAGGACAATCTCATATGGACAACAGCAGTAACAGCTAACGTTTGTGCAGCAAATACCACATACAGACAACTACTGTAAGCTTTTTCCTACATTAGCTAACGTAATTCTCAACGCCGTGAAGTAGGTACTATTATGATCTCCACTTCACAAATAAACTATGGCAACATAAAGTGTACGGCCAAAGGTCACACTAAATTGTAGGGCAAAGATCTGAACCCTGACAATTTAAGCTTCCAAGTTCACACTCCTAACCACAACAATCTACTGCTTCATAACCACCCTTTGTCTACTTCTGTATAAACATCCTTGCCCTGGCCCAGCCATCTTATCAAAGTCTATTTAATAACAGGGAAAGATGCTTCCAAAATATGCATATAAGAATAAACACAATAGTATGTGTAATATATTTTATACACATACACAAGAAAAATGTTGGAAGGAAATATATCTAGATAATAATGGTTATCTTAAAATGGTATAATTTTATAGGTGGTACTTCCTTTTGCTTTCTTCTATTTTCTAGTTTTATTACAATTAATTTTTATTATGCCTACAATAAAAAATCCAAAAAGAAAATTACTTGCACTAATAACAAGCCACTTGAAAAGTATCATAGAACATATCATGTGTACATTTTATTGACAGTTCTAAGCATGTGGATAAAAATTAACCTTTTTCTCCTAGTACTGAGGATTGAACCCAGGGCCTCATGTATCCTAGGCCTCATATAGCCTAGGCCTCATGTATCCTACCACTGATATATACCTGCAGTCCTTCTTATTTTTTTATTTTGAGACAGGATCTCTAAGTTGCCCATGCTGCTGCCTTCCAACTTGTGTTCCTTCTGCTTCAGCTTCCCCAGTGGCTGGGATTACAGGCATATGCCACTGTGTTCAGCTCTGAAATTAACTTTTTATTATCATAAATTGATACAATTTATGATAATAAAAATGCAATAAAGAATGCAATAAAGAATGGTAAGACCTACAACCTCCCCCAAATATTCAAAGGATATAAAGCAAGAATTCATAAAAATTAAATACAAACAACTTATAAACATGCCAAATGTTTCTCAAAGTAAGAGAAATATCATTTTTCATACACCAAAAAAACTTGGGACAGTGTAGGTGAGGGTATGGGACTCTCAAGCATTCCTGGTGGAAGGAAAAGTTGGCTTAACCACTTAAGGAGTCCAATAGGGGAGGGACTGTCTGGGAAAAGGCACAAGGGAATGTTCTGCGTTCTGCAAGAGAATGTTCTATGTTCTACAAGGCAATGTTGGGTAATGATCTACATCTTTATAGTGGTATAGGTTACAGAACTCCATGTATTTGTAAACCTCAGCATTCATACACTTAAAATGCTTCTTCTGGGTGAAGGGACAGACAGATGGATAACTGAAAAAGTACAGTAAAACATCAATGGTAGGGCTGGGGATGTGGCTCAAGCGGTAGCACGCTTGCCTGGCATGCGCGCGGCGCTGGGTTCATCCTCAGCACCACATACAAATAAAGATGTTGTGTCCGCTGAAAACTAAAAAATAAATATTAAAAAATTCTCTCTCTCTCAAAAAAAAAACATCAATGGTAGAATCTGGGTGGTGGCAAAATGGATAATTACTATGAAATTCTTTCAACTTTACTGTATGTCTGAAATTTTTTCATAATAATATGTTGTGGGAAAATCATCAAGTCACATATGCTTTGACAAAATAAATTCACTTCTTATCAATTTTTCCTACAGATTAGCCAGTATACTTGTAAAAGGATATAAGGATATATATGCAGCATTATTTGTGGTAGCAAAACATCAGAAATACCCTAAATGTCAATTAATAATGGACTCAATGAGTAAATTGTGTATATCCACCCAATGGAGTACTACAGCATCTGTTAAAAAAAAATGAAGCACTTGCGTAATTACTGGTGTGTAAGGACAGGATGAAAAGGAAAAAAGAAAAGTACCATAGGCACCATATGCCATGATTTTTGGGGTAGGTGCTGGTGGTGAAGCTGTATGAATTTATGAGCAAAGAAGCACACAGAATCTCTTGCAGCGTACAAAGAGAAACATACTACTGGAGAGAAACTCAATGGGTGGTGGCCAGGAGCAGGAAGGACTTTCACAACATGCCTGACTTTACCTTTTAAGTTAGGTAATACAGGTTACCTTTACAAGAGCTTTTAAATTTTATTTACTTATTGTGTGGTACTGGGGATTAAATCCAGAATCTTGAACACACCTGGTAAGCAATTCTGCCACAGAGCTGCATCCCCAGACCCTTTTTCTTAATTTTTTAAAAATTATTTTGGGCTGAGACTGTGGCTCAGCGGTAGAGCACTCGCCTAGCACGGGCGGGACCCAGGTTTGATCCTCAGCACCACATAAAAATAAAGGCATTGTGTTGTGTCCATCTACACCTAAAAAAATTATTTTATATTTTATTTATTAATTTATTTATTTTTATGTAGTACTAAGGATTGAACCCAGTGCCTTACACATGCTAGGCAAGTGCTCTGCCACTGAGCTATAGCCCCAACCTCCCCTTTTCTTAATTTTTATTTTGAGACAGGGTCTTGTCAAGTTGCTAAGGAAGACTTGCCATCCTCCTGCCTCAGTCTCCCGAGTAGCTGGGATTATGGACAAGCAATGCCACAGTCCCCGGCCAGTTTGGATTTATTATAGAAACCTTTTGTAGACAAAATCATGAATCAGAACTATCAAATTTTTGTTTGTCAAGTCTGTACTTGTCAATAGCAGAAGTTTTAAAAACACTAGAGAAAGACACCATTGCATTGAGTTTACTAGAGCCTTCAACACATCCCCAGCCCAGCTGCTACCTCTGGTCAAAGGATACATTTCACAATCTTCCTTCCACTCTCTCAATACTTGGAGGTAAAATGACTCACTATCTTACCAAGAAATGCCTTCAAAATGGGTAGCCACTAGTTTATCAACAATAAATTGTAGGAGCAAAGAGGAACCATCATGGAAACTTTCGCAAATAAACATAAAGAAGTATTCTATTCCTAGACTACTTGCAATATCTTCTCAAAACTAAGACTGCATGGAAATAAAAAGACTACAAGAGACAGGTGTGGTGGCGTATGAATGTAATCCCAGCAGCTTGGGAAGCTGATGCTGGAGGATTGCAAGTTCAAAGCCAAACTCAGCAATTTAGCAATGCTCTAAGCAACTTAGCAAGATCCTGTATCAAAATTTAAAAAATAAATAAATACATAAAAAGGGCTGGAAATGTGGGTTCAATCTCAGGTACCAAAAAAAAAAAAAAGCCTTGGAAAATGAAAGTCCAAAATCTAACAGACCACTAATGCAGTTACAAAATAAATCTAAGAAATGAAATGTCTAAAAATATATGGCATGCTATATATACCAGTATACATTTAGAAAAAAATTGGGAAATTACTGTAGAATTTTTAGCAGTGATTAACTCTGGGAGATTTAAGGAGGCAAGACAGGCCTAATTTTGGGGTAGGAATGTCTTTAAATAATTTGAAGTAATTATTTAAAGGACTGAGGGGCTTTTTTTAAATTTGTGTTTTAGGATAAACTAAATCATCTCTAAAAACTCCTCCAACCCTGTTTCAAGTAATTTACCATAACAGCTGTTAACAACTAACTGGGAAAGTAAAGACAAGAACATATGTGCAACCATATTTGCATGCCTGTTGTGGGCCAGAGAAGGCAGAACCAGACCAGGAAATAGTGAAAGATACCAAAAATACCCTATAATCCTCAGGTCTTATTATTGGTTTTTTAAAATATTTTTTAGTTGTCAATGGACCTTTATTCAATTAATTTATTTATTTATATGTGGGGCTGAGAATTGAACCCAATGTCTCACATATGCTAAGTGCTCTACCACTGAGCCACAACCCCAGCCCTTATTACTATTATTTTTAATATAAACCTCCCCACAAACTCTTCCAGAACGTTGAAAGTTTTATAAACAATCCTATTAAGAAAATTACATTCTCATGTACTTAAATTAGAAAAATGACTAGCTTTATATGTCATTTAGAAGTTTATATAATAAAGCTATTTTAATCTTTCAAAGAATTATTCTAGACAGCAAAGTTTTCCCCACAGTTAATACTTTATCAATCATTAATCTCAAAATCTTTTTTAACCATTTAGATCAAAGTCTTTAAAATGCTTATTATGCATCCTTAAATAGTAGACTATTTTACTGTGTTAGGACAAAGGAATAAAATGAAATTAAAGGGTTTTTATTTTTAACAGATAAAATGATACATTACTGTAAAGTAACATATAATTAGATTCTGGTGTACATGTTTCTACAATATGCATATATTCTTTAAGATAAATTCTTCATGTCTTAAAATATGAACTCCCAAAGGTGAGATCTTATTTATTCTCAATCATGAAATACTTGTCTGAGACATCCTAATTATATAGCACTGTTTTAAAAAGCAGACCGCACAGACCCATTCATGGGAATTTTCTACATCAAAAATGGTGACATTTTAAGTTTGTATAGGAAATAAATGATTTGTAGTATCTATTAAAGCATAGGAGAGAGGAAAAAATGGTACCCTATCTGTCTCACCCCTCCAAAATGTATCAAGATTGAAACATGAAAATGAAAATCACAAAGAACTAGAAGTAATACTAAATAGACAGGCATGGTGGTACACACTGATAATTCCAGCTACTCAGGAGGCTGAGGCAGAAGGAAACATCCCAAGGTCGAGGGCAGCCTCAGCAACTTAGTGAGGCTCTCCCCTGTCTCAAAATTAAAAATAAAAAGGGCTGGGGATGTCACTCAGTAGTAAAGCACCCTTGGGTTCAATCCCCAGTACCTAAAAAAAAAAAATTAAAATTTTAAATGGGTTTGGGGTATAGCTCAGTGGTAGAGTGCTTCCTAGCATGTGGGAGTCCCTGGGTTCAATCCCCAGTATTGCAAAAAAAGAAAAATTAAATAAATTTTCCACAAACTTGGCATGGGAAGGGCTTCTCTAAGGAAAGCAAAATGTGAGGAACTATAATGAGAAAAAAGAAAAGGAGAGGAAGATCGATGGTAAATAATAACTGAAAACTCCAAACTAGCCCAAATAGCACAGGAAGTCCTGACAAATGAGACAGAGACCCCATTTTCAAGGGTTTGTGAACAAGCAAGTCACAATTAAAGAACTAAAAATGCCCAATATAGAAAAACATTTTCAACCTTGCTCATAATGAAAACAATACAAATTAAAATGCAAATCAAATTAAGGTATCATCTTTTACCTGCCAGATTTTAAAAGAAATTAAAATAACAACCATAGCTGGGAAAAGTAGTGCACACCTGTAATCCCATCTACTAGAGAGGCAGGAGTATCACAAATTTGAGACAAGCTGTCACAGCTCTAAAGATGACATTATCTTTGGGGAAAAGGTGGGCTGCCTATAAATTAGCCGGCTGGGCACAGTGGCACGTGACTATAATCCCACTAAGTTGCTCAGGGCCTCTAAATTGCTGAGGCTGACCTCCAACTTGCAATTCTCCAGTCTCAGCCTTCTGAGTCACTGGGATTACATGCATGAACCACCACACCTTGCACAAGACTGAGGTGTTTTTTTCAATTTTATTTATTTATTTTTAAGCTATTGATAGACCTTTATTTTTTTTATTTATATGTGGTGCTGAGAATTGAACCCAGTGCCTCATACCTTCAAGGCAAATGCTCTACCACTGAGCCACAACCCCAGGCCAAGACTTAAGTTTTGAGTGAAAGAAAAAAAGGAAAACAAAACCTAACATCACTAATTGCTATTTACCAGATATTTTAAATACATTAATTTAGCCTTACAATTCCAAGATGGTGAGAATATGACCTTGCTATGTAGACAAAGATACTAGGGGCTGAACGCAGTGGCACACGCCTGTAATCCCAGCAGCTCGGGAGGCTGAGGCAGGAAGATTGCAAGTTCAAACCAGCCTCAGCAAAATTGAGTTCCCAAGCCACTCGATTAGACCCTGTCTCGAAATAAAATACAAAATAGGGCTGGGAATGTGGCTCAGTGGTTGAGTGTCCCTGAGTTCAATCTCTAGTACCACCCCCCCCCAAAAAAAAACTAGGGAGCAGAGTAGGAAATAAGAGGAAAAAGACATTGAGACCTATATTTATGGAGCCTTGCATGGAGATAGATGCTTCTACAGGGGATGTCCTAAAGAATCACATTTTAAAGTTAAAAACAAGTGTTGAATAGGTCCAAGAAAAATCAGCCTATTCTATAATAAAATAGCTTATGGAAGGAGAAAGCAGGGAAAAGCAGACCCCACTTCTGAAAAAACCTAGCAGGCATGGGGACCTGACAGTGGTTCTCAAAGTATTGTTGCTGGACTCTTCCAGGTATTCTTCAAGATCAAAAACTATTTTTATAATAATAATAAAATGTGGGCTGGGGTTGTGGCTCAGTGGCAAAGCACTTGCCCAGCCCACAAGAGGTACTGGGTTCGATCCTTAGCACCACATAAAAATAAATAAATAAAGCAAAGGTATTGTGTCCACCTACAACTAATAATAGAATAATAATAATAAATATCACTTGTATTTTTCAGTGTTGAGAATTGCACTGATGGTGCAAAAGTTGTAATGAGAAATCTGCCGGCTCCTTAAAACAAATCATGGCAGTGGCAATAAACTACAATAAAAGTACTGGTCTTCCCCACAACCATGTACTCACAGGGAGAAAAAGTCATTTTCACTTTAAAATGCCCATGATTAAGCCACATAAAAGTATTATGGATGTTGGAGCACACCTATAATCCCAGCAACTCAGGATGCTGAGGCAAGAGGATCACAAGTTGGAGTCCAGCCTCAGCAACTTAGTGAAACCCTATCTCAAAATAAAAAACAAAAAGGACTGGGAATGTGGCTCAGTACTCAAGTACCCCTGGGTTTAATCACCAATGCTATAAATAAATACACACTTAAATTAAAACCTCAGCCCTTAAGTAGCCATGTTTTAGTTCTGTGTGAAGGAATAGAAATACACACAAATTCTATTTTTTTTAGAGAAAGAGAGAGAATTTTAACATTTATTTATTTTTCGGCAGACAGAGAGAGAGAAAGAGACAGAGAGAATTTTAATATTTATTTATTTTTTTAGTTTTTGGCGGACACAACATCTTTGTATGTGGTGCTGAGGATCGAACCCAGGCCGCATGCATGCCAGGCGAGCGCGCTACCGCTTGAGCCACATCCCCAGCCCCCCACACAAATTCTATTGTACACCAAAGTACGCTGGTGGTCTGTAGGAAAGGCACGAGTGCAGTTGTTTGAATGAGGAGCCAACTAGCCACTCTTCACATAACATCTTGTGCTTTTGTTGTTGTTATGTTTTAAAGACAAACTATGGTTGTTTGTTCAGGCTTGGGCATTTGGCAGACATTTTCTCCAAAGTATACAAAGAGAGCCTATCACTTTGAGGCAACCAACCAACCATATTTGTTGCCAATAATAAAATTTTAGCTTTCAAGAAAAAAAAACACAATTTTTGAAAACTATGTTCCACCAGGTGCTTGATGACATCCTTTATTTTTCATGGCAGTATAGGTTGAACCCAGGTGTGCTCTACCACTGAGTTATACTGCCAGTCCTTTTCTTTAGTTTTATGTTGAGATAGGGTCTAAGTTGCTCAAGCTGGCCTTTAATTTGTGATCCTCCTGCCTCAGCCTGCCACATCACTGGGATTACAGGCCTGCACCACCATGCCTGGCTAGCTTCCCAATTCTTAAAAACACTTTTCTGATGAGATCAGTGATGACTGATTAATGTGATTTTTTTTAATACTGTTTAACAAAATGTGTTAACATTTGGAAGATCAACACAATTCAGTACAATAGTATTTTCCAAATGACTAATGAGTATTACAAAATAATACATGGGAAAAAAGACCCATTAAATGTACAAGACAGGGCTGGGGGTGTATTCTCAGTGGTTGAGCACATGCTTGGCATGCATGAGGTCCTGGGTTCCATCTCCAGCAATACAAAATAAGAAACTGTACAAGAGAAACCAATCAAAGAATTCCCACAATTATGAAAAAATGCTATTACAATAATGCTCCCTATTTCGAATACATATACACTTGAGTCTAGATTGTCTTCATATACTTTAATGGCATATTACAACAGATTAAATGTAGATACAGATATGAGAATTCAGCTATCTTCTATTAAAGAGAACTACAAAAATGTAAAAAATGTAAAAGAAGACTACTTTTATTTTGGAATATTCGCTGTTTTATTTATTTTTAAAAAATATTTATTTTTTAGGGGCTGGAGTTGTGGCTCAGTGGTAGAACGCTTGCCTAACATGTGTGAGGCACTGGGTTCGATCCCTGGCACCACATAAAAATAAAACAAAATAAAGGTCTTCTGTTCATCTACAACTAAAAAAAAATTAAAAATAAATAAATAAAATAAAAATGCTTATTTTTTAGTTATAGGTGGATACAATATCTTTATTTTACTTTATGTGGTGCTGAGGATTGAACCCAGTGCCTCACACATGCTAGGTGAGCGCTCTACCTCTGAGCCACAACCCCAGCCCTTGCTGTTTTATTTTTAAAGTTACTTATGGTAACATGTGTGGTAGGCAGCTTCTGTCATGGCACTCAATGATCCTCCTTTCCCTTGAATGCGGTCTAATAAGTTGTTTTCCAATGAAGAAAGAATTAGCTGGGTATGGTGACACATGCCTATAAATCCCAGCTACTTGGGAAGTTGAGGCAGAAGGATCACAAAATCCAGGCCAGCTTGTGCAACATAATGAGACCCTATCTCAAAAACAACAACAAATGAAAACAGAGAGAATTAGGCAAAAGTAAAGGGATATCATACTTTCGTGATTATAATATAAAAGACTGCCAGGTGCAATGGTGCAGGCCTGTAATCCCAGCAGCTCTAAAGGCTGAGGTAGGAAGATCCCAAGTTCAAGGCCAGCCTTGGCAAACTTAACAAGACCCCATCTCAAAATAAAAAAAGGGCTGAGGATGTAGCTCAGTGGTAAAGTCCTGGGTTCAATCCCAGTACGAAAAAAGAAAAGACTGTAACTTCCTCCTCTGTTCATGCTGGCACTCTCTTTTGCTTACTCTATTGAAGTCAGTTGCCATGTTGTGAGAGGCTTATGGAAAGGTCCATGTGGCAAAGAACCAAGGAAGGCCTCTGGCCAACACAGCTCATGAGGAACTGAGGCCTCAGTCCAATAGACCACAGGGAACTGGATCCTGCCAACAACCACATGAGTGAGCTAGGAAGTGGATCCTTCCCAGTCAAGCCTTCAGATGACTACAGCCCATGAGATCCCCCGAAGCAGAGAACTCAAGCAAGCCATACCCATATTCCTGAGCTATGGAAACTCAGATCACACATGTTTCAAGCCACTATGTTTTGGAGTGATTTGTTACATATAGATAACTATTCAACATCAGTTTCTTTTAAATATGAATAACAATTTTGAATTTTTTGCCTTGATTTCTAAAATGGCATACATTATTAGGTTTAGCCCACAGGAACAAAAGTTCCTCAGGATTCTCAATAATTTTTAGTTTATAAAATGATCCTCAAACCAAAAAGTTTGGGAATTGCTATCCTAGTTGTGGGGGCAACAAGGATGGAAACTAGAAGCCCAGCTTAGTCAAACCATGACCACAGAGGAGTCCTCATCATGACAGCAATAACCAGGCAGATCCATCCCTAGGGTATGTGCCCTAGGACCACTGTATACCTTAAATGGGAGAACAGGGAGAAGAGTGTCACTTCCGTACCCCCCAACTACATTTAATGAACAAACCTCCTTAAGTGACAGGTATACCAATCAGTGTAATGAGGGAGAACTGGTATAAACATTATCCTCCACCTACATTTCTCTGGCTCATCCAGAAGCCTCTGTAACAAAGCTTGATATACTTCCTCAATCCTCAAAACTACCTTCTAGGCAAGTATGATAGCCTCAGCTGTCAGGTAGTTTTAAATACTATACTATGTCTCATCGTCATGGACCCAAAATAGGGAAATTAGAAACTGAATTTTCATCTTTCAGAGAATGATCTTCCACAAGTTATGTTAAAAATAAGTGTACCAGGTGTGGTGGTGCATTCCTGTAATCCCAGCTAGCTACTCAAGAGGCTAGGGCAGGAGGATTCCAACTTTGAAGCCAGCCTGGACAACTGATCTTTTTTTTTTAATATTTTATTTATTTATATTTGGTGCCGAAAATCGAACCCGGTATCTCACACATGCTAGGCAAGCACTCTACCACTGAGCCACAGCCCCAGCCCCAGCCCCAACAAATGGTCTTTTTTTATAGACCCTGTCTTTAAAAAAAAAAAAAAACCAGGTGTGATGGCACATGCCTATAATCCCAGTGGCTGGGGAGGCTGAGATCACAAATTCAAGGCCAGCCTCAACAACTTAGCAAGGCCCTTAGTGAGACTCTGTCTCAAAATAAAACATAAAAAGGGTTGGGGATATAGCTCAGTGGTAAATTGCCCTTGGGTTAAATCCTCAGGAACCCCCACCCCAAAAAATAAAAAAATTTTTATTTGAAATGGCTGAGGAGGTAGAGCACCCCTGGGGTTTAATCCACAGTACAGCAAAAATAAAAATAAAAATCATTGAATGATATACTTTCAGTGAGTCAACTGTATGGTATATGAATTATTTCTCAAAAAAAATTGTTACTATAAAAATAAACAAATGAATGAAGCCGGGATGGAGTTGTGGCTCAGCGGTAGAGCACTCACCTAGCATGTGCAAGACCCTGGGTTCAATCCCCAGCACCACACAAATAAATAAAATATTGTGTACAACTAAAGATATTGTGTACAACTAAAAAATATATTTAAAAAAATGAGTGATGCCAACACAATGATGGGATTTCTGAGGAGGGACCTAAACTGGAGGCAAGATAAGTTCTAGTGGTCCCAGAACTGTTGGCAGCAAAGGGTTCAAAAACATGGGAGGAAGTATTAATGGGTAAATAAGAAAAGAGGAGCAAATCAGTACTAAAGCAACGAATGAGGGAACCTAATTTCCCCTACTAGTGAAGAAGGCAAGAAGGAGCAACAGTCTGGAAAAGGTCTAGTCAGGACACAGCTTCTTGATTCTCATGATCTCTCTGGTAGTAGCAGGTGCTAACATTTTGGGTTTGCTGGTAATATCTATATTAGACTGCATACATCATTTGCCTTTTAATAAGAGGATGACTGCATTAACTTCACATTTAACTTCTATGGCTATTTCTTTTTTGAAATTAAGGGTGCTGGACTCTGTGAATTGAGAAATCACTTTCTAGCTCTAAAATTGTAATCTGATGATTCTCTGCAAACTGGGAGATAGCTGTTTTAGTCCAAACACCTATCCTGACAGCAAAAGGAACAGGAAATCCAAAGATTTGAATGTCCAAATATGCTTGGGCCTGACTATTTTGCAGAGGGGCAGGGGCTGAGTCACACAAGTAGCATCTTCAAGTCACAGATTCCTAGATGTAAAATGGTCCTTTACTTTTATGGGTTACCTAAATGGAACATCCTTGTCCCAATTTTATGAAGTCACACTTCTCCAGCTCCACATGGGCCAATCCCAATGCATGTTTGAAACAAACACCAAGCCTTCTTTTTTAAAAATATTTTTTAGTTGTAGACGGACACAATACCTTTATCTTATTTAGTTAATTTTTATGTGGTGCTGAGAATTGAACCCAGTGCCTTACACATGCCAGGCAAGCACTCTACCACTGAGCCATAACCCCCAGCTCCCAAACCTTCTTTTTACTTATTCTACTTACTCAGACCACTTCAACTCTTTGTTTACACCAGGCTATGTAGACTTTGGAGAGGTTAAAAAGGGTCTCTTAACCTTTTAATTTATCTAAATTACATTTGAAGGTAACTTTGCAGGAAGTTACCTGCAAAGCAGATCTGGTCAACCTAGGTTTTAGATGAATGGAACAAGAGGTATGAAGCCTATTAGGCTCAAAATTCCCCTGGTCTCTGGATCACAACAGACGTTCCATACCCCCAATCATCCAACCCCACCCTTCATAATTTCTTTTCATTTACCAAAAACTTACTTGTTTTACCTACCACAAAGTTTTGCCCACATGAAAAAGTTTGACCTTTACTATCTTCAATAAATGTGTTGGGCTGGGGACACAGTTTAGTGGCAGACATACACAGACAGACAGACAGACACACACACACACAGGAGGCCCTGGGTTCCATCCCCAGCACCGTTAAAAAAAGTGTGAAGAGAGCATAAAATATAAGGAATATGGATGATACCTTTAAAGCCCAAAGAACCCAAACTTTAATATATCACTTATCACTACCTGTGTAGCCACAGGAAGTCAACTTCTTAAGTTTCTTTACCTGTAAACTAGGGATATACAGTAGCTACATTCTATAGTTGCAAGAAGATCAGACATAATGAATATACACTACAGCTGCACCAAAGATCTATTACGATATTTTAATACAGATATTTTACAAAAGGCATCTTTTTCTTAACTTTTAACATGGCCCACATTTCAGTCCAAAAGATACTATTAAGGAAATGTCCATCTAGGGACTGGGGTTGTAGCTCAGTGCTAGAGCACCTGCCTGGCATGTGGGAAGCACTGAGTTCGATTCTCAGCACCACATTAAAATAAATAAATACAGGTATTGCGTTCATCTACAACTAAAAATATTTTTTTTAAAAAAAGAAATGTTCATCTAAACTATTAGCATATCTTCTCACCAAGTCATTCTACCTTGACCTTTCTAAGAGTAGAGAAACAATAAAAATGAAAAAGTGGTGGTTTTAAAAGTAAACATTACCCATAGCAGACTAAAGGGTGTGAAGTGGAGGATAATGAAGGTCATTCTGGGGACACTTTGAAAATGAAACAGAATACAAATCAACAGGGACTGAGGGTGCTTAGCTCAGTGGCAGAGTGCTTGCCTAGCATGTACACAGCCCTGGGTTCAATCCTAGCACCGCCCAAAAGAAAATACAAATCAACACTCAAAGCAATAAAAGCTAATAAATTATTTTAATAGTATAGAAGGACATCACTGGTCATTTTATTTATCTTTTTCTTCAAGTAATAAAATTTAAGTAGTTCTAAGTGCCAAGAGAATTTCAACTAGTAAGTAAATAAAATCATAAAAATATACTCTCTGTGTCTGAATGGATCTTAAAGGTCACTGACCTATTTTTAGCTTCTTCTGGAAATGTCCCACCTGGAAAAACTTAAATGTATCTAATTCTCAATGTTGATGAATACTACATTAAACTTGGGCTAGGGGTGTGGTCCAGCGGTAGAGCCATGGCCTACCATGTGCAAGGCTCTGGGTTCCATTCCCAGCACCACCAACAAATAAATAACTTCTATATTATACTTGTATATATTACACATTTTTTGTTTGTTTTTGTGGGGCTGGGGATGGAACCCAGGCCTCATGGAAGCTAGCTAAGTACTCTACCACTGGGCCACATAGCCAGCTCAGTTTCACAAATTTTAAAATATGGACACATTCATTATATTAACTAAAAGTCACTCATATCATATTAGAACCTAACAAAAAAAGAAACTGGGAAGGAGTCAGGAAGGAAAAGAAGAGGCAAAGGGATTTCTTGGGACTATTTGATTGAAACTTACTAGGTAGGCAAAAACTGCCCTTGCAGGAGGGGCCGTCTATTGCACTATCAATTACACAATTATATATCAACTCTAGACAAACTTCACTGACTATGAACTATTATTTTTTTAAAGAGAGAGAGAGAAGAGAGAATTTTTTAATATTTATTTTTTAGTTTTCGGCAGACACAACATCTTTGTTTGTATGTGGTGCTGAGGATCGAACCCAGGCTGCGCACATGCCAGGGGAGCGCGCTACCGCTCGAGCCACATCCCCAGCTCTATGAACTATTATTTAAGCAAATCTGCTTTTGGCTGAGCTTCAGATGCCTTATCTATACCCGGAGTACCACCTACTCTGCAGAGTTAGGCACATTTAAATTGCCTAACAGTGCATGAAACAAACGAAATTTGACTAAATTTCTTTCCTTTGAAATATAAATCTGAAAAGTATAAAATATGAACAGTATATCTATTTAAAAGAAACCTCTTATAGTGAATCCTGTAAAGAATCCCACAAAAGGGGCTGGGGATTTAGGTCAGTGATAGAGTCCAGCATGTGCGACACCCTCGGTCCAATCTCCAGTGGGAAAGGGGGGGAAGACAAAGAAATTCCATAAAAGCAAATCATACACACCATTTTATGTCATCTGTATTTGGCATACAGTTTCCTAAATAAAACTTCTCTAGTCAAGACCGATATTAATGATAAAAAATTTCCAATAACATAACAAATAAATATGACACTATTACAATACAAAAATGTTTTATTACTAGAAGACTGTGCTGTATCTGGTCTCTTTGCTTTTCCAGTTGGAATCCTATAAAAAATGAAATTTACCAAAGCTTGGTAATACAGTTATAAACAATGTTGTAAATAGAAGGTCACTTTACTTCTTATTACTTAATATTTGTGCCAGAAAAGTGGAAGTTCATCAAGTTGATAAATGAGGAAAAAAACAAGATTAATAAAATGGTTTCTTCCTACCTCGTATTCTTGTCCAACCCTAATTTCTCCTCATTATGTTAATGATACAGAGATTCTAGGAAGAGGGAAGAATACAAAGGTTAGAAGATGAATTTACAAAATTAACAGCACCCTGAGAGAAAGAAACCTTTCATATATTTTCCCCTCCAAACCATGCGAAAGTCTACATGCCCTGCACTGTGCCAAATGTCAGATCAACTCTTATTATTCACAAAAAGGGGGCTGGGGTGTAGTTCCATAGACAGCACTTGCCTGCACAAGGCCCTGGGTTCAATCCCCAATACTTGGGGGGGGAACGACTTATTCTTTACAATAATCTTAATGGGGGGCTGGGGTTGTGACTCAGTGGTAGAGTGCTTGCCTGGCATGTGTGAGGCACTGGGTTCGATTCTCAGCACCACATAAAAAATAAATAAAGGGCCACCAACAACTAATAAAATATATAAAAAAAATCTTAATGTGGTAGATATTAGCATCATCCCCACTTTATAGATGATACAAATGAGGCTTACAGATTGAGCAACCTGCCCAAGGTTGCACAGCTAGTAAGTGGCAGAGAGCCAAGAGTCTTGACTCTAAAATCCATACTATTTACCCATTGCTACACTACTTATTACTGTGGTGTAGATGAAAGGGTATTGGGTTCCAGACTCGGCTTTACCCCTTGGGCAAATCACTTGACCTTGCTGAGCAGTTTGTCATCAGTAAATGAGGGCAATGACAGCTGCCCAGCCTTCTCCATAGCATCTGAGTGATGCTTAAAGAGTTAATGTGGTGCCGGACATGGTGGTACACACCTGTAATCCCAGATACTCAGGAGACTGAGACAAGAGGATCACAAGTTCAAGGCCAGCCTGAGCAACTTGAGATCTTTTATCAAAATTTTAAAAAAAAAAAGAAGAACTAAAAAAATAAAAACAGTTGGGGATGTAGTTCATTGGTACAATGCCCCTGGGTTCAATCCCCAGAACTGCAAAAAATAAAAATAATAAGCCAGGCGCATGCCTGTAATCCCAGTGGCTCAGGAGGCTGAGGCAGGAGGATCACAAGTTCAAAGTCAGCCTTAGCAAAAGCGAGGCACTAAGCAACTCAGTGAGACCCTATCTCTAAATAAAATACAAAATAGGGCTGGGGATGTGGCTTAGTGGTTAAGTGCCCCTGAGTTCAATCCCCAGTGCCAAAAAATAAAAATAAGTTAAAACTAAATAAATAAAATGCCTGCAATGTTCGATAACGTACACCCATTTTTTTTACATCAATGCTGCCCAACAGAACTTAATTGGATGGAAATTATTCTAGATCTGCTCTAATACAATAGCTACTAGCCACACTGGCTACTGAAACACCTGAAATTTGACTAGTATGACTGAGGAACACAATTTTTAAATTTTATTTAACTAACAAATTTAAATAGTCACATGTGGCTAGCAGCTACCATACCAGCATAGTTTAAGACAATTCCTCAATAAACCCCTAGTTATATCAAGAGACCATTCAAATAGATGTAGTTATGAAACAATGCCAAAATTAACTGCCCGGGTCAAGAGTGAATAGGCACTGGAACCCAGCAGTTCAAGGCTGTCCTAGCAACACCAAACTGCCCCCACCACCACCACCACAAAAAAGTGAGCAGGTAAAGGGTTCAAACTACCAGGAATCAATAAAGCCCATGTCCAATTTTTCTCATTTCAAGACGTAACCAAATAATGACAAAACAATCATTTTTCTTTTCATTTCTTCAGTGTTTTAAAACAACTCAATTCATTTCTGCTTCCTGAAAAAGAGGGTAGAGGTTAAATCAGAATTAAGGAATATTTTCCCAAGTTAGTGACCTAGAGAAAAATTTTTTAAAGGATCATAAGGACTAACTAAAAATGATTTCTGCAGACAAAAGATAGTCACCCATTTTTTATGAAAATTAATATTTAACCATGAATCTCAATTCCACGTTATAGTCAGTTGAAAAAACGAAAAGGACAAGTTTCCCAGAAAAGCATGAGCAAAGAAAGGACTACGAGCAAAACAAAAGTAAGACAGTAGAAATACATGACTTTTCATATCTAGCTGTTAACCAGAGCTCAGAACCTCAAAGAGTCATTACCTCCTATCTTTGTCGTTTAATACGCTAGTTGATTAAGCCTCAGTTCCTAATTCAATGACTTTTTGTCCTTAACCTAGTGGTATAAAAGGGCACTTATGTCCTCAATTGCAGTGGCTTTTTATCAGAATTCTCCCCTGGGAACCTATGAAATCAAACACTGAGACTGGCTTCCCACCCTCAGGGAATAAGTCAAGTGTCCAAAGTGACAGTGTAGAATCCCTAAAGTACACTGAATCCACAGCTTCATTCTCAATCCTACAAGCCAAGCACTGGATCTTTCTTTTAGAATACAAAGAGAGAGGAAATTGAGAAGGAGTAACACCCTCACGCAAAGACATGAAAATACCCGACCTTAGAAAACAGGCCCCAAAAAGCCAATCCTCAACACTCTGCTCAAATGTAAACCGGACCTTTGTTCCCCCTTTTGAAGTTCATGAATCGCATTAGAAAAATATTATTACGAAATTTCATAGAGGAGTGATTTTTAAGATTAGTCAAATACATAATTATGTCATATTAAATAGCCCTGAGTGATCAAGCAGGACGTCCAACAAGTTGAACGTTTCAATATGTTCACCTGCATAGAAAAAGAGACGGGGTTTCCACCTTCCCAGCCCCATTCCACGCAATTCTCCATTCCTGGGTCCTGAAAGCCCTGTACCCTATTCGTTGTGCAATGTTTTTCAAACTCCACCCACTAAGCTCCAGAACAAGTGGAATTCTCCCATTCTGAAAGAGGTCTAGATTTTCTTGTATCCAGGGAGACATTGAAAACTCCTTGACGTGAGTCAAGTAAGGCAAGAACGGTCCAGCCTGTCTCCCAGATTAAGAAAGACCGAAGGCCAGGGTCAGGGAGGCGCTCAAGTTTCCGCTTACCAAATTAAAAGAAAAAGAAAAGAAAAAAAGAAACCGGGGTGGGGGGGGAATAGCATAGGGGGGAAGGCTATCAGACGATGCTTGCTTCCAACTCCGCAGGACCCAGGTCCTCTAGCATCACCTCCCCATTTTTGCCCCCACGTGCAGCCGCCAGGCTGGTGGTGCCCAGAGGCTAGCCCCGTGCCCTGGGTCCCAGAGACCAGGCACCCCCCTTCCTCACAAGCCCCGCGGTACTCACCGCCCGCCCGCCCGCCCGCGCAGTGGCGGGGAGCGCAGGGGGGCGGGGGAAGGGGGGCGAAGCGCAGCCCCGGCTCCCGCGCGGTTATCTTACTGCGCAACAGCCTCGCTTGAGCGGCCTGAGAACACCCCGCAGCGCGCCCCTGCGCACCTGCCGGACGCAAAGAGGGCGAGCCCGCAACCACACAGAGCCCCTGGACGGCGGCGCCCAGAGCTAGGAGCACTGTGACCGCAAGGGCTGGGAGAGAAAACACCTGGCGCTTGGGGCCCCGGGGTGCCGGCCGCACGTGGCTGTCACACCTGGCGCGCCCCCGCCTCGCACCCCTTCCCCCTTCCCCCTCAGACCCTCATCCCTCCCGCGGTGCGTCCCCAAATCCCAACCATCGTCTCTTCCCACCCCATCCATCCCGGTCCCACCCCCCCACCTGCTCCCACTGTCGTCACCCCCAAGAGGGAAAAGAGCCGGATGTTCGTCCCATGGCTAAAGGTAACCAAGGAGAGTGAAGCGGTAGACCCAAATAACCGAGGATCCCCCTGGCCCATCAATAACGAGGGCGTCCCCCTGACTGACCTTCTGCCGCGGGCTACGTCGCCGTCCGCCCCGTCCGGCCTCAATAGCCTCCTCGGCGCCTCCGCCTCTTCCCCGCGCTGCCTCCTCTAACCGCGTCGCCATGAGGTGACGGCAGCAGCCAAACAAGCGGCCCGACAAGGGGCACGGAACCTCTCAGGGCCTTGAGCCCCGCCCCCGAACGCAACGGCCAATTGCCGCGTGGGAATGTTGCCACGTGACCGGAGGAGGTTGGCCCCCGAGAGAAAGCGGTGAGATGGGGGTGGGGTGCACCGAATCCTGGGCTGGGCTTCTGCTAGGGCCGAAGGGCGGACGGAGGCCGCGCGCGTCTGCGCGGACTGGAAAAGGGACTTCGCAGCCGACTACGAGTCTTAGCAGGCTGCGCGGCCACGGCTGTCAGGCCTGGATCGCGATTGGAGCATAATGCAGTGTTCTGAGAAGAAAGGAACGCCCACTCTGCTCCATGTGCAGCCTACTGGGACTTGTAGTTTCTAGGGGTAATGTCTCGGTACCGGAAAGTATTCGTTATTATCCTACAGGAAAAGTTTTTAAATATTCCAGTGTTGAGAAGGGATAGAGTCAGCGACACCTGGTTGTGTTTTTTATTTTGTTGCTATTCTTCGAAATTGAGTGCGAATGATTTGGGGATAAGGGGGATACTTCGCGATTTTCAAGGCGGGAGATGTAATGGCTTCAGAATTAGAGGCTCTAGGCTCGGATATTTGCTGCGAGCCCAGCCCCTCCACCAGAGTTCTCACGACTGTTTACCAGTACCGAGCTCCTTTGGGGTGGGAGCCGCATTCTATACACCTTGACTGAACCGCCCCTACTTCTAGCATAGTTCCTGTACTTCGATGCAGCTTAATTCATGTTGAATGCATTCTGCTTTCTCCGCCATTCGTTTCATTTCTTAATTTCTCAACAGACTCGGTTTGCTGAATCAGTTATTTTTATTGATATGATGGGGGTGATGTATCTCAGGAATATTCCGTTTCCCTCTGATGGAACAAGGTCTCCAATGGCTGAGCTGAAAGTCACCGATCATCATGAGATCCTGACATATTGTCTCAAATAATTCGTTATGAAAATTTGTGTAAATCCTATACCATTTTTTATTAGAGTTGAACACAAGACAGTGGTAGCAGGCGTCAAAAATTTAATAACATGCATGAGAGTAAATTTAAATTTTGGGAAATTCCATCCATTAATTTAAATTTTTTTTAATTTGAAATAAGGACCATTATTTCATTTCACAGGCAGAACAGCTCGGTTCAGCTTTGAGATTTCAAAACGAAAGCATACTTTGAGACATAGGTGCCAGCTGAAAATGAACCCATTTTCAGACTATACAAAGCTGATGGCCTCAGCCACCCTGTCTCATCTTCTTAAGGAAAAAGCCCCAGGGAGAAACAGAATAAATGTATCAGCAGTGCAATTCTCCAGGGAACTGAGGGACAAATGCACTGTAGTTAAATTACAGTACAATAGAATACCGGGTAGCTACTAAAATTATAAGCATGATTTAAAATTACCTTAGAACGCTGGGCAGGCTAGCACATGACTGTAATCTCAGTTACCCAGGAGGCTGAGGTAGGAGGATAGCAAGTTCGAGGCCAGTCTCAGCAAGGTAGCAAGGCCCTGTCTCAAAATAAAAATTTAAAAAAGGACTAGGGATATGGCTCAGTGGTAAGTGCCTCTGGGTTCAATCCCCAGTACCAAAAAGAAAAAAAGGAAACAACACACAAGGAAGCAATTAGAAGGCCAGGTATATACACAGAATACTATTTTCTGTAGTCCTTATAGTCATGGTTAAATTATTTTAACAGTATTCTGAGTGCAGAGATGTATGTACTCCGTCAGATTTGGGGAAATATTCTGCACCCTGTAAGCTCGATATTTTTTCAGTTTTCACACATACACCATTTTGCTGCACCTTTCTGAACTATTTTGTTGTCCTGGAGTCAGGCTTTGCAATATGTTAGAGATGTGTTGTCTGCTGCATTTTGCACAACCTTTCCCTTTTCGTTTTGGTTAATAATATGTATGAATTATTCCTTTTATTACCTATTTGTAAGACAAGAATATTTCATTCCAAATAAAGAATTCAGGGCTGGGGATATAGGTCAGTTGGTAAAGTGTTTGCCTTGTATTCAAGGCCCTGGGTTCGATCCCCAGCACTACAAAAAAAAAAAAAAAAGAATTCAGTCTTTAATTTCACATATATATGTATATGTATATAAGTATATGTATATATAATTTCACATATGTATATTATATATATATATATAAACCTATGTCAGTGACCTCAAGTCTTAAGCAAAATTAAAAGTTTTTCATTGTTTCATTGTATTTATTTACACACATTCTCATCTCAGAAGGGATTTGGTGTGAATCACATGCATAATATACTATAACATATGTAGATGTATTGATAGAAATTCTGCCATATGTATGATGTGTAAATACACACACAGAAATGATACTAAAATGAAAGAATAGGAAAGTAAGGTGAGGTCATAGTGAGTTGAATCTGTAAAACACATGCCAAACATCTTTGTTTCTTGCATTCCTTCCACAAAAGCCTGAGCCAGGTATAGTGGTACACATCTATAATCTCAGCAACTTGGGAGGCTGAGGCAGGAGGATCACAGGTTCAAGGCCAGCATCAGCAACTTAGTGAGACCCCTGTCTCAAAAAATAAAAAAAGACTGGGAATGTAACTCAAAGGTAAACCCACCCCTGGGTTCAATCACCAGTACAAAAAAAAAAAAAAAAGACTTTTACACAAGTGGGAGGTGAGCCAAATTTTTATTTTGAGCTTCTCAACAGCTGAGAAAAACAAAATTTACAGATTGATTCACAACATCACAAAATGAAAACAAACTGGTTGCTCAAGAGAAACATAGCTATTACTGGTCCTGCCAGAAATATGAAGACTATTTCTCAAACATCTTTAACGTACGCTCTGGTGGTTTTTCAATCTGCCCACAAGTTTTTCCAACTTCCAAAGGTGCAATGTGAGTCTCTTTCTCTCTTGAATGTGGGTGGAACTTAGTGATTTTTCTTCTAAAGAATATTCAGGCAGAAATGAGATGTACCCTGGGTACTGCCTGGCTCTCTAGTCTTAGATCACTCTCTTCTTTCCCAGGACAGACTGTCAGACTAAACTGATTTTTGATAGACCAACCCATTTTTCTTTAGATTTTTTTTTTTGGGGGGGAGGTTATTTATTTACTTTTATGTGGTGCTGAGGATGCAACCCAGTGCCTCACACGCCAGGCAAGTGCTCTACAGCTGAGTTACAGCCCCAGCCCTACATTTTGTGTGTGTGTGTGTGTGCATTGAGAATTTAATCACTTAATCCAGGGGCACTTTACCACTAAGCTACATCCTCAGCCCTTCTTTATTTTGAGACAAGGTCTCACTAATTTTCTTTAGATTTTTATCTCGAGTGCCTTCAGAGAGATTAGGCATTCTGTCAAACCTTAGCCCAAGGCTTTGTAAAGCACTTTGTTTATCTATGCTGGGATCCATTGTTGGGGTTGCTTTTTAGGTCTTGAATGGCTACCACTTTAAAAAAAATTTTTTTTTTTTAGTTGTTGATGGACCTTTATTTCATTTATTTGTTTTTATATGTGATACCTCAGCCACTGTGTCTCATCTTCTTAAGGAAAAAGCCCTAGCAAGAAACAGTATAAATCTATCAGCAGTGCAATTCTCCAGGGAACTGGAGCCACAACCCCAGCCCAAAAGGCTACCTTTTTTTTTTTTTTAATTTCCAAGTCTTTAAAGGAAACTGTGTTCTGTCCACACTGATTATTCTCACCTTTGCTCCAGGAAGTCCTTATTATCTGTTAAGAGTTGCTCTTGCCAGTAGGGTAAAGGCCACTAGAACAACAGTTCCTCATTGGGTAGCAGGCAGTCTCTCCAGGCTCCCTAAGGGCTATGGGTAGGGGTCTGAATATCCGTTCATATGCTCAGATGTTTACTAAAGTCTTGAGTACACAGGCACAAAGTAATTTGTGTGAATAAAAGCCCAGTGATGTCCCAGCTCTCTGGCCTTTTATTTATTTATTTGGTATTATGGATTGAACCCGGGGCGCTTCACCACTCAGCCATATCCCCAGCCCCTTTTTTATATTTTATCAGAGACAGGGTCTCACTGAGTTGCTTAGGGCCTTGTTAAGTTGCTAAGGCTGGCTTTGAACTCAGATCCTCCTGCCTCAGCTTCCTGAGCCAATGGGATTACATGTGTGCACCACCACACAGAGCTTCTTTGGCCTTTTAAATGGTCTAACCATCATTTTAATAAAATACAAGGCACTCATGAGAGACTCACCGATATTACAGAGAAAAGATTCTGTGGCCTTTTGGCCAGTATTGGGGAAATGTAAACCACAGAAATGAAAACTGGACACAGGACCATTGAAAGCTTTAGTTTAGAATATTAGCCCAAAGGGAACAGGCTTCAAACTTTCTAGGCTCTTACACCTTATTAAAGCAAGGGTAAGTGACATAATCTTGAATATCACCAATTTCATCAATATGAGCCCACTTCTTATGCCCAGTTTACTGGCCAACAAGCTAATTATTTCACCAATGAAAACCCATTTCTTCGCAGACTTAGTAGGGCATACCTGTAATCCCAATGACTCAGTAGGCTGAAGCAGGAGGATGGCAAGTTTGAGGCCAGCCTCAGCAATGTGGTAAGACCCTTTTTCAAAGTAAAAAGGTCTGGGAGTACTGGGGCTGTAGCTCAGTGGCAGAGAACTTGCCAAGCATGTGTGAGGCACTGAGTTGCTAAGCACCTCACTGTTGCTGAGGCTGGCTTTGAACTCGCAATCCTCCTGCCTCCACCTCCCTGCTGGGATTGCAGGCTTGCACCACCTCGCCTAGCTATTTATGTTATTTTGAGACAGGTACTTGCAAAATTACCCAGGCTGTCCTGGAACTTGCAATCTCCTGCCTCAGGCTCCTGAGTAACTGGGATTATGGAAGTGTGCCACCACACCAGGCTGTAACCCTCAACACAACACACTGCTCTTCACCCTCTTATTCTGTCTTTGCTGGCAGTAAATTATAGACCTCATCATATCCTAGAATATGATCAAAGAGATTGGCATATCTAAAGAAGCAATGTGGCCATCAAAAGAGAAGAAATCTAGAAACATAACAAGACAGGGAGGCCAGGCTGCCAGAGTCCATCCAAATATTGTTTGGAAAATAGATAACATTGGTCAAAAAGAGAACATCAAAAAATAATGGCCTCAATCGGTCACTGTGGGGCACACCTATAATCCCAGTGGCTCAGGAGACTAAGGCAGTAGAATCCCAAATTCAAAGCCAGCCTCAGCAAAAAGCAAGGTGCTAGGCAACTGAATGAGACTCTGTTTCTAAGTAAAATACAAATAGGGCTAGGGATGTGGCTCAGTGGTCGAGTGCCTCTAAATTCAATCCCCAGTACCCCCGCCCCCACAAAAAATGGCCTCAACTAATTAGAACAATTTAAAAAATAAAAAGAAAAATAGTCATGGCCTCATTTGCAAAGGTATCCCTAGTGTCAGGGTGGGGGATCTGTTTATACTAATTGAATGCCTTTGATCAGTAAAATTTGTTTTGATTTTGTACTTATCAATCTGTACATTACCATCAGGCTCCCTGTGTGGATTTGATCATAGAAAATGTAGAGATGAGTGTGTTTATTTTGTGAGACAGTTACATTGATCATTGTTTTGTTGTTGTTGTTGTTGTTGTTTATTTGTTTGTTGTTTTTGTTTTTGTTTCTTTGGTACTGGGAATTGAACCCAGGGACACTTAACCACTGGGCCACATCCCCAGACCTTTTTATTTGTTATTTTGAGACAGGGTCTTACTAAGTTAGAGCCTCACTAAGTTGCTGAGGCTGGCCTTGAACTTGTGATCCTCCTGCCTCAGCCTCAGTTTCTTAGACCCTGGGACCCTGGGATGCTGGGATTACAGGTGTGTACTGGCTACATTGCTCTTTGTTACTAAAGGAACATTTTGACTTTATATTTCAGGCCTGAGTGCTTGGGTAATGAACACCTGCTCTTGGGAGACAGCATAACCTGAATTTCTCCTCTAAGAAGCCCCACAGGCCCCCAAAGTACCCTATGTTATGCATACTGAGCATACTGTACTTCTTGTACCAAGCCAATCCCACTCCTCAATACAGTGGCTTGTCTAATTGACTCTGTCCCCAGCCATGTGGTAAACAAAGTGAGGACTGGAATACAGGTGCTTAGCGAAATGCCAGGCACAGAGAAAGCTCTGTGAAAGAAGAAAGATCCACCAAAGAGATAAAATGCACTGGTAATCTGTTTTCTGAGTCTGTTCAGGTGAAGACCAAACCCTCAATTCCCCAAGGTGATATCCCTTCCTGTAACCTCTTGAAGAACCTCCTGGAAGTGAAGTTGAGAGCAGGCTATGCCCTGCCCTGAGTTACTCCATGATGAATAGAACAGCAGTTATCAGACTGTGCCTAGCTCTGAGTTATTTCATTCTGTGAAGCACTAATCTGCCATGAGTTATTCCATTTTGAGTACAAGTACCAAGGTTGAATGGCTCTATACCTTGTTTTTGCAAGTAAACAACCACCATCTGCACAGCACAACCATAAGGCTCACATTGATAAATTAATTGTGCGCTTACCAAATTAAATCAGAAGCACGTGGCTGCATGGGTGTGTTGGTCCATGTCAGAGAAACCAGGCTGGTGGTGGGTTTAGCAACCTCTCTGGATGTTCCTCCCTCATCTGAAACCCGTAAGAAGAGAAGCACCCCAAGACTTTACAGAGACACACCAACCTGTCATCAGACTATCCTGTGAAGGAGGTCATCAGACCATGCTGTGAAGGGAGTTGAAAAGGGATGAACCTCTGAACTCTTCCAACTCTCTGTCTCCCCATTCTAGCCTAGAATAAATTCTGAGCTCTGACAACTGCACATCCTGAACAAGTTCTTTGGTTCTTATTTTGTATGTGTGGTTCTGGGGACTGAACCCAGGGCGCTTTACCATTGAGCTACATCCCCAGCCCTTTTTTGAGCAAGAGTCTTCCTAAATTGCAGAGGCTGGCCTGGAACTCTATGCTCTTGCCTCAGCCTCCAGAGTCCCTGAGATTACAGACCTGCTCCACAGCACCAGCATTTGGCAGGTTCTAAACCCTCATCTGACCACCTGCAGAGACTCTTTTGCATTTCTATCTGCTCTCCCCAGGGCTCTCCAATCAACCTTCAGAATCCCTCAGGCTGCCTTAACCCTTTCTTAGCCTTTCTATAATATATATACATAAATGTATAATATAAATAACAAACATATTATTTATAAATAATGTTAAGATATTATTTATATATAATAAATATATAAATATAAATGCATATATTACAGAAAGGCTAAGAAAGGGTTAATATATAATATGTATATATAGATATGCAAATATAAACTTATGTAAAGCAGGACCTGTGACTTGAGTATTATAGATATTAGTAGTTAAGACTGAAATAAAAGAACTTATGATTGCCCAGTTTATGATATACCAGTACTCAAGTGATTTACAGCTGATGAAAGTGATACAGTTTGTAAATTTATTGTTAATTGATTAATCAATTCTGACATTGTGGAAAGACAAAAGTGTTTGGTCTGTGTTAATGTCATAGCTTGCTCAGGACAGATGGACCTCTGCAACACTGTGCAGCCTGCAGACCAAGATTAACCCAGGATAAACTTAGTGGAATCAGAGTTTTAGTTCATCAATTAAAGTTTTACTGAGCGTTGGGGACATGGCTCAGGGGTTTAGCTTGCACAAGGTCCTTGGGACCATAAAAACAGAACATTTACTGAGCACTTACTGAGCATTTTATTAAAAATGGAGCATATAACTGGATGTGATAATGCATGCCTGTAATCCCAGCTACAGGGGAGATTGAAGCAGGAGGATGCCAAGTTCAAAGCCAATCTCAGCAACTTGGCAAGACCCTGTCTCAAAATAAAAAAATAAAATTAAAAAAAGGCTGGGGATATGGCCTAGTGGTTAAAAGGCCCTGGGTTGTATCCTCAGTACCAAAAAAAAAAAAAAAAGAAAAAGAAAAAAAAGTTGAATTTTATTTTTGTTATGTTATACTATTGGGGTTGTAGATAATGAAAGGACTATTAGGCTTTTCATACAACAAAGAGCTTATTGTTTGATTACCCAATGTTATTTTTCCTTGCTAACCCTATTTTTACTCCTTATAGGAATTTGGCCAATTGCTATAGATGTCCACATTTCTGGCAGACATGGAAAGATTTAGAAAATGATTGTACTTTATGCACAGATTACTTAGGCATATTGATTGCAGGCTGTGGAATACACTCCTAGATTGGCATACATTGGAGTGTATGCTCTAACAGGAAGAAAACATCTAAAAACTCTTTTCAAGTACAAATACTGGTACAAAGAAATATATATATATATATATATATATATATATATATATATATATATATATATGATTTTAAAAAAAGAGAAAACATTCACTGCAAAAATGCAAATACCACACATATAGAGGGCTAGGGATGCAGTTCAGTGATACTTGCCTAGCATGCACAAGGCCTTGGTTTTGAGTCTCAACACTGAAAAAAAAGAAGAAGAAGCCGGTACAGTGGTGAATGCCTGTAATCCCAGCCTCTTAGGAGGCCAAGGCAGGAAGATCACAAATTTGAGGCCAGCCTCAGAAATTTAGTGAGTCCCTAAACAATTTATTGAGACCCTGTCTCAAAATTTAAAAAATATAAAAAGGGGCTGAGGGATTGTGCTCATCCGTTAAGTGCCCCTGTGTTCAATCCCTGGTACCAAAAACAAAAAGTGAAAAGTAAAAATACTCCATATATATTGCATATTTCAGAGTATTGGCATTGATTAATTTTGTTCTGGTTAATTCCCTCAAGCCTTGGCTATAATCACCAACATTTGAGGAAATGGAAACTATATTTGTATATAAAGACTATGACAGGGTGGCACAAATGTGTAATCCCAGTGACTTGGGAGACTGAAGCAGGAGGATCACAATTCTTAAAAAATTTTTCCTTTAGTTGTAGATGGAAAGAATACCTTTATTTTATTTACTTATTGAAATGTGGTGGTGCTAAGGAGGTGAACCCAGAGCCTCACACAAGCTAGGTAAGCACTCTACCACTAAATAAAAGCCTCAGTCCAGAAGGATCATAATTTTGAGGCCAGCCCCTGGACAATTCAGTGAGACCTGTCTCAAAAATAAAAAAGTGAAAAGAACTGGGACTATAACTCACTGGTGGAACACCACTGAGTTCAATCCCCAATATTGTATAATGATAATAATAATTTTAAAAAATAAAAATAAAGATGTGGAAAAGAAATACACAAAATATTTTAGACTTTATTGAAAATCACAATATAGAACATCCAAGTTTTCCTTGACAAAATATTTCCGACTTGAAATATTATCCTTCTTCAGTTTCTTTCTACAGTGGTCTGAGAACAATTTCAAATTATCCTTAGATAACAAAATACAGACTCCAGGGCCTGCCAGGTACAGGAGAGCATGCCTGTAACCTTAGGAACTCTGGAGGCTGAGGCAGGAGAAACCCAAGTTCAAGTCTGAGACCAGCCTCAGCAACTTAGTGAGTCCCTTCCTCAAAATAAAAAAGGGGCTGGGGAAGTAGCTCAGTGGTAAAGTGCCTCTGGTTCAATCCCCTGTACTGAAAAATAAAACAACAACAACAAAAAAACAGATTCCAGGGCCTTTTCCAAGATCTCATTTGGAAAGAACTGGCATCTTTTTTTAATATTTATTTTTAGTCGTAGTTGGATATAATACCTTTGTTTTATTTGTTTATTTTTATGTGGTGCTGAGGCTCGAACCCAGGGCCTCGCCCATGCTAGGGGAGTACTTTACCGCTGAGCCACAACCCCAGCCCAGAAAGAACTGGCATCTTGAGGGCTATTTTTTTCTTTCCATCAATGAATACAATATATATCTTTCCATTTATTTAGGTGCTTTTTAATGTCTCCGTACATTGCATATATATGTTTTGTCAGATTTATTCCTAGAAACACATTTTTTTCTGGTAGATAAAATGATACAGGCAGGCATGGTGGTGCATGCCTGTAATCTCAGGGACTCAGGAGGTTGAGGCAGGAGAATCACAAGTTCAAAGCCAGCCTCAGAACTTTAGCAGGCCCTAAGCAATTTATCGAGGCCTTGTCTCAAAATAAAAATAAAAACGGGGCTGAGATGTGGCTCAGTGGTTTAAGCGCTGGGATTTAATCAGGGTTAAATCCCTGGTTATAAATAAATAAATAAATAAATAAATAAATAAATAAATAAAATAAAATAAAATAAAATAAAATAAAATAAAATGATAAAATGACGGCTAGGGATGTAGCTCAGTGCTAGAGCACTTACCTAGCATGTGAAAGGCCCTGGGTTCCAACCTTAGCACCAAAAAAATTAAAGTGAATATATTAGAATGAAATATTTAAGACATACAAAAACTCATAAAGCAAATATAATGAATAACTCTCTATAGGAGATGCATCAGTCAAGGTCCTGTCAAAGGACAATGACAGGGGCTGAGGTTGAGGTTCAGTGGTGGAGCACATGTGAGGCATTGGGTTTGATCCTCAGCACCACATAAAAATAAATAAATAAATAAAGTTAAGAAAAAAAAGTACAAAACAAAACAAAAACAAACAAAAAGGGACAAATTTTTACAGATAATATTTAGTTCAAAAAAATTGCACGATGCCTATAATCCCAGGGACTCAGGAGGCTGAGGCAGGAGAATCACCAGTTTGAAGCCAGCCCCAGCAACTTAGCAAGACTGTAACTTAGTGAGACTCTGACTTAAAATAAAAAATAAATAAATAACAACAAACTGGGATGTAGCTCAGTAGTAAAAGTGCCCCTGTGTTCAATCCCCAGTACCAAAGAAAAGAAAGGACTGGGAATGTAGTTCAAGGTAGAGTGCCCCTGGGTTCAATCCCCAGTAGTGGGAAAAAATTAACTTATATATTGAAAAGGCAAACAGGAACACTAAAATAGCAATTGCTGGAAACAATTATCATCTTGAGGACTGGAGGAAAAATGAAGAGAAGTTGCAATGATTCAGACAGACAAGCTTGAAGGAGGAACCTGTCTGGGACCCAGACCTCTGAGAACAAGGTACTGTCAACTCTGGGGTCTCTGAGGACAGTAGGAGATTGGGGGAAAGCTGCAAATGGGAATCCACTGCCACCACAGAAACTAACTATGGATAGCTGAAGACAATTACTGAGTTGTGCTGAGGAAACCCAGAAACAAGTTCCATGTCCCTCTTCCTGCCTTCCTGTCTCTCTCTAGTGTCTCATAATAGCGGAACCTAAACTGGTAGCTGCTAACAAAGAGAGGAAGACAGTCCCTGTCCTGGCTTCACAGGCAGAGCATGGAGAACAACAGCTAGCCTTTGAGGCTGAGACAGAAGCTTCCTGACCAGCACCTTCTATTCTAGTCAGAGGAGGTCCCAGAATCTTCTCAGTCCAGGCCAGGCTTTAGTGTCAGTGGCTGGATCATGAAGTAATCTAGGGGGAAGTTCTAGTCCCTAGCAGGTTCTCTCTCTCTCTCTCTCTCTCTCTCTCTCTCTCTCTCTCATATTTTTTTAGTTTTCAGGAGACCTTCATTTTATTTATTTATGTATCTATCTATCTTTTTATTTATTTATATGTTGGTGCTGAGGATTGAACCCAGTGCCTCACCTGTGCAAAGCAAGTGCTCTACCACTGAGCTATAGCCCCAGCCCCCCAGAAGAGGTTTCTGAATGGCCCAAGTGAGAAAGGGACATATTTAAAATGTCACCATTGGCTGGGTGCAGTGGTGCACTCCTGTAATCCCAGCAGGACTGGAAGCTGAGACAGGAGTATCGAGAGTTCAAAACCAGCCTCAGCAACAGTGGGGCACTAAGCAATTCAGTGAGACCCTGTCTCTAAATAAAATACAAAATTGGGCTGAGGATGTGGCTCAGTGATGGAGTGTCCCTGAGTTCAATCCCCAGTACCCCCCACTAAATGAATAAATAAAATGTCAGCATCAATGCTGTTTCTTTTTTTTTTTTTTTAATTTTTTTAAGAGAGAGAGAGAGAGAATTTTAATATTTATTTTTTAGTTCACAACATCTTTGTTTGTATGTGGTGCTGAGGATCGAACCTGGGCTGCATGCATGCCAGGCGAGCGTGCTACCGTTTGAGCCACATCCCCAGCCCCAATGCTGTTTCTTTTAACTTTCTTTTTCAGAGTGTGTGTGTGTGTGTGTGTGTGTGCGCGCACGTGCGCGCACGCGCGTGTGTATGTGTGCGTGTGCATGCACTGGGGATGGAACCCAGGGTTTTGTGCATGTTCTGTCGCTGGGCAACATCACATTCCACCAATGTTATTTCAAAGAATAATTTCATAATATTATCCAATATCCAGTTCATTTTAAAATTTACCCTATTATCTCAAGAATATCTAGAGTATATACATATGTATTTATTTATGATTTTAGATATATACTTATATATGAAATATACTTATATATGAAATCATATCCAGTTTTAAATTTATTGAGTTGGAATTCATATAACACAAAACTAACCATTTTACAGTGAACAATTCGGTGGCATTTAGTACATTCAGAATGTGTCACTACCACCTCTGTCTAGTTCCAAAACATTTCCATCATTCCAAAATAAAACTCATTAAGCAGTTTCTTCCACTCCCCCTCCCCCCAGCCCCTGGCAACCACCAATCATCATTCTGTCTCTATGGATTTACCTATTCTGAATATTTCATATAAATGGAATCATGCAATATGTGACCTTTTGTGTCTGGCTTCTTTCACTCAGCATAATGTTATGGAGATATACAGAGATAATATCATTAATATTGGAAAGGCAGTTAGCAGTGACAGTGACATTTATTATTCCCAATATTATTAAACCTTCTTTCTCTTCTGTCTTGTCCAGTCCTTCCTTGATTCACTGAGGCTAATTTTGGCTTCTGTTCATTAATTCATTTCTGCCATCATTTTTATTTTCTTCTGTCTACTTGTTTTTATCTATCACAAAATTGCCTCACTAGCTGGTCGCGGTGGCATATGCCTATAATCCCAGTGACTCATGGAGGCTGAAGTAGTATGATCACAAGTTCAAGGCCAGTCTCGGCAATTTAGCCCGGCCCTCAGCAATTTAGCAAAACTCTGTCTCAAAAAATAAAAGGGGTTGGGATGTGGCTCGATAGTAAATCACCCCTGTGTTCAATCCCCAGTGCCAGAAATAAATGAACAAAATCAACCAAACCAAAAAACAAAACAAAAAAAAAAACTGCCTTTCTGATGTTTCATATTATAAAAGTAATCTATTCTAAATGAAAACCTCTCAGATAGATATAAAAAGTCAAAAATGATCACCTAACCCACAAAGGCAGTCATTATTAACACTTTCTGGTATTACCTTGCAGTTTTGTTTGCTACATACACCAATGGATAGCATGTGTGCATAAATAGACATTTTTAATCTTTTCTTGTGTTAAAGTTTACCATTTCATTTTATTTTAAAAAAAAATTTGGTACTGGAAATTGAACCCAGAGGGACTTCATGACTAAGCCACATCCCCAGTCCTTTTTATTTTTTGAGACAGAGTCATTAAATTGATTAGGGCCTCCCTTAGTTTCTGTCGCTGGTCTCAAATTTGTGATCCTCCTGCCTCAGCTTCTGGAGTCTCTGGGATTACAGGCATGTACCACCACTCCTGGAAAATTTATCATTTTAACCACTTAGAATTAGAATATTGCAACATGGCTTTCCCCATAATCCAAGATAGTTGGGAGGTTGAGGCAGGAGTATATCAAGTTCAAAGCCAACCTCAGCATTTAGCGAGACCCTCAGCCACTTAGTGAAATTCTAGCTCTAAATAAAAAGTAAAAAGCACTGGAGATGTAGGTCAGTGGTAAAGCACCTCTGGGTTCAATCTTTGGTACCAATAAAAAAATAAAAGTGGCCGAGTGCCTGTAATCCCAGCGACTCAGGAGGCTGAGATAGGAGAATTGTGAGTTCAAAGCCTTATGGCTGGGGTTGTGGCTCAGCAGTAGAGCATTCACCTCCCATGTGTGAGGCCCTGGGTTCGATCCTCAGCACCACATAAAAATAAATAAAATAAGTGTATTCTGTCCAACTATAACTAAAAAATAAATATTTTTTAAGAAAGCCAGCCTTAGCAAAAGTGAGACCTCTAAATAAAATACAAAATAGGGCTGGGGATGTGGCTCAGTGGTTGAGTACCCTTGAGTTCAATCCCTAGTACCAAAATAAATAAATGAAAATAAAAAGGACTGGGGATGTAGCTCAGTACCCTCAGGTTCAATGCCCTCCCTGTACCAAAATAAATAGCTGGGCACAGTGGCCAGTCCTGAAATCCCAGCTATTTAGCCAGATTGTATTTCAAAACAAAATAAATAAATAAATAAATAAACTCTGGTGTGCACACCTCTAATTCCAGGGACTGAGGAGGCTGAGGCAGGAGGATCAAAAGTTCCAGGCCAGCCTCAGCAATTTAGTGAGGGTCTAAGCAAGACCCTGTCTTAAAATAAAAAATAAAAAAGGAGGGGGCTGCAGTTGTAGCTCCATGGTAGAGTGCTTGCCTAGCATGTGTGAGGCACTGGCTTCAATCCTTAGCACCCCATAAAAACAAATAAATAAATAAATAAATGGTAGTGTGTCCATTTACAACAAAATTTTTTTAAATAAATAAAAAGGGCTGGGGATGTGGCTCAATGGTAAAGCAGTCTTGGGTTTAATCCCCAGTTCCAAAAAAATTTTTTAAATAAATATAATAAAAAGAGTTGGTTGTAAAGTTGTACAGTGCTTGCCTGGCATGTACAAGACTCTAGGCTCAATCCCCAGTACCACCAGAAAAAAAAATCAGATTATCACAATTTTCCAACCCTCAGCCCCCATGAATGAATGAATATGGAGCTGAGCAACAAAGTACCTGCTAGCATTCAAACAGGGAAATCAACTGCCATTTTACGTCTACAGATGGAGGAATTGTAGAGTCTAGCCTTGGACTACCGCTCACCTGTGCTTGTGCAGAAGCAATCAAAACTGAGTTGGGGGGCGCTGGGGTTGTGGCTCAGTGGTAGAGTGCTCGCCTAGCATTTTTGAGGCACTGAGTTGGATCCTTAGCAACACATAAATGTGAAATAAAGATGTTTAAAAAAAAGTGGGTTGGGGCTGGGCGCAGTGGTGCATGCCTATAATCCTAGTGGCTTGGGAGGCTGAGGCAGGAGGATTTTGAGTTCAAAGTCAGGCTCAGCAATTTAGTAAGGCACTAAGCAAGTCAGTTAAACCCTGTCTCTATATAAAATACAAAAAAAAAAAAGGGCTGGGGATGTGGCTCAGTGGTCAAGTGCCCCTGAGTTCAATTCCCAGTACCCCAAACTCCTGCAAAAAATACTGACTTGGTCAGGGTACAGTGGCCCATACCTATAATCTCAATGGCTCTAGAGGCTGAGGCAGGAGGATTGTAATAAAAGCCAGCCTCAGCAATTTAGCAACACCCTAAACAACTTAGCAAGACCCTGTCTCTAAATAAAATACAAAAAAAAGGGCTGGGATGTGGCTCAGTGGTAGAGCACCTCTGGGTTCAATTCCTGGTAACCACCCCCCACCCAAAAAAAAAAAGAAAGAGAAAAGGAAAACACAAGGAAGTGAGACTGTATAGATCAGGGTAGCCTTTGTGGAAAGGGAGGGAGCTCTGAGTGGGACAGACTTTGCAAGTGTGGGAATTCTGGGGATGACTGAGAAAGTTGTATTTTTCAAGACTGTGGCTAGAAGTCAGGTGGGCTCTACTACTGAATCACATTTTCAGGGTTTTTTTGTTGTTGTTGTTTTGGTTTTTTGCTGTCAGGATTGATCTCAGGGCCTTGCCCATGAAAGTATATTTCTAATTTTTATTACTTTGATGCTGGGGATTGAACCCAGGGCACTTTACCACTGAGCCACATCCCCAGTTCTATTTATTTCTTTGAGTCAGGGTGTCCTAAATTGCTGAGGGTTCCGCTGAATTGTAGAGACTGGCTTTGAACTTGTGGATCCTCCTGCCTAAACCCAGAGCTGCTGGGATTACAGGTGTGCACCATCACACCCTGGTAGAGACTTCTAGTTTTCAACTCTGAGATCAGTTCCTTAGTAAATAAAAAACTTCCAAAATATTACTTGGACACATGGATGTCCTGAATAAGACTATATTTCCCATTCTTCCCTGGCTGGAGCTGTATTAACTAAGTGGCAAAGTCCTGGCCAAGGGGAGGCAAATGGAAGTATAGTGACTGCTTCCTCCTTACAGGACAGCAGATGGTGCCATTTGCCTCTTGGGCATTTCCTCCATTTTGCTGCTGGGTAGGCAGATAAATAGCACCCTTAGGGAGCTGAGGACTAGAAGGCACCAGAATCCCTAGTTACTTCTTGGAGCAGCCCAATCAGGCCTGCTGCACCATCCTCTGGACTTTATTAATGTGTGATGGAATAAGCATCCACTTTAGACCACTGTCATGTTAGATTTTCTGTCACATACCATCAAACTTATTCTGAAATCATAGAAAACTATTCATATAGTCAGGCATCCTGGTGCATGCCTATAATCCCAGCAATGTGGGAGACTGAGGCAGAAGAATTCCGAATTTGAGGCCAGCCTCAGCAATTACCAGGGCCCAAAGCAATTTAGCAAGACACTGTCTGAAAATAAAAGCAAAACAAACTAACAAATAAAAACAAAAAAGAAAGAAAGAAAGCAATGAGGAAAAAGCTCTGATGCTTTTATGTTGGCCCTCACATCATACCCATGTGTGTACACACACACACACACACACACACACACTTCACCCTTGCTGTGATTCTTTTCTTTTTTTTTTTTTAATTACTTTTATTTGGTGCAAGGATTGAACCCAGGGTCTTGCACATGCAATCTACCACTGAGTTACATCCCAAACCCACACATTATTCCTGTGTCAATATTATCCACAACTTAGTCATATAGTGTCTTATGTATACATTCTTTTTCTTATTTAACTAGTGTATGTATGTGTGGTGCTGGAGAAGGAACCCAGGGCTTCATGCATGCTAGGCAACTGCTCTGCCACTGAGCTACATCCCCAGCCCAAGAATATACAGTTTAAAATAAGGCCAGACGTGGTGGTGCATGCCTGTAATCTCAGCGATTTGGGAAACTGATCACAAATTCCAGGCCAGTCTCAGCAATTTAGTGAGGAGCCCCAAGCAACTTGGCAAAACCCTGTCTCAAAAAATAAAAAGGGGCTGGGTGCAGTGGTGCAAGCCTGTAATCCCAGCGGCTTGGGAGACTGAGACAGAAGGATTTCAAGTTCAAAACCAGCCTCAGCAATGTCGAGGTGCTAAGCAACTCAGTAGGACCCTGTCTCTAAATAAAATACAAAATAGGGCTTGGGATGTGGCTCAGTGGTTGAGTGCCCCTGAGTCCCTGAGTTCAATCTCCAGTACCAAAAAAAAAAAAAAAAAAAAAGATATAACTGCTGTTAACATTTTGGTGTAAGCCTTCCACATCTGTTTTTCTATGCATATACATGCCCAACACATGCATATATACATGTGCATATTTGGAGGAATAATATAATTAAGTATAATAATATTAAATATTTTCATAACTTGCCTTTTATATTTAATTCAACATTATGTGATGAATCTTCTCATGTCAAAAGAAGAGCTTCATCTTTTCATCTTTTTTGTGTTTTGGTTGTGGGCATTGAACCAGGGGTCCTGTGCATGCTAAGCACATGCTCTGCCACTTAATGACACCCCCAGCCCCAGAGACCCATCGTTTTAAGCGCTCAACAAAATCCCTTATTCAAAAGAAATCACAAGCAGGCCTGTGCAACAAAACAAATCGACTCAGTTGCCCAGATAGACTCAGAACTAGGCCTTTCCCTTCCCCATAGGTCTCAGGCTTGCTGGGAGCTACAGCGTTAATCTGAAGGGCAATGACTCAGCTTCTCATTTGCATAACCATGGAGCACTGCATGCAATTGATTTTCAAGTTAAAAGCTGTATGTTTCTTTTAATGTATTATTTTGAAGAATGAGACCTTTCTTTACATATGCCTCAAAGAACTGCTCAAGCATTTGAGCTGGGATTCACCCTCAGTGTGCCAGTAGCCATCACCTGGCACTTGTCTTTCCAGAAGCATAGATTTTTCTTTCTTTTCTTTTTTTCTGTTGCCAATTATTGCAGGTTTTTGTGGAAATGAATAAAAATTTGAGAGCCTTCTTTTTGGAGGGTTTATCTTTTCATTATTTTATGTCCCTGTTAGTTTTTTTTCTTTTTGTTTTCCTTGGTCTCTGATACAGTTTCTCCTATTTTTTTCCTAGCTATGTGGTATCACAGGTTGATGGTAATTTTCTCTTTTGGTTAAATTTTTCACGTAGCTTAGTTTACCCTGTATTTAAATTTTATGTAGGTGGGATCATTCTGTCTTACTTTTTCTGCTTAACCTTTTATTTGTGAGTCTTAGGTTCATTCACATCATTGTGTGTAGCTGGGGTTTTTTTTGTTGTTGTTGTTGTTTGTTTGTTTGTTTGTTTAGGTACCAGGAATTGAATCCAGGGATGCTTAACTACCGAGTCACATCCCCAGCCCTTTTTATTTTTTATTTTGATACAGGGTCTCACTAAGTTGCTTAGGGCCTTCATAAATTGCTGAGGCTGGCTTTTAACTTGTGATCCTCCTGCCTCAGCCTCCCCCACCCCCAGCTGCTGGGATAACAGGCATTTGCCACTGCTCCTGGCTTAGCTGTTATTTTTTCATGCTCTTTGTTTCTCATTATGGTACCATAGTATAATTCCAATCTGCTGTTGTTGGACATTTGGGTTGGGTAAAGCCTGAGGTCATTAGAACACCAGTATTATGGATATTATTGCACAGTTTACCTAATGGCCCATGCCTTAGGATATATTTCTCTTCCTCTTTACTAAGTAATGGTAATTATTTTCATAAGTGGTTATTCCATTTTGTGCTCCCTAGGACAAGTCAGAGAGAGGGACATAGTCAACTTTTCATTTAAGTAATATCAGTTTTGGGTTTTCCCCAAGAGACTGTGACTATGCCAGCCTATACTTTCTCCAACTTTTCTATTGTTTCACATGCTTAACTTTTGCTAGTTTTAGACTTTTATATGTTTGACCATTGGTGGGTATGAAATCCATTACTTAGGAGCTGGCATTGTGGCTCAGCAGTAGAGCGCTCGCCTAGCACAGGGCGGGGCCTAGGTTTGATCCTCAGTGTCAGATCAGGCGATGTGGCAGGCAGCGACCAAAGGAGGCAGATTTAAAAGGGCCTCTGAACAGGTTTTACTGAGATATCACTCCCGGGCGGAACTCGATCAGACCCACAGAAGGGACAGAGGAAGGGTCTGAGGAGAAACCTCGTGGAAGCTCAACCGGACTGGACTTTTATGGGGCTTACAGCAGGAAGGGAAGGGCTCAGGACAGGAAAAGGTGTTTTTAGGGTCCCTTGCCCCCTAGGAGTTGGTCAGGGAAATTGGCTGAACTCCAGGATTGGTCGGGGGTCCTGCTGATTGACAGGTGTTATTCAGGAGATCCGGCTGATTGACAGGCATTTCCGCTGGCATCTGATTGATGTTCTTTTCCAGCGAGGGCTGCTTTGTTCTAAGTTGCCACTAAGTTGCCACCACCAACCTAACACTCAGCACCACATAAAAGTAAAAAAGGTATTGTGTTATGTCCATCTACACCTAAAAAAATAAATATAAAAAAGATATCCATTACTTAAAATATTTGTATACAATTTTATTACATGGGTGAGTCATCATTTGTTCAAATCAAGCTTATGGCAGCCAGGTGAGTGGCATACATTCCCGGCAGTCTGGGAGACTGATGCAGGAGGATCACAAGTTCAAAGCCAGCCTCAGTGACTTAGTGAGGCCTAAGCAATGTTGTGAGATCCTGTCTCTAAATAAAAACTAAAAAGAGCTGGGGATGTGGCTCAGTGGTTAAGTACCCCTGGATTCGATCCCTGGTACAAAAAAAAAAAAAAAAATTATGGCATAAGATATGTGCTTAGTTCCCAATGTTTCTACTTTACAATCGAAGCAATGTTTGTTCAATTACTTCCTTTGAATAAATTCCAAGAGTAAAACTGCTGGATTAAATGTTCTCTATATTTAAATTTTGATCCAAATTACCCAACTGCCATTTGGAAATATTTAACAATTTTACATCCCTGTGGACAATGTTTTATATACCATTTCCCCTACACACCTGTCAAAATTAGGTATTTCTTCTCATGTGTGGTAGCACACTCCTGTAATCCTAGCAACTTGGGAGGCTGAAGCAGGAGAATCACAAGTTTAGGCCAGCTTGGGCAACTGAAGGAGACACTGTTTTAAAATACAAAATGAAAATGACTGGGGTGAGGGGCTGGGGTTGTGGCTCAGCGGTAGAGCGCTCGTCTAGCACGTATGAGGCCCTGACTTCGATCCTCAGCACCACACACAAAAAATAAAAAGTAAAATAAAGGTCTTGTGTCCAACTACAAGTAAAAAAATAATTAAAAAAAAGAAAATGGCTGGAGTGTAGTTCAGTGGTGGAGGACCCCTGATTTCAATCTCCAGTACTGCCAAAAAAAAAAAAAAAAGTTGATGTTTTTTTAAAAAACACCTGAGTGAGGCATGTATTTAGAAGTCAAATTACAAAGTTGGAGAATTCTAGCTGGGCCTGGTGGCACAGGCCTGCAATGAAAGTGGCTTGGGAGGCTGAGTCAGGAGGATCGAGAGTTCAAAGTCAGCCTCAGCAATTTAGCGAGACACTAAGTAACTCAGTGAGACCCTGTCTCTAGATAAAATACAAAATAGGGCTGGGGATGTGGTTCAGTGGTTAAGCATTCCTGAGTTCAATCCCTGGTACTAAAAGAAAAAAAAAATTGAATTACAGAAGGCTTTTAAAACAACAGAGATCCTATAATCTGCCCTTCCCTGGGTTTCCTACTTCCCAGGAATCACCATTTAAAACTCTTTGTCAGTTTCTTCTATTTGCTTCTATATCTTATAATAATATGCTTATACCATTCAACCTTGATTTTCATTTTTAGATAGTGGCAGAAATTGCAAGTTGCTTACCATGCTACCAGTTTTTCCTTAGGCTTCAGAAGTAGTTGCCTGTAGAATTCCCAAGTCTTTCCTGGCTTCTGAAGCATTAAAATGTTCTTGTCATCACTTGGCTGCTGTTGCAAGCTCTTCTATTTTTGTCATTTATGAATTTATACCTTTTCCTCTTCATCTTCCCCCCCACTCCCCCTTGTGTACTGGGGATTGAATGCAGATGTTCTTTACCATTACTGCAAAACAAACAAAAATTTGCAGAGTGACTTGGTCATTTTGGTGTATCCAGGTTTTAGCATTGTCTAAGTGCAGCAATGGTAGAGGGTATTATATACTTAATGAGTATTATCAGGATTACAGTGTATTACTATAGTAGGAGTCAACAAAATCTTCTATTTTGATTAATTGATCCATTTTTTCTATATAAATGTCATAGAAGAGGGTAAACTTTGGAGTTTTAGCTCTTGATAGCAGAAAGCATAGTTACCCATAGCTCATCAAGATCATCAGAAAAGAACAAGACAGAGCACTGCATATTATCATTGTTGACATGAGAAATCACACCATAGCCTTACAGTACAAGATCCATTGAGTCTGTGGGGTAGAATGATTTTTTTGGTAGGGAGGAGGTGATATTGGGTATTGAACCCAGGAGGAGCACTTTAACACTGAGCCACATCCCTAGCCCTTTTTTTTTTTTTTTTTTTTTTTTTTAATTTTCAGACAGGGTCTTGCTTAATTTTAAGTTGTTAAGAGTGTTGAGGTTGGCCATAAACTTGGGATCCTCCTGCCTCTGCCTCCTGAGCTGCTTGGGATTACAGGTGTAAACCAGATGTCTCTCTGTCTCTCTGTCTCTCTGTCTCTCTGTCTCTCTCTGTCTCTGTCTCTGTCTCTGTCTCTGTCTCTCTCTCTCTCTCTCTCTCTGTGTGTGTGTGTGTGTGTATGTGGTGTGTGTGCATGGCAGTACTGAGGATAACCTCAAGCAAGGCAAGTGGTCTGTCTATCACTGAGCTACATTCTCAGCCTAAGGATGATGTTTTATTATGAAGGACAATTCATTGGACTGGAGTAAAAGGCTACATTGAAAGTAAAATGTGTTATTAAAACTCCATATTATCTCAATCTAACATTGGAGCCTCCTGTGCAGATCTGGCTGTGCCCTGCCCTGAGTTACTCCATGATGAATAGAACAGCAGTTATCAGACTGTGTCTAGCTCTGAGTTATTTCATTCTGTGAAGCACTAATCTGCCATGAGTTATTCCATTTTGAGTACAAGTACCAAGGTTGAATGGCTCTATACCTTGTTTTTGCAAGTAAACAACCACCATCTGCACAGCACAACCATAAGGCTCACATTGATAAATTAATTGTGCGCTTACCAAATTAAATCAGAAGCACGTGGCTGCGTGGGTGTGTTGGTCCATGTCAGAGAAACCAGGCTGGTGGTGGGTTTAGCAACCTCTCCAGATGTTCTCCCCTCATCTGAAACCCGTAAGAGGAGAAGCACCCCAAGACTTTACAGAGACACACCAACCTGTCATCAGACTATCCTGTGAAGGAGGTCATCAGACCATGCTGTGAAGGGGGTTGACAAGGGATGAACCTCTGAACTCTTCCAACTCTCTGTCTCCCCATTCTAGCCTAGAATAAATTCTGAGCTCTGACAACTGCACATCCTGAACAAGTTCTTTGGTTCTTATTTTGTATGTGTGGTTCTAGGGACTGAACCCAGGGCGCTCTACCATTGAGCTACATCCCCAGCCCTTTTTGAGCAAGGGTCTCCCTAAATTGCAGAGGCTGGCCTGGAACTCTCTATGCTCCTGCCTCAGCCTCCAGACTCCCTGGAATTATAGGCAGGTACCACTGCTTTGGCAGGTTCTAAACCTTCATCTGACCATCTGCAGTGACTCTTTTGCATTTGTATTTGTTCTTGGCTTTGGCTCTCAGTGTGGCCTCCAAAACCCCTGTGACTGACTTAACCCTTACCTCACCTTTCTGTGTTAAAATATATATGTGTGTGTGTGTATGTGTATACACACAAACATAAGTATAAATATATATATATATTTATATAAATATATAAAAATATTTATACATAAGTATAAATATATATATATTTATATATATATTTATTTATAAATATATTTATATATATATATATAAAATTTGTGTAACATATGATATAGGACTTGAGTGTTATACATATTAGTGGTTAAGATTAGAATAAAAGAACCTGTGATCACTGGCCTTATGATTATCAGGTGACCCATGAATATTTGCTGTCACTGCAGATGTAGCCTGTGAATTTATTGTTATCCAATATATTCTTATATTGTGGAAAGACACAAATGTGTTTGGTCTGTATTCATTGAATATCTCACCCATGATATCTGCCTACAAGGTACCTTTGAAATATTTACAGGTTCTCTCTTCCAAAATAGAATTTTTATCTATTCAGGAACAACCATTATAACTTACATTTACCACTAAAAGCAATGTTTGCTTATTCAGGACAAAGTGTAACATAATTTTCATTTTGGAAATAAATTAGGATTGAACAAATACTGTAAAAAAATCATAATTTAACCACTGAAATTATACATGGCTTACTTCTTTAGTGTGAAAACCAGATAAATAATTTGGTGTGAGGCAGACAGTGGCTGAGGGTTGGGCTTGGAAAATAATTCTTATTTTTCAGCCCAGGAGGAGTTTATTACATTTTTGTTGATTCCATTTTCTATACCCATATCATTTTTACATAATTTTTCCTGCCTGACAGACATCTTCACATATTCACAGCAACCCATCAAGATAATGTTATAACAGCACAGGGAACCAGGTTAGCAGTTTACAAGTAATGGTGCTAATAAGTCAGATTTGTTCCTGAGATACAAAATCAAGGGTAAATGGTCTATCCATGCGTGTGCAAAGCACATCTATAGGAAAAAAAAAAGTTATGACTGTTGAGAACTACATAATGACTTGTGATTAAAGTTTCATATATGTATATCATCTGTCATGACTCTTTTTTTTTTTTTTTTGGTGATGCTAGGGATTGAACCCAGGGCCTATGCATGCAAGGCAAGCACTTTACCAACTGAACCACATCCCCAGCCCTGTCATGACTCTTTAGTTTTCTTTTTTCAGTAATGGGGATTGAACCCAGGGATGCTTTATACTGAGCTATATCCCAAGCCCTTTTTATATGTTTCTTGTGGGATTGAATTTTGGGCCTCCTGAACACTAGGTAATTACTCTACCATTGAGCCATAATGCCCAGCCTGCCCTTTTCATTTTTGAGAAACGTACTCACTAAATTGAAAAGGGCCTTGCTAAATTGCTGAGGCTGCCCTTCAATTTGTGATCTTCCTGCCTCAGCCTCCTGAGTCGCCGGGATTTACAGGTGTGCACCAAGGCTCCCAGCTGCCTCCTTAGTTTTCTAAGCACCATCATTTTGTGGTACTATAACATATATTTTGAAATTTCTATTTTGTTTTGTGGTTTTGGTAATGGAATCTTGGGTTTCAACATGCTAAGCTCTACCACTGAGCCATGTCTCCAGCCCTTATTTTTTTTTTTTTATATAAACAGTTTGTGGAAGTAATCATTTACTAAAATGGCCCACATTTCCCTTAACAAAACTGATTGTAGGGCTGGGGCTGCAGCTCAGTGGCAGAACACTTGCCTAGCATGTCTGAGACCCTGGGTTCAATCCTTAGCACAACATGGAAGTACATAAAGGCCTGCTGTTCATACACAACTAGAAAAAAAATTGAAAAAAAAAACCTGTAAACTATAAGCTGTATAAAAATTTCTACCAGTTTTTATATATATATATATATATATATATATATATATATATATATATATATATATATTGGTCCTGGGGATTTAATCCCGGGCTTTGGAAAATGCTAGGTAAATCCTGTACCATTGAGCTACATCACCACTCTTTTTGTTTTTGAGACAGGATCCTGCTCAATCCATGGCACTGGCCTTGGAATTTGTAATCCTTTTGCTTCAGTCTTCAGAGTAGCTGGGATAAAAGCCCTGTGCCTCCATGCCTGCCTGGCTTCAGTTGTATTTTTAAAAGCTGAAAAGCAAATTTGCTAAGATTGAATATACCTCATTTTCATAATTGAAAAATGTTTCTTTACTTAAGAATGGGTGGGGAATCTCATTAACAGAAAGAACAACCGAATCCAATTTAAATTATAGAAACACACTCAGAGCCCTGGTTTTAAAAATTCTTTTGGTACTATGGATTGAACCCAGGGGCACTTAACCACTGAACCACATCCCCAGCCCTTTGAGACAGGGTCTTGCTAAATTGCCCAGGCTGGCCTCAAATTTGTGATCTTCCTGCCCAGTCTCTGAAGTTACTTGGATTACTGGTATGCTGGGGTCAGAACCCTTTTTTTTTTTTTTTTTTTTTTTTGTTAGATGGACACAATACCCTCATTTTATTTTTGTGTGGTTCTGATTCGACCAGTGCCTCACCCGTGGTAGGCAAGTGCTCTACCACTGAGTCACACCCGCAGCCCTATTTTGCATTTTATTTAGAGACTGAGTTGCTAAGCGCCTGGCCATTGCTGAGGCTGGCTTTGAACTGGTGATCCTCCTGTCCCAGCCTCCTGAGCCCTAGGGATTATAGGCGTGCACCACCATGCCTAGCCTAGAGCCCTGTTTTTTTTAATACCAAAGCAGTCAAAGGAGGCAAATCAAATATTCCTAGTTAGATATGATCTTATTTTTTTTGATAAGTGTCTTAACATTCATCAGTAAGTTTTTTTTTTTAGTGTGTATACTAAGAGCCAGGTGCTGTCATGACCAGATGTGCTTGTATCTAGGATTTTTTTCAGCTGCTTAAAAACATGTAACATGTTTCTTTTCTTCCAGTAAATTGTTAAAAAACAAAATTCTCCCTTCAATAGGGTTATTTCAGAAGTTGCCAGTCATCTATGAATCCAAACTCAGAAATAAAGAACTGTGGCACTGTAGAAATTTTTTTTTTTTTGAAACCAGGGATTGAACTCAGGGGCACTCGACCAGTGAGCCACACCCCCAGCCCTATTTATATATTTTTTTAAAATATATTTTTTAGGGGCTGGGGTTGTGGCTCAGTGGTAGGGCGCTTGCCTCGCATGCCTGAGACACTGGATTCAATCCTTAGCACCACATTAAAAAAAAATTAGATAAAATAAAGACATCATGTCCATCTACAACTAAAAAAATTTTTTAAAACACATTTTTAGATGTTTATGACCTTTATTTATTCATTTATTTATATGTGGTGCTGAGAATTGAACCCAGTGTCATACATGTGCTAGGCAAGTGCTCTACCACTGAGCCACAACCCCAGCCCTGTTTTTTGTATATTTAGAGACACTTAGGGCCTCACTTTTGCTAAGGCTGGCTTTGAACTTGAGATCCTCCTGCCTCAGCCTTCTGAGTTGCTGGGTTTCCAGGAGTGTGCCACCATGCCTGGCAACAAGTGGAAATCTTTTGATAATGAGGCTGATGTTTCCTCGCATACATGAGTTTATTGCTATAACCCAAATAACACTATCTGAAGCAGCCTGGCTCATTCACATGTGCCCATCTACAAACACAAGGGTAATGCTTAAGATCCATTCCCAGTTGACTTATTGCCTATGCCTTTGCCAGAGGACCAGAGACTAAGTTTTATGAGTCCAAGAATATCAATATGTACGTTTTTCTTATAAAGAAATGTCTTGATTTTATTCCCCTTTATGAAATAAAGGTTGCTTGAAAAATACAGGTTTGGGAAAACAAATGCTTAGCAAGTTCCTAATGTTCAACCACCTTGCTCCTTTAAAAAAATCGTATTCTACGAACATGCGCCAGCTGGTATAACAGAATACAAGTTTTAATCAATAAGTTCTAGAGTTGTACTCAAGAACACAATTCCATAAAGACTGACAGTTTAATTAAGACAAATCTAGAACATGTACATGTAGTGACCATTAAAAGAACAATAAACGTTAAGGTGAATGGGCTTCTGAATGTGATTAATACAAAAAAGGACAGAGGACAGAAGGCTCCACTGTCTATAAACTATGAAAACCATGAAGTGAAATTTGTGGTATAGTTTTTTTTTTAAGAAGAGGCCCAAGGGAATTTTTTTTTTTTTTTTGGTACCTGGAGATACTTAATCATTGAGCCACATTCCCAGATCTTTTTCTTTTGAGACAGGGTCTCGCTAAGTTGCTGAGGCTGGCTTTGAACTTATGATCCTCCTGTCTCAGACTTTCGAGTCGAGCCACTGCAATTACAGGTGTGCAACATAGTGCCACCGAAAGACACACTTTTTACAAACACGTTTGCACAGTTTTTTGTTTGTTTGTTTTGGTTCTGGGTATTGAACCCAGGGACTCACACATGATAGGCAATCACTCCACCACTGAACTTACACCTCCAGTCCTTTTTATGTTGAGAGAAGATCTCACTAAGTTGCTCAGGCTGGCTTCAAACTTGCATCCCTATTATTTCAGTTTCCCAAGTAATTGGAATTACAGAGGCTCCCCACCATGCCCAGATATTTTTTTAAAAATTGCTTTGCTGGTGATCAAACTCAGAGCCTAGAGAGTCTATCACTGAGCTACATCCCCAGCCCTTCTTATTTTTTGAGACGGGGTATTGCTACATTGCCCAGGCTGGCCTCAAACTTGAGGTTCTCCTGGCTTGCTCTCCTCAGTTGCTGGAACTACAGGAGTGCCCCCTGTGCCAGGCTATAGCTTATCTTAATGTCAAATTGTGTGATGTTTATATAATTAAAATCAACTTCACTATTTTACCTTTTGGCTTTCAGATGGAATTTTAGAAAATACCTAGCAAGGAAATAGTCCTGAAAGTGCTTCCTCTTAAGTTCTTTGGTATAATTTGGTCATTTTGATAGTAATCAATCCATTAAGTACTTTAACATCATGTATCAACAAAAATGCAATGAGGAATATGAATGTTTTGAAAACCACAACTGAAGACTAAATTATATTTCTGTTCTTGTGGAAAACATAACCTAAAATTTTACCTGGGTTTCTGTGGCAAAGATATTCCCTACTGCCTATAAGAACATCTCTAATTCAATTTATATTAAAGAAATGCGACCCATAAAACATCCCTTTTCTTGATTATTAGAATAACCGTTCTATACACTTTTTTAAAGTAGAAGAGGCAAGTTTCAGCTGGAAAAAAGAATAATTTGGAATTTCATAAAGTTACACTCTTGTGCCTTCTGACTCATCGAGCGAACGCTTAACATTTAGAATTTCATGTCACTTTGTAGAATGTTAAGGATTATTATTATTATTTTAATTTCAGGAGGCAGCTAGTTTTCTTCCTGGAGCATCTTCTCTATTTCTTTATCCCAATTTTCATCCCGCTTCTCTGATTCTGTCACCACTTCATATTCTTGAAGCTCCTGTTGCAGCTCCTTTTCCCAATCAGCAGAATCTTCTGCAAGGAACAAAGGAGAAGGAAAAGAAAGATTTTTCGCTGAACTCAGTGCTGGCAGTAGTAACAATTCAGGCAACTTTAATTACCTATGCAAGTCCTAGCCATGGTAATTTATTTTTGTGGCTCTGGGGATGGAACCCAAGGGCCTCACATAAGCTAAGCAAGCTCCCCACCACTGAGCTAGCTCCCCAGCCCAATGTCTCAGGCTTCTTTATGCACTCAGAAAAAAAATTAAAGTGATCAAGGAACAATATTAGAACAATTTATTAATATGGAAACAAAGATGTCAGCCCCTGCTTGCCTCCTCAGGGGTCTCTGCTACTAGTGTCATTACCCATTAAAGGAAGCCGTGGAAAGTTTTCTCTTGCTATTGCCTACAACACACAGGCTCATGCACTTTTTCCTTCTGTGATGGCCAGAACCTACCCTTCTCTTATCAAAAAACAGACAGGAAGTGGGTGGGCTCTGGAGTGTAGGTTTTCACTTGCCCACTTACTTCTCTTGGCCATGCCCTACACCCTTCTTTCTCAATTCTGTCCTCAGAGTTCCTCTGAGATGGTAAGCAAATAGGGTTCAGGTTCACCTTTTTAGGCCACTTTTCTGAATAACTGCGGGAACTGCTGGTTTGTTGGATGTCCTATAAATCTGAAAAAGGTTTCAGGAAACTGTTCACTCGCCTTTTTTTTTTTTTTTTTTCCTTTTGGGTATTGGAGATTGAACCCAGGGGCACTTTACCACTGAGCTACATTTGGTGTCCTTTTAATTTTTTAAAAATTTTTTTTTCTCAAATTTTTTTTAGGTGTAGATGGACACAACACAATGCCTTTATTTTTTTTAATGTGGTGCTGAGGATCTAACCCGGGTCCTGCCCATGCTAGGCGAGTGCTCTATCACTGAGCCACAATCCCAGCCCCTTATTTTTTTATTTTGAGAAAGGGTCTTGCTAAGTTGCTGAGGCTGGTCTTGAACTTACCATCCTCCGGTGTGAGCCAGTGACTTGGGATTATAGGTGTGCACCACTGCACTCAGCTAAACTCTTCATTTGATAATGATTAACTCAATCTTTTTTTTTTTTTTTTTTTTTTGGTGATACTGGGAATTGAATGCAGGAGGAGCACTTTACCACAGAATTACATCTCCAGCCCTTTCTGTTTTTTATTTTGAGATAGAGTTAAAAATAAGTTGGCGAGCTGGGTGGCACATGCCTATAATCTCAGTGTCTCTGGAGACTGAGGCAGGAGGACTACGAATTCAAAGTCAACTCAGCAAAAGTGAGGCACTAAGCAACTCAGTGAGACCCTGTCTCTAAATAAAATATAAAATAGGGCTGGGGATGTGGCTTAGTGGTCAAGTGCCTCTGAGTTCAATCCCAAGTACCCCACCCCCAAAAATAAGTTGGCAAGCCTGGTCCTGAACTTGGGGGTTTTACCAGGGGAGCTTTAATATCAAACCAAACTCCCAGGGGCTGGGGTTGTGGCTCAGTGGCAGAGCGCTTGCCTCGCACATGTGAGGCTCTGGGTTCGATCCTCAGCACCACATAAAAATGAATAAACAAAATAAAGATACTGCATCCATCTATAAATAAAAAATATTAAAAAAAAAAAAACAAAAAAAACCCCAAACTCCCAAATCTTTTGGGAGTGCTTAAGATAGAGGAACATAAGGTCTGATCATGTTTGCTAGCATCTACCTTCTAGTAGGAACAGAAATATATACTTTTTTGCAGTGCTGGGCATTAAACCCAGGGCTTCATGCAAGCTACGCAAGTGCTATACCCCTAACCTCTTTTCTGCAGATTTTAATTGGCTTTATTTACAATTCTTGAATTGGGGCAGCAAGTCCTGATGACAAGGGGTACAGAATGCCAATGAGAATCAAATTTTTTTCTTTTTTTGTGGTGCTGCGAATGGAAGCCAGGGCTTTGCCAATGCTAGGCAAGTACTCTACCACTGAGCCACAGCCCCAGCCCTCCAAAAATCAACTTTGATGCCAAATTTACATTGCAGTTTTATATACTGGCTTTCCCTCTCTTTCAGTTTCTTGTTTTTCCATTGTATTTTTGGTACCAAGGATTGAACCCAGAGGCTTTAACCACTGAGCCACACCATCAGCTCCCTTAATATATATATAATATTATAATATATAATTAACATAATATATAATCATATTATATAATTTTATGTTGCATTAATTATATATTATATTAATAATATACAATATAATATTATACATAATTAATATAATTTATATATATAATATGTATATAAATAATTTTCATACCTGGCTGTATATCAGCTTAAAGATAACATTTTTTTAAATATTTATTTATTTTTTTTAGTTTTCGGCGACACAACATCTTTGTTGGTATGTGGTGCTAAGGATCGAACCCGGGCCGCACGCATGCCAGGCGAGCGCGCTACCACTTGAGCCACATCCCCCAGCCCCAAAGATAACATTTTTATGCAATCAATGTTGGATTTAAGGAAAAGAACAAGTTTCTTTCTTTTTTATTCATTTTTTTTTTTTTACCTTCGAGTCCAGCTGTCTCATTTTCCTTTTTGTCAAGCACAAGTTGCTCCATTTCCTTCCTTAAATCCTCCTGATTTAAGTTACAGGCACCGAAGGCATCACTGACAAACTCAGAAACGCCTGGGCTAGTAGAAATCTCCTCCTCATCCTGAAATGCAACACAAGAGTTCTTGAAATGATTTCCTCGGTGACATTTATGCGCTAGAATTCTGGCCTACAGTTGTCTCAGTGGAATACAGCCTGGTTTTTGTTCTCTCCTCTGCTAGCTGGAAGACAGTGACCACTGCTCTCCAACCGTCTAACTTGCACAGTTGCTTGGTAACTAAATGAGTTACCACCCGAGGCTATTATTTGTTCTCACAGTCTGGATCACTCTCACCATTTCTTCTAATCCCTGCTGAGCACATCTAGAATGATTTATGCCAGCAAGTCACCTAGTGTCAGCTGTCGGTCCTTGACTATTCAAATACTGGACTCCTAGTTGGTCCGTGGGTTGTGGGTTATTGTTAAGTTCTTCAAATACTGGACTCCTTATCTTAGAAACAGATAAGACCCACACTCCTAAGCAGTCTTAAGCGTATCAGAGATTGTTAACTCAGTTACTTCATTTTCAGACATCAACTACTAGGTACAACATAAAACTGTATTACCTCTTGAGTTTTAAGCTGAGATTTGATTACGACAGGTGGCGTTTTGGGCCGTACTGCCTCTAAGAAGTGAGAATAAAAGAGAATAATTGCTTGATTCAGTTCTGAATACATATTACAATAACTGCTAAAATATCCACAAGTATAATGATACTAAATAATTTTCAGAAATGATATTCTATATTTTCAGCTTTTTGTTAAGTTATTACAAGAAATAGCCATGAGCAACCATCTCAAACTCTTGCTTTTGGGGATATTTTAATGTTACCATATTGAATGCCCCCCTTTTTTGAGGAGGGTACCAGGGATTATCTCAGGGGGCACTCAGCCACTGAGCCACATCCCCAGCCCTATTTTGTATTTTATTTAGAGCCTCACTGTTGCTGAGGCTGGCTTTGAACTCACCATCCTCCTGCCTCAGCTTCCCGAGCTGCTGGGATTACAGGCATGCACCACTGTGCCCAGCTCTTGAATGCCCTTTATATAAAAATTTCCAGCAGGAAATAATTTTTTACTTCAGTGTTAGCAAAATTAATTCTGATCTTTGAGGATAATGAGAATGGAAGTTGTTTAGCAAAGTTTCCCTGTTGTCAATACTCAGTCACAGTATTCTCTTTCTCATGGGCCTCATATTTCTATCTTAATAAACTTAAAGACTGACAGTCTTTACCAAATACTGTCTTAGTCCATTTTGTTACACAGGCAGTATTTGGCAAAATGGTTATTTTTCAGTAAAAGTAATATTAAAAAAAAAAGGATAGACCATTGGGATGCAATATTAACATCTATAGGCCAAATGACAAATCACCCTGTGGGGAGGAACTTCATTATATTTACCTGACCCTAATGCAGTTTTGGAGTCTTTTCAACAGTCTATACAACCCTAATCTAAGGTCATGCTGTTTTCCTTAATCATCTAAAATTCTGCAAACTAAAATTACCCCACTTATTGTGGGATGAATGTCCAGGTGCAATTAGTACCTACCTATACACAGCGGGTACTCATACAAAATTAAAAATATTGCACAAAATACATTTTTTTGGGGGGCTGAGGATATAGCTCAGTTGGCAGACTGCTTGCCTTTCATGCACAAGGCCCTGGGTTCAATTCCCAGTACCACAAACAAACAAACAAACAAACAAACTACAGTTTATTTTGTATTACTCAATCAAACCCAAGGCCTCATGCATGCTAGGCAAGTGTTGTACCACTGAGCCACATCCCCAGCACCCACATTCCTTATTTTAATTAGTATAAGATATTTAATAGGTGCAAATAGTTGCTGATATCATAAAAGTCTTTCTCTCACAACCAGGGCTAACATGTCACAAGAAGAAAGCATCAAATGTTTAACTGAATAGAACTGAGCTTGGAGCGGGACACTTGTAATTTGGGGCACAACGGAGCTTTGCTCTACTCCACAGACCACACATACAGAGGAAACAAGGTTGAATGATAGTCCGAGAAACAAAGGGAAGGAGAGTGACTGAATGACAGTGGAGGTCAGGAAGTAGAACATGGTAAAGGGAAAGAATAGAGATGTGGGGAGGATGATTGGTGTTGGAGAGAGGAAAAAAACCACCAAGAATAGCAAAGTAATGGAAGGCCTGGGGAAGATATGGGTGAGCTGGGTCAGAGAGAGGGCAACAAGAATGAAAATTTCCTCTGGAAAGAAAAAGAATTTTTCTCTATAGTGATGTCAACATTTCTGGTACATACAAGATGACAAGCTCATTAGCATCTCTAAGAAATTTTTTTTACAGTAATTCTCTTTTTCTGGAGTTGAAGTCTTATCCCCAGAACATACCTGTCAGAGGCAAATCATTCTCTCTATTGTTGCTTTTCTCCTCCTTTCCTGAGGCCTGCTGCTGGGCGGCCAGGGCAGTAAGCTGAGCTGACTGCTTAATCAGGGAGACGCGGTAAAAGTAGTTCCTCCAAAACACTTCTTCCTTCACCCTTTTAAAGATAGACAAAGGTGCAGGTGAGAATGAATGTGCATGCAGGGGCTATCTGTTGCAGAGGAGACCTGAATAAATGATTTTTTTTTTTTTTTTTGCAGTACTAGGAGTTGAAGCTAGGGCCTTATGCATGCCTGGCTACTGCTCTACCGCTGAGTTACACCACAGATGCTGGAATAGATGAGTGAGTTTTAGGAGAATTTTTATTTTATTTTATTTGAAATTAGCTTTCTATAGTTATATATAATATTTGGGTTCATCCTGACAAATTCATACATGCATGGAATTTGATTTCAGTTCATGACCCCCCTACTTCCTCCCCTCCCCTGTTCTCCGTCCTCTATTCTAATAGATTTTCTTTCACTCATCTATTTATATTTGATTGGTTCTCTCTACCTATACATAAAGTTGAAATTCCCTATGTATATTTATATATACACACATGTTTTTTTAGATGTTGATGGACCTTTATTTTTTTAAAACATTTATTTTTTAGTTGGAGGTGGACCCAATACCATTATTATTTTTTTTTTTTTAATGTGGTGCTGAGGATCGAACCCAGTGCCTGACGCATGCTAGGCAAGCACTCTACCTCTGAGCCACAACTCCAGCCCCACATAACATGATTTTTAAGACTCCATTCTGAGCCGGGTGCGGTGGAGGACACCTGTAATCCCAGCGGCTCCGGAGGTGAAGGCAGGAGGATTGCAAGTTCAAAGCGGCCTCAGCAATTTAGTGAGACACTAAGCAACTCAGTGAGACCTTGTCTCTAATAAAGTACAAAATAGGGCAAGGGATGTGGCTCAGTGCTCAACTGTCCCTGAATTCAGTCCCTGGTACAAAAAAAAAAAAGACTTCATCTGCATTGCCTTCCCTTCCTTATCCCTCCACTCTGTCTCTTGGTCTTCTTCTTCTATGTTTCTATGTTACTGATCCTCCCTTCATCTTTATGTTATCCTATTCTTCCCTCCCCCTCTTTAGGAGCATTTTTAAATCTGAATGTGGTTCAAAGGAAATTCTCATTTGCTTTACAACTCAAAGCTGAACAACAGAATAAACAGAACAGCTATCTCCTCCTTAGTGGCAAAAAAAAAAAAAAAAACAAGTTATATAACACCAATCAAAGTGCAGCATTTTTTTTAGGTACTGGGGATGTAGCCCAGGGCCTAGTGCATGCTAGGCAAGTGTTCTACTACTGAGCTACATCATCCATCCATTTCATTTTTAAATTTTATTTTGAGACAGGGTCTTACGAAGTTGCCAAGGCTTGCCTTGAACTTATGATTCTCCTGCATCAGCTTTTCAAGTTGCTGAGATTACAGGCATGACCCATCATGCCTGACTTCTTGGTATTTTAGTCTATTCTGTCCCACTGTCCCAGATGTGCAACACGTGCAAAAACTTAAATTGAGCAACACATATTAATCTATTTTAATGCACCTGTGCTGTTGAAACATTTACAGAGTTGCAATCTTGGGACTTAATGGGTTAAGGAGATCAACACTGCCCTTGGTAGAGGGAAACAGAATTGTTGTGAAGCAGTGTGACCAAGGCAGGGGACTGGAAGCAGAGCCAGGACTCCACCAATCATTAGCTGTTTCCTAGAGGATTAAATGCTTTCAAACAGTAAGAAAGCATTGTGGGTGTTGTTCCTTATGAAAGAAAGGGGTGGGCAGCTTGCTAATTAACTAGCAACTGGTAAGAGTTAGTGATGTGGCAGGGGATGATTACAGAGCTTACTGCCCCCCTTGCCAGCTCCTGGTGCTGGGGACCAAACCCAGGGCCTCACCCATGATAGGCAAATGCTCAACCACTGAACTATACCCCCAGGCCTTTCGGGAAGTGGTTGATAAAATGAGTGAAGTGCAGTTCAACTTGAGAACTGTCGCTGGTTCTCAAAATTGGCTGCATATGAGAACTGCCTGGCATGGGGTGTTGGCATCCAAGTGGGTTAAGCTAAGTGCCTATGATGAGTGACCTGGAATGGAGTAAGAACCAAGGAGAGGAGGGGGGTGAAGGCGAAAATAGAAGCTTGGTCACATGCAGGATTTAGCTCGGTGGCAGAGTGCTTGCCTAGCATGTACAAACCCTGAGTTCAATCCTCAGCACTGAAAAAAAAATGCAATGATATTATGGTCATCACAACTGTGAATGGTGGAGCTGGGCCAGGAAACTAGTTTTTTAGTGTTGGGGACAAAATGCAAATAATCTACACAAGCTAGGCCAGGCAACAAGATGGAATCTGCTGCAAGATATGGCCCATCTTTTCTTTTATGAATTCCACTAATATTTATGAAGTGTCACATGTGTCAAGCATCATGTTAGGTGCTGGAGGGATGCAGAGATGGATAAAACAAGTTGTCTGCCATCACAGATAGTCAGTCACAGGCATAGTAACCTCTCACTTGTTAAACTCTTTTTGGTACTGGAAATTGAACCCAGGGGCACTTTACACTGAGTTACATCTCTAGTCCTTTTTTAATTTTTATTTTGAGACAGGGTCTTGCCAAGTTGCCCAGGCTGGCCTTGAACTTGCAATCTTCCTGCCTCAGCCTCCTAAGTCACTGGGTTATAAGCAAGCGCCATCCTGCCCAGCTTATTAAGTTCTTACTATGTACCAAGCATTTCCCGAACCTATGTGGTTACATGTCTCTTTTTCTCTGTTATTCTTTTGCAGTGTGGTGATTGAACCCAGGGCCTTATGCATGTTAGGCAAGTGCTCTACCACTGAGCTATATCTCTAGTTCTGTTTATTTATTTGGTACCAGGGATTGAACTCAGGAGCACTCAACCACCGAGGCACATCCCCAGTCCTATTTTGTATTTTATTTAGAGACTGGGTCTTGCTGAGTTGCTTAGTGCCTCACTTTTGCTGAGGCTGACTTTTAACTCAGTGATCCTCCTGCCTCAGCCTCCTGAGCCACATGCGTCACTGTGCCCGGCTATTCATTTATTTTTAAGAGAGGCCAGTCTCACTATGTTGCCCAACCTGGCCTTAAACTTTAAGCCATCAAACTGCCTCAATCTTTTGAGCAGCTAGGACGACAGGCATGTACCACAGTGCCTGGCTCACAACTCTCCTTTTCTCATAACATCTTTTGGAAGTAGTTCATCAAAACAGAGAGCTGACTTAACAGCAGTTTATAATTGGTTATAGCTGACCGCAAGTTTAACTGAGCAAGCAACAGTATATTACAGCTGCCAAAAGAGCTAATGAAGCAGACACAGTGGTGCAGACCTGTAATCCCAGCAACTCACAAGGCTGAGGCAGGAGGATCACAAGTATGAGGTCAGCCTGGGCAACTGAAAGAGATCCTGTCTGAAAATAAAAAAATAAAAGGGTTGGGGTGTAGCTCAGTAGTAAAGTGTTCCTTAATCCTCAGAACCAAAGCAGGGGCAGGGTGTGGGAAGAGGTAATGAAATCTTCACCTACATTAAAAATTGCACAAGAGAAGTCTTCTGCAAGTAGGAAACATCATATTCACTCCTGAGAATTCATTTTAATGGGGACACTGACAATTCAAAAGGTATCTAGAGCTGGGTGTGGTGGCACACGCCTGTAATCCCAGCAACTATAGAAGCTGAGGCAGGGGGTTTGCAAGTTTGAGGCCAGCCTCAGCAACTTAATGAGGCCCTAAGTAACTTAGTGAGACCTTGCTTCAAAAATAATAAGGGCTGGGGATGTGACTCAGTGGTAAAGCACCTCTGGGTTCAATCCCTAGTCTCAAAAAACCCCCTAAAAAACAAAACAATAACAACAAAAAAAATCAACAATGGTATTTGGAGGCAAATCACCTATATAGTAAGGAGGATACAGAGGTAAAGAGAGGGGCTGGGTGTGATGGCACACACCTGTAATCCCCGTGACTCGAGAGGCTGAGGCAGGAGGATCATGAGTTCAAAGCCAGCCTCAGCAACTTAACGAGGCCTTAAGCAACTCAACAAGACCCTGTCTCTAAATAAAACACAAAATAGGGCTGGAGATGTGGCTCAGTAGTCAAGTGCCCCTGAGTTCAACCCCTGATACCCCCACTCCAAAAGAAGACCCCCGAGGAACTAAGCATTGGGCCTGTTTAACCTGACAAGCTCCAGGATCTTAAACCATATAACATCGGAACCATACAAAAGTGAACTGGCCCTTCCCAGGAGGTAGTGGGTTGCCTAAATCCCTCTTAATTCTAAGCTCCATGAAATGCCTAACATGAACCGTGGGTGTACTTATGTCTCCATGGTGACTCATGGGCACTGTTTGCTCTTCAGATTAACAAAAACAACCATTCAGCCAGGCATGTCTTTAATCCCAGCAACTTGAAGTCTGAGGCATGAGGATCACAAGTTCAAGACAAGCCTGGGCAACTTAGTGAAACCCTGTTTCAAAATAAAAACTACAAAGGGGCTTGGTGGTGGAGTACTCTTGGGTTCAATCCCCAGTACCATAAACAAAGAAAAAAATTAAAATTATCAGCAGAGAGGATCCAAAATAGTCAAGAACCAAAATTATGGATATTCCTGCCCTAAGTACCTTGGGCTATAGGTCCCACCAACTCAGCGCTTGATGATACTTGACATGAGTTATGGCAGGGAGCCCAGCACATGGCCCAGAGTGATTTGAATGATCCTGAGGTTGATGGAGTCTAAAGGTCATGAAGCCCACCTGGACCCCATAGCCTTGCTACTCTTCCCTTGGAGGCAGTTATACAGACTAGGCATGATCTCAAATTATAAGATGAAAAGAGCTTCAAACAGATACGCACTCATACACACATTATATATATAAAGGGTTTAAAAGTCAATGCCTGGGGCTGGGGTTGTGGCTCAGTGGTAGAGTGCTTGCCTCACACATGTGAGGCACTGAGTTCGATCCTCAGCACCACGTAATGATAAACAAAATAAAAATTAAAAAAAAAGTCAACCCCTGCTGGGCGCACTGGCACACGCCTGTAATGCCAGCTACTTGGGGGTCTGAGGCAAGAGTATTACAAGTTCAAGGCCAGCCTGGGCAACACAGCAAGACCTTGTCTCAAAATAAAATTAGAAAAGGGTTGGGCATATACTTTGGTGATAGAAGCCCTGGATTCAATCCCCAGAACCACAAAAACAAAAACAAAAAAGCCCCCCCCCAAAAGCAAATTTCTAAAGTTTTATGAGCATATGCAGTGAAACATTAGGTGGGGGCTGGAGTTGTGGCTCAGTGGTAGAGCACTTGCCTGGCATGTATGAGGTCCTGGGTTCGATTCTCAGCACCATATTAAAAAAAATAAGTAAAATAAAGGTATTGTGTCCATCTACAACTAAAGAAATATTTTTTAAAAATTAGATGGTACATTTTCTTTATATCATTGACTTTTAAAAGGAGCTATTTTTAGACAGATCTATAGATGAGATTTGTAATGAAATTTTAGCCATAAATCATGTTTTTTGAGGCTGGGGCTGGGGCTCAGTGGCAGAGCGCTTGCCTAGCATATGTGAGGCACTGGGTTCGATTCTCAGCACCGCATATCAATAAATAAAATAAAGTTGACAAATTAAAAAAAAAAACATGTTTTTCTTTGGGGAGGGTAGGTAAAGCTGTAGAAATTTACCACCGATATGTTAATAATTGTGAAGAGAAGAGTTTCACTATAAAGAAAAAAAAACAGAAAGAAAGGATTCTATACAACTGGTTTTTCACATCTGGAAGATCATTTCAAAAGAGGTGCTTTCATAGAGATAAAAGACCTGTGCTCCTGTGTGGACCCAAAGGCTAGGCAATATTTGTCAAAATCCCTATGTGGCCAGCTAAACATAGCAAAACAAACATGTGCTCATCTCAACTCCCTCGGAAAATGCCACGGAAATAACAGAAAAGGAATTAAACAGATTAATCCCACAAGGACGACGAGAACAGGAGAGCGCGGGATGGTGGAAGCTGAAAAGTCAACAGGCAAATAGTAACCTACTTTGTTGACCAGAGAAAGCTGCGCTGGGCTGCCTGCAGAAGTGGGGGTGTGTAGCCAGAGAGAAGCAGGCCCGTTTATTGGGTGGGATATGCCAGGCCTTTTCTGTTTCCTATCTATAGCCAGCCAGGAGGCTGAGGAGGAAGCTACTCTTTTTTTTTAAATTTATACATGACAGTGGAATGCATTACAATTCTTATTGCATATATGGAGCATGATCTTTCATATCTCTGGTTGTATATGGGAAGCTACTCTTTTATAGCTACTGAGCTACTACAATCCAAAAGGCCTGTCCCAACATGGAGTGTCCAAGTACCCTTTAAGCACAGCACCATTACTGCAGAAGAATGGGTAAGCAGGGCGTGCAACACAAACAGAGCCCAAAATAAACAAAGAGATTCTGAGAAAACCACATAGGAGGTAGGCGTGGTGGTGCATGCCTGTAATCCCAGCGGCTTGGGAGGCTGAGGCAAGAGGATCACAAGTGCAAGGTCAGCCTCAGCAACTTAGTGAGGCACTTAGCAACTCAGCAAGACCCTGTCTCTAAATAAAATATTAAAAAGGGCTGGGGATATGGCTCAGTGGTTAAGTATCCCAGGGTTCAATCTTCAGTGCCAAAGAAACAAAAAACAAAACAATCCACATAGGAAAAAAAATGTATGTCAAGAAAATTATAATCCATGTCTCAGGGAAGAGGAAGATCATGTATCCAAGAACAAGAGTAACAGTGCTAAAAGCGCCTGTGATGCCACCTACTCAGGAGTCTGAAGTAGGAAGAGTGCAAATTCAAGGCCAGGCTCAGCAACTTAGTGATATCCTGTCTTCCTGTCTTAAAAAATGAAAAGAGCTGGAGGTGTTGCTCAGTGGTAGAGCACCCCTGGGTTCAATCCCAAGTATTCTCAAAATAAATAAATAAATAAATAAATAAACAAACAAACAACAAAAAAACCCAGTATTATTAAACATGATAGAAACCTGGTGTGGTGGAGCATGCCTGAAATCTCAGTGGCATGGGAGGCTGAGACAGGAAAATCACACGTTCAAAGTTAGCTTCAGCAACTTAGTGAGGCCCTAAGCAACTTAGCGAGACCCTGTCTAAAAATAAAAAAATAAAAAAGGGCTGGAGATATGGCTCAGTGGTTAACTGCCCCTGGGTTTAATTTCTGATACCAAAGACAAAAACAAAAACCCAAAACAAACAAACAAAAAACCCCAACAAATGCACACGACAAATTCAACACAAGGAAATGAACTAGAAAAGGATGAGGAAAGGAACACAAAAGCCAAAGGAAGCAGCAGAGGAGAAGGGTGCCCCCTGCTGGCAAAGCCAGGTCTGAGAGCACATGCTTATTTGTGATGGAGCTAAAGGGACAGCAGGGATTTTCTGAGTGGGGAAAGGTCTTCGGGTGGAGGAAAGACTACAAGAACAAGAACAAAACACAGCTGCTGGAGAGCAGAACCTGAATAGAGAACATCCTCGGCTTGAAAAAAGGCAGGAGCCTGTTCTAAAATGGCAATGGTCTTAATGAGCTCTGTAGACTTGACTTTTATTTGAGGAGACACAGGAATATTTGTTGTTTCTGAAAGAAAATGGGTTCCACCTTCTAACTGGGATAAGAGCACATCCTATCCTCACCACAAACTTCCTGCCAAGTCGGTCCTGGGTTTGGAGTCGATGGCACCCTGCCAGCTGGGAACTATGAAGGGCTGCAGGGCCCATTTTTATGGGTGGATAGTCTTGAGACTATTCTGGCCCTCTCTTTGATGATTCTTCCCTGTCACTGTGCACATAACCATGGCCATCAGGAAATGGAAGTCAGAGCTATGTGAGCAGTGCCACTCCAGCTTGGGAATAGTGCTTACAGTTTAGGAACCAGGGCGAATCTCATCTTGCTCAGTAACTCGTCCTCTTGGAGCATGACCAGGGCAACGGGGTACATCTGGTCAAAGTCGAAATTAAACTGCACACCAGCTGGAGGGTCTCGAAGGAAATTCCGCTTGTCCTTTGATAAAAAGGGAGAAAAACATGGGGGGGGGGAACCACAAACTGCAATTAATAGGTCACAATGTTCATAGATTGGACAAGTATTGAATTCCACCTAGAGCCTTCAGCCACAAAGTCCACTAAGCTATCACTGACCTACCCACTTAAGAGAGACTAGAGAACAACAGATCCTTTCATGGATTTTTTAGCACTCACCTGGAGAGAGCCTCTTGGGAGGCCAGGCAATTCAATCATGTGACTGGCTGAAAGCACATATTTTGAAATCATACAGACACACATTTGTTTTAGTGGGCACCATTAGGTATGTGAAAAACGAGTGTAAATCCTCTTAGAAACATTCTAACCCAAAGTTGAAGAGTCAGTGAGCTGTGTGGTCATGTGGGAAAAGTGAAGTCCACAACCCATCTCATTTATTTTTTCTTTTTTGCAGTGCTTTGGTTCAAACCCAGGGCCTCACACATCCCAGAAAAGTGTTAGGCACTTGCCTATCACTTTTGAGCTACACCCCCAACCCTTTTTCTTTCTTGCTTTCTTTTTTTGTGTAGTGCTGGGGATTGAACCTTCTTGTGCATGCAAGGCAAGCACTCTACCAACTGAGCTATATCTATAGCCCTTTCTTTCTTTCTTTAGAAAATGTTTTCATTTATTTATTTATTTTTATTTCCAGCCCTTTTTAACCAGTAAGGGAGACAGTGTTTCTTCTCAGAGTGGGTACAAATTATTGCTCAATACTTACCCACTATTCTGGCCTATTTGCTAAGGATTCCAGGAAGCAATCACCTCTATTCTTATTTTACACATGAGGAAAAAGGGTTAGGGGAGCAAAAATGGCCTGTCCAAGGTCAGGCATGTGGTCTATTGAGGGGCACAGCCAGAACTCCAAGTCTGCCCCTCCCAGGTACAGTTCTGCTTTAGCAGTTTCAAACTCAGTGTGCTATTTTACACATCATGTAGGTTTTCTGGACACTTTAATCCAGAACAATCACTTGACTCTGCAAGATGAACACTGCCACAGGGTGGGATACTACCCACAGGGATGGTGACACAGCAAGATCCTGCCACCTTAGGATTATGAACTTGAAAGTTAGTTGCTTCTAACTATTTCACACAATCCTTTCAACAGATCACTCCTGCACACCTGGTGCCTCTTGCTAATTTCTTTTTTTAAAAAAATTTTGGTGCTGGCAATCAAACACAGGGCCTTGAGCATGCTAGGCACGTGCTCTACCACTGAGCTACACCCTCAAGCCCTCCTTATACAAGTTTCTGATGCAAAAGGCATTGTGCTAGGAAGCACACAACAGAGAGAGGAGAGAATAACTGGCTCCCCTCAACTTTTCCTTGACCTGTTATAAACCAACCTTTTTTTCTTTTAGTACCCAGGGATTGAACTCAGGGGCACTCGATCACTGACTCCGCAGCCCTATTTTATATTTTATTTAGAGACAGGTTCTTAATGAGTTGCTTAGCACCTCGAAGTTGCTGAGGCTGGCTTTGAACTCGTGATTCTCCTGTCTCAGCCTCCCAAGCTGCTGGGATTACAGGCCTGTACCACTGGCCCAGCAATCTTTTTTTTTAATTGGGGATTGAACCCAGGGGAATTTAACCACTGAGCTACATCCCCAGCCCTTATAAATTTTTATTTTGAGACAGGGTCTTGCTTAGGGCCCTTTCTAAATTGCCAAGGCTGGCTTTGAATTTGTGATCCTCTTGCCTCAGCTTCCCAAGATGCTCGGATTACAGGTGTGCACCAGAGCATCTGGCCTAAATTACTTTTTATTCTGAGATAGGGTCTCATTAAGTCTTTAAGGCTGGTCTTAAACTTGGGATCCTCCTGCATCAGTTTTCTAGCCACCGCTCCCAAGTCACTGGGATTATAGGCATGTGCCACCATGCCTGGCCAAAAGTGTCCTTTTAAGGCTGAAAGAATTTTCACATAATAGGCTATACTTTTACATTATGAAAAAAAACCTTAAGGATAAACTAATTGAAAGTAAGAAGGGCCGACAATGTAGTTCAGTAGCAGAGCACTTATCTAGCATGTAGTAGCCCTGGATTCAATCCCAAGCATGGCCCAACAACAACTAAAAAGCCCATATCTAGAAAGTTAATAAAAAATAACAATAACAGTTGATGTTGACATTTCTAACATCTCAAAATGTTTAAGAAAAACTACAGAAGAAAAAATTCAGTTAAGGACAAAGTTATATCTATAGAGATGTACAAGGATAGGAAGTAAGTACTTTATATTCAGGATGTCTCAAGAAACTTACAGCGGATAAGGCCAAGATTTGTTGTTGAATTGTTTCTTCATCATTACTGTCGACCCATGGGGGCACAGCTGCTTCTGTATAGTTTTTAATGGCAAAAAAGAAAGGAGAATAAAATAGGTTATAATGGTTCCACTGTAATCTATGGTTTCAAAGAATGAGAAAGTTTCTACATGACTATTTAAAATGGCAATTTAGCAATAAGTTCCCAGACATGAACATTCATTGTAATATTCAGACTTAATTTATGAACTTGATGCATTTGGTAAAACTTTATGAATTTGGTAAAAAATAACTCTACTTGAATGATACGATGGAGAAACTGGATAATACCTTAACTGGGTGATCAAAATCAACGTCATCAACAAGGTGGGAGAACAACACTGTAGACCTCCAGATGTGATATCCTGAGGACACACCACCACCTACATGATATACTGGCCAAGAATTCATAATATGAATCTAATGATGAGGAAGCATCAGACAAAGCCTGAATGTAAAAGGAGGAAGAGAAGTATTCTTCAAAAACATTAATGTCATAAAAGAAAAAGAAAGGCTATTGGAATGTTCCATATTAAAGGAAGCTAAGTAACATGTCCAATATCTTGTCCTTGATTAGATTCTGTACTGGGGGAAATGTTATAAAGGCTGTCACTGGGTCAACTGACAAAATTAATGGATAAATGATAAAGCATTATATGAATGTTAAGTTTCCTAATGCCATTAACTATACTATAATTATGAAAGAGAAGAAGCCTAGGTTCTTTGGAAGTGCATACTGAATGGATCAGGAAAAAAAGACACACAGACACAGCAAGAGTGAGGAGATACTACACAAATGAACAAAACCTTAATGTTCTAGGTACTGGCAATTGGGTGTTCTTTGTATTATTTTTATTATTGCAACCTTTCTGTAAATTGAAATAATTTTCCAAACAAAGATTTTTAGGAAGTTACTGTAATTGATTTATGACAAAAGGTGATGAGGATTGGTTCCAAGTGAGTGATCAGGCAAGGAGGACAGGGTGGTGCATACCTGTTGTCCCAGCTACTCAGGAGGCTGAGGAAGGAGGATCCAGGAGTTTGAGGCCAGCCTGGGCAACTTGGAAAAACCCCATCTCAAAATCAAAACCAAAACCAAAGCAAGATATGTGACTGGGGGGCTGGGATTGTAATTCAGTGGTAGAGCGCTTGCCTCATACTCATGAGGCTCTGGGTTCGATCCTTGGCATCACATAAAATAAATAAAAATAAAGATATTGTATCCATCTACAACTAAAAAAAAATTTAAAAAAGATATGTGACTGGGAATGAGAAAGGGTTTTGGGGAGTGAATGTAAATGAAAAAAAAAAGACAAATCAAAGGCAATAAATAATAGGCCTGGGATCAAATCCTCAATGAGCAGTTAGAACCTAAACACTGGGGATACCCAAATGACACAAATGCAGCCCAAGTGTTTGGGGGCCTACAAAATAGAGATGATTAGAATTCAGCTCTGTAAATTCCATGTCAGACAACAAATGACAATCCCCTGGAGAAGTGTGTCCTCTAAGGTTTCCTGGTTGTGTTCCCTAAGGTGACCTGGTATTCTTTTTTGTGTGTGTGTGTGTGGGGGGGGTACCAGGAATTGAACTCAGGGGTATTTAACCACTGAGCCCCATTCCCAGCCCTATTATATTTTATTTAGAGACAGGTTCTCATTGAGTTGGTTAGTACTTTGCCATTGCTGAGGCTGGCTTTGAACTTGCGATCTTCCTGCCTCAGCCTGCCAAGCTGCTGGGATTACAGGTGTGCGCCACTGCACCGGGTCCATAAGGTGACCTGGGAGCCCTGTCTTACACTAGGAGGAGAAGGAGGTTCATGATGGATGGGGTGGGGTATTCAGAGTTGAGAGGAAAGCAATGAGGGGAACGCTTTTTTCCCACCTGAGCAGTGTGCAGCTGGAGAAGGTCAGTATACACTACAAAGAAGCCAGGAGCAGGGCGAGGGGAAAGAGGGAATGGTGTGGAATTGGGAGACCAGAATAGAAGATATACATACAGGTGTTGGGGGGGGGGTCTTTAATACTCTGCATTCAGCATCCCCCAACAGCAAAACTAGGATGGGAAGTGCTTAGAGCACAAATTCCACATAATCACCCCTCCAGTGGGTATCAGATTCTAGCACTACCAATTGCGTGACACATGTCGGACCCAGGGAAATCCATTTCAAGGTGAAAAGGCAATTGTGCGCTGGAGTGCCTGCTTCTACTCTGCCCTCATTCTGCACTCCAATGAGGTGACCGTCATGGAGGATCGCTCAAAGCCCTCATTAAAGCAGCTGCTATAAATGTTGAACCTTTTCAGCCTGGCTTGTTTGCAAAGACTCTGGCCAATGTCAACATCAGGAGCCTCGTCTGCAATGCGGGGGCTGGCAGACCTGCTCCAGCAGCTGGTGCTGCAGCAACAGGAGGTCCCGCCCTTCTGCTGCTGCTGCTGCCCTTCTGGGCAGAAGCAAGCAGAAGTAAAAAAGGAATCTGGTCTGATGATCCTTCTTTATTAAAGAAGGGGCTTTACTAAACCCCTACTGTAGCTGTTCAATAAAAAAGGTGAGCTTTTATTTTTTAAAAAAAGTGGGGGGAGGGTAAATTTTGCAAAATGCACAGTCAGAAAAGTGACTCTGGAGAAAACTGCCTTTATTACCACAAAGCCACCAACAAAGAGGACTGGGCAGTTAGGGCAGCGATAGCTGAAGGAAACATAAGTCTGGTGACCTAGCAGATACTTCAAAAGAGCTTTTGAAGACCAAGAGGTGATCATGACAGGCTCTTGGGAGAATGAATACTGTCTTGGAATATTTTTGTAGAAATAACCCTTTTATCGCAATAGTCAAATGGAAGGCACATCCTTATCATGTACCAAGTGTGAGAAAAGTTATGCGTAAGTGTGGATGGATACACGGATGGCTGGAGAGATAAGCACATAGTTCTTTCTTTGGTTCATCCTAAACCAGCAAATGGTAACAATTGTTGTGGGGAGCCACATTGAGTTACCACACTTTCCAGTCCTGATGCACCATGGGGATCTGAAAGATCACTGTACTCTGGCACACGGTCTTTTCCCCCTGCTCAGATAGCAAGGCCAATCTTTTGAGTAGGCATACCCCTAGGGGTGAGCTACACTCACTTATTCTTTTGTAATCCTAGCCCTTTGCCCTGTTCAGGATAGAATGTTCCATGGAAACTCCCTTTGTATGTCCCCTTCTCTTGCTCTGCCTTTGGGTGTGGCCTTCCTAGATGTTAATCAATCTGCTGACTGAAATCTGACCCCTTGCTTCATTTGAATGGCTTCTCCCCAATAAAAGGGTTCAGCATGTGCTCTCTCTCACTCTCTTTCTGCAGACCCCTAAGGTCAGAGGAGCGGTCACAGGACCCAAAGAAAAAGGTATCTCTGTCTCTGTGTGGTTATTTTGTGTAGCCCAGTTCACCTGGAGTGACCCTGAGTGTTTAGTCGTGGAATGCGACACATTCTGCTAATTTTTTTGGTACCAGGGTTTGAACCCAGGGGCACCTAACAATGAAGCCACATTCCCAGCCCTTTTTATACTTTACTTAGAGACAGGGTCTTGTTAAATTGTTCAGGGCCTCACTATATTGTTGAGGCTGGCTTTGAACTCATAATCCTCCTGCCTCAACCTCCCAGGCCTCTGGGAATTACTGGTGTGCACCACCACACATGGCTACATTTTAAGATAATATAAACATATTTTCATACTTTAAAGAAAAAAATTAGAGTACAGCACCCCAAGACTTTTTCCCCACACACTTTACTAAACATTTGGTGCCCATTTTAAGTCCTTTACCTTGGGTCACCTCTCCCAGCACTGCTTATCTTCAGATGAGGTCCCTCCCAAGGCCCAAGTTATTGGGTATGAAGGAGACTGCCCCTCCCACCCCTGATTCTTCTGAAATTGCTCTTTGTAGGGTGGCCAATAACCTCCTGGTTACCTAAACTCCTAAGGATACTTCTTAATTCTTTTTTTTCTACAGCAGTTTTCCTTATCTGTAAATTGATAAGGAAAGTACTTCCCTGGGTGCTATGACCATGAGAACAAATGCAGGAAAAACATTCCCCTCTGCCCCAGTGCTTTTTGTTGGTGGTGCTGGAGACAGAACCCAGGGCTTTTCCCATGCTAGACAAGTACTCTATCACTGAGCTACCTGCCAGCCCTGCACGGTGCCTTTTTTCATGGTCACTGTAACTGCACCTCTCAGCCTATTCCTGGAAATTCTCCCCCTCTGGGCTTCCATTATTTGTCTTGCCTACGGGTCTTCTCTCTTGGGTAAATGGGCATTGGAATTATTTTTTGTAGTGTTGGGCAATCAGACTCAGGACTCTATGCATGCTAAGCATGCATTCAATCACTAAGCTACACCCCTAGCTCCTGGGATTTTTTTTTTTTTTTTTGTGAGGGGGGCAGTACAAGCGACTCAATCGAGGGGCACTTTGTCACTAAGCTGTATCCTTAGCCCTTTTTATTTTGAGACAGAGTCTGGCTAAGTTACTAAGGCTGGCCTTGAACTTACAATCTACCTCTCTTATCCTTTTTCAGTCACTCAGATTACAGGTGTGCACACCATCATGCCTGGTTGGGCACTGCTTTTTTAAAAATATTTTTTAGTTGTTGATGGACCTTTATTTTATTTATTTATATGTGGTGCTGAGAAACGACCCTAGTGCCTCACACATGCTAGGCAAGCGCTACTCTACTGAGCCACAACTCCAGCCCCTTGGGCATTGGCTTTAATAGATTTCAGTTTTGTCACTTATCAGTTGGGTGACTTTCAGCAAATTACTAATTTTGCTGACTGCATCTTTTATTAAATGAGATGCTGTATACAAAATGTCTGTTACTTAGCAGGCACCAGATAGCTGTCAATTCTTCCATTCCTCTGTTCCCTAAATACTGTGAATCTTCTCATCTCCCTTTATGCTTGTCACACTCTTATGGAGGAGCTCATCTATTTTTATGTGACTTGACTATTAATCTGTATCACTACACTGAATTCTGTTCTATGCTTTAGACAGGAGCAAATGACTACAGGAACCAGATAATTTATTTAAAGCTGAAGTGATGAACATGACTTTCTATAATGATGGAAATGACTTTCTATAATGATGGAAATGTTCTATAATGATGGAAATGTTCTATATGTGCAGGGTCTACACAGAAGTCATTAGCCTTCTGCTGGTTGGGGTGGTGCATGCTTGTAATTCCAGTGACTTGAGAGGCTGAGACCAGAAGATCTTAATTCAAGGCCAGCCTTACCTATCTTTAGTGAGACTCTATTTTTTTTTAAGAGAGAGAGAGAGAAAAATTTATTTTAATATTTATTTTTCAGTTTTTGGTGGACACAACATCTTTATTTTATTTTATGTGGTGCTGAGGATCGAACCCAGTGCCCCATGCATGCCAGGTGAGTGCGTTACCGCTTGAGCTACATCCCCAGCCCAAGACCCTATCTTAAAATTAAAAAAAAAAAAAATAAAAAAGGGCTCAGTGGTAAAGTGCCCCTGGGTTAAAACTTTAGTACCAAAAATAAATGAATAAGTAAATAAATAAATTTTAAAATAATAATAAAAAGGAAGTCATTAACCATGTGTGGTTATTGAGCACTAAAAAAGGTGGCTAGTGCAACTAAGGGACTACATTTTCTCCAGATAAACCACCTATGTTCCCTTCTCTGCCTCTGTACCCCCTTCCTCTCACCAGGATGTCTAATGGGTACCTCAAAACTGTAATCGCCTCCAAGTTTTTCAGTCCCACTCCCTCACAATTCCTAATGCAGAGGCACCTACAGCAAGCAGCCCACCAGATCAGCTTTATTGCTTCCATTTAATCACAAAATTATGCTAACTTGTATAGTTTGTCCAAAAGAGCTCTTCACATTTTTTTTTTTTGGTCCTAGGGATTGAACCCAAGGGTATTTAACCAATGAGCCACATCCTCAGCCCTTTTTATGTTCTATTTAGGACAGGGTCTTGCTAAATTCATTAGGCCCTTGCTAAACTGCTGAGACTGGCTTTGAACTTATGATCCTCCTGCCTCAGTCTCCTGACCAATCCCAGGGATTATAGGTGTGTGCCACTGTGCCCCCAGCTATTTCACACTTTTTAATTTTTTTTTCTTTTTCTTTTTGGGTACTGGGGATTGAACTCAGGGGCACTTGACCACTGAGCCCCATACCCAGCCCTATTTTGTATTTTATTTAGAGACAGGGTCTCACTGAGTTGCTTAGGCCTCACTTTTGCTGAGGCTGGCTTTGAACTCGAGAACCTCCTGCTTCAGCTTCCCAAGCTGCTGGGATTATAGGTGTGTGCCACAGTGCCTGGCTGCTTCACATTTTTAAATTTTTTTTTAATATATATATTTTTAGTTGTAGATAGATACAATATCTTTATCACATTTTAAAAACTTTATTCTTCTTTTAATTATTTTTATGTAGTACTGATGTTTGAACAGTGCCTCAGACATGTTAGGCAAGTGCTCTACCACTGAGCTACAGCCCCAGCCCCTGCTTCACACTTTTGAATTCACCTAGGCACAATAATACCTGGTGGGAACTTATCATTGGCTGAACTATGGCATAGCTCAAACTGAATCTATGCTACTTTTGCCAAATTCAAATACAGGAGGTTGGTTTTAGGTATGCATATCATCAAATGGTAAAAGTAGGCATTTTTGAGTTATAACTGCAACATTTAAGCAGGCATTTGTCAGTAAAGAAACCCCATGACTTTTCATGGTGATGTCACTTGCAGGTGTTGTGGCTCCCCCAGAAAGCTACTCCGTTTCTTTTAAAGAAAACAGGAAGGGCACCAAGACGTAATAAGTGCCCTTTAGGTACACAGTGTTCACTGCGCTGGGTATGTGGCATGAAATGAGCAAGGAAAGCTTACTCGCCCTTTCAGAGCCAACTCCCTAGAGGGGCTGTTACAGGCTTGACCTCACACACTGTCCCAGTCACTGGGAACAATTTACTCCCTTTCTTTAAACCGCAAATGTTTATCAGTATGTCTTCCCCACTAGTCTTTGTGCAATCCGAAGGATGGGGGCTGTTACATACACTTTTTTTTTTTAATGCTGGAATGGAACCCAGATTGTATGTGCTAAGCACACATTTTACCACTGAGCTACACATCCCCAGTCTCATACACGTTTAAAAAAATTTTTTTTAAAGTTGTTGATGGACATTTATTTCATTTATTTTATTTATTTATATGTGATGCTGAGGATCGAATCCAGTGGCTCACACATGCTAGGCAAGTGCTCTACCACTGAGCCACGACCCCAGCCCTCATACACATTTTTTTAAATATCATAGCCTGGGGCCCAGGATGTGGCTCAAGCCGTGACGCACTCACCTGGCATGCACGGGGCACTGGGTTCGATCCTCAGCACCACATAAAAATAAAATAAAGACGATGTGTCCACCGAAAACTAAAAAATAAATATTAAAAAATTTCCTCTCTCTCTCTTTAAAAAAAAAAAGGCAGAGGAGGAAGCGGTGCCCTTCTGAGTTAAAAACAACTTTAATAAATAAATAAATAAATATCATAGCCTTAGTATCATTCCAGCACATAACAGGTATTTAAGATAAAACTATACCGTACCAGACTTCTTTGTGTGCTGTTCCTCGACAAATTTTTTCTGCTCCTTCTGAAAATCTCCTATAATTGTCTGTTAAAAAGAATACATAAAGAATCAAATTACATTTCTTTTTTTCTTTCTTTTTGGTACTAGGGATTGAACCCAGAGGATCTTTACCACTGAGCCACAACCCAGCCCTTTTTTATTTTGAGAAAGGGTCTCACTAGGGCATCTAAGTTGCTGAGGTTGGCCTTGAACTTGCTATCCTCTTGCCTCAGCCTCCTGAATCGCTGGGATTACAGGTGTGCACCACTGCACCCGGCTTAGATTACTTTGAAAAGTTTATTACTAGATAACAATTTACATTCAAGATTTTGAAGTCTAATGGAGATATTTTATCCATTTCCTTTGAATAAAAAGGCTAAAAATGTGATACATCTCCATTTCCTCAACAAGAATGGATCCTTCAGTGTTTTTCAATTTTGAGTATAAAACTTCCTTTATGACACATGATCTTTTCAAATTCAAAAATGAAACCCAGGGCTGGGTGGCTCAGTGATGGAGCTCTTGCTAGCACATATGAGGCACTGGGTTCGATCCTCAGTACCACATATAAATAAACAATAAATAAAGTTATAAAAAATGAAACCCAATTTTAAACAATAAAGGAAGCTGGGCACAGTGGTGCACACCTGTAATCCCAGCAGCTTGGGAGGCTGAGGCAGGAGGATCACGAGATCAAAGCCAGCCTCAGCAAAAAGCGAGGCACTAAGCAACTCGGTGAGACCCTGTCTCTAAATAAAATACAAAACAGGGCTGGGGATGGGGCTCAGTGGTCAAGTGCCCCCGAGTTCAATTCCTGGGACCAAAACCAAAAACAATAAAGGACATGTTGAATCTCATTCTAATAGAGTATACACAACAAAAACAACTAACAACATATCTAAGCCTGAACTAATGACTTCTTTAGTTCAAATCATTATCAACATAAATGAAATTCCCTAGGCTTGCACATTAACACTGGAAAAAAATTGAACAAACTTTCTCCTTAAGAGTCTTAACAGAGTTGTTCCTAATGGGCTTGGACTTTAAAAAACTTAACCAAATTACACAAAGATATAAACAGACCCTGAGATAGCCATAGTTTATAACTAAACTCACAACATGAAAAGTTTACTTATATAATTCAACAGTATAAAGGCATTTCAACTATATTAAAATAAAAACCAAAGCTATTTATAACCAAAGTAATTAATATCTCAGTCACTTACTGTACAGGGAGAAGGAAAAAAAAAACCCCAAGAGTCTCAACAATCTAGATTTTTATTAGAATATGATACTCTACTTGCATTTAAAAAAAGTTCCTAAAAGGGGACTAATTGTATTAGCTGTTAATAAATTTCATATATTTCTACTTCCAAAAGATATTTAAGTGTACCTTTTCAATGATGTCATCTATTTTTCCTTCTTCTACAGACCTCTTTATTGTCTGTGCCGTTTCAGCAACTGATTCAGTTATCTTTTTTGTGGCAGCACTTGCGAAATTATATAGATAGTCTATAAAGGATAAAAAGAATCAATGTTTCATTCCAGTATGACTACAGGTGTCCCTCGGTATCTGGGAGAGGATTTGTTCCAGGACCTGCTTGGATATCAAAATCTGTGGATGCTATAATTATTATTATTTTGGGTACTGAGGGTTGAACCCAGGGGTGCTAATCACTGAGCTACATTCCCAGCCCTTCTTACATTTTTTTTTTTTTAAAGAAAGAGGGAGAGAGGCAGAGAGAGGGAGAGAGGCAGAGAGAGAATTTTTTTATATTTATTTTTTATCCTCCTGCCTCAGGCTCCTGAGCTGCTAGGATCACACATCATACATATTTTTTTTCTTTCTGGGTGATACTGGGGGTTGAACCCAGGGCCTTGTGCACGCTAGGCAAGCACTCTACCAACTGAGCTATATTCCCAGCTGCTGCTGGAATTATAGTTGGGCACCACATGGCATTCATATGATAACTTATGCACATTCTCCCATATACACTTTTTAAAATATTTATTCTTAAGTTTTAGGTGGACACAATATCTTTATTTTACATTTATGTGGTGCTGAGGATCGAACCCAGTGCCTTGTGCATGCTAGGTGAGCACTTTACCACTGAGCCACAACCCTAGCCCCTCTCCCATATAATTCTGTTATATCTCTAGATTACTTATAATACCTAATACAATATAAATGCTATATAAACAGTTGTTATACTATATTGTTTAGGGAATAATGACAAGAAAAGTCTATACATGTTTAGTATAGACACAATTTCAAATATTTCAATCCATGGCTGGTTTAACCAACAGATGTGGAACCCATGGATATTATGTTTCTCCCTTAAATAGAGATTTTATAAGAGCCAAGTGCAGTGGTGCATGCCTGTAATCCCAGCATCTTGGGAAGCTGAGACAGGAGGATCACAAGTTTAAGGCCATCACTAGAAACTTAGTGAGAATCTAAGCAACTTAGCAATACCCTGTTCTCAACATAAAAAATAAGATGGGGGCTGTGGATATAGCTTAGTTGGTAAAGTGCTTGACTCACACAAGGCCCTGGGTTCAATCCCCAGTATAACACATACACACATAAAAAAGAGATAGGAATATAGCTCAATTGTAAAGCACCCCGGTTTCCACCCTCAGTACAAAAAGAAAAAAAAAAGTAGATGCCCCTGAGATGTGTTCCGATGGCATATTTTGGGGATGGGGACAACAATATCTATAATACTCTATTGATAACTTCGTGAATGTCTTCTTAGCTAAAGGCCTATCCTAAGCCCCATTAGGGCAGGGATTGAGGCTGTCTGATTCACTATTATATCCCCACTGGGTGACCAGTAAGTACTTGTTGAATGGATGGACCTAATTAATGCTGAGTTTTAGAAAGAGCATCGTTTCTTTGGTTATAACTATTCATTCCTTTGGTTACAAATAGTTTAATGTGCAATGTGGTATGATAAAATGTATAAACAAACAGTCATGCTATTATGTAAAATTATTCTTTGCAGATAAAGAAATAAAGTTTTGAAAGAAGAGTATTCCTTTTATGGTTTTCTCATAGCTGGATGAGGTGGTGCATTCCTGTAATCCCAGCAATTTTGGAGGCTGAAGAAGGACAATTGCAAATTCAAGGTCAGCTTCAGCAATTTAGCCAGACCCCATCTCAAAATAAAAAAGCTGGGGTTGTAACTCAGTGGTAAAGCACCCCTGGGTCCAATCCGCAGTATCAAATTTTTTTTTTTTCCTTCAGAAATCCATTTTGAATTTAAACTGTCATTTTAATCTAAGGGAGAAATTTTTAAAATACCTTTATTTTATTTGTTTACATGTGGTGCTGAGGATTGAACCCAGGGCATTGCGTGTGCTAGGCAAGTGCTCTACTGCTGACCCACAACCCCAGCCCCTAAGGGAGAAATTTCATTGAAAAAGTGGTCTTTTAGCATAATAATCTCAATTCTTACATTTTAGTGACTTCCTAGGCATTTTACTGATTACACCGAGGCTTGAAAAAGCATAATTCTCACCTTTTAGGAATTTATTAGCCTAAATAAATAAGAGTATTCATTCAACTGGGCAGGCCCAAGACTGCTATCTTTGGAAAGGCCTGTGTGTGTGTTTCTAGGGATCAAATCCAGCACCTTGCATGTGTTAGGTAAGTGCTCACTCTACCACTGAGTTATACCTCACCCCCTAAAAGGCCTGCTTTCAAGATTGGCTATTGGCTAGTGTTTGGGAACTTGGATTTCAGTAGGGTTTCTACCACTCCCCAAACTGTGAGAGTGGCTCACTGAACTGTGTGTGAATATTATGGTTCATAGTCAACACCTGCTTTCCTTCTGGAGTCTGGAATTACAGTACATTGTAGACATAGGGTGCCTGTGTGACCTGCCATCCATAAAAATCCTGGGCACTCATTTTCTAAAGAGCTTCCCTAGTAGAGAACATTTCACATGCATTGTCACAACTCACTGCAGGACGAATTATGCATGTCCTGTGACTCCACTGGCTTCCTCTGGACTTTGCCTCATGCACCTTTTCATTTTGCTGACCTTGCCATCTTCACTGTGATAAATCAGAGCTGTGAGTCCTCCTAACCAATCATTGAACTGAGGTGGTTTTGGGGACTTTGAAGGGCAGCAAATTATTACTTTTACCCACATCTAATTACAAATTTATTTTCACTTCTCATATGACACTTTCACCTGTCAATTTTAGGTCTGACATCTCACAAAATAAAAATCATTTCTAAAGCAATGTCCCTAAGATATTTCTTTTTTGAACTAAAACCCCCAATTCTAAAGGATATTGTGCATAAGCCATGAGATTCAAGCTCATGACCATTTGTACTGTGTATCTGATTCTGTCATCAAAACTGTGGTCACTGGAACTCAATTAGATAGTCTACTTCTACATGAAAGCAGACACATTACTTTTCCTATGTACACACTAACTTTTGGAGTCTTCTTAGTTTCTAAGTCAGGCATCTGGAACTTGAGATGGATTTTCTCTATAGGGAAAAAAAGGGAGGATACCTTCATTCACAAAGTCCCACTGCAGTAGCAATCCTCAAAAGAGCAATTAGAAGAGGTGGCCAGACCTCCATTCCTGGGCACAGGCTGGTCTTATAGGGACTATGCTGAAAAAGCCATAACTTGAAAATATTGGCTACCTTCCCAAGAGTATAAACCATGTGAATGGGCTGGAGTTGTGGCTCAGTGATAGAGGATTGCCTAGCATGTGTGAGGAACTGGGTTTGATTCTCAGCACCACATATAAATAAATAAATGAAATATAGGTCCATCAACAACTAAAAAAAAAATTTTAAAAAGCTGTGTGAATGACTCAGATTCTTAAAACTCCCAGAAATACAGGGTATTTTTTGTTGTTTTGCTTTTTAAGAGTCCAGATAATGCTCTGATTTGGCTGACTAACAAACACCAACCAATCTATACTGAATAGAAGTTACTTTGGGGCATGGTGCCTTTAAGGGGAAAGGAGAATTTTTTTTTTTTTTTTTGTATCAGGGATTGAACCCAGGGGCACTTAATTACTGAGCCACATCCTCAGCCCTTTTTATATTTTGTTTAGAGAGAGGATCTCACTAAGTTGCTTAGGGCCTTGCTAAGTTGCTGAGGCTGGCTCTGAACTCAAGACTCTCCTGCCTCAGCTCCCGAGTCACTGGGTTTACAGGTGTGTGCCACCAGCTGAAAGGAGGAATTCTTGAGTTCCTGTACTGTTCCCTTTTTGAAGACAGTGACCATACGACATCATAAACTTATGGGGGTGGGAAAGATCAAAGGATCAGGTTTGGTTTTGGGTAAGAGAGAGGAATATAGCCCGGATGTCTACCATTGGTAACTGGTGAAAGGCCTAAATTCATAAGTAGATCACTATCAACAGAAAGCACCTAAGGTCTAGTTGAGGCAGGCACTCAACAAAGGTGTGCAGAACAAAGGAGGTTCCTAGGAGAATCCATGTAGATTTCAAAAAATTAAAGAAACCAATCTACTCATGGGGAATTAGGCTCAGAGATGTTTAATTTCAGTTTTCAAACTATCTGATCATCTATCTTATTTCTCTCAAAGTTTGTGTATATACCTGACCCTTTACACAGTCCTAGAACCACATAAATTTTAGAAGCAAGAGCTTTCATTTATTCTGAAACTTTCAAATTACAAACAATGTGTGAGTGGGCAGGTACTTCCGTCTAACCCCAGTCTCCTCAAATATCAAAAGAGAACCTGGTGAGGAAAGAAAGATGGCAACATTAGCTCCAAAGTAGTCAACCGTATCAAAACTACATTTTTTCCTCTTTGTGATGCTGGCGATTGACCTCATAACCCATGATGTCATAAATGCTAGGCATGTGCTCCACCCCAAGCCACACCCCCAGCCACCCAGAAGACATTTATTAAAAACTGTTCAGAGGTCTTTATTACTAAATTGAAATATAAGGTTTCAAATCAACAGTAAAGCCCTAAGTTTTATGAAACCAACTTTGATTCTCTCCTTATGACATGAAAATGGTTCTATTTAATCATGTATATACCTACATGCTATAGTTCACAGTTCATAACTTTATCCCACTTTCACCTATCTCAACCACCTAATAGACCCTCTCTGCTTTAGCTAGACTTATGTTTCTTGAAGGTTTCTTCAGAATCAGAATCACTACAGCATGCATTTATATCTTTCATGCATATTGTACTGCCTGTGCCCCCTATAACTAAACTGTAAATTCAAAACAGAGAGGTGGCACACGCCTGTAATCCCAGCAGCTCGAGAGGCTGAGACAGGAGGATTGCGAGTTCAAAGCCAGCCTCAGCATTTTAGCGAGGTGATCAGCAACTCAGAGAGACTCTGTCTCTAAATAAAATACAATATAGGGTTGGGGATATGGGTCAGTGGTCAAGTGCCCCCAAGTTCAATCCCCAATCCCGCCCTCTACAAAAAAAAAAAAAAAAAGCACCGCTTTGAAATTAGACAGATTAAAATACCACCTCTACCATTTACTATCAGAGTAACTTCAATCCAGTAGCTCGGGCTTGTTCCCCCAAATCACCAGGATGTTAAACCCATTTTGTCCCACCATCCCAGATGTGGATCACCTGTAAAAACTTAAATTGAGAAACAATTTACTTATGGTAACTTCAAAATAGTATTTGAACAACTATGTTCAAAGAATTGAAAACTGGGGACTTAACGGGTTAACAGATGAAATGAGACATGGTTCATAAAACATCTAAGTAATCTGACAATTGACCGCTCTTTTTCCACATCAAGAAAAAGGTCCTCAAGATGACCAACCAGGACTGAGGAATTCAGGAACTATCTATTTACTTGAGATAACACGTTCTACCCTAAGGGCAAAAAAGCATTTTTTCCAAGGACTCCAGTCCACTGTGGGGTGACTGGGTAAAGGTGAAACGTGACCTGTTGAACAAAGCAGATTATTTGTAAAACCTGAAGACAAATGGGACCAGACCCACTGTGGCCCTGCTGCCAATGATTAAAAAACTTTGCAGAGGGGCTGGGGTTGTGGCTCACTGGTAGAGCACTTGCCTTGAATGTGTGAGGCAATGGATTCCATTCTCAGCACCATATATAAATAAAAAGTAAAGGTTTGTCAACAACTAAAATGAATAAAATAAATAAAATTAAAAAAAAAACTTTGCAGAGAGCTGGAGTTGCAGCTCAGTGGTAGAGTGCTTGCCTAGCTTGCACAAGGACAGATCTATGTTCGATGCCAAGCATAGCCAAAAAAAAAAAAAAAACTACAACAAAAACAAACAAACAACAACAACAACAACAACAACAAACTAAGTAAAAGAAAAGTGTGATTAAAAAATTTTTTTTCAGGATGGCATGTCATCAGGAACTTCAGGGACAGGATTTGACTGCTAGACGAAACTTTGCTCAGATTCTTACCAATCTCTCATCTCTAGAGGACTCCCAGGCCCCCGCTCCTGCCAGCCAGCCTGGCTCGCAATCCAGGGACACCCCCCACCCCCTTTCAATCCCGGATTGCGAGAGACTCACTGCTGAGGCCTCTGGCCTGGTGGAGGAACTCTTGGTCCTCCGTAGACTGCTGCTCTTCCTTGGTGGACTCCGCCACCGTCTCCGAGGGCTGCTCAGGTGGACTGTCTCCCGCTGACTGCCCGTCTCCTTGGGATGGCTCGTCCACCGCCGCCGGCTGCTGCAAGCCAAACCAACTACTCAGCCCTCGGAACATCCCGCCCGCCGGGCTGCCGCCGCCGCGGTCCGGATCCCCTTAGACCCCTGTGGGAACTGCCTAGTAGCTACTCGACTCTGCGAGACTCCGTGGGAAATGGCCGGAAGTCGCAGAGACGCTGGTGCCGCCCATCTACCCCCTTCTGTGACGACGCTACCGGTGGACGCGCATGCCTCATTTCCGTCCAAAGGCTCCACCCCGCCCCCTCCACAGCGATTGTGACAGATTGGTTGCAAGCGTGGAAAAAGGACAAAGGGCTTTCCCCAGTAGCTCAGCCCCACTCCGCCCCTTTCCCTCCTTCCCAGATTTGTAGGTGATTTACCTGAGTGTTTGGACAGCTTTTTTGTCACATTCATACCTAGTTTCATTTTATGATTGCCTCTAAGAGCTGGGCTGGTGACATAGCTTCACCTTTTTAGGTCCAGCTAGACCTGGCCCCCACGGAAATTAACCTCCACTGAGCCCAAGTCAAAACTAACCCAAGGCTGCGGCTGCGGCTGCTTCTTCTCTTTTAGCTTTTCAAAGATTTTTTATTTTATTTTTTCTAAGTAGTTATACGTGGTAGTAGAATGTATTTTCACATATTATACATATATGGAGTATAACTTCTCATTCTTTTGGTGGTACATGATGTAGAATTGCATTGGTCGTATGGCGGCGAATGGGAATAAAAGACAGTAGAATGAATCAGGGTATTACTATGCTAACCCAAGTCTTCTAAATCCAATTTACAAGTGAGGTGGCACCCCCTTTCTCCACAGAAAAGTCTTAACTGGGCTTCTCCAGAAATCTGAACCATGGCTGATTTTAGGACTGCCAGCAAGAGTCTCTGCAAAAGAGTTCAATGTAGATAAACTTCCTATTTTCCTGTAGCCCTGTTTTATTTGGCCACTGGCCAAGAAGATACCAGCACTCCAGGTGCTGGATACCCCCTTACTAGTTTCTCACAAATGTATCCAGTATAATAGTTTGCAAAAATGTGTAAACAAGGCCTCTGGCCTTGAGCTGGGCTTCACAGAGATGTCTACATTTTTAAGATAAGTTAGCAATTGGGCTCCATGGTAACAGCTGGCAGGGAGAGGAAAGAAAGGAAGAAGAAGCTCTCCCCTTCCCAGGTGTTGTCCTTGAAGGGTTAACTTGCTCAAAACAGTGAAAGAGAAAGCTGCCTTTATGCGAACTTCTGCAGACTGTGAACTTGAGCCCCTCCCTTTACATGCTGGGTATAAAACTACCTGAACTCAGTTCAGGGGATTAATTGATTACAGCAAAAGCTATGCCCTCTGAAACTGGCTGCAGCCAAATAAAACTGTTCCTGCTATCTTTGGTGCCTTGCCTCGTTTGTCCCTAGAACACAGGGAGAAAAGAGGCTACTTGTGCATTTTATTAGGATCCTAATTCAGCAGAAACTTTGAAAAAAATTATGATACTTATAATTGGAAATTTGGACACTGAATAATTCTGAAATTAAGGAATTGTGAAAATTTGAAAAGTTTTAGTGGAGCACACCTGTAATCCCATCTATTCCAGAGGCTGGGGGAGGATGACAAATTCAAGGCCAGCTCCTCTACAACTTGGAGAGGCCCTCAGCAACTTAGACCCTGTCTCAAAATAAAAAATAAAAGGACCAAGATGTGTTAAATGCCCCTAAGTTCAATCCCCAGTACCAAAAAAAAAAAAAAGTGGTGATGGTATTATATATGTATGTGCTTAAAGTTTTATATTTTAAATATAAACTGTACTGTCCTGAGGAATTCACCAAAGATACCATGTATGGAATTTGCTTCAAATTAATACAAGATGGGGGCAAATGGACAGGTAATAGATTAGACAAGTCTGGCCATGTGTTGGTAATTATTGATGCTGGATGATTATGTCTATTACATATATACATATATATACATACACACATATATACATACACACACAAACAACTCCAGCAATCTATTCTGGATGGTTGCCAATGATTCCTTCTTCCCCCACCATTTTGAGATCAGTAGGACAGTTCCAGTGACCTATGATATGTATAAAGTGAGGGGACTGATTACAATTCTCATTTCACCACTGTTCACTTTTCCAAACTGAACTATATTTACATTTTATTCAGGTTCAGGACTTTATCTTAACAAGCCTGACCTGTTTTTTTCCCTGTCTCAGCTTTACTGACATGTTTAAAGTGTATAATTCAATGGTAAATGTGTGTATGTGTATATGTATATGTGTGTGTGTATGGCTTTTTTTTGGGGGGGTACAGGGGATTGAACCCAGGGGCACTTAACCACTGAGCCACACCCTAGCCTTTTTGTATTTCTTGCTGAGAGAAGGTCTCACTGAGTCACGTAGTGCCTGGATAAATTGCTGAGGCAGGCTCCGAATTCATGATCCTCTTGCCTCAGTCTCCCAAGCAGCTGGGAATACAGGTGTGCCCACCATGCCAGCTTCTTTTTTAAAAAAAATCAGATTGAGGGTCCAGTACAATGTCATGTGGGTAGTAGTCCATGAATAGACACCTACTGAATGAGGACACACCTTTATCATGTACAATTCAATTCAGTCAATCTGCCCCCCCCCACCATTTTTTTCCATCACTAGGAGTTGAACCCAGGGGCACTCTATCATTGAGCTACATCGCCAGCCCAGGCCTCGAGAGTCTCTGGTATTACAGGTGAGTGCCATTGTACCTGATCAATCTGCTCTTTCTTTTTTCTCACCCTAACCAAGGGTTTTACCACTGAGCCACATCCCCAGCCCCTCAATCTGCACTCTTATCAAAAAAATTTTTTTCTGTCTATGTTTTTCATGAGCAGACGCTCATGAACTGTGCCCTGTGCCCAGGTCATAGTTAAATTTCCAAACTCCAGATGCAATATTTACCATAATAGCCCCCTTCCTTTGTATTTGCAAAATATCTTTCATCCACTAGCCTCATAGAATAATAGAATAAGATAACTGGATCAGGTCCTGTATCCTGTAATGAAGAGTCTGGCTGTGGGGACAGACATTTGACATTGAAACCCCTGGCTTTGCCACTCATATTAACTAATTGTCTTTGGTCAAGACATTTCCATCATTGGAAATTGAACCCAGGGGCACTCTATCATTGAGCTACATCCCCAGCCCGGGCCTCGAGAGTCTCTGGTATTACAGGTGAGTGTAATACCAGAGCCTCGGGTTCCTCATTCCAAAAAGGGTAAACGTGCAAAGGAACCTTACAAACACCCCAGGTGTAAAGTATTATTATCCACATCAATCCCTTTAAAAGCATTCCTTCCACTCTGCCCTCTGTAAGAAGACTTGTTTCATTAACAAGCTTCTCTGTGCTTCCAGCCTTTTTACAAGGTAATCTTCTTTTATTTTATTCTCCCCCACTGGGGCAGGATTGGGGGGAGACCTGGGGTCTTCTGCAAGGATACCCTGCTAAGTGATGTCTCTGCTTATTTTTCCCAAAAGAACTCAGTATCCCAAGCTCCTCCTGTTTCTTCCATAACACTACTCTTTCATCTGTGGCGGGGAAAAATCTGCTTAGCTTAGAAATTCATTAGCTTTTCAGTATGGAGATTTCTTGGAAAATTGGGAATGGAACTACCATTTGACCCAGCTATCCCACTCCTTCGTCTATACCCAAAGGACTTAAAAACAGTATACTAGACAGGGTCTCACTGAGTTGCTTAGGGCAACTGGCTGGCTTTGAACTGGTGATCTTCCTGACTCAGCCTCCCAAGCCACAGGGATTACAGGCATTAGCAACTGTCCTGGGCACCAGGCAACCTTCATAGTTGCAGTCATCTGTCAGCTTCGGGGACACTCTCCCACAAGTCCTATTTAAATTTCATTTCTAGACAGGGTCTTGATGAGTTGTTCAGACTAGCCTGGAATTTGATCCTCTTGCCTCAGCCTCCCTACTTCAACCTCTGAGAGTTGCTGGGATTACAGGCATGTACCCCCACCTCGCCTCCCAACTCACAATTATAATGTCTAAACTCCACTAGGTGTAACTTGTCACGCTAGTGTCTCACACTGGTAATTAAAAATTTTACGACTATCCTGAATCTTTGGTTTACTTCAACTCTTTCTATTGTTCAGTTAGTATTTCTCCTTTAGAGGTTTGTTTATAGTTTTGTGTTCGCCTAAACAACCTCCCAGGTCCCTTCCTAGTACCAACCATCCTACAAACCCTTTTAAAAAAAAGTCACTCTGTAAAGTCTTAGTTGCCCCCCCCAGCCCCGCGTCGTCCCTGATGCGCAGTAGCAAGTATTGTTCTATGGAAATTCACTGCTTCCCATAGATAGATATGTAAACCTCCCACCAGACCTGAGCTCAACTAGGGCAGAAATACCCTTTCGTTTTCCTCCTAAATCTTCTTAGGAGGAAAGAGAATTCCCGCATTTTAGTGATCCACAAACGACTGTGACGAGTGAAGTTCGCGGGGGACCCGATCGAAGGTCTCGGTTGGCCGGGAAACCAGATCTCGGCGGGAACCGTGGAATTCACTGCACACCCGAAGTGTCTGTGCAAAGTGAGCCGCGGGAGGGAGGGAGGAGCAGGCCCGGGCTGAGCGAGGCCTGAGGCCAAGGGCGGCCAGAGCAGGGGGTGTCGGGAGCTGCCTGAGTCCGGAGGAATCACTTTTTAGGCGCTTGTTTTGGACGATCGCACAAAACACGGTTGCAAACCAAGCTCACTAGCGTGAGTCAGCGAGGCCAGTAGCCAAGCGGAGAGGGGAAGGTGGGCGAGGAGGGCTCCGCGGTACCGGCGGCAGGAAGGACCCGGTGGCGACTCCGGACAACCCCAGAGGCGGCCCCCTCCTCAGCTCGACAGGTGAGCGCCAGGCTGGCCGCGGGGCGGAGCCCGCACCAGCCTCCCTGCAAGGCGCCAGCACCACTGCGCAGGTAACTCCCCTGCTGGGCCTTCCCCCGACCCCCAGGGCCGCGGCGCCAGGGCCATCTCGAACCCCCTGGGCCTCCCTGCCCCCGTCCTACTCCCCTAGTCTCTATGCACAGGAGAGCCAGGAGCCTTTGTCCCCTCCTGATGGCGCCAGCGCCTTCCCTGGCGCAGAGTCCGAGTCCCGCTGGCAGCCGAGTGCGCCCTGCACTTCGCGCTTGCAGACCTTCGCGGCCAGGCTGGACGCCCACTCTTGCCCGGGGCGATCAGAGACAGTCCTAAGGCTGCCAGTGGTCGGCAGCGGCACGTCCCTGGGGCGCACTCCCCCGCCACCCGCGCCCCCAGCCCCATTTCTCCTGGCCCCCCAGAGCCCCGAGATGGCGTTGGCGGAAGTGAAGCCCCGCGCGGGAATCGGGCGAGGCTGGTGATCAGCTTAAGGAACAAGGTCTTTCTGTTCCCTCCTGGCCCTACTGCCCCGGTTAAACAACGACCCTTGCTTTCCTGGTGTATTAGCTGGTTACTGCGCAGAGTGCAGAACTACGCTAATGCTACAAAATAGCTTTTTGGGGAAAAATTAAACAACAACAAAAATCAATGCATAGTTTATATACAATAAAATGCCACGTTTTAAGTCTGCAGATCGATAGGACTGACAAATTATACATCCATGTCACTACCACCCATCGTAGACTTAAGACCATTTATATCACCCCAGAAAGTTCCCTTGTGCCCCTTTCCAGTAACTCCACCTTCCCACCCCCGCACTGTTTTGATTGCTGTTCTTGGCTTAGTTTTTCCTGTAAATTTTGAACTTCATAAAATGGGCTCTTTCAGAAAGTACTCTGTTGTGTTTGACTTACATTGGTTTGTAAATGGCGGTTATTGAGAAGGTGTACCTTGGTGCCTCTGGGTGCTTTTAGTTGCTCTTTGCTTTTCTGATCTAATGTAGGAGCCACTGGCCACATGTGGCCATTGAACACCTGAAAGTTGGCAAATCTGAATCCAGATATGCTTAAGTAAAAGCACCTGATTAGTAAAAGGTGGTAACATGAGGGGCGCCGTGATGCAGGCTTGTAAGTCCAGTGACTGGGGAGGCTGAGTCAGGAGGATTGCATGTTCCAGGCCAGACCTGGCAACTTAATGTGACCCCGTCTCAAAAAATAAAGAAAGGGTCAGAATTGTAGCTCAGTAATAAAGCACCATTGGGTTGGATCCCCAGTGCTGCCAAACAAAACAAAAAAGGAACAATCTTACACCTGAATTCTTTTATTGATTATAATTGTGAACACATTGAGTTAGATGATTATTAAAATTAACCTCATTTCTCTTTATTTTTTAAAAATATATTTTTTTTTAAAGAGAGAGTGGGAGAGAGAGGAGGGGGAGAGAGAGAGAGAGAATTTTAATATTTATTTTTTAGTTTTTGGCGGACACAACATCTTTGTTTGTATGTGGTGCTGAGGATGGAACCCAGGCCGCACGCATGCCAGGCTAGCGCGCTACCGCTTGAGCCACATCTCCAGCCCTAAAAATATTTTTCAGTTGTAGATGGACACAATATCTGTATTTTATTTATTTATTTTTATGTGATGCTAAGGATTGAACCCACTGCCTCACACATGCCAGGCAAGTGCTCTACCACTGAGCTACAACCCCAGCCATCTCTTTATTTTTTATTTTTATTTTATTTATTTTTTTTATTAATTGTTCAAAACATTACAGAGCTCTTGACATCATATTTCATACCTCTTTATTTTTTAAACGTGGCTACTAGAAAATTTTAAATTACTAACCTGGCTTACTGTGTAGTATTTTTATTAGGCAGCTCTGCTAACACTGTTCTGTTTCCTATTTTATAAACATTTGGTTCTGTTCACCACATTTGAGTAAATGAAAAACTTGATCTTCATACCAGAAATCATCCTTATTGGAGGAAGTGATTTAAAACAGCCTACCTTGCAGTTTTAAAACTTCTTTCAAACTTACTTATTTGTTGAGATGAGGTAGAATTAGGCCCACCTTTTAGTATTAAGAGTCCTTTTTGAAAAATATAATTTAAGTATCTATTATACTTTAAAAGGCAATCTTGTGTTTTTGAAAATACTGAAAACTAATAATTGTCTAAAACCCAATCACCTAAATATATTAAAATTTAACATGGCGTATTTTTAATATATTTTTTATTTCTTTATTTTTATGTGGTGCTGAGGATCGAACCCAGGGCCTTGTACGTGCTAGACGAGTGCTCTACTGCTGAGCCACAATCCCAGCCCCTTAATATATTTTTAATTTGTTCTAATTAGTTAAACATGACAGAATGCATTTTGACCCATCATACATAAGTGGAGTATAACTTCTTGTTTGTCTGGTTGTACATGATGTAGAATTACACAAATTAAGATCTTGACAATTAAGACTTTGATCTTAATTATATATTATATATATATATATATATATATATATTATATATATAATTAAGATCAAATATATAATTACATATGTATGTACTGGGAATTGAACCTAGGGTCACTCTACCACTGAGTTATATCCCCAGTGCTTTTATTTATTTACTTATTTTCTCTGTCTCTCCCCTTCCCCCTCCCCCTGTTGTTCTTTCCTTTTTGAGGTACTGAGGATTGAACCCGTGGTGTGCTGTATCTGAGCTACATCCCCAGCCCTTTTTATTTTATTTTGAGACAGGGTCTAACTAAATTTCCCAATCTAGCCTGGAACTTGAAATCCTTCTGCGTGGTGGGACTTATAGGCATGTGCCACCATGCCTGACTTATCTTAATTTTAAAAAGCATATTTGAGATATTTTTATTCAATTTTATACCTGCTTTTTTTCCCACGTAAAATAAGCATTTTCTTATATGAAAAATTCTCTGGCATCTTGTGACATCACATGATTGTCTTCCAGTTTTCTTGACCATTACTTTCATGGCGCACTTTGATTTTTGCTGACTTTAACAACAGGAAGTCATTTGAACAGTATGACAGTTTTACTTGCCCCTTAATCTCACAAGAAAAGTAAACTCCAAGGGGGCAGAACCTTGACTTTTTGTTCATCCCTCATCCCTAGGACCTGGGAACACATCAAGCATGAAATAAGTGTTTGATAAACACTTGTGAGCTCACTGATGGAATCAGTAAATAGGTGGATGTGAAGAATAACAACTGGACGCCATTTTGCCCTTAGGCACCCTGTTTGTAAATTCTTGCACAGCTCTCTAAGGTAGCTACTATCTTTAGCCCTGTATATTTCATGAATTGAGGAATATAAGGTTTTGAAAAGTTAAACAATTTGTTTAGGATCATAGATGTAAGTGAATCTAGTTTGTCTGACTGTAGATCAACAGTGGGATAAGTAAGATATGGAGCAATAAAAGTGGAAAGATATATCAATTACATTTGGGATCTACAAGAGAATTCTGGGTTTGGATTGAGAATCATTTAGGCTATAAATATATAGATCAGATTAGTAGGAAGAAGTGTAGTGATTCTGAATGTGACCATACCATGTAGAGTGAGGCAGACCCAGGGATTTAGGGAGGCCATTTGGGATGGAACAAGTATATCTTAGTTCAGCGGACCAATAGCTATTTCAAATGAAACTCATAGCTCTGAAGTGAGATTAGTCTTAAGTGTGGTAGCTGTTAAGATAGTTTGTTTTGAAAGATAAGCAGAGGAAGGTACAAAATCAGAATGGGCATTTCTTTGAGGAAGAAATACAAACAATGGATGGGTAACTGAAATTAATGCATTTGTGCTTAATTTCCAAGTATTTTAAAAAATGTGTGAATTATAACAAAAAATGAAATGTATAGTTATTAACTTTTGTTAGTTTCTCTTTTTTGGCAGTTGTAATTTCATATTAGCAGTCTCAAGGAATTGCCCATTTGCCTGCCACGTCTACACAAATAATACCATTAAGGAACTACTTTGTTGTACTGGTAAAATTACAAGAGCAGATGGCCTCTGCATACACTCAAGGAAAATGATGGTACTCAAAGAAAATCAAGATATTGGACTTGTTAAACATTTGCATCAGACAACAGCAGAAAAAGAGAAATTCCTTAGGACATATTTTCTTTTTTAAAAAAATATTTTTAGTTGTAGATGGACACAATTCTTTGTTTTGTGTATGGTGCTGAGGATCGAACCCAGTGCCTCACATGTGCTAGGCAAGTGCTCTACCACTGAGCCACAACCCCAGCCTAACATATTTTCTTTTTTGGATTTTTTTTTTCTGGGTACTGGGGATTGAATCCAGGGATATTTTACCACTGAGCTATATCCTCGTTTTTTTTTTTTTTTTGGCTCTGGGGATTGAACTCGGGGCCACTCAACCACTGAACCATATTCTCAGTTTTATTTTGTATTTTATTTAGAGACAGGGTCTCACTGAATTGCTTAGTGCCTTAGTTGCTGATGCTGGTTTTGAATTTGTGATCCTCATGCCTCAGCCTCTGGAGCCACTGGGATTATAGGCATGTCCCATCACGCCCCGCTACCCCCAGGTTTTTTTTTTTTTTAATTTTTTTTAGTTGTAGATGGACACAATATTTTTATTTTTATGTGGTGCTGAGGATTGAGGGCCTTACACATGCAAGGCAAGCATTCTAACACTGAGCCACAACCCCAGCACCCCCAGTTGTTTTAAAAACTTTTTTTAGTTGTAGGTGGAGACAATACCTTTAATTTATTTGTTTTTATGTGGTGCTGAGGATCAAACCCAGTACTTCCCATGTGTGAGGCAAGCACTCTACCACTGAGCCACAACCCCCATTTCTTAAAAATGTTTTTTAAGAAACATTTTTTTTTTTGAGACAGGGTCTTGCTAAATTGCCCAGGCTGACCTTGAATTTGGGATCCTCCTGCCTGAGCCTCCCAAGTCTTTGGCATTATAGGCTTGTGCCACCATACCTGGCTTGGATATTCTTCAGTAGTAAAACTGAGTAATGAAAAAGATTATGTTCAGCACTCTTAGTTAAAATGGATATATTCATAATAATATAATAAGATATAATAATAAATAATAACCATAAATGGGGGGTGTTGGTCAGTGGTACAGCACTTGCCTAGCAAGCAAGAGGCCCTGGGTTCCATCTCCAGCACTGGAAAACAACAACAATCAAAAAGCAAAAAAGATGTTAATAGTTAATAGCTGGGTCTGGGTTGTGGCTCAGTGGTAAAGTGCTCGCCTAGTTTGTGTGAGGCCCTGGGTTCCATTCTCAGCACCACATATAAATAAATTAAAAAAATAAAATAAAAAATACTTAATAGCCAACTTAATGTTTTTCTTTTTTATTGGCACTGAGGATGGATCCCGGGGCCTCTTGTGTGCTAGGCATGGGCTCTACTACTGAGCTATACTCCCGGCCTCAAATCTTAAGCTTTTACTCTATGCCCTCCCCATAACATCAGGCATCAGAAAATGTTTCCTGTAAAAGACAGGTAATAAATATTTCGGGCTTTGTGGGACGGAATGTCTCTGTTGGCACAAGATTCAACTGTGCCACCCTAGTGTGAAAGCAGCCAATAACAGTAAGTCAATGGTTCTGACTCATGGATGAATGAATCCCAGATCAGTCAATCAGGAGTGAAGATAGGGCTGGGGATGTGGCTCAAGCGGTAACGCGCTTGCCTGGCATGCACGGGGCGCTGGGTTCGATCCTCAGCACCATATAAAAAAATAAAGATGTTGTATCCACCGAAAACTAAAAAAAAAAAATATTTAAAAAAAAGAGTGAAGACAAAGCCTGCAAAGGCACTTACTTTGGGTCCTGGGTGAGAGGCTCAGGGAGCCAATGATGAAGCTGATCCTGATCCTATCTGAGCCATGGTACCATAATTATTAAAGAAAAAAAATTGTCCGATGACACTTGTTAAATTTTAAATGCATGTTACAAAGTGAAAGAAGCCAATCAAAAAAAGCTACATACTGTATGACTTCAACTATATGACATTTATAGCCCACTATAAGAAGAGTTTTTTCAGGGCCATTGCAATAGGTATAGGGACCACTGCAATGGGGTCTGGAATCGGGGGAGAGAGATTGGGCTCAACTCCAAATATACCACGGAAAACGGGGGATTTATACCTGAGGAGCAGGGTGTTGGGGCATAGTGGCCAGTGGATGGGAAAAAGAAGATAACAGCAGTAAGAGGGACAGACTAGGATCAGACATCACATAGGAGATGGCACAGAATGAGGACTCTGATCAGATATCAATGATGATCAAATATTGAGGGTGCAGTGTTCTTGCTAAATGGACTTAGCAGGGTTCTTTGCTAAAACTGGCTTTACATGGAAGTGTACAGAATATTCAGAAGTTTGGCCAAGCAAAGAATCTTTGTCATGACAAATGTGTAATGCCATGTATTCACCATTATCATATCATACAGAGAGTAGTGTCACTGCCTTTAAAATCCCTCATGTTCTGCCTATTCATCCCTATCTCCCTCCTCCTCCCTGGCATCCACTGATCTTTTTTACTGTTGCTGTATTTCTGCCTGTTCCAAAATGTCATATAGTTGAAGTCATACAGTATGTAGCTTTTTTTGATTGGCTTCTTTCACTTTGTAACATGCATTTAAAATTCCTCCATGTCTTCCTGGCTTGATAGCTCATTTCTTTCTTTCTTTCTTTTTAAACCAGGATAAGTTTGCAAAAGAGAGAAGAATTATTCTATTTATTTTAGTTGTAGGTAGATACAATATCTTATTTTTATGTGGTGCTGAGGATCGAACCCATTGCCTCACACATGCAAGGCAGATGCTCTACCACTGAGCTACAGCCCCAGCCTGATAACTCATTTCTTTTTAGCATCAAATAATATTCCAAGCATTTGGTATCTTTATTCCATTTTACAGATGAAGAAGCAGACATGGGGGCTTGGGTTGTGGCTCAGTGGTAGAGCACTTGCCTGGCATGTGTGAGGCACTGGGTTCGATCCTCGGCACCACATAAAAATAAATAGATATTGTGTCCATATACAATTAATTTTTTTTAAAGAAGCAGACATGGAAAGGACAAATACTTGCCTATGTGTAGCTTGTATAGATCTGTCTGACTTTAGAGTCTGAACTTGTAAACATTTTACTATGCCTCTGATTCCCAGAGAAATTTGATTTCTTGTGATACATTTGGCCAAGGTACAGAGCCAGTCACTTTGCTTTTTGACTTATTATTTTTTTTAATTTTTAGGTGATACTGGGAATTGAACCCAGGGCTTTGTGCATGCAAGGCAAGCACTCTACCAACTGAGCTATATCCCCAGCCCTCAGCTTTCTGTATAGTGACAACAATTAAAAGCCCACTAGATTACACAAAAGTTTTGGGTATTTAGTTCAAGTAGAAAAATGCAATGTGCTTCTGAAATTCTAGTTTAATGTACTTTGATGCTTTGAGAAAATGTTTCTCTTCCTTGACTATTAATTTTATTGCCTGTCAGATTATACCTGGGTGCTGGCAACCAACCACTCTTTCACCAATGAAGTATATCCTGGTTACTGGTGGGGTCATCTCCGGCATTGGTAAAGGAATCATTGCCAGCAGCATTGGGACGATTCTCAAATCATGTGGACTCCGAGTTACTGCCATCAAAATCGACCCCTATATTAACATTGATGCGGGGACTTTTTCACCTTACGAACACGGTATGAAAGGATCATTTCCTTCTTTATAAAGCACTGCACTAAACTGCATTTCTTTCTTGTATTTTGATCTGTTTCTTTAGGACAGAGTTCCAGAAGTAGGCTTGCTGGGTCAGGCCTTAGGAATGTGTTGATGTGCTTATGGTCATTGATAGTATTTCAGATTACTGATAACATTCCAAGTTAGCCAACCCTTTTAGAACATTGTGTCTTCTGCTATGGATTGTTTTGTTTTATTTTATCGTAAAGGTTATATATTTCTGTTAACATTTCCCACTGCTTGGGGTAACTATTATTAATGTTGACATTTTGATGTATATATTAATTACCAAAAAAGGTATGAGCCTTTACATAGTTTTTTTTCATGTTTTCATTAGTGCATTATAGTTATACATAATATTTGAGTTCATTTTGACATAATCATACATGCATGGAATATAATTTGTTCCATTTCAGTCCCCACCATCTCTCCCTCCCCTCCTTCTCTTCCTCTGCTCTACTGGTCTTCCTTATATTTATCTATTTATTTATTTTGGCACTGGGATTGAACTCAGGGGCACTTGACCACTGAGCCCCAGCCCTATTTTGTATTTTTTTTTTTTTTTTGGTGGTGCTAGGGATTGAACCCAGGGCCTTGTGCATGTGAGGCAAGCATTCTCCCAACTGAGCTATATCCCCAGCCCCACTATTTTGTATTTTATTTAGAGACAGGGGACAGGGTCTCAATGAATTGCTTAGCACCTTGCTTTCTGCTGGCTTTGAACTCGCAGTCCTCCTGCCTCAGCCTCTTAAGCTGCTGGGATTACAGGTGTGTGCCACCACACCTGTCTTTATTCTACGGATCTCCTTTATTCCTTTATTCCACTGATCTCCCTTCTGTCTTCATGGGGTGCCCTGCCTTTTACCCCTTATTTTGCTCTAGTTTCTGCAAATGAGAGAAAACTTTTTTTTTTTTTTTTTTTTGGGTGGTGCTGGGGACTGAACCAAGGGCCTTGTGAATGTTACGCAGGCACTCTACCAACTGGGCTATATCCCCAGCCTGAGAAAACATTTTTTAAAAAACGTTTTTTTACATACAAGCAGAAAAGTGCATAATCATAAGTCCTGATTTGATGAATATTCACTAAATGAACCTATTATATAACCAGCCTCTGATCAAGGAACAGAAATCCTGTTTGGGTCCTTTGTTCTCAGTTCCAAACTCCTAAGAAAACTGCTATCATGTCTTCTGACACTGTGCATTAGTTTTGCTTTTTTGGGGGTGGGGTGGGGGCGGAGACAGGGTCTTGTTATGTTGTCCAGGTTGGTCTTGAACTCCTGGGTTGAAGCAATCTTCCTGCCTCAGCTTCCTAAATAGCTGGGGCTACAAGTGCACCACCACGCCCAGCTAATTTTACTTGGTTTTGAACTTTCATTTAAACTTTGAATTTAGTTGAATTTTACAGTTATAATATCTTTTTTGTGTCTTTTTTTCTTTTTCTTGTGGTACTGGGGATTGAATCCAGGCCTCATGCATGCTAGGTAGTGTTCTACCACTGGAAACTACATCCCCAGCCCTTTTTATTTTACTTTGAGACAGGGTCTTGCTAAATTGCTTAGACTAACTTTGAGCTTGTGTTCTTCCTACCTTGGCCTTTCTAGTAGCTGGGATTAAAGGTGTGGACCACTGTGCCCAGCCACAATACTTTTTAATCTAATTTTTAAAATTTAATATACTATGGACATATTTATATATTCTGCACTGCACAGAATCTATATAATAACAGAAAATGATTTCTAATATATTGACATTGTGAACAACACCATGATAGAAATCTATAAGATTTAATTTTTTAAGCATGCATTTCTAAGTGCATAAAGTTCTGATTTGAAAAGTAAGGATGTTTTTCAGTCTTTTAATACATAATGCATATTTTGTTCTTTTTTCCAGTGCAGGGGATGGAACCCAGGGCCTCGTGCATGCTAGGCAAGTCTCCATCACTGAGTTACAGCCCCAGCCCACAGAATGTATATTGCTAAAGGTTTTTAGGTTCACTATCCCTTGTCTTCAACTCTGAAGTCTGAAAAGTTCTGAAAATTTAAAATAGTTTGTAAATTTATGGCTATTTGTAGTGGGGTTTTTTTTTTTTTTGTACCAGGGATTAAACCCAGAGCATTCAACCACTGAGCCATATCCCCAGCCCTTTTTTGTGTTTTATTGAGAGACAGGGTCTTGCTGAGTTTCTTAGTGCCTTGCTAAGTTGCTGAGGCTGGCTTTGAACTTGTGATTCTCCTGCCTCAGCCTCTAGAGTGACTGGGATTATAGGTGTTCACCACCATGCCTGGCAGTCAAAATATCTGAAAACTCAGTTTGTGGCTATAGATTTTTTTCCTTTTCTATTTTTTTTTTTTTTTTTTTTTTTGTGGTGCTGGGGTTCAAACCCAGGGCCTTGTTGCAATCGAGGCAAGCACTCTAACAACTGAGCTATATTACCAGCCTTATAGATTTTATTTCACTTATTTCATTTGTAATGTATTTGATTATGGGGTGTTATTTTTTTTTCTTTCTTTCTTTTTTGGCAGTGCCTGGGATGGAACTCTGGGCCTTGAGCATGGAGGCAAGCACTGTATCACTGAGCTACACCCGTAGCCCATTGTTTATTTTTCTTTCTTTCTTTTTGGTACTAGGGATTGAATCCAGGGGCCCTTGACCACTGAGCCAAATCTCTGACCCTTTTTACTTTTTTATTTTGAGGCAGGGTCTCACTAAATTGCTGAAGACCTTGCTAAGTTGCTGAGGCTGGCTTTGAACTTGCAATTCTCCTGTCTCAGCCTCCCGAGTTGCTGGGATTTCAGGCATGTGCCACCATTCAGCAACTATGGAGTATTTTCTAATATATGGGACATGTTCTATATTACATTCTATAATCCCCAAAAGTTCAAATTCCAACATTTATCTTGTTCCCAAGGATTTTCTGATGAGGACTGTGAATCTGCACCATACGTGAAACAATGTCAATTTCTTTATCTCCTTGCTGAATATTATTTTTAAACTTTATTAACCTGACAGTAAAACAAACAAAAACTATTTTGTTGTTTTAATTTAGATTTATTTGATTTTAATCTTGTTAATGACTTACTCAAGTCTAGAGATTGTATTTTTGTTTGAATAGATCACCCAACATCCTTCTATGGAGTATGTTTCCCACCTCTAGACGTTAGACTTTGGCCACTTGGGGTGGCTAACTTCTCCTGTTTTGTTTGGAGCCTTCCAGGCTTTAAAACTGAAACTCCCTTAGTCCTAGGCTAATGGAAGAGATTGGTCATTCTCTTTGGCAATGTGATTTATTTTGCCCTTTGAGACATTAGCAAATGTGACATGCCTTGTCAAAGGAGAAATGTTAAATGCAGATGCACGATTTGGTTCAGTTTCTCTTGTGCTTCTGCCATCTGCCATGAGAACAGCTTGCTCTGTGTAGGGATTTCTTATTCATCAGGGGTCCTGGAAAGAGGAGACATAAAGAATAGACTCTCAACTAACCCACAGCCCCTCATGAGGGAGAAATAAATGTTTTCTAAGTTGGGAGACTTGGAGGTTACTTGTTTTCTTTTTCTTTCTTTTTTTTTTGGATACTGGGGATGGAACCCAGGGATGCCTAATCACTGAGCAACAATTCCCCAAGGGGGGCATTTTTAAGGGAATATCATGCTTCAAACATTCTTTATTTTGTTTGTTTTTTTGTGATGCTGAGGATTGAACACAGTGCCTCACACATGCTAGGCAAGTGATCTACCACTGAGCTACAACCCCAGCTCAACGACCCTTTTTAATTTTTATTTAGAAAAAGGGTCTTGCTGCCATGACTGTGTGAGTAGATTAATGTAAAAAATAAGTAAGTAAATAAATAAATAAATAAAAAAGAAAAAGTGTCTTGCTAAGTTGCTGAAGGCTGGCTTTGAATTGGGGATCCTCTTGCCTCAACCTCCCAAGTTGCTAGGATTATAGGAGTGAACCACCATGCCTGGTGCTTATTTTTAATTTTGAGACAGGATTTTGCTAAATGCCCAAGTTGGCCTCGAATTTTCCATCCTCCTGCCTCAGCTTCCTGAGCTGCTGGGATTACAGGTGTGTGCCACTTTGTCCATACTCACTAGGATTCTTTACAGGGTATATTCATTTTTTTTTGGTTTTGGTAATCTCACCTATTTTTCTTCCAAATTAACTTCAGTGTCTTTGTCAAGATAAAATCTACTGGAATTTTTATTATATGACATATCTAAAAAACTGTTTTTATAGTTCATCTTTCTTTTCTAAGAATATAATATGTGCATATTTTTAACATTTGGTAATTTAGACATTTGAGACTTTGACATATACATGGAGTTTTGCCAACCTGGATTTAACGTGAAGTAATTGAAGAAATTTCAGAGGTTGTGCACTCCCACTCCCATCCCCCAAACAATGTGCTGGAAGTTAAGAACACAGATCAAAGGGGGAATACTTTTCCATTGATTGGTGATTCCTGATGAATATGAGAGAGTAGAATTTGAACTTGAACTGGAATTTGGAAAATGTAAAAATATTTAAATTTTATGTTCTTTGATCCTTAAGTTCATCTTCCCAGTCACACTTATGTATTTTATGAAGAAGATGTAAATGAAGTTTTTGATTAGGTTCCTAAACTAGGCAGCCTTCATTTTTTGTTGTGAATATCTAGCAGTAGGAGTAAAGGAGAGTTTCTTGATTAGGGAGAGGTTCAGTTCTTACAAGATGGCTTTAGAACATCTAACTCCCAATTAGTACCCTCAGGTGACAGTGGAGATCCAGAGACTACCTAGTAGTAAAGGCAGTGTGACAAAGTCCATATCTAGATTCTTTCTCACAATGCTGTTGTGCAGGTGGCTTATTGTACACACACACTGGTCTTTTTCCTAATTTCACAAAGTTTTCCCATGGGCTAGCCATGGACCTTTGTGACTTTGTTGTCTACCATCTAATAGTGGCTTTCACCAGATGACAATCAAGGAGAATATCCTTATGCCAATTCCAGAGACCAGGATATGGTTGCCTTGAAGTAAATTACTGTTTGTTTTCAAAATTGCTGTTTTAAAATTCTCTTTTCAAGTGGTACCTGAGGAGTTTGGAAAAGCTAAATCTCGAAGACAGAATTTCAGTGCAACTAAAAAGATACTATGATAGAATACCAGAATTTTTCTAATGCATTTTCATAGATATAATTGAAATTTTAAATTTCCCCATCAAAATAAGGATATGGTAGTAGAATACGGCTTTTAAATACAGTTTTTACCAGCTTTTTAATAAAAATGTGTCCATCTTGGAAAAGTAATCAATTTCTACATTGCCTTTTATCCTAGGTGAAGTATTTGTCTTAAATGATGGTGGAGAAGTTGATTTAGATCTTGGAAATTATGAAAGATTCTTGGATATTAACCTTTATAAAGACAACAACATCACCACCGGGAAGATATATCAGCATGTGATCAATAAAGAGAGGCGTGGTGATTACTTGGGGAGAACAGTTCAAGGTATGCCATACACAATATGGAACCCTGTGTGTCAAGAACCAGCAGGCTGCTCAAAAATAGAGCAAAAATGTCTCGGGCCCCAAGCTCCATAAATTCAAATCCTTTTTAAGTCTGTTTTTTTTTCCTTTTCCATAAAAATGTAGTTTACCCCTCCCCTCATGTTACTGATTTTATTTTCATCAGTGTTTCTTTTCTCCTCCTCCTCCTCTTTCTTCTTTTTTCAAAAACAATGTCATTGTTCCCCTTAGCCCATCCCTTCTTCCCTCTCTCTATCAGCTTTGGTTCAGAAAATCTACAGAGAACCATTTAATTATTTTTTAATTGGAAAACATATTTTTGTCTTTTGTTTAATGTATCTGTATTTAATATATTCTTCTTCATTTTTCTTATAATTTGCATGGATGGTGATCACTCCTGTTTGAAGAGGAGTAGCACTGGGGAGGGATGGAAGGATTGAACTGGAGTGTCAGGCAGCACCATCTGCAGATTCCTGACATTTTGTTTTCACTAACCCTTTTCTTGGGTGGGATGATTCTATTTTGTCTTAGAAGGTGCCAAAAGGGTTCCTTCTAGAGTTTTTTTTTTTTTTAATTCTTACTTATTTATATGCAGTGCTGAGAATCGAACCCAGTGCCTCACCTGTGCTAGGCAAGCGCTCTATCACTGAGCTACAGCCCCAGCTCCCCTCTGGAGTTTTGTATCCTTATTTTTCTATGGAGGTGAAAATTCCCATCCCCTTTAAATCATTTTCAAGTTGGAGCCAGTTGAGCAGTAGACAGTTGGAGATCAGAAGATCAGCTGTGAAATTGGACAGTGTGCTTAGATGTCAGCTAAACTATGCTTCTGGGGTGATTTTTTTTTCCCCAAGTGTAGGTCTTGGGAAGACCCATTGGAGGTGGAGTTGCTGCCTCACACTTGCCACATCCCAAAGATGGGAGAGAGCAAGGCTCCTGACCTGGGCCCTGTGAGCTCTGACTCCTTAGCCCCCAGGTGGAGGCCCACTGTGCGTATGCGCAGTGGATGGTTTTGAGTTCACCAATCAGGCAACTTTCTTGTTCAAAGTAGCCTAAGGGCTAGTTGGAACTCCTTGTTCCTTTATTTCAGCCTCCCAGATTCCATCGTTTCTACTTCTTGCATCAAGTTAGGAGGTTGAGTCTCTATGAACCTGTGGACATGTCTCCTTTTTGTTTCTTCAAAGTTGAGACCAGCAATTTTAGGTCTGTTCACCTCCTATGGGACCCCTGGGTTTCAAGTGTAGGTGAACATGCACCCTTTGACCTCTTCCTCTGACATTAACAGTCATGGGCCTCTTCACCCCTGCAGGGGTCCCTGGTCAGTGGGTAGGCTTCCTTCATGCTCTTGAAGTGGACCTTGGTGTCCTTCCCAGTGGAGTCTAGCATTCAGCTTGCTTGGCATCCCTCTTTGCATGGTTCTTAGTAGGCATTATAGGTGTTTTCTAGTTTCATCACAGATGCCACTTGTACTTTCTGTGTCTTGTTCTCTGTGACTGGTCAGTTTCAAAAGAAAAGGCCTAACATTTAGGTGACTCAACCTAAATTACATCAGTACCTGCTCATTTCAGTAAAGGAAGCATGAGACCTGCAGCTTGTCTAATTTGACAGATGACTTTCAGATCACCTAAGAGTTCTAAAGTACTTCCCTTTCTCTTGAGTGTGAAATAAGCTGTTATTACTTCTTTTTGCAGTTGTCCCCCATATTACTGATGCTATCCAAGAATGGGTTATGAACCAAGCCAAGGTGCCTGTGGACGGTAACAAGGAAGAGCCCCAAATATGCGTTATTGAGGTAAGCATGAAACTTTTCTTTATAAACTTATACCCTGCTGGGTCTTTAAGCATCTGATCTTTGTTTACTTAACATGTGTGTACAGGTGGCTTCCTAGGTGCTGAACACTAGGCCAGGAGGTAGGGAGGAACAACATAGAAGGTCCCTGCCCTTGTGGTCACCAGTCAGTGCACAAGATTGTCATTAGACAAACAATGGCATGCATTCCTGTGGTGGGTGTGCAGTGTAGAGACAGATCTTTAACTGATCAAGTCAGTGTTAGGGCCAGGGCCTGGAATGGGCACAGTCTCTGTCTTTGAGGAGCTTGCAGACAGTCCGTTCCATGCACAACAGAATGTATCCTAGTACATATTATTTGAAAAAATGATCCTAGTACATAGTATTTGAAAAAAATATTTGTAAAGTGCTTTGGAAGTCAATTGAATTAGGCAAGCTAGACGGTAGAGGTGAGAAGTAAGTATCAACTGATAAAGAAAGGGAGGTAGAAGAAAGAAAGTAGTGTCTGAATTGGGCACTCGGCATAGCTTTCACCTTCTTCCCCTCCTCTTCATGTGCAGAGTGAGAATTACATTTATGTTCATCTCATCTAAATGTTAGTTAATCTAATTATCAGGCATGGGAATAGAATGTTGGATAGTATTGTTCCTAGAGTCAGACTTCTCAGGTTCAAATTTCTGCTGTGACCCCCCCACCCCCCAAGTGACTTTTTTTGGTGCTGCGGATTGAACCCAGGGGTACTTTATCACTGAGCCACATCCCAGCCCTTTTTAGTTTTTATTTTGAGACAGAGTCTCACTAAGTTGCTTAGAGTCTTGCTAATTTGCTGAGGCTGGCCTCAAACTTGTGATCTTCTTGCTTCAGCCTCCTGAGTCACTGGGTTTACATGTGTGCACCACCACACCAGCCCCAGGTGATATATTCTAGTGGTTGAGAGTCTGGTGCTGGACTACTTGGGTTAGCTCAGGTGGGTCTTTTGCCAGCCGTGTGATCTTGGACAAGTTTGCTTAACTTCTCTATGCCTCAGTTCACTCATTTCCTAAATGGGCATAATAATAATAATAATAATAATAATAATAATAATAATAATTGTTTTTATAATTAAGTCACGATACCTAGTGCTTAGAATGGTGTCAGAGATATAGGAAGTGCTCAAAATTATTAGCTAGTATTAGGATGCCTATATAATTTTTAGCACATTACTTCTTATTACTCAAAAGTACTCATTGATAATATGATAATATGTAATACTGTAATAGCAAGGTGATAATGAAAGGATTGTTGAGAAGATTAAATGCAATAGTATAAAGCACTTGGCCTTATCTGGCATTTAGGAAGTGCTCAGTAAATACACATTAACCAGGCCAGGTGCAATGGCACGTACCTATAATCCTAGCTATTCAGGAGGCTGAGGCAGGAGGATTACAAGCTTGAGGCCAGCCTGAACAACTTTGCAAGACCCTGTCTCAAAATGAAAAATAAAAAAAGGACTGGGGATGTAGCTCAGTGGTAGAACACCCCTCGTTTCAATCCCTAGTAACACATGCACACACACACAAACACACACAGACACAAAATATGCTAGCCAGGGCGCATGCTTATAATCTCAGCTACCTGGAAGATCTGAGGCAGGCTTGTGAGTTCAAGGTGAGCCTCAGCAACATTGTGAGATATCATCTCAGAAACAAAATATATATATGAATATATTGGCTGTTATTATCATTATTATAAGCCTTTGCAGATTGATAATATGCTATGTAGAAGATCCACTGTTAGTAGTAGTACAGCTGCTAAACTTAGATAATATATGACATAGTACATTCATTTATACTATGTATTATACTATTGTAATAATATGACTGATCAATGTAATATGAATGTATAATGTAGAGTGTTACACAAAATTTTCTCTCATTGGGTATTTCTTTCTTCCTAATTTTCCCTGAGGAAAGATAAAATTCTTCCTTTCTAATTTTATATTATTTATTTTGCAGTACTGGGGATAAACCCAGAGCCTTGTGAATGTTAAGCAAGCATGCTATCAATGAATAACAAACAATAGCATGAACAAACAATTGCCCGAACCCCTGGCTATTGTTTTTGAGAATCTTCTTTGAACTAAACTTTTGTGTTTCATTCTGGGGCCAGTGTACCTCACTCTTTTTGTCATCTTTTTATAAAGAAGAATACTGTAGATTTAGACTTTTAATTGTTGACATTTACACTTGCATAATAGAATTAAGAATTCTCAGTGACAGCCGGGTGCAGTTGTGCAGGCCTGTAATCCCAGTGTTTTGGGAGGCTGAGGCAGGAGGATTGCAAGCTCAAGGCCAGCCTCAGCAATTTAGTGAGGCCCTCAATAACTTAGTGAGACCCTCAATAACTTAGTGAGACCCTGTCTCAAAATAAAAATTAAAAAGGCTGGGGATGTGGCTCAGTGGTTAAGTTCCCCAGGGCTTAATCTCTAATATAAAAAAAAATTAAAAATTAAAAGAAAGAATTCTTACTGACAAAGCTGGGTGTGGTGGCAAGTGCCTGTAATCCCAGCTGCTCTGGAGGCTAAGGCCAGAGGGTTGTCTGAGCTCAGTAGTTGGTGACCAGCCTAGGCAATATAGTCAAACCCCATCCCTGCACCCACCCCAAAAGAATCCTCAGGGACATCTCAAATTAAACTGAAGTTTCCATCTCAACAAGCAGCAAGCATTTTTAGGCCTGTACCTGGCACATTATTCCTTTTTTTTTTTTTTTTTTTTTTTTTTTGGTCATTTCTAGGTTCTTCATTATTTATTTTTATTCTGCCCTTGAATTTACTTTTTCAGTTTAGCAGCCATTCATTTAGCACATAATATGTACTAGCCTGGTGACAGCTGCTAGGGATGCAAGGATGGATGTGACTTCTTCAATGAAGAGAAGACCAACCTTGCACATCCATAAATTTGCTGCTGCTTTGGTTTTTAATCTAAGAGCAGGGTGTGGTGGTGCATGCCTGTAATCCCGGCAACTTGGTAGGATGAGATGGGAGGACCACAAGTTTGAGGCCAGCCTTAGCAATTTAATAAAATCCTAAGCAACTTAGTGAGTTCCTGCCTCAAAATGAAAAAATAAAAAAAGGGCTGGGGTTGTGCTTAGTGGTGAAGCACCCCTAGGTTCAATCCCCAGTACCAAATTAAAAAAAAAAAAAATTTAAATCTAGTAGTCTCCCTTTATGTGTGGCAGATTCTTAGTTTGGATGTGTGAAACCTCAGATAGTATCAACTCTGTATGTACTATGTATTTTCCTACACATATATACTTAAAGTTAAAAAAATTTTTAGATGTTGATGAACCTTTATTTTATTCATTTATTTATATGCAGTGCTGAGAATCGAACTGAATGCCTCACACATGCTACGCAATTGCTCTACCACTGAGCCACAGCATCAGCCCTATAATAAAGTTTTAATGTATAAATTAGGTGCAGTAAAAGGTCGAGTGATAACTAATAATAAATAGAAAATTATAACAACATATTATAATAAAAATTTAAACTTATGAACTGTTTATTTCTGGAGTTTTTCATTTAATATTTTTGAGCTGTGGCTGACTAGAGGTAATAAACTGTGGAAAGTGAAACCCTGCAGAAGAGGAACTGAAGGTTTCTGAACAGTGGTAACCTTGACCCAGAGGCTCAGGAAAGGGAACTGCCCAGTAGGTGGAGAGAATGCTGTACCAGCAATGGCCACTTGAGGGCAGGCGTGGATAATGTTTGAAGTTTTAAAGTTTTGGCCTCTTCGCATTCTCTCCCAGAGTACTCCCACTAACAATCAGAAAAGGGATGGGAGTGTAGCTTAGTGATAGAATTCTTGCCTAGCATATGTGAGGTCCAGGGTGCCCCCTCCAGCACTTCAGAAAAAAAGAAGAAAAAAAAAAAACCCAAGGTATCCGCACATGGTTTCAGTTCAAGTGCAGACCTCTTCTCAAAAAATATCGTTTATATTAAAATCTGGTGTGTTGTAGTGAGTGAGCTCTTACACTCTCCATCCTCACCAAATTCTTGCCTGCATGTGATGTTTTTGCTACTTGGAGTTTCATAATTATGTGATTCTCTTACAGAAAGGTCATATCATGTATTCCTATTCCTTTTTTTTTGGTACTGGGGATCTAATCCAGGGGTGCTTTGCCATTGAGCTACATCCTCAACCTTTTTTTTTAATTTTAAAATATTGTTTTAGTTGTAGGTGGATGTAACACCTTATTTTATTTATTTATTATTTATTTTTAATAATAAATAAATAAATAAATAAAATGGTGGTGCTGAGGATCAAACCCAGTGCCTCACAGGTGCTAGGGAAGTGCTCTACCACTGAGCAACAACCCCAGCCCAATCCCCAACCATTTTTATTTTCTTTAATTCTGAGATAGGGTGTTGCTAAGTTGCTTTAATGCCTTTCTAAGTTGCTGAGGCTGGCTTTGAACTTGTGGTCCTCCTGTCTCAGCCTCCTGAGTTGCTGGGATTACAGGTGTGTGCCATTGCACCTGACCCATATTCTTTCCATACTCAGGAATTTTGAATTTTAATTATGTTTTGTTATTTGAATTAAAGTTAGTAAGGAATAATCTCTTCCACACCAGGGTGGTCTTAGACTTCTTAGTTTGATTCTGTTGTAGTTTTGGTAACAGTTCACTAGAACACTTACTTAGAATTTATGTTATATCTCAATCACTAATCTCTCAGTGCAGCATGCTGGGTGCTAGGCATGTGGCTTTGTGGGGATGCAGGGTCAGCTTTACTGAGGGACGCATCTGTCTTCTGGCTGAAGAGAAAAAGAGAGCAAGCTGTAGATGAAGAAGGACACTGGGGGACCTTAAGGGCAGAAAGAGTGTGGCTCATTTTGGAGCAGACAGTAGGGCTAGGGGAACAGGTAATATTAGAGACTTGGGCCGGATCATGAAGGGCCTTTGGCTGGCCCATAAAGGAGTTGAGATTTTAAATATTTTTTGGTGTAGATGGACACAACACAATGTATTTCTTTTTATATGGTGCTGAGGGTTGAACCTGGGTACTGCCCATGCTAGGCAAGCACTCTACCACTGAGCCACAACCCCAGCCCTAGGAGTTGAGATTTTATTTTTTAGTGAAGCAGCGAGCTGAGGTACTAATAAGCTCAGGAGAGACATTTTGAATCTTTTTTTTTTGCTGTGCTGGAAATGGAACTGAGGACCTTGCATATACTCTAATGGTGGAGCTATACTCCTAGCCCCATATTTTAAATTTTTTAAAGTTTACTCTGCGGGCTGGGGTTTGGCTCAGTAGAAGAGCACTTGCCTAGCATGTGTGAGGCACTGGGTTCGATTCTCAGCACCACATAAAAATAAATGGAATAAAGGTCCATTGACAACTAAAGAATATTTTAAAAAAATAGTTACTCTGCTGGTGTGAAACAAATGCTTTCATTGTAGGATGGGACAGGGTGGAAGTTGGAAGACCATTTAGATCGGAGGTCTGCAACCTTTTTCTGTGAAGGACATGATACTAAATATTTACAGCTTTGCGGGTCAGAGAATCTGTCACAACCTCTCGATTCTGTCATTAAGTGTGAAACAGCCTTAGACAATATGTAAGGGAATGGGCAGGGATGGGGGTGTACTTGACTGACAAAGCATTTGCCTATCATTTGTGAGGATCTCTTGATCTTGGCACTGCAGAAACAAAAAGAATGGGCATAGCTGTGTGCCACTCAGGCTTTATTTATAAAAGCAGTCACTGGGCCGTAGTTTACCATCCCCTGGTTTAGATTATTACAGTTATCCTGTCAAAAGATGATACTAGCTGGGTGCATCTAGGGTGGTAGCAGTAGAGAGATACTCAGGAGATTTTGAGCTATGGCTCACTAGACTAGGTTGGGTGAAGAGAAGACCATTCAGTCAGTAGAGGGAGATGCTCTTTGCTGTGATGTAGAAGCACCAAGGAATGCAGGCTTTGGGGGAGGGGTGATGGGGGACAAGAGTTTACTTTGGGAAGCATTAAGCTGGAGTAATTGTTGAGCCACCTAAGGTCTCAAGGACACGATGGCTCCAAAACTCAATGCTGCGGGGAGAGGGTAGGGTTAAAAGATTTCAGATCCATCCGTGTAGCTGAAGCCAGAGGCGATGGTGAAATTTGGAACTGGGCTCACTATGATCCCTCCTCCTCCAACATCTGCATCATTCCACTGAGTACTCAAGTTTATTATGATAATTTTTTCTCTTTTGTGGTACTGGGGATTGAATCCAGAGGTGCCCTACCACTGAGCTACATCCACAGTCTTCTAAATTTTATTTTGAGAAAGGTGCTAAGAGAGGCCTTGAACTTGCCATCCTCCTGCCTCAGCCTCCTGAGTTGCTGGGATTACAGGCGTGTGCCACTGCACCCAGCAAGTTTTACTCTTGAGCCCTGTCTTGCTTTTCTTGTTAAATTCTGAGCTCCTTAGGAACATGTCGCAAATTCTTCCCAACACCTTGTTTATAGTGTTGAGCATGTAGTAGAGGCTCAAATACTAGAGAATACATTTTCAAATCCATGTGATCGTCTTTAAGTATTTAATATAAAGAGGATGAGTGAGTTAATGTGAATTTTATCTTGGTCTAAGTGAAATGCTTTAAGTAACTTTATTGGAACCTCATTGTAAATTAAGTTGACATTTATCAAAGGATTACACTGTAAGGAACATTCATAGGGCTTTTGGTACTATTTGTTTCAGAAAGCCAGCATGGTTTAATAAGATGATTCAATTTTTATAGGCAACACCGTAAGGAGTCGTGTAGGCATGTGTATGTGAGTGTGTATAGAATGTGGGAGAAAGAGAGGGAATGCTCATTATTTAAATTCAGACAGAACCAGGTGATTCTCATCTTTCTCATATTGTCACTGGATTTGAGTTTTTCTTCTGATTGGAACCACTGGTAGAAAGTAGCTTACCTTGCCCCCTCTGTGGTCCTATTGCTCTTTCTTTTTTTGGGGGGAGGGTACCAGGGATTGAACCCAGGGGCACTTAACCACTGAGCCACATCCCCAGCCCTCCTTGTTATATTTTATTTTGAGACAGGGCCTCACTGAGTTGCTGAGGCTGGCCTTAAACTTGTGATCTTCCTGCCTCAGCCTTCTGAGCCGCTGGGTTAGGCACGCACCATCACACCCAGCATTGTGCTCAGATTATTAAGAATTATTCTGTTAGCTTCTGGACTAATGGAAAATGTTGGGTCATTTGTGTCTCATTTTTGTTTTCTATTCCCAGCTGGGAGGCACCATCGGAGACATCGAGGGAATGCCATTTGTGGAAGCATTCAGACAATTCCAGTTTAAGGCAAAAAGAGAGAATTTCTATAATATCCATGTCAGCCTTGTCCCACAGGTAGGCTTTCCAGATAAGTATATGGACAGCAACTTTGCTCAATATTTCTATGATATTTTTTGTGTCCTATATTTGAAACTGGGGAGCCATTAATTGTCCAAAAGGCTACTTGTCTGGTGTATTGACAGACTCATTTCTTTTTAGCCCAGTGCTACTGGAGAACAAAAAACTAAACCCACACAAAATAGTGTCCGTGCGCTGAGGGGATTGGGTTTGTCTCCAGATCTGGTAAGTTAACCACAGTGGGTAAGTTTATCCCTAAAATCTCTTGGAGTAGGACCTTCATATCTTTTTTTTTTTTGGTCCTGGGGGTTGAACCCAGGACCTTCACATGCTAAGCACATGTTCTGTCTCTAAGATACACTTCCAGCCCTTAATCTGTTACATCATCCAAGTCCTTTGTAGTTCTCCAATGGTTCCTTATGACAATGAGCTTTTTGTATCTGGGAACCAGGAAAGGCTTATTTCCTTATGTTTAAATCGACCATTTATTCTTCTTCAGCCCTCATTTGATTGGCCACATTGACAACTGGGCAAGTGCAATGGTCTTGCCATTTGTGTGGTTCCTGGATCCTTTTGATTGAAGGTGGGATCCTGGGATTTTTCTGTGACTCTGATAAAGATGGGCTATCACTGCAGTTGTTGTTATTATTACTATTTTTGGTGGTGCTGGGGATTGAACCCAGGGCCTTGTGCATGTGAGGCAAGCACTCTATCAACTGAGCTGTATCCCCAGCCTCACTACTGTTATTTTAGTCTAAAGAGTGGTGTGGCCTTGTAGCACATAATCTGGTTATTACCAATAATCTAGATCAGGGATCTGCAAATAATAGTTCTCAATTTAGCTGCCTATTTTTGTAAATAAAATTTTTTTTTTAAATCAAACCCAGGAGTGCTTAACCACAGAGCCACATCCCTAACCCTTTTTATATTTTATTTTGAGATAGGGTCTCGCTAAGTTGCTGAGGCTGGCTTCTTTTTTTTTTTTTTTTATTTCATATGGGGGATTGAACTCGGGGGCACTCAACCACTGAGCCCCATCCCCAGCCCTATTTTGTATTTTATTTAGAGACGGGGTCTTACTGAGTTGCTTAATGTCTTGCCATTGCTGAGGTTGACTTTGAACTCGTGATCCTCCTATCTCAGCCTCCCCAGCTGCTAGGATTACAAGCATGAGCTACTGCGCCCAGATTGGAGATAAAGTTTTATTGGCATGCACTCAGTTATTTCCCTGTTGTCTATAGCTCCTTCTGCACCGCAGCAGCACAGCTGAGGATCGGGACAGTGACTGACCTGTCAATTTAAAATAGTTCCCATCTGGGCTTTTGGAGAAAAGGTTCATCAACCCCTGATCTAGCTCTTTTCTTGTATTTAATGAAGCAACATTTGTGAGCCTTGCCTCTGTTCATCAGAGATGTGCTGACATTTTGAGCTCTTTCTGGTAGATTTGTGTTGAATTTGATTGTTTCCTTATATTAGTGCTGAGCCCAATATCTAATAGTCCAGTGGACTGCTTAAACTGAGCAATCGCATACCTGGCCAAATCTCTTGTACTGTAAAGAAATGAATATAGTGTCATGCTAAAAATCAGTGCAACATGAACATCCCAGTTCCCACTTGCTGACCTGTGCATAACTGGCCTTGACAGATTGTCTGCCGAAGTTCAACACCCATTGAGATGGCCGTGAAGGAGAAGATTTCTATGTTCTGTCACGTAAACCCTGAACAGGTTGGTGCTGCCCTTCAGATTTTATTGTCTTGCACGAGCTTCTTCTGAAGCCAGAGTTTCGTACCTCTTCAATATTGTATTGTTTTGGGGGCACTTACATAAGCTTTGGGGGCATCTTATCCAGCTATGGCTTCCTAACTCTTAAGTGAACAATCTTGAGTCTCCTGATTCCTTAGACATCATTCCTTAATTTATAGGCACAAACCCACTGTGAGCTTTTTAACTCACAAACTTCACATAGGTCTCTCACTATTTAGAGACAGGGTCAGCCAATAAAGCTGAGAGACTTGCTAAATTACTGAGGCTGGCCTGGAACTTGTAATCCTCATGCCTCAGCCTCTTGAGTTGTTGGGATTGCAGGTGTGTGGCACCACGCCCAGCTTCTCCTAATTGTCTTTTTAATCATGTCTTTCCTTCTGGACACTTACTGCTTTCATTTGTTTCTCCTTTGTACAGCTTAAGTCACCCTAAGCCACACCAGTACAGTAACACTTGTTCTCTCTCTGCTAATCACAACAGTGGCCTCAGTTCGTAGCATTACTATAGAAACTATATTATGACTTGGGCTCAGGCCCTATGTTCTGTAGAACTTTTCACCTGAGTATTGTGACAAATTAGTTTTTCTTTTTCTTTCCTTCTCCTATCTGTTGTCTTTTGTTTCCAGAAGGCTCTAGCCCAAGGGCTGGGACTTGGCTATAGTTTATAAAGTGGCATAATGGTGGTCAGGCAAAGGATAAGGTTTGGTAGAAACCTTTTTCTACATATGAGCCCTGAGTTCTCTGAAGTCTAAAAACCATTTAATGGGGTTTTTAATATCTTGGGAGGCAGGCTGATGAAGAGCCCCCTGCCTGATGCTTCAAAGTCAGTAAATGAGTTGGAACTACTTTGAAAAAATAAAGAACTCTTTTGTCTTTGTCTTTTGTCATACCATTTTTGTTTTCTTTCAGTCGTTTGGAGTACCCATCCTATTGGTAGATAGTACTTTGTGTATATATTTTGAGATAGGGTCTTGCTAAGTTGGTGAAGCTGGTCTCAAACTTGCAATCCTCCTGTCTCAGCCTCCTGAGGTCACTGGGATTACAGATGTGTGCCACCACGCCTAACTAATCTCCCCACTTCTTAGTTGTAGCCTTTTCATGAGTAGTGGTGAATCTGTATTTCAAGTTGTTTTCATCTGTATCTCTGAGGAGGTGATGAAGAGGGCCACAGTGGCATCTCTGTGGACATGGCCCATCACCATATTTGAAAAATCTCTCTGGCCTGGAGGATAAATGAGTAAATAGTTCCACATTTCATGCCTTCCACTTTTGGGAGTTGCAGCTGGGCAGAGATTTCATTAGCAATTGGGGTGGAGCCCCATACTAGTGATATCTTGTGTCTTGGAATTGCATTGGTGCATGCACAAGAGAGGCTCTGTAATCTGAGTATCAAGTTGATGATATTCAAACAGCTTAAGAACACTTGACTTAGAGCTATGGGCTTGGGTAGACTGAACACAGAGTTGGCAGAACATTTCTTGGCATTTATTTAGGATGTGGCAGATCCTTAAATGACTACAAGTAGCCCTTTGGATGTATTTGAGAGGCTGTTGAAAGCTCATTAGGGTAAATGTGAAAAACAACCACAGCCAGACATCAGCTGCTATTTAAAAGTATTCTTCTCTTCTAACAGGTACAATTAATTTTACTGTGGTCAATGTGCACTAGCAAATGTACCCAAATGAAGGGAGCAGGGGACAAGATTGCAGACAGAAGCAACTATAGTAGCAGTGACAGAAGACAAGGTGCATGTGTTCAGTGCGACTGCTTTAACTCACACGTAGAAGATGGTGGCTTGGACAGTGCATCTTGGATATTGATCTATAAAGCATCTACATTCTAATACCAAGTCTCTGACAGCAGCACAGTGTCACTTCTGACACTAATTACCCAGAGTGGCATCCAATGCCACAGGTTTAAGGACTCAGTGTCTTACAAGACCCCCTCCCCCGACTCTCGCAAGTTTCCATTGTTCCCAAGCCACCTGAGCTTCTGCCAGCTAACTACAAGTTTGGGGCTTCCATGATTCCCTTCTTTGATAGTGCACTAGAATAACTCACAGAACTCAGGAAAATGCTATATTTATAGTTCCTATTTTATTATAAAAGGTGCAAATGAACAGCTAGATGAAGAGATGCAAAGGGTAAGGTCTAGGAAAGTTCTAGGCACAGGACTTGCTGAATCAGGGTGTGTCTCCCTCTTGGTACCTCTATATAGTTTCCCACTGGGAAGTTCTCCTACAAGCTTTGCTCTTCCAAAGTTTTTATTGGGGTACTATATGTAGCATGATTGAATATCTGGCCATGTGTTTGAACTCAATCCCCATCCCCCACTTCTTCCCTCCGCACAGGTTAGGCTGGTGGCTGAAAGTTCCAGTCCTCTAATTACTTGGTTTATTTTTCTGGTCACCTTTCCCATCCTGAAGCTACCTAGGGGCACTGGGAGTCACCCCAGCTGCATAATAAAGATACTCTATTACTCAGGAAACTCTGAGGATTTTTCAAGCGCTATACCAGGAACTGGGGACAAAGATCAGTCAGTTGTCTTTCATCATTTTCAAGTGATTGGTTTTAGGATCCCTGTGGATACCAAATTCTGTGAGGCTCGAGTTCTATTTTAATATAAAATGATGCACATAACTTACATATATCATCTTTTTTTAATTAATTTTTTTTTGTACCAGGGATTGAACCCAGGGATGCTTAACCACCGAGCCACATCCCCAGTTCTTTAAATTTTTTCTTTCGAGACAGGGTCTTACTAAGTTGCTGAGGCTGGCTTTGAACTTCAGATCCTCCTGCCTCAGCCTCTGGAGCTGTTGGGATTATAGACATGAGCCACCTTTGTGCCTGGTCACATCCTCCTGTATACTTTTATTTATCTCTAGGTTGCTTATAATGTCAAATACAATGCAAATACTATGTAAACCGTTGTTATGCAATACTGTTTAGGAATAATAACAAGAAAAAATTCTGTACATATTCAATACAGATGCAGATATTATTTTCTGAGTATTTTTGATCCATGGTTGGTTATATCCATCAATGTGGAACCCGTGGATATTGCTGTATATTTATTTTTTATTTTAACATGATACCCATTGTTCTGGAAGTAGAGTAATGAACTCAAAGAGTTTTGTTATTAAATCAAACTCACCTTGTATTAATTCTGACTCTCATTTAGGTTACTGGATTTTCTTATATCAGTATAAACAAACTGCCAGTCTCTTGAGTTTTGTCTCATTTCTGTGGCACATTTGAGGCAATCTATCTAAGTGTGGTGTTTTATTATTATTGATTAGGTCATATGTATCCATGATGTTTCTTCCACCTACCGAGTGCCTGTGCTTTTGGAAGAACAAGGCATTGTTAAATACTTTAAAGAGCGATTGGACCTGCCCATTGGTGATTCTTCAAGCAATTTGCTTTTCAAGTGGAAGAATATGGCTGACAGGTATGTGAAAGCAATTACTTATAGAATCTTTAATAATTCCTGTACTCTGAAAATGTCTGGAGCCTTTGATTTTGCATTACTTAAACCAAAGTGAATTGAAGGAATTTTTACCTAGAAGGAATATTTTTAATTCTGGAAGGATTTTTAAATTTTTATTTTTATTTTTTAAATTTTTGTAGCTGTAGATGGACAGCATGCCTTTACTTTATTAGTCTATTTTTATGTGGTGCTGAGGATCGAACCCAGTGCCTCATATGTGCAAGGCAAGTACTCTGCCACTGAGCTACAATACAACCCCAGGAAGGATTTTTTTTATATTTAATTTTTTTAGTTATAGGTGGACACAATGTCTTTATTTTACTTTATGTGGTGCTGAGGATTGAACCTAGTACCTCACACATGCAAGGCAAGCACTCTACCTCTGAGCCACAACCCCAGCCCTAGGATTTTATTTATTAGTTTCTCTCTCTCTGTCTCCCTTTTCTCTCTCTTCTCTCTCTTTCAGTACTGGGGATTGATCCCAGGAACACTCTACCACTGAGCCATATCCCCAGCCCATTTTTATTTTATATTTTGAGACAGGATCTTGCTAAATTGCTGAGGCTGGCCTTGAACTTGTGATCCTTTTGCCTCGCCTCCCCAGTAGCTGGAATTACACGCATGTACCACCATGCCGGGCTAATTTATTCCTTATTAAGTTTTACATTTTTTAAATGTTGCAAGCTTTTTGTTCCGTTTTGTTTGTTTTTAAGACTTGGCTAACATTTCCTAAAGAAAATCCTGTTGAGTGGGAAGTTTCAGCTATTACCATTAATGTTCAATTCTGCAGCTATTAACTAGTTCATATCATTATTAAAATTCCTGACAGGTTTTTAGCTTTAATATAACTATTTTAATTTAAGCCAAGTTTGCTTAAATTTCAAGTCCTAGAAATAAAATCCCAGAACCCTGTTTTCTTTTCTTCAATGCAGTTGAGGTGTGACTCTACAAGTCACAGGCTACCTGATTGCTTGTGCAGCTTAGGTCAGTAGATTCTGGATTCAGACTCTGGCTGTCTTACTAACTGTAAATCTGGGTAGATTACTTCACTTCTCTTGGCTCGTCCTATTATCTATACATATCAGGAGCCTACCAGTACCTACCTAGTGGGAATTAATGAGAGAAAACACAGGACTTCACATTGAGTCAGGCACCAAGTATTGGTTGCTGATGTTGGCAACCATAATTCAAATGATTTGACCGTGACAAAATCACTGAGTTTGAAATACTCTTGCCCTTTCACTTAAATATTTTTTTTCATTTTTTGGTTCTGTGCTAAGCAGGTGCTCTGCCACTGAGTTATACCCCCACACCACTTTCACTTAAACAACAACAACAACAACAACAACCCCAAAACTGCTTTAGACTTTCTGGGGCAAGTAGAATCAAGAATAATGCAAAATTTCTGACTTAGGTACTCTAATAAATAATGATATAATCAAGCCTCTGCCCTCTAGAAAGCTTTAAAGAATTCGACATTTTGTAGGAATTTTCTGAGTAGCTTGGAGCTGATCCTCTTTAGCACTAGGATTTTTAGTATTTAACTCTTCTATTGAAAATAGCTTTATGCTTCTAAACTTTCTTTTATTATTATTATAATATTTTTAAATATTTATTTTTCAGTTGTTGTTGGACACAATACTTTTATATTATGTGGTGCTGAGTATCGAACCCAGGTCCTCACAAGTGCTAATCGAGTTCTCTACAGCTGAGCCACAACCCCAGCCTGATTTCTATTATTATTATTATTGGTACTGGGGATTGTACTCAGCATTTCTTTCCCACTGAACTACATCCCCAGGCCAACCCCCACTTTAAAATCTTTTACTTTGAGAGAGGCTCTTACTAAGTTGCTGAGGCTGGCCTCAAACTTGTGATTCTCCTGCCTCAGCCTCCTGAGTTGCTGGGATTACAGGCATGCGCCACCATGCCTGGGTGCTTATATGCTTTCTAAAGCCAAATGTTTGGTCTTTGTATTAGTTTACTGTAGCTGCTGTAAAAAAAAGTACCATAACCTGTGTGTCTTTAAATGATAGAAATTTATTCTCTCATAGTCCTGGAGGCCAGAAGTTCCAAATCAAGATATCCGTAGGGTTAGTTCCTTCTGGAAACTCTGGAGTATCTGTCCCATGCCCCTCTTCTACTTTCTAGTGGCTTCCTGCAATCCTTGATGTTTCTTGGCATATGGTCCTAACACTCTAATCTCTGCCTCTGTGTTTACATCACCCTTTCCCTTGTGTCTTCTCCCATTCTCTTCTTTTGGAAGTATGCTTGTCATTGGATTTATGGCCCACCCTAATCCAAGATGATTTCATCTGGAGATCCCTAACTTAGTTGTATCAACAAAAATCCTTTTTCCACATAAGGGGGACATATTATTTAGGTGGGCACCATTAGCTTTATCATAGTCTTTACTCAAAGGAGTTGTTGATAATTCCACATGGGCTGTGATACTGGTTAACTGATAATGGTGATGTAAGATATCCACTTTTTTTGTGGTGCTGGAGATGGAACCCAGGGCCTCACACATGGTAGGCAAGTGCTCTACTACTGAGTTCCACCACCAGTTCCTATTCTTTCTTTTTTTTTTTGGGTACTGGGTATTGAACTCAGAGACACTTTACCACTGAGCCACATCCCCAGCCCTATTTTGTATTTTATTTAGAGACAAGGTCTCACTGAGTTGCTTAGCACCTCAATGTTGCTGAGGCTGGCTTTGAACTTGAGATCCTCCTGCCTCAGCCTCCCAAGCTATTGGGATTATAGGCATGTGGCCCTGTGCCTAGCCATATTCTTTCTTTCTTTTTTTTTTTTTTTTTGAGAGATGGGTCTCACTATGTTGCCAGGCTGACCCTGAACTCCTGGGCTCAAGTGATCCTCCTGCCTCAGCCTCCCAAGTAGCTGAGACTATAGGCATGAGCCAGTGCACCTGACTAGAATGTCCATTCTTTAGATGTTGTTCCCTGACTACTCCTATTCAAAGGAGCAGCCTCAATGATGGAAGCCCAGTGATACTTGGAGCCAGGGGTCCTTGGTTAAACTGGAAGGAAAGCTCGTGGAGCACCCCTCTTGGCTTTGGGACCTGCCTGGGGATAGGCTTGCAAAGTGGATTCCCTCTTCTGTTCCTGCAGCAGCTTATAGTTGTACCCAAAGCTTGCCTGTACCCCCTGGTGTTAGCTTTGTGGAGCACACCAGGCTGTTCTGGGAAGGGCGAGTCAAGAGGGAAAAAGGGCACAAGGGATTGCCTGCACAGCGGCCCCTTTCTGGCTGGTGTGACCCGTGGACTCACCTGTTCCAGCCACCACTAAGTGACGACTCCTCCTTTGGGAAGCCCAGACATGAAAGAGCCAAAGGAGGAGTCAGCTGGAGCAGCTTCCTTCCCAGGGCAGAGCTGATGTCCCTCCTCTCTTTGGAGGAGGGAGGAGGAGTAAGGCCCAGTCAACCTGCTGTGCAGAGGCAGCTGTGATTGCCAGGACCCAGGTGTGGGTCACCTGCCTCTGAAGTCATCATCATTGCTGATACTTGGCTTCCTATCAACTAGCTTTCTGTTATCTGAATCCCTTAGGGAGAGATGGCATGAGATGTGTGTAGCTGTGGAATCTCCAGAGCAACATAAACTTTAGCAGGGAGGTCAAGGTTTAGCAGCTTTCTGTAGGTACTTCAGTCACCTTCCTAGAAAGTACTTTCCTAAACTGGGCACAGTGCCACATGCCTGTGATCCTGGCAGCTGCGGAGCCTGAGGCAGGAGGATCACAGGTTCAAGGCTAGCCTTAGCAATTTAGCAAGGCCCCTAAGCAACTTAGTGAGGCCCTGTCTATAAATAGAAAACTTAAAAAGGGCTGGAGATATGGCTCAGTGGTTAAGCACCCCCTGGGTTCAATCCTTGGTACCAAAAAACAAAACAAAAAACCCCACAAAAACCAAACCAAAACCAAAACAAACAAAAGGAAGTATTTTCCTGGCAGTTTCCTCCACCCAACCTGTTTTTGGCCATGCTATTCTTGTATAGAAGAAAGATATTTCTCACCGTGGAATTTTTGGGAGGTGTTAGTGCAAGGGCCACATCAAAGACCCAAAACATGTTCAGCCCTAAGATGACATTTCCACCTACTTAATACCAGGTCATATGTTTTTCTTGTTCTTTGAACAGATTTCTTGATGAAAGCCACATGAAGGATTATGTCTCTAATGGTGAATTGTGATTGAGCATCTTCTATAGAATGGAATTTTCTCATAAAAATGATCTAAATGGCTTGTAATATTTTAAATAGTTCTCTTAGCACCATTCTTCAGGCATGGCATGAATACGCAGACATTTGTGAGCCAGCTGGGAATGCACGAATTTAAAATGGAGACATTTTGAATGCACTTTCTTATACAATGTCACCTTATGAAATTAATATAGGAATGTTTTCTATTGACAAGTAGAATGCTTTTTCTTATTCAATGTCACCTTATAAACTAATTTATGAATAGCTCTTGTTTATGAGATAGCTTTTTAAATGTTTTGTTTTGAATGCTTTTAAATTTTCTCAGATTTATATCTGTACCTGCTTATACAAGCCAACATTGGCATTTATTAGGATTTTGAAACCTGGTGAGGAGATTTTGGTGCTTTGGAGGGGAGATTTGACTCAGGTTCATCAAGCATGAGCCTTGTCTGCTCCTAATATTTCTTTTTTTTTTTTTTTTTTTTTTTTTTGGTGCTGGGGATTGAACCCAGGGCCTTGCGCCTTGTGTATGCAAGGCAAGCACTCTACCAACTGAGCTAAATCCCCAGCCCTGCTCCTAAGATTTTATTAAGTGCCTTGAAATTGGAGCAGTGCTATCTGTTTTTTTTTTTTTTTTTTCAAACTAGGGATTGAACTCAGGGGCACTTGACTACTGAGCCACATCCCCAGCCCTTTTTTGTATTTTATTAGAGACAGGGTCTCACTGAGTTGCTTAGCAACTTGCTTTTGCTGAGGCTGAGCTTGAACATGAGATTCTCCTGCCTCAGCCTCCTGAGCTGCTGGGATTACAGGCGTGCGCCACCATGCCTAGCCTGTTTTTTTTTTTTTTTTTTTTTTAATGATGTTCCATGACATGCATATAAACTTTGAGCTTGTCTTTCTTCTCAGGTATGAAAGATTACAGAAAACATGTTCCATAGCCCTGGTTGGTAAATATACCAAACTCAGAGACTGCTACGCCTCCGTGTTTAAGGCCCTGGAACACTCAGCCTTGGCCATCAATCACAAGTTGAATCTGATGGTGAGTCTAGACCAGATCTCCCAGATATGTCAGCCTTTAGTCCAATACCTTGTGTTCCAAAGGGGCAGGTTGTGCCAAAGGGTCCCTGCAACCACACTCAGATGGACCAGGACTCACAGGACTCAGTCAGTGTAAGGTCATACTCATGGCTAAGATTTATTGCCAAAGAATATAAAGCAAAATTGGCAAAGGGAGAGGTCTGGGGAAACCAGGTGCAAGCCTCCCCCAGTGGAGTCTCACAGATTGAGCTTGATTCCCCCAGCAATGACTTGTGACAACATGTGTGAAATGTTCTCTACCAGAGATGCTCATTAGAAACTTAGTGCCCAAGTTTTTTTTCTTTTTTTCTGGAATGCTAGGGGTTGAACCCAGGGTCTCTTGTATGCTAGGCAAGTGCTTTACCCTTGAGCTAGCACCCCCAGCCTGTGCCCAGGGTTTTTATTGAGGGTTGGTCATGTAGGTACTCTCTGCTTACTATGTACCTGAATTCCAGCCCTGCAGGAGGGAACCATGTACTCAGAGTAAATCTTGTTGTTTGTAACAAACACTTTAGGTACAAAGAGCCACTCTTATCAGTTCTTGGAATGATGGGAACCCTTCTGAAATCCACACTTCCAGATGCCAACCAAGGGTCAATCTTTTAAGTAGTCCTCTCCAAGGATAATGGTTATGTCTTCTGTGCTAGCTTTTTTCTGCATACAGGTTTAAGGCACATTTCTGAAATTAGACTTTGCATAGCCAGTTAAACATATATTTCATGCTCATTTAAGCACATTTTATTTACCTAACAAGAAAATAATAGAACATTCCTTTCCCTTTAGCATTAGGTAGGATAGAATACAGATTTTTAAAATGTTTTCCTTTTTTTCATACTGGGGAATGAATCCAGGGGCACTTTCCCACTGAGCTACATCCCTAGCCCTTCTTATTTTATTTTACTTTGAGACAGAGTCTTAGTAAGTTGCTGAGGGCCTCACTAAGTTGCTGGGTTGTTCTTGAATTTGTAATCCTCCTGCCTCAGCCTCCTGAATTGCTGGGATTATAGGCCTGTGCCACCCTGTCTGGCCTGTATTGCCCTTTCTGACTTGAAGGAATAGTCCCTGGTAAACAATGGCTATTTGTTTTAAAAATCATTATTATGGAATAGCAGAAGTTTGGTTATTATATATAGCCTGAATATCTTCCCCACTGGCTTCTAATCACCAGTCTTCCTCTATTTTCCATGCTGTACCAGTGATCTTTCTAAATTCTGTTCTTTTTGTTCCTGTCATCCTCTTACTTAAGACTCTTCAGTGGTGTCTGAGTCTGTTTGGGCTGCTACAACAAAATACCACAGACTAGGTGGCTTATGAACAATAGAAATATATTTCTCAGTGTTCTGGAGGCTGAGAGTTGAGATCAGGACCCTAGCAGAGTCGGGTTCTGGTGAGGGGCCTCTTCCAGGTTGTAGATGGTAATATCCTGTTCTGGTAATATCCTCATTTGGTGGACGGGATGAGGGAGCTCTCTAGGGCCTCTTTTACATGGGCACTAATCCTTTTCATGAGGGCTCTGCTCTCATGACCTAGTTACCTCCCAAAGATATCTACTACTATCATATTGGGAGTTAGGATTTCAACATATGAATTCGGTCTTTTTTTTTGGTATTGGGGATTGAACCCAGGGGCCTTAACCACTGAGCCACATCCCTAGCTCTTTTTTTTTTCATTTTGAGACAGGGTCTCCCTAAGTTGCTTAGGGCCTCGCTAAGTTGCTGGGATTGGCCTGAAATTTATGATCCTTCTGTCTCAGGCTTCCCCCCCGCTGGGATTACAGGTGTGTGCCATTGCACCTGGATCAACATATGAATTTTGGGGACACATATTCAATCCATTGCAAGTAATTTCATGTGTAAAACACTGTCATGGCTTCTCAGCTTCATCATTTACTTCCCTCTGACCAATCAGATCTTTCCTCTGGCTAGGCAGAGCTTCTTTTGAGGGTCTTAGAGTACAGAGTGAGTGATCAGCACTTTTTCTTTTCTCTGAGAATTCATAGCCTTCTCCCTTCCTTCCTTCATCTTCTGAACACCTTCTTGGTCACCTCGCGCGCGCGCACACACACACACACACACACACACACACACGCTTATTCTTGGTGTTTAGCTTTTTAGATATCTCTCCAGAGATTTTTTTTTTTTTTGGTACCAGGGAATTGGATTGAATCTAGGGGCACTTAATCATTGAGCCCTAGCCCTATTTTATTTATTTATTTATTTATTATTTATTTTTTTAGTTGTAGTTGGACACAATACCTTTATTTTATTTATTTATTTTTATGTGGTGTTGAGGATCGAACCCAGGGCCTTGTATGTGCTAGATGAGCACTCTACCACTGAGCTACAACCCCAGCCTGAGCCCCAGCCCTTTTATTTTTATTTATTTATTTTTTTAAAGAGAGAGAGAGAGAGAGAGAGAGAGAGAGAGAGAATTCCAATATTTATTTTTTAGTTTTCGGCAGACACAACATCTTTGTTTGTATGTGGTGCTGAGGATCGAACTCGGGCTGCATGCATGCCAGGCGAGCGCGCTACCGCTTGAGCCACAGCCCCAGCCCTTTTAAAAATATTTTTTTATTAGTTGTTGATGGACCTTTATTTTATTTATTTATATGTGGTGCTGAGAATTGAACCCAGTGCCTCACACATGTTAGGCAAGCGCTCTACCACTGAGCCAGAACCCTAGCACCATCCCCAGCCCTTTTTATTTTTTATATTGATACTAGGTCTCACTAAGTTGCTTAGGGCCTCTCTAAGTTGCTCAGGCTGACCTTGAACTCTCATCCTCCTGCCTCAGTCTCTGGAGTTATTGGGACACGCTACTGTGCAGGCTTTCCCTTTTTTCTTACAGCGTTCACCTCTATGTTAGGTGTGGTTCCTATTTGAAGCATTTTCTTCTTTGCCTCTTCATGATCCCACCACAGTACAGATGTCTGTTTATTTGGCTTTGTAATCTTTGCAAAGATTACGAGCCACGAAACAGCATCTTTTTCCAGCCCCAGTGCCCAGTGCTGTGGTTGCATAATGAGTACACAGTCTCTGACTTATGATGATTCCACTTATAATTTTTCAGCTTTATGATGGGGTGAAAGCACACCCATATGACTCCCCTGTTTTTCATTTTCAGAACGGTGTTTGTTTAAAAAGCTATTCAGGGCTGGGGATGTGGCTCAAGCGGTAGCATGCTCGCCTGGCATGCGTGCGGCCTGGGTTCGATCCTCAGCACCACATACAAACAAAGATGTTGTGTCCGCCAAAAACTAAAAAAATAAATATTAAAAAAAATTCTCTCTCTAAAAAAAAAAAGCTATTAAATGCTTTATTATAAAATGGCTTTGTGTTAGATGATTTTGCCCGACTATAGGCTAATGTAAATATTCGAAGCTTGTTTAAGGAGGAAGGCGGGGCTGAGCTATGATGTTTGATAGGTCAGGTGCAGTTTTGATTTATGATATTTTCAACTTGCAATGGGTTTATCAGGCTGTAACCCCATCACAAGTTGAGCAACATCTGGAATTATTGAATAATTGTGTCATAATGTTAGACAGTTCTAGTATTTTTGAGTGCTTATTTTTCTTAAAGCTTCCTTTCATCTGTTGGATGTTTTTTAGTACATAGACTCCATCGATTTGGAGCAGATCACCAAAATCGAGGACCCTGTGAAATTCCATGAAGCTTGGCAGAAGCTATGCAAAGCTGAGTGAGTACCAGGGCTGTTCGCACAATGCTTTTTCTTTAATTATTCCATTTACTCCAATTACTAATCTTTGTGCATTTTGAAAGGTAATTTAAAATAGCTGTCTTCACAGGTGGCTGTGCTGCATCCAACATTGCTTTGAAATGCGCCAGATTAATGTTGGCGGAGTGTGCAACAGAAATGGTTTTATTTGGGGAGGATGGGGAGACTGTATTAGAGGGAAGGTGTGTTGATTCTACCAAAAGATACAGAGATGAATAGTACATACACAAAGCCACAGGACAAGAATGACTACCTTTTTCCCTTGATTTTTCTTTGCTTTTCTGCATGTTTTGCTTCTAGGTTTTATTTCACAAGTAATGGACAGAACTCTTGGGGGCAGCATTGTATCATGAGGTAGCATGACCTTGCCGGTTTTTCTCTTGAATGCTTCTAGTCTTTTCACCTGAGTGTTTGACTAGACAGCCTCCAGCCAGGATATTTTCATTATAACTATTTAATTAGCAATTGAAATCTTATGCTGGTTTTACCAGTGTAACTCTTTCTGGTTATGCAGGAGAGCTTAACATTTTTACAACAGGGCTTTGAAAAGAACCTTACCCGTTTTCATTCATATTCTTCTTCCAGTGATATTTTTTTGTCTTTTTTTTGGGGGGGGGGTGCAGGGCAGTACTTAGCCTTAAAATCTGGGCTTTCAGCACGCTAGCCTAGGAGTGTTAACCCTGGCCTTCAGTGGCATTCTTTATTGGATTGAGTTTCCCAGTTATTACGTTCAGATGCCACAAAGAGCTATCAGAAAAAATATATATCAAGGTCACTGGTGTGAAATTGTCATAACTTCTTCATAGCATTGAGAGGATTTCAAGAAGAAAGTCCAGGATATGAAATCATGTAATCGATTCTGAAAATAGAACTTGAGTATAGTTTTTTTGGATTTGGAACTAGTAAGCACGAATGGCTGAAAACACAAGGTTTAAAGATAAAAATAATGGGTGGTCAACTTTACCCTCCTCTTATGTTGATTTCAGTGGTATTCTTGTGCCTGGAGGCTTTGGAATCAGAGGAACACTGGGAAAACTCCAAGCAATTTCTTGGGCAAGGACAAAGAAGATTCCCTTTCTAGGTAAAACTCATATTTATTGATCCTGACTATGACTTAATTAGATTTTTTTGACACCTATTAGGGGTAACACTCAATAAGGTTTGCTATTGTGAAGATGTGAACTTAGATTTGAATATTCAGGCACCAAATAGTCTGCTATAGGGGTTAGCAAACTCTTATTTTGCAGGCGAAATCTGGCTCATAGCCTGTCTTTGTTTTGTTTTGGTACTGGGGATTGAATTTAGGGGTACTTTACCATTGAGCTATATCCCTAGTCCTTTTTTATTTTTTATTTTGAGACAGGGTGTCACTAAATTGCTGCATTCTCCCTAAATTGCTGAGGGTGGCCTTGAACTCCTCTTACTTCAGCCTCCCGAATTGTTGGGATTATATGGGAGTCCTGGGATTTATAGGCGTGGGCCACCACACTTGGCTCTATTTTTGTAAATAAAATTTTATTGGAACACTACTATACCAGTTTGTTTTACATATTGTCCATGGCTGCTTTTGTGGTAGAATGACAGTTTGAGACCCTATGGCTTGCAAAGCCCAGAATCTTACTGTCTGGTACTTTACAGAAAGAGTTTGTCCCCCTTAGGAGAACCTGCCACTGTTCTAGCAAGTTCTGGGTAGCAAGAGGCTGGGAGAAGTCTGTCTGTGCTTGCTCTGACCTCTGATTCCCACTCCAACCTGTTCTCTTGCCACATCAAGCAAAGAGCCATTCAGTGGAACTCTATAATAATCTTTCTGTTTAGAAAGGAAGTGTGTTTCAGTTGAAATGTATATGCTCATTTCTAGAAAAGATAATATAGAAAGGGCAACCGATGTCATAGGAACAACTTTTAAAATTCAGTGGTCAGGTTCTTTTTTTTTTTTTTTTTTTTTTTGTGCTGGGGAGTGAACCCAGGGCTTTGGTCGTGCTAGGCAAGTACTCTACCTCTGACCCACACCTCTGGCCTTTTGTTTGTTTATTTGGTGCCCAGGATTGAAAGCAGGGGCAGTTAACCACTGAGCCACATCATCCCCCACTTCTTATTTTTTATTTTGAGATGTGGTCTCACTGGAGTGCTTCACTGAGCCTGTTTAGTCTTTTTATTTTTATTTTTTTTAAGAGACAAGATTTTACTATGTTGCCCAGGCTGGCCTCAAATTCCAGGGCTCAAGTGATCTGCCTTGTGCTCCCAAGTAGCTGGGACTAGAGATGCTGGACTCCATGCCAAGTATAATGTTGGGTGTTTTTAATGGTCTTGTTCAAATTAGAAAGCATGGCTCTGTACCAGGAAGCCAGATGAAATGGGACGTTGATGTGCTTAAAGGCAACCCTGCAGCTGGGGATTCTGGTTGGAGGCTTCGGGTGAGGTGGGGGGTGGTGTGTGTGGAGAAGCCTAGTTTCCATTGTACTTTAGATGACAGATTTATGAGCTGATTGGACAGACTTTGCTGCCTTTTACTATGAGCAGACTATTTTTCCCATTGCAAATTCTGTGATTAGCTTCCTAGGCTCTCTGCTCTTGGGATCCCTTTTCAAAAGAGAAGACAGGATCAGTTATCTTGATACCTGTTTTGTTTTACCTTGGTCTAAGCTCATCTGGGCCTTTGTTTTCTTTTGATGTTTCTATTTAAACTTGGTTTCCATCTAAACATGATTAATATTTCCAAGATAAGTTTCACTGAACAGAATGGTTTGTGAGTCTTTTTAGGTTTCTCTTGAACACAGCAGCTCTTTATGTTCCCGCCATATGGAACTTTCTGGAGTCCCCCGAGCACTCAGCTGTTTCCTGCTTATCGACTTTTGTTCTGGCATGCCCCATGTATTGATTTCTTCCTGCTTTCCATCCCCTAGATACCTTGTATATGTCTATAACAGCATCTGCAGTGCTTCTTGGCATTTTATTTATTTTTTTCAGTGCTGGGGATGCAGTCCAGACTTCACCGAAGTGCTCTTCCACTGAGCCATATCCCCAGCCTTTGGTGTTTGTTTAATGGAGAGAATTGGTGGACTGTAGTAAATGTGGAGATGGATTTGGGGGCATCCAGTGGCAACAGGCCTTGGGTGACAGAGGTCTCAGCCTTATGCCATCATTGAGTTCCCTGTTCAGTTCCATTTTGTCTCCTTCCCTATTGTCTGCCATGCTCACACCCACAGGGCAGGTGCCAGTCCCCAAACTGCTCTGCAGATTAGCAGCCTGAGGTTCCTTAAATACTAGCCCTTTGGCTGGCCTGAGGCTGCCCTCAGGCCACACCTGTATTTTGGCTATGAAATCTTGTGAAGTCCCATCCCAGGGAATCTCCCTCTTAAATCACTGTTGTTAAATATTCTCTGAAGAAATTAGGCCCTCTGAGGTGGATCTGCAATCCACACACCTACCTTGATTTAGGTGGAGATGTGGAAAGCTTCTAGAACTTTGCCCTCTTCTTTTCTGTTCTCCAGTGCCTTCTTGTTCACACCTAAGGTAGATCCTTAGTAGTTTAACCCCCTTCCTGGTTCTGCTAGGGACTTTTCTGAGCACTGAGGGGACAGTAGGGAACAGCAGGGAACAAAACAGGCAGTCTTACTCTCTTGGAGTCTGCATTCTAGATGGAGGAGATAAGCAGATACAAATGAGCGGAAAATGTGAATAAATACAAAATGTGTTCATTTTCTGTATATGTGTGCATTTTAAACTAGGAGTTTGCCTTGGGATGCAACTAGCAGTGATAGAGTTTGCAAGAAACTGCCTTGATTTGAAAGGTAAGTCTAATAAACATTTATTTAAAAAATTATCACTTAAATATTTTTAGCAATATTGGTAAATTACTGAACTCTTTTCTTAATTTTCAGATGCTAATTCCACAGAGTTTGAACCAAATGCCCTAGTTCCTATGGTAAGTGACTTGTTTATCTTTCTGGAATATTCTCCGGGATATTTTACTTTATTTTATTTTTGTGGATGGATCCCAGGGCCTCACACCTGCTAGGCAAGCACTCTACCATTGAGCTACATTCCATTCTCAGCCTGTTGATCTTTCTGGGTCCAGTCATTGTCATTTCATTTCTGGCTCTTGCCTAAGCTCATAAGGGGCAATTATTATTTTTTCCTTACAGTGCCAGAACATTTAAATTTTTATATGAATTTATTATTATCTATTATCTTTACATCAAACGGCTTTGTTCGCAGTTGTCTATCTTGTCAGCTGTGCCTTGAAGAAAAGATACAGTCCTGGACTGATTTCTCTTTGTAGCAGCTTTCAAGCTTAATGTTTAGGAAAGGATTAAATTGGCTGTGACAACAATTTATAACAGTTAATATAAATAAATGAGCTGTCCTGTCTCTAGACTCATCCCCGGTCTGTCTATTTTCCACATTGGTGGCCATCTATCTTTCTAAAACAAAAGTGACAACCATTCTGCTGCTGGGCCTCATGTTCCGCCAATTCCTTTCCCCCTAAAATATTCAGTGCAGAATTGTTGGCTGGGCCCCAAAGGCTGTTGTGATCTGTCACATGCTGCTTTGTTCATTTGTCCCATAGCATCCCAATTCCTCCCATGCTTTGGGTTTGATGTTTGAACACATGTAGCCTGAGATGTCCCCCATCTTTTGATCTCAATAAAACCAATGAAGAATTTAGCTAAAGCAACAATTTGGTTATTAGAAACTTTCTATTCATCCTGAGAAGCTTCTCCTGACCTCATGTCTTTCCCCGCCTCTGCCTTCTTTGGCCACACTCACTGCTAATAAGGCAAGCTCTATATGATTGTGCTTGGCCTGAGTTTGCCTGGTCACCAGTTGCCTGTGCGCACACAGTTGTGTCCTGGCTGCTTAGCACCCACCTCTAATAGAACATGTGACTCACCAACCAGTTGTGATTGTGGTTTTAAAAAAAAAAATAAATTTTCTTAATTTGTTCTAATTAGTTATACATGATGATAGGATACATTTTGACATATTATATAAAAATGGAGCATAACTTTCTCATTCTTCTGGTTGTGTGTGATGTAGAACTACACCGAATATGATTTTTTTAAATATTTTTTTTTTTAGTTGTCAATGGATCTTTATTTCATTTATTTTTACGTGGTGCTGAGGATCGAACCCTGTGCCTCACACATGCTAGGCAAGTGTTCTACTGCTGAACCACAAACCCAGTCCATGATTGTTTTTTTTAAAACAATTTATTGAGATATCATCACATACTATGAAATTCAGCTCTTTGAAATATGCCATCCAATGTCTTTTAAAAATTTTTTTAGTTTTAAGTGGACACAATATCTTCATTTTATTTTTATGTGGTGCTGCGGATCGAACCCAGTGCCCTGTGTTCGCCAGGCGAGCGTGCTACTGCTTGAGCCACATCCCCAGCCCCAATGTCTTTTTTCTTTTGTTTTTGGTACTGGGAATTCAACCCAGGGGTGCTTAACCATTGAACCACATTCCCAGCCCTTTTTATTTTATTTTTTTATTTTGAGCCAAAGTCTTGCTATTTTGCTTAGGGCCTCATTAAGTTGATGAAGCTGGCTGAGAGCTTGTGATCCTCCTGTCTCAACCTCCTCTGAGTCGCTGGGATTACAGGCATGCACTGTCTGCCCAGCTCCAGTGTCTTTTAGCATATTCATAGATCTGTGTCACTATCACAGCATCAATTTGGAACCATTTTCATTACATCAAAAAGAAACTCTCCTACCCCATAGTTGATATCCCCAAGCCTCCTGTCCTCCACCACTCCCCACCATGGGCAAACATTAATCTACTTCTTATGTTTATAGATTTGCCTATTCTAGTCCTTTTATATAAATGGAATAATAAAATGTGACCTTTCGTGACTAGCTTCTTTCACTTAGCCTAATGCTTTCAATATTTGGCTATGTAGTAGCATGTATCAGCACTTCTTTTTATGGGTAATGAATATTCCATTGTATGGACATATGCATTTTATTTTTCCATTCATCTGTTGATGGGCATTTGGGTTGCTATTGCAAATAATGCTGCTTGTGAACATTTATGTACAAGTTGTTGTGTGGATATATTTTCATGACACTTAGCAGTGGAATTGCTGGGTCATATGGCATCTCTATATTTAATCCTTTGAGGAGCTTCCAGAGTTCTCCAAGGAGGCTATAACATTTTACCTTCCCACCAGCAATGAACAAGGGTCTCAATTTCGCCACATCCTTGGGAACACTTGTTACTATCTGTCTTTTCGATCATAACCATCCCAGTCGATATGAAGTGGCATTTCTTTGTGCCTTTGATTTGCATTTCCCTGATGGCCAAGGATGTAGAGCATCTTTTCAGATACTTATTGGCCACTTGTATGAATTCTTTGGATATTCATATCCTTGGCCCATTTTCAAATTGGGCTATTTTTGTTTTTGTTGAGTTGTAAGTTGTTCTTTATGTATTCTAGATACAAGTTCCTTATCAGATATATGATTTGTTCTGTGGACATTTTGGATCAGATCATTCTTTGTTGTATGTGAGACGCTAGATGCCAGTAGGACCCTATCCCCCAACTCTGAAAATACCTCCAGTTTCCTGGGGGCAGGTGCAGAATTGCCCCTATCGAGAAGTGCCGACTTAGAGAAATCTACTTCTGTTCCTGTTCCCTCCTTTCCTGATGATAACCACTTGTTCTTTTTTTTTTTTTTGGTTTATTTTTCCATTTAAAAAATATGAGTAAGGTGAGCTGGGGTTGTGGCTCAGTGGTAGAGCACTTGCCTGGTACATGTGAGGCACTGGGTTTGATCCTCAGCATCACATAAAAATAAAATAAAGGTATTGTGTCTATCTACAACTAATATACACACACATGTAAGACCCTTATGTCTCTCTGTGACCTCTCCCTTTCTTAGATAAGTGATACAAACTCTCCATGTTTTTTTTTCCTGCTTTGCTCTTTCCACAACATTATATGCTATAGATAATCCCATGGTAGGATACAGATTCTTCATGCCTTTTTTTTTTTTTTTTTTTTTTTTTTGGTATTGGGGATTGACTCCAGGGGCACTTAACCACTGAGTCACATCCTGAGCCCTTTTTATTTTTATTTTGAGACATGGTCTTGCTAAGTTGCTTAGGGCCTCACTAAGTTGCTGAGGCTGGCTTTGTACTTTCTGTCCTCCTGCCTCAGTCTCTCTGGTGGCTGGGATTATAGGCATGTGCCACCACACCCGGCTCTTCATGCCTTTTTATAGCTTTGAATAAAATCATAATGAACCATAGCTTCCTAGCCAGATGGTACTTTCAAATCTTATGCTCAGAAGTCCTAATACCAGCAAAGAGTTCCTTATGAGGTTTTAATATAAACTAATTTCCTAATAGTTGATATAGCTATACCAGGAAAATAATGGGTTTTCTTAAAGATATACTTTGAGATAGGATGTGATTTTACCAGTAGATGCCACTGTTAGATAACTTTGGCATAGCTCATTCTTTGATGACTTTTCTTTCTTCTTTTCTTCTTTTTATGGTACTAGGAATTGAACCCAGGGGCACTTAACCACTAAGCTACATCCCCAGCCTGCCTCTCCCTTTTTAAAAATATTTTTAGTTGGCAATGGACCTTTATTTGATTAATTTATTTATGTATTTTTATGTGGTGCTGAGAATTGAACCCAGTGCATCACACATGCTAGGCAAGCACTCTACCACTGAGCCACAACCCCGGTGCCCCCAGCCCTTTTTGTTTTTTTGTTTTGAGACAGTGTCTTGCTAGATTGCTGAGGCTAGCCTCGACCTTGTGATTCTCCTACCCCAGCCTTTTGAATAGCTGGAATTACAGGTGTGTGCTACCACACTCGGCATTGATGACTATTCTTTATTCTCTGTGCATGTGTGCATGTGCACATGTGTGTACACTCATCAAATAAATTTGTAAACTCGGGGTAAATAAAAAAAGGTTAAGCCCTGGGGCTGGGATTGTGGCTTAGTGGTAGAGTGCTTGCCTAGCACCACATAAAAATAAATAAATAAAGGTATTGTGTTCAACTATAACTAAAAAAATATTTTAAAAAGTTAAGCCCTGGTGTAAAAATATTTCTTATTTGCTCCCACATCATCTCAGTTTCCTTCCCTAGAGGCAACTGCCTTTATCTATTTCTTTTGTTATTGGTTCAGAAGCTGTGTGTGTGTGTGTGTGTGTGTGTGTGTGTGTGTGTGTGTGTGAGAGAGAGAGAGAGAGAGAGAGAGAGAGAGAGAGAGAGAGAGACCTACCCACGTGTGTGTATATAGATGTATTTTTTTTTCTTTTTGGCTGTGCTGGGAATGGAGACCAGGGCTTTGTGCATACTGGGCAATTGCTCTACCATTGAGTGACACTCTTGATCCCTGTCCTCCCTTTTAAAAACTGACACATGCTAGTAAGCTTGGGACATTGTTCTCACCTTGCTTTTTGTACTAGTTGCCCCACATCAATGGATCTTTCCCAGCTTGCTCTTATTTAGCTGTATGTTCTATGGATATGTCAGTTTTTATTTAATTCGTCTTGTATTCAGGTTGTGCCCTATGCTTTGTTAATCTTAAATCATGCTGCCAGTTAGTCTCCGTGTACATATGTCCCACACCCACACGTGAACACATCTACAGGATGAATTCCTCAAAGGGGAATTGCTAAGTTGGAGGCTGTGTGCATTTTACATTTCGATGGCTCCTATACACATAAGTGAGATGAGAACAATAAAACCTAATTGCTATTGAACATCTTTATAGCCTGCAATCAGTTTGCTGGAGAAAAATAGCCATAAGAGCCAGCGTTTGTACTAATGGTGAGAAGGTTATTAAAGAAAAAGACTAAGGTGGCAGAATCACAAGGCAGCCAATGAATGAAGCCTAGGAAGCCACTTTACTTGAGCAAATCACAATAACCTAGTGGTCTATGGTCATTCTGCCATTCTAGCTAAAAAAGTAAGCAATTTGGAGGCTCTTGTAGGGTTTATTTGTTGCTAAAATCTGTTTTGTGGGCATCATGATCCTCCTTTGGCATGCATGATAAATGTTATGGTTGCTTATGGAATCAGTGGAGACCCTGGCACCCAGAACAGATATAAGAGGAGGTGATTCTTACACATAAAAGAAGGAACATAATGTTCTCTAAGGGTTAAGGTCACCTCTGAATCTTAGAGTAAGTAAAATCTAATAGTGTCATTTCTCTGCTTGATCCCCAAGGTGTAATAGCAGGCTCTGGGAAATTACAGTGTATTTAGGGTTCTATATCAACTCTGGTGTTTTGGATTGTTTCAAAGTAGTCTTTGCCTTCTAGATGATGATTATGAAGAACATAGCTGACTTACATTATCTATGTCAATCCCATGTCAGCTGCTGACATTGTTGATCTTGACTTTGGCTTAAGATCTCTTTTGTTCATCTGTAGGGTAGTGTATAACATTGTGGACTTGTGGCACTGAGGCACATACATAAGGAGTAATCTCAATCTAATGTTTAGACATGTGAGCTCCGTGAGGATAAGTAACTCTGAGGAGACGGGTGGGGGGGGGGGGAATAGACTTGTGGATCTGCTTAACTGAAACCATTTCATTTTCATTTGTTGAAAAAGATAACCAAAACCACAATAAATAAACAGAACAAAATAAACAAAGAAAACTCAAGCCAGATGCAGTTGCATAAACCTGTAATCCCAGTGACTCAGGAGGTTGAGGCAGGAGGTTTACAAGTTTGAGGCCAGCCTGAGCAATTTAGCAAGTCCATAAGCAGCTTAGTGAGACCTTATCTCAAAACAAAAAATAAAAATTAAGGGGCTGGGGTTATGGCTCAGTTGTAGAGTGCTTGTCTAGCACGTGTGAGGCACTAGGTTCAAACCTCAGCACCACATAAAAATGAAGTAAAGAAATTGTGTCCACCTACAACTAAAAAATAAATATTAAAAAATTAAAACAAAACAAAAAGGACTAGGTATGTAACTCAGTAATAGAGTGTTCCTGGGTTCAATTCCCAGTGCTGCAACAGACAAACCCCCAAACAACAACAAAACCTCCCTGAATTTGCATAACACCCTGGAAACAGAATGTCTGTTCCAACTGCAAAACACAGCAACACACATGTGCACACCAGGATGGTAGTATTGGTAAGAAAAAGCAAGAAATTTGAAGTACTTTATTAAGATGCAGATAGATATTTGAGACTGATAGTTGATATTGTTTCACTTTTGGTTATCATTAGTATGACTTAACTTTCAAAGTTAATTTAATTTTATATCTCATGGTTGATTTGTGAAATAGTCACTTATAATTAAATTACTCTTCACCTGAATTAACTTTTATGTCATACATTAAGCATAATGAATGCATTACATTTTTTGCCTTTATTTAAAACCGTGTTTGAAATATTTTCCCTTCCTTAATTTTCAACAACTTTATGTGGTATGCAAATTGAGATATTTTTAAAAAACCAGACAGCCCATTTAGAGTTACCTTTTAGGCGACTTTTATTACTTAGGGGACTAATTTGCCTTGTGAACATTAAAATATTTCTCAACTGACAAAAGATCTTATAGAAGTTATTTTGAAGTGAGCTGGGCTAAACCCCCTCCCTATAAAAGCAGTTATTAAGAATTCAGCTCTAATGTGGTGAAATAGCTTTTTATGGACCTGTCCTGCAACATAATAGTTGTTTGATCCTGTCTCTAAAGAGATGTTAGGTTCTGAGTTGATAGCAGAATGAGATAGACTGAGATAGAAGACTGAGACCTTCTACCTGGACAAAGAAAAATTCTCAAAGGGAAACCTTGCACACTGTTGATGGAAATGTAAGTTGGTATAGCCATTATAGGAAAGAGTGTAGAGATTCCTCAAAACACTGAAAATAGCTGGGTGTGGTGGTACACGCCTGTAATCCCAGCCATTTGGGAGGCAGAGGCAGGACTAAGACAAGTTCAAGGCCAGCTTCCGCAATTTATCATGGCCCTGTCTCAAATAAAAAATAAGAAGGACTTGGGATGTGGTTCAGTAGTAGAGTGCCCTGGGGTTCAATCCCTAGTGCCCCCTACAATCCCCTCAACAACAACAACAACAAAAAAGAACTAAAACTGCCCTAGGGATGTAGCTCAATTGGTAGAGTGCTTGCCTCACATGCACGCCCTGGGTTCAATCCCCAGCACCACACACACGCACGCGCATGCGTGGGCACACACACACACACACACACACACACACACACACAAATAAATGGAACTAAAACTAAAAACTACCATATGATCTAGCAATCCTTCTTCTGGATATATATCCAAAAGATGTGAGCTTAGTATGTTCAAGAGATGTCTGTACTTCCATGTTCATTGCAGCATCAATCACAAGAGCCAAGATGTAGAATTGACCTAAGCGTCCCTCAATGGATAAAGAAAATGTGGTATATATATACAATGGAATTTCATTAAGTCTTTAAAAAGAAGGAAATCCTGCCATTTGTAACAATGTATATGGACCTGGAGGACATTATGTTAAGTGAAATACCCCAGACACAGAGGCAAACACTGCATGATCTCACTTATATGTGGAACATAGAAAAAAAAAATGGAACCCATAAAAACAGAGTGGAAGGGCAGTTACCAGGGCCTGGGGGTGGGAGAAATAGGGAGATGTTGGTCAAAGGGTACAAACTTGCAGTTTATTAGATGAATCATTCTGGAGACCTAATGCACAGGCCTAGTGACTGTTGTTAATAGATCTCAAGTGTTCTTGCCACACATGCACACACACATATAAATGGTCACAATGTGAGATAATGGACATTAGCTTGATTTTTAACAATCTTTTCACAATGTATGCATATATGAAAACTCATATTGTACATTTTGAATATATATAATTTTTGTCAATCATTTCCTAAGAGTTTTTTTTTTTTTTTTTTTAAAAAGAAATCTCCTTTCCAGGGTGAGGGCCTCTACCTAATGACTCAGGGCATCTTTTCCTGGCCTTCATCCCTGTGTCTTCTCTTGGAAAGGAGACAGTGCAGCTTGGAGTGAGCACCCATTAGTGAATCACAAGGGTAATCCATTATGTTAACAAAAAAATGAGTGACAAAATGAGTACTTCAAATCTAAAGTAGTTTAAAGCTTTTGTACCTTGAGTTCAATAGGAAATGCCTTAGAAATAAGTATTTCAACCTCTTTAAAGACTTTTTTTGGCAGTAGGAATGATTGAATGTTAGTGGAAAGGGATTACTTAAAAAAAAAATCACTGTGTTTGGAGCTTGTCCGCTTCGTTGAAGTCCCAAATACAGTGTATTACAAATCAACCGAGTTCATGATTTCTCTTGCAGTCTAGCTGAGGATTCAAGCCAGACTGGAGAAACAAATAACCAAATACATGGGCAGTATATGAGGGTGCCCTCATTAATGTTAGTGATATTGTCCACTAGAACTCTCTGTCATGATGGAATGTCCTATATCTGTGTCATCCAATATGGTAGCCAGTAGCCACATAGAAAGCAGTTGATATGTAGCTAGTTTGGCTGAGGAATTGAACTTTAAATTTTATTTAATTTTCATTAATTTATACATCAATAACCATATGTGTCTAGTGGCCACAGTATTGGACAGTGCATGTAGGTCATTCTTTCTACTCTGTCAGCCAGAGTGTGACCATTTATGTCACTCTCAAGAATTCAGAGTCAAGAAAAAATACTATGGGTTGGAGTAAGAAGGGAAGATTATTGAAGGCTTGGGGACTTTATTTATTTATTTATTTTAGAGAATTTTAATATTTATTTTTTTAGTTTTTGGCGGACACAACATCTTTGTTTGTACATGGTGCTGAGAATTGAACCCGGGCCGCACGCATGCCAGGCGAGCTTGCTATCACTTGAGCCACATCCCCAGCCCGGGACTTTATTTTTTTTTAATATATTTTTAGTTGTAGACAGACACAATACCTTTATTTTATTTATTTATTTTTATGTGATGCTGAGGATCGAACCCAGTGCCTCACATGTGGAAGGCAAGTGCTCTACCACTGAGCAACAACCCCAACCCAGGCTTGGGGACTTTATAAAAAGGAGAGGAGACATGTGCTAGGCTGGGATATCCAAGATCTGGTCATGAAACAGTGCGTAGCTTGGCAGAAGCACATAGCTCCTGTAGGGAGTATAAAGAATTCAGGGAGATTGGTGCTGATTTGTGAAAGTCCAGGAGTATCAGTGTGAAAATTAACTTGAAGCCAAAAAGGAGCTAATAGGATAATTTCTGTCATCTAGGACATCTTATACAAATACCATGCTCATTCCGGGCTTTTCTATAGAAAGTTTAGGAAGATTCACCTGGCATGGGAGCTTGAAGGGAGGAGAGAAAAGACTACAGGCAGGGCACATGAGTGAGGATTCTGGGAGCTTCCATCTTCAAGTTAAGGAGCTGGGCCAGAGTAGGAGTCACAGTAACTGCTGATCTGACTTGGAAAGTGGAACGAGTCAACAAGATTTAGTGACTAGATAGTCAAGAATCAACCAGCAAATACCTATTGAGCCCTCCTACATACCAGGTCCCAGTCTAGACTTGAGGTTACATCAGTGAAAGAGCAGATCAAACCCTTGCCCTGGTAGAACTTGTAGTCTAGTGAGGAGTGGAGGTAGGGGGCTGTTAAAATGCTGGACTGTTGATCTGAGGGGAAATGTAGGTGAACTCTGGTGACGTGGGAGATCAGATCAATGTTGTGGAATCGAGGCCAAGAAGGCTAACAACATGAACATATGCACATTCGCCACTCCACTCATTTCCACCTTTTCTTTTTGGTACTGGGGATTGAACCCAGGGGCACTTTACCACTGAACTATAGCTCCAGCCCTTTTTAAAGTTTGAGATGGGGTCTTACTATTTGCTGAGGCTGGTCTGGAACTTGCAATTCTCCTGCCTTGTCCTCCCAGATTGCTGAAATCATAGGCATGTGCCACTGTGCCCAGCTTCATTTTTACCCTTTATGAAGGTTAAACCTCAAACAATTTGTCCATGCCAGCCAATCAGAGGTGTCTCTCCTGTCCATTTGCTATATCTTGTCCCTGTTCTTGCCCTGCTTGCTGTGGAGGCCCCCTGCATGGCCCTGGCTTTCACTGTGTGTCCTCCACACCCTTGTAGGCTCTTAGATGGCATCTATCTCATCTTAAAGCACATTCACGCCATTCTGTGACTCCTACATCTTCTGTTCCCTTTCTGGCCTTGGGCTGGCTCTTCAGCATGATAGCCAAGGACTTTGATGGTCTGAAGCCAGTGTGCCCTCCATTCCTCACACCTGGATTTCCATCCAAGACACAGTGTGTATGTACATGGACACGATGTGCTTATTTGGGGTGTTTTCTTTTGAATAGCCACTGCTGCCTCTTTCTTCCCTGTGTACTCCCCTTCTGGTGCTTCTTACAAATCCCAGGTGAAATGCTACTCAGAAGGGGCTAAATGATACCTTTACCATAGGCTAAAATGGGAAGCTAAAGTGCCCTAGATACTACACCTAATGAAGCACAGGCAGCAAATAATAAGCATTCAGACTATTGACTAATGTTGGTTAGGAATGAAGCTGTAAAATCTTAAAATATTAGAGTGGCTAATTTAACAGCATTAGAGAATAATCAATCATGACTGGATACTGTGTTATTGTGAGAATTGAATCAATTAACACATATTGACTGAACAAAAGATAGAGACCCCATAGATGCTCCAAAGACAGTTTATAATATCCACACCCTGGTGATCTCAGTCTCTCAGTCTCATAACAAACTAAGAAGACATTGGTACTTCTTTATTTTTATTTTTTGGTACTGGAGATTGAATCCAGGGGTGCTTAACCACTGAGCCACATCCCCAGTGTTTTTTTTTTTTTTTTCTTTTGAGACAGGGTCTCATTAAGTTCTTAGGGCCTCACTGAGTTGCTGAGCTGGTGTTGAATTTGCAATCCTTCTGCCTTGCCCTCCTGAACCACTGGGAATATGGGTGTGCATCATGAGTCACACCTGGCTAGACTGGTACTTCTTTTTTTCAGGGTTGAGTCCAAAGACCAAATTCGGGGCCTTATGCTCTGCGACTGAGCTAAATCTCAAATGCCTGATCATTCTGTTTTTTTTTTTTTTGGTACTGAGGATTGAACCCAGGGGTGCTCAACCACTGAGCCACATCCTCAGCCCCGTTTTTTTTTTTTTTTTTTGTATTTTATTTAGAGATAGGGTCTCACTGAATTGCTAAATGCCTCACTAAGTTGCGGAGGCTGGTTTTGAACTTGTGATCCTCCAGCCTCAGCCTCCTGAGCCACTGGACCTGATAATTCTTAAACAAGGGAACGAGTATTCCCCCCCTTTTTTGTCTTAAAATTTCTGCACAGGAGATTGAACTTGGGTCCTTGCACCTACAAGACAAGTGCTCTACCACTGAGCTACATCCACAGCCCTTTTAAAATTTTATTTTATTTATTTTTTTTAAGAGAGAATTTTAATATTTATTCTTTAGTTTTCAGCAGACACAACATCTTTATATGTGGTGCTGAGGATAGAACCCAGGCCGCACGCATGGCAGGCGAGCGCGCTACCGCTTGAGCCACATCCCCAGCCCCTTAAAATTTTATTTTGAGACAGTTTCATTAAGTTTGCCCAGGCTGGCCTTAAACTTGGATGGGGATGGGAGCCTGGGCTTTTGCTCCACTGGCTGCCTTTGAGGGTCTTTAAGCTACTGGGGCTGTATGTGTGTGAGTGTGTGTAAATGACAGCAGCCACCTTGACTGACACACCCAGTATACACTTAAGTTCATTAGGTTAAAAAGAAAACCCCTGGAGTCTCAGTTTAGGGTAGGATAATACAGCGCTCTTTTGAAGGGCTTATACATTTGAAAAACATTCATTATTACTATTTTCTACATTTTGAAGGGGAAATGGTTCCATAGCTTTCTGATGTGTTCTACAGAAAGTAAAGCTTGGCAATTTTGGCTCCCAGCATGAGTTAAAAATAAAAAAGATTGAAAAACATTGTTCAGAATGTTGTTTTCTAGAACCAAGATGTTAGGCCGGTAGACCTGAGGCCACCCCTCAGTTAGGAGCAGAGCGACTGACTCTTGGTCTTGTGTTCCTTCTGTTCCCTTGAGGGTCATTCCTTCAAAAGGCACAGTGAGTGCTGGGAGGTGACTTAAAGACAAGTGTCTGCTTTTGAAGTCTATTCCTCACTGGTTATTGAATAACATGAAATAAGGGTTGAAATTGGAAATGACGCCAGGACTGAGTAGTTGGGGGGAGAAAACAAGGAACTGAGTTATTCTTCTGGAAAAGTGGAGTGAGAGCCTTGCTTTGACACTCCAGGATTCTTTTCAAGTTCCTGACACCATTTTTGTGGTCTTGGGTGTACTCACATAGTTATTTGGGGTCTCTCTCTTTTTTTTGTATGGTGTTGGACTTTGCATATGCTAGCCCCATCTCTAGCCCCATTTTAAAAAATCTTAAAATCAGATGAGTCAGGAATTTAAAGTAATTTTAAATATACTCAGTGAAGAGAGTCAGTACTCAAAGAGGGGAGACATGTCTAAGAATTTCTTTATTGACAATAAGTTGATCTCACAGCCAGATCATTATAATTGTGAAGAATTCAACTGGAAGTCTGAGGATTCCATGTGAGTTAGAACCAGGTGCCCTTCATTCAGGGCTCAGGATGCTGTTTTGTTTGCTCCTTCATTGGGATATCTTTTTTACTAACACTTGGAATTCTTCGAAACTAACTTCTCCATCTCCATTCTTGTCCAGCTGTTTAAAGAGGTCGTCGATAGTGCTTGAACCCTGGTTTTAGACAAAAAGGATGACATGTTGGGGGGAGATGAATCAGATACTGCTACACATTCTCTGAAATTAGTGAGACTGAGTGTTCTTTTCAAGAGGGCTGCCTGAGTTTCCAGTCATGTGCTACTCATGGTTAGGTGTGGAAAAACCAGCTTTAGGTTGGTCCATGTCACAGTACCTTTCTTTTTATTAACTGTATCACATTTAATATATAATAGAATAATGGGTATTTTATGTACTTTAAAAAATGTGATCTTATGACTTTGTGCCTCAAAAATATTCCTCAGAGAAGGGGTCCATGGGCTTTACCAGACTATCCCTGACCCACAAACATTTGAAGACCTCTGCTTCAAGCTTTTCCTGGGAGCTGGTTTTGTCTCTGGCTCCAGGCCTGTGGCTGCCATATAACCAGAGGCAGCAGGCAGTGAGGACTAGCTGGCCCATATTGCCTCTGGGTCAAGTGAGGCCTTTAGTAGCCTGTGTTATCCTTTCAGCCACTCTATAGGGGAGACCTACTTTATAGGTGAGGAACCTGAGGTCCAGAGACGGCTGATAACTTGCTCCAGCATGCACAGTAGTTAAGCAGAGGGCTTGGGCTTCAGACATTGACCCCAGAGCCCAACATTATAAGGAGCCACCACCTGAGATTTTCCCAAACCCTGGGCAGCAGCACACCTCTGGATTATCCAAGATGACTTTGGGTTACCAGTTCTCATGCTTTAGCATGCATTAGAGTCACCTGATGGGCTTCCTGACCTTAGTAGGCACAGATGGCTAACTTCATGGGGGTCAGAGTTTATTATTCACTATTCCTGTGGAGGGCCTAACATCTGTATTTTCAACAGGTCCCTAGGTGGGGCTGATGCTGCTGGCCCAGGACCAAGCTTGAGATGCCCCATGAGCTTATGTTCAGGCTTTGTGACTACTGGTATTCCTGTATCCTAAGCAGACTTATTATTATTATTATTATTTTTGTCTCTGCCGTAAAGCTCAAATCTTAAAACCATTACTACTTGGAATTTTAGGTAGGAGTCTATCTGTGGCCAAATAATACTTAGAAAGCCTATTGAAATAACTGTTAAGTTTGTGTCAACTTCAATTTACATTGGCTGTCTCTCTATATCTATAGTTATGTATACACAAAACAGTGGTTTAAATAAACAACATTTAATTTATCTTATTAACTATTTTTAAATGGACAGGTTAGTAGTGCTGAGTTTATTTACTTTGCTATACAACAGAGCTCTCCAGGCAGGGTATATTTTAATCCTTAAGAGTCCTACAAAGACACTTGACCCTTTGGGGAATCACAAGGCCAAACTCTTAGTTATTCAACATCTGCTTTATAAATGCAAAGCATTTACTAAATTCCAAACCATATAAGTTGATAATAATACAGAGTATAGCTGGAAAATCTTAGTAAATATAATCAGGTATAAGTAAGCAGACTTTCAAAACTTACTATTAATCTTCCTATCTTTTTCTAAATTATAATAGTCTTATGTACTTTTTGTAGGAAATACATAAAATAAAGAAAAATTCACTAGTCTTACCTTTTTTCCTCTTTGTGCTACTGGGAATCAAACTTTGGAACATTCTACCATTGAGCCACATCCCCAACCCTTTTAAGTTTTTATTTTTGAGACAGGTTCTTGTTAAGTTGGCCTCGAACTTGTGATCCTCCTGCCTCAGCTGCTAGAGTAGCTGGTATTATAGACATGGGCCACCGTGCCTGGTGAGTCTTACCTTTGAAAATGACTCGTTTAGTTGCTTGGGTTTTCCTGTTAGATTGTTATTTTTCTTTTTGTTCTTTTAATTAAGAATCATTTTTTCTTGCTAGTGCTTTTAACTGTTTTTAAAGGTTATTTTAGGGCCGAGTATGTAGCTCAGTGGCAGAGCACTTGCTTAGTGTGCACAAGACCGTGGGTTTGATGCCTATCACCACACCAGAAAAGCTATTTTTAGGAGTTGGGGGTGTGGCTCAAGGTTAGAGTCCCTGCTTAATATGCACCAGGCCCTGGGTTCAATTTCCAGCAACACACATGCATGAGCTTGTGTGCGTGCGCACGTACACACACACACACACACACACACACACGAGTTACTTTATATTTCAACTCTAAGAAAATGAGGAAACATCAGATTATAATGTTGTTGAATTCAGCAGTTTTTTTTTTTCTTTTTAGTATTACAAACAGAAATCTTTCCAAATGCCACAGTGGCAGAAGGGGACATTTCTGGTTAAAACCTAGAAAGTAGGGGTACTTGAAACAAATGCTTTCTTCTGAATTGGCTGTAATTGCTGCACAGTCATGTTTAGCTGCAAAGTGACAAAGACAAAAACTATGTCCCTAACCAAATCTTAGCCTTCCTTGAGTCTTCTGCTTGACTGGGCCTGGTGTTGAGCTTTCCTCTCTGGGAATCCAGTTTGAGCAAGAAACCTGCTAAGTCAATTTAGGGAAAATCCTTAGCCCTTGGGATCTGATTGCCCTGGTTATCTTTTTAACTTGGCCTGCCTTTAGCAAAAATCCTGTCAGGTCACTTTATCCTTGTTGTTTCACTAGTATTTTTCACCCGCTGATTCCACCCTGCAAACCTTGGTTATAAACCCCTATCTGTCCTTGTTGGAATCCCAAGTTGAACTGGTCTCTCTCCCATTGTAAGACCCCATGGTAATCCCCATACTTATCCTGATTGTTCCTCTCCCCGCACCCCCAATAACTGCTTTACTATCTTTAACAAGTGTCATAAATATTTTTTCTCTAACAAAGGCAAAGGAAGTATATCAGAGCAAAGAGAATCAGGCCCCCCCCACCTCCGAACACATTATGATTTTGTTGACTCTGGGATGGTTTTGATATGAAACTTGATGGCCAAAGAAATTTAATCCTTTCTGGAAAGTTGTTTAGAAGTACATGGTTGCCTCATTAACACAAATTTAAGCACATAACACAACACAAATTAGCATAAATTTAAATGGTTTTGAAATATAAATGGGTGCCCACAGGGCAATTTGTCAGCCTGAAGCCGGGTTTTCTTAACACATTCCCAAGGAAGTGTTGGTTTTGTTGAAGGCACTACATTAAAAAAAAAAAAAAAAAAAGTGAAGCACATTCCAGGCCAGTAAATATTATTTTCCAGTCCTCTTTGTTTTCCTAAAGCCTGGCACAGAGGTGCTGAAACCAGGCCAAAGGCCTTAGTGGATTTGCATGGTGACTTGTGGGTCTTGCAGGCATAGCTTGGCCAAAGCCATTTACCATAGAGAGTTCTGTGCTGAGGCCGTGGGAGGGGTAGAAGGCTGGGCCCCTCTTTTCAGGGAGTTTGCCTGATTTTAGGGAAAGTGCCTGCACTGGGCTCCTTTTCCTCCTCCGCCTTTCCCACCATCTGAAGATCATTCAACAGCTCTGTAGACCTGTACTCACTTTGAGCAGAGTAGGGAATTCAGTCTGAATCAATAGCTTCAGTTCATCCTTTGACAGTTGGTCCGGATCACCTTCTTTGGCTGCATATTTTTCAAAAATGCTCTTCAGTTCTTCAGGAGACTTTTTACAACTCATTTTGGAGTCCTGGAAATTTGGAAGGAAATTAATTTACCAAAAAATTCAAATGGAGTTTTATGCTGAGTGTTATCAGCAGAATTTTAGTTCTACTGGGGCTTTTCCTTGGCCCAGATGGGAGAATAAGAATAAAGAGAGGAGAAGAGAGGGTCAGGGTGGGAACGTGGGAATGGCACTAGTAATCATCAATTTTTTTAAAAAAATACATTTTAGTTGTAGATGGACACAATACTTTTATCTTTATTTACTTATTTTTATGTGGTACTGAGGATTGAACCTAGTGCCTCACGTCTGCCAGGCAAGTGCTCTACTACTGAGCCACAACCCTTGCCCCTGTCGATGGGTTTTAAAAATAATCTTTGGGCTGGGATTGTGGCTTAGCGGTAGAGCGCTTGCCTAGCACGGGAGGGACCTGGGTTCGATTCTCAGCACCACATTAAAAAAAAATAAAGGCATTGTGTTGTGTCCATCTACAAAAAAAGATTCTCTCTCTTTCTCTCTCTCTCTCTCTGTTTAAAAAATAATAATCTTATAGCTAGGGATGTAGCTCAGTGGTAAAATACTTGCAAATTTAAGTGCATAACAGAAATTAGCACAAGTTTAAATGCTTTTGAAGTATAAATGGGTACAAGGCCCTGTTTTTGATCCCCAGCACTGCATAAAACAAACTTAGTATGTTAAATGTCTGTTCTTAGAATACATCTGTTAGGAAATAATCTCTGGAGATAAACATTTTTCTTAGTAATTGATAACATTCCCCTTTCATGTCCACGGTCTGTGCTTTAGGCTGTAGTCTTGAAGAATCTCTGACCATAGCTTCTAGCCTCTAAGTTACTGGTAATATCCTTAGATGGCAAAAACCCACTTTCTCTCCAGCCTACTTACTTGAACACCATTCTTAAAGGAAGCAAAGTATTCCTGCAAGCAGAAGGAGCTCTAGATGGGACTAAAATCACACTAACCTGGTCGCCTGAGTGTGCAGCTGCTAGAAGAATCAGAGATGCGTGAAGAGTTGGGAAGGATCCTGTGACTTTTATAGTCTTTAAAGACACACCACCCTGATTATGAAATTTTCCCTTTGTTTGCCATTTAAGGGTAATTATTAATGGTTTTTGAAACCCAAGCTTAAGTCTGCATAAACCTGTTAATTAAGGGCAAGATCCAATAAAGGGCCACCTCAACAGTTAATTGATTAATGGTTCAGAGTCCCAAGAGCAAACTTGGATTTTTGTCTTCCTTAGGTTGTATTTTCCCTCCATTGTAAAATTAAGATATTTGCTCACAGTTCACATTTCAGATTGGATTAAATGTGGACAATTGTTTTCAATTTAGTTGCATTCTTAGGCTTGAAAAAAAAATCACTTTCTTCATATCCAGGAAAAAAAATGCTATCACAGAAGGAAAATGTTACATAGTTTTAAAAATTTTAGCAGGGCCATTCACCATTAAGCTCTAATAAAAAAAAAAAAAATTTAGTATGGCCCTTGAAGTCTCCACTTATGTCTTGGACAAGACAGTTACTTAAATATTTCAATACATGAATGAATGAATGGAAGTATTGCTTCAGAAGCACTTTTAAGATATGGGAAGAAGATACCTAATAATTTGGGGTTTCATTTGGCAAAGCAAGATTACTGAGTAACATGGTCATTTTTCAACTTTTCCATTATTCGTTGATCCCATTGTCTGCTTTATTTTCTCATTAGCCTTTTCCTTACCAAGTATATTTTGGGAATCATTCTACAAACTTACAAAAACACTCATCCTACTCTAATACAATTGGAAATCCTTCAAACTTTTTTGGAACTGCCAGGATTTAAAATTGTAGACAAAATTGATTTATATTGGAAAGAGTTCCATGAAATAACTAGGCCATTTCCAGGGGACATTGATCTAATACTGATCATAAGTCACAGGAAGGGGTTCTGGGTCGACTTTAAAAGCACTTAACAGCTTTTAAACACTTGTACACTTCCACACTGGTATAATTTTCTCTGACCTGCATTATATCACCTACAAATTGAGGCTTGAACTATCAGATTGTATTTCTCCCTGATGCTTTTCAGCTGTAAAAATCTAGAGCTGTCTTTACATTGGAGAACAAACGTGAAATCTTGAAGAGTTCCTTAAAAGCTTTCTACCAGTCTTGAGTATTTATCATTCCATGTGTCTTCTCTGTCTTGCATGTATTATTATTTTATTACAGATTATTGAACTCTGGTTTGCACCAGTATAGAATATGTGTTCACTCACTGGTTGGAGTTAAGACAGGCAATTGTGTTTTTAGTGCATTGTGTTTTTAGTTGTAAGATTTTACACAAAAATATTGTGATTTTGACAGTGCTTTTTAAATTGAAATTTTAGAAAATTTCTGATGTTTTTATGTGTAGGTTCTGTTCTCTTAGGAAGAAGTCAGCTTTTGTGAATAACCATATCAAGAACTATCTTTTTTTCTCCAGCATCTTTTAAAAATATTTTGAGTCTATAAAAAAGTACCAAGAATAGTACAGCGAACTCTAGTCTACCTTTTGACTAGATTCATTAATTGCTAATATTTTCATGTTTGCTTTCTCTTTCTCTGAACCAACCCCTCTCCATCATGAGCCATTTGAGATCAGTTGTGAACATTTACGTACTTACCCCTAAATGCCTCAGCAAGTGTCCCCCCCACCCCTGCCACAAGGACATGCTCCCACATAGTTGCAATGCCATTATCACAGACTATATTAAAATCTCTCCAATTATTGAAACAGAATCTTAAGATTATCTGTCCCCTCAAATGATCACTGTGATCTACAGTTAGTTGATGGGGTGGTTATTATATTTCTCTTCTAGTATGTATATTGAAGAATATGATTATACTTTTTTGTGGTTGTGGGAGTTGAGCCCAGGGCTTCATGGATGCTGGGCAAGTGTTCTACCCCTGACTTACACCCCTAGCCCAATAACTATAGAATCTTTTTTTTTTTTTTTTTTTTTGTGGTCCTGGGGATTGAACCCAGGGCCTTGTGCATGCAAGGCAGGCACTCTACCAACTGAGCTATATCCCCAGCCCCTATAATCTTAATAGAAATAGATTATATGACAGATAACATTTTATATAAAGAACACATAACACATGACACATGGTGTATATGATGTGTATATATACGTGTGTGTGTTTGTGTGTGTGTGTGTGTGTAAATACATTCTAAGAAGCGTTTTATCAGTTAACAGTCTTTCAGGTTACAACCTCTCATTTCAAGGAAAGATCCCCAATTAAAATGGGCCCAATGCTGCTTGTCAGAATTTATACAGCAGCAAATGCTATTAGAAATTGAAAAACAACCTGTGGGTCTTTTCAGTTTTGCTTGCTCATTTTCTCCAGTGACACCTCTTTACCCATAGACTTAAATCCACGAGGGTAAGCCTGCAGTCAGAAACACTAAATCCACTAATAGATAGTCTCATGAAACATTAACTAGAAATATATGGAGACAAGCGATAAATGCAGGGTGTGTTCACTAGAGTGCATTTTGAAATGCGAGAAGGGGAAAGAATGACAGGTACAAGGTTGGTAATGGAAAAATGGAGAGGCAAAGGTTATTTATCATCTTGCTGCTCAATTGCTTGATCTTTGAACAGACTTAACTTTTCCTTAGGAAAACCAAGAATAATTTATTTTAAAAGCTCAGGGTGCCACAAACTTCCATGGCCATGTTATTCTGCTCCAAGTGAACAGTATGCAGTGCCTGAAAAAGCCCTTTGAGAAAGGGTACAGTGTTAGTACCCAGTCTTTGCAAAGCAGAACACGTGTGGAATGCTATCATGTGATCTTGAAGTTTAAAAGAAACCTTGAATACTAAATTACAGCTATTCCTAAGATCATCTGTCTTCTCAAAAGATCACTTGTGAGCTACAGTTGATGGGGTGGTTATTATATTTTATTATAACCACCCCATCAAATGATAAATACTCAAGACTGGTTATTATATTATAGTTTGCCCGTCCCCTTATCTGGTGCCTGCTTTCCCTGGACCCTCAGACAGAGTTCACTTTCTTTTCTACTTTTAACCTTTCCCCTGGGTTGTGAGTCTGTTGCCTTTGGGCCTGTCTGTGTTCATGCTCAGTGATTGAGTTTTAGAGGCCTCCTGATTATAGCCAATGCTTTTACTGAGAGTTTGTTTTTACCATGGGCACTCCTTTGTCCTAAGCACCCGACTTCAGTGACATCATGAAATCCTCACAGCAATGCTATGAAATGGATGTCTACAGAAACATCTAAATAATGTATTAGCTTCTTATTGCTGCTGTAACAAATTACCACAAACACAGTGGCTTGAAACAATAAAAATTTCTTTTTAAATTTTTTTTTTGTGGTGCTGGGGATTGAACCCAGGGCCTCATGCATGTGAAGCAAGCACTCTACCAACTGAGCTATATTCCCAGCCCTACAGTACAAATAGTCGTGGAGGTTAGAAGTATAAAGTGGGTTGGTTGGCAGAGCTGTGTTCTTTCTGGATGTTCTATGGGGGAATCTGTTTGCTTGTGTTTTTTTTTGTTTTTGTTTTTGTTGTTTTTAGCTTCTAGAGGCTACTTAGTCTTGGCCCACCCCCCCATCTTCCAATCTCTGAATGATTCTGTCATTAAGTTACCTTCTCTGATTATTGCCTTTGTGCCTCCTTCTTTTTAGGGCCTACTAGGTTATGTTGAGTTCACCCTCATAATCCAGGATAATTTTCTATTTCATGGATGGGTTCCTTATAAAGGCTGAGTTTAGCCTCTCTCTGTCTCTTTCTCTCCTGTGATGCCTTCTGCCATATTATGACACAGCAAGAAGGCTCTCAAGAGCCTTAACTTATCTGCAAAGTCTTTTGCCATGTAAGGTCATGGATTCTTGGGTTCCAAGGAATAAGATATGGACATCTTTGTGGGGAGGCATTATTCAGCCTTCTCCAGGGACTAACTGAAAATGAGTTAACAATGTATAGATTATTTATTTGGGAGGGTGGGCAGAGCAGTGGTATTAATTATGGGGCAAAAAGGTGGACTGGAGGATATCCCTAAGGCATGGGCTCTTGTGGAATGGGAGGGAGAAGGTGCCTTCAGAAAAGTATTAAAGGGGTGGTCTTGTGAATCACAGGGTGGTGGGAGGAAGTGGAGGAGCCCTTGGTATTAGACCAGTGTAGCTGAGGTAGACAGCAGGTTAGAATCCATAAGGAGAGCACAGCTAGCTGGGCTCATGCATGAGGTGATACCTGAGTGCCCCCAGCAGTTTAGATCTGATCTGTAGTGACAGAGGCTTCTGGAGCTAGCTGTGTAAAACAGTGTTAGGTAAGTACCATTGACAATAAAGCTAGCCTGTATATTTTTGCACAACTTGAATATGGACTTGTAAAGAATCAAAATCAGAGTAAAGAAAAGAAGGAAGAGAAAAACCAAAGGGTGATAGGAAAGGAATGGGTTGGGGAATCCTTGTAAATATACTCAGAGAATACTCTAAAACACCTGAGCAAATTGCTTTGCGTGTTGCCTGAGATACTGAAGATGGTCTGCTAGACATGAAACTTTCCCATTGTCCTCGAGTGAAATATCCAAAGGCGAAGGAAGGAAGGAAGGAAGGACCAGAGCTCCATCAGACAGGCCCCATGCACACTGCCATTAGGGGTTGCATCATTAGTAAGAGAATTGAACGTCCTTACACTTTGCTGTTGAAGGTACCTGAGTGCAATAAGGACTTGAACCCATTATACTTTTATTGTGGTTTGAAGAAAAGTTTAGTAAAGGTTAATTAGTATCATATTTATCCTCATGTGGTGCTTTTACATCTCCTAAAGCTTTATTACTTATTGATCCTTTTTTATTCTTTTTATGTCTATGGCTCAATTCCAAGAATGGACAGATCTGGGGAACAGATGACAGTCAGTATTCTGGCCAAATTAGAGGGGCCAAGGCAATCCTTTTGCAATGGAAGAGGAATTTGCTTTTAGATGCAAAGTCTGGGTTATTTTGAAAATGTTGGCAACAAATCTATAGCATATTTCAGGCTCTTTTCTTTGATCATCCAGCAATAATAAAATAGTTAGGAGAATGTTCTCCTCTCAGGCTTTTTTTTTTTTTTTTTAATATGAGGATTGAACTCGGGGGCGCTCTTCTACTGAGCTACATCCCCAGCCATTTTGTTATTTTGAGACAGGGTCTTGCTAAGTTGCTTAGGGTCTTGCTAAGTTGCTGAGGCAGGCTTTGAACTTGTAATCCTCCTGCCTCAGCAGCCTGAGCTGCTGGGTTTCAGGCATATGCCACTACACCCAGCTGAGGCTTGTTTTGGAAGGAATGCAAGGAACAAAGATTGTTTTGGTTCTTTTTTTTTTTTTTTTTTTTTTCTGAATCAGGTTGCTTATGACCCAAGAGGCTGTCAGGCACATCTTTAGAGCAAATAGTGTTGTTTGATAACTGTGAGGTTTTTTGCCTGAGTAAGACTTGAAAAACAAAAAGGAACAGAAAAACCTAATGGACAGCAGGAAAGAAAGGGGTTGGGGAATCGTTAAGAGTACTTGAGGAACACATAAGAAATTCTGAGCAAGTCCTGGGCATCCCTGGATGAGCCTCCTAGAGACACCCAGAGAGACCTGTCCTGTTCCCTCCTTCCCTGGTACCTTTCCTATTGATCTTCTCTGCTATTCCTCTTTCACTGCTGCCCAAGGCATCGTTTGGAGTGGGGGGACTGTTTCCCTTGCTCCCCAATCTCTTTGCATTTTTTCTTTCTCTACTGTTCCTGTGTTAGCACACTGCAGTCAGAGCAGCACTCTAGATGTTACCCTTTGGGATTTCTTTCTTTGCTCTCATTTTAGGGAAAGGTCATGTTTATTACTTCTGAACACACTGTGGAGAGTGTGAACTAATACACTCATGTAAGGCCTTAGTAATACATTTCACTCTTTGTGCCTTAAACTTTTATTTTCATTAAAATAATATTATGGGCAAAGCCAACAGTTCCAAAGAACTGTTTCTTCTATAATGAAAGAGTCAGTACTCTTTCCTCACCCTCTCAACCCTTCTAGATGTTTCTCCTGGTATTTGCCTCCAGGTTCCAGGTTTCTTTCTTTCTTTTTTTCAATACCCATATGGGTGTTTTTTTTTAGTTGTTGATGGATCTTTATTTTATTTATTTTTATGTGATGCTGAGGATTGAACCCAGTTCCTCACACATGCTAGGCAAGTGCTCTACCTCTGAGCTACAGCCCTAGCCCCTACCTCCTCCAGATTTCTAAATAACATCCTCACATTTTTCTTTTAGGAATTTAAACATTTTCCCATGTTGGGTGAGTATTTAATGGCCTTAGTATTTAACAGCCTCTGTGTCCACTACATTTTCTTTCTTTCCCTCCCCACTTCCATACTTTAGTTTTGAAAATGTTTGCTTATCTGGAGATATCTGTTAACTTCATCCTAAATAAGCACAAAGACAGGTTTCCTCATCTTAGTTGGGTAATTTTATCTAGTCTCAATGGTTCAGATCAGAGCATTCTTGAATATCAAATTCACCAATAACCGAACATACTACATTGAAAGACTGTGTGTTCTTGGACTCAGCTGTCAGTAAGGTGGGTGAATTGAATGGAGAATTACAGCATTTTTTTTTTTTGGTGGTACTGGGGATTGAACCTAGGGGTATTTTATCAGTGAGTCACATCCCAAGCCCTTTTTAATTTCTTTTAATATTTATTTTTTAGTTTTAGGTGGATACAATATCTTTATTTTACATTTATGTGGTGCTGAGAATCAAACCCAGTGCCTCATGCATGCTAGGTGAGCACTCTACCACTGAGCCACAACCCCAGCAATTTTTTCTTTTTGAGACAGCATTTCACCAAGTGGCTTAGGGTCTTGCTAAATTGCTGAGTCTGGACTCAAACTTGCGATCCTCCTGCCTCAGCCTCCCGAGCTGCTGGGATTACAGGCATGTGCCACACATGTTTAACAGGATGTTGGTAGAGTTTATTGTTGTGGTTTGCCAAGATGGTTTAGGTTGTCTGAACTTAAATGGAAGTTAAATGAGATTGAGGCTCTGAATACACTTAGGACTTCCTGTGAGTCCATGGCAGGTGGTGTGGTCTTATCTGTCCTTTCCTAGAAAATACTTAGAAAGGCCAGGTGTTCATAAGCAGCTCAGCTTCATAAACTGGAAGCCAATGCCCTCTCTCACCTCACTCCAGTAATACTTAATCTAGCCACAATTAGCCAAGCAAAGAAGATAGGGAAGAGATGCCAAGGCCAAGAGCAGTTCTGAATGGAGAACTCCATCCAATGAGGGATGTAATCCAGATTTTTCTCCACCTTACTGACAGCTGAGTCCAAGAACACACAGTCCCCTCAGTGACTCTTGGAGCTTGCTTGGGACACAGAGTTCAAATGGTTCTAAAAGTTCTGGGGCACTGATAAGATCAGTTGTTTTCTTAGAAAATTCTTACCTCAGGAAATTCTGGTTGTCAGGGATGCCAGTGGAGCAATCAATATGTGACGGTTAGGGTGTGGGGGAAAAAGGAAAGGAAGTTTCTATGAGGGAAGCCCAAGCAATTCCATCAGCACAGGTCAATTTATCCAACTGTAATCTGTTATAACAAATTAAAAAAAGAGATGAACCAAAACCATGAGATCATAGCGAACCCGGAAAACACATGAATTACCAGATTAACAAGAAGAGGTGAAAAACTTAAAAGTCACTTGTTTCTGAAGTTCTGTGGTATAACCATAAAGATGAATTTGAAATTATTTCTTTTGAGTTCATTCATTCAGTGTATACCATGTGCTAGATCCACACATGCCAGGGACTAGGAATGCAATGGTGAGAAAAAACAAAGCCACCTCAGTCTCACACTCAAAACACCCATCAGACAGACTGAGAAGGGCAGGGACAGGGGAAGAATTTGGTTCTGTGAGGCCATAGAGAGAGGGCCCTCATTAGGCCACAGCTCCTTAATTGGACAAGAGGGTCTGCAGGTGGTAAATCAACAGGACTTGACAGATTGGATAGGAGGAAGAGGGAGAGATCAAGGGTGTTACTTAGGTTCCTGATCCACAGAATGTTCTAGAATGGATATTACTTTTTGTTTTTTAAGGAATTCTTCTAATGGTTTTCTATAGATAAGATACTTCTGATTTACCTTTCTGCAAGGACTGACAGATTTAGAGAATAACTTGCAATGGGTGGCAAGAAGTTTATCCTGGGAGAGACATGAATACCAAAATATAAGGCTTCAGAAGCCCAGAACTTGAAAAGTGAACATTGCTTGGAACTGACAGATTGAGAAATGATAGGAAAAGGGGTCATAAGGATGCTCCTGATAATTTTTTAACAAGTGATTTGAATGAAAGATGAGAAGTAGAGATGAAATGGAAGCGCAGTGTGAGGTGAGTATGAAGGATGGCTGCTTTTGGACAGGAACATCAAGGAACTGATCAGATATTATACGTTGGGGAACATGCTGACCCAATGACCATTTCTCTAAAAGTACAGCTTGAAATTTGGGAAATGATAATTTTACAAAATGGTAAAACTGAATCTGTTTTGTTTCCTAAGGTGATTGACATGCCTGAACACAACCCTGGCAATTTGGGAGGAACGATGAGACTGGGACTAAGAAGAACTGTTTTCAAAACGGAAAATTCAATATTGAGTAAGTTCCCCAGATGGTTTATTTTACAAGACTTCTGGGTGTTCACGTGGCCATGACAGGAACCCAGCCCATTTTGGAGGCTCAACCCCATCCCTTCCAGCAGCTTCAGGACTTTTGACTATATCTCTTGCTTGTCCCTTCTCTCTCTCTCTCTCTCTCTCTCTCTCTCTCTCTCTCTCTCTCTCTCATATCTTTTTTTTTTAGATGGACACAACACAATGCCTTTATTTTTCTGTGGTGCTGAGAATTGAACCCGGGTCCCGCCCATGCTATGTGAGCGCTCTACCGCTGAGCCACGATCCCAGCCCTATCCCTTTTCTCTTGCTGGCCCCTCTGCTTTGGGCATTCTTCTCCCTGGAAAGGTTCGCTTGGGGCCAGGCAGGACTTGGTAGAACACAGCATAAATGCTCCTTCTCATTTGAACTGCAAGACACTTTGTTCAGCAAGCTGTTTTGTGAGTTTGCCAATGTGCTTGGAGATAAACTTGGACTTGGGGAGAGCACTCTGATTCAAACTCAATTCTTTTGAATCCACAGTTCTCTCTACTACATTGAAACTGGCTCTTTGTTGCAGTCTGACTGGCCTTGGGTGCCTCATTAATGAACTTCCTAAGGAGGAAGGCTCAGAAGTATATGTCTCAGAAGTTTTGCCAATCATCCCAGAGTCCCCTGTGTGGCTGTCCTAATCAATGTTTCCTCCCCCACTGCCTGCCCCACAAAAGGGCCCTCTACAGCTATCACTTCCTTATTTTGAATGGTGTGGGGGAATGGAACCCAAGGCCTTGGGCATAATAGGCAAGCACTCTCTGTACCACTGAGCCATAACCTCAGCCCAGAAGAAAAATACTCAGGAGGAGCTCTACCACTGTAAATATATGTTCCACTGTTCTCTCAGTATCCCAGCAAGGGGGGAGGAGAGTTTGCCCAAGGATCTCGGGCATCTAGTCATTCCTGTGAAGTTATAAGAATACCGTAGGGGCCTGGTGCTCCGTGGTAGAGTGCTTGCCTAGCATGTGAAAGGCCATGGATCCCCAGCCCCACAAAACCAACCAAACAAAAAGAAAACACCTTAGACAAATGCCTTTTTAGCTAATAGGATGAGTAAGACCAGAAATATGAGCTTCTGCTTTAAAAATGAATATAATAGTTCTAAGGAATATAGTTCTTCCTAGCAAGAATGAAATTGAAAAAGTTTTGAAATGAATACATTTCTTTCTTTGGCTAAGAAGCATTGTTCTTTAAGTGACTAGCATTTTTCTTTATAAACATAAGATGCTTCCTCTTTGTGGGTATTAGCGATGATTTGGCTTTCAGATGTTTTCAGATACTTTGGAAGTTTGTTCAGATAGTTGCCTAAGTAAAAGACAAAAAAGGGTTAGTGAAAAAAAAATTAATGTTCTAAAATTATATCCACTATAAAAGATTCAGTGATAATTGTACTAGGCTTTTTAAAAAGAGCAGTGTACTCAATATATTTAAAGAGAATGAAAATAAGGCTGATTTGTTTTTCTTTACAGTAGACATGAAAATAATGTTGACGATTTTTGTGAATCTTAAATACAGCACCAAATCTTGTTTAAAACATTTTTAAAAAACAGCTTTATTGAGATATAATTCACATCCCATCAATTCATCTGTTAGTAGTGTACAATTCACTGGGATTTTATTGTATTCTTATTTTACTGCAACCATTACCACTGTCAATTTTAGAATAGTTTCATCACCTCCACTAGACAACCTGAACCCCCTCGTCATCACCACCCCTACTCTCTCAGCCTATGGCAGCCACCAATCCACTTTCTGTCTATAGATTTGCCCATTCTGGATATTTCGTATAAATGGAACCATATGGTAGATCTTCTTTTGTGTCTGGCTCTTTCAATTACAATATATTCACGATACATCCACAGTATAGCATGTATCAGGACTTTATTCCTTTTAATGGCTGAATAATATTCCATTCTATGAATACATAACTTTTTGTTTATTCATTCATCAGCTTATAGACATTTGGGTTGTTTTCAGGCAATAATTTGTTGAATTTTGTTGCCTTAAATTTAGATTGTGCTTCTTAGTTTGCAAAAGGCAAGTGATATGTGAACCTATGGTCCTCAAAAAGCATAAGGTTTTGCCTTCCCACCTGTGTGAGACTGGCTTGCATGGGTCTCCAGAAAAGATTATGTTGGGGATAAGAATATGAACACTGTGCATAGCTCTATTAAGTATCATAGACATATAAAAACAAATAGCACCATGGTGTTTTATGGGCTTCCCCTGCCTCCAGTTGCCATATTTCGTTTGTGGCATTTTATTATTTTTTTATAAGCTGACACATTTCTCTTGTAGGACCTCCCCCACTCCCAATTTGGCACATTTCCTTGGGTAGGCATTTTTTCCAGTAAGCACATTTTTACAAGTATAGTATGAGCAAAATACATTTGCCTACATTGCTTGTAGAAATGTAGAACAGTTTTGATAGAAAGCATTTTGAGGCTTTTTTTAATTTAAATTTGATTTACGGGGGGCTGGGGTTGTGGTTCAGTGATAGAGCACTTGCCTAGCATGTGTGAGGCACTGGGTTTGATCCTCAGCACCACATAAAAATAAGTAAATAAGATAAAGATATTAAAATTTTTTATTTATAGGCCAGTACTTACAATGTTGTGGATTAAGTGAAAAAAACAGGAAAGAAAAGAGTTGTTTAGTAAAAGAGACTGCCTTAAGATAGAACCAGAGCCTGAAGAGGTTACTGGACATAAAGGATGGATTACCAGAGTGATTCTATTTTTATGTTCAGGAGTAATTCCTACTTTGTTCAGTCATCTGTTAGTCCCTTAAGGGTTATGAAAACATGAAGTCACTTTTTCTGAGGTGGAGATGATAAGTATAAATTGATTTGAACAAAAGTACTGGTAGTTATCATTTCTTTGTTTATAAGAAATGTGTTCCTGGAAGCTCACTCCTGTTCTGTGTCCCATTTGTGTGTTTTTGTCTTTGTTTGCAAAGCCTTTTTCTTATAAAAAGATTAATGACAGTGTGTGTGGAATTGTCAAAGCTGGCTTAAGGGCCTTTAGAAATTAGGTATTTTAGCTGTGTATGGTGGTGAACATCTGCAATCCCGGGTACTCAGGAGGCTGAGGCAGGAGGGTTGCAAGTTCAAGACCAGTCTGGGCAACTTAGTGAGACCCTGTCTCAAAATGAAATTTAATAGAAGGGCTGGTGGTACAGCTCAGTGGTAAAGCACTTGCTTAGCATGTGCTAGGTTCTGGGTTCAACCCCCAGTACTGAAAACAAACAAAAAGGAATCGGGTAGTTTTCTAAATGTATATGTATGACCCTTTACCTAAGTTGGTATATCCATGATCTTTTCTAAACTTTATATTATGTTTAGTTTTTACATAGTCTTATTGTAGCATATCTTCTTCATATGATGGAGTTCATGTCCATTATTTGGGCATATACTACTTTCATGTATTGGGAATCGAATCAAGGGCCTTGCACATACTAGGCAAGTGCTGTACCACTGAGCCACATAGCAAGTCCTCTTTTTTTGTATGTGATGGAGGCTTGCTATGTTGCCCAGGCTGGCCTGCAATGCATGGGGCCCGAGTGGTCCTCCTGCATAAGCCTCCTGAGTAGCTGGGATTTCAGATGTGTGCCTAGCTCTGGGCATATAGTATTTAATTGAGTTAAGGACTCCTAACTTGCTGATTCATTTCCTGTTGATAAACATTTCAGATTGGTTCCAGCATTTTATTAGAAAAACGCTGATTCAAACATCTCAACATGGTGTTTTTGTTCCTTTGAATGTTTCCTTAAGCTAGATTTCCAGGAGTTGGATTATTAGGTTGAAAGGTATGAACACTTTTATGACTGGTCATTCTGCCAGATTGTTTGAAAGAAGGGTCAAGTCAGTTCCTAATGACGTTAACTGTGCTAAGGTGCTTGCTTTGCCTAGTCTTTCTTGGGGCATTAATATTTTTCTTCCTGTTCTGTTAGCAAGAGCGAAAGGAGCCCTTTATGATTGTGCTTTATCTTGCTTTTCTTTTCATTGCCACAGAGTGAAACTTTATACCCTCAAATGTTGATTTACTCATGTGTAGACTGCCCAGGTCTAGGGTCTTCATCAGCACTTAAACATGGCAAGGGAGAGATCTACTTGCCCAAAGCCCATTATCTAAATCACCGAAACCTGGGATTTACTACCCAGGGTGGTAAACACTTTTGGCTCTGAGGCTATTGTGGTGTGAGAGCAGCCATAGATGATTTGTAAATGAATGAGCATGGTTATGTGCCAATAAAACTTTATTTATGACCACTGACATTTAATATCTAATTTTCTGGATGGTTTGACATTTTCCAACTATTTGAAATGTAAAAACTATTCTTAGTTCAAGGGCCAAACAAAAACAGGGGAATTGTATTTGGTGGTGGGCTGGGCCATAGGTTGCTGAATCCTGGTCTAAACAAGAACCAGCACATGGTGAAGGACAGCAAGGTTACTGCTTGTCTATTCGCCAGCATAAATATTCCGTTTAGTGACGGAGAATAAGTCAAGAGGGCTTCTAGAAACCATTTGATCCAACATCTTTATATTTTGGCTGGGCAAGTAGAAAGTTGAGAAGGGGCACCTGATGGTTGGAAGAGTCAAGAACAGGACTCTGGATACTGTGTCCCATTCGTTTCTAGCTTTCCACTGAGCCACGCCTCCTGGCTCCACAGTTCCATCATTTTTTTTCTCCAAAATGTAACTATTTTTTTTTTTAGAGAGAGAGAGAGAGAGATGTAACTTTTTTTTTTTTTTAGAGAGAGAGAGAGATCTTTTTAATATATATTTTTTAGTTTTTGGTCCAAAATGTAACTCTTAACATACATGTCTTACAATTGTTAGACTCGCTGAATGCCCTCCTCTTTATTGCATAGATATTATACCACAATTAAAACAACATTTTATCTGGGCCAGATGCAGTGGTACATACTTATAATCTCAAAGACTTGGGAGATTGAGGCAGGAGGATTATAAATTCAAAGCCAGCCTCAGCAATTTAGCAAGACCCTGTCTGAAAATAAAAAATAAAAAGGGCTGGGAATGTAGCTTAGTGGTTAAGTGCCCCTGGGTTGAATCTCCAGTACCCGCCCCCCCCCCAAAAAAAAAGAAAGAAAAAAAGAAAGGCAACCCCCCCCATTTTATCAAGGCAATTTAGGCACTAGGACCTGTCTTCTTATAGTGACACCAGTAGTCGATTGATTAATTAGATAACTTTTGAAAAGCAGGGAGAATGGCACAGAACAGTTCATTATGAACTGGGATACTTTGAAGAATAAGAAATCAAGATGGAGGGGCTTAGGCTCAGGTGAGAGGAACTGGAGGTGCACTGAGGAACTTGGTTTTTAAACTTCATCATTTTTGCTTGTGGTTCTCAACTGAGCACAAGAAATGGGAACATAGTAAAGCACAAAGAAATTTAGGCAAGGTTCAGAGTTCATTGTTTGACAATATGTTTGATGGTGCCTCCGAAATGTTACAGACCTCAGTCTTCATTTGTTCTAGAAAGAACATGGCTTCTGGACCATTCAGTTAAAAGGTTTGAATACTGCACAATCTGGTTTATGTGCATTAAGTATGGATGCTGGTTAACATCAACCTAACTTAAGCTCCCAAATACTTATGCCCTCCAAACTAACACCCAAATGTTAGGGTCTCTTTAACCTTTAGAAATAGGGGACTGTCATGGGGTGGAAGGGTGCAGAGAGGTATAGAGAGGGCCTAAGGGCCATAGAAGGGTCACCCCTTGAGTGTAGTGCTGGGTTATGGGGTCTTTAAAAGCGAGGTGGATGCCATTTTCCCCTCCATGGGTGTCCAGTGCAGTTTATACAACTGGAGACTAAGTCCTGATGATTTCTTGTCAGAGTTCTGAGAAGGTGGTCCTCATCTTCAGGGCAGACACCCAGGACCAGGCAGAAACTTGACGCAGGCAGGTGACAGCTAGCAAAAGAGGACAAGGAGAGTTCTTCAGGGTGATACCAGCAGGAGTACGACACCAGCAAAGCCATCTGGACAAGGCACGTGTCAATCAAATGCTTTAAGAAAAGACTTCATTCGTTTCAGGAACCTCCTCTGCATTTCCTCATTTTAAGGAGAAGAACTTGACTAAAATGGTTGATTCTGCTTTACTATAAGAAAAAAAAAAAAGGTTTTCTTTCTCAAAGAACAGAGGCGAGAGCCAATTAGGAAGGTATTGCATGAGTCCCAGTGTTAAGGGTCTGGGGAACATTGATGGCACTGGAAAGGCAAAGTGGTCAAATGTAACATTTGAAAGAGCCGAAAGAAATGTGGTTAGGTAGAACATATTTTCGGGGGCTAGAAAAGTTACTTTTGCTTTCTTTCCTCTTATCAAAGCACTGCTACAGATAAACTGCTTTGAATTTCTAGTGTGATTAGAAAGTTAAAACACACATACACACTCACACACACACATAACCTTTGCCTGGTTATTGAGGTGGTTTACAAAATGGTTTAGAAGCCCTGCTATGGTAATTTGTCACCGTGCTGACACATGAATTGGGAATGAGTGTGTTGGGACCTGTGAGAGACTATGCACAGACCCCAGACCCACCCCACAGAGTGGCTCTCTTCCTTGCTTCTTGCCTTTTCCTGAGGAAACCATTTGCTAAAGTGAATTTGTTAATATGGAGGCTCAGAGGTCTGGGACAGAGCTCCTTGAGCCTACTGGTAGGTGATATTTATGTCCCCCTGAGCAGATTGGCACTTCCTAATCATTTCACCAATGGCAACTATTGCAGTGGTTCTGAGTTCAGCCCCTGAGGCCACATTGCTTACCAGAGGTCTCCTGGGCCCAGTTCTCGGTCACTGGCTGTGCATAGCTACTTACTCTTACTGCACCTCAGTTTCTGCATCTGAAAAATGGGATAATAAGAGTGCCTGCCTCACTGAGGTTTTTGTGAGTGTTAACGTGTGAATCCTTATACTGTTGTCTGGCACAGAGAAGGCACAACTCTTACGTGGCCGATGGGATGGTAAATGTGAAGGACTTATATTGACCTGTGATCCTCTCAAAGCTCAGGGCAAACTTGCTTATAATCTGGCACTAAGGGGATCAGTCAGCTTGAGAGTGTAGCTCAGTGATAAGCACTTGCCTAGCATGTGCGAGGCCCTGGGTTTGGTACCCAGGACCACAAAAAAGAGGGGAGGTTATCCTAGGGTTGTTGGGGCGGGGAGTGAGTGGTGTGAGGAGGGGGCACAGGGATCCCCTGAGTTTTGCAGGTACTCTCTCTTCCCTCTATTCCTATCTCTTGGCTCCCCTTCTTGCCAATATACTCTATCAGAAGAATTAATAAAAGCTAAGAAAAGAGATGCTAAATATGAATTAAGAATACTAAGCCAGGTGTGGTGGTGCATGCCTGTAACCCCAGTGACTTGGGAGGCTGAGGCAGGAGGATCTTGAGTTCAAAGCCAACCTCAAAAATTTAGCAAGGCGCTAACCAACTCAGTGAGACCCTGTCTCTAAATAAAGTACAAGAAAGGGCTGGGGTTATGACTCAGTGGTTAAGCACCCCTGGATTCAATTCCCGGTACCAAAAGAAAAAAAAAATTATCCATCTGCCAACACTTTGCAAATCAAATACACCAAATACCTGCACCCAAGGCAGCCTCTTAGGATCTCTGAATTAGACACATAGCAGCAAATTCTTGCAGGTGAATAGAAAGTTCCTAAAATGCCTAATTGCATAGGGCATTGTTTTGGGCAGTCCTGAAAGAGAATTGAATTAAGACACTGGATGAAGCAGTCCCAAGATGTTTGTGCAATTTGGTAATGAAGCCCATTAGGTAGTGATTTTGTCTTTTGTAGAGGATATGGGTTATTTCCTGCAGCCCCCTGGAAACAGGAAATGTGGAACTAGGTGAAAGATGGCTCAGAAGGTGTAGATGGGAATTGACAACATGTGGGTGACAGCTCCAAGGGCGTGAATGTGGGAGAGGAAGTGGGGGATTCTGTTTTGTGCAGGGGGCCTTTGTTAAAGATGAAGAGCAGGTAAATGGGCAAGGGATCCCAGAGGGGGTGGGCATGTCACTCAGATTGCACCTGCAGAGAGCAGTACTGTAACAGGGAAAAAAGCCAGGGGTAAGAGTGAAGCTATATAACTTGCATTTTTAAAAATTTTAATTGTAGCAAAATTTACTGTATTAACTTTTATTTTTTTGTACTGGGGATTGAACCTAGGGGTGCTTTACACTGAGCCATATCCCCAGTCCATTTTAAATTATTTTTTTTATTTTTGAGACAGGGCCTCTTCACTAAGTTGCTAAGGCTGGCTTTGAACTTGTGATCCTCGTGCCTCAGCTTCCCAAGCTGCTGGGATTACCGGCGTGTGCCATCATTCCTGGTGCTGTACCACATTTGTTTATTCATTCATCCATGATGGACATTTGGATTGTTTCCACTTCTAAATTTGCATAACTTTTTCTTGGGAAAAATTTTAGTTCTTAAAAGGAGATAGCATTGGGTGTGGTGGTGCACACCTGTCTTCCAGGTAAGTCCAGAGGCTGAAGTAGGAGGATCACAAGTTCAAAGCCAGCCTCAGCAACTTAGTGAGGCTCTAAGCAACTTAGTGAGATTCTGTCTTAAAATAAAATATAAAGGGGCTGGGGATGTGGCTCAGTGGTTAAATGCCCCTGGGTTCAATCCCTGGTACCAAAAAAAAAAAAAAAAAAAAAAAAAAAAATTAAAAAGGGCTGAGGATATGGCTCAGTGGTAAGTACCTTTGGAGTTAATCCCTGGCACCCCCACCTCCAAATAAAAATAAAAAAATAAAAAGGAGATAGCAATAAATTAGGTTGAGTTGCTTAGGATTACTAACATGAGGGTGGGGATAGGCAGGGCCATTAATGTGTTAAAAATATATTAAGTATGAGACAGATGCTAGCCAGTAGCAAATTAGAGAAAAAGATGGTATAGTTTGGCAAAGTGCTTTTGTTTCTGATAACCCTCTTATGCACATCATTGGTGTCTTGCTGCCTGCGTTGGGAGCATTTTAGAGGTCCTAAGGCTTCTATCAATTGTCTTTCTCTAAAGCCTTGCTGACACTTCTCAAGTGAACCTTAAGCTTATGTGCAGTTAATCTCTTCTGTACTTTATTTTGTCTCCAAAAAGACTGGGAGAGAAGACTATGTCATTTTGTTGAGATTTTTTCCCCCCACGCCTAGGGACATTGTATGGCACTTGAGCTCAACAAAACTGTCTGTAGGACCACTCATAACAACATGGTGTATTGTTATCTACTTCTGCTAGATGCTTTTGAGTGTGTGGTGCTAGGGATCAAACTCAGGGCCTTGCAAATGCTTTAGGCAAGTGCTCTACCATTGAGCATCACCCCACCCAGAAGCCAAATTTTAGGGTCAAAGGTAACTATTTTTAAAAATAAGATCTCTTTCTTTTTTAAAAATATTTTTTTTTAGTATTCGATGGACCTTTATTTATGTGTGGTGCTGAGACTCAAACCCAGTGCCTCATACATGCTAGGCAAGCCGTGCTACCACTAAGCCACAAGATAAGTATGTTTTTAATGTGCGGTATAGACTAATGTGGTCAGTACTGTGTGAAAACACAGAAGTGGCTAGTGGTGGGGAGAAAGCATTGGGCCAGATGTGCCGAGGCCTCTGCTCCAGAATCGACTGTGCTGTCCAGAAGGGCAGGATTGGGTAGGCGGAGGTTTGGGCTAGTCCTTTGCTTTCATTTTGTTCTTTTATAAGATGAGCCTTGTGGTGAGTGCACACAGAAGCAATGGTAGGAGGTACTTGGTTTTTCAGTCCTTCACGCAGGTGTATTAAAGGAGGATCCATGGTCGATCCTCCAGGATCTGCTGGATTCCATGGTGGGCTTGTATCCTGGCATTGTACCAGGCTTCCCTGATGTAATGCAGTGGTGATGGTTTACTTAATAACTGTTTCAGGGTTTTGAGGAGGGGGTGAGTGGGCATGGGGGCAGGAAAGATGGTGGAATGAGATGGACATCATTACCCTAGGTACATGTATGACTGCACATATGGTGAGACACTACATCATGTATAACCAGAGAAATGAAAAGTTGTGCTGCAATTGTGTACTACAGTGAATCAAAATGCATCCTGCTGTCATATATACCTAATTAAAATAAATAAATTAATTAAAAAAAGAACTGTTTCAGGGTTTTGAATTGGCTAACACCATCTTCCACTAGAAGAGAAGAAAATCTAGATTCCTACTTAGAGTGTGATCATTTGGGGGCTTCTGCTAGAGATCACAGAGCCTTCTTTCACACATGTGCCAATGAATGTGCTTCTGAAGCTGATTACACCAATGTTAATCTCACTGTTGTATCTCTACAGGGAAACTTTATGGCAATGTTCCTTTTATAGAAGAAAGACACAGACATCGGTATGAGGTATGCCTTTCACACAGAATCACTATGGAATGTGGATGCTTAGTGTGAGGAACCCCAGTGATTATAAGCAGGCCCTCTGGAGAAAGTTTCTAGCCCCATAGCATCCAGAGGGCTGGGGAAGACATGCCAGATTTCCCACAGCCTCCTGCTTTCAGATGAGGTGGATGGGGGTAGGAGATTCTTATCTCCTTGACTTTCCAGAGGCAAAAGCTTTTAGTGTCTGCACACGGGCATATTAGGGTTCTCTGTTAACTCCAACCACCATCTTCCAGAGCAAGATAAGCCCTGCATTCCTCTTCCTTAACCCCTGCCCTTTATTTTCCAGGTTTGAGAAAATGGCAGTAGCTCCAAAGAGAGACCATGCCTCTTGGGATAGGGATGAGTTCCTACGTATTATATGGTGGATTCTAGATTTAGGAACCTCTTTGGCAGCTTACATTGAGTTTGACGTTTAGTGTCACATGGTTAAGAGTGGTTAGGAGTTGAGATTGCCACATGAGAAGCACAGGTGCCCAGAACTGCAGATTGTCTGTACCAAAATTAATTAATATATCAATTATGATGCTTTTGGTTGTAATGAACAGAAATCTCTATTAGTCATTCAAACAAGTCTAAACAATAACGAAATTTATTATCTCAAGTAACAGGTAGTCCAGAGCCTGGGTAGACTCCAGGCATGGAATAGTCAGGGCTTCTGTCACCTCTGTGGTTTTCTTGGCCCTACCCTTTTCTGTGTGTCTGCTTTGCCCTCTGACTAGTCTCCCTCACAGTTGCAGAATGGCTGCCAGCAGCAACTGAGGTGACATGCAGTTTTTCTTCAGTCTGATTGGGTTACCTTAGTTTACCAGTCTGTGAATTAGTAACCATTTTAACTTTTTGGTGGGTTTAAATCTGGGTTTTGTTTGTTTGTTTGTTTGGTACTACGGATTGAACCCAGGGATGTATAACCACTAAGCTGACAAGGTATTAGTTAAGTTGCATAGGGTCTTGCTAAGTTGCCCAGTCTGGCCTTGAACTTGTGATCTTCCTGCCTCAGCCTCCCAAGTTGCTGGGATTATAGGAGTGCGCAACTGCACCTGGCTTAAACCTGGGTTTTTGCAACATTCAACTACCAAGAGGGATTGGTTTATCTTATTTGGTTTAGACCAATTGAGGTCAACCTCTGAAGTGGGACAGACAGAGTTCCAAGTCCAAGGAAAAGAACAGTTTCAATCCTCAAACAAATTTATTCTTTGGAGAAAGATAGTTAAGTACACACCACTCAAGGAAGAAGCAAGTACAGGTTGTAACTAGCTAGTCTCAAAGTTCCAAGTCAGAATATCTGTGTCATAGTTCTACTTTTTTGAATCTCATCTTTGGGTGATAGAAGGTAGGCCTCCCACATTGAAGTGATGGGTTTAGATTTAATGTCTTAAGTTCATTATGAGTTTAAAATTAGGCTTTGGGTATTAAGCAGAGAAATTAAGTACTAGTTAGAGAATCCCTGAAATGGAAAAATCCACCCAAACAATAAAGGATTGTTTCACAAGCTCATATGTGTGTATTGCACTGCAGCTCAAAAACACTTTCCTAGCTGGATATGGTGGTGCACGCCTGTAATCCCAGGAGCTTCGGAGGCTGGGGCAGGAAGATCATGAGTTTAAAGGCAGCCTCAGCAAAAGCAAGGTGCTAAGCAACTCAGTCTCTAAATAAAATACAAAATAGGGATGGGGATGTGGTTCAGTGGTCGAGTGCCCCTGAGTTCAATCCCCGATAGCAACAACAGCAATAACAACAAAACCAAAGACAAAACCACTTACTTTCTTGTATTTCCAGGTGAACCCGAACCTGATCAACCATTTTGAGCAGAAAGACCTAAGTTTTGTTGGTCAGGATGTTGATGGGGAGAGGATGGAAATCATCGAACTGGCGAGTAAGTGCGCTCTTTGTTTTTGAAAAGCCTTGTGTCAACCACAGACTAATTTGAGATCTAGGTTTTTGCTCTTCCTATTCCTCTTGCCTTTGAAAGAAATATGAAATTATGGGGTGTAGGAAAAACAGATGGCTTCTAGTCCTAATCATTTGGGGGTCTATTAGTCTGAATCTACTATAAAATAATGGCTTTTCCCAACTCTACCAGTTCTACAAGTAGTAGGCTTCTTTTTTCTCCCCATCTTCCTATTCTGGAGTTTCTCCTATATGTCAGCCTCTAGGTTAGATGCTCTGCAGAAGGCAGACAGCTCACTGTTAACTGACACTAAGCTTGTTTTCCTTCTTTGAGGATGAATGGCCACCTTGCCATTGGTGACTGCTGTTGTCTGTTGTGTGAAGAGCCTGGCTCCTCTCCTGTCCTTTCCCTTCTGCTCATGCTCAATGGTCAAGCTCAGACCAGTCATTTTACTTCCAAACTTGAATCGCTGCACCCAGACTTCTTTGTAAGACCAAAGAGAGCACAAAGGGATCGGATTTTTTTTTTAATTTTTAAATTTGTTTTAATTAGTTATACATGACAGTTGAATGCATTTATGCACTTTGATATATTATACACAGATGGGATATAATTTCTCATTTTTCTGAGTTGTACATGTTGCAGAATCATATTGGTCATGTAGTCACAAATATACATACAGTAATAATATCTGTTTCTTCTACTATCTTTCCTATCCCCACATCCCCTCCCCTGCCATCACTTCCTTCTACCTAATTTTAGGTAATGCTATTCTTCTCTAGTGCCTCCCCGCCTATTGTGAATGAGCATCCGCATATTAGAGAAAATATTCAGTCTTTGGTTTTTTGAGATTGGTTTATTTCACTTAGCATGATATTCTCCAACTCTAATCACTTACTAGCAAATGCCATGAGTTCACTATTCTTTAAAACTGAGTAATATTCCATTGAGTATGAATTCCACATTTTCTTTATCCATTCATCTGTTGAGGAACACCTAGGTTGGTTCCATAGTCTAGCTATTGTGAATTGAGCTACTATAAACATTGATGTGGCTGTGTCACTGTAGTATGCTGATTTTAAGTCTTTGGGGTCTAAACCCAGGAGTGGGATAACTGGGTCAAATGGTGCTTCCATATCAAGCTTTCTGAGGAATCTCCATACTGCTTTCCATAGTGGTTGCATCAATTTGCAATCCCACCAGCAATGTATGAGTGTGCCTTTTCCCCCACATCCTCGCCAACATTTATTGTTGCCTGTGTTCTTGATGATTGCCATTCTGACAGAAGTGAGATGAAATCTTGGAGTAGTTTTGATTTGCATTTCTCTAATTGCTAGAGATGTTAAACACCTTTTCATATATTTGTTGATCAATTATATTTCTTCTTCTGTGAAGTGTCTGTTCAGTTCCTTAGCCCATTTATTGATTGGGTTATTTGTTTTTTTGGTATTAAGTTTTTTGAGTTCTTTATATATCCTAGAGATTAATGCTTTATTGGAGGTGCATGTGGTAAAGAATGTCTCTCCTCACATTATTGTTTCCTTTGCTGGGAAGAAGCTTTTTAATTTGAATCCATCCAATTGAATGATGAATAGATAGTAGAAGAAATCAAGGATTATTTAAAAAATTCTTAGAGATAAATGAGAACACTGATACAACATATCAAAATCTCTGGGACACTATGAAGGCAGTACTAAGAGGAAACTTTATTGTATTGAGTGCATTCATTAAAAGAATAAAAAAATCAACAAATAAGTGACCTAACACTACATCTAAAAGCCCTAGAAAAAGAAGAACAAATCAACACCAAAAGCAGTACAAGACAGGAAATAATTAAAACCAGAGCTGAAATTAATGAAATCAAAACAAAAGAAACAATTGAAAAAAATGACCAAAAAAAGTTCTTTGAAAAAATAAATAAGATAGATAAACCCCTGGCCATGCTAATGAAGAGACAAAAAGAAAACTCAAATTACTAAAATAGAAGATGAAGAAGGAAATATCACAATGGACACATCCGAAATACAGAAGATAATTAGAAACTATTTTGAAAATTTATGCTCTAATAAAATACAAAATATCGAAGAAATTGACAAATTTCTAGAGACATATGACCTAACCAGACTGAATGAGGAGGTCATACATGATTTACTTTTATTTATTTATTTATTTTTGCATTGGTTATTCTTTTTTAAAAAAAAATTATTTTTGTATTACAATTCTTAATACACCATTATACCATAATTTATCATATCTCTGAATATATATAAGGTATGTATAAGGTATATGAAAGGAGACCCTCATCATACATGATTTAAACAGATCAATTTCAAGTAATGAAATAGAAAATGCCATGAAAAGCCTACCAACCAAGAAAAAACCAGGACCCGATGGATTATCAGCTGAGTTCTACAAGACTTTCAAAGAAAAATTAACACCAGTGCTTCTCAAAGTATACCATGAAATAGAACAGAGAACCCTTCCAAACTCATCCTTTGAAGCTAGTATCACCCTGATACCAAAACCAGACAAAGACACATCAAGGAAAGAAAACTTCAGCCCAATATCCCTGATAAACATAGACGTAAAAATTCTCAATGAAATTCTGGCAAATCACATATAAAAACATATTTAAAAGATAGTGCACCACAATCAAGTGAGATCCATCCCAGAGATGCAGGATTGGTTCAACATATGGAAATCAATAAATGTAATTCATCATATTAATAGAGTTAAAAACAAGAATCATATGATCATCTCAACGCAGAAAAGGTATTTGACAAAATACAGCACATCTTCATGTTTAAAACACTGGGAAAACTAGGGATAGTAGGAATATACCTCAACATTGTAAAAGCTATATATGTTAAATCCAAGGCCAGCATCATTTTAAATGGAGAAAATTGAAAGCATTCCTGCTAAAAACTGGAACAAGACAAGGATGTCCTCTTTCACCCCTTCTATTCAATATCATCCTTGAAATTCTAGCCAAGGATTGGATTTCTATTGTGGAAGAGCACTGAAATTGTTTGTTGCTGGGCTGGGCCACCCCTGAGAACACAGGCACAAAGCATTCATTTATTATTGATAAAACATTCAGGTCTTCAAGGACATGGTAAGCCCATGGTCACAGCTGGCCTCGGTTCTTTGACATTCGAGCCCATGTAGGCCAAATCCAGCCTGCTGACTATTTTGTGTGGCTAATGAGCTGAGAATGTTTTTTTTTTTTTTACATTTTTAATGGGCTAAAAGAAGAAATGGAAGAATAATATTTGTGACACATGAAAATCATATAATTATGTGGCATTCAATTTCAGTGTCCATAAATAGTTTTATTGGAGTATAGCATAGGGGCAGAAAGGTGATACCTTTTCCTCACCCACTGTGAGGGTCATGGTGGACACTCCTCTGACAAAAGGTTAATGAGAGAAAAGCATAACAAATTTATTTAATGAAACTTTGACATAGGAACCTTCAGAAAGAAAGACCCGAGGGTCCAGGGAAAACTGTCTACTTTTATGCTTGGGTTCGGTGATGCATGGACAGCTGCATGCAAATTTGATTGGATAAAAGGTTTTGGTCTAAGGCCTGTCTTCAGATTCTTCTTGGCTTCTCTGTGTATCATTTCTTCTCAAGAGATGTAGGGCAGGATCCCTCTGGAATGAGAGTCTCAGACCTACTTTCACACAAGGTAACAGAGAGGCAGAGATTTTATGAGATTTTATGACCAGAAGGTCAGAGTGACCTTCTTGCTTCTGGGCCCGCCCCATCTCCTTCCATTCAGAGTACTTCTTGGTAGGGTTTTTTGAGACTTGACAATAGCCACACTCCTCCTTAATGTTTTGTCTGCCAGTGGCAGAGATGAGCAGTTGGGAAAGAGACCTTGTGGCTTGCACAACCTCAAATACTTATTATTTACTGATATATTTGCCAACCCCTGGTGTAGACCTGCCTGAGTGCACTTCATTTAACACACTTGAATTCAACATTTTCAGGTGCCTCCTTGCCCCATTTGTCTATCTGGATGTTCTCTTGGCACTTCCATCTCAACTTATTTAAAACTAAATTCACACCCTCTCTGACTATTCCTGTGAAGGAGTCGTGTTGTCTGGAATTTCTTCTGCTGACCACCAGGGACTTTTGAAGCATGATCATCTTTGTTTCTGAGCTGTCCTATGTGTTGTAGAGGATTTAACAGCATCCCTGGCCTCTAAAACTCCATGACAATAGTAGATCTCTTCCCCTCCCTCTTACTTATGACATTCTAAAATATATGCAGACATTGTTAAATATCCCTGGGAGGCACATTTACCCCTGGTTGGACCATTAGTTCTTCTTCCCCTTTACAAATTGTAATCAGTTGTTGAGTCCTGTAGGTCTGTCTCTGGAAAGAAAGATGATGTTTGAGATTGTATTTCCACTTGTGCCACCATAGTCCCAGTGCATGGTGACTCCGGCTCTGTGTCCTCAAGCCCCTCCCTGCCTCTAGTTTCTTCCCTCTCTTGTAACTCCTAATAAGGAGGACAAGGCTCTGACAGATGCAGTGCCTTTGACACTAATTTGTTGGAGCAACTTCTCTTATTCATTGAGTGCTAAGGATATATGGAATACTCTAAAAATGGTAGCATGAGACTCTAGAGTTTACCTTTCAACCTCTATTCTTTAGGTCCCAAACTTTCTGTGTAACTTTGCTACTTCTTTCTCCATCTTAGCCCATGTCACTGTTCTCTACATCAAGTGCCTTTCTGTTCTTTGCCCTTTCTGTCTCTAATCTGTTCAAGTAACTTCAGGATTTCCAAGAGGAGGGGAACTGATGTCAGAGAAGGCTCCTTTGAACATGGTAGCATTTTTCGTGGACCCTGGAAGAAGGAAAGCCATGCACTCATTACATGTTTATTACTGGACCCTTTATTGAGGACTCCACATGCCTGTGTAATTTACAAAGCAGGGATGCTTGTCTCAGTTTATAGAGGAGGCTGGGGTGAAGAGAGTTTAAGTAATATGCCCACAGGCACTAGTGGGGCTGGAGTAAGACCAGGTCCTTGTCTCCACTGCTTCCACCTTCATCTTTATTCACTACTCAGCCTAAGATTATCAATCTCTGCCTAGAGTTTTTTTTTTTTTTTTTTTTTTTGGTACCAGGGATTGAACCCAGGGTCACTTAACCACTTAGCCACATCCCCAGCCCTTTTTAAATTTTTTTTTAAATTTTGAGACAGGGTCTCACTAAGTTGCTTAGGGCCTTGCTAAGTTGCTGAGCTTGCCTTTGAACTTGTGATCTTCCTGCCTCAGCCTCCCAAACTGGGATTATAGGTGTGCTACCACCGTGCCCAGCTCTGCCCAGAGTTTTGAGTTAGAATAGTAAGGATATATTCTAGGGATCTTTCTGATTAAAAATGCCCATCATTTAGAATTAAAGCTGATCACTGTTTGGTGTGGAAGCTTCTTAAGTCCTCCTAGCATGTGAGAAGGCAGAGAATTTCTTAAATTACTCTTTGTTTACTTTGCTCAAGTACTCATTCTCTCTTAATTCACCGGGTTCCCATTATTGTCTGCAAATACTGAGAGTCCTCTTTCATCATGAAGATTTAGATTCCCATCAATGCTTTCAGATTTCATGCAGGTTAGAAAGAAAATGAGAGCCACTGTAAAACCTTACGATTTTTAAAAACCGACTACAAGGAAATTTATTTTATGAAGGAAGATTCCCCAGATGAAGCACATTCAGGGATCTCCACTGTCCTGAAAGGGTTCGAAGAACAACAACAAAGCTTGATATTCTTACAATGTCAGAATTTGGCCGGGTGCAGTGGCGAACACCTGTAATCCTAGTGGCTTGGGAGGCTGAGACAGGAGGTTCATGAGTTTAAAGGCAGCCTCAGCAAAGGCACTAAGCAACTCAGTGAGACCCTGTCTCTAAATAAAATACAAAATAGGGCTGGGGATAAGGCTCAGTGGTCAAGTGCCCCTGAGTTCTGGCCCAAGCACTACCACTGCCACCGCCCCCCAAAGAATTTGGCTTAAAGCCAAAGTAGTGATTTTCCGTGCTGGGGATGGAGCCCAGGGCCTTGCTCGTGCTAGGCAAGTGCTCTACCACTAAGCTGCCCTCCACCTTGCAGCCCCTGAGAACATTATTTTAAAGCTACTTTATCTGACTGATAGAGTATCATAAAAATTTAAAACTTTTTAGTCTTTCCTCATATTGGTGTAGAGAATTTTTTGGATAGAGTGATTCAGAACAATGATTCATTCATTCAGATATTCTATCCCTGGCTTTGACATGATCCATTTCTCAGTTTCTATCTGTTAGCACTATAAAAACACAATTACTGTCTGCTTTCTTTCCAAGACTATGCTATAAGATTTATCCTGACTTAAATTTAAAGCTACATTGCTTAATTTCTTCTCTAAATGTGGATGATTTCTCTTCTCTAAGGGATGAATTCCTGGGACAAGGAATGTACTATATACCAGACGAAACTTTCATACCTAAGTATCCTTCTAATTCAAGGAGGCTTCTTCTTACATACAGAGGATTTCTGCACTGGATTTTTCTGGGATCAGAGCTGCTATGATAGAACTATTCTGCCCTGTTAAGTATGGTGGCTACTAGCCACATGTGGCTACAGAGCACTTGAAATGTGCTCGATTAATTCTAGTGAGTTCAAATAGCCACATGTTACTAGAAACTACCATTTTGTAGGCTAAATGATAACTTTAGGAAGTAAAAATTTTTTGTTCAATCATCATTTCCTTATTGCTATACAGTACCTTTGGGTCTCTAGGGGTGACAGGAATTTGTGATTTTGATTCTATACTAGATTTTTAGACCACTTGATAAAACATCTTATTGAAAGTTTTGAAGATATTTTCTTTCCCCCATAAAGCATTTTATTTAATTATATTCAGCTTGATACATATAGCAATTATTTTTCAAATTTGGAAATATAGCATAATAACCCTGCTCTGTACTATGATAATGATAGGATTAGAGAGACATGCTCAATCTGTGTGTTCCCTGATCTAGGAGTACACAGAGCTTTATAGAGTTGTGAGTGGTGGTGGTGGTGGTGGTGAGGAATATGGAATTTCTACCCAGATTTGGAAGTGTCACCCTTTTAATTCTTTTTATTTTAAAACAAGATTCTGGATATCTGGGAAAAGCTACATTTCTGTTCCTATAACCTGAGGGAGAATTTGAATTCCTAATATAGGAGGTTCTTATAACCTTTGATGTGAAAATAGCTTAATTTTTCTTCATGATAATGTAACACATGCTCATCATGAAGGTTCACCCAATATAGAAACATATAAGGAAGCAGAAAAGAGCTTGAACTCTTGCCACCTTGAGATATAGCTACTGTGAACATGTTGAAAACCTATCTTTTCATCACTCAGAGACAAGTTGGCATAGACTGAAATATGAGTACCAATTCCATTTTATGGTGTTATGATTAATACCCAACAAAGCTGTGACTAGAAAAGCAGTTGTCCTTGTTGTTTCCCAGGGGCAACCCACTGGGTCAGCATTGTGTTTGTTTATCCCTGGGGACCCTTCCCTCAGGGACAGAGAAGACTTTACAGGAAATGGCCTGAAGCCATCTCAGAAAAAGAATGATCCTAAGTTAGTCTGCAGTCTGAGGGATACCATGGAAACAGAGCCAACACAAGTCTGCAAAGGACCTTCTAGAAGCAGGCTGACTTTGGGAATGTACAATTCATCATGGCACTCACAAACTATCGCTTAGTTTTGCTAACACCTTCCACAGATAAAATCCTGAATTAAGTGAGATGTGCTTTATATTTAGAATTCTACTCCAGAAACGGATCATGGAAGTAACTGTGATGACAAGTTAAAAAATCATCTTAGCATTTAATGAGTTTTCTTATTCAAAGATATGAAGACCTTTCAAGCAGTTCTTATATTTGTCTGCTTCAATCACATCCTGATTGCTCTCATTTCAGATCATCCTTATTTTGTCGGTGTCCAATTCCATCCTGAGTTTTCTTCTAGGCCGATGAAGCCTTCCCCTCCATACTTGGGGCTCTTACTTGCAGCAACTGGGAACCTGAATACCTACCTGCAACAGGGATGCAAACTGTCCTCCAGGTAACCAGCTCACTACTCCTAGCAATGACCCGAGATGTGCATTTACTAGCATCTTATGTTTCTTAAATTGAATATCATTATAGCATTTTTTAAAGGATCAGTTTTTCACCCTTAACAAATTTTTCTCTTCATAAAATAATTTAATCATGTTTACAACAATAATGTGCTAGTTTTCCAGATCATGATGACACTGGGTATTGTTTCATATAATTTTTTTTCATTTTGATAAGTAAAAAATGACTTTCTTTTGTTGATCTTTTATTAATAATTATATATGAATATCATAGTTCTCTTGACTCTTTGGTTTATGAAAAGATTTTCTGTTCTTTTGCTCCCTTTTCCCTTTGGTATTCTTTTTCATACTGACTGGTAACTTCTTTAGTTATAAGGAAAATTGATCCTTTGTTAGATTGTATGCAAATTTTTTCAGAATGATTTTGTTTTTCTTCTGGCTTGTTAATGGAAGTTTTCATCCTTCCTAAGGCATTTTGGATAAGGACTTTATGTAGTCTCTATGGTTTTTTTTTTTTTTTGGTGGAACTGGGGAATGAACCCAGGAATGCTTAACCACTGAGCCACATCCACAGCCCTTTTTTTTTTTTAATTTTAATTTTTAAGATAGGGTCTCACTAGGCTGTTTAGAGCCTTGCTAAGTTGCTCAGGTTGCCTTTAAACTTGTGAGCCTCCTGAGTCACTGAGATTATAAACGTACACCACTGCACCTGGCTTTATGTATGTTTTGTAAAAATTTATGCAAACAGTTTTGTTTTTTTGTACTGGGGATTGAACCCAGAGGTGCCCTACTATTGAGCTACATCCCCAACCCTTTTTTATTTTTAAATTTTGAGACAGCATCTTGATAAGTTGCTGAGGCTGGCCTCCAATTTGGAATCCTCCTGCCTCAACCCCCCCAAATCACTGGGATTACAAGCATGTGCCACCATGCCTAGCTATTTTATAAAAAATTATGTAGTCAAATTTTTTACTTTTCTGGATTCTACCTTTAGGATCATGCCTAAAGTCTTTTCCTATGCAAAGATTATTTAAATAATAACCAGGATATCTTCATCTTGCACTATTATGGTTTTGATTTTTTGGTTTAAATCTATAATCTATATGGACTTTCTTTTTAGCACAGCATTTAAGGTAGGGATCTGGCTCCCCCTCAGCTCCCTATGAATTTTAAATTGGGCAATTTGGTTTCATTGCAGAGATTTATCTTTTTTCAATTGATGATTTTCTCTTTCATACCTGAACCTTCACTATTCTTTTCACTGTCAGAGCATTACTGTAAAGGAAGACCTCATGTACTCTATTCCTGTTGTTCAGTTTTTAAAAATGTATTTTACTATTCTTCCAGATGAACTGTACAATGATTGTTAGATCAGGTTCAAGTAAAAACTCCTGAGGGATTTTCATGAGAACTTCATTACATTTAAATATCACTTTGGGGAGAATTTATCTCTTTATTTCTTTTTATCCAAGAATAAAGTATGCCAAAATTTAAAAGTGGAAGGAACTCAGAATATCAGAGATTAGGAAAGGTCATTACCACAACAATCCTCTGTGCTGTTTAGAAGATTGCCATTGCCAGCCCTCTTCCTAGACAACAACTCTTGAGGGCTGCCTGGCTCTATGCATGGGTGTATGTGTGAGATCGTGTCATAAAAGCCTGCTTATTAATGCCATTGCTTGCTGGGAGAAGCTCACAGCTCTCTAGTATTTTCTTTAGCTGTGTATTTATATGGGAATGGTTTACATATTTTGCATGCTGTGCACCTTACTGAATTAACTATTGCTACTTGCATTCTTTCAAACTTTGCCCACAGAGCTGAAGTCTGGGCGTGGGGCGAAGGCACCCTGGGCTCTTCCCTGCTTCAGCCAAGTGGCTCCACACTCTTTAGCTCATGTGCTGTGGTTCTGCATGAGAGATTTCATATGAAGAAGACCTTCCTGGGTTGTCAGGATATACAGCTGATACAGCAGATTGAAAATTCCAGGGTGGTTTGGTGTCATATGTGTGCCGTGACCCTTCACAGCCAATCATCTCTATTATTTCAGGTTCTCACACTTGAAAGGGGCGGGAGTGACAGTGGAGTGAAGTAGATGGCTGGGAGAAATTATTCACTAATAACCATCTAATTGTTTGCAAGCATTAACTAATATATGGATGTTGTCTGGTGTGTGTGGGTTGCCCACCTGTGTGCTATGTGTCCTGCCAATTCCTTTTTGGAGGTTCGCTGTCTTCAGTGGAAGCTTCTTGGCAGTTTCTGCTTGCTAGTGACTCCTGAGCAGGATACAATATGTCTTGGAGAATCAGAATTCCAGCTGATTGCAAACTTCCTTGGTTGTAAGAGAATTCCTACGAATCAGCTACAAACCGGCTCATTCCTTAGAGGCAACTGGCATCTTATTTATCTTTGTCTCCCTGGCTCCCTAGCACAAGGGATTGTTTATTACCCGTTAAAGTAGTAAATACAGGTGTCAGGAAAGGATGGATGTTGTCTAGTCTTGTCTTGACACATTGCAGGGGGTTTCCCAACTAAGAATGGTGACTGTGAATTAATCCAGAGACAGATACCAGGGTGACTTCAGCTCCTCTCTGCCCAGCTCCATGGAATTAGTGCACTTTGAAAAGCAAATAACTGCTTTGATGGCCAGATTCTAATGTGAGCTGAGTTGGAGCTGAATTTCTTTCAGGCAAGATTACTGCTTCCAATTGACCCTAAAACAAATGCTAGAATAATGACTTCCTTTCCCAGAAATTGGCTCTGATGATATTCAACTGTATGGCACATGGACAGCTGATATCTCTAAGATACAGAGTGTAAAAATCCTTGGCTTTCAGTAAGAATACCTGAGCTGTAACCTCTGCATTCTGCTTAGTGGAAGATATTTATCTTTGAGCACAAGGGAAGTTGTAGTAAGAATATTTTGGGGGGTATTTAGAGCTGGTGAGTTAACTTGTCAACCATTCCATTATCTCCAGAAAGACAGCAGTTATGAAGACCAGTTCTACTTGATTTAGATGGGTAGTGGTCTGTTCAAGGACATGAAATTTTTAGGGTAGTATTTTTTTTTTTTGTGTGTGTGTGTGTGTGTGTGTGTGAGCTACTCAAAAAGTATATGCAAAATCAAACCGAGAGTCTGTTTTTTGGGGTCTCCCAAGACCACTTGCACATTGATGATTCTCAAGAAGGAATCAGAATATAGTTGAACTCACAGCTAATATTTATTACAGTGACACAATAAATATATACAGCAGGCTCAGTAAGGGAAAAGATGGAAGTGGAGTCTGGAAACATCCATTTGCAGGTTTCCAGTGCTTTCTCCCTTCTGTGATAAGTCACACGGAGCTCACCCTCCTTCTAGCAGTGAATGCAACATGTGCATGATATTTCTGCCTAGAGAAGTCTGTCTGTCTTTAGGGATTTTGTTGAGGACTGATCACGTAGAGGTTCTCTGCCTAGCAACCCCCTAAATTCCAGACTCCTAGAAGGACAACTGTGTTCACTATAAATCACATTGTTTGTACAAACAGCCTGGGCCCAGCAAAAGGATTTTAATCAGTTAGTAATGGAGCATACATTGTGAAAGGCACATGTACAGACACCAGCTAAGAACCAACCCTGTTGGCCTTTCTAAAGATGGCTGCCTCAGGTCTGCTATGCTGTCTTCTTTGTACAAGTATAACTTAAAAAAAAAAAAAAAAAAAAAATATATATATATATATATATATATATATATTTAAGTTGTAGTGAGACATAATGCCTTTATTTTATTTTTATATGGTGCTGAGGATTGAATCTAGTGCCTTGCACATGCTAGGCGAGAGCTCTACCACTGAGCCACAACTCCAGTCTTACAAGTGTAACTTATTAATTACGTCATTAAACCTTTTTGTTGGGGGGGGGGGTACCAGGGATTGAACCCAGCAGCATTCAACCACTGAGCTACATCCCCATTCTGTTTTTGTTTTTTTTTTAAAGACAGGGGTCTCACTAAGTTGCTGAGGCTGGCTTTGAATATGCAATCTTCCTGCCTCAGCCTTCTGAGCTGCTGGGATTACAGGTGTGTGCCACTGTACCTGGTTAGACCATTTTTAGAATGAATAAATCTATGGGAAATTGTGGTCCATTAAATAAAGCTTGTAATTCTTTGGTGATGTCTCTCCTCTTGTGTCTAAGTATAATTTGTCCCATGTATAAAAGGTGACCACAAATTCACATGGTCTTGCTGGTAAGTGGAGGGAGACTGTCTCATGTAATTGTAAGAAAACAATGTAGACTAGGCTATTATAAGAACTTAAATAGGAATGATGATGCTATTATTATTCTTTTACCTTAATTCCAATTTCCTTCATCGCCTGCCTACTGCATAGCCTCCTACCTGGTCTTGTGCTTCCAGATTTCCTCCTCCTAATCCATCTTCTGCCCTCAGAATGATCTTCCCACATTATTTTGGAGCTTAAAACCCACCCTCAATGTCTTCCCTGGGCATATAGGATAAATCCATGTGAAACAACTTGTAGTCCTCTGAACTCCCCAGAGGGTTTTAATGTCTTTGCCTCTTGGCTTTTGATATGTATTTCTGAATTGCTTAGTGAGCTGGGAAGACCAATCTATATCCTATCAGAATACCAGCCCACGGGAATGGTTAAGGTGGGGCATGGAGGTAAGAGTAGCCCTCTGTTTTTGGCAGAGTGGTCATTTCTCCCTCTGAGGCATGCTTACTCCATTTGGGCTGAGTCAGAGTAAGATGCTGTTTTCCCCTGCATGAATTGATATTCAATGTCCACCACCATTTCAGACTTGGAATCCTCTTGCTTTTTGACTTTTTTTTTTTGGCTGCAAGGTTGATGTTGCCTGGGGTTGTTATTACAATATATGGTGCAAATTTTTTTATTTCTGTGGGGACAGTATCAACACATAGAGTAAGTACTATGCATTTGACCTCTGGCTGTATCACTTACTGGGAAATTTTGTCCAAGTTACCACTCTTCATTCTTAGGGTTGCTATGAGGAATAGTTGAGATGGTGCTTTATGAACCATTATCAAAATACTACTTTCTCCCCTTTTTGTATTTCAAGCATAAAGGAATTGAAAATTAGAAAAAAAGAGCTTGCTTCTTTTTTGCTATCTTTTTTTAATATTTATTTTTTAGTTTTAGGTGGAAACAATATATTTTTTTTTTATGTGGTGCTGAGGATAGAACCCAGTGCCTCACACATGCTAGGTGAGCACTCTACCACTGAGCCACAACCCCAGTCCTTTTTTGCTATCTTTTAAGCAGCTGTTTTAAACATTTTAAATCTGTTCCCCTGCTCTGTGACTAACTTCAACTCCATGCCTGGAGATTCTTTTTTTCTGAGAAATTATTATTAAAGAAATCACATTTGAGTGCACCTTACCTTGGGGGTTATATAAGGGCTAAAAAGACGTTCTTTATTGATGTTGATTAACTCTAGTGTTGATGATGTGGGGCCAGCCAGAGTGGAGTTCAAAGTAATACAGAATTCTGTGCTTTTAATACCCTGCCTGGGTCGATTCTACTGTTTACTATGAAATGCAAAACTCATTCAAAGCATACTAAGTTTTTATTCCATTGCTCTTATATTTTATGGCTTCCAGGGGCCCTTTGAGAAGGAAGTAAGTATAGCAGTAACAATGCTTTGGGGAAAACTGTGTGCATGGCAACGTGTTTTAAGACATGCTTTTTCACATGAAATGGATTCTGATAGAAAGTATTGTAGGAACTCATGCATGCTGGGAATCCTAACTATGCCATTAAAATATTTTAAATTCCAACCACCTCCTTCCGTTAATGAAGAAGTGATTTAATGGTTGCCTTGAGGTTGCACAAAAGGTGGGTTATATGAGGCATTACTATATCCTTTCTCTGGAGCCTTGGAATATGTTTTCTTATAATGGGAATTTATTAGGAGCCAGGACAGATATGCTTGATTATGACAAGCCTTTTGTCTCTCAACCACATGAAGACCATTGTGGTCAACTTTTTAAAGTCAGGCTAGTGTCATGAGGATAGGGATTCCCATGAGTCGCTGCTGCTGATTTTCATTTTGTCTTGAAGAAATGGTCCTGTGAGATACTTTCTTAAAAGAAGAGTTTCTACTATTTGGGGAGGGCACATGTATGCATGAGAGAGATTTGCTGTGGTTTTTAATTAACTATAGGTAACCAGACCTTTAAAAACACTGAGGACCATTGCATGTTGATTATAGTTTGTTTTTTAAAAACTCATTATTCATTTCTTTGTAAATCAGCACTATCCATTAAAACTTTCTGGAATGATGGAAATGCTTAATAATTGGCATTATTAAATATTGCCATCACTAGCCACACCTGGCTATTGAGCAATTGAATAGGGCAAATGAGGAATGGAATTTTTAATATTATTTGATCTAAATTTAGATAGCCACTGTGGCTCGTAGCTACTGTATTAAACAGTTCAGGTTTAAAACCTTCCCCTTCTCAAAGGTAACAAGGCACACTGAATGTGTCTGTACTTTGTGGTACTTCATAGAATTTAAATCTAATATCTGATAATTCTTCCCATTGAGAAGCTCTCTCTCTCTCTGGGTATGGAGATTACTCAAAAAGATGGGTTAGTTTTAAGATGGAGCTGATATATATTAAATTAAGTGAAAATTCGCCCAGATAAATCTAGCTTATGACTTCTTTTAAGTTTGTTCTGTGTGCCTCATGCATGCCAGGCAAATGCCCTGCCATTGAGCTACAGAACAGTAGTTCTGTTCTTGAGTGTCATGGCTTATCTCTCAACCTATACAAAAGAAACTTGGTGAACCTAGTCATTAGCATTGCAGATGCATAAACTCAAGCTAAGCCTCATTTTGTCATATCAGTTTGGGCCATTTCGATGTATTAGCAGAGTTCAGGGCAGACACCCTTCGGATAGAATCAAGAGCCAGTAGATTTGAAACAGACCCACACAAGTCCACTGGCTAATGTGGGTAGGGAATTACACTTGGTACCAGAAACAATTCTGAAAAACATGCACTTAACAGTTTTCAACTGATTCTTTATATTTCACGAGTTTTGCAGGAGATATCAGTATGAATAGGTAACCCTCATAAATAGTAGCAACTTATATTTTTATGTAACTTTCAGAGCAAGTTTATGTATATTCTGTTTTGGCCCTCATAACATTGTGGTGAAGTTGTAATTTATTATTGCCACGTTTTTTTGGGTCTCAGGAGTCAAGTGACCTTGTCCAAAGATACATGGTTAATATATAATATTTATTTATGTAAGTAAATAAACATTATTAATAGTGTGAGGGGGAATATGAGAGGAAAAATGTGAGCCCACCCTACTCCTTTCAGGGCTTAGAAATAGGGAAGGAAGTGTGTGTACCATGAGGAAATGGAGATCCCTTGGTCCTTGGCCCCTTATCAAGTGACATGCCCTGGTGGGCTTGGCTGCCATATTGCAGCACAATTTAGAGATCAACTTGTGGCCTGAGTTAGTATGATGGGAATTCTAGCCCCAGCCCTCAAACAGGTTGTGTGCTAGGTAGGTCACTTGAACACCCTTGACCTTCATTTCTTCTCCTATAGGGAGTTGAGTACAACTTCTGAATTTCCTTCCTTTGCTAATTCTCTGACAACAAAATGAAGCATGGAACCAGGAAGGATTGAGCATTTGAGTAGGGAGAGGTTATATCTAATTTTTGGCCAGGTTTTTAAAGAATATTTATTTTTTAATCTGTTTTTTTTTTTCCTTTTAAATGATTATTTCTGTGTGACAGAAATGATTTTTCCTGAACTAAAGTCTAACTAGGTGGCATTTTCTACTTTAGTGAATTTAAGGATATATTTTTTATATGCTTATTTAACATATCTTGTTTTTTATGCCAACAATTTCTTTTTCTTTTTGGTACTGGGGATTGAACCCAGGGGCTCTTTACCACTGAGCTCCTCATCCCCAGCACTTTTTACTTTTTGAGATAAGGTCTCACTAAGTTTCTCAGGCTGGCCTTGAATCTGAGATCCTTCTGCCTCTGCCTCCAGGATAGCTAGGATTACAGGTGTGTGCCATCAACCCTGGGTTTTTCTACCTGTTCTTAATCTTCTATCTCCTCTCCCTGATATAGCGCCCCTGTACCTCTGCTGTTTGTCCAAAAGTCAGGGAGGACAATGAGAATGCAAACCAGAAAAGATAGATGGTCTTTTATGATTTGGTTTATCTATTTATTGATATTCACTCAATAGGTAGAGAATAAACTCTTTGTTTTCTAGCCTGTCAGCACAGAGTTTCCTCCAACTGTTCCATTTAAGAAAAAGGCAGGTGGTGGTGGTGATTTCACCTGTTATGAAATTCAGACATTGTTACTAGTCAGCAAAAGCTTGGCCAAGGTTAGGGATGGGTCACGCATGGAACGCTTCCTGGCAGTGTGTCTCCACAGATCAGTAGAACTCTAGTGGAGTTCATCGATGTGCTGATTTATTTTAAACCAAGCAAAAGGAAACCCAAACAGAGCCCATGGCTCAGAGCAAAAGTTCAATTGCAGAGGTAACTGACGGTGAAGATGTATTTCTAAGGGAACCCAGCATGGTGACAGGTGTCAATAATCGGTCCTATTCTGAAGGCTATCTGTGACTCAAAACCTTGGATTAATGAGAATGTTTGTTGGAATGGAAAACTTTCATGCTGCTGACATATAAATCATTGTGAAAATATGATCTGAAGTGGATAAGATTTCAAGGTGAGTTTAGAGAGTGCATTAGCACTCTGGTGCACTGCTGGTGTTCCCTGGGTCTTGAGCCAACATGCATGTCTAGTCCTAATGACCACCAAGTTCAAGCTCCCTGTGGAATGTGCTGACCATAGATGACAGGTTGCCATGTAATGAGGAGCTGCTGTTATCTCAAGCACAGAGGCAAGCAGAATTCTGTATCTAGGGGAGGAGCCATAGTTCTTAAACAGAGGCAAAAGCCAACCTGCAGCTGACTAACAGAATCAGGGACACACAGCTGTGTTTACTGTTCTCTAATCCTTTCACGTGGCCAGTGAGGAGGAAAAACCATCTTTTCCTCTAACCATCTTAGTTTCTGGCTGAGGCCCCTATAACAAAAGATAGATCAACAACAGAAAAGCACACACATTTATTTGTGTTTTATGTGACATGGAGTCTATAAGGAAATGAAGACCCAAACAAACAGATAAACACTAGTTTTTTTTTTTTTTTCTTTTGGTACTGGGGATTGAACCCAGAGGCACTCGACCATTGAGCCACATCCCCAGCCCTTTTTTATATTTTATTTAGAGACAGGGTCTTGCTGAGTTGCTTAGGGCCTTGCTAAGTTGATGAGGTTGGCTTTGAACTTGCCATCCTCCTGCCTCAGCCTCCTCAGCCACTGAGATTACAGGCATGTACCACTGTGCTCAGCAACCCTAGTGTTTTCTATAACAGGTAATGAAGAGTAGCAAGCATGGAGAAATAGAATAGAGCAATGAGTATAGTGTCATGGTAATGAACCAGGGGAAACTTAGTAAGGTCATTTTATTCAGATTATTCTTCTCTGTTTCTCAGTGTTTTCTGAGAGACAAATACTCCTTTCCATTGGGGTTTAGGGAGAGTACCTCTCAACTGAGGTTCTTATCTGCTTCAAGGCCAGAGGGCAGGGGAAGGTCCAAGAGACCTTCTAGCACATACTGTCTCTCAGCATCCTGTGGCTTAATATTGTCACTCTGCTGAGGTGCTGTATTCTGGAGTAGTGTGTCCTGGACTCCCTTCATTGCCTAAAGAAACAGTTGTCATCAGAAGGGCAAAAAGTGAAAGAGCTCTAAATAGCCATGTAATATTTTGTGCACTTGAGAAAATTGTGGTCAGTCGGAATAGGTCTAAATGTGGCTCAAACTCAGATGGACTGAGCTTTATTTAGCCCTTAGTTGGACAAGAGTAGATTCACAGAGAATAAAAGGGTGCATCAATTCAGGCTTTTATTTAAATCAGTTTACTAATAGAACACCTCCAGTAAACAGCAAACAATAGGTATGGTTGGCAGGTGGGAAATCAAGGCTTTTGTTGAAATATACAAGTGATCAGTGGTCTTCAGAAAATTATAGATTTCAACTTAAATTGAAATGCTTTTCTAAATTTTCTGAAGAAGTAACTTCCAATTTTCAATGAAAGCACGCCATCAATTTCTCTGACCAAAGAAGTCAGCTGTGACTTGTGGTTGAACTGACCTCTTTCTGTAGTGACTAGAACGTGATAATAGAATATTTCCTAATATTTTCCCTGAGTAGAGGTTAATTATGGAACATGTTTGGAATGGAAAATTGAATCATTGCCCAGGATTTTGTTTGTTTGTTTGTGTTTTATGCCTTGTTAAATTAGTTCCTCTTTTGATCTAGTGATAGATACAGCGATGCCAGCGATGACAGCTTTTCAGAGCCAAGGATAGCTGAGTTGGAAATCAGCTGAGGCTAATGCATGACTCGGAATAACGGGGACTGCCTAAAAGGGTAAGATGGAATCTTTGAGCGTTTTTGTCTTATAAGCTTATGGGAGTGTTATAGGACTTGTATCTCAGGATCCTTCTTCCTTGGGATGCTCCTATTTGACCGGTACAGTTAGTAGGATAGACTCAACCCAAATGGAATGCATCTGAGGTCAACAATTTACAGGTACACCTATAAATGGGTACCTGAAGGATGGAGGGCGTACAGTTGTAAATGGTCTAGGTTTAGAGTTGACAGTTTTTTTTCCCTATAAGGCCAGTCCAGATAGTAAGTCTCTTAGGATTTGTGGATCTTATAGTCTCTGTCACAACTACTCAATTCTGCCATTGTAGTAGGAATCCAGCCACAGGCAATACAGAAATAAATGCACATGGCTGTGTGCTAATAAAACTTTATTTACAAAAATCATTTTGCTGACTCTTAGGGCCACTCCTCCCAAAGCAGATTTTCTTGGATTTGTATAAAATTAAATAGCATTTTATTTCTTTGTAGGGAAGTGCCAGAGATAGGTTTGGTGTCCAAGGGCAGCTTATTTTCCCTGTGGCTCTATTATGCATTATGAGAGAGGATAGCTGCCAGGATAGCATTATTAAATTTATATTCAGCAGTGGATATGGTTTGGGAGTACCCTAGGGGTTATGACTGGCCTCAAATTGGATAAGCTTCTCTTTAGTAGGGACAACAGCTTTTGGAAAACTTGTCACGAGTTTATTGTTCTAGTGTGAACTCCCTTCATATTTGTCTGAGGGGCAGACTATGAATGTTCACTGGGGGGAGGAAGCTAAACTGTATCCATTTAGGTTTGCTTCAAATGTGTTGGCTTTTAGGAGCAAGTTAAAATGGTGTAAAGACTATCTAGAGGTATTTTAAGGACATGTATTATTTTATTTTGATGTGGCTAATACTTGTGGTTTTTTTTTTTAAGCCTCTGAAGTAGTTGTAGTGAAGATGAAGGAATTATCTGAAGAAATCACCACACTCATAAAGAATCGCTTTGTTCTCCAAATATGGGATATAAAGGCTCAAAGGGAATTTGGCAATGCTTACTTCCATGAACCAGAACCAAAGGGGTAGTTTTCTTCTCCTTCCATAGGTGGCCTTTGGTATTCACCAATTTCCATAGTTAATTAAACTTTTCCTAGCAACAATAATGGGGGAGAAAGTGTGTCTGTGTTTCGTCCAGTGCATCATGATGTCAAGGTGGTAAGCAGGGATCCAGGTAATTGGGCCTTCCTGGTGTTATGTGGCAGGGCACATGCCGTAATTAATTTTGAGTAAAAAATGATTTGTTTTGTTACCTGGAACTCAGCCTCATGTTCATGTGTGGATGAAGATTATTTCAATTTCTCACCCTGCTTATTTCCAGTTAAAAGTGAAATTTAGCAGGTTGAAGACTTGGAGTGGCAAGTAAGGGTCTCACCTTGGACACAATATCCAAAAAACTCAGGAATCAAGATCGGTAATATATACAAATTTTTAAATCGAGGTAAAATTCACATAACATAGAATTAACCATTTAAAAGTGAATGATACAGTAGCATGCACCGATGTGCAACCACCACCTTTATCTAGCTCCAAACATTGTCAATAATCCATAATAAATCCCTGTACCCATGAGCAGCTCCTCCTCATCCCCCCTCTTCGTATCCCCTGGCAATCACAAATCTCTTTTTGATTTGTATAAATTTTCCTATCCTATATTTCCTATCCATATATTTCATACATGTGGAATCATATAGCATGTGACCTTTTGTGACTGATTTCTTTCATATATTGTAATGTTGGTGAGGCTTGTCCATGTTGTAGCATGTATCAGAACTTCATTCCTTTTTATGGCTGAATAAAATTCCACTGTATATTTCTACCACAATTTATTGATTCATTTGTTGATGGACATTTGGGTTGTTTCCACTTTTGGGCTATTGTGAATAATGCTGCTATGAACATTCACTTGCATATACATTTTGGAACACCTGGTTTTTTTTTTTTTTTTGTACCAGGGGTTGAACTAAGGGGCACTCTGAGTCACATCCCCAGTCCTTTTTTCATGCTATTTAGATTTAGAGACAGGGTCTCACTGAGTTGCTTAGGGCCTCGCTAAGTCGCTGAGGCTGGCTTTGAACTTAAGATTCTCCTGCATTAGCCTCCCAAGCCACTGGGATTACAGGCCTGAGCCACTGTGCCTGGTTGTTTTTTTAATTCTTGGGGGTTTATACCAGGAATCGCTGTGTTATATGGTATTTCTGTTTAACTTTTGAGGAACAATCACTAATATTTTCATGCAATATTTTTTTTTTAAAATCAAAATCAATTTAAAAAATTAGGGCTAGCCATAGAGTGCTTGCCCAGCATGTCCAAGGCCTTGGATTTGATACTCGGCACTGAAGGAAAAAAAATCCACAGTGAACAAAATATCAAATTTTAAAATAATTGAAAAATTAAAAAATATAAAAACAGTCCTGCACATTTCTCACTTCCTTCGGTCCTGGCCCTGATACACAACATTCTCATCTAGTATACTTCCTGTTTTTACATTTTAACTTTCTAATAGTAATTTATTTTTATTTTTTTTTTTTTTAAAGAGAAAGAGGAGAGAGAGAATTTTTTGATATTTATTTTTTAGTTATCGGCGGACACAACATCTTTGTTTGTACGTGGTGCTGAGAATCAAACCTGGGCCGCACGCATGCCAGGCGAGCGCGCTACCGCTTGAGCCACATCCCCAGCCCTCTAATAGTAATTTAAATATTTTAACTGCTCTATTTTCTTTTTTTGGTAGGTTGTTTTTTTGTTGGCCTTTCAATTTTTTTTTAATACTACAAGATGTTACAGCATTATTTCGTAAGACGTTACAGGAAATTCATCAACCAAATACATGCAGAAATGAAATGAACAATTGTGGTAAACAAAAAAGAGCTTCAGGGCCCCATTTGTGAAAATTACAGCTCAAAGATCATAAGGGGTTCCGAATGAAAAGCCCAGGTTAAAAGCTGGAATAGGTCTCATAGAGAGAGGGATAGAAACACAGGGGGGGATACTTTTAATATCACAAAGGGGTAGTCTGACTTAAATGGAAGTTTTCAATTTTAATGATTAGGACTTCTAAAGTCACTTATAACAAAGTGCTTTTGCTTTGGACCAGTGGTGTATATAAATAGGACCAGAACAGAGAGCACTTACAAAACAATAAGCCAGCCTCTCTGTTGTTGGTACATGAGGTTTTTCTCTTTTGGACACTCTCCTTGAACTTTGATTCTAGCGAAGCACAGAACAGTCGTGGCATGGCTGCTTAGAATACCAGAGCAACTGAGGGACAAGAGCTCCTAGGAAGTCACTATGAATCATTCATTCAACAAATCTGTCTTAAGCCCTCAGCATGAGTCAGGCATAGTGTCAGGTACAGGATATAGGGGGGAGTCACTTACCTCTTACACTTGCCTGTCTCTTGGGGCAGGCAGGTTTTAAATCTATAGAGAAGTAAGTACATAATTATAATTGTGGTATGTTCAGGGAGCTGAGGGTGTCAAAGAACAAGAACAAAAGGGCTTGTGAGAGTATAAAATGGGGTCCTGTGACGAGCTGGAGAGTCAAGGAAGGCTATTTGGGCAAAGTGAGTAAATAGTTTACCCAGATGTGTGCCTGGCCACATAGTGTTTCAAGATGGTGGACCCAGACCTAGGAGACCTAGTGGGGATGGCTTTCCCTGATGAAGCAGTTGGTTGGATAGTGATACTGTTTTAGTGACCGTGTTGTCATCCACTTGCTGTCAGCCTCAGCCTATACTTCATTTGGATTAAAGTATAGTTTGCATTGAAGCTGAAGAGATTCTTAAAATTTTTTTCTTCATAAGCCATCTAGTGCCAATCTTTTTTGGGGGGTGAATAATGGGGATTGAACTCAGGGGCGCTTGACCACTGAACCTCATCCCCAGCCCTATTTTGTATTTTATTTAGAGACAGGGTCTCACTGAGTGGTTTAGTGCCTCACTTTTGCTGAGGCTGGCTTTGAACTCGCAATTCTCCTGCCTCAGCCTCCTGAGCTGCTGGGATGACAGGCGTGTGCCACTGTGCCTGGCTTAGCACCAATCTTAATGATCACTTTTGCTACTTTATTTCTTACTTTGCACTGTTTTTTTTTTTTTTTTTGAATAGGTCCTACTTTGATGCAGATCTAGCCTCTGTTAAGGTCAGTGCTAGACATTGGCACTCAGCAGCATTGCCTCCAGCAACGAGGTTCTGCAGCTATAGGTGCAGTACAAAGTGAGGGGAGATAAGCAGAAATGAGGAAGGGAGAAAAAATACTTAGGTTTGTGATTGAGGCTCCTATAACAAATGACAGATTAACAAGAGAATAGCACACTGATTTATTTAATCTAAATTGTGTGATATGGGGCCGTTTATAAGCTCTCTGTTTTGGGTGAAACCTGTATAGTGGGGCCATGTAAGATGCCCACTATTTCATTTGGTAATCTGTCATCTTGCTTCAAGTGGTACCACAGGTTCCCTAGTCCTATCACACTACCTTTGGTTTTTGAGAGAGGCCTTGCTTCTCTTTTCTTTAGAATTTAGAAGCCAAACTGTTTTTGTTTGTTTGTTTGTTTGTTTGTTTTTGTACTGGGGATTGAACACAGGGTGCTTTGACCACTGAGCTACATACACCCCCAGTTCTTTTTTTTAAAAATTTGTAAAACAAATTTTTCCTAGGGCTAGAGTTGTAGCTCAGTGGTAGAGTGCCTGCCTAGCATGTGTGAGGCACTGGGTTTGATTCTTGGCACCACATATAAATAAATAAAGGTTCATTAACAACTAAAAAAAGAGTCTTGCTAAGTTGCTAAGGGTCTTACTAAGTTGCTAAATACTGGTCTTGAACTTAGATCTTCCTGCCTTGCCTCCCCAATAGCTGGTATTATAGGCATGTGCCACCATGCCCAGCCTCAAATAGTGTTCTTGAAGGGAGCAAAGATACTGCTTGGTTGGTTGGATTTACTATTCTAACATCTACCATTCTCTACCAATGATAGTTAAAGTTCATTCAGAAACCCCTTAAGAACATTTTCAGGTAATGGGTACTTTCTGCATTTAAAGGAGAAAAAATAAATCACTAGTGTTTTACTTCAATATCTTGTCTTTGATTCAGGCATAATTTAGAAAACACCCAGATTCCCTGACAAGCATCAGATAAAAGCTGTTGATCTGAAAATTTGTCCCTTCTAGTCATTAGGACTAAACAAAATGAAACCTTTAAATTAAGAAGTGTTGAAACCCATGGATAATTCAATTCATCATCATTATCATCATCATTGTCATCATCATCATCATCATCATCATTGTCATTATTTGCAGTGTTGGGGGTTGAACCCAGGGCCTTGCACATACTAGACAAAACACTTTATAGCTGAGCTACACCTGCAGCCCTATTCACAATTTTTTGAGTCGACCTTTGTGTGGGATACAAAGGTAACTTATAGCCCTGTCTGCGTTCAGAGAAATTCAGTCTGGCATGAGGGACAGGTAGAGATTCAATCATGAGTGGCATCTGTTTCTCAAGAGTGCTTCAGTAGAGAGAGAGAATAATGGCATGGTGTCTTACTGAAGAAATGACCATATGGATGTCAGGTTTTCTATGTTACTGAGGGAAGCAGTGCACAAGAATGATTGGCTTCAACCAAGGATATAACTGGGTAGACTGGTGTAATTGTGACATGTTTCATGAAAGGATTCTATAAAAATAATAGCAGGACTTTCAGCTGTTGAACAAACAGTAGGAAATGCAGTCCTGATCTGAAACTGGGAACTTTTAAAATTTTCAGATTGCACTACAACCCTTTTTTATACCTCTCTTGATTCCTGGCTATTTTTGGCTTGATAGTAAATAACTATACATTAGTATGACTCTTTTCTAATCTGAAACAGAATAAAGGTAAACCTAGGAAGCCTGTAGCAGGCTGGGATTCTCTGATGTTAATGACCCAATCAAAGTTGTTTTAAAATGTCAGTTAAGGCAAACAGTAATTGTGGAGCAGAAAATCCTTCAAGTGTCTATGTAAATGATGTGCTTCTTAATTTAGAAGTGATATTTAATGTCTGTTGGAAGTTTGTTTTACATTTGACATGTAGTCTTGGTTGCTTGGTGCAAAAAAAAAAAAAAAGAGCTCACTCTCTCTTACTCCATACTCCATATTTTGTAGCTGGTCCCATGAAGTAGGAAGCTTGGTGTCTGCTATAGACTTGAATATGTGTGTCCTCACTCCCAATTTGTATGTTGAATCCTAATCTCCATTGTGATGGTATTTGGAGGCATGACTTTTGAAAGTAATTAGTGGTGAGTGTGAGGCATTAGTGCCTTTATAAGAAGAGAAATGAGTGTGATTGCTCTCTCTACCATGTGGAGGATACTGGGAGAAGGTGGCCGTCTGCAAACCTGGAAGAGAGTCCTCACCAGACACCAGATCTGTTAGCGTTTTGATTTTGGACTTCAGAGCCTCCAGAACTGTGAGAAATAAATTTCTGTTGTTTAAGCTACCTAGTCTCTGGTATTTTTTGTTACAAAAGCCCAAAGTAAGACAGTATCCAATTCAGAATACATTGTTAGTATGGAGTGTGTGTGTGTGTGTATATACACACACACATACATATATATAATGTAACTTCTCTTTATTGGTTAGAAGAATACAAGGTCAAGAATAACCTTAACTTCTGTTTTGTATGTTGCAAACAGAAAACTCACCATAAAGCTAGTAACCAAAGCCCCTCTTAATCGAGAATAGAAACCTTTACGTGTGAGATATCTTCAGATAGGATAACACTGTCCCAGACAAAGGCCAACTGCCTGGCCAAGATGGCTGTTGTTATAGTTTGGATGTGAGGAGTCCCCCCAGAAACTCACATGTGAGATATCGCAAGAAGGTTTGGAGGAGAAATGATTGGGCAATAGCCTTAACTGAATCAGTGAATCAATTCCTGATGGTATTAATTTAGTGGTAACTGGAGGCAGGTGGGGGATAACTGGAGGAAGTGGTTAATTGGAGACATGGTTATGGGGTATTTATTTTAAAATGGTTTTTATTTTTAATTTTTTTTTTAGTTGTAGATGGACACAATACCTTTATTTTATTTACTTTTCTTTATGTGGTGCTGAGGATTGAACCCAGTGCCTCACATGTGTTAGGCGAGCGCTCTACCATGGAGCCACAACCCCAGCAGGGGTATTTATCTTGTATCTGGCAAGTGGAGTCTCTCTCTGCTTTCTGATCATCATGTGAGCTGCTTCCCTCTGCCACACTCTTCTGCTATGATGTTCTGCCTCACCCTGGGTCCCAAGGAATGGAGCCTGCTGACTGTGGATTGAGACCTCTGAAACTGTGAGCCTTCAAATAAACTTTTTCCTCCTCTACAGTTGTTCTGGTTGAGCCCTTAGTCAAAGCAGAGAAAAAGCTGACTAAAACAGCTGCCCTGGAAAAATACTTAACTGAATTAGGTAGAAGGTAGCCTCTAATATGATAGCTGCTACTCAGTCAGGGTGTGGTGGTATTTCTCTGAGTTCATTTTCTCTTTCTCTTTGTTCAATCTGAAGCCACACAATATGGATCAGCTAATTTTGGAGTAGCAATTATTTGATCTTGGTGTCTTTCTGGTCTTGTACCAACAGCCTAACTTAAAACCCAGTTCTCCTCTAAGCAGAAATAAGAATTCAGAAAGAGCCTCAAAGGAAAAGTGACATATTATCACATAGCTGCACAGTGTAAGTCTGGTAAACTCAACAGTATTTTTGTTTTCTTCTTTGCTTCCTCGATAGCAACTTCACTTTTTATGCCATTTGTAGAAATTTAGGAAGGCAGCCATGAGAGCACTTTAGGGGTTAAACTATGGAGAATTTAAGCTCTAGGAAAATGGTTTATTTTGAAGGCAAAGCTGCTATTGGGATTCCACAGCTGTGAGAAAATGCAGAATGCCTACAAATTGGGAACCCATCCAATCAAGTTGTTTTATTTATTGTCTGCACCTGAAGTTTTCTTTAGCTTTACATCATTTGAGGTGCAAAAACAATAGTGAAGGAGATAAATAAGGTGGCATATACTCATTACATAACCGAAAATGCCTTTTTTTCCCTAATAAGGTATCTTTTTTCCCCTCCAAGAGACACACCTAGAAGTGACCTTACACAAGGGACCTAATTCAGCTGTTGAAAACTTTTAAAGCCCCTTTGCCATAGCTTATTTAACCTTAAGAAATACTATTTTATGATACTGATCAAAAACAAAGTGATAAAAGTGTAAATCATTTATATGTAAAATAGTTATATGAAATAAATTAAAAATAATTTTTCAGAGAAATATCTAGTGGACTTTTCCAACTTATTCTTTCACTGAAGGACACCATTTAATTTCGCTCTTGTTTGTGTGTTGGAATGGGTGACCTTGATTTCAACCCCAACCCATGTTTCCCGTTTCTATGAGGAATATTTCTGGTGCCTTCAGACTTGAGATCTCTTGGGGACTGGCACCAACTATTTATTTGCTCTCACTTCCCACTCTGAAAAGTAGTTGCAGCATTATCTCATGTTATCTATCTATCTATCTATCTACTTATCTACCTACCTACCTACCAATCTATACTGGGATTGAATGTAGGGGCACTTAACCACTGAACTATTTCCCCAGCCCTTTTCATTTTTAATTTAGAGACAGAATCTTACCAAGTTGCTTAGGGCCTCACTAAATTGCTGAGACTTTTGATCCTCCTGTCTCAGCTTCCTGAGCTGCTGGGATTATAGGCATGTGTCACCATGTCCAGTTTGTTCTTACTTTTTGAGTTTTTTAGTTCATTTTCTGTTTGCAGCCTTGGGGCTTTATTTTCTTGCAAGCCAAGAAATTCATTTACAAGGATGTTTGTAATATTTTATTCAGCATTTCATAATATTTTGTAGTAGATTTTCAGATTTTTAAAAAATCCTGTTGCCAGAAAGGGAACCACCTGCACAATCAAATTATTGTGTTTTACTTTTTAATTTTTTTTTTTTGCTGGGCTTGCATAATTCGAATCAAGCTATATAAAAGGAAATGAGATAGTTTATTGAAAAGTATGTAAATACCATCATCACAAACAATTGTCACCAAAAAATCACTTACAAACTTCGACATTTTCCCCCTCCTGTAGAAGATTTCCCTCACAGTCCCCTAATGCAGTCAAGGCTGAACTGGGTGCTACTTCCTTTGGGTTCTAGTTCATTGTATGACCTCATCAAAGCTGTTTATACTTTTTGTGACCATGTCCCCATTGTTGGGAACAATGGCTGACACACAGTAGGCGCTCCATAAATATTGCTTGAGATAAAAATGAAGAGCTCCTTTTTTCTCTGAAAAGCATGCATTTTTTTAAAAACCTCTGGGACAACCTATCACTGAGCTACATTCCTAGTCCTTTCTATTTTGAGATAGGGTCTAAGTTGTTGAGGCTGGCTTTGAACTTGTGATCCTCCTGCCTCAGCCTCCTGAATAGCTGAGATTATAGTTATGCACCAATGCACCTGACTGAAAAGCAAACAATTCTTTTTTAAAAAAATATTTATTTTTTTTAGTTGTAGGCAGACACACAATATCTTTATTTCATTGTTATGTGGTGCTGAGGACAGAATCCAGAGCTTCATGTGAGCTAGGCACACACTCTACCACTGAGCCACAACCCCAGCCCAAGCTTTCTGTCCCTAGCACAGTGCACTTGATCCAGAAGATTCTCAGTGCTTGCTTGAAGAATAGATGCAAGGATTTTTCTTCTTTGGTTACCCCTTTCCATGTACTTGAGTACATCATTACTCCTAATAGAGAGGACTAGCAGGGCCGCCATCACTTGGAAACTAATTGGAAAAGCAAATACTGAGAGTTACTGAATTGGAATTTCCAGGGGCACGGCTTGGATACCCTTGTTTTAATAAGGTGTTTCTTATGTACACTAGAGTTTGAGATTTAACTTCTCAGTGCACAATATGAACTCTGAAATCTACGTTGACTCACTTTAAACAGTTACTGAAGCAATCTTGCAAGAGTTAAATGAACTTACAATTCTTTTCTCTGAAATAACACCAGTAAAGAGGAAGTCACCCAAGGAAATGAAAATTTCTTTGAATTACTCTGCATGTCTGGAACGAAAATGTATAATCAAATAGGTAATTACAGCAATTTCTTAATCATACATTATTTTGAGAGAACAAAATTGAACTAGGAATTCTAACATTTGTTGAGTATTTATAATTGCTAATTTCTGAGGTTATAAGTATGCAAAACAAACATGCTGGTTTTTTAGGTGACCAAACTGGTAAAGTTGAAACAAAAGAAAAAGGAAACAATGTATAAATTCTAGAACATCTCTACAATATTAGGAAAAAATAAAAAATATTAACTGCAGTATGTGTAATATTAACTCATTTATATAATATATAATACAATACATAATATATATGATATTAACTCATATGTGCATAAAACAAAGGACCACTTAAAAGAAAATGTTATTAGTGCTTATGTCTGAGTGATAACATTAGGAGCGATTTCCTTATTTTTGTGTTCGTATGGGTTTCTGCACAAACCTGTATTTTTTCAACAAAGAAAAAATTTTTACCTAGAAAAGGGCTTTAGCAAGCAACAGACAGTAGAATGTGGAATTGCTTGAGTTGTAGTGAATGTTAGAGCCATCCATTTTGTTATAATAAAGCACAGCAAAAATGTTAACCAGACTATGGTTTATTTCCTAATGTTACCACCTGTAAAAAGGTCAGAATGTTCCTGGCCACAGTGGCACACACTGTAATCCTGGCAACTCGAGAGGCCAAGGAAGGAGGATCACAAGTTCAAAGTTGGCCTCAGCATTTTAGCGAGACCCTGTCTTAAAACAAAAATAAAAATGGACCGGGAATGAGGCTCAATGGTTGAGCTTCTTTGGATTCGATCCCCAGGACAAAAAAAAAAAAAAAAAAAAGAATGGCTACTTCTTTCTGTTTTTCTCAAAGTGCTTCATGAAAGAGAGTTAAGTTTTGGTTCAAGATGGTTCACGTGAATGCAGAGAACCAGACTGAGGTATAATTTCATTAACCAACTTTATGCTGGCCAATGATCTTATATACAAAGAACCCTGTCAGTCCTAATCCCTTAGGAAATGGGCTGCTAAGGTGGTATAGTACCCAGGCCTTAGAGGACTCTATGAAAAGGAAATTCAATGGACACAACCTGAGTTGAATGAGGACCTTTCTCCATTGCCAGGGAAGTGAGTCAACAACATGTTTGAGGTGTTTTGTTTCTTTTTTTCCTTTTTCTTTACTTGCATTTTTCGGTCTCCTGTCCTCACTTTGTATATCGGATATTATTCAGTCCACAAATTGCAAAACCATGTGAAGTGACATCTTATCCTGCTTGAGTCATGGACATCACCAAAGAGATACTTGAGTTGGGAGTTGGCCAGGAGACTGGCTGTGATTTAGGTTGTCTCCAAATGGAGAGAGCTGTTCATTTTTGGCTGTCTGTGGGAACAGTGCTGTTAGATAATGGCATTTTCAAAATATGCGCAGAAGGGTAATGGTGTATGTATGTGTGTGTACACTGAACTACCAAGGAGAGATTATTGTATACTCTTATTAGTTTGTCTATCCAGAGCAGGGAAGAAACCTGTATTATTCAGGTTTCTGCTGTAATAATGGCACTTAACTAATTCCTCAAATCTCAATGACTTGCAAAAGCAAGCATTTATTTTTTAACTTAATTAAACAATTTTTTTTTTCAGTGCTGGGGATTGAACCCAGGGCCCCGCACATGCTAGGCAAACACTGTACCACTGAGCCACATCCCCAACCTGGTGTTTCTTACTTAGGGATCTGCAGGTGGTTTTTGCCCTGTAGGACATGGCTGCTGGCTGCAGGTTAGTTTCTGTTCTGCTCCATTTATCACAAGTGCCACCCATGGCATATCCTTCTTGAGGCCAGTGGCAGAAGGGCAAAATGAGGTCAAGCCGGACCATGTGAACACAATTAAAGCTTCTGCTTTAATTCCATTAACTAAAACAAGTCACAGTGTCCAAGCCCCAAATAAATGAGGATTGCCTATGTAAACCATGGTAAAGGAGGGGAAGGAAGGAAGAATTGAGAACAAATAATCCATTCCATCCTACTCTCCATTTTGAGAAATTAACTTATGACTTAAATGTGGTTTCCTCTCTTATATGATTACATCATTATCCAAGTAGCTGTTCCTGTTAGGAGTCTAGGATACAAGAGAGCATCCAGATTGGGAAGAAAAGAGCATTTGTTCAATTTTAGGTATACTGAGTTCAAGGAGTCTGGGAGGTAATCAAAGAGATAAGGAGACTGTTGGCCAAATAGATCCATTTTGGTTATTATTTTCCCAGTCAAGCTTGTATAGGTTTTGTGAGTGGGGCTGATGGCAAATGTTATTAGTTTCTTAGGGTCGTCTCCATGAATGTGTCCTTATGATATAACCTTATGAAGTTACTTTAGATTCAGAACCATGACTGGTCCTGTTTCCTTTCATGTATAACTGTACATTCTTTTTTTTTTTTTTTTTTTTTTTGCAGGGCGGGGGGCGGAGTACCAGGGATTGAACTCAGGGGCACTCAACCACTGAGCCACATCCCCAGCCCTATTTTGTATTTTATTTAGAGACAGAGTCTCACTGAGTTGCTTAGCACCTCGCTTTTGCTGAGGCTGCCTTTGAACTCACGCTCCTCCTGCCTCAGCCTCCTGAGCCGCTGCAATTACAGGCATGCATCACAGAGCCTGGCCTAACTGTACATCCTTAAAAGTCAACATCAAGGTTCTCTGTGTGAAATTCTCATGCAGGTTTTTATTACAAGAAATTATGTGAATGAAGGGCACAGGCAGGCTGTTTTAATATTTTAATCTAGGCCTGTTTTAGCCCATGGTTTGTAAAGAGGCTCCTGAGAAAGGAATTTCTGTGTTTGTGTAAATACACTTGAGTCATCATATCTCACACCAACTGTCTATATTGATTAATGATCTCTTGTTTGCTTCCTTTTGCTTGTTGTATTTATAGCTCACATTACTTATAATTGTTGGATGACATAATATGGACCAGATGGCTTCATTATTCTGAGTTTCACATTTTGAATTTTAAATGTTGTATTGTCAGTGGCCATCTGTGTCCTGGAAGAGACACTGAGGCCAGACTATAGTTCAAAGATCCTGGGTAAGATACCATGGCTGTTGAGGTGTTAGCAATTGAAGTTTCCTGTGCCCTCTTGTTCTTGGTTTCACTTGGACATTCATCCTGGAGGACAAGAGAGGGACAGACTGTGTACTGAAGGCCTTCCCTATTACTCAACTAGCCTATGATTGCATTGTATTTGAAAAAGTTCTTTGCCAATAAGCTTATAGAGTTTTATGATGTTAGGAATTTTAACCATAGCTACTAATAATTAAAAATGAGTACCAGTCAGGGGTCCATCAGGAAACAGGTGTCATCATACTTAAGTGGGACAATAGAATACTGCTACTATGGGACTATTTATAATGATATAGGTTCAGGAAAACAACGCACAGTGAAGTAATGTATTCATCAGCTTTGCATGACTACAGTGAAATACCTGAGGCAATGAACTTGTAAAGGGAAAAGTTTTATTTAGCTCGCAGTTTGGAGGTTTGTTGTTTTGGCCTCCGATAAGGGCAATGGACGGCAATGGTAGGAGCTCATTTCAGAACCAGGAAGCAGAGACAGATGGAGAGATGGGGCTCTCCCTCTTCCCTTAAGGGTATGTCACCAATGACCTAAGGACCCCCCCACTAGGCCCTGCCTCTTAAAAGTTCACAGAATCTCTGAATATTGTTCTGGGGACCAAACATTTAGCATGCAAAATATTAGCAAGTAGTATTTTAGATTTGAATGGGTTAGGGGAAGGAATGGTTACCAGAACCCAGAGACCCAGAGAGTATATATATGTGTGTATATATATATATATATATATATATATATATATATATATATGTGATTGGACCACATGGTGCCCAGACATTTGGCCAAATGTTATCTCTGTGTGTCTGTGAGGGTATTTCTAGATGAAATTGGCATTTGAATTGGTAAACTGAATAAAGCAGATTGTCCTAATTTGGGTAGACCTCATCCAATCAATAGAAGACCTGAATAGAACAAAAAGACTAGGTAAAAACGGAATTCCTTCTGCCTGCATGCATAAGCTGGCTTTCAGGCTGAAATTCACAGCATTGATTCTGGTTTTGGGGTCTTCAGATGCAGATTAGAAACATACAATGGCTTTTCTGGGTCTCCAGCTTGACTACTGAAGATCTAGGAACTTCTCTGTAATCATGGGAGCTAATGCCTTATAATAAATCTCTCTCTGTGTCTTTGTATCACTGTTTGTTTTTCTCTCTCTCTTTTTCATACACACACACACACACACACACACACATACATATATATATATATAATCTATGCTTCTGCTTTTCTGGAGAATACTAATATAGAGGGTGAGACAACAGGTGCTATGGTTTTTCTTAGAGGGACATATAGATAATCCTGGGCACCAGACAGAGAAGCTGGGGCAATAAATGCCTCTATGTCACCTTTCTCCCTGATGCCTCTTATTGGCTGAACTCACTTGGAAATTATAAGACATGGGAACCAGTTGATTCAGTCTGTGAAAGGTCTGGGATAGAGCAGGTTGAAGAAAAATGAAAAGTGGACTTAGAGGGACCAATGGAGACTTTCCAGATAAATAGTTTCTATAACAACCATTGTTACCACTTTCTTATATCTCCTTCCAGAGACATTCTATGTGTACAAACGCATGTATGGAAATCTTGGTAATTTTCATGATATTTCAAACTCTTCCATCACTGCTATGGCTGCATAATATTAAAGAATATTTTATTATGAGGGAGGAAAGAAGGGCAAGAGGAGATACTGGTGGTTGAAATTGATCAAATTATGTTATGTGCATGTGTGAGTGTCACAACAAATCTCATTACTCTGTGTAATTATTACGCACCGAATAAAATTTTTGAAAAACTCAAGTCAATGAGAAAAATATAGACATCTCAATTTTTAAAAGTGCACAAAAGACTCGAATAGGCACTTCATAAAAGAGGCTCTCTGTTACTAATAAACATAATAAGTTTAAATTTCCCCATTAGTTCATGAAGAAATTTAAGACATCAGGAGAAGACACTATACACTGCTTAAATCCTAGCACTAGGAAAACTGACAATGCTAAATGCTGGCAATGATGTAAAATATCAAGAACTCTTATTCTCTGCTGGTGGTAAATGGTTGGAAATTGGTGCAATCATATTGGAAAATTCGTAACATCTACTAAAAACTGAATCCGGACATAGCTGTAGTACTTGATGCCATTCCCAGGTACATACCCAGAAGAAGTAACTATTAAATATTTAATAACAGCACTATTCATAATAATCAAACATTAAAATGGCCTAAATATCTATCAAGAGTTGTATATCCATGTCACAAAATAGATAATTCTCACAAATATGGCAGAGTCAAAGGTGCTGGATTCAAAAGAGAACACACCATATGATTCTGTTTATATAAAATCTAAAAATAGAAAAAAACTAATTGGTGGTTATGGAAGTAAGGAGAGTTGGTTACCCTTGGGGAAGATGATGACTTAGAGTGGACATATTGGAGGACTTTGGGACTAATAACTTTTTTTTTTCTTTTGGTACCAGGGATTGAACCCAGGTGTGCTTAACCACTGAGTCACATCCCCAGCCCATTTTATTTTTTTATTTTGATACAGGGTCTTTCTAAGTTGCTTAGGGCCTCACTAAGTTGCTGAGGCTGATCTCGAACTTGTGATCCTCCTGCCTCAGCCTCCTAGCTGCTAGGATTACAGGAATATGACATCGTACCTGGGTCTCCTAACTTTTTAAAAAAATATCTTTGAGATTTTTATACTTACAACTACAATCCACATTTAGAATTTAAAAAAATATATAGCGTGAGATAGGTTTTCACTTGAAAAAAATTAACTATTTACTTTGTTTAAAAATTAATTGCAATAGCACTCTTACAAGCTTCTATGTTTAGTTGAATCTATGTCTGAAGTCTCCATTGTTCATTCTACCATCTATTTTTCTCTTCCTACAGATACTGTATAACAGATTTTATAGTTAAGTCTTAATATCTGAAAATATAAATTACCTTTTCATATTTTTCTTTAATTTTTTCCTTGAATGATTTTCTTTCTTTCTCTCTTTCTTTCATTCTTTTTCTGGTACTATGGATCAAACCCAGGGCCTCAAATATGCTAGACAAGTGTTCTACCACTTAGCCACCCCCTCTTCCCTTGGTATTTTCTTACATTTATTCTTTAATATGAACTTTAAAATTGTTTCACGTGTTTAAAAAAATCCCAATTCATGCTGATTATAATGGCATTTATATATTTGATTTAGAAGAATTGACAATTGTCTTCCCTTCCAGAATTATATTCTACTTTATTATTTGGGTTACCTTTTCTTTCCATGATTATAGATAATCTAAACTTGACCACAATTATTTTCAGTGTTTATATCTTTTATTTAAATATATGAAAGTATTATTCATTTTACACTATGTGATTAACAGGCAAATACTGTTCATTTGTATAATCACTTAATATTCTAAACATTTCCAACATTTTAAGAGTATCATTTTAAATATGGAAATTCTTCTTGCTCTGTGATTACTGAAAACCTCTGATTCAGGATTAGGTTGGAGAGAAGGAAATGTACTAAAATTAGATTAATCAATTTTATGTAACTTAATAGACACTCATGTATAACTTTTGAATTGGTTATGCACAGTGTCTGGTATGTGGATACCATTTTCCAGTTTTGATCTTCTCATGTAGCAAAGAAACAGGGGAGCAGGTTTGGGATTTGAATCAGATTATGTCCATATTTTCTAGATGAATCTTCTAGAATTACTCAACAATCAATAATGAAACTACTTGGACTTCTAACATTGTCCCCTCACCCCCACCTCCAACCACCACCTTGTTGCTTCTAGAGGAAAGAGACCACTTGCAAATCAAATAGTCAAACTTGTGGTGAATGTGGATGATCAAAAATGATCAACATCAGTATTTATTTTCCTTTCATGTTTTAGTGAGATTTTTGTCTGGCAGGGTAATAGACAAATGTATCCCCAATTTATTGCTTGAGTTTCCCCACAGAAATGATTCTGGAAACACTCAGGCACCGGATGCTCCAAGATGGTTGAGGTTGGGGGGTGAATGGAAGGGAAGATGAGAGTTGATTAGTTCTATCTCCAGTCAAGGAAAAGTATCACCTGCTCTTTTACTTTGTTCTAATGCTTCCTCTCTCCTGCCAAGGACAAATAATTTTTTTCATTTTTGTTCTTTGGTACTGGGGATTGAACCCAGGGCCTTGCACATACCAGGCAAGTGCTCTACCACTGAACTGCATCCCCAGCCCTATTTTTTTTTAATTTAGAGAAGATTTTAGTTAAACTGGAAAGTGCAAAGCTGTAAAAAGGAAATATTTTAGGAAAACATTTTTCTTGATCCCTTTATCTAAAATGATGCCAGCATGGGAATGTGAGGGAAAAATCTAAATATGGTACATTTGGGAGAAAGTGATGACATGATTAATTTGTACATTTTAATTTAAGTCTGTTCTGGGCACATCAGAGTGGGGCACATTTATAGCTGTGCAACACACCCTGTGCTACACATTAGAATCATCTGGGGGTGATATGGAAAATGTTAGAGGTTCTTATATTAAGATCAGTTGATGATCTGGGATTGGGCCTGAAAAGGGTCATTTTGAAAGGCTAGTTATTCTCATGTGTAGTCAAGTTTGAGAACACTGTTATGGGGAAATTACAAAGGGTCTTGGAGGGTCAGGCTTTCTTTAACAATGTGTGAGACAAAAATCACAGGATGATTTGGCAGGGATTGCAAAATGACATGTTAATAGTAAGTGGGAGAGCTAATTCTGGTGGCTCAGGAGGCTGAGGCAGGAGGATTGAGACTTCAAAGCCAGGCTCAGCAAAAGTGAGGTGCTAAGCAACTCAGGGAGACCTTGTCTCTAAATAAAAAACAAAAATAGGATGTCGCTTAGTGGTTGAGTGCCCCTGAGTTCAATCCCCGCTACTCCCCCCCCACCACTTCCCCCATACCACAAAAAAAGAAAAAAAATAGTAAGTGGGAGACTTAAAAAAAATAATTTAAACCATTTTCAGATAAATTTATTAGAACAAATGAATTTACCAATGTAATAGTGTTCAGTTTCAGTATGAAAAACTGTTTCTTTTAAAAAACTATTATATATAATTATTAGCACATATTAACTGCGCAAATGGATGGAATTCACTGTGATATGACCATACATCCATACATTGTGTCTTAGCATCCTTCCCAGTCCCTAGAAGCCCCTCTTAATTGCTTTCTGTCCTCCTTCTTCTTCCCCTTCCGCAGGGAGACCCCTTTTTTGACTTATTGGGGAACAGCTAGTGTCTTGCTAGTTATGTTTGTGGGCCTATTTTTCTAATATGGCCTTTTCATACTGAAATATTTTCATCAATTGCAAAAGAATGTCATTCTCTCACATTTGTCATTATTTGAAATCATATCTCATAGAGCTATGCCTGCCTGCCACTGTTTTAAAGTGATTTCAACAAACACAATCTCAAAAATCATGAATTTTAGGTCTTTTGTCTTAAAATATACAAGACCATATTAATTGCTTTATGAAAAATGCTTTGAGTCTGAAAATTATAATTTATATTGGAATACAAGGTCATTAAACCTATTATTCATCCAATTGCTTCTAAAAGAGTTCTTTTTAATAATGTGCAGCTAAAGCCTGGATTAAATGCAGGAGTTTGATTACTGTTTATTATTATTTTTTAATTAACCAGTTATCATGTTGGCTATGTTCTTGTCACTTTTCTCAGATGCTCCAATCAAAGCCATCAAAAATTATAATGAAATGACAAGAGAGAAGAATATTAAAAAACCATTTGGATCATATCAGGGTATTGACATATGTAATAAAATTAAGTCTTCATTCTGGGAATATGCCTGCAGGATGCATAGGTCATTCTTTCCTACAAGAAGTTGACTTACATGTTTAATTTTAAAATAAGGAGAATGCTGAATCAGAATTATTTTGGCTGTAATAGAAACTCCCAGAAGTTACACTTTTCACTTTGAAGTCTGAAGGAACTCCGTGATGCACTTGGAGGCTCGGGCTACTTTTTGCTCTCCTCTCTGCCATCCCTGGGGCCTACCCATATCTCAATGGTCCAAATGAAGCTAGAATGATCCCATTAACATGTTAAGTATCAGGATGAAGGAAGAGGGAGTAAAGAGAAGGGGGAAAATGTGAACTCTTGCTATTAAGAAAGGTCCTCAGATGAGACCACTAGATGAGATCATATTTATAGCCCATTGGCTTGAATTTAGTCACATGGACAACTTAGCTGAAGAGGAGACTGGGAAATGTAGTCTTCCCCTATTGGCCATATCCCTAGCAGAAAATCAGGGATTATAAGAGGATGTAATTATAATGGATGTGAGGAAACAATTAACAGTCTATGCCTTAGCATGTGATGAATAGTCAGTCTCAGGGGAATTATTTTTCTGAAGCTGAATTCTGTTCCAAAAACTTATTTTCTATTGGTAATTCCTTCACACACACAATTACTATTTAATTACTTTTCAGAATTCCTTCTCTGTGTGTTTTTCTCTCTCTGAGACCACCATGGGATAAATAAATAGAACTCTGTAGAAATCAAATTTAATAGGGGGCATCCCATAGAGAAAAGTCTTTATATTCTAATTTATCTGTTCTTCACATAGATGATTCACTTTGTTTTATGACATTTTTATGCAGACCCCTCTAGAATGAGATGGAAAAGGTGGCCACCCAAACAGAAGGATTTGAAAGATATAATTAAAGGCTTTCTTATAGAAAAAAAAACATTTCCACAGCCTTTTCTATATATCATCTAAGATTCCACCACTAAGAACACATTGCTTTTTAAATGCCAAGTGTCTTGGGGGAATTATACAGCATTAAACTCTTTTTAATATATTTATGCCATAATATAAATTAGTTGTTAGATACACACAATTTAGTTGGAATAAGGACTTTGAGAGGTGAGACCAAAGGAAAATAATATAAATTAGGAACATGATAGGATGCCTGGGTGGAGCTACAAATGTGCCCCACCCATATCTCCTAGGTGCCCCCTCATTTCATTATCAAACATTGCTTTCTATTGAACTATCAGAACATTGGATGGAATGTTTACCAAAAGAATGGGAGATGGGACACAGTGAGAAATAGAAACAATAAACCTCAAATATTCCCACTTTAGGCTTCAGCTGAAAAGGAGACCATTTTTAAATTTTACTTGGAAAAAATCATCATTTTACCTTCTAACATTCATTATATCATTCATATAATCAAATAAGAGTAGGTTGCTGTTATGGTTTGGATATAGGGATTCCCCCAAAGCCCCTGTTTTAATGAAGGAATGTTTGGAGTTGAAATGATTAGACTATGAGAGCTGTTACCTAATCAACCCATCCTAGTTTGAATGGACTGACTGGGTGGTAGCTATAAGCAAGTGGGGTATGGTTACAGGAGGCGAGCCACATGGGGTGTGCCTTGGAAGGGTTCATCTTCTTTGTAAGCCCTTCCCCTTGCTTGCTTTGCTTCCTGAAAAGAGAAGCATTCCTCTACTATGCCCCCCAGCCATGATGTTCTGCCTCATCTTGGGCCCAGAGCTATGGATTCATCTGACCATGGACTAAACATCTCTGAAACCCTAAAACAAAATAAACTTTTCCTCCTCTAAGTTGTTCTGGTCATGTATTTTGTTTATACTGATGAAAAGATGACTAACACAATCACATTTTGAAGTCAAGACTTTATGACAAAAAATAATCAAACAGGGTTTCTGGATCCAATATTATTTTTACAGACGTTTTCTTTCTTGCTTATGGATTTTTCCTTTACTTTTACTGATTAATGGGAATTTGCTTATAAATCCAGACTAACAGTGATAAAATTTATTGGGATAAGGAAGCTGTTAAAATGGTGGGAAGAAGCATTGGAATTAAATGTCATCACCAAATCAGCAAACAATGGTGAATACGACTCGTATTCATTGACTTGTTTATTCTTGTCTTCTCTGCTTATGCTCACTAGGTTATAAGGTTCCTTCTGAAATGGTTACTTGAGAACAGAAGAGGTCAAGTCAACCTCTTTGGGGACTGGAGTACAAGTGGGTTGTGTTATATCAGTTGGATAGCATATAGGAAGAACAACAACAGGAATTAATGCAGGAGATCAGTCTAGTCCAGGTGTAGGGTACTCATCATGGTGGAAGAAACTCATGCCCATCTACACTTACCACTCACCATTCCTGTACCCACAAGTACCAATGGCTTCTTACTGGATGCATTTGAAACTCTGACTGAGGGCTTTTTCTGTCTATAAGTGGGCTTGTGCTTTAGCCCTATGTAAGTGTAGGGACTAAAGACTCCTGGGAGCTACACTCAACCAATGACAGAAGGCTTGGTGAATAAATAGCTCAGTTTCCTCACCTCTCCAGTGGCCTGCTCAACATCATCTCCCAAAGAACCAGCAGAGTTGAGACCCATTTGCCTATAGTGCTAACTTGCTGATGAATGCATTCTCTATTACTTCCTCTTGTTTTCTATTTCATGTTCCCACTCCCCTACCAGAGCTTCCTGGAATCACCTCCCAAATTAGCTACTTGCATCTAAAACTCTATCTCAGTGCCTGCTGCTTGGGTAATCTTACCTGAGGGTTAGAGTTAGGGTTAGGGCATAGGAAATAAAAGTAATAGAAAACACAACAGTGGTAGAAACGGGACTTCAGTATGTAAAACTCAAGTGTGTTTTACGTAACTTAGTTCTCAAGAACTTTGTGAAGGATTGTGAGAAAAGTACTAAGTTCAGAAATGATCCTACCTTGATGAACTGAGATAGAGAATTCTATGCATCAAAATTTTATGTTTGAAATAGTCACTGGAGGGGATACCAGGATAGCAGCTATGGCCTCCTTCTCCCTCGTGGGAGAAGTCTATGTTAACCCTTTTTAAATAAACCCTGCTACATATGCTTGCCTCTGCATGCTTCTCTAATGTTCAAACTTCAACATGTAGGGAAGCAGGACTCATCACCAATAACTGGCGGTATCATATTTGGAGGTTCCACCGAGGTCTACACTGAGGTATACAAGTCTTTAAGGTAGAAAGAGCATTATATCAAGCTGGTGTTCTCCAAACTAAAGTTGTATGAAGCACCCATCCCCAGATGACTTACAACCTGTTCTTCCCCAACCAGACTTCAAACCATACCTGACTTCTAAAAGGGAACTCCAAAGCTGCTTGCCCCCTTATGTCACCCCCTCTCAGCTTTGAAGCAGCCAGAATGAACCGTCACCCCTTCTCCTTATAGCAGTAAGGAGTTCCTAAAATTAGAGGGGGGGAATGAAGCCAGAATTAGACAGGCAGTCAGTGTAGATAGGTAAATCGAGTCAAGTCGGTCAAGGAGGCAAATTTTGAATGAGTCTGGGAAGTTGGAGACTGTCCCCTGAGGGATCTTATCAAGAACCTGCCCACCCCCCAACCTGTTGCCAAGGTAATCTGTTCCAGGAATTTCCCCTCCCTATAGGGAGCTATAAGGTTGTTATGTTAATGTGTCCTTGTCTACTCCATCCTGCCCTCCTCCCTTCAGCCCACCTATTTCTCACCTTTTGGCCATCCCACCAGCATTCCTGGCCTAGTCCCATACACAGGAAGGAGAAAGATAAGTGGGGAAAAGCAGGAGAACAGAGGAATCCTAGGACATATAAAAAGGACAGAACACCTCGCTTCTTGGGATACCAGGATACCAGCTATGGCTCCCCTTCTCCCTTGCAGGAGAAGTCTATGTTACCCCTTTCTAAATAAACCCTGCTTCATAAAAAAAAAGAAAAGAAAGAAATAGTCATTGGAACATGCTTTACTGGGCATGAAAAAGAAAGAAAGAGAGAGGGAGAGAGAGATATTTATATGAATAAATGAAAATTTTGAGTTAGGGACTGGGGAGATCATCCATTCAGGATGAAGAGGAGACACTAAGGTGTGAAAGATAGAAAGAGATGGGAGAGGTCCTCACACTCTCACATGTGACCTCTCCCTGAAAGCTCTTAGACATTGTAAATGTTCTATTTAAATCCAAGGGCTGAGGTTGTGGCTCAGTGGCAGAGTGCTTATCCTGCACACATGAGGCACTGGGTTTGATCCTCAGCACCATGTAAAAATAAATAAATGAAATAAAGATATTGTGTTTAGGTATAACTAAAAATATTTTTAAAAACTCAAAAAATGCTCAGTATGAGTGAGTTTCTTGTGGGAAGTGGTGAGTGAATTAATTTTTGCATCTTCAGGGACTTGGGACAGAAGAAAAATGGAATAGGTGGACATCACAGCCTGAGTACCTGCAGGGCAACTCTGGGAAGAAGCAGAGAGGACAGAGAGAATTTAAGGCTTGTCCAAGTCATGGCAGTGTCTGGAGTCTGTGTCCCTTTTTCTCTGGCCTCCTAGGTACCAAGGAGTCATGGCTTGCATCTCTGAGATAGGTTGAGCATCAGAAAAGGGAACCCATGAGGAGGCAGGAGTTCCTTCAGAATGCCTTTAAATTTTTCTTTTGAGTTAGTCAAATGTTGTTCCTTTCTAGAACACATAATTGATTTAAATGGTTTTTGGATGTTCTCTGGCTTGATTGACAATTGTGAAAGGAACCTGAAATTGTGTAGCAGGTGGGTACTTCAAAAATTTTCTTGGAAAATTCTAAGAAAATAGGCAGAAGATTTTCTATGACTTGGGGTTCTGTCTTTAGTAGCTCATCAAATAATTACCCTAATTCTACCTTCTGTATTATATTTTCTTTATTTTGGTGGTGCTGGGAATTGAACTTAGAGCATTGTGTATGCCAGGCAAGTGCTCTACCACTGAGCTACATCTCCAGTTCTCTGTATAATAATAATTTTTTTGATGGAGCCTTGCTATGTTGCCCAAGCTCTTCTTGAACTTGTGGGCTCAAGTGATCCTTCTATCTCAGCCTCCCAAGAAGCTGGAACTACATGTGTGCACCACTCCACCTGGCTCTTCCTGTATAATTGTTACATATTTTCTTCATGTATCTGTAATTCATGGGTCATATTATTTTCTTCTACATTTTGCATGGTTGATCCTTCTTTTCAACCCAAAGAGTCTTTCTTTTCCTTTCTTATTTTTAATTTTCCAAAAATCTTTTTAGAACCCAAGGACTTACAAGCTGGGGGTGTAGCTCAGAATCTGCCTAGCATATGCTAAGCCCTGGGTTTGATTCCCACTACCACTACACGAACAAACAAACTCAAAAGATTCCATGGTGTTCTTTGCTGGTACTGTTTTTACTCGATTTGATTCTCTAATCCTAAAAAAAGCACTTCTGCTTTTGATTTGGGGATTTCTTGCTGTTTCATCACTTCAGGTTTTTACCTGCCATAGGGCAGGGAAGTTCTAGGTCCTTCAATGTGGCAAAATGTCTAGAGAGCAGGCCTTTTCTCAATTCTGAGTTGCAGGTTGCCCCAGAGCTTGAACAGGGATATATAAGAAAAGAAAAAAAACTTAGAAACTCTCTTCCAGTTTGTCTCTCAAGACCTGAGTTCCTTACCCAGCCTGCCTGTTCTGTCCTTTATCTACTATGGTGGACAGAATCATGCCCCTCCTCAGAGGTGACTATGTCCAAATCCCTGATATCTGTGAATTTTGTGAACTTGTATGGCAGAAAGGACTTTTAAACCTGATTACATTAAAAATCTTGAGATGGGGGTCTTTATTCTATACTATATGGGTAGGCTCAATATAATTACAAGGGCTTTTAAAAGAGAGAGGCAGGCCAGAGAAGATGTGACATTAGGAACAGAAGTTGGGAGTGATGTGAGGAAAGTGCCACAAATTGAGGCTTAGTGAAAGATCACCTGGATGGAAGTAGCTAGGATGGGAGGTAGAGCTAAAGCCTGCCCCTAAGCTCCCAGCACGTCTTAGACTCAGCACAATGTTTGGCCCACAGAAGGGGCTAAAGGGACATGGTGTTTCATCAAAATTAATGGTTCATAACCAGCTGTTTAAAAATGCACAGATGTTGCAGAGATTAAGGGGGAATACTATTTAATAAGCAAAAAGTCTTGAAGGGAGCAAAACCAGTCAGGCAGTCATGGTAAACAAATGGCTCTTCCAACATGGCTCCCTGACTTCAGACCCTGCCCAGTGAGGTGTTGTCAATTCTATGGAGTGAAGACACAAAGATGGTGGCACGGTAGTACACGCCTGTAATCCCAGCAACTCAGAAGGTTGAGACAGGAGGATTGCGAGTTCAAAGCCAGCCCCAGCAAAGGTGAGACACTAAGCAACTCAGTGAGACCCTGTTGAGGTGGCAGAAACACGAAGGCAATTCAGAATGACAACCAGGGCATATATATAATCCCTGAGAGTATTCTGAACTATTCTGGAGATACCTGAATCTCCACCAATGGCCAAGTGATAAATTACCTGACCCAACATGTCTTCTACATAAAGATGAAAGAGAAATAATGAAGGCAAAGTTGCGACAGTAAGGGGCTGGGGATGTGGCTCAAGCGGTAGCGCACTCGCCTGGCATGCAGGGGGCTCTGGGTTGGATCCTTGGCACTACATACAAATAAAATAAAGATGTTGTGTCCACTGAAAACTAAAAAAAGTAAATATTAAAAAAAAGTTTTGGCAGTATGTAAGTCAGCACTGCTGAGGAGAAATATACTTGAGCCACTTATGTATTTAAATTTTTTATATTAGTCACATTAAAAAAATAAAAAGAGATCTGGGGCTGTAACTTGGCTAAGGAGTGCTTGCCTAGCATGTGAGAGGCCCTGGGTTCAATCCCAGGCCTCTCCTGCAAAAAATTTTTTAAAAATACATGATTTTTTGGAAACTTATTTCATTTAACCCAAGAGATTCAAATTATGATTATTCAATATTTAATCAACATAAAATATTACTAATGAAGTAATTTACATTTTTCATGTTAAAATTTTGAAATCTGATGTACATTTTACATTTAAAGCACATTTCAGCTCAGACTGACCCACTTAAAGTGCTCAATAGCTCCATGTGACTAGTGGCTGCCATGTTGGAGAGTATAGGTCTAATTCTATATACTCTGGTTACTAAAATAACTCCAAAGCTTTTTGTTAAAAAGAAAAAAACCGAGCAGAACTTGCTGTAAAAGCCTGCTTATCTCGCTGACTACATTTACCTTTCCCATAACAAACAAAAATGAAAATCAATTATAGCATGCACAGTCTCTTTATTTTGGAAGACTGTCTATACAAAAGGCTCCTGAACTGCTTATGGGCAAGAGTGACTTTTGAAATGAAAAATACATCAGAGTTATCACTGATGAATCAAAAAATAAAAAATATTACAGCTATGTCAGTATAATGACTACTTAGGTGATAAATCTCTGCAGGAGCTAGCTTAAAAATGCAACTACTGCTTAATTCATTTTCAGGAGTCCTCTGAAAAAAATTCTATGCTGTAAGAAATGAGGTATTTGTTTATTGGAAGGAAAGGAAATGGCTCTTTTTTCATTGTTTGGAATGGCTATATTTGACTCATCAACCTTTTTTTCTCTGATGCTTATATAAGCCCAAAATTCCAGCCACACCATCCTAGAGTTTGAATAGGTCAACTCACAAACCTTGTGTATTTCAAAACTCACACAAGTCAGGTGAATATTCTAATAGGAATGCTATTTCTGTTTCATAGCTGATATAGTTGTGCCATGTGACAACTGGATAGACTCAATATGAAATTCGCTTGGTCATGCATCTTTGGAATTATGGGATTCTAGAATTTTCAAAGTTATGAATTTTCTCACATTTTGCATATAAAGTGAGACTTTGTTAATCTTCTCATACAAAATGACAAACATAAATTGGCAGAAAATGAACACATGCTGAAATTCCTGGGCTCAGCCTCCATGTCCTGCATGCTATTGAAACTCTCATGTCTGATTCTTTCCAGATGGTCTTGGGAGGCTCAAGGAGTATATCACGAAGGTTCCATGAACTAGCTCCTTTGGTGAAACTGTGGAAACCATGTCTGTCTCCTTTCCTGCTCAAGAATTCTGTGGGAAAATCTCTTCATACTGTTAATGCTCCATATGGCAGCCAGTTTACTGTTGGGGGCTTTCAACAATGAAGCCAGACTGATGTTTGTCTTGAAGCTGCCCAGGTCCCATGCTGAGGGCCAAGGCTTGCTTGGAAGGTGTGGTTTCTTTTGCTGTAAGAGCTGTGGGTCCTGTTGCCCATGAATGAAACTGCTGCAATTGACACCTGGCATTATAGCTCTTATGGGTTTTGCTTGCTTCTTTCTTTCAGCCCCTTGCCTCTGGGACTTCATCATAAATCCAGATGATCTGAAGACCTGTCTCCTTCTCTGCTCTTGTTCACTATTCTGGTGCTCAACTTTTTTTCTTTATGAGCCTCTTTCCTAAGGCACATTTTAATAAATTCCTGAGGACCCCCTGTTCCACCTCCAAAGCCCTTGAATGTACTTGATTTCTGGGATGAGTAAAATTTAGGTTGAAGCTGAATTCCTTGCTCTGCTTAAGGAGAATATTCTAAATTATATTTTTCCTTCCTTTTCATTCTCCTTAGTAGAGTGCTAAGTTATCCAGTGACTAGCATCTTTTTCAATTTAAATTTAATAATCAGAAGAAAATCTGGCACACAATAGGTATTCAATGAATATTTGTTGAGTGAATGAGAGCTTTTATTTGTAAGATTTTGAGAATAAGACTGAGTCTTTTTTTGTTTTTCTGGTGTGCTCATCAAGGTCAATTTCAATCTTTATTCAGAGCACCTGTTCCCTTTAGTATTAGTGTCAGGTGTCTGTGTAGAGGCATGGGCGTGGACTTTTCATAGCATTGTAGCTAGTGGGGGTTGAGGGTGAAAAATAAGAGAACTCAGAAAACCACATTGCTTCTGCATCCTTTTTATTCTTTTGGGGGATGGTGGTGGTGAAGTGGGGTGGTTCCTACCTGAATTGATTTTATTTGAAATACAAGCATAGGGAAGAACTTCAGGGAGATTAGAAGTAGTTTCAGATTCTTTGTGCAGTCAGCCATTTCGGAAAGTTCATGCGAACTTTTCATGTTGGAGTGAGGGGAGAAGGGTCAGTGTTTCCTTGAAGAAAACAAAACAGCATTGTATACAATGGAAAAAAAAAACATGTTGGATAAAATGAAAGAGTGATTGTGCTTTCAATCAGAGGTGATATTCAAAAAATAAGTAGCCTCCCCTTACCTAGGGGAGATGTTGCAAGACCCCTAGTGGTTGCCTGAAATGAAAGATAGTACCCTATATGTACTATGTTTTTTCCTATATGTACATACCTATGATAAGGTTTAATTTATAAATTAAGCACAGTAAGAGATTAAAAAATGCTGACTAATAATAAAATAGGACAATTATAACATATACTGCAATAAAGTTATGTGCATATGGTCTCTCTCTCTCAAAATGTCTTACTATATTGTACTGTGAGATGATCCAATGCCTTTGATGAGATCAGGTAAATGACACAGGCATCATGATCTCGTGTTAGACTGCTTTGACTTTACTTGAACACAAGCACCACACCATGTTACTGTGACAGTGGATCTTATAACCAAGATCCAATGGCTACTACGTGATTAATGGGCTGGTAGTGCATATAGCTGGAAAAAGGGATGATTCATGTCCTGGGTTGGATGGAAGAGGATGGTGCAAGATTTCATCAGGCTACTTAGAATGGCATACAATTTACAATTTATGTATTGTTTATTCTGTAATTTTCCATTTTATATTTTTTGAACCGTGATTTACTGGAGGTAACTGAAACTTCAGAATTCAAAACTGTGAAGGGGGACTACTATAATCTTTTTGCTGTCCTGTGGAAGATGTAGTTTCCACAGATGGCCATGCCACTCCAAGGGAGTACAAGCTTGCAATGATTGGCCACAGCCTTGGAGACAGGTAGGTACTGGGCATTTGATCAATGGTTGCCAACATTGCCCACTGGAGTGACATCTCCCCAACTGGGGACTGACACTTCTCTGTCTTGGAGGATACATAAAGATTAGTGTTGGTGCTTGGGAGTTGTGGTGGGCTAGTTGGAAAGCCAGTGGGCCCTGAATGTCCAAGGTCAGGGACAATACATAGAGTTAGACACCAAGGTAGAGCTCCAAAATATTTCCTACAATGGCAGCTTGTCCCAGTGCTTCTCATAACCTCACACCCTCCTTCAATTAGTTTGGTTTCTCTGTTTCTTTTTTTTTTGGTCTGGACATTTTGACATATCTCCTTACTCTCAAATTCCTTTGCTTCTACAGAAGATTTAAATTCCCTTCCAGGGAGCAAAAACGCCCACTAACCAAGATAAATTGTAGTTGTAAGCAGAAGTATGAGTCATTTAGTGTTAGCCTTCAAGGGAGGTGGCCATGAAAAATTGTCTGCAAAATTAATTTATGTAAAAGGATAAATTTCTTTCAGCTGATTATGTTTTCAGAGCTAACACTTTGGAAAACAAGACCATGATTCTGCAAGTGCTCAGTAGAAGATATTTTGCTCCAAATAAAAGAGTTCCTGGTTTCAAACAGGCAATGAAAAGTAGTGCTTCTTATCATACATCATGAAAATTGGCTAATGGACATAGTAGAATAGATTTGGATTTAAACTCTCCAAGACTTATTCTTTAACATGGAATTGTCTGCCTCTTGAAGTTTGTACCAAATGGACAATTATTTATGTTGGCAAGACATCACAGTTCAACTAAGCTCCAAAATTCATGCCAGAGGGTGAGACACAAAAAGAGAATTAGACTGAGAGCCACAACCCCTTAATCCAGCTTGGCCATCAGGTAATTATGGATGTTGTGGTCTTTGTATTTCAGGAAAAATCAAAGTGACCTTGTACACCTACTACACTTAGTTTCTTGACCTGCCTGGGCTTTTCTGAGTTACTTGGCACAGGATTTCCAAGTTAAAAGTCTGAAAATTATTTGAGATAGAAAAATTACTACCTACGTGGGTTTTACTGTTGATGGTAGAGACTAGCATGTCTCAAACATGTCATTTTTTTCAAATGACTTTCTCCTTTCAGTATCTGCAGAGACACCAGGATGGTGGTAGGGAATCATAAATCAATGGATATGCATCTCAATGTCCATTGATTGAAGTATTATAATTCCAAAATACCATGACTGCAAGATGTTTCACTGCCTACTACAGAGTCAGCCAGACAACCTTCCCTGAATTAATTCAATTTTGATGAAGCTAAATAGTAATCTGTAACTCAAAATCAAGAACTATAGCAATCAAAAATCTCACCAACCCCAAGACACTTTGATAATGCCCCAACATCTGCCTCAAAATTGGAAGAATGTCATTGGCACATACAAACATGCACATACAAACATGCAAACAAAACTCAGCAGTATTCAAAAACTTGTCCCCATGAAAATACATCAGGGAGGGAAGCCACATCAGGCAGCCTGTCTCCTGAGCTCTCCTGATCTGTAGTACTGCTTTCAGGGGTTCCTAGACCAGACTTTGGTAAACACTGAATTAAATAAAATTTTCAGGGTGACTGTGAGGATTGAAAATGGTTTACTCAAGACTGGAAGGCAAGGTGGTAGATGGAAGAATCTGAAACATTACTTTTGAGGTCAAATTCCAACTGGTTTTGCCTATTTTCCACATTAGTAATCCTTTCTATGGTTGCAAGGCCTCCTGGAAATGAGGATGCTTCATCATCTGTCCTCTGAGCACAATCTCCTGACTTTCCTATTCTTACACTTTCATTTCTAGAACATCTACTCTACTACCTTATTGGCTCAATTCCTTTGCCGCTCTCTTTCTCCTAGGCTTTTAGCCCCTTCCTGGGTTCCCTTTCCTTTCTGGTGGAGAGATTTCATAATACATAACTTCAACATCCTTCTGTCACTATCTTCCAGTCCTCTTCCCTTTCCATCTTGCCTATACTACAAAGCCCAGACAAGGCTAAATACAACCCTTGCTCTTGCCATCTTTCCATCTGGGTTGCTGAAGCCTGCTGAAGAAAATCATCCAGCTCTGAAGATTTGTACCATAAAGGGACCAGCAACAAGGCAGAGTGAGCCAATGTGGCCCCAACATCTGCCCCACGTGAGTGTCGGTTTAAATGGAAATAAGAAAAAGAAGTCATCAGGTGCCCAGAAGAAAGAAGAGACTCATAGTACCTAAGCTGATTTTCTGTGGCCTGAAGAACCAGATGTAACCATCAGGTACGGGGACTAAAGGTTTAACATCTACAACTAAAACACATGTGGATTCTTTATCTCATGAATTTGAAGAATAAAATCCACAAACACAAGAGTGAGAGCAAAGTAACAGGGTTTATTAGAGTAATAGAAATAGCAGAGGTTCTGAAGAGGGAGGGGTCCCAAGAAATGGGTGTCTGTTGTCTAGGGGTTTTTATGGACTTATTCTGTCCCTATGGGTGATTGGTGGGATGACATATACATATTGGATTCAGAAAGGGGGGGTCGATCAGCTCTCTATCTTGTCTTCTTCAGCAAATCTGGAGAAGAGTGATTTCTAAGCCTTTGTTAGCAGAAGGGTTGGGTGAAGTTTTGTTGGCACAAGAGGAACTATCCTTTGTGATTGGTCATGTCTAGAAGCTATTAAGAAACTGTTCTTGCCAGACATGGTGGTGTACTCCTGTAAATCCCAGCAGCTCAGAAGGCTGAGGCAAGAGGATCAGGAGTTCAAAGCCACCCTCAGCAACTTAGGCCATAAGCAATATAGTGAGACCCTGTCTCAAAATAAAAAATAATGAAAAAATCAAAGGGGGCTTGGGATGTGTCTCAGTGCTTAAGCACCTCTGATTTCAATTCCTGGTGCCAAAAAGAAAAGGAAGAAAGAAAGAGAGAAAGAAACTACCCTGGTGGCTACGACCATGTAGGGTCAGAAACTTGATTTCCTAATCCTCTTTTCATCCTTTTCTTCTCTGAGACCCTTTTCCTGAATGCTTATGGGTGGTCTATATTCTGATTCATAACCTAGAAAAATACTCAGGTTACTAAGCCCTTTTTGCCACAACAAAGAATATGGATGATCCTAGGCTAGGACCACAGGAAGACTGCAGGAGGATAGGGCCATCCACTTAAAAGAGGTGTCCTTGGTTTTGTGTGATGTAAGGAGATAGAGTCGAGATCCTTTGAAAGGCTGGCTCTTGTGTAAGGGTAACTGGAAAACTCTGTCATGGGTCTAGGAAAGAAGCAATCTGGTGGCAGCTGTAGTTCGGTATGAGGAAAAATTAGTCTCCTGTGAGAAACTGAGACCCTAAATCTGCACCATACAAGGCGTAGAGGCTGAATTTATAGTTTCTGTGTGAATTAATGTAGCTGATGCCATAAGGCAAGTAAAAGAGATAAGAAGCACAACTTTTCTAAAAGAAGAAATAAAACTATGATCACTTCTAGGCCCCATGATTATCTATCTAGAAAATCCAAAAGAATCCTCAAACTATTATAATGCATGAGTGGATTTAGCAAGGTACTGTGTGTTCATGTGCAAAACCGAAAACAGGGCCAGACACTATGGCTCATGCCTGTAATTACAGTGTCTTGGGAGGCTGAGGCAGGAGGCTTGCAAGTTCAAAGACAGCCTAAGCAATAGAGAGGCTCCAAGCAACCCAGTGGGACCCTGTCTCTAAATAAAATACAAAATGGGGCTGGGGATGTGGCTCAGTGGTCGAGTGCCCCTGATTTCAATACTGGGTACCAAAAAAAATATCCTCCAAAACCAAAAAACTGAAAACAGTTAAATAAATTAAAATCTTGGCCTCATGCCTCAAACCACCATCCATGTCATCACTTGGCAGAGAAGAAGGAGGTCCTAAGGTTTGGGCTCCTACAACTTCCTGACCTTGTGACCTCAAACTTAACCAAGTCGACTCCCACCCATCTTTCCTGTATTCATAGGGGGACAACTTTTCCCTTGTCTTTTTACAAACCAATCTCTTTCCCTTTACTTTTAAGTCTCTTTTCTCTCAATTCCACCTCTCACAAAGACCTGGCTTTCTCTAAGATGTTTCTTTTTCTTATGTGTTCAACCTAGTCCTTCCTTATAGCCTTTAAAGATACTCAAGTTGCTGTTATCTTTGGGGATACCCCTCTGCCCAAATCCCCAAAGTTTAACAAGCCTCGGCAGACCCCTAAATCATTTCTAGCAATTACATTTTTAAAATAACAGGCTAAGGTCATTGTATCCATTTCTTACTATTTAAATGTTCTTTAGCCTATTTCAATCAGATTTCCTTTTCTATCACACTTCTAAAATGGCTTTTATGAAAGTGACTGATGACCTCCTTATCTGCTCAATCTGATGGACTCTTTCCAATCCTTTGGCACCCATTCCTGGATTGCCCATCCAGCTCAAGACCCCTCTTTATACTTTGACTATGAACTTCTGAGCCCTTGGAAGGGCCCGTGGGGCCTTTACACTCCATGCCTTATATTCAGTCTTGGTTTAGCTCTTATAGTTCTAACATAGGGTTGTCTACATTCCTCATGATGGTACCAAGGGTCTAGGCAACTGGGTATCTTTCTAGGTGAATGTGTGGAGTCAAGGTAGGCAAAAGTCTGAGATGCAGCCTGTAATTTCAGTGTCTCAGGATGCTGAGGCAGGAAGATCGCAAGTTTGAGACCAGCCTTAGCAACTTAGGGAGGCCCTAAGCAACTCAGTGAGACCTGTCTCTAAATATAAAATGAAAATGCCTGGGGATATGACTCAGTGGTTAAGTGCCCCTAGGTTCAACCCCCAGTATCAAAAACAAAACAAAACAAGACAAAAGGTTTGAGATACAAGATACGGGTTAGAACAAGACCAGGATAATTTCATTGAGACAGTTCCCCAGGCAAAGGCAGTTTTCTGGTGGCTTCTTTGTTTTGCTTCTTGATGACTATATTTCACAGGAAGCAGGAAATTTTGTAATTCATAGGTTGCTATACTTTTTTTTTTGGCTATAAACACTATAGACTAATGGTTTGAGACTGGTTTGGAGGCTGAGACATTTTACAGGCAGGGGGAAGGGAGAGGATTTGGGTTTAGAGGAACTGGGTTTAGTGTTTGTTTTGGGTTGACTTAAAGACAACAAAGAAATGTGGCCTTTCTTGCACAGTTATTTGTTAGCTGAGATTCACACCTGTTTCTTATTAAAAATGTCCAACAAATGGTACCTTTTTATATGGAGAATAAAAAGCTCCCTGAATCTGCCACAGGCAGCTGTTGAAGCAGCTATAGCTTGGTGCACCAGATTCCAAAGGTGGGCCTGCCCACTTCTTACTGCAGGGCCAGCTGAGAAAGAAAGATTGTTGTACAGACAAGGTCAACTTGTAGCATCATTTGACCTAAAGAGGGGCACCTGAGAGACTTGAGATTTTATAATGGGTAGAGGCTGAAAAAAAGACATTTGGCTCTTAAAGCACTGAAATAAATTTATTCTAAGCAATGTTTTAGTCCAAATGCATCAACTAATGCAAGAACAAAATTTGAAACTTCAGCTCATTATTGTTCTGGTTGTGGCAGCATGATTTTCCCCGAGGCCTTTTAATTCTTTCTTTGGAGGCCTCTATATTAACTCGGAATCTTTGATGTGTTTTCAAATATTGGCTTAAAGCATCAAGGGTTGTTATTTTATTTAAGTGAATGAATCGGCTGTCTGAATGTATCCTATTTCATATACCAATGCATATTTTCATTCAAATAAGACAAAATTCCGTAGGAAGGTGTTCATGACATAAGGTGTCACAGGAAGGTCATGCATATTTATTGATTCTTGAGTTTTGGTTTCCTGATTACATTATCATTAAAATAGTTTTGTTTATATCATTACTTTGTTAGTGGTGGGAGTAAATGTCCCAAAGCATTCCTTTTATTATTTCCATCATTCCCTATATCACACACAAACAGACTTTAAAAAGAAAACCCTGCTGATGTGAATCTATAGCAAGAATTTTTGCAGCTTTAATTATCCCAATGATAAAAGATCCTCTTGCATGCTTTCATTTTACTCATCTTTGTCTTTTGTCTTCCAAATCCCCATCTGCTGCACCTTCTGAGCCTTTATCATATTGTAAATGACCTTCCCTTACCTTCAGGCAATCCCAGAATTGAAATCCAGATGATACTTTAGAGATTTAATATTCAAAGTGTGGATCATTTTGCCCCATCTCTGTTAATGACTGAATCTTGAACTCTTATTTTTTTTAGTACTGGGCACTAACCCAGGGCTGCTCTAACACAGACCCTCACTCCCAGTCTTTTTTCTTTCTTTTTTTTTTTTTTTAAATTTGAGACAAGATCTCACTAAGATAATAATGCTGGCCTCAAACTTGTGATCCTCCTGCCTCATCTGCTACAGTAGCTGGGATTATAGGCATGTCCAATAGCAATTGGGGACAGCACTTCTCCATTTTAGGCAAAACAAATACTTTGAGTTGTTAGTGCCCATGTGGTACAGCAACCTGATGATAGCATTTTATTTGTTGCATTAAATCTATCTTTCAAAGACACAGTGCCAAAATTACTGTGTGGGGGATATCCTGACAGAATTGGTGGTAAAATTTCCAAATTTTATCAATGTCTTTGAAGTCTCAGCTTTCTGCTGTCATGTAGAGGGCCAAGAAAAATTCATTTACTAACATGTTGATATACCACATGTATTCCACTAAATGGGAATAATGGTATTGTACAATTAGACTGTCTTTAGTTGTGTAGTAGTGAGACATCCTGTTTAAATTTTTAGCTCTTTTCTTCCTCCTTCACTCTCTTCCTTTTACCTCTTCCTTTTTCTCTCCCACTTACTTGCTTTCCTTCCTGTGTCTCTTTCCCTCCCTCCCTGTATTACTCACCTTTGCATTTCTGTGACAAAATACCTGAGGCAATCAACTTAAAAAGAAGAAAGGTTCACTTTGGCTTACAGTTTTGGAGGTTTCAGTCCATGATTAGTTTGTTCCATTGCTTTTGAGTCTGCAGTGAAGCAATACATCATGATGGGGAGCACGTGGTGGAACAAGTTGCTTACCTAATGGCAGCCAAGGAAGCAGAGAGGAACAGAAGGTAGTATCCCAGTATTACTCCCTTTCCAGGGCATGCCTCCTTCTAGCCAGAAAACTTTCAACTAGCTCCTATCTTCTAAAGATTCTATATGGGCATTCTGATGAGGTGACTGTCCCTTAAATTAGCCAAGTGGACTGTCCCTTGAATTAGCCAAATGGAAGTTCTGTCTTTGTTACCAGCTTTTTTTTGAGGTACAATTTATACACTAGAACATTTATCCACTTTAAGCGTGCAATTCACTGATTTTAGTAAATTTATGGAGTGTGCAACCAACACTGCAATCCTGTTTTAGAACATTTCCATGACCCCCAACACACCTGCACTGGCTGAATATTTGAAATCTATTTTTACCTATTTTCTCTTGTTATAAAAACAATACAAAGTTACTTTAGATAATTTAGAAAACATATAAGAACAGGAAAGAAGAAAACAAAAAAACTATCTTCATTCCACAATCTATAGATAACCACTGCTATTTTGGTATATATTTAATCCTTCTCTCTTCCTCTTTATTCCTCTAAACCTACTATTTAAGGGATGCTGAGAAGCTGATTAGATCTAGGGACCTAGCAGCTACATATTAATAACTTAAAAATAGCAGGAGGACTTCTTTTTGTATTACTGATATTAAAAAATTTGAACAGATTTTTGACTGTTGAACTACCACATTAGATATTTATGTGCAAAGGTAAGAAGTCAATTAAGGCAACGTACAGGTCATTGTATACTGGGATTGGAAGTGTGAGTTTGAAATGTGCTTAAGGTCGGGGTGGTGAAGGAGGGGAGGGGATTTAGTGATAGCTGCTTTCAGGCCTCATGGAAGTGGATATTGGGCTGTGGGATTCCCCAGTCCCTAGCTGGAAATTGACAGTTTCTGTGTGGTATTACAAAGAAGCTGGTTAAACTGTCACCCATGGCATCTTGGGATTCAGACCTTATGTCCACTGAGGCTGAAGCTTTAGGGGAATTGGCAGGAAAACAAGTGAAGGTGCTGGAATACACTGGTGACTTTTTGTGGTCTCTGGTAGTTTTTACAAGAAAGAAAAGCATCATAACTTGAGGATATTTGAAGGCTTTACTGTTAGCAGTCCTTTGGTTTACAACCAGCAATCCAAGTTTTCTGACAGAAAGTCAGGAAATCATGACCCATGCAGATCTAGAAAAGGTGAATTTTCTTTGAGAGGCTAAAATGAAAACAAAGTAGGTAATAATATTGGGGCCTGGGGAAACCTTCACATTCTTGCTTCTGTCTCTCTTGGAATCTTCCATATGTTCCCTGACTAACAAAGGTAGAGAATGTACAGCTTGAGGATAGATACAGAGTAGCCGTGCCTCCTGGGTCCTCTTATTATTTTGCATTTGTCTGAATCAGATGTCAAGATGGCAGTCATTAAACTGAAGGTTGGAGGCTAGGCAGAGCACTGAGATTGGTTACTGAAAGATGGTAATTCTTAAATTAGTGTCTGAATTCATATACTATGAGTTGACAAAATCTCTGACTTTAGTTCTTGACTTACAGAATTGACTGAATATAAGCAAAACTCATCAAGCTTTTAAGCAAGTTGCATGTCAAGAGAAACCCTAAGTCCAATGGGCAAAGGTCTATGATCTCCTGTTTAACTAAAAAATGTTATTTTTATGCCCCCAAACCTGCAACAGAGGGGATTAAGTTGCTAATATGTGCAGCCCCATAATAGGACATCCCCCATCTCAGGTGTAGAGGTGGTGAACAATGACCAAGGGAGCTTTTCCCAAAGAAGAAAACCAGATGCAGCTGGGGTTTGGGGGGAGATTTTTGTTGTTGTTGAATTTCCTGACAAGGAGGATGTATTCTTGCTCTTTATATTGTGTTTCCCCATTTTTTCTTTCTTCAAGCAGGAGTCATTTTTCTAATAGTGATCTGTTTTTCTGCTGTCCCTAATTTTTCACGCTGGGTCTACTTACTGTTGGTAGTAAACTAGCCCATCCATAGACTTCCAGAAAATAAGAAACCACATTTAGACTTGTCTGGGAGACATCGGCCAGGTATCTTGAGTAAAATAAGTTAATCACAGTTAGCATTGGGGTAAGAGGTAGCATTTGGGAAGGGGGTAGGTACAATTTTGGCAGTTCATGAAACAGTTCCATAATAGTTCAAAGGATACTCTAAAAATCTTTAAGTATGGAAAGAAAGGTGTATATATGTTATGAAATCAAGGGGTAGACTGTAGGTCTGATAACATTGTTTGATAGAAATGTGACTGAAACTGTAATTCCTTTACTGTACTTTTCCATTAATTAATTTAATGAATTCCCTTTTGGTCTGAGTTTGAGTTGATTTTATTATCACATGTACCAAAAATATATCTGTCTAATCAATATTATCACATAGTCTCAAGTGCAGATAATACATAGGGGCAAATGGTGTTAGCAAATAAGAAAGTAGACATATTTGTAAGTAAATCAATTTATTTTCTAGAATATAGTTACTTTCTACTAAAGTTGTTCTTTGAAAAGAGGGAGTATTTCCTGCTTTGTTTGTATCCAAGCTTCTGTTAAGTTGATTTATGGATAGTGTATCTTTCAGATTTTAGTCAATGGCCATGACTATATGTGGACTTTGAACACAAGAGGATCAGATAGTTAAGGTATTTAAAAATTATACTTTCATTATTAGTGGATATATTTAGAGGTTAAAATCTAGTCTTTGTGGTTATTTGCTGCTGAACATAGTAGATTATCAGATTAAATCCTTGGCTAAAGAAATTTTACAAATAATTTCCTAAACTATAAACCATGTCTATGAGATTCACAAATGTCTAAAGATAATTGGAAGATGTATTAATACCAAGAGAAAGATAATTACTTTCACTCATAATTAAACTAATGTTTCCTTGTAAGTCATTAAATATTACTTCACAGTCCAATCATTAAAGACTTTGTTCCACAGTGCGATAGTCTGGATGTGGTTTGTCTCCCAAGAATTCATGTGTTGGAAGCTTGTTTTTCAGTGTGGTGATGTTGAGAAATGGTGGATCCTTTAAGAGGTGGGCTCTAGTGAGAGGTGGCGAGGTTCATTAAAGGTACTGCCTTTTGTTGCAGCCCTCTCATCTCTTAGCCATGGCCATTAATTCAGAAATTGGACAAGGATTGATGGGGAATGAAGAAAAGACAGACAGACACACATAGAGAATAAAAGGTGGGGCCAGGTGGCTCAGCCAATCCCTGATGGGGGAAGACTGACCCAGAGCTAGCTCAGCATGTTTGTTATATAGGTTTCATCAAAAGGTTATTTGTAGGAAAGTTTCAGCAAAGCAGACAATCTGAAGAATACAGAACTGGTGAGACATTAGGGTCATCTTGTTTTGCTCAGAATTCTCTATTCCTGGGAGTTGGTGTCTGAACTCAAGGCTTCGACTGATAACTACTGTGTGCCTTTGCAAGTAGCCTCCCTGGGCCAGTGTCACCATAGCAACTGGGCCATCTCAGTCTGCACTTTTGCACAGGCAGTTTTCAGTGCAAATGCAGCCATGAGGGAGTCAGAAGGGCAATGATTCAAACCACAACTCTCCACAGCCTTTGGAAAGGATTAATATAATTTTCCAGTGATCCCAGTTAGTTCCCACAAGAGCAGGTTGTTATAAAAAGATCAAGCCTCACTCCTGATTCTCTCTGGCTTTCTGTCTTGCCATGTGATCTCTTCTTGCATGCATTCCTGCTACAGTGTTGTGGCATAGTCAGAAGGTCCTCAGTACATCCAGTAGATGATGGTGCCATACTTTTGAACTACCAAGAGTGTGAGCTAAATAGACCTCTTTTTAAAATAAAGTAGTTAGCCTCAGATATTTTGTTAGAGTGATGGAAAATGGCTAAAACAACACTACAGATCATTTCAATGCCAGTGAAATATGAAATGAAAAAAAAAATAGGTTATCTAGCCTGTACACTAAAGTTCATTATTAATAGCATTATTTTCAAAGAGTTTCTCCAGTACTTTGTCTGGTATTTCCCCCGTTTTCCAGAATTTTGTTATTGCTTTCCCTTATTGACAGTTTTAGTGTCGTTGGGGAAATAAACAAAAGTAGATGTACTTTTAATTTGTCATTTTAAGTTGGATGATACCATTATATATTTAAAGTGCCATATTTAAGTCCACAATAAATGAAAATAGTTATTTTTGTGGGGAGGAAGATGGTGGGGTATTAAAAATAATCCAATTCTATGTATTTCATTTATTTTTCTGTCTTTCTTTTTTTTGGTGCTGGGGATTGAACCCAGGGCCTTGCACATGGTAAGGCCTGGGTTCTACTGAACTACACTACCAGTCCAAGATTGGACTTCTGATAAATTTAGATGAAAGCATTTTATGCAGCACATGTGAAATACATACAATTCTTAATTTTTAATGGATTTTTGGTTTCTTTTGTTTCCTGTTAGTTTTGTAATGCATATTTAATTTGAAAATTTTGAGCTTATTTTGACTGAAATACAAGGAAGCAGGATCTCCTCAAACATTGTTGTGATTGTTAGGATAATCTTTGTGGTACCACAGCTGGTCACTACCATCACTTATGACTTCATATCAGTAGAGTTCTCATCTTAGTTGTACATTTGTATGTTATTTCAAATTCCTTTTATATTGATTTTTGTTTTAATGAATTAATTTCATTATTGTTCCTTCATGCCATGATAAAAATATTGCCTGTGGTGCTGGAGGAAGCCTTGGTTTTAGTGGACAACACATCTTATCAAATTCTGTAGCCATTTATTGTCCGCCATCTTGCAAATACAAGCTCCTGCATTAGAAATATCACTATGAAGATGAAAACCACATCCTCTGCATCTAAAATTTAGTAGAAAGGCTAAGACAAAATGTACAGGTAATTAAAGTGTTGCAGAAAATAGCAAATTACTTACCATTACATAAAGTGCTTACTTTGTGCTAATTGCTTTTTTTTTTTTTTTTGGTACTAGGGATTGATCCCAGGGGCACTTAACCATTGAGCCACATCCCCAGCTCTAATTGCGCTTTTAAGCACTTTAAAAATAGTAAATCAATTAAAACCTTAAACTATGATTATTTTCTCCATTTTCATATGGAAAAAATAAGGCACATAGAAATTCTTCCAAGTAACAAGTGGCAGATCTGTTTTTTGTTTGTGAGTGAAACATAGGGCCTTGCACATGCAAACACATTAGTGAGCTATATCTCTAGTAGAAGGCTGCTTTTTATTTAATTATTTATTTTGAGACAGGCGAGACTCAGCTTGTGATCCTCTTGCTTTAGTCTCCCAAGTAATTGGGATTACAGGCATGTGCCACTAAACCTGGCCAAATCTGGGATTTGATTCACTTGTTCTAAGAAGTCAAATTGCAGAAATGGCATGCTATACTTATGTTAAGTCAAGTTCTATGTGCCTACTCAAATGAGCAAGTGAATCTGTGTACTCATGCATGCCTGTGCATGGAACAAAAGGGGACTTAAAAGAGAATATGGCATTTAAGCTACCTTTCTAGTTTCATGAACTTCTATGTTCAACTCATTACATCTTGATCTTTTCTTAACATCCCAATTATACTCTGCATGAAACACTTTAAAACTCCTGAATCTCTGGTTTCTCCCATTAGCTATCTAAATTTAATCAGTCAGAACTTTATGAGTGTGGACCAAAAAGCCTTTGCAAAATTCCTAGGGAGAAGAGAACGTACATTATGCTCTTTAAAAGGTTATAGGGTTTCAGACAGAACAGACCAAAAGTCACTGAGTCTATGTCCACACATTACAGAGTTGATTTTATGATGGGAATTATTAGGACAGTTCATTACTGTGTTCAATTGACACAGTTCATCACTTTGGTTCTGATTTTTGAGATTGGCTGAGTAAAGATAGTGTAGAAAATGTCTCAGCAAAAGAAACAACCTGTGAGGCGAATAGAGAGCCTACATCTTGGGAGCAAATCTTTACCCTTCATACATCAGATAGAGCACTAATCTCTAGGGAACATAAAGAACTCAAAAAGCTAAGCACCAAATAAATAAATAAATAAATGACCCAATCAATAAATGGGCCAAGGACCTGAACAGACACTTCTCAGAAGATGATATACAATTAATCAACAAATATATGAAAAATGTTCATCATCACTAGCAATTAGAGAAATGCAAATTAAAACTACTCTGATTTCATCTCACTCCAGTCACAATGGCTTCTATTAAGAACACAAACAACAATAAGTGTTGGCGAGGATGTGGGGAAAAATGTACACTCATATATTGCTGGTGGACCTGCAAATTGGTGCAGCCAATATGGAAATCAGTATGGAGATTTCTTGGAAAATTGGGAATGGAACCACCATTTGATCCAGCTATTCCTCTCCTCGATCTATACCCAAAGTACTTAAAAACTGCATACTACAGGGACACAGCCACATCAATGTTTATAGCAGCACAATTCACAATAGCTAAACTGTGGAACCAACCCAGATGCCCTTCAATAGATGAATGGATGAAGAAAATGTAGTATATATACACAATGGAATATTACTCAGCAATAAAACAGAATAAAATCATGGCATTTGTGGGTAATAGATGGAGTTAGAGAAGACAATGCTAATGAAGGTATCCAATCCCCAAAAACCAAATGCCGAATGTTTTCTCTGATATAAAAAGGCTGATTCATAGTGGGGTAGAGAGAGGGAGCTTTGGAGGAATAGATGAACTCTAGATACGGCAGAGGAGTAGGAGGGGAAGAGTGGAGGCATGGGGTTAGAAATGATGGTGGAACATGATGGACATTATTATCCAAAGTACATGTATGAAGATGCAAATTGGTGTGAATATACTTTGTATACAACCAGAGATATGAAAATTGTGATAATAAGTGTGAAAAATTGTGATAATAAAACGTGTCATAAGAATTATAATGCATTCTGCTGTCATATAAATAAAAAATTAATTAAAAAAAGAAAGAAAATGTGAATGTGTCTGTGTTGAGTAAGTGAAGTGAGAATCCTTGCTTGGGCCTAAGCTGTGCCAATTCACTTATACATGGGAAGAAATGCCTAATGTAGTGCCAAAGGTCTGTAGGCAGGAGGGTTTAGGGAAGAATAACAAGGAACCACAAGTATGATTATGGGAAAAGACTCTGGAAAGGATAGCTTGGTGTCCATCTTGGAGCTGCTCTCCAAGATGGCCCCATGGGCTTATGGTTGAGCTTTGTGTTTGGAGGCTATAGACAGCAGGTGCAAGAGAGGCTGTTCCACAGAGGGTTCATGTGACTTGGAGGCACACACACAAAAAAACCATGTGGGTGCCCATTTTGAGGAAGCATGACCAAAGAGGTAAGGGGTATTTTCCATTCTTGTGGAGCTCAGAGTAACTTCAGTGTGGTAAGAATCCCAAAGAAGGGATTGGGACCCTCACTGGAGGCTGTGAATGGGGGACAAAGACAGCTCAACTGGCAGAGATATGATTGACTTGTTTACAGATTTTTGTGAGTTATATTTGGAGATTTCTCAAAATAACTTAGAGGGACCTTGAATGTAGAGATAGAAGAGAATAGGGTGTGCCTCATGTTTGATAGAGTACCTACTAGCTAATGCAGCTCGGGAAATGGGTTAAGAGGTAATTGTTCTTTTGCAAACTACCTTTTGAACAGATAATATTACATTAATTTGTTGGAGTTAAATAATTCTAAACACAAGTTTGGCATTGTTCTAAATTTGCAAGGTAAGCTGCTTTCTTAGTGAAGTTCCCCCTGAAAAGAAGACTTTGAGATAAGAGTCTATGCAAATAGTTTACTGTTGATTTAATCCCAAGAAACACTGGTAAGGAAGTGGGGACATGAAAAAAGGATAAGAAGTCAGTTGATAAAAAGCTACTGTGGGCAACTAGGATGCAATCTTGGGAGAATATGCAGAACACATACCTCAGAGTCATGGCACTTGAGATGTAGGGAAGCTGGGGTGCATTAGTCAGTTTGTTGCTGTGACCAAACTGCTTGACAAGAACAAGTTAGGGGAGGAAAAGTTTATTTTGGCTCATGGTTTCAGAGGTCTTAGTTCACAGTTGGCCAACTCCATTGCTCTGGGCCCAAGGTGAGGCAGAATACCATGGCAGAAAGGTGTGGCAGAGCAAGGCTTCTCGGCTCATGGCAATCAGGAAACAAAGGAAAGAGAAAGAGAGAAAAAGAGAGGGGGGGGGAGAGAATATTTGAGAAGTCAGGGACAAGATATATAATCCCCAAGGGCACAACCCCAGTGACCTACCTCTTATAGTCACATCCCACCAGACTAAGGTTATCACCCAGTAATCCATTCGAATATTAATCCAGCAAATGGATCAATCCACTGACTAGGTTATAGTTATAATCTCATAATCTAATCATTTTACTTCTAAACATTCCTGCATTGTTCCTGACTTCTTCTGGGGGACACCTCATATCCAAACTGTAACATGGATCATATATTCACTCACTCTTGTTGGTTATTGACTGAGAGCTATTCCTGGAGGGGTGTTGTTAATCCACCAACACTTGCAGCAGACGGAACTACTCTCACAGCCAGAGAAAGCTCAAGGGAAGAGAATTGCAGGTGCTGGTTTTTGGAAGTCAGGTTGGTATGCATGGAAAAGATTGAGTGGGGAGCATATGGATGGGGTGCAGACAATGTCTGGTACTATTAGGACCTGGAAAGTCTACCACCTTGTTAGTGCTACTGTTTAACTTTGTCTTGGTCATGTAATGGATTTCCCTGTTCACTAACCCTTGAAAACTTCCAGTGCCACCTGTGTTCCTGGTTTCATTCTTGCTTTGTGTTACCCTTGCTCTTTGTCTTTCCAGTTCACTGTTCAGCACCATTTTGCTTTGGCTTTGGCGTCAAAGACCTGGGGAAAGCTACTTCCTTCTTTGAATCTCAATTTTTCTGATATCAAAGGTAGTAATAACAATAATATCATTTAAAGACTGTTGAGGAATGAATTAACATATATAAAAGCATGCATTCTGTGATTGAGAAGGGGTAGTTCTCTTTGTATTGCCATACAGTTTTTTCCCTGGAAAAGCCAAAAAATCTTGAGGATCTTATCTTTCCCCAAAAGCTGAGCTGTGTAGATAAAGGCTCAGATTGTCCTCTAAAAGAAAATTATGTGTTTTATTATTTTTCTAGTATTTTATCTGAATTAATTGATTACATGGTAAAATTTGATATTTAGTAGAACAATGCAAAACACACCTCACTGAGATCTAAGCATATTACGTTACTTTGCTGTCTTCCATCACTTCATCTATCCCAAAGATAATTAGTAGGAAATACTGATTTGATTTCATGAAGCCACAGACATAGCTCTGCCCTAAAGTTAGACCAATTTCAGTGCCATTCACGGGCCTCAGGAGACTGTGTTTTTTGTATTCTTGGCCTTCTGTGTCCTGTGGAGTCTATGTTGACTGTTGATTCCATGGATTGCTGATTTTTGTTCTGAATTATTTAGGATGGAGGGAGGGAGAGGGAAAAAGGAGAAATGGAGGAGGGGAGTGATCAGGGAAGAGAGCTACTATTGTTGGCTTCTGAATAACCTGTAATTATTATAATGACACTTTCCTACATATGCTCGTGTTGTACATGATTACAAAGTCTTTTTACATACATTTGAAAATTTAATCCTCCTAACTATCCCATAAAATAAGCAGGAAGAAAAGGATCTATCAAGAATAGGTTTGCATTAATCCTTCAGAGGAGGCAACTGTGAAGAAAAGGAGACTCAGAAAAATAAGATGCCAGATACCACTCCAGTGGAGTTGTGCCTTTTATTTGCTTACAGAAGAAAAATATTCCCCTGGGGTTTATATGAAGGTCTTCATTGGTTTTTGTGCCAGCCCAGCCCAGTATATGTGGAAGTATTGAGGTTTGAACCAGTCTCAGCCCTGGCAATTCTGAGGTGAGTCATTCTGAGAAAGGCCTCTGATGGATGTGAGTCCTAGTTTACTCATCTGTAAAATGGAAATTGTTGAGAGCCACCACTGGACCCATAGTCAGTGATGGGTAAGATCCAATTGCAATGGTACCAACCTAAGACAGGAGGCTGACGCCTTGAGGTCAGCTCATCCGATAACGGGTAAGAACCATATGTACTATTGGACAACCTAAGGCAGGCACGGTCCCTAAGCCACATGCTTGTTGTTTAAACAGAGAGGGGGAGATGTTGAGAGCCACAGCCGAAGGGGCCCCAGCAAACTTTCAGACTGCCAGCTGATGATTGGCTCACAGCGGCCCCAGCAACATCTAGCTGATTGGCTCCTCTGCAGTGATGCTCATTGGGCTGTTTCCCTGCCCTTTCAGGCCATGGAGCTGCTCATTGGGGAACTTTTTTGGCTCCGCCCATGCGACCCAGCCAATCGGCCTCAAGAGCAGGAGGATTGTGGGAGGTGGAGAGGCTGGTGGTGGGGGGAGTGGCTTGTGGGAAGCTGGTGGTGGCAGTTGGGCTCTGAGGGTTTTTTCCTGAGGAGTGGTTTTGTTTGGCGTGTGTGGTTCTAAAAATAAAGTTAGTTTCTTTTGACAAGTGGCTCCTGAATTGTGCCCAGCCAGACTGCGGCATTGCCCCAGCAAACTTTCAGACTGCCAGCTCATGGACATAAAAATACTTGCATGAGAGCCGAGCATGGTGCTGCATACTTGTAATCCCAGCAACTGGGGAGGCTGAGGCAGGAGAATCACAAGTTCAAAGCCAGCTTCAGCAACTTAGTGAGACCCTGTCTCAAAATAAAAAAAAATTAAAAAAAAAAAAGGCTGAGGATGTGGCTCAGTGAACGCACCCTGCGTTCAATCCCTGGTACCCCAAACCAAACCAAATCAAACCAACCAACAAACAAAAAAACCAAACAAACAATAAAACTCCCTCAAAACCCCTTTCATTATGGACCATAATATGGGCTGACTGCAGGACCTTAAAGGGTGCATAAAAGTACTGTGTAAGCTGTAAAGTACTATAGAGGATACTGCACCTACTTCACTGACAGTGAAGAGACAATCCTGTAGAATTGGGAAAGTATAGCTGGTTGTGTTGGCACACACCTGTAAACCCTGGGATTCCAGAGGCAGAGAGAGGAGGATCATAAGTTCAAGGTCAGCTTCAGCAATTTAGTGAGGCCCTGAGCAACTTGTCTCAAAAACAACAACAACAACAAAAAGGGCTGGGAATGTGGCTCAGTGGTAAAGTGCTATTGGGTTCAATCCCCAGTAGCAAAATCAAGCCAAACCAACCAACCAAAAAAAAGAGTTGAGGGGCTGGGGTTATGGAGGTAGAGCGCTTGCCTAGGATGATTGAGACCTTAAGTTGGATCCTTAGCACCACATAAAAAACAAATAAACAACAACAAATAAATAAAGGTTAAATTCTTTAAAAAATCTTAAAAACAAAAGAATTGGGAGAGTATAAAATGCCAAACTAAGAGTTGACTGCTTAATAGCATTGTTGGGACTCAAACTTTTATTTTATTGTTGTTTTGAGGTTGAAAACATGTCTGGTAGAAGATTACTTAATTAGTTGTATGTATGTATTTTTTTTTCTTTTTTGGTATCAGGGATTGAACCCAGGGGTATTTAACCACTGGGCAACATCCCCAGCCCTTTTTATTTTTTACTTTGAGACAGGGTCTTACTAAATTGCTGAGGGCCTCACTAAGTTGCTGAGACTGGTCTCAAACTTGTGATCTTCCTGCCTCAGCCTCTTGAGCCATGGGGATTACAGGCATGAGTCACTATGCCTGGCTATTTTTTAAAAGTAGGATATGAACACTGATTTGTTCAGTACTTGTATTAACAGTGGAGGGGTATATCAGAATATTTTGGAGGCACTTTTATCCATATATTTAAAAATAATGCTTATACATTGCAGAATCACCATGGATTTGCCAGGTAATGGAATAAACTTTTATTTTGTTGGGTTGATGGGTTTTGAAAAATCTGGGTTCAAGTTTATGTCCATGTGTATAGTAGCTACATGACTGGGACTAGTTATTTTGCTTTCTCCTTTGTAAAAAAGGATAAAAGTTTTCTTGGGGGTCTTTTTGAGGATAAAGCGAAACATTGCATGAAAAAAATTCCAAAAACTCCTAAAATATAAGGTAACATAATTAGTGTCATTATTCATGTTTAAAGAAATGAAACCAACAAGCAAATATTCAACGACACAATTTAGAGAGAGTCAAGTCAGAAATTAATGAGGTGTAGTCAATAAGGAGATGCAGATTGCTTTTTGATAATGATTTCTTTCCATATGGCTTTGATATGGGATGCTTATGGGTGATAAATGGGAACTATGTAAATGTGATGCATATGCACACATTTATTTCAAGATTCATAGCTAGCCTTGTTGGCAAGCTACAAACTTCTAGGAGCTTCATTTGAACTTGCTCATTCCACTGCCTGTTTAGACTTAGAAGACTTAAGTCAGATTCAGCCTCCAGAAATTCTATAAAGAAGGCATGGACTCCAGGTGTCAGAGGGCAGTGTAGGAGTTCCAACTATGCATAGGGGCTCACTTGGGCAGGCCAGGTGGCTATACAGATGGGGTCTCCATAGGATACCCTTCCTGTGGTGAATTTGCCACAGCCTGCACTCTGGTTGTCAGCATTGTAGCATATGAAATCCAATTTTGTCAACATATGGAGAGTGGATCTTTCTGGAATGGACTCACCTTATTTCTACTCATCACCAGAAGTTTAAGACCTTAATGCCCATCAACTAATTTTCAATAAGAAACAGTTACCAGAAAGCTCAGATTTTCTAGTTAACATATGAGAAGACAAATTATTATTGGAAAAATTACTTAGCTTGGAATCTGGGCAGGCATATCAGTCATCTAATGGGAAAGTTCAAGGGCTTATTGGGTACAGTCAGGCAACAAAATTCTCTGATGATTTGCATATGCAAAAGAGGAATTCATTGAAACTTCTTGAGCAGCTCCCAGAAATGATGGGCAAACTCCAGATCCAGGCTCAGAAAACAATGGGAACCAAGAGAGGTGATGAATGGCAGGGCATGGTATGGTCTGTTCAGTGGACCACTCGTCTTCCTACTCTGAACAGTTCATGTTGCTGCTACCTGTGAACTCCTAATGTTGCTGCTATTGCTGCTGCTGATATTTGGAATGGTCACACCACCAGCTATAGCTTCTTAATTGTCTCCACATCTTTGCTTTTCTCCATCAAGGTCCAACGACTTAGGTAGGAACATCTGGTTGCTGAGTTTGGGTCATGTGTATCTATGTAGCAATCAGAATGATAGGAGAGGGAACACATGGCCCCTAGATGGGTCTTCTGAAATTGGAGTCTGCAGGCTAATGCCAGGCCTTAGAATGATAATTTTTATTTTATAATGCAGCAAGGAACTTGCGATAGCATATAAATCAATTTAGTGCTTTCTGAACTCTTTATTATGGATAAAGTGTCACCTTAATTAAAGAGCATGCTACTAAATAGAACAGCACTTTCTTAAGACATTGAGGTGGGAGGCTAGGGTCTTCCATGAGAGGGTCCTCCCCAAAAGGAAGAATATTTGGAAACTGTATAGTAAAAATCACAACAAATATCCACCATGAATGAGATCATGGTAAGTAAGCATGATGCCTACCTCACCACAGGGACATTCCTGCCATCAGTAATATGTGAGTTACGTGGCTCTGGACATACCTTCACCTGGGTGGTACTTAGTTGGGTATGATGATTTTGACTCTTTCACTACTTTTCTTTTCCATAGGGCAGATCTGTGGGCAATGCAGTTTACCCCTTTGGTCAGGGAAAGATAAGGGAGACAGTTTTATGCCCAGGACAGGTGGCTGCTTGAGTACCACTCACTATGATGGGAACCACTGACCCTCAGATGACCGTAGAGCAGGGTCAGTCATCTGTCCATTCTGAGTCCTGACCTTTCTGTCTTCCATAAGCCAAATACATAGTACCTTGTTGGAGATATGAGCCGTTCTTTACCCAGGGACTTTGATTTGACTCTTTTAACCCTTTGTATTATAGAGACAAAATCCTCACTGTCTAAGCCTTGGGCTTAGGTCTTCTATGGATGTCCCCTAGTATCTAATTCTTCTACTTCTTCATACTTCTGAGAACTTCCCCATTGAGTTCCCTATCTCAGCATCTCCCCAGGATTCACTAACCCATCCTATAGAATAATAAAATCCCTATCTCTTCTTGAGACTTGAATTTAGACTTCCCAGTAGTCTGTGGGTTAAAAAGAGCTTTTTCTGGGGAAGGGAGGGGGCATGGGGTTAGAAATGATGGTAGAATATGATGGACATTAATATCCAAAGTGCATGTATGAAGACATGAATTGCTGTGACTCTGCTTTGTGTACAACCAGATATGAAAAATTGTGCTCTATATGTTTAATATGGTTTGTAATGCATTCCATTGTCATATATAAAATAAAAAATTAATAAAAACACTTAAAAATAAAGTGCTTTTTCCTCTGTGTTATCAGGTACTACAGTATGGGGAACTAATGTCCTATGAATAGGGTGGAGGAAAGATGGTGGTTACAAAGGATTTCTTTCTTAGGTTCCTAAAAAATGGAATCACCAGGTACTATCTATAGGACCCATTGCCTTCCAAAGACTACTTGAAAATTGCATAGCAGTAATGGCTTTGAAGTTATTCTTTTTTTTTTTTTCAACCAAGAGATTATATTGGAGGACTGCCCGAAGGGGAAGAAAAGGAGAGGCAGAGAGCAGAGAGGAAAGAGGAAGAGGGAAGAGAGCAGAGAGGAGAGAAAGAAGAGAAAGAGGGCAGAGAGCAGAGAGGAAGAGGGCAGAGAGACTGGAGTTATTCTTTATTGTGCTAATTCTGCATTCATTGCTAATACATCTTAAAAGTTCTATTTACAACTTCCCTGAGATAGTGGTCCGTGAAGTTGCTCTTCTCCAAAATTCAGTGTTCTTCTAGCCTCTAACTCTAATTGTGGAAGAAGGCAATGTCGGGGAAGTTTTAGTTCAGCCTACTTAAGCCTATTTTTGCTATAACTGACACAACTCCAGTTCTCATAGACAAACTAACCATCTATTGGTTATAGACATAGTTTGTGGTTTGAGAGTGATTCTGTACCTTTAAGGAAACCTAGAATTTCTGATGTTATAGATTTATCTGAGATGCTTACCACTTACCATGTTGCCCACCTAAAAAAAACTGTGTAAAATGCATTTAGTCCTGTGGACTTGAAAACACATAAACACACACGTGCGAGCGGGGGGGGGGAGAGAGAGAGAGAGAGAGAGAGAGAGAGAGAGAGAGAGAGAGAGAAGGAGAGAAGAAAGCAATGGAAAAAGAAAAATAAGAAAAAGAAGGTAGGGAGGAAAGGGAGAGGAGAAAAATAACTTATATTTAGGGAACATGAGGTTATTTTCAGGTTGATTCTGATGAGATGCTTCAAACCAGTATTAAAAAATCCTGGATCCTCATAAAGCCCTACTATACCTAGATTTATCAGGAGAGTTAGATGGGAATGGGGTTAATGAACTTCATTGTTTATACAATCAGGAGTGCTGATAAAAGAAGTAAAGCTTTGAAAGGTTTGTGCTTGCTTGTGGTCTTGTTTGAATACAGAAAAGACAGTCTGCCTATGAATTTAAGCCAGCCATCTTAGATGGGAACATGGAATGTCACCATACTCTGGTGTAAATACCACTCACTATGTGGCATAAATAAATGTATCTGTGTGATGCACCACTAAAAAAAAAAAAAGGATTTTCATATCTTTCAAATGTTAAGCAGAGGGTAGGGTAAAGTAATTGGAATTTTCTGGTGTAATTACTTGCAGTGGAATGGTAAATATTCTGTGCCTGTCAAGGAACTCATGCCATAATTATTAATTTTTTCTGATGAAGAAAAGAATGGGAATTCTGTTAATTTCAGTATGTTAGTTCAGCCTCATTCCAAAGGGATTTGCACTAGAGAGAAAGGAAGAATTTTGTTTTTAACCCTAGATGATCTGAAGACAAATATGCTTTGGCCTTTTTTCGATTTCATTAAAAATGATCTTCTTTAGCTGTCCTCATCCTATACCTCGGAAGTATAGGATTTGATTTCACTGAGATGATCTAGTTTAGTGTTATGAAGGTGAAAGTATTGTGAGAGACAATAGGAGACAGGGAAATTAAGGGAGAGTGGGAATGGAGAAGAAAGACAATGTATGAGAGGAGGAAGGAGGCACATATATTATTGTCACAGTCGAAGGTGGGAAGGGGAGCAGGTAGGACTGTCTTCACCTGGCATCAATGTTCTCTGAATTTCACATATATGAGACAAAAATCAATGAGTTTCTTAGCAAGCATTTTAATGAGTATTATAAATGGAGCAGTGGGAGAATTAGAGATGTTAAAAATGTGGAAACATCCAAAATTATAACAAAATATTATGTATGGCAAATGCTAAAGGCTGAGTGGAATAAAAGTGTTGAGATCTCTGAGAGGTTAGCAAAGGTGCCTTGGAGGTGCTGGACCTTGATTAGGCATCAAAGGATTGGATGATGATATCAAGAATTGTGGAAAGTCTCCGATTTGACCCTTACAAGCTAACAAGTTAGTCTGCCACAGTTTCATAGATACTGGCGGAAGATATAAGAAGCCTGGATCAGAGATAAAGGATTTTATTGCTCACAGTACAGCAAGCAGAATGAGCCAGGATTTTTTTTTTCTTGTTTTGAAAGAGAAATTTTATAGCAAGAATAATAAGGGAAAATAAAGAGATCAGGAAGTGCAACTTGTTCCTGACACAGTAGCAAGTAAGAATCCAAATTGGGTTTTGACACAGCAGATGTGGCTGAGACAGTAGGGCTGGCTACACATACAATTATCTCTAAGAAGAGGGCTGGCTTCCGGCTCATTCCTTATTTCTCTCCCACTGCTCACTCCTGCTGGCCTTGGTCTCTGATTTCTGTGGAGAGCTTAGCAGAGAGTTCAACTGCTAACTGAAACATAGTGAACAAAAGGTCATTATTCAAGGTCTGTTTTCTTTCAGGGTTTACCTTCCCTTGTTCCTGTGCCATCTAATACTGTCCCCATAAGCTACATGCAGTGTGGCTAGTCTAAACTGAAGTGAGTTGTAAGTGACAATTACATACTGGATTTCAAAGATTTAATTTAAAAAAAGGAAAATGCCTCAAAAATACTTTTTCTCCATGTTAAAAGGATAATATTTTGGATAGATTATTTAAATAAAATATGTCATTAAGTTAATTTTACTTGTTTCATTTTGCTTTTTTAATATGAAGCTACAAGGAGTTTAAAATTACTTATGTGGTTCATATTTGTGGCTCATGTTATATTTCTTTTGGATAGTGTGACTCAGGTATATTTAAATAAGAGGGAAGGCTCTGTATGTCTCTCCTTATTATCCTCCAAAGGCTGTGTCACTGATTTCCTGTGTTATCATGGACCACAGGTGGGCACATTGTGAGCCACTGACCTGCTGTCTCTAACCAGAGTGTCTTCAAAAGAGAAGAAGGAGATGGTCAGGATCTACTTCCGTTCATGACCTCATCGCTCATTTCCCTTCATAGCACCCTCACAAAGTTTTGTAGGCGATTCAGGATTTTCTGAAGGGTTGAAGAATACTAAAGGGAATTACAACCTATCAGGGGAGGAATTTTAAGTTGTATATTGATTTTGCTTTATTTCCATAGTTCATGGAAAATGATTTCAAGGATTTAAGCCTTTGCAGGAGAGTTCTTTGGGGATGCAATAGTTGAATGTTTAAAACCTTGCTCTCCTGGCTTTGAGTATCTACTCACTGGGGAGACCATCTTCTCCAATATCTGCCATGAGAGTCATGACATTCTGCTACTTACCTTTTATAAAACTCTGCCATCTACTCATAAGGAATAGTCCTTATCCAAGGATGTCTCCATCCTGTTCCCTGCTCCCTTTAAATCTGGATTCTTTTTTTTTTAAGTATATATTTTTAGTTGTTGATTAAATCTGGCTTCTTGAAAATGCCACCAAAACAACTTGTTGAGAAGACAAAGTTGAGTTTGTTCTTATTGTAGTAAGGGTGAGCATTGCAGAAGCCTCTGGGAAGTATAGTCTTTGAGAGGGAATGACTTTGCTAGGGTCTGGTCCCCATTTCAGGACCATGGGTTTTAAGAAGTTGAATACGAGCACCATGGTGGCCACTGTCAAGCTGAGGAGAGCCTGCAACATCAGAAGAGAATTCCCGGAAGCCTCTGGGGCTACAGGCTGCAAATCCACCTGGGCACCCTGGGGATTCTGGGTGGTATAGTTCATTCTACCAGCACAACCCCCACTGTGGAGGCTTTTGGGAACTGAGACCTTAAGCTTGTCTGGGTTCCTCTGAGGATTATGGTAGTGGAATTTCAGCATTCTGCCTATGCAGCCCTCATTGCAGAAAGTCTTGGAAGCTGAGGTCCCCAAGGATTCTGGGTAATGAAATCTGAACTTCAACCTGAACTTGACCTTGAACTTGAAACTTAACTTGACATGACTTTTCAAAATAATTTGAACTCGAGTTTAAACCTGAGCCTGAACCTGACCTTGAACTTGATGGTAGCACATCCTGTGAGATGGGGATCCTGGGTGGCTGGTGCCAGTAACCTCTTCCAGGCCCAGGATTGCCAAGGTCATGGCAGGCTATGGGTGAGCTGTATGATAGCTTTCTGGAAGCTGAACTCTGAGGCTCCTTGTAGGGTGTTGACACAGTCTTGAGTTGGCTGCGGATTGGTTCTTTGAGCACCCTGTTCAGAACTGAAACGGAGCATAGGGAAGGGGGAAAGGCTCTGGGAGCCGTAACCTCCTTCTCAGTAGGCCCAGCCTTCCTCCTCCTTCCAAAGGCTTTCTTTTTTAAATTTAATTATCATTTGTAAAGTCCAAGCATCACTGTTCCTAAAACATTTTGTCTCCCCCACTTTGTGCCAGCCTGACTTCAGCATGGGACCCTGAGTCCCTTCAGGCCCCTCACTGTTCCCTGCCCTACAGTCTCATGCTCACAGCAGCCTGAACCAAGGTACAGATGACAGACAACAGGTGTAAAGGACAAAATAACCCTCTGACAGCATGCTTCTCAGGGCCTTCCAGCAACTACAGAGACTGGACACCCCCACCCTGAATTCTTCTATCCACTTGCAAGATTGGAGGTGCAATCAGGACCCTTGGTGGGGCCATAGGAGGCCCCCACCTCCAAAAGGAAGATGTTCCCTTGATGGGACCAGGAGCCTCCCATCAAAGTCACATACTCCTGACATGTGCTGCTTTCTGAAGAGCCAACCCCTAGCATCTGATCACACCCCTTCCCAAGGTCTGAATAACCCCTGACAAGTGCCTGCAACCAGGACAACACAGTCCAGGGGACAATCAATGCTTGTCCTGCTTAGCCTTTGTCCTCAGCTGCATGGGCTCTTGAGAGTCACACTTACTGCCTGGAGGAAGGGGTGGACTTTGTCAAAAACCAAGTGCCAGTTCTGAGCTTCAAATAATGTTTTTGGACTACAATCTTGAAAGCTAGGCTTCCTGTTGAGAGAGAAAAATATTTTTTTTCTGCATCCTAGGCAGTAGACACAATACAAAAGGGATGTCCTTACCCTCAGAGTGGAGGGAAACCCTGGGATACCAGGAGGTGAGACCTGAGAAAAGCAGGAACAGCTTGGCCCTGGGGAGGAATCCATCACTGAGTGTGTGTGTGTCGGCCAACCAGAGACTGCCCAGGAGAGCTCCCCCCAACCCAGGGAGCATGAGCTGCCAGCCCAACAGAGAGGGTGTCTACACAGATGGTATGGTATCATCCTCTAGGCTGCTCTCACCCACCTGTGGCTTGTAGGACTCCAACAGGCTGACAAAATGGGACCCATGAAGAGTCACTCCCCATCCCCCATCCAAATCCATCCCCAGCCCTAAGAAATCACTAATCTATACTATCCCCATTATAGTTATACATAGTAGCTTGGTTCATCCCCACAAAATCATACATGCATGAAATTTGATTTCAGTTCACATCTTCTCCCTTTGCCCTCCTCTCCTCCCTTTCCTCCTCCTTCTTCTTCTATTCTATTGGTCTTTCTTTCACTCATTTATTTGTTTATTATTATGTTTTGTAATGGAGAATGAACCGAGGGTCACTCTACCCGTGAGGCACATCCCAGCCCTTTTTGTTTGTTCTTTTGAGATAGGTGGCTTGCTAAGTTGCTGAGGCTGGCCTAGAATTTGCAATCCTCCTGCCTCAGAATCCTGAGTTGCTGGAATTACAGTTGTGTGCCACCACACCTATTTATTTATTTTTAATTTTTTCTTAGTTGTTGATAAATCTTTATTTTATTTATTTATACGTGGTGCTGAGAATCCAACCCAATGCCTCACACATGCCAGGCAAGTGCGCTACTGCTGAGCCACAGTCCCAGCCCTATTTATTTATTTTTGATTTTTTTCCTAGTTATACATAAAGGTGAAATTCCCTGTGGTATATTTATATATGTATATGGCATAATTTTTAAAATATTCATCCCGCATCTCCTTCCTTTTCTCATTCCTCCCCTCTCCCTCTCAATCTCTTTCTTCTACTCTACTGATCTTCTCTGTCTTTGTAATATCTAATCCTCCCCTCCCTCTTTCTATTATTTTGCTCTAGATTCCACATATAAGAATAAATATTCAACTCTTGATGTTCTGAGTCTGGCTTATAGAGCATGATGTTCTCCATTTCCCTCCATTTATCAGCAAATGCCATAATTTCACATTGTGTATATATACCACAGTTTCTTAATCTATTCATCTATCTATGGGCATCTGGGTTTGTTCCATAATTTGGCTATTCTGAATTGTGCTTCAATAAACATTGAAGTGACCATATCACTATTGTATGCTGATTTTAATTCTTTTGAATAAATACCAAGGAGTGGGATAATTGAGTCATCTGGTGGTTTGATTCCTACCTCTTTGGGGACTCTCCATGCTGCTTTCCAGAGTGGTTGCACTAATTTGCAGTCCCACCAACAATGTATGAGTGTACCTTTTCCCCTACAATGTCATCAGCATTTATTATTATTCATATTCTTGGTTATTACTGTTCTGACTGGAGTGAGATGAAATCTTAGTGTAGTTTTGATTTGCATTTCATAAGGTTTATTTCTTGACTCACAACCCTCTTCCATTGGCTCATGTGTCCACCCTTAAGCCAGTACCATACTATCTTACTACTTTGGAGTAAGTTTTGAAATTGGGAAATGTGAGTTCTACAACTTTGTTCTTCTTTTCTAGATTATTTTGACTATAATGAATCTTCTGCATTTCTATTGGCATTTTAGGATCAACTTGTCAATTTCTGGAAAAAAAAGGCAGCTGGGATTTTCATATGGATTGCATTGAATCTATAGATCCAAAGATTACTTTTAGAATTCAATGCAAAAAAGTTGCTAAACTGAATTGTTGTTTTCAAGCACTTGAGTTTTTTCCATTCTTGTGTAAACTGTTAATAGTTTATTTTACCTTATCAATAAAGTAGATCTGAGCTGGGCTTGGTGGTGCATGCCTGTAATCCCAGGGACTAGGAGGCTGAGGCAAGAGGATCACAAGTTCAAGGCCAGACTCAGCAATTTAGTGAGGTCTTCTAAGTAACTTAGCAAGACTCTATCTCAAATATATATATATATATATATATATATATATATATATATATATATATATATATATGGGCTGGGAATGCTACTTAGTGGTTAAGCACCCAGTACCAAAATCAATCAATCAAGTAGATCTGTTAAGACCTTTGCTGATAGTGCTTTGACACTGATTTATTTATAACCTCACAACTCACTAATGTCTTAAATCATTCACCTGCCAGTTAATTAAATTTATAATAGGGTACGTGTATTAGCTATGTATAGAGAGACAAAGGAGAGGAAGAAGCTGATAAAAATTTGTTGAAGTAGTATAACTCAGTCTTTTGACTGTAGAAGCACATTCTAATATGCTTCATCAAGCACAGGATGTTAAATAGATTGGTAGTTTCATTGAGCTTTCCTCATCATTATGTAAATAGATAAATGAATCTTAATGCCAAAATGTTCTCAGGGAGATTGAATTGCTTTTTTATTCAGATGTTATGAAATTAGAAAGTATTGTTTTAATAAAAAGCATTTTGAATGAACCATTACAATCACCCCAAACTCCAGAAAAGCAAGTGTATTTAAATGAAAAAAAAGGTAGAGTTACTTTTAAGGGTGTAGAATTATAAACTCAGAGGGTATTTCATGTATATATATGGGTCTGTGCTTGATTTCATAAAGAAGTTGCTAGGTCAAATAATTTTAAGATGTTATAAATTAATCTGGGATACCAAAAAAGTTATTGCAGACATAAATCTTTAAAATGTTGTTCACAAAGCTGTCAGTCATGATCATACCAAGAGAATAAAAGACACTTAGGCTACAAAGACAAACTCCAAATTCCCATGACTCAGTCTAGCTTGACTTTGAAGTAGGCTGGACCTCTAGAGCAACCCAGAGAGGAACTGGGACACAATGAATCAGGCAGGACTTAGGTTTGCATATATGTCTCAATAATAAAGAGGAATTAACATTCACAACACAGTATCTTAAAGGAGCTGCAGATTTGAGCTGAGTTGACCTTGAACTACTTGGACCTGGCTGGACTGTTACAATTAAAGAAAAAAAATGTTAAAAGCTTGTTTCCCAGAAGGTAGGGCCATTTGGTGTAGTATATCTCTGAATTACAGGAATACATTGGGGGCTGGCAGCATGAATGACCCATAAGAGGTCTTATTCTTGAAAAGAGTAAGGTGAGATGCTTTGTTCAGAGCTGGGCTCAGGACCAGCCAGGACTCAGGAACTGAGACAATGGGTCCATCATACAGCCTGTTCAAATGAACCTGAGTTTTGGTATGGAAGGCTGTACATGATATGTAGGTCAAGGCCAAGATCTGAGCACATGTAACCTGTGGTGGCCCATTTTGTTCCCTATTTTCCCGCTAATGTTAACAAAATTCCTCATGAATTCTTGCCTTAAACAAGACTAGATGTTGCTGAAAGTATTGGTACATTTAGTCAAGTTAGAGAAGGGCTCATATTTTTCATTGGTGTAACAAGAACTTCACGGTTCTTTTCATCATTAGTTTTTTTTTTTTTTTAACAGTGAACATTACTTTATACTAGGTTCTGTACTAAGATTTGGGAATATGGAGATGGAGGGGACCTACAACTTCTGATGGAGGCCTATTATGCCAGATTTTTGGGTGTATCTTACTATCATTTTCCAGATGCTAATTGAAGTCATTGACATTGATAAAGTCACACAGATTCTGTAAAGTAAGGAAGAGAGAAGCATTAGTGTTGAAACCCTGGAGAATCTTTACAGCACAGCAGTGAGAACTAATGAATGCTATTGTCTTAATACATATTGCTGTCACATCAGTGAATTTACATTTGAAAAGCACGAGTAAACTTGCAAAACATATTCAAAAGAAAATTATCACAGGAAATACAGTCACAGAACATTTTGAAACTAGAAATTTAGAATTTGGGCCAATCATAAAATCCGAAGTACTTCAGAATCAAAGAGGAAGTTCAGGTATGAGCTATATTAAGGGAGTAATATAGATAAAGTGATCCAAGTTTCTGAGCCCAAAGCAGGCTCTAATAACTTTGTTCTTATGGGAACCATGGGGCATAACATTTAAAATGGAAACTGTCTGAAATGCTTGATTGAGATCAATACAGAACACTCAAGTCACAGAAAGACTGTTCAGACATTAAAGCTATGCAACTAAGAGAAATAAAGGAGCAAGATAGTTAGACAGCATGGACCAGAGTATAACTTCCCTGGTAGGATAGGGAAAAACTCCTGGGAATTTTGGGATGCTTGGAAATTGTAGATGAAAGCAGGTTTTAGTAAGAGTTATGTGCTCTATGTAATTGGATTCCTTTGTGGAGGGATGGTGCTTTTTTTTTTTAAATAGTTGCACCTGCTTCGATGACATTGCTTATCTTAGGGAATTTTGGACTCCAAAACTTTACTTAGGAGAATTGACTCTTTTTGTGTTATTGTTATCTTCTTGGTTTATTTTTCTGGGAAGTTGATAGACTCTCTCTGGACTCTGCCATGGAAACACCAAGAAAAAGATTTTTTGAGTAGTTCAGCTAGAGGGTGAAGGAAAGGGTACCCTGGGGAAAAACACCAAGGCCATCAAAATGAGAGAACAGAAAGGTGACTCCAAAGCTCAAGGGTGAGAAGGTTGGTTTCTTGCCACAGTTATCACTTTGCTACGGTTAAATTCCAGTCAAGAGCTTTTCTCTGCCTTGGAGATTTTATTTAGTGCTATTTTCTTGTGGCAATGGCTCTCAGCTGTAACAGGGGAGCCCATTGTATGGTTTGGAAGAGTTCCATGTGTGACACTGATATTCTCTTCTTCCCCAGTCTCCTTTCACATCCAAATGTGAAGTATTGTCCCAGGGGTTCTCCATCAACTACCAAATAACATTTACTCTTCCTTAAACACTCACAGACCATCTTAACATGACATTAGACACTCACAGAACTTCTGAATGTGGTTTCCTCTGACCATCCCTCTCACTTTCTTCCCAACTGGAACCCATTCCTGAGGCCAGGTCAGAGTGTCCCAGAACTCAATGCATCTCACAGTCCTCAGCTCCACTGTTTAGCACTAGCATACTGGACCCTTCTTCATCTGCCTGCCTACTGAAGATTTTCTCATTCCTTAAGACCCCACTCAGGTCTTTCTTATTTTAGAGCACTTTCCATAAATGCTGCAGTCACATTGATTGGACCTTGTTTCTGGAATGGGAGTTGAGTAATGGGGAGAGGAGCCTGTGATTGCAGAGAAAGATTATTGTGGGGCACAGTGGCACATGCCTATAATTCCAGTGACTTAGCGGGCTGAGGTAGGAACATTGCAAGTTCAAGGCCAGGCTGAACAACTTAGTGAGACCCTGTCTCCAAAAAAAAAAAAAAAAAAAAAAAAAAAGAAAGAAAAAAGAAAAACAACCAGGTTATTTATATGAAGTCTGCTGACAACTTCCTATAGTTGAGTTAATTTAATGATCAATGCTTTGACCAGAGGTTTCCAGTGGTTTGAGCATTTTTTCCCCAAAAAAGGCTTTTAAAATCCCTTCTGCCCTCCTATCATATCACAATGTTTAAAAGTTTCTTAATGAATGTGATGCTGTACAAGTTGACCATGTGATTACCACAGCCAACAAGCAACTTACTGAAATATGTATATTTGAAAATCACTAAGAGATTGGTTTTGTCAACTTGAAAATGGTGGAGATTGGTTGGGGCAGGGGGAGGAGAGGAAAATATCATCCAGATAAGAGGAGCATCAAGGACAGGAAAGGGAGTGGAATCCTATACTAGAGCAAGTAATGTTAAGACACTATTCTTTCCTAGAAACTCTTTACTCAAATTATACTATAATAAGTCTTCAAATAGTTGCAAAGTATCTCCCTGTTTCAATGTACTATAAAGTCCCCTACCATTCCCCTATTGGATATTTAATTTTTTCCTATTTTTTTAGAGAGAGAGAGAGAGAGAGAATTTTTTAATATTTATTTTTTAGTTTTCGGTGGACACAACATCTTTATTTTATTTTTATGTGATGTGAGGATTGAACCCAGTGCCCCGCGCATGCCAGGGGAGCGCGCTACTGCTTGAGCCACATCCCCAGCTCTTTTTTCTAATTTTTTTTCCTTTTTTTGATGCTGGGGATGGAACCCAAAGCCTTGCCCATGCTAGGCTAGTGCTCTACCACTCAACAATATCCTCAGTCCTATTTCTAATATTTTTATTAGCATGAAGAACACTTTAGTGACCATCCTTCCTCATCTATATGTATGCTTTTTTCTATAGTTCATGGTTTTTTTTTCTTAATTGCTTGACTCCATGAATATAAGCAAGCTGTTCAGAACTTTTAGGGTCATACCTGCTTTAAAAAGTCCGCATAGCCAGGTGTAGTGGCACACACCTATAATCCCAGTGTCTCAGGAGGCCAAGACAGGATGATCCTAAGTTTGAGATCAGTCTCAGCAACTTAGCCAGACCCTGTCTCAAAATAAAAAATAAAAGGGACTAGGGATGTAGCTCAGTGGTAAAGTGCCCCTGGGTTCAATCCCAAGTATGAAAAGAAGGAAGGAAGAAATGAAAGAAGATAAGGTCTCATCAACATTTAAATTATGGATTTTAACAAAGTATCTGCTAAAAGTGGGAGTTGTGTGTATGCATATATTCTCTTCAAAAAAAAAAAACCATCATTCATGGAATTGTGCAGGTTTTTTTCAAAGGATTAAACGGGGGTGGGGTGGGGTATAGCTCAGTGGTAAAGTGCCCCTGGGTTCAATCCCTGGCCAAAAAAAAAAAAAAAAAAGTCCCCATAGTTTCATGCTTCATAAATCAATAAATACCATGGTTGATCAACAAGAATCACTAACTTTACTGATTGATAAGGAGTTATTGCACTTATACAGCCATCTCATTATAAGTCTACTAAATGTTTCAGCATTTTAAAAATGTGCCAGACTTTTTCAAGAAGTCAACTTGAAACCACTGGGATAAATCAGAAGCAGGTGTGGGAAGGGCAAGCAAGAAATAGCTGAGTAGGTGGAAAAAGAGGATGAGAGAACACAGTAGATAAAGGGTAATGGTTAATAGCAATTAGTAAATATCAAAAGCAAATAAGGATAAGACGTGGCTAATGATTGTGCTAGAAGTAGGGTGGGCAAAACGAAAATATGGGATCCAATAATTCTTCAAAGGCTGCTTGGTCAAGTTAACTGGAAAATATGACAAGAGTTTGCTCTATGAGCTACATGATGAAGACAAAGGTCAAAGATGAAAGCTGTGTTTAAAATTCCCATCAGCTGTGTGACCAGCAGAGGATGAATGATCAAATGAACCACCTTGGGCAGTTGAACAGCTTTACTTGTCAAAACCATTAGCCATGAACCTTTCTTTAGCAAGCTGCCTTTCTAAAAGTAAAGCCAACCCCAGATGGCCACTGATTAACTTGAGCAGTACTTTTCTCACAGTTGCAAGACAAAATTCGTGAAAAATAGATAAAACCTTACTCCACAGTTTATTAGTCCAATAGCCAGTGGTTCTGGAATATATGATATAAAAAGTCCTGAACTCTCATTTTAGTATCTAAAACATCAAGAGATCATACTGGGGTGGTCAGACATATCTATTCATCCAATACCATTTTGTTAGGAGTTCAGTGATGACAAGATGGCAGAAACAGTGTTTAAAAAAATACCTCTGGAGGACAAAACAGAGAGAGGAATCATTATGTCCCTGTCCCATCACCATGACAACTCCCGCCACCAAGGGCTTATCACCTTGACTACTCCCACTACAGTTTTGGTATTTTAAAATGACCAATGGGAGTAAAGTGGGCAGTATTGCCACTAGATTTTGTAAAGTAACCAATGTGGGAAAATTAGACAATATTCTAATTAGGCATCATAAAGTAACCAAAAGGAGCAAATGGGGTAAGGTCTTCAATCTGGTCCATATAGGAAAAAGACCACCTCACAGCTTGGCATATGACACTAATTTCTAGTCGTTGGGGCCTTGAGCCTCTCCCTCTTGCTTGGCCCATTCCTCTCTACCTTAAGGAGTGCTACTTCCACCTTCAGCTTCAATAAATCTGTACTTTGCTTGATACTTCTGTGTGTCTTACTCAATTCTTTGTTTGAGACACCAGGGACCTGGACCCCAACTGGACACTCCAATGGTAACAATTTCAGAATTTCTGTAACTATCTGATAAATACAACTCATTATACATTATAGGCAGTATATATAATTTTTCTAATTATAAAAATATGACTTGATTATTGGAAAAAGATGAAAGGTATAGCAGAAATCAAAGCAGCAGGATTACTGTCTACACCACCATAATTAATCCACTTATTCAGGCCATTTCAGAATGTTTTCTTCTTATCTTAAAATGCATTTTTAGAACAGAGTTGAGACCATACAACATACAAGATCTATATTCATACTAGCTATTTTAATTTACCCACCTAAGAGCAACCATATATTCTGAAAACTGATTTGAACCAAAGAAATGAAGACTTTGATAAACAATCAGGCAGAATAAATGAATAAATAAGTAAAATCAGGCCAGTACCTTCTTACTGTCACCAATCAGAAACTCATCCTTTCACTTCCTCATCCTGTTTATTGAATATCCTTTACTCTTACCTTTCCTTCCTAATCTTCTCCTCCTTGAATATACTTATTTCTATTGATTTTTTGTTTCTCTATTATGTACTAAATTTGAGAATTGACTTACATGATGTCTTGTTTTCTAATTTTTAAAAAATATTTTTTAGTTGTCTATGAACCTTTATTTTATTTATTTATATTCAGTGCTGAGAATCAAACCCAGGGCCTCAAACATGTAGGAAAGCACTCTACTACTGAGCCACAACCCCAGCCCCTTGATTTCTAATTTTTAGAAGATTATATCTTACCTCACTTTTACTCTTTGAGAGTAGGGGACATCAATTATAGCTTTTATACCTGTTTTATTAAGTAGTTAACAGCCAGGCATATAGTAGGTGTTAAAGAAATACCTAGGGATAACACCTAAAGTGTTTTAATAAATAGAAGAGATGTAATAAATTATCCATACCCATATGGATAAATAAAAGCCATAGCTGTAGTATACAATATGGCAACCATTAGCCGCATGTGGCTATTAAGCATGTGAGTTGTGACTAGTATGAATTGAGATGTGCTGTGAGTATGAAGTACACTGGATTTCAAAGACTTGTATACATAAAAAAAGAATATAAAATATCCTAAATATATTTTACATTGGTTGCTTGTTGAAATAATATTGTGCATATATTGAGTTAAATAAAATTTATCATTCAAATAATTTTTTCTCTTTTTACCCTTTTTAATGTGCTACTAGTAAATGTAAAATCACATTGTACATATATTTTATGGGACATTGCTATTCTGTATGACAATAAAATGTAATGTTTGAGGTGATTCTTTCTATAGGGGAGAAATTTATTCTATTTCCAGATAAAATACATATGCTTTTCAATGGATAATAATTACTTGCATTTCTAACCATTTTCTACAACTTAATTTCTCTACCCTTTACAGAGTTATAAAATAGCTTAAACAATGCAGGACAAATCTATACAAGGTGCACACTTGTATAGATTCAGATAACCAGGCAGGGTTGATATCCAAATGATAATAATCTTTCGCACATTTCTGAGTTTTTGAAGATTTTTTTTCCCTAGGACCATCTTTCCATATTCTTTTGTTACTTTTCTAAGTGAATAAGACAAGACCACGTTTTCTTTTCTAGTTAATATGGACAAAATATATTTCAAAATGCACATAGACCAAAATCATTGCTTTGGTAACTATGATGTTCCCAGTAATAAGGGTAAAACTGTTGGGAGTAATGCTAGTGTTTATTCATATAGAATAAAATCAAGCACATTTAAAATAATTAAAAATAGTAAAATTAAGTAATTACATTTTGTTGTGATTCTTTAGCTCATCATACTGTTGTCACAAATGGATGGAAATCAGGTTCTTTTCTACTTTTTAGTTATCTGGAAACAAAACCTGGCTGTTGGTTGACTAAATCTAGTATCCCCTCAACCCCACCTGCCAATTTTTAACTAATTAATCTGCTATTTCTTATTTATTTTAATTGACAAATAAAATCATGCATGTATTTATGATATGCAACATGGTGTTTTAAAATATGTATACATTATATGGAATGGCTCAATGAAGATAATTAACATGGATTATTTCACATACTTACCATTTGTAGTGAGTATACTAAAAATCTACTCTTAGTGATTTTCCAGTGTACAATATACTGTCATTAACTGTAGTCATCATGTTACATGACAGATCTCTTGAACTTATTCTTCCCATCTAACTTGGAAGCCTTTGATGCCCCCATCCCCACCTCTACCCTCAGCCCCAGGTAACCACCATCCTACTCTCTGCTATGTGTTCAACATGGTTAGATTCCTCATGTAAGTGAAATCATTCAGTATTTGTCTTTGATATATTTTAAAGGAAATTAATTTTTCTGTTTAAATAAAAGTTCTCTGGAGACAAAAGCAATTCTGGGTCTGATCATTTTGCTATGGAGATTAACAAATATTAATTAGCTGATGCCTGCTGTGCAGTGGAATTCACAATCAATGAAGTATATAATAAAAGTGGAACTTTTTGGTGTTACCATTTCTAACACTTTAGAAAAATATATGTAAAGGAAAAAGCTTTTTATGAAAGTTATCCATTTAAACACCCCCTTTAGTCCAAAAAAGATTAAAAATGGCTAAGAAGAGATTACAGCAACATGTTTTGTTTCAAATGTTTTAACACATCCAAAAATTTAAATAGACAACTGTATGTGAAGTTAACTGCTCCAAACTTGGTTTGGTACTTGGGATGTTTCCTCTCCTGCTCTGGCTCAGATCAGGGAGTTCTTAGTGGTTGGATGAAAGAGTAGGGGAGGGAGAGGCAGGAAGATCCAGCTATGGTTCCACTTTCACCCTAAGATCTCACTTTCAGTGTGCCCTGGACTTCAGATTTCAGGGTCAGTTTCTCTGGACCAGACTGGCTGTGGAGTTGAGGTAGGTGTTTGTCTTATTAATGAGGCTTCAAAGGACTACAGAAGCCTCAAGCCTCAGTCTTTTCACTTAGCTCTATAGGAGCAGGCTTTCTTGCAGAAATGAGCCAGGAAGTTCCTCACTGTGTTTGATATTGGTGATGTTTTTGAGGCATTGTTTGAATAAATACAATTCTTAAAGCTTACTTTTTGAATGTTAGGATTGAGACGGCACTGAATAATTTCACAAAAATTAGAAACACACACACACACACACACACACACACACACAGTGTTGTGGGATTCTTGCCCAGAGATAGGGCACCAGTGCATTCAACAGGAAGAAGTATTAGTGCCAGCACTGGCCCAGTGGGTTTGTATCCAAAGGCTGAGCCCTGACCACAGGAAGCATTACTTAATATACTTCTTGTTAGTTCTTCTATACATGCTTATTCTTTGTCTCCCATATAGGTGACAGTCATTCTGATTGGGAATTCTATTTCTATAATATAGAGTTACAACAGTGTTACAACAGAGTTGTGGAATGTGTACATTGATACTGATGGTGCCATGGTTCCTTTATTTTGAGAAAGTCCCTATCACATCTGTAATCACTAAAATTTCATTATATTAGTGGGGATAAGAATTATAAGGTTTTCCTTATAAGTATCTCTTAACTGTCAGTTTTGCTATCAATTTCTTTCCCTATTCTATTATTTGGAATTTTAACATAAAAGTAATAGTATTAGTAATCACCTCATTATTTTATAAGATTTCACTCTTACACTATTATATAATCTTTGTGGAAATGCTATTCAAATCCTTCACCTGTTTTTCGATGAACATGTCTTTAAGTTGAGTTTTAAGAGTTCTTTACATATTCCAGGTACCAGTCCCTTATTAAGTGCATGATTTGTACAGAATATCCTCCCATTATGTAGTTTGTCATTTGACTTTCTTGTTGGTAATATTTATAGCATGGATGGGTGAATTTGTGAGTGAAATCCATGGACACAAGGATGAGAGCAAAGAAAACAGAATTTACTAGAGTACTAGAAAGAAAGTAGACCTCCTGAAGAGGGACAGATCTAGTATCTAGGAGTTGTTACGGGCTTGATCTGTCCTTATAGGTCTTTGGTGAGATGATATGTAAGTCTAGGATTCAGAAAGGGGACCAATCAACTCTCTATTTTTGTCTTCTTCAGCAAATCTGAAGAAATGTGATTTCTAAGCCTTCATTAGCACAAGGGTGGGATTGAGAGTCTGTTGGCACCAGAGGACCTTTTGAGGTTGGTCATGTCTAGGGGCTGATAAGGAATTGTTCTTGTGGCTAGGGCCAGCTGGGGTCATAAAGGTCCCAATTCTCTCTTCCTCCTTTTCTTTTCTGAGTCCCCTTTCCTAACTGCTTGTGGTGGTCTATCTTCCTGTCTCAGCTTCACATTCATTTATTGGCCATCTATTATGATCCAGGTTCTCCACAAGACTCCGGGTATATAAAAATGACTAATATAATTTTGCTCTTAGGTGCTCTTAGCTTAATGGAAGATTAGGATGATCAGAGCACCCTTATAATTCTCCTAAAAGATATATGGCTTGTAATGTCCTCAGCCATATGATTGAAATCTATGGTAGACCACTTGCAAACATTCTCCATCCTTACCCCCATAACATTCGCCATGTGATTTTCCAGTTAATCTCACTAAAGCAGGAGAGTCTATTTCTTTACCTCTTCCATCTGAGCTCACTCATGTGCTTTGCCCAATAGAGAAGGTCAAGGCCACAGGAGGCCCTACATCTTTCCACTTGTTTCCTTAAATACCTCTGAATTTGTCATGAAAACATGCCCAGGATAGCCTGTTGGAGAATGGAAGACATATGGAACAGAGCCTCATCAACTTGACTAAGGCCAACCTAAATCAATCAACTGAAGTTGACCCACTAGACAAGAGAGCAAGCCCTAAGAAGACCCTCAGACATATGAATGAGCTTCATTGTCTGTCAAAGGGCAGTATTTTCCTCCTCATTTTCCATGTTGAAGAAAAACTATTCTTATTACAGTTTGAATATGGTTTAGGTGTCCCCCCAGGGTCCATGTGATTGTAGGCTTGGTCCCCAGGAAGGTGGTATGAAGAGGGGCTGTGGAACCTTTAAGAGGTGGGACCTAATGGGAGGTGCCTGAGTCACTTGGGGCCCTTCAATCAAAAGGATTAAGGAGTTCTTGATAGATGGGTTGCTATAAAAGGAACAAGCCTGGCTCTTCCTCTCTGTCTGCTTCCTGCCTTGTCACATGATCTTTCCCCAGCACATGTTTCTGCCAACCACCACAGGGCCTTTGCCAGAGCCTGTGCTATGCCATTTGGAATTTTAGCCTCCAAAACCTTCAGCTAAATAAACCTCTTTTCTTTATAATGTTAATTGCCTCAAGTATTTCACTGTAGTGATGAGACACTGACTAATACAATTTTGTAAAGAGCTTCTGGCAAGTTACTGTGCCATTTCTTTCCTTTTTTAGAAAAGTAATCATATGCAGATTAGTTTCTTTCTGATTATCTTGAAGTAATATGAGATGAGAGAAGAGGACATGGCCTGTGGCACCTAAAGAAGGTCCGTTTTCAGTAACAAAGCTGGAAAACTTTTTGTGTTCTTCCAGTTTGTGAGTTTATTATAATTGGAAAGCCTTTCCTTTCAGATATAGTTTAAAAGGTTTTTTTCAATTTCTTTGTGAGATATGATGAGCTGCTGGAAAATCCTGTCTAAATTGCTTACATTGTGATGCCCACTTTTTAGGGGTTATCTATTTGCATCTTATTTTTCATTTTCCTTTAGTGTCTCTATGCTAAGAGATGTGTGTGTGTGTGTGTGTGTGTGTGTGTGTGTGTGTGTGTGTGTACATGTCATATATCACATAACAATGCTTCTGTCAATGATGGACTGCATTTTTTTTTTGGGGGGTACCGGGGATTGAACTCAGGCGTACTCGACCCCTGAGCCACATCCCCAACCCTATTTTGTATTTTATTTAGAGACAGGGTCTCACTGAATTGCTTAGTGCCTCACAGTTGCTGAGGCTGGCTTTGAACTTGCAATCCTCCTGTTTCAGCCTCCCAAACCGCTGGGATTACAGACATGCACCACTGCTCCCGGCTGGACTGCATATTTGATGTAGTCTCATAAAATCATATGAAGGGGTTGGGGATATATCTCAGTTGGTAGAATGCTTGCCTTCCATGCACAAGGCCCTGTGTTTGATCCCCAGCACCAGCCACCCCCCCAATTATATGACCTAGTGACATTGTAGCCATCTTGGTTTGTGCACATACAGTGTGTTGTTCGCACAACAACAAAATCAAGTAATGACCTGGGGTAAGCCTAAGCTCCTTTAGCCTATCCAAGGTAATGGTGGTACCCAGGCTCTGGAGTGTTGGGTAGGAACTTGTGCTAGGCTGATGGTAAAGTTTTTTTTTTTTTTTTTTTTTTTTTTTTAATTCCATATGATTAGATTCAATGGTGTGTGGGCTTCTGTTTGAATTCTGGCTCCAGTCTCAGTAAATGACACTTTTTAAAGCTGTTGTAGTAGTTTTGTGTGCTTTAGGATCATTGCAGTAAATGTTTTGGATTCCTCCTGTGGGTTACTTTCTATTATGGGTTGAATTGGAGGCCCCCAAAAGATAGGTTGAAGTCCTAACCCCCAGTACCTGTGACCTTTTTTGGAAATAAAATCTTTGAAGATGCAATCAAGTTGAAATGAGGTCATTAGGGTACATACTAATCCAATATTACTGATGTGTTTATTTTTGGTTCTGAAGATTGGACCCAGGGCCTTGCTCATACTAAGCACATGCTCTACTACTGAGCTACACCCTGAGTCCTGATGTATTTATAAAATGAGAGGATAATTCTCCATGAAGACAGGAGACACACAGGGAGGGGGCCATATAAAGATGGGACTAGAACTTCTGGGGCTACCAGAAGCTAGAAGAAGCCTGGAAGGATCCTCCCAATAGGGGTTGTGGAGGGAGTATGGCTCTGTCAACACTTGGATTTTAGATTTATGGATTTTTTGATCTTCCAGAGAGAACAGGGTGAAAAATAAATTTCTGTTGTATAAAGCTACCGAGTTTGTGTTTTTTTGTTATAGCAGCTAATACACCTTCACAGATGGTTCTGGAACCACAGAAAGACAATCTCATTCTTTGGCTATATCTTCTTTTGAAGTGTTTGTCAATAATAAATATAGTCCTTACCATGCTGCAAACTGGTTTCCAGAAAGGAAACCTCAAATGGCTTTAAAGAGCATGACTGAGATGACAATATTGTCTTCAAAGTGTCCAGTTCTAACGTCACAGACGGAAACACCATGACCAACATGTATTTTACTGATGCATATTAAAGTGGCCATGATGTTCAGTATAGTGACATATTCAGTTTCAGAAACAGAACTGGAACAGATGTGGTTGCTAATAAAAGCCCAGGGTGTTTTTTTTTTCCCTTGTGGTTTAACTAATTAACTCACTAAGAAATATGCTGATGATTTGCCTTTCCAAGTTGAAGTTGCTAAACTGTTTTGGGTGAACAAATTTCTTCAGCACATGAGGTTACAGGTTGATGTTAGAGGCAGCGTGTCTCTGCATATGCATCCGTTGCCTCCAGAGCATTTGAATGTTTAAAGAAGATTTAAAAATTCCAATTCAGCCCTTCCAAAGTCATTTTGAATCCTAGGAAATGGAAATGTAGCTCGCACCTGTATTTCCCAAGGGATTGATGCAATGCAATTTGTATAAAATAATCATAGTGAGAGAGAGGAAAGAGTAGGTCTTTGCATTAAAATAAAATCAGCCCCCAAATCGCCCTTTTCGGGGTCTGCCTTTCAAAACCCCATTTAGCTTTTAAAGAGACTTCTCTTTGCAGACTTGCTTTGATGAGCTGCTCTTGTCTCATTGATTACTTCTGACATTTAGCTGCATGAACAATTAACCAGAGCCATTCTTTCCTCTTGGAGAAGGACTGTGTGCAGCTAATATGCGTTTGTAAAGTGTTCCCTTGACTTGCAAGAGTGGCTATGGAGAAGTAGTTACAATGGCGCCTGGAGTAATTTCAAGTTTGTGATGGAGAACCCAGCTACTCACCCTGAGCAAAGCTAGGTGTGGTTATTGGCACATGCCTGCTCTGCCTCCTTTCTATTCCTACATTAAAGCTCCTTCAGTTACCAGGTAAGCTGGTACTTCTTATCTCAGGGAAGGAAAAAGAAAATCGGATAAGCTTCTCCAGGGATTAAGAACTCCATATGCTGCCCCTACAGGTGACTGCATTTTTGTCTGAGGTGCTAAATAAAACACAAGGAAACCATTCAGTAAAAGGATTGAAATTTTTGTGATGGGATTTTAAATATCAAAGTGGGAAACATTTGTTCTTCTTGGCATGACCTCGCTGGGGCTTAAATCTGACCCAGCAGTAGAACAGGCAGAGAAGGAATAAATCAATATGAGTGTAGCAAGGATCCTAGGGTAGAGATATTGTTGGAGGTTACATTTCCCAGATCTCTTTGCAGGGCAGTGGGGCCACATAACATTTCATAGTCGTGGCTTATGAGTGGAATGGATGAGTCACTCATGGCTGGAGGTGATTGAGAAGCCCTCTTCCTCCCTTTCTCACCTACTGAACCCTTGAGAAGTGGAGCCACACATGAATTTGAATGACTACAAGGAGGGAGACTGCTCTGGATTATTTTGAAAACCAGAAATAAAGTTTGATTGACCTGAGTCATTGTTTTGTTTGACTTCCTTTAGTTGTGCTTACTTCATAGCACACACCACACTGCTGTTTGTTTCTCCTTCACTAGTGTAACACAGAGTTGTGTTACATGAATTCTGTGTCTCATGAATTCAAACAATGAGATTCACAGACTTCAGAAGGTGAAGGCAAAGTATGAGAACTTATTAAAGCAAAGTACAGTAAAGCTCTCAAAGCTGGGAGGAGACCTGAGAGGGTTGCCAGTGAATGGCTATTGTCTAGGACTTTATATAGATCTGTAGGTTTAAGGACATCAGCTCCCGGCCCAATCCTGGGTAAGGCACTCAGCATCCACGAGGCATGCATGCAGCTTTTAGTCAAATCGAAATATTGATCAAGCCCTTTTCCTTCTTGGGAGAGGCTGTGGACTTCAGGTCACATATGTTCCAATTTAAAAATAACCTTTTTGCAATTTTCTCAGCAAAAGCCTGCAGCTGCTGTTTGCACTCTGCTGCTCTGGAAGTTGCCCAGGAGCCCATTTCTCTATTCACCTAGCCTTATTTCTTCCTTCTGACTTCACTAGTATGTAAGTTCCATAAGAGCAGAGACTTTAGTCTGTCTTGTTTGTTGCTGCATCCAGGCAACAAACAAGTTTTCAGAATATTGCCTGATACTAAGTGCTTGATTGTGTTTGTTGAATGAATGAATGAATTAGTGCAAGGCATACAGTTATGATTTGATGGAACTTAGAGATCTTAATTTTGGTTTAGCCAGATACCATGACTAGAGCATTTCATTTGAAGTTATTTTGTGTCTGTATGGAAAAAGGGGATGGAATCCCACTTCAGAATAATTTACTGAGAATTACATTTTGAAAATCTGCATTAGTTATCTATTGCTTGTAACAAATCACCCTCCAAATATTATAGCTTATAAACCCAAAATTTATTATTTCATAATTTCTGAGGGCCAAGCCCTAGGAGTGGTTCTGAATTAGAGTCTTTTATGAGGTTGCGGCCAACTGTCTCCTGGGGATGAAGTCATCCAAAGGCTTGACCGGGGTTGTTTCCAAGATGGCTACTCACCTGACTATTGTCAGGAAGCCTTACATCCACATGGCTATTGGCAATAGGCCTCTTTCAGTGCCTTCCCACATGGCCTCTCCATAGGCTAGCTCACAGTTAGCTACTGGCTTGCCTTATAGCATAATTAATTTATTTTGCAGTTTTTGGGAAGGAAGCCAGGGCCTTGTGCATGCTAGCAAGTGCTTTACCCTGAACTCTGCCCTATGTCTCATCACATTCTCTTTGTTAAGAGCTGACTCACCAAGTCTAGTCCATATTCAACGAGGAGGGTCAGGCTCTACAACTCGAAGGGAGGCATAGCAAAGGCTTTGTGGACATATTTTAAAAACTACCACAAAATCTTATTTCGAGGTTGTCATTTTTAACAGACAACAGTCATTGAAACAAGTGCCTGATGCCAATTAATTTATCATTTAAGAGATTATAAAATGTTTTTTTAAATGTACATTTCAGTTGCTATGGAATTTAGAAGCAGTTTTCTTTCTGAGGTATAAGAAAATATCAATATTTTGTAAAAAATGAATATTTTATGTACTTAAATCCTCTTTAATATACTATTATATCAAAACACCAAACATGTATTAGGGTTTAGAATATAAAACTTTTTTTTTTTTTTTGGTACCAGAGATTGAACCCAGGGATGCTTAACCACTGAGCCACATCCCTAGCCCTTTTTAAAAAATAATTTATTTAGAGACAGGGTCTCACTGAGATGCTTAGGGCCTCACTAAGTTGCTGAGGGTGGCTTTGAACTCATGATCCTCCTTCCTCAGCCTCCCAAGCCACTGGGATTTAGAAAATCAAACTTGTAAAGATTACTTTGCAAAGACTGAGTATAAGATTAATGAAGATCACAGTATGTGTGGTATATGGAAATGTATTTTTAAAAAACAGAAGGACATAATTTTTATTTATTATTTGTTAACTAAAAAAACTCCCAAGATTTAGAGGCATGTGTGTATCCTCCAAAATATATACCAAAAAATCTGATAATTATGTTATATGCCATTGCCCTTGAAATCATCTCTAATTGACAAAGATATGATTGCAGGCTTGGGATGAGTACAATAAAGAACTCACATTGCAAAGCATTTTCATTGACAGTATTACATTTGACACAGCAACTCTGCAAGTTACATATCATCGCTAACATTTTACATATGCAACAACCTGAGGTTCAGATGTTGAAGACCTTGGCCAGGACCACGTAGCCAGCAAGTGGCACGATTTTCTTTTTTCACACTTAGAATAATACATGTACATGGTTCAAAAACTAAAATGATATTTTGAAAGTACAGACTGATAAGTTTGCTTCTACTTATTCCCATCTGCCTGGTCCCTCCTTGCCTCCTATGATAACCTCTTTTGTCAGTTTGGTCTATTTTTCCAAATGCAAACAAATATGAGGATGTTTTCTTATTTTCCCTCCTTTTTACATAAAAAGAGTGTAGGATAGATTGATGATTGCTTTGATTTTTTTTTTTTTTCACTTAGTATTTCCTGGGATTCTCTTGGTACCACTAGATGGAGATCTTATTCTCTTTTTATGGCTACATAGTTTTCCTTTGCATATTTATTCAGTCAGTCCCCTTTTGATGAATTCTTGGGTTGTTTCCATTCTCTTGCTATTAATAGCTTTGCTTTCAATGACCTAACATAGATATACTGATGTGTTATTTTGTATAGGAGCAGTTGGATTTGGAGGCTCATTGTCAAGAAATGGGAGGAATGGGTTTTGAATCCAAGACTGGATGGATGTAGGATGCTCTCCCCACACAGCTTACCTGAGCTTCTGCTTTTCTTGGCTGCATTTTAGCCATACCAGTGCAGATCATAAATAATCATTTTGATTCTCATCTGTTATTTTTGTGCTTCTAATCCCCTTAGGAGTCCCCAAAGGGCAAATGGAGTGACCAGGCAAGATTATGGCATCCCAAAGCCACTGACACTACTATCATCAATTCCAGTTTTAAAATCTCATCCTCTTTTGGGGGCTGGGGTTGTAGCTCAGTGGTAGAGCACTTGCCTCGCATGTGTGAGGCACTGGGTTTGATTCTCAGCACCACATAAAAATAAATAAATAAAATAAATGTGTATCAAGAACTAAAAAAAAAACAAAAAAAACCTCATCCTCTTTCCATTATACCATCCATGGGGTAATTTAGAGCAGGGCTTCGGCACACAGGAGGAGTTGGGAAATGCAGCAATGGCCAAATGCCATTTGGGCGATATTTTTAGTTACCTAAATAAACTGTATTTCCACAGTGTCTGCAGAGCTTATGGTTTGTGTGCAGTAAATAAAATGATGGAATGCCACAAGGGAGCCCAGCCAGATGACTCCATTTGTGTGCATTCTGTTCCAGAGGAATCCCTTAAACAGCAGACGGGCTCTGTGTGATTCAGCGAAGGCGCACAAGCTGCTCTCCAACCACTGAGGTTTCTTTCTTGTTCCTGTTATTGTGTGCCAGTCTCACCACAACACGCAGAGAGCAGTTTCCCAGCTAAAATGGGGACATTAACTATCTGGAGATCAGTGAGCAAGTGAGTTTTGAAAACGCTACTTTAGGCACAGTTGATTAAGGTTTGTTTCCATAGAATGTGTTAGCATTGCTAATAATATTATGAGGGTGCTATGTTAAATTGTTATCCAAAATCATCTGAACACAAACTCTTTTCTTCATCACCCTCCTTCTGATCATAGCAGGAAAAGTTCTCTATCTGCCCCCTTTCCTCACTACCTGGCTGCCCCCCGACACAGGGTACTGGGGATTGAACCCAGAGTCTCCCACATGCACACATACACTTTTCTTATTTAAAACAACAAATGTTAGTTAATGCCTGTGCCCATTATCTATCTCTTGACTCTTAGCTCCAAATCTGCTATTTGCTGTCTTGGTTGAATGTTGGAAGGTTTCTGCCTTACCCACCTGCATGATGTTAAGCTTCTTAGTGGAGGGAGCTGAGGAGGCTCTGGAGGAGGAAGGGTCTCCCTGCTCTTGATCTGCTTTGCTTGTCTTGCTCCTGTGGCACTGGGCTGGGCATGTGGGATGCCCAGTGGAGCTCACCCTGGCGAGTTTCAGTAGAACTCTCAGAGGTAGCTTCATGGTCAGTTTTGCAGGTGCCACAACTGTGGTGGGCTTGGTGACAACACTTTCCATGGGTGTCACGGCAGGCTTCCTCATGAGTTTGGCTGCACCTCCTGCAGGTGGTGCCCTAGTGGCTTTCTGGAGAGATCAGTCAATGCGCTCACCACTTTCCCAGGAAATTCAATAGCATTTCCCAAGGAAGCTTCTCAGTAAATTTCATCAATACAGAACAATGATCAGTTTCCTTTCCATCAACCTTGGCCTACTGGTCACCTATATGGGGACTCCCAGCTTGCCACTCTGACCCACTGTTCTGGTCATGAATCTCAGTGTACAGACCAGACCTAGTCCAGGGCAATCCCAGAATAACTGGCAAACTTCTTTGCCATCCAGGGGGTTGCAGCCACACCTTCTCCAGCAAGGACTGAAAGCCAGCATCCCGGAGCCCTCCTCTCTAATCCCAGTCTAAGTTTGCTTCTTCCTTGATATTCTCCCGTAGTGGGCTTCCTCTCTCCCTCCCCTCCTTCTATTCTCCTTCTCTTTCTCCCTATTTTTAAAATTTAAGATGTTATTCACATACCATAACATTTACCCTTTCAAAATTTATAATTCTGTTTTCTACTATATTCACAAAGATGGACAATTATCACAATAATATAATCAAAAAGATTTTCATCACCCCCAAAAGAAACCCTATATCCATTAACAGTCACTCTTCGTTTCCCATTTTCCGTCCCTATAGCTCCTGAGAAGCACAAATCCACTTTTAATCTCTATAGATCTGTCTTTCTGGACTGTTCACATAAATGTAGTCATATAAACTTTTTTTTTGGTGTAAGCATCTTTTACTTAGCATACTATTTTCAGGGTTCATCTATGTCATTGTGTTACAGAGCTGGGGCCTTCCAGGAAACTGAGGAATTCAGAGACCCCCCCAACCTTCTTCAAACCCCTATTCTTGCAATCATGCCAGAAAGATTTCAGACATATTGCTCAGAGTAACAGCCATGAGTTGATTGAATGGACAGGAAAAAGGAAAAGGGGCATTCTCAAGGGACAGTCCTTTCAGAGAGGAGAGGGACAGTGGGTGTCTTCTGTTCTCTAGCTTTATTTGGGGTCCCAGAGAAGTCTCCAGAGAGTCCCACCCAGGTCCACCTCTTGAGTTTTGACTGACAGCAGAATGACATCAGACTTTCAATTCTCCACTGCCATGACCACTCTAGGACACTTTGGCTCATTGTGACTGCTTCTAACTGGAACCAGTTCTTACGGATTTTATGGTTGGGGAAATTATCCTCAGATCTCCCTGAGTTTTGGGATCTAGTCTGTGTAAGGGTCACAAAATCTCACTCTTACTTCAGGGTAACTTGTGTTCTTATTGGCATTTTGGGCCTGCAGATAACAGGTAATTTACTGAGAAATGTAACATTCTTGTCAGCTTAAGTCAGTAAGGATCACAGGTAAGTTGCTTTTTAAAAAAAGAAAGATTGTGGGAGTCAGCACAATGAGCCCAGTTTTGCAGAATTATTCCCTTAACCTAATGTTCTCAAATCAGTCTGTTCCCTGTCAGTGGGATGCATGAGAATTCCATTCATAGCTGAATAATATTCCATTGTATGGAAATAAACATTCTGTTTATCCATCAACTGATGGACATTTGGGTTGTTTCCACGTTTTGGTTGAATAATGAATAATGCTGCTATGAACATTCATGTACAAGTGTTTCTGTGAACATACATTTTCATTTCTCTTGGGTATATACCTAGGACTGGAATTGCTGGGTCATGTGGTGACCAAGTTTAACTTTGGATTTGACCAGTAAAGTATCAGGTGATTCATTGCCTTAATAAAAGATTGACCCACATTATTTTAATTAGCAAACAAACAGCCTTGGTATATTTAAAATACAATCTGGCCTGGCATGGTGGTGCATGCCTGTAATCCCAGCTATGAGGGAGGCCCAGGTAGGAGTTCAAGGCCAACCTGGGCAATTTAGTGAGACCCTGTCTTAAAATTTAAAAAAAATAAAAAGAACTGGAGATGTAGGTTAGTGGTAGAATATCCCTGGGTCCAATCCCCAGTACCATAAGCACACACAAAATAATAATAACAAAAACCCAAAAATATAATCTGAAGCATCGTTGTGAATAGCTGATAATATGGGTTTTGGCAACAGGCAGGCTGAAGTCAGACTCCACCTCCATCATTGATACCTGAGGTGTGAATGATGGGCCTGGATCAAGTCCCCCCTCTATAACTGTTTGCTGTATTAAGGCACATTCCATAAAAGAAAGAGCTGAGGATGATTTTCCCTACTCTAGTATGGAATCAGAACAATATTTTTTAGGGACTTGACATACTAAACTTTGTTATGTTACATGTGGAAATGAAGTCTTCTGTTTAGTTAAATATTCTGGCTGAGAGAAAAATATCACAGACTCACCACAGATAGATTGCAAACTATTTTGCAAATAATATGATTACAAGAAATACCCACTCCACACTAAAAGTCCATCAACAGCCCTTTGTGATGGTTTGAAGTGGATTTCCAGAAATCAAAAATAATGTTGCCTGTCACAACTTGAGGGATCAGGAAGTAAAGCCAGACACCACCAGATAATGAGATGGCAGTTCAGCTGAGGTGGGGCAGAGAGGAACTTTCTCAGCTACTCCAAGACCAGACACATGTGCGGTTGAGTGTTTTGAATATTTGTGACTTTAAGGTAATCAGAACTGGTTCCTATATCTTCTCGTTAAAATATACATGAATAAATTGTGCATGTGTTATGTAGAGGTACACTCTAGTCATTCATTACTTGTGATTGAGATCAAGCTAGTAAAAGTTTTAGTAGTAACTGTGAAGAGCATTTAGCCTTTGGAAATTCTCAGCAATTTCCTTCCCCTCAATCAAAGGGCTTTCTAATGGTGAAAGCATTTCATACAGTAAATGTATTAAATGCTTTCTCGGATTTTACTATTCCAGTTAATGATTCTATTTTCTTCACAGAGCTATTGACTGAAATGAGAGTGATTTTCATATGGGAGGCATGATTACACACTTAATATCTGAGGGCTTCCAGCAGCCTCTCTTGGTGCTATCCTCTGAAACTGCAAGCTATTAGAACTGGAGCAAGTCTGTGATTGAAGCAGGTCCACTTTCTGATGTGGTTTCTCTGGCTGCAGAGATTTTGGGGACTTATCAACATCCCATGGAAAAATGAGTCTCTAAGAAAGCCTACATTAACTGCATAGGCAATGGAGAAAAAAAATAATAATTCATCTGGGGTGGAGGGCCATGCATATGGATGACACAAAATTATGAATACTCAGGCCATGTATAATCCATGTGCATCTAATACACTTGTAGCAGATCATGCTGAATGATCTCAGAAATTCAGATTATTGTGCAATGAGAGAAAAATCTAGGGTAAGGCAAGTGGGGGTGGATACTTTTTGCAAACATCTTTCCATATATTCTTCATGTCTAAAACTTCAGAGAAATATGGGTTTATTTTAGAGTTCATTTTCCATGGATCATTGATAATAAGCATTAGAAACACCTGCAGAGTGAAATTCCCAAATGCCCAAAGACAGGGCAGCAGCACCAACATCTGCCTCAGAGACACATATTGCATATTATAGAATATAGTCTCTATTAAATAAGCATTATATATCAAATATTGCATGTTATATGTGATGATCTGAAGTTGTTATAGCTTGCAGGTTCGGAGAATGGGTAGGAAACTTGACAGCATGCAATCTGTTGAATGCTCAGATAAGAAATATTCAAACATATAAAACACACACCCATTTTGATCAATAATCTGATGTAAGTGAGAATTATTAAATGCTGATGTAGGCAACATTGAAAGATTTTCTATTATGTACATTCGTAAACCAGAATCAAACTTATTACTTCTCCTCTTTAGCATAGTGATAGGTGATATTGCAAAAGTATTGCCAGGCTTTCTTAAATAATAACAGGAAGTAGGACAGGGTCCAGGAGAATAGTATGTGGGAATGTCCAACCAGTAAAAACAACAACCAAGATCAATGGTGCCTCGAGTTTTTAAGAGAGAGGTCATGAATCTCCCAAACTATAGACCAGTGAATTTGATATTGACTGCAAATCAAAGGTCAGCAAACTTTTTCTCTAAGAGTACACAGAGTGACTATTTTAGGCTGTATGGGCCATGTGGTCTCCATCATGACTCTTCAATATTGTTACTGAAGCTCAGAAGCAGCCACAGACAACATGTACATGAGTGAGCACAGTTATGTGTCAATAAAACTTGATTTTCAAAAATGGGTGGAAGGAGGAGGAGAAAGAAGAGGAAGAAGAGGAGGAGGAGGAGGAAGAAGAAGAAGAGGAATGGACTCTGGACCCTTAAAAAGAGATGTGTTGATCCCCAGGAATTTGCATGAATGCAGTGGTCCTTGGCCATGACTATGCATTAGAATCACCTAGGGGAAACTTGAAAAACCTTGATTCTCAGCATACATCTCAGACCAATTAAATCTTAATTTGGGGGGGCAGGGCTCCAGGAACCTATCTTTTTTAGAGAGTCCCTAAGTGATTCCAGTGTGAAGTCAAGGTTGAGAAATATTGCATGAAGTCATGAAGTAGTGCCAGGTTAACCTCATTCCCATCCCCCCAGCCCCCAAGCATCAAATCGTGATTCTTTGGTACTTTTTGCATTTGTTGTTTTTAATATTTGTATCTTTCCACCTTTTATCCTGCACACTTTTTCCCTCCCTCCCTCCTTCCTTCCTGCATTATTTTGTTCCTTTCTTTCTCTCCTCCTTCTCTTTTTGGATAAGATACTCAGACAATATTGAGACAAAATAGTAGCCACCTTCTATAATAGTTTTTTTCAGGTGTCAACTTGACTGGATTAAGGAATACTGTTATGGTTTGAATCTGGAATGTCCCCTAGAAGCTCATGTATTGAAGACAATGGCATAATGTCCAGAGGTAGCTCTTTTAAAAAATGATTGGATCATGAGGCTCTAATCTCATCAGTGGATTAATCCATTTGATGGATTAATAATTTAAATGAAATATTGGGTGTTAACTGTAGGCAGGTGGGGCATGGTTGGAGGGAGTAGTTCACAGGACAGGGTGTGACTTCTAGAACTATATCCTGTCCCTGGCCCCTTCCTCTCTCTGCTTCCCAGCTGCCATGAATTGAACAGCTTTTCTCCACCATGCCTTCCACCATGATGTGCTCCCTTACCTGAGGCCTAAAACAATGGAACTGACCAATTATGGACTGAAATCTCTGAAACTATGAACCAAAATAAACCTTTATTACTTTAAGTTGTTTTCTCAGGTATTTGTCATGTTGATGCAAAACTGAAAAAATACTCAGAAACCCAGAAAATTATTGAGTGTGTCATTGAGGGTATTTCCAGAGGAGATTTGCATGAGAGTCTGAATGGACTAGATCGGGACAACCTGCCCTTAGTGTGCAAGGGCACAGTCCAATTGGCTGTGTACCTGAGACAATAAATACAGAAGGCAACTTAGTATCTCCTGCTGTGGTCCAGAACACATCTCCGGCCTTGGACATCAACACTACAGCTTTACAGTCTTTTGGATGCCAAGAATTGTACTAATAGTCCTTTCCCTGTTAATCAGACTTTCAGCCTCAAACTGAGAATTCCACTACTGGCTTCCCTGGTCTGAGGCCTCAGACTTGGATGGAACCATGCTACAGACAATGTGTTGTGGGATTTCTCAGGTTCCATAATTTCATGAGCCAATTTCCCTAATAAATTCCCTAATATATCTATATACATATACTAGTAGTTCTGTCTTTCCAGAAAACTCTGCTAAAACACAATTCATCTGGATTGCTGCTAGCCATCACTAAAGGCTTTCAAAACTATCTCAGTGGACAAATTAGAACAATATAGGTGGATGACAGAACTGGGCTCTGATGAATGGAGTAGATATCACCTCCAGAAGTCTTTGAGAGTCCCATCCCTGCATGCTGGTGACTGCAACAATAGCCATCTAATAAATCTTTGTTGAGGGGACTGGAAATCCACCTTATAAAAAATGATTGAATGAACCAGAAATGTTAAACTTGGCACTCAAGAAACTTGTGGTAAGGGTAGGGGATGTGTAAACATGATAGTGGTTTTAAAATACTTGTTGGGCTGTTATACTGAGGGAAAACAGGTTCCTTTCAAATTTTTCAAAGGAAAAATAGATCCATCTTGAGAAGCCACTGAGAGGTACTCATTCATTTGACAAATCGTTTTTGAGCAAATACTCTTTACCAGGTCCTATTTAGGCACTGGAGACATGTCCAATGGCTAAGACCATTCCTTAGAGACTTATTTTCACATGTTTGATGATTGAAATGGTCAGTACTTAGAATTGGATACTTTAGAAGGTGCTGGTTGTAGGTTGGGTGACCTCTCATTCAAGGTCATTATGAGCCACAAAACTCTTTTAGCTTCTAGTGTCCCTGAGTCTAGGAAAGTACCCTATTCCTCTTTGGATTCAGGCTCCTTCCTTGGTAGTCCTCTAATCCCACCACTCATTTCTAAGCTAACAATGGCAGAAGTTTATAGTTCAATCCAGTAATGCTGAGGCTCCAGGCAGGAGAATCCCATAGAGTGTGGACAAATCATGTTAGTGAGGAGGCAGAGAGGGGCTTGGCTTCTGCTTTGGGTTTTGGGGAGCTATTTCATATACAGTGCTACCATGCACATTCCATATAATGAGAGTTGATAACCTAGTATTTGGGGCCATAAGAATTTGAATTATGCGTTTTTGGGGCCTTGGGGTTTCATAGTCCACTGGTTGGTTGTTTGATAAATGGTGCTGGAGCAAGATGTTTTGTTTGTGTGTATATGTCTGTTCCTTCTAAGTCTTTGTCACAACTACACTAGTATGGGTTGCAATAATGAGAAAGCCACAGGAGGAATGAGCTTCTATCTTCTTTCTCTGATCTCAGTGGTACACATACATATACACACACACATATATTTACAGTCATCCCTGGGTATCCTCCAGTGATTGCTTCAAGGACTTCCTGCAGATAGCAAAATATACAGATGTTCAAGTTCCTTATAAAAATAGTGTAGTGTTAGCATATAAACTATACACATCTTCTTTTATCCTTTAAATGGTCTTGACATTACATGTAATACCTAGCACAACGTTAATGCTCTATAAATAATTGTTATACTATATTGTTTAGGGAATAATGAAAAGGAAAAATTCTATAGATTTTTAGGACAGAGTTTATTTTTAAAAGTATTTTTCATCTGAGGTTAGTTCCATCTGCAGAGCCGAAAGCTACAGATACTGAGCCGAAAGCTACAGATACTGAGCATTGACTGTACTCGTATGTGTGTATATATGTGTATCTCTACAAATATTTATTGAGTGTTCTGTGGTGAGTAGGCAAGAGATTGAACACAATGAGACAGTGGAGGTGACAAAGTGGCCCCATGAAGTGTAGCACATCCCCTATTTCAAATGCCAAGTGCTGATCTACTAAAAAGAACAGGATAGGACATTTCACCATTTGGGAAGTATGGGGTTAAATCAGAGGGCAGGAGAACCAGAGGCATATTAGGCAGTGAGGCCTCAGGCTGGACTCAAGGCTGAGGGACAAGGAATATGAAATAAGAGATTGAAGGTCTTGGGACTCCAAGTTTTAGGGACAAGGAGGGTCACAAGGTTTTGTTTTTCTCTCTTAAGCACATAGATCATATTATATTTGATGTAATATTTGTCATTTTGAGGAATCATATCCCACAAGAAGGTAAAGGCACTATTGTACGTTGTTACCAACTGAATCGAAGTTTTAGAAACATCTGGACGATGTAAAAACTATTTAAATGTTGTAGAGAGTTTCCATGACACAATAGATGAATTAAGACATCTTTAGGTCTTGCTCCTAATGCCGCCTATATCATATGAAGCTAAAGCTCACTGAAAAATAGTTTTAGTTTCACCATTTAGGGTCATGTTTGTTCATGGTCTTTGCCCAGAATCTTCCTGAAAATACAGGCTGGGAGCTTGGCCCCAGAGCCAAAGTCAGGAGTGGATGGTGTAGAAAAATCAATGTTAAGACATGGCCATTCAGTGAAGTCTTTTCTGTTTTCAACATCAATTGAGAAGTAATTTAATAATGTTTTAAATTAGGTCAGAGGACAGCAGGGCTTCCCTGCAGAATTACAGATCATATAGATTTTTCTCTACAAGCAAGATAGTGTTGTCGGGAAGTTTAACTAATTCCCATGCTGCTCTGTGATTCTTTTGATAGGAAGAAGATTCTGTGTGTCTATCTCACTCTAGAAGCGTGGCTGGTCCCTCAGAGAGACTATGCTGTGCCTTCTTGTTTGTGGATACAGATGTCTTGCTCACAACTCAGTCCTCTGTGTGGTGCCTGCATTCTCTGAACCTGGTGCTCTTTCTTGCTCTAGCCAGCCCCCTGAGGAACTGCTGCCTGGCCTAGGCATGTGATAGCAAGAGGCATGTCACCTTTTAACACAATGGTTCACAATTCTGGCGACACTTTAGAAATGAATGCTGACATCCAGGCCTGCTCCCAGAGATCTGAATTAATTTGTCCTGGAGCGGGCACTGGGGATTCTGAGATGCAGTCAGGATTGAAAATATTGCTTTTATAAGTTGTGATTTTGGCCCAGATCTTTGACTATTCACCAAGTGTTAGGATAAACTTTAAGGAAAATCCTATAGTAGGGAGTGTGTGACTAGATCAGGTCAACAGGTTCAGGAATATTAAATGATACTTTCAATGGTCCAACAATGAAAGTTGAGGAATGATTTCTTCCAAAGGGGATTTAGAGTTTTTTAAATAACATTTGCATACTTCTATGAATGATATGCTTGCTTTTTAGCTTACACTAGGCTTAATGAGTAACATATATAATCTTAAGTTTTGTCCCCTATGACTCTGGATTTGCAGGGGGGGGGGGCTGTTTTGAATTGGCATCAACCAGCCAGGATTATAAGCTGTGAAATAGTATAAAAAAGAATGAAATATGACAGCTTGCCACATTCACTCAAATTCTGTGAAAATGCTTATATAGGGAAGTACTGAGCCAATATCTGCAGAATACATTTTTCCTGATAAATGACTGATTTCCTTAAATTTTTAAAATCCTGTTGGCAGAGAGGAGTCAGTCACATTTTTTGAGTAGAGCTATGACATGATGAAACCTGTGTTTAAGGATTACTTCCCCAATAATAGAAGTAGCTGGAAGGCAGGAGAGGGAGAACCCCAGGAGAGCAGTTCAACAATATACCTCAGATCTGTAAATTGTGAAGGGAACTGCCATTGTGGCCAGAAGCTCTGACAAGTCTTCAGGGAGGGGAGGGAAATTGATTTGATCCTTGAAAGACACAAAGGGTATTTGGAGGAAGGTCAGAGTCATCCCAGGGTGGGAGACATTTATTAATTGCTGTCTAGTCACATTAAAAATGAAAATTTTAACATCTTATTTCAGAATACTCTTTGCTACCACCCTTCCTTATCATTTGCATTGCCATTTGCATTTTGGGCAATTATTATCACTCCTACAGCCTTCCTTTAATCTGCACTCCATGCCAGGGCCTTGGGTATGCTGTGACACACTCATATATCTGAGATCTTTTTAAATGTCTCTTCTTGTTTCTCCTCTCAGCCATTGAATTCTCTGTCTCCAGCCCAGATACCACCATCCACCTCACTCTTCCCTCCAGGATCCTCCACTTCTCCCCTTTTTTCCCATACGACAGATTATAACCCTGTCCTTTTTTTTTTTCAGTTTCATGTACTCCCACTCAACACTTAGTGCTCCTTAAGTAAGGAAAAGCCATTTTTTTCTGGGGATAAGGCATTTTGGGGGGGGGGCATCTCCCATTCTCTCCACCACCCTCCCCAGTTTACTGTTAAGAAGAGAATGGATTATTCTTTATTCTTTCTTACATTGGTGCATTCTAATTACGTGTAATAGCAGGATTCATTGTGACACTTTCCTATTGCACATAACGTAATTTGGTTAATTTTCATTTAGTATGCTTCCCCCAACGATCATCCCTTTTCTGTACTCTACAGATCTCCTTTCTAATTTCATTAGGTCCCCCCACACCTTTATTTCTCACTAGCTTCCACATTTGAGAGAAAACATGACCCTTGACTTTCTGAATCTGGTTTATTTCACTTAACGTCATATTCTCCAGCTCTATCTATTTCCCTGCAAATGACATAATTTTATTCTTCTTTATGGCTGAGTAAAACTCCATTGTGCCTATGTACCACGTTTTGTTTATAGAATGGAAGATTTTGATAAAGGTGCTTTTCATTGTGCTACCATAGTATAAAACATGAGCCCCTGTCTTTAAGGAGTTTGTGACTGTCACAGGAGAGTGGGGAGCTGTATCTCTAAACTTTGGTTCTTTCCTGATGAAACAAAATTTAAAATCAGACATGAAATCCAAGCAAGAGAATTTTATTACGATGAAAGGAAAGTAAGGCTAAAGCAGAGAGCACTCTCCAGAGAGTGGGGCATCTCTTAGCAGAGAATGACAAAGGAGACAATGCTGCTTCCATATTTATTACTGTTGGATGTTTGCTGGGAGGACTGGGGTTCACCTTCTGCAACCAATCAGGAGACTGACTCCTCCTTCACTTCAGGTGGGGGAGTTTTTGACCCTAGCTGGTCCTCTCCAGAAGTGAACATCCTGTTAAAGGGAGCTTCATCTATAAGTCAATCCTATATTAATGTAGGTGCTGGGGTCAATGACCTGCTAAAGAAATTTTCCTTCTGAAATAACATTGAGGAACTTATGACCATAAATCCTTTACATAAATTTTACAATGTAAATAAAACTTTACAATGACCTCAATAGACCTTGTCAGGAGTTAGCCCCATCTATGTTTCCTTCTTGACGTATTTCTAAATTGGCTTCCTTTGTTTGCAAGTGTTTATTCTCAGGGTTAGTGTGCCTGTTATTTTTCTACACGTTTCTAGATTATTCATTAGCCTTAAAAGCAATTTAAAGAAAACCTGAGACTCTACCATGTTATTGGTTTATATCTCACTGCTCATTGCTAACTACTCTCTAATGTGATCTCTCTATCACAAGACTGAAGAAAGCAGCTAGCACTGGGCTAAAATATTGGGCATAAACGTGGTAGGCGTGGTGTTGAGCTGGAGGGAAAAGATAAACCAGGAATTGCAGAGCTCAGAGAAAAGACTTGGAGAGGGAGAGATACTTAGAGGAAATCTTTTGAGACATGTGAGCAATATATATTCCTTATTCATCTTCTCGGGAGGTTCAGTAAATTTTCACTAATTCTTTAGTGAAAATGGGCTCTTTTTGGTGTCTGGAAAGATTACTCAGTCCTTCTTCAGGTGAGAGGACAGAGGCTGCCATCTGTAAGGTGGACACAGGGACTATTCTTGTTTGTTTCCTCTTGGTCCAGTGTGGTGGGGCACAGGCCAGATGCTCACTAATTAATTTTCATTTGAATGTATTTTCATTTTAACAACTTTCCTTTGAGGCTTGCAATTTTATCCATGTTATCTAGATAAGACAACTGGGAGCCTGAAGTACCAGGTATTTTGCTTCCCAGATTCTTGCATATTGTAGGAGAAATATTATATTTTATGCCAGTTACCATATTCTATTTTATACATTATAACTGAAAGCACAAGTCTAATTTAGGAAGTTGGGTTCATACAGGAAACTGGATTCATAAGACAAAGGGCTTGAGACAGACTTCTGGTTCTTCCATGTGTTATAGGACTGGGGGCATGCTGGGTTGAGCCTGGGCAGCCACTGCAGGCCTTGGGTGCTGGCTCTTGTGACCCTCTTGGAAAGAATTCAAGCAAAACACACAATAGTAAGCAAAAGTTTAATAGAGTGAAAAGCGAGGGTTCTGTACAGCATAGGAACTACACAGACTGCCTGAAAGAGAGACAGTATGGTGCTCACAAGGTTGGAGGTTTTTAAGGAACTGAGTTCCTTGTTTGTGTCTGGATGTCCCTGTCTTCCTTAATTGGTTTATTCCCCTTTGGATAACCCTCAGCAAACTTTGTGAGGGTCTCAAGATTCTGGTTGACAGGGTTATTTTATGACGTAGTTTTGGTAATAAGGAAGGGTTTCAGCAACTTGGTTGCAAGAAATGATGATGTCATTGTCTGGAAACCATAGTGCCCCCTGAGTTATAATTAGCTGTAGCTAGTGGGGAAAGTCTTGACGTACCAGACCCCACTTCTCTAACAGTTATTTGTTTCAGTTAGGGTCCCCTGGATATTAAGTAATAATTCCCTCTAGGGATGATAATTCTCTACAGTTTGGGAGAGGGAAGCACAATCCAGCTCTCATTTCCAAATACTCGCCTGTTCAGATAAAGTTCCCCACTGTTTCAGTTTTATGACTCCTGAATTCTTCTTGGTGCATAGGCCTGATGTCTGTCTTTCCTTGTCCTTTCTCTCTATCCACATGTTCATGGCTAATTAACCTACCTAACACTTACATGGGCCCAAATCCCAGAACTGAATCATGAGAATGATCAGAGCAGAGGGCCAAGTCCTGTTGTGAGCCACACCATTGTCTGCCATTGTCTGTTTCCCCCAAGGGCTCTGGGGTGCAGCAGCAGGGGTGAGAAAAACAGAAGGACAAGAGAGGAGATGGAAATGTAGGACAGGGAGTGTGGGGTGTTCAGAGTAAAGCAAGGAGCAGCAGGAGCCGTGGCTTTTCATTTCTTCTCACCCTCCCTGCCTCACTCTTCAATGAGGAACTCTAAGTAATGAACAGGGAGAGTTTTCCTAACGACTGGCATAAAAAAGCATAAGAAAGTTGAAGAGGCAAGGAATAAAGTCCAGGGTTAATAAAAAGCACCTTTACTATTGAATTCTTCTGAGAAAATTTCAGAAGTAAATTTCCTGGGCAAATTTTAGTTTATCTCTCATAATAGGGAAATGTCAGCCACTCTCCTCTAATTAGCATTACTAAAAGCCAAGGTAAGACTTGAGTTAAGGCTTTCATTTCCTGTTGCTTTTGTACCTGGCAGCTGCCATCACAATCAATGTCCCCATAGCTTTCATTTTCTCAACTCTTGGTGTTTTCTCTGACATTAAGAGAGTCTCTTTCTCTATAGAACAAGTGTCATTTTGTTAAAACTGGATTATTCCTTGCAACTAATGTGCATTTCATCAAAGGGTTCTGATGGTTCACACAGCAGTCCCATAATGCAATTCTCCATTGGAAGCCATTTTTATTTCCTGGGTCTATTAATTGGCTTACAATAAAAACTATTAAGCTCCCCTCTTTCCTGAGAAAACTGCTCTCAGAGTCAGCAGGATTGAGCATAGATAATAGGAAGACACAATAAACTCCTCTTGCATGTAACTAAGCTATCTTTTCAAGTTTAGTTTGTCTGCCTGACTTGGGGAATTGTGAGATGCCCCAGGTACTGTTCCTAAGATTTAAGTTGCATGTTGTGAATTTAGGGTTGTTGCCCAGAGATTGACTCTTCTTAGAGAGGGTGACCTGTCCATGTAGCAACCTTGGGTGGGCCTGTGGGTGCATCCTTAAGACAAATGAGGGCTCACACTGAATTTAAGGCAGGGTTTCACAACTGGGACACATACTGACATTTTGGATTGAACAACTGTGTCATGGTATATGTAGGGTGTTGCTCTGTGCATTGGAGGTCATTTAGCAACATCTCTGACCTTTACCCACTGGATGCTAACATCCTCCCCAAAGTATGACAATTCAAAATGTCTTCAAACAGGGCCGAATATCCATTGTGAGAACATATCATATTCCTAACTAACAGTCATTAGGAAAACCCTCCCTGTTCATATCACCCCCGTTGAAAAACCATTGCTGTAAAGCAGACACAATTGTCTCTTCTGGGCAGTTGGAGAAGGCCTCAAACACTTTTCTTCAAAGGGTTTCACAGTCTTAAGAAACCACTAGAGGGCGAGCAGGGCTTCTAATTTGAGCTGCTCCATGAGGGCATCACTAAGGGACCTGGCAGAAACTGGGGAGAAAGGTAGATCCCTTTGGGAGTTTGGTGGAACCACTGATAAGATCAAATCCTGGGATTCTAAGAGCTTTAAGGAGCAGCCACCATTATAGACACACTCTGCACCTCAGAAACTGAAAAGACTCTGGACTAGGAGGTGACTGTCAAGTGACAGGCTCCATCACCCAGAATGAGGTATCCTTCTGTGATTATTGGTCTTGATACTGAAAGCTCCATCTTTGTCCTCTATGCTGATCCAATATTGAAGACAAAGTTTTGAGAAAAGGGAAGAAGTTTTATTGCTTTGCTAGCAAAGGAGAAAGGCAACAGACTTACTTCAGGGAAGCTGCCATAGTAAATACCAGGGGGAAAAGAGGTCTTTAAAAAGGGGAACCCAAGGGCTGTTTTCCAGATAGTATCAGTAGATATAATTAATGTTCAACTTTATCCTGAAGAGAGCTGTATTCCCATTGCTAAGTGTGAATTTCTTTGTTCAGGTGGGTAGTAAATGGAAGGACAGATAACTGAGCTTAGGACAAGAAGAATGTCAATCTTGTTTCCCCCACAGTAAGGGAAGGGAAGAGGGAGAAGAGGAAACAAAAATCAAACCAAACTGAATCATGTCAATTTAAAAATAAGCCACCACTGGTTCAACAGCAAAGTTTATATTCAAATTCTAAAGTGTACTCCTGTTACATGAAAGGGACCCCTGTTACAGTCCTATGATTTTTCATAAAGGGGAAATATCTACTATTTTACTCATTTCTGTGTTTGGTTATGGGGACAATGATAGATTACATAAATAGCCACTGTTATGGTTTGGATAAGTGTTCTCTTAAGGCCCATGTGTGGAAGACATGGTCCTCAATGTGATGTTATTAGAAGGTGGTAGAACATTTAAGTGGTGGGGCCTAGTGGGAGGAAATTAGGTCATTGGGGGTGTACTCTTGGAGGGGATGGTGGGACGCTGTCCCTTCTTCTCTCTCTTTTTGCTTTTGCTGCCATGAAGTGAGAGGCTTCATTTGCCATGTATCCCCACTATGATGTACTACTTTGTCCCAAAGCAATGGGACCTACTGATCATGGACCAAAATCTCCAAAACTGTGAGACAAAAATAAACTTTTCCTCTTTTGAAAGTCAATTAACTCAGGCATTTTGTTACCGTAACAAAGTTTACGAACATAGCCACAAATTATTTATCATGCCTTTGAATGGTTCCTTCCCTTAGTAATTCTGGACATACCCATGTGATTTGCTTTTGCTAATGGGTCAATAGCAAATGTGGAGCAAACAGAGACCTGAAAAGCTCTTGCTCATTCAGGCTAATTCACTATTGAGGCTCTTCAGATTCTGCTATTGCTGTCATGCAAATGATGAGAGACTGGTGGCTTCCTATTGTCACAGCTGAAAGATGGTCAACTTCCAGAAGCTAAGATGCCTTGCTGATCAGCAGGTAACTGGTATGGCTTAGCTAAGTACAGCAGAAGATCATCAAAAGAGAGGCCCAACCCAGATTGCCAACTTACAGAACTGTGAATGACATAGATGGCTGTAGTTCTTAGGTCACTTAGTTTTAGGGAAGTTTGTTATATAGCAAAAGCTAACAGAAACACAGGTGGATAAGATATGGTTCTTGCCTTCAGGACTTCACAGTTTAATAGAATAATTTGCTTCCAAGGGAACCTCCTTGTGTAGTTGGATCCTTAGAGCTATACCAGACAGTAATACTAGTCTCTGAAATTCTTCCCCCATCCCCTGCCCCCAGAATACTAGTTAAAAGCATGAACTTGGAAGCCAAAGTGCTTAGATTCAAATCTAAGCTTCATCATTTACTAGCAGTATGACTTAGATTGTCTGATCTTTGGGTCTCTATTTCTATAGACAGGGGTAATAATAGGACCTTCTTCATAGAGTTATTAAGGGGATTAAAGATACACATTTCTTATAATAGAGCCTACTAGTGAATGTTTTAAAAGTATTAGCAACTTATAGTTGGTCTAAAATAGAATCAGGACAGGCTGCTCTGAAAAGCCATCTTTGCATTGTTCCTGGTCTAGCTCCCCCACTCTCTGCAACTACCTCCACCTTTATTAATTGATTTGTTGATTGATTGATTGCAGTGCTAGGGGTTGAACTGGGCCTTATGCATGCTAGGCAAGCACAGATTTCTTTTTAACATGCTGTATTGATCACCTGCATGCCCCACCTTGTTAGACACTAGCTCTGAGATCACCAAGAACTTAAAGGAGAAAAAGGAAGTTATGGAGGATGCAGAGGATGGAAGAGATGCTCCCGATAATGGGAATGATAATGAGGAAAATGGGGATCAGGAGGCTGACCACAAGGTATATGAAGTAGAAGAAGAGGGTGATGAGGAGGAGAAGGAGGAGGAGGAGGAGAAGGAGGAGGAGGAGGAGAAGGAGGAGGAGGAGGAGAAGGAGGAGGAGGAGGAGGAGAAGGAGGAGGAGGAGGAGAAGGAGGAGAGGGTGATAAGGAGCAGGAGGATGAAGATGAAGATCAGGAGGTTGAGGCAGTTATAGGAACATGGGCAGCTAAAGATGATGAGGATGACATTGCTGACACCAAGAAGCAGAAGATTGATGAGGATGACTAGACAGCAAAAAATAAAAGTTAAAACTAAAAATAAAAATCTTCACTCTCCATTTCCCAGCTTAGAATCTAAACACAGTCCCCTTAGAGTAGAGAGCCCACGGTGGGCAATGCCACCTGCAGATGACACACTCTCCACTACCCAACCAAAACCACAACATGAATTTGCAACAGGGAAGGGAAAAAGAAACCCAAACATCCAAGGCACTGCTTTTTATCTTAAAAGTACTTTGGGGCTGTGGATGTGGCTCAAGCGGTAATGCGCTCGCCTGGCATGCACGGGCCGCTGGGTTAGATCCTCAGCACTATATAAAAATAAAATAAAGATGTTGTGTCCACCGAAAACTAAAAAATAAATATTAAAAAATTCTCTCTCTCTCTCTTTAAAAAAAAAGTACTTTAAAAAAGGGAAATTGGTTTGCACGTTTTATTTACATTTTACAATTTTGCACCTATTGTTAGAGGTCAGCCATTTTTAATGATTTCAGATGACCAAACCAGCCTTCTGATTGTTCTATGGCCTACTTTTGACTTTACTTGTGGTGTGACTGTGTTTGCTATAATCTCAAAGAAGAAGAAAAACTCTTATAATTAAAGCAAACACAGAAACAACAACTACAAAAAAACCCCGATCATTTCCAACATTCCAGTAATTTTTTTGTGTGTGTATGTACTTTAGCTGTACTCTAAGTAGTTGGTTTGTATTAATTAGATGGCTAAAAAGGCTAAAGATAAAAGGTTTCTTTTTTCCTTTTTTTTTGTCTATGAAGTTGATGTTTATTATTTTTTTTTTTGGCTTGTTTGATATATATGTGAAATAATGCTGTCTACCCAATAAACCAGAATTTTAAAAAATAGAAGAAACATTTAAAAAAGTCTTTTTCTTTTTGAACTGCACTTTCCCCTAATGCAAAAGTAATGTATGTTTTTTGTGGAAAATTGAAGAAAAAAAAAAAACACTAACAACAGGAAAGCTGAAAAGAAGAAAACAAAGGTCATCCCTTAGATTTTGCTCCAACTTTAGCAATAATACTTTTTATTTTAAGTCAAGCTACTATGATCAGCTATTGGAGAAAGGTCATTCAAGATACTCAGGGAATAAATGTATCAAGTGCTTAGCCAAGTCGAGCCCTTTATAAATACTCTACTGAGTGTAGATTTCTTCATTTGAATTGAAGAGGATCAAATAGTTCCTTTCCTACAGCAACTGGGAGATAATTTGTTGACCCCCATGGACTAAATGAGACATCTGTGGCTATGTTAGTCACTTTCATTGCTGTGACAAAATAGCTGACAAAATCAATCTAAAGGAGGAAATATTTCTTTTGGCTCATGGTTTCAGTGCATGGTGGTTTGGCCCCGTTGCTCTGAAGCCTGTGGTGAGGCAGTATATCACAACAGAGGCATGTGGCACAGAAGAGCTGCTGAGTTCATGGCAGCCAGGAAGCAGAGGGAGAGAAAGAGAGCTCACTTTGTAACGTAGGCTCGCCAATCCCGTTAAAGTATGAGTCCATCAATGAGTTAATCCACTGATGATGTCAGAGCCCTCATGATACAATCACCAAAGGTCCCACCTTTGAATAACTACTGTGTTGGAGACCAAACCTTCAATATATAAGCTTTGGGGAACATTTAAGATCTAAACCATAATATTATTTTCCTGGCTCCAAAGTCTTACATCCATCTCATAATGCAAAATGATTTTAGTTCATCTCCAAGTGTCTCTCAAAGTTCCAGAATTGCTCAAAAGTCCAAGTCCAAAGTCTACCCTGAGAGTCAAGGCAAACTCTTAGTTGTGAACCCTTGTGAAAAAAATTACATACTTTCAAGATAAAATGGCCCAGAGAAAACAATCCCATTCCAAAGGAAGGAATAGGAGAAAATCAAGGAAGGATGAGACCAAAGTAAGACTGAAACCCATCAGGGAAAACAGTAAATCCTGTAGCTCATGTCTGGCATCTACAGCACAAGTTGATGTGATACAAGCACCAGAGGGGATTGAGTGGCCCTGTATCTATAGCCCTGCCAGACATACCCACATGGCCACTCTATTGGGCTTGCTTTGTCTGTTGCCTGCAGCTTCCCTTGGCAGGTGTTCCACATCATTGCCATCTCTAATATTCTGGCATCCCCATCACAGCTTTGGCTTCAGAGACTGCCAGCAGGAACTCTGACCCCATAATAAACTGCCTGGCCTCACAGGCTTTCCTTTGAAATTTCAGTGGAAACTTCCATGACCCTATAACTATTAAATCCTGTATGCCTGAGAAACCAACACTAGGTGGATGATCCAAAGTCTGCTGTTACGGTTTGGACGTGAGATGTCTCTCCCAAAATCCTGTGAATGCAGCAATATTCATTAGAAAAAATTAGATTAGCAATATTCATTGGTGAAATTACATTATGAGAGATGTGACCTAATCAGTCAATCTTGGTTTGAATGGACTGGATGGTAACTGTAGGCAGGTGGGGTGTGACTGCAGGAGGTGGGTCACTGGTGGAGTGCCCTGGAAGAATGCATCTTTCCTGTGGCTCCTTCCCTCTCCCGCCTCTTGGCTTCCTTGCTGTTATGAGGGAGCAGCTTCCCTCCACACACCCTTCCCCCATGATGTACTGCCTTACCTTGGGACCACAGCAGTGGAGTTAGCTGTCTATGAACTGAGACCACTGATACCATGTGCCAAAATAAACTTTTCCTCCTCTAAATTGTTCTTGTTAGTTATTTTGGTAACAGTGACATAAAAGCTGACTAAAACATCTGTCCTCAGTGGGAGCAGTATCCAGGTCTCCTTGAACCATGGCTGTGGTGGCTTCTGAGCGCCTAGACAGCTGAACACAGGGAAATAAATCCTGGGGAAACGACTTCCTAGGTGGCTCTGTGGGAAGAGGGCACCTAGGGACTCTTGCCTCAAATGAAAGGTTTACACTTTTACACTTTCAAACTTGCAGGTGGAAGGGGTCTTGTTCATTTTTAACATGCTTTCAAAAGCACCTTTCCTATTGTTCCAGTGCAAAGTAAGAGGCTACTTTTTTTTTTTTTTTTTTTTTTTTTTTTTAGTACCAAGGATTGAATGCAGGGATGCATAACCACTGAGCCTCATCCCCAGCCCTTTTTTTATATTTTATTTTGAGACAGGGTCTTGCTAAGTTGCTTTGAGCTTTGCTAAGTTGCTGAGGCTGGCTTTGATTTCCCAATCCTTCTGCCTCAGCCTCCTGAGCTGCTGGGAAATGGCTTTATTTTAAATAGTGCTAATCTCTTCAGCAACTACCCTCCTCCTTGGCTATAACTTTACATGTCATCCTTTTCAGACCAAATGGCAAATTCTTCAAATCTTACCACTATTTTTGTTGTTGTTCCTAATTTTCACTGTAAATCTGGCTAAAAGCAGTCATCAATACCCATGCCTTGAAATTTCCTTCATCTGATTAATTTAAGTTCAGTGTCACAAAAAGTTTCAGGGTATGAACAAAACGTAGATGAGTTCTTTGCCAGAATGCAACACCAATGACCTCTAGTCCAATTCCCAATAGAGTCCCCATTTCTATCTGAAACCTCATGAGCAGAACCTTTACTCTTCACATTCTTATCAGCATTCTGGTCTTCTGAGCTCCCAACAGAATCACCTATTAAGCTCTGCTTGTAACTATTGGCATGAAACAACAATTCTGCTTTAAAGGAAACAAGAAGATAGTTTGTTGTGAGCCAAATATAAATACTATGGTCCTGGAACACAGATACAAGTTACCCTGAGTGACATGTTCCATTGTGGAAGAGGTTATATGAACTTTTTATAGTTACAGGGGGAAAAGTCACAAATCAATACATTTACCAATTATATTGGTGGGAATCACATTGTCAGGTACAGTCACAGCAATAAGTCCACTTTTTGGTACAAATTTTCTGTGTTAGACAGCTTTTCATCTATAACAAAATATAGACTGTAACAAATACCTCAGAATATCAACTTAAAAGGCTATAGCTAGGTGCAGAATTCTATAGTTTTCAGAAGTTATAACATTCTTAATTTTAGTGTTGGAGGAGGCTATAGATCTGCTACACTTAGTGATACATTCTGAGAAGTTCACATCGGAGTCAAAAGAATGTTAGATCAGCTATAAATGGTAACATATATGGCTGTTAAAGGGCTTAAGGTATTCCAAGATAATTTTGGCTCTTGGCCTACAATCTTCCATCTCTCTATAACCATGATGTCCTACTCAGTCAAGGTCAAACAGTCCATAGGATCTTTGATATAGATGCAGCTTTTTCAAAAACTTTAGTTCACATAGCTTTCTAGGTTATTTTCTAGCCTGCTCCCCTAAACTCTTCCAATTTTCTACAAACCCATCAGGTACAGTCATAGCAATGACCCCATTTTTTTGGTACCAATTTTCTGATAGCCAACTTTTCATCACTGTGACAAAATCTCTGAGAACATCAACTTTAAAAGGACTGGGGACAAAATATACTTTTTTCAAAAGCATGCTCCCAGTGATCTACTTCCTTCAACTAGGCTTCCAAACAGGCTATTAGGCTATGAATCTATCAATGGATTAATCCTTGATGAAGTCAGAGCACTTACGCTCAAGTCACCTCTCAAAGACCCCTACCTCTGAACACTACTCCATCGGGGACCAGGCCTTAAACACATGAACTTTTGGGGGACACTTAAGACCCAGACCATAATAGGGACAACTTGAAAAAGAAGGCCAGCAAGAAAGATCTGGACTTGTGGATCATTTTAAACTAAAGAGCATGTTCTTTAATTTTTTTTTAATTTTTAAAATTAATATTTTAAATTGACAAATCATAATTATATACATGTATTAGGTACAATGAAATGCCTTGATATATGCGTACAATGCAGAATGATTACACTAAGCTAATTAATATATCTATCACTTTGTTTACTTATCATATTATTGTGATGAAATGTTTGAAATTTAATCTTATTTCAAAATGTACAATATGTTATTGACTACAGTCACCCTGCCATGCAGATCACAGAGCATATTTCTCCTGTATTTGAAATTTTGTATGCTTTGACCAACAACTCCACACCTCCCCCCAGCATCTGGCAACCATTGCTCTACTCTCTTCTTTTATGAGTTCAACTCTTAGATTCCACATATAAGTGAGAATGTGTGGTATTTGTCTTTTTGTGTCTGGTTTATTTCACTTAATGTCCTCTAGGTTCATCCATAATCTTGAAAATGACAAAAGTTCCTTCTTTTTAAAGGTTGAATATTACTTCATTGTGTATTACTTCATTGTATATGTATACCACATTTTAAAAATCCATCCAACCATTTAGGTTCACTCCATAGCTTGGTTATCGTGAATCATGCTGTACACATGATTTGAAAATTTGAAAGAAGAATATAACCAAATCTTATATCTATATATACCTTTGATTTGTTGATTTCATTTTCTTTGGTAGTATATTCAGAAGGGAGAGGGCTAGATCAAATGGCAATTTTATTATTTAGATTTTTAGGAACTTCCATATGTTTTCCATAATGGCTATATTAATTTACATTCTCCTCAACAATACTTTTTTCTCCACATCTTCACCAACACTTGCTATCTTATATCATTTTTTAAAAATAAAAGTCATTTAAAGAGCCATCTCTTGATGCACAGGGCTGTTTGTTAAGTTTGAAAGGGTGGTTGTTATTAGACTGACTTTTGAAGAAGCAAAAGCTGCATTTAGAATGGTACGACAGCTTATTAAGGTCATATAGGTAGTGACTGGCAGAGGTGGGCTTATGCCAGTGGTCTCTGATGTCTGGCATCTTTTACTTAGCCAAATGTTTTTGAGGTTCATCTATATTATAGCATGTGTTAGTACTTTGTTCCTTTTTATTGCAGAATGATATTGCATCATATGGATATATCATATTTTGTTTATCCACTGATGGACATTTGGGCTGCTTCTACATGTCTTGAAAAACATATGTCTTGGTCTGGGATTGTGGCTCTGCTGCAGAGTGCTCACCTAGCACTTGGGAGGCCCTGGGTTCGATTCTCAGCACCACATAAAAATAAATAAATAAAATAAAGATATTGTGTCCAGTTAAAACCAAAAAATAAATATTAAAAAAATTTAAAAAGAAAAACATATGTCTTAGGGCTGAGGTTGTGGCTCTGTGGTAGAGCGCTTGCCTAGCATGTGTAAGGCACTGGGTTCGATTCTCAGCACCACATATAAATAAATAAATAAACAAATAAATGTCCATCAACAACTAAAACAAAAAAATTCTTAAAAAAACATATGTTTTAGGTACACATACACCTTCATTGATTTCTCTTAGGTAGATACCTAGGATGGAATTGTTGGGTCATGTCTGAGAATCTGCAAGATTGTTTCCCATAGCAGGAAATACACAGGACTTCCATTTTTTCCATATACTCATCTACACTTATTATTGTGTGCTTTTTAAATTATAACTATTTCAGTGGGTGCAAAGTGCTATTTCATTTTGGTTTTGATATGCATTTTCCTAATGATGAATGTTGTTGAATATCTTCTTATCTTCTTATAGCTACTAATATCTCGTCTTTGATGAAATGTTTGTTTGACTCTTTTGCCCATTGAAAAATCTGATTATTTTTCTTCTTTCAAATTACTTCTTACATGAAAATTCGCATGTATAAAGAACTAGAAATAAAGAATGGCAACTTCGAGGACCTGAAGGTTAAATATGTCCATAGTATGGGTCTTAGGAGAAGGCTGAACAGGTAGTGTAGTCCTGATCTTGTGAAACTGCACTAATACAATGACCCCAGCCACATAAGTCTATGGAACATATCAAAGTTGGCTAATCCAGGCTGGGTTTGTGACTCAGCAGTAGAGCTCTGGCCTAGCACGTGCAAGGCCCTGGGTTTGATCCTCAGCACCCCATAAAAATAAATAAATAAAATAAAGGTATTGTGTCCAACTACAACTAAAAAATAAATATTATTTTAAAAAGTTGGCTAATCCAATTTGAGATGGGTTATAAGGATAAAATACATACCAGGTTTCAAAGATTATGAAAAATTGAATGTAAAGTATCTCATTTACTAAATAACTAATTAAATACTAAGATGATATTTTGGATATACTGACTGAAATGAAATATAGAATTAAAAATAATTCTAAACAGGGCGTGGTGGTACATGACTTGGAAGGGTGAGGTCGGAAGATCCCAAGTTCAAAGCTAGCCTCAGCAACTTAATGAGGCCCTAAGCAACTTAGACACTATCTCAAAATAAAATACAAATAAATGGCTGGGTTGTGGCTCACTGGTTAAGCACCCCTGGGTTCAATCCTCAGTATCCCTTTTTTTTTAATATATTTTTTGAGAGAGAGAGAGAGAGAGAGAGAGAGAGAGAGAGAGAATTTTTAATATTTATTTTTTAGTTCTTGGCAGACACAACATTTTTGATTGTATGTGGTGCTGAGGATCGAACCCTGGCCGCACGCATGCCAGGCAAGCACGCTACCCTTGAGCCACATCCCCGGCCCTCTCAGTATCCCTTTGAAAATATTCTCACTTTTAAAATAAAAAAATATGGCTACTATAAAATTTCAAAGTACAATGTGGCTCTCAATCTATTTAAGTATATAGTACTATTCTAGAACCTTGACCATTAGTAATTTGGATACCGATATGTAGAGAAATGGGAAGGTATTTGTTTTATTTATTTATTTATTTTCTTGTGGTACTGGGTATTGAACCAAGGGGTATTCTTCCATTGAGCTATATCCATAGCTCTTTTTATTTTTTATTTTGAGACAAGATCTCACTAAGTGGAAAAATGAAGGCCTGGTTTTTAAATAATTCTTCATTGTTGGGAATTTTCATTGTTTCCAATTTTCTCTAATTTTAAATAAGAGTAATTAATGTTGTTCAATTTTTATTACAACCTTCATTTATTTTCTTAAGATAAATTCTAAAAAGAGTTTAAGTCTTGGTCAATGGACCATCTGTTATTATGGCTCTTAGTATATATTGCCAAATTGACTTCCAGAAAGTTGGATCTACCCGATATTACTGCCAGCTGTGGATAAGAGTGCCTGTACCATCTACCTGTGCCAGCCCTTGGCAGTATTACACTTTCTCATACTTAATTGAGCAGGAGTTCCAAGTTTGCCTTTAAAATAATTCTTATATGAATTAGTCCATTTTTTTTTCTCCAAGAAACACTTCTCCCCACTGTCCTGTAATTCATCTTCTTCTTCAAACTGGATAAATTGCATATTCAATCATTTCTGGTTAGTGCTGACAATTTATTAAAATTTTTTTCCTTTCCTAAAAATGGGAGGATCTTGTCAAACTGGCACATAATTTGATTCCCACTTCAATTTTTTTAAAAGGAATGAAATGATAAGCTCCAAATAAGTACAACAAAACAAGCTCTGAGTATGTTTTTGAACTTGTTGGATATTTGGTGAATTCGTAATCAATAATCTCTCATAATTGCTAAAACAATAAGGAAAACTCATTACTAGTTAGCTTGTTATAGGGCAGAGTAAACTTTATATTTTTTTGTGAATATTTTTGGACATATCTCAAGATTGGGCACAAATTCTTGAGTTCTTCAGGCTGAAGCCTTGTCTTCTTCTTATTACCTTAGGTACATGTATGATTGCACTAACAGTGTGACTCTGCATCATGTACATCATGTACAGAAGTTATGCTCCATTTGTGTACAATGAGTTGAAATGCATTCTGCTGTCATGTATAACTAATAGAACAAATAAAAATTACAAAACAAAAAAAAACAAAAAAAATTTTAAGAGCTGAAAGCCTTATAAAATCTAGAATTGTTTGTTGTGAGAAAAAGCATAAAGGCAATAAACAACTCTATGTGTATAAATGTGCATACATATATTCAAGTATAAATGTATTTCTTTGTTCCTTGGAGAGGCACTGGATGAAATTAACTTTAAGAGAATAGGTTCCTCAAGGGTTAAATGAAATTGAGGATTGCTATTGCAATTTGATGTTTTCATCTTTTTGGATTAATCATCTCATACAGATTGAAGTCCTATTTTCATACATCTCTATAGGTCACCTAAATGGCTTGTTCAAAATTCTGATTTTTTCCCTCATCAATAATTTCCCTCAAAAGGTAACCTTTCTCCTCTATGGGCATAATAGAAGTGTTTATGTAGAAATAACAAAGGAAAATGGATTATAGTTTGTAACATATTGAGTTGTAAAACAGAATCATGCTTCTGTACTCTGCAACTGCTCTTTTCTTTTCCCAAACATGGAGGTCCAAAGAGGATTGTCCTGCTCTCACAGTTGTATGGAGTGGAGGGATCAGGCTCCCATTACAGGGAGGAGGATGGAATGATAGATAGCCATGGTTAGGTTGAGCACCAGTCAAAACCCAGAAAGAGTATTTCTGTCATAAATCTGGCCCTGGTATTTCACATTTCTGATAATATCTCTCATCAATTCTTTAATTGCTCCTCACTGATTCTTCCAGAAATTTCTTTCTCCCTCCTTAAATCCCCCAGCCTTGCCTTTCATGCCATGAACTTTCTTACCTCTACTGTTTCTTATTGCAGTCATCTCTGAGTCCTGGGTCACTCTTCTTCCTTGGGGAAAAAAAAAAATGTATCTTCAGGCTTCCTGTTATTTATTTATTTATTTTCGGTGCTGGGGATTGAAGCCAGGGCCTTGTACATGTGAGGCATGCACTGTACCAACTGAGCTCTATCCCCAGCCCCCCTGTTATTCTTTTCAGCACCTTTCCTGCATAATTCTTGGTGATTTAAATGTAATTAATTCTCATTTTTGGGGGTAGTTATGTTCTATATACTTATTAACACTGAATTGGTGAGTACTAAAGCACTGTTCCTAGGGGAAATACAAGGTTAGGTTTCTATGAGCTTTTAGCTAGGTACTTTCCTTTGCCCAAAAACTGTTTCCTTGGTAAATATTCACAACTCTCGGGGCTGGGATTGTGGCTCAGTGATAGAGCGCTTGTCTACCACATACGAGACCCTGGGTTTGATCCTCAGCACCACATAAAAATAAACAAATAAAATAAAGGTATTGTTTCCAAATACTTCCAAAAAAATGTTTAAAAAAATATTCACAACTCTCTTTGGCACATGACAGGAGGAAAATTTCCAGTATATTTTTGTGAAATAATTTTAGGATATTTCTTTAAGGTCCCTCTGATTTCCCCTTTATTATGGGGCTCAGGGCCTGGGAATCAATATAGTCTTCCTTGTTCAAGGTAACTCTAGCAAGGAAAGAGCCTTCTCATAAGGTGTGAACTTCCTCATCAGATGGAGAAAATATGGCTTGAGTTGAAAGCTGAAGTTCGTTTGAGTTTGGGGATTTGGGTGTCTGACAGCCACTCACTTCAGACCCCTGCAATTCTCTGGGTCTGCTCTTTCTTTATTAAGAGTCTTGATGAGGCTATGAATCAACTGCTGTTATAAATTAGCGCCCCCCCCCAATCAAAGTAGAGATTGGATTTTGAGTAGTTTTATTTCTTGCTACACCACCACCACCACCACAAACAACAAAAACAAACAAACAAAATGACACTCTTTTTAGCACAGTGATAGAAAATCCCTAATTTGTTTTTTGCTTTCAGCCAAGAACTAGGAATTTAAGGGTGTTATCCTCTTTCTTTAAGCTTTTCAATATTAGCTACATCAATCTTCAGTATTGGTGTCTCATGCTGTTGTATATGGTACTGCCAAAGTGATCCCTAAAAGCTTGCTTTTCAAATAGGTAGTATATAAATGATCATTTGACTCGTCATTTTTAACTCTGGGCCATAGGGTGCCAGATTTCCTTTCCTGAATGCTCATTTTTTAAAAAATATTTTTTTAGTTATACATGGACACGATATCTTTATTTTATTTATTTTTATGTGGTGCTGAGGATTGAACCCAGTGCCTCACATGTGTGAGGCAAGCGCTCTGCCACTGAGCCACAACCCCAGCTCTGCTCACTGTTTTTATCCCAACCAAGTAATAGAATCAATCCTAGATTCCCCTTAATTCTAGAGGATCTGCTATCTGAAGCCCCCACCTGATAAGCATTTCTGATCCAATTTAGGTTCATGAGATTAACTGACTTTATCTTAAGCAGAAAAGGAATTGATTGGTGGGATCTCAAGTATCTCATGAGACTAATGGCAAAGCAATTAAAATAGGATCATAGAACAAACACAAACTAAGAATCCTGTGGTCCCATGGGCAGGAGGAACAGCAGAAAATGTCATGAGCCACACTTTTTGGGTTCCACTACTCCCTCACTGGGCATTGAAAGCTATAGTAATCACCAGTATTGGAAGAAATTCCAAACTTTCTTCTTGACATCTTGATTGACAGAGCTTAAGTCATGTACATGACCTTCCTAGATGTTTGGGTCCAGGGATAGCAAGTACTTGGACTTTTGTGGGGAAGGAGCCCTCCTTGCACCGAAGATTCAAACAAAGATAGATTCTTCAAATTTATAATATGCATATATATTATGACATTGGGATCACAATAGTGAACAAAGGATGAAGCTCAATATTAGGCTGATTTAGGCCTGCCTGGGAGAATGACTGCACAGTCCTCTTTCTTTGGAAGTTGCAAGAATTAATAAATGTGGACCATTGGGTTGCTCTGTTAGCTGGGAAGCCTTATACCATGGAGTTATTTCTGGGATGCAGCTACAGTGAGGCTAACATGCAGGTTTTGGCCTGTGTCACTGGAACCATATAAAAGATTGTTAGAAAGCTCTGACTGTGGCTTCTTTATATCAAGGTGATCTCCTAACACCTTGGATGTCATTTGGTGGTAGCCTTGCATTTCTTGTATGGCTGTGGGGGCAAAAGAAGCTGTGCACTTGAGGGTCCATTGGGTATTGTGTTAGTTTCCTTTCATTGCTGTAAGAAATCACCATAAACTTAGTGGTTTGAAACAACATAAATATATGACTTTATATAGGTCTGCAGGTCTGCAGTCTGGCCTGGATCTCACCAAGCTATGATCAAAGCTCTCATGTGGGCTCTGCTTCTTTATGCAAACTCTAGGGAAGAATCTGCTCCCTTGCATTTTCCAGCTTCTAGAGGATGCCTGCATTCTTTGGCTGGTAGCCCATTCCTCCATCTTCAAAGCCAGCATGGATTGAGCCCTTCTCATGTTATATTACTCTGATCTCTTCTGACTCCCTCTTCCACTTTTAAAGACTCTTGTGATTATGTTAGGCTCATCTGGATAATCCAGAATAATCCTGCTATTTTAATGTCATCTGATTTATCAACAATAATTCCATCTATAACCTTAATTCTCCTTTTCTATGGTGCTGAGGAATTACAATGTGGAGATATTTGAAGCACCATGATTCTGCATGCCCCAGATGTTCTGAAGAAGTGAAAATGTTGTCCATGTTATTTGCTATTCTCTGTTCTTCTACAAAACCAAATAAATACAGATTAAAAGCCTGTAATAAGTCTTGAATATGGTTGCCAATTTGAATGTGCCACTACTGCTGGTCAATGACATTATAACACAATTTTGAGAAAGCAGATATTTTACTGGGGCATTTTCATATCATCAAGCACAATTTGTTAAGTCTTTACAGAGGTATTCTGTTGTTCTGAAAATGGACTAATTTCTTAATTGTATAGTTCCTCAAATTTCTTTCCTCTCCAAAAATCTCTGAAAGTAATTATAAGATGCTGGGCATTCTGGAACTCTCTCAACTGTCAAAAGCTCCAAAGTTTTAGGGTTTTTCTTGGCCAACAGGAAGAGTTGAACGCTATTGTTTTCCTTTAGAGGAAAGTGTTTTCAAAAAAAAAAAACCTTCTCTGATATCAATTTTAAACGGAGCCAATATGCGAGGCTGGGTTGCTATAAAATTATTTTCATCACACATTCATTGTGTCAACCAGATCTTTGGCTCCAAATATGCTATCCTTGTAAAAATTTCATTTCAGCTGTCAGAATAATCAAAATGATTTCAAAAGCTTTCCTTGAATATGGAATTGAAATAAAATAATAAAATATACTATCAAATGCCACAGTCTGTAGAAGGAAAATACCAGATATGGGCTGACTTTGCATTTTAAAAAAAGTCAATTTTATTAAATTCCTTACTTTGATATAACTTTGGAGTGACTGTTCCTGAAATATACAATTTCAGAATAAATTAAGTGGATTTTAAATCCAAAATCAGATTTGTACTGCTGCATAATTAAATGCACAAAATACAGAACAATGTTTCATTTATTTAAATTATCATTTGATGGCACAGTTTGTGTTGTATAATGGTGTTTTTATAATGTCATATTGCATAGACAGTAATAAAATATTGTCTACAAGTGTTATCTTTTAAAATTTTGACACCTCAGGTCTGTATTTCTAAAAACATGAGCTACAAATGTCTGTAAACTACATGGTCTTATTATTCTTTTACAGAATAAAAATGTCATCAAGGTTGGGGTGACACAAATTTGGATATGATAAATTTCAGAGTATACTCACTGACTAGTCAAAGGGCTATGTAAAATATTGTTCGAAAGAATCTTCTGTTTTAAAACAACACAAACTGTGCCAATTCCTCTTATAATAAATGGTAAGAAGAGTGCATGAAACTTCAACTACAGGTGTCATTTTCTCTGGGGTAGGAGGCAGTGATTTTAGATATATCAATAAAAGAATACTTTGCAGATCTTTCCATTCAACAGAATCCATTTTCCTATCCAGGAATGGAATCTGGCCTTGAGAATATGGTGGATATGACATTGAGTTCTAAACCTAGGCATCAAGAGGCCTTGAGTCTTCTGCTTCCCCCCCCCACACCTTTAGGACCCCCTGATCAATGTGTGAAAGACACCAGGCAATCCCATTGGATGATGAAAGACACATGGTCTTGTTGTTTCAGCATGCCAACTGCCACACATATGAATGAGACTACCTTAGATCACCCTGTTACCAGCTGCCTGCCAACTGACCACAGATGCATGTTCCGGTGCAGCAGGCATCAACTGAGCTGGCACAGATTAGAAGAACAACCAGCCAATCTTTAGAATTATGAGCCAAACAAAGAATGTTCATTTAAGCCATTAGGTTTTAGGGTGGTTGGATACACAGTAAAAGCTGATATGTGCATTCATATAAGATGATTTTCATCTATTTTAAAAGTGAGCATGGGCCAGGTGCAGTGGCATATGCCTGTGATCCCAGAGACTCAGGAGGCCAAGGAAATAGGATTGCTAGTCCAAAGCCAGCCTCAGGAATTTAGTGAGACCCTTGGCAACTTAGATCTGTCTCAAAATAAAAAACAAAGAACTGGAAATGTAGCTTGGTGGTAGGTAACCCCAGTTCCAATACTAAGTATCAAAAATAAATAAATAAATTAATTAATTAAAAGGGAGGATGGGATGGATTCATCAACAGTATGGAGTTATATCTAGAAAATTTGGTTTTTTAGCCTAAAGGAGAAAATAAGGGAAAGAAAAAAGAATATGAAGATATGGATACATAAACCTGTCCAGAAAACTCAAATATGTTTTTTCTAGTACTTGCTTTGAAAACTCCACAGAGTATTTTAAAAGGTCTGGTTATCTTAAACATGCCACGAGTATGAACGAAGACAGCCCTGATTCTAGTGAGTACTCAACTTTTGTAGCATATGCCCCAGTTCAGCTCCAAATAAGATTCAGAAGTTGGTGGCCTTGCCAGGTATCTATTGTGTGATATGCCTGAGGACTATTTTTTTTTTCTAAGTTTTTTGTTACTTCATATAACCCTAATGCATCTGGGGGCCCCATGTGGCTTGGTCTCTGAGCTTGATCTCAATGAAATAGCATCCTTGCAGCCATTACATCTGCATTCAATTTCTGGGGAAAAAATTGCCGATGAAAGAGTGTATTACTAACAGAGCTTAAAAGAGCATCCTTTTTAGACATCATTATCATTCTCCATCTTTCTAGTGTGTCCTGCAGTGGTACTTCTCTTTTTGGAAGTGGTTCATGAAAAGAGAAAATGTTTTCTCCTTATTTTCCCTTTAGTTTTTAAAAACTCTTCTCTGAAACCAAAATGCATGGCTCTTTTGTCTCTTGACCTTGAATTTCTACTCAAGCATTTAGCTAAGACTCTTTTCCTTTCATCTGAAGTCTCTTCTTCCCACTGCATTACTGTTTAGTTCACTTCTTCTTTTCTCTCCCTGTGCTGTTCATGCATGGCGAGTCCCCTCTAAAAGCAAGTGTATCCTGTATCTCCCCTGCATGATGCATTCAGCTCTCTAGGGCGGGTGATTTGGGTTTTATTTCCCTGAGAATCATCTCATCATCCAAACTCCACACACCATAGGAGAAATGAGGTGCTTAACTCTCAAGTAAGTTTCCTTCCTCTTTAGAAATGTGGGGAGAGTGAGAATGTGGAAGTATTCACATACAAATTTGAGCTTATGAGAATTTGGATTATGTGAAAATATAGAGCAATGTGATATAAATATACTAACGAAGTCCCATTTCTGAAAGAAGATTTGAAACAATGGGAAACCTCTGCAAACTAGAAAAAAAAAAATCCACAATTACATGCATTCAAAGCCAGTGGCCTGAGGAACTGAGTGAATTAAAAACTCTCTCTAACTATTGCAGTGGTAGCTGATAAACAGAACTAACGGCTACTATCCTTTGTCAGTCCTATGGGAAGATTATTCTTGAATTATGTGAGTGAATTATGAAAGGTGTTCCAGAAAACACTCTGGCACAAACCAATTTTGACTTTTTATTCTGTTGTTTGATTTGGAACTCTTGTTACTCCTTTGCACACCAGGGTCAGAAGCTGCCACATAGGAACCGAGAGCCTTTTAGCCTTGAGTGATGAGAATGTGGAGATGTGGCAAGCCAGCCAATGGCTGTGTGTGTGTGAACTATGAGCATTGAGCGCACAGGGTGGACTGAACCGACATTTCCCCTCTGTTTGGGCGGGTCTCACTTTGCCAGTGATTCCTACATAGATCATGAGATGGGCGTGCCCTTCCTAGATGTCAGTCAATCTGCTGACAGCAGACATCACAAAGCTAGACTCAACCCCCTGAAACCTGATCCCTTGCCTCATTTGAATGGCTTCTCCCCAATTAAAGGGTTCAGCATGTGCTCCTCGCTCTCTTTCCACGGACCCCTAAGGTCAGAGGAGCCAAAGAAAAAGGTATTTCTCTGTCTCTGTGTAATTATTTCATGCCATCTCAGTTCACCTGGAGTAACCTTGAGTGTTTAGTCGTGGATATACCAGTGTGGTGGTTTTGCTCCTTATTCTTTTTTCTGGGCTCATCTATTTATTAAATCCCCAAATTTCTGATATCTCTTGTAGAACAAGGTGGCTAATAGCACTTAGCTGATGATTTTTTTTGTGTGTGCAGGTTCAATGAACTCATGCAGAGAGGGAGTTTAGCATGGTGCCTAGCCTATATTGTAAGTGCTCAATAAATGCAAGCTATAATTGTGTCAATGTCACATCTGTAGTCTTTGAAGCATACACTCTCAATTTCACAGAATCCTTGGAGTTGCTAACATGGTTCACTGACCAAGACTACTTTGATATTATAAGTAATTTCTGGGTTTTCGATTCCTCCTAATCTCTAAGAACTGATGTGGCAGGAAGACATGGTTAATGATTCCTTATTAATCTCAAGCCCTCTGGAAAGGGAACTGCTATTGCAGCCAGTGGTTTTTAATTTTCTGTCACATCTTTTGGGAAAAGAGTAACTTCTAACACAGGAGAGATGATATTTTATCAGACAAAACCAAGCCATTCCAAGACAGGAGAATTACCCATATGTTCTCATTCCCTGACCTTTTGGGAAAATTACTGCCGTTTGCTTTCTTCTTCATTAAATGGCAGAAAATTTCTTCTATAAAAGCAATTAATGAAAAGCTAACTATATTAAAGCCATATTTTCCATCTTTATTACAGTCAAAATGGCAGGTTTAATGAATCCTTGACAGTATGCCTAGGGGTTTCCATGGTAACCAGATGGGGGATGAGGAAGGAGGCCAAGTTCTGGGCTCTTGGTACTTTTCTCCCACTCCTCTGGGACCCTATAGAGTCCCATGTTTGTAGTTCAGGGATGGAGTTGGACTAAGGTGGGGTGGAAGGAGGTTGAAATGACTGCTCCTATGAATAATAACTCCATAGATTGGGTATTTTCCAGTCCACAAAATGTTTTCATTTCCATCATTTTACTGAGTCTTGTTAACTTTGCCCTAAGATAATTTGTCTCCATTTTAAAAGTGAGAAAGCAGATTCAGAAAGGTGAAATGGTTTGCTAGTCAAGTGGTAAGGCCAGAGCCTGGGTCATTCAACTCCAAGACCATGTCCATTCCTTTGCACCATGGTCTGTGTTAGAAGGTCTGCTATGTCTACTATAAGAAATGAGTGGTTGGAGGAAATGAGGTTTTATAACTGCATTCCAGTTGGAGGCTGTGATGAAGTACAGGATACAGCTTTATATGTTTCCATGAAAGGCTCAGTTGCCAGGATGGGAGACCAACATTTTGTGGAAAAAAATAAAGATTGTATTTCTTCTCTGATTCCCAGTTCTTTGCCTACTGAAGTGTGTAGCTTCTCATTGGTCGTATATTTAAAGACATCCATTTATTGCATCTATTAACACAAGCCTTCTACAGTTTTCTACAATGACATTGCTTATTTCCCATTATGAATTTTTTCTTTTGTGAACTTCCCCACTAACCCCCAAGAAAATTCTGCCATTTTTATTTCCAATTATTATATTGTTCTAAGAAGTGGCACAATGGAATGGATGGGATTTGTGTCATTTCGACCTCTCACATAAAGCATCCTGTAATTTTGGTTTGAAATGAAAGAGTTGGTTGCTGATTGGAGTTGGATGAGTATCCTAGATCTTTAATTATGATGAAATAACATTGTAATTATTTCCCAACTTTAGAATCATTATTCTCTATTACTTTCTACTTTCAGCTTGTCACTAAGAATTTCTTCCTCTGCAACATTTCTTGGCTCTCCTGCTTGCTTTTTAGTCCCACACTAATCTCATAATAATTAGTGGCCATCTTGAGTCCACCATGTATCACCTGCTTCCTTGTTGGCATCTCTGTTTCTTGACTTTGTTGCAAAACATCCTACACATAGCACCATGAATACTTTCTTCAACTATTATTTGGATTAGGATACTCCCATTTTAAGAAGCCCTGAATAACTCTCAATTACCTCTTGAATAAAATTAAAACTTCTAATCATATACTCAGAGGTCCTCAGCCTGTAAGCTCCTCTACTTAATGGCCCCCTCTCCTGCCCCACTCCACTTGGACATCCTACTCCAACCACATAAGCCCATTTACACTTCCCACCTGTAGTGTGCACACTTATACCCATCAATTAACCTGAAAGCTTTGAACATCCCATCTCTCCTGTTCAGAATGCTTCTCCTCTTCATTTTATCAGGAAAGTTATTGGCTTAGCTTTGTTTAACCCATTATTTCTCAAATTTCTTTGCTATGGAATGCTTTTACTCACCAGAGAGTTATGACAGCTCTCAGCTAGCTTCTGTCTTCTCTTTGCTCCACCCTCAATCCGCCTCTGGTCTGCTATGTGCCTTGTAAGGGAGGCAGACCTGGGTATACCACATCAGCAGTTTTCCCTTGACTTCTGTCATGGTTAGTTTAATGTGTCAACTTGGTGAGTCTATATTAACCAGTTTAATTTTTATTTTTTTAGTTGTAGATGGGCACAATACCTTTATTTTATTTATTTATTTTTATGTGGTGCTGAGGATGGAATCCAGTGCCTCATACATGCGAGGCAAGTGCTCTGCTACCAAGCCACAACCCCAGCCCTATTAACTGGTTTCTTAATCAAATGCTAATTTGGATGTCACTGTGAAGGTATTTTGTAAATATGATTAACATCTATTATCAGTCCACTTTACGTAAAGCAGAATACTCTCCACAATGTGAATGGGACACATCCAATCACTTGTAAGCCTTAAGAACAAAAACTGAGGTTTCCTGAAGAAATTCTAGCTCAAGATGCAACATGAACTTCTGCCAGTGTTTCTAGCCTGCTGGCTTATCCTATGGATAGCCAATTTCTTAAAGTGTCTCTCTTTTCCCTTCCTTCCACCTTTATCTCTTCAAATATTGGTTCTCTTTTTCTGAAGAATCCTGAATAATACACTCTTTAACTTCTGGATTGGTGAGGGAATTTAGTTTCTGGTACATCTATAGTTGGCTGCATCTGGGGATAGAAGTCACAGTTCCCATCTGGAGTCTCTTCTTGATGACTTTGTGTGTGTGTGTGCATGTGTGTGTGTGTGTGTGTGTGTGTAATCCTGGGGATGGAACACAGGGCCTTGCACCTGTTAAGCAAGCACTCTGCCACTGAGCTACACTACCAGCCTTCCCCATGACTCTTTCTTTTGGTTTTGGCTTCAGTAAACTATCTCATCCACTTTGCCCTTTAAGCCTAGGGATGGTAACAGCTGGTAACAGCTCCCTGCTGTTATGATCTCTTGTGGTTTCTCTACATTCTGCCCACATCTTTGTAAAGAGCTCATTGTTAAACTTTCCTCAACTTGCCCAATTCAGATGTATCAGTTTCCAACCATGACTGATTGATTAAATACCACATAACACTAATATTCCAAGGAAACTGTACTTGAACTTCAACTTTTCTCTTATTAGGATGGCAAATTGTAGCATTCACTGCTCTCCAAAATAGCCTGGGGGTATGAGGTGGTGCGGGTGTCAAGACAATCTTCAGAGGAAAAGATTCTAGGTTAGGAGTTGAATCAGGGGCCAGGCATGGTGGCACATGCCTATAATCCCGGTGGCTCAGGAGGCTGAGGCAGGAGGATCACGAGTTCAAATCCAGCCTCCCCAGCAATTTAGTGAGGTACTAAGCAACTTAGTGAGACCCTGTCTCAAAATAAAAAGGGCTGGGGATGAGGTTCAGTGGTAAAGCACCCCTGGGTTCCATCCCTGAAGTTGAATCATGGATAAATTTAGTTTCCCTGGAGAGAAGGTGGGCATGGCAACAGAGTGAAAATGAGCATTTGTTGGCTTGGCAGTTATAAAATGCATCTGCACATTTTATCTCATTGGATCCTCTCAACAGTCCTGTGAGGTGGTCAAGGGTATATTTAGGGATGCAGGAGAAATTGATCTAATTAGAGTGGAGAGTTCTTGATGAGAAGTAGGGAAGATAAAGGTTTTCAGAAGTCAGATAGGGCCAAATTCTGTGAGATCCTGAGGGTGGAGGTGAGGAGATGAATGCAATGCAAGAGGCTACGGAGAGATTTTGAAGGATTATTTAAACACATTTTAAATTGACTATACAAATTTCACATGCTCATGGTAGAATATTTAGGAAAGCAAAATATCAAAAAGAAAATAAACAGCATTCACAATTTTATCACCAAGGAATATCCTTGGTTTTCCCTCATGGAGGTCAATCAGCATTCTTAATGTTATGCCCTGTTTTATTCACTTGATTCAGAGTTTTCCAACCACGGTGCTATTGACATTGGGAGGGGATAAACTGTTTGTGGTGGGCATTGTCCTGTGCATTGTATGATATTTAGCAGCATCCTTGACCTTGACCCACTAGATGCCAATAGCAACCAAATATGTCTCCAGACATTTTTGTCAAATGCCCCTTGGTGGAGACCATTGTTTATGGCTGAGAATCTCTGATTTAACTTTATGTCATGAGCACTTTCCCTATATCATTAAGTAGTCACAAACAACAAGAAGAACAAAAATGATAAATATACCTTATAAATATATTTACTTATGGCTTTTAAAAATCAGATATTTTAAAATTATTTCCAAATATTTTTTATTTTAACTGTCATGACCATGATGAGTAAATTTACTTGCAAAATTTTGGTAGGATCTCTGATGTATCTCCTTAAGACTAATTCCTAGAAATGTGTGTGTGTGTGTGTGTGTGTGTGTGTGTGTGAGTGAGTGTTTGGCTTAAGAAGTGTGTTTTGAGGTCAAAAAATATGAACATTAGAGGGCTCTTGGAATATTTTTTGAAAAAATTATTTCAGAATGTTTGTAGTAACATACATGCCCACTAGTTGGTGATGCATGAGTGTGTCTACCTTATCAATTCTCGTAAGTATTGAGGATTATCATTAGAAAAGCTCCTGGTACATATACAGGTTTTTTAAAAATGGCATCTTGAAATTTTAATTTGTCCTTTTTGATCCTTAGTAAAGTTTTCTCATGTATTGCTGGAAAATTTGGATTTCTTTTGTTCATTTGCTCTCACCTAAATTGTAGACGGTTGGGATGTTATTATAGTTTGGATGGAGTGTCTCCTCAAAAAGCTCATATTAGACAATACAGGAACGTTCAGAGATAAAATGATTAGATTATAAGACCTATAACCTAATCAGTAGATGGATCCATTTGATGCATTAGTAATTTGAATGGATTACTGAGCAGGAGGGGCATGGCTGGAGAAAGTAGGTCACTAGGGGCACGCTCTGGAGGGTTACATAATATGTCCATAGTTCCACCCTGCTACTATGACCTGAGCAGCTTTCTTCTGCCTTGATGTTCTGCCTCACCTGGACCCAGAAAATAGAGTCCATTGACAATGGACTGAACCTCTGGAACCAGGATCCCAAAATAAATTTTCCTCCTCTAAGTTGTTCTTGTCAGGTATTTTGATCAAAGTTGCCAAAAAGCTGACTAAGTCAGATATTTTAATTATTATAAAAAGCACTGTTTAAAAAGATATCAGGTGGCCTGTGTTTAAGTGACCATAGTGATTTGAATTTCTTTTTTTTTTTTTTAGGTGTCTTGTTTTTACCAATTTTCAGCGAAGCTTTAGCTTCCTAAATATGTTATAAGGAAAAAAAATCTTCATGAAGAATATCTTAACTTCTTCCTTAAAAGAAGCCTGGTAAGAATGAAGGAAAAGAAAAGGACTCACAAATAGACTTCTCAACTTTTTAGTTTCCAACCTCAAAGTTGTACTTCAAATAGTCAAGTTTGCCAGGGTTTTCTCTTTAGTATTATAAAATATGTGTTTTCACTGTTGCTCTCTCTTGGGAATGCAAAACTCCCAACTGGAATCCAGTCCCAGCTACTTCTGTAATCTTGGGTAAACCACTTCATCTCTCTGAAGTTAACTCTCCTCATTTATAAAATATAGTGGTCAGAGAAGATGATCTCTCAGGGTCTTTAGAATTCTAGAAAATTGTTTTCATATAATAGGAATAAAAGCTCAATAGCATCAAGCTGGGATCCTAGAGTCTTGTTTTGGGTAATTTAATGTTAAAAAAATATGATGAAGCAAAATATAGCACTTTTTTTTATATTCCAATCACTAATGAGCTTTGCCTCTCTTACCTTTTACTATTCTACAGCCCTTTTGAAATGCCAAATGTTACAAGGGCCATGGTAGAGTGTGAGGGTTTACATAGGGCTGCTGTTAAGGCAAGAAAAGTCAAGAATATCAACTTTTGCTAGTAATATAATATATATTTGTCTGTTTTGTTGAATGTGTTCTCCACTAGAATGGAAGTTCAATGAGGGGACTGATTATATCTTGTCCATCATGGACTCCTCAGTACTGAAGATAGTACCTAAGTTATAAAGTATATGCTCAATAAGTATGTGAAGAATAAACACATGAAATGAATGAACTAGAATATCTCTATAGCATATGGAAGTGTAGTTCATGGATAGAACTTATTCAAAGAGTGGAACTTGAACCCTAAACATGTTTCTCAAAATGTACCCTCTGCAAAGAACCCCAGTGTATGTAGCTATTTTTAAGTTAACTAGAACAAAATCAGTCATATTTGGAAATGTTTGACTGAAAGACTAAATGGATAAATGAAAGAAAAGAAGGAACAAATGAGGTAACATGCAGATAAAATGAATGTGGCTAAAAAATTAATTTTAAAGGAGAGTTTGGATTATGTGTGGTTCCTTTGCCATCATTTAAAGCTTTTATGAAGATAATTCTGGAGGTATGCTTTATTGATAAGATTATAATTTATTAGAAAAGAGATTCATGGAAACAGATGCTATCAATTATTTTTACCATTTAGAAGGTAGATTAATATATATTCACACATAGTTAACAACACAGGCAATGAAACTAGAGATACAGATTCAGGGGAGGCTGGTCAGTGCAGGACTTCAAAACAGTCCTTTGAGAAACTTTGAGCTCTAGTCTGTTGATGCCTCACTTGCAACATGAGCCTAGGAACTCTGGCGAAGATGGTGAGGGAATAGCTGTGCTTGCAAGGCATTTGCAAAATACAAATATATTTTGTTAAATTATCATTGTAGTAGCAGTTTCAAAATTATGTTAGAAAACTCCATTTTGCGGTGAAGATGTAGACATGCAATTCAAAAAAGCATCAGATTTTGACTCTATGTAATTTTGTGTTATATTTGTTCCAGAAGTTCAGCAAGGCTGAAACATAGGGCCATAAGTTTGCCAATTGTTTTCTAATAGGAAATCAAGGGATATAGGCCAGCCAAATAAATACCTAAAAGGAGTCCGATAAAGAGCCAATTTGAATCACATTCTTTTCAGAGACAAACTTCTTCAATCTCTCAACATAATCTGCAACTTATGTTACCACTTTTTAAAGCAGAATTACCATTTTCTCTGGCAATCGAAGGCAATTTGAAACATCTAACAAGCACTCACAATGTGCATTTGGCAGGGAGCTTATACTTTCAGATTTATTTCTCTGAAAGTTTTCATTCAGCCTGCTCTGAGCTTCCACTGACTACAGTGATCATGTCTAATTAGTTTGTGATGGAGACTACTGGGCTATTTCACCATATTTTTTTTTTCCTCCTGGACACACAGCTGGACTACATTTCCCAGCTTTCCTTGCATTCGGTAGTTAGGTAGGGCTGAGCACTAACTATCTGATAGAATGTAGATGGAAGCCATGTGGGCCACTTTCAGGCCTGAACCATTACAACCACCCACTTGATCCTTAAAGTGGCAAAGTCTTAGCCTGGGTCTTTGGGATACTCTGTGGACCAGAGATGCAACCCACTCCCCAAACACCCTGACTTACTGGATGTTATTTTAGAGGGTGATCAATTTTGATTGTTTAAACCATTGAAATTTCAGGGCAGCTAGCACTACTCTAACTAATACAGAGGATAGAGAATGGAAACACTCTAGAACAGAAGCCATAGAAACACAGAAATAATCATTACAACTGTAAAAATAGAAATATTAAAAGTACAAAGGTATGCCTGGCCCCTCCTGTTGCAGTGATCTGGGACAGTTCATTCCAACCTATTATTATGCAGCAGCTGCCCATGTGCTGGGAATTAACTGAAGTGGGGCCTTAATAAGAATGAAGAATAAAAACCAATCTGACTGCAAACAACAACAACAACAACAACAAAAACCAGTTCAAAAACCATTAGATATTAAGGACACTTCTCTATATTTCAGTGATGGAAAGTCTTTGTTGCTAGTTTACTTACTGGGGTAGGTAAGTGGTGAAAAGGGATAAGAGTGGGGAGCAGGAAGACAAAGAAAGGAGAAATTTAAGGGAAAAGTAGTGGTTTTCTCTAACTGGTTTTCTGGTACAAGGCTTAATCCAAATGATCAGGATGAGAGGGTTGTACTGGGTATGACTGCTTGTGAAAAGAACACTGTAGCTGCAGGGTTTTAGGAAATTCAAGGGCAAGTATCCTTAGCAACCCTTATAAGCAAAGTTCTTAGGAACTCAGGAGTTAGGAACCTTCCTTGGGCATCATTAAAATGGAGCTTGGTGGGAAGGAATGAGAAATATAATTAACACAGGGACAGCAACCAGGCAAAAGAGAGAGCAAAGTGAAAAGATCTTTGTGCTGAGTGAAAATTGAGCATCTGCTCTGCCTGTCTTATGATGGCATCAAAGTGTCTGTTCTTTTAATACCATTATATTAGACTAGTGGAAACATAAGTTACACAATTAAAATTAGGTTAGCCATGTGACTCGTAGTTGAAGCCAAGATACTTTCAAAGCAAAAGAGGGGAAGGCCTAAAATAAATGAAATATTTATTGATCAGCAATTTGATTTTGTTATACTGATGGATCTAAAAATAATTTGGTTAGAATTAAAATCTTTCAAAAATTAAAACAACTTATATGTATATATAGTAAACCAAAATCAAAACATTTGATATTGATAATCAACATTAAAAATAACAGAAGCAGAACTATGATTTTTGTAAATATTTATGCATTTTGATTAGTTTTTAAGCTATATTTCTCTGTAACCTGTCCCTGGATAGATTTTAATATAGCAGGCAGGTATTTATCTGAAGAATGCATTTTAATATGACTTTATTGTTTTAAATTATTCTTTCACAAAATTAGTTGAAATTTTATTTAAGGTGGCATTTTTGTGGTTGATACTTTGAAATTGTTGATACATTTAATCACTTATTTATCCCTAGACTGTGTGTGTGTGTGTGTGTGTGTGTGTCTGTACACAAGGCTATGTGTGTGTGTGTGTGTGTGTATATATATATAAACACTTACTTTTTGGCATTTAATTTATAAATTATGAAGAATTACCATCTTCTTTTTCTTCTAGACCATATTATTAATTGAGAGTTTATTCATTATAGATTCAGAATAAATTCTGCTAACTGGAAGGTATTCTTATCATGTTTTTTGTGGATATTAAAATGTGTAAGTATTTAAGCCTCAATAATTTTTATAAGTGGTATCATTTTGCCTCCAGGTATCTTTCTTTAACAAACATTTTCACAAGACAAAAATCACCCCAAAATTGTCTCTTTTTTGTGATTCTTTTGAATATGTCACCAAATTTAGGTGTTGAAAAATTATATCTTTTTCAGGTTTAACCCATTTTGTGAAGAACATATGAATTTACCCAAATAATGATAAAAATACCATCTCAAAGTTCTTTTCCTGTGTCAGGACATCCCAAAACACAACATTAGAATGTCAAAATTCAATCATGTACTTGATATGAGTTCTCATTATTTATTTATTTATCTATTTATTCAGATTTTGCTCTTAAGTTTATATGGATTTTTTTTGGGGGGGTGGGGCAGTGGTACAGGGGATTGAAGCCAGGGGCACTTAACCATTGAGCCACATCCCCAGAAGTTTTTATTTTTATTATTTTTATTTTTATTTTTTTAAAGAGAGAGAGTGAGAGAATTTTTTTTTATATATTTATTTTTTAGTTTTCGGCAGACATAACATCTTTGTTTGTATGTGGTGCTGAGGATCGAACCCAGGCCTCACGCATGCTAGGTGAGCGCGCTACCATTTGAGCCACATCCCCAGCCCAAGTTTTTATTTTTTATTTTGAGATAGGGTCTCACTACATTGCTGAGGGTCTCTCTAAGTTTCTAAGGCTAGCTTTGAACTTGGAATCCTCCTGCCTCAGCCTCCCTAGTTGCTGGGATTACAGGCAAATGCCACTGTGCCTGGCTGGATATGTTTTAATGACATGTTTTCCTTATGCACTCATACATGTTCCATTAAGCAGTGATGATGGACACTGACATTGCTATTAATATTGGGTTGGTAGGTCACCAAAACATACATTTGGTGAAAATAAACAAGCTGGAGACGTCAGTTGGCTACACAAAGCAACTATTCAACTTAGTTCCAAAAAAGCCTTATTTGTGGCTTTAAAAGAGTTGTTTAATATTTTTCACAAAACAATTAATCTCTGGAACGTCTAGGACTAATGGCTCCCTAACAACACCAGGGCCACAGGCTCCATCTTTCCTCAGCTGTCCTCTGCGTGTGGTTGTTGTTCAGGTTGCTTCTCTTCAGCACTAGGCTTGTATTTCTGGCAGGAAGAAAGGCAAGGCAGAGGTCCCAAGGTGGAGGGTACCATAGCTGAGCCTGTCCTGATATCCTCTTTAAGGGGCTCTCTTAGAGACCCTGTCAGTCAACAACTTCCGTCTATGCTTCATTGGCCTGAGCTGGGTCATGTGATCATTGCATATGCAAGAGAGACCAGGGAATATAGTTTTTACCTGGGCTTATTGCCTTCTCCAGCAATAGCAGAGTTTTTTTAGTAAGACAAAAAGAGGAGTAGATATTGGATTGCTAAAGATAGAATTCTGTTCCTTGCCTTTAGGTGTCCTTTGCTATCATTATGGTGAAACTGGAATTACAAAGTAGGTGTCTGTTTAACCCACATCAGTCAACTCTGCCATGCATCATGTTTTTCATTTTTCCTCCAGTTGTCATGAAGTCACATTAATACACTAATTAAGGGAATGGAGGAATTTATAAACATCTGGGGGACCCATCTCTCAAAATATTTATTTGAAAAACTATTTACCAATTCAAGAGATTGCACCATGAACAATTTGTGGTTTTAGAGAGGCGTGGGGAGAGTCAAGCCATAATGCTTTATTTTGGGAAATTTATATCAACCCATCCCTGGATAGATTTTAACACCACAGGAGGAAATAAAACCAAGATTTTCTCTTGTTCTCAGAGCATTTCAGGGACAATAATATTTTTGAGACCAGGTTTGATTTGGTTTTTCTTAGTTCCTCTGTTAGCAAAAACCTATTGTGATAATGCCACTATCTCGGTGAGAAAAAAGTTCACAAAACAGCAGGACAGTACCCTGTGGAGAAGCAGTGGTATGGTTCCCCTCCCCCAGTAAAACCCAGCCACAGAATTCCTCCCTCCCTTCCCTCCGTCTGTCTATTCTCTGTCTCACAGTTGCTCTGCCTTCTCTTAGTTACTTTTGGTATGATTCCTTTTCTCCATTTCTTTCTCTACTATACAAAAATAATCTTCAAGGTCAGAGATGAAGACATTCATCTTTTTATCCCTTTTTGTCCTTAGATCAGCTCTGCCCAGTAGAAATAGAAGGTGAGTTCATTAAATTTTCTTCACAATAAATGTTCTCATGGCTACTTCAAAAAAGTAAGAAGAAATAGGTAAAATTAATTTTGTATTGTGTTTTATTTAGACCAATATATCCCAAATATGACCTTTCCAATATAACACAATTATCAAAATATTTTACATTTTTTTTATATAAATGTGCAGAATTCAGAGTGTATTTTTCCACGTGGCTTATATCTCAGTTTGGACTGGGTACATTTCAAGGGCCTAACAGCCACATGGGATGAGGGCCTGTCATATTGAACAGCATAGTCTAGACAATGCTACTGGTGATTATTATGTACCCTCATTGCCCAAGGGCTAGAGATGTACCTCAGTAGTAGAGTGCTTGCCTAGTGCATGTGAGATCCTGGAATGTGGGAAGGCTATGGGTTGCCCACTTACATACTGCCTTCAAATTCTCAAATGGAAAACTATATTTAATGCAGCATTAAATGTACAGCTTCTCTCCAATTTTTAATATAGTTAGAGAATATCCTTTTATATATTTGGAACACATCTTTTCTTGTGTTTCCCTAAAAGCAGACCTTCTGACAAACACTTACATGAAAATCACTTTATTAGGAGAGTCACCACAGGATTTTCAAGTCAGGTAGAAGGGAAGTGAGTGAAAGAAGACAGAAAAGACAACACAGGGTGGATTACAATGGTGGACAACTGGGACTTGATTCTATTGGGAATATTGGGAGACAATGTAGAATGGACTTCAGAATTGTCCCAGCCTGTGAAGAGGAAACTGAGGCATTTATCCACTGACTCCTATTTCTCCTTCGTTTATTGAATTCTGCAGTATTATATCTAGGTTTCTCAGTGCATGACTTTAGGAACAAGCTCCTTCTGCAGAGGAACACAGGTGCTTGAGGCAGAGTATGGTCAGGAGGCCCAGGAACCATCCACTGTAGCTGCAGGTGGGCCCTGAAATAGGTTGAGGGAATCAAAAATATCTGCCAAGGGAGATTATCCTTAATTATTCAGAATCAATATTATGCCTTGATAGCTTACATGCAGCAATGTTTTCTTCTAGCATATCTTCAAGTTTAGTGTTTGCCCCGGTTGTCTTGTTCCCCCTCTGCAATGCCTATTTTCAGAAGCTTGCATCTTTGTCCCCATAGTTATGATCTCTTTTTTGTCATTTTCATGCTTTTCTTCTTTCCTCTCAGTTTTGAAGTGTTATGCAACTTTGCCTTATACACTTTGGATTTGTTGGTTCTCCGCGCAGATTCCAGTCTTCTGTAAGCTTCAATGAGTACTTTACTTCTGCTTTTGTTTGTAGCTTCCTTAGATTCTTTTTAATTAATCCCAGCTCCTTCTTCACCTTTGCCTTCTTCTCATTTGCTGTTTTCATGGCAGCCTTTCATGCTTCCATTTCACCTTTCATTTGCTACTTCAGAGAGTTCGCATTTTCTATGTGTTTGTTGAGAGCCCAATTTCCTCCTGTTTTCCCACAGGTATACATTTCCTTAACCTGTGCTTCTCAAACTGAGTTCTGAGCATCAGCAGCCTCAATGTTACCCACTTGCTAGAAATGTAGTTTTCAGCTTTTACTCCAGACTTACTGAATTGGGATTTGCTTTTAACATGCCCTATCCCCCTGCTTCCAGAGGGCAGGGATGGGGATGAAGGTTTGTGTTTTATGGGAATTGAGAAGCACAGGCCCCTGATTTCCTGGGAAGCAATCTGGAGATGTGATTAGAAGCACACTCATGTATCTTAGCCTTGCCAACAAGCAGCCATGAGACTTTGGGAGAGTCTCACACTTCAATTTCCTGTCTCCAGAAAGAGAACAATAATGATGATCTCATTAGATGGCTCTGAAAATTAAATTAAAAAAGAACGTTAAGTGCTAAGCAGAGTACCTGGCACATCAGCATAAGAAAAATAACTGCCATGTGATCAGTTTCTAAAGTTGTGTTATAGGGCTGGGGCCTTCTGGGAAACTGAGGCAGCATGATGACTGCCCCCTTCAAACTCTGATTTCAGACATGTTGCCTAGGGATGAGTTGATTGAACGGATAGGAAAAGGGAAAGGCAACACTCTCAAGGGAGAGAGTGGATCCTCTCAGAGAGGAGAAAGACAGTGTGAGTCTTCTGCTCTGCAGTTTTATTGGGGATCCCAGAGAAGTTTCCAGAAAGTCCTGCCCAGGTCCACCTCTTGACTTTTGACTATCAGCAGAATGTCATCAGACTTTCAAGTCCCCACTGCCATGATAACTCTAGGTCACTTTGGCTCATGCTGACTGGTTCTAATTGAAATGTTAATCAAAAATTATTTCTACAGATTTTACAGTTAGGAGGAATTATCCTTGCCTCTCTGAGTTTCAGGATCTGGTCTGTGAAAAGGGTCACAAAATTCTCCCCCATCAGGGTAACTTGGGTTCCTCTTACTGACATTATTTCCTGCCTGCATTTTTCCTGCAGTTAACAGGAATGTGGCATATCCTGTCTATTTAAGCCAGGCAGGGCTGCAGGTAAATCACTTCTTGGAAAAGAAAGCATGTGGGGCTCAGCAGAGTGGACCTGTTTTATAGAATTATTCCCTTAACCTCCTGTTCTCATCACTTGCATCTGTCTGCCCCCTATCAGTTGCAAAGTATTTTTTTCTTGGTCCTTCCATGTACAATTCATTTTTTCTCCTCTCTTGTTCATTTGTCCTCACCAGAAAGTGATCTAGCCAAAACTGAGTTTTGCCATAGACAAAGTGATGCTACTTCCCCGGTAATGTTCATGGACCAACTGGGGATTGCCACAATTTCTGGTTCAGATCTTAATCTGGGGGAGTGGGTTGATGGGTAGAGCCCTTAGCCAAATTTCTGGTGTCTAAAACCCTAAGTGTCTCAGTTGTTCTGCTGCAGAAAAGATGGGTGTGACTCAACCTGGTTTCTTTGAGGTAGGGTGCATATTGGGGGTCAGTCATGCCCATTCCCACCTGTTTCATCTCTGACTCTGTCCTGTTTCCATGGATTAGGAAGTGGATAGTTTCTCAGTCAATCTCATCTCTCCTACAGCCACTAGAATTTCTTTCAGGGGGTGGCCAGTCATTAATTGCTTTGCGCAGCTTTGAGTGTTGCTGTGAAATGAAATTTTCTTTGCATCTATGGATGTTATGCTGAGATAATGGAAATCAAGACCCATACACCATGAGCTAGCTACCATTACGCCTGGGAGGTTCAGACGTCTTTTACATTCAGGCTGTGCTGACCTTTGTAATTGAGTTTTATACATCCTACATATAAATACATTATTCATTAGGAAATCCTCATACTGCTTTTCCCCAACCAAATTGAAACTTATGTACATGAGCTGATGATTGAGAATTACAAGCCATCACATATTGTTGCAAACTGTCATTCAATAGTCACATTTGGAAGCATCTCGTTTATTGCATAATAGTACTTGTGCCATTATTTGAATGCTTTATTACATTTTGTCTTTATTATTTTGTAAAAATATCAGTAAGAAAAGTCTAGGTTTCATATTGCAATATAGATCTGTAAGCATGGTAAAAGCTGATAATCTTTAACTGTATTGGGATGCTCATCAGATTTTGCAGGTAGTCTATATTAATTATGAAGAAAATCAATAAAAATAATAAACATCTCCAAAATGTTGAAAATGGAAGTGTGTCAGTGTGGTAGATTTCTTTTGGATTTTCTAATATTTTTAAATCTGTCTAGGAATTTAATTCTTTCATGTAATGTTGTTGACTTCCCACAGTGGGATTCGTAAACATTGTTAGGAGGATATTTTGCCAAAAATCATGAGGTTATTATAGAATAATATTTACGAATCAAACACAATTATGATTTATTTACTATATTTTTATCTAAGTTTAAAAATTGAAAGGATTGAGATTTCTACTAATTGATAAACAATTCTTTCTTTTTTTTTTCATGGATATGTGGGTTGGCATAAATAATTGCTTGTGGATTTTTTTTTCTGGGATATTGCTGACACTAAAAAATTGATCAAAGGCCACAGATAACTTTCTGAAGTTATCTATTTTTTTACATTAAGGGCTTTTATCTATCTATTTATTTATTTTATTTGTTTATTTTAGATATACATGACAATAGATTGCATTTTTTTAATGCAGAGCTGAGGATTGAACCCAGTGCCTCACATATGCTAGGCAAGCACTCTACCACTGAGTCACAATCCCAGTCCCAGTAGATTGTATTTTGACATTATACATACATGGGTATCACTTCCCATTCTTGTGGTTGTACATGATGTTGAGATTCACTGTGGTGTATTCATTTATGAACATAGGAAAGTTATGTCTGATTCTTTCTACTGTCTTTCCTATTCTCATCCCTCCTCCTCCTTTCCCTTCATTCCCCTTTGACTAATCCAATGAACTTCTATTCCTCCTCTCCCTGTTTATTGTGTGTTAGCATCCGTATATCAGAGAGAAGATTCAGTCTTTGGTTTTTGGGGATTGGCTTATTTCACTTATCATGATAGTCTCCAGCTCCATTCATTTACTGGCAAATGCCATAATTTCATTCTTCTTTATGGCTGAGTAATATCCCATTATATTATATATACCACATTTTGTTTATCCATTCATTTATTGAAGCATATCTATGTTTGTTCCATAGCTTAGCTATTGTGAATTGAGCTGCTATAAATATTGTTGTGGCTGCATCATTATAGTATGCTGATTTTAAGTCCTTTGGGTATAGACTGAGGAGTTGGATGAGTGGGTCAAACAGTGGTTCCATTCCAACTTTTCTGAGGAATCTCCAGACTGCTTTCTAGAGTGGTTGCACCAATTTGCAGTCCTACCAGGAACATATGAGTGTACCTTTTCCCCCACATCCTCACCAATATTTATTGCTACTTGTATTCTTGATTGTTACCATTGTGACTGGAGTGAGATGGAATCTCAGTGTAGTTTTAATTTTCATTTCTCTAATTGCTAGAGATGTTGAAAATTTTTTCATGTTTGTTGACCAACCATATTTCTTCTTCTGTGAAGTGCCTGTTCAGTTCCTTTGCCCATTTATTGATTGGGTTATCTGGGTTTTTTTTTTTTTGGTGCTAAGGCTTTTTGAAAATCATTTTTTAAAATTTATATATGACAACAGAATACATTATTTGGTGTTAAGTTTTTTGAGTTCTTTATATATCCTGGAGATTAATGCTCTGAGGGGCAAGTGGCAAAGATTTTTCTCCCATTCTATAGGCCCTTTCTTCATGTTCTTGGTTGTTTCCTTTGCTGTGAAGAAGTTTTTTAGTTTGATGTCATCCCATTTATTGATTCTTGATTTTACTTCTTGCACTTTAGGAGTCTTGTTGAGGAAGTCAGTTCCTAAGCCAACATGATGAAAAGTTGGGCCTACATTTTCTTCTAGTAGGTGCAGGGTCTCTCATCTAATGCCTGGGTCCTTGATCCACTTTGAGTTGAGTTTTGTGTAGGGTGAGTTCATTCTACTACATAAAGATTTTCAGTTTTCCCAGTGACATTTGTTGAAGAAGCTATCTTTTCTCCAATGTATGTTTATGATGCCTTTGTCCAGTATGAGATATCTTTATTTATGTGTGTTTGTTTCTGTGTCCTGTATTCTTTACCATTGGTCTACATGTCTATTTTGGTGTCAATACCAAGCCATTTTTGTTACTATAGCTTTGCAGTATAGTTTAAGGTCTAGTATTGTGATGCCTCCTGTTTCACTTTTGCTAAGTATTGCTTTGGTTATTCTGGGCCTCTTATTTTTCCAAATGAATTTCATGACTGCTTTTTCTGTTTCTTTGAAGAACATCATTGGAATTTTAATAGGAATTGCATCAAATCTGTATAACGCTTTTGATAGTATGGCCATTTTGACAATATTAATTCTGTCTATCCAAGAATAAGGGAGATCTTTCCATCTTCTAAGGTCTTCTTTAATTTCTTTCTTTAGTGTTCTATAATTTTCATTATAGAAGTCTTTTATCTCTTTTGTTAGATTGATTTTATTTTTTTGAGGCTATTGTGAATAGGATAGTTTTCCTTATTTCTCTCTCAATTGATTCATCACTGGTGTATAGGAATGCAATTGATTTATGAGTGTTAATTCTATATCCTGCTACTTAGCTGAATTCATTCATGAGTTTTAGAAGTTCTGAAGTTATTATTATTATTTAAAAAATATTTTTGTTGTTGTTGATAGACCTTTATTTTATTTTTTTATATGTGATGCTGAGAATCGAACACAGTGTCTCACGCATGCTAGGCAAGTGTGCTACTGCTGAGCCACAGTCCCAGCTCCTGAAGTTATTATTAATCTCACAACAATCAGAGAACTACCATATGTGATAATCTAGAGGCTGATTCATCACTGACCAGATCTTATAAATGCCACAGCTTAGTTTTTAACCCCTTCCATTTAGGAAAAAGCTCTTCAGATCCAAAATTTCTGGTTGGAGAGTGGTTTATTTTAGTAAAAACATTATAATATTATCATTGTATGGGCTCGGATTTCAAGTCCAAGACTCTCTTCCAATGAACCTAGTTTACAAGAGTGTTTTAATATGCTAAAAGTGATCAAAAGTGATCATTTCATGTGGTGTGAGATGGATTTTTTTCCCCCATCACCCTGCCCTATGATCTTGGGAAATTTACTTAATTTGAGGAAAACTGGGTTTCCTCTCCTATAAAGAGGAACTTAATAGGTTAACAAGTATAAACCTAATAGGTTGAAGATTGAACTAAACCAGTTGCACCTGGCCTCTGATGGTTCTTTTTAGCAACTTTTCATAGTTATTGATAATGTATTGAAATGTTTAAGTTATTTATTCATAAACTTCATCATTAACACCATTAATAACTTCATTCTTTTCAGAAAACCCACTTGAATAATTTAATGACTGAACACTTGAGAGCTCAACGATAGGATGCTCATGACTAAATATAGATTGTGGTGGGTATAAGTAGGTTCTATTAAAACCTTTTCTGGGCTGGGGATATGGCTCAAGTGGTAGCATGCTCGCCTGGCATGCGTGCGGCCCAGGTTCGATCCTCAGCATCACATACAAACAAAGATGTTGTGTCTGCCGAAAACTAAAAAATAAATATTAAAAATTCTCTCTCTCTCTCTTTTTTTTTCATCTTTTTTTTTTTAATTTCTCTCTCTCTCTTTAAAAAAAAAAAAACCTTTTCTTTTTATCAGGCTCTGAAGGGTACTCAGTGCTTATTATGAATATTTTTGTTCACCAAGTTCTCTTAAAAAATAAGTGAACCATTTTTTGACGTAGGTCATGGAGATTCTATGATGGCTTTCAAAATGGCTAAGTAATTTGAAGCTTAGACATATGTACAATTTTAATTTCTATGATTATACTTACCTGAGAATGCTAGAGTGATCCCATGAAAACCTTTCTGGATCATTTGTTGAGAGATAGTTCTCTGTGGGTATATTGCATTTACATATCTGAACAAATGCATGAGCGTATTTGTGTTCCAGAATATCTTTTCAAAGATATTTGAGTAATAATGGGGGGGGGAAGGGAGAGAGAAAGTGGGGAGGGGGGCTCTCTCCTCAGGGCAGAGCAGAGGACAGATTTGTTTGCTGTCCAGGATAATAAAGATCATGTCCTTCTTCCAGGGCAAGTTTATTTATACCCCTCCTATAAAAGACTGGCATTTCTTAGACTTTGGAGTTCCTCTTCTGTAATACATGCTCAGGCATCACTTGATCCTCCTTGCAATACTCTGTGGCAATCAGAGCTTGGGGAGCCCATGCAAATAATGTTAGTTTGTCTACCACTATTGTTTTCCTTTGTCTCTTACCAGGAGTCTGCTCATTTCATGTGCAAAGAAAATAGGCATGCATCTGGGCTCTGAAAGATTTTATACAGTTACTTTCAGCCTTTGCATCAACCCTCCCGGTCCAGGCAGGTGGAGAGACAGAGAGGATCAAAGGCTAATGATAGAACTTACTTCTTAGAGTTGCTTGTAGGTTAAAAGACATAATGCTTACAAAGCAGTAAGTGTAGTGTCTGGCACAGAGTAAATGTTCAGTAACTCATAGCTATTTAATTTTCCTTCTATTTAATAAAGGACATTAGATATAGTTTCCCAAGTTTCATCTGAATGTGACTTTGGTTTTCTCATATTTGGTGAATGCTTTTATCTCCATTGGTTGGAGACGCCACTTGAGAATCAAGCCTAATTAACCCTTGAGGAATTATACCTAAATATTATATGTATATATAGGTGATATAGTATGTACTGGTGTAGTGCATAGTATAAGGCAGGCATTCAATATTAGAGATGATGACCATGATGTTAGTGTTATTTTCCCCTTCATCAAACACACTTATTTCACATTTTCTTCTCATTTTTGTTGGTGCTTATTAATTATAGAGAATAATGGGTTTCATGTTAATTATAGAGAATAATGGGTTACATGGTGGCATATTCATACATGCATATAACAAAATTTGGTCAATTTCACTTCCCATGCCTACCCTTAACCTCTCTCCTCCCTCCATCTGGCCCCTTCCTCTACCTTAGTGGTCTCTCTTCCGTTCTCGTGAGATCCCCTTTCCCCACTCTAGTGCATTTTATTCTATTGTTCAGCCCAGTTCTCTACCTGCTGGTTATATGTGCAATTTAAAGTTGTCTAAACAAAAACCACTCAAAGGGTTTAAAGATTCAAAATGAAAGATCCTATGCATGTGTGTGGGGGGGCATAGATATTTTTTCTTATGTTCATTGCTTTATCTGATAATGTCCAATAAGAAAGAAAATGAGAGACAGAAATCCAATGATCTTCATTTAAGTTTCAGCTCCTACCCTCTAATTAGTTATGAATTTTTTGCATGTTTCCTTAATGTCTCTGTGTCTGTCTCCTCATCTGCAAAATGAAGAAATTGATCAAATTATGTCAATAATAGTATGGACTTCAAGGAATTATTGGGAAGATTGAGTGAATTAATACTTGTAAAGCATTTAGAATGGTGTTTGGCATATGGTAAGCATTCAAAAAATGTTAAGTATCATCAACACACTATTGTCTACTGTTTAGAAATACAGGAAGAGACTGTTGTTTCTGGTCTTGATGTCAGCAAAAACATATCTCAATAATTCATGGAATTCAGGGGGTGTATTAGAGAGAAGGTCTTCCTTATTTCTTTCGAAAACAGTCACTTTTGATGATATTGCATCAATTAGGTTTGAGTTTGGCTATGAGTAATAGAAAATGCAACTTTTATAACATATAGAATCATATCTCTCTGGAGTCAAGAAGCTCCTGACACTGATTTGGTAGTTCAATTATGTCAAGGTCAGTGTTTCTTAATTGCTTAGACATTTCCCTTATGGCTACAAGATGGCAGCTGCAGGCATTGGGCAGAAAGCAAGGTGAAAGAGTGGTGTCAGCCATATTTGTCTATTTAAGAAAAAATTTTTTTAGTTGTATATGGACTCAATGCCTTTATTTATTTTTATGTGGTGGTACAATTGAACCCAGTGCCTCACACTTGTGAGGCAAGTACTCTACCACTGAGCTGCAAGTCCAGCCCAATATTTGCCTATTTTATCAGGAAAGCAAAACCTTTTCTGGAAAACCTTTAAGCAAATTCCTGTTTCTGTCTCATTGGCCAGCATTATGTTATGCCTACCACTGGTAGCTAGGGAGACTGGGAAAGCCAATGAGTAGAGTTTCTAATGTCCAAGTTTGAAAATAACAAGGGATGAGGGAATTATTGCTGGGTCAGCTAATCAATGGTATTGGTTTCAGGTAGTATTTGTACTTTTTTTTTTTTTTTTCTAATGGACACTAACCACTGAGCAATATCCCCAGCCGTTTTTTATATTTTATTTTGAGACAAGGTCTTGCTGAGTTTCTTAGGACCTCCTTAAGATACTGAGGCTGGCTTTGAACTCGTGATCCTCCTGCGTCAGCCTCTAGAGCCCCTGGATCATAGATGTTCACCACCATGCTTGGCTGGACTTTTTCTTAAAGTATTTGAGCTAGTAAATTGCAGGTTCTATTGTCATTCCTGAAAGTTAGTCTAACTTTCTCATTTTAGTGTTAGGCAGTAAATATTTGTTGGCCAAAAAAACCAAAAATAAAAACAAAAAACTTAAGAAATGGAAACAACATGGCTATCTCTACCAAGTAAGAAGATAGATCACTAATACCAGTAATGATGCCATAAGTTACCCCAAACTTAGTGTCTTAAAAGAATAAATTTTTATTATGTCAGAGTTTTTGTGGGTTAGGAATTTGGGATCTGCTTAGGTAGTGATTCTGGTACAGTGTCTTCACAATGTCAGTCATGACTGCAATCCCCAAAGGCTTGACTGAAGCTGTAAGTTCTTCCAAGCTCACTGAAGTGAACATTGGCTACTCTTTCTCACCATATGTACCTCTTCGTATGGCTGCTTGACTTTCCACTTTCCTCACAGCATGACACCTGGCTCCCTTGGAAATGAATGAGCCAGGGGAGGGGTGGGGGGAGAGAGAGAGAGAGAGAGTCCACAATGTCTTTTATGATCTAGCTTCAGAAGTCATATAGCATCACATTTGTCATGTTTTATTGGTCACACAGACCTACCCTCATATACTGTGAGAGGGAACTCCATAAGGACATGAATACCAGAAGGAAGAGATCATTGGATGCCATCTTGGAAGTTGACTACCAATTCATAAGCACAGAAGCAGATAGCAGTGAAATGAGAACTGCAAATCCAGCTTTTTCTGATTGTCAACCTATGCCCCTTATCACTTTCTTATCTTAATTTTAATATTGTTTCTAAAGTTAGAAATGACAATCTATAGAGGGCATTTTTTTGGTTGAAAACAGTTTAAATGATCCCAGAGCTTCTCCTGTGTTTTGTACATGCACACACAGACACATTCATAGACATAAACACAGACGTTTTACTGTGACTCTGTATCTGTCAGTCTACTTTTGAGAGGACAGAAACTACAGAACTCTTGCTTCATGTAGCTAAACCCCATTACTGGAAAATTAAGATAGCTATGTCATCAACAGGGTAGAGATCTAACAAGAATTATGCAGCTGATTTCCTCTTCCATGAGTGGAATGGAAAACAACCAAGAAAGAAAAAAAGAAACTATGTGTAAGATAGAAGGGAATGAAGCAAAAGGCAATTGAAGGATTTTTAAATGAAAAGAGCAGCTTTTATTTTTTGTTGTGTAGCAAACTGCATTGTTGAGCTATTCTTTCATGTGCCTTCATTTATAGAGTAGCAGAGATTGGTAGAAAATTGCTTGCTCTACTTGGGTCCTACAGGGAAAGGAGCACACATTGAATTTCAACTTAACACAGTGATATTATTTTCTAGCTATATTTTAAAGTGAGTGTAAATTTGTTTTCAGGATGATAAATCCTCAATAACCTGTAGAAGTAAGCACTTTTCAGTTTTATTCACTCTAGTTTTGAAACGAAATAATAGTGGACATTTGCTTTATTTCAATAGTGTCTCTTTGTTTCCATTCCTCTGAAGTCCATCAGAATCACTTTCTGGGTGGACATCAATAATTTGACACCTCTTGGAATAATGAAAGGGGAACAAAGAAAGGGTTTTCAGTCTGGCTTTTCTTATTTATGGAAATGTGTATTTCAATTATCTTCAGCTAAAATTGAAATGGATTCCTCTGTGGCCCATATATTTATATTTTAAAAACAACTCTGAATCTAATTGAATACAGCCACTCATTGATTTAATGTGAGTGTATGAAATGAATTACACTCCAGAGCCATTTTCTTTTTATTCATTGACAATACCGGGTTTTGAAAAAGGAAAAAAAAAAAAGACTAATATTAATGGAGCAGCAACTATTCAGTAAAAGACCATGCCAGGCAATGCTAATATGTCTTCAGTTTGAGCCATCTTCAAACTGAGCTAAGTATTGTCCTAATTATGGTGGACAGAACTAAAGTTCAGAGAGGTTAACTTCCTCATTCATCCAATGACTATTCCCTGAATTCTTGCTCTAAGTGATACATACCATACTAGGTGGTGGAGGTGTAGTGGTAAACAGGACAAGACCACATAGCCAGTGAATGGAAAACGTATAGGTAGGATCTAGATGGTTCTATTGTGCAACATCTCTTAATTTTACCTCTGTGCACATATACACAAATAGCTCTGACTTAAGGAAAAATGTAGTCAGTCACCAAGAGGTGCATACTAACATTTATTGAGTGCCAACTATTTGCCAGGCATTGTGCAAGATGCTTCCTTGGTTTTAGTGCATATGATGCTTGAAAGTACTCTGAATTGAGTTAATATTCAATTAATTGATCACTGTCAATGAAACATTGAGGTACAGAGGAGTTCAGATAGTTGTTACTGGTTGCTCAGCTATTCAGGAGTAGAAAATTATTTGAGTCAAAGGAGGAAATTTTATTTTTAGTAGGCGTCGTCCAGTAAGTTGCCTTGTGTTTAAGTCAGCCGGAGTTGGTTTCTGTTGCTTACAGCTAAAGAGTCCTAACTGATACATCATTTTGTCTGGTTTATTATATTTGCTGGTCCTGGGAACTCTGCTATTTCATCATCTGAAAGTCAAAAAGAAGCAGTAACAGCAACGCTCTTCTCTTGAAGCAGCCTGTTTACTCAGGTTCAATTCATACTGTCAATTTAAATTTTGTGCTGTTGAGATAATTTCAGGGACAATCCAGGAATCTTGGTGCCTGAAATAAATACATGCCTATCTGGGTGCACTACTGTAGATGGGTTCCCAGAAAACAACTCTAATGGATACTTTGATTTCTCCAGGTCATCTGACTATGAACCAAAGCCTTTTAAAACACTTTTAAATTTTGATTTTTTTTTAACTAAGAAAACGCACAGGGCTGGCTTTCAACCTTGAGACCTCAAGCCATTTTCGAAGCAACAGTGTAGTTTAGTGGCAAGCTGCTGCACTGGCCTCGCTGGTGCTCAGATGGGTCTAATGTTTGGTTTCCTGTCTTGCTGTCACTGTTTTACAATTCTTCATAGTTTTTCAAAAGGAGTTAGTGTATGGAGTTAGGAGATAATTAATTTAGTAGCACAATTTGGGTTTCATACTACGTAGTTTCACATTACCCAAGTTATAGTTGAGTGGTATACTTTTTATCATTATTTTAGAGTGTATTTTTTGTACTTATAAGAATATGTTTAGTGTAAAACAGTATGCCACGTTACACAGGCAGTATCACATTGTTCACAGAGTCCCTTGATTGCATCAAGAGGCCACAAGGAGCCATTGACCTAAATATCATCTAGGTTTGTGTAAGTACACTCTATGATGTTTGTACATTGATGAGGTCACGTAATGGTGCATTTCTCAGAACAGTGTCCCATTGTTCAGTGACAAATAACTGTATAAAACAATGAGGAACTCTCACTCCAAGTCCTTGAAGTTGTTATGATTATATGGTGCTGAAGAGTACTATGTAGCTGGCAAGAGTGTAGCACATTACCAGAAGTATCAACGTCATCACAACCAGAGAGTATCTTGACACCTACTGCCAGAATAACTGCCCTAAAACACTATCTCTCTTATGTGATTCTTTTGCTCAAAACCCTATAAAAGCTTTCTATGGTTTTGAGGAATAAGTCAAATTCCAATTTTAAGGCAAGTGATCTCTGAAAGATAGATTTGATCCAGAGAGCAAGTTAAATCAATCTATCTCTCAAAGGACACCCTCAAATGGACTGGTATGTCCTTATTCAGTTTCCCTCAGAAAGCGACCCACTCAAGATCATTAAAGATGGTTTCATAAAAGAAAAGACATGGAAACTGGTTCTTTTTTTTCAACTTATTTAATTTATTTTTAAAAATTTTTATTGGTTCATAATAGTTATACAAACATTAGAATTTATTTTGACATAATTATGAATGCATAAAATGTACTTCTCTTACACTTCCCCTTCACCCTTCCATTGGGGAACTGGTTCTTTTTTCTTATTTTGGTGCCAGGGGTTGAACCCAGGGACACTTAACTTCTATTTTATTTTGGGATAGGTTCTTGCTAAACTGCTTAAGGCCTTGCTAAATTACTGAGGCTGGTCTCGAACTTGTGATCTGCTGGGATTATAGGCATGTACCACAGCGCCAGGCTGGGAACTGGTTCTTAATGCTACCAGGATAAGATTTTACTAGGCTGCTAGACAAGAGGTGAGGGAGATAGGGGAGGCAGGAAAAATGTTCTAGGTAGAAGGAATAGCATATGACAAAGAGAAATGGTGAGTAATGGCCTATTCTGGAAATAATGAATATTCTTATATAATAGAAACTCAAAGAACAGGCAAGAACAGGGTGTGATGGCAATTAACGATGAAAGCTAATGTTGAAACCAGGTCATAAAAGCCTTTTTTGCTATAGACTTGGAATCACTTTTTCTTTCTTTTTTCTTTTGCAAACAAATTTCCAAGAAAAATTTTAATAGATTTCAATTCGAGTTGACAGGTAAGAGTGATTTCCTTTCAAGAGAAATGACTAAACATTAAAGTTAACAATATTATGGGGCTTAGATTATATGATTAGGTTTATAAAGGAAACTCTACGTGTTTTCCATAAAAGAATTGTATTGTTTATAACAGAATTTTATTTGATGGTTTGCCTTGCCTATGTGAATGGTATGAGTTCCTTTCTGTCTTAATTACCATGATAATTTGACACCATTGCCTTAAAAATAATATAACTCAAACTCTAGCCAGGATAATTTTCATGCATGGATGTTAGTTTTGATTTTTAAATTATTTTATTTTATTTATTATATTACTGTGCCAAAGGCTATCAAATATCTTTCTGAGACCCAGGCAAATTGCTTTAGTGGCTTTGCCAGTGTTTATGATCCTTTTCTTACAATCTAAAAACAATCTGATATTTTTTGAAAAAAAGATTTATCCCTTAGAAATATTTGTTGACGGCCACTTGATTCATTCCACTCTTCAGCTTGCATTTATCTCATTCTTTAGTAAAAGTGAATAGAGTGCTCTGAGGCTTTGTGAAAAGAACCACAAAGAAACCTCTTCATTCATGAAGTTTTACCCATTTTAAGGTGTTATTTGACACAGATAATTAATTAGCAGTTCAGAGACTGAGCTACCTATTTTAGAGTTAATTCCAAGGCTGGACATGGTGGCACATACATGTAATCCTAGTGGCTGGGGAGGCTGAGGCAGGAGGATCGCTAGTTCAAGGCCAGCCTCAGCAACTTTGGTGAGAACCTAAGGAACTTAGTAAGACCCCTATATCAAAATAAAAATTAAAAAGGAATGGGGATGTGGCTCAGTGGTAAAACACCCTGGGTTCAATTCTGGATACCAAATAAATAAATAAATAAATAAAGTTAATTGTAGGTTCTGTTTAGATCAGTTTTCACATGAAGTGCAGGTGTTTGGATTATTCTATCTGTAATAAGATTATAATCTTTTTTAGTCAAAAGGTTGTATTTTTGAACAATGTCTCCTTTTCCTCTGTTGTAGCACATTTTAGTCATTTGTGCTTACTTAGAGGATATATTATGGCCTTGGGAAAGGACCGACACAGACTGAAGAGGGATATTGCACTTTTTGGTTGTGTACTTAAGTAAACCTGCTACTTTTCCCAAAAGATGTCTTAGTCATAAATAAAGGTTATTCATTTTCAGTAAAAGAGGGACTGAAAAATGGCCTTAGGTTTAACGATGTCAAAGTATGTGATGAATGAAGAGCACAAAGCCAGAGAAAAATTCATTTAGGAGGACATTTTAGACCTGATTGATAAAATCTGACAAGTCCTTACTCTAGAGATTGGCTTTGAGACCTCTGTGCAGGAGGAGAAAGTTACTTAGCCAAACCTAGAAAGGACTTTGCTAAATTTGAAATGGTAAAATGGTATCAAGTGCTCCTGACAATTTTCAAAACATCTTTTTTTGGGTCAGATACCCCAAAGGGGCTTATTTTTATACTTGTTTATTAGGTAAGATCCTTCTACAAATGCCTGAGATCTTTTTAGGACATTCCACTTTATTTAGTCTAAGCCCCCACTTAAGCAACTCTCTTGGGAAAACATGACATAAAGACAGATCAATATTTTTGGTGGGGAAACTGGTTTTAAAACGAAGGTATTGATATTCATGTGAAGCAGAGCTCCAATCTGTGTGCTTGAATGGTTAGGCCTGTGCCCATTCACTCCTCTATTTCATGTAGAGATGAAGAAAGGGACTGCAAAAGGCAACTGCTTATTCCCAGAGTCCATTCTTTCCTTCCCAGGGCACTTAGAATTTCTATTTCCAGCTGTTCTTGGAATCAGGTACGTCTTAGTGACCTAGTTCTCTTCAAGGCCATTTGATGATGTGCAGCTTCCAATTTTTTTGCTCAGTTCCCCTTCTTCCTATCCAGAACATCAGACTTGCCAGTATCCTTACTTTGATCATGGAGAGAATTATGCCCTTGGGGTCTTGTAGTGATAAATGGAGGGACCCAGGCCCTATGAATGACATCTTAAAGTGCCAAATATTCCCAGAACCAGGGCTTCCTTCCCAGCAGTGTGGACCATTGGAATACTGTAATAGTTTTAAAACAAATAGGTCAAAGACCAATTAATGGGAAAGTTAGAAACTTGATTTAATCAGTAGACTGCAAGGGTTCCACATAATAATTTAATCGAGTGTGAGTTCTTTATGGAGACTTACAGAGTGCCCAAGAATCTTCCAAAGCATCCTAGCATTAGACAATGTCTTCACAGTGTGTCATAGTGAGGCTGGAGGAACACATAGGGATATGTGATAATCAGACCAATGCAGCAAACGATGACTCTGTCATCTTCTCTTTGTATACTCTTGGCACCTTATGATCGTCAGCATATGAAGAATCTGGACTGGTATAGCTATGCTGGCTAAATAGTATTACAATGCATGTATATACCACACTTTCTTTTCTTTTTAAATATATTTTTTAGTTGTAGATGGACACAATACCTTTATTTTATTTATTTACTTTTTATGTGGTGCTGAGGATTGAACCCTGTGCCTCACACGTACTAGGCAAACCCTCTACCACTGAGCCACAACCCCAGCCTGCAACAACTGTTACAACTATTTTGATTACTGCCATTTTGTAATGTTTTGAAATTAGGAGGTATGAACCTAATTTGTTTTTCCTTCTCAAAGATTGCTTTAGCTACTCAAGGCCCTTTGAGATTCTGTTTCAATTTCAACATTTTTTTCTATTTGCATAAAATCGTCATTGGGATTTTGCATTAAATCTGTAGGTCGCATTGGGTACTATGAACATTTAAACAAGATTAAGTGTTACAATCTATGAACATGGGATGTCTTTTCATTTATTTGTGTCTCCTTTAATTTCTTTCTGCAGTGTTTAATTTCCTTTTTGGAAATTAAAAATCAGCACAACTTATTTTTAAGTGTTGATTTTGTATCCTGCAATTCGAGCCTACCGTTAAAGTGCTTGCTTGGGAGACACATTGCCTCTGCGGGGTGGGAAAGCCACCTATGCTATGTGAGGAAGCCACAGGCTATACTGCTGGCATTGGAACTAGACTGCCTCAGCTATGATTTGCACCCACAAGATGGATTTCTAACCTCTCTTAATTTGGTTCCAAGTTTAAGTATTAGGACCCATGTGAGATAGAATGTAGATCTCATCTACAATCCTAGCTGAAAGGGAACTTGGGGAAAAATAGTTTGTTGTTTTTAAGTCTCTGTAATCCAGAAAGGCACAGAAGGACGTTGGAACAGAGTTGAGCAAGCCAGTCCCCAAGACCCATTATAACCATGTGCTAACAACAATATTAGAAAAACAAGACAAAAAAAAAATGTTCTGCTTAGTCTCCCTTGGAATAGAAAACTGCATTAACTATAATAACTCATTCCAGGCAATTGAGATTAATACTATATAATTACTAGACTTCTTATGTAGAAATATTAGTTCTCATTTGCTTATGCCAATGTTTTGGAAAGCTATTGTGAGCTCATTTTTAAAATAAGCTGACTCAGATCACACTGCCACTTCCTTCTAACCACAGTGTTTTGGAACCAGGGGTGTTGGATAATAGCTTTTCGCTGATAATCTTGAACCTTCATTCCATAATCAGAGGGGAAAGTTTTTGAATTAATGGAGAAATGATTTTGTTGAATTAGATCCTGGGGCTAGGCATACGATCCTGAACAATGCTAAACTATAGTAATTTTCAGTTGAATGCTGTTGTGCTGCGAACATCCAGAATCCATGTGCAAGAGGAAGGAGAAGTCAAGGGGTATGTTGTGAAAAGACTTCTTGGTGAAGTCTTATTTTATTTTAAGCAGAGGAGTTTTGATGAATGCAGTCAGTACTTTCCTTCTTTCTCATTTCATAGTGCTTCATTTGCTAAGAGTTCCAGTGGTCTTTGATGCTCTGTGAGAGATGGGCGAAAGCATCAAGAGTGCTGGCAGAATTGTTTTGTCTTTGCTCCCTGCGGAGACCTTTCAGAGACGTCTGATAAATTAGCTTTGTGAAGGTGGCATGTTAAAGACAGGTGATTGTCGGCTTCTATTATTTAATCCCTGGGTTTTTATGTAGGGCACCTTCAAAAACTTTCGGGTTGCAATGAAAAAACCAAAACATGAATTTATGGAGATGGTTAACCCATCAAGTGGTTTTGAAAATACAAACTGTGAAACTGGGCTCTTTGAAATATCTCTAAAAGCAAGATGCTTTTCAGAGAGCATCATCAAAGTTTGTATATTGCAGTAATTTGAATAATGATAGAGGATTTTGGGAAACCAGTTGCAAAATATGAGAACATCTGGGAATGTTGGCAGGTGTGAGTTGTAAGGATACCTCGTGACTGGCAGGTGTGCACAGTCAATGGTGCGGGGTGAGTTGGCATTAAGTGATAATAGTTCTCGTAGGTGGTAGGACTCAAGGCGGCAAGATGAGAAATTGAAGTTTTCTGAATTTGTTACCAAAATGGATGACTAGGACACTAGTCATTGTTTTGTGGTTTGTATTGCATGTTATGCTTTCCTTTCTAGAAATATATTGGATTTGTATTAAACAAATCCAATGCTTGATATTCTTAATCCTGCATAAGATTCTTTCTTTCCCTTGGTACCTATTTGACCCCAAGTAAAGAACATTGTTATAAATCAATATTATTTTCACTTCTAAAATAATTATGTAAAAGGCCTCTATCATTGATTTAAAACTTGTTTTTTTTTTCAGCTATAAATTGTACACATTAAAATTAGCCTTGATTTCAATTAAGCTTTTTCCTTCTTTCATTTCCCTTTAGATTAGTAATTCTTTTTTTCTTTTTCTTTCTTTTTTTGGTACCACAGATTGAACCCAGTGGTGCTTAACTGCTGAGCCATATCCCCAGCCCCGAATAATTTTTTTTATTGTGAGATAGGGTCTCACTAAGTTTCTTAGGGCCTTGCTAAGTTACTGAGGCTGGCTTTGAACTTGTGATCCTCTTGCTTCAGCCTCCTGATTCTTAAAAAGAGAGATCCCAAGACCAGCAGCATCAGCATCACCGGAGAACTTAGAAATGCAGGTTCTTGGGTCTAACTGCAGATCCATTGATCAGAACATTGGTGGTAAGACACAAATATTTGTGTTCACCGAGGCCTATTGGTGACCTAGACGCATGCCCAAGTGTGACAACCACTGCTAGTCAGGTTGGAAACATTAGAGGGAGTAGGATATGGTCATCTCAACTCGAACTTCTAAAAAAACGTGTTTCTTTCTATGTCATAGAATAATTTTTGTATTGTTAATTTAGATTAGAAAACAATGTTACTAGAAGAATATGTTGCCAAAATAATACTAAACAGAGCTGGGATTAACTTCATGTGACAAGGTAGGAAGAGGAAGAAATGGTCTCTAGCTCATTTATTCCCAGGTCTGTATTATTCAACAATAATCATCTCTTTTTTGTTTTTAATTTATATATTAATATTTGAAAATTAAAATAAAAAGTGAAGCTAGGCTCATGCCAATAGTCCCAGCAGCGGCTCTGGAGGCTGAGGCAGGAGGATGGCAAGTTTAAGGTCAGCCTCAGCAATTTAGCAAGACCTTGTCTCAAAATAAAAAATGAAAAGTAAAAAGAGCTGAGGACGTAATTCAGTGGTAAAGTGACCCCTGGGTTTGATCCCCAGTACAAAAAACCTCCCACAAAACCCAAAAAGCAAACACACAAAAAAACCCAACTAACCAGCCAACCAAATAAACAAACAAAAAACCCAGAAATGATTGCAGATTTTGTGACAAACATTACTTAGAATAAATATATATTAACATTTCGCACATTTTCCTTAATTTTTTAAAAAATGAAATTGAACCTCTCCCTTTCTCTCTCTTTCCCTTTCCCCTCTCTTCTTCCCGGAAGAATCTGCACTATGCAGAAAGCATGGAGCCATTTCCAGTGTCATCCCATTCTCTTGACATAAACCACTAATTGTTAAATGAAAAATTATTTTTTATTCAGTCCATGGATATATGGGTGTTTGTTGGTGTTAGGTGCAGGACAGGCTGAGTAAGCTGTCTGCAGGGCATGCCAAACAAAGTTAGCTGCAGGATGACCTGGCCTCTCAAACCATCTGTCTGGTTCTTTATCACCTGTTTGCTTCAAGCCCAAACGCCCAAGCCCCCACTCAAGGCTGAACACTCAACCCCCTGCTCAAGGCCGAACACGTAACCCCCCTTGTGCCAACAAGGCAACTTGCAGACCCAGAGACCTCATTAGATTTGGGCTATAAAAACTCCCTCCTGCCGGGCCCCTTTCTCTCTTGCTATCTCTCTTGCTTTCTCTATCTCTCTTGCTCTCTCTTGCTTTCTCTGTCTCTCTCTTGCGCGCGCTTCCTCTCTCTCTCTCTCTCTCTCTCTCTCTCTCTCTCTCTCTTTCTCTCTCTTCTCCTCTGTTGCACTGCTGCAATAAAGATCTCTTGCTTGCTCTGAGTGTTGTGGTCACTTTTCTTTCAGTTGGGGCTAAATTATGGTGCCTACCAATGGGAAGTGTTAAGGATTGAATTGTGTCCCCTAAAAGATATATCGATGTCCTAACTTCTAGTACCTTATTTGGGAATTGTGTCATTGTAGATATAATTAGTTGAGATGAGTTATAGTGGAGTGTGGTGGCCCCTTAATTCAATTTGACTGATGTCTCTATATGAAGAGGAGAAGACATAGATATGAGACACATAGGAGGAACCCCATGAGATGACAGAGGCAGAGATTGGAGTGAAGCATCTATAATCTAAGGAAGACTAAGGATTGCTGGTGACCTTCCCTAGAGCTCTCAGAGGGACCATTGTCTTGATCATACCTTGATTTCAGACTTCTAGACTCTGGCACTGTGAGAGAATAAACTTCTGTTGTATTAAGCTACCCAGTTTCTGAACTAATACAGAAGGCAAATGAAGAGTCAATTTAGCTCAACTCAACATGTTTAAGAGAGCACCCAGAGACCCATAACATGTAGCTAAATGATGGGAAATTAGATAGGCCAGTTAACTGAATTTTCTGATTTGAGCATCAACCAGTTTGCTTCCTCAGTACTTAATTGAAACCAGTAGTATTACATATTTTAAACTTCTGGGTTGTCAATTGTAATCACAGCATGGTAACACACACCTGTAATCCCAGTGACTGGGGAGGCTGAGGCAGGAGGATTGCAAGTTTGAGACCAGCCTCAGCAACTTAGCGAGACCCTGAGCAACTTAGCATGACCCTGTCTCTAAATTAAAAAAAAAAAAAAAAACTGAAAAGGGCTGGGAATATGGCTCAGTGGTTAAGTATCCCCAGGTTCAATCCCCAGTACCAATATATAAATAAATAATCACTAAATCCAACTCTACATGACTCAATATATCATATTTTACATTTCCTTATAGAACACATACAAATAAAATACAAAATAGTTTTAAAAAAAAGAAAAAAGAAAAAAAAAAGCAGGAAAGAAACCCCAAACCACTAGCTTTACTCTTTAGAATGCACAGGAGAGATGGTGTTCTCTCTTAGTTTGAGAATTCTTCCCCTCAAGGGAGAAAAGACAGAAGGCAAGGTTGTTTTATTATTAATTTATTTGGCAAGTATTCATTGGGTGTGTATTCGGAAAGGTGCTCCTGAGACTGTAGGATGCAAAGATGAATCAACCATGATCCTTTCTGTTTTGGGCTCACAGTCTAGCGAGGGAGTCAGACATGATAAATAATTACGATACAAAATGATGAATGCTGTAAGAAAGAGAAGAAAAAGTGCTGTGGGAGCAACAGCAGCAGCAGCATCAAGTGGGTGAGTCTGCCCAAGGCCTTTTTAAAAATCAGGCACTATAACTGAGAGAAGATATTTATGGAAAGAAGTCATGTTGAAATAAAAATTGCCGATGAGCTGTATCACTCATTCTGGGCAAACGAGGAGGGTGAATGAACATCTGTCTAATTCAAAGCCCAAACAAAATATTTAGGCCCAAGAGCATTACTCTATCTTATCTTCTCTCGCCCCAGGGATCTAACTTGATGCAGCTACATTTGGTTTTTGAATTCTGAGCTATTCAGACTTTTCTAGTGGATCATTTGATGCTTCATGAAAATGAAATCTGCATCTTATTGTCATAGGCATGCTGTATAGAAGCAAGATTTAGTTTTCTCTTCTGGTTTGCCATAGGTTTAGTACATAATAGAAGCCTATCCGTCTGTAAAATGTGTTGAAAAAGGAAGAGATTATTCATACATGTGAATGGAGGGAGATGAAAAACCACCCGCTTTACTTCCAGCAAGCAGAGTTTTGATTTTCATCGCAGATTCATTCACGTTACCTGTTTTGGAGACTGCTCTGTGTCATTTAGTATTGCTCAGATATGGAAGAGAATGTGAAGACAGGTGACATGACAGTCATCCATAAAATAGAAAATTCAGGTTCATATTACATTTTCTTGATGGCTTCTGTTTGTTCCCAGAGATGACCCTTCTGCTCCTTCTGCTCTGTTTTATGAATGGAAATGCTGACCTGCATGCATACCATGAATGGGCTTCCTACCCTCTGGGTTTCTGACTGGGCTCTGCCAATGGGAAGGTGGGGCAGATTGCAGAAGAGAACTCAGTAAGGTTCACAGAATTACTCTGCCAGCTTCTTCCGGTCAGGTCATCAGGTCATCCAAAGCTACATCCCTCAACAAGTAGCCAGTTTCACTCAAATCTCAACCTTTAGTGTCTAAAGGTTCCAGCAATTGCCTTCCCCTTGGCCCTTGGGGTTCCTGTTGTTACCAGCTTCAAGGTACTTTGCCACTCCTTGTGATTTCCCTATGGCCTCCCACACATTTTTCAATAGCTTCTTTATTAAACTTGCTTCATATTATCCTCGCTGACTGTGCTGTGCCCGGGAACCAAGGGATTTGGTGTATTCCTGTAAGGTTGTTTTGCAAATCAAAAAATTTTAAATGCCTATGGCAAATTACTATAAAAGAACACTGAGGTGAATCCCTTTATAAAGGCAAGAATTTCTCAGCAAATCTATTTTTAATTAATTTTTTATTGCTGCTTTATAATTACACATAATAGCAGGATTCATTGGGACACATTCATATATGTACATCGTATAATTTGGTCAATTTTATTCCCTAGTACCTCTCCTATCCCTCCCACCCTCCCTTTCCCTGGTCTCCTTCCTCTACTTCTGTTTTCATGAGATTCCTACTCCCCAACTCACCTTTTTTTCCCCCTTGTTTCCACATATGAGAGAAAACATACAAACCTTGATTTTCTGAGTCTGCTTGATTTTGCTTAATATAATGTCTTCTAAGTGGGCATCCCTTATTAATTTTTTTAATATCTAGATATTCATACATTAAAGTTACATGGAATCATTTTTTTTCCCTGTGTCATTTCAAGTTCAGAATTCTCAGGTTCCATTTGGAATACATTCCTCTTCCTCATGAGAGTTCCACAAATATTTGCAGCCATCTACTATTTTGTCCCCTGAGTTTCCTCTTCATTGTGGTGAGCCAGTCTCTTCCCACTCAAATTCAACAAATAATCCTTATGGGATATAATTTTAAATTTGTTCACCATCCTGATTTATCTCCTCTGATTATACTTTGTTAGAAGCATCCAGATTGCCTGGCCTAGATCTAGTCCACCTGAGAAATATAGACAGAAATAAAAAACTTAGCTAAATTTGCTAGCACCCATGGACTACTAAGGTACAATAAAATTCTCATAAGGTATATGGGAAGTCCTGTTGAAGAAACACTGCGAAATGAAGGTTCCATTTATTGTCTGAATAGGAAAGAAAGACTTCAGTGTGGCCATTACAGTTCTCATTCAACATACATGGCACACTTCTAGAACTGTTTTTTCTCCCTTCCCCAGTTATAGCACATTATTGAGTTATATTAATCTTCTACTCAAACAAAAATCTTTAAGTCTTTCACTCATGGACTAGAATTCCCTTATTCTCTATGTGTAGGGTTTTATTAGGGTTTTCTTTCAGTAAAAGGGCGCTCGTGGCATTCACCCTTGCTCCACTGCTTATTAGCTGCACAACCTCACCTTAAACCTCGTATTAAAATGAAGACCGAGAAAACAAGAAGAAACCCACCACATAATGGCTTGTATTTCATAAGGAAGTTCTGATGTGAGCAGTCCAAGTTGCCAGAGAAGCTGTGTACGATATGGTCATCTAGCTCTTCTCCATCATAGAGCTCGTCATTCTCCCAAAGAATGTCTTCATCTGCATCCTTGATGCTGGCCACTTTCCAATCTGTGCCAGTTCCAGTCAGTGGGAAAAAGAAAAAAAAAATATATATATATATATATGAGCTATCTTGATATCTCAAGAAAGACCTGAGCGAGAACTCAGTCACATGGCTACATCTAACTGCGAAGGAGACTGAAAAATATAATCTAGATGAACAATCATGTGCCCAGCCACCACTCTATTTCTATGTAAGAAGGAAAAGACATATTTTGGCCATTGACTGTCACTTTCCATAATTAACCCTATCCTCTAAGAAGTTTTTTATCATTAATTTATTTACTCATTCATTCTTTCATAAAACATTCATTGGGGACTTAGTGTCATGAACTAATAGGTAGGTAGGAGGAATGCAAAGATTAATTACATAGGGACCATACAATGAAATAGCTGAAAACCTAATCTTCTGAAGTTTCTTCAGAACCATATTATGCCACCAAGTGTATTACTTAATATGCTCAGCTTCCTTTCATTTAGATGTTTGTTTACTGTGTTAGTTTTTGTCACTGTGATCAAAAAAACCTGACAAGAACAATTTTGAGGATGGTAAGTATATTTTGGCTCACAGTTTCAGAGGTTCAGTCCATGGCTGGCTGGCTCCATGGCTCTGGGCCTGAGGTGAGGAACAACCTCATGGTGGAGGAAAGCAGCTCAGGACTCAGCAATATGAGAGAGAAAGAGAAAGGGTGGGGAGAGAGGTGGGATGGGGGGGGAGTGCTCTGCTCACCAGAGACAAACTATAAACCTCAAAGGTATGCCTCCAGTGACTTATTTCCTTTAGCCACTCCCTACCTGCCTACAGTTACCACCCAATTAATCCATTCAAGTGGATTAATCCACAAATTAGGTTTCAACGCTCATAATCTAATGATTTCACCTCTGAAAATTCTTGCATTGACTCACATGAACTTTTGGAGGACACCTCTACAATCAGTATACCACCGTATTCTCTTCCATATCCATGATCAGTATTTTGAATAGTCAGAGGTAAGGATAGAGCCTTTTGGATGCCACTAGGAACTTCTGCCTAGATTGACTTGACTAGCAATGAGATTCTATGAGGTAAGGATGTCCAGCCATTAAAAATCCATCCAAATAGAGAGGTTGAACATTTTTTCATATATTTGTTGATCGAATGTATATCTTCTGAGAAGTGTCTGTTCAGCTCTTTGACTCATTTATTGATTGGGTTGTTTATTTTTTGGTGTTAAGTTTTTTGAGTTCTTTATAGATCCTGGAGATTAGTGCTCTATCTGACTTGCGTGTGGCAAAAATTTGCTCCCCAAATGTAGGCTCTCTCTTCACCTCATTGATTGTTTCTTTTGCTGAGAAGAAGCATCTCCAGTAATTAGAGAAATGCAAATAAAAGCCACCCTAAGATTTCATCTCATGCCAGTCAGAATGGCAGTTATCAAGAATACAAACAACACTAAGTGTTGGCAAGGATGTAGGGAAAAGGCACACTCATACACTGCTGGTGGGACTGCAAGTTAGTTCAACCATTCTGAAAAGCAGTATGGAGATTCCTTAGAAAACTTAGAATGGAACCACCATTTGACCCAGCTATCCCACTCCTAGGTCTATACCCAAAGGACTTAAAATCAACATACTATAGTAACACAGCCACATCAGTGTTTATAGCAGCTCAATTCACAAAAGCTATTCTGTAGAACCAACCACATTCATCTTTAGATGAATGGATAAAGAAACTGGTATATATACACAATGAGATATTATTCAGCATTAGAAGAGAATAAAATTATGGCCCTTGCAGGTAAATGGATGGAGTTGAAGAATATCATGCCAATCTCCAAAAAACCAAAGGCCGAATGTTCTCTCTGATAAGTGGATGCTGATCCATAATGGTGGTGGGGGGGGACAGGGGAAAAATGGAGGAACTGTGATTGGACAAAGGGGTCCTTGCTGAGATTCTGTTTTCTAATTTTACATCTCTTGTTAAACTTAGTGGAAAATTATCAGTCTATTTTTCCATAATTTCTGAAGCTTATATTGCCAGTTGATTTCTAATGAGGCTGTTCCATTTAATACCTGTTGAATACATGTCAGAAAGCCTACTGTGGATTTTTCTCTCCTACACAATTTTCTCTAGCTTTCTTAGTTTGAACTTCCTGGACTATAGCTAGATGCCTGTGGCTTATTTCTCATGTTTTTTGCTGAACTGCAGAGAAGTGAGTTTAGTTGTATTCATTCTGTTTGAAAGAGTAATTTACAGATTGAGGCTGGAGTTGAAGGCATATTCCTCCAGTGGGAGAAACAAGGAAGCCATGACACTTCTTGCTGCATTGTCTTTCTCTTCCACAGTTCAAATGTTCTGAAAATTTCATAATTTCTCACCCATAATTAAATGGACTGTGAAGGGATAGAAGAGTGAATTAAATATTTCCAAATGAAGTATTACACGAAAACCTGGAAAAATGAGTAATAACCAGGTACCTTGGAAAGAGCATATTCACTAAATATCTCCTTCATGCTGAAATGTGAATAATTAACTTAAACATCTCACTGTGTATGGAGCTAATGTGTATCTCCTGGGGGTGGGGACAGTGCCTATGTCTTGCTTATTTATGTCTTCCTCTATCATGGTTGGTATCTTGGTTTGCAGACAGTTGCCTTCTTGCTGTATCTTCATGCAGCAGATAGATAGATGGATAGACAGACAGAATGAGAACAAGCTCCCTGATATCTTTTCCAAGGGTTTAATTCCATCAGACCAAGGCCTAATCACCTCCCAGAGGCCCCGTCTCCAAATACTGTTACAGTATGGGTTAGAGCTTCCACACAGGAATTTCAAGGGGACAAAAACATTCAGCCCTCAGATAAATTGTAATCAAAGTATGTAACAAATAAGAAAAATGTTTCTATGACCAGCTAAAAAGCTAGTGCCATTCCAGTTTCTGGCTCTGCATGGGAAGGATTTGAAAATCACCACTCTAACCCACAACAAGTACAAAATTGATAAAACTGAAAACTCAACAACTCTTCTTTTTTCTTAGACCTGCAAGAGAAATCACAGGGCCAATTGCTGTCCCCAAAGTTGAAGAGACCGGCAGACAAAGAGCATCACAACTTACTGGAGCAGAGACCTCCGTAGGAACCAGTGCCAGAGTAGGAAAACTTGATCTGTGACTATCAATTGCTGGAAACCAGTTGTGGACCTAACGGAGAGTTAAAAAGTCCAGGAGGACCCAGTTGTGGAAGAGGCATGCTTTTGTGAATTTTACTTCCAGGAGTTTGACCAGGTTCTCATGGTAAATATTGAAGAAAAATCCCCTCATGCATCTGGAATAGGAAGAAGAAAAGAACCATTTTGAATTATGCTAAGATCATTCTGTTCTTCTTAACATAGTTTGAACTCACAACAAACTACTTCTGTGGTTTATATCAGAATCTAACTGGCCTAAGGTAAGGGAAATACCTAAGTTCTTTCCACTCTACCCATCTTCCATCTCGTTCCACTGAGGAGAGAGAAGCAAGTGTGAAATTCATAGTCCAGAAACTTAGGTTCACCAAAAGACTGAGATCTAATCATAGGACCATGGGCTCTGCACCCCCTGCACAAACTTTTCTACTATGTTACTAAAGGTCTATTTACAAGCATTAAGAAAACAAAAATTGAGAAAATGGGTTGCCCATAGACAATATGTTAAAAGAAATTTTTAAGTGAAGAAAATGGTATAGGTCACAAACTTGGATACATGTAATGAAAGGGATAGCTTTGAAGAAGGAATAAAAAACCTGTTATTTTTCTTTTTTTTTAAGTTGTTGATAGACGTTTATTTTATTTATTTATATGTGATGCTGAGAATCAAACCCAGTGCTTCACACATGCCAGGCAAATGAGCTACCGCTGAGTCCCAGCCCCAGCCCATATTTTTCTTATTCTTAATTAATCTAATGATAATAATTTGTTCAAAATAGTAATAGCAACAAGGTATCCAATTATATATTTGCATATACATATATCACATATATTACATATATACATGCATGCATGCTTCTGTATGTTCACACATAAGTGAAACCAATGACAGCAATGACACAAATGACAGGAAGGAGGAATTAATATTATATTATTATTTTAAAATACTTTCATTACCAGTGAAGGAGTATAGATAGCATTATGTGAAAATGTACTTGGATTAGTTGTAAATGTATACTGTAAATTCTACAAAAGGTAACAAAACATTTTATGCTAATAAAGAAGAGGAAATGGAATCATATAAAATGCTAAATTAAGTCAAGCATGGTGGTGAGCACCTGTAATCCCAGTGATTTGGGAGTCTGAGAATCACAAGTTCAAAGCCAGCCTCAGCAATTTAACAAGGCTCTAGGCAACATAGCAAGAGCCTGTTTCAAAATAAAAAATAAAAAGGGCTGGGGATGTAGCTCAGTGGTGGAATGCCCCTGGGTTCAATCCCTGGTACCAAAATAATAAATACATACATACAGTTAATTGCTCAGTTAAAACCACAATGTGGGGGTTGGGGATGTGGCTCAAGCGGTAGCGTGCTCACCTGGCATGCGTGCGGCCCGGGTTCGATCCTCAGCACCACATACAAACAAAGATGTTGTGTCTGCCAAAAAACTAAAATATTAAAAAATTAAAAAAAAAAACCACAATGGGGAGGCTGGTGTCATGGCTCAGTGGTAGAGCGCTCGCCTAGCATGTGTGAGGCACTGGGTTTGATCCCTGGCACCACATCTAAATAAATAAATGTATTTTAAAAAACCCACAATGGCAGAAAATGAGTGGAAAACAAAAATAAGAACAAAGAACAATAGTAACACATAGAAAATAGTAACCAATATGGTAGATACTCATCTGGCTATATTAATAATCACTTTGAATATCAATGGTTTAAATGCACCAATTAAAAGAGCATGCCAGAGTGGATCAAAAAGCAAGACCCAAATATATATTGTTTATAAGAAACCTATTTAAAATATAAAGAGACATAACGATTTAAATGAATGGAGAAATATATACCATGTTAACACTAATCAAAAGAAAGCAGGAATAGCTGTATTAATTTTAGTCAGAACAGGAAGGAAAGTTATCAGGAATAAAGGGGAGCATTATATATTGTAAAGGGATCAATTCTTCAAGAAGATGTAACAATCCTTACCATGTATGAACCTGAAAGTACAGCATGAAAATATGTCAGGCAAAAGCTGGTAGAACTGCAAGGAGAAATAGATGTATTCACTAACATAATGGGAGATTTTAACACTTCTTTTTCAGAAATGAACAGTTTCCACAGGTGGATAATCAGTAAGGACGTAGTTGAACTTAACAGTATCATTGACCAATAGGATATATTTGACCTATATAGACTAGTTCATCTAACAACAGCAGGTTATATGATCTTCTTAATTTCATATGGAATATTTACCAAAATATATCATGTTCTGGGCTATAAAACACAGCATAACAAATTGAAAAGATAGCAATCATATAACATCTGTTGTCAAATCACAATGGAATTAAACTGGAAATTAATAACAGAAAGATCACAAGAAAAACCCAAATACATGGACATTAAGCAAAAGTAGTACACACAGAAGATGGACTCTTTTTTTAGTAGAAAGAATAGAGAAAATAGTAGATTAAAAAAGTAGACAAGGTGTGTTGATCTTCAGCGATCCCCTAGCATGAGGATTTTCTTCTCTTAGATAAAACAGAAAATGTGCTTAAATGTTTATCAAGTGTTTAATGTTTACCAGACCCAATGCTAAGTTTCTAATTTGTATCACTTTATATAACCATGATAACATCCCCATGAAGTAGATGTCATTATTCTTTTTTATTTTTATTTGTTCTTTTTAGCTATACATGACAGTAGAGTATACTTTGACATATCATACATACATGGAGTATAGCTTATTCTAATTAGCATCTCATTCTTGTGGTTGGACATGATGTAGAGTTTCACTGGTCGAATATTCATATAAGAATATAGGAAAGACAATAGAATAAATCAGATGTAACTTTCCTACGTTCATTATTCTTTTTTTCTAGATAAGAAGGAGAGACATAAGAGGTTTGTGACAGTGTTAGTTTCTGGTTCATAGCAAGTGCTCAGTAAGTAGGAGCTACTATGATTGCTATTATTATTCATTTCTTATTAGGAAAGTATCCTAAAGGAGGTGTAGAGAAAGTGTCTTTGTAGTTCAGAGAATATGGTAATGAATTACCACATGCAGTCATGGCACTAGAAATTGAGAGTATAAAAGAATGATCAAGACAGTCTTTATTCTCAGTGAGTTAAGTGTGTGTGTGTGTGTGTGTGTGTGTGTGTGTGTGTGTTTGTGGTGTGTGTGTGTGTGTGTGTGCCCGTGCGCGCTCGTGCACCTGCGCTCACATATGTCTTGGTAGCAGAAGTAAAATGTCGTAAAAATTATCATAGAGACAAGAGGAAGCACAGAGGAGGGAAGATTACTACCAACCCCATGAAGGTGGTACCATTTTAAGTAAACCTGTAAGAAGAGTTAGAATTTGCTATGTATGCAAAGGCAGAGAGTACAGGGAATATCTGGAGAATAGAGGAATGTCAGGTGGCTATGCTTTCCTGTTCTCTCCAATATTTGGTTCTAGTTTTAAGCTCTGACCCACTCCATTTCTGGACTGTTAAGATGACCCCCGCCTCCACGCACACACACACACACCACTAGGACCTCTGGCTTTCATCACAAACTTCTCTCTTGAGTTAGGAGAAACCTCACCTCTAATTCTAGTGCTTGCTCACCTAACCTCTTATTTCCTCCCAATACCTCTCCTCATGCTCTCTCACCTCTATATAAAGACTTTTTATGGATTTGGAGGAGGAAAATGGAATAGATCACTTTTACCTCCACCTCAGATTTAGACATGATTAGAAGCAGCTTTCCATTCCTTCTTCTTTTCCAAGCCAAACATTTTCAGTCATTAATTTTCCCATGACATGATTTGCAGCTACATTATCATCAGTCTCTTCATCTTCTGAATAACTTCAGTCTCTAACACCTGCCCCTCACCAAACCTGAAGTTTACAATAAAAACAGTTAAAATCCCCAAGTGTGAATCATTTCAGGGAAAAAAAACCTTACTAATTAATGGTTTTTTTAGGGGGGGGGGAGTAACCAGGGATTGAACTCAGGGGCACTGAACCATTAAGCCACATCCCCAGCCCTTTTTTGTATTTTATTTAGAGACAGGGTCTCACTGAGTTGCTTAGGGCCTCACTTTTGCTGAGGCTGGCTTTGAACTCCTGATTCTCCTGCCTCAGCCTCCCAAGCTGCGGGGGCTACGGGTGTGCACCACTGCACCCAGTTAAATTAATGGGGTTTTGAGAAGGCAAAAATTATGCTTCAAAAAGGCAGGGAATATAGCCTATTCATCCGTTGATACTTATTTATCAACATGATAACTTGAAATTTGGGAGGTCATATTAAAGAACTTATATTTCTTTGTTTGGAAACCCTAGAGTAATTACAAAGTGACAGGAGAGGTCATGAATGTTTAATGACTCAGTATAATGCTTTAGTGGAAATCTTTGGTTATTTCTTTTGGTTTTCATCTCTGTCTCTTTCTCCCCCATCTCCTGCTTTAATTATTGCAAGTTATTTTCTTTAGGAACTACTCTCCAGACTCCCAGAAGCGTATTTAAAAAGTCTGGGTTTCTTTTTCTCTGTACTTTCTATCACCATAACTTAGGGTGGTAAGATTGTTGCTGCTACTGCTTCCATATTCTCTTAACCTTCATCCTTGGTCCAGTCGTGGGATAGAAAGAAAGAAGTACCAGAAAGCTGATGCTTCTAGAAGTACTTGGGGTAACTTTGAGGCATAATCTGCACTGTCTTCTAGAATTTAGTGGAATTAATTCTAGTTGTCCACAGTGATACTGGTTTGATAACATACTTTATTGATTTCTATCCTTTTTATTCTTCATGTATCCACTCCACTACTGATATTTCCTAGGACAAGCTATCAAATAAACTCTTTATACTAAAATCCTTGATTCAGGGTCTGCTTCTGAGGGACAATCCAAACCAAGACAGTATTTTCTATGGATTGGTCATGTTTCACAAAGCTAGAACTATGTATAGGTTTAGCTCATTTTTTTCTATTTTACACACACACACACACACACACACACACACACATTTGTGGTGACCAATTTGTCTACATTCAGTTTTTTTTGATTTATTAATTAAAACATTAGAAATGAAAAATAATATCCAAAAATTATAATCATCAAAGTCTTTAGTTGATGCAATAAATTTCCCCATACTATGGTCTAAGGGCATATTCAAAATTAAACATGGAGCTTGTTGCTCAAGGAGTTTTTAGGCTACAGAGTTTGAAAATCTCAGGGCAATAAAGCATTAGAATAGAACAGCAATTTTATGATAAGTGAGAATATGTGGGGAATGGTTTCTCATTCTAGTTCTTTGAGAATTACTTTGAAAACTTCCTGTCTGGAAGTACACTACAAATGCCCATCTCCCTAATTATAATTTCAAAAATCATTTTCAAAAATCAATGCATTTTTGATTAATTGAAATGAAGATCAGTGCAAGGGAAAAGTTTGCCCATTTTATGAGGAATTTCCACATTTAAAAGAGAAGATCAGATTAAAGATCAGGAAAATAGACAAAATCCTAGAAGACCGTAAAGGAAACTTGACTTTTGACCATTTAGACTGATCTTGTGGGGTATTTGGCCTTGAGTGAAAAGCACACAAACAAAGCTTATAACTAACAGGTTAATGAGTAAACAACTTTGATAGTAGACACAACAAGAAGTAACAGTTTGTTTGGCAGTAGGTTTTTGAGAAACCAACTCCAGGACTGACAGATGCATTATTCGGTATGACTCTAGATAGGGCAAAGGGGAAAGGGGGAGGGAGGACAAGGGAGGGGGCATGGGGTAGAAAAGACAGTGGAATGAGATGGACATCATTACCTAAGTACATGAATGAAGACACGAATAGTGTGACTCTACTTTGTGTACAACCAAAAATTGTGCTCTATGTGTGTACTATGAATTGAAATGCTTTCTGCTGTCATGTATAACAAATTAAAATTTAATAAATAGAAAAAAAGAAATGATACTGATGTAAGAAGATAGCTATGTTTAACCCAATTAAACATTACATAGTGTACCCATGGATCAGCACATTCCACGGTACTCTATATATCATGTATAATGTTTATATTTTCTGTATGTTTAAAAATGAATTAATTTTTTTAAATAAAAGAAAATACATGGAAACTTTCAAAATAAAAAAAGAATTTTTAAGGATAGTAAACACTTTCTTTGTTAGGGAAACAGCTCAGACATTCTCCTAGAGAAAAGCCTGCTATGCAAACTTCAAAAGCCAGACTTACATTTCAAAATTCTTAAACACATGCTCAAATGATGAGAAAGATTAATCACCCTCATTCAACAACACTAAGACAAAGTTGGAAGGGGACAGTGAGAAAAATTGTAATGCACTCTCATGTGTCTTACCTGGCTCATTTTGTAGCATTGCCTTTTCTTACTGTTCCTTATACCTTAGACACCCCTAAACACTTTCCAGGCCCCAAACAGATCCATATGCAACAGGAATAACACCAAGGACTAAAACTTTCACCCTTGGAAGTGTAGGACTTTCAGTGCTTTGTTGATGTCATAAGGCAGGTACCAGGCCACCTACAGAAGGCTTCTACCTAGGAGAACTGAAACACCTGGAGTCTCTGGGGGAAGGAATGTAGCAAATCAATATTCATGAGGGGTATTTTGGACTAGTTGATGGGCAAAGCTAATTGTAGGTAACTAATGGAAGCAATAAAATGCTCTGGACTGTCAAGGTCTTGAGTCTATGCTTAAAGAAGAAAATCTAAGCAAAGGACAGGCATTCATGATGAAAAACACTCCATATGGATGTCAGTGCCAAAAATTCCTCCAATGAATCAAATTTCTATCATCTTTTGTTTTTTTAACTGGGGATTAAACCCAGGGGTGCATAACCACTTAGCAACACCCCCAGACCTTTTTAATTATTTTTAAATTTTGATACAGGGTTTTATTAAGTTGCTTAGAGCCTTACTAAATTGCTGAGGCTGGCTTTGAACTTGTGATCCTCCTGCCTCAGCCTCCCAAGTCGCTGGGATTGCAGGAGGTATGCCACCATGCCTGGCTCAAAGTTCTACCATTATTTTTAAAAAGAAATAAAGAAAAGAAGAAAACATGAGTGAATTCCTTTAGAACTATAAAGTAATGAAAGTCTAATTATTACTCAAAATCCAAAAGCCTCATAAGAAACAATTAGATTACATATTAGATTATATTTTAAAAGACCCAGACTTTTTCATGGCTAAAATACAATTTAAAAAAAAGACAAATGAAAAAAATGGAAAAAGTTTTGCAATTTATATTACAAAACAAAAGTTAATATCATTTGTAAAACTTACATGAAAAAGACCAAGGTCAAAACAGAAAAATGGGCAATGCAGCAAAATACATGTAAATAGGGTTTTAAACATCTAAAAAGATAACCAAATTTACCAAATAATAATACAAAGGCAAATTAAAATGCACGAGGCCCCTTTGCTCACCCATCAGATGGACAAATATTTCAAAGCTTAACAGCAGCCTCTGTAGACAAGGCTGAGAGAAAACAAGGCTCATAAAACATTGCTAGTGGGAAGGCCAAACTATAACTTCCACAGGAAGGCATTTTATAACCTTTCATGAAATTACAAATGCATTTACTGTTTGACCCAATAATTCCTCCTTTAGGAATCTATCTAAAAGATATTTCTGCACATTTATGAAATGATAGAGGCACAAGGTTATTTCTTGCAGCATTATTTATAATCACAAAAGAATGGTGGAAATCCAATCACATAGATATAGGACTAGTGAAAATAATCGATGGTATGTTCATGTCATGCATGGAGTTCTATGCAGCTATAAAAATGGACAGAGAAAGATAATGTTGTAGAGTAGATTTAGGCTATTTTTATGTGACTAAAGCACAAGATGCAGGATAGTGTCTGCAATAGGATGTATTGGTGCAACAAGGTGAGAGATGAGAACACATCTACATATTTGCTTCTATTTGCAGAAAGGTACACTGGAAAGATAAATAAAATCTTATTAAAATGTCTGCCTCTAGGGTGGAAAGAGGAAGGGAAGAGAACAGAGGGAGAAAGCAAGACTTTTCTGAATTAATCTTTTCATATAGTTTCTACTTTTAAAATGTGGATATTTTATATATTTAAAAATAAAATGGAGGGGCTGGGGTTGTAGCTCACTGGTAGAACATTTGCCTAGCATGTATGAAGTAATGGTCCGATTCTCAGCACTGCATATAAATAAATAAAAAATAAAGGTTCACGGACAACTTAAAAAATATTAAAAATAAATAAATAAAATGAATTTGGAATGTCAACAAATGCCTAACTTGAAAATAAGAGGGAATAGATGCTTTAATTCTGGATCAAATTGGTAACATACAGAAAGAAAATATATTTCAGGAGACTTTAAAACACAGAACTTTGCGTCTTGTAGGTGTCCCTGTCATATTGGTGAAAGCAAGGAGAGGACAGAGGAACTGAACTGTCATGTGGGGGATGATATATAAGGGAGATGGGATCCTGTTAATTGTGGCGTCTAAGCAAGAGTACAATGAATGCCTATGCACCATATGTCTAAGAATTTAAAAGCTGTAAGTCAAGCTAACAAACCGTTAAGTATTTTCTTTCCCATGAACTTGACAGATATACCTTCAGCATGATCCAGAAGGCCAGGTTTGATTTGGTTTCTTGGTTTCCTCGGGCTCCATATCTCATTCTGGCAGCATAGAAGCTTGCTCTCCTTTTCTTCCTGCTTAAGCACCTGTCCCACACTGTGAGAAGACCCCCAAGCACGTGTCCAGAAATTCCAACTCACAGATTAAAGCCCTCTGCAACCCCTCCCCAGCACAGAGCAGTTCTGTGTCCCCTGGAGCCTAGCAAAGTGCACACTAGCTGGGGAATCTTAGGGAAGCTTACTTGCTCTGGTTCTGTAAGCAGTGGGAAGCCTTCTGGGCAGGAAATTCCAGAATGCAATCAAGAAGGGGGAGGCACAGACTCTGAGTAGGCATATTCTCTTCCTCCCTTAAGTCAGCCATTGGATCTAAGTCAATATCAGGGGAGAATATGGCAAGATAATTTATTACAGTTTGAACATGTACTGGTTAGCCCATATTACCCGTTTCCTTTGTTAAAAAATAGGTCCCAGTATCTGTTTTTTTTGTTATGTTTTTTTGAAGACCAGAAAGTATCACTTTGCTTGTGTGAGGTGAAGTAAAGAAACAGGAAAAAAGTAAATATTTCTGAGGACAACAAAAGGGAGGAAAGACAGATTTATTGGAAATTGTCCATTCTGGAGGACTGAAGGGCCCTTAAGAAGAACTGGGGACAGATGTGGGCTCAGGCCACCATTCTGAACCTTCTGGCAATGCTCCTCAAGGTTGTTTAGAAGGCTCATGGAATATGTTTTGAATTTGGTCCATTTGATGATGCAAATCAAACCAATAGGCTGTGGCTTTGAGAATTGGTTATAAAGAGGAAAAAGTCATAACCACCTGTGGTAAGAGGTTTCGGTTTTCTGTGTGCCCAAATTTTAGTGATTTTTAATCAATATTGCTTATCTGATTTGACCATCACCTCACCATCTGGGCAGAGTTCCACAGGCCATACATTCAGGAAGGTAAACTACAAGAAGAGATTCTCCTTTTCTGCTGATAGTATCCCTGGGGCAGATGGCCTTGCCTACTAAATGAGTGACTCTCCATTTTTTGGTGAAGTCTAGTCCTTCCCAGATTTTAAATGGGAGTTAATGTCTAATAAAATATTTTTCTGGCTACATAATAGCTTAGAGGCATGCCATTCAAAGTGTGGTCTCAAAGCAATCTGTGGATTATATTGGCTCACAAACTGTAAGGTAACACTCTCCACAAATAAGAACAGAGATTGGAAGCCAGTATCTGAGAAGCATTTAAAAAACTACAACATGAATGAACCGAGGAACAGGAAAACAAATACCATAGGGTTTTCATTATATGACCTACCTAGAATAGGCAAATTCAGAGACAGAAAGTCAAATGGTGGTTACTAGGTTCTGGTGGGGGAGGGAGAAATAAAGAGTTATTGTGTAATGGGCCTGGAGTTACTGTTTGGGCTGGTGAAAAATTTCTGGGAATGGCTAGTAGTGAGGACTGTAGAACATTATGAACATACTTAATGCAACTGAATAATACATATAGAAATGGTGAGAAGGGTAATCTTCCTATAATAATAGTATTTTTGAAAAGTCATTTACGGAATAATTTTTGTATTTATTGAATCTAATAATAAAAAAGGAAATTCAGTCTTGTATCTCTCATGTTTTTAGGGTTTACCCCGGTTCCTTATTCTAGGGTCTCATTTCTGTTAGATTCGTATAAAAGTATTGGTTTACCATGAAATGAGACTTCACAAAGTGAAAAAAACTGTTCTGACCCTTCAGTACAGATATTTAAGATGCACTGTGACATGGACTGAACTATGTCCCCCACTCAAAATTGTGGTCCCTAAACAGTCAGTGTGACTGTATTTGAAGTAAGGAAGCAAAGTTAAATGAGATTGTAAACGTGCAGCCCTGATGCTATAGGATCAGTGTTTTTGTAAGAGGGGACACCAGAACACTCACACACTCTCTCTCTGTCTCTGTCTCTTTCTCAGACTTATTCACACGTGAGGACACAATGAGGATGTGGCAGTCTATAGACACCTTAATCTTGAACTAGGAAGTCTCTAAAACTATGAGCCAATAAATGTCTACTGTTTAAGTTCATCAACTTTGTGATATTTGGTTTTGGCAGCCCAGGGTGACTAATACTCACTAACTTGAAGGATGAGCATGAAGTCACCTCTGCTGGCCTGTGATCTGCTTTCAAGTCAGGGAAGCCATGTTAGAGGTTATGTGTGGGAGAATAAAAGAGCAACTCAATTTTCTAAGATCAAAAAAAAGAAGTGTCTCTGGGGGTGTTTTGATGATGTTCTGGGTCTTAACTTCAGCTTCCAGGGGGCAATATACTAGGTATAATTAAGTATGTTCACAATGTTATAAACAAAGAAAAGTTTGCTGGTCCATAATAATGTCAAGGCTAACTAGAAGATGCTAACAAATTGTAATCTTTTAAAAGGCTTGTGACCCTCAGATGAACCGGTGTTCATAAAGGTTGAAACAGTGAGCTTTTATTTAGGTTGAATGGAAAGCAAAATTATTATTGAAAAATTGGCTGCAATTCTAACATAAGACATATTCTATTATGTATCACAATGAAAGAAGAAAAGAACCACTTCTATTTTGATCAAAAGACTTGGGGCACTAAGAAGAGATTTAATCTAACTCTACACTTTGTGCATTTGATACAAAATTGAATGAGAAAGCTTCTTCTTTAGGACTCATTTTATAGTGATAAATTCAAACACTAGAGAAGTGAGACACTGTTGACCCAGGGAAATAAAAATGTGAAGTCCTTTGTCTGTGAGGTTGTCATCAGAGTATGCTTCCTGAGTTGCTCCAATGTTTTGGATTCTGTTGATCTGTTTCTTCTTCCAGCTTGATCCTCCCTGTGACCTGTCACAAGCACTCCTATGACATTGTCTAGAATCAGGATTAGAGTCTGCAGACAGGAGACTGAGCATTTATCTCACTATTGAATAGCATTCTATTTTATGTACATACAATGATTTATGTATCTACTGCTGATGGATGTTTGGATTGATTTCTTTATTCCTTTATTTATTGCTAATACAAGCATGGCTCTGCTCTATCCTTATGATCATAACTGTCTTCAGTGCACATGGACAAGACTTTTCCAGGCTACATTTCTAAAATTAGAATAAATCGATGATGGTATATTATGTGTTTTAGTATTTTAGTAGATAATGCTGAGGAATTTCCTCAAGTGGGTATTCAGTAGAATGACCATTAATCCTATTATTAGTGTGCATTATTTTAAATTGTTTTGTGAATAATAATAGTTTTCTCAATCCTTAGATCTTTGAATTTTTTTGCCTTGCCTTCCTATGTTGGTTAAGTACCACATCAAAGAAGTGGTAATGACAGATCCTGGTGTTCCTGATAGTAAAGGCAATATTTTCATCATTTTGCCATTAAATATGTTTCTGTAGGTTTATCTTTTTGCAGAGATCTATTATCAAAATAAATGAACTTCTTTCTATTCTTACTTTGCTTAAAATACATTGTCTTATATTTTAAAACAATGACCTTATTGTTTTTGTACAATAAGGTATATGATTCATATCTAAAATGTCAACCACACAGAGGAATATAAAGAGTAATTTTTAAAACCACATCATTCTCCATCATCAAGATACCTCTATTAATGACTTTTTTTGTGTGTTTTACTTTGTAGTATGAAAATCTTACATGCATAGAAAAGTTGAGAGAACAGTATTACCTTATATACCAGTCATTGGATTTGCTTGCCATTTTGCAAAATTAAAAAACAATATAACCCTTGCATTTTTTTTTTTTTTTTTGGTACTGGGGATTGAACTCATGGGCAGTCAACCACTGAGCCATATCCCCAGCCCTATTTTGTATTTGGAGACAGGGTCTCACTGAATTGCTTAGTGTCTCACTTTTTGCTGAGGCTGGCTTTGAACTTGTGATCCTCCTGTCTCTGCCTCCCAAGCCACTGGGATTACAGGTGTGCACAACCCTTGCATTCTTGACAAATGAACATTGTTTTCTTGGGGATACATGTTAAAAAAATCTTATTATTTTTACATTGAAAGCACAGATATACATATTGTAAATAAATAGATGTACAGAACATGGTTGAGAAACACTGATATAATCTAATTCATAGTCCTTATCCAAATCCCGCTCAAAGATACTTTCAATTAATATTTATATGCCATTTATTTGTCTTTAGTAAGACACATATATTCTAAATATTTTTATTTTTCTGATGTTATAGTTTAGAAAGCAAATCATTTAAATTTCAATGATGTTAAGGGAGATGGTGGTGCACACCTGCTGAGGCAAGGGGATTGCAAGTTCGGGACCAGCCTGAACAACTTGGTGAGGCCCTAAGCAACTTTGTGAGAACCTCTCTCAAAACAAAAAATAGAAATACTGGGTATGTGGCTCAGTGGTTAAACATCTCTGAGTTTAACCCCCAGTATACCTGCACCCCAAGTTTTTGAAATGAAGTGCAATTTATTAATTTGTGTGTGTGTGTGTGTGTGTGTGTGTGTGTGTGTGTGTGTGTTGGGGATTGAACCCAGGGCCTTGTGCATGCAAGGCAAGCACTCTACCAACTATGTTATTAGGAAACCCTTGTTTGGACTGGGATTGTGGCTCAGCGATAGATCGCTCGCCTAGTACGGGTGGGACCCGGTTTGATCCTCAGCACCACTTAAAAATAACCGCATTGTGTTGTGTCCATCTACACCTAAAAATAAACATTTATTTTTAAAGAAACCTTTGTTTACCTTAAGCTGGCAAATGTTTTCTTCTAGGAATCTTACCATTTTAGCTTTTACATTTAGGTCTATAATTCATTTTGAGTTACTTTTGTGTCTGATATGAGGCAAGGGTCAAAGTGTATGTTTTCCAATTGAATGTCAGGTTATTCTATCACCATTTGTTGAAAAGTCTTTCCTTTCCTCTTTGAATTGCCTTGACACATTTGTTGAAAGTCAATTGACATAGGCATGGGCCATTTTCTATATTTTGTTCCATTGAACTGTGTGTCTATCCTTATGTAAATGTTGTACTTTTTTTTTTGACTGCTAGAACTTTATAGTAAGTGTTAGAATTAGATAATGAGAGGCTTCCAATTTTTCTCTTTTTCAAAATTGTTTGTCTATTTGAGATCCTATGCATTTCTTTAGAAATTTTAAAAACAGGGGAAAATGCTAGGGAGTCACATTGGCCAAATTATGTTGTTTGTTATATTGTGTGTTATATGCATGTACAAATATGTAACAACAAATCCCATCAGTATGTACAACTATAATACACGAATAAAAAATGTAGGAAAAAAGAAATTTTAGAATCATCTCATTCATTCCTATGAAAATAATTGATGAGATTTTGATTAATATAAAATTGATTAATTGGGGAATCAATTGAGATCTTAATAACATTGAGTCTTCCATATATTCTATGTAGTATATGTTCCACTTTTACTTTTTCTAGTCAAAAAACAAAAATCCCAGTATATTTTCCCTTAGCCAGTGGCAAAGATACATATCTTATGTTGGGTCTATCTGGTTCTGGAAATTCTGCAGTGGTTTTAAGGGCAAGCAAAACATCAGTGTGGGGCTTTTCCCTCCCACCATCTACCCTAATCCATCATGCTGACAGGTTGGCACTTAGAAAGAACCAGAGTTGAGGATTTACCTACAGTGTCTGCCAGCTTAGATTTCACAGACTTTGGAGATTCAATTAAAGTAATTTTGAGTGTCATGAAGAATCCCCTTAGTACTAACTTTACCCAGAGCTATTGATTCTGCTGTTCATATAAAATAATGTTATGAAATATCCACTTGCAGCCAAGCAGGTGATAAGAAATGTGCCATATTTATCAGGATGTGTTTTTCTCTCTCTTAAGGTGCAGAGGATGGGAATTTGGAAATAAGACTTGTTTGGAAGTTTGATCAAATTCTATGTAATCTACCATTGGGAACACACTTATCTTCCACTCGGAGGCATAGGTTATCTTCAAAATTTAAGACACCAATTAAAATTTGTTCCTTTCCCCTGAGAAGCACCTAATTGCATAATATTGAAATGTCAGTCGGAACACAGCTGAGCATTCATTCATTGATGTTGCTGTTTTTGTCCCTTCCAACTGACAGTGAATCAGTAGCTGCTCATTTACTTTTTACCCTTGTTCTTTATATGTAATCAATAAACCCAACATTAGTCATTAGTCTTTGACTTTACTCCAAATATAATTGTTCTGCAGGACCCTGGGTTCCATCCCTGGTACCACCAGTAAATAAAATAAAATAAAATAAAATGACTCATCCTTCATAATGTGATGGGTTTCAGTCTTGAATAATAATAATAATAATAGTAATTATTATTATTATTGTTTGGTATTGGGGATTAAACCCAGGGGTGCTTAACCACTGAGCCACATCCACAGCCCTTTTTATTTTTTATTTTGAGACAGAGTCTCACTAAGTTATTGAGGGCCTCACTAAATTGCTGAGGCTGGCCTTGAGCTTGCAATCCTTCTGCCTCAGCCTCCCAAGCTGCTCGGATTATAGGTATGTGCCACTGTGCCTGGCTGGAATTATATTTTAAATAAAGAAGAACAGACTTTCTTTTTTCCATGATACGAAAAGTGCTATTTGAGCTATTGCATTAAAAGTTGCAAAATTATAGGGAAAGTGAAAAAATGAGTGAAGGACTCTGTGTGTGTGTGTATACACATATATTTATATATTTGCTGTTGTTTGTTTGGTTTTGGTACTAGGGATTGAACTCAGGGGTGCTTAATTGATGAGTCACATCCCCAGTCCTTTTTTGTTTTGGGACAGGGTCTCTCTAAATTGCCTAGGGTCTTGCTGAATTGGTGAGGCTGGCTTTGAACTCACAATCCTCCCACCTCGGCTTCTGGAGCTGCTGGGATTACAGATGTGTGCCATCACACCAGGCAGGACCAAATATATTTGAGAATCCTCACATGCTAGATGCTAAGGATACACTGGTGAACAAGACAGATGTGGCCTTCCTTAATGAAGGTTATAGCTCACAGGGAAGATGAACAATGAACAAGGGTGAGGAAGGCTAAAAGGGAACTTGAGGGAGCTTTGCTGAATGGCTTACAGGAAGTCAGGAATAATCTCCTCTAGCTTCCAGTAGTCCAGTTTGCACTTAAATCATCCCATTAGTAAATGTCTATGTTTGAGTCACAGTAACCCACTCGCTGAGCTAAATGAATCAAACTACTCCTATTCTCCTTGTCTTAGCCCTGTCCTCTCTAAAACAAGGGCAAGTGCCTTCTGATATATAAAGCACATATGTCAGTGAAGATCACATTCTTTCTTGCTAGAATTATAACATTGAGTCAGTTATGGGCCATCAAGTTAATATCAAGGAGTGTGGATGTTGCCCAGTCTAAAGTTGTCACGTGAATGCTATCTGCTATGGAGTAGGAAGGAATCTGAGCCTTTGGGTGTGTGGGTGTCATCTGAAGTAGGTTGACCCTGGCTTTACAATGAGATCATCAAGGGAGCCTTTTAAAAACAATTCTGATGCCCAGTGACATCTCAGACTAATTAAACTGAAATCTACTGGGCTGAGCCCCAGGCAATAGTATTTTTCAAAATCACAGTGATTCTAATGTACGGCTCGGCTCCTGGTGAAGAATCTGTGCCATGAGTAATAAAGTCATCTCTGATTCATCCCTGGACCTGGGTGGGTGGTGGACTGTGCCAGACCATGGGGCTCATTTTTTTCATATATTTTAGATTAATCTAGAACAGAATCAGATCACTGGCTAAAGCTAAAGCTAAAGCCAACCATTGCTTAGGTTAGAATTGTGGTATTCTGTTTTTCTTCTCTTATTTTCTGCCTCTTAAAGTGAAAAACTGGGTGGGCGGGTGGTGGTGGGTGTTGCTCTCTGTGGATCCACATCATGGTCATCTTTATCCAGTTTGCCCTCTTCATTCTTCCCATGGACTTCTATGCTGTGGTTTGCATGTCAATATGCAACACATTGGGTACATGAATTAATAATGAGTGTCTTAGTTTATCTTCATGCAAGGAAACTCAGCCCTTGCTCCACTGTTAGATCTGGTGTGTCTTCATATCTAGAAAGCAGTGTGGCTCAGTGTTAGAGCACTTGCCTTGCGTGCATGAGGCCCTGGGTTTCATCCTTAGCATATGAAAAGAAAAAGTAGAAAACAGTTCAGCAAAAAGAGTTTCTGGTCAAGTCAAATAAAGCCTGGGGATTTTTTTTCTGGAATATTATTAGACATAAATAAATGGCTATACGTCAGCTACTTGCGTATTGTAACCCAACTCCTTATGACAGCTCTGTAGAATAGACAGTACTGCTGCTATTTTCCAAATGAGGTTGTTACCTCTCTATGGTCACATGACTTGAATCGGGATGACACATTCTAGTCCGGTAACTAAAGTGTATATGAAGTGCAACTTTATTTTATACCCATATCTTTATTTGTATTATGGTATTATGAGCTTCAGATTCTAATAGGTAGTGAAAAATGCAATCTCAGTTACTTTGGAGATTCTCCCTTTTTTACAAGGTGGCATCTTATTTTACTGGAGGAAGGTGCTCTGTGATGGCAAAGGCACTCATGGGAAGGGAATATGACCCTCCCATCATCATCTATTTCTGCCGGGTCTGCTGAGATATGCTGTGTCTCTTTGGTCTTCAGTCATTGGTCTATGCAGACTGTTGCATGTGGGGTGTCCTGTCCCTACTTCATAGTAAGGGACAAGATCTCAATGCCATGTCTCAGTTGCTCTTAGTTGCAAAGGAAATGTTCTGTTTTCCTTGCAGCACTGCCCCCACATCTCATGCAGCCTTTTTGCTCTGAGCTCTTGCCATTCCATGTGGTTTTGTCTGGGAAGGGAAGGCAAGGTCACTTTTTTTCCCAGACCCCCCGAAACTATCTTGTGGTTTCCATCCTCCCTCTTCCTCCAATTATCCCTCAGGGAGGGAAAGGTGCAAGACTTAGAGATGTCCCCTGTGTCCTCCTCGGAGAAAAGGAGAACAGTTAAACACAGTGTCCCTGAAGTAGCCTTCTGTTCCCAATAGCCTAGCCAAGTTAAGGGAACAATAAGAGCAAATCTGGGCCAGAATGTCCAGATAAATATTATTTATGGCTTTTTCTCAGGTATGCTGGGAAGAAGAGCAAGTTGGTGTTATCTGTAGACAGCCACTTTCTTGCATGCACACCAAATTTGTTAACGTGTTGGCCATACTGTGGGACAAAGCAGGCTAAGCTGATGCTGCTTCTGCAATCTAGATTACTTATAAAACCCCTCCCCTTGGTAAATGGTGTGGAGCAGACACCATGAGAGGGGAGTGCTCTCGAAGCCAGCTGCCACTGGACCAAGTGTCATGGGAGAATGGAGGTGTTCTTTTTTGGCAAAACACTACCTGAAATGAAAGTGTGCCTGTCCAGCCCGTCATCACTGAACATTTTGGTTCTTCCCTGTAAACATTTCTCAACAAGTCTCATGGCCCTCATCCCATCTCTGGTGTCTTCTTTGGTCTCTTGGCAACCTACCCCTCCCCTGTCACAACTGGGCTGTGCACATTACATTCCTCTTTTCAGGGAACACAACCATACCCAGCATTTAAGCTGCATTTGCTTCCTGATTCTTTCTTTATCCATGTCTAAAGGCATCTTTTATTTAAACTTTTTTTTCTTTGATACTGGGGATTGAACCCAGGGGCATTCTACCACTGAGCTATATCCCCAGCCCTTTTAGAAAAGAAGAATTTTTTGTTTTTTTTTTGGTTTTGTTTTGAGAGAGGGACTCCTCGAGTTGCTGAGGCTGGCCTTGAACTTGGAATCCTCCTGATGCAGTCGCCTGTGAAAATTGCTTATTGAGGTATAATTTATACACATTAAAATACAGAGTTCTTAAGTATATAGGTCAACAAATTTTGGGCAATGTTTACAGTTGTTTAAATCACACACAGGGGACTGAAGATGTGGTTCAAGTGGTAGTGCACTCGCCTAGCATGCATGAGGCACTGGGTTTGATTATCAGCACCACATAAAAATAAAATAAAGATATTGTGTCCACCTGAAACTAAAGAATAAATATTTTAAAAAATCAATAAATCACACACAGTTCTGTCACCTCAAAAAATGCCTTCATGGGGCTGTATAGGTTGCTCAGTGGTTAGAGTGCTAGCCTAGCATATGTGAGGCGCTGGATTCGATTCTCAGCACCACATATAAATAGATAAAGGTCCATTTGACAACTGAAAAAAAAAAAAATATATATATATATATATATATATTTTAAATTCCTTCATGCCTCGTAACTACTTTTTTTTTTCTTTTTTGGGGTACTGGGGATTAAATTCAAGGGTACTCGACCACTGAGCCACATCCCCATCCCTTTTTATTTTTTATTTAGAACAGTGCCTCACTAAGTTACCAAGGCTGGCTTTGAATTTGTGATCCTCCTGCCTCAGTCTCCTGAGCTGCTGGGATTATAGGAGTGCACTACTGTGCCCGGTTCTCAACCACTTTTTTGATTTATCAGTATTTATCAGTTTTGGTCTGATTTGAAGTTTCCCATCAATGGAATCATGGAATATATATTCTTGCCTCTGGATTTTTTTTTTCACTTAACATCAGGTTTTTGAGATGCTAGGAGTATTTTTCATCTCACTCTTAAATTATCATGCTTTATCTATTTCTTAAGGCCCATCAAAGCTGCCTAGGGTTCTGCGGCCCCAATGCTTAAACTTCTACAATTCAAAAGCTTTTCTTTGCTCTTTGGCTATATTATCTCTTCCCCTTTGACCAAAATTTATCTATTTATGTGGGTAAAATGTCAAGAAATACCGAGAAATGTTGGGGGAACTTTAGTCAACAGCTTTAAGAATTAGTCTACTATCAAGCCAAGAGCAGAATAGAGATTTCAGTCCAGACTTCTCTGACCCTGGAATATCTGCTCTTAACAACTGAACCCAAGTTTTCCTGGAAGATTTAAAGAATTGACTGATGAAAAGAGGGAGAAAAAATGGAGTTTTAGCTTGGAGTTTTATTTTGATGACTTGCTATTCATTAGATAAGTCGTGGCAGAATATCCTCACCTAAGCCACAGGCAGATAAGTTATAAACAGTGAAATGAGCGCTAAGCAAGAACTTAAAAATAATAGTGAAATTTCTCACTGCTGAGATAAAAACTGAAGAATAGCCACAAATAAAAATGAATGGTTGAATTTAGAAGACAAATGGCAGAGTCGTTTGCCAAGTGGCTTTTCCCTTATGGATTTTAGGATTACTTGAGTTGGGCTCTGCCACTAAGTAGCTGTGTAACTTTTTGGCAAGTCTCATTATTTGTTTGACCCTCAGTTGCTGCAATGTTAAAATGAGAGGATTACATGAAATGGTCACTTCCTTCCAACTCTAACTCAAAATAACAAAGAATCAATGCTTGTAGTTTCTAGCAAATGAGCAAAACATGTTTACATAACCCAAAGATCCTTGCCAAAGACTGAAGACACGCTAGCTGTATGAACCACATGGAAGGTTCTGATCATGTTTTCCATTCTCATAAGGAATGACATATTCACTCTTTGGATCTTTTTGGATCCACCATATAAATGTGAAATGAAAAGAGATGTAAAGTGCATCTACATATTTTTATTAGTACTAGCTACAGACTGAAAGAAATTAATCTTTGGTCCTTTTCTATGGAAATACAATAATATGACTTTTGAAATAAATTCAATTTGGGTAACAGAAAAAAAAAAAAAGATAGTTTATAGTGTCATGAGATGGCCTAATTTTTCCAAAGAAAATGGGAACATTCTAGTTTAATTTTTTTTAGTTATACATGGACCTAATATCTTATTTTGTTTATTTATTTTCATGTGGTGCTGAGGATCAAACCCAGTGCCCCACATATGCGAGGCAAGCGCTCTACCACTGAATCACAACCCCAGCCCCATATTCTAGTTTAGTTTTGAAGTTACATAAATGATAATATCATGGCTCTCTGAGCTCTGATAACAACAAGCCAATATGTAAACAGAACATCTGTACTGCATTTTATTTTTTTTTGTACTGCATTTTAGAATACTTCAAAAAATCATTATTATTCTATTACAATGAATATTCCATTAGTACCCAGTAAAGATAAGTATCTTACTCAAGGTCAGAAAACTGATTAGTAGAATATCTTTTTTTTTAACTCTTTCACATGGGAATTCAGATAGATGTTGTTTCAGGATTTATTTTTATTCTTTTTTTAAGTTATTTTTTATTAGTTCTAATCAGTTATACATAACAACAGAAAGCTTTTCGATTCATTGTACACAAATGGAGTACAACATTTAATTTCTCTGGTTGTACACTACGTAGAGTCGCATCACATGTGCAGTCACACATGTACCTAGGGTAATGATGTTTGTCTCATTCTACCATCTTTCCTATCCCCATGCCTCATCTCCACTCCTCCCTCCTCTTGGCCCAATCAAAGTTCTTTCATTCCCCACCCCCATTATGGATTAGCATCCACTTATCAGAAAGAACATTCGGCCTTTGGTTATTTAGGATTGGCTTACTTCGCTTAGCATGATATTCTCCAATTCCATTCAGGATTTATTTTTATATGCTTTACTGCTTCTAAATTTAGCTTTTAATTTTTGCTTGCTTTGTTTATTCAATTATAAGATTTTTGTTTGACAGAACTATTTATTCTACTGCTAATTGTTTTGGAAAACTTTCCAAGTTTAAAATCGTCCATAAAAAGAGTTGTGGAAAGGGAACAGAAATGGTTTTGCTTTATGGAGTCTTTGGAAAAAATTGAATCAGTTTATGCTAAAATCCTACCTTTGATGTCTGGAAGAATGATATGAATAATAGGATTGTTTAAAAGTTAATGATTCCCTGGTATTCTGTAGGGATGAGTATCAGTATGTTTGAGCTGTTGTAACAAAATATCTTCAACTGGGTAGTTTAAAAATAATTGAAGTTTATTTCTCACAGTGCTGGAGGCTGGGAAGTCCAAGATCAAGGTACCATATTTGCTACCTGCCTTAAAGATGGTACCTTCTGACTGTCTCCTTATATGGCAGAAGGGGCAAACAACCTCTCCTGGACCTCATTTTTAGGACACTAATCCCATTCATAAGGCTCTGCCCTTACAGAGTAATCATCTCCCTAATGTTTCACCTCTTAAATAATTCAACATTGGGGATTAAGTTTTAATGTATGGATTTTGGGGAGACATAAACATTGAAATCATAGATGATGATGAAGAAAATGTACTGAGATAGTCCCCAAAGTTTCTTTTGTTTATTTGAGCCATTACTTTGCCACCTATTCTGTGCAGTCTCATGATGTTATTTGTGAAATATTTTTCTCCAGAGAAGGGTCCCTAGAGCACAGTGATCTAGTGAGGCACATGGCATATAGGACTTCTCATTGGAAAGAACTCTTTGCCATTGTCTTTTATTTTGACACTAGAGCAGCTCTAGGCAGACAGAGTTTTGTTCCGAGGCTGTCTTTATAGTAACCATCAACAGGAACATTCCGTAGGTTTCAAAATAAAGGCCAGTCCAGGGGCACATGGTACAACCCTCTTCTCCTTACCATGTCCCAGCAGGTGGGCCTTCCCTGCAATAACATAAAAACCTGAACAGAGTGACTCACCCGAAATAGTTTGCAATAATATCACCTAAAGAGCTTTCTAGAAATGTCTGAAGTTCCAAGAGAGATGTTGTCCTAGGCTTGTGGAGGATAACTTTGGAGAAGATTGAGCTAGTTACTTAAATAAAGTAAGACCAGGTCTTTTGCAGTTGGGAGTTTAGGCTTCAAAGGAGATGGATTAGCAGAATAACTTGGGGTTTGTGTTCAGAAACATTAAGATTATTCAATATGATAATTGTTCTTATTTTGTCTTATCAAGGTAGAGACCAAAACATAATTACTTCTCAGTGCCAAAGAAATACATTGAGAACAAGTCAAGAGGAAAGAGATAAAACTATAGGCTGATATGGTAGGAGAAAATTTCTTAGTTTATTTTTAAATCAACATTTAAAGGATTTTATAAGACACAATTTTTCTAACAATTATTATTATCAAAGTCTTGTTTGTTATAATCTTGGCATAATACAAAATAAATACTTTCAACTATGACTTGCCCGAAAAAATGGTGAACGAACCAGTATTTTTCTAGCCATTTGATATAACGGAAAAAGTGTTGAACTTGGAAATTAGAAGAGCTGGATTTGTCGCAAGTTAATTATGATAACTTGGATGTGTCACTGAGCTCAGTGGATTTCAAACTTGGGTGATTCTGAAAGAATCACATGGAAAACTTGTTAAAATCCAGATTACTGAATCCCATCCCTGGAAAGTCAGTTCGCTAGGGCCTGAGACTCTATTTCTAACAAACTGCCAGGGGATGCTGATGTTCCTGGTCTGGGAGCTATACTTTGAGAAGCAAGGCTGTCTTAGATTAGACTGTCCTTATTTTTAAAGGGAGTCTACTATATTAGATAATTACTTAAGCCTCTTCTGGCCCCATAAAATTCTCTGAGACCTGATTTTGTTCCACTTGCCCTTCTGAAAATGCCTGTAATTTTTCTTTTTAATGGAGATGGCTAATGGTAGGGTATAAATTAGATCGCCAAGGGAGAAGCTGTCGTACTGAAAATTTGTTGCTGTAAAGGTATTAGCCATTGACAACAGGTGCCTACTTCAGTATTTTACATTCAATTTTATGTTTGAGACTCCCAAGTGAAATGGAAACAGTCCATTGGAAGTCTTGAATTTGAGTCTTGAGTCTGCCTCATGACCTTAACCTTTCTTAGGTTCTTCCTCTATAGGTTGGGAAAAGCAATTCCAGGACTTTCCTATATTGATAGTCCCTAGAATATGTGCCTTGTAGGTTGTAAAGAGCAATACAAATGCAAGGGATGTCTGTTTGCAAGGCATAGTAAGAAGAATCACAGCACAGAGGTATTGATCTGGTTTCAGGGTGATTCTCTAGAGGCCATGAGGTTGCCTAACACCAGTCTGCAAGCAGCAAGAATCTTTTCCCAGCTCTATACCTTAGTTTGTCCACAGGAATGTCTGTTATATGCTTTGTAAGGCCTGGCATTGAAAGTAGAAATTGGAAGCTGATAATTGTATATGAGTCATGATACAAGAGCTGCTATGCCTATTTTGGAAGAAGAAATTTATTATGAGAATTAGATCTTATCAATGGAGAAGGAGCTAGGGAAGCAATGGGAGGTGGGAGCTGAGGGGTCAGATGCCCTGGCATGGGTGAATAAGAAAGAGCTTCCAAGGAAACCCTGGGTACTGGCAACCTCAGTGGCTGCAGTCAGATCACAAAGAGGAGCTGGTAGAATTGGTCATGGGTAGTTGTTGGCTATTTGTGGCCATTGCTTCTGAAAGTTTGCAGAGACGTATCTGGTGGTGGGCCTGGGTTTGCTGTTTGTCAACAAGAGCTAGGGTACTAGATGTGGAGACAAGAAGAATGAGGGTCAATTGGAAGTGGCTGAGACTTTTGCATGGATCTCACCACCTCTAACCAACTATGACCTTCAGAACATGATGGCTACTGCTTCCCTTCTGCCACCCAAATTTTGTACAACCTCACTTTTGCCTACTTTAACAGAGCCATACAGGAAAGGGGATTCTGGTGCAAAAATTAACCACAAAATAAGCCAGCACAATATTTGACAGCATGTCTGAAGCACACACTGACTGAATAAAGAGATATTGCCTTATACTTGGGGGAGGAGCCGTTCATCTCTAAAAGAGATTGAAAATTGCACTGTATGTGAAAGAACAAGATACATTCAATCCCTTGAATAGTAAGCTGTAGTCATTTAAGCATCTTGGGAATGCACATTGATATGTAAAATGAATCTGTAAGACTTTATTTATGTGGGTATACACACTCTTACACAATAACAAAATGCAAGCAATCTCCAAAAGTGACCAATATGTTATAGGACTGGCATCTACTCAAGATGTACTAGCAGGATCTGGGATGCAGGGAATAGCAATACGTGCTAGTAGAAGTGGGAACATCTGCATGTGATTCCTGGAGAGTGTTGACTCAGTGTGTAAACCGCGGATGAAGCAGAAAGGTAAACAATATCTTGTGCTTATGCATTCAGTCCTCATTACCTGTGGATTCCATATTTGCAAAGTTACCTACTTCTAAAATGTATGTGCTGAGCATGGTGGCACACACCTATAATCCCAGCAACTCAGGAGGCTGAGGCAGGAGGATCCGCAAGTTCAAAGCCAGCCTCAGCAACTTAGCGAGGCCTAGAGCCACTTAGTGAGACCCTGTCTCAAAATTAAAATAAATAAATAAATTAATTTTTTTTAAAAAAGGGCTGGGGTTGTGGCTCAGTGATTAAGTGCCCCTGGGTTCAATCCCCAGCACATCCCCACCACCAAAATAAACAAACAAATAAATAAATAACATGAAATGTATTTTTATCTCCAAATCAATACTCAAGGTGCTTTCTCAGTTGTTTGCAGACAAGCTGTGGTGCAGAACAATTGTAGCCACCCATGGCACACACTCCCACTTGAGGTTAAACTGGTTACACTCTGCCTTCCTACTTCAGTTCTTAGACTATAAACAAGTGTCTTTTTCATGGTTGTTTAGTGTCATATTTTTTACATTTTTGTGCTTGTTGTGGATGGTTTTGCTGTTAAGAGTAGTTCCCAAGCCTAGTGACAAAGTGCTCTCTAGCATTCCTAAGCATAATAAGGCTATGATGTGCTGTACAGAGTTAATACTTGTGTTAGATAAGCTTCATTCAATCCTAAGTCATCGTGCTTTTGGCCAGAAGTTCAATGTTAATCAATCAGCAACATATATTAAGCAAGGCATCTTTAAACAGAAACACACATAAAACAAGGTTATGTATTAATTGGTTGATGAAAATGTTATGACCAGAAGCTTGCAGGAACAGCACTCTCTATTTTCCCTGGAGCCATGCTTCAGTATTCGCTACTGGAGAATTCAAGGATTCATGCGACTTATCGCTACTGTAAATAATGGGACTCAATTATACATCTGAAAGGAATGAAGGATAGATTCCTTCTACCTCTCAAAAAGGCTTACATATAATGAGAATAGGAAGATCCCAATCTGTCACCCTTCAGTTGATGCCTGAATGATATTCTTAGTTTAGTGCTTCAGCATCCATTGCAATATACATGGCCCTTCGGGGCTTTCCATTTAAGATTTATCAGCTAATTCCAATTTACTAGGAATGAACCCCAGGTATTTTCTAGACACAGTCTCTTGTAGAGATTAGAAAGTAGGGAAGAGAATCTGAACTTGGCTGGTTGAAACAAGCAAAGAAAAGATTCCACATAGATGGGAAGGGGCTGAAGCAAAAATAGCTAGGGACCCACAGACATTTAAAATATAAAATTTAAATTTAAATTTAAAATTTAGTATTTTTAGATTTATTGGTGAATACCTTATTCTCCTCTGTTCCACAGCAGATTGTAAACTCCTCAAGAATCAGTCATTAAAAGGTCTCAAGTAAGCCAGGAAGATCACAAGTTTGAGGCCAGCCTCAGAAACTTAGCAAGACTGTAACTTAGTGAGACCCTGACTTAACATAAAAAATTAAAAGGGGTAGGTGTGGTGGCACACATCTGTAATTGCAGCAGCTCAGGAGGCTGAGGCAGAAGGATCCCAAGTTCAAAGCCAGCCTCAGCAACAACTAACAACTCAGTAAAATACAAAATAGAGCTGGGGATGTGGCTCAATGGTCCAGTGCCCCTGAATTCAATCCCCAGTACCAAAAAATAAAAAAGTCTCAAGTATGTCAAATTTTATTACATACTGTTATTTTTAAAGAAAATTATCTTTGAGCTAATATTTGCTTACATTATTTGCATAATATCCATATATTTCACATTCTCTTTCTGTAGGTCAGTGCTCTCTGATATCTGAGTAAAAATTTTGGGGCGGAGTATTGCATAAACAAGGATGGTCCTGAAAAAAAAATGTGCTTCCTATATCAAAAGCATGATGTTTTGCTCTTCACAGAAAAAAAAAATTCAGGAAAAAAGAAGCAATAATTATTTTAAGACTATTTTCTTTTTTCCTTCCCTCATTTCTCTCTCTCTCTCTCTCTCATTCCACCATTTCTTTTCTTCAGATATAACAATATTTTAAATTTTCCAATATGCCATATATTCCCTTATCTCTGGATCCTGCAAAGCTGGCCCTTGGTCAGGACATAGGCTTTACCAATCTCTTAACTGCTCTTCATTTTCAGGTCTCAACTTAGACTTCTGACTCAGATTTACTGGGCTCCCTAGATCTTCGTTAGGTATGGAAGTACGTGCTTCTCAATATATCCTCCTGTGGAACTGTGTTTCTTACATCATAGGACTCCCTATGTTGGATTAAAACGTCCTGCTTGATGTCTGAATTCTTTACTGGATTAAAGCCTCAATAAAATTTTGCAAATGATTCATCTTCCTTACCACTGAAAGCAGCAGTCATATGATAGGCATGGGTACATTGTAGTTGAATAGATAAATAGCTAGAATGTCTATTCCAATTTTGCAACATAAATAAAAGAAAGATTTCCTAGCCTTTCTTCCCATGCCTGGAATCTATGCATATTAATTTAAACATCATAACTGTATTTAGCTGATAGCTATAACTTTGTAACAATCACAAAAATCTTAGTGACATACGCTATTTTTCTCGTGGATCTATGGGCCAGCTAGGACAGTTCTCCCTTATGCTTTTGTTCTGAGAGCTGGCTGGAGTATTTCTCCTTGTGGCTCATTTTGGGATCTAAGTTACAGGGTTAACAGTTTTTCAGAAGAATGCCACTTATGGCAATGACAAAGACAAACTCAACCATGTCAACAAATCTCTTGTGTCATGTGCACTAGCATCACATTGGTTATAACAAAGAGGGAAAGAAAAGAATGAGGACTAGTCTAAACCCCTGTGCAAATGTTGGTAAGTTTTTTTCTTCTGGAGCAAGGACACAACATTTTCCAGTCTAACAATTTTGCATTACATCTTGAGAGACGTGCAAGAGGATGTCATATGTTTTGTAATGACAGCATCAGGAACTGGGTGGGGTCTGCCTCACCTTAAAATTTCCAGGATGTGTCTTCTCTGGGAAACTAAAATGTCCCTAAGCAAGTCCCTTCAGAGAAATAGAGTCATTAAAACACAGAAACAGTGAAGGACTACTTTGGATTGAGAGCAACCTCTGCAATTAGCTCACCAAACTATTTAATTGAAAGGATGACTGGCACCGTAAGGAGATGGACAGTGGTTCCTCCTGTGGCCATGGTAATATGGATGGCAAGGCTTTGTGAAGGAGTTTTGAGATTGCGGATGAGAACAATGGTATTAACACCCATCAGGAAGCTTTTATTATATGGATTTTTTTGTTTATTTTTAAAATTTAAGTCTTTAATCAATCTGGAATTTAGTTTGGAATGTGGTATGAACTAGGCATTCCATTTCTTTTTCTTCAATATATATAGACAGATGTGGCAATAGCATTTATCAAACTACTCTTTTCCTACTTAATTCAAATATGACCTCTATTCCATGTTATATTTTATTTTATTTTTTAAAAAAATATTTATTTATGATTTTTTTAGTTTTAGGTGGGCACATTATTTTGTTTTTATGTGGTGCTGAGGATCGAACCCAATGCCTCATGCATGCTAGGCGAGCACTCTACTTCTGAGCCACAACCCCAGCCCCTCTATGTTATATTTTAATATATATTTGCCAGAATCTATTTCTTGGATCTCTCTTGTACTCCAATGCTTTATTTGTACACCTTTGTGCCAGAGCTATATTATTATTATTATTATTTTAATTTCTTATTCTAATTTGTTATACATGACAGCAGAATGCATTACAATTCATATTACAGATATAGAGGACAATTTTTCATGTCTCTGGTTGTATACTGAATTATATATTAATTTTAAGAGAATGACTTCTTCTGATGTCAAGTTTTTTCATTGAAGAACATGCATGTCGTTCTAACTAGATATTGTTTTATACTTTCCATGAAGGATGGAAGACCTAAGTTTGACAGACAGAAGGCCATTGCAGCAGGAAGAAAGATCCGAGGTGGAAAGGGGGAAGATTACTGACCATAACCTGAAGGTAATTCTCACCCTTCAATTTGACTTTGTTGAGAATTCATTATGCATTAATTTTAAAATTTAATTTTAAGGGTATTGTTTATATCTTCCTTATTTTCATGTTCTGGAGGAAGCCATACTCTGTATTTCTCACTGCAAAAGAATTCATGATTTCATAACTTGTTAAAGCACTTGTAGAAGATCACCACTCAATAAAGACAGAACCTCCTGATGGAATTTATTATGGGTAGATTTCTCCAACTGAAAAAATGCAAACCTCTCATTCTTTGGTTGTTCATTCAGTGTTGCCTCAAAGTGAACCTTGACCACTTGATCTTTCAGAATAAGTGATTACTGTAGAACACCTACCCATGGACCTTTCCATACACTTCCATGTTTTAAATTTTGATCCTAATAAGAATCCAGATGCAGTGATTTTTTTAAAATACTTTTTTAATTGTTGATAGACTTTTTAAAATTATTATTTATATGCGGTGGTGCTGAGAATCAAACCCAGTGTCTCACACTTGCCAGGAAAATTCGCTACTACTGAGCCCCAGCCCCAGTCCCCATACTTGGTGATTTTTAAGGTTGCAAAACAACCACATCTTCAGCTTTGTGCTTTATAATCCTGATGTGAATTACATTTTCTTCAATGATATGACATTTTATTTTATTTTTTCAGTACTCACTTCCCAAAACAGCTACAAAACTCATTGAGATTTCTTTTCATTTCCTTCCATGGAAAAGGTGAAAGTGAAGAGGCAAGGAAGCCACATAGATTTTTTTCATTTCTTTGCTTACTTGGAATTATGTCATCTGAAGGTGGTTTGCTACACTGAAATCATTAAATATTAAATTTCTACTGTGTGCAGGAGACAGTTGTGAAAGTTGGGGGAGTTTTATGGAAATGTAGGCAGTATGTCCTCTGCTCTGAGTTGTTTATAATCACTGATAGGTCAGAGATCCATAAAAAAGGATACTGCGAGACAAGATGATGACAACAGGAGGAAGGCACAGAGCAGGACCCAGAAGAGAGCACCCTAACCCCCTGAGGCTATTCAACGTTTCTGATCAAGTTCACAGAAAAGCAGCAGGCTCTTATTACCTCTATGGGAGAGGATATAGAGTTAGAGAAAGCGCTCAGTCTACCTGGCCTGGGAAACATATCTTTCAAAAAATTTGTTCTTTTTAGTTATACATGACAGTCGAGTCTACTTTGATATATTTATACAAACATGGAGTATATCTTATTCTAACTAGGATCCCAGTCTGTGGATGTATACAACATTGAGATTCACTGTGGTGGATTCACACACGTATGTAGGAAACTCAATGGCAGATCCATTCCACTGTCTTTGCTATTCCTATCCCCACTTCCTTCCTTCCATTCCCCTTTGTTTAATCCACTGAACTTCTATTCCTCTCCTCCCCACCAGAAGCATATTTTTTTATCCTCATTATGTCCCCTCCTTGCACATTGTTGACCCTACTGTCCTGTGGCCCCATCCAATCTGTGCAGTTGCAAAAGAAACTGGACCCTGCCAAGTGATCACAGGAGCCAAAGGTAAATTTTTCTCACCCCATATCCATTCTGGGGTTCCAGTTCCAGGTAGCCTACACAGCATTCCAGAAGTCAGTGAAGTGTTGGCTGCCTTCACCCTGAATGACCCTTTGCTGGTATCTACAGAAAGTCACCCTGAAAAGGGTGACATTCACAAGTGGATCAGTGACCATGCAGATTTGGTGCCTGACTTCAAGCCCTGAGGGTTGAGTGGACACAGTCATGGTGGCTCTGACCAGAAGATAGCTGAGGAAGAGGCTAAGGCCATGGAGGAAGAGGGAGTCCCTGATGAGGAGGACAGGGTAAGTGTTTCCTTGGACTAGGGCAGGCCGCATGCAGATTCTGGAGAGGGAATCAGAAGAGTGCTGACCAGGACCTGCTCAACTTTTCCATCTGGCAGCATGGAAAGACCAAGATGGAACATCCTGCACAATTGCTCAGGAAGTTCAAGGAGGATAAGCAGAGGATGGAACTGATGTGGGCGCAACGCAATTCCAACCTTACTAAGTTGTGCTAGCTGTGGCCCATGGACAGCAGGCAGTCAGTGACAGTGGAGTGGGGACCAGAGAGAACACAAGAGCCATCTGGGCCTGCACCTGGTTTCTGAAAGGCCATGCTTTTGGGAGCAAGTACAGGCCAAGGGACTGCTGCACAGAACAGTCCTATCTCTGAGTCCATATGGGCTGAGAGTAAAGGACAGAGTCACCTTTGGTTCTCTGTGCTTCAGTATCCTGGTACCCAGCAGTGGCAAGACCTGCTCTGCAGGAGGATTTGGCCCTTAGGAAGGCCCTGCTCTGCAGGAGGATTTGGCCCTTCCTCTCCTGCTTGTAGACACTCCTCTCAGGAAACCAGTTAACCACCTATCTGCTCACTTCTCCCCTTTCTCTCAATGGGGTAGCCCCTACAATGGAACATCCCCTAATGCAGCAAGAAGGCAAGAATGCTTTATTTTCCATTCAGGGTGGCCATAGGGAAGGCCTCCAGAAACTGCTGAGCTACATGTTATTAGGTAGATAACAGACAGATCTAGAAGTCACAGGTATTAAAATAAAAATCTTTTCCCCTTGCCCAAGTTCTGTCCCAGGATTCTCTGCCATCCATCTCAGTTTGTAAGGCCAGTGAGGTTCAACCCCACCCCATCTGGTCATCTTGAGGGGCTGAGGAGCTCAGAGACACAGCTGGGCTGGGCTCATGTTAGCTCTGTAGAAAAGAGCTGATGATACTGGCTACATGGTTGGGTTCATTTGTGTGGACAAGGTGATTGCTTGGAACTTCCACAAGCTGAAACTGCTGGAGAAAGGGGTGTGTGGTGAGGTGTGGACAGGGCAAGTCGTACTGTTCCTCTGTGGCCAGACAAGCACAGAAGAAGCTCTCCCATGGCCTGTTGTCTCCCAGTGGTCAGGGGCACCCCTCTATAGGCCTCAGACTGTTTATAGTGCCCTGGAGCTGTTAAACCCTGGGGAATAGAAGGCTACCACAGGAATCTGGGCCACCAGAGTGGCAAAGCTATAGCACTAAACTGAGGAGAATACCTGTCAGGTTGAGGCTGATTCTGACATGTAGTTGAGGTCCCTTTGAAGAAAGGAGGAGGTGGGGGCACAAGTAAGTCTCAGACTTTCTCCCTTTTTTGAAGTGAACAGCACCCAGGAAGGCCTTGCCTCGGCTCCTATCCACCAGCCAGTGAGCCACAGGAGAGCTGCTCTTTTGTGAGGACACCAAGAGGGGCTGAAGAGGCTCAGGCTGAGGTATTTCTGAGTAGATAGAGACTATGAAGTGCCAGGTGCTCCCAGGAACCCAAGCAGGGATTGAGGTCACAGCATAAGCCCCATCCCCACCCTGCAGCCTGCATATGCACTGATGTGACTGGGGTTGGGAATTTGTGGAGACAAGTGTGGGACTACATGGTAGATGGGCCACTGAGTTGTGCCTGGACCAGGGGGACAGGTAAACTGTAAGACTCTGTCCACAGAAAGATACTAAAATACAAACTTTTCCTGTAGGGTTATTATCATTGTCATCTTATAGCTGCAAAGTTAAGACCCAGAAACATAAAGATGGAGAGCTGGAGAGCTAGGGTTCAAGTCTGGGTAGTGATTTCTATTATCTTATTTTTTTAAAAAAAAATTTAAATTCTTTTTAAAATTTTGAGACAGGGTCTCGCTAAGTTGCTGAGGCTGGCTTTGAACTTGTGATCCTCCTACTTCAGCCTCCTCAGCCACTGGGATTACAGAGGTGCGACTTTATCTGAAGTTTTAATTACTCTGCAACAATGTCTTTAAAAAAGAAGCAAAAATCTAAAACAACAACAATGATCCTGATGACAAAAAGAAGTCAATAACTGAAATATAATCAATATCTCATTCTGAAATGGGCTGGGAATTAGCCCATTTGCAATTGAACTTCATGTCCTTTATAATGTCAGTGCAGGGAGAAATGGAAAACACCAGCTTGTCAAGTTGTCCCATGGCTAGGCACTTAAATAACTGTTTATTGATGAATAGACTTTACATATGAGAACCATAGCTCAGAGTATAAATTATGTGCCTAGGGTCAAAATTGAATTAAATTGTAGATTTATAAGAGATCTGAGAAATGTTCTAGAAAATCTGCCAAGCAAAGCTGGAACAGAATCTTTCCTTGAAATTTTTCCAGAGATTAGGCTCTCCTTTTAAATAAAAGTTAATACCTCAAGAATGATAATATAGCCATGCACAGGGTAAGGGAAAAAAAGAGAAAATGCATAGAGTGGTAGGCCTTTAGCCATAATAACCAAATACAATACTCCTTATAAATCATTATTTCCATTTTACCATTGAGAAAGTTCAAATTCAAGGAGATCATTTAGCTGGGGCATAGGATAAATTCACAGCAAAGCCAATGTTCATTTTCCTATACCTCTCTCTTCCATTTAGTAAGAATCCTTTTCGAATGGAGATCAAATTAATAATGAATGTAATAAAACTGGTGCTGTACTACCTGGATCCTCTTATCTGGCCAGAGCACCCATAAATCAACTGCTGTTAGTGCTGGCTAAAGCCTATAGCTGCCCCCTACTCCTGAGAACTGTGATCTATAACAGGAAGCTCACAGCCTGGGAGATTATGTCCTTCCCCTTCCCAAGGGCCGCCAAAGACAGATGATGTGAGGCACAAAATGCCAGTCCTTGCATCAGGATGTGACAACTCTGTACTGATGTTAATGTTCCAGACTCTTCTTTGGATCAGTCCAAAGGCTAGGCTCTATCTGAAAACAGATCTGCACTCATCTCTTCCTATATCCCAGTCCTGCTTCACTCCATTTCCATTTCCTCCAGTTTTTTCCACATAAGAACATGCCCTTAACAAATCACATTCATCCAAAGGCCTGAAGATTTGCCACATTTGATCGGAACTTAGCAGAATATTTATAACTTGCCTGCCTTGTGGACCAGCACACCCAAACCAGTCTTGACTTTGCTTAAAGTAGTATTGTGACACCATCAAAGAAAGTGAAAGTGCACTGGGCAGCTTGTTTTGTACTGAGTTTCTCTCCTGCTTTGCTCTCTCCTCTAGCAACCATTTCTCAGAGCTTTGGAGTCCAGCAGCCCTTGTCTCCAAGATCAAATCTATGATACACCTGTTTTTTAAAAAAAACAATAATTTAACATCTTTGAAATTGGGATGTGATATATATTTGCTGCTGGCCTAGACTGAATTCAAAATTTTCCTTTCGTTTTCTTCTGGTTGTGCTAGGGATGGAAACCAGGGCTTTGTGCACACTGGGCAAACATTCCACTAGTGAGCTTCATCCCTAGTCCTGAAATCAAATTTTTCAAGAGAGAAATTGTGTTTGTTTCAGTTCAGTGATTTGGGGCACTGTTCATCTGACATCTCTTTAAATTACATTCTCACATTTTTATTTTTTAAAATTATGATAGTAGTATAAATTCAGTCTGCAAACTTTCTTGAATAACAGCTTGTGGTTCAAATTCCCAGGGGAGATTTTGTTTGTTTGTTTTCTCTAATTAGAAGCGAGATTGAGACCTGCAGTATTTTTCTATTTTTTTCCCCTGTGTGCTGCAGGGACTGACTGATCCAGTATATAGAAGAATTGCTAGTCCTGAACTAGGCAAGGGCAGATGCAATCTTGTGCACACGTCAAGGACCATGGACAGTTCATCAGTGGTAACAAACAGGTTAGCAGAGTACGTATAGATACAGTAGTGACAGTCTGAGGAAGTTCTTTTCTGATTCCTTCCATTCGCCCAATGAAGTAGGAAGTCAGATCAGCTGAATTGAAGAGGAGGTTTGCAGAGAGAGAACACATGCAATGTTCATCAGGGGGAGGGAGAGAGTGAATGGGTAGGAGTGCAATTGCTGGCAATATTCAGGCTCACTTGCAGTTTTGGTTCTGAATGTAGAGGAAGCTCCCCATCACTTTGTTTTCTACAGGCATGGAGTAGGCTGAGAGGTAAATTTAACTGGGGCTGTGTTTTTCCAGGCAATGTGTGTTGAACTGAATGTACTGAGAAACAAGGGAGTTGAGGAAGGGATTATAGTGATTGTTCATGGACTTCAACCTGGAATGAGAGGTATTATGAATTGGATGAAGAGATGGAAAGATCCAACAGTATTGCTACTGTATTGGTACTAGAACATCTGAGATACAGAAATGAGAGATGATGGTCAGAGAGGGGGATTCAAGAGGATGAGAATATGAGAGGGTTCTCTCAATTGATGACAAAGTCCATAGTGTGACTAGGGGCATGAGGGACGGAAGTAAGTTGGAGGACAATCTTGTTGTAAAAAAAGGAGCTCAAGGGTCTTGGAGAAGATAAGTGGGAAAGACCATCTGCCCATCTCATTATCTATCTATCTTATCTATCTATGTCTATCTACTTAGCCTCTATTTATCTATCTGTCCATCCACCCACCACTTATTTCTAGCTGGCTAACTAGATTGCTCCAAGAATTAAAGATAGGAAGCTGGATGCAGTGACACATATCTGTAATCCCAGTGGCTCAGGAGGCTGAGGCAGGAGAATTGTGAGTTCAAGGCCAGTCCAGCAACATAGTGAGGCCCTTTCTAAAGTGAAAAATAAAAAATAGCTGGGGATGTGGTTCAGTGGTTGAGTACCCATGGGTTCAATATTTGGTACCAAAAAAAAAAAAAAAAAAAAAAAGAGAGAGAGAGAGAGAGAGAGAGAGAGAGAATTAAAGACAGGAGTAGTATTGGAGATGGTCACAATAAGTAAAGCAAGGTGTTAAAAAGTTATAGGGAATAGGGACTGGGGTTGTAGCAGATCACTTGCCTTGCATGCATGAAGCACTGGGTTCAAATCTCAGCACCACATAAAAATAAATAAATAAAGATAGTGTGTCCGTCTACAACTAAAAAAATTTTTTAAAAAAGTTGTAGGGAATGACTCATGGAGTTTACATTACTATTGAGGAAGACAGATAATAAACAACAATCATGCTAAGAAAGCAAATTAGATGGCCTGATAGAAGAAGAGGGACACTGGATGTGCCAGGACACTGTTACACCAATAAACAGGGTGTTGAATGGAGGCCTAGTTGAGAAGGTAACATTTAAAGAGGGTCTTGAATGTGATGATAAAGAGGCCAGGTGGATATCTGGGAAAAGAAAATTTCAGAAAGAACAGCCAGTGCAAATGTCATGAGGTGGTAGGGTGCCTGATCTGTTTTGGGGAATAGCAAGGAGACCAATGTGGCTAGAGTGGAGAGGATGGGATGGACATCAGTATCCACCATAGAGGTATTACCTGTGTGGAGGACATGAGAGTGTGAGGGTGGTGGCACAAAGATTCAGATTTCACTGTGACTGGTAAGTCATCCACTGGAACTTGAGAGCAGAGAAGTGACATGATCAGACTTATGGCTGCTGTGTTGAAAGTAGACAGTATGTGGCAGGTGACAAAGGTAGAAGCAAGAATGAAAGATTAGAACATTCAAAAAATAAGGAGACTGGAAATTGGGAGAGGATTTATAAAAATTTCAGGTTTTTATAAGTTACATTATAAGTGCCTCTTATCTACAACCTACCCCTTGAAAAAGGAAGAGAAAGGGACATGTTCTCACCTTTAGTCAAAATCAAAAGACCACTCAGATTTTGATACATAGCTTCTTTTATTAGTCCGCTTTTCATTGCCATAATGAAATACCTGAGGCACATTATTTTATAGAGTAAAGAGAAACCTCAAGCTACTTTATAGAGAAACTAGAAACCTCAGTTTTGGAGGCTTGAAGTCCAAATAGCCTTGCACAAACTCTTGCAAGGGTCCTCCTTGGCTTCATTATATCATGGTGGGAGTATGTAACTGTGTATCTTTTTCCCTCTCCATATAAAGTCACCAAGATTCAATCATGAAGGCTCTACCTGAAACACCTTATCTAATTTAATCACTTTCCAAAGGTCCTGCCTCTAAACGCCATAGTGGGACTAAATTTCCATCCTCTTAATGTCATCAACATATGACTTTGGGGATTAAACTCCTGCATGAGTTCTGGAGCACAGCCATATTTGAACCATTGGACTATTAGCTTTTGGTGTTGAGTATGCAGTAGAATGGAGTTTAGCTATAAGCTAAGATATCTAAGAGGTAGAAACAGTGACTGGTTGTTGTCTTGATGGCAGAGTGAAGGAGAGATGCTGAGCTAAGGATCTGACTGAACTTCTAGAGTTGAGGCCTAGGTCATGTGAGTTCTTATCATATACCAAATAGACTATACTTATAAGAGAGCTGGAGTAGGGTTGTGTTAGGTCTTGCCTGGGAATGACAAGAGGGGCCAAGAAAATAGAAGGGAAACATCAGCTTGCCCAGGGCTTTGGAAGAGATTGTTAATTGTGGAGAATACACTTCTGTATTTTTCTAACTGTAAATTGTGGCAAATAGACTTCTAAGTGTATTCTCCACAACCCAGGAAACTGTAAATAAGGGGTTTAAAGTGATTTTTGATAAGAAATTCTTCAGGAATTCCATGATGTTGTGCACATGTAGATGCAAGAGGTTTTGCAACAGTATCAGTCAGTTAAGAACTTTCCTGATCCTATCAACCACTTCTCTCTCTGTCTCATTCAGTATCTAAAAAGAATAGGGGCTACTACAGTGAGCAAGCTGAACAAAATGACAAAAGCCACAAGAGGGGAAAGAGAGAGAGTCAGCCAATAATATGCTTTCTCTGATAGTGGACGCCCTGCTTGTGACATAGTTGAATGAGAAGCCCAATTTGAAAATAAAATTGAAATATTGATTTCTACAAATAAACATCCTTTCTAGTTATTACACTGAGCACAACTTGAAAATATATGGAGTTGTTTTCATATGGGGACAGGGAAAGAACTAGCCCAGCTAAGTAAATATAAGGGTGAAGAAAGAGGTTCTCAACCTCAGTGCTACTGACATTTTGAGCAGATAATTCTTTGTTGTGTTGGTCTGTCCCATGCACTGTAAGCTTCTACCCTTAGGGGCTGGGAGCACTCTCCTCCAGTATAACAACCAAAAATGCCTCCAGACCTTGTCAAATGTTTTCTGGAAGGCAAAATTGACTGTTGAAAACCACTGGACTAATGGGAAACAATAATAAAAAAATAATAATAACACTGCCTCAGGATTCTACACTGTTGTTAGACAGTTAAAATGGCTTGTAAAAGTCCTCTCTTCTCCTCAATCTCCTTGAGCTCCTGCTAAGATGCCCAGAACCTCTGTCCTTAGATGCTCTATTCTCTATTCTCTCCTGTCTCAGCCCCCTACAACCTTCTTCTAGTGGTCTCCCCAGAAACTCAAGGTTTTTTCTTACTTTATAATGCACTGCAATTTAGCTTTCTCTTTTTCTCTTAGGAGCCCAGGAGCTTGGGGCTGTGTGCATCTGCAGGTGCAGTCTGTGTATATGTGATGTGGAAATATGGGGATGTGGAGTGCTATTTGTTTACTCAAAGTACCTCAAGTTGTTTCTCCAAATAGAGGGTCCTATCTGTTGGAAAGCAATCATGCCAATCTTTCAATCGAAGCCACTGGAAAGGTTTTAAACAGGAATTTCTCCTCTAGCAACTCCCTCTTTCCAGCTATACAAGAAATTATGGGAAATGAGAAGGCAAATTCTAGATCAGAGGACCAATACTCTGCTTTTAGAGGCATCGTCTACAAATGTTATAATCAATTAAAACTTTTACTTCTTATTGACAAATTGTGTATATCAGTCAGACATAAAATGATGTAAACTTATGATGATGATGATTTAGGTACTGGGATTGAACCCAGGGATGCTTTACCACTGACCTACATCCCCAGCCCTTTTGATTTTGAGACAGGGTCTCACTAAATTGTTTAGGGCCTCACTGAGTTGCTAAGGCTGGCTTTGGATTTGTGGTCCTCCAGCCTCAGCCTCTTGAGCCGCTAGGATTACAGGTGTGTGCCACTACGCCTGGATAGGGATCTAAATTTTCTAAAGTACAAATTAATAGACTTAAAGTAGCCAGTCAAATAAAATTATACCAAATATATTTCCTTGTGCTGATGTATAGTATATAGTTTGTTTGATTCTACCTTATTTTGATTTCTGCAAGTAAGACAAAGGAAAAGATTTAACAAGTATATGGCATTAAAATGACAGGCATTTTTTTTTTAATGATAGGCATTTTTGAGGAAAAGGTGTGTGGGTTTTTTAATCACTTTTTCAGAATTATTGACAGTTGTTGGTTTCAGCTGCCTTCTTTGTGTCATTAGAAATTTCTCTATTGATAGCATGGATAACAGGGGAAAAAAATATCTGTCATCAAACTATGACCAGAAAAATCAGGAAAACATTCTCTTTCTTAAACTTCCATCTAAATAATAATAATTTCATTTTACATTCTAATATGAGTCATAATAGCCTTTTAAATGTACAAACATCTTCTTTGTATTTTTAATGGATTTTTCCATCCTCTGATTTTTCCCTTAATCCTTTGAGGTAAAAACCTCAAAGAAAGATCTATAAAACTCCAGGTTACTACACTATGCTGAAATTTATTTTATTTATTTTTTTTTAAAGAGTGAGAGAGAGGGAGAGAGAGGGAGAGAGAGAATTTTTTTAATATTTTACTTTTTTTTTAGTATTTGGCGGACACAGCATCTTTGTATGTGGTGCTGAGGATTGAACCCGGGCCGCGCGCATGCCTGGTGAGAGCGCTACCGCTTGAGCCACATCCCCAGCCCCTGAAATTTATTTTAAATATCTTCAAATGACTTTTCAATTTTAATCACACAATCCATTCTCTTTCTTATGACAGTGGATTTCATCCATTATAAGAATGCTATTTGTTTGCTTACTATCTACCCATTTTTAAAGGGTATTTTTAATGCCTGAATTGAATGGTCAACCATATGTCAAAAACAGTGGCATGTGTGCGTGTGAATATGTGTGCTATTATTTTGTAACTTAACAGCTTCTTTTTGATGTTATCAATCTGAAGTGGAAACAATAATAGTTCAGAGTCGTATCCTAAAGTATAGCAGTTGGACTCATATCCCCCAGGAAGTTCAATCTCTTCCCTTTCCCCCTCTGGCAAACTCTTCAGAGACAAAATGAAAATATTCTATTCATCAAAAGATATCTTAAATAAAGTGTGAAAATAAAAATTAAAACTGGTTGAGATAATTGATAGAATGGATAAAGAATTGATACCCACTATATTTGAAGAACTTATATATATCAGTAAAAGACAAATAACCCAGTAGAAAAATGGGTTAAGAATACAAAGGGGCTTTACAGAAAAGGAAACACATATGGTCAACAAACATATGAAGAGATGTACAACCTCATTAACAATCAGGCAGATGCAAATCAAGGCTAATTTTCATTACTTTTGAACTTCATATATCACAAATATATGTGATAAAACTATACAACTACATACATATTTATGACATGGGAAGGGGAAAGACAATATTCTAAATTATGTTTATTTGAAGAGTATGCAATGTTCTAGGATTTGGGAGGAGTACATAGTTTAGCTATAAATTATTTGTAATGTTCTAGGTTTTTAATTTATTGGTGGGTTCATTTGCACTCATTACATTATTTCTAAAAATAGATGATGATTAGATATCTAGAATATGTTTGGACCAAAGATTTTGATGAATTATAAGCCAATGATAATGATGGTTCTAATTTTATGAAACTGGAGTCCTTAATGTGAGTTGGGAGTTGGGCAGGAGGATTAACACCTTTCTTAAAGCAATTTCAAAAACTTGCACAGGTGAGGAGGTTTGTAAGCTAACAGAGCTTATGTTAGGATGGGAATGGTTATGCTGCAATAACAAATAAACCTCAAGTTTCCAAATCCTAGTGACTCAGAACTATTATTGTTTTCACTTCAGATTGATAAAGTCAAAAAGAAGCTGTTAAGCTACAAAAATAACACGCATATTCCTCATACCTATTGTGGATCAATATTCAGAGATCTAAGTTAGTGGAGGCTCTACCATCTTGTAGCTACACTATCTAAAAAACACTGACTCCTTGATTATCACAGTAGAAAGAGAAAGCACTGGAAAATCTCAAACATAAAATTAAGTGCCTCAGTTTGAAAATTATCTGGGTGATTTACGCCCCCCAGCCCCTGATTACAATTAGTCTTATGACCTTGACTATCTGCAGGGGAAGTATAATTCACCAGCGTGTCCAGAAGGAGAAAACTAAATATATGTAACTTCTTCAAGTCTTTACGATAGAGCTGTTTTCAATAAAGGCATAATGGCAAAAATTTCCTATCTAAATGACAAAATACAGGAGACTGGGGCAGGGAGCATGTTCTCCACATCTGCATTGGATGGTTTTTATACATTGAGGGCTGTTTTAGTCAGTGTTTTCATCCCTGTGACCAAAAGACCTGACAAGATCAATGTAGACATGGAAAAGTTTATTTTGGCTCACAGTGGCAGAGGTTCAGTCCATGGTCAGCCAACTCCACAGCTCTGGGTCCAAGGTGAGGCAAAACATTATAGCAGAAGAGCATGGTGAAGGAAAGAGGCTCAGAACATGGCAACCAGGAAGCAGAGACAGAGAGAGCTCTGCTTATCAGGGACAACATGTAAACAACAAAGGCACACCCCCAGTGATCTACTTCCTCCATCTATACCTGCCTCCAGTCACCACCCAGTTAATCCATATCAGGGCATCAATCAACTGATTAAGCCACACCTATCACAATACAGTCCTTTCACCTCTGCAAATGCCCATATTATCTTGCACATGAGCTTTTGAGAGGCATCTCATCTAAACTATAACAAGGGCCCCAGAGAACATCATTTAGTGGTGCACTCTGAAGAGTTTGAAACTTTGGATGTTCATGCGATATACATAGAGGGATTCCCAGGAACATTTGGCCTAGGAATTGGATTGAAGAGGAGATGTTCTTGCATTGACATCCAGAAGCAAGAATTAGAGAGAATTGAGGATTATTATGCCTAATGTGAGCACATTTGTATCATGGGCAAGTAAAACTCAAACTCCTATTACATTCAGAATATTGCAAGTTAGCTAAGTACCATTGTTTGCTTTGACTCACATTTCTCTCATCTTTTCCCAGGAACAAATATTAAATCAGAGCTATCTCTGAAGTAACCAGGGTATGTGCAACCTGAAACTTTTAAGGGCCCAAATAGAATCCGTGTTGGGAATTAATTGTGAAATTAGGACCCTTTTATCATGCACATTTTTTTAAGAATCCTCTTGCATTTGCAATTGTGATACTCCTTACTTTAAGCATTCTTAGAGCTGGACATAAACTATAACAGTGTATTCTGGCATCAGACTCTAGCCAGCAAAATCTGTTGGAAATATTTATTTGGCTTCTTTCTGGGTGTACTGATCTGAAAGTCTTATTCATCAGTTCTCTTCCTGCTTCTTTGGCAACTGGCTCCTAGACAGAGCATAAGCTATGCTCACATGTGAGGCAGCTCAGAACATAGTAAAAGAAATACCTTGGGGTGGCAGGGGACTGGGGTTGTGGCTTAGTGGTAGAGTGCTCACCTAGCATGCATGGGGCACGGGGTTTGATCCTCAGCACCACATAAAAATAAAATAATGATATTGTGTACACCTAAAAACTAAAAAATAAATATTAAAAAAAGAGAAATATTTCAGTATTGATGACTCATGTGAGTCTTCTATAAACTAAACCCCTAGAGTCATCCAATATAGGCCAGTCCTTGCTCTCTTCAGGATTTCTTTTCTTTTCTTTTTTTTTTTTAAATATTTTTCAAGTTGTAGATGGACACAATACCTTTATTTATTCATTTATTCATTAATTTTTAATTTAAATTTGTTATATAATGACAGCAGAATGCATTACAATTCATATTACACATATAGAGCACAATTTTTCATGTCTCTGGTTGTATACAAAGAATATTTACTTATTTTTATGTGGTGATAAGGATCGAACCCAGTGCCTCCCATGTGCTAGGCAAGTACTCTACCGCTGAGCCACAATCTCAGCCCTCGAGATTTCTTTTTATTGCCTCCACAGCATGTTGTACATTGAGAGAAGGTCTAGAGGGTGGAATAGTGTCTCCCAGGAAAACACAATAATAAAAATTTCCACTTAAACATTGTAGACCATATCATTTCAGGAAAAGAGATCAGTGATAGAGAAAATAATAAATATTGGGAGGTTACAAGAATTGATGTAGTATCAGTCAGTTTTCATTCAGAGACATAGAATCACTAGGAAGGAGATTACATATTATGTACATAAGTTTATACACAAACTATGTATATATACATTTACATATTATACACACATACACGTATATACACACACACATATTTAAGGGATTTATTAATTGCAGTAACTTGACATAAATGTGAATGCTGATTGAGTAGTCCTCATAGTCTACCATTTTTGTCCCTGATGTTAGCTCTTATTGTCTCTATGGTAGGCAGTTAGGAAGGAAAGACAGATATTAAGTTTGGGGTGATCATGAGGAGGTTGGAATCTACTACCATGAGCTGAAATCTCACAAGGTCAGATGAAAATTCATGTCAGTTCTTGTACCTGACCTTGGTGGTGTGGGTGTCCTGAAAAGGCTAGGTTCCTTGTCACAGAGTTAAATACACATACCTGGCCCAAAAATTGGAGAAGCTGAAAGAGGATCCAGGGGAATATAGAGCAGTTGCAGCTAAAGAAATGAATTAGCTGGTGAGAGACAATGTGTGTGAACTACAAAATGGCTACTACTTCTCTTCTGCTCTATAACTCTCCCTGTGAGATCTTAATTTTTCCAACTTTAAGCTTCTGGGTCACCTAGACTTTTTTGTTTATAGGATTATACTTCCAAGCCTCAATGGATGATTAGAACTACACAATAGGATGTTCCTGTAGCTTGGAACAGGTGACTCTCTTCTAAGCTGACCTCATGTCACATATAAGGAAGACCACCTTTAGTTCATATTAATTCAACCAACATCTGTTAAGCTTGACAAGCACTGTGCTGTGTGCTGTGGGGTTAGTGATGAACCAGTCCCTTGAGAAACTTCTCATCTAGTGGGAGAGAGAGACACATAGACATAAATAGTCATGCAATTTGGCCAATGGCAAGGTAGAGGAATTCAGAGTGCACTATGATAGTCAGGAAAAGGAGAAATCCAGGGCTTTCAATAGTCTTAAAGGATGAGTAGGAGTGAGCTACACAAAGAAAAGTACATAGTGCATAGAAGGCAGAGAGATGTCATATGCAAAGACCCTGAGGTTTGAATTGATAGGTATGTGATGGATGTTCTTAGAAATTCTAGTATTATAAAAACATGAAGGAGGTAATAGCGGGTGGCAAAGGATAAAACCAAGTCACAGGAACTGCATTTCCTATGCTTAGGAACTTGAATTTTATCCTTTGGAGTCAAAAAAATGATTATACATTTGTCAGTTAGACATATATTCAACAGAAAGTCCTACTACTATAGTCTAAACAGAAAAGTTTATTGGTTTTCTGCAACAAAAATCTCGAGAGTAGAAACTCAGATTTGGTATGGTAGCAAGACCATGTCATCCATGATGTGGGTTCTTTCCATTTTCCTGCTCTGAACTCTTTAGTATCATTCGCATTGTCCCAGGGTGGCAGTTGCTATAACTCCAACGTTCATATCCACATTCTAGAAAGGCTAAAAAGAGGAGAAAGGACATAGTCCCTTGGGGAGGCTCTGCCTTTATATATGGAAAGATAATTCCTCTCCATGGATTCTGGCCAGAATTTTATCATATGGCCTATCTTTGCTGATGGGGAGCTTGCATCTGAGATATCTGTGGAGTCCTAATGCTCACCTGTACTTTCTTTCTCGTGCAACATCACATTCTTACCTTGATGTAAAAGTCGTTTAAGCTTCTGGGTCACCTAGACTGTGCTCTGGTGAATCCTTTCATGTATTTAAACTTGAGGAATATTTGTAAAATCTGAAGTTCTTATTATAGCTCAGCAAACCTTCATGACTTGGCCCTCTACTATCTCCCCTTGTCATTCTGCTCCAGTCACCCCAGGGCCCTCAAGGTACTGAAACATCCTCAGTGCACTCTAGCTTCATGCCTTGACATTTTCTGCTTCCTCTATTTAGAACTGTCTCATTTAAATATCCACAGGAATCCATTCCATGTCTTATGAAAAGTCAAAAAGAACTTTCCAGAATACACTTCAACTGTAACCTCACCCCTGTTATTTTGTTACCCATAACGTATTGTTTTATTTCCCTTTGACTTCCAGACTACCACATAAGATGCACAAGAGATTTTGCCTACAGCTAGAACAATGTCTGGCTTATATTAAATGTTCCATAAATGATTGCTGAAGAAATAGAAAATTAATGACAGAGGTGTAGGTTTGGCCAGTAAGGAGGAGCAAACAGCCCTTTTATTACCTGGGAAAGATTTAAAAAAAAAAAAAAAAAGTAGGATATTAGGAGTTACCATAAATGTATAAAAAGGAAACGTAGTGAGCCAGGAATGGGAAGAGATGGTTCAAAAGTACAAAGTATTGAATGCCCCAGGAGAAGGCTTAGATCAGTAAACAGAGCTTTAGGTTGAATGCAAGCCGACAGGTTGAATCAACTCCCAGCTGGGTTTTCTCAAGTTTACTGAACACCTCAGTATATTTTCAATTAGTCAGAAATGTTGTTAATGATGTGCGTGTGTGTTACATTCACTTTTTTTAAATTTAACATTAGATTTGGTTATGAACTTGGTCTTTCCTTTCAAATAACCCCTTTCCATGTAGCCTGAAAATTGATTTTGTAATGGAAGTCTCGGCCAAAAATGTGGATTGAGAAACTTAGATCGATACAGATCACTGTGTTACCTGTTATTCACAAAGGGAGTCTTTGTTATCTTTTGCTAGGAGGGGAGAATGTGTGTGTGTGTGTGTGTGTGTGTGTGTGTGTGTGTGTACATGTGCGTTTATTGAAGAACAATATGTTGAGAATGGGGAAGATAAAAAATATATATGAAGTAATGAAAGCATATAAAAATAAGCACACTATCTTACAGATAAAAGATACAACTTTGTAAAAAGGAAATCTTCCACTTAAAAAATATCAGATCCATTTCAACAGGGCACAACCAAAGCACAATTGTAAAATAGTTTATCTACACATTCTCAGAGGTCTTAAGATGACCTGATAAGGTCAAATGGGGAATCAAACAAGTTAATAAAGTAATTTCCACCAAATATCAGGCACCTCTGGAGGTTTTTTCCTGTTTGGCTTAGGAAGGAACATTTTTTTTTTATTGCTTCTTTACTTGTTTATTTAAACTTATTTGTCTTTGAATTGCACATAACATATGCATGTGACAAAAAATTCAAGATGTACAGAACAGCAAAGCAAAAAGGCAGACTCCTTACCATGGTCTCCTCAAATCATACACTCACAGATCCCCTCTCTGAAGAGTGCATTGTGTTAATTGAAATGCATTCTACTGTCATATAAAACAAATTAGAACATTTTTTTTACAGAGAGAGAGAGAGAGAGAGAGAGAGAGAGAGAGAGAGAGAGGTTTTTTTTAATATTTATTTTTCAGTGTTTGGTGGACACAACATCTTTATTTTATTTTATGTGGTGCTGAGGATTGAACACAGCGCCCTGCACATGCCAGGCAAGTGCGTTACTGCTTGAGCCACACCCCAAGCCCAAGAATATTTTTTTTTTTTTAAAAAGAGTGCATGTGTTCCAGAATTTTGTTTTTTTCACTTGATATTTTTTTGTTTGGATAATTGCATAGAGGATAATGACTTAATAAATTTTCATAGTACTCTAGGAAAAGTTCAATGCTTAACTGAACAAAGATAGAACCATCAGTTGGAAAAATTAAGATCTCACAGGGAGAGATATTTAAGTGTCTTACCTTCTCGGAAGCCTTTCAAACTCCATCCACGAGTAGGATTGCTAGATAAAATACATCATCCAGTTAAATATGAATTTCAGATAAACAATATACATTTTTAGTATAAGTATGTGCATACAATATTTGGGAAATACTTATACAAAAAAAATTTGTTGTTTATCTGAAATTCAAATTTAACCAGGACCTCTGTATTTCAAGTTGCTAAATCTGGCAACCTTATCCGAAAACCACCTGTTTCATTTGCAGTAAAGCTTAACCTCAAACTCCATAATAATGAGTTAGTGTCTATTTAAGCAGAAAAATATTGCTTCTTAAATATCATGGCTATGAAAAGAACCTCAAACTTCAAGCTTCAATATTCCCCTTAATTGCTTTTCATAATCCACAAGAAAAGTAATGCCTTCCTTAAGTGTTTTAGATAATGCTTCAAACTATGACTGTTTAACATAGAGTCCCCAGCAATAAAAAATGGTAATGTATTTCAGATGTATCCCAAATATTATAAGCATACACTTGAACCTTGAGATAAATTAAATTTCAGGGGAAACTTTGCATGTATTTCTTATAAGACTTTTTTTCAAAATGAAGTATTGCTGTTAAAATAATGAAATCAGATTGTAATTAAACAAACTAAATGTCTTGTAGGAAAGTTAAATATCAACCATGTAAGATTCATATTTGTTTTCTTATGAAGCCCTTTGGGGAAATAAAAATCAGTGCAATGTGGTTCAGAATGGACTACTTCAGTGTGTTTTTTCCCAGACTCAAGCAGATTCACAACCTTCTCCATTGTCAAAAGCCTGGCTTCCCACTTCATTCCTACTGGCTGTGTTCTCCCAAGGTAACCCTTATACTAGCTTGCTGCTCCTTCTCATGTAAACCCCAGAATGACTGGTCTTTGACCCAGAAATGCCTTCTGAAAAGAATTTGGAGCTTACAGATAATATGTTTATCCTTCATTTATGTGTCTACTGGTAGCAATTTATTTATCTTCATCTTAGTAGAAACAAGATCCCAAGGATCTTGAAAGTTATTGTTTAATTTGGAAGGACACATACTGGAGAAAAGTAGCTTTTACATTTTTTTTCATATACTGTTTTAAATATAAGGCATGTACACCACTCAGTCAATCATAGTTTGCAGAGGGAGGAGCACAGTCATTCTTTCCATATCAATATTGTCTTTTAAAAAAATTAATATTGTCTTTTAACATCAAAATTTTGGCTTTAGAGGCTGAGGCAGGAGAATCGCAAGTTCAAAGGCAGACTCAGCAACTTAGCAAGACTCTGCCTCAAAATAAAAAAATAAAAAAGGTCTGGGGATGTGGCTCAGTGGTTAAGTGCCCCTGGATTCAATCTCCAGTACCACCCCCCCAAAAAAAAGTTGAGGAACAAGTTAATGATATTCATGCTTAAGTATGGACAGGTGAAAATGTAATGGTACCTACAATTTCCTTTGAATTGAATCATAAACAAAAATAAGACAGATCAATGAATGGATAGATATGTAATAAATAAAATAAATGGTGGATATAGGTAGTGGATGTGCATGTGTTCACATCAATGTTCTTTCAACTTTTTTTTATATGTTTGAAACTTTTCACAATAAATTGTTAAGGGAAAAATGTTTGAGGAATGCACACCAAAGCACTAGAGAGCAGTTCCCTGAAGGTGTATTTATATAGAACCATCTTGGGATAGGACCTCACCTCTCTGTGTCTTGGTTTCTCCATCTGCAAAAGCCTATTGCATAGAATCATGTATTCTTTAAGATAATTTCCACAAACTACCACAGTGCCTAGTACATATTAGTTATTATTACTAGTAGTATGGAAAGGTTGATGTCTTAGTCTCTTGGGGCTGCTATAACAAAATACCTTAGACTGAGTAATTTGTAAACAACACAAATTTATTGCTTACAATCTGGAGCCTGGAAAGTTCAAGATCAAGTGTCTGGTAACACTTTGTTTTCTGCTTCCCAGATGGTACCTTGCTACAACCTCACATGGTAGAAGGGGCAAGGCAGCTTCTTCGCATCTCTTTTATATAGACACTAATCTCATTAATTCATAATCATCCCCTAAAGGCTCCACATCTTAACACTATCATTGGGAATTCAGTTTCAAAGTATGAATTTGGCAGGGAGGATACACAAGCATGCAGAACATAGCATTTAATCTATCAGACCCATCATGGCCCAAAAGTTGGACAAAAATGAATCAGCAAAGACTTCCAAATAAGGTGACTTGGCTTTGGTCTTGAAGGACGTTATAGAAATGTGTTAATGGAAAGAAATTCAGTATAAGCAGTAAATAACAGGAGAAAAATGGAAATAAGAGAATGAGAGGACAGAACACAGAAGCGAGATTTGCATCAGAGTCATGGAAAAGACTAACTTACCTGGTGTTTTGAAGTGCAGGACTAGACTCTATGAATTCATTTGGGTCTTAAGAAGTTCTGCCATATTCCTTTTCATATTAGACTCAAAGGCTCAAACTTGGTAAGAAAAGAAACAGCAAATGTAACTGGAAAACACCTTGGTTTTTGAAGCCAAGAGGTGGAACTTTTGAATAAGTTCTTTCTCTGTCTCTAGTCCAAGGATAAAAAGAAAGCAAACAAGAATATGCATAAGAATAAACATATGCTGGCTGGAAATCAGTTTGGTGATTTTATAATCAGTTTGAAAACTCAGATTTTCCCCCAATTTTAAAGTTTCTTAAAAAAAAATGTTTGTTTCATTTCTCTATGCCTTGTTCAGCAATGTCCTTCTCTCTCTATTTTCTCCCACTTTGACTTCTTACAGTTACTAGGTACTGAACACAAAGCTCCCATTTGGGGCAAAGTTAACTTAAAATATTAACTCCCTCTACAGAGAAGAATTAATGTTTTTTTTTTTTGAGAGAGAGAGAGAGAATTTTTTAATATTTATTTTTCAGTTTCCAGTGGACACAACATCTTTATTTTTTATTTTATGTGGTGCTGAGGATTGAACCCAGCGCCCCATGCATGCCAGGCGAGCACATTACCGCTTGAGCCACATCCCCAGCCCAAGAATTAATGTTTTAAAAACTCCCTGTGATGCCATGAGATCACTGGAGATGGAAAGAGCAAAGAAGTGCATAATACGTGGGCAGAGAAGCTTTCTAATGCTTTAAAGCCCCATCCACCTTCCTCTCTAGAATAGTCCAGGGAGGTGGTGGGAGGAAATGGCAGTGATGGCAGAGTTGCACCAACCCTTTGTTGCCCAAATCAGATTCTAGTCACTATTTCAACCAGAGCAAAGATTTTGAAAATGTAGTTTCTATTTGAGATTTATCTTCTAGAGTCCAAATATTGTAATAGATTCTGAAAATAAGATTACTTTGCTATTAAAAAATATACACGTTCTCTCTCTTGGAAGCTTTTGCAGCTCAGCATACCTAGGCAGATTTCTGTCATTGCTGTTCCATTATTACAATGGGAGACTCATTAACATGTCCTCTGTGGCACTCTAGCAAGGTGTTATGTGCCTTGTGACTGTAGAGAGCATGATGCTCTTGGGTCTGCGAATGCTCAGTTTTTTAATGAAGTACAAAACTTTATCCTTTTATTGTGTGTGGGGAGGAATTGGTAAACATAACCTTGGGCTTCTTACACAATAGGTCTAAGAAAAAAAAAGGTATAAATAAATGCTTCCATCTACTATATCAAGAGGCACACTATGTATATACATGCATATTTTTTGGCCCAGATTGACAGTGAGATCTAGATACACCCAGAGAAAAAACAAAGACTATCATTGTTCAAAGAATTTTTTAAAATACCTTAATGCTATAGCCAAAATCCTTTCTAGAAATTGTGTCCTCCAGAAAGTCTATATTGCATTATGAAATAGATAAATATGGGAATTTACTATGCTTTTTCATGAAGCACTCCTTAATACATCAAAATAGAGCGATCCACTGGGATTTGACAAACTAAGGTCAGTGTTAGGTTCTTATATAGAAGAAGTCTCATTTTCCTACTTCTAGCAAATTCTGGAAAATTGGACCGATGAGGCCCAAATTGCCAAAATAGAGCAACTAAAAAACTACAAACACAAACACAAACAAAATAAAGCAAAAAAGACAGAAGATAGTGATCCTAATTCCCAGCACTCAAAATGCAACTGTGAAGGAATTTCCATTTTCTATAAGATCTGGGGTTGAGTGGAAACTTCCAGTTGTGCAGGTAAGCTATGTGGATCCCTCAAAATTCCAAGGAGAGAACAGTCAAGTACTTGCTTTGTGGTGTTGCTCCACTCCATTCCAAAATAATGATCAATAATGATGACTGAGTGGTGCAGAACTAGAATTCTTTTGATCCAGGTTGTAGAGGATCTTTGGAATGAGATCTTTAGTCCCTTCCTCTGATTCAAGCTTCTTTCCAAACATTACCTATTTGTTTTGGGTGTGAGAATTTGGAAAATTTTGAGTGGTAGTATGTAAATTAGTTGGGTGAAGAACCAAAGAACCGACTCAGGGTCTTTCCGCATAAACATAAACATGAAGCAGGGCTAATCCTGGCCTTTAGTCAATGTCAGGAAGTTCATGACTAAATTGTCAGATCCAAATGACAACCACCTGGATCTGGGGTTATGTTTCAGTACTGGATTGGAGCCAGTGAGATCGAGATTCAGTGTAAAGAAGAGGAACTGAGGTCATGAGCATAAAAAAATAGCAAGAAGGTACTTTATTTAGCAATGAAGAGAATACAGAACAACTAGGATTTTTATTTGGAAGAGACTGTTCGAACACAATAGCTAGTAGAGTATTTGTAGTCTGCTCATAAAGCTTAAAAGGCTCATTTAGTTTCAGGTCTACTGAGAATTTCACGATGTTTAACTCTAGTTACTGGATTTGGAACACTGGAAAAGTAGGCATTTGATATACAAGTTGTTTATCAAACATCTCAAACATCTCTTATGTGCCATTTCAGACCCTTTCTGATTTTCCTTTTTCTTTTTTTGGGGGGAGGTTCTTTTATTTTATTTTATTATTATTTTTTTTAATGTCTTTTCTCTTTTGGATCTGGAATCAAACCCAGGGCTTCATGTATGTGAGGTGAGCATTTTGCTACTGAACTACTCCTAGCCCTCATTTTAGATGCTTTCTGTCTTGACTGTCTTCAGGACCTCTGGGCACTTGTTCTTCCCAACCACTGCCACATTGATCAACTTTTCATTAACACAATCTGAAAAGCCCTCCCTTCATGCTCGGTGTGCCCCTATTGACATGTACCTGGAGCTTCCTCTTTGCTATAGAAGTAAATGTGGCATATATACACAATGTAATTTTACTCAGCAATAAAACAGAACAAAATCATGGCATTTTCAGGTAAATGGATGAAGTTGGAGAAGATAATGCTAAGTGAAGTTAGCCAATCTCCCCAAAAAAACAAATGGTGAATGTTTTCTCTGATATAAGGAGGCTGACTCATAGTGGGGTAGGGATGGGGAGCATGGGAGGAATTGATGAACTCTAGATAGGGCAGAGGGATAGGAAGGGAAGGGAGGGGGCAGGGGGTTAGTAATGATGGTGGAATGTGATGGACATCATTATCTGAAGTACATGTATGAAGACATGAATTGGTGTCAACATACTTTATATACAAACAGAGATAGGAAAAATTGTGTTGTGATGCATTCCACTGTCATGTATTTAAAAAATAAAAGCAATTAAAACAAACAAACAAACAACCACAACAAAAAGAAGTGGGATACATTGCAAGACATGGATTAAGTATGATATGGTGCCCACTTAACGTGCAATCTGAAAATCTGGGAAAGTTAGCACCTCATGGGCCCAATTTGACCAACATGAAACACTGAAACTGGTAAATGAATTCTTCTCCCTTTGTGCCCCCAAAGGGACTCCCTGAAGATTGCCCTGAAAGATGAAGTATTCATTAGCACTCGATTCAGAGGAAGAGCCTGATTGATAAAGCATGCTCATATTGATTCCTTCATGCCTGGCCCCTCTCTCTTATTACCTCATTCTTACTTCTCCAAGACTGAATTCCCTAATAAATAATATCATGTATACCTTTTCTCTACAGAAAGGTAGAACCCTTGCTTTATGTGGAACCCTTATCAAAACACATGTCAGAGATCCCCGGATGATATAAACTGCAGGATTCCTCAGCTGGGCATTTCTTTCCAAAATATTAAATGTTCTTGCTGGAGTCTTTTCTTTTCCCCCACTTCAGAACTAACTGGGATTATGTAATTCAATCTCTTTTTATGTACTGAAAATAGGAGAGCTAGTTTAGGCATAAAACAATCACCAAAAGACAAACTTGAACCCTTCTCAGTAACTGATATAGATGAATTGGGACAAAAGGGAGGTAATTGTCATTTGTACAAAGGAGTAATCTCTAATTTGCTTATGTCCATATTATATAATCAGACACATACATACATACATACATACATATATACATGGCTCTGAGTTCAAAAGAAAACATGCACTAGGAAGAATTTAGTTTCTATAGTCAGTCAAAAGATAACAAGATAGTATAAAAAACCATGGAGCAGAAATACAGGTAAATTTTGAAAATGCATTCATATTCATCCTAAAGAGGCTATTTGTGTGAATGAGGATAAATATATTGAGAGAAGCTTAATTAGCTTTGAAGGATTTGAAGTAGCAGAGATGCTTAATGAGTGTTTTGCCATACTCAGAATTGATTGAGGAAGTCTTCTCTCATGAAAATTTCTTGGGAAATCATAGTGTATCCTTAACAAATAAATCAAATACCAAGGAAAAGAATCATGTAGTGATTGAGATTCTCAGTGCAATTTATTGAGTAACAGTATGTGAGGGCTTTGGGAGAAATATTATCTCTGTCTAACGACAAATATATCTTGTCATTTCCAAAAAACCCTGGGAATGGAGTTTCTACCCTCAGACTACTCCACCTTCCTGGAAGAAGAGATAACATGAGTAAAGGGTCAACTAAAACAACACAGCAACAATGACATTTAACTTGAAACCATTTACATTGATTACAAAAGTGGAATATAGCATTATAAGCTTGAGTAAAAGAGAAAAGTCCTCTGGAAAACAATGTGGATGTGATCTACTTTTGAATTTTATATCTTTTAACATAGATATTTTATATCTTTTAACATAGATTGGTAAACAAGACCAAGATTTTCTGCTAAAATGCCAAAGGGAAAAATAGGACTAATATTAATTGGCTCCTAATAGTTTCCCAATTTGACATCTTACATTGGTCTTGCTACTGAATTCAGAAGAAATGTGAACATTTGGCATGGCATATAATGCCCTGGCTGTTTGAGTTCCTGCCTAACTCTCATCATTTCTTCCTCACATTGGATCTTCCTGCCATGTTGATTACTGAGCATGTTTCTGTGGCTTGGGTTGCTCTTATTATATGGAACTTTTTTTGGGGGGGGTATGGAAAATTGAACCCAGGGGTACTTAACCACTAAGTCACATCCTCAGTCATTTTTTTGTCTCTAAATAAGAGACAGGGTCTCACTGAGTTGCTCAGGGCCTTGCTAAGTTGTTGAGGCTGGCTTTGAACTTGCAATCCCCCAGCTTCAGCCTCCTGAGCAGAAGTACAGGTATGTGCCACCACACCTGACTATATGTAATATTTTATGTTGTCTTTTCTCCTCATGAACTTTCTTTCATCTTCAATATTCATCTTACCCTGTAGATTTTGAGGATCTTGGTTTTGAATTGACTACTAAATTGTTTTTCTTTTGATCCATTTAAAAATATATATTTTCCAGTTTATAAGAAGTTAGATACTTTTGATTTGTTCGAACTTACACTATTGCTTTCTATTTATTAAATTTTTATTCCAATAAAATGTTATTCTGTGATTAGTCTATTTTTTAAGAAGAGAGATAGAGAGAGAGAGAGAGAGAGAGAGAGAGAGAGAATTTTAATATTTATTTTTTAGTTGTCAGCGGACACAACATCTTTGTTTGTTGTGCTGAGGATCGAACTCAGGCCGCACGCATGCCAGGCGAGTGCGCTACTGCTTGAGCCACATCCCCAGCCCCTGTGATTAGTCTATTTTTAATTTTGAAACTACATAATAAAAATCATTTTGAGCTGGGGTTGTGGCTCAGTGGTAGAGCGCTAGCCTTGCATGTGCAAGGCCCTGGTTTGGTCCTCAGCACCACATAAAAATAAATAAATAAGTAAAGGTATTGTGTCCAGCTACAACTAAAAATAAATATTAAAAAAGAATCATTTTTAAAGTATTATAAAAATGCATTTGTTATAGTTATGACTTAGAATAATATTCTCAGGCAAAAAAGATCTTGGGATCATTCTTGACTCTTCATTTCTCCCTCTTACACCTTGCATATCTGATACTCCTGGAATCCCATTATTTTGACTTTAAAAATACCTAAAATATCTAACCTCTTCTGTCACCTCTACCTAAGTCCAAGGTTACATTAGGCTAGATCCTTGTAGTAGCCTCCTAACAGGGCTTTCTGCTTTTAGATTCTACATGAAGCCTCTGTAGATTAGTCAAATGATGTCATCCTTGGACTCCAGACTTGTTGTAGTCCCTCATGTCATTCACCACGATCTTCCCAACACTGATCTCCATATATTCGAATTGGACCCTTCTAGTGTTGCAGTTCCTGGAATACATTGGGCTACTTACTGCCTGATTCCCCCAGTCTGGAATGATTTTCTCCATATCCATAAAGATGGCTCCTTCACCTCCTTCAGGGCTTGGTTCAAATGCTACCTTCTCATTGAAGGCTTTTCTGAGCACTTTTCTTAACATTGCAACCTCAGTCCCCCAAACACATGCATAACTGCTTTCTTTCCCTTTCCTGTCTAATTGTTCTCCATTTTGTTTATCCTATCTTACATGCAAAATATTATGCTTATTCATTTGCTTAGTGCTAGTGCCAGTTGCCCCATAGACCTCATAAGAAGTTCTCATTTTCTTCTGTTCATCCCTGTATTTTCTGTGATGAGGATAGCATCTGGTACCTAATAGGTATTAAAAAATATTTGAAAGAAAGAATAAATGAATTTGATGACATGAAAACATTCTCATGAAACAATGTTAAGTCAAAAATTGGTTTATAATAAGTTATACTCCATGTATGTATAATATGTGAAAATATATTCTGTCATCATGTATATCTAAAAAGAATAAATTTTAAAATTGAAAAAAATTGGTATATAAAATTTTATTCCTAGTATAAGCTCAATTTTGTTTGCTACATAGAAAAACACATATACCTAGAAAAAGGCTAGAAGAAATAAAATTAATAGTTATTATTACAAAATGGGGCATCATTTTGTATTTTGTGTATTTTTAGAATTTTCTATAATGAGCATAGAACTTTACAATCAAGAAAAATCAAATCTTTTTTAAAAAAAGAAAATTGTGATCACATACTTATAATCCCAGTGACTTAGGATGAGGCATAAGGATCTCAAGTGTGAGGTCAGCCTGGGCAATTTAGTGACAGCCTATCTCAAAAAAATGAAAAAGGGTTGGGTGTATGTGTGGCTTGGTAGTAGGACCCACTGGGTTCAATCCTCAGTGCTGAAAAAAATAAAGGAAGAAAGAAAGAAGTTATGTAGCAAAAAATAATTCCAAAACAATTTGTTCTTATCTTCATGATCCCAAATGATGGACTGCCCTGTTATATCATCTGTCTCTTCACCCATCTTTCTCTCCTTCCCTCCATCATTCATCCAGCCTCCCGCTCTAGCCCAATGAGTAATTTAGCCCAAAACCCTCAAATCATTGATCATTTTGATGCTACAGAGTCCTTGTACTAAGGGAATCATTTGCCATATTTTGAGAGAACTGAAAATCGTATTGTAAAAATAGCTTGATTTTTTTTTTGAAGATCAATTTGATTTTCACTATACACTATGAATTTACTTTAAGTGTTAAAATAGTATTAGATGCCTGTTTGTCTCCTTCTTGAAAGTTTTAGCATAAATTTGCAGGTTGGTTCTTAGAAGGACATGATTTCAGGAAGAATTTTCTTCAGCATTTGTGTTCTAATGTGAACTATAATGTAGTCTTTTAGGATATGTGGATATGTTAGGTGCTAAACAGAGGATATATTTTCTGTTCCTACTAATTCTATACTCAGAGTAACAGGAAAAAAACAACAACAGTAAAGTGGCATTTGGCCTTTTTATTTAAAAAAATCATAAATCATTTTGATTGGCAGCATTTAAAAAATTTGTGTGTTGGTATTGTTGATGTAGCACTGGCTGTCAGTTATGGAGACAGATTTAATTTTAGATCATTGATTCTCAGCTGCAGGTTATTTTGCTCCTAAAGGACATTTTGCCATGTCTGGAGACATTTTTGATTGTCACAACAGGATGGGGAAGCAAGATTGCTACTGGCATTTGGTGGGTAGAGGCCAGGGATGTTGTTGAACATTCTGAAGTGTACAAGACAGTGCCCTAAACAAAAAATTGTTCTATCCCAAATGTTAGTAATGCTGAGGTTGAAAAACCCTGTAATGTAGAGGGAGAGTGGACAAAAGCAAGCATAGAAAGGACTGACTGGTCACTCAAAGATGGCCAGTGAGAGTTCAAGGTTACATTAGGCTAGGTCCTTATAGTAGCCTTAAAATCATTTTTTAAACCAATGATCTCATCCTTGCTTTACCTTGCTAGCTTTTCTGCTCAATGATAAAAGAAAGTTTTTAATCACATTTCAGCTGGGTGTTATAACTGAATAAATACTTTGTTATCAGGGGGTTTGATTTGGCTGGCTGAGTAACTCATGACTTGGCAGTACCACCTGATATGGGACAGAGGACCTGAGCAGCTCAAGAGGCTGAGAAGACCTGCAAGTGACCTGAGCACATATCTACAGAAATAACGATCAATCAATCCAGTTGCTTGGGGAGAGCTGAGCTTTGTATGATTTCTCTCTGAGACAAATGGAGATGGGTGTTGAAGGCATTTCAGGGAGAGGCTAGTGGGTAGGGGTAAACCAGGCATGTAGGATAGTTCCAGAAGGCAAAGACTGGACCTCTCTCTGCTTCATTCTTCTTCTCAGTCTAGTCTCTCTCTGTCTGTCTCTTTCTCTATTTCCACTCCTTGTGCCCCCACTAGTTCCATCAGAGTGCTTTTAAATTTATGATAATAAGGAGATAGTGAGTTTTAAATAGCAGTGGCAATAGTTATTAAATGACATTGAACATTCTTTATTTTTGCTATTTTTCAACTACTGTGTTAATTTTTATGGTTTTCTGGGAAACTATGGAATTTTAAGTTTATACACTTGCTTTTCAAGTCAGAGTTACCTTTTTGAGATCTAAACATCCCATGCTGCTCCAGCCTGCAAAGAAGTATAAGGTCACATTTACAGTCCTGTCCAACTCTTTTCTGTTCCTCTTAGATCTTAGTTCTTCAATGGTTCTTCCAGTTGTGTGAAGGGAGTTTCCAGAACAGTGTTTGACATGCTGCAATGGGAAAAGCTAATCCTGATTGGCTCTGGCCCCATCATGGCTATTTGTGCCCATCAAGGTCACTCTAGTCTTTATGTGCTTTGAGGCTTCTCATTAATTGAGCACAATCGCTAGTGCATGGTCTCCATCACTGCTGCTGGCTCTCATGGAATCTGGCTCAGAAATAGCCCAGTCTTATAAATCAACACAACTTTTGGCTTTTGTGTCCAATGCTTCCTTTAATGAGGCTCAGAAGTACCCATCTGGCTAGGTGTGTTGGTTGTGCAGAAGAGAATGGAGAGAAAGGGATAGTCAGAGACATCACTTTATCTCTTCCTTGTCTTTTCCCATCTTTCAGGAGCCACCGTATCATGAATTGCCATCTTAGCAAAACAATGACAACAAGAAAGTAACAAGTACCACTCTCAAAGCATATGAATTCATGAAAAGAGATTCTTTGAAAATGAGTATCAATCATGTAAATATTTTAATTAGGACAGCCATACCCCAAAAGTCATGGAATACAGTTTACATCATAGTTTCTACAAATGGAATCCCTAGAATTAAACAGTGCACAGCCCAAATAGTCATGTGCTCTGGATTTATTTACTAAATCATCTAAATTCCTGCACTGATCCAGCTGATAAACCTGTAAAATGTTCTTATTAGCTAGAGACCTCAAATGGTTAAGGATTTTAAAAATAAATAAATAAACAAATTTTTTAAAAAGTGTGTGTGTGTATGTGTGAGCGTGCGTCTGTGTATCAACCAGAGCTTCATTGTAAGATCTTAATTCAGTGTCTGCTAAATATTATTCTAAGACTGAATTTTAGGAACATATATATACTGATTGAATTTTCTGACAGCTTAACTAAAACTTAACTATAATCTTAACAGATGGTGTCGAATAGCTTTAGCAAACTCTAATTATTGGGCTTTGTATTCTGAAGAATTATTTTGGGAATAGGAAAGACATTAGAATGAATTGAACATAACTTTCCTATGTTCATATATGAATAAACAACCAGTGTAACTCCACATCATGTTCAACCACAAAAATGGGATCCTAATTAGAATAAATTATGTGTACTCCCTGTAAGTATAATATCTCATAATGCCCTCTGTTGTCATGTATATCTAAAAAGAACGAATAAAAAGACCTGATCTTTAAAAACTTATTATTCTTGGGGCTGGGGATGTGGCTCAACCGGTAGCGCGCTCGCCTGGCATGCGTGTGGCCCGGGTTCAATCCTCAGCACCACGTACAAACAAAGATGTTGTGTCCACCGAAAACTAAAAAATAAATATTAAAAAACTCTCTCTCTCTCTCTCTCTCTCTCTCTCTCTCTCTCTCTCTCTCTTTCTCTCTCTTTTTTAAAAAAAATTATTATTCTCAATGTTAATACTTTGAAGCACAGAATATATGGTTCTGATATGTTCATCTTTTAGACAATTGCATGATCAACACTTAGCTTGATTTCCCACTCCTCAAGCCCCCAACTCTAGACTGAGTCTGGGACTTGGCACTGTAACATTTGCTTTGCTTACATATGAGTTGGAATTGACAAATAGGAATTGAAATAATGTGCCTGGAGACTGTTGATAGGTGTCATATTTTTGGTTCAGTTTTCAATTTAAAACCTATCCGATGATAGAAGTGCAGACTTAGGGGTGGAAAAGAAATTTGGATTCTCCATAAGAATGTCAATCAGCTAGATACCTTGACAAGATGGTGTGTTATCTTGAATGAAAGTATCATTGATGGATGTTCTAACATTGGATTGAGTTCCCTAACTGCAGTCTAATCTCATTTTAGGTCCTGAATGCTTTCCTGAAATTTGTTGTGTCAAAAAATATTTACAGTCTGGATCATATTTTATTAGTGACTTAAGCATATATACACAAAATAATTTATCCCCTAAGAAAGGTGAGAAGGAAAATCCACAGAGGCATCTCAGCATTTCAATGAAGAATATTGTTCTTTAGCTGGTCCAGGGGTATGTCAATCTCTCCAGTTGTTAACCCATGTACAAGCAGCTCACACAGATATGTGGTGTCCTTTAACAGTATTCATGTATTCATAGGTTGCCAGGCCATTCACTCCTGTATTACTGGCAGTTATCGCTTGCTTTGAAGTCTCTGGCATATGTAAAATATCACACTCACTGTGCCACTTTTTTTCTGATGTGAAGGTGAACACAAAGGCCAATAAAGCCTTCTGGAAATTCTATTTCCTATTTTACCAATAGTGATAGGTGGAACATTTACTTTTATTTCCCTAATCCTATCCACGCTCAGTCATGGAGCCCTCCTGCTCCATCTTCCCAGTTTGGAACAGCCCTCTACCCCATCCCCACCACGTTACCCCACCCTTTGCTGGGTTAACTTCCCCTGAGAAGTCTTCCATTATTCTACATCACTGGATTGGGAATCCCTCCTGTGATCCTGAAGGCTCCTGGATTAACTCTTTTTGTAATGACTTTGACACTAATTTGTAATGGTTTCTTTCCTTTCTGTCTTCCCAACAAGTATTTATTGAATCAAGACTTAGATAATGGATCATCCAGCTTCCCATACCTATTTCTTATACCTAGTATCAAATTGCCAATTAAATATATAGCTCTTCATTCCCCTTTTCATTATCAAGTGGATATTTGAGAAATTTAGCAAATGTACCAGGATGCAGGAGATGTCTTTTTGTTTGCCTTATCAGTATTGACACAATCCTCCAAAGTCTGCTTTATACTAAACAACATGCATTCAGATTGGACCACTGTCTTCATCTTGAATTTACAGATGGAAACTGTACTGAAGTTCATGCAGACTAGTTTGAGCGTGAACTTGAATTTTTTGGTTAACCTTATGTCTATGAGCAGAGACACTTGAAGCCTCTTATAAATAGAAAACTTATTAATAAGAGCATACTTAGTAAAATGTTCTCCTTCCATTTTATTGAATATAGAGCTGCCTTGTGACTAATTTAATCTCTGGTGGTAAGCAAATGAATCATTTTGGCTGTAACAGAGCACTAATAGCCTTACCATCTTGGGTAATTTTTTGGTATTCTGAGTTCTTAACTATATAATAAAATTGAAAAAAATTAAACCAATGTTCTTTGGGTATTTCTATTATAATGAAAAATGGCTTCCTTTTAGTTAAAAAATATGGCTTTAAAGAACCAAGAGAGAAAAAGAAATCCTTTCAAGATCCTATTCATTATTCTCAGAAACAAAATGGATTTCCTTTCAATGTGTTGGAATAAAAATGGAGTTCTTTCTAAAATCATGACAAGTTTAATCTATGAGTATGAAATTTTAAATAGGAAGAGTAATAGCAAGGGATGGGTCCCTATCCAGTAACACAGAGATAAATGATTTTCCTAAGGGTATAGGGATGTAGAAAATGAATCATTGTTAAACATGCTTAGGTTTGCAACTCAGGATGCCTATGGACAGTAGTTCCCAGAATTTTTCTCATAGAGAGCACATTTTATAGTAAAAATTCCATGTATATTTCCCTCCATGGATAATTGTTGTATTTTTAATGTCTGTGGATTAAATAAACCACAATTTAAAAGTTAAGAAGATGTCAAAAATTACTTGAAAATAATGTGCATTTATTTAATAAGAAAGCATATGTAATACATTTGAAAAAGAGTGATTAAAATATGTTCAAGGGGCTGGGGTTGTGGCTCAGCAGTAGAGCACTCGCCTTGTGAGGTGATGAGTTCCATCCTCAGCACCACATGAAAATAAAAGTATAAAAAGAAAAAGAGGAGAAAAACCATGCCAAATTTAAATAAATAAATAAATAAAATATGTTTGAGATATTATTTAGTCATTCTACACTAAATATTTCATGAGCATATGGATTTAATGGACTCTTTGCAATAATTTCTATCTCTTGGAGTCTGTGATTTTAAGTTGGGAACCACTTCGGACTCATAAAAAGTTATCTCACTTCATGAAAACTATTTCTAATATGCTCAATAGGACGTTTTTGTCATTTCTTTCTATTGCCCACATATTGTTTATGACTATCTTTAACCCCTTTACACTAGTATTTCAGAAGTTCTACTTTCTCACTTTTATTGGACTTTAAATTAGATACTTATTAATTGGGTAATCCACTGAAGACACATATTGACTAGACTGTAGACTCTCGGGTATAGTTGGGGATTCCATGAGCAGGTAAAACTTACTTCTGGTTTTACGCATTCATCATACCAAGTTTAAGATGAGTTTAATTATAGGAAACTATTCCATATAAAACTTATAAAGAGAAAATGTTATTCGATTCTGAAATAATGATTGTGATATTAAATTTTTAAAATTTTATTCATAGAACTTTTTTTACATTTATTTAGATATAGATTTTTATCATATATCACCATTATGCATTCATAATGAAAATATAGATAAACTAAATTTGGTACAGTTTTCCTAGAACCTTTTCCCATTTAGGGTCTACTTTTTCTGCAGCATTTACCATTCGGAGACATCTATGTCCTTGACATCCATTTTGTTACTTGAAAGTGCTGACAAAACACATTCGTTCAAAACTGGGATTCATCTTATTTTCTCAAATTGCCCTTATATGTTTTATATGAAATATCAGAGGATTACTGTGGCCTGTCATACACTTAGGAATAAACCAAGTTCCATAACCATAGCCAACCATGGTAAACAGCTTCCAAAATGGCTTCCAGTGATCCTCACTTCCTGATAATCCCTTGTATAGTCTCTCCCCTTGAGTAAGGTCTGAACTTAATGACTTGCTTCTAATGGATAGAATTTGGCTAAAATAATGAGATGACACTTCAAAGATTAGTTACAAAAGACCATGACTTCCCTTTAGCTGTCATTCTTTGTCTCTTCTTCTTCTTAGTCTCTGGTCAACATCTCATGAGAAACCAAGGCCTTAGTCTAATAGGTGATTGTTGAATCCAGTCAACAATCACTTGAATGAGCTTGGAACCCAATCCAGCCCCAGTTGAGCCTTAAGATAATCACAGCCTAGAAAACACTTTATTGTAGCCTGTGCGAGTTCTGGAGCTAGAATTCCTGATCTACACAAACTTTTTGGTTATAAATACAGTTGTTTTCAGCCACCAAGTTGTGGATAATTTGCTATGCAGCAATATATAACTTTTGGAGTGTTAGCATGGAGTGTTAGCATGAATGTCACCTGGCTGATAGCAGTTATAAATTGCCATTGACTGAAAGATGCACCTCAATTTTAGAGTTGATAAATATGAATAAGTAATCTACATTTTAGAATAAAAGGAATAGTTTACCCATTGGCACAAAAATTCCTTGAATGAAAGAACTGTGTCTTACTCAGCTCTGAGTATCCATGGTGCTCTGCACCTAAGAATGTTTCATAGATGTCTGCTTAACTGAATGATCCAGATAATTTTGTCAATTAAAGGTGGTCATTAATGATCTCAAAAGGCCTGGAGAGAGGCAAATCTTGAGAAAAAAGAGTTTGCTCATTGCCAGGACTTAGAAAAGTATGACTAACACCCAGAGTGCTTTTGATTGTTGTTTGAACACCTAGTAATGTCCCTCATTTCAATACTCTCTTGAATGTTGAAGATATAAATTGAAGTTGGACTTTAATATTCCTAATTTAAGAATTGCACGATATCCTTTTATAATTTTTTCTCAGAGTTCTATAAAAGCATATAGAGGATTGCCAGCAAAGGAACATTATCTACTTTAGTTGTTTTTAAGGCAGTGGGAGAATAATAATTTTAACTCATAAGCTGAGCAGATTAAATCCCATACTCAGAAAAACAGATTGTTCCAATTAATCTAAGACAACAAATTGGTTTCTGTGTGTAGAAAGAATCAACATTTTAGGCTAGAACAATAAGTCTCTTGTAAATATGAAGAGTTTGTAAGCTTGGAGCTTGGGTTGACTCATCTGTGCACAAATATAGGTGGTCTCTTCTTTGGCCACTTATTTCATAATTGCAATGTATGTTTATGTTCCCTATTAGATTCTAGACTCTTATGACGAGGACTGAGTAATATTAATCATTGCATTGACAACAAGAAGTATTATTGGGTACACTGTGTTCATTCTTTTATGTGGCCTCATTTATTAGTTAATACTCTCCACTCCATGAAGCAAGTTATGTTTTTAGTTCTATAGATAAATGAAGCTTAGAGAGGTTAAATAACTCAACAAAACTATTTTAGTTAACAAATGATAGAATTAGGATTTGAATGTAGGGCCATATTTCCAAAGTGATCCTCTCAGTTACTGAATTTTATCACCCCTTCTCTTAGTTACCATTGCATTCTCTAGCAATTAGCATATTGCCATACACATAGGGTGTGCTCAGTAGATATTTTCTGAATCAGAGTCATTAGTATGTACCTACTAGATTTCTACCATGTACATGCCAGATGTTAACTAATGTCCTAATCAGAAGAGATTTTTTTAAATTTTTGAGATAAAGGTGTTAGTTAGTGATACTGCCTTTACCAGTGGTGAGTCTTGCTTCCCCACATGTTGAAGTTTGAACATTAGAGAAGCACGCAGAGGCAAGCATATAAATCAGGGTTTATTTAGAAAGGGGTAACACAGACTTCTCCCTGCGAGGGAGAAGGGGGCCATAGCTGGTATCAGGGTATCCCAAGAAGCGAGGTGTTCTGCCCTTTTTATATGTCCTAGGCTTCCTGTGTTCTCCTGCCTTTCCCCCCTTATCTCTCTCCTTCCTGTGTTTGTGACTAGGCCCAGGAATGCTCAGTGGGGTGGTCAAAAGGTGGGAAACAGGTGGGCAGGATGGAATAGACAAAGACACATTAATAACCTTACAGCTCCCTGTGGGGAGGGACAATTCCTGGGACGGGTTACCTTGGCAACAGGTTGGGGGGGGCAGGCTCTAGATAAGGGTGGAGAAGGGCTCTGAAGGAATTAACATTTCAATCCCTCAGGGGACAGACTCCAACTTCCCCAACTCACTCAAAATTGGCCTCCCTGATCCGACCTGACTCAATTCACCTTTCTATACTGACTGCCTGTCTAATTCTGGCTTCATTAATACTGAAATTGCATCCTTTATACAACAAATTTGTATAGGGAACTAAGCAATCCCATTCTTAAAAAAATGAATAAATTTGTACAAGAAATAAAATACATTCATTGCTATTTTACTAAAATAGTACCCTGACATTACCAGACTAATTGTTTTTCTTTATTAAGTATGTTTTTCTTGTTTTTTAAAATTAACTAATCTACATTGTATCACCACTTTGAGTTTTTGTTTTGAGATGTGGATATGCTTTTGAATTATTCAAAACAAAATATAACAATGCAGTTCATTGAGAATGCTATCCACAAACTGATACCCCATTTCTAAGGTGGATGCTTAAAATGATGCAGTATTTTCAAGATCTTGACAATAATCTTTGTGACAAATGATCCTTTAGGGGGTCTTATTATCCTATTTAATAAATAGGATAATTTTGCTATTTAAGTATTTCTAATAAAAGAGGAGAACAAATTTTAAGAGTAATATTTTTCTTTGTAAAATAAATGACTTTGTTGAATTACTTAGAAATGTTGTTCTAAAGAAAGTAGAAACTAAAACTAAGTGGTAATTTCTTTTAAATACCATTTTTATTGTTGTTGTTTATTTTTTATGTGGTGATGGGGATTGAACTCAGGACTTCATGCATGCTAGGCAGGCACTTTACCGCTGAGGTATCTCCCCAGCCCGGGAATCTTTTCATTTTCTCAAAAAAGATATGCTTATTAAGAGGCTCTTCAGCTTTCCCAAAGGGCAAATTCCTGAGGTTCCTCTGATACAAGGATCCTTGGAGGCGCCCTTTTAAGATGCAAAGAGGGGAGACAAAGGGTATCTGATTCCCTGATAAAGTAAAAAATTGACTTTTCTTAGGAGGACAATAATATTAATTCCTCCACTTTGTTATTTTCCCTCATTGTTTTGTTCTCGCTTCTCCTAAGGTTGGAAGGAGCACTGGAAGGGACATTAAGTTAAATTATAAGGAGACTAGATTTTCTTGGGTCAAGACATCTGAGGAACAAAACCTGCCTTCTTCCTTTAAGTCTTTTATTTTTCCATCCATTTAGTCATTCATTTGTTGAAAAATTGTTCACTGAATCCCAAACTTCGTCAGAAACTATGGGGGGGGGGGGATGTGGCTCAAGAGGTAACGTGCTCGCCTGGCGTGCACGGGGTGCTGGGTTCGATCCTCAGCACCACATAGAAATAAAATAAAGGGATGTTGTGTCCACCAAAAACTAAAAAATAAATATTAAAAAAATTCTCTCTCTCTCTCTCTCTCTCTCTCTCTCTCTTTTAAAAAAAACATTTTGTTGCAAAATGTTTCTTTCTTTAGGTAGTATGTGCCTTTTAGAAACTCAAATTCTGTGAAGGATCCAGAAACCAAACAATAATGGTTCTAACTTTTGATAATTACATGGAGAAAAAAGATGTATAAAGAATAACCATGAGGACTGGGGATATAGCTCAGTTGGTAGAGTGCTTGCCTCACATGCACAAGGCCCTGGGTTCAATCCCCAGCACCAAAAAAAAAAAAAAAAAAAAACAACAACAACAACAACAAAAAAAACCCAAGAGGTGCCTGAGGTGTAGTTGGAGTCACTATTACAGGGTGAAGATCAGGGAAAACTTCTTTGTGGTAATGTTTAAGCTAAGACTTGAAAAACAATGAGTTAACCATGCAAAGAGCTAGGAATATACATTTTACAAAGAGAGCCAGCAATGAAGGGTCTTGAAAGGGGAACAGATTGTCAGTATGAGGCCAATGTGGTTGTTGTAGGGACATAGGAGGCAAGGCACCAAAGATAGCAGGAAACAGTTTTATTTGGCTGCAGCCAGGTTCAGAGGGCACATCTTTAGCTGTAATCAATCAATCCCCTGAACCCTGAGTTCAGGGAGTTTCAGAATGCTATACCCAGCATGTAAGGGGAGGGGCTCAGAAGTTCACATAAAGGCAGCCTTTTCTTTCACTGTTTTGGGCAAGTTAACTCTTCAAGGACAACACTTGAGAAGGGGAGAGCTTCTTCTCCCCTTTCTTTCCTCCCCCTGCCAGCTGTTACCATGGGCCCATTTGTAACTTATCTTAAAAACGTAGACATCTCTGTGAAGCCCAGCTCAAGGCCAGAGGACTTGTTTGTACATTTCTTCAAAGTCCTATACTGGATACATTTGTGAAAGACTAGTAAGGGGTGTCCAGCACCTGGAGTGCTGGTATCTTCTCGGCCAGTGGCCAAGTAAACAGGGCGACACGAAAATAGGAAGTTTATCTACAATGGACTCTTTTGCTGACAGTCCTAAAATCAGCCATGGTGAAGAGGGCTTTTCTGTGGAGAAAGGGGGTGCCACTTCATGGTCAGTATCTGTTTACAGAGTAAATGTGGAGATAGAGGCAAGAATAAGATTAAGGAGGCCAAGTTAGGAAAGGAATTCAGACTTTTTCTACATGCACTGGGGAGTTACTGGGAAGCCATTGAAGAATGTGATTTAAGGAGGTGATTGACTTGATGTATATTTTAAGAGAATCCCCTTGTTATTTGTGAACTTGGGATTGGAAAAGTCATAGGAAGGAAGAGGGAAGGCTACTCAGGCGACTATTTCAGTAGTCCAGATGGTAGACAATGACATAGTCTAGGGCACAGTTAAGAAGATGAACTTGAGATATATTTGGAGATAGAACCAATAGGAAATGCCAGTGGATTGGTTGTTTGTGTCTTGAGAACCTGGGTGGTTGGTGGGACAAATAACTGAGATGAGGAAGACTAGGAGAGAAGTAGAATTGAGGAAGAAAAATCAATGGCTCCATTTTGGACTTGTTAAGTTTGAGATATTTGCAGACAAGTATGAGAAGATATCAGGTGGACATTTGGAACAGGAGTTATGATTTACACTGAGAATCTGGTGGTGGTGTTGAGAAACTGATGTGACTTCATTTTTTAGAAACCAGCTTCTGCCTCAAGGCCTGTCCAAAGGGAGGGGGCGTGACCCTAGTCCTTGGAAAAACCCACAGAGCGCTCCTAGGCACAATACCCACCCTACTGAGTTGTTTAACAGGAGAGATCTGCAGTGTCAGGTGTCCCTGACTCAGTTATCCTAGGTGAGGACCCATAGCAACCCCTTAGCAACCACCAATCAGCATGAGACAGGGAAAATACCTGGGATGCCAGATGATCCCCCAGTAGTTTCAGTGATTGATAATATGATTAGGCCACCCTGTAGTTTAGCATATACACGCTTGCAACCCCTCGCGGCCTAAACCAGTCAGTTCAAATGTATCCACAACTTGAACTCACCCATCACCCTTACCCAACATTTTTCCGCCAGTGAATGTGCTCAAATCAATGTTAAGAGTTGTTGTTTGACTTTCCTGGGGTGTGAAATGATTTGCTGTAAAAACCTATAAAATCTCACTGAACAAAGAACCAGGGCTCACTCCCTGGGACCTCTGCGTCGGGAATGGTTGTGAGTCCAGGATCGAGCTTGCAATAAAGACTCTTGTGTGATTGCATCGGATTCCGGCTCCTGGAGGTCTATTGGGATCCCACGAATCTGGCATAACAGTGGTAGGTAAACTTTAGACAGTATTTAAAGTCAAACTCCTAGATGAGCAGAATAATGAACCCAGCCTAATTCCATTTTAAGATTGATCTCATCACAATGTAGTGAAAAATTAATTTCTGTTTTACTATAAATTACTGCGATTTCTAAACTTGTTTGGAATTCTTGCCCTGAACTCACCCTTGCCTGGCTCTCCTTGACCAGATAACAACCCGCTCTAAAACCTCAATGGCACCTCATAAATCCTGGCTCCCCATGACCTGATAACAATCCTCTCTGAAATCTCAGTGGTGCCTCATAAATCCTGATTTTGAAATCTGAATTTACTCCCTACCTTGAAATATCATGCCATGTAGATCATTAATCTACTATCTGCCTTTGTATTGTGCTTGTCAAAATCCTGTTTATCTGTAAGTTCTCAAGACACCCCCTTTTGCAACTTTTGGTGCTAAAAACCTTGTTCCTTGAGAGCCTGGCTTAGGGAGACAGCCCTTGGCCAGTTTTCTTTGTGTAAATAATATAAGCTTGCTTTAATTTGATCTAAAATTGGAGCCGATGATCTTTTCTTTGCATTGTGGTTCAACACAGAATTCAGGAAAGAGCAGGAGGAGAAAAGAAGCCCCAGGAATAAACCATGAGATTGAAAGACCCTCCGATTCCCTGTCCAAGAAAGACGCATGAGACACTGGCTGCAAAAACAAGAGGCAATTTATTAATACACAGGCGCCTGCGGGTGCTCAGCAAAACCTCAGCCGGAGCTTTGGTGAACTGGCACCCCGGGCTTTGGGGTACAGGTCTTTTATAGAATAAAGGGGCAGGTTTCGCGCGCGCGGGAAGTAACAGGTTTCTTATTGGTTATTTTGAACCCAACGTATAGATTACCTAAAGGGCAAAGTTGTTTTTCACTTTATGTTCCTGGATAAACCTCATGACAGTTACATATTAACACTCTGGTTTTTCTGTTCCTGCTTATCATTATCAGTTCCTGTTTGTTCAGGCATGCCTTGGGATCTGCTTTTCTGTTCTTTCTCAACCATCCTGTCCTCTCACAACAGACTACCCTTAACTGATTAACAGATAGACCTCTCTGGTGTTTACATGGGTTAGCAACACGCCCTGATGGTTTCACAATGGGGCCTGGGGTTTCTGGGCTGGGGTCTTTCAAGATATTCCAATATTTAAATTAAGAAAGAATTAGCAAAGGAGACTGAGAAGGGAAAGCTAGTAAAATAGGAGAAGAACTAGCAGAGCATTGTGTTATGGAAGCCAAGATCAAATTATGTATCAAAACTTGAACATGGTATGCTACTAAAAACGTCTAAAAACACGACAGAAAGAGGGCTTTCTGTCACTAACGTAATGCTATCACAATGGGCAAAATGGCAGACTATCTATTCTCATATCTCCTTGATATTCTGTCCTTATTAAAGAGTTTCACTGGATTGTAAAGTAGGCTGCAAAATTTTTTCTCCTTCCTTGAACCCAAACACAAGCTCCTGTTCACTGGGGACTATTTTAGCTGGGTGTGTGTCCAGTAAAAGCACCTGGTGTGGATTTGGGAGATGGTATCTATAAGAATCATTCATGCAGACTCTTAAGGCCTGAAAAAGCCAAGACCATTGCTGAAGGAGGCCATGTGAGCTAACACTGTGGAACCTTCAAGCCAAAAATACTGAATATTTTTGCATGTGTATTTATTTTACCAAAATATAAATTCTTATTAATTATATCCTTCATGTATTTATTTTACAAAAAGGAAATTTGAATCTTTGTTTTATTGACATGTTCGAGGAATGGGTTCTGTTTAATTAAATGTTTTCATTAACTGAGGGTTATTTAATTAAAATAAATATTTTGTATTTCATTTGACAAATTGTAGAGATGTGTTTCACCCTTACAACTATGATAATCAAAAAAGCAAGCTTTCTGTTTTTAAAGTAATAATATTTAAATTTAACATCAGAATACAATCTTCATTATTATGAAAATATGAAATCAAAATAACAATGGTTATATATGTATGGTAAAGATGTCTCCTGTCCTGTTATTTCTTCCTTATCTGTTTTAGAAACTTCAAGAAAAAGAGACTCATTTTGTTTTGTTTTGTTTTTAAATATCATCTGGTGGAACAAAATAGAAGGAAGTAAATTTGCCAAGGGAAGAGATGATATGATATTGAAAAATAAGAAGAGACTTGGCAGGTGGGATTAAACCAATTCTGTTCTATTCATTGCCAAACACACTACTCACAAAGCACCTGGTCTTCCTCTCCATCAGGAATAAGATAAGAATCATGGAACAAAAAATGCAAAATACATGGAGGTCCAGGGTCCAGGATTTTTCCACTGTGCTACATTGACTAAGATGGCTGCTGACTTGAGCTATGGAAGCAAAATGGACCCATTCAGTTTTAAAACTACAGAAAAATCTTACTTACTGAGAACCAATGAGCCAGAATTTTCAGTCTGTCTAATTTCATTCTACATCTAGGAGAGAGAATCAAAGGTTAAATGAAAAGATTCCACAAATTCAAATGAAAAAGTTCAAATTTTACTTTAGTGGTATCTGCTTCCATGTCTTTTTATAAAAACACAACTTGGGGGCTGGGGATGTGGCTCAAGCGGTAGCACGCTCACCAGGGTTTGATTGCGCTCGCCAGGGTTTGATCCTCAGCACCACATACAAACAAAGATGTTGTGTCTGCCGAAAACTAAAAAAAAATAAATAAATATTAAAATTCTCTCTCTCTCTCTCTCTCTAAAAAAAAAATTAAAAAAAAATAAAAACATAACTTGGAGCTTAAGTGAAAATTTAAAGGTCTTTATTTGTTATTCACAGAGCATTAATTTTATGGGTTTTCAGAATCTACTGCCAGGAATTGGGGTTAGCTGAAGCAAATAATACTTTGTAGTACACCACAGAAATCTTATTCTCATTTTTATTTTTGATCCTGAATTTTTTTCCATAAAATCCACAATAACTTGAAGCAATAGCTTTGTTCCAGAAGACAAAGTAGCTCTTGAGTATTTGTAGATTTGGGGAGTCATAGAGATCATGAAAGCTGGAATTCTAGAGGGGTGCTTGAAGATTACTGCCTGCTTTGATTTTTTTTTTTAAAATAGTAACAATGCATTTGTTAGTTTTGAAAGTAGCCTCACAATTTTATTTTTATTATTTTTTTGTTTGGTACTGGGTATTGCACCCAGGGATTCTTTTTTTTTTTTTTTTTTTTTTTAAGAGAGAGAGAGAGAGAATTTTTTTTTTTTTTTTTGATATTTATTTTTTAGTTTTCGGCGGACACAACATCTTTGTTTGTATGTGGTGTTGAGGATCGAACCCTGGCCGCACACATGCCAGACGAGCGCACTACCACTGGAGCCACATCTCCAGCCCCCAGGGATTCTTTACTACTGAATTGCATCCCCAGCCCTTTTTAATTTTTATTTTGAGACAGGTTTTCACTAAGTTGCTGAGGGCCTTGCTAAGTGGTTGAGACTGGCCTTGAACCTGTGATTGCCCTGCCTTGGCTTCCTCAGGAGCTGGGCTTACAGTTGTGTGCCACCGCACCTGGAAGACTGCCTTACATTTTAAGCGTATAATTATTAAAACACTTTTGCAGAAACCAAGAGCCTTATTATCTTGAAAATGTGGGTATGACACAAACCTGGGAAGTGATATTTCTGACCTTTACCTTGCCCCAGTAAAATGCATGGCATATTTCAAAATTTATGAAAATAGAATACTATATAAATTATTCAGTTACATTTACTTAAAGCCTTTTTGTTGATTATCTGTCATGTGTAATAAAAACTGTGCCAGGTACCATCGGGGAGGGAAAACAAAGATGAATGATGTCTTTTCCCTTACAAAGAGTTTAACCTGATCAATCCAGTCCAGTTCTGCAAATTGACATCCAGAGAACCTTCACCTTAGACCTGGCTGTTAAATCTATAGACCATCCTGAAAAGTTTGGAGAAGGATGCCTAGCCAAGACTCTTAATAGTGCACTGTCTACAAGGGAATAGTACATACTCCTTAGAGCACTGAACAAATGTTTTATTGCCTGGTGCCTAGCATATAGTATGTGTTCAATGAATATTTGTTTAAGTGAGTGAATAAATACTGCAGCAATAAGTGACTTAAAGTGGCTTCTAATGAATCCTAGGTAGTTATAAAACTGAGAGAAATAGGCCGTATATAGTGTCCTTAAATGGTAGAAATGTGTCTTTTTTCTTCTTCCTTCCTCCTCCTCTTCCTCTTCTTCTTCTTCCTCTTCTTCTCCTTCCTCTTCTTCTTCTTATCTTTCCTCTCCTCCTCCTCCACCACCACCACCACTAAGGATTGAACCCAAGGGCACTCAGTCACTGAGCCACATCTCCAGCCATTTTTTATTTTGAGACAGGGTCTCACTAAGTTGCTTACGGCCTTGACAAGTTGCTGAGCCTGGCTTTGAGCTTGCCTGTGATCCTCCTGCCTCAGCCTCCCGAGTTGCTGAGATTAGAGATGTATGCCGTTGTGTTCAGCAAAATGTGTGTTTTCTGTATGGGCCCTATAGATATGTTATTATGCCTGATTATCTCAATGGTTTTTATTATTTTAGCATATTCTTTGGGCAGTGTTGCTGTTTGAATGTGTTGCCTTCAAAATTAATGTGTTGGAAACTTAATCGCCCCCCCATGTGTGTGTCTTTTTTGGAAGGTGTTTAGGTCACAAGGGCTCAATTCTCATGAATGAATTAACACTGATTTTTAAAAGGGGTTAAAGGAGTGGGTTAGTTGTTTCTTACCCTTCTTTCTTCCATGTGAAGACACAGTAGAAAGAAGAAAGACCCTCAGTGCCTTGAGCTTGGACTTTCTGCAGTCTCTGGAAGTCTGAGGACATTAATTTCTGTTCTTTACAGAAATTACAGAGTGTTCTGTTATATTCTGTTATACAAGTACAAGACAGAGATTTTGTTCTGACATTTTAGAATTGGTGTCCATAACAATCACTTATGTGGATTCTCAGATCCTTATGTTCTGGTTCCTTTTCAGGGGCCTGGATTGTACAGAAGTATTCAAGGTGATTCTGATGTAGGGGCCTATAGACCCAGAGAGTCAGGGGGCTGAGGCCAGATGATTGCAAGTTCAAGTCCAGCCTCAGTAACTTAGTGAAACCCTGTCTCAAAAATAAATAAATAAATAATTAAAAAGGACTGAGAATGTTGCTCAGTGGTTAAGTGCCCCTGCGGGGTTCAATACCTGGTTAAAAAAACAAAATCAAAACAAAACAAAAAAACACTGTTATTGAAGATAGACAACATGTTGATCTTAACAATTTCATCAGTCTTTGTAAGTAAAACTCAAAATCAAAAATACACATAATTGGATTGAGAATAACTTTGAAAATAGAAATCAAGATTTCTAAAGCACAACTTGTCATATATGCAAAATGGTTTTGTAGGTCTCAGAAACTACGACAAGCAGAACTATTGTAATAACTGAGATGACACAAAGTTAACAGTGATTAATAAAGGTTTAAGAGAGGCTGGAATCAATAGGATAGCTGTAATTCTTATTTTAATCATTACTACTAGTTAACATATGATTTATAGTTACTAAATCAATAAATATAAAGGAAGTCTTTAGATAATTAGGTAAGTATATCGTGGATAGAGGTTAAAAAAATCAGCTAAACTAAAAACTTCAAAAGAATTGTTTTTTCAATCCTCAAAGAGATTTTCTTGGGTTGCTGTAATATCAGTGGTCTTGAAAGCAGCAAGTTTTAACTCAAGAGCAAACTTGAAGCTTCTTGTATTACAATGCAAACATAGCTTGCAAATACATGCTTTGGGTAGAATTAACAGTGAATAATAAATCTGTTAAAAACTGGGAAAGATACATCAACTAGCGATTTGTATTTCTGCCCACTGTCTGAGAATTTTTGCACTGAAAACAATCTGTTTATTTAACTCAGCATGTATTCGATGAAAACAACAGTTTAGAACACTTTGAAAAAAATGGGCAAGATTGTCAGGAAGAGCTATTTATAATTGCTGTTCTAAAATCTTCTATAGTTTAAAAAAGTTTTTTTTTTGTTTTGACTGTTTTAGAGGGTAAGGGGTAAGAAATGAAACAACTACTTTGAGGTTAAATATATCATTATAAAAGAAGAATCTAAGGAGGTTGCTCAGGAATACTTGTTTTTAAAAGATGACAGTAGCAAGCTAAATTGCAACCTCAGAACTTCAAGAAGCAAGCGGAGAGTGCCTTTTATTTTTCTTCCATTCAGGGTAGTGTCAATGGTTAGCAAATAGGGTGAGAAATTTGAGGAGAAATCTGGTAGCTTTGAAGAGATCTCACATTTGGATGCTTTTATTACATAAAAGTTCTTTTATGTGAAGTAATCTGAGCAGATAAATAAACTGAAAAAGTCAATTAAAGTCAGGAATCATAAAACATACATATCACGACATGACACTCTCAATATTTTGCTGTGAGGGGCAAGCCCTCTTTCTTAGGGTAGAAGTTACTAGAGTTCCTAGCTATCTTACTTATGTAAAGGAGTGGTGTTACTTGTTAAAGTGTTCAAGTGGGATTTTCTCTGTTTTCACTTGTTTGTGTTTTTTTTTTTTTTAAGTCTTGAAACTGAAGTCCCATAGTTGCAAACAAAAAGAACTTTATAGCCTACTCCTTAAATTTACAGAAGGATCCATGACTGGGGCCAGTTCCCTGCTTCTAGGACTGTGGAGAAGAGCCAGGCAGAACCAGGTTTTATTCACTCTTTCATCTGCCCCACCCTAGACAAGTGGAAGACTGGGTAGAAGAGAGAGGTCAACTTTGGGAGAAGAGTAGTGTTCAAAAGGAGAGGTGCTCTGGTTTGAATATGGCTTGTCCCCTCTAAGACTCATGTTGAAATTTGACTGCCATTGTGACAGTATTGGAAAGGGGGGCCTCTTTAAGCGGTCATTAGGTAATTAAGGAGTGTTAATGCCTCTCTTGCAGAAGTGGGTCATTCCTACAAGAGCAGATGGTTCTAAAGTGAGGCCATCCCTCCTGCTTTCTCTCTTCCACATGTGTCCCTGGCCTTCCCACTTTCTCACTGTGTTCTGATGCAGCTTGAGGCCCTTGTCAGACGCAGCAATTGATCTTGGACTTCCAGGCTTCAGACCCATCAGCTGAGTAAACTTCTTTCCTTTATAAATAAACCAGTAGTTAGGTATTCTGTCATAGCAACAGAAAGTGAACTGACAGAAAATTGATACCAAGGAGTGGGATGATATGTAAGAATACCTGAGCATTATGGGTGATTCTTATGAGAGCTCAGAAGACTAGAAGCCTAGGGAAAGTCTGGAGTTTCTTCAGTGGTCATGACCAGAATGTTGATAGAAATATTGACACTAAAGACTATGCAGACAAGGTCTCAAATGACATTGAGGAAAATGGAATAAAGACCATCCTTATATAGTTACATGGAACTTGGCTGCTTTGTGCCTACATCTAGGGCTTTGTGAAAGGCCCAACTTAGAGTAATGAACTAGGATATCCAGTGAAAGAAATTTCTAAGCAGAAAAGCACTCAAGAGTCTGTATGACTGCTCTTAACTGTTCACACTAAAATAAGATAGCAAAGGCATGACCTAAAGGCAGAACTGATAATTAAAAGGGAAGCAGAGCATAACAATTTGGAAAAATCATAAGCCTGGTCATGTTAAGGATGAAAATGTGTGCAAGAGTTGGGCTAAATAGGGCTGGGGTTGTGGCTCAGCGGAGCACTCGCCTAGCACATGTACGGCACTGGGTTCGATCCTCAGCACCACATAACAAAAATAAAGGCATTGTGAACACATACAAATAAAAAAAAATATTTAAAAAAAAGGGTTGGGCTAAACAACTGTTTCCTAAAGAGACCAGCCTAGACAGAGGAGTGCCAGGTATGGTCCATCAGAGTGGGGAAGAAGTTCTGAAGCCATTTGAGATCTTTGAAGCAGCACCTCTCCTCAAAAGCTCAGAATGTTGGAGCCTTGAGGATAAAAAAGGCTCCTTGCCCTGGGCCACTTCAGTCATCTGTTCCCTGCAGCTTGGTGCAGTGTTTGGTGGCTGCTCCCTTTGACATTCAAGCCGCCCCAGTTGTGCCTTAGGCTGTAGTTCTAGAAGGTGCAAACTATAAGCTATGGTGGTAATTCTACAGGACCTTGCACACTAGAGCCACTGGTGCATGCAATGTCCTTCTGGAAAAGGCACAGATACCAGTGCACAACTCCAATCAGACACAGCCAAAGCATGACTGAGCCCAACAAAGCCAGACTGGAGCTGCCCCAGTGTTCCTAGGAGGTGGCACATGGGATTGAAAGATTATACTCTAGCTTTAAGACTTCATGTCTGCCCTCCTAGGTTTCTGACATGCTGGGAACCTATTACCCATTCCTCTGGCCTATTGATGCCTTTTTCAGTGGGAATGCCCACCTTGTCCCTTTCCTACCATTGTATTTTGGAAGTGGATAACTGATTTTGATTTTGCAGGTTCATAACTGAGATTTTGGACTTTCGAGTTGCTGTTGGACAGACTTTGTGACTGCTAGGATAGAATGATTGTATTTATTTATGTGGTGCTAAGGTTTGAACCCAGTGCCTTACATGTGCTAGGCAAGTGCTCTACCACTGAGACACAGCCTCAACCCCAAATGATTGCATTTTGCTTTGTAACAAGGGCATAAATTTCAGGGAGCTGGTTGCACAATGCTATGGATTGAATATGGTTTGTCCCCCCTGAAACACAAGTGGAAATTTGATTGCCTTTATTGAGGTGTTGGGAGGTGAGGCCTTTACTGGTGGCCTCTGGCAAGGAAGAGTTGACTGTTATAAAGTTGGTCCACTTCTATTTTCTCTTTTCCACATGTGTCCACTTGCACTTCTGCTTTTATGCCATGTTATGACACTGTAACTAGATGTGGCAGCTTAATCTTGAACTTCCAGACTCTTGAACTATAAGTTAAGTCAGCTTCTTTCATTTACAAATTACCCAGCCTCACATATTCTGTTACAGCAACAAAAAATAGACTAAGATAAGAGGCCATCCTCTTTTCTCCCTGTGGAGGAAGGCTATATATCCTGAATAGTTGGGTAACATCTTCAGGGAAGAAAATTGACATCACATTTCCAAGTTGGATGTTCCACTTCCAAATTGCCCTGTTGATACCCAGGTGAATGAGATGATTCAAATGACTAAAAGTGATTATAGAGTTTTGCCCCCTAAATAAAATTCCTAAGGGGCTAGAGATCCTTGGTGGCAGTTGCTCCAAAATAAAAACTATTTCATATTTGTACTAGATGAGTTGAAATTTTCAATCCATTCCCATGATGCATTGTCTGCAATTTCTAGTGTATGTGCCTGTGCCTGCATGTGTACATGAGTATATTTTCCTTAAGCAAGAATTTAGACTCCAGGGAAGCAATCTCAATAAAGCACCCTTTGAGACTGTTTTGCTCCACCCACTGCATCTTTTATTTTTCTTTCACCCATGTCTAATTTAGCAGCAATTTCAAAAGTAATTTTCATTTATTGAGCCTTTCCAAAGGGATTCAAGTTTTCATAACAACAATGTTCTTTTTGAGCTAACTCATTGGTTTACATAATATTTAGTTAAAATCAGAGAGTTAGAAAAAAACAAGTAAAAATGATATAAACAAGTTTGAAAGCTAATGGAACAGAGACTTGAGGAGGGATATAACCTGAATCATGTACACAAAAGTGAGGGGCATATTAGAGATGCCACTTACCTGATGGCTCTCAATGTGTGTCTAGTTGCTTAACTCTACATGTCAGATGGATTGGCTGACAGTACACACAGTACCCACAGCTAATAGACTTCTCATGCATATTTTAAGGCTATGAGAAAAAAACATTTGAGACTTTATTGGGTCACCTGGGATTTCCTTTGATAAATGTGAAATATTTTCTTCAAATCATTAAATATCAGTGCAATTCCTACTTGGGAATGCTGACTTGATATAAAATCACCCACTACTGATGATCATCAAGGTAAAATGAATATCTCCTTGAATGTAAGTGGTAGAAAACAACACCATTCATCTTCAAGTTGTAGGAAAGAACATCATCCTCTCCAAAAATACTTCAACATCATCTACATCTGTTTTTAACACCATTTTAAAAGACAGATTTCAAGCCCCAATTTAATCAACCTTATGCGATATGCAATAATATGTTAATGTCTAATTTTTTTTCTGCATTGATCCCTCTAGTTAAGAAAGCTGGTATTCAGATGCATGCCTATTATTTCTAGTCCCCATCCAAGAGTTCCTTCATCAGAGTTATTATTTTAATTTTACTTAGAATAGCTGTTTGCTGTCTCTAGGAATCTGTTTTTGTTTTCTCCAGGTCCCATTCTACCAGAGTACCAAAAATCCAAAAATCCAAGCTCAGTCAATTCAAAGATTTCCTCCAAAGAAAAAACATTTTGTTTCTAAAAGCAAAAGGCTTTAAAAAAAAATTAGGAGCTGGGGATGTGGCTCAACCGGTAGCGTGCTAGCCTGGCATGTGCGGGGCGCTGGGGTCGATCCTCAGCACCACATAAAAATTAAAAAATAAAAATGTTGTGTCCACCAAAAACTAAAAAAAAAAATTAAAAATTCTCTCTCTCTCTCTCTTTTAAAAAATATTGGTGCATAATAATTATGCAGAATGGTGGGTTTCATTGTGGCATATTTGCAGATTGCACATCTGCATCACATGATTTGCTCAACTTGGGTCCCCAGCATGGCCCCTTGCCCTCCTCCCTCCCCCTGACTCCTTCCTCTATGTCACTAATCTCCTTTCTGTTTCCATGAGATCCTTTACCCACCTTGTTTCTTTCTGATTTCTACATATGGTAGAAAACATGTGAAAGTGAAAGATCTTACATGTTACCAAGGGATCAAAAATGGGAAAAATCTGATCCCGAAGATTCTCTTTCCTGGATTTTCTCATGCAGCAGGTCTATTACTTGTGGTTCTGTGTTTAGGGCATGGGAACTCTTTTGCTCCATTCTCATCTTGCTGGGGTGTGAGACTGGCATCTCCCTGCAAGGCTGATGGGGCACCACTCGCCTATGCACATGAGTCCCTCTCCTGTCAGCACCAGGAGCAGGCTTACCAGCAGGGCTGGCTGTTCTCAGACTCACCGAGGTCCTTATCACATTGCTTCTCTTCTGCCCCACTTCCCATAATGCAGGGGCTCTTTTTCTATATCTGCTAGAAGTCTCATTCCTCTCAAATCCCCAGTCCTCACTCATGATATTCTCAAGCATTTTCATTCCTAAGTCTTGAGCATAGATGCTTTTGAAACACAGAAGGCAAGAAGAAACTTGCAGATTTTTTTATTTATGCCTTGCCACATCTTTTCCCTGAGAATGAACAGAGACCAATTATGAATGGAGTTGAGGGTAGAAAGGGAGATAAGAAAGGGGGAACTAGCTGAAGGAAAAAGCATATAAGTTAATGTCTCCATAGAACTGTCCCTGTAACTGTCCCACTCACCTCATCTGCAAATTCAACACAATTACCCTGACCTCTTCCCAATGGGGTCATGAACCAGTCTGCAGATTTTGGTCTTGGAGTGGCAAGTACTGTCATAGTTTTAGTTCCACTATCCTCCCCATACAATGCCTAAATGGGGTGGTAGAACTTTAATATCAATATTGTCAACTTATCTGCTCCCAAATTGTTTCTTGAACCACCAATTATTTTTTCCATGTTGATTCTCTTCTATCTATCTATCTATCTATCTATCTATCTATCTATCTATCTATCTATCTATCTCTGGTAGGGATTGAACCCAGGGGCATTTGACCACTAAGCCACATCCCCAACCCTTTTTATATATTTTTTTATTTGGAGATAGAGTTTGGTAAGTTGCTGAGGGCCTCACTAAATTGCTGAGGCTGGCTTTGAACTCTTGATCTTCCTGCCTCAGCCTCCAGAACCACTGGGATTACAGGGATTGTACCACCCTGCCTGGCTGTTGTTTCTCTTTTGACAATGGCACTGACCCAAATGTCCAAACTCTAGGCTTTTCACTCTGTGTTACATTTTACCAAACTGGACTTCTGTCTTTGACTTAATTTCAAATCCTTATTCCACAAATTTGCCTTGATCTCTCTGGTGAGCAGAATGATGCTCCCCCTGCTCCTATGATGTGTATATTCTAATCCCAGGAAACTGCAAATATATTATGTCAATGAAATTAAAGTTCCCTTTAAATAGAGGGATTGTCCTGAATTATCCAAGTGGGCCCATTGTAACCTCAAAGGTCATTAAAGGCATAAAGGGGGAAGGGTACAGAAGAGAAAGTCTGAGTGAAGACATGTGAGAAGGACTCAATCAGCTTTGAAGATGGAGGAAGGGACCATGAACCAGAGAATGTGGGCAGTTTCTTTGAGGTGGAAAAGTAAGGAAATGGGATTTTCCCTAGGGTTTCCAGAAAGGAAGTTAGATCTGTTTACACCTTGATTTTAGTCCAGTGAGAGCCATTTTAGACTTTTGTCAGAACTGTAAGGTAATACATTTTTGTTGTTGTTGTTTTGAACCTGAAAGGAAATCTATTTTTTTAAATTTATTTATTTATTCTAATTTGTTACATATGACAGCAGAATGCATTACAATTCATATTATACATATAGAGCACAATTTTTCATGTCTCTCGTTGTATACAAAGTAGAATCACACCATTTGTGTCTTCATACATGTACTTAGGGTAATGATGTCCATCTCATTTCACCATCTTTCCTCCCCCTATGCCCCCACTCCTCTCCTCCCTCCCCTTTGCCCTATCTAAAGTTCTTCCATTCCTCCTGTGATATTTCTCATCCCCATTATGGATCAGCATCCTCATATCAGAGAAAACATTTGGCATTTGGTTTTTGGGGATTGGCTAATTTCACTTAGCATGATATTCTCCAACTCCATCCATTTACATGCAAATGCCATTTTATTCTCTTTTAATGCTGAGTAATATTCCATTGTGTATATATATACACCACGGTTTCTTTATCCAACTATCTATTGAAGGGCGTCTAGGTTGGTTCCACAATTTAGCTATTGTGAATTGTGCTGCTATAAACATTGATGGGGCTACATCACTGTAGTGTGCTGTTTTTCAGTCCTTTGGGTATAAACTGAGGAGTGGGATAATTTACTAAGTTTGCAATCATTTGCTACAACATCAATAGGAAACTAATATAACCTCCATCATGGAATCCCAATTTGGTCTTTCAAATTCTGGAAGTTAGAATTTGAATCCTACCAGAGTTCTAACCCAAAGATGGTTTTCTTGGGCATCTCTCATTGTTTCCCTGTGAATTGTGTTCTCATGTTCTGTACCCAATTGGACACCCTTCTAAGCCTGGGCTCACTTTTGCTGTCCTCTTGTCTGTTTTCTGCTAGAAATTTCCAGAAATTTATTATCTTGAAACTTTATCCTCAACAACAATGCCATTGTCTGTTGGTTATCTTAATATTCAACATGACTAGTCAGTATCCACTTGACATTGTAAACTGACCATGTGATATTAGTCAGTCCAGTTAATAGCCTTGACTGTTCTTTTAGAATATAATTACCTAGCATTTCTGTTTTCTTTTGGCCTGTGAGTTGCTAATATCCTATTTTCTTCTGTTGTAATCTCCTAGGTTTATGCACTGGATGTCATGGTAGAGAAGCACATGGAAATCAAAGAGGTTTCCTCCTATGAACATCTAAACTGCTTTACTTTTTGAAAACAATCTTTTCATACATTACATTCTCCTTCAATTACATTTCTGTTATGAACTTTGCCCCAAGTGTATGTAGCTATATATTGACTTTCATTTTTCTACACAACTTGGACAGAATCTTGGATGTATTATTAATTTGCACTTCCACAAAGTGCTAGGGGGTTGTCATTTCTAATTTAATATGATTTTTCTTATTGCTATAGAACTTTCCATTATCTGGGTCTGTATGATATTTAGTGGATTCTGTAAAGTTGGTAGCAAAGATCAGGGCTGCCTGTGCTTCATCATTTTTACCACTTTCCTATTCTGGCCTTCTGAAAAAGACTTGCATTACTTAAATAATAATGTTCGGAAAGAGTTTTTGTGTTTCTATGATATTAAAAACACAGACAGTTTTAAATAGCATTATTTCCATCATTTAATTCTTGTTTATTTTCACAAACAAGTAGCCGATGGATAATTTTGATGCTTAAATTACTACAAGAACCTATCATTAAACTAATGGTCAATTTTTTTTAGTATTGAGGATTGAACCTAGAGGCACTTTTCCACTGAGCCACATCCCAGGCCCATTTTATTTTTTATTCTGAGTCACGGTCTCACTAAGTTGCTTAGGGCCTCGCTAATTTGTTGAGGCTGGCCACGAACTTGTGATTCTCCTGCCTCAGCCTCTTGAGTCACTGGGGCTATAGGCTAGTCAATTTATTCCATAGTGTCTGGTATCTATTTTTATTTGCATTTCTAATGTAGTGGATGTGATGCCCTTTTGAAAAAATGCATTCAGAAGCCTGTTTCTTTCAGAAGTTACTCTCACTCTTAACTTGTCTTGGCTTCTAATCCAATGAAAAGCAGGAAAGCTGAGGATATAGCTCAGTGGTAGAGTGCCTGCCTAGCATGCACAAGACCTTGGATTCAATCCCTAGTAATACAAAAACAAACAAATCAAAAATGAACACACACAAAAACCAAGGTAAAAAATTAGAATGAACTGAGAGTTCTAATTAGGTAAAGGAAGGAATGTGTCCATTGGATATGACAATTAAGAGGTCCCTGGTCACTTTATATCATGCAGTTTGGTAGAGACAGAAGCCAGATTGCTGTGGTTTGAGACATGAATGGAAATGAGAAAGCAATAAGAGCAACAATAAACCTTTTTGCATCTCACATTTCATCTCACATAGATACTATTTTTTTTTTCACTCTTTCAAACAATATGTTTCAGAGAAAGTATCATGGGGGGATATAAGTAAAATGTGATTAAAAACCACTATGTAATTAGGAGATTAAAAATTTATGTTGAGCATCTTTGATGTGCCAGGTAGGTGATGCAGCTGGTGATTTGCATAAATGAATAGGGTCAGGTATTTGCCTTCAGGAAAATCACAAGGCAGATGTCCAGGTAGATAATGAAGAATTGGATAAAAATGCCTGTAAATAATATTCCTCAGCAAGAAATCCATATTTCTTACTGTTTTAGAGTCTTCACCTGGAGATTTCAAGATATTTTGAGAAAATAATCTGCCTCGTTACTTAAGTACCTGACATAATGAGCTCTATTAGGACATCTTCATAACAAGACTATGTTGCTGTAATTAGCCAGTGAATTGCTATTGAAATTTATCTGAGACAAAACATATTTAATTCATATTTTTCTTCAACTCAATCTTTTTTGAATTTTGTTAGGTCAAGTAACTAGGAAAGGAAGCTGATATTCAAACACTTTATAAAGCAATCATTTGTTTTATAGGGAGACACAATTTTGTTTTGGATTCTTTTGCTGTATTTTATAACAAATTTACGGAACATTTCATTAGCGAGTGTCATGTTAGTACATATGTCATTGACATAGAGTAGACATTAAATTCACTGTAGTGACAAATACCCTTGACAGTTGTGTTTAGAATGATCCTCTATAGATGGGCAACATGTAATACAACTAACTAGCCTAGGCTGGGACTTCAGGTGTCCAAGATCTACCTAGTTCCCGCTCTAGAATTCATTCATTGCAATCCTGGTGATAGTTCCTCTGCATCTGTAAAATGGAAATGATACTCCAAGGGCCACTGTGGAAATTGGATGAGATTAGTTTGTAGAATGTTTTATAATCTGAAAAGCCTTATTCAGCCAGGCAGAGTGGCACATGCCTGTAATCCCAGTGACTCAGGAAGCTGAGGCAGGAGGATCTCAAGTTCGAGGCCAGCCTCAGCAACTTAGTGAGACCCTGTCTCAAAATAAAAAATAAAGGGGCTGAGGATGTGGCTCAGTGGTTAAACGCCCTTAGTCTGTGAGTTCAATCCTCAGTTAAATTAAAAAGAAAAAAGCTTTACATATAGATAGAATGAGGGGGTGTCTTAGTTAACTCCTGTTTTGCTAAAAAATTAACCTCCTAAAAACATAGCAACTTCATATAACAAACATTATCTTACAGCTTTTGAGGGTCAGGAATTCAAGAGAAACTTAGTTGGGTGGTGCCAGGAAGGATGTAATGAGGGTGTCACCTGAGGATGCAGGCGTCTCAAGGCCCATCTGGAGGAAAATCTGCTTCCAAACTTACATGACTGTTGGCAGGATTCAGATCTTCCCATGAGGCATCAGTTCCCTGTCATGTGGAACTCTCCATAAGGTAAATCAAAATGTGGCAACTGGATTCAGCAGGGTAAGAGAATGGAAGAGCAAGAGAAGGTATTCAAGATGGAAATCGCAGGCTCTTTATAACCAAGACTTGGAAGTGACCTTTGCACAAGAGTGCATGATGATTATTGGAAGCTATCGTAAATGCTGCCTTCATGAGGGAGTTAAAAATGTCCTTCCATAAGGTATCAGAAGACCTATGGAAATACCTCTTATGCTTGAAACAAAAGGATTACTAACCATTTTTAAATAGACAATAATTCTCATTCATTTATTCCACAGATATTTTTGAGGAGCCTCTATTATTCCAGGCACTGGACTCAGTGCTAAGTGCCTATATAAAGCAAAGTAAGGCACAAAGCCCTCAAAGAACTTGCAGTTGACTTGGTGGGTAGAATTAGATAAATAAACAAATCATTTTAGAAATTTTATGAATGTTACTGCAGAAGTCTGAAGAGAATTGCCAAGTTTTTCCCACCTACCTCTTTGCCTTCTTTATTTCACCCCAATGAATAACATTCCTTACACCTAAGACCAAACCATTCTGATGCACTGAATTTGATGTCCAATGTTTCACCTTCTTTCTCTTATTTATCTTTTTGCTGGTTCACTCCCATCAGCATATAAATATACAGACATAGCTCCTCTCTTAAATGAGAATCTTCTCTGGACTCCTTTGTTAGTCAATGTCACATCACTTGTAACCCGAGTACCTGACAAGAACAACTTAGAGGAAGGAAAGTTTATTTTGGCTCATGATTCCAGAGGTTTAGTCCATGATGAGCCAACTCCATTGGTCTGGGTCCAAGGTGAGGCAGAACATTAGGGCAGAAGGATGTGGTGGAAAAGTGCTGCTCCATTTGTGGCAGCCAGGAATCAGAGAAAGGGAGGGGGGAAGGGGCCGTAGGGAAAATGTCCAGGGTATACCTCCCATGATCTGCCTCCTCTAGCCACACTCACCTGCCTCCAGTTACCGCTCAGTCAGTCTGTTCAAACTAGGATGGACTGGTCAGGTCATAGCTCTCATAATCTAATCCTTTCATCTTCTGCATTAACAGGAGCTTTGGGGAGGACCCATCATATTCAAACCATAACAACCCTACAAACCCATCAATTAGCTACCCATCCATTTCTGTTATTGAGAGCCAAACTACTTGAAAGAGTTACCTCTACTTCTTCAGCTACCATACTCTCCTCAACTTTTTTCAGTGATATTCCCCTGGACCCCTTATTCTTCCCCTGGACCCCTTATTCTTCCCCTGGACCCCTTATTCTTCCCCTGGACCCCTTATTCTCTGTCATCAATGATCCTCGTATTGCCATATCTGAGAGTTCCTCAACTTTGGCACTGTTGACATTTTGGAGCTTAATAATTTTTTGTTGTGGGGAGATAGTCTGTGAATTATAAGAAGTTTATTAGCATCCCTGGTCTTTATTCACTTGAATGCTAGTAGCATTCTCCCAGTTATGACAACCAGAAATCTCTTTAGGCATTGCTGAATGTCTCCAGGGGTCAAAATTACCCAAAGGATTGAAAATCACTGCTCTCCTACAGTCAGTTCTCAGTATCCAGCCTACTTGCTCTCAGAACTATTTGCCACAGTTGGTCACCCACTCTGATAAAATATACATAACATAAAATTTATCATTTTTATGGGTATAATTCAGTGACATTAAGTGTACTCACTACTCACTTCCTATTGAAATGCTTCCTTCACATAACTTCTGGGATATAACATTGGCTTGGTTTTCTTCCTATCTCACCAGATGCCCCTTCTTAGTGATCCTTGCTTACTCTGCTTCAGTTTCCAAATAAGGTTCACCGAGAATTTCTGGGATTTACTTCCCATCTTCTTTTCTGTGTATCCTTACTTCTTAGGTGGTTCCATGATCTCAGTACCATGTAAACTGATGACTCCCAAATTTGTATCTATAACCTTTCAAGTCTCCTCTGAGCTTTAGACATGTATATCCAACTGCCTACTCAACACCTTGCTTAAATAGGTATGGCACAGCCACGGTGTCCAAACTCTTAACAATCTCGCCTCCCATAAAATCCACTTCTCCCCAGGTGTTCTTCATTTTAGATAAAGTCATCACCATTCAATCACCCAGAGCAAAACCCTAGAAGTTATCCTTGATTCTCCTATCTGCTTCATATCCCATATCCAAATACAACCTCAATCTGACCACTTCTGTTCACCTCCATCACCATGAGGCACCACGGGGCTCATCCAAACTATCATCTTCAGACTAAGCTATTGAAACAGCCTTTTATCAGGTCACCCTCTGTCTACTCTGGTTCAACTTCATATTCTGCACATAGCACCAAGAATACCATACCCATGCTTGTATGCACACGTACACCCCCTCCCCCACATCACTCCAGTGGCTTCTCCTCTCACTTGGAATAGAATTCAAAATTCCTTCCTTGGCTAACAGGTCCTGTATTAACTGGTCCTTGCCAACCTATCTGACCTCATAGCCTACCAATCTCCCTCTCTCTCATTCTGCCTGGCCTCACCAGCCTATCATTACTCACAGTTTACTAACTCCTATAAGTTGTTTCTGCCTCTGGGCCACTGAACCTGCTGTTTCCTTAAACTGGGATTCCTTTCTCTACATTGTCACATGACATACATTTCCTCCTTTTATTCAGATCTCTGCTCAAGTTTCACCTGGCCTCACCTGATCAACCTATCTAGCCTTTCTCCACTCCCATTCTCTACCTGGGTAAGTTTCTATCTCTCCATTCTATTTTTTGTTTTCAAAGTATTTAAAATTACCTGATATTTTAGTGTATATTTATTTGCTGTCCAACTTCCCCAGGAGCAAAATAAGCTCCATGAATGTAAATACTTTATCTGTTTACTGCCATATTCATAGCTCCTAAAGAGTAGCAACTCAATCAATAAATATATTTAATTTATTATTATTATTATTCTATAGTTTAATGAAATTATTATTCTAAGTTTAATGAAAACGGAATGAAGTAGATGCATTTTTCTTACAGGAAAGAAAAACAATCAAACAAACCCATAACCACAAACTTTCGCTGCTTCTTTAGTTAGAGCTGGGAACCACTGTTCTAAGTCATAGTAGATATATCATAAATATTTTTAATTCTAATTTCCATTGCACAAAATTTTTGGTCTTTGCTGTTTGCAAAAGCAGTTTGTTTCTGCTAATGAAATAAAAAATATAATTTGACATCTAAATCTTTAAATAAAAAGACAACATTATTTAGCTATTCAATGGAGCAAATAACATGGGGAGAAACAAGGAAGACAATTAAGCAGTTTCTTTTCATTGGTGTTGGTAGGGCAGATGAGATGCATGACCTTCACTTGAACTTATAACCAATTCACTTTAAAATTTTTTTTTTTCCCACTATGAAAGTAACTCATACCCATTATGAGAATTTTGGAAAGCACTTAGTAATTGAGAAATACAAAAATATTACAATTAATATTGCAATGTGTGTCATGCCAAATATTTTATTAAGCATAATATTTGTTTCAGTTTTTATGAGATTCCTGGGAGAACAAGAGGATTAGAGGTGAAATCTTTCCAACAAATTGTAAGCTCCCTGTGCTACCTATTATGATTTTACCTCTCACAGAAATCAGTGCTGAGTCTTCTATAGAATACTATATGCTGGGGTACCAACCAGACATTGGATTGATCACTTTAGACTTCTTTTATCATGGAAGGGCAGTGGATTATTCTTTTGGGGATAGCTATATATATTGTGAATATAGATTTACTTTTTCTGTATGCAATGCATTGGCTAGTTCAGAAGTCAATGTCACCATCAAAACATTCAATAGTCAAATAACTAATTTCATAGTGAAGAAGAAGAAGAAAAAGAAGAAGAAGAAGAAAAAGAAGAAGAAGAAGAGGAGGAGGAGGAGGAGGAGGAAGGAGGAGGAGGAGGAGGAGGAGGAGGAGGAGGAGGAGGAGGAGGAAGTTGTTGAAGTTGTTTATCAATGAGCCAATGAGCTTACACCTATGGAATATAGAAATAAGACCCAACACCTAGAAGCAGTGACATGGTAGGAGAATGGAATGACACACTGACGACTAATTATGATAGTAATCAAGATACAAATTTCTGAAAGACTGGAATTATATTTTAGTGTTATGTTTTGAATCAACAATGACTTTTAAACATAATATGTGGGCCCAAGTCCAAGAATCAAGGGATGGAAGTGAAGATGTCTTATTTTTATATTATACCAAATATTTTATTAGTGGATATATTGGTTTTTGATCCTACATCTAGAATGCAGTAAAGTTTGGATGTCATGGCTTCCAAAGAAGGATTTCTCAACTGGGGACATAGTAATGGTTCCATTACTTGAAAGCTGAATCTGCAACCTGGATACTTTGGGCTCATACCAATGAACCTTTGGGCAAAGAAGGGGTTCTCTACTGGCTGGGTAATTCTTCCTGGTTACCAGGGGGGAAATTACATTCTCATTACACAGTAAAGTTAAGGAAAACAAGGAACGAAATCCTAGAAATTTCCTAGGACACCACTTAATGCTCTGTTGTCAAAAATAAATGTTAATGAAAAATACAGAAAATAAAACAGCAAAATCATGGTGCATACAGATACAAGAATAAAGTTTCAAGTCACCTCACCAGGCAGCCTCAGGAGCCTCAGGTAGCCTCTAGGAGCTGAGAACAGCCCCTCACTCACATCCAGCAAAGAAAATGGGATCTCAGTCCTGTAAATCCCAAGGAAGTGAATTCTGTAAATAAGAATGAGCTTAGATACACATTTTTCCTACCAACTCTACCAGTTGAAGTTCTGGTTGAGGGTACAAAGCACATGAAATAGTAAAAGAAGGAAACTATAAAAATCCACTATAAACTATTATAGGAACAGTGACTTAAACTTCAAGCATGTTCTTTCTTGCTTCTTATGCATATGTACAGAGAGTATTGTAGTAGGATGAATTCTAAGATCATCTCACAATTTCCTGGCTCCTAATGAATTTACACCATCTTCCAGTTGTTCAATCAAACACTCACCTAAATATTGTTGTGAAGAGATTTTTTTCAGATTTAATCAAGGTCCTAAATCAGTTGATAAGAAGATTATCTGAGTAGGCCTGACCAAATCCCATGAGCCCTTTGAAAGCAGGAATTTTTCTTCAGCTGTTTACAAAGAGGAAGTCAAAGATTCAAAGCATGAGAAAGATTCAACATACCCTCTCTGGCTGGAAGATGGAGGGGGTAAATAATTCAGGTAGTCTCTAGGAGCTGAGAACAGTTCCTCACTCACATCCAGCAAAGAAAATGGGATCTCAGTCTTGTAAATCCCAAGGAAATGAATTCTGTGAATAAGAATGAGCTTAGATGCACATTTTTCCTGCAGATGAAAATTGCACCATGCTGAAATCAAGATTTCAACTTCATTATGTCTTTATTAAAATTATTATTATTATTATTATTTATTTATTTATTTATTGCAATTCTGGGGAGCAAACTCAAGGCTTTGCACACACTAGGCAAGTACTCTACCACTGAGTTACATCCCCAGCCCTCCTGATATCTTGAGAACTCAGCCATGCTATGTTGGACTTTGACCTACACAACTGTCAGCTAATAAATGGATAATATTTTAAGCCACTAGGGCTGTGCTAATTTGTGGTGCAATCATAGAAAACTACCACAGTGTTTACTTATTCCTTTTCTCTTCCTTCTCTTTCATTATTTTATATAGGATTGTTCTTGATGGCCACTGTGACCACTTAAACTTTGTGTGATTATGACTGAAAAAGAGACATAATTAACATCCCCTAGAGATAGAAATTATGACTGTAGTCCAGAGATGGATAGAGTGACTGTTGAGACATCTTCATTTTATGGGGTGAGGATAAAAGTATAAGGATGTCATTAGTGTTGTATGGAACTTGAGATGTATTAAGAAGATTGTGCATACATGCTGGGTAGCCATAAGACAGGAGTGGGTCTCTTAGTTCCACACCTATATGTCTATACTCTTCTCAGTGATGCTGGGACTCTGAAAAATATATTACTCCTTTATCATCTGGCTCTCTGTTAGGTTGTGCTAATAGGGAGCACTAAAGAAAGATTAGATGGCAGAAGAAGGAGAGAGTGGGCTTCTATTCTTTTTATTTTGCTTATTGTATCTGTTAGCATCATTCCCAGCAATGACTCTGGACCCTGGCAATAGCAGTTGGTTCCAACCTGTAGCTTCTTTTGGAACTTTCAAAACAGATGTCATCATATCCCCTCAGAAGTACCAGCATCAGTCAGTTCAGGTCTGCCCCTCAGAGGTCCAAGCCCTCACTCCATAGAACCCCTCTTCTGAGCAGCCCAAGATCTGCTTTTTGTTCCCCTATTATTTCCATGTCATCTCAGTCTTCCCTTTTGGTTTTTCAGCACTCTGATACCTGGAACCTATACCCTAAATTAAATGACCTATGTTGAAACAACTAGTGTGGTTTCTGTGTTCCTAACCTGATCTAGATTAATGTGACCTTATGTGGTTCTATTACATGGGCTCAGCAGCTCAGGGACTAAAAGCAGGCCTCACACATGGTATGTATTTTATGAGTGTTGATTGAATCAAAGAACCAATTATTAGATGATGAAAAGTGCATTTTTGTTGGGAATGATCATGGCATACAAGGTTACAAATTGTTTGAGTGTAGACCACAATGTGCTAAGAGGTACATGATGTGATTTCTGCCTTAAGAGCAGAACGTCTAAAGTTCTGTAATCAAAATGCTAAGGAATAGAGAAGGATGATATTAATTCTATGGCAGGAAGTGGTAAGCATAGATAAACCATAAAGAACTTAATGAAGGAAGTAAGCTCTGAAGGGTGGGTAAATTCTTGACAAATGAATGGGTTCAGGAAATTTCATAAAAGGAATCCATTGAACAAGTTCCAAAGGCTCAATATTGAAATATATGTTTAAGTAATGGTGAAAAGTATAATAGATTTTAAGAAGGCAAATGTAATAGAGTATGAAGGGGATGAATAGTAGGTCTCTAGTTTGGGATTAGGTGTATCTATCTAGGACCTAGAATAACTCATGAAAATTCCATAAGGATTGGTGTACCGTATTACACACAATAGGCATTAGCACAGCACCTGACACATAATAGGGACATGATCAAATATAATTGAATAAATGTTTACTGGAGTTAGCAGCCAGGATGCCAATGGTGATCTTGATGAAATGGCTTCAGTAAGATATTGGGAGAGGAAGGATCATAATTCTAAAAGTTAGATTAATTGATATTTTAGTTGAGTCTACAATTTTCCTACTTCTAGTATTGAAATACTTTTTAAAGTTGCAGTTCAGATTTTTAATATTTAACCTTCTCTAGCTATTGCAGTGTGTGTTCCACCAAAATAGGTGAGCAAACCAAGACTGAGGCAGAAATATATTCAGTCAATAGAGATTCCATCTCAGGAGAAAGGCAAAAGAAATTCCGAGAATGAAGGGGAAGAGAATTTCAGGAAATCAACAAGTGCATGTGGAATGAGATTGAAGATCTCCATGAGAAAAAGTGAGTTTCATAGATTACCTTAAAACCATTCTGAGAAATTACTGTTATTATTTTTTAAGGTTTCTGCATTGACCGATTTTTTTTGAGAGATTATTTAAAAGATAAAGGCAAGGCTAGCAATAAATGATACTTATACAGAGAAATCTAAGCACATTATAAAATAAAGGCAATTATTATAATTAGGTAAAACAAAAGTAAGAAAGTAATTTTGATATTATTAGAATGCCACAGTTATCAGCTGTGAATTGAATTTGCATAGGCAAACTAATATAAATGCTGAACATTGATTTAACCAAAAATTATAATCCAAACTTGTTCAGAGACGGAAGAGAGAAAGCCAAGAGAATGGAGGTGTAAAGGAATTAATCCTGACCTATCATTTTAGGAAGAAAATAATGCTTACATTTGATAAAACATAAGATCGTACAAATATTATATTAAAAAGTAGAATTATATGTAAGTGCTAGAATAAACAGCTAAAATAGGATAAAGTGGTTGTCTTTGAGGAGGTGAACATAGGGGAACAGAAATGCATAGGACACAATAGGAAACCACTGTTTTATTGTTACAAGCCTTTTAATACTATGTGACTCTAAAAATTATGTGCTTACATCGATAAAATTAATTTTAAGTGCAAATTTTAAAAGTGTACTCAAATTATTCACAATAGGTACCTCTAAGAAGTGGGCTTGACAGAGAAGGAACTTATATTTCTCTTTTTAAATCTCTGTGCCATTTGAATTTTTCACAATGGACACCCCTAACTTTTATACTTAAGATAATAGTAACAACTAAGATAATAGTAACAAACTAAGTAAAGCATTTCTGTTGGTTGACTTTGAAAGTACACATAAAGAGACTATCATACTAAGTGAAATAAGCCAATCCCCACAAATCAAAAGCAGAATGTTCTCTCTGATATGTAGACGGATGTTAACACACAATGGGAGTTGGGGAATAGAAGTACTTTGAATTAGACAAAGGGGAATGAAGGGAAAAGTAGGGGGATGGGAATAGGAAAGACAGTAGAATAAATAGGACATAACTTTCCTATGTTCATACATGAATACACAACCAGTGAAATTCCACACCATGTACAACCAGAAGAATGGTTACTCCATGTACGTATAGTACTCCATGTATGTATATAATATGTCAAAATACACTCTATTGTCACATATATCTAAAAAGAACAAATAAAATTTGTTTAAAAACAAAAGTAGGCATTTAGTAAAATTGAGGAATAATTTCTTCAAGATCAAGGTAAATTTGGAGAGAAAAGATGGTTGGAATGCAGAATTGGTGTGGTATTAAGTTAGAATTGCCACCCCTCACTCCTCCTACCCTTTTGTCACAGTGTCCTGGTACTGGGCTTGAAATTTCTTGCCTTAAGACTGAGACTGTTTTAGGGGAGTGCTTCTGAACAATGTAGTAGCCATCTGGTTGGAGAAAGAAAGAATAAACTCAAATCTAGGTAACTCATAATCCAGACAGACAGTGGGATATTTTCTTTTGTTTGTTGTCATTTCTACCTAGTATTTGTTAATGCTCCCTACAGGTTGCATGATGTTCAACCCCAAATGCAATGACCTGAATCCATTTTTTAAATCTCATCAGTATGTTGACCCCATTTATTCAGTAGACACAGAATATGAAACCCTCTTTGAGGTATTGTCAATAAGTGCTAAGGAAGTTTATCAGCTACAAGGAAAGAAGAGAACATTCATTCTCTCTCTCTCTCTCTCTCTCTCTCTCTCTCTCTCTCTCTCTCTCTCTCCCTCCTCCCTCTCATACATGCATGCACAAACCTGGACAACATGAGTTTTTCTGCTTAGATCTCCATGGAATGACTCCTACCTTGCAACACCAATCTTACAAGAACATGATTAATGATGTGACTTGAGGGAATATTGGAGAGGCTTCTCTCCCATTCAAAAACAGTGCCTTCCCTGGACACAAAACTGCCAGAATCTTCTTAGGCATAAACACAGCAATTCCAAGAGTATCTTTAAAATAAAGATGAAGTACCCTTGTAAGTGGCAGGATATTATGTATTAATCATACAGTTTTCCCTAAGTGCCTGACACATTAAAGTGCTATGAGTCACCTAAGTTTTAAGCCTGCTCCTAAGTCTTCTTTTCTGTTCTAGCTACACTATCTCCCTAGGGACCCAGAGGAAAGAGCAAGCTTCAAGCAAGTTAGGATTGTGAATATCTCCCAAAGAATATTTCTAGGGTGGTACTACTGGGGAATGGTGAAACCTTTGAAAGGTGAGGCATAGTTAGAAGTCTTTAGAATTGGGGGTGGGGGGCATGCCTTCAAAGTGGATTTGGGGGCCCCAGCCCTTTCTTGCTTTCTGCTTCTAGCCATGAAGTGAGCAACTGGTCTTGTTCCAGCAAGCACTCCCTCCATGATGTGCTACTTTGCCAAAGACCCAAAGCAATGGAGCTAGCTGATTGTGGACTAGAACCTATAAAACTGTGAGCCAAAACAATCCTTTTCTTTTTATATATTGATAATCTCAGGTATTTATAGTGATGGAAAGCTATCCAGCATATAACTGGAGGAATTGTTGCTGGAATCTAGTAGGCAGAAGGTAAGGATGCTGCTCCTCATCCAAGGCACAGACAACCTCCTCTTGACAAAGAATCATACGTCCTAAAAGATCAGTAGTACTGATTTTGAGAAACCATAACTAAGGCATGCTAACTTTTTTTGCTGGCATCCATAGGGGTGTCTTCGACATAGAAGGCAGTTATAGTTTTTTTTCCCTAGTAACAAGAAGTCCAGAGGTAGCTAGCCTAGGACTGGTATTTCTTTTAAGCATAAGACATCTTCTAACTTTCTGTACTCCTTCTGTAGCATTTGAGTCTTATCTTCATGAACATCAGATAGTTACTGAGCCTCTGGCTATTATATACAAGAATCATTAGGGAAAGAAAAGGGCAAAGACACAATATGGCAGAGTCTATTTTTTTTTTTAATTAAAAAATTGCTTTCCCAGAAACAGGACTTATAAACATTGTATTTTTTTTCTCTCTTATTAGTATGGAGTTTCATAGTCACCTTTAACAACACAGAAGTCTGTAAAAATTGGAGTGGTTGGCTAGGAATATTGTCCCTTTAAACAACATTGAATTTCTATTTATAAGGGCTGATATAAGCATGCATATATTTGGTAGACAACTTGCAATGTCTGCCTCACCTATATGCTTTGAAATTAATTTTAGAAAGCTAAGGACTGTTCATTTCTTCAATTTGAGGAATGGATAGAAGTATCTTTACATAAAATGTAAGGGCCTGTATTAATTTAAGAAAGGTGGTATAAGATATGTTAGCTATAATAGTGTACTACAGAAGGTTGAGAAGCTGAATTTCCAGTATTTAGGTCAGATTATGTCATGCTATGGTAATAAGTAAACCTCCAAGTCACAGTGAATTACATCAACAAACATTAACTCTCACTCATGCTACTTGTCCATCTTGTTACCCCTGATTCTACTCCGTGCTGTTTTCATTCTGAAACTCAGACTGGGGGAGAAACCTTTGGTAGAAAAATGACCATTGGCCAATCAGATGTAGCCATTTATGGAGAAAAAAAAATCATGGCAAATCACATGATTACTTTTAAAGCTTCTGTTTGGATGTGATTAATGTAATTTCCACCTATATTTTATTGTCCAATGAAAACCTTTGACTGCCTTGAAGTTCACTAGGGTGAGAATTTCTAAGTCCTCCCACCAGGTGGGGCATTGGAGAAAGGGAAACCAGATACTACTGACTACACTTAAGATTTTTCTTTTTGGTGTATACACTTTAAAAAGAATTGCATTCATTCTGTTTCATAGATTTCCTCCCTCTAATGAAAACACTGACTATGATAATGTAGCAATTATTTAAAAGCCGCATTCAGGAAAAAAGAAAACCAGAATGTATTATTTTTGATCATTCATCAAATAGGTACTTATTGATTTCTTTCCATGTGCTAAGTACTTTGTTAGTTACAAAGAATTCTTTGGCTATAGGAAGAGTCAGATAGACTATTATTTAGAATGTACTGTGAATCATTTGGTCATTTGCATATCGTGGCATATCTTGAAAATTAAAGCAATACTGCAAAACTATTTAAAATTGTCGATAATATACTCCTTTTCACATATTTTAAGTAGAAAATTAAATCATTAATATATGATTGAATTAAAAAAAGAATCTAGCATGAATAAGCATTATGTTAGTGAAGGAGAGTCTCAGACTAGGGAGGTAATACTAAAAAAGGGTTTTGAAGGATGAGTAAAGATTATCTAGAGAACACAAAGAAGAAAACAGCAAGCAATATTTAGTGGTGAAATATTAATTAATTCAATTTCAGAATTGAAACTATAGGCTCATTATGTGTCTGTGTGTCCATATATCTAGAATTCAGAAAGGTCTTTACTAACTCTTTTGTTTGAGTATGAATGTTTTCCTATCTCTGGAGGACACTAACTAATTAGATTATAAAGTATTGCAAATTAAAGGAATCTGCTCTGGTTCTTGGAGTGTTCAATCTATATTGGCTTATAGATATAATTAACTTCATGTAGAAATGGAATATTCTCCAAATTTCAGAAAATATGGAAACTTCTAATTCTGTAAATGTGCTAAGAATTTCTTAGAAAAACTAAAAAAAAGAAAAATGTGTCCAAGTTTACATAATTTTGGCAAATGGGACTAACTGAATAATTTTGGTTTGATAAAAACAGCTGTCTTCTCTGATTTATCAGTGCTAAATACATTTTTATTCTGCTTGCATATGCTTTTTCTATTTTTTTTTTTTTTTTTTTGCCACGAGGTGTGCTTTATCTTCATTAATCATACAAATAAATCTCTATAATATGCCAGGGCAAAATGGAGAATTTGACAGTTTGATTGGGGGTCCCCTGAGAAACTCACAAGCTGGTGGCTTCTGTGCGGAGTTCCTGGATTCACAATAGAGTTTGTGGCTCTTGAGGGCTCAGAGATGATGGGGATGGGGAATTCTCCAGGCTCTTAGGAAATTTCACTCTGCTTTTTCTGCTCAGTGGTCTCTTTGGTCAGTAGGGATGTTCCATTATGTCTCCATTATCTTCAGCTTCACCTTATGGATGCTGAAAATTGCCCCAATGTCTGACTTGACTGCCATTTTCTTAAAACAATCCATGGTATCTGGCTTTGAGCCTGGCTCTTGGTTCTCCCTTCTTATTGCTGCTGCAAGAGACCTGTTTTTCCTAAATGTATACAGGTCAAAACAACTAACATTATTCCTACTTAATGTTTAAGATTATGTAAAATGTAAATTTGTGTTAATTAAATTATAATTATTCTGAAAACCTTTTTTATTTTAGCCACAATTATGTTTTATAGCATGTCAGCTTAAGGATAATTGTCTAAATCTTAAGGGAGCTTAACATTTGGGGATAATGGCTAATTGAGTTGATTAATAAATCACCATTGGATACCTAGGTCATGTAATTGCCAGGCATAATTTAATGTTTATAACATCTTGCTTTTTCTTTTTATTTGCCATAGAGAGATTGTATCTTTGGGCCATGTCAATGGAAATGCTCACTTTTGCCACTTTGAAAAGGTATAAAGGGGAGGTGCAGGGCTACAGAAAGTTGTACCATGGGATTTGACTGTCTTCTTAAAAAGCTTGGGCAGGACCTGAAGCTTATTTTCCACCCCAACCCCATTTTCTTCATGAAATAGAAATTAGTTACTTTTGTTAAAGGCTTTAATGAATGCAGTAATATTCAATTTTTCTTCCTCTTTTCCTGGTGTCTGAACCCCTTTATACTCTTGGGGTTTATTGACAACCCTAAAGAACTTTTGTACATGTGGCTTGACTAACAATATTTACTACATTAGAATTGAAAATGGAAACAATGCAAACATACTTATTTATTGAATTATTTAAAGGTGGCATGTTTTATGTTAATAATATCTTAATATTATAGTGAAATTAGTGTCAGTTTGTTCCAAAATTTAACACAGCCAATGAAGGACAAAACTGGGAAAGTGAATTTTATTTGTTCTGGTTTATAATACCTAAATTTGAAAAAAAAGTTATGAAATGTGTTGAAATCTTAGTAAAGTGTGCTCAATTTTATTAAGATTTCAACACATTTCATAACTTACTGATTATTACCTTTGCCTCCAATAGAAAGGGTTATTTTTAAAAAAATGTATGAGATAGCAGAGATTCTGTGCCTAATCAGAATAATTTCCTATGATTTATGTTGACTCTAGTATATTCTTGAATATGTAAAAAAAAGGAACAAAGGTTACTCATTTCTCATTTTGTGAAAGAAATAAGATTCTTTATAATCCTGTTAAGCTCTTTTTTATTTTAAAATGTCTTATTGACACTTTGATTAAATGTATAAGCTAATGTTTCTTAGGCACCTATGATCCTATTTTTTTTTTTTTTTTTGGTACTGAGGCTTGAACCCAAGACGCTTAACCACTGGGCCACATTTTAGCCCTTTTTAAAATGTATTTTGTTTAGATACAGGTCTCGTGAAGTTGCTTAGAGCCTCACTAAGCTGCTGAGGCTGGCTTTGAACTTGTGATCCTCTTGCCTCAGCCTCTAGAGTCACGGGGATTACAGGCATGCACACTGCAGCTGGCCTCTGAGCCTGTCTTAATCAAGTGTCTAAGTCTTCTCTGACCACTTCTTTGTCTTTTGCCTTTCCCAAATCAGATCCTACGTATAGGAAAAATTAAGTAAACCTTTCAGAATATCTTTTACACTTAAAACCATCTTTGCAATTTTTTTAGAGGGCTCTTGGAAAAATGGTTTGTTCTTTCACCTTACAAAAAAGAGAGCAGCTAGAAATAATTAGGTTTCTTTATTAGTTACTATTAATGAGTTGCATGGAAAGTGTAGTCAAATAAGAAGAGATATTCAACCTCCCCTATGTTACATTTGTATGGGTAAATATCATTCATCTGAATATTTTAGAATTGTATGCTTTATAAAAGGTTCCTAAAGATTTGATGCCCTCTCTATCCATGAGAGGTTTCTGTTTATCAGAGCCCTGATGATACTTTGCCTGATATTAGGCCACAACCTTATATGGTTATCAATTATAATTTCAGTATTTAAAACATTAACCAGGTCACAGCCTTACTTCTTTAATTTGAATGTAGCATTTTCTAGGCTAGTGGGTTTCAATTGGAGATGCACATCAGATTTAACTGTGGAGTTTTGTAAAAAAAAATATAGATATCAACAAACCATTCCAGATTTACTCTTTTTGACTTGATATTCTCAGTATATTCTTAGTATACGTTTGAAATATTCTTGGTACATTACACCTATTATGAATCAAGATTATAAATATAATTTTATGACCTCAAGATTTTTTATCTTTTAAAACATTGTTAATCTACTTCTGTGTTCATCCATTTTTATAAATCAAGTATAACATTCACTACCTATCGAAAATAGGCATAATCATCACTTTCAAAGATCTTTTGCATAAATTTTTAGAATGACTTTATTATCTTTGCTTTCCATGCTCCAGAAACAATCTATTTTTCTTGTCATTTGCATTATTCCTATTATGAACTCTTATCAGATCTTTCACATGTGAAAAATTTCAGTAAAAGTTAATTTTCAGTCAAAGTGCCATTACTTTACATATAGTTTTTATTTTGCACCAATTTTCTAGTGTGAGCTATAGGTCATGTTTGTGTCTCCAACAAAAAGACCATCCAGGTACAGTGGTGCACTCCTATATCCCAGCTATTCAGGAGGCTGAGGCAGGAGGATCACAAGTTCAAATACAGCCTGGGCAATTTAGCAAGACCCTGTCTCAAAATTAAAAATGAAAAGGGCTGCGGATGTAGTTCATTAATAGAACACCCCTGAGTTCAGTTGCCAGTACTAAAGACAAACAAACATCTCAGAATTTTGTTTAGAAAAACTACAAAAAGGAATGCAAATTATTGACACTGAAAAAAAGAATCTTGGGCATAGTTTTCTGATGGTACTGTAATAAGGTTCACTTTCATGTAACAGGTGTCTACTTCATGCTTTGAATATAAACCTTGCTGCTCAACCACTGGTGGATTACTTTAAAAGGGCCATTTCCCCCTCTTCCTCTTCTTCCCATTCCCCTCCCCAACCATGGGGGTTGGGTAGGGGAGCAAGATTAACATTCTGGTTGTCCTAAGGTGAGCCCTTCTGCTCACTGTCCCCCAGAATAAAAACAAAGACAAAAACAAAAACAGAAAAACCTTCCAGACCTAGAAACTGAAACAATAGCTCTTTTGAAGACATAAGTTAAACGGTTATTAGATCTACTGATAATAATACTTGAAAAACAGCCCTTGTACCCCTCTTTGTAAAGCCTTTTCTTCCCCCTGCCAGTGAGAATGGCAGCTTCTGTAATATAAGTTCATTGTCTTTCTTTTTGCTAGCAAAGCAATAAAATTGTTTTTTCCTTTTCTCAAAATCTTGTCCTCATTATGGATCAGCAGTGAGAATAAGAACCGAGCTTTCCTATCAGTGCTACTTAGAGAACTTTGTACCAGTGGACTGAGTCAGGATTTCTAGAACTCTTATTTTTTTGGGAGGGGTGGAACCAGGGAGTGAACTCAGGGGCACTAGATCACTGATCCACATCCCCAGACCTATTTTATATTATATTTAGAGACAAGGTCTCACTGAGTTGCTTAGCTCCTTGCTTTTGCTGGGGGCTGGCTTTGAACTTGTGATCCTCCTGCCTCAGCCTTGCAAGCTGTTACCGCTATTTACCATGACGAGTCCTTGCTTCCCCAATGCAACACCAGAGAAGCACACTGAGTTGAGTGTAAAGTGGAAAGTGGAAAGTGGAAGGCTTTATTAAAGGATAGCAGAAAAGAATCCCCCCCCCCCAAGAAGGAGTCCCGAAAGGCGGAATCTGTGGAAAGGGGAGGTCTTCTCCCTTTTATATCTAAGGTCTTCTTTTGTCCTCCCACATTCCTGTCCTTTATTTCTCTCTCCTGAACTGGATGGGGGATGCAAGTGGGAAGGCCAAAAGGTGGAAAATAGATGGAATGGGGGGGGGAGGGGAAGAGTGACCTGGGCTGGATTGCCTAGGGCGGTTTGATTAGCATCTACTTGTTTTGCTGGGAGCTGCAAACTCTACCGCCTCATCTGGACCTTGGTGAGAGCCGCAACTTCTCCCTATGACCCTCTCCTCAACTCCACACCAGGAAAAGTCTGCCTTGGTTCCGGACCTGGTCACCGTGGTCTAAGTGAGTGTGCTTCTGCTGGATGTAAAGCCTAAGCCTTAAGACTTTTGATCTGATTTTTGAAATTAGCATGCAGAGGGAATGTCTGTCATTAGCCTGTCATGATTAAGTGTATTTTGCAGTGCTTAGAATTAATCTAGAATTGTTTGCTGTGAATTGATTATGTCTATTGCAGTGCCTAGCATTAAGGATATCGTTTTCTTGATTAAGAACCTATAGAGTGAAATTGTATTGAGTAATTTGAGTGAATAAAGCATTAAAAGGGGCAGAAGTGCGTGAACATTCTTAATTTCTCCCCTCAACTGCATACGTCGCAATTTTGCCCCCTCGCGACAATCACGAACCAACTTTCTGCCCTTATAGATTTGCTTATTCTGGACATTTCATAAAAGTGGAATCATGAAAGATATGACCTTTTGTGACTGGCTTCTTTCACTTAGCATTAAGTTTCCAAGGTTTGTGTATAGCACAGATATATCAGTATTTAATTTCTTTTAATTGTTGAGTAATATTTCATATGGATTTGCTACATTTTACCCTTTCATCGGATTGTGCTGGGAGCCATCAGCCAAGTAGGTATGACAAATTCCTTGCCAGCTTACTCCCATGCTGTCTAGTGGAAGGACTTCTGAAAGGTGACCTTGCTCAAAGACCAGGGCAGGATCCATGTTTAGGGTGTTCCCCCTTTAGAATAGGGCAGTTTAGCATAATAGGAGATTAGGGTGTTCCCCCTTTAGAATAGGGCGTATCCTGCTGCTGAGTTCCTCTTGAGTGCTTAGGGTCAGACAGTATATTTTGGGAGACAGAAGCCCATGTGGAGTGGATTTGGGCAGAGAGTGGATTTGGGAGAGAGTGGATTTGGGCAGAGAATGTGGATTCCCCCAGAACGTGTTTGTAGAAGGCCGGTGTGAGATCGGGAATAAAGAATTGCTGTTTGAATCTACAAGCTGTGTGGAGACTCGTGATTTGTGCCCAGCCAGAGACTGCGGCAGGATTGTGGACATTTTTGTATCTATAATAATGATAGATGATTCCCCCCTCGTGGGCCTTACAACTCTGCCCTAGATCTCCTTTATGGCTGCATGCAACCTTGGGCTCTGGCCTCTTGAAGAGTTGAGTAGGAGGATGAGACCCAGAGACGTGTCAGGTAGCCCTGCTGGATGACCATCTTTCCCATGGTCAGGACAGCCACAAAGGGCTTGGGGGTTGAGGTGGGCCTGTCCTCTGGCAGCAAGGGCTCTATCGGCTTTTGTGTCTCTTGGACTTGTTATGCTTGAATTCGGGACCCCCAAAAGATCACCAGAGACCCAAGATCAATGTAAGCAGCAAAGAGGTGTTTATTGCGAGCTAGCTTGGTCCTCCGTGTGCACACAGCAACTGATGACATTGAGAGGCCCCGAGCCCAGGGTTTGCAGCAGTTTTATACATTCTTTGGAGAAGGCAGGGACCCCCACATACATCATAGCATCTCTTAGCAAATCATCACACCCCGCAGGAAAATCATGAAACAACTCTAAAACATGATTAGCACATTCATTGGCGGGAACAAGTTGAGTAGGGGTGATTGGGTACTACAAGAGGGGGATGCATTTGAACTGATTGGTTTAAGCCAAGAGGGGTGTTCGTGCTGAACTACATGGTTTCCCAACATGTTATCAACCACCATAAACTACTGGGAGGGTCATCTGGCATCCCAGGTATTTTCCCTGTCTCAATATGATTGGTGGCTGCTAGGGGGTTACTATGGGTCTCCACCTAGCCTGACTGAGTCAGGGACACCTGGCTCTGCAAATCTCTCCTGTTACTTGTAGAGAAACAATTTAGCAGGGTGGGAATGTGCCTAGGAGTGCTCTGTGGGTCTTTCCAAGGACAAAGGTGATGTCCCTTCCTTGGACAGGCTTTGCTCTGAGGTAGAGGCTGGTTTTTCAGGACTGTGTTTTGGGGTTTCTGCAATAGCAAACCCAATAAACAGAGAATAATCAAATTCTAAACTTATATCTGATTCTCATTGATACCATTCTTCCCTTCCCCCTAAATTCTAAAAGTTTATTTCCTTTGTTTTCACAGCCATAGTTATTTCCATGCTTTCATTAAGACTCTGTCCTTTTTACTAGAATATAATTGGAAGAAAGAGTTACATGACCAAGACCTTGCCTGGACTGTTATATTTGCGAATTATGCTCAAATGAATCAGGTGTGGCCAGACACTTTTATGGAACTCAAGTTGGCTTTATTTGTGGAGGTAATGCCCACAAAGTCCTTCTGGGAAAACTTACACAGTGCTTAGAGGGGTCAGGAACACACTTTTTTAGCAGGCCAGGAACCTTGGTACATTTTGGGGACTTTGAGAAGAATTTACAGATAGTGCAAGTGAAAATTGGTACAGAGTGTTTCTTGAGCTTGGTTTTCTAACCTCAAAATAGCAAATAATAGAGGCTTTTAAATCTGAATTTCTTTATGTAAATTTCAGCAAAGTTAATTTAAGGTGGCTTATGTGGTTAATAAACACTTGCTACAGCTATGTAAATAATCAGGCCAAATCTAATGAGACCAGCTTTATTTTGTGATCACAAATAATCATTCTTAGAAATTACTTTGATCTCTAAGAGATGGCAGAAATTGTGTCAATAGAAATATAAGACTTTGAAATGCACAAAAAATTACTGAATATCTTGTCAGTGGAAAGTTGGAGTCTCTGGATTATCACTCTATGGGAGTGGGGAGTGTGCCTTTGCCTTTGATTAGGCTATTCTGTGATTCTGAAGAAACAAAGGTTAACTGGTAGAAAAATGATGACAATGTAAATCATTCTTCTCCTTGGAATGCAGTTATTTCTGGTGGAATATTATTCGTTATTGCCCAATGATTAGACTGGTTTTTGTAAATCCATTTCAACATTATTATATATAAATTTATGATTCTTTGCCTTCTATGAACTGGTTGTAACATCTTTTCCAGTTCCTGCTAATTGGAGAGTCAAAGAAAATATGTGACATATGTTAATTTTATATCTGCATAAGAATCATGATTTTACCTTTGTTTTATGGATTTTTTCTTTTTTCTTTCTTTTTTTTTTTTTTTTTTATATCACTGAGCCCCATCCCTAGCCCTATTTTGTATTTTATTTAGAGACAGAGTCTCACTGAGTTGCTTAGGGCCTCATTTTTGTTGAGGCTGGCTTTGAACTAGTGATCCTGCCTCAGCCTCCCAAGCTGCTGGAATTATAAATGGGCACACACTGCACCTAGTGATTTTATCTTTTTCGACATTATCCTTTAACCTCCCTTAACAAATCAAAATTACCTCTATGCCATATCTGTTACAGAGTCACTGAAGGATGGGGCTGGCTTCTGAGGCTCTCCCAATGTGCTTCAATTCAAAGTACTCAGCATGCCAAGATGCCATATTTTGGAGTCTGCCGCAGTCCGGCTGCAGCAAAATAACTGGGGGATGACGAGCAACTTGTGTAGATTGATACAGCAGGAGTGGGAGCCGTTTATTGTAGGACAGGAGGGGTGTATATACATTACACACAGCTTATCTTAATTAACATAAACTAGATACAGCAGTCAACCAATAAGGAATCTCCACACTTAATGGCTCGCTGGTGTTACTTCACAAACCACTCCCTCTGGCAAAATGCCAGGCGCCATCCTGACTTGTTTACAGACTCTAATAGGAGTCTCATGAGTATGTACTAAATATATATTAACCATTGCTAGGGATCCTTCTTTTTCTCCTCTTCCTCTGCACTTTGGTTCCTTCAACTGTCAAAGATTACTGACTAGATCAATGTTACTCAGACCTCATGTGCTTGAGCTTGGGAAGCTTGCTAAATGTACATTCCTAAACCTTAACCCCAAGGATTCTCATTTAGGAGGTGTGGATGAAGTACAGATATCTGTCTTTTAACAGTTACTCCCACTTGGTTCTGATGCAACTGATGTGCAGATTATACTGAGGTAGACTCTATTAGATGATTTAAAAATTATCTTCAAATGTGAATGTCTCTGTATTCTCTTTCCACCTTGATTTCTCTTAGCAGGAATAGCAAATAAAATATTCTATCTCCTCATGTGGTAATAGAATCCTCATTATTGAGATCCTGAGAAAAGTGTAGGAAATCTTAGGAAAGGGAAATGAGTAGATCACTTTGAAAATTAAGTCAAGGGGAAGAATGGAACACAGCATTGGAATAAAAGCACATAACTGTAAATGATAGCTTCAAATCAACTAATATTTATTCCTCATATTATTTGAAATAGGAAAGAATCCTGAAAGCAGAGATCCCAAGGTGTTCAACATCTACAACTGGGTTATTCAAAGTGTGGTACAATGAATGACAAAATCAGCATCATCTGGGAGTTTATTAGAAATGCAGAATTTGAAGGCCACACTTAAGGTCTGCGGACCCAGAATCTGCATTTTAACAAGACCTTTGGGTGACTCATGTGCACTATAAAGGCCAACAAGCACTGATGTAGAACATAGGCCAAAATACATAAATCAGTCAGACAACAAAATATTAACCATGTGATACTTACTAGTGAATGGTTCTCAGCTGATGGATGCTGGGCCAGCCACATTAAAATTACATGAGAACTTCAAAATGCAGCCCCAGCCTCAGAGACTTTGAATTTCAAGTGAAGTCCTTAAAAAAAAAATTTAAAGATGCTCCCTCAGTAATTATGGTTCATAGCCAGGTTTGGGAGCAGGGTTTGAGAAGTGGGAGTTCTGAGACAAGGAAAAAATGCAGCAGAGGAAGGAACCTTGAACTGAACCTTGAAATCTGGACTCAAGTTTTGGAGAATGAGGACAGTGTTTGAATGTGTGTGTGTGTGGAAATAAGACTGTGAGATGATGTTATTGTAACTTCCTCCCAGAGAGTGAGAAACAAAAACACAAAAATGAAGGAAATATTGTTCCTTGGGGAGTTTTGACAGGATTTTAAAACAATAACATTTCTCTGTTAGAAACAAGGAGAATATGATGCTGCTCATAATATCTTGGGGACCAGTGTCACATTTGATTTATGTTTAGAAACAATTTAAATGGATAGAACATTTTTCTTCTCAGTTCCCACTAGGCTAATATATACAGTCTTTTCCCACATAAAAACAGTTTTCAACTCTTGGAGAACATTTTTGTGCATCAGCAATATAATTAAATTTCAACAAGTTCATTAAGAATCAAATAGGGTAACGGGTGTGATTATAATTTGAAATACAAAAATATTATACAAATTACAGGTCATGGTACGGATTCCTCTGTCTTCTCTGTGGTTTCAATTTCCTTCTGCCTGTCCCATCCCTTCCTCCTTTAGTCAGCCTTGCTTTTCACCTTGGTCTCTTGACTCTGGATCAGATTGTTTAATGTTTCAAAGCTTGTTTAATGTTTCACTTTTTGGGGGGAAGTACCAGGGATTGAACTCAGGGGCACTCGACCACTGAGCCACATCCCCAGCCCTATTTTGTATTTAATTTAGAGCCAGGGTCTCACTGAGTTGCTTAGCACCTCGCTTCTGCTAAGGCTGGCTTTGAACTCATGATCCTCCTGCCTCATTCTCCCTAACTGCTGGGATTAGAGGCATGCACCACCGCACCTGGCTTAATGTTGCACATTTAAAAAAAATTATTTTTTTAGTTGTAGTTGGACACAATACCTTTATTTTATTTATTTATATGTGGTGCTGAGGATGGAACCCAGGGCCTCACATGCGCTAGGCCAGCACTCTCTCACTGAGCCACAACTCCATCCCCAATGTTGCACATTTTAATGTCATGTTATAGGTTATTTTTCTGTTAGACTTGGAGCTCTTTGAGGCAAGTGGAAATTTCTTATTCATATTTGATTGTCTACTGCTGAAGGTTCACATCCCATATGCTAGTGAAGGGGAGGAAAAAATAATTTTCTCCTCTACCCTTTTGAGTTCTTAGTTGGGACCTCTGCAACAAAAGACAGATTAACAAGAGAAAAATCAAACAAGTTTAATATCATATATGCCTACTGTATACATAGGAGAGATTCAGATGAAGTCAGTAATTCTCTATAAAAGGTGACTTTGAGTTCCAGCTGAAATACCATCTTCCAACTGCAAAGAAAGAAGGGTATTGGGGAGGCCAGTATTGGAGAGGTGGCCAGGAAACAAAGGTAAGGTTTGTTCTATAAAAGTTTCATATAAACTTGTAAAAGGAACTCAAGAAAAATCTTAAGGGCGGGGGAGAGAGAGAGAGAGAGAGAGAGAGAGAAATTAAGAGAGGACAAATGTGGAAGGAACAGAGTGAACTTCCCAAAATGGCTGTATTCTTTCTTTTCAAATTCAAAAACTGCAGTGTTTATTTACATATTGTATATCTCAAAAATTTGGTAAATGATGAAGATTCAACAGAAAGTCAGCAAATGTTCATAGACCTGCCTATCTCCAGCTCTAAGAGTCTTGGAGTCCCATAGAAGTTGAAATCTTTTTTTTTTTTTTTTTTAGAAGTTGAAATCTTGATGGCAGAACTTCAAACATTCTAATCACTTGCCAAGGAAGTGCTATACTTGCCCATCTACATTACTTTCTTTATTTGGTGAAGATGTTAAGACGGATTCAACTAATAATCTTGCCTGTTTCACAAACATCAATAGGATCATTATCTCCACAGCAGTTTATGTTCTTATCTTTTTGATGGGGATTTTCCCAAGTCCAAGGGAGGGCCCATAATTTCATACATAACCCTTGTGAGGGAAGATATTCGCCATGTAGCGTAGCTTGCCATCCTTTACATTTTGCTTAATGGGATTCAATGGCTCCTCGGTGGCTATCTTCATTTTAGCATTTATCCACTGAAGTACTTCTACAACCATATTAAACAAATTCTCACATTCATCATTTTGTGCTTACTTTGTAAGAATGACTATCAGCACCATCTTAGAGTCTTTAGAGTCTATCTTCAGAGGAATATCATGAAAGGCAGAGATGTAGTGACTAGCTACATTCTTGAAAAAGACACAGTAATCCTGCTAGTGGGGCTGGTCACATTCCTCTGTGTGGTACAGGGCCATGGCCCAGCGCGGCCCACTCCCTGAGCTGACTGCTTGAGACCAGTGAGTGGTGACAGAGGTCCCCCCAAATGGCTTTAGACCTCACTGGGGATGGTATGGCTACAGTCAACAGAATGGTGGAGAAGTTTGCTGGTTGCCCTGGTCAGAGCTGAGTGGCAGGTACATGGTCACAAGCTGATGGGCAGGAGCACAGAGGGAGTGAGGGCACCTGGATCCTACTGGTGCAGGTTGGCACACAGCCTATGATACATGGTATCTGTGCTGAGAAGGCTGTTGGAAGCAACCACTAGGGCACAAATAAGCCAAGGCTCTAGAATGGATGTACAGAGAGAACTGGAGCACTTCCAGCTTGAGGCCTATAGTTCACCAGAGCCCATGTTAGGGGAGCCATGTCATGAAGGTCACTGAGCCTGGGTCAGACTGTGGGATCACTGAGTGATGGCACGGTCTCAGGACACAGAAGGCCCAGAGCACCACTAGAGGTCTCTACACGCATGCACCATGCAGCAGAAGCAAGACAAAGCAAAAGGTACAGTGGAGTCAATAAAAGAAGTCCCCTTCTTTCTGCTCTATCCCTCTCCTGCCAAAATGTACTAAAAAGAACATGTTAATTGTTGAGGATAGATGATTAAAGAGTTCAGTCTATTATTGCAGAGCAGATACTGGAGGGTGAACTTGGAGCTGAGAGGCAATAAATTGATAAGTAGCATGTACTACAAGTTTCCTCCAGCTCTTTGGAGCTGCTACCCTCCATGAAAAGAGCGTGGCCCAGATAAGCATCACTTTTTCAGACTGAGTCCTACATTGCAGAGCTGACACAATCTTTATGCAGCCCAGCTGAGATCATTGAAGTGACAGCCAACTTACAAACCCATGAGTATGAAATAAATGTTTATTGTAGCAAGTTATTGAGATTCCTGAAGATGTTTATCATACAGGGAAAAAAATGACTAATACATCCTGTTTTCCTCTTCATCTCTTGTGTCAGTGCCTAGATTATAAAAGAAGCTCAATATGTCTTTTTAATTGAATTGCTATTCAAACTTTGGGGCCATTTTCTGATTTGTCTGAAGGTTTAGCCCACTTGCTGTCTAATGGGCTACAGACTGAGTCACCATTTTGGGGACACAGCAAAACAGGAATTACATTATAAAGAATTTTAGTGGATTTCAAATCTGCTATTTAAAAGGGAGAAAAAAAAAAAACCCCACTTTAATGGAAAACCGAAACTGAAGAATTGCTTTTATAGCTCTTTGAATGCACGTAGCTCATTCAGAGTGGAGTCTTACAGGACACAGCTAGGTCATTAGGTCTGGCTTGATCATCTAAATTGGTACCTCTTTGATGTGACTTTGGGGGAACAAGGTGAAAACTAATCAGAAGAAGATTGCCTTGTATGTGAGTTGGCCATTGCTCAAAGGGTGAATTTATGGGTGAAGAGAGAAAACAGATAATCAAAACATGGCCTCTACTTGTAGGGCTGCAACCATCATAAGTTAATTTTATGTTCCAATCTTTTTCTCCTGCTTGGGGGTCACAGCACAACATCATGCCCTCATATATAACTGACTAACAGTGAAGAACTCTGCCCTTCCTTGACCTAATCGTTATGCTGATATTACTTTCATTATACCACCATCAGCCAGCATTAACACATTCTTCAGTCAACTGAAAATATTTTCTTTAAAAAACTATCAATACCTTTCAAGGATACCAGGTAGAAAATTTGGCACAGTATTTGAAATATGATTGTTGATTTGGTCACAACTGCTAGCCGTTGCTATCAGGGGACTGAATAGCTTGGCACTGCTTCTCATGTGCATGTTGTACAGTTGTCACCTAATTTATGACTGTGGCTGTGTTCATAGTGCTTGTTATCACTTCTCTGTCTGCCCTGAAATCCCATGTTCCAGACGAACTGCTCTGTATATGTTGTCACCCAGGTATTTTGATTTAGTTTTTCATAGTGGACTTTCCTGATTAAACACACTATAAACTTCCTCTATTAACCATGTAGTCATTTCTTTTCCTTCTAAGGAAATTCATTAAAATGCTTTCAAAATAAAATTGCATAATATCTTGGTATTATTTTAGCTCTGAAATCTATCTGTATAGTATACTTTTAAAGTTTTCCTTTTCTTTAATATTCATCGAAAGAATCTAAAATAGATTTCCATTTATTTGTTTCCTGTCTTTTCAGTTCTTTTTCCAAGGGGAAATAATTTTCAATACACATCTCTGAACAAAGTTTTCCAGAGTAGAAATAATATGTTCACTTACAAATGGAAACTGCGAACAGAATATAGACCTGGATGGAATTTCAACCTAATTTCCATCAACTTTCTCCTTTGGCAGTGGAGGATCAGAGAAGTTAAGTGGATTTTTACTAGATGACACAAGTTAGTGGTAGCAGATTTGGGACAGGACTCAGTTACCCTCTTTTCTTTCCTAGTTCTCTTTTACTGTATCATGGGAAAGCAGGAGATCACTCTAAATATATTATTTTAAGGGTAAGAAACCAATGCCAGGGAAATTTGAACATATGGCATGATAGTGATATTCTTGGCCTTCCAATAAGCATTTCTTGTTCTTTTTAATCATAAATAAAAAGTGCGGCAGCATTTCCCCAGTCCCAGGGACTAATCCTGCTGTGATATCTCACTAAGGGAATCTCTGTGTGTTCAGAAGCAGAGCCAGCCTCCTAAGGGGACAGAAAGAGGTGTACTGGGAAATCTCTCCCAACCAAAATATCACTCCACACATAATCTTTTCTGAAAGATTAATCTTCAGGGTCCTGAAAGCTTCATTGTATCTTTCAGAATTCCCTATTAAAATGCTCATAACCCTAGCAAGAGAATCGTTTTGACATTTTGAATGTAATTAGTGAATATTGAGGTACCCACCCCCACCCCCAGAGAAGGGCTTTCTGGGTGTGTTTTTGTAATAAAGGAAGGGAACCAGAGAAAGGAATTCTGAAATGAGATATCTTCAAATTAACCTTCCTATACTATGCTAGAAACTGAGTTGGACTTAAAACTTTGCTGCTTTACAGAGGCGGCACTTAACACCATCAGAAGGGAACATAATCGCACAGAATAGCTTTATCTAAATTATGTGAAGTGTGGCTAGAATCCCTAGATTTCTCCCTCCATTTCACTTTGCACCTGCTATTGGGAGAAGGAGAAACATTCAAACTGAGGCTTAACTGAGCTAATCTAAACACATTCTTTACCTTATTTGTAATCTGTACGTTTTACCAATTATGGATGTTCTCCCCTTATTTTAAAATCTAGATGTTTCTAATAGTTAATGGTGTGTTACCACCATTGGCCACCAGGCGGTCATTGTCACGTAGTTATTGCCTGAATGGGCAGCAGCTTGTTCCTAGCATTCATGTTGTCATTTCAATCGACTTCCATACACTGTTATTGCTACACATGTTATATTTAACTGGAGTTTAGAGCATCTTCCATGGATTATTTCATGATTTTGTATTAAAATATTAAGATATCATGAATATAAACACCAGAGAAACATCAGCAGGATATAAATTTGATGTTAATGATATCAGTCATTGAAGAGATGATGACAATTTCACATTTCTTTCAATGCAATCACCTAGGGCTTTATGGGCTCTAGGAAAAGATTTCCACAGGTAGATGAAACTCAGCTACATTTTGTCATTCATATTTATGCTAAAGCTTTGCCTATACCTCGCCAAACAAGAAAGTGCCAAAATCAGCACTTGCCAAATGGGTGTCAGTAGCTTGGAAGAAAATCTCACAAAAGATAGTGGAACATCATCTTCAGAAATGCTATATCACCAAAATTCTAAAGCACACAAAAGACAAGATCATATATACCTTGTGGTATGACACAGATGTAAAAACAAAACATGAGCATGGGAATTCTATGTTGAAAAATGAATCTAAAGAGCTGAATAATACATTTGAAAAATCTCTAAGAATTGAAATAATTGATTCCATTCATATTTCTCTTTTGACATATATGTAATAGTGAAATGTGATTAAATCTACATTTATATGAATCTAGAAATTCTTTTAAATTATACAGTAGAAGTTCTAAGTAACTAGGATGCATTATGTCACAATTTAATTGGAAGTTCATTTTCTTTCTCAGTGTTACATAAATAATGGTGCTATGTGGAAGCTAGAGAGAAAAAAAGGGAAAAAAGATACTAGTAGGGAATCTCATAGAAAATCAAAGGGAGACCAGTAGAATAGAGGAAAGGAATCAGAGGAAGGAAGGAGGAGAACGAAGGGGGAAGTACTGAATAACAAAATTGACCAAACTATATTGTTAAATTGTGTGCATGTACAAATAGGTAACAATGTTATGTACAATTATAATGCACTGATTCAGAAAAGAAAAAATAAACAAAGGTGCATCTTTTAATGGATAATAAATTAGATTTACTATTAATTAGTGGCAAAGCCTGAAACCCCCCCAAATCTTCTGTCAAATACCTCACATTGTGTCCATCTCAGAATATACCTAGTGACCAGAAAAGAGCTGAGGAAGAAAGAAGAAGAGGAACAATGATGATAATGAAATCCTCCCTAGGATGAACTCTCAGGTAATAACAACATCTACCGGGGAAGGAAGCCATTCCTTGCGTAGAGTTTCAGGTTGCCTTGACATTTACAACTCAAATTTGATCATTTTTTTAAACCTGGTATCTAAATTTCTGCTGAGAAATTATCAGAGGTGTGAGCTTGAACAATCTTGATTTGCTCTTTAGAGGATGGGATAATTACCTATGATGATTTTTAATCATACCTGTAAAGACTCTACAGGAGGCCAAATATAGTTGTGGAGTTAACCTTTTAAAGAGTTTGGTTGTTTTTAAGTGGCAGTGAATCAGATAAAGTGTGGAGGGTGAAGTCTTAGGGAACAAGAAGCCACTCAGAGGCTGGGAATCATCAGAGACTTGGAGGAACAATCTGCTAGCTTTTCTCCAATTTGGGCTTTACTTTGGGCCACATACAAATGCACTCAGCATCATCATTAATTTTGTGAAATTTAAATATTGGAGTGTTTGGGATAACACTAGTTGGAGAGGCAGAAGCCAGGAGCTCACTTATGGTGGAAACAAGAAAATATGCCCTTTGATGCAGGGTGCTCCAGAGACAATTGGTCATTTGTCCGAAGTCTAGTGAGATGGTTATTGAATATTCTACCGTTTCCAAATGGAAAAGAATGACATTGATTGTGCAACTATTAGAGATTGAGTGGTTGATCTATATCATCTCACTTGAACTCCTATTACAATCTTGCAAACAATGCGTTTTTATTCCATTTTGGTATGACAGCATGAATGGCAGAGCTGAGTTGGTATTTGAAAACTCTGCTGAACTTCAAAACCCCTGCTTGCCACTCAAGATGACTTCTTTTCAAACAGGGAGAAAGATGCATATGGATATTATGTCAGGAAATATAGAAATGAAAAGTATAAATGTAGCACATTAATTGGATGGTTCAATTTCATGCAAAAATTTTGGGGAAGTCATTCCTTTTACATTAAAATAACTAGAATACTGTATAAATATCACATTGGCTTAAATTAAAACAACAACAACACATAAATAAACAGAGAATACCAAGTGTTGGCAAGGATTTAGAGCACTAGAACTCTCATGGACTGCAGGGGAAAAATACAAATTGATAAAACCACAAATTGATAAAACTCTACTGAAGAAATGGGTTCCTTCCTTGGTAGATGTTGCTATTACCTGAGAGTTCATCCCAGGCAGATTTCATTATCATCATTGTTCCTCATCTTCTTTCTTCCTCACGTCTCTTGTAGTCACTGGGTGTATTCTAAGATGGACATGATGTGAGGTATTTGACAGAAGATTTTACGTAAGTTTGTTATTTGCCTATCCTGAATTTTCAATCCTTGATATATCACCCACAGAATTTCATAATACACCCACTGAAAGATATACACAGCATTATTCATAGCTACAGTATTAGAAATATCCAGGGGGCTGGGGTTGTGGCTCAGTGGTAGAGCACTCACCTAACATGCAGGAAGCACTGGGTTCGATCCTCAGCACCACATAAATGTAAAATAAAGATATTGTGTCCACCTAAAACTTAAGAATAAATATTTTTAAAAAGTATCCAGCACAAACTGTTTTGGGTTCATAATAGGAAGAGCCTGTTTCTTATTTACATTCTCCTCTGGACCACAAGCTCCTTCCTGTCAGAGAATTTATCTAATTTTGGGGAGGTGGGGCCTCCTAGACCTTAAACATGGCCTGATACATAGCAGATATATAAAAAGTACATAATACACAATACATACTAACATAATAAGTGTTTGCTGAATAAGCAAGTGAATGAATGAGTAAATGGATACATGAACAATGGTATAATGATTCCCCCTGAGAGATTGTAATTCCCTTAGTTTATACTGTGGTATGACTAGCCCTCAAAGTCTTTGCAAACTGAGTGTGAATCTTAGTTTTACATAACTCTCTATATTGCACAAGTGAGAAAGGTAAGCACTTTCTCCATTTGTGCCCATGTGCACGCAAGTGCGCATGCACAGACACACACAACTGCTCACACTGACAAGGAACATGGATAGCTCATTCTATTGGAGGGGAAAAAATCAATCAAGAGTGTTTGTTTTCCCTGCAAACATTACCAGGAACAAGATTGTTGCTGTGCATTTACTGATGAAATGTTTAAGGGGCCAGCTGTAGATAATTGGAATCTGTGCTTCCAGATCACACAAATCTACAGTCACTTTAGAGACAGCAAGTGTTTGTTTCTGTTTGTTTTAGTCTCACACCTGAGGTATAGTTGTTCCAAAGTCATTTTAATATTGCTTCCTTGCCAAGGTCAGCAGTAAAACCACCTGATGCTGGAATCAAAGACTAATAATAGGTACAGCTTTCATTTGAGTGGAGGTGAACATGGCTAGTATTTTTTAATGGCTTTATTAGTGCATTATAGTTATACATAATAGTGGGGTTCGTTTTGACATAATTGCACATGTGTGAAATTTAATTTGCTCCATTTCAGTCCCCAATGCCACCCCTTTCCCTCCCCTCCTCCCTCCATCTATTTCCCTTCCTGTCTATCTTTCCCCTGGTTTTCCTTCTTTTATTTATTATTTCTTTTAATTGGTGTTTTGTAGGTGTACATAAAGGCAGAATTCACTGTGGTATACTTATACAGGTACATAGCATGATTTTGCCAAATTCATTCTGCATTTCCTCCAGTTTCCCATCCCTCCTTCTTCCCCCTCAATCTCCTTCTTATACTTCACTGTCTTCCCTCTATCCTGAGATTCAACCCTACCTCCTTTCATTCCCTTACTTCCACATATGAAAGAAAACATTCAACCCTTGACTTTCTGAGTCTGGCTAATTTCACTTAGCATGACATTCTCCAGTTCCATCCATTTACTAGCAAATGCCATAATTTCATTCCTCTTTATGGCTGAGTAAAGACTCCATTATGTATATGTACCACATTTTCTTTATCCATTCATCTGTTGACAGGTACCTGGACAGGTTCCATAACTTGGTTATTGTGAATTGTGCTGCTATAAATGCTGATGTGCCTGTATCACTATAGTATGCTGATTTTGGTTCTTTTGAATAAATACTGAGGAGTGGGATAGCTGGGTCATATGGTGGTTCTATTTCTCTTCTTTTGAAGAATCTCCATGCTGCTTTCCAGAGCAGTTGCACTAATTTGCAGCTCACCAACAATATATCAATGAACCTTTCCCCTACAACCTTACCAGCATTTATTATTATTTGTTTCTTGATGATTGTCATTCTAACTGGAGTGAGATGGAATCTCAACATAATTTTGATTTGCATTTTCCTAATTGCCAGAAATGTTGGACAGTTTTTCAAATATTTGTGGGCCAATTTTATTTTTTCTCTTGAGAAATGTCTATTTAGTTCTTTTGTCCATTTATCGATTGGGTTAGTTTTTTTTGTTTGTTTGTTTTTGAGTTTTTTCTATATTCTGGATATTAATCCCTGCTTAGAGTAGTAGCTGGAAAAGATTTTCTCCCATTCTGTAGAAAGTTTTTAATTTGATGGAATCCCACTTATTGATTCTTATTAATTTTTTTGTTTTATTTCTTGAGTTTTAGGGATCTTGTTAAGAAAGTTGGTGCCTATATTAATATGTTGGGGTGTTGACCCTATGTTTTCTTCTAGTAGTTTCAATGTTTCTGGTTTAATTCCTAAATCTTTGATCCATTTTGATTTGACTCTGTACAGTGTGGGAGATAGGGATCTAGTTTCACTCTTGTACTTATGGATATCTAGTTTCCCCAGCACTGTTGTAGTGTGAACTGATTAGTATAATCAATAAGCCACAGACATAGGTTATAGATTATAGGAAAAAGGTAAACTAACATAGATAAGCAACAGTAAAACATAAGTTAATAGATAAGTTCATCAGGAGTAAGCCTAATAGTAATAAAAGCATGTAACTGTGAGACATAGGATTTAAGCCACAGGAAAAAATATGGAACAGTGAAAGGTGATAAGTCATTATGCCAGTATAGTTATAGATAAATATAGGCCGATAGGTACATAGAGATATAGACAAGATTAAATCAATATAGTTGTGAACAATTGCATTAGCTTTATCATGTAGATATAAGGCTTATCGATATCAGTAGTAAAATGATGAGTAAATGAGATAACTGGAAGCATCAAATAAGTTACTAGTACCGGGATAGTGGGAATGGAGTCACTGTGACTATATAAACAAAAAGTCTGGCCGTAGGGACTCCATCTTAGCCGTTCTAGAGTTTGTCTTAGTTTTTCTGTTACTGTTCCTGTGAAGAGGGAACTGCATGACCCATTTCTGAGAAACAGAAATGAAAGCTGTCTTCTTTTTTAAAAAATTGTTTTTCTGTACTTTGTACCCCACAGAATGTACCCAACTCAGGATATGATGATGGTTGTGATGAGCTATATCCTGGGTTTGAGTACATTTATGGGTCTACATGATTTTGAAATAGATTATTGCCTCTGCTCAGCTGAAACTCAGGATAAGTTATTTAACAATTGCTTGGACCTGAGGTATGATTAACTAAGTTTTAAGCTAACTGCTTTTTTTAGCTTCTATAATTTGCTAGCTTGCATGATGCTGAGAAAAGGCCCTGAGTTGTGGTTTTCATCCTTAAATTCCCAAGACACAGGCCAGGAAATTGCTGTTCTCCCAAAGAGTATCAGTCTCTATGCGTGGGTGACAGTCCTTGGCCAGGTAAATAAAGCTCTCTTTTGTTTCAATTTGGACTTACAGTGTTTTCTGAGACGGCTCCTAATTTGCTAAAAAGGCTATCTTTTTTCCATTGCGTCTTTCTGGTACCTTTGTCAATGATAAGGTGACTGTATCTGTGTGGATATAGACTGTCTCTGTGTCTTCTGTTATATTCCATTGGCCTTCATGTTTGTTTTTTCTGCCTATAACATGCTGTTCCGTTACTATAGCTCAGTAGTATAATTTGTGATCAGGCGTTATGATGCCTCCATCATTACCCTTCTTGTTTAGCATTGCTTTAGCTAGTTTGGGTCTTTTATTCTTCCATGTGAATTTTAGAACTTTCTTTACCTAGTTCTGTGAAGAATATTATTGATATTTTGATGGGACTGCACTGACTCTCTGTATGAATATGGCCATTTTGACCATGTTAATTTTGCCTATACAAGCACAAGGGAGATCTTTCCATCTTCTAAGGTCTTCTTCAATTTCTTTTTTCAGTGTTCTATAGTTTTTATTATAGAGATCTTTCACCTCCTTCATTTGATTAATTCCCAAGTATTTTTCTTGAGGTTATTGTGAACAGAATAGGTTTCATGATTTCCTTCTCAGCAGATTCATTATTAGAATATAGGGAAGTTATTGATTTTTTTAATGTTGATCTTGTATCCTGCTACTTTGATGAATTTGTTTATCACTTCATGTAAAGTAAAAAAAAAAGCTAAATAAAAAACAGATGAGGAAAAAATAATCACAAGGAAAGAAAAAAAATACATATTATATATATATATTTTCCTTGTATGGGAAACCAGCAACCAAGGAGGCTCTCTCCCTTCAGTATCTCCAGCCTGGATCACCCTAGGCACAATTCTTTCTGTATCTGTTTCAATCATGCTGGTCCAGGAACATTCTGGACTCCACTACAGGTGACTGCTGAGTCCAGCTGGCTACTTCCTTTATGAGCTCTGGATCTCCCGCCTCTATTGGCTGCCACACAGCCACTTGCAGATGGTTCCTAGAACAACTCCCCACCCTTGTGCTCAGAGGTTTTGATCCCTTTTCATGCAACTACTTTGTTCATCATCTAATGGTGGGGCACTCGCCTAGAATGTGCAAGGTGCTGGGTTTGATCCTCAGTACCACATAAAAATAAATAAATAAAATAAAGTTATTGGGTCCAACTACAACTAAAAAAAGAAAAAAGACCAGCCTTCCTCTCTATTCCATAGGTTCCCCCAAACCAATGTTATTCACCATGCTTTCCCTTCTCTCTGCCAGTGTTCCTGCTCCCCTCAGCAGTAGGCTGGTGGCACTGATACCAGGGCCGCCACCAGCCAAGCGAACACTCTAACATTTCTTATTTTATATTCAAATTTATGAGTTTCTGTGTCTTTATGATTATTTTACTGTCCAATGTTGAATTTCAGTGAATTCCCTCAGTCATCCACCTCATTGAGGAGCAGTTGAAGAGAACATCCTTCTTCAAAACCGCCATATTTCCCAAGCATGGTTATAACATAACTGTGTAAGCATCTGCTACAGAGCAGAAAGCATTGGTCTAGTCACTGGGAGTGTATTATTTATTTATTACTGTCTAACAAAGTATCCCAAAACTTAGCAGTTTAATACAACATTTATTACCCCACAATTTCTGGGAGTTAGAAATATAGGGAAGGCTTAGTTGATTCTTCTGGCTCAGGTTTTCCACAGGATCATATGACTGGGACTATAGTCATTTTAAAGCTTGATGAACTCTAAGTTCACTCACCTGTTTGTTGACAGAATTTAGTTTTTCATGGGCTGTTGGACTGAGGGCCTCAGTTTTCTCCTGATTGTTGGCCAGAGACAGCTCTGTTTCTTGCCATGTCGACAACACTACAGGACAGTTCACAACATGGCAGCTGGCTTTATCAAAGTGAGCAAACAAGAAGAACCAGAGAAAGAATGCAAGAAACAGGAAAATCATGGAAGTGATATTACATCATTTCCCCCCATATTCTACTCATTAGTAATTCATTAGGTCCAGCCCACATTCAAGGAGAGGTGATTATATAAGGGCATGAATAGCAGGAGATGGAGATTATAAGAAGCCATTTTGGAAACTGCTACCATAGGAGAAGAGACTTAGATTTTAGTCAAGTGACAGTAATTAATGGCATGATACTGGCTATGTTATTTTGCTGTTTAGCCCTTAGTCTTTTTATTTACAAAATGAAGGGTTTAGACTGGATTGTGAATTGACATTGGAATTCACACGATGTTAATAAGCGTGTCCTACACCTGGGATTGATTTGTTTGTACCTAAGTATAGGGTATTAAATATTCCTTATTGGTTGGTTAAACCTTTTAACTTCAAGGAGTAGAGTCTTCCTTGAGGGTCTTGCCACAAGGAAAATGGGCATCTATAGTTAGGTCCCAAGTAGTCTGAACTGAAATGGAAGTTGAAAAGTGACTTGGAATTCACACCTTTCAGCCTCTTTGAGGGGCCTTTGTCATGTCATTTTCGCATTATTCTGGGAGTCTGTTCCATTCTCCCCTGCCTTAGGTCTGGCTTCCCATTAATATATCTCTTTTATTTGCTTGGTTACTGTTTTCTCACTATTTTAATTTTCTGTGGTGTCTTCATGATCTGGACCCTACCTTCTGAAATTGCCTATATGTCAATGACAGACACATGCCCTGTATCCCAGTGTAAATTCCCAATAAAGATAATATTATTGTTCCAGGTCATTTTTTCATGTTGGACTTTCTGGGAGATGTGAAAGACAGGTTTGCTGTAAACAAATGTATAACCATACTGTCATGTTTTGAGCATCTTTTATATGGAAGAACAAATCCAAGGACTATCTCTAGTAGATCCAAATACGTCTGCTTCCATCTTTGCCTTTTTCCTTCTTTTTTTTTTATTGATAAAAAATAGTACACACTGAGATGAAAATCTAGGGTGGGGTAATGATCTGTGTTTTTAACTCTACAGTAAATACAGGAATCTGAACTATAAGAAAAGTTAAGTTAAATGTATTTTGAGGGAGTACCAGGGATTGAACTCAGGGGCACTTGACCACTGAGCCACATCTCCAGCCCTATTTTGTATTTTATTTAGAGACAGGGTCTCACTGAGTTGCTTAGCACCTTGCTTTTGCTGAGGCTGACTTTGAACTTGAGTTTCTACTGTCTTAGCCTCCTGAGCTGTTGGGATTATAGGCATGTGCTACTGTGCCCAGCAAGTCAAATGTCTTGAATGTAAGTTCTATTAATGAATTTTGGAAACTGTGACTTTGTGATTTTTTTCCTTTCCCCTTGCTTACTCCCAACCCCATAGTATAGTGATCAGAGAATTATCTGAATTGTATTCAGTGAGAAAGTTTCAACCAATTTCAAATGTTCAGCTAAATTAAAACTTTTGCTAAGTCCCTGTTGAGTTCCCAGCTTAAAGTAGTTTAGAGTAGAACTCACAGCAGAAAATCCAGGTCATGGAGAGAGTAAGATGGAGAACGCCTCTAGTCCCCTTCCCACATCCCCTCGTTAATTAGGAATGCATCTGTTTTTATATTTCCCTACTTTTGTTGAAAATAGAAGTTGTAGCCTACAATGCAATTTCATTGATGTGTCACCCTTGTAATTAAATGAAGATTCATTGATCTTTGTTTCCCTTGCTTGTTGATATTTATTTTCTTGTTAAAATACCTCAGGCTTCATTTCTTCCAGAAAATCTTTTGCAACTTGATTCCAAGTTGGACTGATAATCAACTATGTGCTTTGGGAGCACACGGAGAATTGAATATTTTTTAATTCCGTCTCCTCATTTTAAAGTTGAGAAATCTAAGGCCAAGAGAAACTAACATGGCCTGCCATCACACTGCTAGTTAGTGGCAGATCCGTGATTGGAGTCCATGTTTCCTTATTCCAAATTTAAAGATCTTGTACTTTAATCAATCAATTAGCAAGATTTTATCTCCTTTTTTTTTCCAATTTTGGGTTAGGAGATGTTATGGAACTTAGATATAGTAAAGAAAATTAAAAATAACTTTTTTCCCCTGTTTTTGGTTCCAGGGATTGAACTCAGGGGTGCTTAATCACTACATCCCCAGCCCTGTTTATTTTTTATTTTGAGACAGGATCTCACTAAGTTGCTTAGAGCCTCACTAAGTTGCTGAGGCTGGCTTTAAATTTGCAATCCTCCTACATCAGCCTCCCGAGCTGCTGGGATTACAGGCATCCACGCTTAGAAAAAACCTTTTTTTTTTTTAAACCGAAAGTTTTACTTTTAATCCTCAAATGTGTGGGCTTGTCTTGCACAGCAAGATTTCCCATTGTGGTAGTCATGGGTATCCACTGATTAACTTCCAAAGTTCTACTATGATTCTTCAACCATATCCAAATGCACCCTCTTGCTACTTCAACCAGTTCACCATATCCTATTACTTGCATCCATCTTCTTCTGAAATAGCTGACTCCTTGCCTTCCAAGACATTGTGTCCTATGCTCTCTGCACCTTCACTCACCTCTCCTTTCCACCTGCCAAAGATGCTTGAGGTCCATCTCAGGACTTTGTTTTCTTGCAACATCATCCATCTACTGTAATCTGCAGCCATCTCCTTTTGATTGGAGCTCCCATAACAGGCAGAATGTTCCTTTCATCTTTGCCTTGTACTTGCTCTCTAATAATATAGAATTATATAACTGTGGTATGCACCCTGTTTTGAACTCCCCAAGTAGCTCCTTGAGGGCAGCAACGATGGAACTAGCTTTAGTTGTGACCCTCATGAATCTTGGTACAAAAAGCTGAATTTTATAATAATTAGAAGTCTTCTATAAGGTTTAGATTGAGGTGACAGAACCATGGAGATGATGGAGTGAAATTTTCCCTATGGTACAAGACAGGATACATAGGAAAATAAGTTTATGAAACTTTAGTAATTTGTTCTCATGTCTTCATGGATTCATTATTTCACTTCTTCCTTGACCCTCTGTTATATTCCGGTTACTGATTTAATTCTATGGATAAAGAGTATCAAAGACTTGAAGACATGATGTCTACCCTATTGATGCTTATAATTGAAACAGGAAAAAATACATCCATATAATTTCAGATGGAAAATATTTCTGCATATTCACTTATAAAATTTTTCTTTTTAAATTTCCATTTTTCCCCTGCTCATTCAACCAGGCAGGCAGCTGTGTGTTCATTTCTTTGGGTGATGCATATGGAAAGAGTTGAAAAATAAAAGGAATAGTCTACACACTTTTGTGACTTTAATTCTCCAAAGGCCTAACTCCTTAGGGTCTCCATGATATTCTGAGGATATCAGAATATTAGTGTGTAATCGGAGAAAGTAAAGAAGAATTGATGGGTTTTCGGTTATGTTCACTGTTTTGGAAAAGCAGAGGGACTCTTGTCTCTCAGACTAGAAATTAATATCCCTGCATTTGGGAAATGGAACAAGAGAGAAACCCTGAGGATCTTGAAAGAGCTCAGATCTACTGTCTGCATCTTGGCTTTTCTGTTGGCATGACTCCAAAGCTGATTGGCTAACAGATGAACATAGCAAACTATGTCCCTATCCCAATGGTAATGTTGTCAGAGATAAGGGATGATTCAGCAGAAGACTTCATGAACCATGACTGAATACCAGATGGTCATTCTAAGCCTCCCTCACCCACTTCCCCCAGTCAATATTTTGTTCCAAGATATAAGAAGCCTGATAAAGTAGAACACTAAAAGAAGTACAAGGTTTAGCAATCAGTTACTGTTAGAATGGGGACTTGAAGTCAGAAATTAAGTTGAAGTAAATAATAATAACAATAGTAAT